>NC_069798.1:936802-3436802 GCF_027406575.1 Nycticebus coucang
GGAAGCTGAGGCAAGAGAACTACTTAAGCCCAGGAGTTGGAGGTTGCTGTGAGCTGTGATGCCACTGCACTCTACCCAGGGTGACAGCTTGAGGCTCTGGCTCATGAAAAAAAAATGAGGGTACGAACTACTAGGTTATATAATTTGCACATGAAAGGTAAAAGTCAAGAGTTGTACCTGTGTCCTACATCCAGGAGTGTGCCATATATCCATGCATTGTACCCATTGGGTAGGAAGCTACTGAACCCCCTCTCTTTCTCCTCTTCCTTTTTTTTTTGAGCTCATGAGTTTGAGACCAGCCTGAGCAAAATTGAGACTCCATCACCCCTGGGTTGAGTGCCATGGCATCATAGTCCACAGCAACCTCACATTCTTGGGTTCAAGCTATTCTCTTGCTTCAGCCTCCCAAGTAGCTGGGACTAACAGCACCTGCCATAATGCCTGGCTGTTTTATAGAGATGGGGGTTTCACTCTAGCTCAGGCTGGTCTTGAACTCATGAGGTCAGGCGTTCCGCCTGCCTCAGCCTCCCAAAGTGCTAGGATTACAGGCATGAGCCCCTGAGCCCAGGCAACCTCTCTACTTTTTTTTTTTTTTTTGAGACAGAGTCTTACTATGTCACCCTTGGGAGAGTGCTTTGGCGTTATAGTTCACAGCAACCTCCAATCTTGGGCTTAAGCAATTCTCTTGCCTCAGCCTCCCAAGTAGCTGGGACTATAGGCGCCCACCACAACGCCTGACTATTTTTTGTTGCAGTTTGGCTGGAGCCAGGTTTGAACCTGCCACCCTTGGTATGTGGGGCCTGTGCCCTACTCACTGAGCCACAGGTGCTGCCCAACCTCTCCTCTTCTTGAATTTAAGATTTGTCTCTTGTGTGGGCCTGTGATTGTTAATCTCCTAGTTTCAAATAAGTATTGAGATGTGATGTTCATTTTTCCTATCTTGAGATACTTTGCAGAATGTTCTCTAAATCCATCCCAGCTGTTACAAAGTATGCAAAATTTCCATCTTTAGAGATGACTAGTACTCCATGGTATATGTATGTATGTATGCCAGTTTATATTAATCCATTCATGTGCTCATGGGCACTTGGGTTGTTTCCACATTTTTGCAATTGTGAACTGAGCAGCTATGAGCATTCTAGTGCAAATTTCCCTGTGGTAAAATGGTTTTTGTTTGGGTAAATGCCTAGTAGTGGAATTGCAGGATCAAATGGTAGGTCTATTATAATTCTTTTTTCTTTTTTTTTTTTTTTTTTTTTGAGACAGAGCCTCAAGTTGTTGCCCTGGGTAGAATGCTATAGCATCACAGCTCACAGCAACCTCCAACTCCTGGGCTTAAGCGATTCTCTTGCCTCAGCCTCCCAAGTAGCTGGGACTACAGGCGCCTGCCACAACGCCCGGCTATTTTTTGGCTGCAGCCATCATTGTTATTTGGTGGGTCCAGGCTGGATTCAAACCCGCCAGCTCAGGTATATGTGGCTGGCGCCTTAGCCACTTGAGCCACAGGCGCTGAGCCTAGGAATCAACATGGAGGAACTTTAAATGCATGTTATTAATACCAAGCATATTAATTCTTTCACAGAAGCCAGTCTGAGAAGGCTACATAGTCTATGATTCCAATTATTATTTTTTTTTGAGACAGTCTCACTATGTTGCCCTCGATATAGTGCCGTGGTGTCACAGCTCACAGCAACTTCAAACTCTTGGGCTCAAGCAATTCTTTTGCCTCAGCCTCCCAAGTAGCTGGGACTACATGTGTCCACCACAACACCTGGCTATGTTTGTTGTTGTTGTTGTGATTGTTGTCATTATTATTTAGCAGGGCCGGGCCGGTTTCGAAATCTGCAGCCCAAGGGTATGTGAGCTACGGGAGCTGAGCCTATGATTCCAATGATATTGATATTCTGGAAAAGAACTGTGAAGACAAGGAAAGACAAGTGGTTGCCAGGTATTGGGAAGAGAAAAGGATGATTGGGAGCACAGAGGATTTTTAGGGAAATGAAACTATGAGCAGTGTCTATAACGGCAGATACATGTCATTATACCTTGTCAAAATACCAATAGTGAATGCTAACATGACCTCTGAATTTGGATGATAATGATGCATTGGTGTAGGTTCATCAATCATAACAAATGTTCCACCTTGCATGGGAGGCTGATGGTGAAGGCAGTGTGTGTGGAGGTAGGGGTGTATATGGGAACTCTGCTCAATTTGCTGTGAACCAGAAAGCACTCCAAAAACCTAAGTCTATTAAAAAATATCCACTGGGGTGGTGCCTGTGGCTCAGTTGGTAAGGCACCGGCCCCATATACTGAGGGTGGCGGGTTCAAACCCCGCCCCAGCCGAACTGCAACCGAAAAATAGCCGGGTGTTGTGGCAGGCGCCTGTAGTCCCAGCTACTCGGGAGGTTGAGGCAAGAGAATCGCTTAAGCCCAGGAGTCGGAGGTTGCTGTGAGCTGTGTGATGCCACGGCACTCTACCTAGGGCCATAAAGTGAGACTCTGTCTCTACAAAAAAAAAAGAAATCCACTGTATTTCACCTAATCAATGCTCCACCCCATTAATAATCTCTGGCAACCACGAATCTGTTTACCATGTATTTATAAAATTAATTAAAAAAATTTAAAACTATATATATATATATTTTTTCTTTTAGAGACAGAGTCTCACTTTATTGCCCTTGATAGAGTGCCATGGCATCACACCTCACAGCAACCTCCAACTCCTGGGCTTAGGTGATTGTCTTGCCTCAGCCTCAATGTAGCTGGGAATACAGGCGCCTGCCACAAGGCCCGGCTATTTTTTTGTTTCAGTTTGACCAGGGCTGGGTTTGAACCTGCCACCCTCAGTATATGGAGCTGGCGCCCTACCCATTGAGCCACAGAAAATATTTTTTAAAAGTTCTGGTGCAGTTGGGAGCGGTGGCTCACACCTGTAATCCCAGCACTGTGGGAGGCTGAGGAGGGAGAATTGCTTGAGCTCCGGAGTTTGAAACCTGCCTGAGCGAGTGAGTCCTCGACCCATGACAAAAATGGAAAAACCCACCCAGGCAGGGCAGCACCTGTGGCTCAAAGAAGTAGGGCGCCGGCCCCATATACCGGAAGTGGCGGGTCAAACCCGGCCCTGGCCAAAAAAAAAAACTGCAAAAAAGAAAGAAAAACTCACCTGGCACTGGCAAGCGCCTGTAATCCCAGGAGCTTCTGGAGGCTGAGCCAGCAGGATGCCCACAGCCCAAGTCTGAGGTTGCAGTGAGCTATGATGCCACTGCACTCTGCTCAGGGGCATAGGGTGGGACTGTGTCTTAACAACTAAGTTCTGGTTTTCTTATAGATTGCACTTTTATTTTCTTCTTTTTAAAAAATTTCCAGCTCTGCACCTGGGCTTTGTGGCAGGCACCTGTAGTCCCAGCTACTTGAGAGGCTGAGACAAAAGAGTCTCTTAAGCCCAAGACTTTGAGGTTGCTGTGAGCTGTGACACCACAGCACTCTACCCAGGGTAACAAAATGAGACTCTGTCTCAAAAAAATTTTTTTCCTCCATAGATTTAGGATGTACAAGTTTTTTTTTTTGTTATATGGATGTATTTTTATAGTGGTGAAATTGGACTTTTATAGTGAGTACTTTCTTTGGAAATCGGTATCTCTGACCTTAAAGAAGTTAGCGTATCTGCAACTCTGTAACTTGGGGTCCACCTCTTAAGCAAGCCATAAAATCTTATTTTTAATTAAAAAAAAGGACAGGTCATTCCTCCCCCTCTCTTTGCAGGTTTCTGTACAAGCCATCAGGGGATAACTGGATAGCTGGAACTAATTATTTTGAAAACGTCTAGCTTACTTACTATCTCTCATTTTTTTTTTTTTTTGAGATAGTCTCAAGCTGTTGCCCTGGGTAGAGTGCTGTGGCATCATAGGTCACAGCAACCTTCAATTCTTGGGCTCAAGCGATCTGCTTGCCTCAGTTTTTCCATTTTTAATAGAGTTGGGGGTCTCCCTTTAGCTCAGGCTAGTCTAGAACTGGTGAGCGCAAGCAGTCCAGTCACCTGGGCCTCCCAGAGTGGTAGGATTATAGGCATCTGTCCTCACATTCTTGTAATTCTTCCCCATGATGCACAGTGCAAGCCCCTTCAGCAGCCTCATTTAAAATTTTCTGTCCTTTCACTCCCCTTGTTACTAGATGAAGAGGATCTGGCCGCCTGTCACTGTCAGCCAATATGGAGAGACAGGGATAGGTCAAACTTTGTCAGAAGGCGCGGATTCTGGAGAACAGTGAGAGTAGCCTAAGTCTGTTCTGTTCTACCATTTCTTTTGAGACAGAGTCTCTTTGTTGCCCCTGGTAGAGTGCCATATATCACATCTCACAGCAACCTCAGATTCCTGGGCTCAAGTGATTCTCTTGCCTCCGCTGCTCCTACAGGCACCCACTACAATGTTCACCTATTTTTGGAGGGGGTGGGTGGTGGTGGTGGGTCTCGCTCTTGCTCAGGCTGGTCTCCAACCTGTGAGCTCAGTCGATCAACCTGCCTTGCTCTCTCAGAGTGACAGGATTACAGGCGTGAGCCACCTTCCCACCCCCTCATGTCCTTCCATTTCTAACACTGCAGTTTTATACATTGGAGTTCAAAGTGAAGACCTTATTTACCCTTAGCTTAACCAGTAATTGCAGAACCCATGACTAAAAAACAATTAAGAAGACTCTCATTTAAGGCCAGTGTGGTGGCTTATGCTTGTTAATCCTAGCACTGTGGGAGGCAGAGGTGGGTGGATTGTCTGAGCAAGAGTGAGACCCTGTCTCTAAAAATTAGAAGGTGTGCTTGTGGCAGGTGCCTGTAGTCCCAGTGACTTGGGAGGCTGAGGCAAGAGTATCTCTTCAGCCCAAGAGTTTGAGGTTGCTGTGAGCTCTGACGCCAGGGCCCTCTACCCAGGGCAACCAAGTGAGACTCTGTCTCAAAAAAGAAAAAGAATTCTAATTTAAAAGTTAATCTCCTAAATCAATCCACCTATACTACTCAAGATAGGCATCTTCAGGGTGGGAAGTAAATTTACAAGACAGTAAGAATGGGAGACAAAGAGTGAAGGTCAGACAAGACCTAAACCCACAAGTCTGCCCTCCCTCGACAGACTCCCATTTTACTCTTGCTCTAGGTGCCTTCATCCCGACTCAATATCCCACTGTTTCCCATCCTACCCAACTTCACCATTAAGCCTTTTCCTGATAAGCAGCCCTCCCCCTCCTCAGTCGTTAACCTCTTTGGAGAAGGTCCCCCACTCCCTGGTCTGGGGGAATCTTCCATCTGAGGACTGTCACTCACAGGCGTCCCTCTCCAGGGTGTTTGATGATTTTGTTTATTTCTCCTTTGCGACTCCGGCTCCAGGCTCTTTCAGTTTACCGCCTTCCCCCTATGGGACTCAGGTTTCTCATTTCTAACACCGTATTTCCTTCCCCCCATCTTGGTTTTTAGCACTTCCAAGTCTGCTCCACCTGTGAAACGTGCAGACTTTTGACCGCTGCTGCCGACCCTCTCCTCCTTCCTTCGGACCCCCGCAGCCGCTCCCCCGGCCCGGGCTCCGGAGCACGCCCGCCCCCCTCAGGTCTCCGGCTGCGCTGCAGCCTCCCGCGCCGGCCCCGACCCCGACCCGCAGCTCGGCGTCCCCACTCTCCGGGGGAAGACACACCCACGTCGCGACCGCACTGATTCAGGGTCGAGAAATGTGCGTGGCATTTTTTTTTTTTTTTTTGTAGAGACAGGGTCTCACTTTATGGCCCTTGGTAGAGTGCCGTGGCCTCACACAGCTCACAGCAACCTCCAACTCCTGGGCTTAAGCGATTCTCTTGCCTCAGCCTCCCGAGTAGCTGGGACTACAGGCGCCCGCCATAACGCCCGGCTATTTTTGGGTTGCAGTTTGGCCGGGGCCGGGTTTGAACCCGCCACCCTCGGTATATGGGGCCGGCGCCTTACCGACTGAGCCACAGGCGCCGCCAATGCGTGGCATTTTTTAACTCTCTCGTTTTTCTTTTTTTTTTTTTAAGACAGAGCCTCAAGCTGTCACCTTGGGTAGAGTGCTGTGGCATCCAGCTCTCAGCAACCTCAAACTCTTGGGCTCAAGCGATTCTCTAGCCTCAGCCTCCCGAGTAGCTGGGACTACATCGGCTATTTTTTGGCTGTAGTTGTCATTGTTGTTTGGCAGTCCCGGGCTGAATTCGAACCCACCAGCTCTGGCGTATGTGGCTGGCGCCTTAGCCGCTTGAGCTACAGGCGCCCAGCCCTCTCTTGTTTTTCTGACCGTTCACCCTTCAACCAGCGCTCACTACTTCCACCACCGTGGGGCTGAGCACAGCCCCGGGCACTGGGTCTGCTGGCCGCACCAGCAAGCCAAGGAAGCGCAGGCGCCCGACCCGCGGGGCAGGATGCGACTGGCCTGGCAGCCGCGGGGGCGGCGCATGACGGGTGGGGCGTGGCGTGGGCGGGGCGGTGCCGGGCGTCCGCAGCGCGCGTTGTGCGCGCCTGAGCGGAAGAGTCCCGGTAGGTGCGGGCTGCGTGCCGCCACCGCCCTCTTCGGAGGCGCGGGCCCGGCGGAAGCCATGTTTGTAGCACGCAGCATCGCGGCGGACCATAAAGATCTCATCCATGATGTCTCTTTCGACTTCCACGGGAGGCGAATGGCGACATGCTCCAGCGATCAGAGCGTTAAGGTGTGCTCGGCCCTGCGGGCAGGGGCCGAGCCTAGGAGGAAGGAGAGTGGGTGGGCGGCGCGGGGAAGGGGGACTTGTCCTGATTTTAGTGCATGCCGCCGGCACAAGACCTGGAGCCCGGGGGGTGGCAGGCTAGCCCCGCTGGCCACCCACGGACGCGGCTAGAGCGCTCCCCGCCGGCGTATTGTGGGGTCACGGCGCCCGCTTGGAGCCGCGCTCCAGGGCGCCTGCGTGTGGTGGCCGCGTCCTGTCCAGGCGGGCGCGCTCCTGGCCTGGACGCTGGGCGCACGCGGCGGGCTGTGTCTCCGAGTCGAGTGGCGCCTGCGCGCGGGGTCTGGGACCTTACGAGCCTAGCACCGCGCTACTGGCGGCGGGCGTGTAGCAAGTTGGTTGCTTCTGTGCTGCTTTTTCAGCTGGGGAGTTTTATTAGGTTGAGATGAGCTTATTTTTTTTGCAAAGAAAGAAAAATACAGACCATTTAAGTCTAGTGGTTACTTGCTCTCTGGGAATTGTAGTGTTTTTGTCCTCAAAGTTCTGTGAACGTCTGTAGACTGTTGTGACAAGAAGAATTGCTAATACGGGATTTAGGAGACTCACAGATCTGTTACTGGGTAAACGATAATAGAATTGAAGACGAAAGCTGGAGTGTGGATTTTTTGAATTCTCGACAACTTTTCAGGATATGGAAATCTAAAGGATACTTTTAAGTGTTTCACGTTCAAGTTTGAGACCGTGATTTCTCAAAGATAAAGGTTTTATGACATTAAGTTATCCGTTGAATAACCACAGCATTAACGATTCCTAAAAGGCTTAATATCAGTTTTAAAAAAATATTTTGTGGTTAAAATTGTTTTGCAATGTTCACTTCGGTGGCCTGAAGCACAGCGTTCACGCCGTCACTACTATCCATCTCCTAAGCCTAAACTCTGCCACCAGCTCCTTACATCCCCACCCCAGCCCGGGTGAACCGCTGCTCTACTTTCTATGAATTTGCATACTTTAGGTATTTCGTGTAAATGGAATCATAGAATATTTGTCCCTTTGTGTTTGGTTTATTTCATTTAGTAAACTCTTAAGATCACTCATTGTAGCATGTATCAGAATGTCACTTTTTTAAGGCTGGATAATGTATGTAGTTACCATATTTTGCTTATCCTTTTATCCATTTATAATAAGATAGTAATATAATGATGCTGCTCTAGACATCAGTGTACAAATATTTGTTCAAATCTTTGCTTTTGTATTTTTGGGAAACGTTTCTCAGGTATAATTGTTTTAAATTGGCTGGTATGAATGGTCTAGACGTGTTGATGGAATATATATCAAATGATATAGCTTGAGATCAGTTTTACTGATTTGTAAAGAGGCTGGAAGAGAAGGTTTTTCCCCCCCCCCAGAAAAGAGTTTTTAGCCGAAAATAATAATAAATTATGGTTGTTTATATTTTATTAGTATTTAATCTGTTTGTTGTTGTGTGGCCTTATGTCTATTTTTTTTTTTTTTTTTTTTTTTTTGAGACAGAGTCTCACTTTGTCATCTTAATGGAGTGCCATGGCATCATAGTGCACAGCAACCTCAAACTCTTGGGCTCAAGTGATTCTCTTGCTTCAGCCTCCCAAGTAGCCGGGACTATTGGCACCCACCACAATGCCCAGCTATTTTTAGGGATGGGGATGGGGGAGTCTCCCCCTTGTTCAGGCTGGTCTAAAATTCCTGACATAGGCTATCTACCCGCCTCAGCCTTCCAGAGTGCTAGGACTACAGAGCCACCACATCCGGCCAGAATGAAGTGTTTAGTTCCTAAGCACAGAAGACTGTGGTGTGCCTTAGGGATAAAATATTTGTGTTACAGAAATTACCCTCAGGCATGTCTTACAGTGCTGTTGGCTTGAGTTCAATGTAATTGAATAAATAATATATGTTAAATAGGTTATCTTTTAACAGAATCATACATAAAACAAGGTCATACTGGTTGACGAAACTGTTAGGCCAGAGGCTGACAGGAATCTAACCTTGTATTTTTCCTAGGAGCAGTGTTTCAATAGTTAAGGTAACTTCATAGAATATAACTTGAATAATGAGACTTCGCTATAACTGTTTCTATAAGTTGTCTCTACTACCTGTTAGAATGCCACTTCTGGATCCTTCAGTGGTAGGCCCAGTAGCTGACACATTTAAGGTTCTCAAATATTTTATTGAAAGAATCAGTGTTTACTTGGTGGTTGTATTCTTTTGCCAATATTATGTTCACTTTTTGCTTATAATGTTCACTTTTTGCCTATAATGTTCACTTTTTGCCTATACACTGATTCGGTCTTACAGTTTTTTTGTATTAATTTGTAGGAATTCTTTGTATAAAATATCTTTTATTTTCTTCCAGGTGTGGGATAAAAGTGAAAGCGGGGATTGGCATTGTACTGCTAGTTGGAAGGTTAGTATTACACAGTGATTAAAAAATAGAAATATTAGCTCTGCGCTTGTAGCTCAAGTGGCTAAGGCGCCAGGCACATAGACCAGAGCTGGCGGGTTTGAATCCAGCCCGGGCCTGCCAAACAACAATGACAACTACAGCCAAAAAATAGCCGGGCGTTGTGGTGGGCACCTGTAGTCCCAGCTACTTGGGAGATTGATGCAAGAGAATTGCTTAAGCCCAGGAGTTGGAGGTTGCTGTGAGCTGTGATGCCACGGCACTATAGCCAGGTGTTGTGGTGGTCACCTGTAGTCCCAGCTACTTGGAAGGTTGAGGGAAGAGAATCGCTTAAGCCCAGGAGTTAGAGGTTTCTGCGAGCTGTGATGCCATAGCACTCTGCCCAGGGCGACAGCTTGAGGCTCTGTCTCAAAAAAAGAAAGAAAGAAAGAAAGAAATATTTACTATTGATTTGATAGTATCAATGATTGCTGTTCGGCTTTGAGGAAATTATAAAATTTATATGGTAGTTCTTTTCTTGGAGGATATTTTACATTTTTTATTACTATTAAAGTAATGGAAATACATTTCAGAGATTTTGAGAGTAAGAAAATCTGTAATTTGGCTCAGCGCCCATAGCACAGTCGTTACGGTGCTAGCCACATACACTGAGGCTGGCAGATTCGAACCTGGCCCAGGCCAGGTCACCAACAATGACAATTGCAACAAAAAATTGCCAGACAATATGGCAGGTGCCTGTAGTCCCAGCTACTTGGGAGGCTGAGGTAAGAGAATCACTTAAGCCAAGAGTTAGAGGTTGCTGTGAGCTGTGACGCCACAGCACTCTACCAAGGGCAACAAAGTGAGGTTCTGTCTCAAAAAAAAAAAAAAGAAAATCTGTAATTCTATAACATTCTAGCATAACTACCTTAACATTTGTGCATATTTCTTTTTCCTTTATTTATTTATTTATTTTTACGACAGTCTTGCTCTGTCTCTGCTGCTAGAGTGCAGTGGCATCATCATAACTCATTCTAAACTCAAACTCCTGCCTTAGCCTCCCCAGTAGCTGGGACTACAGGCTCCCACCACAATGCCCGGCTCCTTTTTGGTTGAAGTTGTCATTGTTCTTTAGCAGGCCCAGCGGGCTTCAAACCCACCAGCCTCAGTGTATGTGGCTGGCGCCCTTACTCACCAAGCTACAGGTACCGAACTAGTTTCCAAAGTGTCTGTGTCATGTAGCCATTTTAGTGGTCGTGAAGTGACCACAAAATTAATTGGAATTTGATTTGTGTTTCCTTAATAATTAATGTTGATAATTCTTTTATGTGCTTATTTGCTATTTTTGGTGAAGATCTATCCAAATTTTTTGCCTTTTTTTTTTTTTTTGAGAATCTCACTGTGTCGGCCTTGGTGGAGTGCTGTGGTGTCACAGCTCACAGCAACCTCCAACTCATGGGCTTAAATGATTCTCTTGCCTCAGCCTCCTAAGTAGCTGGGACTACAGGCGCCCACCACAATGCCTGGCTATTTTTTGTTGCAGCTGTCAGTATTGTCTAGCTAGCCCGGGGCCAGGTTAAAACCTGCCACCCTCGGGCGCTGAGCTTAAGATACAATTTTGTTTTTTGATACAAAGCCTCAAGGTGTCACCCTGGGTAGAGTGCTGTGGCATCACAGCTCACAGCAACCTCCAACTCCTGGCTCAAGCTATTCTCCTGCCTCCACCTCCCAAGTAGCTGGGACTACCGGCGCTTGCCACAACATCCGGCTTTTTTTTTGGTTGCAGCCGTCATTGCTGTTTGGCTGCCCATGCTGGATTTGAACCCGCCAGCTCAGGTGTGTGTGGCTGGTGGTGTAGCTGCTTGAGCCACAGGCGCTGACCTGATACAATTATTTTTTTTGTTTTGTTTTTTTTTGTTGTTGAGACAGGGTCCCACCCTATGCCCCTGAGCAGAGTGCAGTGGGCATGGTAGCTCACCACAACCTCAGACTTGGGCTGCGGGCACCCTGCTGCCTCAGCCTCCGGAAGCCGCTGGGATTTCAGGCGGTCACGCGGCGCCCGGCTGGGTTTTTCCGTTTTTTTCATGAGTCGGGTCTCACTGTCGCTCAGGCGAGTCTCGAACCCTGAGCTCAAGTGATTCTCCCTCCTCAGCCTCCCACAGTGCTGGGATTACAGGCATGAGCCACTGCGCCCGGCTGATACAATTATTTTTAAAATAAACAGTTAAGAGGCATTTATTTCACTTACAGTGGTTATGGCGCTAGCCACATATACCAAGGTTGGTGGGTTCGAACCCGACCTGGGCCAGCTAAAACAATGACAACTGCAACAAAAAATAGCTGGCATTGTGGCAGGCGCCTGTTGTACCACCTACTTGGGAGGCTAAAGCCAGAGAATGGCTTAAGCACAGGGGTTTGAGGTTGCTGTGAGCTGTGATGCCAGGGCACTCTACCAAGGGCGACATAGTGAGACTCTGTTTCAGAAAAAGAAAAAAATTTTGAAAACTTGTCATTAAATGTTACATTGATCATCTTTCTTTTTGTTAAAACTATCTGTACTAGTTTTCTCAAGTAAAATCTGTATGTGTCAAATATGTATGTATTCAGGTTTTCTTTTTTTTTTTTGGAGACAGTCTCACTCTGTTACCCAGGTTAGAGTGCCATGGCCTCAACCTAGCTCATAGCAGCCTCCTGGGCTTAAATGACCCTCCTGCCTTAGTCTTGGAGATAACTTGGAGTATAAGTACCTGCCACTATGCCCAGCTAATTTTTCTATTTTTAGTAGAGATGGGGTCTCAGGCTGGTCTGGAATGTTCAAGCGATCCTTCCACTGTGGCCTCCTACAATGAATGCTAAGGTTACAGGGGTGAGCCATCATCCCTTGCCTCAGTTTTTTTTTTTTTTTTTTTTTTTTTTGTGGTTTTTGGCCGGGGCTGGGTTTGAACCCGCCACCTCTGGCATATGGGACCGGCGCCCTACTCACTGAGCCACAAGCACCGCCCTGCCTCAGTTTTTTTTTAAAGGAAAAGAAAAGCCCCAGGATATTGAATATGTGTTGTACATGTGTTTATTTGGTTTCCACTTTTTGCCTTCACAAAATTAAGGAGGCTTAAAATTTAATAACAATAACAATGTTTAAGATAAGGACTAGAAACAAAAACCTCGTAAAGAATGAATGAAGATAAATACAGTTGGAAAAGAAATCAGATGATGGCTGCAATGAAATTGAGCAATAATGATAATAATGCAAAAAAGTAACATTCACATGTCAGATAAAAGTATGTCTATTGTAGAATGCTTTGACTCTGAGGTTCAGTATGGAGTCATCAGTTAACTTCTTTTTTTTCCAAAGTCTCAAAAAATAGATAATATTTTATTTTTATAAATAGAAGATAATTTCAAAAAACAGATCATGCCAAATCTTATAGACAATAGAAAAAGAAGAAATGCTTCAAAATCATTCTACTTCATCTGCATATACCTGATACTAAAATTGGAAAAAATATATTATTATAGAGGGGAATTACAAACATATTTCACTTGTAAATAAGGATGCAATATCCTAAACAACATAGAGCAGACAGAAGGAGGGACAGGTGAGGGAAAGAAAAAAAAGAAAAGAAAACAATGACTAATTCTCACATAAATTGGATTGAATTTTGACCAAAGTACATTATTTATCTTTTTTTTTTTTTTTTTTTTGTAGAGACAGAGTCTTACTTTATTGCCCTCAGTAGAGTGCTGTGGCATCACACAGCTCACAGCAACCTCCAACTCCTGGGCTTAGGCAATTCTCTTGCCTCAGCCCCCTGAGTAGCTGGAACTACAGGTGCCCCGCACAATGCCTGGCTATTTTTTTGTTGCAGTTTGGCTGGGGTCAGGTTTGAACCTACCACTCTCGGTATATGGGGCTGGCACCCTACTCACTGAGCCACAGGCGCCCCCCTGAACAATAATTTTTAATTCCACTTGTTAATATGCTGTTGTTTATTCTTTTTGTCCTGCAGACACATAGTGGATCTGTATGGCGTGTGACATGGGCCCATCCTGAATTTGGACAGGTTTTGGCTTCCTGTTCTTTTGACCGAACAGCTGCTGTTTGGGAAGAAATAGTAGGAGAATCCAATGATAAACTTCGAGGCCAGAGTCACTGGGTGAGATATTTGTTAGCATTTGGGGGTTAGGGGAAGTGAGCAGTCTGAGGAATACCTCAGACACTTGGTGACATGTGTCCACTCTTCCCTGCATTTGCCAGTTTCACTTTTCTTTCATGCTTTTTTCTTATTTGTTTAATTCTGTCTTAAGCCTGAAGTGGTACAAAGGAGCACCCATGGCATCAATTAATTATAACTTTCACAATGAATCCAGAATTTATCCTCTGTGTATAATTTCATTTATTAATATATTTTATATCATACCGGTGTATGATTTAGAGCACCCTCTAATATTCTTTAAAAAATATTTTTTCTGTATTGTGGTTAATTTTGTTATCTTACAAAATAGCCCCCCTTTATCTGCATCTACTGCTGCCCTGATTGGATGTTTGGATTTGGGTAAGAACATAATGTATGTGCTGCTCAAGTCCCTTTTCTGTAAATTGAGAGACTTGAACTGGAATATACATATATATATATTTATATTTGAGACAGAATCTTACTATGTCGCCCTTGGTAGAGTGCTATGGCATCACAGCTCACAGCAACTTCTAACTCTTGGGCTTAAGTGATTCTCTTGCCTCAGCCTCCCAAGTAGCTGGGACTATAGGCACCTGCCACAATGCCCGGCTATTTTTTTGTTGCAGTTGATTAGCTGGCCCAGGCCTGATTCAAACCTGCCACCTTCAGTGTATGTGGCTGGCGCTGTAACCACTGTACAGCAGGCACTGAGCCACAACTGGATGATCTATGAGACCTTTCCACTGTTTTCATTTTAAGATTTTGTCGGCTCGGCGCCTGTAGCTCAAGTGGCTAGGGTGCCAGCCACATACACCGGAGCTGGCAGGTTCGAATCCAGCCTGGACCTGCCAAACAACAATGACAACTACAACCAAAAAATAGCTGGGCGTTGTGGCAGATGCCTGTAATCCCAGCTACTTGGGAAGCTGAGGCAAGAAATCGCTTAAGCCCAAGAGTTGGAGGTTGCTGTGAGCTGTGACGCCATGACACTCTGCCCAGGGTGACAGCTTGAGACTGTCTCAAAAAAAAAAATAAAAAATAAAAAAAAGATTTTGTCATCTGCAGCCTTTTGCCTCCCGTATGATTATTATTATTGTTATTTTTTAATTATTATTATTTTTTTTAGAGACAGAGTCTCACTTTGTCACCCTTGGTAGAGTGCCGTAGCATCACAGGTCACAGCAACCTCCAACTCCTAGGCTTAGGCAATTCTCTTGCCTCAGCCTCCTGAGTAGCTGGGACTACAGGTGCCCGCCACAACGCCCGGCTATTTTTGTTGCAGTTTGGCTGGGGCTGGGTTCGAACCCGCCACCCTCGGTATATGGGGTGGTGCCCTACTCACTGAGCCACAGGCGCCACCCAGATACTGTTTTTGCATTGTTTTTTTGTGGGGAAAAAAAAAAAAAAAATATATATATATATATATAAGATATTCACCCTTTTAATTATTTGTAAATGGTACAGGTTAGTGGAATTAATTATGTTCATATGCTATATACCCATCACTATTTATCTATGACCTAAATTATTCCCCAAATAAACTCTGTACCATTAAATAATGGCCCCCTGCTTCCCCTTCCCTCTATCCGCTTGTTTTTATTTTATATTTTTTGTTGTTGCAGTTTGGCTGCGCCCAGGTTTGAACACGCCACCGTCGGTATGTGGGGCTGGTGCCATACCCACTAAGCCACAGGCGTCGCCCAATTCGCTTGTTAATCCTTCTTTCATTTTCTGTGCTTTAAGTATACTCATTCATTATTTGTCCTTTTGTGTGGCTGGTTTATTTCACTAAGCAAAATGTTTTTTATTTTTTATTTTTTTTTTGTAGAGACAGTTTCACTTTATCGCCCTTGGTAGAGTGCCGTGGCCTCACACAGCTCACAGCAACCTCTAACTCCTGGGCTTAAGCGATTCTCTTACCTCAGCCTCCCAAGTAGCTGGGACTACAGGCGCCCGCCACAATGTCCAGCTATTTTTTTGGTTGCAGTTTGGCCAGGGCCGGGTTTGAACCCGCCACCCTTGGTATATGGGGCCGGCGCCCTGCTCACTGAGCCACAGGTGCCACCCAAGCAAAATGTTTTTAAGATCTGTTCATGTTATAGCATACATCACGTTTATTTCTTTTTGTGACAATGCTATTCCGTCATGTGTGCATATATTGCATTGTGTTTATCCTTTCCAAGGTGGACACCGGGGTGTTCTCTTGGCTGTGGTTAATAATGAGCATTAATGTACAGATGTGATCGAGACCCTGCTTTCAGTTCTTTTTTTTTTTTTTTTTATAGAGACAGAGTCTCACTTTATGGCCCTCGGTAGAGTGCTGTGGCCTCACACAGCTCACAGCAACCTCCAACTCCTGGGCTTAAGCAATTCTCTTGCCTCAGCCTCCCGAACAGCGGGGACTACAGGCGCCCACCACAACGCCCAGCTATTTTTTGGTTACAGTTTGGCCGGGGCTGGGTTTGAACCCGCCACCCTCGGTATATGGGGCTGGCGCCTTACTGCCACCCAGTTCTTTTTGACATATACACTAAGGAGGTGTCTAAGTGCTGACTCATGATAGTTGTGTGTGTAACTTTCTGAGGAACTGCCGGACTGTTTCCACAGTGGCTGTACCATTTCATTTTACATTTCTACTAGCAATACTTGAAGGTTCCAATTTTCTCACATCTTCGTTAGCACTTGTTATTTTCTGTTTTTTATTATAGCCATCTTAGTGAGTGTGAAGTGGTTATCTCACTGTTCTGCTTTGCATTTCTCTAGAGATTATTGATACTGAGCATCTTTTTATGTGCTTATTGGCCAATTAGTGTCTTCTTCGGGGAAATAGCCATTCAAGTCCTTTGCCCATATTTTGATTGGGTTGTTCTTTTTGTTATTGTCAAGTTGTAGGAGTTTTTTTTTTTTTGGAGACAGAGTCTTACTATGTCATTAAGTGATTCTCTTGCTTCAGCTTCCCCAGTAGCTTTGGGACTACAGGAGCCCACCATAGCGCCCGGTTATTTTTGGTTGCAATTGTCATTGTTGTTTAGCTGGCTTGGGCCTTAGGGATTTGAACCCTCCACCCTTGGTGCATGCGGCTGGCGCTGTAACTATTGTGCTGTGGGTGCCGAGCCTGTAGAAGTTCTTTTTAATTGTGAATATTAATCCCATACCAGATTATAGGTTTAATATCCCTTATCTGAAATGTTGGCACCAGAAGTGTTTTGGATTTTAGATTTTTTTTTTTTTGATTTTGGAATATTTGCATTGTGTACTTACGGTTGAGCATCCCAAATTCAAAAGTTCAAAATTCAGAATGCTGCAATGAGCAATTACCTTTGAATGCCACTTTTTGGTCTCAAAAGGTTTCGGATTTTGGAGTATTTCAGATTTCAGCCTTTTGTATTTGGGATGCTTAACCTGTATATGATGTGCAAGTATTTACTTCTATTCTGTGGTTTACTTTTCTATTTTTAGTGATCTTATTATTCTGGGGGTCTTAGTCTGTCTCCTGCACTAGAGTGCACTGGCATCATCA
This sequence comes from Nycticebus coucang, assembly GCF_027406575.1. NCBI lineage: Eukaryota > Metazoa > Chordata > Mammalia > Primates > Lorisidae > Nycticebus > Nycticebus coucang. Next base: position 953,595 of record NC_069798.1, read on the forward strand.
TAGCATCACAGCAATCTCAAACTCCTGGGCTCCTTTGATCCTCCTGAGCTCAATTGATCCTCTTATCTCAGCCTCCCGAGTAGCTGGACTACAGGCGTCCACCATCATATTTTCTATTTTTCTATAGAGACAGGGTTTCACTCTTGCTCAGGCTGGTCTTGAACTCCTGAGCTCAGGTGATCATCCCACCTTGGCCTTCCAGAGTGCAGGGATTACTGGTGTGAGCCACTGTGCTTGGCCCTGTTTTTCCTTTTGTTTCCCTTGCTTTGGTGTCATATCTGAGTAATCATTGCCAAATCCACTGTCGTGAAGATGTTTCCCAGTGTTTTTCTTGTAAGAGTTTTATAGTTGTAGGTCTTTGATCCATTTTCAACTAGTTTTTGTATGTGGTATAAGGTAAATTCATGCTTTGCATGTAGATATCCAGTTTTTCCAGCACTGTTTATTGAAAAGACTGACCTTCCCCCATTGAATGGTCTTGACACCCTTGCTGAAAGTCAGGGAGTGGACCATATATAGAAGATTTATTTCTGGGCGCTATTCTATTCCACTGGACTAGGCATCTCTGATGCAGATACCACACTGTTTTATTTTTTTTTATTTTTTATTTTTTTGAGACAGAGTCTCACTTTGTTGCCCTGGGTAGAGTAATGTGGCGTCATAGCTCACAGCAACCTGAAACTCTTGGGCTGAAGCAATTCTCTTGCCTCAGCCTCCAAAGTAGCTGGGACTACAAGGGCCTGCCATAACATCTGGCTATTTATTTGTTATAGTTGTCATTGTTGTTTGGCAGGCTTGGGCTCGGTTCAAATCCGCCAGCTCCCGTGTATGTGGCTGGTGCCCTAGCTCCTGAGCTACAGGCGCCGTGGCAGCACACTGTTTTAATTACAGTAGCTTTTGTAGTTTGGTGTCCACACTGTTTAACAACTTTTTTATAGAGGGAGGAGTTGGTCTGATTGCCTTTGTGCTTAGTGTCTTCCTACACAAACAACTGCTTATGGACAAGAGACAAAGGAAATTTATATAATTAAAAGATTTTTCTGGCATTTAGTCTGACGTGTATCTGTTTGATATACTCTGTGGGTTGGGCTTAGGAGTGGTGACATACAAAGGATTTTTTTATGTAACTTCAAGGTATTTATTTGTATTTAGTTAAATTGACTGTCAATGCATTTATTTTCTCAGCATCTGAGTTATTATTCAGTAGTGTTAGTAGAAGTTTGCTAAGATACTATCTCTGAAGTTTACATGATATTATTCTCTTACTATCGAGATTTCTATTGACATAGAAACTCCTTAAGTGTTTTGGTAAACATAGACAGTAAACTATTGATTTCTATTTTTTTTCTGGCAGTTTTTGGCCAGGGCCCAGTTTGAACCTGCCACTTCTAGTATATGGGGCCAGGCGCCGCCCTGATTTCTACATATTAGTGTTTTCAGTCAAGTACTGTCTTATTTAGGTGAATGAAAAGAACTTTTATTTTATTTATTTATTTATTTGAGACAGAGTTTCACTATGTTGCCCTCAGTAGAGTGCTATGGCATCACAGCTCACAGCAATCTTAAACTCTTGGGCTTAAGTAATTCTCTTGCCTCAGCCTCTCAAGTAGCTAGGACTTACAGGCATCTGCCACAACTCCCAGCAATTTTTTTTGTTGCAGTTGTTATTGTTGTTTAGCTGGCCCAGGCTGGGTTTAAACGCGCCAGCCTGGGTATATGTGGCCTACCCATTGAGTTATGAGTGCTGCCCCCCAAATAACTTTTATTTTATTTATTTATGTGTGTGTGTGTACATATATATATATATTTTTTTTTTTTTTAATTTTTTGAGACAGAGTCTCACTATGTTGCCCTCAGTAGAGTACGTGGCGTCACAGCTGACAGCAACCTTCAACTCTTAGGCTTAAGCGATTTTGTTGCCTCAGCCTCTCAAGTAGCTGGGACTATAGGTGCCCGCCACAATGCCTGTCTATTTTTTTTGTTGCAGTTGTCATTGTTTATCTGGCCTGAGCTGGGTTCGAACCCACCAGCACCAGTGTATGTGACCGTGCCCTGACCACTGAGGTATGGGCCCTGAACCCGAAAAGAACTTGTATTTTTTATTTTATTTTATTTTTTTGAGATAGAGCCTCAAGCTATCACCCTGGGTAGAGTGCTGTGGCGTCACAGCTCACAGCAACCTCCAACTCCTGGGCTAAAGTGATTCTCTTTGCTTCAGCCTCCCAAGTAGCTGGGACTATAGGTGCCTGCCACAAAGCCCGGCTATTTTTTGGTTGTAGTTGTCATTGTTGTTTGGCAGGCCCGAGCCGGATTTGAACCTGCAAGCTCCAGGGTATGTGGCTGGTGCCTTAGCCGCTTGAACTATAGGCGCCACCCCGAAAAGAACTTTTATTTATTTATTTATTTTTTGTTGCTTAAATACCTTTCTTTTTTAAAAAGTGTTTGAACATTGATAGCTCTGCAAAATACTTTTCCCATCCCAAATCAAAAAGAACTTTTATATGTGATGTTGGAATTCCCGCTTCATACCACTTTTTTTTTTTTTTTTTTGAGACAGAGTCTCAAGCTGTTGCCCTGGGTAGAGTGCTGTGACATCACAGCTCACAGCAACCTCCAACTCTTTGGGCTTAAGCGATTCTCTTGCCTCAGCCTCCCAAGTAGCTGGGACTACAGGTGCCCTGCTATTTTTTTTTTTTTTTTTTTTGGTTATAGTTATCATTGTTGTTTGGTGGCCCGGGCTGGATTTGAATCTGCCAACTCCCATGTATGTGGCTGGCACCCTAGCCACTTGAACTACAAGTGCCTAGCCCTTTAGTCTCTATTAAACACTTTCACTTAAAGAGGATGTGGTGGTCTAAGTAGGATTAACTGACATTTATGCTTGAGAAGAAAGATAGCATGCTTTCCTTTTACTCTTAAAGAATCTTTTTTTTTTTGGCCAGGGCAGGGTTTGAACCCGCCACCTCTGGCATATGGGACCGGCGCCCTACTCCTTGAGCCACAGGCGCCACCCAAGAATCTTAATTCATGTTACTGCTTGTAGCATTTTTGGCATGACAAAACTACCTATATGAAAATTCTAACATGTTCTGGCCTTTTGTGACTAGTCTGCTTCAGAGAGCTTACTTATATATGTAGTTAGGCTTTCTAAGGCAGACTTTCTTTTGCCTTAAAGGGAATAATTAATTGTAGCTCACTAATTTGTTAGTGATTGCTAACTAATATTTTGCCATGTGCTTTGTAGGAAACTGAGGCCTAGACAGATTTCAAATAACTTATTCAAGGTTATATATGTAGTAAATGACAGAGGAGTATCTGTATGATTCTAGAGTCTGTATTCTTCCTGTTCTATCAGCACTTTATTTTGTATATAATTTAAGTAAACTTTTTATTTTTCAGGTTAAAAGGACAACCCTAGTGGATAGTAGAACATCTGTTACTGATGTGAAATTTGCTCCCAAGCATATGGGGCTTATGTTAGCAACCTGTTCAGCAGATGGCATAGTAAGAATATATGAAGCGCCAGATGTTATGAATCTCAGCCAGTGGTCTCTGCAGCATGAGATCTCATGTAAGCTAAGCTGTAGTTGTATTTCTTGGAACCCTTCAAGGTAAGCTTACACACCAAACCTGTGCTAATATAATCCTAGTAAAATGAACTAGTAATTTATTTATCTATTTATTTATTTTTTTAAGAGATAGAGTCTCACTTTGTTGCCTTCAGTAGAGCGCTGTGGCATCACAGCTCACAGCAACATCCAGCTCTTGGGCTTAGGTGATTCTCTTGCTTCCGCCTCCCAAGTAGCTAGGACTACAGGTGCCACCCTCTGTATATGGGGCCAGCGCCCTACTCACTGAGCCACAGGTGCTGCCCTGAACTAGTAATTTTTATTTTTATTTTTTTGGAGACAGAGTCTCACTTTATTGCCCTCGGTAGAGTGCTGTGGTGTCAGAGCTCACAGCAACCTCCAACTCCTGGGCTTAGGTGATTCTCTTACTTCAGCCTCCTGAGTAGCTGGGACTACAGGTGCCAACCACAACGCCCAGCTATTTTTTGTTGCAGTTTGGCCAGTGCCGGGTTCGAACCTGCCACCCTCACTATATGGGGCTGGTGCCCTACTTACTGAGGCACAGGTGCTGCCCTGAACTAGTAATTTTTTTTTAAAGGCTTAAAATGTATTTTAATAAGTTGATACTGCATTACTGTTCTGAACTAGTAATTTTTTTTTTTTTTTTTGAGACTGGGCCTCAAGCTGTCTCCCTAGGTAGAGTGCTGTGGCCTCACAGCTCACAGCAACCTCCAACTCCTGGGCCCAAGCGAGTCTCCTGCCTCCCGCTCCAGTAGCTGGAACTACAGGCGCCTGCCACAATGCCCAGCTATTTTTTGGTTGCAGCCGTCATTATTGTTTGGTGGGCCCGGGCTGGGTTCAAACCTGCCAGCTCAGGTGTGTGTGGCTGGCGTCTTAGCCACTTGAGCCACAGGCACCGAGCCTGAACTAGTAATTTTTTTTTTTTTTTGCAGTTTTTGGCCAGGGCTGGGTTTGAACCTGCCACCTTCTGTATATGGGGCCAGCGCTCTACTCCTTTGAGCCATAGGCATCACCCTGAACTAGTAATCTTTTTTTTTAAACTAGTAATTTTTAAGCTAAGAATTTGGTTTATTTTTTGAAAAACGCTTTCTTTAATAAGGTGTGTTATGTACAGTATAAATTCTTCTCTTTTCATCCCAACATGTCTCTTGTACCCATATTTCCACTCCATAGAAGAAGCTAACCTTTAAATATTTTGGTGTTAATCTTCTGGGCATTTTCTATGCACATACAAATATTTAATGTATTCATAAATACATATGCTAATATACCAAGATACTCACTAATGTAGGTAGTTAGGATACAGGCATATATAAACCCATACATTTTTCTTTTCTTTTTTTCTTTTCTTATTTTTTAAATTTCAGATTAAGAGTATATGCAATTAGGTTACATTGTTTGTTAGGTAAACTTGTAGTTGAGCCCTTCATCAGGAGGTGTGCCATGTACCGTACGTCGTGTGTGTTAGGTGACAACTTATCAACCCCCCTCCCTTTCTCCTCTCTACCCCGTTTTTGAGTTTAATTGTTTTTTTCTCACCTGTGGACTTGTAGTTGTTTATCTACTACTTTCATATTAGAATTGAGTACATTGGATGGTTGCTTTTTCATTTGTATGATACTTAGGAGGATGTTCTCCAAATCTATTCCAGGTAAATATAAAAGATGCACAGTTTTCATCTTTCTTTAAGGGTGACTAGTATCCTGTGGTCTACATATACCATGGTTTATTAATCCAGTTGCAAGTTGATGGGCATTTGGGTTGTTTCCACATCTTGGCCTTTATAAATTTAGTGCAATAAAACATATAGTGCAAATATCTTTATGATGAAAGATTTTATTTTCTTTTGCTTAGGGATTCCTAGTAACAGATTTCAGGATCAAAAGGAAGGTCAACTTTTAGTTCTTTGAGGATTCTCTCTTTTTTTTTTAAAGAGACAGTATCACTTTGTTGCCGTTTTTGGAAAACAGGTCTTTTCTATCTAAGTTATAATAAAATGTGGTTTAAAAATAGTCCCAAAGAATGGGATGCTCAGTTCTCATATTCTCAAGCACACGCACTTGTACCATGTGGCTGTGTGAGGTGTGTGTCACAGATGCAGATGCCACACAAGGGACAGGCTCACTTGTAGGTTGTCTGTTTATTCCAGTTTTTTAATTCTCTGAATTGAATGTATATGAATTTCATTGTTATGTACAATGTTTTCTACTCTCTATTTCTAGTTCTCGGGCTCATTCTCCCATGATAGCTGTGGGAAGTGATGACAGCAGTCCCAATGCAATGGCCAAGGTTCAGATTTTTGAATATAATGAAAACACCAGGTCAGTATTGCTTTGGTTTTAATTATTGTTCAGAATTGCATTTAATTTTCAAAAATGTTTCTTCTTTATTCTTTAACTGAATTATGTGTCCTTCCTTATATTATTTACTGATATTCCATATTCTGCTAAGGCCCTGGTGATGTAGGATGGGATGATGAAGAGGAGAAGGGAATTGATCTTCCAGCATATACCATCTTGCAGGGAAAAACAAAATAATAGGAAAAAAGCGTGATGAATATTACCTGGGGGAAATATTTTTAGGGCCAGGAAGGTTCACTTAGAAGACTGTACAATGAGTACGAGTTAGAGAGGACGGAAACAACTCCAGCTGTAGAAAAATGCACATTGTCAGGCCTGTGGACAACGAGGCGGCAACTTAATTACACTGTGCTTGGAATATACTGGACAGAGGGCGTGTGGGGAGAACTTGGCGAACTCATCTGCAAGACCTAGTGTCCACTGTCTCAGTTTTATCTTCTGGGTAATGTGAATGGGGGTTAACAAGGACAGAAGATTGAACTCTTCAGAGGTGTGGAAACTATTTTGCAGAAGGGAGTAGGTTCAGGTTGAGGAAGCTCTTATGTCCAGCTGGGAATTCTTTGTGGCTCTCAAATAGGGTACTGGCAGTAGGAGTCTAGGGATTCAGTGGACAATTTGAAAATAAGTGATGTGATTGACTGGGTGTGGGAGGTGAGGGAGAAGGGGGAAGGTGTCAAGATGATTTTCAAGCTTCTGGCTTAATAGTTCAGTGAATGAATACTGTGTCATTTCCTTCCTGTTTCTTTCTTTCTTTTTTTTTTTTTTATAGACCCTGGGTAAAGTGTCATGGCACCATAGCTCACAGCAGCCTCAGACTCTAGGGTTTGAGCAATCTTCTTGCCTTCCCAAAACACCTAGCTAGTTTTCTTTTTTTTTTTCCTAATTTTAGTACAGATGGGATCTCACTCTTGGTTGGGCTGGTCTTGAACTCCTAAGCTCAGTGGCTCCACCTGCCTTGCCTCGGGCTGGAGCTTGGCCATATCTGAGGCTCCTGGGCAGAATTGAGTCATTCCACTGTTTTAACTGCAAGGTAGTCAGATAGCAAGTGTCTGATATTTTTAGCATCTAAAATGAGGGGGAGGTGGCGTTGGGTGTATTATCAATGTCTGTTTGTGAGTGTGGGAAATTAGTTGATTTAGGATGTAATAAGACATTGTGAGTGCAGAACTTTTCAGATTTCTTGATGTTGATTCTTTGAGGTAAGAGTTGTTTGAAGGTTCTTAGATTGAAGGGGTTTATGGGCATGTATGTATTAGTGTGGACTATGTAGCATCCAGTTCTTAACCTGTTTATCTTTTTTTTTTTTTTTTTGAGATTGTCTCACTATGTTGCTCTTGGTAGAGAACCATGGTGTCATAGCTCACAGCAATCTCAGACTCCTGGGTTCAGGCGATTTTCTTTCTCTCTCTTTTTTTTTTTTTTTGTAGAGACAGGGTCTCACTTCATGGCCCTGGGTAGAGTGCCGTGGCCTCACACAGCTCACAGCAACCTCCAACTCCTGGGCTTAAGCGATTCTCTTGCCTCAGCCTCCCGAGTAGCTGGGATCAAGCGATTTTCTTACCTCAGCTTTCTATGTAGCTGAAACTACGGGTGCCGACACAACACCCGGCTATTTTTGGAGACAGAGTCTCGCTGTAGCTCAGTCTGGTCTCAACTCATGAGCTCAGATGATTCGCCTGTCTCGGCCTCCCAGAGTGCTGGGATTATAGATGTGAGCCACCGCACCTGGCCATGTTTATGTTTTTGTAAGTAGTATAACCATCTGTTAGACAGGAACCATTTGCCAAATTAACCAATATTGGATATGTTCATTTTTTATTTGTGAACAAAAATAAGACCGATATAGGCTTCGATAGTGCCATGCATTATATAGCTCACAGGGCAACTTTAATATACACTATATAAGTTGAATACTAACAACCACCTATGTATAGGGTAGGTGTTTATGAGTTGAAAGATAAAAATATGAATAGAATACAGTTCTGTATTTAAAGAGCTCCCAGCTTTTGGGATATGGCTCAGTAAACTGCTAGATACTGTGATTGTAGCATGTGCCGTGCACAGTAGAGCAGGAAAGTCGCTTCTGCCTGATGGGGCCAGGAGGGGTGTGGGGCAGGAGTTGATGACTCACTGTTAGTCTTGAGGTGTGGAGGGTATTCTGCAGGGAGAGAGGAAGCAGGAGCAAGGAGGTGGAGTGTGTTTCAGCCTGGTAAGGCCGAGGCTGAGAGGAGAGGTAGGCCAGACAGATTTTGGAGTGTTCCTTGCTACTTTTGGTCTCCATCCTGTCAGCATTTGGACTTTTGAGGATCCAGTGCAGTGAAGAGGTCGTATTTACCTTTTAAGAGGTGATTTTGGCAGGTGTGTGGAAGTGAAGCAGGAAGCAGGGAACTCTGGAATTACTGCAGTAGAAGGCCCTGGGGTGCGGAGGAGGGGAGGAAGAAGACTTGTCTGGCAGTTGGGGTGAGTGGGACTGAGCTGTGATCAGCCGCTGTGCCTGGCTCAAGAATGGATTCTTCATTGAATATTTGTAAACATACGACTTTTTTTGGCATGAGGAATTGAACAAAGAGAGGAGTTTGATTGATTCATTGATTGACTGACTGAGACGGAGGCTCCTGTTGGAGGTCACATGAGACTTGGTGTCTTACTTGGCTGACTTGTGCCATTCCTGAGATGGGGCTGCCGAAAGGAGAGTGAACATGAAGGGAGAGATAGTTCACTTTGGACGTAGTTTGAGTTACTTTTGGGACATCTGGGTGGGAATATCTGAAGGGCAGGTAGATACAGTATCTGAGATTAGTGATCTGTTGCTGCATAGCAATATTATCACACACTTAGGGGCTTGAACAACACATACTTACTGTCTCCGTTTCTGGGGGTTCGGAGTCAGGCCTCACTCTGGAAGGCTACAGCTTGGGGCCCACTGGTCACTGGCAGCGCTCACGTGTTCCTGCCACAGGACTGCTGTGGCTCACGCATGGCCTCTACTCCTTCAAGGCTCATAAGGGGAAAGGCCAGCCCTGAAAACTTGTGTACATGATTGCACAAGTGTTGACCCTCCACCTGTGTCACGTTCCCTCCCCTGGTTAAAAACAAGCCCTACTTCCCCCATACTCATGGCGAGGAGCCTCCACAAAGACGTGACCGCCAGGGGAGAGTCTGTCTGCTGTGTTTCTCCCACTTTACAGAGAACTTCTTGATAAAGTCAGGTTCTAACCAGTGATGGATTTGGCCTGATTTGAAGACATTCTGACTGCAGTGTGTGTGCTCTTAACTGCCCTCCTGTTTCTGGCCTTCAGCAGAAAGGACTGGATTGGAGCTGAGAGATTAGGAATTAATGATTTGTAGATAGTGAAATCATGGGTATAGAAATGTCAGTGTTCATGTGAACCACTTGGGGATCTTGTTAAAGTGTGTTGCACTTCTGTAGGCCTTAGGTGGAGAGTACAATTCTGCCACAGGCTTCCAGGCTGCTGTGGACCTCAGGTAGAAGCAAGGATGAGGGTGAATTCTGTTTCTGTTATCTATAGAGAATAAGAATTATAGGGTTGGGCTCAGTGCCTGTAGCTCAGCGGCTAGTGCACCAGCCACATACACCAGAGGTGGCAGGTTTGAATCCAGCCCAGGCCTGCCAATGACAACTACAACCAAAAATAAAATGTAGCTGGGCTTTGTGGTGGTCCACCTGTAGTCCCAGCTACTTGGAAGGCTGAGCCACGCTTAAGACGCCACGGCACTGTACCCAGGGTGACAGCTTGAGACTATGTCTCAAAAAAAAAGAAAAAAAAAGAATAGGGGTGAACCTTGGGGTGAAAAGAAGGTCAGGTGTAGAATGTTGGAAATACCAGTTTTTTTTTTAGACAGAGTACTCACTATGTCGTGGGGTTGCAACTCACAGCAACCTCAAACTCTTGAGCTTAAGCAATTCTCTTGCCTCAGCCTCCCAAGTAGCTGAGACTACAGGCGCCCTCCACAGTGCCTGGCCATGTTTGTTGTTGTTGCAATTGTCAGGCCTGGGCTGGGTTTGAACCCCCCAGCCTTGGGGTATGTGGCTGGTGCCCTAACCACGGAGCACCAGGCACTGAGCTGTATTCTTATTCTCTATTTATAGATAACAGAATCAGAATTTTTTTTTTTTTAAGACAGAGTCTCACTATGTCGCCCTGGGTAGAGTACTATGGCATCACACCTCATAGCAACCTCAAACTCTTGGGCTTAAGCGATTCTCTTGCCTCAGCCTCCCAAGTAGCCTGGACTACAGGTGCCTGCCACAATGCCCAGCTATTTTTTGGTTGTAGTTGTCATTGTTGTTAGGCAGGCCTGGGCTGGGTTCAAACCTGCCAGCTCTGGTGTATGTGGCCAGCACTCTAGTGGCTGAGCTACAGGTGCCGAGCCCAGAAACAGAATTTTAAGGATGGCTCGGAGCCTGTAGCTCAATGGCTAGGGCTCCAGCCACATACATGGGGACTGGTGGGTTCAAACCTGGCTGGGGCCTGCTAAACAATAATGAAAACTATAACAAAAAAAATAGCTGGGTGCCTGTAGTCCTAGCTACTTGAGAGGCTGATGCAAGAGAATTGTTTAAGCCCGAGTTTGAGTTTGCTGTGAGCTGTGACACCACAGCATTCTGCCGAGGGTGACATAGTGAGCCTTTGTCTCCAAAAAAAAAAATAAATAAATAAATAAATAAAAGAATTCTAAGGATGATATATGGAATAGTTTTCTTTTATTACTACTCAAAAATCTCAATTCCTGTTGTTTCCAGTTTTATGTTTGCACTCAAATACTTAGGAAGTGTATTATTCTTTTTTTTCCAGATCTTCTCACTTCTAAAGATACTACTCTTCTTTAATAGAAGATATTAATAGTTAATAAATCAAGACCTTTTTCTAATATTTATTAAACGTATTAAGCTCAACTTATTAAGGGAGGGAAACTGGGACGTTCTGTGAGTTTTCAAGGCTGCCACAGCACATTACCACAGATTGGGTGGTTTGATCAAACAGATACATGTTTGCTCATGGTTCCAGAGGCCAGCAGTCAGAAATGAAGGTGTTAGTGGGGCTGTGCATCCTCTGAGCTGCTTCCTGCCTCTCCCAGCTTCCGGTGGCCCCGGGAGTCCTCGCTTTGTGGTGGCATCACGCCAGTCTCTGCCTCTGTGCCTGCCCGGCCTCCTTCTCTGTGTCTGTGTGTTTTTTTTCTTCTGTCTTTCGTGAGGGTACTTGACATAAGATTTCGGACCCACACTAGATCCAGCTGAGATCCTTAATTATATCTATAAAGACTTTTTCTGATTAAGGTCACATTCACAGGTTCTGGGGGTCAAGACTTGGACATATTCTCTTGGGGGCCAATATTCAGCCCAGTACTACACAGGTAAGTCCAACTTAATCTGAGCAGCATGAAAAAAAATTTTAAGTGTAGTGATGTGTGGACTTTTGTTAATTTTATTTCTGAAAGTTTTAATGTTAATTGTTTTTTTCATTAGGAAATATGCAAAAGCTGAAACTCTTATGACAGTCACTGACCCTGTACATGACATTGCATTTGCTCCAAATTTGGGAAGATCTTTTCATATTCTAGCGATAGCAACCAAAGATGTGAGAATTTTTACATTAAAACCCGTGAGGTAAGTTTTAGGAATAATTAAGAATATGGAAATATTGTTGCCTCCTGATTATTTGTGGAGGAGAGAGTAGATATAGCTATGATCTGTAGAATGGATTCTGTTTTTTTTTTTGGGTCTTGCTCTCTTAAAGTACCATGGCCTTATAATAACCTCAAGCTCTTAGGTTTAAGTCATCCTCTTGCCTAAGCCTTCCAAGTAGCTGGGACTACAGATGCATGCCACTACATGTGGTTAAATTTTTAGATTTTTTGAGGGATAAGGTCAAGCTATGTTCTCTACGCTGGTCTTGAACTTCTGGGCACATATGAACCTCCCATCTTGGCCTCTCAAAGAGGTTACATTACAGGCGTGAGCCATTGTGCCTGGCCTAAGAATGGATTCTCTCTTGTTTTTTTTTTTTTTTTAGAGACAGAGTCTCATTTTATCACCCTAGGTAGAGTGCCATGACGTTACAGCTCACAGCAACTTCCAACTCCTGGGCTTAGGCGATTCTCTTGCCTCAGCCTCCCGAGTAGCTGGGACCACAGGTGCCTGCCACAATGCCCAGCTATATTTTTGTTGCAGTTTGGGCAGGGCCGGGTTTGAACCTGCCACCCTTGGTATATGGGGCTGGTGCTGTACCCACTGAGTCACAGGTGCCACCTCTAAGAATGGATTCTTTATTGAACATTTTATTTGTAAACATATGACTTTTTTGGGATGGGGAATTGAACAAAGAGAGGAGATTTTTATTTTTTTTGGAGACAGAATCTTAGTATGTCACCCTCGGTAGAGTGCCATGGTGTCACAGCTAACATCAACTTCAAACTCTTAAGTGATTCTCATTACCTCAGCCTCCTAACTAGGGACTACAGGCACCCGTCACAATCCCTGGCTATTTTTTTTTTTGTTGTTGCAGTTGTCGTTTAGCAGGCTCAGGCCAGATCCTAACCCACCAACCCTGGTGTATGTGGCTGGTGCGCTAACCACTGGGTACAGGCACTGAGCCAGAGAGGAGATTTATTGATTAATGGATTGATTAATTGAGACACAGTCTCACTCTTGCCCTGGGTAGAGTACTATGGTCTCATAGCTCACAGCAGCCTTGGACTCCTGGGCTTATGCAGTCCACTCACCTCAGCCTCTTGAGATGTTGGTATTACAGGTGGCTGCCACAATACCCAGCTGGTTCTTTGATTTGTACTAGAGATGGGGTCTCGCTCTTGCTCTGGCTAATCTCCAGCTCCTAAGCTCAAGCAATCCACTCACCTTAGCTTCCCAGAGTGCTAAGATTACAGGCATGGGCCAAGAGGAGAGATATATATTCTCTTAATTATTTTATTTAGGCTGCTAACTGAAAATGAATTGGATTCTCTGAATATAATTGGTACTCTTTAGATTTTTAAATGAATGAGAAGTGGCAGAATACTTAGGGAAAACTAAATCAGCATGGAGATACTCTTGTAAAATATTTAGCTTTAATTTTGTTTGTTGTTTTTCATTTTCTTCTTTCCATTCTTCTGTTTGTTCCTTTGAAAATTAATTATTATCAAAAAAAATTTTTGTTTTTTTGAGACAGAGTCTCACTTTGTCGCCCTCTGTAGAGTGCGGAGGTGTCATAGCTCACAGCAACTTCCAACTCTTGGGTTTAGGCGATTCTCTTGCCTCAGCCTCCTGAGTAGCTGGGACTGTAGGTGCCTGCCACAATGCCCGGCTATTTTTTGTTGCAGTTGTCACTGCTGTTTTAGCTGGCCTAGGCCGGGTTTGAACCTGCCACTATGTTTTAGCTGGCCTGGGCTGGGTTTGAACCATATGGGGCTGGCGTCCTACCCACTGAGCCACCGGTGCTGCTCAAATTATCATCAGTTTTCTTCAACCTTGTTTGTTGATTCTTTATTCTATGAAACAGTTAGTGAATACCTTTTGGGTGTGCTGGGCTCACTCTAGATTGTGGGGAGTCAGATGAAAGTGAACTGGTGGCTGGACATGGTGGCTCATGCCTGTAATCCCAGCACTCCTGGAGGCTGAGGCAGGTTGATTGCCTGAGTTCATGAGTTCAAGATCAGCCTGAGGTAGGGTGAGACTGTCTCTAAAAAAAAAAAAATTAAGAATAGCTGGGCATTGTGGTGGGAGCCCATAGTCCCAGTTGCATGGGAGGCTGAGACAAGAGAATCGCTTGAGCCCAAGAGTTTGAGGTTACTGTGAGCTATGATGCCACGGCACTCTTTCAGGGGCGACAAAGTGAGACTGTCTGAAAAAAGGAAAAGAAAGAAAGAAAATGGGCTTGGTGCCTGTGGTTCAAGGGTCTAGGGCTCCAGCACATACACCTGAGCTGGTGGGTTTCAATCCAGCCCGGGCCTGCCAAACAACAGTGACAGCTGCAACCAAAAAATAGCTGGGTGTTATGGTGGGCGCCTATAGTCCCAGCTACTTGGGAGGTGAAGGCAAGAGAATCACTTAAGCTCAAGAGCTGGAGGTTGCTGTGAGCTGTGATGCTACAGCAATCTGCCCAGGGCAACAGCTTGAGGCTCTGTCTCAACAAAAAAAATAAATAGATAAAAAAATAAAAAGAAAGAAAATGAAAGTGTCCAAGGGGTGGAAGAATATGGATGGCGCATTATTATAAAAAACTATAGGAAATAAGGGAGACCATTTGTAATTTTTATTTAGACTACTATATATATATATACATATAAATAATTTTTTTTTTAACTTTTCTCAGAATTTCTCATTCTTTTTATTAACAGGAAAGAACTTACTTCTTCTGGTGGTCCAACAAAATTTGAAATCCATATTGTGGCTCAGTTTGATAATCATAATTCTCAGGTCTGGCGAGTGAGTTGGAATATAACAGGAACAGTGCTGGCATCTTCAGGAGATGATGGCTGTGTAAGATTGTGGAAAGGTAAGATTTCAGTGATGGGATAATTCTTAGTTTTTATTTCTACTTAATGTGAACTTTGAAATTTTTGAAAAAAAATACCTTATAGGTACTTTTGAATTAATAATACCTTATACATCTAATTTGCTATTTTGACCATCACTTTCCTTAATTTATAGCCATTACTAATTGAATTTTTTTGAGCTTCCATGTGGAAAAGAACCATATATGTATATACCTTTTTTTTTTTTTTTTTTTTTGAGACAGAGTCTTACTCAGTTGCCCTGAGGTTCAGTGCAGTGGTGTCATACCTCACAGCAACCTCAAACTCTTGGGTTCAAGCAATACTCTTGCCTCACCCTCCCGAGTAGCTGGGACTACAGCTGCTTGCTGCAACTCCCAGCTATTTTTAGAGACAGGGACTGGCACTTGCTCAGGCTGGTCTTGAACTCCTGAGCTCAAGCATTCTGTCAGCCTCAGAATAACTTTTTTATTCTTTTTTTGAGAAGAGCTTCAAGCTGTCGCCCTGGGTAGAGTATCATCACAGCTCACAGCAACCTCCAATTCCTGGGCTCAAGCCATTCTCCTGCCTCAGCCTCCCAAGCAGCTGGGACTACAGGCGCCTGCCACAACGCCCAGCTATTTTTTGGTTGCAGCCGTCGTTGTTTGGCAGGCCCGGGCTGGATTCGAACCCGCCAGCTCAGGTGTATGTGGCTGGTGCCCTAGCTGCTTGATTTTTTTTTTTTTTTTGAGACAGTGTCTCACTATGTCACTCTCGGTAGAGTGCTGTGGTGTCATAGGTCACAGTAACCTCAAACTCTTGGGCTCAGTGATTGTTTTTGCCTCAGCCTCCTATGTAGCTGGGACTATAGGCCCCCACCACAGTGCCTGGCTATTTTTAGAGATGGGGTCTTGCTCTATCTTGAACCGGTGAGCTCAGGTAACCGGCCCACCTCTGCCTCCCAGAGTGCTGGGATTGCTGGTGGGAGCCCTGGCCTCCTTACATTTATATGTAAGTAAAATTCATTATAATGAAGACAAAGAAGAATCTATCATTTCTTTTTTTGTAGAGACAGAGTCTCACTTTTTTGCTTTCAGTAGAGTGCCGTGGTGTCACACAGCTCACAGCAACTTCCAACTCCTGGGCTTAGGCTATTCTCTTGCCTCAGCCACTCGAGTAGCCGGATTATAGGCACCTGCCACAATGCCCGGCTATTTTTTGTTGCAGTTTGGCCTGGGCCATGTTTGAACCTGCCATCCTTGGTATATGGGGCCGGCGCCCTACCCACTGAGCCATAGGTGCCGCTGAATCTATCATTTCTATGATTAGAGAATTATCTCTGTTAATACTTAATCTTTTAAGAAAGGAGGTGGCTGATGAAAGCTTTGTTTTTATATTTATTTATTTATTTTTATTATTTTTTTGAGACAGAGCCTCAAGCTGTCACCCTGGGTAGAGTGCTGTGGCATCACAGTTCACAGCAACCTCCAACTCCTGGGCTGAAGCGAGTCTCCTGCCTCCGCCTCCCAAGTAGCTGGGAATACCGGTGCCCGCCACAATGCCCGGCTATTTTTTGGTTGCAGCTGTCATTGTTGTTTGGTGAGCCCAGGTTGGATTTGAACCTGCCAGCTCAGGTGCCACAGGCTTGAGCCACAGGCACTGAGCCTATTTATTTATTATTTTTCATTTACCTTTTTTTTTTTGAGACAGAGCCTCAAGCTGTTGCCCTGGGTAGAGTACTATGACATCATAGCTCACAGCAACCTGCAGCTCCTGGGCTTAAGTGATTCTCTTGCCTTAGCGTCCCAAGTAGCTGGGACCACAGACACCCGCCACAACGCCCGGCTATTTTTTGGTTGTAGTTGTCATTGTTGTTTGGCAGGCCCGGCTGGATTCAAACCTGTCACCTCTGGTGTATGTGGTTGGCACCTTAGCCCCTTGAGCTCAAGCCATGGTTTTAAATTAAACATACTTAATAAATTACAAACTTAAATAAAATTAAGAAAACTGAGGTAACATTTGTTATGAAAGAAATATAACTTGTGGTCTCTCTCTTGTTTAGTTAGTTGTAGTTTAAAGATAATGAGGGCAAGTTTTTGCTCTTGCCCACAGGTATTAATCATGGTAATGTGTTTGGTGGTTTTCTTTTCAGCTAATTACATGGACAATTGGAAGTGCACTGGTATTTTGAAAGGTAATGGAAGCCCGGTCAGTGGGAGTTCTCAGCAGGGAAACTCAAATCCTTTCCTAGGTTCAAATATTCCAAATCTTCAGAATTCATTAAACGGATCTTCTGGTGGCAGGTAGGCTGTTTGTGGGAAAACTAGAAATTGTTTTCTTTTTAAAGCATACTAAAGGCAGGTTATTTCATGAGTTATAAGATGGAATGAAGAAATTTGTATGTAATTATGGTAGTAGAATTTAAGAATTCATTTTGTTAGCTCTGTATTTGGCTTACTTGGTTATAATATTTATAGGTAGATCATGAGGCCCCAAAACTAATTGTATTCCAGAGTTTAGTGGTCTTCACTAAATGTTTATAGTTTTTGAGATTTTATTTTCTGCACTAGTGAGAGGAAGAGGAACTATCGTTTTTATTTTTTTTTTTTGTAGAGACAGAGTTTCACTTTATGGCCCTGAGTAGAGTGCTGTGGCATCACACAGCTCACAGCAACCTCCAACTCCTGGGCTTAAGCAATTCTCTTGCCTCAGCCTCCCGAGCAGCTGGGACTCCAGGCGCCCACCACAAAGCCCGGCTATTTTTTTTTTGTTGTTGCGGTCTGGCCGGGGCCGGGTTTGAACCCACCACCCTCGGTATATGGGGCCTGCGCCTTACCTACTGAGCCACAGGCGCCGCCCGGAACTATCGTTTAATAGAGTTTTAGTCCTAGATGTACAGTAGTGTTTTTAATGCTTATAGTGTCACCTTTTCATCAAGTCAAACTCAAGTGTTGAATGAAATACATTAATTAAAGCTTCGTAAGGCTGGGCGCAGTGGCTTACACCTGTAATCGTAGTACTCTGGGAGGCTGAGGCAGGTGGATTGCTTGAGCTTGTAAGTTTGAGACCAGCCTGAGCAAGAGTGAGAGACCCTGTCTCTACTAAGAATGAAAACTGAGGTTTGGGCCTGGAGCTCAGCGACTAGGACACCAGCCACATCCACTGAGGCTGGCGGGTTCGAACCTGGCTTGGACCTGCCAAACAACAATAACAATTACAACAAAAATAAAAAAATTGCCAGGCATTGTGGTGGGCGCCTGTAATCCCAGCTACTCAGGAGGCTAAGGCAAGAGAATCACTTAAGCCCAAGAGTTTGAGGTTGCTGTGATGCCCGGGTACTCTGCTGAGGGCCACATAGTGAGACTCTGCTTCAAAAAAGAAAGAAAAACTGAGGCAAGAGGATCACTTGAGTCTAAAAATTTGAGGTTGCTGTGAGGTATGATGCCATAGCAGTCCACCCAGGACGACAAAGTGACACTCTTCTCTTAAAATAAAAAAAGCTTTGTTGAAGAGAGCACATTAAATAATTTTGCTTTTGTGTATAAAACTAATGGCAATTGTAAGAGGAAATGATAAAATCTGAGATCTTGGTTTTTACATTGTTTAGAGTATGTTAGGTTCTTGTTTATCATAATAAAGAATATTTGATGTGATCTAAAGTTATCCTTTTAGTATCATATTTAAATATAAAAATTTGTGAATTTGTAAAATACCATTATTTTATTATGCTTTTGTGAATAATTTGGAATAGAATTCAGGAAACTGAAATGTAGCTTTGATGAATTGTCTTGTGGTTATCTTTTTGTTATTGTAAATAAAAGAGCAAGTATTGTATTTAAAATTTCTTCAACTGCTTTTATATTGTTGTATTTTTGTAAATACGTTCTTTTAGATTGTGAGGTTTTAAGTATTTGCACTAAAACATTTTTAGGTTATCATAGAAGATAGCAGATTATAAAGATGATTTCATAAAGGAAAGAATACTGTAGTTAAATTTCTTTTAAAGTTTGGTGTCTAGTCTCTGCTTTGGCGTTTTTCTTTTGTAAAACAGCTTTGATGTTTTGATCTGTGTTCTTTTTGTGGCAGTAACCATCTGTGTTAGATCTACGATGCATTTCTCCTTCTCCATTTGTATTGTGTCCTTTAACAGAAAGCACAGCTGAACACAAGCTAACGGGAGTATCTTTGCTGGTTTGCTGCTTGTTGCATGCACACAGGAATGGAAAGCGAGTTCCTTTTCCCCTTCCCCAGCGCTCTTTGACCTCTCCCAAGATACACCAGCAGCCTGCTTACTATTAAATGTGGTCCAAAGGCCTTTAAAACTACAGTGTATATCATTTTGTGTGTTAGTCAACTCACTGACATTTTTTGAAACTTTTGAAATATAAATGGAGAGGTTTTTGTTGAGACACTGTCACCAAAACAATTTTTTGAAATGTTCCTCAAACTAGCTTGGGTTTAAAAATTGAAAGGTTTGCCCAGGAGTGGTGGCTCACACCTGTAATTCTCGGCACTCTGGGAGGCCAAAGTGGGTCGATTACTTGAGCTCTTGTGTGTTTAAGACCAGCCTGAGCAACAGCAAGACCCTGTCTCTACTAAAAATAGCAAAACTGAGGCAAGAGGATCACTTGAGCTCGAGGTTGCTGTGAACTATGATGTTATGGCGCTCTACCCAGGGCAACAAATTGAGATTCTGTCTCAAAAAAAAAAAAAAAAAAAGGAAAGGATTGTTACTATCCTTATGTAAGCAGTTGGGAGGAGGAAAAATATAACTTAATTCCATTGGAGAATACAGGCATATTTCCTTTGTTTTCTTTAAAACAGTAAGCTTAAAATGATGAATTTTTATATTTTTAATTTGAAAATTGAATACATATTTTTCATAAAGATTGTTTTGAGTGCTAATTTGTTTACGTTTTACAGAATTGCTTAATACATGATATTCAGTACAACTTTCATTTATTTGTAATATTTATAAGATCTTAGGAAAAGAATGAATTAGTAAAGTCGCAGTAGTAAAATGATAGTGCTTTGTACAGTTTGTAGCCAAGTTAAGCATGTGGTAGTTTTTCATTTATATTTTGCTGTTAATATAGAAACACCTTTATATGATTTCAGTTCATATTCACTAAAGACATGTTCTTAATATGCAATTGTATATTTTCACTGTTGGATTCTATCGCTTGGTTTCTTTCACGTCACAATTTGGACACATGCTGTAAGAGAAGCAGTAGAATTCTAGAGTTCTACGTGTAAATTAACTTCAACATTAAACGTCTCAGGATTTTCTTAATTTAGTTCACTGAGTTTATATCCTGTAAGCCTCTGACCTTGATGGCAAAGCTGTAAAGCTCTAAGCTCGTTAGAATGCATAAGTATTACCGGAAAGTAAAATGATGGGAGAATAATAGAGGGCATAAATAATTCTTTGAACTCTGTCACTTACCAAAATTCTGTAGTTATTTTAAGGTTTTTGCAGAAAAATAAATATATTCAATGATTGTATTTCTTCAAAAGTCTGTTGCGATAGCAGCCATATGATATGTAAGTGTACTTGACTTGGTTCTCAGTATCATGTATGTGCCAAAAAAGTGTGCTCGCTGGTGCAGCAAATGAAGCATTGCTTAAAATAAGGAGCTTATTACAAGATTTTTAATATACAAACTAATGTCAAATATAATGTTTCTTCAGAGATTAGAATGTGTTTTAAATTTCTAGAATTAACGTTTTTCTTTGTAATGTTCATATCGATTATTTTTAGACATTTAAGTTTAACAGATTGTATTTCTTTCAAGTTTCTATACTTGCTTAAGCAATCTTGATTTGTGCTTTTATGTTTGTTAGTAAAGCTTTTTTTTTTTTCCAGCATGTGTTTTCTCCTCTTTGGTTCTCTTTGTGTTTAGTACTTTTCTCTTTTTCTTTTGTTGTTTTCCCTTTTTACCCCCATGTTTTTCTTTTTCTTTTGGTGTTTTGGTCCTGTCTTCATTGTTTCAGGTATTTCTTTCCCCCTCTGGATTCCCCGTGGGCTGGATCAAGATGGTCCATTTATGCCCAGCCCCTTCCTCTACCTCTGCCTCCTCCTCCTCCTCCTCTGGTAGAGCACTCTTGCAATGCTGACACTGCCAACCTCCAGTATCCTCACCCTTGCAGATGATATCTCTCTCAGCCTCTTAATCCCGCACCTGAGAATGAAGTGGTTTAAAACACTGATTTAACATTGAAATGCCTGGGCGGCACCTGTGGCTCAAAGGAGTAGGGTGCCAGCCCCATATGCTGGAGGTGGCAGGTTCAAATCCAGCTCCGGCAAAAAACTGTAAAAACAAACAAACAAAAAAACATTGAAATGCCTTATTCAAATGTTTTCATTTCTGTCTTTTTGTTTTGCTTCACTATGTTTCAGAAGATTTTTCTAATTAAAGGGTCTGTCTTACATATATTGTTACAACCAGAACAAAGTGTTTGGAATCTAAACCTGTTTGTGTGTCTGTATCAAAAGAACGTTTGTATCACTGGTTGATAACCTTGATGAAATGAGAGATGTACAAGTAATGTGACTGTGAGTTACACACAGGCCAGGGCGGTGCTCACACCTGTAATCCCAGCACTCTGGGAGGCCCACGTGGGTGGATTGCCTAGGCTCAGAAGTTTGAGACCAGCCTGAGCAGGAGTGAGACCCTGTCTCTAAAAAAATAGCCGGGCATTGTGGTGGGCGCCTGTAGTCCGAGCTACTGGGGAGGCTGAGGCAAGAGGATCACTTGAGCTGAAGAGTTTGAGATTGCTGTGAGCTATGACACTGTGGAACTCTACCCAGGGCAACAAAAGTGAGACTCTTCCCTCACCCCTTCCAAAAAAAAAATACACAGTAGCTGACTTCAATGTATGTACCTATTTTTTTTTTTTTTTGCAGTTTTTTTTTGGCCGTGGCTGGGTTTGAACCCACTACCTCCGGCATATGGGGCCAGCACCCTACTCTTTTGAGCCACAGGCGCTGCCCAATGTACGTACCTATTTTATAAAGTTTAATTTGAACTGTAACGTGAAGGCGTATCATTATGAGATTCATTCTGCCTTTGAGACGTATTATAAAATGTTTTTAATTTTACATTAATGTAAAATGTTGCAGTTGATTAGTGTGTAAAATAAATCATTCCTGTGTATAAAGCAGCAAAACATAATACAGACTTTGTGGCCTTTTCTTTTTAAAGGGAAATTGCCTTTTACTATTTGGCATTACTTTTTAAAAAGCTTTTGTAATTATTATCCAAGTAGGTTATTTAATAAAATATATTTTAAAAGACACGAATTTGTTGCCTTATGAAAATTAAATGTATTTTATATTTAAGATAGTTCAGGCTTATTCTCCATTCATGTTACAAGAACAGAAAATCCTCAAATAAAAATTCATAGATGAGTCAATGTTACATTTATTTAAAGGGGGAAGGTCATTAAGTAGATTACCATCTAGAACTGAGGGATATTAACGTCTAAATTTTATGTCTTTTTTTTTTTCCACAACCCAGGCTGTGTCTCATCAGTTGATCACATAGGTAACATAATTGTTATAACAACCCAGGCTGTGTCTCATCAGTTGATCACATAGGTAACATAATTGTTATAACTATATTGTTAAATTCTAATTTTCATTTTTGTTTTGAGACAGTTTGTCACCCTTGGTAGAAAGCCCTGGCTTCATAGCTCACGGCAACCTCAAACTCTTGGGCTCAAAGTGTTCTTCTTGAGAACTACCTTGGTAGCTAGGACTACAGGTGCCCACCACGACCTCGCCTATTTTTAGAGACAGGGACTCACTTTTGCTCAGGCTGGTCTTGAACTCGTAAGCTCAGGCAATCTGCCCACCTCAGCCTACCAGAGTGCTGGAATTCACAGGTAATGGGCCACCTCACCTGTTGTATATTCTAATTTTCAAAGACAACCTTCCTTGACTAACCCCCGAACTTTTTTTTTTTTTTTTTGAGACAGCTCACAGCAACCTCCAACTCCTGGGCTTATGTGATTCTCCTGCCTCCACTGCCTAAGTAGCTGGGACTACAGGTGCCTGCCATAATGCCTGTCTGTTTTTTGGTTGCAGCTGTCGTTGTTTGGCGGGCCTAGGCTGGATTCGAACCTGCCAGCTCAGTTGTATGTGGCTGGTGCCTTAGCTGCTTGAGCCACAGGTGCCAAGCCCACCCCCTTCCCCCCACACTTCTTAATATGCAAAGTATTAAGAGCTGATAGAACTTGTTTTAAGAAACAGAGTTTTTTCCTTTTTTTTTTTTGAAACAGTCTCAACTATGTTGCTCTCAGTAGAGTGCTGTAGCGTCACAGCTCACAGCAACCTCAAACTCTTGGGCTTAAGCTATTCTCTTGTCTCAGCTTCCCAGGTAGCTGGGACTACAGGTGCCCGCCACAACGCTTGGCTATTTTTTGTTGCAGTTGTCGTTGTTTAGCTGGCCTGGCCTGGGTTCGAACCCACCACCCTCGCGGTATGTGGCTGGCACAGTAACCACTGTGCCATGGGTGCCAGCTAACTAGAGTTTCATTGCCCAATCATTAAAATATTTTCCCTTTAGGCTCGGTGCCTGTGGCTCAAGCGGCTAAGGTGCCAGCCACATACACCTGAGCTGGTGAATTTGAATCCAAACAACAATCATGGCTGCAATGCTCAGGCATTATGGCCAGTGCCTGTAGTCCCAGCTAGTTGGGAGGTGGAGGCAGGAGAATCGCTTAAGCCTAGGAGTTGGAGGTTGCTGTGAGCTGTGATGCCACAGCACTCTACCCTGGGCGACAGCTTGAGGCTCTGTCTCAAAAAAACAATTTATTTTTCTTTTTGAAGTTACCACGCCATTGAAAAAAAATATTTCTTGGCTAAGGCATGGTGGCTCACACCTATAATACTAGGACTCAGGGAGGTCGAGATCAGTGGATCACATGAACTTAGGAGTTGAAGACCAGCTTGAACAAGAGCAAGATCCCATCTCTACAAAAATAGGAAAACTAGCCAAGTGTTGTGTCAGGTACCCGTCGTCCCAGCTACCCGGGAGGCTGAGGCAGGAGGTTCACTTAAGCCCAGGAGTTTGAGGTTGCTGTGAGCTCTGATGCCACTGATACACAGGGTGAGAGGCTGTCTCCAAAAATAAATAAATAAATAAATAATCCTTTCAAATCTCAAGTTCTTCCTGTGTTAAGGAGTTGATTTAGACTTGTAGATAGGATCAAAGCAAGGGGTCTTAAAGCTGAGTCTAAATTAAGAATTCATGTATTAAATAGCTGGGCCTTGTGGTGGGCGCCTGTAGTCCCAGCTCTTCGGGAGGCTGAGGCAAGAGGATCACTTGAGCCCAAGAGAGTGAAGTTGCTGTGAGCTGTGATGCTACAGCGCTTTACCTGGGTCAAGAAAGTGAGACTGTCTCTGAAAGATAATAATTTCGGCACCAAGGCTGGCGAGTTCCAACCCAGCTCGGGCCAGCTAGGCAACAATGACAACTGCAACAAAAAAATAGCCGGGCGTTTTTTCTGTTGGCAGGCGCCTGTGGTCCCAGTTACTTGGGAGGCTGAGGCAAGAGAATCGCTTAAGTGCAAGAGTTTGAGGTTGCTGTGAGCTGTGACATTACAGCACTCTACCGAGGGTGACATAGACTGTCTCAAAAAAAAAAAGGGGGCGGCGCCTGTGGCTCAGTGAGTAGGGCGCCGGCCCCATATGCCAAGGGTGGCGGGTTCAAACCCAGCCCTGGCCAAAACCGCAACAACAACAACAAATCTTTAAAAAAAAAAAAGGGCGGCGCCTGTGGCTCAGTCGGTAAGGCGCCGGCCCCATATACCGAGGGTGGCGGGTTCAAACCCAGCCCCGGCCAAACTGCAACCAAAAAATAGCCGGGTGTTGTGGCGGGCGCCTGTAATCCCAGCTACTCGGGAGGCTGAGGCAAGAGAATCGCTTAAGCCCAGGAGTTGGAGGTTGCTGTGAGCTGTGTGAGGCCACGGCACTCTACCGAGGGCCATAAAGTGAGACTCTGTCTCTACAAAAAAAAAAAAAAAGATAAAATAATAAAGAAGTCATGTCTTTGAAGATTTAGCCATTACAGAGGTGCCCGATGTTAGAATGGGGTAATGATTTGAGACCGGTCTCCAGTTAGAATTAAGTCTCATCCCACCTTTTCCCAGCCGAGACCGGCCCTACACTGTCGCAAAGCGGCGATTAGTATTAGCGAACTGTCGTGAAACTTGGTTCCCGAAGAATTGCTTGCGGATTGAAGGTAAAACAGTGATAAGGAAGGTTTCCATCTGCTCACGCAAAAACTTAAAATCAGGTGATTTGTTAGCCAGAAATCTTGTTGTGTAAGGTGACCCATGGAGCTTTGGGAAACCCAAACTGAGTAAGGTAAACTTTATTTTCAAATTGGCGGAGGCTTCCAAGACAAGCACCTTCAGTTCCGCTAAAAGTGGAACCTGCGCTGGTCCCTGCCAGTTGAAGCTGCCGGGCGTCCCGCTTCCTCCCTTCAAATCCTGGGCCGCGCTGCCCTGACCAATTATGGGGCTTTTGCACACTCCGTCTCCCACTGCTGCCCAATCGCAAGCCGGCTGTGGGTCCCCGCCCCGCCCCTCGTGCCGCGAACCGACTTAAACCCGCCGGACGCGCTGTACGACAGGTCGCGACCGTCCGCTGTGCTAGGTCTTCGCGCACGCGCATTCACAGCTCTGCTGGGCAGCCCTTCTACTCTCGGTGGCCTGTTCTGCTCTGCTTTCTGCACCGGCAGTCCGGGTTGCCGGCTAGGTGAGGACCCGGGCAGGTGCCGTACGTGCTTGGGCGGGAGGTAGGCGCGTGGGCCTGGGCTGGCGTTTCGGCCTCCGGGCCTGCGGGCAGTAACGGTTTGGCGTGGGGCGCAGGCTCGGCGGAGGCTGCGGGGCGGCGAGGTCGGCGGGGCGCGAGCTGGGGTCGGACTGCGGGTCAGCCCATGCCGCGGCGCCCGCTGGGCCTGGGGTTGAATTCCGCTCAGTGAGGTGGATTGCACGCCTCTCTGAGACTTTCGGAGGATCGTAGTGTCTTTGTTTCCTCCTCTCTCATTTGGTGACTTCCAATTCCTGACGGACGGGCTCTCACTACTTTGCTGTGGAGTTTCTTGCAGATTGCTGAGTTGAATAGCCTTATGTGTATTGTGACGGGCAGTTCTGTTTCTCCTCCCGGGAAATAACCTTGTTACCTTAATGCTTGAAGTTGTCTGCCGGTGTCACCGTTTTACTCACTTTTGATTTGGTTTCTGCTAGGATGTGTTCACATTTATTCTTTTTTATTTATTTATTTATTTATTTATTTTTGGTTATTGGCCGGGGCTGGGTTTGAACCCACCACCTCTGGCATATGGGACCGGCGCCCTACTCCTTGAGCCACAGGCGCCGCCCCACATTTATTCTTAACATCTGATCTACATTCCTTGCTTATGATTTCATTATGAACATAACGTGAAAAGAGACAAGAATGTTTAATATCACTCTACTTACGCTTTGCTTTTAATTTCAGACTTTGTTTAGTCAATCATGAGATCCCTTTCAACACAGTCGTTTGGAGGACAGCTGTTTATATGACAATATTTCCGTTTGCTGTTACTATTTTGAGATCATTTGACTGGCGTTTTTACTGCTCCAAAGTCAGCTTTTTCTCCAAATTTGAGTTTTGTAGGCAAAGTTTACGGTAAGCCTTGAAAAGTAATATACTAAAAGTCTACCTAATTCTTCAGTGTGTCTTAAAATGCCAAGGATAAACGGTAACTGTTGGGAAAGTTTGACTAGGTTTTGCGTTTCACAGCAGGTCCTTCTTAAATACGTTTAATTGTATGCACAGACCTATAGTTAATGACTACCGTAAGCAATCTTTTATATACCCAGGAATGTAATTAAATTAAAGCAATTAAGTATAGGTAAATTCGTATGTGAAATTTGAGGCCACTACTTGGACAAGAGAGACCACAAAGATGGCTACTCAGTTCAAGTATAGTAAAAGAAAAGGTAACATTATATTGTCCTCACATGAGATGATGGACGAAGAGTGAGTAATGCAATAAACAGGGAAGTTAGGGAAATTTCCAGGAAACTTAGGAATGTGACATTTCCATGAATGGGTTTATTTTTTTGCAGTTTTTGGCCGGGGCTGAGTTTGAATCCACCACCTCAGGCATATGGGGCCCGCGCCCTACTCCGTTGAGCCACAGGGGCCGCCCCGCCCACTCCATGAATGGTTTTGAACAAATGTAATCCTTTTTGGAAAGAAGAGAGACTAGCAATTAAATTACAACATGAGGACTCTCCAGTGGGATGTTGCGTTACCATCACACCCATAGAAAAGCTCTGTTGAAGCACTTAACAAGGATAGAGATTGTTTGTTTAGTTTTGCATTCCTCCTGCCAAACAGAGTTGTTTTTTTTTTCGAGACAGTGTCCCTTTGTCACCCTCTGTAGAGTGCAGTGGTGTTATAGCTCACAGCAACCTAGCAACCTCAAATCACCTTGGGCTCTAATTCTCTTGCCTCAGTCTCTGGAGTAGCTGGGACTACAGGTGCCCGCCACAATGCCCAGCTTAGTTTTCGAGATGGGGTCTTACTCTAGCTCCGGTTGGTCTTGAACTCCTGAGGTCAAGCAATGTCCCTGCCTCAGCCTCCCAGAGCGCTAGGATTATAAGCATGAGCCCCTGTGCTTGGCCTCCAGGTACAGTATTCTTCATGGTTCGTGCTTGGTAATGATTGTTGCATGAATGATCTTTGTATAGAGTCTGAGCTTTCAGAACCCTTTGTAAGTAGGGCTAATCATTGAAGACTTTGGTATATTAATATTTTAATATTGGCTGGGCTCAGTGGCTTACCTGTATAAACATAACATTCTGGGAAGCCAAGGTGGGCGGCTCGCCTGTGCAAAGGAATTTGAGACCAGCCTGAGCCAGAGTGAGATCCTGTCTCTAATCACAACCATGCGTTGTGGCGGGTGTCAGTGTTGCAGCTACTACAGGCTGAGGCAAGAGAATCACCTGAGTCCGAGGTGATTTGAGGTTGCTGTGAGCTATGAAGCCACAGCACTTTAACGAGGGTGACAAAGTGAGATTCTGTCTCCCCCCCAAAATTTTGTTTTTGTGTTTGTAAATTTTTTTTTCTTTTTTTTTTGAGACCGAGTCTCATTTTTCTCACCTTTGGTAGAGTACCATGGCATCATAGCTCACAGGAACCTCAAACTCTTGGGCTCACGTGATCCTCTTGCCTCAGCTTCCTGAGTAGCTGCTACTACAGGCGTGTGCCACAACGCCCATCTATTTTTAGAGACGGGGTCTCGCTCTTGCTCAGGTTGGTCCGGAACTCGTGAGCTCAAGCAGTCTACCTGTCTTGGTCTCCCAGAGTGCTAGGATTACAGGTGTGAGCCCCCTGGCCTGGGTACATGTCTATAAATGAATGAATAACTTAACATTTACTTGGGCAGACTAGTTGGGACCAAGAGTTTGAGGTTGCTGTGAGCTGTGATGCCACAGCACTCTACTGAGGACGACATAGACCCTGTCTCAAAAAAAAAAAAAAAAAAGCGATTAGCAGCAGGCATTGGGAATATAGGAGTGGGTTGCAGCTCTGGAGATATATTTGAAGTTAAAACATCTGAATTTGCAACTGAGAGCAGGAGGGATCAGAATGACCCTGGGTGTGTCTTGCCTGTATAGGAATGATTTGTCAAGACTAAAGATACCAGGAGGGGTGAATGGAGGAAAGGCAACAAGTTTGATTTTGTATTTGTTGACTTTGCACTACCTGAGAGGCATTCAGATGTAAGGTAGATGTCAAGGAGACATTTGGAAATGCAGTGTCCCTCTGTATCCAGGGAAATTGGTCCAAGAACCCTGCAGGGATACCAGACTCTGGATGCTCAAGTTCCTTATATAAAATGGCACAGTATTTGCATATAACTGATGCATATCCTCCTACACACTTTATTTATTTATTTATTTGAGGTAGGGTTTTACTCTGTTGCCCTGACTAGGGTGCAGTGGCATCATCGTAGCTCATTGCAATCTCAAATTCCTGTGCTCAAGTGGTCCTCCTTTCTTAGCCTCCTGGGTAGCTGGGACTGGAGGTGCTTGCCACAATACCCAGTACATTTTTCTATTTCTTTCTTTTTTTTTTTTTTTTTGCAGTTTTTGGCCAGGGCCGGGTTTGAACCCTCTGGTGTATGGGGCCAGTGCCCTACTCCTTTGAGCCACAGGTGCCACCCACATTTTCTATTTCTGATAGAGACTTCTTTTCTTTTTCTCTCCTCTCCTCTCCCCTCCCCTCTTTTTTTTGAGACAGAGTGTCACTGTGTCACCCTGGGTAGAGTGCCATGGCATCACAGCTCACAGCAACCTCAAAGTCTTAGGCTTAAGTGATTCTCTTGCTTCAGCCTCCCAAGTAGCTTGTTTTTTGGGGGTGTGTGTGTTTTTTTTTTTTTTTTTTTTGAGGCAGAGCTTCACTCAGTGGCCCTGTCTAGAGCACCTTGATGTCGCCATGTTCATAGCAACCTCAAATTCTTGGGCTTAAGCGAACCTTTATGCTCAGCCTCCTGAGTATCTGTGACGGCAGGTGCCTGCCACGATGCCCAGCTAGTAATTTTCTATTTTTGCTCTTGCTGAGGCTGGTCTCAAACGCCAGAGCTCAGGTGATCCCACCACCTTGGCCTCCCAGAGTAGGATTATAGGCATGAGCCACCCAACCTGGCCCCTCCTGTGTATTAAATCATCTCTAGATCATTATGATAGCTAGTACAGTATAGATGAGTGGTTCTCAACCTTCCTAATACCTCGACCCTTTAATACAGTTCCTCATGTTGTGGCGACCTCCAACCATAAAATTATTTTCGTTGGTACTTCATAACAGTAATTTTGCTACTGTTATGAATCATAATGTAAATATCTGATGCAGGATGTATTTTCATTGTTACAAAGGGGTCATGACCCACAGGTTGAGAACCACTGGTATAGATGTTATTAAAATAGTTGTTGTGGCTTGGCACCTGTAGCTCAAGTGGCTAAGGTGCCAGCCACATACACTAGAGCTGGTGGGTTCGAATCCAGCCCAGGCCTGCCAAATGACAATGACAACTATAGCCAAAAAATAGCCGGGCGGTATGCTAGGCACCTATAGTCCCAGCTACTTAGGAGGCTGAGGCAAGAGGATCGCTAAAGCCCAGGAGTTGGAGGTTGCTGTGAGCTGTGATGCCACACGGCACCCGACCCAGGGTGACAGCTTGAGGCTCTGTCTCAAAAATAAAAAATTAAAAAAAAAGTTGTTGTATTTTCTGTATTTTTTATTGTTGTGTTGTTATTTTAAAATATTTTTCAAAGGGGCGGCGCCTGTGGCTCAGTGAGTAGGGTGCCGGCCCCATATACCGAGAGTGGCGGGTTCAAACCCAGCCCCGGCCAAACTGCAACAAAAAAATAGCCGGGCGTTGTGGCGGGCGCTTGTAGTCCCAGCTGCTCGGGAGGCTGAGGCAAGAGAATCACGTAAGCCCAAGAGCTGGAGGTTGCTGTGAGCTGTGTGACGCCAAGGCACTCTACTGAGGGCAGTAAAGTGAGATTCTGTCTCTACAAAAAAAAAAAAAAAAAATTTTTTTTTTCAAAAATATTATTGATCTGTGCTTGGTTGAATTCCCAGATGCAGAACCCACAGATACAGAGGGCCAACTGTAGAGGTCTAGAGCTCAGAATAGAGGTCCGGGCTGAAAGTGATTTGAAGATGAAAGAGGTGGCCTTTGTGCAGAGGAAAGCATACTTTGGGCCCAGACTTGCCAGGGAGGGAATCCTCTGCTCTCACTTGCACTTTGTAGTCTGGAAAAGTTTCCCAACCTCTTCCTTTGGTGTCAGTCTCTTCAATGGTGGGGTAATGGCTACCTTACAGATTTGACACAGGACTAGAAACATGTATATGACATACTTAGTATATTATTTGATAATAACCAGTAAATATCAGCAGGCTAGCTGGGAGTTACAGATTATTTTTTTCAATTAATTTTTTCAACTCCTATTCCCACCTCTGCATCAGGTACTGAGAATCTGAGTGAACTAGATAGACGTTTCCTTAAGAAACTGCCTTTCTAAATATAGAGGGGTTAAAGTCAAAGATTGGGCCACCCACTGAGAATGTCAGAATTCCTTGATTTTGCAAATGTTTATTGAGTACCTACTGTGTGGTGGGTATTGTTCTAAGTGCTGGGAAATAGTGAGGCCAGAGAGGTACGGCCACTGCTCCTAGAGGGCAATCATGTCAGTGGAAGAAGATGAACAAACGCAAGAATAAAAGATGGTAAATGCTGGGAGGAGTAAAAGGATGCCGTAGATCTGGGCTTGTGTTTACTTAGTGATAAGGGATACCCTCTCTTAGATAGTGAGGTTTCAGTTGAGGAGAATGTCAGGAAGGAAAGTGCTAGCTGTGCAGAGACATGGGAGAAGAATGGTCTAGATTTCAGGAGTTTTATAGGAACAGAAGATCCAGCACATGGTGTAGGAGGTGAATGAGCTTGAGAGGGATGGGGGAGGTTGACAGGGCCAACGGAGTTTTCAGTAAGGGCATGGTACCGGATTCATACTTTATGGTCCTTTTGCCGACACTATGGAGAATTAATTGACGGATGGCAAGAATAGAAGCATGGAGGCTCAGCGCCTATAGCTCAGCAGCTAGGGCGCCAGCCACATGCACCTGGGGTGGTCGGTTCGAACCTGGCCTGGGCCTGCTAAACAATGACAACTACAACAAAAAAATAGTTGGTTGTTGTGGTGGGCACCTGTAGTCCCAGCTACTTGGGAGGCTGAGGCAAGAGAATTGCTTAAGCCCAAGAGGTTTTTTTGTTTTTTTTTTTTCCGAGACAGCCTCAAGCTACATCGCCCTGGGTAGAGTGCTGTGGCATCACAGCTCACAGCAACCTCCAATTCCTGGGCTCAAGCAATTCTCTTGCCTCCGTCTCCCAAGTAGCTGGGACTACAGGCACCGCCCCCGCCCCCCCAACTCCCGGCTATTTTTTGGTTGCAGCCATAATTGTTTGGTGGGCCCAGGTTGGATTTGAACCCGCCAGCTCAGGTGTATGTGGCTGGCGCCTTAGCTGCTTTGAGCCATAGGAGCTGAGCCTAAGCCCAAGAGTTTTGAGGTTGCTGTGAGCTATGATGCCGTGGCACTGTATGTACCTAGGGCGACAGGTTGAGACTTGGTCTCAAAAAAAAAAAAAAAAAAAAGAAAATAGAAGCAGGGAGACGCGTCAGGAGGCCTTTCAGTAGGTCGAGTAGTAGTGGAGAAAGATGTAGAATGATTCAGGGTGTATTTTGGACTAGACATGTCTGCCCTCCGGAATGGACTCCAGCACATGGGTTTTGTCTGGCAGCAGTGTGTAATTGAGTTTAGCTGGTTTCATGTGAAGCCTGTAATTTTCAGCTGACCTCTGTCCTTAGTGTCCTATTTTCTTTTTTATTTATTTTATTTATTTTATTTTGTTTTGTAGAGACAGAGTCTCACTTTATTGCCCTCGGTAGAGTGCTGTGGCGTGACACAGCTCACAGCAACCTCCAAATCCTTGGGCTTAGGCGATTCTCTTGACTCAGCCTCCCAAGTAGCTGGGACTACAGGCTCCAGCCACAATGCCCGACTATTTTTGTTGCAGTTTGGCCGGGGCTGGGTTTGAACCCACCACCCTCGGCATATGGGGCCGGCGCCCTACCCGCTGAGCCACAGGCGCTACCCTATTGTCCTATTTTCTAACAATGTTTATGCCTGGAAGCATTTGCGTTTGAGATCTCTAGTGTGTAAGAGTAAACTGTGATGTAAAGCCTGAGGTCATGCCCTGCTGTGTGAGGAGTAGGCTATGAGCATGCCACCTCAGGTGTGCTCCTAGCGACTGGGGATGCTTGGTGGGAAGGGGAGGTGAGAAGGTGGTGGCAGGAAGTGCAAATGAAAGATCAGGGCAGGCTGTTTTCTGCCTCCTCCATCCTGGCAGGGGAGAGTTTTGAACATGTTTGTAGAAATCAAGAAGAGAAAATAGCTAAAAATGTTGAAGAGAGGAAATTGGGCCATGGGCTGAGAGCAGGGTGCTAAAGGTAGGTAGGTGGTGGTGCATTTGCAGTATATTGATGTAGGTTGAAGACATTTATCCGTTTATCCACTCGGCAAGTTTATGGAGAGTCTCCTCTGTGCCAGCACAGGTCTGTGTAGGAATGCAGTGGTAAACCTGTGGGTGAAGTCTTGCCCTCATGGAGTTTATGTTCTAGTGTGGGAGGAAAAACAAATAGGTGACTTGTACTGCATGCCAGGTGGTGGTCAGTACTATAGACGAAAGAAAGCAGGGCAGGGAGGCCAAGAGGGCCATGCTCAACTTGGAAGGTTGACGCGGCAAGGCCTGGCATGCAGTGAGCATCTCCAGGAAGACCTGAAAGCAGGTACAGTGTGAGAGCTGTGGGTCCCTGCTGCCCCTGGGGTGTGCTCAGAGGTCGGGGATTAGGCAAGAGGCAGCAGGGAGAGTCGCACGGCTGGCGAGGCGTGAGCAGGGGGAGGAGTTGCAGGAGATGAGGTGGAGGTTGTCCAGACCCTGGCTCACCTTTAGTGTTGAATATGGTGGGAAGGATGTGGAGGGAGGGTTTGTGTTAAGTGCTGCTATATCGTGGTGTATGTGACTCATTATCTCTACTCCATATTAAAGGGAGTACATAACTGCCCAACTTAACTGTGTCCTAAAGTCATATGTATACACCATCAGTGTATATATCTTAGTATACATATTATATATTATGCCATCTTTGCCTTCTTTGCCTACATATACTAAGCCAACAGGAAATTAAACTGTTATATTTCATTGTTGTGTTCATTATAGGGAGACAAGTTTGATGTTCATATTCTCAGCTATCAAGTAGCGAAGTATTCTAAGCATTCCTTTATTGAAGAATATTTGCCCACGGCATCCTCTCATAGTGGTGTTCCCAAGAATTACTTCCTACAGTTTGTCAGTTTTCTAAGATTTATGGAACTTGTACTTGTAGTCATTCAAAAATGTTTTACTGTATTTGATTTATTAAATTACTTTTGTTGTTGCAGTGAGATGGAAAATTTTCGAGGGATAACGGAAGAGTCATTTCCAAGCTTCTTAGCTAATTCGTTACTTGATAATAGTGGGACTTTAGAAAATGTCACTCTTTCTTCAAATCTTGGCCTGCCTGTTGCTGTTTCCACACTTGCTAGAAATAGATCCAGCACTGATAACAGGTAAGACTTGTTAGAGCAGATTTTTTTCCCCTAGATCCATAAAACATACAACATACTGAAACTTATGTAAAATTTCCAGTCAAGCTTGAGCTTTTTGCTTTATTTATGAAAGAGATGGCTAGATCATGTACAACGAACTTGCTGTCTTTTTTCCCATTCTATTTCCTCATCATTGGGTTAGGAATGATAACCCAGTGTTGGGATTTGAGCACCAGTAACTCTTTTTAGTCTGTAATGTATTGGAGTTGTATTCATTTTTTCTGTCTGTAATAGATTTATATTAGTTTATTCTTGCTAATTGTGTTATCAAGTTCAAAAGGGAAATTAGTCATAAGCGTTAGGAGTGCAGAGCTGTCTTAAGAAGGGATGGAGTTGGGGAAACCATCAGGACTGAGATTTTCTTTCTTTTTCTTTTTCTTTTCTTTTTTTTTTTTTTTTTACAGTTTTTGGCCGGGGCTGGGCTTGAACCCTCCACCTCCGGCATATGGGGCTGGCACCCTACTCCTTTGAGCCACAGGTGCCGCCCAGGACTTAGATTTTCTATCATCTCACTCTACTTCTCTCTGTAAAATGCGTTTTTCATTCTCTCTTGCAATACTGTGGTTTTATCTGCTTTTCTATTTCATGTTGCAGAATATGGCAACACAAACTCTTGAAAGATATGTGTGGATTACATTTCTGGCTACACAGGAGACTAATGAACTGTTTCTTAAAATCTCACGTATTACTGGTCCATTCCAAATCCGGTCACCTATGGCAAGGGTGTGGGGTCAATGGCTCTGTTTTAGTGATATGACAGTGGCTCCCATTTTAATTCGTTTCAGCCAGGTTCACCCTTTACTGGACTTGTATGGCTGTCTTTCAACCTGCAGTCTGTCATTACTTCTGAAATAACTTAGTTGTTACTCTAATATTTTGAGTTCCTGAAGTAAATTTTCTCTCTTAGGCACTAAGTAGTTTTTAGTTTCTTAACCTTTTTTTTTTAAGACAGAGCCTCAAGCTGTCACCCTGGGTGGAGTGCTGTGACATCTCTGCTCACAGCAACCTCTAACTCCTAGGCTCAAGTGATTCTCCTGCCTCCGCCTCCCAGGTAACTGGGACATTAGGCACCTGCCACAACGCCTGGCTATTTTTTGTTGCAGCCGTCATTGTTGTTTGGCGGGTCCGGGCTGGATTCGAACCTGCCAGCTCAGGTGTATGTGGCTGGTGCCTTAGCCACTTGAGCCACAGGTGCAGAGCCCATTTTTTTTTTTTTTAAGAGGTGGAGTCTTACTTTGTCACCCTCGGTAGAGTGCTGTGGTGTCACAGCTCACAGCAACCTCCAGCTTTTGGGCTTACGTGATTCTCGTGGCTCAGCCTCCCGAGTAACTGGGACTACAGCTGCCCACCACAACACCCAGCTATTTTTTTTTTTTTTTTGTAGAGACAGAGTCTCACTGTACTGCCCTCGGGGGGTAGAGTGCCATGAGGTCACACGGCTCACAGCAACTTCTAACTCTTGAGCTTACGCGATTCTCTTGCCTCAGCCTCCCGAGTAGCTGGAACTACAGGCGCCCGCCACAACGCCTGGCTATTTTTTTGTTGCAGTTTGGCCAGGGCTGTGTTTGAAGCCGCCACCCTCGGCATATGGGGCTGGCGTCCTACTCACTGAGCCACAGGCACCACCTACCCAGCTATTTTTTTGTTGCAGTTTGGCCGGGGCTGGGTTCGAACCCACCACCCTTGGTATATGGGGCCCGCGCCCTACTCACTGAGCTACAGGCGCCACCCTCTTGACCAGTTTTATAACCAGATAAATGTTTGGTTACATTTCCCTCTTTTGTTTTGTTTTTTTTGAGACAGTTTCCCTTGGGCACCCTTGGTAGAGTACTGTGGTGTCATGGCTCACAACAACCTCAAACTCTTGGTCTCAATGGATCCTCTTGCCTCAGCCTTCCAGGTAGCTGGGACTACAGGCTACTGCCACAGCGCCTGGCAATTTTTTAGAGACGGGGTCTCGCTCTTGTTCAGTTTGGTCTTGAATTGGTGAGCTCAGGCACTCCACCCACCCTGGGCCTCCCAAGTGCTGGAAGCACAGGCGTGAGCCCCCGCACTTGGCTTTGTATTCCCTGTTTTTTTTTTTTTTTTGGCAGTTTTTGGCCGGGGCCAGGTTTGAACTCGCCATCTCCAGTATATGGGGCTGGTGCCCTACTCCTTTGAGCCACCGCACTTGGCTTTGTATTCCCTGGTTTGTATCTCCAAAGTGATATGTGTAGTTCACACATCCATTCCATACAGGGTCTTGGTGTAAAGTTCGTTTCAGTATCTGATTGCTTTCTGTCTTTTCTCAACTCAGATATTCGGTGAATACAGTAATGTTTATGTTTGGGATGAAAGGGTTGGCTTAACTCCTAAGCTCTTTTACCTTTAAGATGTCTGGCTGTACTTTTGAATACACGGACGTTCTGTGGCTGTTCCACAGGTTCCATGCTTTGCATAGAGAATGATAGTTTGGAATACGAGGATCCCTATTTGTTTTTATCAGCTGGTGGTTGTTTTGATAGTCACACATGCCTATGTCATGATGAAATTTAAATGTGCATAATTTAACTCTTAACAATTAAAATAAAATTTTTTATGTAGATATCCTGATATCCAGGCATCTTACTTAGTAGAAGGGAGATTTTCAGTTCCGTCGGGGTCCTCTCCCAGCAGCCAGAGTGATGGTGAACCCAGAGAGAGGTTACTGCTTAGCTTCCAGGATGACGAGTAAGTTCCTACTTCCATTTGCTTGTACTGTGTTAAAACTGAGTCTTACTCAGTTGTGAAAAATGAAAGTGTGATTATATCTCTAATTAATTCTAAGACTCTTAGGAGTTTTCTTTATGTGTTTTAATCACAATTTTAGTCTTTAAAACATTTTTTTCTGATTCTAAAAGTGATATATGCTCATTGAAAAAACGTAACACTGAGAATTATTAGTGAGACATTAAAGGCCTATAATCTCTCTAACTAGCAAATAGCTATTGGCTGAATTTAAAGAAAAAAATTTTTGTTGCCTTTTTTTTTTTAAATTTAAATTAAAGATGGGATCTTACTATGTTGATCAGGCCGGGTATGAATTCCTGGGCTCAAGTGATCCCGAGTTGCTGGGATTACAGATGCACCCCACTGCACCTGATGCACTTTCATTTATAGTCTTCCAGACTTTTCTGTGCGCATATACATGTATATGTATGTAAATTTTTTTTTCTGGAATGGTATTAAACTGTTATACTATTATTATAACTTGTAAAAATTAATATATAGTGGGTGGCGCCTGTAGCTCAAGTGGCTAAAGTGCCAGCCACATACACCAACCAGAGGTAGCAGGTTCGAATCCGGCCCAGGCCTGCCAAACAATGACAATTACAACCAAAAAAATAGCCGGGCGTTGTGGCAAGTGCCTGTAGTCCCAGCTCCTTGGGAGGCTGAGGCAAGAGAATTGCTTAAGCCCAGGGGTTTGAGGTCACTGTGAGCTGTGACGCCATGGCACTCTACCCAGGGCAATAGCTTGAGGCTCTGTCTCAAAAAATAAAAAGAAAAAATATTAATATATGGTATTAATAATATATTAATATAAAATAAAAAAACCCATGGTATGGGTTCAGCTTTCAATTATAATTAATGTGAATCTGTATTATAATGTTAATAGCTTATACTCAAGTCTAGTTTGGGGGTTTAGATTATTGAAATCTTGCTATTATAAATGTAATGGACTTCTTATATTTATACATTTATAAATACATTTTGCACACCCGGGAGATTATTTTATTTATTTATTTTTTTGAGATAGCATCTCACTATGTCACCATTGGTAGAGTGCTGGAGCATCATAGCTCACAGCAACCTCAAACTCTTAGGAGTTCAAGCAATTGTTCAAGCAATTCTCTTGCCTCAGCCTTCCAAGTAGCTGGGACTACAGGTGCCTGCCACAACACCCAGCTATTTTTTTGTTGCAGTTGTCATTGTTTAGTAGGCCCAGGCCAGGCTTGAACCCACCAGCTCAGATGTATGTGGCTGGCACTGTAACCACTGAGCTACGGGTTCCAAGCCACACCTGGGAACTTCTTAAGGTAAGTTCCTAGGTTTTTTTGTTTGTTTTTTTGAGGCAGAGTCTCACTTTGTCACCCTTAGCAGAGTACCCTGGCATCATAGCTCACAGCAACCTTGAACTCTTGGGCTTACATGATCTTCTTGCCTCAGCCTCCCATGTAGTTGGGACTACAGGCGCCTGCCACAGTGCCCAGCTATTTTTAGAGACAGAGTCTTGCTCTGGCTCAGGCTGGTCTTCAGGCTATGAGCTCAGGCAATCCACCTGCCTTGGCCTCCCAGAATCCCAGGATTATAGGCATTAGTCACCAGGCCTGGCCTGGTTCCTAGGATTTAAATTGCTGAGTTAAAAATATTTTATTTTAAAGACCATTACAAATTGACACATTACTCTTTAGATAACTTTTAGATAACTCTTTAGATAACTTTTACCCATTTATACTTCCATTGGGTGTATTTGATATTGCCTTCTTCTCCCAATTCACCCAATATCTGATAGTACTATTTTTAATCTTTGATTTTTATAAGTAAATATAATTTATATGCATGCATATATGCAAGGAACAAAGTCTAGACGTTTATAAAACCAAAGTGGCAATGGCGCTATTATAGACAGTGTAGTTTTCTGTGTTTAAATTCATATTTGATTTCTTATGGGATTGAAAGTGTTATTTGTATATTAAAGATGTTAACTCTTGTATATTCATTTTTTTTCCCTTGAGACATTTTATTTTTAAGTATGTATTACATTCCTAGCTAATGAATGGTAGGATTTTCCCTCCTGTGTGTTTTCTTGTTACTTCATGGTCCATGATGCCAACTGTCCTGAAGTTGTCAGGACAAGGAAACCAGACTGGTGGGATGAGAGCAGGCTGTTCTGCCATTTTTCTATATTTTTGAGCTGCATGTCAAATCTAGGGTTGATCACTCCACATTTGTTTAACCTGCTGTGAGGTTCACAATTTTCCTAGCTCTATGTTCATCTGTGGTTTCACATTTGCTAATGTAACTGTGCTTCCTCATCATGATTAGAAACCGAATGATGACTTTGGAGCACGGCCTTGTAAGGTGTTTGCCTCTCTTTCCAGCATTGTTGCTGCTTTTCAGAGCACCAGCCCGGACATTCATGCTCACCATTATGATGGCATGGGAAGAGGGTGGAAAGAGCCACTGTGTATTTTTGACTGAGTGCCTACTATGTACCAGGCACTTGTCCAGGTGCTTAGGAAATAGCAGTGAACAAAATACGTTAAAATATGCTAATTTTATAGTATATGACAAAGGAAAAGTGCTAGAAAAACAGATGATAAGGAGAGTCGTTATAGTAAGGAAGGCTGAAGGCGGTGATGAATGTGGGTCTCTGAGCAAAGACTTGAGTGGGGGATGCGGGGAGAGGACTTGAGATGGAAGGTGCAGTGTGAAGGCACTGAGGCAGAAGCAGACCCAGTGTGTCACAGGGTGGCCTGGAGGCTGGAGGTGTAGGAGCAAGAGAGTAAAAAAAACACTGTGCTTTGAATTCTTTTGAAAATAATTTTATTAATCATCTTTAAAATTTTTGCAGCACACCTAAGATCCTCCCAGGGCACATCAGTGTGCTGCAGCACACTGGTTGAAAATCACGGAAGGTTCTCTTTGGCTACTGTGTGGAGAATAAACTGTGGGAGGCAAGAATGTGTGTAGGAAGAACACTCAGGAGACTGTCAGAGGTACAAGGTGGATGGAGTAGGGACGAGTTACAGGACTGGTCCTCAGGGCAGTTGAACTTTGAGAAGTTGGGGGCAGGAGAAATAGACAAGGAGACTGTACATTGGAGCTCTGGCAGGAGGAGAATGGTGTCTTGGAAGCTGTGTCAGCAACATGTATAAAAGAAGAGGCAACTGGGCGGCGCCTGTGGCTCAGTGAATAGGGCGCAGGCCCCATATAGCGAGTGTGGCGGGTTCAAACCTGGCCCCAGCCAAACTGCAGCAAAAAAATAGCCAGGCATTGTGGTGGGTGCCTGTAGTCCAGCTACTCAGGAGGCTGAGGCAAGAGAATTGCCTAAGCCCAAGAGCTGGAGGTTGCTGTGAGCTGTGACGTCACATTACTCTACTGAGGGTGACAGAATGAGACTGTCTCTTAAAAAAAAAAAGGGAGGGCGGCGCCTATGGCTCAGTGAGTAGGGCGCCGGCCCCATATGCCGAGGGTGGCGGGTTCAGGCCCAGCCCCGGCCAAACTGCAACAAAAAAATAGCCGGGCGTTGTGGCGGGCGCCTGTAGTCCCAGCTGCTCGGGAGGCTGAGGCAAGAGAATCGCGTAAGCCCAAGAGTTGGAGGTTGCTGTGAGCCGTGTGACGCCATGGCACTCTACCCGAGGGCGGTACAGTGAGACTCTGTCTCTACAAAAAAAAAAAAGGGGGGGGGGTAATTATCAAACTATGTCAAATAAAGTGAGAACTAAGAGTTGACTGTTGGAAGTAGCATAGAGTTAGGTTACTGGTAACCCTGAAAAGTAGCTTGGTGGAGTGGGAGAAGGAAAGGGTCTCCCAGGAGCATCTTCTTGCCTCAGGCCGGTGGTGAGGAGGTCTGGAAAGTGGTCTTACTGGCTCTTGTCAATAGAAGACACAGGCCTGGCCAAGCGTCATGGATGCCGTGGATGGTCGGTCTCAGTCCTTGACTCTTGAATAGTCTGAAGACCTCTTGGTGGAGGGTGGGCAGCCTGAAGATCCCTGGCCTTAGGCCGTGTGTGAGGGTCAGCTTCTTTGACCTCTTCTAGAGGAGGCACAATTTATCTGTTTGAAATGTCTTTAACTTTGGAGTTCAATTAGTACTTTAGCTGAGTATGGAATTTTAAGATGCAAATACTTTTCATAACATTTTGAAGGCATTATAAGGCTGATGTCATTTTGATACTTGATCTTTTGTATATGAACTGTTGTTCTCTGTCTGCAAACATTTAGAATCCTCTCCGATTCCCCTGTGGGTGGGGATGGTTTTCCCCATTCACCAGATTCTAATTGGCATAAGTCTGGGGATTTGTGTGCTTTAGTTCTAGATAATATTTCTTTGGTAGTATTCTATTTTTCTCTCTTTTCTTTTTGGAACTACTGTTTTCAATGGCCTGTGATCTGTTACCATTGTTTTTTTTCTTTTCTTTTTTTTCCCCATTTTAGTAAAAAAATAAGTTACTCTAGGTAAGTTTCTGATTTACTATTTTGGGGGAGAAGTGAGTTCACTCTGTTTCCCAGCTAGAATGCAGAGGCCTCAGCCCAGCTCACAGGAGCCTCAAACTCCCGGCCTCCAGCAGTTCTTTCCCAGCTTCCTGAGTAGCCGGTGCTACAGGTGCCACCTCAATGCCTGGTTAGTTTTTTTTTTGTTTTCTATTTTTAGTAGAGACAGGGTCTTGCTCTTGCTTAGGCTGGTCTGGAACTCCTGAGCTCAATGATCCTCCCTCTTTGGTCTCCCCAGAGTGGTAGGATTACAGGCGTGAGCCACCATACCTGGCTAATTTACTACTCTTTATTAATAATCATTTGACAGTCATCATTTAAATCATGAGAGCTCTTTTTTTGTCATTTATTTATTTTTATTTTTTATTTTTTTGAGACAGTTTCACTATGTCACCTTCAGTAGAGTGCAGTGGCATCACAGCTCACAGCAACTTCAAACTGTTGGGCTTAAGTGATTCTCTTGCCTCAGCCTCCAAGTAGCTAGGACTATAGGCACCCATCCCAACGTCCAGCTATTTTCTTTTTTTTTTGTTTTGTTTCAGTTTGGCCAGGGCTGGGTTTGAATCTGCCACCCTCAGTATGTGGGGCTGGCGGCCTACCCACTGAGCCACAGGCGCCACCCATGGCCATTTTTTTTTAAATTTTTGTTATAGTTGTCCTTGTTGTTTGGTAGGCCCAGGCCAGGTTCTAACCCACCGGCCTCAGTGTATGCAGCCAGTGCCCTAATCACTGAGCCACGGGCAACACCTGTTCCTGATATTCTAATAGTCATGCTGTATGCTTTTCTCGGAGGCAGTGGGGGGCTTTAAAATACAGGAGTAAACCTAAATGTCCTGACTTGGTTTTATTTCCTGTCCCTGTCTTGCTCCCTCACCCCTTCTTCTTTATGTCCCCTCTACCACGTGACTTTGTCTCTGTTTATAGTCTCTCCACTACCCCCACCCTTTCTTGTACTCAGAGTGAAATTTTCCTGCACCTGCTCAGGTGTGTACCTTTGGCTTAAGCTAATGGCTGTCCCCGGGTCACTACTCCACAGAAGATGAAGAGAGACTGGGAGATGAATTATAGCTGGGTTG
This sequence comes from Nycticebus coucang, assembly GCF_027406575.1. Taxonomy (NCBI): domain Eukaryota; kingdom Metazoa; phylum Chordata; class Mammalia; order Primates; family Lorisidae; genus Nycticebus; species Nycticebus coucang. Next base: position 995,617 of record NC_069798.1, read on the forward strand.
GGTTTGGAAAGTTGCCTTAGGCTCGAAGGGTTTGGATTTGGGAAATGTGGAAGAGCTATTTATTTTCATCCACCCTGGCTGAATTTGAGTCTGGCTCTAGGTATCAGTTTGTCAAATGATGAATTTCTTACATTTAGAGGCTTTTTCCTGAAGTTCCACCAGGGTTGTCCAACCTGTGGACTGCATGCAGATTATCTGAGGACTTTTTTCCTTATTTGTGGTATCAGATATTGTGAAAATTATGCCTGTGGACCAGCTTTCGTTAGTGTTTGTGTATTTACTGTATGGCCAAAGACAACTCTTTCCAGTGTATGGCAGAGAAGAAAACAGATTGGACACCTTGCATTCCCGGCCCTCTTGCTGTGGTGAGCTGATAGAGGCCCAGCAGCTTTTGCAGAAGGTTGAGGGGAAAATTGCCTTTAAAGACAAATATTGTGATCCAGGTATAAAACAGCAGAGGTAGATGGAAAGATAAGGACAAAAGTGCAACTTTAAAAATTGTTACCAATTCAGAGATTTAGTTATTTTGGCAAATATACCAGTGCCCTTTAAGTCTGTCTTATTTTTAGAAAGCTGACTTTTTCTCTAGACATGATGGTTTCTGGATACTTACTTGCAACAGAACAAAACAAAAGTTCCTATGCTGCATCTCAAGGCATAGCTCTTTGATTTTGGTAGACTGAGTATCACTGGACGTGTTGATTCAGTCCCCACGATGTCGTATCACTGGATGTGTTGATTCAGTCCCTAGGATGCCCAGCAGTGTTAACGCTTAGAGTTTCTGCTGGACCCAGGAATGTTTCTTTTTATTGTGGCCACTTTTTTTCTTTTTTAGAGATGAAATGCATGAACTTATTAATAGATTGGATTTACCCACTGTAACTAACATGTTTGTTTCCTAATAAAGTTCTGTCTGTAGGAAAAACGGTACAGAAAGTCAGCCATTGTCACACCCTCTCCTAACACAGTCAGCTGTTCATGGTCACCCATCAGGACCAGCAGAGACACAAGCTAAACCTGCGCAGTCCTTGCAGGGCCAGTCCCTTTCTGATAGGACTTCACTACTGGAACGAGTACAAGGTACTGAACTATTAGAAATTCTTTCTTAATTTATATATTTTGATTTTCACTTCCCCATTTTTGAACTGTATTTTATGTTTTTATTATGCTGTCATGGTAAAGTAAAAATGCTTGAGTTTGGCATATACCTTTTCTTTTTCTTTCTTTTTTTTGAGACTGAGTCTTAGTATGTCGCCCTCAGTGGAGTACTGTGGCATCAGAGCTCACGGCAACCTCAAACTCTTGGGCTGAAGCTATTCTCTTGCCTCAGCCTCCCGAGTAGCTGGGACTACAGGCGCCTACAACAACGCCCGGCTATTGTTTTTGTTGCAGTTGTCATTGTGGTTTAGCAGGCCTGGGCCGGTCCAAACCCACCATCTGTGTATGCGGCTGGCACCCTAACAGCACTGAGCTACAGGGGCCAAGCCCATTTATAGTACTTTTATGAGAAAATATCTCTTATCTCATCTCCTGTCTTTACTGATTTAAGCTAAAACCCCCTTTCCTTTGGAAACCATGTTGTTGGATGGCCATAGCAGAGGGAGCCTGTTTATTTGCCCCTTTCATTTTTCCTATCAAGAATTGTTTTTGTTCATAATCTTGTTTTTGTATAACTGCTAAATTATAAATTTTAAAACGAATTGTTTTTAGGGCTGGGCACTGTGGTTCACACCTATAATCCCAGCACTCTGGGAGGCTGAGGCAAGTGGATTGTCTGAGCTCACAATTTGAGACCAGCCTGAGCAAGAACAAGACCCCGTCTCTAAAAAAAAAAAAAGCCAGGTGTTGTGGCAGGCATCTGTAGTCTCAGCTACTCAGGAGGCTGAGACAGGAGAATTGCTTGAGCCCAAGAGTATGAGGTTGCTGTGAGCTATGATGCCACTGGACTCTAGCCTTGGGACAACAGAGTGAGACTCTGTCTCAAAAAAAAAAAATTAAAAAAAAAAAAAAAAAAAGAAAGAAATTGGCTTGGTGCCTGTAGCACAGTGGTTAAAGCACCAGCCACATATACCGAAGGTGGCGGGTTTGAACCCAGTCCAGGCCAGCTAAACAACAGCAACAAAAAAAGACAGGCGTGTGGCAGGTGTCTGTAGTCCCAGCTACTTGGGAGGCTCAGGCAAGAGAATCGGTTAAGCCCAAGAGCTGGAGGTTGCTGTGAGCTGTGATGCCACAACACTACTGAGGGCGACATAGTGAGACTCTTGTCTCAAAAAAAATAAAAACAAAAGAAATTGTTTCTAACAAAACCAAGTTGAATGCTTTGGAAATACTCAAAGGTAAGTCATTTGAAAAAATTGCTATCAAATTGTGGAGAAAAAAACTACAAAAATGTGGGGGAAATTCTTTAAGATAAAAGTCATGGGCTTTTGCTATCTGATTCCTTTTAAGTACTCTACATTGTCTTTCTTCAAAAAAATCAAAACTGGAAATTGACAGCTATGGGCTTAGATAGCAGTGATACTGTGTAACTCCAAGCTGTATGTAGTTCATTACCCAAAAGGCCTTGCTTGATTTTATAAGAGTGATGAATGATGCACATTTGCGCACACATGTTTAAGTTTAAAAAATCTTAAGGGATATTTGTATTTGTCTTGATGAAAAATGTCATACACAGGCTGGGCGAGGTGGCTCATGCCTGTAATCCTAGCAGTCTGGGAGGCCAAGGCAGGTGGATTGGCTGAGCTCACAGGTTTGAGACCAGTCTGAGCTAGAGCAAGGCCCTGTGTTTAAAAAATAGCTGGGCGTTTTGGTGGGCACCTGTAGTCCCAGCTACTAAGGAGGCTAAGGCAAGAAAATCACTTGAGCCCAAGAGTTTGAGATTGCTGTGAGCTACTTTGCCGTGATACTCTACAGAGGGTGACAAAGTAAAAACTCTGTCTCCAAAAAGGAAAAAAAAAAAGAAAGAACGAAAAATGTCATTTACAGGGAAGTAGTGAGAATAGTATTAATGTCCTGTCTCACAAACAAGAAAAAAAAGCTTTTTAAGAAGTAAAAAGATAGGCCTGTTGCTCAGTGGTTAGGGTGCTGGCCACATATACTGGGGTTGGAGGGTTTGAACCTGGCTTGGGTCTGCTAAACAACGACAACTGCAACAAAAAAATAGCCGGGCATTATGGCAGATGCCTGTAGTCCCAGCTACTTGGGAGGCTGAGGGAAGAGAATCGCTAAGCCCAAGAATTTGAGGTTGCTGTGAGCTGTGACGTCATGGCACTCTACTGAGGGCAACATAGTGAAACTCTGTTTAAAAAAAAAAAAAAAGTTAGGGCGGCGCCTGTGGCTCAAGGAGTAGGGCGCTGGTCCCATATGCTGGAGGTGGTGGGTTCAAACCTAGCCCTGGCCAAAAACCAAAAAAAAAAAAAAAAAAAAAGTGAAAAGATAAACCCCAAAATGGGAGAAATATTTGTAAATTATATATTAAAAACTTTTAAAACTTATTAAAAAGACAAATGGGCAATTACAGGATTTGAATAGGCATTTTTGTATGGAAGTTGTACAAATGAGCTATAAACACTCAAAAAATACTCAATATCATTAGTGCGTTAGGGAAATGCACTTCAAAACCACAGTGAGGTACCACATTACACCCACTAGAATAAGTATAATTGAAAAAGATGGGAAATAGCAAGTATTAGTGAGGAGCTAGAGAAATGAAACCCACATACATTGCTGATGAGAATGTAAAATGGCACTTTGGAAAACAATCTGACAGTTACAGAAAACATCTAACATAAAGTTGCTATAATGATACAGAAATGTCACTCCTAGGCATATAACCAAGAGAAAGAAAAATGTATGTTCACGCATAAGTCTGTACCTGAACGTTGGTAACAGTGTTCTTCACAACGGCGAACAGGTGGAGACAGTGGAGACAGTTCAGACGTCCCTTAACTGACCTGGGAGTGGAGAACGCGTAGTGTGTCCACACGGTGGAGTGTTGTTCTTCCATAGAAAGGAGAGAAGTAGCAGTGTGTGCTGTGGTAGCTGACTATGGAAAACATTACTCTTAAGTCAGAGAAGACAGAACAGAAGGCCACAGAACATAGAATTCCATTTTCCATGGGCAAATCTGTAGATACAGAGGTGCAAATCCTTAGAAAGTAGATTAGTGGTTGTCAGCACCAGGGGTGGGGGAGCAGGGAGTTGAGTGCTGATGGGTCTGGCTTTTCTGTTTGGAATCATGAAAATGGTGGTGATGGTTGTACAGCCTTGTGAATATACCAGATTGTTTGCTTTAAAAGGGTCAGTTTTCTGGAATGTGAATTATAATATCAGTTTTCAAACCCATACACCTTACCCCTAGTAAGATTCTGTCATGCTGCTTTACCCCCCCTTTTATTACCACTTTTTCTGATATTTAAAAATTCCAGTTTGATGAAGATATTTCAAATTGTATATAAAACCAGCACATTGTACCCCATGATTGCATTAATGTACACAGCTATGATTTAATAAAATAAAAATTCCAGATATCATTTTATTCATACATATTTTAGTATGCTGCTCTAAAAATACTGTCCTTTTCTTACACGACCACAGTGGTATTAGCGCAGCTGGGAAATTTCTTTCTCAGCCTGGTGCACTAAGGATCTGCTGTCCCACGGTCTGCAGGAGGGGGCGCTGCTGCGTCTCTGGCCTGGGTGTCGTGTTGCCTAGGTGCCTTTGCCACCTGTCTGCTATCCTACTGTTTGGGCTGTAGTTTGTCTGCTCAAACTGGTGGTGTCATTTCTCTCATTTCTCCCTTCCTCACATTCCCTACAAAGCAGAAGTTAGCTTTTTTCTGCTAGATTCATATTCAAGTTTGTTGGTGTGTGTATAATTTTATGGTTCCTTACCTAGCACTTTTTCTTTTTAATTCAACTCATCCACAGTGAATTCCTATGCCATCATTTAAAAGAGCTTTTATTCTATTTCTTTTTTTTTTCAGACAGAGCCTCAAGCTATCCCCCTGGGTAGAGTGTCGTGGCATCACAGCTCACAGCAACCTCTAACTCCTGGGCTCAAGCGATTCTCCTGCCTCTGTCTCCCAAGTAGCTGGGACTACAGGTGCCTGCCACAACGCCCGGCTATTTTTGGTTGCAGCCATCATTATTGTTTGGCAGGCCCAGGCTGGATTTGAACCCACCAGCTCAGGTGTTTGTGACTGGCACCTTAGCTGCTTAAGTCACAGGTGCTGAGCCAGCTTTTATTCTATTTCAAGATAAAAATGTTCATTAGATTCTTTTTTTTTTTTTTAAGACAGAGTCTCACTACGTCACCCTCTGTAGGGTGCTATGGCGTCACAGCTCACAGCAACCTCAAACTCTTGGGCTTAAGTGATTCTCTTGCCTCAGCCTCCCAAGTAGCCAGGACCACAGGTGCCTGCCACAACACCTGGCCATCTTCTTGGTGCAGTTGTCATTGTTGTTTAGCTGGCCAAGGCCGGGCTCGAACCTGCCAGGCTTGGTGTATGTGGCTGGCGCCATAACCACTGTACTATAGGCGCCAAGACTTCATTTGATATTTTTATGTATTGTTGGCTATTTAGTTGATAGAATAACCTGGTCTCTCGCTTTTTATTTTTGTTTTCTTAAACAGACTCACCTAGTGATTTTCATTTACGATCATGGATGAATAATGAAGTCAAGGTAAAGTTTTATGTATTAGCAATTTTTAGAGCATTGTAGCAAAAGTTCATATTCCACGTTTGTAAGTGTTATATTACTTAGAAATATTTTACTTGCTTATAGTAGAACTCCAACTTCTTTAGGGTTAGTTCATTTCAAGTAATTACAAGGTTCAGTGGGAGTGCAGCACCTGGGACTGTGGGTTCTTAGACTTGTTAGAGCTGTCTCCATCTCTTTGCTCATCTAGAATATTAGTTCCACGAGGATAAGCATTTCTCTGTTGTTGTTTGTTTAATTTTTGAATTGTGCTAAGAACAGTTTTTGGTACGTAGTTGTCACTCAATCATTTCTTGAGTAATAGTCAAATTGTCTTCATTTGTAGGCAAACCTTAGCTGCCTACACTCTTAATACTCATGATCAAAAGAGAAGAGAAGGCTGAGTATGGTGGCTTACACCTGTAATCCTAGCATTATGGTAGGCAGGGCAGGAGGGTCACTTGTATTCAGGAGTTCAAGATAGTCTGAGCAAGAGTGAGATCCCATGTCTACTAAAAGATTAAAATTAGCTGGGCATTCTAGTAGGCGCCTGTAGTCCCAGCTATTGGGGAGGCTGAGGCAGGAGCCCAGGAGTTTTAGAGGTTGCTGTGAGCTATGAGGATGCCACTGTGGCCTAGCTGGGGTGACAGAGCAAGACTCTGCCTCAGAAAAAAATTAAAAAGACAAGTCGTGGGTGGTGCCTGTGGCTCAAAGGAGTAGGGCGCTGGCCCCATATACCGGAGGTAGTGGGTTCAAACCCAGCCCCGGCCAAAAACTGCAAAAAAAAACCCCCAAAACAAACAAGTCTAATGAGCTCACTTGGGTCATACACCCTCCGTTAGGTAACTCAGTGTGCCAAGGGCTAAGTTGGGATGAGCCTCCATCTTCTGTCCACGTCTGTATGTGTGCTGTATATGGGTGTGTATGTACACGCACAGGTAGAGGAGTGCAGCCCACCACCCACCAGACCATGTGAAGTAAAAAGAGGCTCTTCAGAGGAAGTGGTTCTGAGCAGATAAATAGCTTATGTCCAACATAAACACTAAACCTGGACTTCAGGCATGCAGTCTCATGAGATTTACTTATAAAATATAAATACTGTTAAAACTTATAAAAGGACATGCAATTTTTGTCTTACATTTACTTTATTAGACTTTTAAAGATCATTTAAATATAATGATTGCCAGGCTGGGCATGGTAGCTCATGCCTATAATCCTAGCCCCCGGGACACCAAGGCAGGTGGATTGCCTGAGCTCATAGGTTGGAGAGTAGCTTAAGCCAGAGCGAGACTCATCTCTAAAAATAGCTGGGTGTCGTGGCGAGCGCCTATAGTCCCAGCTACTTGGAAGACTGAGGCAAGAGTATTGCTTGAGCCCAAGAGTTGGAGGTTACTGTGAGTTGTGATGCCACGGCACTCTACTAGAGGGTGACAAAGTGAGACTGTCTCAAAAAAAAAAAAAAAAAAAAAATAATAAAAGAATGAGACAGTAAAACTGGAAAGCACAAAACAGGTGTAGAAGCCTGAGATACTTGATTAAAAAGGAAAGGAAATAAGAATAGCAGAAAGTACGGCGGCGCCTGTGGCTCAGTGAGTAGGGCGCCGGCCCCATATGCCGAGGGTGGCGGGTTCAAACCCAGCCCCTGCCAAACTGCAACAAAAAAATAGCTGGGCGTTGTGGGGGGCGCCTGTAGTCCCAGCTACTCGGGAGGCTGAGGCAAGAGAATTGCGTAAGCCCAAGAGTTAGAGGTTGCTGTGAGCCGTGTGACGCCACGGCACTCTACTCGAGGGCGGTACAGTGAGACTCTGTCTCTACAAAAAAAAAAAAAGAATAGCAGAAAGTATGTTAGCAAACTGAGATGGGAGAGCTGGCACTATAATGTATGAAACCTTCATTTGGCTTCTCCTGGCAGCTGTGTCAGTGAATGTTTTGTGGGTCTCATTGTCAGACTGTAAAAGCGAGGCCTCTGGTGTCAGGGTGGAAACGTTTTCCAGGCCTTACCAAAAAGGCAGAGATACTTTGCATGTTGTTCTTGCCCATATGGATTTGTTCTCAATTTTTACTACGAAAAATTTCCAAACATAGAGTTTATATTGCACAAGTGTTAACATTTTTCATGTTCATATGAAATATTCAACTATTTCATATTTGTTTAAATACTAATAAATCACAGTAGCCCCTGGTGACCCTGTGTCTTGCATATTTATGGGAGTAGCTCAGCACTGTCCTTTCTAAGGATAAAATTGTAGTGAGATCCCATGTTTTTATCTTTAAAATTAGTGTGTATTGGCTTGGTGCCTGAAGCTCAAGTGGCTAGGGCGCCAGCCATATACACCAGAGCTGATGGGTTTGAATCCCGGGCCTGCCAAACAACAATAACAACTACAACCAAAGAAAAAAAAAAATAGCCGGGTGTTGTGGCAGGCGCCTGTAGTCCCAGCTACTTAGGAGGCTGAGGCAAGAGAATCTCTTGAGCCCAGGTGTTTGAGGTTGCTGTGAGCTGTGATGCTACGGCACTCTACCCAGGGCAACAGTTTGACTTTGTCTCAAAAAAAAAAAAAAAAAAAGGAGAAAAAAATTAGTATGTATCTTGCAATCTAATTCTTAAGCTGGTATTGTTTTAATGTATATTGAATTTTATTGTGAAATAAAATCAACATGTAAAGGGAAATGTTAAATTTGTATGCTGGCCTTGAGTGTCCTTAATTACATGGTTCCTGGGGTGAGGAGTGCAGAACTGATTGTCCAACACAATGGTAATAAAAGTTACTTAGGTGAAGAGTGTGGAGTCTGACTCCTCTGTCGTGACCTGTGCTGCTCGAGTTCCTCTGTGCATAAGTACTCTAAGTGCACCATGAGGCTCTCTGAGTTATGTGCAAGCCATTTGAGGGAAGCCTTAATTTTTATTTATTTTGAGACAGAGCCTCAAGCTGTTGCCCTGGGTAGAGTCCTGTGGCATCATAGCTCACAGCAACCTCCAGCTCCTCAACCTAAGTGATTCTCTTGCCTCAGCCTCCCAAGTAGCTGGGACTACAGGCGCCTGCCACAACGCCTGGCTATTTTTGGGTTGTAGTTGTCGTTGTTGGCAGGCTTGGGCTGGATTCTAACCCACCACTTCTGGTGTATGTGGCGCCTTAGCCGCTTTAGCTACAGGCGCCAAGCCAAGGGAAGCCTTAATTTTGAAAGATGTCTTACTGGTTGGGTCAGTGAGGGAGTGACGTGGGGGCAGGGAGAAGAGTTTTAATACATGTGGAACACAACTAGCCCTTTGTTGCCTAAATGTGATTTTCACATACTGAGCACATTGCAGGTTGAAAAAATACTTGGTCCTTTTTGTAGCCATGTCCTATACTCTTCAAAGCAGTGAGTAAACTTCTCCTACTCACCATTTTATTTCTTATAGAACATTGGGCTTGATGCTGGAAAACATTCTGAAGATGAGATTCCAAACAGTGACTTAAGCTGCACTAGCTTATTAGAAAATGAGAGGCCCGTGTCACCGGCAAGCTTGGAAGATTCTTCTGGTACTGCAGAGCGACTTATGTTTCCCCAGGGCTTTCCCTGCACCTGCTTGGTTCTCCTTTGTTATACTAGTAATTATGCCAAGTTTTTGGGGTTTCATGCTCCCATTTTCTTTCTACAGAGCTGTGATGCCACAGGACTCTACCCAGGGCGACAGCTTGAGGCTCTGTCTCAAAATAAATAAAACAAACAAACAAACAATAAAAAGAAAGACAGCATTCAAATGGCTACTTTTGTTGAGTGATGGGATTTAAAATTGTATTTCTATATATCATCTCAATCCTGATGTGATTCTACTTACCTCTCAGTTTAACATCATTAGGGTACAAAATAGTCACCTGAAGGTGCCACTCAGTATAAAGCATTATGTTTAGAAATTGGAGGAGCAATGAAGTGTGTACCCTCTGCTCTTGAAGAAACCTCAGCTTAAGTGTGGAAAAGAGATGCATAGCCAAAGTTCAGATCATATTAAGTGTACCTCAACAGTGTAAAAATAGCTGGGAATTGTAGGGGGTGATAAATCAGTTCCGAATGAGGAAGGCATGTCTGAAGCTTTGTGGAAAGAGCAGGGAGGAGCACATGTTGGGGCAGGAACGACATCAGTAGAGGCTCTGCTGAGAGACAGGCCACGTTTGGGGAGCAGCCCCGGGCTTTGGGTTGTGTGTTGTCAGCACCAGTGTGGGGCTGTGTTGGTTAAATAAACCCAGAAAAGTAGGCTGGACCAAATCATGAATGGCTTTGAAGGCCAAGTTGATGAGCTAAGCGGCTTAAATAGAACGTATAAATAGTGTCACAGGTTTATTGCCACAGGAGTTTTCAGATTTTCTTGGATTGTGGAGTTGTATAGATAAGGACTTATCAATCTGAATTTATCAGATCTTTGATTGTTTTAATGAGCAAGATTCTTGGAGGTGAAATGCTAAGTCAAAGGTTATAAGTATAGTAAGACTCTTAATGTTGCAAAATTAACCTCTACAAAGGCACTGCTGACTGACTATACCATTGCTATGATTGACAGCCTTTGAGTTAGCCTTGCCGAGCTGGGTGTGGCCACCGCTGACCCTCTGCAGTGTTTCCCCTCCTTGTTTTTCTCTGATGAGGGGCTTGCTTATTCTTTTTTGATAGAGTTAACCTTTTGCTATACCATTTTGTGAATAGTCTACTCTTTTCCCTTTGATTGTTGGTACCACATTTGTCCCAACTTTTGATAATATGGCAGGATCCTGAATCTGTCTGTACTCTTTTTTTTTTTTTTTTTTTTTTTGAGATAGAGTCTCACTTTGTCGCCCTCAGTAGAGTGCCTTGGTGTCACAGACGACAGCAACCTCCAACTCCTGGGCTTAGGCAATTCTCTTGCCTCAGCCTCCTCAGTAGCTGGGACTACAGGCGCCCCCCACAACACCCCGCTATTTTTTGTTGCAGTTTGGCTGGGGCCGGGTTTGAACCCGCCACCCTTGGTATGTGGGGCCATCCCCTACTCACTGAGCCATAGGCGCCGCCCTTTCTGTACTCTTAAAGAGGTTAAACATTTAGCTTATACTAAAATGTTCATAATGACTTATAATTGACTGAAATTACAGTAGTTTCCTCATGTCAAATATAAAAACAAAATCATATTTTTTGAATACATAGGCTGAGTGTCACTGTTGTCCTCTGTAGAGTGCTATGGCATCAGAGCTCACAGCAACCTCAAACTCTTGGGCTCAAGTAATCCTTTTATCTTAGCCTCCCCTTAGCTGGACTATCGGCACCTGCCACAACGCCCAGCTATTTTTAGAGACTGGGTCTTGCTGTGGCTCAGGCTGGTCTCAAACTCCTCAGCTCAAGTGATCCTCCGACCTTGGCCTGCCAGAATGCTAGATTACAGGTGTGAGCCTTCATGCCCAGTGTTAAAATCATATTTTGACTCATGTATATGTTGTATCAGCACCATAGCCAGGTGCAATAGTGCCTGCGTATAGCCCCAGCTACTCAGGAGGCCAAGGCGGGAGGATTGCTTGAGTTTAGGAGTTTGAGCCCAGGCTGGGCAACATAGTGAGACCACATCTGTAAAAAAAAAAAAAAATAGTCACTACTTAAATGCCTTTCCTATTTTTTCTCCATTTTCTTAATAGATGATGATGATATTGATGATGAAATGTTTTATGACGATCATTTGGTGGCTTATTTTGAACAACTGGCAATGCCAGGAATGATATATGAAGACCTAGAAGGCCAAGGAGCTCCCGAAACAGATTTCAGATTACCCATAAGTGACCTTACTCGGGTATGTTCTAGTCTTTATGGATTTTCAGAAATTTGACAATGGAAAACTACTATTAATCTCACTGGATATAAACATTAAATTAGAGCCTTTGGACTGTTTTTCCCAAGTACAAATTGATGAGAAATGCCTCCTTTCCCCTCACTTATAGAACATTAAGAGAGTAATTCAGTGACTGTCTACACGCTCACCCCCAGATCTCCTGCTGCTAGTGTCTGCCTCCTTTCATTTTCTCTCTCTCTTCACACATGCTTTCTCCCCTGAACCATTTGAAGGTGAGTTGCAGGTAGTATGACACTTCATCCAAACACGGCAGCATTCATATCCTGTGAGTTAGGACATTTTCTAATGTAATCATAATACTGTTATGTAACTTGATATGACAGTTTAATGTATAATCCATGGTCAAATTTACCTTGTTGGCCCCAAAATGTCCTTTATTTTTGCTATTTTGAACCAGAATTTAGTCAAAGATTATACTTGTATTTGATTATCTTATCTCTTTATTTTCTTTCTATTTGGAGTTGGTCTTTCCTGACATTAAACATTTTGTAGGCTGGGTGGGTAGCTCATGCCTGTATTCCCAGCAGTTTGGGAACCAGAAGCGGTAGGCTTGAGAGGCCAGGAGTTTAAGGCCAGCCGGGAAACACAGTGAGGTCCCATGTCTACAAAGGATAAAGACATTACCCGGTGTGATGGCATTGCCTGTAGTCCCAGGTATTCTCGAGGCTGCGGCAGGAGGATACTTGAGCCCAAGAGTTCAAAGATTCCAGTCTGGGCAGCAGACTGAGACCTGACTCTGTCTCCTCAAGAAGAAATAAGATCGGCTCAATGTCTGTCCCTCAGTGGTTACAGCATCAGCCATAGGCACCAGGGCTGGCGGGTTTGAACCCGGACCAGGCCACCTAAACAATAGTGATGATAACAACAAGAAAAAAATAGCCGGGCGTTGTGGCGGGCCCCTATAGTCCCAGCTACTTGGGAGGCTGAGGCAAGAGAATTGCTTAAGCCCAAGAGTTCATTGCTGTGAGCTGTGAAGCCTCAGCACTCTAAAGTGGGCGACACAGTGAGACTCTGTCTCAACAACAACAACAACAACAACAAAAAAAAACAAGAAGAAGAAATAAGATTATAAAATCTAGGCTCTCTGTTTTGTAGGACAACCCCTAATATAGACAGACCTGATTTTTTTCTCCTGACTAGATTAAACATTTTGGCAAGAATTCAGATTAAACAGTTACCTTGTCATTGGGCTCGTATTTACCACAGGTGATGTTGTATTCCTCTTCCTGCCTCACATCCGACATTTAAGTCTGTTCGTTACTGGTAATGCTACACTTGGATGGTTTTGGTTGAGGTGGTAGTGGCCAAATATCTCCTTACAGAAGTACTTTTCCCCTTTGTTACTCATAAGTTATCTCTGGGATGAAACAGACATCTGTGAAAGCGTTTGTTTGTACATTAAAATCTTGTGAACATCCTGTTCTCCAGCAACCCTTCATGAACTGGTTTTAGTGTCATTGCTAAAGCCCCCTGGGAATAGTTACTCGTTGGTGGTTGTGATGGTGATTTTTCTGATTCCTTCTACATTAATAACCCTGACCTGGCATCCTTCGGGTCTGCTCCCCATGTTTCCCTCCTCAAAATGTTTAACATTTTTTTTAAAGACAGATTCTCAAGCTGTCACCCTGGGTAGAGTACTGTCGCATCATGATAGCCCACAGCAACCTCCAACTCTTGGGCTCAAGCGATCCTTTTGCCTCAGTTTTTCTCTTTCTCTCTCTTTTTTTTTAAATTTATTTTATTGTTAAATCATAGCTGTGTACATTAATGCGATCGTGGGGCATCATACACTGGTTTTATAAACAGTTTGACACATTTCATCACACTGGTTAACATAGCCTTCCTGGCATTTTCTTAGTTATTGTGTTAAGACATTTATATTCTACATTTACTAAGTTTCACATGTACCCTTGTAAGATGCACCGCAGGTGTAATCCCACCAATCGCCCTCCCTCCACCCATCTTCCCCCTCCCTCCCTTCCCTTTCCCTCTTCCCCATATTCTTAGTTTATAACTGGGTTATAGCTTTCATATGAAAGCCATAAATTAGTTTCATAGTAGGGCTGAGTACATTGGATACTTTTTCTTCCATTCTTGAGATACTTTACTAAGAAGAATATGTTCCAGCTCCATCTATGTAAACATGAAAGAGGTAAAGTCTCCATCTTTCTTTAAGGCTGCATAATATTCCATGGTGTACATATACCACCATTTATTAATCCATTTGTGGATCGATGGGCAGTTGGGCTTTTTCCATGATTTAGCAATTATGAATTGGGCTGCAATAAACATTCTGGTACAAATATCTTTGTTATAATGTGATTTTTGGTCTTCTGGGTATATACCTAGTAGAGGAATTATAGGATTGAATGGCAGGTCTATTTTTAGATCTCTAAGTGTTCTCCAAACATCTTTCCAAAAGGAATGTATTAATTTGCATTCCCTTTTTTTTTTTTTTGTAGTGACAGAGTCTCACTTTATGGCCCTCGGTAGAGTGCCGTGGCCTCACACAGTAATTTGCATTCCCAACAGCAGTGTAGAAGTGTTCCCTTTTCTCCACATCCACGCCAACATCTCTGGTCTTGGGATTTTGTGATACGGGCTAATCTTACTGGAGTTAGATGGTATCTCAAAGTAGTTTTCATTTGCATTTCTCTGATGATTAAAGATGATGAGCATTCTTTCATGTGTCTGTAGGCCGTGCGCCTGTCTTCTTCAGAGAAGTTTCTCTTCAAGTCCCTTGCCCAGCCTGCGATAGGATCATTTGTTCTTTTCTTGCTTATACGTTTGAGTTCTCTCTGGATTCTGGTTATTACACTTGATCTTAGCCAAAAGGCCAAGAAGCGATTGGATTCTGCTTATTAAACCTTTGTCGGAGACATAACCTGCAAATATCTTCTCTCATCTCTCTCTCTTTTTTTTTTTTTTTTTTGAGACACAGTCCACTATGTGGCCCTTGGTAGAGCGCAGTGGCATCACAACTCACAGCAACCTCCAACTCTTGGGCTTAAGGGATTCTCTTGCCTCAGCCTCCCAAGTAGCTGCGACTACAGGTGCCCGCCACAACACCCAGCTATTTTTTGGATGTAGTTGGCATTGTTGTTTTGCAGGCTTGGGCCAGGTTCGAACCCACCAGCTCCAGTGTATGTGACTGGTGCCCTAGCCGCTGAGCTACAGGCGTCGAGCCTCATATTTAAGTTTTAATGTCTAAAGATAATAAGGGCGGGGCATGGTGCTTCACGCCTGTAATTACAGCACTCTGGGAGGCTGAGGTAGGTGGATTGCCTAAACTCACAAGTTCGAAACTAGCCTGAGCCAGAGCAAGACTGAGTCTCTAAAATAAATAAATAAATAAATGAATAGCCAGGCCAGGCACAGTGGCTCACGCCTGTAATCCTAGCACTCTGGGAGGCTGGTTGAGTGCCATGGTGTTATAGCTCACGGTAACCTCAAACTGTTGGGCTCAAGTGATTCTCTTGCTTCAGCCTCCCAAGTAGGTGAGGCCACAGGCATCCGCCACAATGTCCAGCTATTTTTTAAAAACGGGGTCTCACTTTTGCTCAGGCTGGTCTCAAACCTGTGAGCTCAGGCAATTCACTCACCTTGGCCTCCTAGCCACTGTGCCCAGCTTTGTTTAATTTTAATTTAAAAGATTTTCTGGGTTTTGTTTGTTTGCTTGTTTGTTTTGAGACAGGGTCTCACTTTGTCGTCCTTGGTAGAGTGCCGTGTTGTCACAGCTCATAGCAACCTCAGAAACTTTTGGGTTCAAGCGATTCTTTTCCTTCAACCTCCTGAGTAGCTGGGACTATAGGCACCCCCCACAACAGTTGGCTGTTTTTAGAATGGGTCTCATTGTGGCTCAGGCTGGTCTTGAACTCATGAGCTCAGGCAATCCACTTGCCTCAGCCTTCCAGAGTGCTAGGATTACAGGCCCTAGCCACTTCGCCCAGACCGTTTAAAAAGATTAATACAGCTAAGGTGTTTTTTCAACAGGCAAGTGAAAACAGTAGCTTACACTGTAAATTTCGGTCAGAAAATAACAGTTCTCTGATTTCCCATGACTTATGCTCTCCGGGAAGTTCTGAAATGATTCACCAAGAATCAGAGGAAGGCCAAGTTGTTTGTCTATCGGGGACTGGTAAGTATTGATTGACATATTCCCTTGTTAAATTCTGTTTGACTTTCTTTAATAAAAAATTGGTTTAGTTTTGTTTAGTCTATATTAACCCTTCTCTGTCCTCAGACCTTTGTGTTCTAAGGTATGTTTCTAAAGAGTTTTTAATAATACCAAATATATTATTTTTATTAGAAATACTGTAATATAGATCTTTTGGATTGGACATTACGAATCATTATATTATCTTTATTTACTTATTTAATTTTTTAGAGACAGTCTTACTTTGTTGCCCTTGGTAGACTGCCATGGAGTAACAGCTCTCAGCAACCTCAGACCCTTGGGCTCAAGCATTTCACTTGCCTCAGCCTCCCAAGTAGCTGGGAGTACAGGTGCCCACCACAATGCCTGGCTATATTTTCTTTTCTCTCCTCCCCGCCCACCCCCCATTTACCCCCCACACAGAGTCTCAAGCTGTCATCCTGGGTAGAGTGCTGTGGTGTCAATGCTGACAGCAACCTCAAACTCTTGGGTTTAAGCGATTCTCTTTCCTCAGCCTCCCAAGTAGCTGGGACTATAGGCGCCCGCCACAAAACCCAGCTATTTTTTTGGTTGCAGTTGTCATTGTTGTTTAGCTGGCCTGGGCTGGGTTTGAATCAGCTAGTCTTAGTGTATGTGGCCCGTGCCCTAACCACTGAGCATAGGCTCTGCCACTCAGTGTTTTTTTTTTTTTTTTTTTTTCTATTTTTTGTAGGGACAGGTTCTCTCTTTTGCTCAGGCTCATCTCAAACTCGTGAGTTTAAGCAGTCCACCCGCTTCAGCCTCCCAGAGTGCTAGGATTAGAGGTGTGAGCCACTGTGCCTGGCCTGGCTATTTTATTGTTTATTTACTTATTGATTTTTTTATTTTAGAGATGCAGTCTCGCTCTGGCTAGTTTCGAACTTGTGAGCTCAGGCAATCCACCTACCTCAGCCTCCCTGAGTGTTGGGATTACAGGCCTGAGCCACCATGCCTGGCCCTTATTATCTTTAGACATTAAGAATTAGATATGAATTCTCTCTGGTTTCATTTGTTTCATATATTTTATTGCTTCTTGGACCTTTGGACAAGATGAAGTGAATTTTATTCATTTAAAAATTTTTTAAAAACAGGATCTTCCACTGTGTTCCCCAGTGTGGAGTATGGTGGTATGATCATAGTTCACAACTACCTTGAACTCCTGGGCTCAAACAGGTGTCCTATCTCAGCCTCTCAAGTGACTAGGAATATAAGCATGCATCACCACACCTGACTAATTTCTTTTTTTGTTTGTTTTTTTGAGATAGAGACTCACTGTGTCACCCCTGATAGAACGCCGTGCTGTTACAGCTCACAGCAACCTAAAACTCTTGGGCTTAAGTGATTCTCTTGCCTCAGCCTCCCACGTAACTGGGACCATAGGCACCCACCACAATGACCAGCTATTTTTTTATTGCAGTTCTTTAGCTGGCCAGGGCTGGGTTTGAACCCGTCATCCTCGGTATATGTGGCTGGCACCGTAACCATTGTGCTACAGGCACTGAGTCTTTTTTTTTTTTTTTTTATTGTTGAGGATTCATTGAGGATACACCTAATTTTTTTTAAAAGTTTTTATTTATTTATTTTTATTATTAAATCATAGCTGTGTACATTAATGCCATCATGGGGTACCATGCTTAAAAAGTTTTCGTGGAGGCAGCGCCCATAGCTCAGTGAGTAGGGTGCTGGCCACATACACCGAGGTTGGTGGGTTCAAACCCGGCCCGGGCCAGCTAAAATCAGCATGACAACTGCAACAACAACAACAAAAATAGCCTGGGCTCTGCGCCTGTAGCTTGAGCGAGTAAGGTGCCAGCCCCATACACCAGAGCTGGCTGGTTCAAATCCATCCCGGGCCTGCCAAACAACAATGACAACTATAGCCAAAAAATAGCCAGGTTTTGTGGTGGGCACCTGTAGTCCCAATTACTTGGGAGGCTGAGGCAAGAGAATCGCTTAAGCCCAAGAGTTTGAGGTTCCTGTGAGCTGTGAGGCCACAGCACTCTACTGAGGGCGACATAGTGAGACTCTGTCTCAAAAAGAAAAAAAAAAGTTTTTGTAGACCCAAGGCCACTCTATATTTATTGCCCGTGCTGGTCGTAAAGTCCTGGCTGGAAGCAGTCCTTCTGCCTTGGCCTCCCCAGTCCTGCTGAGGGGGCAGCCCCGTAAACTCTCTCTGTGTGGTGGTTTATCAGGTTTTATTGCCTCTTACCTTGCTCATTTTCTCATATGTAAATTGCTGAATTTGTAATGTGAATGCTGAGTATCAGGCAGGAAGCAGTTATCCCATTAGATCACTCAGATGTTGAGATGCTTTTTCTTCTTTTTCTCTTTTCTTTTTAGGTACTTCTGTAGGTACTGAAGCTGTTAGAAAGCATGTAGAGGCCGTCTTGCCGTTTTCCTCTAGCACCTGGAGAGCTGAGGCAGGAAAGGCAGAACATTGGAAGGGTATTTTTGCAGATCTTGGCAGAGTAAGTTTATATGTAATTTTTGTTAATTTTTTATGAAAAGGAATTTTGTGTTTATATATCAGTTTTTTTTCAACAAAACAATTAGTGCTGACTTCTCAAAGATAAAGTACAAAAATCATTACTAATGGTGTTTCTGTGTGTTTATATCTTTGATATCGCTAACATACTAAACATACAACTGTATATATTTTTGACACTTAAATTATAAAACAGCAAACTGGTCATCTTTTAAGTTGCTCAAGAATATTTTTCGTTCAGTTTTTTCTACTTGTTTTTTTTTTTTTTCATTTGAATATGTATTTATTTAGAATGTAGCACTAACACCATGATGATAAACTGTCACAAATCTGTACTAAGAAGCACCCAATCTTTAAAATATATTGTTTTCCACAAGTAATTTAAGTATAGCTTTATTATTATTTGGTAATAGAGTCAAAGATGACATTTAGATCCTTTAGCTTTGGGGCATGTGGTAACATCAAAATGAGGGTCTAGTCAGGCAGTGGAAAGAAACTCAAAAGCAGTTTCTTTTTCTTCCACTAGTTCCTTAGCAGTAAGATCCATCTTTTCACGAGAGAAATCATTAATCGGGAGACCTTCAACAAACTTCCAGGTCTTATTCTTGATTACAACAGGGAATGAGTAGAGCATATCATCAGGAACACCATAGGAGTTGCCATCAGAGATAACGCCCAGGGATACAAACTCCCTCTGGGGTCCCAAACCAGATGTCTCTGACGTGGTCAGAGATGGCTTTCGCAGCAGACATTGTACTGGATAGTTTTCGAGCCTTGATGACAGCAGCCCCACGCTGCTGCACAGTCATGATGAATTCTCTCTTGAGCCAGCTGTCCTCTTTTAGAGCTTCATAAACACCAACTTCCTTTCCTTGCAATTTCACCTTGGCATTGTTGACATCTGGATACTGAGTTGAGGAATGATTTCCCCAGATACTGACATTCTTTACATCATCAGCAGTCACACCAAGTTTAAGAGCAATTTGAGATTTAGCTCGATTGTGATCCAAATGAGTCAAGCAACTGAAGTTCTCCTTGGGGATGGATGGAGCTGCCTTGGAGGCGCTGGGTTACCCACAACAATCACGTTAACTGACTTCTTGGCATATTTCTCCAAGGCTGCACCCTGGGATCAGAAGATCTTCACATTTGCTTTCAGTGAATCTTTCCTCTCCATGCCTTCTCTTCTTGGCATGGAGCCCACAAGAATGGCCACATCCAGGTCTTTGAAGGCAACCTCTTCTTTATCTGTTGCAATGACATCCTTCAGGAGGGGAAGGGCACAGTCTTGCAGTTCCATTAGGACACCATCCAGGACACCCATCATGGGGGTGATATCCAATAGCAGGAGAATTACAGGCTGGTCTTTACCAAAGACAGATCCATTTCCAATACTGTAGAGCAGTGAATATGCAATTTGACCAGCTGCTCCAGTCACAAGGACTCTGATTGGTTCAGACCTGATTGAGAACTGCACGGACAATTCGAACACCTGCAAAACGAGCCGCAGGGAGCCAGGTCACCTCTACCGCGGAACCTACTCCAGTTTTTTCTACTTGTTAATGATACCCTATTTCTTCTACACTTGGAACTGAGTAGTAATTTCCAACTCTTACCTATTTTTCAACCCCTTTTGAGCAAATAATGACTTGGGAGTGTAGAGTGATTTTTACTATTTAGAGGGAGTGTGTATGCTTCTATGTAGAAAGAGTCATTTTGGCTGGGTGCGGTGGCTCAGGCCTGTAATCCCAGAACTCTGGGAGGCCGAGGTGAGTGGATTGCCTGAGTTCACAGGTTCTGCACCAGCCTGAGCAAGAGCAAGACCCCTTGTCTAAACATAGCCGGGTGTTGTGGCAGGCACTTGTAGTCCCAGCTACTCAGGAGGCTGAGGCAAGAGAATGGCTTGAGTCTAAGAGTTTGAGGTTGCTGTGAGCTGTGACTCCACAGCACTCTCCTGGGGGCAACAAAGTGAGACTCTGTCTCAAAAAAAAAAATAAAAAAAGAGTCATTTTATTCTTAGGATAATCCTTTGTGTGTATAAAGTGGCAAGAGAGAGGGGATTATCATTTCCAGGGAGATGAAACCCCCTGACTGAGCCCCGTCTTCGTGTGTCTTCATCTGCAAGCCTGTGTCTCAGGTTTTGTTCTTTTGTTTGTTTGTTTTTGAGACAGAGTCTCACTCTGTGACCCTGGTAGAGTGTCGTGGTGTCATAGCTCACAGCAACCTCAAACGCGTGGACTCGAGCTCTTTTTTCCTCAGCCTCCCAAGTAGGGTTTGTTGTTTCATGTTTATTTCCATTACGCCCCTTCACATTCAAGGAGTTACTGAGTGTGTTTGATTTATTGCCTCACCTACAGTCTGTTTAGTACTCTGTCATGCTTGTCCCCACCAGACTAACCTTGTCATGGTGGCTTTCCTCGAGTGTGAGACCCCTGTGTCCTGGGTGTTCAGTATTCTGTCATGCTTGTCCCCACCAGACTAACCTTGTCATGGTGGCTTTCCTCGAGTGTGAGACCCCTGTGTCCTGGGTCTCACTGTGGTCGTTCTTTAGGTGCAGTACAGTCGGCCACACATCATCTGTCTCCTCCTACTCTCTGCATTTTTCTCCTTTCCTTCCCTAATTCAAATCATAATCTTTCCAGTCAGGGGTCAAGTCCCTGGTTCCTTTTTAATGACTCCTTTTATAACTGTGTGCTAGAAGATAGTATTTTATTATGTACAGAAATACACAGACGTTGCCTATGCCGCAGGCTCAGGAGTGTGTAACTCGTCAGAAGAACCAGTTGTATACAAGTGCATGTGAAGTTCAAAGCCTCCCTCAGGTAACCAGAGCAGAGTCCATGGTGCTTTCCTCCGCAGACTGTGCTGGGTCCTTGTCATGTGCATGACCATTGCTGTGTATGTGGAGTTGATGAGGCAGTGTTATGGGGCTTTAATATGCTTAGTGAATGGATGTCCTGTCCTCAGCAGTTAGTGGTAGCAAATTCGGAAATAAGAAAGAGACAGCATTTGTTAGTTACTTGATTTTTGTTAAAACCTGATAGTTAAGTTTTATAAATATAGTAGAGCCTCCGTAGTTGACCACCTTCCTGCACTGACCACCTCCTTATTGACCTAATTTTCACAGACAGGACCTGCACATGTGTGTATCAGTAGTGTAGGCCTGGTTCTTCATGCTAAGTACCTCTGTATGGGAACCAACTTACAGAGTGGTCAGCTTGCTGAGGTTCTACTGTATGTCAGTCTGTGGACATTTAAATTTGTGCCTAGGATTTTGTTCTTCTATGGTACAGTGAACGTTTTACTAATTAGTGACTATATGCCATTAAAACCAAATTTTAGTATCATCAAATACAAATTGCTAGGGAACCTTGGTGAGGTCATTTCAACTAGGAACCGCTCTTGGCAGTAGGTGTGGGATGATATAGGTCATACACAGATTATCCCCCTTCTTGAAACAGCAGGAAAATAAAATAAATACTTAGATTACTATAAAGTAAAGCAGAGTCCATGTGATTGAATCACATAGCACCTATTGTAAGAAGTCTCCAGTGCTGATTGAGTTGTGTTCTGAAAGTTTTTGAAGATTGGAATTCTTCCTCTGAAAGTAAAAACACAATTTCTGATGATTCATTTCTAGTCTATCTTCTGCTTTTTTTTTTTTTTTTTTTGTGCGACAGAGTCTCAAGCTGTGGCCCTGGTAGAGTCCTGGGGCATCACAGCTCATAACAACCTCAAATCCTTGGACTTAAGTGATTCTCTTGCCTCAGCCTCCCAAGTAGCTGGGACTACAGGCGCCCGCCACAACGCCCGGCTATATTTTGGTTGTAGTTGTCATTGTTGGTTAGCAGGCTTGGGCCTTGTTCAAACCCGCCAGCCTTGGTGTGTGTGGCTGGCGCCCTGCCCACTGAGCTACAGGTGCCACTCCAGTCTGTCTTCTAAGAAAACATTTAGTCTGTAGGCTGACTAGGTTCTGTAGGAGCCTAGAGGCCTCTGAAGGGAGCCTTGAAGAGAGGCAGTGGGTGTGGAGATGAGGCCTGGGCTGGCCTGTCGCAGCCGAGGGTTAGGAGAGGATGTGCAGTGAGTACGTTTATCAAAACTTACTGTTAGGATGGGGAGAAAATTCTTCACCTGTAGCTCCGACTTGTAATACATCACATTGTTTCATGAAATGGTGATTATTTTTCCAGCAGTTTGAGGCCATGCAGTTGGTGTTACTCTGTGGTAACTATATTGTGTCCTTGATTTGGCAAGATCAGTAGCCCACTTTTCTTACTGAATGACATCTGCAGAACTCAAAAACACGAGCTACCATCTTAAGCAAATTGATTTCTTGTTACGTTACTGTGCATAGGAAAGAGATGCCCCACCCACTGAAGTTATGCTGTCGCAGGGTGCCTGGGCATCATCTGGGAGTGGAAGCTGTCTGTGCCTAAAAAGGGAAAAGCTCAAAAAAGAAACTGTCAGGGGGACATGAGGTAGCAAGTTAGTATTTGTATGAGTTCTTTATGTATTGAATCTTAAGATTTTTGTCTTTCAGAATTCTCCCATTCTGTTTATTCTTTTGTAAGTATCTTTTATTACCTGTTACTACGTAAACATTTTTCACCTATTAGAGAATCCATCATTGTTCTCTGCTCCATTTCTTCAGTGGTCAGGACCACTCTTTTTTTTTTTTTTTTTTTTTTTTACCATTCTGCATTTTCTTCTAATATCATAGTTTTATAAACTATGGTGTGTGGCTCGGCGCCTGTAGCTCAGTAGTTGTGGAGCTGGTCATATACACTGGGGCTGGCAGGTTTGAACCTGACCCAGGCCTGCTAAACAACAACTACAACCAAAAAATAGCTGGGTGTTGTGGCGGGCGCCTATAGTCCCAGCTACTTGGGAGGCTAAGGCAAGAGAATTGCTTAAGCCCAAGAGTTTGAGGTTGCTGTGAAGTGTGACACCATGGCACTCTACTGAGGGCAACATCATAAAAACTAAATAAGTAAAATAAACTATGGCGTGAGTTTTGAATCTGGATTAATTTTTTTTTTTTTTTTTTTTTTTTGTAGAGACAGAGTCTCACTGTACTGCCCTCGGGTAGAGTGCTGTGGTGTCACACGGCTCACAGCAACCTCTAACTCTTGGGCTTACATGATTCTCTTGCCTCAGCCTCCCAAGCAGCTGGGACTACAGGCGTGCGCCACAACGCCCGGCTATTTTTCTGTTGCAGTTTGGCCAGTGGGTCCGAACCCGCCACCCTCGGCATATGGGGCCGGCACCCTACTCACTGAGCCACAGGCGCTGCCTGAATCTGTATTAATTTTTTCCCACTGCCTACTTGTCCAGTATTTATTAAAATAAGGCTTGCTTTTTTGCTTTATTCTGTACATCTCTATTTTTCACATATTAAATGTAATTTAATTTAAAATTTTGATAAAATATATATAATAAAATTTACCATCTTACCCATTTTTAACTGTACAGTTCTGTATGTGAAATCTATTTACACTGTGCAACCAATCCCTAGCATTCTACTCAGCTTACAAATCTGAAGCTCTGTGCTCATTAAACGATAGCTCTCCAGTTACCCCGTGGTGACTACCATTCTATTTTCTTTCTCTACGTACGTATAGGATTTGACTACTTTAGGGACCTCATATAAATGGAACCATACAATATTTATCCTTTTTTTTTTTTTTTTCATTAAGTGTGATGTTTTCAAGGTCTATTCAGATTGTAGCATACATTAAAAATCTCAGTCTTGGGTGGCACCTGTGGCTCAGTGGATAGGGCGCAAGCCCCATATACCGAGGGTGGCGGGTTCGAACCCAGCTCTGGCCAAACTGCAACAAAAAAATAGCTGGGTGTTGTGGTGTGTGCCTGTAGTCCCAACTACTTGGGAGGCTGAGGCAAGAATTGTCTAAGCCCCAGAGCTGTGAGTTGTGAGCTGTGATGCCACGGCACTCTACCCAGGGTGACACAGTGAGACTCTGTCTCTAAAAAAAAAAAAAAAAAAAAAACCCAGTCTTTCTTATGGCTGAATAATATTCCATTTTACACACCACAATATATGTCTCTCCTTATCTAACCGTGGACACTTGAACATTTCTGCCTTCTGGCTATTGAGAATAACATTGCTATGAACATTGGTGTATACATTTTTTTAAGTCCCTGCTTTCACATCTTTTGGACGTATACCTAAAAATGAAATTCCTGGGTCTCGTGATAGTTTGATGTTTGGGGTTTTTCATGGAAGCTGTACCATTTTAACAGTCTTACCAGCAGTATACCAGGTTTCCATTTTCTCCATATCCAACACTCCTTATTTTTTCTTATTTTTGATTATAGTAACCCTTATGGGTACGAAGTAGTATCTCATCGTGGTTTTGATTAGCATTTCCGTAATGATTAGTGGTGTTGAATATCTTTTCATGTACTTTTTAGCCATTTGTATATCTTTTTTGGGGAACAGTCCTTAGCCCCCTTTTTAATTGGGTTGTTTGTTTTCTGTTGTTGAGTTGTAGGAGTTCTTTATATTATCTTGCATAGTAACTTCCTACCAGATAAATGATTTGCAAATGTTGTCTCCCATTCCATATATTGTCTTTTCCTTTCTTGGTACTATCCGTTTGTGTATAGAAGTTTCAGTTTGTGACATAATGTTATCTATTTTTTATTTTGCTATCGGTGGTTTTGGTGTAACATTCTTTTTTTTTTTTTTTTGTAGAGACAGAGTTTCACTTTATTGCCCTCGGTAGAGTGCCGTGGTGTCACACAGCTCACAGCAACCTCCAACTCCTGGGCTTAGGCGATTCTCCTGCCTCAGCCTCCCGAGTACCTGGGACTACAGGCGACCGCCACAACGCCCAGCTATTTTTTTGTTGCAGTTTGGCCGGGGCTGGGTCTGAACCCACCACCCTCGGTATATGGGGCCGGCGCCCTACTCACTGAGCCACAGGCGCCACCCTGGTGTAACATTCTTGAAATTTTTTTGTTTTTTTTGAGACAGAGTTTCACTTTGTTGCCCTAGGTAGAGTGCCCTGGCATCATAGCTCACAGCAGTCTCCAACTCTCAGGTTCAAGCCATTCTTTTTCCTCAGTCTCCTGAGTAGCTGGGATTATGGGTGCTCAACACAACACCCGGTTATTTTTAGAGATGGGGTCTCGCTCTGGCTCAAACTGGGCTCAAACCTGTGAGCTCAGGTAATCCACCCACCTCAGCCTCCCAAATGCTAGGGTTACAGGCGTGAGCCATCATGCCTGGTCTGCATCCATGAAATTGTTGTGAAATTTAATGTGATGGCGATTTTCCTCTTTTCTTTTAAGAGTCTTAATAGTTTTAGCTCTTACATTTAGATCATTGATCTATTACTTCATTCTTTCACATTTGCATATTCAGTTTTCTCAGCGCCATATGTTAAAAAGACTGTCTTTGCCCTGTTGAATAATCTTGGCACTTTTGTTGGAAAATTAGTTTATTATACACTTGTGGGTTTAATTTCTGGTTTCTTTTTTCTATCCTCTTGGTCTGTTTGTGTGTCTTTATCTTAGTACCAACTGTTTTAGTAACCATACCTTTGTAATAAGTTTCAAAATTGGAAGGTGTTAGTCTTATACTTCTTATTTATTTTTTCTTTTTTTTTGAGATAGAGTCTCAAGCTGTTGCCCTGTGTAGTGTTGTGGCATCACAGCTCACAGCAACCTCCAGTTCTTGGGCTTAGGTGATTCTCTTGCCTCAGCCTCCTGAGTAGCTGGGACTACAGGCGCCTACCACAACGCCCGGCTATTTTTTTGTTTGCAGTTTGCCCAGGGCCGGGTTTGAACCCGCCACCCTTGGTATATGGGGCCAGCGCCCTACTCACTGAGTCACAGTGCTGCCCATGCTTTTCTTTTTCTTATTTCCTGAAGTTGACACTTAGATGGTTGATTTCAGATTTTTATTCTTTTAAATATAGTCATGTGCTGCATACCAATGTTTTGGTCAACAGTGGACCACATAAAAACAGGGATCTGGTATTTTTACTGTATATCTTCTATAATTAGATATGTTTAGAAGACAGGTACTTACCATGTGTGACAGTTGCCTACAATATTTGGTGCAGTAACAGGTTTGGTGCTGTACAGGTTTGCAGCGAGCTGACCATGTGGCTGAGGAGTGGCAGGTATAGTGGGCGTGCTGTCCAGGCTGATGTGAGTTCAGTGTGACCCTGCGTGGTGTGCCCTGTGTGCATCTGGGACCGAGAGTTCCTCTGTGAGCCCTGCTTCAGCTGCACCCCACAACTTGATAAGTTGTGGTTTCATTTTCAATTATTTCAAAAAATTTTTAATTTCTCCTAAGACTATCTTTGATCCATGTGTTATTTAGAAGGGATTATTTTCCACTTATTTTGGGGTTTTCTACTTTTTTTGTTTTTATTGATTTTTAGCTGATTCCATTGGGGCCTGAGGGTCGACATTGTTAAATTTGTGATGATACGTTTTATGGCCCAGGATGTCTTCTGTCTTGGTGACTGTTCTTCATGAGCTTGGGAAGAGGGTGTGTCCTTTGGTCTTGGGACGCAGTATTCTGTGGATGTCCATTTATGCAGTTGATGGAGGAGGCTGTGGAGTTCATCTGTGCCCCTGCTCACTTCCTTTCTGCCAGATCTTTTCTGTTTCTGATAGACGGGTGTTAAAGCCTCCAACCGGGATCGTAGATTTATGTATTTTTCCATGCAAAGTATATATGGCAAAAACCGATAGAAGGGCAAGTAGGCCAGTTTTTGACATGGGTATTTTAACACTCTCTTTTTTTAGGGCACATACACTTTAAGGACTATATGTCTTCTTAGCGAATTGACCCTTTATCATCATGTAATGCCCAACTTTATCCCCGATAACTTTCCTTGCTTTGAATTCTACTCTGTCTGAAAATGACAGTGCCACTCACTCTGCACCCTGGGTAGAGTTCTGTGGCATCACAGCTCACAGCAGGGTAGAGGGCTATGGCATCACAGCTCACAGCAGGGTAGAGTGTTATGGCATCACAGCTCACAGCAGGGTAGAGCGCTTTGGTGTCACAGCTCACAGCAGGGTAGAGCGCTTTGGTGTCACAGCTCACAGCAGGGTAGAGTGTTGTGGTATCACAGCTCACAGCAGGGTAGAGCGCTGTGGCGTCACAGCTCACAGCAGGGTAGAGGGCTATGGCGTCACCGCTCACAGGAGGGTAGAGCGCTATGGCATCACAGCTCACAGCAGGGTAGAGGGCTATGGCATCACAGCTCACAGCAGGGTAGAGGGCTATGGCATCACAGCTCACAGCAGGGTAGAGGGCTGTGGCATCACAGCTCACAGCAGGGTAGAGGCTATGGCATCAGCTCACAGCAGGGTGGAGGGCTGTGGCATCACAGCTCACAGCGGAGTAGAGTGCTATGGCATCACAGCTCACAGCAGGGTAGAATGCTATGGCATAACAGCTCACAGCAACCTTAAACTGTTGGGCTTGAGCAATCCTCTTGCCTTGGCCTCGTGAGTAGCTGGGACTATAGATGGCCACCTCTATGCCTGACTAGTTTTTCTATTTTTAGTAGAGGTGGGGGCTCACTCTTGCTCAGTCTGGTCTCAGACTCCTGAGCATAAGCAGTCTACCTGCCTTGGCCTCTGAGTGCTGAGATGACAGGTGTGAGCCACTGAGCCCGGCCTGATCTGTTGATGTGTGTTTCCCATGACCACATGGTAAAAGTCAGTTTTGGTGAATTGCTTATCATTGGTTCATATGGGGTCTAGAATACAGTGAATACATTTTTTTCTTCATATTATAAGTATTTTGTATCAACTTTAATTTTTTTCATAAATTTTAGAATGAATTATGAAAAAACGTGCTGTTGCTGATTTTTTTTTTTTTTTTCTTTTCGTTAAAGGACAGTGCAGGAGAAGGTGTTCTGGTGAAGACTCTCAGAGCTGCCAATAGGAAACTCACCCCCATTGATTTCCATGACATAAATGTCGATAAAGGTGGTTTTGATCTTACTGACCCCATGAAACATGGGGAAGCATCTCCTCATCCATTCCAGTATTCAGCATTGGATTCAGAGACAGCTTTGCGTGAGAACAGATGTGTAGACCCCAAGGATTCCACACTGTCCGTTCAGAAACACTTGGACGCAGCATCTTTGAAGCCTGCTTGTGACAAGGAGATTCACCCTGCTGATGTTCCTTGGTCACCAACATGTGAAAGGCGGACGTGTGAACGTCATGAATCCACTGAGAACAGTGGAAACGGTAGGTGTCCTTAAAAAAAGAAAAAGGAACTACAGAAATGAGATGTTTGTACCTTTTGAATAGGATATATTTACATGTGGAATTTTCCAGTCTTTCATACAGGAAATATTTAAGTGTTTTCTAGATTAAAATAAATTTTTTTAATCTATTACAGGGCGGATTGCTTAGAAATAATATTTTAGATGAGGGATCGAGTGGAAGTGGACCTTTCTAGGTCTGAGCATTCTTTTCCTTCACCCCTTATTCTCCATTCCAGACATTATTGTAAGTAAGGCTGGATCATCAGAGAGATACTTTTCTTTTGGGGGAAATGGATTTTCTTTTGTCTAACTTTTTTTTTTTTTTTTTTTTTTTTTGAGACAGAGTCTCACTCAGTTGCCCTTAGTAGAGTACCATGGCGTCATAGTTCACAGCAACCTCAAACTCTTGGGCTCAAGTGATCATCTTGTCTCAGCCTTCCAAGTTGCTGGTACTAGAGGTGCCGACTACAGTATCTGGCTGTTTTTAGAGCTGGGGTCTCCTCTTGCTCAGGCTGGTCTTGAACTCCTGAGCTCAGGTGATCCACCTGCCTCGGCTTCCCAGAATGTTCTTTTTTCTAACTAGTTTTGAGCAGACTTCAGTACTGTTGATAAGTAAGGCAATTATCTAAATAAAAATTATTTGAGAATGTTTTATCATTTTAGCTGTTACATGTATCATTGGATATTTGTGGAATTTTATATTTTAGAAACAATTCTCCCAGAGAGTGTGGTCTATCAAAATGAAGAGGGCAGATGGGTCACTGACCTTGCCTATTACACCTCTTTTAGTAACGAGCAAGACTTAAATACATCTGTGAGTGGTGAGATGAATGAAGACTTCAGATCTGGTGGTAAGTATGTGGATACCTGCATTTGTTATACCGTTTTCATTGTTTCTAATGGTGTTTCTGAGCTAGCCCATACATGGTGTTTAGCCACATCCTGTCTCTTCTGGAATATCATTGTATTCTGGGATTTTTCCACTTCTTTTTGTAGGAACCAAGGCTTGAGTTGGTCAGTCTTGGTCACTGCGGGATGAGCTGAGCTACGTTCTGAAGCAGAGGCAACAAGGCAGCCTCCACTCACTTCTGTTTAGAGCCTGTAGCGCTATAGGGCTGAAAGGGACGTCAGGCTCTGCTTGGCCGCTTTCAAAGTTCTGTCCTTTCAAATGTTCTGGTAAATCAGCACTTACAAAAACAAATCCATTTTGAAGTAAAAGCTAAGAAATGTGGTGGAAATGATGGAAGAAAAGTGACCAAAAAAGATACTAATCAGCTGGGCGCGGTGGCTCACGCCTGTAATCCTAGCTCCCTGGGAGGCTGAGGCGGGTGGATTGCTTGCGGTCAGGAGTTTGAGACCAGCCTGAGCAAGAGTGAGACCCCATCTCTTAAAAAAAAATAGGCAGGCCTGGTTACTTGGGAGGCTGTGGCAGGAGGATCATTTGATCCCAGGAGTTGGAGGTTGCTGTGAGCTATGATGACGCCACAGCACTTTACCAACGGTGACAAAGTGAGACTCTATCGCAAAAACAAAACAAAAAAAATACTAATAAACAAGTTTCAAGGGATAAGAGCATTAAAAGGGGCAGTTAGGTTTGTCGCTTGGCATACCCTCTGCTGGTGTGAAGGTGTGAGCTGGTGGGTCTGCAGAGTGCCAGGGCAGGGCACTTCCAGCCAGTGAGGATGTGAGGGTCTGCCGGCCTGCAGCCCCCAGTGCCTGGATGCTCTGTGGCTGGAATGAGGAGAGGAGGTCACTGGCCTGTGAAGGCCAGTCTTATTTTTTTATTTTTTATTTTTTGTAGAGACAGAGTCTCACTTTATGGCCCTCGGTAGAGTGCCGTGGCCTCACACAGCTCACAGCAACCTCCAACTCCTGGGCTTACATGATTCTCTTGCCTCAGCCTCCCGAGTAGCTGGGACTACAGGCGCCCGCCACAACGCCCGGCTATTTTTTGGTTGCAGTTTGGCCGGGGCGGGTTTGAACCCGCCACCCTCGGTATATGGGGCCGGCGCCCTTCGGACTGAGCCACAGGCGCCGTCCAAGGCCAGTCTTATTTTTAATAGGCTCAGACGGGGCCTGGGGAAGAAGTGATTCTTGCTACTGCTTGTACAAATCTTCTAACCACCGAGGATGTGGAAGTCCAGAGATAGATGAGGCAGGATTTCAACACTTCTGAGACTGTCTATTAGCCAAGAGCAATGAGGCAGGAATACAGAGCACGGCGATCATCATAAGGGACAGAAACCAAAACCCTTTGGGGTTCAGAGAATAAATGACTTTTATACGAGTAGGTAGCAGGAGAAGTTCACACAGGAGATCACTGTTAAGATCAAAGTTCAGTGGGCAATCCTTTGGGGTGTGTGTGGGGATTTCACATGGAAGGAAAATTCAGTTGAAAGGGAATGAGGGGGTGAAGCTTGGGCATGTTCT
The DNA here is from genome assembly GCF_027406575.1 of Nycticebus coucang. NCBI lineage: Eukaryota > Metazoa > Chordata > Mammalia > Primates > Lorisidae > Nycticebus > Nycticebus coucang. Next base: position 1,026,521 of record NC_069798.1, read on the forward strand.
GAGAGGGTGAATGGTCCAGCGGGGCTGGTGTTTGTGGCAGGTGAGGGGAGCACGAACGAGACCAAGGGATGAAGCTGGAGAGTTAAGCAGGGCTGGGTTGTGGATGGGGTTTGGACTGCTGTGCCCCAGAGCTGGGGCTCGTTTGGTGAGTAAGCAGTGGGTGCTTCCACTCCAGCTCGTTTGTGAGTCTCCTGGCAGTGATGGTCACTTGAATTGAGAGGGTTCTTAGGATGTTGTAGAAATCTTGCTGCCACAATGAAAATGAAAAGAAAATAGCTAATTAAAGACAGAAGTAGAATAGTTAGGTGGCTGGATATCAGAGGATGGTAGAGAAGCAAGAAAAGAATGCAGTCTAAGTTACTGGGGAAGTGGCAACACCATCCACTGAAGTAGAGGGAAACAGAAGAAAGTGGAGGGCTTTTTGGTGATTATGTTTGTAGTGGAGGTAACCACAGCCATATTTTCAGAAGTTGTAAATAGGGGTTGGAAATTTGAAGTTATCATTAAGACTTGATCAGTGATGCCTTGATTTTATTTTATTTTATTTTTTTTTTGAGACAGAGTCTTACTTTGTTACCCTTGGTAGAATGCTGCAGTGTCATAGCTCACAGCAACCTCAAACTCTCAGGCTAAGTGATTCTCTTGCCTCAGCCTCCCAAGTAGCTGGGGCTACAGGTGCCTGCCACAACACCCGGTAATGATGCCTTGATTTTAAAAAGACACTGAAGGTACAGACTGAACAGTGGATTTGACTTTGTCACTTAAAAAGTTGATGGTTGACTTGGTGCCCATGGCTCGGTGGTTAGGGCACCAGCCACATACACCAAGGCAGACGGGTTTGAACCGGCCTGGGCTTGCTAAGCAACAGTGATGACAACTGCAACAAAAAGTAGCTGGGCGTTGTGGCAGGTGCCTGTAATCCAGCTACTTTGGAAGCTGAGGCATGAGAATCGTTTAAGCCCAAGAGTTTGAGGTTGCTGTGAACTGTGACACCACGTCACTCTACCAAGGGCGACATAGTGAGACTCTGTCTCAAAAAAAAAAAGAGAGAAAGAAAAGCACATAAAGTATTCTGACATTTTTGTAGAAAGGCAAGAGAGGGGAGGACACCACATACACGTGTGTGCATGCATGTGCTTGTTAAATACAGCAGAAAGATAAAAAAGATAAACTGATTACAAGAAGAAGATTTAGACAGTGAGAGGGTTCAGCATATCAATCCATTGTTTGGTTCAGTGGTAAACTGAATCAGGGACGGGGTACTTTTCAGTGTATGCTTGTTAAAGCCTTTGGTTAATTTTGAAAAACTTTATTGAAGTATAATGTTCATATACCTTTTGGATTTTTAATTATTACTATTAAAGAAATAAAATAAAGGGTGGCACCTGTGGCTCAGTGAGTGGGGCGCCGGCCCCATATGCCGAGGGTGGCGGGTTCAAGCCCAGCCCCGGCCAAACTGCAACAACAAAAAGAATAGCCGGGCGTTGTGGCGGGCTCCTGTAGTCCCAGCTGCTCGGGAGGCTGAGGCAAGAGAATCATGTAAGCCCAGGAGCTGGAGGTTGCTGTGAGCTGTGTGACGCCACGGCACTCTACCAAGGGCAGTAAAGTGAGACTCTGTCTCTACAAAAAAAAAAAAGAAATAAAATGAAAATAGATAATGGAAACTCTTACTGAAATTATTCTTGTGCTTGGGGAATAAAGAGTAGCCAGGTGGGAAAGGGTGAGTGGTGTGGGTCTGAGGAAGCAGGGACAAGGAGGGGAGGCTGTCCACAAAAAATGAGTGAGTGAAGTGATGGTGGTGTTGATCAGTGTGATTGAAGCGTTCCACATTGTACATCAAACCATCACATTGTACCCCATAAATGTATACAGTTATGATTTTAATTAAAGATTAATTTTTAAAAAATGAAAAAATAAAAGACTGGTGGTGGAAACAGGATGGGTGCTGAAAAAGGAAGGATGGGCCAGATCAAGGGGAACAGGTGGGATAGCGTGAATGAAAAGGGCGCCTTTGTATAGAAGGGGAGACAGGAGTTTTTAAAATATAAGAAAAGGCTCGGCACCTGTAGCTCAGCAGCTAGGGCACCAGCCACAGATACTGGAGCTAGCGGGTTTGAGCCCAACCTGGGCCTGCCAAACAACAATGACAACTATAACCGAAAAGGCACTCTACCAAGGGTGACATAATGAGACTCTGTCTCAAAAAAAAAAAAAAAAAAAACAATGTAAGTAAAGAAGATATTCAGAAAAGGAAGTTGACCAATGGCCTGATTTTATAATGCCCAAGTCATTTTTAATGAAAATTTACCCATTTACAAACATTTTTGTTTTTTTGAGACAGAGTCTCACTATATTGCCCTCCATAGAATGCAGTGGCATCACAGCTCACAGCAACCTCTAACTCTTGGGCTTAAGCAATTCTCTTGCCTCTGCCTCCTAAGTAGCTGGGACTACAGGTACCTGCCACAATGCCTTGCTATTTTTTGTTGTTGTTGTTGAAGTCCTCATTGTTGTTTGGCAGGCCTAGGTGAGATTCAACCTGGCAGCTCTGGTGTATGTGGCTGGTGCCCTAGCTGCTGAGCTATAGGTGCTGAGCCCCCATTTACAAACTTTATTCAAAAAAATTTCCCTAAGAAATACTACCCTAACCAGGCATGGTGGCTCACACCTGTAAGCTCATCAGTTTGGGAGGCCAAGGTGGGAGTATCGCTTGAGCTCAGGAGTTTGAGATTAGCCTAAGCAACATAGCAAGACCGCATCTCTACAAAAAAATAAAAAATTAGCCAGGTGTCCTGATGGGTGCCTGTAGTCCCAGTCTCAGCTTGGAGGCTGAGACAACAGGATCACACGAACTCAGGAATTTGAGGTTGGTGTGAGTTATCCTACTGCACTGCAGCCTGGGCAGCAGAGCAAGCCTGTCTCCCTCATCTCTTGTCCAGCTCCCCTGCTTACAGGGCCTTATGTCCAAGGTACTGCGTCACTTCTGCTTACAGCCTTACAAGGTCCCCTTCAAAATGTAATCACGAAGCATTCAGGTGTCAAATGAGAGGACTGCAGTCAATTAGGCATGGAGTCTTATAAAAAATGAAGTGTTGGTGCCCACTGTGGCACCCCGTTACTGCAGGCATGAACCCGCTGGGACATGGGTTGAGGTACATGCCCGCCAGAGGTGGGCTTCCCGTCCGTCCTGGGAGAGCCCTGAGCAACCTCTGTCATGGCTTTTTATTGAAGCAATAAATAAAAATATTGAATATCTGTTTTTTTGAATAAAGTTTGTAAATGGGGGCTCAGCACCTATAGCTCAGCAGCTAGGGCACCAGCCACATAAAACAGGTGTGGGGACCCACGTACTTGAGCTTAAAGATCATTACATGCTCTTTCCCCACGGGCCAGACTCCCTTCCTGCTGTACCGGGAATGTCCAAAGTATGACACCTGCTTGCTAAGGGACCACTGCTCTCATCTCATTAACGCATGCAGCTGCTTGAGGGCTTGTCCCCGGGCAGCAGAGCATCTCCACGCTGTCAGGAGATTGTCTCGCTCCCAGCGCCTTCAGGAGTCAGCAGCTCCTTCTACCAGCCTGGTGCTCGGTTTCATACAATGAAGTTCTATTTTCTTATTGCCTATGAGCAGACCAGGTAACATAGTATTATTATGGATCTTTCTTTAACTGAAGACTCTCTTAAAGGTGAGAGAAAAAGTATTTAGGAATATAATAAATGGTATTTTGAGCTCTATACCCAAGGATTAAAAAACCACGTGGATAGCTAGGCATTGTTGTGGGTGACTATAGTCCCAGCTACTTGAGAGGCTGAGGCAAGAGGATTGCTCAGGCTCAAGAGTTTGAAGTTGTTGGGAGCTATGATGCCACATTACTCTACTCATGGTGACAGCGTATGACTTTGTCTCAAAACAAACAAACAAAAAAAAAAAACTGGCTTGGCGCCTATGGCTCTAGCGGCTAAGGCACCAGCCACATACACCTGAGCTGGCGGGTTCGAATCCACCCCAGGCCCACCAAACAACAATAATGGCTGCAACCAAAAAAAAAATAGCTGGGCATTGTGGCAGGTGCCTGTAACCCCAGCTACTTGGGAGGCAGAGGCAGGAGAATTGCTTGAGCCCAGGAGTTTGAGGTTGCTGTGAGCTGTGATGCCATGGCACTCTACCCAGGGTAACAGCTTGAGGCCCTATCTCAAAAAACAAAACAAAACAAAAACCCACTTGATATGTAACTCATCACAGTAAATTTATTTCTTCTGGGCTGCCCTGTTGTGGGCAGAGCTCCCTACTGCCCTCTCTTGCTATGAGATTTGGTTGGTTGGTACTTTCACATTTTGGGGCAGCGGCCTTTGATGTCCCTTGCATCCCAGATCTTGTACAGACTCTTTATAGGAACATATTTTTGTGAAATACTGATTTTTCACGTAGTTTTGAGAGCTTCAGGGTTCTCCCGATGCTCATTTACAGGTTAAGAGTATGTTCACTGATTAAGAATGTGTTCATATGAGAACTGGTGGTCTCACAATGTCAAGAGCTGGCACTGTTCTGATCGGGAAGACTCCCGAGTGGCCTTTGGTCCCCTGCTTGCCTCACTGGAAGTGCTGTCCTGTGTCCATTCTCGTTTGTCTCTTACTTCTAGGTTGTCAGGGTGGGACTGTGGTCCCAGGAGGGTGTGTGGGCCTAACTGGGCCCTGATAACGAAGGAGAGTGAGGCGCTTCCCTGGGGGACTGTCCCTTTCGGTTCCCGTCCTCTTCCCCTTTTCTGCTGTAACCCCAGTGCCAAGCAGGGCCTGGAGCGGACCTCAGACAGCACCCTGGAGTCCAGCCACAGGCTTTTTTCATTTAGCAAATGTGTCCAATTCTTATAATCCTAACGCTTCACGCAGCTCACGTGCCTCCTGGTTTGGTAGTATCTGTCCACTCCCAGAGTGCTCAGCGGGCCCTGTCCTGCTGTGCCCAGTTACCCCTTTGCCTGAGAGGTTGGTAATGTGGGATCAGCTGCCATTCTGCCCTCCAGTGGGAGCTGAGGTGCTCAGCAGGCACTTTGAAGACAGATGGTAGGTGACCACCAGTCCCTGTTTGCCCAGAATGGGATTTCCCGGGACATGAGACTTTCCTAGACTGGGATATTTTCAGGCAAATGGGTGCTTGGTGATCCTAGGCTCAAGTACATGGTGAGCCTGTTGGTCTGATGGCTCACCAAGGAGGGACCCCTCCTCAAAGCTAAACTTAATTGAATGTTTTATAGATAAAAAGCTCGTGTTGTAAAGCCCTTGGAGGAATAAATTAGGCAAATTTCTTTTTTTTTCTTTTTTGTAGAGACAGAGTCTCACTGTACCGCCCTCGGGTAGAGTGCCGTGGCGTCACACGGCTCACAGCAACCTCTAACTCTTGGGCTTACGCGATTCTCTTGCCTCAGCCTCCCGAGCAGCTGGGACTACAGGCGCCCGCCACAACACCCGGCTATTTTTTTTGTTGCAGTTTGGCTGGGGCTGGGTTTGAACCCGCCACCCTCGGCATATGGGGCCGGCGCCCTACTCACTGAGCCACAGGCGCCGCCCATAGGGCAAATTTATAAGTGATAAAATCAGTCACGGTAAGGTGTTCATTAGTAGAAGTTGACAACCCGGTCACACAGGGTACAGACGCCCCTGTCATGAGTAGGAGCTTTCACAGGCTTGTTAACATTTTATTTCCTTGGTTTTTCATTTCCTGATTAGCTAACTTGTATTTTGTGCTGGTGTTTAAATTGGCCTTAGTGTAATATAATTATATAAACTTACTCTTTTTTTAAGCTGAAGCATTTGATTTGATTGCACAAGATGAAGAAGAATTTAATAAAGAGCATCAGTTTATACAGGTTTGTAATTATTTGCTTTACTCAAAGTTTAAAATTTTTCTTTATTAATTTTAATGTAGGCAAAATGTTAATTTCTTTCTGAATAAATATATAGAATAGAATTATTTTTCTTAAGGTTTGAAAACTCCTTTTTCCTTCATTTTCTAGATTATTAATTGAAGAATACTGATACAATGCTATATGTCTTTTATTTACTTTAAATGGCTTTTATATCCTTCCTGGATATTTCCATAGTTTAGAAAGCATGGTTTGTTTGTTTTTATTTTTCTCCAATGTTTTTTTTTTCTTTTTCCTTTTTTGAATATTGTGGAAGATAGAGGGTATACAAGTTGAGTTCTAGTGGGGAAGGCTGGGGGCTGTGCTCTCTGTCCCCATCACATGAAATGAGGTGATGCTGTTTGTTATAAAAATAAATCCCTCCCTAAAGAGTCTTACTTACAGCACACTTTGATTAAGCAATATATTAAGATAATGCATATTATAGCTCAAGCATTAAAAAATAAAGTTCCGGTTTCCATTCCCTTGGTTTAGTCGGTAGGACGCTGGGCACACACAGGGGGTGGCAGTTTGCACCCAGGCCAGCTAAACAGCAACGACAGCTACAACAAAAGAGTAGCCGGGCGCTGTGGCGGGCGCCTGCAGTCCCAGCTGCTCGGGAGGCTGAGGCAGGAGAAGCCCTTAAGCCCAGGAGTTGGAGGTTGCTGTGAGCTGTGATGCTACGATACTCTACTGAGGATGACAGAGACTGTATTTCCCAATAAATAAATAAATAAATAAATAAATAAATAAAGTTCTCTTGTTTGGTCTTCATTAGCTGTAGTAGTCATATACACTTAAATTTGTCCAATTTTTTTTTGTTCAGTTTATAAAAAATTACTTTTGAAATTTTCTTGAATAATTTTAGTTTTAGATACTGGAAAAACAGAAAGCTTGGGAGAAAGAAAATGACAATAACTTTCTCCCTAGGAAGAAAACATGGATGCTCAGGACATTTCAGCTGCACTGGGGGACACATCCTGGGGAGCACCAGTGAATTATCTACTGAATAAATCTCCTAACACATCGGATTTGAGTAAAGATGAGGCCAGTTACTTACGTCTGTCTTTAGGAGAGTTCTTTGCTCAAAGATCGGAAGCTCTTGGTTGCCTTGGTGGCAGTAAAAATGTGAAAAGAGTAAGTATTCAATGTGCTAGAAGTGGTTTAAGTCACCAGATCTTCTATTTTAAATGCCATGATGGTATAGCTCAAGCATAGTAACTTTACAGTAGAGACACAAAGGCGTTAGAATAGTGGTCGTATGTAACACTCGGGTTTGATAGACTCTGACTCTAGTTCTACCACTGCCTTCTAATTAGTTTTATGATGTTGAACAGTTTAACTCTTCTATTCCATAATTCCCCATTTGTAAGACAGCATGCTGTTTTATAGGGTTTTTTGGTGGGTGCATGTGGGAGTCCTTAAGGGAAGGGTCATATCCTAATGTGCTTGCATTGTTAGTAATAATGATTTAATAATAGTTTGAGACCAGTTTTAAAGTATTAGTTCTAAGTATAAGTATGCTAGGAATTGAATTAAGAAAATGATTGCAGAGGATGGGCAAAGGAAAACAGCAGAGAAGTGGATGGAGAAAATCCTAAGCCCAGTGCAAAATGTGCTGGAGGCCTGTCACCTTTAAAACTCCAAAAGTGCCAGGCGAGGTGGCTCATGCCTATAATCCTAGCACTCTGGAGCCCAAGGCAGGTAGATTGCCTGAGCTCATGGGTTTGAGAACAGCCTAACCAAGAGGGAGACCCCCACCCCCACAGCCCCACCCCTGTCCCTAAACAAACAAACAAACAAACAAAAAATAGCCGGGCATTGTGGTGGGCACCTGTGGTCCCAGCTACTTGGGAGGCTAAGGCAAGAGAATCACTTAAGCCCAAGAATTTGAGGTTGCTGTGAACTGTGACAGCATAGCACTCTACACCGATGTATGTGGCCAGCACCCTACTCACTGAGCTACAGTCTTTTGATTGATTAAAATATAATACATGTAAAAATTTAAAAATGCAAGCAGTTCAGATAGTGCTAAGTACAGGCTGATCATGGTGACATCTGAGGGGATAATTTGAATTGGCACCTAAGTGGCGAAAAGGAGGGAGTGCCCTAAGATGTGGGGAATGAATGTTCTCAGCAAAGGGAGACCGTCTGTGGAGAGGCCTGCAGTTAGTAGCTGAAGTGGCAAATTGGAGGAACAGAAAGCAGGCAGAGAGCCCTAAGGGGAGAGGTGTGTGGGGATGGGGGTAGAAGGGGTCATGATGGCAGCCAGATCATGAGGACTCCTTGAAGGAGTTGGGTTTTATCTCATGAACTGGGAGGAAGTGCTTGAAGGCAGGAGGGGACTGTGTCTGTACCTGGACCCACCATCCAGCAGGATGCCATCATTTTCCAAGCGCCTGCTGAAACAAGTCAGCAAAATCACAGAAGAAAAGATGTGGGCAGAGGGAGGAGATGAGGATGGGGACGAGGATAATAGACAGACAAGGTCATTAAGTATGAGGATTCTGCTGGGCATGGTGGCTCATGCCTGTAATCCTAGGATGCTGGGAGGCCAAGGCAGGTGGGTTGCCTGAGCTCAGGAGTTTGAGACCAGCTTGAGCAAGAGTGAGACCCCATGTTTAAAAATAGCTAGGTGTTGTGGGTGCCTGAGGTCCCAGCTACTCTGGAGGCTGAAGGAAGAGGATCACTTGAGCCTAAGAGTTTGAGTTTGCTGTGAGCATTGATGCCGCAGCACTGTACACAGGGCGACAGAGTGAGACTGTCTCAAAAACAAAAACAACCAAACAAATGAGGATTTAAGATTTACTCTGGAGGTAGAATTAAAGTACTTGTTGATAAATATCATATATAGAATTAGGGTTATTGGAAGGAATGTTTACTGAAACTGAATTTCACTTTTATATTAGATGTAGTATTAGAAATCATAGTTGACTCTGAATCTGAACAGTGGCCTTGTTCCAACTTGTGCAGTGAATGAAAATAAATACTTTAAAGAGGTGGATTTTCTGTCTGAATCGATTGGGATTTTTGAGAGTAGGACAGAGTTCCAAGAGTAACTGAATTCCTTCTTAAACAGATGAACAAAACACTGGATTATGGAAAAATAGATTTATTATTTAGATTCTTAATTTTGATATTAGGTGTGAAATTTTACTTGCCTCAAAGTTACTGGACCAAGTGAAGCAATTCTGAAGTGACAGTTAGTCAGTGGGTTCGCCCTTTAGGTCTGTCTTGGGAAGGTCATGGAGGAGAGATGTGTGGGGATCACTTGTCCCTTAGTGACCTCCTAGAACGAGAATGCTGCTAAAAGTTCTGTGCAAGTCAGTGGGAAAGTAAACAAATCTTAATATGGATGTATTGATTCTATGAAGTAGGATACCCTTACGTTCTTTTTTTCACTATGTTGCCTTTGGGACAGTGCCGTGGCGTCACAGCTCACAACAACCTGGAACTCTTGGGATCAAGTGACTCTCTTGCCTCAGCCTCCCAAGTAGCTGGGACTACAGGCCCTTGCCACAATGCCCGGCTATTTTTTTGTTGTTGTCCTTGTTGTTTTTAGCAGGCCAGGGCTGGGTTCAAACCAGCCAGCCCCTGTGTATGTGGCCAGTGCCCTAACAACTGAACTATGAGGACCGACCCTATATCCTTATGTTCCCTGTTTCAGGAGGCAAGAGTTTTTGTTTTTTTCACATTGATATTGCCACTGATGATTAAACAGTGCCTAATACTAATACTTATTGAAGGTATTAAGTGTCATTTCTGTGTTGTTTTAATTTGGATTTCTCAGTAAGGGCAACTTATTTGACAATATTAGTTGTAATGATTAAAAGATATCTAGCATTAAGGAAATTAAAGCTCTATCTGGACTTTTAATGTTCGTTCTTAGTAATTTGAGGTTAAGTGGGAAGAACAGTTCTTTTGAAGTCATCTTTTTAGCTGTGTTACCAGTATGAGATAAAGTCTAGAATTTATCAAATAAGTCGAAAACTAAGGAACTAATTCATGTTTAATTATTTTGTAGCCATCATTTGGTTATTTTATTAGATCACCAGAAAAGAGCGCACCTGTTGCTTTAATAAGAAAATCAGATGTATCAAGAAGTAATTTGGAAAAAGACATGAGTCATCTTAACCATGTTCTGTTTTCAGGTAATGGATCATATTATAGAAATTCTAAGGAATCTTTGTTTTTTTAACCTGTTATTAAGTATTTTGTGATTATTTTGAGGTTTAGGCTACAATAATCTAAGTATGATCAAATTTTCTTGATCAACTTAAAATTACTGAGCATCTGCTGTTTGTTGGTGCGATGTCTTGTGCTGCGTATCATGTGAAGTCGCACAAGCCATGCCCCACTGCTTAGGGGCCTGCATCCCAGCGGAAGAGTTGAGATTACTCTAAAGAACCACTGACTTCCGAATTCAGTTTATTGTATATTTGTGAAATGTTTAAAGCTAAAAAATAGTAAATGAGTTTATATGTGTATATGTAAGGGAGAGATTAAAATTCACAATTTTTCTTTAAAGTTTATACTTTGCAGAATTGAGCCACATTAACTATGCTGTTGTCCTTTGTCCAAATGACTTTACATTTAAACAGTTACAGTGAAAGTGACTATTTGGGCTAAAAAGATTTCTTCCTTGGTGGTTAGTAATTTTTATTGATCATTATGTATACTTGTAAGTTGAATACTGTAAATTTCCTGCAGGAAATTTAAATGAGCAGTCCCAGACTCAACTAAGTGAAGGATCAGTAACCCTCCAGTTTGAAGCAGTGGAGAGCACTTCACAAATGGATGAGAGTGATGTGACCTTAACAGCTGGTGAAGGCAAACCAGAAGTAAGCGTCCCATGAAGGGATTGTGAGAGTGTCTCGTTATAGTTCTTGTGTAAGGTCAAGACAAGATCACCTGTGAAAAATACATACGGTTTAACTTTTTCTTTTTCTGGCTTCAAGTTTATTACAAATGCTTTTTAACTTTAAAAATATTCTTTTATTTTTAACAAATCCAAAAGAATTAGTTAAAAATGGAGCAGTGAATGAATTATCACAAAGTGTACACCTGTGTACTCCTCAGGTCAAGAAAGGAAACATTGCTGATACCTCAGAAACAATTTTTTTTGCACCCCTTCCAAACACTACTCCCTCCTTTAGACTTCTTTCTAACAATACATTAATCCCCCCCCACTCCTTTTTGAGACACAGTCTCAAGCTGTTGCCCTGGGTAGAGTGCTGTGGCATCACAGCTCACAGTAACCTCCAGCTCCTGGGCTTAAGTGATTCTTTTGCCTCAGCCCAGGAGCTGGGATGGCGCCCGCCGCAACACCTTGCTATTTTTTGGTTATAGTTGTCATTGTTGTTTGGTGGGCCTGGGCTGGATTCGAACCCGCCAGCTCAGTATAGCTGCTTGAGCTACATGTGCTGAGCTTAATTTCCTCCTTCTTTGAACTTGATATAAAAGAAACATGCAGCATATATTCCTTTGACTTTTTCATTTCACCACATATTTGCTATATGAGTATAACAGAAACTTATTTTCATTACTATATAGTGCTCCTTTACATAAATATTCTATAGCTTATATATCCGTTCTACTGGTGATGGACATTTGGGATATTTCTAGTATTCCGCAATTATAGAATAATGCTCTGTGAACAGCCTAGCACCTGTCTATTTTTGCATGTGCACACATCCGTGTGAGGTGGGTGCTTACGGGTGGAGTTTCTGGGTGCAGGGTCTGCTCACCTTTGCCCTGGTAGTTTAGCCTCATTTTCTAGAGTGGTTGTACCCATGTGGATTTCTAGCGTACGTGTGATAATTCCTGAGCTGCGCATCCTCACCATCACTTGGCATTATTGATCTGGAAGGAATGTAGTGAGGCCTCTGCTTTAATTTGCACTTCTCCGATCAGCAGTGAAGCTGAGTCCTTCTTTAGGTTTCTCGGCCATTTGGATAGCAGCTTCTGTGACCTACTTGTTCAAAGTCTCTTGTTCATTCTTCTGATGGATTGTGTGTCTTACTGATTTATAGGCTTCTTAACATATTCCAGAGTGAGCCTCTTGATGACTATGAGTGCTTCTCCAGTCTTCGTCCAGTCTGTGGCTTGCCTTTTCACCTCTTTAATGGTGTTTGTACTTCTCCGTTCTCTAGTGTGTCAGCTCTAAAATAAATTAGTGTCATAGCAGCCAGGGTTTCTTCCAGATGCTCTGTTGTGTTTCTTTGGTCTGTTTATTTATCTTGTGTCATATAACACTGTTGAACATCATAGCTTATAGTAAGTCTTTATCAGTGTAAGATTTCTCATCATACTTTTAAAGTATGGATTGCTTGAGCTCAGGAGTTTGAGACCAGACTGACCCAGAGCAAGACCCCATTTCTACTAAAAAAAAAAAAATAGAAAAACTAGCCAGGCATTGTGGCAGGCACCTATATTCCTAGCTACTGGGGAGGCTGAAGCGAGAGGATCGCCTGAGCTCACGTGTTTGAGGTTGCTATGAGCTACGATGCCACTTCACTCTACCCAGGACTAATGAACAAATAGCCTTCAATAAAAGCTGAAGGGCCACCGTCAGAACTCCACAAGCGGGCAGTGGTCCCCTGGGTCCACCTTTGAAAATTCGATCCATGTGTCTTGTCTCTTTCTTTCTGTCGTTTCTAACTTTATACTTCTTCACTCAGTCCCCACCAGATCCATAGATCGTAATGGACCCTGCCCCCCCGGGTGGCACCTGGCACCACATATTTCTCAGATATTGTTAATTTACCAGTTTTATTCTCTGTTTTATATTTTCTGATCTTCATTTCTTACCTCTTCTAGTTTCTGTGGATTTAATCTTTTTTTTTTTTTTTTTTTTGAGACAGTCTCACTTTGTTGCCCTGGGTAGAGTGTCATGGCGTCATAGCTCACAACAACTTCAAACTCTTGGGCTCAAATGATTCTCTTGCCTCAGCCTCCTGAGTAGCTGGGACTACAGGTGCCCTCCAGAATGCCTGGCTATTTTTTTTTTTTTTTTATTAAATCACAACTGTGTACATTAATGCAATCATGGGTTTTATATACAATTTGAAATATTTTCTTCAAACTGTTTAACATAGCCTTCATGGCATTTTCTTAGTTATTGTGTTAAGACATTCATATTCTATGTTTAGTAAATTTCACATGTATCCTTGTAAGATGCACCATAGCTGTGGTCCCACCAATTACCCTCCCTCCCACCATCCTCCCCCCACACCTGGCTATTTTTAGAGATGGGGTGTCACTCTGGCTCAGGCTGGTCTTGAACCTGTGAGCTAAGTCAGTCCACCTGTCTGGGCCTCCCAAGGGCTGGGATTACAGGCGTGAGCCATTCAACCTGGCCTCTGACTTGTTGAGATGAGTTCTTAGCTCATTGATTTTTCTTTCTGCCTTCTTGATTTATTTTTCTTTTCTCTCTTCTTCTTTCCCTTTCCTTTCCCTCTCCTTTCCTTGTTTTTCCTCTTTCCCCCCCTTTCTCATTTCCCCCTTTGTCCCTTTCTCCCTTCTGGTCCCTTCCCTTTCCTGTCTCCCTCTGTTGCCCTAGGTCCTAGTGTAGTGGCATCATCATAGCTCAACCTCAAACTCCTGGACTAGAGTAGTCATGTCCCAGCCACCTGACTAGATGGGACTTCAGGCATGCATCACCATACCTGGATAATTTTTCTATTTCCTATGTATTGTAGGAAGAGATGGAGTCTCGTTGTTTTGCTCAGGCTGGTCTCAAACTCCTGAGCTCAAGTGATCTCTTGCCTCAGCCTCCCAAAGTGTTAGGGCAACACATATGAGCCACCACACCTGGCCAACCTTTTTTGCTTCTCTGTAAGCATCTAGTGCAGTGGTTCTCAACCTGTGGGTAGTGACCCCTTTGTAACAATGAAAATACATCCTGCATATCAGATATTTACATTATGATTCATAACAGTAGCAAAATTACAGTTATGAAGTAGCAACAACAATAATTTTATGGTTGGGGGTCACCACAGCATGAGGAGCTATATTAAAGGGTCATTAGGAAGGTGGAGAACCACTGATCTACTAGTATTCGTATTTCCTGAGAGCAAACTCTTGTTGCATCCTGTACATTTTTTCTTTCATGCCCTATGTTTTGATATTTCATATTTGTATTATCATTCAGCTCAATATGTTTTCTAATTCTTTTGGCCCTGTGTTTTTCTAAAAGTATATTGGTTAGCTTTTAAACATTTAGAGATTGTTTAGTTTTCAAAATACTGATTTCAGGGCAATTATAGTTACAGAATTTTTGGTTTTAGCTCTTTGGAATTTGTTGAGACCTGATACTTGGCTGAGCATTTGTTTGATTTTTGAAAATGTTCTCTGTCCGTGAGGGGACTATGTGTCTCATTTAGGTGAGATTTATTTAAATCAGGATGCCCCAGCTGCCTACATTCTTACAGTTGTCGTTACGTAAGTTTTTAAATCTCCCCCTGCAATTGTGGGAATATCAGTCATTGTGGGGCTATCAGTATTTGCTTTTAACATTTTGAGGCTGCATTTTTAGGTGCATGCAAATTAAAACTGTCCTCTTTGGCATGTAGGTCTCCGTGGGTGTCCTTCTCTAGTAAGCCGTCTCTAGTAAGGCGTTTTTGTAAATCTAACCTGATAAAGATTAGATTTGTCTTGGGTTAATGTTAGCATCTTGGATCATTTCCCAGCATTTCAGTTTTTATCTGTTGCTTTATATTTTCAGTGTTTCTCTCATAAGGACAGAATTGGATTTTAGTTTTCAACCCATCTCACAGTCTTTCTGGTTATACAGAGGGTGCCAAAAAAAGTATACTCACTTTAAGGAAGGAAAAGACTATTAAAATTGTAATACTCAATGTATACCAATAATGGAAGTTGAATACGAGTCATGTTTGCGCATCTCTTAATAATTGAAGAAGTTAAACGTGACTTACAATTTTAATACAATTTTTTTCTTATGTGTATATGTTTTTTTGGCACCCTCTGTATTTAATGGAATCACTAATACCTGGTAATTCTGTTTTTTTCATTTGTTTTTTTGGTTGTTTCACCTATATTTTGTTCTTTTTAGTATTGTTTGGGATTGTTCAAATATTTTATATTATTTTAATTTATCCCACTGTTAATTTTTTAACTACATATGTATTTATTTATTTTTCTGTTATTTTAGTGATTACCCAAGAAATTATAACCTTCCTCTTTGGTTTACTAATTTTTATTTTTTAATTTTATTTTTTATTAAAAAAACCTAATTTTTAATAAAATTTTTAACCTCTAATTTGACATTACAAGAATCATAAAATGCTCAGTTTACTGTACTCCAGGATTAAAGTTTCTGCTGTTTTATATTTTTATTATCTCTGTTTAAATCCTATAAGACAAGGTGAGGATGATGATTTACACAGTGGGTATACATTTCTCACTTTCCACCTGGGATTAATTTTTTTCTGCTTGAAAAATAGGCTTACATTTTTAATTTTTAGTAAGGGTCTACTAATAATGAATTTTTTTTTTTTTTTTTTTTTTTTTTGGTTCTTGGCTGGGGCTGGGTTTGAACCCGCCATCTCCAGCATATGGGACCAGTGCCCTACCCCTTTGAGCCACAGGCACTGTCCCACTAATAATGAATTTTATGTTTTCTCTCTGAAAGTTGTATTTTTGCTTGCTCTCAGTAACTTGTAGCACTTTAAATGTATTTTACAAAATTTCATTTTAAAAGTTGGCTACGAGATGTTTTCTTTTTGTTTGGTTTTTTATGCATTTTATTGTGATGTTTTTAGGTACCTTTTGTTTTATCCTGCTGTTTACTGGAAAAATTATTTTCATAATTTGAGGACAAAGGAGTTAGTATCTTCCAGACTGCATTTATGTTGCTTCAGGCTCAGTGAGGACACCAGCTATTGTAGAGCTCTTTTTTTTTTTTTTTTTTATTAAATCATAACTATATACATTGATATGATCATGGGGCATCATACACTCGCTTCATAGACCATTTGACACATTTTCATCACAATGGTTAACATAGCCTTCCTGGCATTATCTCAGTTACTGTGCCAAAACATTTACATTCTACATTTACCAAGTTTCGCAAATACACCTGTAAGATGCACCAGAGGTATGATCCCACCGATCCCCCTCCCTCCCCTCCCTTTCCCACTTCCCCCTATTGTTAGGTTGTAACTGGGTTATAGCTTTCATGTGAGAGCCCCAAATTAGTTTCATAGTAGGGCTGAGTACATTAGGTACTTTTTCTTCCATTCTTGAGATACTTTACTAAGAAGAATATGTTCCAGCTCCATCCATGTAAACATGAAAGAGGTAAAGTCTCCATCTTTCTTTAAGGCTGCATAATATTCCATGGTGTACATATACCACAATTTATTAATCCATTCGTGGATCGATGGGCACTTGGGCTTTTTCCATGACTTAGCAATTATGAATTGGGCTGCAATAAACATTCTGATACAAATATCTTTGTTATGTTGTGATTTTTGGTCTTCTGAGTATATGCCCAGCAGAGGAATTACAGGATTGAATGGCAGATCTAGTTTTAGATCTCTGAGTGTGTTCTCCATATATCTTTCCAAAAGGAATGTATTAATTTGCATTCCCACCAGCAGTGCAGAAGTGTTCCCTTTTCTCCACATCCACGCCAACATCTCTGGTCTTGAGATTTTGTGATACAAGCTAGTCTCCCTAGAGTTAGGTGATATCTCAAAGTAGTTTTGATTTGCATTTCTCTGATGATTAAAGATGATGAGCATTTTTTCATATGTCTGAAGGCCGTGTACCTGTCTTCTTCAGAGAAGTTTCTCTTCAAATCCCTTGCCCAGCCTGCGATGGGATCCCTTGTTTTTTTCTTGCTGATGTGTTTGAGTTCTCCGTGGATTCTGGTTATTAAACCTTTGTCAGAGATATACCCTGCAAATATCTTCTCCCATTCTGAGGGCTGTTTGCTTTACTTACTGTGTTCTTGGCTGTGCAGAAGCTTTTTAGTTTGATCAAGTCCCAGTAGTGTATTTTTGAAGCTGCTTCAGTTGCCCGGGGGGTTCTCCTCAAAAAAATACTTGCCCAGACCAATTTCTTCAAGGGTTTTCCCTGCACTCTCCTCTAGTATTTTTATAGTTTCATGTCTTAAGTTTAAATCTTTAATCCAATGAGAGTCTATCTTAGGTAATGGTGAAAGGTGTGGGTCCAATTTCAGTCTTTTACAGGTTGCCAGCCAGTTCACCCAGCACCATTTGTTAAATAGGGAATCTTTTCCCCAGTGAATGTTTTTAATTGGCTTGTCAAAGATCAAATAACGGTAAGTAGCTGGATTCATCTCTTGGTTCTCTATTCTGTTCCAGATATCTACTCCTCTGTTTTTATGCCAGTACCATGCTGTTTTGATCACTATCGATTTGTAGTAAAGTCTGAGGTCTGGTAGTGTGATTCCTCCTGTTTTGTTTTTATTTCTGAGTAATGTCTTGGCTATTCGAGGTTTTTTCTGATTCCGTATAAAACGAAGTATTGTTTTTTCAATATCTTTAAAATATCACAGTGGAGCTGTAATAGGGAGTGCGTTGAAATTATATATTGCTTTGGGTAGTATGGACATTTTGATAATGTTGATTCTTCCCAGCCATGAGCATGGTATGTTTTTCCATTTGTCAACATTTTCAGCTATTTCTTTTCTTAGAGTTTCATAGTTCTCTTTATAGAGATCTTTCACGTCTTTTGTTAGGTAAATTCCCAAATATTTCATCTTCTTTGGCACTACTGTGAATGGGATAGAGTCCTTAACTGCTTTTTCAACTTGACTGTTGTTGGTGTATATAAAGGCTACCGATTTATGGATGTTGATTTTGTAACCTGAGACGCTGCTGTATTCCTTGATCACTTCTAGAAGTTTTGTAGTAGAGTCCCTAGTGTTTTCCAGATACAGAATCATATCATCTGCGAAGAGTGAAAGTTTGATCTCTTCTGACCCTATATGGATACCCTTGATCGCCTTTTCTTCCCTAATTGCGGTGGCTAAAACTTCCATTACAATGTTGAAAAGCAATGGAGACAATGGGCAGCCTTGTCTGGTTCCTGATCTGAGTGGAAATGATTCCAATTTAACTCCATTCAATATGATATTGGCTGTGGGTTTGCTGTAGATGGCCTCTATCAGTTTAAAAGTCCCTTCTAGACCAATTTTCTTGAGTGTTCTGATCATGAAGGGATGCTGGATATTATCAAAAGCTTTTTCTGCATCAATTGAGAGAATCATATGATCTTTGTTTTTTAATTTGTTTATGTGCTGAATTACATTTATAGATTTACGTATATTGAACCAGCCTTGAGACCCTGGGATAAAACCAACTTGGTCATGATGTATAATTTGTTTGATGTGTTGCTGGATTCTGTTTCTTAGGATCTTGTTGAATATTTTTGCATCTATGTTCATTAGTGATATTGGTCTATAATTTTTTTGTTGGGTCTTTTCCTGGTTTGGGGATCAGGGTGATGTTTGCTTCATAGAACGTGTTGGGTAGTCTTCCTTCTTTTTCTACCTTTTGGAACAGGTTGAGTAATATAGGTGCTAATTCCTCTTTAAAGGTTTGGTAGAATTCTGACGTGAAACCATCTGGTCCCGGGCTTTTCTTTTTAGGGAGGTTTTGTATAGTCGATGCTATTTCTGAACTTGATATGGGTCTGTTCAACATTTCCACTTGATTCTGGCCAAGTCTTGGAAGGTGGCGTGCTTCCAAGTATCGGTCAATTTCCTTCAGATTTTCATATTTCTGAGAATAAATTTTCTTGTAATATTCCTTAAGGATTTTTTGGATTTCTGACGAGTCTGTTGTTACTTCGTCTTTGTTGTTTCTGATTGATGATATTAGAGATTTTACTCTTTTTTTTCTGATTAGGTTGGCCAGAGGTTTATCTATTTTGTTGACCTTTTCAAAAAACCAGCTTTTTGATTTATTGATCTGTTGTATTATTCTTTTGTTTTCAATTTCATTTAATTCTGCTCTAATTTTGGTTATTTCTTTTCTTCTACTGGGTTTGGGGTTGGAATGTTCTTCCTTTTCCAGTTTGAGATGTCCTGTTAAGTTGTTAACTTCCTCTCTTTCTGTTCTGTTGAGGAAGGCTTGCAGTGTTATAAATTTCTCTCTTAGAACTCCCTTTGCGGTGTCCCAGAGGTTCTGATAGTTCGTGTCTTCATTGTCGTTTTGTTCCAAAAAATTGGCGATTTCTTTCTTAATCTCATCTCTGACCCAGCTATCATTCAGCATAAGGTTATTTAACTTCCATGTTTTTGTATGAGTATGCAGATTCCTGTTGTTACTCAATTCAAGTTTTATTCCATGATGGTCCGAGAAGATGCAATGAATAATTTCTATTCCTTTAAATTTACTGAGGTTAGACTTGTGACCTAAAATGTGGTCAATTTTGGAGTAAGTTCCATGGGCTGATGAGAAGTATGTGTATTCAGTTTTGTTGGGATGAAATGTTCTGTAGATGTCTGCTAAATCTAAATATTGGATGGTTGGGTTTAAATCTAAGATTTCTTTGCTCAGCTTCTTGTTGGAGGATCGATCCAACACTGCCCAAGGAGTGTTGAAATCGCCAACGATTATGGAGCTGGAGGAAATCAAGTTACTCATGTCTGTTAGAGTTTCTCTTATAAATTGAGGTGCATTCTGGTTGGGTGCATAGATATTAATAATTGAGATCTCATCATATTGAGTATTACCCTTAACAAATATGAAGTGACCATTCTTGTCCTTCCTTACTTTTGATTGTTTAAAGTGTACTGTATCTGCAAATAAAATTGCAACACCTGCTTTTTTCTGATTACCATTTGCCTGAAATATGGATGACCGTCCTTTCATCCTGAGTCTGTATTTGTCTTTTAAGTTAAGATGTGACTCTTGTATGCAACAAATATCTGGCTTGAGTTTTTGTATCCAGTCAGCTAACCTATGCCTCTTTAGAGGACAGTTTAAGCCATTCACATTAATGGAGAGTATTGATAAGTCTCGTGGAATTTTGGGTATCAAGTTTTTCAAAGGTCCAGTGGACATTTTTAATCCTTTCACCAGTGTGGAAGTTGGAGTTTGATCCGAAGTTTCTGAGTGAGTTTACTTTTGTGGTATAGGATTGGGTTGGTCATTATGGAGAATAGGTCTGAGAATATCCTGAAGAGCTGGTTTGGTTATGGCAAATTTTTTCAACATATGTCATTAAAGTATTTAATTTCTCCTTCATAAATGAAACTCAGTTTAGCTGGATACAAGATGCTGGGTTGAAAGTTATTTTGCTTTAGGAGATTAAAAGTTGATGACCACCCTCTTCTGGCTTGAAAAGTTTCAGCAGAGAGATCTGCAGTTATTCTAATATTCTTTCCTTTGTACGTAATAGTTTTCTTTCGCCAGGCTGCTTTGAGAATCTTCTCTTTCATGTTAACTTTAGTGAAGCTAATTATGATATGCCTGGGGGATGACTTATTGGGGTTGAATTGTGCTGGGGTTCTGAAGCTGTCTGCTATCTGAATTTCAGATTCTCTAGGCATGTCTGGAAAATTTTCTTTCATAATTTCATGCAGAAGGGCCTCTGTGCCCTTCAAGGCCACTTCATCATTCTCTGAAATCCCAATTATTCGTATGTTGCTTTTCTTTGAATTATCTGAGAGTTCTGTGAGTGAGTGATCCGTTTTTGCTCTCCATTTCTCTTCCTCTTCGAGAGATTGGGAGCGTTCGAAGACTTTATCTTCAATGTCAGAAATCCTTTCTTCTGCTTGCTCCATTCTGTTGCTGAGGGATTCTACTGTATTTTTCATATCTTTGAGGGCTGTAATTCTTGCTTCAGTGTGTCTAAGTCTTTGGTGGTTTTGTCTTTAAATTCGTTAAATTCTTGAGACAACTTTTGAATTTCTCCTCAAATTCCTAATTCCATTTTATTAATCTTGTCTGCAATCCAAATTCTGAATTCGATTTGTGACATCTCAGCCAGTTGTTTATGAATGGGATCTTCAATCACATCTGCCGTATCTTTTCTTGGGGGGGTTGATCTCTTCTGGTTATTCATGTTACCAGAGTTTTTCTGCTGATTCTGCCTCTGGTTATTTTACTCCCTTTGATTTTTCCCCTGGGGCTTTATCGAGGGCCCGTACAGTGTTGTGGCCTGAGAAACTGGGGCCCTGTCTTGTGTGGTGGGGCTAAGTGGTTCTGTCTTGTTTTCAGCTGGTTTCTGTTCGATCCTATTGTAACGTTTACTCTGGCTTGAAGTCTCAGCTGTGTGGAAAAACCAGCAATTAAGTCACCCCGCCCGCCCACCTTTGGCACCAGTTGGAAAAGGAAAATCAAACCTTCCTACAACCGCATACCCAGGGCACCGCCTGAAAAGTCCTCAGTCTATTAGTTCAGTTCAAAAGGTCCAAATTGATTGTCTCAATTGGCACCTATCTAGGGTGGGAGAGTTGAAGAGGTCTCTGGGAACTGGATCACAGGGGTCTGGTGACTCCTCTGATATGGTTTGCTCCAGTGCAGCGTGGAGTCAGGAGGAGCCACCTAGCAAATAGATCCCAAATAGTCTGGGAAGGTTGATGTCTCCTTTCCCACTTTGCCCCTCTGTCGGACCCAGTCACTGGTATCTCTGCAGATGGCTAACCCAGTTGCCTGTAGTGAACAGATACTCCAGGGGTTTGCACCTGCCTGAATTGCAAGGAAGTCTGCCAGGCCCCTGCAGTCTGCCGCTATCTAGCAGGAGGAGATGGGGCCTGACATCTTTGAGTGCTTGATGCAGGTGGTGGTAGGGAGGTGTTCACTCAGGCTTAGCCCCGTCCCTGATTGATGTTGCTAACAGAACCGAACAGAGCAGACAACTTTGTGGGGTTCTGTCTCTGTTTCTGCTAAAATCGCCTACAGAAGACGGGCTGTTCTGAGTTCAAATGTCTTTGCTGCTGGAGGATTGTGTCTGATTACCTCTCTGTCGGCCCTGCCCTGGAAGCTTCCTGGGTTTGTGAGCAGCGTCAGGCAAATCCTTTGCTCACTGGTGGCCTCCTCTGGTTGCCCAGGGAGACACGGGGTGTGGCTTCAGAATATCCAGAAGTGAGCCGTTTTGCTTTTGTTTGGTTCCATGTGATCACAGCTTGCCTCAGTGGTGTTGATGTGCGTTCTTCAACCTTCTCTCTTGGTGCGACTCAAATCCACCAGGATACTTACTAAATTCCTGTCCCTTAACTCTCCTTCTGGACGGGAGCCTCTGTTGAAAGCTGGCTTCAGTCCACCATCTTGTCTCTCCCCCCCCCCTTTTTTTTTGTAGAGATAGAGTCTCACTTTATCCCCCTCGGTAGAGTGCTATAGCATCACAGCTCACAGCAACCTCCAACTCTTGGGCTTAGGCGATTCTCTTGCCTCAGCCTCCCAAGTAGCTGGTATTACCGGCACCCGCCATAACGCCCAGCTATTTTTTTTTTTTTTTTTCCAATTTTGACCTCCTTTAATCCATTATCTGCACAGCAGCCAAAGTGATTTTTCTTGGCTAAAATCCAATGAACTCAGCATAAACTTCCAGGTCTGGGAGTTCAGGGGCCACTACCCACCTCTGTCCTTTTCTTGCTCCATTTCTACACAGCCATGTTCTTTGGTTCCTTGAACAGTCCAAGCTCTTCCCATCACAGGGCCTTCACATGCTTTTGCCTCTGACTAGAAAGTTATTTTCCTCTCTCTCGTCTTGATGGAGCAGTGTGTTTTATGTGCCATTCACCCACACCAGACAGTGAGGAAAACAGTCCAATTAAAAAAAAAATGAACAATTAGATATATTCTGAACATTCATTTTTAAAATAATGAATTAGAAGAGTAGACCAGTCTGAATTAATGAAAAATATGATTGACAGAACACCTCATTTATGCAGGTACATATATGTACACACACACACACATCCAGATATGTTTATCATGGATTTTTCAATGAGAAAAGTCTTAACTATTCTACTTTGATAATTACCAATAAATTATTCATCACTATCTTTTTCATGCCACTGAAGGAAAAAATATATAACTAAAAGGTGATAGTCATGATTTAATGCATCTATTAATTTGTTGAAGAATTAAAAATAATAGTTGTTAAGAATAACAAATATTAGTTCAAAGGTAATTTATAATTACAATTCTGCAAATTTGTAGACTATTATGAAAAGTAAGTACCAGTCTAAAAATCAGAACGTTAGGAGCTAACATAGACACCAAGACATTTGACAGACTTTTTGCTTTATGACCCAGTAATTTTACTTCTATAAAATTTCCCTAAGAAAATAAATAGAATGAATTATTAAATGAGTTTATTATTAAAAAGCCATTTGTCTCTGCTTTAATTTATAATAGCAGAAATTTGGAAACGATTTGGCTACTTAGCTAGGAGAATGATTAAATATGAAATACTGTGCAACCATTAAAAGTCTTGTCATAGGGCGGTGTCTTTGGCTGAAAGGAATAGGGCGCCGGCCCCATATGCCGGAGGTGGCAGGTTCAAGGCCAGCCCTGGCCAAAAACTGTGAAAAAGAAAAAAAAAAAAAAAAAGTATTGTCATAGACAGTCACATAGGAAATGCTTTTGTCATGTTGTGGTTCAAAAAACAAGATATGCTTAACAGAGAAAAAAAAAACTGATTTTCTCTGGATCATGGAATGATGGGGGATTTCTATTTTTTAAGAATGTGTTTAAAAGTCTTTACAGTGAATATATATTATCTTTGTAGTTGGATAAAGTAAACTTTTAAAATTAAGGTTTCCTTTAATCTGCGTTAAATATGAATACTTGATGCTAAAATACATTGGTGATTTATTATGTGACAGAACCATATCCTAAAATGTTTTTTTAATTAGCATATCTATTTATTAGTCTCAGTTTTCACCTGGCACTATATAGCATTTAAAGTATTTAAAGTAACAAAATTATGGCCTTGTAAATATACACTTTTTTAATAAAGTAGATAAATAGTAACTGTTTCCTTATACTCGCAGAGCATTTGGTAAAGCTGGACATAACAGATATCCAACAGTTACTCATTTAATATTAATTAATCTCCCTACTCTACTCACTAGAGCAAGCCAACCTAGTCAACATGGCCTGCCTCCTGCTTTTTAAAACCATAGGCACTAAAAAATACACCAGAAAAAAAACTGAAAATGAGATTGAAGCAAGAATTAAAAAGAAGCTGGGGACTGGCCAACAAGTAGGTTTTGGGCTAATTTTCTCCTTCAGTTTCTTGTTTTACATAACATACTCTGATACAGCATTGCATTTATCTTTCTTTAAAGTCCAATTATGCTGCCTGGGGCCCAGCTATTTTTTTGTTGGAGTTTGGCCGAGGCCGGTTTGAACTCACCACCCTTGGTATAGGGGGCTCCCTACCCACTGAGAGCCACAGGCGCCGTCCTCTTGTAGAACTCTTTAAAAGGGACTGAGCGGCTGGAACTGAGCTGCAGTCCTCACGAGGTCCAGTCTAGTGCTAATTCACCTCGACTCCAAGGGTCTGTCCTTTGTGGTCTCATCGTAAGGCATTGGTGTTTCACTGTGGTCTTGGGGTCTCGGTGTCTCTCGGTCTCTTCCTGTCTCTGATTCTCTCTTCACACACACACACACACACACACACACACACACACACACACACCCCCACCCACCCACCCACCCACCACCACCCTCCTAATCCCCTAACCCTGATCATTGGCAGACTCTGAAATCAATTCTTAAACCCCTATAAGAACAAAGCTGTCAGAACAGCTTTGCCTAGCCTTGTTTTGAAGCAGCAGGTCCTCCTGGGCAGACTGGCCCCACTGCCGGGTCTCCTCTCTAGGAGGCTTTCTGGCCCTGTGCCTTTGCCCTGCATCTCCAGCTGGCCACTGCTGTCACAGGCAGTTTTGAGTGTGCTGCTCAAAACTGCTCTCAGCAAGAGGGGCTTCGCATCAACTAGTTTGCTGTTACTGGAGGCAGAAGTTACTAGTTTTATATTTCTTAGTGGTTGGACCCATTTCAGTTCCACGTTCCTATTTATCTCTTGTTTGTAAATACTTCTTCTAACAGTTGAGTGACCAGAAGTTCTACTTAGGATCACAGTGGCTCCATGGCCTTTATTTTCTGATTCAGTTTTAGCATCTCTTTAATTCCTAAAGATATTTTAAAAAACAGATGACAGTCAGATTTTATGATTTTTCTGGTACTGTATAATTGAAGTTTACAGTAGCTACCTTTTTCATTAGGGTATTTGGTTGGTGTAACATTATCTTCTATTGTAGTTAAATCTTAGAAGGTGACTATAAATAAGGATTAAATTAATACAGGACCCCTCCCCCCCAAACTATAGTTTTACTATCAGTGGTGTGTCATCCATGGTCATCTGTGGTCCAAAACTATTAAACAGAAAATTCTAGAAATAAATAATTTATACGTTTTAAATTGTGTGCTGTTTTGAGCAATGTGATTGAAGTCTTGTTACTGTCTTGCTAGGTCTGCATGGGGTGTGAGTGCCCCTTTTATCTGGCTCCTCCACCCTGCACACACTGTCCATCCTTTAATCACTCAGTAGCCGTGTTCAGATTGACTTTCACCTATTGACTTATGTTCAAGTCACCCTTATTTTACTTAAAAATGGCCCTGAATTGCAAGTGTACTGATGGCTGGCAATTCAGATATGCTAAAGGGAAGACACAGGTGCTTTCTTTAAGTGTAAAGGTGAAAGCTCTTGACTTAATAAGGAAAGAAAAAAACTGCGTGCTGAAGTTTCTAGGGTCTGTGATACAAATGAACCTTCTGTTTGTGAATTGTGAAGAAAGAGAAATATATACACGCTGATTTTTGCCGTTGTACCTCAAAATGCAATAGTTAAGGCCACAGCGAGTGATCAATGCTCACAGAAGTTGGAAAGGGCAAGGCCGGGCGCAGTGGCTCATGTGGTACTCCCAGCACTGTGGGATGCTGAGGCAGGGGAGTCGCCTGAGCCCAGAACAAGATCCCCTCTGTAAAAATAGCCAGGCAGTGTGGTGGGCACCTGTGGTCCCAGGTACTCAGGAGGCTAAGGCAGGAGAATCACTTGAGCCCAAGAATTTGAGGTTGCTGTGAGCTATGATGCCACAGCACTCTACCAAGGGTGGCAAAGTGAGACTCTGTCTCAAAAAAAAAAAAAAAAAGGAAAGGGTATTTAAAAGAAAGAGCATTTAATTTGTGGGTGAACATCATGAGCAGAAATGTGCTCTGATTGGCAGCAGACACAGGGGTCAGAATTACCTGAGGTTTCGGCATCCATTAGGGTCTTAGAACACATGCCCCAAGGGTGGGGGGGACTACTATGTCTACATGTCCGTGAAGCTGGAATAAATTTATCCGATTTTATGTTCCCATTTCCAGGACACGTTCTTCACAAGCAGTGAGCCCCATAGTGAGAAGGACAAGCTACCTGACAGCAGTGGTTCTACCCTGAGAATAAGCACCATTGCTGCAGCCATCGCAGACGCGTCAGTCAGTGCCGACCCTTCCCAGCTGGCTGCCATGATCAGGGCACTTTCAAACAGAACCAGAGACAAGACTGTTCAGGAATATGATAAACCAAAGGACTGCTCCAGTGTGTGTCATCTCTTACCTAGTGATTTAGAAAAAAGTAATGGATCTAGTGCATTTGATATGGAGAAATACCTTAAAAAAACAGAAGCTGGTGGATATGACGGTGGATTGGAAAACTTTTCAAGAGCTAGTATGTCTGACATTTGGGATTTATCTTTGGCAAAAGGACAAACTACTCAAGACAGCCATACAGTGGACTCAGGTGCTACTGATGTAAGTGTAAAGGAACCCAAGGAGAGTACAGTAGCTGTTTTTTATGGTGAAAGTGGAGAGAGTGAGAACCAGGCATCATTAAGAACGATGGCTTCTTCTGAGTCAGCTGAGAATGAGAGGGTGGCGGTTGACAGGAAGACCTGCTCCAGCACCCGCAGGTCACCAGAGACTGGGGAGGGCGGAAATGCCCCCTCGGGTTCCCCCCCACCGTCCAGTGGTCTCTCGTCAGTAAGGAGCCCCAGAGTGACAGGCCTTTGGCTATTAGAAGAGCGTGGAGAGATGCCTGCTGGGGGAGAGACGCAGAAGCAGCAGGAGTCTGTCAGTGAGACGAGCAGCAGTGAGAAGCACGTGACTTTCGAAAACTCTTGCGCAGTTTTACCTAAAGATGTTGGTAAATATCCTAGTAATTGGTCATATTCACAAAATTACGGCGTTTTTGTTTTCATTTTTCATTGAAACACACACTTTTCTGGTAGATTTGAAGAATACCTCTCTTGAGTATGGTGCACATGGCTCAGAGGATGACCAGGAGAGCTTCAGACCTTCCACCTCACCACTGAGTCATTCTTCTCCCAGTGAGATTTCTGGAACAAGTTTATCAGGGTGAGTGCTTACTTTTTTTTTTTTTTTTTTTTTTTTAATTTAAATAATAAAAATATGCACTGAGGAAACTTGCAAAAATGTTTAAAAAAGAAAAATTACTATAGGTTTATCTCTCACAGGGTAATTACTGTGAGCTTTTGGTGAATTTCTTTGCAGCCTCCAGCCATTTTTTTTGCAAATTTTTGTACTTTGCTTTTTTTCACTTATAGACCTAGTCATTGTCTGTATTTTAAAGAAAGTGAGTAATATGACAGACTCTGGGCCAGTCAGTGGTTCAGCTACAGGCCTGGTGGTACAAGGCATATCCTGAATAGTTGATTTCTGAGAGGCGTAAATAGTCAGCAGCATATATCCCATTCAGCCAGGGGGATTTTTACTACCATGTGGCTGATTTTGGAGGAATGCCCAGTTTTTCATTCTCAACAAACTCTCTAAAATCTTATCCCCAGAATACTGCTGTGGTTATCATATAGGTCTGCCTTCAGATATTAAAATTGCCAGGGTATCTTGGGAGACAGAATAAAATTTGGTTATAAGTAATGTCTAACTTGTGACTGTGCCAGTAGATTTCTGAATTTGAGAGAGTATTGTTTTGGCTACTTTCTCAGAAAAGTAACACTTTTAACTTAAAAATAAAAAACACACTCACAAAACAAGATAACAAACATGTACTATTCCTCCTTGTGACTTTGAGGCCTATAATATGGGTCAATGAATTTATGGTAACCAGATATAAATCCCCTTTGTTTTCTGATCTGTTCTGGGTTTGGGGGAAAGACTAACAGCTGAATCAAAAATAACTTGCCACAGGCCAGGCACGGTGGCTCAGGCCTGTAATCCCAGCACTCTGGGAGGCCGAGGCTGGGTGGACTGCCTGAGCTAAGGAGTTCAAGACCAGCCTGAGCCAGAGCCAGACCTTGTCTCTAAAAATAGCTGGGCATTGTGGCAGGCGCCTGTAGTCCCAGTTACTTGGGAGGCTCAGGCAAGAGAATTGCTTGAGCCCAGGAGTTTGAGTTTGCTGTGAACTGTGACACCACAGCACTCTACCAAGGGTGACATAATGAGACTCTGTCTCAAAAAGGGAAAAAAAAAACTTGTCACAGGCAAAAAAAAAAAAAAAGCCAGAAAAACTATACATTTGCCAGAAAGCATGCTGGAGAAGAGGGTGCTAAGGGAAGTATTTGCAGTAGGACATGGTTTGGGGGGATGTCCCCTTGATTTCGAGGTCTTCCTGTTTTGGTGGTTGGGTCTGAAGCAGCGAGGATATGCTTTGTGGCAGGACTGAGTGAGGACACCATGCACCTCACATGGGCAGTCCTCAGAAGCTTCACCTGACAGTTTGAGGCCATCTGTAGCCAGGTCCTCATACGGACGCTTGTCTTCTGTGTGAAGGATTAGGGTGGTCCCCAGTAGATGCCGGTCACAGGTGCCAGTGGGGCATGATCACAGCCAGGGAGCCTGAAGAAGCCTGCGGGCGCTCAGTGTGAGTTTGCCATGAGATAGCACAGCGAGTGGAAGAGAGGAGCTGCTGGCAGGGTCCCGCCCCTGGAGGAACACGGGCACAGGGCTGGCGCTAAGCGTATCACGGGTGCAGGCGCTGAATGGGAGGCAAGGATGTGACAGGAAGAGGCTTCTTGTTCTGTCGGGGTCTGTGTATTCTTCAGATCTTGGTGAGGAGGTGTCAGAGAAGGTGAAGGCCTGAAGTGGACTGGAAAGGCTTGCAAGGAGCTCTGTTTCCAGGACATGGGCTCCATCAGACAGTCAGTCCTCAGGTGGTTCCTCTGTTCAGCCAGGCTACACCTCATGGCCCCTCAGCCCAGTGTTCCCCTCTGGGGGGGCTGACGTCAGGCAGGAGTGGGCTGGAGAAGCCCTCTGTCATGTAAGCGCTCCTTTTCCCTGCTCCGTCTGTGCTGTGGACGTGCGTGACAGTCTAACAGTCCGATACACTCACAAAGCAGTTAGTTGATTTCATAACAGAAGCATGAGGGTAGCAATGGGAGGTCTAATCATGGCTGAGCAGCTTACCATTCATTTCCCATCTCTGAGAGACACCGTGAATTCCTGTGTATTATTTATTTATTTTGTCTTTTAAAAAAATTTTTTTTAAAAAATATGGAACGCTTCACAAATTTGTGTGTCATCCTTGGACAGGGGCCATACTAATTGTTTCTATATTTTCTAATTTTAGTGTATGTATTGCAGTAGCGAGCATCCTGTGTATTATTTAAAGCAAGTCAACGTAAAGGAAGTTAGCAGGCAACATTTACACATACACAAATATTTATATTTTGCTTGTGTTCTAGTAAAGTCATTTGTTTCCATTTTCAGGCAATGTGTTTGAAATGCATTGCACACGCTTGGGGGGCAGGGCTTGGGCTTCTTTGATAAAATGAAACTTGAGTTCTTCTCCACCATTTCACCGTGCCTCCTACTCTTCAATTCTTGCCAAAAAATTTCACATCCAACAAAACAAACAAAAATCTTGAGTAACTGGGCTTTGAAAAAGAAAAAGTAGCCCACACATTAGTTAAGAAATTCTCTATTACTCAGTTTGGATCCAGGCTGGGGTAGGGAGAGTTTAATGGTTTCAGTCCTGAACCAAAGAACTAATGGAAATTTAAAGAAAAGACTAATGTTTACTTTTGAGGGAATTTCTTGATTTTAAAATTCATTTAAATTTAAATCCCCAATGGACAAATTTAAGATCTCTTATGGCTATTCTTAAACACTTTATAAAAATAAAATTCCTGATTTACAATAAGATCAATTGTATTCTCAATAAAAATTTTAAATATAATTTAGATTTGTTTTACAACATTGGCTTTCAGAGATAACCGTTAGTTATTTCCCAAGGGTGTGTGTATTTTTTTCACATCTACATGAAACGTGGATTCAGACATTGGCGAAGAGCCCTGTGTCTCAGCAGCTCCTCACCGACACCTCCTCATAGATGCCTCATTGGAAGCGCTGTTTTGTCCACACAGACGTTTCTTGTTTACTAGTTTATTAGACATTCATCCAGCCCAACCAAACTTGGAGGTCATCTGGCTCTGCCTTGTCACAGCGTGCTTAAAATCTTTGGCTCATTCTCCTGGTTGGCTGTGTCTGTGGGACGTGAGGGTGGGCCTGATTCTTTCTGCCTTGAATTGACTTGATAGTTTTGCAAGGTTTTGCTGAGGATTCTTTATTTTTTCAAGTAATTTTATTAGGCCATATCTGTGTTAACTCTTTATTGTTACTTCGCCTTGTCACACAGTGTATACCCTTCCAATATAGAGATTCAGGCATTCTTTTATTTAAGGAAAGAAGTTCTTTCCTTTTCCTTTCTCTTTTTCAGACAGAGTCTCACTCTGTTACCCAGGCTAGAGTGCTGTACTATCATAGCTCACAGCAACCTCAAACTCCTAGGTTCAAGTGGTTCTCTTGCCTCAGCCTCCTGATTGGCTGGGACTACAGGTGCCTACCACAATACCCGACTAATTTTTCTAGTAGAGATAGGGTTTCACTTGTTCTTTTTGGCTGGTCTTGAACTCCTGATCTCAAGAGATGTTCCTGCCTCAGCCTCCCAGAATGCTTGGATTATAGATATGAGCCCACCACACCCAGCTGGAAAGAATTTCTTCAATCATTTCTGAAAATTCTTCTTGCTGTATTTCCCCCACCCTCAAGAACTGTAGTAATTTACATATGTGGAGTCTATTTTATTTGACTTTTATATTTGTTTTCTAATTTTTAAAAAGTTTTTATTTTGAAATAATTACAGACTCGCAGGAAGTTGTAAGATAGCTTAGAGAGGTTCTGTGTGTGCTTGGCCCAGTTCCCCTGTGGTTGCACCTTCATAATTACAGTGTAGTGTCACGAGAAGAGCCCAGCCCAAGACTGTTTGGGGAGAGTCAGGAGCTGTTCTATCTCAGTGTGGATTTATGTATCTGCCCTGCAGCCAGAGTCACTCAGCTGTCCTGTGGTCTGCCTCTTCCTTCATTTCTTTTAGATTTTGTTTATACACATGTTTTGCATTTCTTTTTTTTTTTTTTTTTTTTTCCAGTGTGACAAAGAGAAATTTTATTTAAGAACAAAGGAAACTCGTTTAGGTTCCTGACAGTGTTTTTTACATGTCTTTTCCCTTTGTGTACTTAACAATTTTATTTTGTTTGGTTTGGTTTTCACATTTTTTTTTTTTTTTTTGAGACAGAGCCTCAACTGCTGCCCTGGGTAGAGTGCTATGAAATCACAGCTCACAGCAACCTCCACCTCCTGGGCTCAAGTGATTCTCCTGCGTCCGCCTCCCAAGTAGCTGGGACTACAGGCCCCCGCCACAACGCCCAGCTATTTTTTTTGTTCTCGTTGCAGCCATCATTGTTGTTTGGTGGCCTGGGCTGGATTTGAACCCGCCAGCTCAGGTATATGTGGCTGGCTCCTTAGCTGCTTGAGCCACAAGTGCCAAGCCTGGTTTTCACATTTTAGAAAATACATATGAAGGCATTTAATAAAAACTGTCCTCTATAATGTCTTAACATAATTATGATTTTCTCTTAACTGGCCGCATTATGTTTCTAGGTCAGAATTTCCATAATCTAATCCCTCCTCTGCAACACAATATTTCCTATTTTATCATTGATAGCAATGTGATGACATACCCTTTTTGTGAAGTAGTTGTCAATTTTTTCCCCTCAGGATAAAATCCCTAGATGTAGGATAGCTGAGGCCCAGGGCTTTAAGCAGCTATGCACTACTGAATTACTCAGCTGGAGGTGGGGCTGCTGCATTCCCATCAGTGAGCCAGGGCTGTTACCATTTCTTTGCATTCATCCACATGATTCTTTTTTCATCTTTGCTCTTTCTGAGCAAGAATTTTTTAGTGCTTTTCTGTCCATTGCTCTGTGAGGTACTGGTGATTTCTTATGGAGGGGACAGTTGGCACTGCTGTGTATAACACCATATGGTGTTTATTATCATAACTCACCAGTTACTTCATTCAAGAGAAATATAATTTACAATTTCAGATAATTAAAAGTATGAACAATCCATGGTTGAGTTATTTGCAAGACGGTAGGCCAGTATGAGTGGGTCTTTGCTGATTTAAGTGATGGGAAGCACAGGGGCGTGTCCTGCAGTAGCTACACAGACTTGTGCCAAATGCCCTTCCCACCCTTGGGTGTTCTCTCTTCCAGGTGTGCTGTCGAGTCCTCTGGTTCAGCAGCTCCTCAGAAGCCTCACCAAGGGAGTGGGTTGTCTCAGGTGGAGAGCTCGTGTGCTGGTGTGAGCAGGCTGATGTACGTATCTGAGCAGGAGAGCACCTACCCCACCTCAGCCACAGATTACGGCCCGGAGGACTGCAAGGTGGGCAGGCACTCTGATTATTTTTAGTAAGGCTTCTGGCTCTCAAGTGTTATAGATGTTTGAGTCAGACTAAATTCGTTGCTATTTTACTTTTAAAATGCATGTACTCATGGCCAGAGTGCGAGTACTCACGCCTGTAATCCTAGCACTGTGGGAGGCTGAGGCAGGAGGATTGCCTGAGCTCAAGAATTCAAGACCAGCCTGAGCAAGAGTGAAACCCTGTCTCTAAAAATAGCCTGGTGTTGTGGCGGACACCTGTAGCCCCAGCTACTCAGGAGGCTGAGGCAAGAAGATCACGTGAGCCCAAGAGTTTGAGGTTACTGTGAGCTATGATGCCACCGCACTCTACCAAGGGTGACAAAGTGAGACTCTGTCTCAAAAAATAAACAAACAAACAGCTACTCTTGTTGGGTAGACTCCAGAAGGCTTAGTACCGGCCCTCACAATGCCTTCTGTCTGTTGGGGGCACACTAAGAGTGCTCACTACAATACAATACACATGTGCTGTGGGGACACAGGAGTGACTGAAAGTCTGACTGGGATGGTCAGCTGAAGTTTTTGGTAGGGAGAATGTACTGAGGCTGGGAAGAAGCAGAGTGGCTGGGAGGTGTGGCTTGTGAGGAGGGCGCTGCAGGGGGGCCGATGGCTGCAGCTCATCACACCCACGGGAAACAGAGATGAGGCAACAAAAGACAGGGGACCAAACCATAACAAGTGCTGGAGGTAAAATTTAAGAGTTTGAAGGCTTTAAGTGGGTCACTGACATGATCTGCTGTGGGTTTTTTGTTTGTTTGTTTTGAGATGAGTTTCATTTCATCACCCTCGGTAGAGTGCCCTGACGTCATAGCTCACTGTACCCTCAAACTCTTAGGTTCAAGCGATCCCTTTGCCTCAGCCTCCCAAGCAGCTGGGACTATAGGTGCTCACAACAACGCCCAGCTATTTTTAGAGATAGGGTCTTGCTCTTGCTCAGGTGAGCTCAAGCAATCCACCTGCCTCGGCCTCCCAGAATATTGGGATTATGGGTGTGAGCCACCGCACCCAGGCTGCTCTGATGTTTCAAAAGTCGCTTCATCAGAATGGAGATTTAGAATTGAAAAAAAAAATAAAATAAAAAGCAAAGAAAAAGCTTATGCCATTGATCAGTGTAGGGAACAGGTTGGAGCAAGATCAGAATCAGGGACACTTGATGTGAGGCCACTGTAGTCGTCTAGGCCAGAGACAGGATGGGCCTGGGGTTGAGGTAGGAGCTGTGGGGATAGGAGAGGAGATCGGGGAGATTTGCGCAAGAAAAGCGGTCTTTTGTCTTCTGTATGTGCATTTTTTGAAAGTGGTGGTGTTCGTTTTCTAATGCACAAAATATGACCATTGTTGGGTGTGCTGTAGAGATGTACTCCCCCCCTCAGGCCACTGAACATGTGCCCCGGAGACACCAGTACCCACGAGCTCTGCACAGACAGCAGGCCCATCTCAGGGACGCCATCTTTTTTTTTTTTTTTTTTTTTTGGAGACAGAGTCTCACTATGTTGCCCTTGGTAGAATGCCATGGTGACACAGCTCACAGCAACCTCAAACTCCTGGGCTCAAGCAATTCTCTTGCCTTAGCCTCCCAAGAAGCTGGGATTGCAGGCGCCTGCCACAACGCCTGGCTTTTTTTTTTTGTCTCAAGCTGTCGCCTTTGGTAGAGTGCTATGGCGTCACAGCTCACAGCAACCTCCAACCCTTGGGCTTAAGCAGTTCTCTTGCCTCGGCCTCCCAAGTAGCTGGGACTACAGGTGCCCACCACAATGCCCTGGCTATTTTTTGCTTGTAGTTGTTTGGTGGACCTGGGCTGGATTTGAACCCACCAGCTCTGACATATGTGGCTGGTGCCCTAGCCGCTTGAGCTACAGGCCCTGAGCCCCAGCTACTTTTTTGTTGCAGTTGTCATTGTTGCTTAGCTGACCCAGGCTGGATTTGAACCTGCCAGCTTTGGTGTATGTGCCGGTGCCCTACCCACTAAGCTACGGGTGCCGTCTCAGGGAAGCCATCTTTTTGATGCCATGAGATATTAAGTCTGGATATTCTTAGCCAAGTAATTAAGAGCTGAGTTAGGGAGTTAGACACTTTCTCTGCCTGCTCCTTGACAGGTTGTTACTGAACTTCCCTACACTTGTTTCTTCCTGCGTAAGGAGGAGGAGTGTATGAGAACAGCACACGTCCCCTTGTAAGTCACCCCTAGTAAGTCACACACATCATTTGTTGTTATTAATCACTGGCAAATCTACTCTTTATCAGTGTCTTCGTTTCTAAAGCTTTGGTTCAGGAGAAATTTTGAAAGCGACCAAATGAATGAGGGTCAGAGGTGTGTTATATATAATTTATATCTGGATCATCCTGCAGAGCTCAAGATGTCACCCTCAGGTTGTGTATTATGTGTAAAGAAATGAGTATATGAGATTTCCTGGAACTGTTACTTTGTACTGAAGAAGTTGGAAGCACGAGAGTTTAGAGATGGGAGCAGGCACAGTGCAGTCAGCACCTCACCTCTCCAGGTCGTGGCACTGTGCAGACAGACCACAGGCAGGGGGACCCGCGAGCAGGCTTCCTGTTGACGCCTAAGCTCGTGTCACTGTCACTTGGAAGCTTACTCGCCCCCCATTGGTACTAATTTATTTAGATTTTATTTTAAAGGTTTTTTCCTTTGGTACTAATATATTTCTGTTTTTAACTTTAAAGTTTACAGAAGTAAATCCCTTAAATTTGCAAAAATGTCATGTGGTTCTGGTCTTTATCTGTGTGCATTTTTCAGATGTAATTGGTATATACCTATTTATTTTGTTCATGTTATAATTCTTTTTAAAAGCAATGAATGCAAATTTTCTAACATGCATCTGTAAAAATGCTACAAAACTACTCTCTGTGTAAAGTAAATCTTTCTTTAGGGGGATCATTCATGTAGATCTCTTTATTACTTGAGTTTATACCAACATGGCTCGAATTTGTTAAATTATCTGTGAGTTATTTTTGAAATTTGTTTGTCACATGCAGAATGATACCACCAGTGAATTGAGCACTACAATTATTCAAGCCAGTCCAGCTCCATCAGAAGAACAGGCCGTGGAAAAGTTAAGAGAAAAAGTTCCATTTCAGAACAAAGGCCAGGGGGTATTATCATCTGTTATCCAGAACAACTCCTATACAAAAAAAGCAGTCGAAGATGCCTCTCTGTGTGGCAGACCTGCAGATGTAAAACCCACCTTCAGATCCTTTGAATTTCCTGTCTCCAAAAGTGGAGCTCCATTGGAAGCCAATGAGGGGGATTTGGCCCCACACCCTGGCGACTGGGACCCGGTCAGGCTGGGCCTCCTGACCATGTCAGGGCCGAGCTGGCAGGCAGGGTCAGCCCCACGTCTCCCAGTAACACGCCAGGAGTCTATGGGCAAAGAAGAAAGGGGAACTTACAAAGATGTGCCAGCTCTCAGCAATGAGGCCAGTGGCCACGCTTCTCGCCCGATCA
Organism: Nycticebus coucang; assembly: GCF_027406575.1. NCBI lineage: Eukaryota > Metazoa > Chordata > Mammalia > Primates > Lorisidae > Nycticebus > Nycticebus coucang. Next base: position 1,062,668 of record NC_069798.1, read on the forward strand.
TCGCTGGGCATCTGTGCCCGCCTGCACCCAGCAGCACAGGTCTGGAGGCACAGCCCGTGCCTGCCACGGTGCCTGCACCCTTGACCCTGCACTCCCTTAGCACAGCCACCTTTGCCCAGCAGTGTGTGGGGGCAGCCCCCTCAGCGGGAAGTGTCCCCTGGCCTCCGTGCCACATTGGCAGTGGTGTCTGTGGGCTCTCGGGAGGCTACCCATACCCAGCTGTCCCAGGAGAGCATGTGCAAACCCCTATGGCCGTGGGCCCTTGTCTGGGGCCAGATGTCGGCTCTGGACTGATGGGGGCCTCTTCCCTCTGCCACCCTCACGCTAGCGCCCTCAGTCAGAGCCTGCTGCATGCCGTCACAGCTTTCCCGGGGCGGCCTCTCGGTGCAGGCATTGAACTTGCTCCTTGGGATTCAGGAGTGACGTCAGGATTTGGTAAGTAAGATGCTGCTTCTCTGTGGCTGTCACTGTTAGACTCATTTTTAGAAGGTGAGTTTTCTCAAATGATGCCTTAAAGGTAGTTTGTTTACAAGCAAAGGAGATACTAGTTGGCCTTGATTTCCTGTAAGTTTGGTTCTTTGTCCTCAGTTGAGAGCACTGTAATGCACGTGTGTGCAAGGCTCCCTGAAAGGGAGTTTCAGCAGGTGGAAGGTCCTCCAGGCCTTTGCCTTCATATCTCTCTTTTGCTCTGCAGCTGGTTTCTGTTACTCTTTCATCTAGGGAATGCCCAGCTTAGAGTCGAGTCCCAGAACTAGTCATTTTCCATCCTGTTGGGTGACTGGTGTGGCAGCGAGAGGCCCTTCTTGGGCTTTCTGTGGGCCACCTCCCCCTGCTGATAGTTGCTCTGCTCAGCACAGGTCAATGCCGCCCTTCGTCAGACACAGTCTGGGCCGTGGATGCCGTTTCCTCTGCCCTTGGAGTAACTGAACGTGGGGAGATCAGTGTGGCATTAAAAATCAGAACAGGTGTGCATATCTGGAAGGCCAGTTTCTTTCCAGATTTTCTATCAGGTTATGACTTGTGAGGAAAAAAAGAAAACAATTACTAACATCAAAAAATTGATAGTTGTAATTGTGAGTTTGATAAATTTTAATTTTTTTTTCCTGGGCTGGATTAAAGCAGGAAAACATTGTTGGCAGGTCTCTGCTAGGCCCATACGGTGCCAGGGACTGCTGCATCTGAGGAGGTTTATACTGGAGTACATGTAATAATTGCCATCTAGTCAAAAGTGCTTTTACCCAGGCCTGTGCTCTGGCTGGCGTGTGACTGGCGTGTCCTTCCCCAGGGGCGGTGAAAGTGCCCGAGGAGCTGACCCTCCCGCACGCCTGCTGCGTGGGCCTTGCTGCGCAGACCCACCTCAGCGTGCTCAACCCAACCAACCGCTGGCTACAGGTCAGCATCGGGCTCCTGGGGGTCAGCGTCAATGGTGAGAAGGTGAGCTTTATGCGGTTCTCTTGTTTGGTCTGATGATTGCATCGTGGCTGAGTGCTGGGTTTCTCCTCTTCCCCTTCTGTCCCCCAACCCCTTGACCTCGTACACGGTCATTGGAATGGTATCTTTTGGGGGGGTCCCCACTGTGCTATAGTGTTTATAGTATAAGTGAAATGTGACTGCTTTTTATTGGTTATTATATTTTGTTATTTACTTATAAAATCATGTAAATTTATTTTTAGCACAATTATTTAAATCACTGAAAGCTCTCAATTCCTGGTCTCTATTTGTTGGTTTTGTTAAATCTAATTGAATATAGGTCATCGTCATTTGTTAAAGAAAGAAGTTACTCTTGGGGTCTAAGTAAGGGGTGTCTTTCTGATTAATTTTTTTTTATTTTAGAGACAGAGTCTCACTATGTTGCCCTTGGTAGAGTCTGTGGCGTCACAACTCACAGCAATCTCAAACTCTTGGGCTTAAGCAATTCTCTTGCCTCAGACTCCCAAGTAGCTGGGACTGCAGGCGCCTGCCACAACTCTCGGCTATTTTTTTTTTTTTTTAAATACTTTAATTAATGATCTTTTTTTTTTTGGTTTTTGGCCGGGGTTGGGTTTGAACCCGCCACCTCTGGCATATGGGACCAGTGCCCTACTCCTTGAGCCACAGGCGCCACCCTCGGCTATTTTTTTGTTGTAGTTGTCATTGTTGTTTGGCAGGCGCTGGCCGGGTTCAAAGCCGCCAGCTTCGGTGTGTGTGGTTGGCGCTCTAGCCACTGAGCTATAGGCGCCGAGCCTTTCTGACTAGTTATCTGATTTTTTTTACATAATCTTTTGAAATACCTGGAACATTAACTCTTAACAGTGATGGTCTCCCACACAGTCTGTCCGGCTGCTTTGGTTCTGTAGATCTCCTTCCAGATTATGATGACCGTTTGAGCATCTGTGAGGGAGGAAGGGGAATGTGGACCCCACTGCTGCTGGGAAATGTTCTTGTTTTGCAACTGCTGCTTACAGGCCCCATTGGTGGATGGTTTATTCTTCTCTCTTACCTCTTAGAACTCTATTTACCTATTAAAATCAGATTGCCTCTATCCCACTGCTTCCCTTTCCTGGCCTTTTTCTTTCAACTTCAGGTTCTCAGGTTGGGTGAACAGCATGTGACTGGATGAAAGAAAGGGTTGAGGGTGGAAGTCAAATTCAGAGATTTGTAGGGATTTGTGGAGTCTGTGAATGGAAGTGTTGGTTATGGGAGTGGTGAGTAGAAAAGAATATCCCCATTTACAGCAAGGATGGAGAGGTAGGCGGTGTCGTAACTGCAGATGTGGTGGCCCGTTAAGGGCCTTAGCAATTAGCCCACCTCCCTGCACCCCACAGCACATGAAGCTGCAGGAGCCACACCCAGGGGGTCTGCAGGACTGTGGAGGGCTCCTGTTGTCACTAGCCTTTGTTAGAAAAGTGAGGGTGTAAATAAAAGTGCTCGGTTTAAAAAAAAATGGGGAGACACAGTCTTCATGCAGTTAGAAAAATTCAGCTTATGAAGCACCTTGAGCAAATTGTACTTCAGAAACAATGAGTTATAAGATTTGGATATTTTTGAAGAGATAATAAATGTCTAAATCTAGTCGTTAGAGTGACTGGGGAAAGGAATCTTAATCTGGGTGATTCTACTTGATTTTCAAGATGATGCCATTTATGACAAACCATGTGGCTCTTTTTTAAAGGTGGATCTTTCAACGTATCGTTGTTTAGTTTTTAAGAATAAGGTCATCGTAAGACCTCATGCCACAGAAGAGATAAAAGTACTTTTTATACCGTCCAATCCTGGGATTTTCAGATGCACACTCCGTGTTGCTTCTTGGCTGTGTTCTACAGACGCTGAGACCATAGCGCAGGCCGAAGCTCTGGCCAGCACAGTGATCTTCAGCGCCATTGCCGAGAGCCCCGTCATCGAGGTAACGGGGAATGAGTCTTTGTCACACCTGGTGTTTTAACGAAGGCTGTTTAACCTCAGAAGTAATGTGTGGGAAAAATCAATTTGTGGACAAGTATGCGCAGGATTCATTTCAAGCTGAACGTTGGTTCTTAGTATCTTCTTCAAATTTTAAACTTGTTTCTATTTTTTATGGCAACACAAATGTACTTGCTGAGACATTCATAAAGTACAATATAACATTAAACCCTGTTTCCCAACTGATTTGTGATTTGATATACATTTAGGAAGGTGCCACTGGTTCATATTCTTCTCCTTTTTCTATAAAGGAACATGACAGTGGTTCATATTTTCTCTTTTCTATACCTGAATATTCTTTGCTACTGGGAAAGTTTTTCTTCTTTAGTCACCGATTTACTGCAAGTGAAAGAAATTACGTGTAACTTAATTGGGATAATAAATAGTCCCTAGGTTATATCCTCATTTAGGATGATGGCTGTAGACCCTGGCTGCACACTGGAACAAGTGGAGGGATATTTATTTATTTATTTAATTTGTTTTTGGAGGCAGTCTTGCTTTGTCGCTCCGGGTAGAGTGCCCTGGCTTCATATTTCACAGCAACCTTAAACTCTTGGGCTCAAGTGATTCTCTTGCTTCAGCCTCCCATGTAGCTAGGACTATAGGCGCCCGCCTCAGCCTCCCAAGAAGCTGGGACTAGAGGCGCTTGCGACAATGCCTGACTATTTTTAGACACAGGATCTTGCTTTTGGTTAGGCTGGTCTTGAACCCACGAGCTCAGGGAATTCACCCGCCTCAGCCTCCCAGAGTGTTAGGATTACAGGTGTGAATTTTTTTTTTTTAGGCAGAGTCTCACTGTGTGCCCTGGGTAGAGTGCCATAGCGTCATAGCTCACAGCAACATCAAACTCTTGGGCTCAAGCAATCCTCTTGCCTCAGCCTCCCGAGTATCTGGGTCTACAGGTGCCCGCCATAGCACCCAGCTAATTTTCCTATTTTTAGTAGAGACAGGTTCTCACTTTTGCTCAGGTTGGTCTCAAACTCCTGAGCTTAAATAGTCCACCCACATTGGCCCTCCCAGAATGCTGGGATTACAGGCATGAGCCACCACACCTGGCCAACAGGGACTTTTAAACGCACCTCAGTGTCTGAATTCCACTCACGTCATCTACTCCAGAATGGTTGAGGCCATGGCTACACATCAGTGATTCTTAAATCTTCCCAAATGGTTACAAATCATAGCGTTAGTTAACAACTGCTGCTTTATAAGAAGTGTCTCCTGTAATTGGTAGTGAAATCAGAACTATTGAACAAGGTTAAGGAATAAGGCAGGGTACAAAACGAGAAACAGAAGAGCTAGTGATGATACAGCCACGTGTCACCTAATGATGTGTAATGATGTGGGTGGGTTCTAAGAAAGGCGTCGTTAGGTGATTTTTGTCACGGGGCGAAGATCATGATGTGCAATCGCACAAACCTAGAAGGTATAGCCCGCTGTACGCCTGGACCGTGGGGCAGCCTGTTCCTCCCAGGCTGCGGACTTGACAGCATGGGGCTGTGCTGGAGATGCAGGCAGTTGTGACACGATGCTAAGTGTCTGTGCATCTAAATATATCTCAACATAGAAACGTACAATAAAAATTTGATATAAAAAAAACGTTGCCCATATAGGGCATTTACCATGAAAAGAGCTCACAGGACTTGAAGCTTCTCTGGGTAAGTAAGTAAGTGAGTGAGTGTGAAGGTCCTGGAAATTAGTGTGCACTGCTGTAGGCTTTATGAGCACTCTACACTTTGTCTGCACTGAATTTATTAAAAAAAAAAAAAAAAAAAAAAAAAAGAGGGTGGCACCCGTGGCTCAGTGAGTAGGGTGCTGGCCCCATATACCGATGGTGGCAGGTTCAAACCCAGCCCCGGCCAAACTGCAACAAAAAAAATAGCGGGGGCGTTGTGGGTGCCTGTAGTCCCAGCTACTCGGGAGGCTGAGGTAAGAGAATTGCCCTACTGAGGGCGACAAAGTGAGACTGTGTCTCTTAACAAAAAAAAAAAAAAAAGCAAACATCAAGGGCTGTGACATCGCCAGGTGTCCCCCCTTCATAATCCCACAGGACCACTGTTGTACATGCAGTCCATTGTCGACTGGAACACCAGTGAACAACAGACAACTGTAATTTAAAATTAGGTGATGTCTAATTGTTTGAGTTGAATTTAACTTTTTTTTTTTTTTTTTTGAGACAGTCTCACTACATTGCCCTGGGTAGAGTGCTGTGGCGTCATAGCTCGCAGCAACCTCAAACTTTTGGGCTCAAGTGATTTTCCTGCCTCAGCTTCCCAAGTAGCTGGGACTACAGGTGCTCACCACAATGTCTGGCTATTTTTTGTTGCAGTTGTCATTGTTGTTTAGGTGGCCTGGGCCCAGTTCGAACCTGCCACCCTTGGTGTATGTGGCTGGCACTGTAACCACTGTGCCACGGGCACTCGAGCCTGAATTTAACACATTTACTTAACCATCTTAACAGTGTTACTAAAGCCCTGCTAGAGTTGATTTGTTGTTTTATTCAACAAAGCTGTAATGTGGCTCCCAGTATAGAGGCTGGGCATGGGGAGTGAGAGTCAGGACAGCCGCCCTGGGGAGGCTGAGGATCATTCAGGGTTTGCCTACAGTATACATTCTTGAGGGTAATGGTCCGTAACTTAGGTCAACAACTTCTTTATTTTCTAGGGAATTTGCCAGGCCCAGGGGCTCATGCCTGTAATCCTAGCACTTTGGGAGGACAAGGTGGGAGGATTGCTTGAGGCCAGGAATTTAAGACCAGCATGAGCAAGAGCCAGACCCTATCTCTACAAAAAGTAAAAAAAAATTAGCCAGGTTTGTTGGCACTTACCTATAGTCCCAGTTGCTCAGGTCTCCTTCTTGGAGGGGTGGGGCTGGAGGAATTGGGCCCTGGGAGACCAGGGGGATTTGACCAGGAAACAGCATTCCCTATGAGAGATGGTTGAGGAATTTATACAAAGGCCACACCCATAAAAACTGTTAGATGCAGCGATTCTCAACCTGTGGGTCGCAATACAGGAACTGTATTAAAGGGCCGCCGTATGAGGAAGGTTGAGAACCATTGTGATAAAGGATTGTAAAGTATATGCTTTTATTTTTATCAAGATGTTGGCAAATTAATTTATATTCCCAGAAGAATTGTATGAGAGTTCCTATAATTGCCAATATTTGTTACTGTTTAGATTTTTCAATTGTTTGCTATTTCAAATTGTTGCTTATTTCTTGGGGTAAAATAACATGTTCTAATTTTCATGCTAGGATTCCTAGTGATGTTGAGCAACTTTTAATTTGTTTATTTGTCAGTCTGGTCATCTTTGCTCTGAAATGGTGGTTCATACTTCCTTCTTATTCTTCTATTGTTTTGAGTATTTTTAATTTTTATAGATGATCCTTACATTCTAGATTATAGTTTTTTGTTTATTAAGCTTTGCAATTTTCTCCCATTTCTTGGCTGTTTTCAACCTAATGTCTTTTGGTTGGGTTGAAATTTTAAATGTAACACAGTTAGGTAAGATCCTTTATCCCAAAAGTAAGACAAGGTTTGTTTTTCTTTCTCTCTCTCTCTTTTTTTTTTTTTTTTTGGAGACAAAGCTCAAGCTGTTGCCCTAGGTAGAGTGCCGTGGCATCACAGCAACCTCCAACTCCTGGGCTCAAGCGATTTCTCCTGCCTCTGCCTCCCACATAGCTGGGACCACAGGCACCTACCTCAACGCCCGGCTAGTTTTCGGTTGCAGCCGTCATTGTTGTTTGACGGGCCTGGGCTGGATTTGAACCTGCCAGCTCAGGTGTATGTGGCGCTGGTGCCTTAGCCGCTTGAGCCACAGGAGCTGAGCTGACAAGGTTTGTTTTTCTAACTCCAAAAGAATATCCCTTCAAAACAATGTAGTTTGATAGTGTGTTCTCATAAGCTTTTCCTTAGGGATGGTGCATAGGCCTATAATTATTTGAGAAGGTGTTGATTTGGGATGTTTTGAAAAATCACTTGATGGCTCGGTACCTGTGGCTCAAGCCGCTAAGGCGCCAGCCACATACACCTGAGCTGGCAGGTTCGAATCCCGCCAAACAACAATAACGGCTACAACTGAAAAATAGCCGGCGTTGTGGCAGGCCCCTGTAGTCCCAGCTACTTGGGAGGTGGAGGCAGGAGAATCACTTGAGCCCAGGAGTTGGAGGTTGCTGTGAGCTGTGATGCCACAGCACTCTATCCAGGGCGACAGCTTGAGGCTCTGTCTCAAAAAGAAAAAGAAAAATCACTTGACATAATTGTATTTAAAAGAGGAGACAGATTTAACCAGATTTAGTGATTATTCCTGGTGGCATATAAATGTTGGATGTTATACGTTAGCCTTTTAAATGTCTCTTGAACAATATGGTAAATGGTTAGGAGGCAGAAATCTTGAATGTATGTGTGCAGAATAAATAAAAACAACTGACTTAAGTCATGTGAATGAATGTTTCAGCTTAGAATAACTTTCAGTGATGGCTTCACATACAGATCAAAAAGTGATGTGGGATCAGTGTGCATGTAGGTGAAGAGTGAGCTTTCTGGACACCTGTCAGCTTAGAAAGCATCTCTAGCCACCCGCACCTGTCATCCCAGCACTTTGAGAGGCCAAGGCAGGAAGGTTGCTTGGGGCCAGGAGTTGGAGACCAGCCTGGGCAACATAAGGAGACCTCATCTCTACAAATAATTTAAAAATTTAGCTAGGTGTGGTGATATGCACCTGTAGTCCCAGCTACTTGGGAGCCTGAGGCAGGAGGGTCAGTTGAGCCCAGAACTTTGAGGCTGTAGTGCTGTAGCTATAATTGTGTCATTGTGTTAGAGTGGGTAATAGAGCAAGAAGCCATCTCTAAACAAACTAACAAGAAGAGTATTCTAGTGATGATGAAAAGGCCGTTTGAATGCCGTTGTTTTCTGTGAGCCTCCCTACAGGTACAAGTATGCTTCACTCTCCCTTTCTTGGGGCTCTGCTCAGGTGACATTGGACACTGCTTATAGAAAGGGAGCCCTACATCCCTTATCCCCACTTCCTACTTCCTTCTGTCTTTTGCTTTTCTATTTAGCACTTTTCTTCATTTGACATATTAAATATTCACTATTTATTGTTTGATCCTCCCCCTCATAAGGTACCTGTCACCTGGTGGGGAAGCAGCCGTATCTCTCTTGTTCATGTCCAGGGCACTGAGTGGTGCATAATAGGGTCTTGGTCAGTATTTGTGGAGCTGTTTACACTTTCAAATTGAAAGTGTAAACAGCAATATTTCTATGAGCATTTAAGTATTGCATTGTATATATGTGTGCCAGAATCAATGAATATAGTCACTTAACTATTTCATCTACATTACTAGAAGTTTAAAGTTGACCAAAAATAATTTAAAGCACGTTGATAATTTCGAGATGGGTTGGAAGTGCTTTGCTGTTTTCTTTTTTCCTTTGTTTTCACCTTTAGTCAGAATATGAAATGGAGATAGATTGATGCTGTAGCCTACAACGTTTTCCATTTATATTGATGTTTCTCATGTGTTCAAGAAGAATTGCTTGGCCAGGCATGGTGGCTCACCCCTGTAATCCTAGCATTTTGGGAGGCTAAAGTGGGAGGATTCCTAAAGCTCAGGAGTTTGAGACCACCCCAAACAGGAGCAGGATCCATGCCAGGCCTCATTTTTTGATACTTACCATTTTTGATGTGAACTCACATTCATTGAGGCTGCTCTTGCTTTAGGCACCCCTGTGTCTTGGTCTTTGGAAATGTCCCTGGAGAGCACTCTACAGAAATCCAGGTGTCTCTGGAAGGCTCACCGTTCTCAACCTGGGGTCCTGCGATTGTGTGTGCCAGGCCCAGGCTTGCACATTCTCGCCGAGGATCTTCTGTGTCGCCGTCCCCGACAGGCTCCTTGTTTCTAGAAAGTGTACTTCTTTTAATTCTTGGGCTTTATGCATGAAGGTCAAATCCTATTCCAGCTTTGCCCTCCCTATGATAAGCTTGAGGTCACATTCTCTGTTCTCTGGAGGGTGTTAAAGCTCTGCCTGCCTTCATGGCAGCTGACTGCATCCCACCAGCCCTGTGTGGCCCTGTGGACGTCAGCTCTCACTTGCCAGGCTGTCTTTGACTTCCTGTTGTGTTCTGTTGGGCTCGGGCAAAAAAGTGTGCTTGTGTGTTTCAATACACTTAGTGCTCTGTATCTGTAGGTTCTGTATCCTTAGATTTAACCAACCTCAAAGCAAAAATAATTAGGAAAACAAAATGAGTGTTTGCATTTGTACAGAACATGTACAGACTCTTTCTCCATGTGAGCATGTGAGGAATCTGTGTGAGGTCCATCTCCATGTTTAAAGACTCTTCCCACGTGAGCGTTTGAGGAATCTGTGTGAGGTCCATCTCCAGGTTTAAAGACTCTTCTCCACGTGAGCGTGTGAGGAATCTGTGTGGGGTCCTTCTCCATGTTTAAAGACTCTTCTCCTTGTCAGCTTGTGAGGAATCTGTGTGAGGTCCTTCTCAATGTTTAAAGACTCTTTCTCCATGTGAGCATGTGAGGAATCTGTGTGAGGCCATCTCCAGGTTTAAAGACTCTTCCCCATGTGAGCGTGTGAGGAATCTGTGTGAGGTCCATCTCCATGTTTAAAGACTCTTCTCCACGCGAGCGTGTGAGGAATCTGTGTGAGGTCCTTCTTCACGTTTAAAGAGTCTTTCTCCATGTGAGCATGTGAGGAATCTGTGTGAGGCCATCTCCAGGTTTAAAGACTCTTCCCCATGTGAGCGTGTGAGGAATCTGTGTGAGGTCCATCTCCATGTTTAAAGACTCTTCTCCACGCGAGCGTGTGAGGAATCTGTGTGAGGTCCTTCTTCACGTTTAAAGACTCTTCTCCATGTGAGTGTGTGAAGAATCTGTGAGGTCCATCTCCAGGTTTAAAGACTCTTCTCCATGTGAGCGTGTGAGGAATCTGTGTGAGGTCCATCTCCAGGTTTAAAGACTATTCTCTATGTCAGCGTGTGAGGAATCTGTGTGAGGCCCTTCTACATGTTTAAAGACTCTTTCTCCATGTGAGCGTGTGAGGAATCTGTGTGAGGCCCTTCTACATGTTTAAAGACTCTTTCTCCATGTGAGCATGTGAGGAATCTGCGTGAGGCCCTTCTACATGTTTAAAGACTCTTTCTCCATGTGAGCATGTGAGGAATCTGCGTGAGGCCCTTCTACATGTTTAAAGACTCTTTCTCCATGTGAGCATGTGAGGAATCTGTGTGAGGCCCTTCTACATGTTTAAAGACTCTTTCTCCATGTGAGCATGTGAGGAATCTGTGTGAGGTCCATCTCCAGGTTTAAAGACTATTCTCTATGTCAGCGTGTGAGGAATCTGTGTGAGGCCCTTCTACATGTTTAAAGACTCTTTCTCCATGTGAGCGTGTGAGGAATCTGTGTGAGGCCCTTCTACATGTTTAAAGACTCTTTCTCCATGTGAGCATGTGAGGAATCTGCGTGAGGCCCTTCTACATGTTTAAAGACTCTTTCTCCATGTGAGCATGTGAGGAATCTGCGTGAGGCCCTTCTACATGTTTAAAGACTCTTTCTCCATGTGAGCATGTGAGGAATCTGTGTGAGGCCCTTCTACATGTTTAAAGACTCTTTCTCCATGTGAGCATGTGAGGAATCTGTGTGAGGTCCATCTCCAGGTTTAAAGATTCTTTCTCCATGTGAGCATGTGAGGAATCTGCGTGAGGCCCTTCTACATGTTTAAAGACTCTTTCTCCATGTGAGCATGTGAGGAATCTGCGTGAGGTCCATCTCCAGGTTTAAAGATTCTTTCTCCATGTGAGCATGTGAGGAATCTGTGTGAGGTCCATCTCCAGGTTTAAAGATTCTTTCTCCATGTGAGCATGTGAGGAATCTGCGTGAGGCCCTTCTATATGTTTAAAGACTCTTTCTCCATGTGAGCATGTGAGGAATCTGCGTGAGGTCCTTCTCCATGTTTAAAGACTTTCTCCATGTGAGCATGTGAGGAGTCTGCGTGAGGCCCTTCTACATGTTTAAAGACTCTTTCTCCATGTGAGCATGTGAGGAATCTGCGTGAGGCCCTTCTCCATGTTTAAAGACTTTCTCCATGTGAGCATGTGAGGAATCTGCGTGAGGTCCTTCTCCATGTTTAAAGACTCTTTCTCCATGTGAGCATGTGAGGAATCTGCGTGAGGCCCTTCTACATGTTTAAAGACTCTTTCTCCATGTGAGCATGTGAGGAATCTGCGTGAGGCCCTTCTACATGTTTAAAGACTCTTTCTCCATGTGAGCATGTGAGGAATCTGCGTGAGGCCCTTCTACATGTTTAAAGACTCTTTCTCCATGTGAGCATGTGAGGAATCTGTGTGAGGTCCATCTCCAGGTTTAAAGATTCTTTCTCCATGTGAGCATGTGAGGAATCTGTGTGAGGTTCATCTGCAGGTTTAAAGACTCTTCTCCATGTGAGCATGTGAGGAATCTGTGTGAGGTCCATCTCCAGGTTTAAAGACTCTTTCTCCATGTGGGCGTGTGAGGTCCATCTCCAGGTTTAAAGAGGTTCGCCTGCCACGGTGTTGGCCCCTTGTCTTAAATTTTGATATGTGTATTTTGATACCATCTTAAACATTTTCAGTATTGTTAAAAGTTTGAATTAAATCTGAATATGCCAAGATATTCATGGTATTTTTTGAAGGGAATCCAGAAGTCAATACTCTAGTTACAGAACTTACTGAAAGGAGATTCCTATACAGTAGAACCTCCATCGTTGGCCACCTACCTACAGTGACCAGCTCCTTAAGTTGACCTGATTTTCATGAACTGGACATGCACTTCATGTATGTATCAGTTTCTGGTTTCTTAATGTTGACCACTGCCATATATTGGCCAGTTTGTTACTTGTCCCTTGGGTGGTTAACTTACAGAGGTTCTGCTATATTTTATAAAATTGTCAGTTCATCTTAAGATTAATCATTTTTTTTTCAGAGTAACAGCACATAGGATATCGCTTAATTGTGTAGTTTGTTTGGGTATATAAACTACCTCAAAAGAAGATTTTGACTTTTTTATTTGAAGAAAATAAGCAATCATAAAATAGCCTAGTAAAACTTAGATATGTGTACCTTTAATGCAGACTCTTAATTTATGGTTACAAAAGGCAATGATAGAAACATAAGTTGTACCATTTATTAACATATTGATTTTTGTAAATCAGTTTCCCTTTTTTCATAATTAGGTAGAAACAGAAAAGAAAGATGTTCTTGATTTTGGTGACTTGACTTACGGAGGCTGGAAAGCTCTCCCACTAAAACTGATAAACAGGACACATGCCTCCGTGCCGGTCAGGCTGATCATTAATGCGGTGAGTACGAACACACTAGGAGACTGTTTGCAGGATGCATGTGGATTTGTACACACTGTTGAGATCATTCTTGGTTAGTTGTTCCTATGTGATACGTTTTTTTAAAGGATTTTGTTGACAAATTTCATATTATACTATTGGCTCTACTGAAACTGCTTCTTCTATTTTTGAGCAGAATGCCATAGCCTGGCGCTGTTTCACATTTTCCAAGGAGCCCATCCATGCTTCTGGGAAAGCCACTCCTTATACTGGTGTGGGGGCTCAGCTGCCAGGCCCCTCTGTGGTCAGTCACATGATGCCTGCCAGTCACGATGGACAGGTAAGTGAGTGGGGGAATGGAGAATTGGCTTAGAATTAAAGGAAGTTCAGTTTCCAAACTATTCTTCTTTCATTAAGATCTCAAGTTTAATACCAGCATACATTAATACAATTTTTTTTTTTTTTTTATTTTATAGGATCCAGAATTTCTGATAATTTGGGTTCTTTTCCATAGTCCAAAGAAACGAATCAGTCCTTCAGGTATCATGTTTATATTTTGTGGGAATTGCTTTAGTTTGCAGTTAAAGCGATTACTGACTTAACACTTATTTCCTCTGTCAGTGAATGTGAATGTTCGAGTAATTTGTTAAGTATTCTGTGTTGTTTTGAGAATGGGGCAGGTGGCTGTATGGGCCTAGCCTGTGCCAGTGTAGGGTGACCAGAGCTAGTGCCAGTGAAACCTTCTAGAGTTTTTCTCTCTCTCTTTTTTTTTTCTTGAGACAGAGTCTCACTTTGTTGCCCTCAGTAGAGTGTGGTGGCATCATAGCTCACAGCAACCTCAAACTCTTGGGCTTAGGCGATTCTCTTGCCTCAGCCTCCCAAGTAGCTGGGACTATAGGCGCCTGGCACAAGGCCTGGCCACTTTTAGCGGCAGAATCTCTCTCTGGCTCAGGCTGTTCTTGATCCTATGAGCTCAAGCAATCCACCCGCCTCAGTCTCCTGAAGTGCTAGGATTACAGGCGTGAGCCACTGTGCCTGGCCTTAGAGTTTTTCTCTTAATCGATCTTACCACACATCTACTAGTTGTATGTTTTCTTTCTTTTTCTGTCATTCTCTCTGCTTATTTTCATTCCTCTTTAGATTCTTTTAAAAATCTTCTTGCCTAAATTGTCTTGTTGCCTCTAAGAGCATTGTGTTGGACTGCTAATGATATTTAGAATTATGTAAGTCTCTGGTGTCTGAACTGAAAGAATGAGCCTTTACAGAGATTCTAGACTCAGCAGAAGAATTTTTGGCAAAAGTTGATGTAGAAGTTGACAGTCCGAACCCCACACCCATCCTTGGAAGTGTTGGTCTCCGAGCACGAGCAGGAACAGCTAGGATACACGCTCCTCGAGACTTACAGGTGCCCTCCTCTCCTCTGGCCATGATTGTTTTGTGTTCAGATTGACTTAGCTTTAATTATAATAGTTTTTCTTAATGTTTGACTTTCCTCCTCTAGACTATGCATTTGTTGGCCAGTGTGGCTTCCTCAACAAAACAAAATTTGCCTTTGAAAAATGCTGGAAATATTGAAGTTTATTTAGATATCAAGGTAAGAATTTCTGTCACTGTGCTAGGGAACAGTCTCCTGACTGTGAGGCGCTCCTCACCTTCTGAAGGCTGTGCTCCTGCCCTGTCTGAGCGTCCTGAGGGTCAGACAAGAGACTTGTTGTGAGTGTCTGGGAACTCAGGTGTTGCACTAGTGTAAAGTACATACCAATGTGCTTTGACTCTGATATCTCGTATCTGGAGCACGAGGACTAAGGTCTATATGTCATCTTGTGGCTGGGTGGAATTGGTGAAGAGTGATCCACACCTGTGGACATTATTTCTGAGACCTGTGGGTGAGTGAGGAGGAGTTAGTGATAAGGAATTGGAGATGAGTTGGGAGGTAAGGTTTGTTAAGAAAGAAGGAAAAGTGTACTTTCCGAGAGAATATGACAAGCTGAGATAGTGATGGACAAGGAGCAAGGGACAAATAACCTGTCCTAGTAAATGAGAAAGGCACACAAGACGAGAGTAAATGAATGAAAGCCACGTTTAGTTAAGATTCTGTCACTGTTTAGGTCCCAGAACAAGGAGGTCACTTTTCAGTGGACCCAGAGAATCTCTTCCTTAAGCCTGGAGAAGAACATGAAGTTGTAGTTTCATTTACTCCAACAGATTTCAAAGCCTGTGAAGAAAGGTAACATAAAAATGTTTATAATGAGAAAACATCTCTCAAAGCTCAGTTATGCCTCATAACCCACAGTGTGAATGGTGAAGGACATACTCTACTTGACTTAATAAACGATATTGCTCTACTTAATTTCTTTCCTTCAGATTTTCTTCTTTTTGTTACTAAAATTGTCCTTTTAAACCATCTGAATAGAAATTAAGAAATCACTATTTTCTTTCCTCTTTTTTTTTTTTTTTCCTTTTTTTAGAGACAGAGTCTCACTTTGTTGTCCTTGGTAGAGTGCCGTGGCATCACAGCTCATAGCAACCTCCAGCTCTTGGGCTTAGGCAATTCTCTTGCCTCAGCCTCCTGAGTAGCTGGGACTACAGGCACCTACCACAACGCCCGGCTATTTTTTTGTTGTTGTTGCAGTTGTCATTGTTGTTTGGCAGGCCCAGGCCTGGTTCAAACCTGCCTGCCTCAGTGTATGTGGCCGGCGCCCTAACCACTGAGGTATGGGTGCCGAGCCAAGAAATCACTATTTTCAAGTGTATTCTGGCAAAGGTAAATAATACAATATCAATTTTGATGTTTCTCATTAACTTTTTCTCTTTCTCCCAGGAAAAAGAAAAGAAAGGAATTACTGTTGTTAATTTAAGATAATTTTCCCTATCCATTCTCCAGGCCAATCATAAGTGTACATCAGCATAGTCAGAACAACACTGTCATTAGCTTGCTTGTACAAATGTAGCTTAAACTCCTCTATCCTGACAAACACAAGGCTCACCCTGCCTGGGTTACTGGATGCCTGCATGGGCTCAGTCTGCTCTCAGCATCTTGCAGAAGAGGAGAGTTGAGTCTGGTCTGCACCAGTGTGAATACTTGTGCCTGGAATGCTTACCCTCAACTTCCTTGAGCTGACTCCTTCTGGGAAGCTTTCCTCGACTCTTCTCAAGTTTCTCATGAATAGCATTCACTAGGCACCATGATCTCTCACATCCCACCGTGTAGATGGTTTTGTCATCATCTCTGTCTTGTCTGTATTCTTCTCTGGAGTAGAGCCTCAGAAGGTGGGGATATCGTTATATCCTTGGCACCCAGTTCAGTCTCTTGGACAAAAGTAGCATGTAAAAAATAGTTGCCAAGATAATTCAGTACAGGACATTTAATTTAGATTTCCTTCTTGTTAGGAGCTTGAAAATATTTGTGCAGCCATTTGGACCTCAGTATGAAGTTGTGTTAAAAGGTGAAGTACTTTCTTCAGGAAGTGAGCCTCTGCCACCCGGATCTTGCTGTTCAGATAGTCCATTGATTTTCTCCAACAAACAGTTTCTGGCTTGGGGCGGTGTTCCTCTTGGTAGAACACAGTAAGTGTCAAAGATTGACAGGTAATCAATTATTTGTATATGTGTTGGAGAAAATTTGTCTTACAGACAATATTAGGGCTAAATTGTGCAGATTGGAAAAGCCTTCTAGATGGGCACATGTCCTCATTCATCCTTTCCTTTTAAGATACATTCCAGTCCCAATTCCATCTTAACTGGCTGCAGAAAGCCATTACACATTTCCCCTACAACATAGGGATCTGCTGAAGATGGACCGTTACCTTAGACTCTCTGCCTCACACTCTGCACTTTTCCAAAGCCCAGCTGGAGAAGAACTTCACAGACAGCTGCATAAAGAACATGCAGGCCATCTGTTCTTCCAAGGAACCTGGATTATCTCAATCCAACAACCACATGGTTTCAGCAAAACCCAGAAGCGTGCTTTTGACATACCGCACTTGGGTGTCACACTTCCAGACCATACAGAACACACCTGAAATGGGTTGGGGCTGGGCTGGCCCATCCTAGTAAATGGGGTACAGCATTTATTGTTAAATTGTTTTCCTTTGAGACTCACTATATTTATGCAGATTTGTCTTTAAAAAAGATCTCTGGAAGAAACCTCTCTCAAAAGTCTGTAGTGGAAACAGTAATTAGTGTTTTCTTAAATTCTGAGCACACTTGGTCATTTGATTGACTCTCTTTACAGAAACCCAGACTTCCTGCCTCCACTGATTACTACTCGAAAATGATAAAAGAATTTATAATTTTTTAGCCAGGCGTTGTGGCGGGTGCCTGTAGTCCCAGCTGCTTGGGAGGCTGAGGCAAGAGAATCGCGTAAGCCCAACAGTTAGAGGTTGCTGTGAGCCGTGTGAGGTCATGGCACTCTACCTGAGGGTGGTACAGTGAGACTCTGTCTTTACCAAAAAAAAAAAGAATTTATAATTTTTATAAATTAAAAATAAATAAAAATGAAGCATTTACAAAATGATGCTTTGTTCAGGGAAGTCTCCCCAGTCAGTGTGCCTGTGGAAGGCTTTTCCCAGCCATGCAGGAGCTAACAGGACAAGGCGTAGACCTCGGCTTGAGTAATTTCTCGTTTGCTAATCTTCAAAGTTTGAGTAAAATAGAGATTTTGCTCGTGTATTCTCCATTCTCCAATGAAGAGAGGATTCATGTATTTTCAAAGGTTAGAGCGTTGTCAACCAGCTGTTATTCATATGTCCATCGTATAACATGGACTTGCATGGTAACTTTTTAAAAGTAGGATTAATTCAATAT
The DNA here is from genome assembly GCF_027406575.1 of Nycticebus coucang. Taxonomy (NCBI): domain Eukaryota; kingdom Metazoa; phylum Chordata; class Mammalia; order Primates; family Lorisidae; genus Nycticebus; species Nycticebus coucang. Next base: position 1,080,234 of record NC_069798.1, read on the forward strand.
ACTTTTTAAAAGACTACTTTGTACAAATGATTGTCTTGGTCTAAGACTCCTGTTGCCCTGAGAGCTCAGTTGATCTGAGTATCCCAGGGAGGTGTGGGGTAGACTTAGTGAATGTCTTCTCCTAGATTTTCATTGTTGATATTTTATGAGACAGATAATACCTACACTTAATAAGGTCAGTTGAAGAGATAGAGTTAGAGATAGATTAAGCCAGAAAGCTTCTCTGATAAGTTAAGTCCACATTTTCACAAACATAAGAGCTTTTAGTTCCAGGCACTGAGGTATAGTCAGTCCATTGCTAGATGCCATGGATAGTTTTATTCTAATTGCCTATTTTTGTACCACTATTCATGGAGGAAAACTGTATTTAAAATATGTAATTGTTTTTAGGCTTCAGAAAGTAGCTTTGAGAAATAATTCTACATCTGCCACCCAACATCTCCGGCTTGTCATCAGAGGACAAGATCAAGACTGCTTTCAGGTCAGTGAATGCCTGTTCTCCCTTCACCTCCGCCCTGAGGGCTGCGAGTGCCTGGTGTCCCTTCACTTCTGCCCTGTGGGCTGCGAGTGCCTGGTCTCCCTTCACTTCTGCCTTGAGGGCTGCGAGTGCCTGGTCTCCCTTCACCTCCGCCCTGAGGGCTGCGAGTGCCTGGTCTCCCTTCACTTCTGCCTTGAGGGCTGCGAGTGCCTGGTCTCCCTTCACTTCTGCCATGAGGGCTGCGAGTGCCTGGTCTCCCTTCACCTCCGCCCTGAGGGCTGCGAGTGCCTGGTCTCCCTGCACCTCCGCCCTGAGGGCTGCGAGTGCCTGGTCTCCCTTCACACCCTTCACCTCGCCCTGAGGGCTGTGAGTGCCTGGTCTCCCTTCACACCCTTCACCTCGCCCTGAGGGCTGCGAGTGCCTGGTCTCCCTGCACCTCCACCCTGAGGGCTGCGAGTGCCTGGTCTCCCTGCACCTCCGCCCTGAGGGCTGCGAGTGCCTGGTCTCCCTTCACACCCTTCACCTCCGCCCTGAGGGCTGCGAGTGCCTGGTCTCCCTGCACCTCCGCCCTGAGGGCTGCGAGTGCCTGGTCTCCCTGCACCTTGCCCTGAGGGCTGCGAGTGCCTGGTCTCCCTTCACACCCTTCACCTCCGCCCTGAGGGCTGCGAGTGCCTGGTCTCCCTGCACCTCGCCCTGAGGGCTAGTGCCTGGTCTCCCTTCACACCCTTCACCTCCGTTCTGAGGGCTGCGAGTGCCTGGTCTCCCTTCACTTCTGCCCTGAGGGCTGTGAGTGCCTGGTCTCCCTTCACTTCTGCCCTGAGGGCTGCGAGTGCCTGGTCTCCCTTCACGTCCGCCCTGAGGGCTGCGAGTGCCTGGTCTCCCTTCACCTCCGCCCTGAGGGCTGCGAGTGCCTGGTTTCCCTTCACCTCCGCCCTGAGGGCTGCGAGTGCCTGGTCTCCCTTCACACCCTTCACCTCCGCCCTGAGGGCTGCAAGTGCCTGGTCTCCCTTCACTTCTGCCCTGAGGGCTGCGAGTGCCTGGTCTCCCTTCACAGTTTGGCTCTGTCCAGGTCCAGAACACGGACAGATGCAGATGAGCTTGTGTTAATGGTGTGTTTTATTTGTGCTACTGCTTTGTTTTATGCAGTGATTGTTTTTCAATTGTAGCTCCAGAACACTTTTGGTTCGGAGGAGCGATTGACTAGTAACTGTGAAATCAGAATTCACCCCAAGGAAGACATTGTCGTCTCTGTGTTGTTCGCACCTACTCGGTTGTCTTGTATGTTGGCTAAACTGGAAATCAAACAACTTGGAAATCAGTCACAGCCAGGCATTAAGTTCACAGTAAGATGATTTCATTGCCTCTCCCCCTCCACCCCTGGAGCTTATGACATGTTGTAACTATTGGTTTAATGTTGGTAAATTTCATATACTCTGCTTTTAATGTGAAAATATGTGATTGTCTACTTCCAAATAAGTTAGAGAGATTTGTAAACTTGCTTTGTAGAATTATCAAGATGTAAAAGTCACCAGCAATAGTAGTCCTGTAATCTCCAATCTCTCTTCAAATGCTTTTTAGTTCCATTTTAGTTTGAGAATTTCGAAATGTGCCTACCTTTTTAGGAACACATCTTTGGGTAAGTCCAGATGAAGCTAATTTAAAATGTTGACTTTTCAATTAAATTTTATTCTTTCAGTTCAGCAAAATTATCATCTTAGTTCAGTTTGCTATAACCAAGTACCAGACGCCGGGTGATTCATAACAAGCACAGATTTATTATTCATAGTTCTGGGAGTCGGGACGGCAAGGTCAAGGCCCTAGCAGTTGAGTGTCTGGTGGCTGCTCTCCATGCTCACACGAGGGAAGGGACAAGAACATTGCCACCAGCCTCTACTGTGAGGTGCGAGTCCCATTCCTGGGGCAGTGCCCTCCTGACTCAGTCACTTCCCCAAAGGCTCCATCAGTCAGGGCTGACAATTGTGGTCAGGCTTCCACCTGGGGATCCTGGCAGGGCCCCGCATTAAGACTGTACCAGATATGTGTATCTATTGACAAGAGTTTGTTACACTCAAGGATTTAAGCCATTCATGTATATGAATTATAGATCTAGAACAATTAGAGATGGAAGTAGTAAACTTTAGGAAAGGAAGAGGTCAGAGCAAGGTGATCTAAGAAAACGTGAGCTACGTGAAAGTGCATAGGTATTTGGCAACAGGGCTGGGATTAAAATTTTGCTTCTATTTCTTAATGTCAAGGAGGGAATGTGATAAATTAACAATATCTAAAAGCTAAAAAATTAGATATATATGGCCAATGAAGCTTTGTTTGACACTGGAGCTTGACATTTTCTCTGGAGTCACTTAATTGGCCCCATGTGCTATGATGGACAAAATTGTTTAAAGGTAAGTGGTCATTTTAACAGTTGCCTCCTTACAAGTGAGCCCAGGACACAGTGCCAGAGGAGTAATGTACTTGGGCGTCCAGCTCTGATGATCTGGTTTAATGTGAGGATAAAGCTTGGTTTGTGGAGAGAACTAAATGGGCTGCATGTTTCAGACTTCCTGAATATATTCTGAATAGTTTCAGGTTTGCAAAGGAAGAATCTCTAGAGAACTACTGACTGGTGATTTAAGACTATTTGATTTGACAGTTAGCCAAGTAAAATTTTGGGTTTGACATCTTAAGGCAAACAAGGATCTTAGTGGGGGTCCTTCCTGCACAGCCAGCCAGCCCATCCTCTCACAGGTGGGCAGAGTGGGGTTGGCCCATGGGTCATAGATGAATGTGGCTTTTATTTCACCGGAAGACGCAGACTGTTCATATTGCCTCTTTGTGAAGATAAAGCAGCCTGGAGGTGGTGGAGTGGTAGGTGAGCGGGAAAGTCCAGGAAAGGAGCCCTTTCTCTGCAGCACTCCCCTGGACAAGCCCCTCCCACTCTCATCTGTGGAGGGGGCTAGTTGCCAACCCATCTTCCACATTTGGTTGGGAGGGACAAATGATGTGATCTGTGATCTGCATACTGTAGGCGTGGTGAGACTATAGTACTGAGTAAATTTTTATTTGGTGCATGTTGGGTGTGTGCCAGGCACTGTCTTTAAGAATCAGTGTGTGGGGGAGTGTGTCCCCCAAAACTCGTGTGTTGGAAACTTTCTCCCCAGTGCCACAGCATTGAGAGGCGGGGCATTGGAGGAGGTGTTTAGGCCTGAGGGCTCTGCCCTCTTTAGTGGGTTAGTGCCTTTTTTTGTCGCTCTTGGTAGAGTGCTGTGGCATCTAGCTCACAGCAACCTCAAACTCTTGGGCTCAAGTGATCCTATTGCCTCAGCCTCCCAAGTAGCTGGGACTACAGGCACCCACCACAACGCCCTGCTATTTTTAGAGACTGGGTCTCGCTCTGGCTCAGGCTGGTCTCAAACCTGTGAGCTCAGGCAATCACCTGCCTTGGCCTGCCAGAGTGCTAGGATTATAGGTGTGCCTGGTCGGGTTAGTGCCTTTACAAAAGGGCTCAACAGAGGGAAATTTGAAATGCCCCCAAATGAGAAACTTTCTGAGTGCTGACATGACACTGAAAGGAAGGCTCCTTGGAGCATTTTGGAATTCAGAATACTCAACTGGTATGATGCAGATATTCCAAATCTTGAAATGCTCTGGTCCCAAGCATTTCAAATAAGGGATATTCAACCTATAATTAGGAATGAAAGGTAATTTTTAAAGATGAACATTTTAAAGAGCATGGGAATTTTCTTTTCTGGCAGGGCATTCTCCTTGCATTGTTATTTATGGCATGTAATCTGTGCACCTTTGTTTCCTTTGAGCCTTGGGGAGCAGGAACAGATGGTATTTCCAGGCCTGGGCCGGTGCCAGTGTATTTGTCCTTGAAGAGTTGTTGGATTTTTTGTCATCAGTTTAGTCCCTTTTACCTGCTTCTGTCTGACACTGGCTACACCAAACACTAAGAAAATTATATGATAATAGATTTTTTTTCTTCATAACATTTTGTTCTGAAAAATTTCAGAATTACTAAGAAGTTTAAAGTTCATACAGTAAACACCCACATACCTATGACTTAGATTCTACAGTTAACATTTTGCCATATTTCTTTTCCCACATGTCTAACCATCCATCAGTTCATCTATTACTGTATTTTAAAAAAAATAATTGCAAACATCAGTGTATTTCACCCTCAAAAACTTTCGAGGGCGGCGCCTGTGGCTCAGTGAGTAGGGTGCTGGCCCCATATGCCGAGGGTGGCGGGTTCAAACCCAGCCCCGGCCAAACTGCAACAACAACAACAAAAAAAAAATAGCCGGGCGTTGTGGCGGGCGCCTGTAGTCTCAGCTGCTCGGGAGAATGAGGCAGGAGAATTGTGTAAGCCAAAGAACTGGAGGTTGCTGTGAGTCCTGTGACGTCATGGCACTCTACCGAGGGCCGTAAAGTGAGACTGTCTCTACAAAAAAAAAAAAAAAAAAAAACTTCCTAAGCAAGCATCCCTAGACTAATCTGTTGTTTTGGGTGGTTTTTGTTTGTTTGTTTGTTTTTTGAGACAGAGTCTCACTATGTTGCCCTGGGTAGAGTGCCATGGCGTTACAGCTCACAGCAACCTCAAACTCCTGGGCTTAAGCGATTCTCTTGCCTCAGCTTCCCAAGTAGCTGTGACTATAGGCGCCCGCCACAACACCCGAATATTGTTTGGTTATAATTGTCATTGTTGTTTGGCAGGCCTGGGCTGGGTTCTGTTCCGCCAGCTTCAGTGTATATGGCTGGCGCCCTAGCCTCTGAGAGACAGGCATGGAGCCTAATCTTTTTATTACTATTTCTGTATCATCTAAGCTTGGCTTTTATAACTGTAGGTATCCACAGCACTATCAGAGTGCAGATAGTTGTGCAGCTCTTTGCTGTGTTTTTCTTTTAGGACCAAAGTTCTTAACATAATGCTGGGCTGGATGTGGGTAGCTACTAGCTGAGGTGTACAAATAGTACCGTTTTTATTTGTATTAAATCTTTCTGCATTTTTTTCTGGGTATAATTCAGTCTTCTGCTTTCTACTTACATTAAAATAATTTTGGATACGTGTATTTTCTTTCAGATACCTTTGTCTGGATATGGAGGAGCAAGTAATCTTATTTTGGAAGGTGTTAATAAACTGTCTGACAGTTACATGGTAACAGTGGATGACTTAATACCTGGCAAAGAAGATAGAATTGTTTTTTCTGTCCGCAACACTGGCTCCCGAGCAGCTTTCGTTAAAGCTGTAGTTTTTAAGGATTCTCAGAAAAAGGTTTTGTTGGATCCTGAAGTACTGAGGATTTTTCCAGATAAATTTGTCCTCAAGGAAAGAACACAAGAAGTAAGTATAAAAGACTCTGCATTAAAAGCTGAACTCATTTTTTGATTAAATTAATGATTATGTGTTTCATGGCCAAAAGCTAAAATGATATTTGAAAATCGTGTAGAAATAGAAGTGTTTCTATGGTATAATTGGAAACGCCTGACAGATGCCTGGTGTCTGTATCTTAAGAATTTACACACAGTGAAATGACTTACAAGAAAAATATTTAATATTTACTCCTGATTTTTTCTCTTGGCATCAGGATGTTACTTTAATATATAATCCATCAGACAGAGAGAGCAATTACAAAGCTGCAACACAACTGTCCACTGTGTACTTCTTTGGTGGAGATGAAATCTCAAGACAGCAATATCGAAGGTAGATTACTTACACAATGCTGGGAACCCTTCAGTGGAAACAATGAGGGCTCAGGTGGTTTGGGATTTGTGAACTGGTAAATGAAAACCGTGGTAAAATTTGTGTGGCTGATAAGTTACCATGTTGTGTGGAAGAAATAGCCACAGGAAACTCAACCCCTGTGTTTCCTTATGATATGCATTCTTTTGTAGACATGTATTGTGCCTGTTTTTCAATAAGAGTGTCATACTGCATAACAGGACCATGTTTGTTTGTTTGTTTGTTATAAAGAGACAGTCTCAGTTTGTTGGCCTCAGTAGAGTGATAGGGCATCACAGCTCACAGCAACCTCCAGCTCTTGGGCTTAAGCGATTCTCTTGCCTCAGCCTCCCAAGTAGCTGGGACTACAGGCATTGCTACAATGCCTGGCTAAGGACCATGTTCTTAGTACAATAGATCTAGAAAATACCTAAGAACTACTGAAAGATTATATGGTATCAACACACCTGCACCTGTAATTTGGAATATTTCTGAGGAAGCAGTGAATTATTTGAAAGGATCAAGTAGTATTTTAGAAATGTGTAAGATGGGGCAGCGCCAGTGACTCAGTGAGTAGAGCACCGGCCCCTTACACCGAGGGTGGCGGGTTCGAACCTGGGCCCCAGCCAAAACTGCAACAAAAAAATATCCGGGTTTTGTGGCGGGCGCCTGTAGTCCCAGCTACTTGGGAGGCTGAGGAAAGAGAATCGCCTACGCCCGAGAGCTGGAGGTTGCTGTGAGCTGTGACACCACAGCACTCTGCCAAGGACAACAAAGTGAGACTCTGTCTCTAAAAAAAAAGAAAAAGAAATGTGTAAGATGTTTATCTTGTACCTATTTAAAGCATCTACTTCTTTAAAATCTAATATATCTAGCTCAAATATAATTTAATGCACTAAACTGTTGGCAAATTCAAGGTATTGATTAAGGTTTAGGTATGATTTAAACATAAATTACAGTTTTGTGTGTTGAATTCTAGATTCTTTTATTGTAGGTTGTTTTCCTAGATCAGAAGACCTAAATATAAGTGAAGCTCATGATGTTTTATGATAGTGGGAAATGATTAGAAGGGGTTACAGATGAATTCAGCAATCTGCCTTCATCCAGCCCTGCCTGCTGTGCTGTGGTTTTATTCTGATACAGAAACTGGGAAATTGTTTTGTTCTTAATTTGTTGAGGACTGTAAAAGTTTAAAAAGAGGATGTTTAATGGTAACTTGCTACATAGCGTAGGAACAGACCAAATGTGAAGAGCTCAACTTTGAACCAGTTTTTTTTTTCTTAATTAAATATTTTAGAGATAGAAACTTCTTTGGTTATAGAAAGCAATGTATTGTTTTACAATTCCTCTTTGCTGTAAAATTATAATTAGATTTTTCTTTGTTAAACGTCTAAGTTTTATGGAGAAATTTACATCACATTTTCTCACTCCAAAAATTCTCTCAAAGAGACCAGACTAGGTTTATAGTCATGTGGTAATTTAAACATTTCCCTCTGAGGTACATCATTTTTTAGCATGTTCTTCTTCTTTTTTTTTTTGCAGTTTTTGGCTGGGGCTGGGTTTGAACCCACCACCTCCAGCATATGGGGTCAGCACCCTACTCCTTTGAGCCACAGGCGTCACCCAGCATGTTCTTTTTTATTCTGAGACAAATTTCTAACTGTGACCAAATTATCACAAATACTGAAAATGTCAGACCTGAAAAATATCTACTTTTACTCTTTCTTCTACTTTTGTATTAGGAAGTTCTTTTGTTGGTGTCAGTGTTTAACTGAAACTGTTGATTTTACTACTTATATGCAAATTTTAAGGGAAATTCCAAAAGTTTTCTTCTAGCTATGAGATCTATGTATTGTGGGATTTGGATAGTGGGATTTGCCAAGTGATTAATGAAAATCTTATTAAATCTTACTAATAAAAATCTGTGTTGCTAGAGCCTTGTCTCATGAACCAGAGATTATAAAACAGATACTTCCAGAACATAGTGTGCTGCGAAACATTGACTTTGCTGAATCATTTCAAGATGAGCTACTAGTAACTGAAGGTAAGAATTTTAACGTGTCTCCATGTCTTAAATCTTTTGGATCATTTATGGTATTATCTAGGTCCAGTGATATCAGAAGGAAAAGTGTTCATTTGGATATGTCAGTCCGTGTTTGAGCCATAGCTCTGCTATATGAATTCAAACAAATTATACCACTGAAATTCAGTTTCCTTATCTGTAAAATGGGAAGAAGAATGTTATCTGTCTTTTCCTCCGTACAGAGTTTTTATGAGATCAAATGAATAGGCTTTGCTAGATAAATGTTAGATGTTATTAATATTTTACTGCTCTTAGTCTCTGGGTAGGCTTGTAAACAGGCAGACAGTGGTCATTATTAAACTCCTATTAGGCTGGGCACAAAGGCTCCTGTCAGTAATCCTAGCACTTTGGAAGGCCCAGGCAGGAGAATGATTTGAGGCTAGGAGTTTGAGACTAGCTTGGGCAAGAGTAAGACCTCATCTCTGCAAAAAAATAAAAAAATTAGACAGGCATGGTCTATAGGTATTTGCCTATAGACCTGACCAGCCACGCAGGAGGCTGTGGCAGGAATTGGAGGCTGCAGTGAGCTGTGAGGATGCCACTGCACTCTAGCCTGGGAGATTGAGTGAGACCTTGTCTTCAAAACAGATCTCAGATTAATGCTACTTAAGATTTGATTGTGAACTGGCACTCATGCTGAAGTTTCTATGCTATTGTAAGAGTTATGGGAGATGAGATGGGGGCAAAAAAAAATCCAAAATAGATAGTGATGAAGTGACCGTGACTAGGTGATTATCCCTATTTGAGTTCAAATATTAAATAGTGCTTATTTATTATAAAAAGTATATGTATGGAGACATACAAATTATGTAAAAACGTGTGCACAGATTTTCACTGAGGGCAACATGGTGAGACTCAGTCTAAAAAAAAGAAAAAAAACACCAAGAAGTTAGATATAACTTTAATGCCCAAGAATAGGAGGCAGTAGAAAATTTTAAAACCTTTAGAGCAGTGAAATTTATCTCTACTAAATGACATGGAAAGCTGTTCATTTATTACAAAATATCTTATTTTAAAAGTGTGTATAGTAGGATCTCATTTTGGTAAAAATAATTTACCTATATGTGTAATGAGTAAAATCACCGGAGTATACACAGCAAAATATTAAGTGGCAGAACTTCAGGTGATAGTTGGTTCCTTCTATTTTTATTTACTGGTTTTTAATTGATGGAATATATTTTGCTTCTAAAATGTGAAATGATAAAGGAAAGGATACTTATGCCTTAGTAGGGGTGTGGACTAGTCTGTGACCTTTCCAGTAAAGTAACATCTCAAAGCGGAAGCAGAGGAGACAGTTGAAAACGGTGAGCAGCTTGGAAAGGGCTTGTCAGCAGGGTGCCGAGGGAGTGGGGTGAGGAGAGAGACCCATCTCTGCCACTGCAGCCCCTTGTCTCCTCCTCATAGCAAGGACCCAAATAAAAGGTGGAACTATACAGAAATGGAACAGTAACACTCAGTAACTCACTACAAGAGTGGTGAAGACTGCGATTAAAAATAAGCAGCAAGAGTTCGCAGTGGTTTGGAAGATTGCATGGCCCTGATTGACCAAGCAGCTGTTGGTTGAATGGGTGCACACATGGTGAGAACACACAGGGTGCCCCTGCACTGTGTGGACACTGGGGTTTGTGGCGCAGGAAGCTGCCTTGTCCAGGAGGGGCCTCCTAACTAAGCAGAAGGCAGAAGATGAAGGAGTGTCTGGAGAGGGCCCTGACAGACCGTGTGTAGGAATCTGGAGGGGGCACCTCAAGTAGAAAGAGGTGACTAAGGAGCTGGACTTGAAGAAAGGGGAGGAGTTGACAGGGTGGAGAAAATGGGACCCAAGTGAGGAAGAATCTTCCAAGTGGAGGGAATTGTAAAATCAAGTAATGTGTTTTGTTAACGGTTGTGTTGATAAACCTAACCAAGAGCTGTGTAACCTTCCAAGATCGCCCCTTTGAGATGGTGTATTTATTGTCCAGATGAATGGAAAAAACAATCCTACTTTTTAAAAATGTTGGTTAATACCATAAATCATCTACGAGATTGTCATTGTTGAATTTTGTATGTGATTATTTTGAACAGCATTTGCTTGAACACACCACTACATATATTTGTAATAGTCTTTTACAAAATGTGTTATTTGTGGCAATATTTTCATCATTGATTAAAACTTTCATTGTCAGATGTCTTGGTTAAGTTAATATAAATTTAAATTTAGTTACTATGTTCTTTTAAAATTTCCACTAAAGGCTCGGCACCTGTAGCACAGTGCTCACGGCACCAGCCACATACACCAAGGCTGAGAAGTTCAAACCCAGCCTGGGCCAGCTAAACAACAGTGACAACTGCAACAAAAGCAACAAAAAATTGTCAGGGTTGTGGCAGGAGCCTGTAGTCCTAGCTACTTGGGAGACTGATGCAAGAGAATCTCTTAAGCCCAAGAATTTGAGGTTGCTGTGAGCTGTGACACCACAGCACTCAATGGCACTCTACCCCGGTGACAAAGTGACACTGTCTCAAAAAAAAAAAAAATAAATAAAAATAAATAAAATTTCCATTAAAAATATATGATACTTGTTCAACTACACTTGATAGGTTCAGTTTAGATAATTTTAAAGTGTGATATTTATATATTTTAATTTATATGTAGAATATAAAACACTCTTACAAAGTACAGTAGAACCTCCATACCTCACCACCTCCATACATTGACCATCTCCTTAAGTTGACCTGATTTTCATAGACTGGCTGGAGATTTCCTTATGTTGACCACCTCTGGATGTTGATCAGTTTGTGACAGTCCCGTGGATGGCCGCCTTTCAGGGCTCTGCTGGATCTTGCGTGGACAGATCTGGGGGGGCCTGATCTAGAGATGTCACTTGGGGCATTATTTTATTAATCTAAAAATAATTATGTTAATAGTACCTGGTTTATAGATTTGTTTAAATTAATTGTCTGTGAGATTGCCATTCACAAAGTACCTTAACCTCTTTGTTCTTTAAATTTTTACCTTTTTTATTTTTTATTGTTGGGGATTCATTGAGGGTACAAAGAACCAGGTTACACTGCTTGCATTTGTTAGGTAAGGTCCCTCTTATAATTGTGTCTCCTGTCCAAGAGGTGTGTCACACACCCTGACCCACAACCCCCCAAATTCTTTGTCTTTGAAGTGGAGACAATAGTACCTGCCTCATAGAGTTGTTTTGAAAATTAACTAAACTAACATATATAAAGGAATTAGAATAGTGCCTGGCCCATAGCAAACTTTATATAAACGTTAATCGTCATGTATATTTTGAAAAACATTCTTATTTTAATGCTCACAAGAACCCCTGAGATAGGTTGTTACTCTAAGCTGTAATTGAGCTCAGAGAGGTTAAATAACTTTTCAAAGGTCACAGATCTAATGAGTGGTGGGGGTGGGGTTGGTGGTGGGGGTGGGGTTGGGTCCAAGTTCAGGCCCAGCCCTGAGCTGCAGCCCAGTGGCCTGTGCTTTCCTGTGTTAGTCATCAAAATGTCACTTACCCCAACTGTTTTGTGGCTTACAATTACATAAATGTATCCGTTATTTCATGTGAAGATTCATATATTTCAAAACATTATTTTCTATTTCAGTATGTGATCTTCCCCAACGGCCCAATGATGTTCAGCTTTTTTATGGAAACATGTATAAAATTGTTCTTTCAGTAATTGGAGAATTCAGAAATTCCATTTCTAGCAGAGAATTTCTCCAGTCTTCTTCCAGAGCTAGTTTGGAATCTAAAAGGTAAATTGAATGAACAGAATTCTTTGACCAGATCTCAAGATTTATTTGATTCATAGTAGAGCTGATATTTTCTCCATAGACTTTATTACTATTTTGTCTCAAAATGTTTATTCAGCTTTTTTTTAGTTTAAATTGAAATAATTTCAAACTTTCAGGAAAAGTTTAAAAATATGTACCCTGCGTTCAGATTCCCTATTGGTAACATTCACTACACTTTATATGATCATTCATTACTTGTATATAACCTTTTTCTTTCTGAGCTACCAAAGAGTAAGTTGCAGGCAATGATAACCAGTTAGTCCCAAATTTCCTGGAAACACTCTTTCTGCATAGCCATGGAGAACCCATGGAAAACCCGTCAAAAATTAGGACACTCAACGTTGATGCCCCACTGGTATTTAGGCTGCAGATTCCATTCATATTCCACCCATCCTTCCACTAATGTCCTTTATAGTTAAACCACAAAACAGAAAAATTTCTTTTTGCCCTTTCTTCCTGGCTCAGAATCTAATCTCAGATTGCACTTAGTGAGCCTATGTGTGTACTCTTTTTCAGAATAGAACAGTTCTTAAGCCTTTCCATATGACCAAGATAGCAGAAGGTTGGATTAACAAGTCAGATCCACAGGCTCAAAGATAGTATTTAGCATTAAGCTTTACTAATAATTTGAAGTGAAGCCTGAAGGAGTCCAGGATGGCCTACAGCATTTCCTAGGTCCCTTTTGCAACATTAATTCTTGCATCTGGCTCAGATTTAACACACATTCTCTAAGTTATACGTGTGATACATGGCTTACACAAAAGGGGGCATTATTTTGTACATGAAAGTTCTATTTTATACTTTGATAATTATACAACTTGTGATTTTTTTCAAAGATTTGAACCCCATGGGATCATAAATTTCTGGTTTCTTTACCACAAATAATTCCAGACAGACCAGGTGCATCCTTTTAAAAGCATTTCATGAGAGATGGAGCCTAAGAGTTTGAGGTTGCTGTGAGCTGTGGCGTCACAGCACTCTATCGAGGGAGGAAGGGTGAGAGGTCAGAAAATGGGTATCTCTGCCCAGTGTTGACTTGAAATCAAGGGAGTTTCGGCCCTACCATGTGTTAGGAGAGTCCATGCACTGCACGATGAAACTTTAGTTATGTCATATGCTTTGGAGCTTATAAAATTCAGTGAATTGTAATTTTTTATAATCTGAAGTTTACTTTGTTTTAATACTTAATAAAAATCTTTTTAAACCTTATTAGCACTTCTTACTATAGCATTTTGCCCAGAAGACTGTCCTGTTTTAATGGCTTTATTTTGTGTCAGCATTGTGAAACTAATTATTGTACAGCGTTAGATACAGTAAGTATTTTGTTTTTCTTAAATTCCTAATATTGGGTCATTTTCTTTTTTAATTTTTTTTTTTTTTTTTTTGAGAGAGAGAGTCTCACTTTGTCGCCCTAGGTAAAGTGCTGTGGTGTCATAGCTTACAACAACATCAAACTCTTGGGCTCAAGTGATTCTTTTGCCTCAGCCTCCCAGGTAGCTGGGACTATAGGCTCCCACCACAACGCCCGGCTATTTTTAGACGTGGAGGGTCTCCCTCTGGCTCAAGCTGGTCTCGAGCCCGTGAGCTCAGGTTATCTGCCCACCTCGGCCTCCCAGAGTGCTGTGATTACAGGGGTGACCCACTAAGACCTGCCTATTGGGTCATTTTCTTATAAGTTTTTTAGGAGCCTTCAGATGGCATGCTGAAATCAAGGCAGAAGAAAATTTAAACTGCCGAATACTCTAATAATTAGAGTTTGTTGTAGTATTTGACCTGTACTGTATTTTTTTATGTACACTTTTAAGTATAAACATTATGAAGGAATTTTATTTACTGAAAAACACGAAGTACATAATATGTTTCTAGTTTTGTCTTAAATGTTTTTAGATTTATGAAAAATTCATAGCAAAATGTGACATTGTCTGAACCTTTTTGTTCTCTCTTTTTTTTTTCTTTCTTTCTTTCTTTTTTTTTTTTTGGCGACAGAGTCTCACTTTGTCTCCCTCAGTTAGAGTGCTCTGGTATCACAGCTCACAGCAACCTCAAACTCTTGGGCTCAAGTGATTCTTTTGCCTCAGCCTCCCAAGTGGCTGGGACTACAGACACCCACCACAATGCCTGGCTAGTTTTAGAGATAAGATCTTGCTCTTGCTCACGCTGGTCTTGAATTCCTGAGCTTAGGCAGTCCACAAGCCTCAGCCTCTCAGAGAGCTGGGATTATACAGGCATAAACCACCAAGCCCAGCCCATCGTCTGAACTTTTATCCTTTTTAACTTCTTTTTTCTTGCTTTCTCTCTTAATTTTCTGAATTTAAATAATTTTTTTAGTGACTCAGAAACCTCTGGAAAACACAGTGGCAATATCTCTTTGGATGTTTTACCAGTTAGAGGTCCTCAAGGTTCTTATCTATCACAAGCTGCTCACCCACCTCAGGATGCCTCTGCCTCTGAAGAGATGTGGATGGTCCAACCTGAGCACCTGGTCCTGGTAGCCCCTTCTCCTTGTGAGTATGTTGACAGCCATGCTAAAGACCATGTCCTGGGGTTGAGGCGCTGCCTCCGTACCTGTGGCTTATGTGGTGAGTCCTGTGGATGTGTGCCCTGCCACTGGAGCCTGTCCTTGTCCCAAGGCTGTGCTCCTCTGCTAGGACCCAAGCTCACAGTGGCAGAACCACAGCCCTGGGAGAGCTCACTTGGCACTCACTCACTTGGCTGCCCTTTACCCTGGGAGAGCTGGTTCAGAATAGGATGGGATCTGACGTGTGTGCACATGCAGAGTGAGTTCCTGGTGGTTGGAGAGCTGGTTCAGAGTAGGAGGGGATCTGACCTGTGTCCACATGCAGAGTGTGTGCCTGGTGGTTGGAGAGCTGGTTCAGAGTAGGAGGGGATCTGACGTGTGTGCACATGCAGAGTGAGTGCCTGGTGGTTGGGGAGCTGGTTCAGAGTAGGAGGGGATCTGACGTGTGTGCACATGCAGAGTGGTTGCCTGGTGGTTGGAGAGCTGGTTCAGAGTAGGAGGGGATCTGACGTGTGCACATGCAGAGTGAGTGCCTGGTGGTTGGGGAGCTGGTTCAGAGTAGGAGGGGATCAGACGTGTGTGCACATGCAGAGTGAGTGCCTGGTGGTTGGGGAGCTGGTTCAGAGTAGGAGGGGATCAGACGTGTGTGCACATGCAGCGTGTGTGCCTGGTGGTTGGGGAGCTGGTTCAGAGTAGGAGGAGATCTGACGTGTGTGCACATGCAGAGTGAGTGCCTGGTGGTTGGGGAGCTGGTTCAGAGTAGGAGGGGATCTGACGTGTGTGTACATGCAGAGTGTGTGCCTGGTGGTTGGGGAGCTGGTTCAGAGTAGGAGGGGATCTGACGTGTGTGCACATGCAGAGTGTGTGACTGGTGGTTGGGGAGCTGGTTCAAAGTAGGAGGGGATCTGACGTGTGTGCACATGCAGAGTGTGTGCCTGGTGGTTGGGGAGCTGGTTCAGAGTAGGATGGGATCTGACCTGTGTCCACATGCAGAGTGTGTGCCTGGTGGTTGGAGAGCTGGTTCAGAGTAGGAGGGGATCTGACGTGTGTGCACCTGCAGAGTGAGTGCCTGGTGGTTGGGGAGCTGGTTCAGAGTAGGAGGGGATCTGACGTGTGTGCACATGCAGAGTGAGCGCCTGGTGGTTGGAGAGCTGGTTTAGAGTAGGAGGGGATCTGATGTGTGTGTACATGCAGAGTGAGTGCCTGGTGGTTGGGGAGCTGGTTCAGAGTAGGAGGGGATCTGACGTGTGTGCACATGCAGAGTGAGTTCCCTGTGGTGACAATTTTCAGACCCCACTTCCCCTAACTTCACTCCATGTTGCCAGTGTCTTTGTCGTCTCCTGTCGTGAACAGTTGGGCTCACTTATCAGGGATTTGAAATTCTTGTAATTTAGCAGTTGGGAGATCGAAATAAATCGCATCATTTGTTAAATGTTTGCCTTTTCACTGTTGCTAAATGTAAATTTTATTTTTCTGATACAACAGGTGACTTGGCGAAAACGGCTTGTTTCCAGATTGTAAATAATTGTGCCGTGCTGCTGAGATTCGAGCTGTGCTGGCCGGCGCACTGTCTCACAGTCACACCGCAGCTCGGCTGTGTCTCGCCACAGTGAGTAAGACTGCTATGCTCTTCAGAGTGCAGTCCTGATGCTGTTAGGGTGACTTGCTGTGGGTTAAATTGTCTCACCACCGTGAGGACGACTGCTCTGCTCTTCAAAGTGCAGTCCCAATGCTGTGAGAGTGACGTTCCGTGGGTCAAATAATGTTTCTTTTTAACTTACTGAGCAAAACTTTGCACTGTGCTGATGGTACAGAGTATTTGCTTGTGGAGTAAATGGCACACCATTTTGGGAAGCAGAGGTCACACACAGCCAGCCATGGTTAACCTGAGGTGACAGAGGCAGAACAGAGTCCCTGGAAGAGGACAGAATGCTTTAGTGTCATGCTCTGCCCACAAAATTACAAAAAGGAGCAAAACTGGGCCTGTGACAGGGACAGGGACCACTGTGTGCGTAAAGCCCAAACAAAACAGTTCTGCTGTTCTCTGTCCTTGGCTTGATCTATATTCTCCTGGTTTTGTCCAAAGGACATTTTTTTAGACAAAGCTTTCTGACTTTTTAGTGTGTCTGTGCCCTCCTCTAGTTTACCATTTTCTACACAGAATATACTAAGACCGAAGCCAGATGGTTATACACAGCTCCTCTGCGTGGCTCCTCGCTGGGAGGAGGGCAGCCACACCTGCAGCTTCTCAGAGGCCTTGTCATGCAGCACAACTCTTATACCTGCTTCATATTTGGGGTCAGCATCTTTGCAGAAGGCTGATATGAAGTTTGTTTGCTTTTGCAAAATGACGTGTGTTCATTTAGGGGCATTTATTTGACTAAGACTATGGTCAGCGACACACCAGAGCCCTCAGTTAAAGTCTCCTAAGTGTTCCTGTGCTTCTCAGCTAGCGGCTGAGAGGACAGAGAGGCGCAGCAGGTTTGCACAAGTCGTCTTCTCTGTAGCCCACGTGTTCTTTTTTTTTTTTTTTGAGACAGTCTCATTATGTCGCCCTCGGTAGAGTGCCGTGGCATCACAGCTCACAGCAACCTCAAACTCTAGGGCTTAAGTGATTCTCTTGCCTCAGTCTCCCAAGTGGCTGGGACTACAGGCGCCCACCACAACACCCGCCTGTTTTTTGGTTGCAGTTGTCATTGTTGTTTAGCAGGCCCCGGTCTGGGCTCCCACCCAGCAGCCTCGGTATATGTGGCCGGCACTCTACTCACTGAGCTCCAGGCTCTGAGCCAGCCCTAGTGTTCTTCAGTAGTGGTGAATCATTTTGCCCTTCCATTTTTGTAGCCTGTGATTTAAGCCACAAATCTGATCACATCGTCCACTTTAAACTCTCGAAGAGAACACTGAGCACAGGAAATAGCAACTGGGTTGTAAGGAAACAGTATTTTCTTTTTTTTAGAGACAGAGTCTCAAGCTGTTGCCCTGTGTAGAGTGCTATAGCGTCACAGCTCACAGCAACCTCCAGCTCTTAGGCTTAGGTGATTCTCTTGCCTCAGCCTCCCAAGTAGCTGGGACTACAGGCGCCTGCCACAACGCCCAGCTATTTTTTTGTTGCAGTTTGGCTAGGGCTGGGTTTGAACCCACCACCCTCGGCATATGTATATGAGGCTGGCGCCCGCTGAGCCACAGGCTTCGCCTGAAACAGAGTGTTTTCTTCATTTCTTTCCTACCTACCTTTCTTCCAGCTTCTTCCCCAGCTTCTGCATTCTCTGTGACTGTGACTATTTTATTACCAAGTGGATCAAATTTTCTTCTGAATTGCCTTTAAAATGGTATTTCTGTGGCGTGGTTTGTTTTCACATGAGTTTTGCCAGTGGGGCATGAGTTGGTGTCATTTGGCTTTTCTTAGGCACTGAGTTGAGAACCGAAGGCCACGTGAGCTGGTGGGGGCCCAGGGGCTCTCTCTGCTCTCTCAAACTGTAGAGGCACAATCAGTCCCTGGCTGACAGTTTTGATGACTCTTGTGATTACTGCTGTTAAAGTACAGAATACTTTTGATTTTCATTATTAATATTTTTTTTAAGGAGTAAACTACAAATTCTTGTGAGTCCTAACTCCTCCTTATCCACAAAACCGTCGATGTTCCCGTGGAGTGGGCTGATATATATACACTGTGACAATGGACAGAAGGTACTTTGGAAAGTGGGTTTTCTTTGAGCAACATTTCTCTTACTGTGTAGCTTTGGTTCTGTAATCCTCATTAACGCTTACATTTCAGAAGTCAAATGAAGGTATGGTTGACCTTCTGTATCTAAAGGTTCCACATCAGCAGGTTAAGCCAACCACAGATTGAAAATAATAAAAAATAATACAAATAAAAATAAAAATATAACAACTGTTCACGTAGCATTTACTTTGTGTTAGGTAGTGTAGGTAATCTAGAGATGATGTAAAGCCCAGGGGGAGGTGTGTGGTTTACATGCAAATGCTGTGTCCTTCTGTGCAAGGGACTTGAGCATCATGGATTTTAGTGTCCTTTGGGGTTCTGGAACCAGTCCTCCCTGGATACCAGAGCTGTGTTTGTTCTTTGAGTTCCGCTAAGTTTATTTCATTAGTGTTTTGCACCAGACTTCTCAGTCATCAGAATGACTCTTGAGGGTGGGCGTGGAGCCATTGCTAATTTGCAGAGTTACTTAAAAAGAGGGGATGGGAGGCTTAGAGCCAAAGATGTACTGTGTTCAACATCTAGTAAACCTTAATTTCTAAATTTCTCAGTATTTTGTTTGTTTGGCATTTCTTTTCTCTACTATAATTTAAAAATAGGAATTGTTTCTTTTTGAATTATAGTTGTATTTGTGTCTTTTTCCTTTATTTGGTTCATTTCAGAAAATTGTGAAAGTTCAAATTCGAGAAGATTTGACTCAAGAAGAACTTTTAACTCATTTGGCCTCCAAACCATTCGGAATTCTTCCCCCAGTATCTGAGCCTTCAGTTAGTCTTTTGGTGAAACCAATGACAAAACCACCTTCCACGAAAGTTGAAATAAGAAACAAGACTATTACTTTTCCTATGACAGAACCTGGTAAAACTTCAGGTACTGTATCAGAAACATGTCATTCAGATGTCTGAGTGTAATGCTGTGTTCTTAGCTGAACACAAAGTGGTGGTCAGTACAGATTTTCCCCCCTGCTAAAGGAGAAGATCAAGTTTGTCATTAGCATTCACTTCAGTGCTGGGCTGGATTTGGAACTCAGTCTTGTTTTTTTTTTTTTAGAGGCTAAGTCTCACTTAGTCACCCTTGGTAGAGTGCCCTGGTGTCACAGCTCACAGCAACCTCTGGGCTTAGGTGATTCTTTTGCCTCAGACTCCCGAGTAGGTGAGACTATAGGCACCTGCTATAACGCCCAGCTGTTTTTTGTTGCAGTTTGGCTGGGGCCAGGTTTGAACCCGCCACCCTTGGTATATGGGGCCGGCGCCCTACTCACTGAGCCACAAGTACTGCCCTAGAACTCAGTCTTACAGTGTTAAAGCTGGATGTTTAGTGACTGTTCCAGGAGTCTTCCATCTTACTTGGTCAGAGGCGCACCTTCCCAGCCTCCACAGATGTTACTTGAAATAAGTAACAAAACTATAGTGAGGGGGAGAGTTGTTAGTACAATAAACTATTAATTAGAGTATTCAGTGATTTAAATTTCTTCTGCCTTGACTCCAGCATGCCATCTGAAAGCTCTTAAAAAACTTACTAGAAAATGACCCAGTAGGCCAGCAGAGGAGAGTGGGTGGGTAGAGCCTGGCTTTGTTACTATGGAGGTGACAGTGAGGCTCTAGGGAGGGGTTGCAGAGGCTGCCTCGGTTTCCCTACTTATAAGATGGCCCTTAGAATTAACACCTTCCACAGAGGGCTTTGGGGATAAATTCAACAATTCATATAGTCCTCGACTCAGCGGTGGTTCAACTTAGGATTTCTGACTTCATGATGGTGTGAAAGCATACGCATTCAGTACAAACTGTACTCTGAATCTGAATTTTCCCAGGCTAGTGGTATGTCACGTTATCCCCTTGCGGGGCTGGGCAGCCTGCTTTGTTTTAGAAGATGCTGCCTAGCTACAGGCCAGTGTTCTGGGGGTTAGGTGTATGAAAGGCGTCTTTATGGTATTTTCAACCTGAGATGGGTTTGTCGGGGCCCAGCCTCTCATGAGCTGTGGAGCACCTGTGTGTGTGTGTGTGTTACTGGGAGGTGTTGTGTACTACCTGAGGGAGTTGTATGTCACTGCTAAGCGAGTAGCTTGTGTTGGGGTGTTAGGAAGGATTCCGCCCCCATGCCCAGCCTGTCCCGTGATTCATCTGCCCTTTGGCCTCAGTGTCCTGCCTCCACGCTCCCCTCAGTGGTCGCCCTGCGCTGGAGTCACTTGCAAGCCTGCCGCTTCTTGGCGGTTACCCTGGTCTCTCAGCTCCTCAGCCTGGTGTCTGCCGCAGTTAGCTGACTCACCGTAACCCCCATCTGCTGGCCCTGCTGCCTCTTCCTTACTCCACTTAGGTCCCTGTCTGCTCATCACCCCCAGTGGGATGTCATCATGGTCACCACACCCCGCTCCCTTGACAGCCCCGGGCCCTGTCCCTCTGCATTCCCGCTTGGCAGAGACCCAGCCTGGGCAAAGCCCGCCTCCACGTCGCTACCCACTGCAGAGCCAGGCTGAGAGGCTGTGCAGCCACCCTGGACACAGCTCTCCTCTGCGACTCAAGGCTCAGCCCTGCTTTCTTCCCCTGCCTTCCCTTCCTGACCCTTGACTTTGCCTCATGGGAATAGAGAGGCCATGAGACTAGAAGAAAAGTTCCTGTTCACGTCACAGAC
This sequence comes from Nycticebus coucang, assembly GCF_027406575.1. Taxonomy (NCBI): domain Eukaryota; kingdom Metazoa; phylum Chordata; class Mammalia; order Primates; family Lorisidae; genus Nycticebus; species Nycticebus coucang. The sequence continues at coordinate 1,101,168 of NC_069798.1, forward strand.
TAAGCTTAGTGCCTGGACCTAGGCCCATTGAGTTCTGCTTTTTGAGAACTTTCTCTGGGCCTTGGTCTCTCCTGGAGCATCAGTTCTCTTTCTTTGTTTTTGTTTAATATTGATTTTAACTTTTCATTTTCAATTATTATGGGTATACAATAATTATATACCTTTATAGGGTACATGTGATGATTTTTGTTTTCTCACATAAATAGGATTTAATTTTGACCAAAGTATATTACTTAAACATTAATTTTTAATTCAACCTGTTAATATGTTGTTTAGGATATTGCATCGTCATTTATAAGTAAAATATGTTTGTAATTTTCCTTTATAATAATATATTTTTTTCCAATTTTAATATCAGGTTGTATCTAGATGAAGCAGAATGATTTTGAAGTACTTTTTTTTCTATTGTCTGTAAAATTTGGCATGATCTGTTTTTTGAAATTGTCTTTTATTTTTATTTATAAATATTACTTGTCTATTTTTTGAGACTTTGGAAAAAAAATAAGAAATTAACTGATGACTCCACACTGAACCTCAGAGTCAAAGCTTTCTATGATAGACATACTCTTATCTGACAGTGTGAATGTTACTTTTTTTGCATTATCATTATTATTATTGCTCAATATTTTGTTGCAGCAATCATCTGATTTCTTTTCTGAATGTATTTATCGTCATTCATTCTTTTTTTTATTGTTGGGGATTCATTGAGGGTACAATAAACCAAATTACACTGATTGCATTTGTTAGGCAAATCCCTCTTGCAATCTTGTCTTGCCCCCCAAAAGGTGTGGCACACACCAGGGCCCCACCCCACTCCCTCCTTCCCTCTCTCTGCTCTTCCTTTCCTCACCCCTCCCTCCTTCTTTCTCTCTCTGCTCTCCCCTTGCCCCACCCCCACCGTGACCTTAATTGTCATTAATTGTCCTCGTATCAAAATTGAGTACATAGGATTTATGTACTTTCTCCATTTATGTATTTATATATTTTCTCCATTCTTGTGATGCTTTACTAAGAATAATGTCTTCCACTTCCATCCAACTTAATACAAAGGATGTAAAGTCTCCTTTTTTTTTTTTTTGCAGTTTTTGGCCAGGGCTGGATTTGAACCCGCCACCTCTGGCATATGGGGCTAGCGCCCTACTCCTTTGAGCTACAAGCGCCACCCTTATTTTCTGTTTTTTTTTTTTTGAGACATAGTCTCACGCTGTTGCCCTGGGTAGGTGCTGTGTCTTCACAGCTCACAGTAACCTCAAACTCTTGGGCTCAAGTGATCCTCTTGCCTTAGCCTCCCGAGTAGCTGGGACTATAGGTGCCTGCCATCAGGCACAGCTAGTTTTTCTATTTTTAGTAGAGACAGGGTCTCACACTTGCGCAGGCTGGTCTCAAACTCCTGCACTCACGGGATCCTCCTGCCTCAGCCTCCCAGAGTGCTAGATTATAGTCGTGAGCCCCCGTGCCCAGCCCATGTGACGTTTTGGTACAGGCATGCAATGAGGATTCACTGGGTCAGGTAAGTGAGTGTCCCTCTCCCTCTGTCCACATACAGTGTGCTTTGTCATCACCAGCATAAGCAGATCCTTCTTTGGCCCCCACTTTCTCCTTCCCTCACCCCTGTCTCAGTGCCCCCTCCTGTAGAAGCACTCTGCTCCCTGTCTTCACCTCCCAAGCCTTGAGCTGCCATCACTTCCACGCCCACCATCCATTCCTATTGAGGTCACTGAAGAGCTCCATTTTGTCAAACCAGGGTCCTTTTTATGCGTCTTGGTTTATTTGACCTCTCCACTCTGCTGACTAGTCATTCCTCCTGGGACCCTTCTTCCTGCAGTTTTTCCTTGCGTTTTCATGTCTTATCTGCTCCTTCTCAGATTCCTTCCAAAGTTTGGCACAGTCCTGGCCTTGTCTGTGTCTGTCCTTCCTTCCCTGTGTGGTCACTTGTGGCCTGTGGCTTTGATGACTACCCCTGTGCTTGCACCCAGCACACCCAGTGCCACGTGGCTCCACCTGTGGGTGTCTCACAGGCACATCGGGCAGGACATGCCCAAGACCGGACCGCTGCTGCAGTCTCACCCTTGTCAGTAGTGGCACCCCCGTCTGCTGTGTGTTCCTGGTTTCATTCCTGTTCTTCCTCCCATTGGGTTCTATCTTGAAGGTAGATCCCACCTGTGTTCACTTCTTCCCCTCCCCTGATTCTGCTGCAGCCACCTGCATGTCATCACACTGAGCTACTGCAGTCCTCTGTGACCTGGGCTCCCACCCATCCCAAACCCTTGCAAGTCTCTCTCCACAGTAGCTATGACTCTTCAAAAACATGAGCCCTTGTTTTTGAAGGCAGGACATGATTGTAAGAGGGACTTTACCCAACAAATACAATCAGTGTAACCTGGGTTTTTGTACCCTCAGTGAATCCCCAATAATTAAAAAAAAAAAAATGAGCCTTCCTGCTTCCTTGCTCACGCCCTGTAGTACCTTTAGACCATGCTTAGAATGAAGCTATATGGTACACCTGGATTTATTTTAGAAGATGCTGATGCTGTATAGTTCATGATTGTTTTCCCTACAACGGGGTTATAAGCCTATGTCAGGAATCTGCCTGCTCGCTGACCTGGCATTCACTTGTAATGCGTGTGTTCCTTTTAGAGAGCTGTCTGGAACTCGAGAATCACAGCACCAATGCTGCCAAGTGGCAGCTGTCATCTTTAGCTCCACCTTACGTCAAGGTCAGTGGTGACTGCTTTGATGTTTAAACTTTGTGTGGGGTGTTTAAAAACTGAGTGTGAGCATAGGTCGCATTCCTGGTTGTGTGTCCACCAGCTCATCCGCTCAGCTTTCACTGCAGATGGAGACGGAATGAAGACGCTGCCTGTGCTGTTCGTTCATTTGTTTGTTTTTTCTTTTTTTTTTTGGCCCTATAAAGTTCTCTTATTATGCTTGTTCCATTTAATGCTATCTTCTAGCTATGATTTTCATCTGAAATACTCTTTTAAAAGACATAAAGTTTCATCACAGAGCACTTTGTGCACGTTTTCCTCTCCCCCGTCCTGAGGGCTGCTACGTTTCCACCCATGGAAGGTGGTGCAGGAGCCGGGCTGAGAGCTCTTTGCCTTTGAGTGCTAACCTGCCATCTACACAGGGTCCTTGCCAGCAAGCAGCAGTGCTGCACGAGTTGGGCGGCCTTCTTTTTTTTCTTTTTGAGACAGAATCTCACTCTGCCTCCCGGCTGAAGTGTCATGGCATCACAGCTCACTGCAACCTCACACTCCTGGGCTCAAAGTGATTCTTCTGCCTCAGCCTCCCAAATAGCTGAGACTACAGATACCTGCCACAATCCCTGGCTAGTTTCTCTACTTTTAGTAGAGACGGGGTCTCACTCTTGCTCAGGCTGGTGTAGAACTCCTGAGCTCAAGCAGTCCTCCCACCTGGGCCTCCCAGAGTGCTGCGATTACAGGTGTGGGCCGCTGTGCCCAGCCTGGATGGGTCTTTCATTCATGTTGTTCTGAACACTGTGTCCTCCTTGTTTGGATTTTGTGTGACGGTGATAGTTTGGAGCCATAGTACTAAAAAATGTGTGCAAAAGATAGTTGCTGGGCTCACTGCAGAGAAATAAAGAATTGGCATTCCAAAGGATGTTCAAATGCACATTCAGCAGGGTCCTTGAGGTCTCTAAGGAAAAGACAGTAATTGACTTTAGGAATAGTGCTGTAGATAGGAATACGATAAAGGTTCCCACATGGGAGTGATTGCAGGGCGGCCTGTGCAGGACTCCCTTGGAGACCATCCCCACTCTGGGAATGCCCTGAACTCGCCTGTCCACTGCCGAACAGGCTGATGTGTCCTTGATGGCCGTGGAGGTAATGGCATCCCTGTGGAATTGATCCATTGACCTTGGTGTTTTTTAATTTGATTTTTTAAATGGTCACTTTGCAGGGAGTGGATGAAAGTGGAGATGTTTTCAGAGCTACCTATGCAGCATTCAGATGCTCCCCTATTTCTGGGACACTAGACAGCCATGGAATCCAGAAGGTAAGTTTTGACATTCTTTTTATGGCCAGCTGGTGTAACACAACGCTGATCAGCCAAGAGTGCCTCACCTGGTTGCCCCATTTTGGATGTTTCCTCTAGAGCCGTGCTGTTCTCAGAGCCAGTCAGCCTTGCACTGCAGCAGAAAGTGCTTAGCGATGCAGACAAGACCACCAGTGCTTACGGTGCACTTCACCATTGGTAGACCAGGGTTTTATTTACCAGCCATAGCCAGGAAAGCCTCCCACTTCTCAAAATAACTCAATGTTCATGGCATAGTCAGCAGTCCTCATGGGTGACAGATCCCTCTAGCTATTACCTAGGGTAACACTCTTAAATTTTTTTCTTTTTTTGAGCCAGAATCTCACTCCGTCACCCTGGCTAGAATGCCTTGGCGTCAGCCTAGCTTATAGCAACCTCAAACTCCTGGGCTAAAGTGTTTCTTCTGCCTCAGTCTCCTGAGTAGCTGGGACTACAGGCTCCCATAACACCTGGCTAGTTTTTCTTTTTTTTTTGGTTGAGACAGAGTCTTAGTTTGTCATCCTCAGTAGAGTGCTATGGCGTCACAGCTCACAGCAGCCTCAAACTCTTGGGCTCAAGTGATTGTCTTTCCTCAGCCTCCCGAGTAGCTGGGACTACAGGTGCCCTCCACAGTGTCTGGCTATTTTTAGAGGCGAGGTCTCACTCTGGCTCAGGCTGGTCTTGAACCTGTGAGCTCAGGCAATCCACCTGCTTCGGCCTCCCAGAGTGCTAGGATTACAGGCGTGAGACACTGTGCCCGGCTGTTTTTCTACTTTTAGTAGAGACTGGATCTTACTCTTTCTCAGCCTGGTCTTGAACTCCTTAGCTTCCCAGAGTGCTAGGATTGTAGGTGTGAGCCACCACACCCAGGCAAGCCTCTTAAGTTTTAATTTATGTATCTAGACCTGATGTAGTCCCTTCAATTGTCTACTGGTAATTCTAGGGAATCACTTGACTTCAGTAACATATTTTTTCATTATAATTACTGAAACTCATTTAAACCAGAGCTCCTGTGTGATATTGGCCCACTTATTGAGGACACTTAGACTCCTAATAAATTCTAGAACATAGCTATGAACTCACAACTAATTGTGGAAGAATCTTGGAACAGCTGTAGTAGTTGTCACAAACTCTGTGCACTTTACTATGTGTATGCATCAGGCTTTTGGAGGAGTGAAAGACACACAGTTCTACAAATGTAGTTTATTTCATTCTAAACCACAGCAGAAGTAGAATAGGGAACAGGTATGTTGCTTGACCTTCATTGAAAGAGTCTGCGGGAAAGACATCCGTGTCAGCCGGTCAGAAGACGAACCCTGGAAGACAGCAGTCCTCCTCAACAGACCTGCAGTTCAGCACAGGCCCTGTCAGAACCCCGAATGAACTGGGATTTACTTTGTTTTGAAATTGACAGGCTGATCCTAAAATTCAGTGAGCATACCAAAGACCTAGAATAACCAAATAGTCTCGAAACAGAACAAAGTTGGAGGATTTACTCCTCTCATTTTCAAAACGTACTACAAGCTACCCTATTTCAAACAGTGTGGTATTGACATAGGATAGCCATACAGAGTTTTATAAGACATACAGAATAGAGTCTAGAGTCACCAAATAAATTCTTACATGTATATCAATTTTTTTTTTTTTTTTATAAAGGCACCAATACAATTAAATGGGGAAAGGATATTTTTTAACAAATGGTGCCCGGGACAGTTAGATAGCCACATGCAAGAAAAATAATGTAGACCCTTACCTAGTACCAATACAAAAATTAACTCAAAGTGGACCATAGCCTGTAAATGTATAAGCTCAAACTGCCAGGCCTACAGGATGACATGGGAGTAGATCTTTGTGACTTGGTTGAACACTTTTTTCTTAAATATGATACCAATAGAGCATAAGCCACAAAAGTAAATAGAGATGAATTATCAAAATTAAAACATTTGTGCGTCAGGGCGGCGCCTGTGGCTCAGTGAGTAGGGCGCCGGCCCCATATGTCGAGGGTGGCGGGTTCAAACCCAGCCCCGGCCAAACTGCAACAAAAAAATAGCCGGGCGTTGTGGCGGGCACCTGTAGTCCCAGCTGCTCAGGAGGCTGAGGCAAGAGAATCGCGTAAGCCCAGGAGTTAGAGGTTGCTGTGAGCCGTGTGACGCCACGGCACTCTACCAAGGGCGGTACAGTGAGACTCTGTCTCTACAAAAAAAAAAAACAAAAAAACATTTGTGCGTCAAATGACACTGCCAAGAAAATGAAATACTACTTACAGAATGAGAAAAAATTTTTGCAAACCGTATATTTCATAGAAGATTTATTTCTAGACTACGTAAAACATTCTTTTTTTTTTTTTTTTGTAGAGACAAGAGTCTCACTTTATGGCCCTCGGTAGAGTGCCGTGGCCTCACACAGCTCACAGCAACCTCCAACTCCTGGGCTTAAGCAATTCTCTTGCCTCAGCCTCCTGAGTAGCTGGGACTACAGGCGCCCGCCACAATGCCCAGCCATTTTTTTGGTTGCAGTTTGGCCGGGGCCGGGTTTGAACCCACCACCCTCGGTATATGGGGCCCGTGCCTTACCGACTGAGCCACAGGCGCCAACCCGTAAAACATTCTTATAGCTAAATATAAGACTAAATTTTAAAAATAAGCAGAGGATTTGAATAGACATTTTTCCAAAGAAGATATACAAGTTGACATAAAATATAAGAAAAGATGCTTAGAATTATGAGTCACGCACCCCCCACCCCCACGCTGCCCTTTCCGGAGCTCAGTAGGCTGTGTTCCTCTTGGGACGTGCTGCAGAAAGATGACCGCCGTGTTCACACACTCAGTCTGCTCGCCAGCCTCCGCCGTGGCACCCCGCACACCCACCACTCTCCAGTGCCAGGAACCCACTACCACCAGTACCATGCTCTACCCATATCCAGCACTGACCCCGGAGCAGAAGAAGGAGCTATGTGACATCGCTCACCGCATCGTGGCTCCAGGCAAGGGCATCCTGGCAGCAGATAAGTCTACCGGGTGTATTGCCAAGTGGCTGCGGTCCATGGACACTTTGTAGTGGTGTAGAAGGGAATCGGCACTTCTACCACCAACTGCTCCTGGCCGCCCACCACATGAATCCCTGCATCTGGGGTGGCATCCTCTTCCATGAGACACTCTACCAGAAGGTGGATGACGGGCGTCCCTTCCCTCAAGTTACCAAATCCAAGGGTGGGGTTGTAGGCATCAAGGTAGACAAGGGTGTGGTGCCCCTGGCAGGAACAAAGGGCCAGGCTACCACCCCAGGAATGGGTGGAGTGAGTGCTGTGCCCAATATCAGAAGGACGAAGCTGACTTTGCCAAGTGGTGCTGTCTGCTAAAGATTGGGGAACACACCCCCTCAGCCTTGCCATCATGGAAAATGCCAATGTTCTGGCCCATTATGCCAGTGTCTGCCAGCAGAACGGCATTGTGGCCATCGTGGAGCCTGAGATCCTCCCTGATGGGGACCATGCCTTGAAGTGCTGTTGATATGTAACTGAGAAGGTGCTGCCTGCTGTGTACCAAGGCTCTGCGTGACCACCACGTCTACCTGGATGGCACCTTGCTGAAGCCCAGCTCCATAACCCCAGGCCACGCCTACACCCAGAAGTGTTCTCATGAGGACATTGCCAGGGCAGCTGTCACAGCACTGTCCCGCACAGTGCTCCCTGCTGTCCCTGGGGTTACTTTCCTGTCTGGAGGCCAGAGTGAGGAGGGGGCATCCATCAATCTCAACACTGTCAACAAGCGCCCCTGCTGAAGCCGGGGGCCTTCACCTTCTCCTGTGGTCATGCTGGGTTGGAAAGAAGGAGAATCTGAAGGCTGCTCAGGAGGAGGAATATGTAAAGGGAGCCCTGGCTAACAGCCTCACCTGTCAAGGAAAGTACACGCCAAGCGGTCAGGCTGGGGCCGCACCAAGCAGTCTCTCTTTGTGTCTAACATGCCCACTAAGCAGAGGTGTTCAAAATCCCCCCTCAACACTCCAGGCTCTTCCCCCTCCCACACTTGGAGAGGGGGGCTCATCCGGGGCCCCAGGTGGTCTTGCCCGTTGCTCTTGCCTCCCACACAACCCTGTCTGTCCTGTGGTGGTGTCTGTATCTGCTAATGCCATCACTGCTTCCAGCCACTGCCAATAAATAACTAAGGGAGGAAGAGAAAAGAGAATTATGAGTCATTAGCAAAATGCAATCAAAACTAGAAATGAAGTATCACTTAAGACCCACTAAGGTGGCTATGATTTAAAAAAAAAAAAAAAAGAAGAAAGAAAATACTGGCTAAGCATTAGAGACTCATACCTGTAATCCCAGCAGGAGGATTGCTTACTCAAACTAGCCTAGGCAGCATAATAAGACCCCATGTCTACAAAGGAAAAAAAAAAAGAAAGAAAGAAAAAGTAGCCAGGCATGGTGTTGAGTGACTGTAGTCCCAGCTACTTGGGAGGCTCACACAGAAGGATCACTTGAACCCTAGAGTTTGGAATGAGCCCTGGCAGTCTAGCCTGGACAACAGAGTAAGATCCAATCTCAAAAAAGAAAAAAAGGCTCAGCGCCTGTAGCTCAGCAGCTAGGTCGCCAGCCATATATACCGGAGCTGGTGGGTTCGAATCCAGCCTGGGCCTGCCAAACAACAATGACAACTACAACCGAAAAATAGCCGAGCATTGTGGCAGGTGCCTGTAGTCCCAGCTACTTGGGAGGCTGAGGCAAGAGAATCTCTTAAGCCGAAGACTTTGAGGTTGCTGTGAGCTGGGGTGCTACAGCACTCTACCCAGGGCGACATAGTGAGGCTCTGTCTCAAAAAAAAAAAAAAAAATTGAAGCAGTTGTTCAAACAAAAACTTGTATACAAATACTTTTTTTTTTTTTAAAGACAAAAATCTCACTTTGTTGCCCTCAGTAGAGTGCCATAGTGTTATAGCTCACAGCAACCTCAAACTCTTGGGCTTAAGCGATTCTTTTGCCTCAGCCTACCAAGTAGTTGGGACTACAGGTGCCTGCCACAATGCCCGGCTATTTTGTTGTTGTTGAGCAGGCTGGGTTTGAACCCTCCAGCTCCAGTGCATGTGGCCAGCACCCTAACCACTGAGCACAGGCACTGAGCCTACAAATGTTCTTAGCACCATTCACAGTAGTCACAATAGGTGGAAATAACCCAAGTGTCCACCAGCTAGTGGAAGGACAAACAAAATGTGGTATATCCATACAGTGAAATATTTGGCAATAAGGAGTAAAGTTGTATCCAGATGGGTGAACCTTGAAAACTTTATGCTAAGTGGAAGAAGCCAGTCACAAAAGACCCCATATTGTATAGGAAATGTCCAGAATGGGCAAATCTTAGAGACAGAGTTGATTAGTGGTCACTAGGGGCTGGGCTGAGGGTAGGGAATGGGGAGTAACTGTTAATGGCAGCAAGTTTCTTCTTGGTTGTTCAAAATATTCTAATATTATATTATGATGTGATGGCTGTGATGGCTACACAGCTCACTGGAATGGGTGAATTTATGTTTTCGTTTTCTTTTTTTTATTGCTAAATCATAGCCTTGTACATTAGTGCAATCAAGGGGTACAATGTACTGGTTTCATATATAATCTAAAATATTCTCATCAAACTGTTCAACGTAGCCTTCATGGCATTTTCTTAGTTATTGTATGTAGACATTTGTATTCTGCCTTTAGTAAGTTTCACCTGTACCCATTCTAAGATGCACCGTGGGTGTGGCCCCACCCATTACCCTCCCTCCACCTAACCTCCCCCATCCCTTCCCCTTCCTTGGCCCTTTCCTCATAGTCTTGTGCTATAGTTGGGTTATAGTCTTCATGTGAAAGCTATAATTTAGCTTCATAGTAGGGCTGAGTACATTGGATACTTTTTCTTCCATTCCTGAGATACTTTGCTAAGAAAAACATGTTCCAGCTCCATCCATGTAAACATGAAAGAGGTAAAGTCTCCATCTTTCTTCAAGGCTGCATAATATTCCATGGTATACATGTACCACAATTTGCTAGTCCATTTGTGGGTCGAGGGGCACTTGGGCTTCTTCCATGACTTAGTGATTATGAATTGGGCTGCAATAAACATTCTGGTACAAATGTCTTTGTTATATTGTGACTTTTGGTCTTCTGGGTATAAACCTAGTAAAGGAATTATAGGATCGAATGGCAGGTCTATTTTTAGGTCTCTAAGTATTCTCCAAACATCCTTCCAGAAGGAACGTATTAGTGTGCATTACCACCAGCAGTGTAGAAGTGTGCCCTTTTCTCCACATCCACGCCAACATCTCTGGTTTTGGGATTTTGTTACGTGCGCTATTCTTACTGGGGTTAGGTGATATCTCAAAGTGGTTTTGATTTGCATTTCTCTGATGATTAAGGATGATGAGCCTTTTTTCATGTGTTTGTAGATTGTGTATCTGTCTTCTTTAGAGAAGTCTCTCTTCAAGTCCCTTGCCCACCCTGAGATGGGATCACTTGTTCTTTTCTTGCTAATACATTTGAGTTCTCTGTGGATTCTGGTTATTAGACCTTTATTGGAGGTATAACCTGCAAATATTTTCTCCCATTCTGAGGGCTGTCTGCTTGCTTTACTTGCTGTGCTCTTCGTTGTGCAGAAGCTTTTTACTCTGATCAGGTCCCAGTAATGTATTTTTGATACTGCTTCCATTGCCTGGGGAGTCCTCTTCATAAAATATTCACCCAGGCCGATTCCTTCAAGAGTTTTCCCTGCACTTTCTCCAAGTATTTTAATAGTTTCATGTCATAAGTTTAAATCTTTTATCCAGTGAGAGTCTATCTTAGTTAATGGTGAAAGGTTTGGGTCCAGTTTCAGTCTTCTACAGGTTGCCAGCCAGTTCACCCAGCACCATTTGTTAAATAGGGAATCTTTTCCCCACTGAATGTTTTTAATTGGCTTGTCAAAAATCAAATAACGGTAAGTAGCTGGATTCATCTCTTGGTTCTCTATTCTGTTCCAGACATCTACTTCTCTGTTTTTTTTGGCCAATACTGTGCTTCTCTGTTTTTTTTTGCCAACACTGTCAATTTATAGTGCAGTCTCAGGTCTGGTAGCGTGATTGCTCCTGCTGTGTTTTTTTTTTTTTTTTTTTTTTTTTTTTGTAGAGACAGAGTTTCACTTTATTGCCCTCAGTAGAGTGCCGTGGCGTCACACAGCTCACAGAAACCTCCAACTCCTGGGCTTAGGCGATTCTCCTGCCTCAGCCTCCCGAGTAGCTGGGACTACAGGCGCCCGCCACAATGCCTGGCTATTTTTTGGTTGCAGTTTGGCCGGGGCTGGGTTTGAACCCGCCACCCTCGGTATATGGGGCCGGCGCCCTGCTCACTGAGCCACAGGCGCCGCCCCCTCCTGCTGTGTTTTTGTTGCTGAGTAATGTTTTGGCTATTTGAGGTTTTTTCGGATTCCATATAAAACAAAGTATTATTTTTTCAAGGTCTTTAAAATATGACAATGAAGCTTTAATAGGAATTGCATTAAAATTATATATTGCTTTGGGTAGTGTAAACATTTTTAACAATGTTGATTCTTTCCAGCCATGAGCATGGTATGTTTTTCCATTTGTTAACATCCTCAGCTATTTCTTTTCTTAAAGTTTCATAATTCTCTTTGTAGAGATCTTTCACGTCCTTTGTTAGGTATACTCCCAAATATTTCATCTTCTTTGGCACTAGTGTGAAAGGAATAGAGTCCTTGACTGTTTTTTCAGCTTGGTTATTGTTGGTATATATAAAGGCTACAGATTTATGGGTGTTGATTTTGTAGCCTGAGACATTGCTGTATTCCTTGATCACTTCTGAAAGTTTTGTAGTAGAATCCCTAGTGTTTTCCAGATATACAATCATATCATCTGCAAAGAGTGAAAGTTTGATCTCTTCTGACCCCATGTGGATACCCTTGATCGCCTTTTCTTCCCTAATTGCAATGGCTAAAACTTCCATTACAAATGTTGAAGAGCAATGGAGACAATGGGCAACTTTGCCTGGTTCCTGATCTAAGTGGAAATGATTTCAATTTAATTCCATTCAATACAATATTGGCTGTGGGTTTGTTGTAATGGCCTCTATTAGTTTAAGAAATGTCCCTTCTATACCAATTTTCTTAAGTGTTCTGATTATGAAGGGATGCTGGATATTATCAAAAGCTTTTTCTGCATCAATTGAGAGAATCATATGGTCTCTATTTTTTAGTTTATTTATTTTTAGCTGAATTACATTTATAGATTTACGTACGTATATTGAACCAGCCTTGAGACCCTGGGATAAATCCCACTTGGTTGTGGTGTATAATTTTTTTGATGTGTTGTTGGATTCTGTTTGTTAGGATCTTATTGAGTATTTTAGCATCAATATTCATTAGTGATATTGGTCTATAATTTTCTTTTCTTGTTGGGTCTTTCCCTGGTTTGGGGATCAAGGTGATGTTTGCTTTGTAGAATGTGTTGGATAATAGTCCTTCTTTTTGTATATTTTGGAAGAGGTTTAGTAATATAGGTACTAGTTCTTCTTTAAAGGTTTGGTAGAATTCTGATGTAAAGCTATCTGGTCCTGGGCTTTTCTTTTTAGGGAGATTTTGTATAGTTGATGCTATTTCAGAACTTGATATAGGCCTGTTCAACATTTCCACTTCATTCTGGCTAAGTCTTGGTAGGTGGCTACTTCCAAGTATTGGTCAATTTCTTTAAGATTTTCATATTTCTGAGAGTAGAGTTTCTTGTAATATTCGTTCAGGATTTTTTGAATTTCTGAGGGGTCTGTTATTTCATCATTACCATTTCTGATTGATGAAATTAGAGATTGTACTCTTTTTTTCCTGGTTAGGTTGGCCAAAGGTTTATCTATTTTATTAATCTTTTCAAAAAACCAACTTTTGGATTTATTGATCTGTTGTATAATTCTTTTGTTTTCAATTTCATTTAATTCTGCTCTGATTTTGGTTATTTCTTTTCTTCTGCTGGGTTTGGAGTTGGAGTGTTCTTTGTTCTTCAGTTGCTTGAGATGTCCCATTAAGTTATTAACTTCCTCTCTTTCCATTTTCTTGAGGAAGGCTTGCAGTGCTATAAATTTCCCTCTTAGGATTGCCTTTGCAATATACCAGAGGTTGTGGTAATTCGTGTCTTGATTGTTGTTTTGTTCCAAAAATTTGGTGATTTCCTTCTTAATCTTGTTTATAACCCATCTATCCTTCAACATAAGGTTGTTTAGCTTCCGTGTTGTTGTATAGGTATGCAGGTTCCTGTTGTTATTGAGTTCAACTTTTATTCCGTGATGGTCTGAGAAGATGCAAGAAATAATATCTATTTTTTAAAATTTGCTGAGGTTAGATTCGTGGACTAGGATGTGGTCGATTTTGGAGTATGTTCCGTGGGCTGATGAGAAGAGTGTGTATTCAGTTTTGTTGGGATGAAATGTTCTGTAGATGTTGTTAAGTCCAGATGTTAAGTGGTTAAGTTTAAATCTAAAATTTCTTTGCTTGGCTTCTTTTTAGAGTATCTGTCCAGCACTGCTAAAGGGGTGTTAAAATCTCCAACTACTATGGCACTGGAGGAAATCAAGTTGCTCATGTCTGTTAGAGTTTCTCTTTTAAATTGAGGTGCGTTCTGGTTGGGTGCATAAATATTAATAATTGAAATCTCATCATATTGAGTATTACCTTTAACAAATATGAAGTGTCCATCCTTACACTTCCTTATTTCGGTTGGTTTAAAGCCTATTGCATCTGTGAATAGTATTGCAATGCCCGCTTTTTTCTGCTTTCCATTTGCATGGAGTATAGATGACCATCCCTTCACCTTGAGTCTATATTTGTCTTTTAATGTAAGATGTGATTTTTGTATGCAGCGGATATCTGGCTTGAGTTTTTGTATCCAGTCAGCCAACCTGTGCCTCTTTAGAGGACAGTTTAAACCATTCACATTAATTGACAGTATTGATAAGCCTTTCGAGAGTCCGGTGGACATGTTTAATCCTTTAGTGACTGTGGAAGTTGGAATTTGATCAAAATTTTCTGGGTGGGTTTACTTTTGTGGTGGAGGATTACACTGGTCTTTATGGAGGATAGGTCTGAGAACATCTTGGAGAGCTGGTTTAGTTATGGCAAATTTCTTCAACATGTGAATGTCATTGAAGTATTTAATTTCTCCATCATAAATGAAACTCAGTTTAGCTGGGTACAGGATCCTGGGTTGAAAGTTATTTTGTTTTAGGAGATTAAAGGTTGATGAGCATCCTCTTCTAGCTTGAAAGGTTTCAGCAGAGAGATCTGCAATTATTCTAATATTCTTGACCTTGTAGGTGATGGTTTTCTTTCGTCTGGCTGCTTTCAGAATTTTCTCCTTCATCTTAACTTTAGTGAAATTGATCATGATGTGTCCGGGGGATGTCTTATTTGGGTTGAGTCGCGCTGGAGTTCTGAAACTGTCTGGTCCTGAATTTGAGGATCTCGTGGCATGTCTGGAAAGTTCTTCTTCATAATCTCATGGAGAAGAGACTCTGTGCCTTGTGAAGCCACTTTGTCGCTTTCGGGGATCCCTATAAGATGAATATTGGTTTTCTTCTAATTATCCCAGAGGACTCTTGAGAGAGTGATCTGTTTTTGCCCTCCATTTCTCTTCCTCTTTGAGAGTTTGGGAGCGTTCAAAAGCTTTGTCTTCAATGTCAGAAATCCTTTCTTCTGCTTGCTCCATTGTGTTACTGAGGGATTCTACTGTGTTTCTCAGATCTTCAGGGCTGCAAATTCTTGTCTCAATGTGTCATAATCTTTGTCATTTGGTCTTTGAATTCGTTGAATTCTTGAGATACCTTTTGGGTTACTGCTTGGAATTCTAATTCAATCTTATTTGCTATCCAGATTCTGAATTGGATTTCTGACATCTCAGGTATTTGTTTGTGCATGGGATCTTGTGCTGTGTCTGCCCCATTGATCTTTGGGGGATTTGATCTACTCTGATTGTTCATACTGCCAGAGTTTTTCTGTTGATTTTGCCTCATGATTGTTTTTCACCATTGCCTCTGGTCGTCCTCAGAGTTGGGGAGGTGTCTTTCCAAGATTAGACCCCAGTGGGATCACTCTATTTTTGCTGGATCTTTGTAGGGAGTGGCCCTGTGTAGTTCCTCTGGGGCTGCCCCAGCCAGGAAGTTCTGGTTGTGGAAGCAGCTCCGGAGTGTGACACACCCGGATCCAGCAACAGGGCAGGAGGTCATGCGCACAGTTCTGCGAATGCCTAGCACCCAGTGACTTTGGCACAGAGAGCCCCAGGCTCCAGCAGTCTCTGGCCAGGAGAAGGCCTCTGCGCAGAGGCAGGGAGGGCTCCAGAGTACACGCGGCTACCAGAGTCCCTGGCCAGACGAGTGGGCCGGTGCGGAGGTAGAGAGGGTACAGGAGGGAGGACACAAGGTTCCACAGCTCCTGCAGTTCCTGGTCAGGGCACGCGGAGGTCCTGCGGGCACGGGTCGCGGGTCGAGTGGTCTCAGCTCAGCTCTTGTGGAATTCCGGGCTGCGCCAAGCCCAGGGGTTTGAGGTTGCTATGAGCTGTGACACCACGGCACTCTACCCAGGACAACAGCCCAAGGCTCCAGTGTGCCAAAACCGGTCTCACTCTGCCCCTGAGGGTTAAGGCTGTAGGGCTGCTCAGTCACTAGGTTACTAGCTCCCTCCCAATCCTTACTCTGCAACCCTGAGGGTGGCGCTTGCCGGAGCAGTTCTCTCACAGGGCTCCCTTCGGCCTACAGCTGAACACCATTAGCTCTGTCTGGCTCAGTGGCTCAGTCTGGGGCCCTAGACAATGCCCAAAGTTCTCCACAGTCCTGCTCGAGCTCTCCCCAAGGCAGTTCAACTGAGTGCCAAGTCCAGAAACACCGAAATAGTTCACAGGTAAGGCCTTTCCAGTTTGCAGTCTCACTGCTGCTTATACTTACGGCTGCTGGCTGGATTAGGTCTATCAAACACACGCAACCACTTGCCAGTTTTCCACTGTTTTTGTCTTCCTCTTGGGGTCCAGAAGTCCCTTGCTGAATCCCTGTATCCTCAAAGGGATGATTATAGGCAGATCCCACCAGCCAGAGATGCCTGGAGTCTTATCTCCCCAGACTCACGGTGCCCAGTTGCAGGGAAGATGTTACTTGGCCGCCATCTTGCTCCACCTCTGTTTTTGTTTTCTTTTACATAATGGTCAGTCAGGCATGGCCACAAAAGGGGAAACAGGAGAGGCACAAAATACAAAGTGTGTCCTCCCAGAAAGGAGGTGTCTACAGGCCTGAGGGATCACGAGGAGAATCCCAGGATGGTCAGACAGTAGAAGACAAGCCCGGGAAAGCTGAAACTGCAGGTTTTAATGGGGTTTCTACGGGATAGGAAAGGCAGGGCAGGGCGAACAGTTGAGGATTTTTCACAAGCTATAAGCTAACGGGCGGCCTCCAGTTGCCTGGTACCTGGCCCTGGAATGTGTATGGCAGAGACACATCACCTCCTGGGTGTGCAGGCCAGCTGGGACAGCTGTGGCTCTGTGTTGGTTGATTTGTGTATCAGAGGTGTGCTTCTGTTTGAGTCCTTTGCCACCTCTCAGAGTTGTCTAACCTACCCAAGAAGGTTTTTTTAAGATGTCAAAACATACAGAAAATTAAAAAAAAAAAAATGAGACATATGGTATGTGAATTATACCTTGATGAAACTTTATTAAAAAAGGGTGGGGGGCTAGACTGTCTCCTAGGAATTTCTCATCACACCACACTTGATCTAAAGTGGAAGCTCTGCAGGGTCTTTCATTTTTGTTGTGTTCATCACTGTTTATCTTGGACCAAAGTAATTATTATAGATACTCTGTAAATCACCAAATTTCAGGTCTGGTTACTTAATTTGTTTTAGGGGAACAACAGCAAAGCACGTGATTCTGAGACCATTTAGGAAAATATTATCAAATAGCACAATTAGGTATTCATACAGTAATGATCCAGGAAGGAAAAACAATTAATTCATTAGTTACAACCTGCTTCTTACAGTAAGAGGTACGCCACAGCTTCTTGAAGCATTTGTCACTTTGATGAGGACTAACGGAGGTAATGGGCGTTAGAGCCTCCAGGGTGTTCCTCGTATGAAATATGCAATAATCCTGGTTTTTCTGTTCTATTTTGGTGTTTGAAGGATTGTGGTTGGGGTTTTACGGAACTCCAGTCCCCAGCGGGTGGTTTTCACCCCTTCCTTCCTTCCTTCCTTTCTGTGTCCTGGTGATCAGATGAATCCCTGGTGGCTGTTCTTATTTCCTGGTAGTCCTGCCTTTGCCTTTAGGCTTTCATGCTGGTTACTGTTTCTCAGGGTTTGTGTGGGCAGAAATGAGGTTACTTAAGTGTTTTGGTATTTGGGTCCAGACTCAGAGGCATTAATCCATTGTTTTTTTTGTTTTTTTTTTTTAATTTTTTTATTAAATCATAACTGTATACAATGATATGATTATGGGGCATCATACACTCACTTCATAAACCATTTGACACATTTTTATCCCAGTGGTTAACATAGCCTTTCCGGCGTTATCTCAGTTACTGTGCCAAAACATTTACATTCTACATTTACCAAGTTTCGCAAATACCCCTGTAATATGCACCACAGGTGTGATCCCACCGATTCCCCTCCCTCTACCCACCCCCCCCCTTTCCCACTTCCCCCTATTGTTAAGTTGTAGCTGGGTTATAGCTTTCATGTGAGAGTCCCAAATTAGTTTCATAGTAGGGCTGTGTACATTGGGTATTTTTTCTTCCATTCTTGGGATACTTTACTAAGAAGAATATGTTCCAGCTCCATCCATGTAAACATGAAAGAGGTAAAGTCTCCATCTTTCTTTAAGGCTGCATAGTATTCCATGGTATACATATACCACCATTTATTAATCCATTCGTGGATCG
Organism: Nycticebus coucang; assembly: GCF_027406575.1. NCBI lineage: Eukaryota > Metazoa > Chordata > Mammalia > Primates > Lorisidae > Nycticebus > Nycticebus coucang. Next base: position 1,119,126 of record NC_069798.1, read on the forward strand.
ATGGGCACTTGGGCTTTTTCCATGACTTAGCTATTATGAATTGGGCTGCAATAAACATTCTGGTACAAATATCTTTGTTATGTTGTGATTTTTGGTCTTCTGGGTATATGCCCAGCAGAGGAATTACAGGATTGAATGGCAGATCTATTTTTAGATCTCTGAGTGTTCTCCATATATCTTTCCAAAAGGAATGTATTAATTTGCATTCCCACCAGCAGTGCAGAAGTGTTCCCTTTTCTCCGCATCCACGCCAACATCTCTGGTCTTGAGATTTTGTGATATAGGCTAGTCTCATTGGAGTTAGATGATATCTCAAAGTAGTTTTGATTTGCATTTCTCTGATGATTAAAGATGATGAGCATTTTTTCATATGTCTGAAGGCCGTGCGCCTGTCTTCTTCAGAGAAGTTTCTCTTCAAATCCCTTGCCCAGCCTGCGATGGGATCCCTTGTTTTTTTCTTGCTGATGCGTTTGAGTTCTCTGTGGATTCTGGTTATTAAACCTTTGTCAGAGTTATACCCTGCAAATATCTTCTCCCATTCTGAGGGCTGTCTGCTTGCTCTGCTTACTGTGTTCTTAGCTGTGCAGAAGCTTTTTAGTTTGATCAAGTCCCAGTAGTGTATTTTTGAAGCTGCTTTAATTGCCCGGGGGGTTCTCCTCATGAAATACTCACCCAGACCAATTTCTTCAAGGGTTTTCCCTGCATTCTCCTCTAGTATTTTTATAGTTTCATGTCTTAAGTTTAAATCTTTAATCCAATGAGAGTCTATCTTAGTTAATGGTGAAAGGTGTGGGTCCAATTTCAGTCTTCTGCAGGTTGCCAGCCAGTTCACCCAGCACCATTTGTTAAATAGGGAATCTTTTCCCCACTGAATGTTTTTAATTGGCTTGTCAAAAATCAAATAGCGGTAAGTAGCTGGATTCATCTCTTGGTTCTCTATTCTATTCCAGATATCTACTTCTCTGTTTTTGTGCCAATACCATGCTGTTTTGATCACTATCGATTTGTAGTAAAGTCTGAGGTCTGGTAGTGTGATTCCTCCTGTTTTGTTTTTATTTCTGAGTAATGTCTTGGCTATTCGAGGTTTTTTCTGATTCCATATAAAACGAAGTAATGTTTTTTCAAGATCTTTAAAATATGACAGTGGAGCTTTAATAGGGAGTGCGTTGAAATTATATATTGCTTTGGGTAGTATGGACATTTTGATAATGTTGATTCTTCCTAGCCATGAGCATGGTATGTTTTTCCATTTGTTAACATTTTCAGCTATTTCTTTTCTTAGAGTTTCATAGTTCTCTTTATAGAGATCTTTCACGTCTTTTGTTAGGTAAATTCCCAAATATTTCATCTTCTTTGGCACTACTGTGAATGGGATAGAGTCCTTAACTGCTTTTTCAATTTGACTGTTGTTGGTGTATATAAAGGCTACCGATTTATGAATGTTGATTTTGTAACCTGAGACGTTGCTGTATTCCTTGATCACTTCTAGGAGTTTTGTAGTAGAGTCCCTAGTGTTTTCCAGATACACAATCATATCATCTGCGAAGAGCAAAAGTTTGATCTCTTCTGACCCTATATAGATACCCTTGATCGCCTTTTCTTCCCTAATTGCGGTGGCTAAAACTTCCATTACAATGTTGAAAAGCAATGGAGACAATGGGCAGCCTTGTCTGGTTCCTGATCTGAGTGGAAATGATTCCAATTTAACTCCATTCAATATGATATTGGCTGTGGGTTTGCTGTAGATAGCCTCTATCAGTTTAAGAAAAGTCCCTTCTAGACCAATTTTCTTGAGTTTTCTGATCATGAAGGGATGCTGGATATTATCAAAAGCTTTTTCTGCATCAATTGAGAGAGTCATATGGTCTTTGTTTTTTAATTTGTTTATGTACTGAATTACACCTGGGATAAAACCAACTTGGTCATGATGTATAATTTGTTTGATGTGTTGTTGGATTCTGTTTGTTAGGATCTTGTTGAATATTTTTGCATCTATATTCATTAGTGATATTGGTCTATAATTTTCTTGTTGGGTCTTTTCCTGGTTTGGGGATCAGGGTGATATTTGCTTCATAGAACGTGTTGGGTAGTCTTCCTTCTTTTTCTACCTTTTGGAACAGGTTGAGTAATATAGGTACTAATTCCTCTTTAAAGGTTTGGTAGAATTCTGACGTGAAACCATCTGGTCCCGGGCTTTTCTTTTTAGGGAGGTTTTGTATAGTTGATGCTATTTCTGAACTTGATATGGGTCTGTTCAACATTTCCACTTGATTCTGGTTAAGTCTTGGAAGGTGGCGTGCTTCCAAGTATCGGTCTATTTCCTTCAGATTTTCATATTTCTGAGAATAAAGTTTCTTGTAATATTCATTAAGGATTTTTTGGATTTCTGATGAGTCTGTGGTTATTTCGTCTTTGTTGTTTCTGATTGATGATATTAGAGATTTTACTCTTTTTTTCCTGATTAGGTTGGCGCATTAATCCATTGTTAAGTGAACTGTGTTATCTGCATATTATCAGTATAACCTAATTAGTGATCAGTATTATCCACACTCAATTCTTTGAAGCTGAGGCTCATAACGCTGGTAAACATTATAAGATGCTGCTTTTAAAGACTGCAGTTTTCTCACTGAGCTTTTTACAGGTTGTGCGCATGCAGGGCATCTACACAACTTTGAGCTGTATAGTCAGGGTGCCTGGCAGTGACCGACGCACAGTTATCTGGTGTCCTGACCCCTGTTCCCCACCCGGCTCTACCACCTGCTGCTGCCAGGCCTACGTCCTTTCATTGCCTGGCCAGCAGAGGGCGCCATGAGCACCCGGAGTAAAGCCTGGATTGCACGTCTGCATTTGCACTTTCCTCGCCTACTCTTGAGCTTGACATCACCAGTACTTTTTAATCCCCAAAATGCATTTTAAGGGATGTGCTATGTAAAGCTAGAAATGAAAGTGTGCTTTGGATCTGATAAAGTAACAAGACTACTAGAAATGAAATTGATCAAATTCTTTAATTAGTGGGAGAATGCAAAAGCATTTGTTCCTCTTATTTTTTTCATACTAGAACTTTGAACTGGTGATCTAACTACATGTGTCCTATGATCAGTGTCTGAATTTTTCTTCTGGGTGTGTTTTACAGATTTCCGTCACGTTTTTGCCCAGGGACAGAGGGGATTATGCCCAATTTTGGGATGTTGAATGTCACCCTCTAAAAGAGCCTCACATAAAACACACGTTGAGATTTCAACTGTCTGGACAGGTATTACACTGAATTTAAATAAATTATGGTGTGTGTGTTAAAAACAACAGGTCAAATTGACGTGAAAGCTGACTTTAAAATGCAGGGTATTTTCCTAATATTATCCCAGTTTCACTCATTCTGTTGCATTACCCCATAATCTTAATTTTTTTGTCTGTCTTTATTGGTTGGCGTGTTTGAGATCAGGTTTGGCTCATTGTGCATGAGACTCGCGGAGCCCATGTGTGACTTGATTGTGTAAAATACTGTGTGTGCATAAAAGAATAGATAGAACACAGTGGAGTTTGCAATTTAGGGGACCTAAAAATTTTAAGTCTCCTTTATAAAAAATTTAAAGGAAATGTTAGAATTCAAATAGATAAATGTCTGTGTATTTTCCTAATGTGTTTATTTTCTCCCCCACCCTGTGTTTTTTTCCATACAGAGTGCCAAAGCAGAAAATGAGCACGAAAATGTGTGCATTTCCGGAGATTCTCTCATTAAAGTAGATAATTTCATTAAGCCCCGAAGACAAGCTGTGTCAGAGGCTTCTGCTTTTATACCTGAGTATGTCATTTGTGAATTTTTTTCTAGTAGTTTGTTGAGGTTCAGTCAAATGCTCCATGACTTACTTATGAGCTCACATAGGTTACCACCAGTCTAGTCACAGTACAGAGTATTTTTCTTACCCCAGAAAATTGTTACATTTTCTTTTGCAGTTGAGATTTGTTCTGTTCTCAGATTTGTTCTGTTCTCAGATTTCTTTCATCACAGGTTAATTTTGCTCAAACTTCATATAGGTATACACTGTGTGTGTCTGGGTTCTTCTCAGCATGTTTTTTGCCATCTATTCATGATATCAAGTGTACCTATATTTAGTTAAATATCACAATTATTTTCATGTTCCCATTTGGATTTCTTATAATTTAGAGCTATGGACATTGTTGGATGTGCATATCTATAGACATACTTATATCTCATAGGTAAAAATATCTAGTTTTAGGCAAAATTGCTGGGTCATATAAGTGTGTGTTTAACTTTAAAATAAACTGTCATATAGTTTTCCCTAAGCAGTTATACCATTTTACATTTCTATAAGCAGCATATGAAAGTAGCTTTTTTGTTTTGTTTTCCTAAGACAGAGTTGCTCTGTCACTCTGGGTTGGGTGCCGTGGCATCATAGCTTACAGCAAACTCAAACTCCTGGGCTTTAGCAATCCTCCTGCCTCAGCCTCACGAATAGCCGGGCACCCACCACTATGCCTGGCTAATTTTTCTATTTTTAGTAGGGACAGGTCTCACTCTTGCTCAGGCTGGTCTCTAGCTCCTGAACTCAAGGAATTCAGAAGCTTTGGCCTCTTGAAAGTAGATTCTTAAAAACGATAAAATGGCCAAGTTTGGGGACTCACGCTTGTAATCCTAGCATTCTGGGAGGCTGAGATGGGAAGGCTGCTTGACTGCAGAGCAGGTGGGGAGGCCAGGGGCAGGGTGCAGACCACAGACCACACGTGGCCTGCTCTGGGCCAGGGAGGCTGGGGCTTTTCTGACAGCTACCAGAGGCAGTGGTCAGAGTTGAGTCTTTCTAGAAGAATCCACTGGCTATAGTGTGTACTAACTAGGAGGCAAGGGCAGATACCGCGAAACAAGCCAGAGGCTGCTTTCAAAGTAACCTGTCAGGGACCGTGAAGAGGGGGGACAGATGGAGGGAGTACCCGGGGTGGTGGGCAGTGCCTGGACGCTGACCGGAAACACTGAACCGCCTTGGGGAGCGAGGACCTGGGTTCAGGTCTGTCCTTGTGGAGACAGGGAGGTCTCGGGGCTGTCCGGGAGGGGACGCCGCCCCCAGCACAGAGGGCCTCGGGGCTCAGACCGGGTCCATGGGGCCTGGGGACCTCACCCTGCACCCTCCACAGGTGTCCTGCCAGTGTCGCCTTATTGTCAAATCAGAAGTTCCCATCACGTTTCATTTTTTAATGGGTTGTGAGCAGCAGCACCAGTTAATGCAGTACTACATCATTTAATATAAAAAAGTTTAAATTACTGTGGATTTTAAATAGTACTTTTAAAACCTATCCCCAAAGCAGGCAACCCCTCACGGCCTCCCGCGGGGTCCATGCGCCCCAGGACGTGTACAGGTTCCTGCCCACCGCAGTGGGGGCGGCGCGGACGCTGAAGGTGAACCTGCGCAACAACTCCTTCCTCACACGCAAGGTGAGCGGGCCCGCCCGCGTGGGGTCAGACACTACTTCTGTAAGTTATATCTAACTTGTAATAATGAGTTAATTTTCACAGAATGCCTTAATGCCGTATTTGAAAAGAAACTCACTGGAAGTTCATGATCCTTTATTTGAAAGTCAAAATTTTTGTTTTTATATTTTAATTTTTAACTTTGCTTTTCTCTTTTTTCTGTGCTATCACATAGACATATTTCTGGATAACATTTGCTTCAGTCAAAATTAAATTCATGTTAAAATTCCCTTTAATGTATTTTTATTACATCAGCATTTGTCGTCTTACCTAATCTTGTGATGATATATAAATTTACAAAATATATCTTTAAAGAAATGCATAGTTACTTTATATAAGCTAAAATATCTAATTTGTGTAACCTTATGAAGTGTTTTCTATTAAATTCCAGCTGAAGTTTTTAAGTCCCCGGGAGCCGTTCTATGTCAGACATTACAAGTACTCCCTGAGGTGAGTTTATCATGGACCACATGCTGGTTGTGGGCCAGGACTTGTCTCTTCGGGAGTTAGGGCTGGTGGGGTCTCCTGCTGCAGCCCCCCACCAGGTTCATGGCTGGCACCCAAGGAAGTCCAGCACAGGCCTCTTCTCAAGCAGCAAAGGAGAAGAAGGGGCTGCGGGCAGATGCCTGGTGCCCATCCACAGTGCCATTCGCACCTGGCATATGACTGCTTTCCAGATTTGGCCAGCCACATAAGCACCTTCGAGCCTTAATTATCTTGCGATGAACTTTTACAGTAATTCCTGTTTCTAATGTTATTTTCACTGCTCAGCTGAGAATCAAAGACTTAAACTTTTAGTGACTGGGACAGAAAGTTTCCCACATTATTAGGGAAAACTAGTGTTGTCATTTTTCAAATGCCCAATGTTTTGTTTCTTTTTTTTGAGACAGTCTCACTATGTTGCCATCAGTAGAGTGCTGTGGCGTCATAGCTCACAGCAACCTCAAACTCTTGGGCTTAGGCAATTCTCTTGACTCAGCCTCCCAAGTAGCTGGGACTACAGGCGCCTACCACAACACCAGGCCGTTGTTTGGCAGGCCTGGGCTGGATTCGCACCCACTCTGGTGTATGTGGCTGGCGCCCTAGATGCTGAGCTACAGGCACTGAGCCAAATGCCCAATATTCAGTAATCAGAGCCTCATTTTTCTTGCTGTTCTTGCTAATTTTCCATTTCTATATAATGTCTGTTTAGTTTGCAGTCTCAAATTGTATTGTCACTGTTATTTAGAATTTAACAGTAGGATTCTCTTGTACTCAATGCTGAAGAACAGTTTTTGTTTGTTTGTTAAGAACAGTTTTTAACTTCATCTTTGAGTTTTAATTAAACCACTTAATTTTTCTTTCTTTCTTTTTTTTTTTTTGAGACAGAGTCTCACTTTGTCACCTTGGGGAAGAGTACCTTGGCATCCCAGCTCATAACAACCTCAGACTGTTTCAAGTGATCCTCTTGCCTCAGCCTCCTGAGTAGCTGGGACCATGGGCGCCTGCCACAACACCTGGCTAGTTTTTCTATTTTTAGTAGAGACAGGGTCTTGCTCTTGCTCAGGTTGGTCTTGAACTCCTGAGCTCAGGGGATCCACCTGCCTCAGCTTCCCAGAGTGCTGGGATTACAGGCATACCGGTGAGCCACTGTGCCTGGCTGAATCTGGACACTTGTCATTGCTCCCGGCTAATTATGCTAGTTTCCACTCTTAGTCTGGATTCTCCTAAACCACTTAATTATTGTAAGACCTCTAATTTTGGCATTAGGGGACTATCTTAGAAACATGATACATTCTGTGAAAATTTGGAGCACCCTGCAAACATTTTGGGACTGTCTTTTCTGAAGTCATTAAGACTGGCAGTGCTGGCTTGGCGCCTGTGGCTCAAGTGGCTAAGGCACCAGCCACATACACCCTAGGTGGCGGGTTCAAATCCAGCCCGGGTCTGCCAAACAACAATGACAGCTGCAACCAAAAAATAGCCGGGCATTATGGCGGGCGCCTGTAGTCCCAGCTACTTGGGAGGCGGAGGCAGGAGAATCGCTTGAGCCCAGGAGATGGAGGTTGCTGTGAGCTGTGATGCCACAGGCCTCCATCCAGGGCAACAGCTTAAGGCTCTGTCTCAAAAAAAAAAAAAAAATAGACTAGCAGTGCTATTGTGATTGAAGCTAGGAAGGTGACTTGGCTGAGGACTGTTCTTTCTACTTCTTGCCCTTTCTTTTCACTCTTCTCTCTTCCACCTCTTCCTCGTACTATGTGGTAGAAAACATGTTTGTACATTTTCTTTGCCTCTCAGGAGACTAACCTAAAGGCACAAACGGTAGAGTTTCAACTCAACTGTGCCCTCATGTCGGGCAAGCCCCTGTTTCCTCAGCTGGCAGCCCCACCTGTAAGAGGGAAAAACAGTTCTGACAAAGTCACAGCCAAGGTACAGCATCATCAGTGAGCTGTGGTGACTTCCCACCAATGTGTGGGAACCAAGTTATTGGATACTTTTTTCAGTTTCTTTATAATGGTGGTACCTTGGATGTACTAGTAAAGGAAGAAAGAACAATTATGGTTGCTGAAAATTAGAGATCCCACTAAGCTCCCTCCATGCAGGTGGGGCTGCGTGGACAGCCAGTGGCCTCTCTGCTCTCTGGAACCATTTCTGTTCCACCTGACTTTACTGTCAAGTTAGTTGGTAGCTGGTGAGAAGGTTTGAGCTAGGCCTCCCTGTGAGGCTCCGCAGATTTCCCTTTTACTTTTTCATGTGTGTATAAAGAGAGAAAGACCGATTAAAACAGTCTTTTTTTTTTTTTTTTTAAGAGACAGGGTCTTGCCCTGTGGCCCAGGCTACAGTACAATGGTGTGATCATAGCTCACTGCAACCTCCAACTCCTGGACTGAAAAGGTCCTCCCACCTCAGCTTCCCAAGTAGGTGGGGGACTACAGGCATATGCCATGATGCCTGGCTAATTTTTTAATTTTTTGTAGAGATGGGGGTCTGGCTATATTGCCTAGGCTGATCTTAAATTCCTAGCCTCAAGTAGTTCTCCTTCAGCCTTCCAAAGTGCTGTGATTACAGGGGCATCAGCCAGCATGCCCAGCCTCCAGCAGCTCTTAACCACAGTGCAGAGTCCTGTTTCCAGTGCGTTCTTCTCGATGGTAGTGGACTATGACAGTATATTCGTGATTCTTCCCAAGTTGCATTCCAGTTTATCCAGTGTATCTGAAAGTCTGAAGCAGATGATATATTTGGTCACAATACATTTTTAAGAATACCTTCTCAATTGAATATAGAATAATTCTGTATTACGTAATGAAATTTGTTAATAGGCTCTTCCAGAGATTTATTTTGGGATATTTTATTATTTTCAGTAATTCATAAAGTATAAAGCCGTTTTTTTTTTTTTTTTTTGTAGAGACAGAGTCTCACTGTACCGCCCTCGGGTAGAGTGCCGTGGCGTCACACGGCTCACAGCAACCTCCAACTCCTGGGCTTAAGCGATTCTCTTGCCTCAGCCTCCCGAGTAGCTGGGACTACAGGCGCCCGCCACAACGCCCGGCTATTTTTTGGTTGCAGTTTTGGCCGGGGCTGGGTTTGAACCTGCCACCCTCGGCATATGGGGCCGGCGCCCCACTCACTGAGCCACAGGCGGCGCCCTAGTATAAAGCCTTTTTAAACTGGCAAATTGTGCTGTATTCTTCTGAGTATTGATTGACATGTCAATGTGAAAGAAAGTTGTAGTTAATGCCGTGGGCCATATTTTTTTCTTTTAAAAAAACACATTAGCTTTGACATGGTAAAAATAAGTAAGTATAGTGTATTGAGGGAAAGTTAATACAAAAACTTTAAATAAAAATAGGGAGAGACATATATATTTTTACTATATACATACAATGGATATATAAAAATATGCATATCTGTGTTATCAGTTATATCCAGAAAAAGGGGCTTCTAAAAACCTGTTTTCCAAATTTCAGCCCTCAGGACATAGGTCTATGGCCAAAACGAACCTGCCTCTATATACTGTAGTCTGAAAACAAGGTTTCTAGAGGATTTTTGATGGAAGATTCATGTGAATTCTAGAGCACAAACTGCATAGCCCTGTTAATGACAGGAGCGAGACACGTGGTTTTAATTTTCTTTCCAGTACAAACACAGCCAGAATGAAGCAGAGCAGGGAGGTTTAAGGTATCCGCTAACCATTTCTTAGGTAGGTAACTATCTCTCACTTCCCTTTTTCTATACTATCTGGGCACCCAGGAATATATATATGCAGTACTCTTTCAATTTGGTTTTAGATTTTTCTCTTTTGTGTCGGTTTCTTTTTTGAGACAGTCTCACTATGTTGCCCTTGGTAGAGTGCTATGGCATCACAGCCCACAGCAACCTCAAACTCTTGGGCTTAAGCGATTCTCTTGCCTCAGCTTCCCAAGTACCTGGGACCACAGGCGCCCGCCACAACTTCCGGCTATATTTTTTTTTTTGTGTGTGTGTGTGTGCTTTTTGGCCGGGGCTGGGTTTGAACCTGCCACCCCCGGCATATGGGACCGGTGCCCTACTCCTTGAGCCACAGGCACCACCCACCGGCTATATTTTTTTGTTGTTGTAGTGGTCATTTTTGTTTAGCAGGCTCGGGCCGGGTTCGAACCCACCAGCTCCGGTGTATGTGGCCAGTGCCCTAACCACTGAGCTACAGGTGCTTCAGGTGTGTCAGTTTCTTATTAAATAATAGCATCAAAGAAATTAGAAATACATTTAAGCTAACCATTCCTGACTGGGCCCCTGGACCTTGTCCACGTCTGGTGTTGTGCTGATGGTGACAGGGCTTGTCCCTGCGGCCCTGCCGCTGCTAGTGTCTCCCTCTCTCTCCACAGAGCCCAGCACTACATCAACATGCCGGTGCAGTTCAGACCCACAGCAGCAGGCACGTTCGAAGCTTTGCTTGTTATTCAGACAGACGAAGGCAAGAGTGTTGGCATTCGACTAATTGGTGAAGCTGTCGGAAAAAATTAAGTAGAATATATTTTGCATAAAACAAATCACATGTATTATATTTTGGTAACTTCATTTTTCTACACTACAATTATGCTTTTTGTATATATTTTGTATGATAAATTGGACATGTATAAACTGTAGGGTTTTTGTTTTTAGAAGCTAATACTGCAGACCTGATTAATACATCATGTATCTAGCCTACAGTATTGTATTCAGTTTTTACAGAAGAGAATTCTATTTTTACATTGATTATGATGTTCTGAATAAATGTTATTTTAATGCAGTATAAGCAGAAATTTTCCATTGAACTTGTCATTTTCTGTGGTGTCATACAGAAATTAGAATGTCATTTTATTCTAATTATTTTCAAGCTTCTGGGTCTATTCTGTGATTTTCATTCCAGTTTCCTTTTCCTTAAATTCCTTCCCTGTTCTTTCTGTATTTAGTTAGTTGCCCAGAGTAGAAAGGACAAGGTACTGTCCTGTTTTTCTTGAGAGTGAAGGGAATTTCTCACAGTCTATGAAAATACAGTGGAGAGGTTGATAGTCCTAAATGTCATTTATTGTAACTAAAACTAGACAAGACAACTCCGGAATCCCAGGTAGAAGGGGCAGGTACTAGGGGAACATGGTGAGGGAAGGGCAGCAGGCCGTTGAGGGTCCTAGCCTGCTCGGGTGGGGGCGGGCACTGCCCTGGAGGAACACACCCAGGACTGTGCTTCCACCATACTCCTCCGTCTCCTGGTCAGGTTTCTGAGCCCCAGCTAACAGCCTTCTCCTTTGGAGCAAAAAAATCCCAGCAAAAAAACCTTGGGGCAATCACACCTGGATATTATTGGAGTAGAAAGACGTTGGGGGTTGATGACTGACTCACTCAGTGTAAGATGAGTAAAGGATGTAGCTGTTCACAACTGCAACTTCCATCAGCCAAAAGAATAGCTTTTTCTACCATTTGTAGGACCTCTTTGTAATTCTGTGAGAGCTCTGTCCACTCTTCCCATCAACTTTGTGTATTCTAAAATAACTGTTGGTTTTTCGAATTGAACAGGCCGTTTCTTCCTATCACCAGTTATCAGCTGCGTTTGAGGCCAGAGAATGTCCTCAGCATTGTCACTGACCTCTTGTCATGGAATGAGAGACACATCATTTTCATATCTTGATAGGCACATAATTCATGTTCCTGAAGTTTCTTCTCTTTCAGCTCACTTGGAAAATCCTTCCAAGAAGCCATAACTGTGCTTGTTATATATATTTTCATTTTTTGCAATTCCCCAGCAAGTTGAGGGCTTATGTAGAGCCTGCCGGCGTGATAGGCCTACATCAGGTGTATGGGTTTGCAAACTAGTGCCAAATGAATCACTGTTTCAGATACAAATGGCAAATTAGGACTAATAAGACTTTCTGTTGTTGTGTTGCCATATAGACGTGAGAAAACATGTAACCATTTTCTGAATCAACGCAGGCAAAAAATTCATAGGCCCCCACTTTGTAGGCTTTCTCAGATTGCAGCACTTCCATCAAATCTTTCCCTTGAAGCCTCCTGTGCTCTCCTTGTAGCCACATTTCTTCCTGGTACAAAAGTTCCTGGTTTTTTACTCACTACTGTTCTTCACCTTGCTCTTTCGGGTATGCAAGGAGCTGTGACAGGAGGAATTAAATGCAGCATCCAAAATATTGGGAAAAAATGGAGATGAGAGAAAACTTCCTTCAAGAATGGGGTCAGTCTACCCAATCTTTGGTAAAATAGTCAACTAATTGTGCCTTTACATTCAGCGCCATGTGCAGGATTACATCAAAGAACATCTTCATTTCTTCTGATGAAACATCCTTCCACGAGTGTCACAATGAGTACTTTGTTAGTGGAGTTGCCTTCTGTTTTTTTCCACTGCATACATGTTTATCACAGTCACAATTTCACCAAGAGATCATCCAAGACAGTGGTTCTCAACCTGCCTAATGCCGCAAAGTATTTTCATTGTTACAAAGGGGTTGCGACCCACAAGTTGAGAACAGCTGTTCTAAGAAAAAGAGCTGGAAATATTCAAGTTAAGATTTTGACCAAGCACTTTGAGGAAGGGTGAATCCCTGTGGTGTGACAGAGTATGGGAACGTTTTAAGATCACCATCACGATAAACCTTCCAGCTACTTGTTATAGGTTGTGTATTATCATCACCGTTTTCTTCATTACTAGCTTCAGCTTCACTGGAATTCACATTACTGCATCCAGGAATCAACCTCACTGTCATCAGAAGTCCACGCTGCTGTATCATTGTCACTTACACACCTCCCTCTGCCATAGGAACACATCACATGGCCAGCTGTTCATGCCCAGAAACAAAGGGCATGACCTGTGCTCCTTGCGTGGAGTCCGGACTGCATCAGACGGGCTCTGATGGCAAAGCAGGCGACCACACGACAGAAATGTGTGCCACGTCCCTAACGTAGAATCAGAGCAGGAAAATCCTTGTCAGACAAGGTCCGACACAGGATTGAAATAATAGGCCCACGACATTAATTTTTCTTTAAAGAAGGCTAAGTTTACTTTTTGTATGTTTGGATACCATTTTCTGCATTCCCTTAGTCTGGGTAGGAAAATGAGCAGAGTAGTGATGTTGTAGGAATAGCCACCTGTGAGTAGGACTTAAGAGCGAAGCTGGTGACACCACAGGCAGCTTGTGAAGTGGCCCAGAGTGTGACCCTCCCACGGAACACCTCGGTAGTGATGGAGATTTCAGTTGCCCAATTAGATCACTGATGAGTCGACCAGAGACAGTTGCTGTTCTGGGGAGAACCAAGGGGCTCTGGCCTGGCAGCTAGCCACATCCTGAGGCCAGAGGGACATGAATCCTGCCACCACCCATGAACGAGCTTGGAAGTAAGTCCTTCAAGTTGGGTCTCAGGTGAGACCAGGAAGAAGCGGACTTCAGGACCTGAGGAAAGCAGCCATGCAGACCTGTCTGGCCTGGGACTGAACCAACCACCTGAAAAAAGACATTTCGAGAAAGAGAAATTGAAAAGTGGACAAGGGTTATGGAAATACTGTTAATTTTGTCGGGTTACTGTGGATAAGATGAGAACGCCTGTCTAGGCTCCACGCTGGCAAAGGGACGGCGACCGCGCCGGCCGGTCCCTCATCCTCTTTTCTTTTTGTGTGTTTTTGAATGTCTGCGATAAAAATGTTTTAAGTTGGAGAGTAAAATCACGAAAGTAAAAACTGGCTCCAACTGTTTTTCTACTGTGACCCTGCCCGGCCTGGCTGGCCTGCAGTGTCCTCACGGCGAGGGCACCCGGTGTGGCCGGACCCGCGGTGGCCGCTGTCTCAGCCCCGCCCGGCACCGCCCGACGCGCAGAGGCCTCCCGGGCCACCCCCGGGGCGACGCGGCTGCAGGGCCCGGTGGCAGCCCGGTGCGTCCCCGGCGCCCCAGTGGCTGGGGGAGGAGAGGCCGCCGTTTCTGTCTCCGCCGCCGGGCGGTGAAGCTTCAGCCACATGACGCCCTTGGCGCCCACCAGGCCCAAGACGGGCGAGGGATGTGCCCTTTAGACGGAGCAGAGGGAAGCCCCGGCCTGCGCCTCCTCCTCCGGGGAGCACGTTGACATCAAGGGGCGCCAGAAACGCTCTCGAGGGCACCCTGCTCGGTGGCAGGAGGCGACACCGTCCCTCCCACAGCCACTGCCCTTGGGAGGGAGCCAGGACCTGCGTCCACCTTGGCTCTGCCTGGCCACCCTGAAGTGCTCCGGTGTCCCCTCCTGCGGCCTGTCAGCGGCTCCGGAGCCTGCTGCGCGTCTGGGGCCCGGACGAGGGGGCCTGCAGCCTGAACACCTCGGACTCGCGGCCCGCGTTTCTGTTAGAGTCCCGGCAGGCGTCAGCACGATGGAGCAACTGCGCGACGCTCGGCAGGACGCAGGTCCACCGAGTCCTGTGCAGGGAGCGAGTGAAGGGGCCACCTGGGGCGCTGGTGGACAAGTCCAGGCTGGGGCGCTGAGCCAGAGCCTGGCTGGCCTGGGTGTGGAGTGCGTTTCCAAGGCCCGTGCACACAAATTCGGGGGCAAATCAGAAACGAATTTCTTGGAGACTTTTCCAAAGCTCGTAATATTATTTAAAAACTATATAAGCAAGACTGGAAGGGATGTGTATGGTGCGCATCGGCTTTCTGGTTCCACCATGCAGACCGAGAGGGTCACCTGCCGCCCCCACCCCCGAAAAGGAGGCAGCCTTGAGGGTGCGCAGGGTCAGAGTCCAGGAGCTGGCCCCAGTACAGTGCAGCGGCCTCGAGGCCACTCCATGCTCCAGCAGACTCCAAATTCCAGCTCCAGACCTATGCTGAGGGACCAACCAGCCAGCCTGGAGGGATTTTGGTCCTGGAGCTGAAAGAGGGGGACACAGGGTGTGTATGTGGGTGATGTGGCAGCCAGAGCCTCATCTGGGCCTGCAGCATGTGCCCCACCTCCCCTTGGAGGGGTTCCTTCCACCTCTCTTCCTCAGGACGGCTGCCTGTGCACCTGCCGAGATCACCATTCCCAGCCTGGGTCTGAATGCTTAAGATTTTTCCCATACAAGTCATTAAAAGACATAGTCATATAATAATACATGTGTATCCATTTTTTTAAATTGGTTTTCTCATCCTGTTTTATTGATAAATAAATTTTTTTTCAATGAATAGATAACTGATAAAAGTAGTTATTTTTAGGCGGTGTGTGGTAGCTCATGCCTGTAATCCCAGCACCCTGGGAGGCAGAGGCCAGTGGATTGCTTGACCTCAAGAGTTCAAGACCAACCTGAGCAAGAGAGAGAACCTGTCTCTCCTAATAATAGAAAAATTAGCCATGGAAGGCGCTTGTAGTCGGCATACTCAGGGGGCTGAGGCAGGAGGATGTTTAATGTAATCCCCACAGTAGCTGTAGATAGGTTACTATTACCTATAGTTTTCTTCTGTAGGTAAAAACAAACAAACAAACAAATAAGAATATGCACAAAAGAAAATAAGAAAGGAATCAAGGCATGTCTATACAAAGAAAATCAATGAAACAAAAACGGAGGCAGAGAGAGAGGGGGAGATACTGAGAAATAGGGACAAAATAACTCCAGACATACAGAAAACAACAAACAAAACGGCAATAGTAAGTCCATCATTGTCAGTAATTACTTTAAATGTAAGTCCAGTCAAAAGATGTAAAAGTGACTGAATGGATTAAAAATCTAGATCCAGGGCAGCGCCTGTGGCTCAGTCGGTAAGGCGCCGGCCCCATATACCGAGGGTGGTGGGTTCAAACCCGGCCCCAGCTGAACTGTAACCAAAAAATAGCCGGGTGTTGTGGTAGGTGCCTGTAATCCCAGCTACTCGGGAGGCTGAGGCAAGAGAATCACTTAAGCCCAGGAGTTGGAGGTTGCTGTGAGCTGTGTGAGGCCACGACACTCTACCGAGGGCCATAAAGTGAGACTCTGTCTCTACAAAAAAAAAAAAAAAAATCTAGATCCAATTATATGTTATTTGTAAGAGAGTCATTTTAGATAAAAAGATATATGAGCTGAAGTGAAAGGATGGAAAAAGATATCCTACATGAATGGTAACCAAAAGAGAGCAGGAATGGCCATACTTATATCACACAAAATAGATCTTAAGTCAAAAATTCTCACAAGAGATAAGGACATTATATAATGATAAAAGGGTCAATTCACCAAGAAGATATGACAAATATAAATATATGCACCTCACATCAGAACAGCCAAATATATGAAGCAAATGTTGATAGAACTGAAAGGAGAAATAGGCAGTCACAATAATAGTAGGAGATTTCAATATCCCACTTTCAATAATAGACCAACCAGACAGAAGATCTATTATATTCTAACCATCTATTTTACTTTTTATTTTAAGATAGAGACTCAAGCTGTCGCCCTGGGTAGAGTGCCGTGGCATCACAGCTCACAGCAACCTCTAACTCCTAGGCTCAAGCAATTCTCTTGCCTCCACCTCCCAAGTAGCTGGGACTACAGGTGCCCACCACAGTGCTCTGCTACTTGGGCTGGATTTGAACTCGCCAGCTCAGGTGTATGTGGCTGGTGCCTTAGCTGCTTGAGCCACAGGCGCTTAGCCCTAACTATCTGTTTTAAACTAATGATTTTTTAAATTTAAAATTTAATAAAAAGAATGAAAGATAAAGTTATAAATCTTCCCAGAAGGCAGAATTTTTCTCCAGACTAAATCACCGTTTACTTGTTTATTCATTAATTCACTTACATCTTTAACAATAACAGATGTAAGGTGTACACATACAATTATGTTATAAGGATTTATTATGTACTGGTGATGCTGGAATTTTTGTGTACCTATTAGGTAATTTCTCATCCTTCAAACCCTTCCTCCCTCCTACCTTTCTGAGCATCCAGTGTCAATTAGTCCACTCTCTATGTCCACGTGTATGCATTGTTTAGTTTCCACTTACTAGTAAGAACATGTGGTATTTGACTTTCTGTTTCTGAGTTATTTCATTTAAGACGACCTCATGTCTTTTACAGCCATATGGATGCAACTGGAGGTCATCATCTTAAGTGAAAGAAACTATTTTAATCACATTCAAAAGCTCTACTGCTTCATATCTCCCCTCCCCACTTTATGTTATCAATGGCACAAATCATACCTGTTTATATTTTATATTCATTAACACAGTTTTATAGTTATTTTTGTGCTTTTGTCTTTTAAATTCTATACTAGAATTAAAAGTGAAATATGTACCACCATTACAGTGTTACATCTTTGTGTAGACTGTAATTGTCTGTGTACGTACTTTATCACAGAGATTTATATTTTTGTGTACTTTGTAGTTGCTGTCTAGTGTCATATCATTTCAACTTGAACAACTCCCTTTATTGATTCTTGTAAAGTAGATCTAGTGGTGATGAACTTTCTCAGTTTTCTTTTTTTTAACTTGGGAAGTTTTTGTTTTTGCAGTTTTTGGCAGGGGCTGGGTTTACCTCTGGTATATGCGGCCAGTGCCCCACTCCTTTGAGCCACAGGTGCTGCCCTCTGGGAAGGTCTTTATTTTGCCTTCATTTTTGAGGAACAGCATTGGCTGGTACAGTATTCTTGGTTGGCAGTATTTTTCTTTTGGCACTTTGAATACACATGTCATTCTTCTACCCTCTGGCCATTGTATTTCTGCTTAGAAATCACTAATAGTCTCAAGAAAGCTCACTTGTATAGAATAAGTCACTTTCTCTTGATGCTTTCAAAATTCTTCCTTTGTTTTTGACAGCTTGATATGTGTCTTGATGTAGGCCTTTGGGGGTTCATCCTTGTTGGAGTCTTGTGAGCTTTTTGAATTTTGATGTCTGTTTCCTTCCTCATTTTTGGAAAGTTTTTCAGCCATTATTTCTTGGTGTAAGCTTTCTGTGTCATCTCTGTTTAGGACTTCCACAATGCACATAATTGTGTGTTTGATGGCATCTCATAATTTCCTTCAGATTTCTTCATATTTCTTTGCTCTTTTTACTTTTTGTGTGATTCAGTAATTCCAAAAAACCTGTCTTCAAGTTCACTTATTCTTTATTTTTCTTGATCAGGTCTATTGTTGAATCCCTCTAGCGAATTTTTCAATTCAGTTGTTATATACATGAGCTCCATAATTTATGCTTTGTTCTCCTTTTTTCTTGTAGCTTCTCTCTCTTTCTTGATAATCTTACATTGTTTACCTGATTTAGTTTAGTTGTTAATCTGTGTTCTCTTGTTGCACATTGAGTGTCTTTAAGACAAATATTTTTAATTCCTTATAAAGTAATTTGTAGCCCTCCATTTCTTTGTGGTCATTTTGTGGAGGTTTATTTTGTTCCTTTGATTTGGACATGTTTTCCTGTTTCTTTATGTGTCTTATTATATTTTGCTGTGATTTGTGCATTTTAAAAATCACTCAATTGAATGACTTTTCTCAGTCTTTAATGACTGGCTTCATAAGAGAGAGACCTGCACTAATTAGCCTGGTTAGAGATTTCTGGGGTCTATCAAACTTTTTCTTGGGATGGACTATTTCTGATCTTTGAGTGTTATTTTTGGATTAGAGGGGTATACTGATTTCCTCTTCGGGAGTTTGTAATCTCATGATCCCTCTGGTGTCTATTTATAATATTGTAGGTTCTCTGGTGCTGTAACAAGCCACTGAGCTCTCTTTTATTCTCTGTGATCCAAGACATCCAAAGTATACCAGTTCCATCAGTGATCATATTCAAGTGAGACAGAAACCAGTGCTTCAGGAACTCCCTGAAAAGCTGGAATTTTAGACACCTGTTCTGCTCTTTACTTCCTGAGGGAGATACTGTCAACTGGGTGCTTTCTGTTGAGTATACAGCTTTGTGGACTAGCTTTTGAGGTTGAAGTGAAATGGATTTTCATACCTATTTCAATGTGGCTATTCTTTAATTTGAACTTGCTTGGGGTACTACAACTTCTTTTTTTTTTGTAAAGACAGAGTCTCACTGTACCGCCCTTGGGTAGAGTGCCGTGGTGTCATACGGCTCACAGCAACCTCTAACTCTTGGGCTTACGCGATTTTCTTGCCTCAGCCTCCCGAGCAGCTGGGACTACAGGCGCCCGCCACAACGCCCGGCTATTTTTTGTTGCAGTTTGGCCAGGGCTGGGTTTGAACCCGCCACCCTCAGTATATGGGGCTGGCGCCCTACTCACTGAGCCACAGGCGC
Source organism: Nycticebus coucang (assembly GCF_027406575.1). NCBI lineage: Eukaryota > Metazoa > Chordata > Mammalia > Primates > Lorisidae > Nycticebus > Nycticebus coucang. Next base: position 1,138,259 of record NC_069798.1, read on the forward strand.
CGCCCGGGGTACTACAACTTCTTAAGTGGTTTTTGGATTCTCATAAAAGCTTTTGAGACTATATATTGCTATTGAGTTGTTGCCTTTGGGGGAGGATGACATTTGGGGCTTTCAACTCTACCATGTTGCTGATACCACTTCCTTAGTGATAACAATAGAAAACAAATACAAACCCCATAGAGAAGCAATGAGCAAAGTCCACATGGTGAGGAACTGGAGGACAATTCTGGGACTCTACTAAGAAGTCCATGTCAGGCCTAAGCCTCACCTCCCTTACTTCACGGTGCACAGAGGAATCATTCAACTAACAGACATCCATTGAGTGTCTCTTACATAAAGTGTTGACCAATGTGCTAAAGTTCTCAGTCTCTGCATTGTGGCTTTGGCAGTCTTGTTGGGGAGGTAAAACATCCCTCGTTGGTTACAGCTCCTGGGTCACATGTATCCTGAAGGGAGGAGGAGGAAACACAGCACCTGTGGCCTGGTGTGGGCTGGGGAAGCACCACAAGGAAGCAGATCTGGGGCTGGCTGCTGAGGTTCCCACAGGTGTGTAGGAATGAGAGAAACATTCCAGGCAGGGATGGAGGAATAGGGAGTGATGTGGGTATGTGGAGGTACATATCATAAATTATACCATTTTAACCACTTCTTTTTTTTTCCCCACAGTTTGACTTTTTTTGTGATTTAAATAATTCTTTTTTTTTTTTTTTTATTGTTGGGGATTCATTGAGGGCACAAGAAACCAGGTTACACAGATTGCATTTGTTAGGTAAAGTCCCTCTTACAATTGTGTCTTGCCCCTAAATGGTGTGTCACACACTGAGACCCCACCCCCTCTCTCCTTCCCTGTCTCTGCTCTTCCTTTCGCCCACCCCCTCCCTCCTTCTCTCTCTCTGCTCTCCCCTTCCCCCACTCTCCACTGTGTCATTGTCCTCATATCAAAATTGAGTATTTAGGATTCTTGCTTCTCCATTCTTGTGATGCTTTACTAAGAATAATCTATTCCACTTCCATCCAGGTTAATACAAAAGCTGTAAAGTCTTCATTTTTTTTTTTAATGGCTGAATAGTATTTCATAGTATACATAAACCACAGCTTGTTAATTCCTTCCTGGGTTGGTGGGCATTTAGGCTGTTCCCACATTTTGGAGATTATGAATTGAGCTGTGATAAACAGTCTAGTACAAGTGTCCTTATGATAAAAGGATTTTTTTGCTTCTGGGTAGATGCCCAGTAATGGGATTGCAGGATCAAATGGGAAGTCTAGCTTGAGTGCTTTGAGGTTTCTCCATACTTCCTTCCAAAAAGGTATTAGTTTGCAGTCCCACGAGCAGTGTAAAAGTGTTCCTTTCTCTCCACATCCACGCCAGCATCTGCAGTTTTGAGATTTTGTGATGTGGACCATTCTCACTGGGGTTAGATGGTATCTCAGGGTGGTTGTGATTTGCATTTCTCTAATAATGAGGGACGATGAGCATTTTTTCATATGTTTGTTAGCCATTCGTCTGTCTTTAGAAAAGGTTCTATTCGTCTCTTCCCCATTTGATATATGGGATTATTGGCTTTTATAGATCCTGGTTATCAAGCTTTTGTCTGATTCAAAACATGCAAATATCCTTTCCCATTGTGTAGGTTGTCTATTTGCTTTGGTTGTTGTCTCCTTAGCTGTACAGAAGCGTTTCAGTTAAATTAAGTCCAATTTGTTTATTTTTGTTGTTGTTGCAGTTTCCACGGCAGTCTTCTTCATAAAGTCTTTTCCCAGGCCGATATCATCCAATGTTTTTCCTATGCTTTCTTTGAGGATTTTTATCATTTCAGGCCTTAAATTTAAGTCCATTTTAACCACTTCTAAGTGTCCAGTTCAGTGATATGAAGTGGGGACCATTTTGAGCAAGAAGTGATTTTATTTTGTCAAGAATAATCCAGGGCTGGCTTTTTCAATGGCTAAAGGACTGAACTCGTATTAGAGAAAAAAAGTAGAAGGGCTACTTAACAAATCTATGAAACAGTGAGTGTCATTTGTAGGAAATGGAAATTTGATTTGAATACTCTTGTAAAGTAGATAGAGCAAGTATTATTATCCCTAATCCCCAAATAAGGACACTAAAGGTCTGATTAAGTGACTTGCTCCAGCTGCAGAGTGTAGGGACTGGAGCTCAGTCTCACATTGTTACACTAGCCCTCCTTGCACTCCCCTTTATGGGGAGGCCAAATCTCCTAGAAATGACTCTTTCTTGGTCTATGTACAAAGTTACCTCTCAGGGAGAACACAAGGTTAGCAGCAGGGGACAGCAGTGACTGGACTCCAGACCACCTGAACTGGACATTCTATCTCCAGTGTATCACCACTTCTCTCAGCCATCCCTGAGAACACAGTTTGTCATGTTGAGAAGAGGGGTTTGAATTCCATGTACATGTGGGCTCTGTTTCTTGGGAGGCACTGTCCCTTCAGTCCTGTCATCCATATCAAGGCTGTCAGTGTGGTACAGGCGCCAGGGTCATGGCGGGGGCCCTGGAATTAGAATGTCATCATTAGCGCATGATTTCTGAGGAGCCACCAAGAGCAAGTTGCCTACTGGCTAAAATGAACTGCCCCATACAAAGTCCTAGGAACCAAACTCAGATATGCAGCTTTTCTGTAGGAACTGAGCACAATCACCAAGCCCTGTGGTACCAGCACCTGGGGACCCCTTTGCTGTGCTACCAGGAGGTAGCTCAGTGAGAATGGCGCCAGCCCCATATACTGAGGGTGATTAGGTTCAAACCCGGCCCCGACCAAACTGCAACAACAAAAATAGTTGGACATTGTGGCGGGCACCTGTAGTCCCAGCTACTGGGGAGGCTGAGGCAAGAGAATTGCCTAAGCCCAAGAGCTGGAGGTTGCTGTGAGTTGTGACATCACAGCACTCTACTGAGGGCAACAAAGTGAGACTCTGTCTCACTTTTTTTATTTTTAAACACAAAGACAATCTTTTCTTTGTTTTTTTAGAGTACCATGGCATCATAGCTCATAGTAACCTCAAACTCTTGGGCTAACATGATCCTCTTGCCTCAGCCTCCTGAGTAGCTGGGACTACAGGAACCCACCACAATGCCAGGCTAGTTTTTCTATTTTTAGTAGAGATGGGGTCTTGCTCTTGCTCAGGCTGGTCTCAAGCAATCCACCTACCTCAGCCTCCCAGAATGCTAGGGTTACAGGTGTGAGCCACCATGCCTAGCCCACAAGGACAATTTTAATCCTGCATTTTCCTGGGGTAACATGCTGGCTATGTATGGATTGAAATATTGCATGAAGTCACAGGTGCTGACACAGGCACACAGACACCTCCAGCACCAATGCAATGTGCATTCACACATGCCAAGTGGTCTTTGCTTTACCAGCTAGTCCTATCTAGTAGAATTCACAGTTGATGTGGAATTTTAAAATGTTATATCTTTATTACACATTTTTATACGACTATTTTTAAAAATTCATTCAATATTGTAATTTGTGTGGTGATAAACAATAGTTTCATACATTCTATAGCAATTTAAAATACCACAAGTCTACTTTTCAATTGGCAGCACCTGACCTAAAGTTTAAATTCATTTAATGCATTCACTAGTCAGTTTCAGAGAAATTCCAGTTGTTACTTTCCAGACCATTCAGTGAGCATGGATTTATATTATTTTTAATTGGTTAGCAGAATTTTACTCACATCGCTTATAGCTAGAACAAGAATTCCCCACCTCTCTGAATGGTGTTCCACTTAGAATAATTATTGAATATCTAAAATGGATTTGGGTCTGCCTAAATTCAACATTACCAAACATGTTTCTAAGTATTCTCAGAAAATATGAATTTCATAAATATATACATAATATCTTACCACATGCTGCACCATCATCTCTTTAACCATTTCCCAATTGTTCATTTATGTCATTTGCAATTTTTGATATTAAAAACAGCATTGTGGCTCGGCGCCTGTGGCTCAAGCCGCTAAGGCGCCAGCCACATACACCTGAGCTGGTGGGTTCGAATCCAGCCCGGGCCACCAAACAACAATGACAGCTGCAACCAAAAAAATAGCTGGGCATTGTGGCAGGCGCCTGTAATCCCAGATACTTGGGAGGCAGAGGAAGGAGAATCGCTTGAGCCCAGGCGTTGAAGGTTGCTGTGAGCTGTGATGCTATAGCACTCTACCCAGGGTGACAGCTTGAGGCTCTGTCTCAAAAAAAAAAAAAAAAAAACAGCATTGTGATGAACATCTCCATCCATTAAGTAAACAGTATTTCTTTAGGATCATGTCAACGATGTCAACCATGTGGCTTACTGGGTCAGAGTACACAGGATTTTAAGGCTCTTACTACGCTTTACCAAAGGATTTCCAGGATAGCCTGAAGTCCTACCATGTCTTATGCCCACCAAGTGGACTTGGTAAAAAGGAAGCAAATTCAATCACAAATCTGTAGATTTTCACCCATCTAAAGCTTTCATGCCAAAGAAGCAAGGAGACATATTATTGGTGAGAAAGTCAAATTTTAAAGATCACTCAGCTTTACATCAGTAAAATAATCAACAGAAATGCTTCCTGCAAAGTCTACAGGGATTTTCGAAAATTAAAAAGTAAAAAGAGGAAAAGATCAAAATCAGTACCAAATGACCAAAATATTTTATTTGACTAAATTTTATCTCATGCACAAGGGTGACAGTCTCCTGGGTTTATTAGACTTCGGCAATAAGAAAAACAAGCAGCTTTGTACAGAGCAGAGAAAATGCCAGAGAGAAGGGTAGTACCGTCTTACACTAAAGGCACTAAAAAATTAATTACAAAAGCTAAAGAATTATAACATGATAATAAAGTTAGTATCATTTTACATATTGCAATCAGGGAGATAATTACTAAACTTTCAACAAAGAAAAATACAGAAAATAGTTAACCTAGACTCAGTTCTCTTCTACTTGAAATTAAATCCATTAAGGAAGAAACTTATAAAAGTACAATAAAATTTAAAATATCATATTCTGTCTGAGAATATAAGAGATAAATAGCATTACAATTTTCCCAGGTGACAGACCGTCCTGGGCACATTGGGCCCATGGTCTTCCTTACATTTGAGGGGCTCTCACAGAGCCTGTTCAGAGAGACAGCTCCTGCCACGAAGGGTTGCCTGGGAATTCAGACAGCTGCACACAGTGGAAAGCCTTGGGGGGTACACTATGCCGGGTGTAGGGAGGGGCAGGCTGGGAGCAGAGTCAGGCTGGACCAGGCAGCGTCAGCGACCAACAGCCGCCGGATGTGGGGGACGTGCGTTCAGCCGGGTCTCCAGGGACAGGCAGGCACCAGCAGACGGCCCTCGGGCTCCCAGTCCCGCCCCCCAGGCGCGCAGTAGCCCGAGCGCAGGTGGCAGGTGGCCCCGGCCGCCTCGTGCGCGGTCAGATGACGAGCGCTCATTCGCAGAAACTGAGGCCCGGAGGAGCCTCCTGGAACGGGGCGGCCGCACTCTGAAGGACCCTCCCTGTGCCCGGACACCTCGAGGTGCGGGTTGTCTTGAAGCCCTGATTTTTCTCTCCCTCTGCAGGGCGCTGGAGGGCTGGGCCATTTTAAGTTTATTTTGTAGCCACAGGGCCGGGCCCAGGTGGTGGCTGGTAAACCCGGTTCATGACCAGGGGAGAGAGCAGCCCGCAGACCCGCGCGTCCCTCTCCGCGGCTGCGCCAACCCCGCGGGCCGCGCCCCGAAAACGGCTTCCAGTCGTGTGCGGGGCTCAGGACTGCGGCTGCGGGCCCGGGAGGCAGAGACCTGTCCTTACACGCTCAAAGCCCGCGAGAAGGTGCGGGACCGACGAGCCCGCGTCCCCGCAGCGTCCCCGAGCCCAGGAGCAGGCGCAGCAACTTCCTTCCAGTGTCTGCGGCGCTTCCCGCCTGCGCGGAGGAGGAGCCGAGCGGCGCGGGGGGTGGAGCCACACGCCGCCCCCTCCTGGCAGGAGCGGCCAGTGGGGACTGCAGCAGCCTCAGGTGCCCACTAACCAGGTGGGGGCATTTGCGGCTGAATCCTCTGCTGTCTGTGCTACCCACCAGGTTCACATTCAGGGAAATGTGCGCCCCAGGAGGCATCAGGCCTTATAAGCATTTGCTGAATGGAAGAATGCAAAGTTTTAACAGGCTGTTGAGATCATCGGGTCTATGCTTCTCCTTTTTTACATAAGGTCCCATGGGCCAGGGAGGTGAAGTGTGCTGCCTGTGCCAGCCAGCTAACGGCAGAGCTGAGTCCTATTTTCATTATCAGGGTCTTAACTGGAAGGATGAGATTTTAAAATAATTTTTTTCTGCATTAGTAGTTTGCTTCTCAGCATATCGGAATCTGGCTCCTTTCCTTCAGAAACATTCTGAGGTTCTGGGAGTCCTCACACTTGATCTGGGCGCCTGCAAATGTCTTCATAGCTTGGCATCTGGGGCTGCTCACCTGCACCCTTAGACGTACTTCTCTTCTTTTTGAGAAATGATGGGACAGCATACAATCTAAATAAACCAGGCAAGACAAGATGCGTTTCACTGAACAATATTTTTATGTATGAGCTTACTGTATTGGTTTTCCAATACAGTGTGCACTGGGGTTGGGGAGACTTGGGTCTTCTTCCAGGCCCACGTCATTGAGGCAGAGTTTCTTCCTTGCAGCCACAGCCTTGAGGGCTGTGTTCCTGGCCAGCTGTCAACTGGAGTTTTCTAAGCTCCCAGGGTCCGCCCACATTCCTTGCCTCATGGCCTCTCCATCTTTGAAGGCAGCACCGGGGAACTTCCTCACTTCACTCACATCTGTGCTATAAGCCTTTGGCTTCCTCTTTTGTTACCAGCCAGAGAAAACTGCTTTGAAAGTGCCTATGCGATCAGGTCAGGTGCCCCTGGACAATCTCCAGGTCTTGAAGTCCTGTAAGATGACTTAGTCACAGAGGTGCTCTGTCTGCACACAGGCTCCTCCCACACACAGCAGGGAGGGCTCTGCCCGTGGTGGCCTCACCTGCGTGTGTCCTAAATTTGCCTCCACATTTACTTAGCACACACGCCAGCATTTTCTTCTGTCCCTCCCCTTCATTCGAGCAGATCACTTGCTTTCTACTTCAACATAAGTACATGCTAGGCACGTGGAGAGGCAGAGAACAAAAAGCCTAGGGGTCTTTCTAGCTTCTGATTTTCAAAATTCTGGGCCTCTTGGAGAGCTTGGGGGAGGAGCTGCCTGGAACAGGTAAAAAGAAAAAGTTGGGGCAGCGCCTGTGGCTCAGTGAGCAGGGCACTGGCCCCATATACCAAGGATGGTGGGTTCAAACCCAGCCCCGGCCAAATTGCAACAAAAATATAGCCAGATGTTGTGGCGAGCGCCTGGAGTCCAGCTACTCCAGAGGCTGAGGCAAGAGAATTGCCTAAGCCCAAGAGCTGGAGGTTGCTGTGAGCTGTGATGCTATAGCACTCTACCGAGGGTGACAAGATGAGACTCTGTCTCTAAAAAAAAAACAAGAAAAGAAAAGAAAAAGGGGGTTGTGGCAGTGCCTGTGGCTCAAAGGAGTAGGGCACCGGCCCCATATGCCGGAGGTGGCAGGTTCAAACCCAGCCCCGGCCAAAAAAAACTGCAAAAAAAAAAAAAAAAGAAAGAAAGAAAAAGGGGGTTGTGGATGAAGATAAGGAGCTCACAGAATCAGGAAGGGAGAGAGTTTTCTTGACCAGAGAGCATTCAGATAGTTGTGGGCAAGAGCAGGGGTCCTGGCCTTCTGCTGCCAGGTTGGAGACAGATCCCTGAAAAACTGAGCAAAGGGTATCGTAGGCAGCTGCAGAAGGCAATTCTGTCCCCCCAGGGAAAGGTAGTCGCAAGCCAGCATGTCTCCAGTGGCCAGGTGGATGGCGACGAGAGCCATCACAGTGGAATCATGTGGGGACCCACCCAGTATTTCCAAATTCTCTAGAATAGTGCTGACATCTGGGGAGAGGGCAGCCCCAAGGACTGAGGTTGGGTCTCCCACTAGCTCTGCAGAGTGGAAGTGTAGGGCCAGAAATTACACAGAGTTATAGAAAATAAAATTATGTTTATTACTGTAGCTCTGGGTATTTGGACCCAGAGTCATATTCCCTTATCCAAATAAAAAGGATGGGATGGCATTTCAGGAAAAACGTGCTAATCATGGTGTAGAGATGTGTATGTTTAGAAGGGGGAGTGTGTGCATAGGCCTGTATGTGTACGTTATCAGTATGGTTCTAGTAAAAGCCATACTAATAAACACATATATACATATATCAGTGCTTGGTAGGTATTTGCATCCCACCAAAATTCATGTGAAACTTAACCCCAAGACAATAGTGTTAGCAGGGGTCCTCAAACTTTTAAACAGGGGGCCAATTCACTGTCCTTCAGACCATTGGAGGGCTGGACTATAGTCTAAAAAAAACAAAACTATGAACAAATTCCTATGCACACTGCACATATCTTATTTTGAAATAAAAAAACAAAACGGGAACAAATGCAATCACACTGCCTCATGTGGCCCATAGGCCACAGTTTGAGGACCCCTGGATAGGGCCTTTGGGATGTGATTAAGGAGAGAGCTCTGTCTGCCTAAATGGGGTTAGTGCCCTTACAAAAGGGCAGAGGGAGTGAGTTCATCTCTTTTTGTGCTTCCACTATTTGAGAACACAGAAAATGCCATGAGGGACAAGCATCCACCAGATACCGAATTTTTCAGTGCCCTGATCATGGACTTCCCAGGCTCTGGAATGGTAAGGAACAAATATCCGTTGTTTATAGATTACCCAGTCTAAGGTATTTTGTTATAGCAGCACAAATGTACCGCACGCACGTGATATATCTATATGTATATATTCTCATCAGCACTTCATACTTTTTAATTCAAGTATTTAATTATCGCCATCTAACCAACAGCCCACCTTATAACTCCATCTGAAATTAAACAGAGCATCTGGTTCTTGAGTCTTGCAGGGCAGAGACACCCCTGAGGGTGGAGTCTAGGACCCAAAGCTAAAGTCCCACTAGGGGTCCCCACCTTTCCAGATGGAATGGGTATGATAGAACACAAGGGGCCCTAAGGTATGGCTAGAATGTGCTGCCTGGGGCCCCTGTCTTCATGCTGGTGTTGAGTGTTAGGTATTGGTACCTGTTATTCCTTCATCCACAGAAGTGAGCTGAGACCTGCTATGTGCAGGAGGAAGACCTGCCAGGTGTGTGGGAGTGAGGCAGCTGGGCAGAGTCCACCTCTGCTATCCCCTCAGCCTGGAAGCTCTACTGCTGAGTGACCCCCCCTTTCAAATTCCTCCATCCAACAAATCCTCCCTTTTCAAAACTTTTAGATTTTACTACATGGCATATATATATGTACATAAAGTTCACTCATTTTAAGTGTACTGCCACTGAATTTTTATAAATGCATGTACTCCTATAAGTACGCCCAGATTAAAATGTAGAACATTTTCACCCAAGGTCCTCTTTTGCCCTTTCCCAATCAGTTCCATCCGGAGGTAGTCACTGTTCTGACTTCTTTTTTTTTTAGAGACTGAGTCTCACTTTCTTACCCTCGGTAGAGTGCTGGAGCGTCACAGCTTAAAGCAACCTCCAGCTCTTGGACTTAGGCGATTCTCTTGCCTCAGCCTCCCGAGTAGCAGGGACTACAGGCACCTGCCACAATGCCTGGCTATTTTTTTGTTGCTGGGTTTGAACCTACTGCCCTCTGTATATGGGGCCGGCGCCCTACTCACTGAGCCACAGGCGCTGCCCACTGCTTTGACTTCTATTACCATCACATAGACTTTGCTGTTTTGGAACATCATATAAATAAAATCAGACGTTCATGCCTGTAATCCCAGCACTCTGAGAGGCTGAGGTGGAACGATCCCTTGAGTTCAGGAGTTCAAGAACAGCCTGAGCAAGAGCAAAAGCAAAAATAGAAAAAATAGCTGGGTTCTGTGGTGGGCGACTATAGTCCCAGCTACTTGGGAGGCTGAGGCAAGAGAATCGCTTGAGCACAAGAGTTTGAGGCGCTGTGAGCTGTGATGCCACAGCACTCTACCGAGGGTGACAAAGTGAGTCTCTGTGTCAAAAAAAAAAAAAAAAAATCAGACATTGCTATTCTTTTGTGCCTGTTTACTGTCACCTAAATAAGTTTCTGTGACATCGTCCAGGTGCGCGCCAGTCGTTTTAAAATTTTCAGCTGCTATGTAGCCTTCCACCATGTTAGTGTACCAAAATTTATGTTTTATCCATTGAGGGGCATTTGAGGTGTTTCAGGTTTTTTCTTTTGAATGTTAAGGTGTGAACTCCCTTGCACTTGGCATTTGTTGCCTATCTGCACTTGTTCTTCTTGTGCACCCCCTATCCCCCGGGAGTGGAATTGCAGCAGGTCCCAGTCCCACCACCACCTTGCTAGCATTCAGAGTGGACGGTCTTTTCCATTTTAGTCATTCTGTGGCCACTATTTCAAGAGTTCAGTGAAATGTGAGCACCTTCCCATGTGCTTGTAAAGTACCTTTTGAGGACTTTTCCTGTTTTTTATGGAAAACCTTCCCTTAAGGACAGCCACATGGAGAGGTTATGTTCTCTACAAACGGACAGTTTCCACCTAAGACAGGGAGATGTACAGATGTGTGATTTTGAGTCAGGCCGGGTTTGAGTCAGGCCGGATTTGGTCAGAAAGGCAGAACCTGGTGAGTGGCCTGGACTCTGGGAGTCATCACAGGCAACTATGGCTGGCGAGCAGTCATGGAAGGAACTGGTGCTGGGCCCAGCAGGCGGGTGGACAGCCCAGCCTGGGGCTGTCTTCTGCCCTTCAATTTGAATGATGCAGGTGACCTGCTCACACCCACCAGGACAGTGGAAGTCAGGTCATGGGGGTAGGTGGACATGTCAGGTAACGGCTGTGGCCAACACAACCCGCAGACCCTACAGGAAAGGGACCCTGGGAAATGTGGGCATGTGGGGCCAAGCTGACACAATGTAAAGCCACCAGAGGGATGTGGAAGGAACTGGGGGCAGCTAACATTTACTGAGTACACTCTGGGCAGGCAATGCACTGAGAATTGACTGACAATTTATATCCTAGGAGAGAGAGAAATGGACTGTGCGTCAGAAAGAAACGGCAGGTGAGGCCTGAGAGGCCCCTCACACCTGCTGCCAGCCCTGCCTGCAGTCCTGAGGGTCCCAAAGCTCAGGGAGAGATGCTCTGTGCAGTGAGGGTGGCTTGGGGGACAAACTGGGCACCGGAAGAGGCAGAGCAGTGAGAGACTGAGGAGAGGCAGGGAGTCTGAAGATGGCTGGTGTGCTTTCAGGCACTTTAGTATTTGTAAATGATTTGAAAATACACGTGCCACTGCTTGGGAATTGTTTCACCCATTTTGTTGCATAGATACAACGCAAAAAGGGGTCTGTCTGGACACGCCATCTTTGAGGTGATACTTTTCTTCATCTTGCTGTGTTTTTTGTTCTTTGAGCCCTAGGCTTTTGAGAGAGCAGGTAGTGTGGGTTGTTTGTTTGCTCAAAGAGAGTACGGCATCAAGACTGAAAGCAGAAGTTCCTGAAAAACATCTCCCACATACACCTTCCATCCTAATTCCGAAGGAGGAGGAGAGGGGTGTGTGGGTCTCAGGAGTCTCCTAAACTGGGGCCCTTGCTTCTCCAGACCAGGATTATTTCCAACGAAGCTTCTCTTTCTCATCTCCGCTTCTCCACTGCTTGTTTAAATTTAAGAGCACAAAGAGGAGGATGGATCATTTTGGAAAGCTTCAGTTTCATCTAAATGTTATTCATGAGATCCAAGTAACAGAATTCTGTTCTCTGATTCACATTCTTCTTGAGGTCATTTACGGCCCTCAGAATATATATTTTTTTTTAGTATTTTTGTCTCCTCAGGTGACTGACTCGTAAATTTCTAGTGTCAGGGTATAACTGCAATGGACTTACAGATAGAAAGAATTTTTCTTACTTTCTAATCCTTGAGACCAATTTCACTCGATTTCTACACAATTTTAGTGATGTTTATTTCAATATCATTTACTTGTCTATCCCAACACTAAGCTCCATTCATTGCTGAAAAGCTTCTGAGCCCCCAGCGAGCATCAGGGGCTGATATGTGTACTGGGGATACCAACTTTCCACTGCTGAGAACAAACCCAAGTCCCTCATTTCCCCGAGCTACAGTCTAGGCCCCTGGAACAAATTCTGTCCTGTGCTGACAATAAGGATGAAGCTGACATGTAATTGTGTTGCATTTTACAGACAGCAAACATATATTTAAATGATTCTGAATCTCCCATTGCTATGGTGGGGTGAGTGTATGTGTGGGAGGGAACAGCTGAAATGGGAAAAAAAATACAGAGAGGACAGAGCAGGAAACATGGGGATAGCTTCCTTTTGTAGCTGATTTTTAGAAATGAAAACAGAGATCTGCAGCTTATAGTTACAGATGAGAGAAACCACAAGGTAGTGAGATTAACTGAGACTCATCACCAATGGTGAAAGAGCAGTTATGATTTAAAAATTCAGCCATTAATTTACAGGGGTTAAATTATGCATGAAGGAATTATGCACCAGTGAAGAAATTGTTTTGTGGTCTTGTTTTTTTTTTTTTTTTTTTAGATAGAGTCTCAAGCTGTTGCCCTGGGTAGAGTGCCGTGGCGTCACAGCCACCTCCAACTCTTGGGCTTAAGCGATTCTCTTGCTGCAGCCTCTCAAGTAGCTGGGATTACAGGCGCCCTCCACAACACCTGGCTATTTTTTTGGTTGTAGTTGTCATCATTGTTGCTTGGCAGGCCTGGGCTGGATTCAAACCCTCCAGCTCTGGTATATGTGGCTGGTGCTCTACCCACTTGAGCTACAGGTGCTGAGCCTGTTTTGTGGTCCTAGAAAAACATTTTTCATTGTCTATAAGAGGTTTAGAAAGAAACAGTCATTTCTTTTTCTACCCGAAGAGGTCGAGAGCAGAGTTTCTCCAGCCTTACGGGGTGTGAGGAACTATTAGTATTGTATGCACTTGTGTACTTGTGGTACTTAATATATCAGCTAGTAAGTATATGTCAGGTTCACATAACCTGTATTGGGCACTTATCAGTTCGCTCCTTGTTTAAAAGAGCTAACGTTAGTAACCAAAGTTCCCCACTAGTCCACACCTGACTCTACCAGACTGGGCCCTGGGCCTTCCCACCAGTTCTGGGTGCCCACACAGTGCCTGCCATGGGGGGATGGATGCTCAGCGGTTGCGGGGTGGGAGCTGACAGGACCTAATGTGAGCGCTGCTGTCGGTAGGGGGCAGTGTGGTATGCTGGTTCAGCTCCCAAATTCGCGCAGCCAGTTGGGCATTTTAAACCCAATCTCTTGTGGTCTGGGGCCAAGTTACTAAGTCTTTTGAAGTCTCAACTTCCTCATGTGTAAAATGGAGGAGCCACAGCTCCTGGTTAGTGTGTGGATTGAACAAGACAATGCATGAAAGCGCTGAGCCCGGAGCGCTCACTACATATTATTACCACGGTGCATACGTCCTGTGCCAAAGCTACACAGCAGTTACCGCAATAATTACGCCAATATTTCACAAACTTAAAGGTTACTTATAAATTAATCACAGATTTTAAAAGCTTTATCTCTCTGGTATTATGGAACTAAGAGCTGGACAATTTATTTTGGGGGGTGGGGGAGATTGTTACTCCTTTCATCAGCTGACTCTCTGTTAAACCCAGCCTGAAAACCCAGCTTAGCGTAGCATTTTGGTTATGTCTGCAGGGGCTTTAATTTGGGCAGAGGGGGACTGTCTAATTTTGGTGACTGTAATAAAATTGGATTAAAATGCCCATATGCTCTGTCAGTAACCAACCCCCCCACACACACCAAATACGGTGCCAATGCTAGTACTTCTGGAATACAAAATGTTACACTGTCTGCACTCGAGCGGAGGTCAAGTCCAAAAGGGTCTTCAGAGGAGGAGAAATAGGTCCCTCAAGGAGAAAAGGTCATATAGAGCAAAGAGGAAGACTCTATCTGACCTGGTCGGGAGCCATTTCCTGTAAAGAGGGCAGCCTCCTAAGGGGGAGACCAAGTGGGCTCCGCAGCACTAACCGGTCCTACTAAGTGCCCTGCGGCCCTACTGCGTGTCTCTGAGCTAGCGCTCCACCCGCTGGGCAGACGCAGCCGGCGAGGTAAGTGAAGAATTGAATTCACAGGCCCTTCTCACTAGAGTGCCCCGGCCTGAGGGCGGCGAACCCCTGCAGGGTCTCTCCGCAGAGCCTCAAGTTCCCCGTGCGACCGGCGGTGGGTGCGCGCCCCTGAACTCGAGCCGGGGTCCCGCGGCCCCGGCCCCCGCACGCCTCCCCCGGCCCTGCGCCTCCGGGCTCGCAGTCTGCAGAGGCCGATGAGGCCTGTGCGAGCCGGGGACCCCGCTGTCGCCGCCACGGCGGCCCCCGCCCCCACGGCCTGGCCGCGCGCCGGGTCCCCGCCGCGGAGCGGGGAGGAGGGGCAGGAGGGACCAGAGGAGTCGGAGACAGACGCGGCCCCGGCGCTCGGCTCCCGCTGCAGACACTCGGCGGCGGCGCGCAAGGCGGGACGTCGCCCCCCGCCCCCCCGCGACCGGAGGCGGGACAGCCCCCTGGGCGGCCGCAGCACCGTATCCCCGCGGCCCCCGCCCGAGGCTGCCCACCGAGCCCAGCCGGACAAGCAGACGAGTGCGGCTGGCCCTGCCCGCTCCGCGAGCCGCCGCGGCCGGCCGGGGATCCCCCGCGAGCCGGGGAGGAGCCGCCGCCGCCTCCAGACAGGCTGCGAGTGCCTGGGAAAGTGAAACGGAGGCGGGGAGCGCGGGGTAGGCCCGGGGTCAGGTCCCCGGCTCTTACAGAGACCCGCGCGCCGCGCTCCCCGCCCGTCCGCCCGCTGGCCGCGCACCCCGCGCACCCCCGGCCTCCGCGTCCCGCTCCGCGCGCCCCTCCCCCGCCCGGCAGGCCCGGGGCCCCCGAGCCGCACTGCGGGCAGCGTCCCCGCCTCGCTCCGCAGGTGAGTGCAGACCCGAGTGGGCGCTGTGGTCGCCGCTCCTGGCCCAAGTTCATCGCTGCGCCGTGGAGGGAGGAGGGTAGCCGAGGGGGCGGGGGACGTGGGGACAGGACGCGCCGGGAACCGGACGTCTGCGAGCCTGCGCCGTCGGCGGGGCCAGAGGGAGCCGCCCGGCGCTGTACGCCCTCCCGGCCTGGCGCGTTCCCCGGAGGCGCGAGTTCGAGGTGAGTGGGGCTGGGTGGCGGGGCAGGCTGACCGGTGGGCTCGGCGGCGGGGGCGCGGATGTGCTCTGCCAGGGTAGCCTTGCCGGCTCTCACCCGGGTTTCTATTTCCCGGTGCCTTGGGGCGCAGGGTGACCCGCGGTGGCAGGACTTAATCCTGCACCACTTGGGCCAGGATGAGCTCGACGGTGGCTGCCCCGTCTCTGCTCCCTGAGGCCACTCTGTGAACCCCTGCAGGCGGGGTCGGGAGGTCACCGGAAAGCGGAGGACTGCAGGACCTCGATGGGGAGTTTGCGGGAATGCGGGAGGCGACCCCGCACCGCGCGCCCGGCGCCCGGCAGCACAGCGTCCCGCACCCCGCAGCTCCGCACTCCGTTGTCGCCGGTCCCCCGGGCCCTCGGGCCCGCCTCACCGGGCGTCTCCCCGGGTCCCCCCGCGCGCGTTGACGTCGGTCGCGGGACTGCCCGGAGCTCATGGCACCGGCTGGGAAGTCGATTGTCTTGGGCGGCTGCAGTTGCACTTAGGCTGAGTCTCAGCGCTCGGAGGTAGCGGGCGTGGGTTGAATTTCTCTTAGACCCTCGCGGTGGAATAAACGGGAAGCGACGAGCACCCAGCCAGCCAGGGCCGGCACTTGCCTTTGTTGAGGGGTCTGCCCTGCACAGCCTTGAGGGGGCTTCTCAGGACCCCGGTCCTGCCAGGTGGGACTGGGGAGCTGGCCAGAGACGGTGGGCTCCGGTGGGGTTAATCCGTTATGGTGGTGGAGAGGGCATTTGCTTGCTTTTAAACTTTCTTTTTCTCAAATTGGAAAAGGAGGAGGCTTTCGCATGCGGTAGAGATTTTCAGGGCGACCAGGTCGTCTGGTGGGCGGGCGGCCCCGGGAGAAGGCGCTGCGGGGAGCGCCCGGGACAGCTGGAGACTTTGAAGCCAGCTCCTCCCCGGGGTGGGGGATGATGGCTGAATGTCACCGGCTACATAAACGTGTGTGATTTTTTTCCCCCAAGGAATCTTTTAATTCGCTAGAATTGGATAATTTTGATTTGCTTTTCTTTTCCTCTGTGTGTCTATTCGCGTCTCTTTTTTTCTTTTGTAATTATTTGGCATCGTCCCATCCCTGGATCTCGCACTTTCTAAATGTTAATTACCATCAGGGTAAATATTGATTGTGACTTACTATATGCTAGGTGCTGTGAGGAGTAAGGCCAGGTCAGCTGCCGGGAATGTTGGTCGTAGCAGCTGGTATGAGAGCCTGAGCTGGACTGAGAGGTGGGCAGAGATGGGGAACAATGTTGGCCTTAAAGGTAGGGTCCTTTGGCTGGCGTCCTGCGGTGCCTTCTTGCAGGGGACAAGCTGAGAAACTTCTCTTTAATAAATAAGTCCCTTTCTGCTAGTTTTGTGGAGAACAGTGTTTTCCTGCCTGTGGGTCTCCTGCAGCTTGTGGACTGAATACTGAATTATAGAGAGTGGTCTGCAGGTCTGGGTAGAGAAACCGCCACTGCATCAACTTGTGCTTGCGTTTTGTATATGAGTATTTAGTCTTTTTCTGGTATTTATTTTATTTGTTATTTTTACATTTTGAGACAGAGTCTCACTTTGTCACCCTGGCCAGGGTGTGGTGGCATCACAGCTCACAGCAACCTCAAACTCTTGGGCCTGAGAGTTCCTCTTGCCTCAGCCTTCCAAGTAGTTGGGAGTACAGGTGCCTGCCATGACACCTAGCTAGTTTTTCTGTTTTTAGTAGAGACTGGGTCTCACTCTTGCTTAGGTTGGTCTCAAACTCCTGAGCTCATGTGATCTGCCCTCCTCAGCCTCCCGGAGTGCTAGGATTACAGGTGTGAGCCACTGTGCCCAGCTCTTTTCTAGTATTTAGATTGAGGTTTACTGTCATCTATAAATCTGCTTTTGTAGTGTGCACAGTTCTCTTGAAATACAGTCTTTGTGTTCAAAGATATTAGTATCAAATTTGAGTCATTACATAGACAAATGGGGAGGTCTTAATATTAGCTATGTACATTTATTAAATTATAATATTTGGTTTCCTGTCAACCCTTGACATACCATTTGAAAAGCCGTGCTTTTTAAAACATAGAGGTAAATTCCTCATGATCTTTGAAAGCTTGATTCATTTTAAGAGCTTCGCTTTGCTGTTGACAGTGAACATGCTGTGAGGAATCCTGGCAAGACCATGGCTGCCATGCCAGTCAGGGATGTGCTGTAATGGAACTGTCCCTACTTGCTACCCTTGGATTAAAAGGCCTCTCTAATTTCTTAACATTCTGCTGTTGTCCTTGGAAGAGCTTGAGGTGTCAGCCATCATTCCGTCATTCCTTATAGGTTTGTGTTGGGGAAACCTCCAAATACACATGTTGGGGAAGACTCTCAACATCTTGGGACTGGGTCTGCCTGACCATGGTCCTGTCGTGGGGCCCAGGCCAGCTCCTTATTAAGGGATTTTGTGCCAATTTTGTTGGCACGTCATTTGAGATTCTACAGTCCTTCCCCCTCACCCCCACCCCTGCCAGAGTGTATACATACATAGACAAATATTTATTTCCCAACTGCTGACAGTGTTCTAAGAATAGGTTTCTTGCCTGGCGCGCTGAGAGCAGAGCTGGTCTGCAGAGGTGTTTACAGTTTGGGACTGTGCTGTTGTCTTGGCTGACTTAGCAGCCTTGCAGGTCCGGATGCTGTCTGTGTCATCTTGGAGACTGCAGAGGTAATATCCCGGCTGACAGGGAATTAGAGGGTGGTACTTTTGCTCCCGGGGTAGTTTCTGGTCAGCAGTGAAGCAGAGACCCCAGAGCTCCGTCCCTTTCCTGGGCTCAGCTTAAAGTCACCTTGTGGTGATGTGTGGGAGGTGACTACTTTGTGTCCTCACATAAAATCAAAGCCACCTCAGGACTCCTGGCAGCAATCCTTGCACTGGTAGACAGGTCAGATTGTGAGTCCTTGCGGGGTAGACGGGTCAGATTGTGAGTCCTTGAGGGGTAGATGGGTCAGATCAGGAGTCCTTGCACTGGTAGACGGGTCAGATCAGGGGTCCTTGCACTGGTAGACGGGTCAGATTGTGAGTCCTTGCACTGGTAGACAGGTCAGATCAGAGTCATTGGCAGTAGACAGGTCAGATCAGAGTCATTGGCGGTAGATGGGTCAGATCAGAGTCCTTGGCGGTAGACGGGTCAGGTCAGGAGTCCTTGGTTGTAGACGGGTCAGATCGGGAGTCCTTGGCAATAGATGGGTCAGATCGGGAGTCCTTGGCAGTAGATGGGTCAGATCGGGAGTCCTTGGCAGTAGAGCGGTGAGATCAGGAGTCATTGGGGGGTAGACGGGTCAGATCAGGAGTCATTGGGGGGTAGACGGGTCAGATCAGGAGTCATTGGGGGGTAGACGGGTCAGATCAGAGTCCTTGGCGGTAGATGGGTTAGATCAGGAGTTCTTGCACTGGTACACGGGTCAGATCAGGAGTCATTGTGGGGTAGATGGGTCAGATCTGAGTCCTTGGCGGCAGACAGGTCAGTTCGTGAGTCCTGGGCGGCACCTGCGGCTCAGTGAGTAGGGCGCAGGCCCCATATACGGAGGGTGGCGGGTTCAAACCCAGCCCCGGCCAAACTGCATCAAAAAAATAGCCGGGCATTGTGGCAGGCGCCTGTAGTCCCAGCTGCTCGGGCAGCTGAGGCAAGAGAATCATGTAAGCCCAGGAGTTGGAGGTTGCTGTGAGCTGTGTGACGTCATGGCACTCTACCCAAAGGTGGTACAGTGAGACTCTGTCTCTAAACAACAACAACAAAAAAAATCGGGAGTCCTTGGCAGTAGATGGATCAGATGGGGAGTCCTTGTCGGGTAGACAGGTCAGATCAAGAGTCCTTGAGGGGTAGACGGGTCAGATCAGGAGTCCTTGGTGGTAGATGGGTCAGATCAGGAGTCCTTGGTGGTAGACGGGTCAGATAAGGAGTCCTTGGTGGTAGATGGGTCAGATAAGGAGTCCTTGCAGTGGATGGGTCAGATCAGGAGTCCTTGAGGGGTAGACAGGTCAGATTGGGAGTCCTTGGCAGTAGACAGGTCAGATCAGGAGTCCTTGAGGGGTAGACGGGTCAGATATCGGGAGTCCTTGGCGGTAGACAGGTCAGATCAAGAGTCCTTGGTGGTAGACAGGTCAGGTCAGGAGTCCTTGGCGGTAGACAGGTCAGATCTTTCTGGCAGCCCTTGCTGTGTTTCTTTGCGTCTTTCTTCTGAATCTAGGCTAATGGAGTCTCTGTGATGTGTCTGCCCTTTGGGTGAGACTTACTAATGAAGAGCAGCTCAGGACGTGATTCCTGTGGAAGAAGAGCGTACCATTTTCACCTGGACAAATGTTTAGAAAGAGTTAACATAATTCACGTAGACCCATGGATGTTCAATGTGAGTAGTGGCAAGATTGCCATGGAGTCCTAAATTGCTCTTTGCTTTCTTTGTTTTCTCCTCTCCTCCCTCCCACCTTTCCCTCCCTTCCCTCCCTCAGTTCCTTTTTTAGGTCTCAGAAAAAAAAAAAATCTCCTGGAAGCCGTTATTTTCTGATGTCAGAGTGGCTGTCTGCCTACAAGACTGTGTTAGTCTAGAATTACATCTTGACCTATATTATGGGTGTGCATGGAAGGTGAATCTTAAGTTTCAAAATAGGAATGGAAAAAAAAAAGAAAAAAAAGGAAAAAAGAAAAAACAAAATAGGAATGCAAAGGCTCTGCCTAGGGCTTGAAAATTTAGGCCACAAGACTGCTACTTTTCAGGGAGTTGTATGTGTGTGTCTGCTTGCTTCATTGTCAGGCAACTGAGAAACACAAGCAAACACCTGGCTGTTGATTGCTGTCAAAATACTGGGTTCAAATTTCTAGTTAATATCTTTCATCCAGGGCGTGAAAATGATGTCTGTGTTATTCCTTGTCCATGTGATTTACGTATAGATTGCTTTTTTCCTTTGAATTCTCACTAAAGATGGCACTTTGGCCTTTTGAGCTGTTTTTGTGAGGACTTTTCTTTCCACCAAGCTTGTTTTCCAGATAGGTCTTGGAAATTACAAAGACCATAGCTATAATTTCTCCCTTGATTGGCAGCTGAGAGACTTCCCGGACAAAAATAAAGCTGTACTGTGCTAAATGGTTGACTTTTCTAGAATAAAAACTCTAAAGGGTATGCAAGAAGTCCTCTGGTTAATATATTGGCATTCCCAGAACCCACTAAAACACCGGCAGCCTGCCAGACTCCACTTAATGGGGATGCAGAATGTCTGGCTCAAATCCCCGTGGGCAGAAGGGGGCGGGGCTGGACAGCCACACCCTTTATTAATTTTTAATGACTGTACTTTTGTTTTGCAGATTTTGCTCCCTTACCCTCCTCACAACTGACCCTCCCAACATCACCCCACATCCATTTATTTATTCATTTACTTGGCATTGAAAACATGTTGAGACTTTCAAGGTTACTTCCTGCTGAGAAGGGATCATTTCTGTTTGCTTGGGTTCCTGGTTCTTTTCTTGTTGGTTTTGCTTTTATTTCTTACCTTTTTTTTTTTTTCTGGAAGAGGAAGAGAGAAGAGGAACAGAAAAGATAACTTTTTTTTAGGATGCTTTATTGTCTGCTGGAAAAAAGAGAAGCATTTATGCAACTAAGTTTGTCAGACAGTTTATATGACAGTGCAAGTTGGTGCGTGCCAAGCTCCAGACAGATTGTTAATGTTACATGACAGGGATAAATAAATTACCGCTGTCTGCAACACACTTGCACTACAGATGCACCCTGCAGCCTGTGGCTGGCGGTGCTGCCCGTGGGTGCTGCCCGTGGACCTGGAGTGCACGAAGCCAGAGGGCTTCTGCAGGCGCCCAGAAAGCCGGACCTGGGTTCGGAAACGAGAAGGGCGTGTCTTGCTGTTATTTTTGGCTGTACTGCAGGGCCACTCTGTCCTCTGTTTTGCCAGGCTGCTCTGACTCCTCCCATGCCCCCCACCCTCCTTGAGTCCACACCCACATTCCTTCCTAGCTGCAGGCAATATGGCACCCTGCTTCTTCCCAAGGGACCCAAACTTCTGTTGAGCTGTTGAGAGCCTGAGGAGTGTCTGGGCCGAGCTTCAGGCTGCTACAGCTGTGCTCTTTCCGCAGGTGCAGATGCTGAGAACGCGGTGTCTGCCATAGATGCGTGTGTGCTGTCCGGGAGGGGGCTGGGCGGCACTCCCAGGGCATAGTGTACTTTCATTGAGGGCAATTTGGAGACAGCTGGCAGAGTGACAGGTGTAATGAACTTAATGGTCTTGCTCTGGTTGTCAGTGGACGTGCGGCTCATGTTACAGAGCCACCTCATACGTGGGGCCCTGACAAGTGATTTACTCTTCCCTTTGCAGACAGGACTCAGGGCATGGATGACTTGAGTGGCATTAAGGTCAGGAATTGGGGGAGGCCGTGAGCAAAGGGTGTGCCATCTGCACTGCTCCCAAATGGACCTAGACTTCAAAGAGAAGAGGATCCTTCCTGTCCCCCACGGCTAGCCACTCTGCCACGTCAGGTGTGGCGAAGACCGTCTGTGTAGGCCCTGCCTCATCACGGCAGGCCTTCTGCCCTGCCTCCTGGCTTCCTGTGTGCCACTAGGCCATGATTCTGCAGAAATGGGCTAGGCCACGGTTCTGGGAGGCACAGACAGGCATTGTTCCCAGCGTCTGTGGCCTGGGGGCCAGCGATCTGTGCACAGAGCCCAGTGGGAACTTCCATAGCAAAGTCTCGCTGCTTCTGAAGGCAGTGACAGGAGCACTTGTACAGCAGGGGGATCTAGGCTGCTTTCTGAAGGGCTCCCTGACCTCTGGTCCAGCTGGCCCTGTTCCATACCCCCTTGGTCAGATAATGCTACGAGCAGTTCCAGACAGTCTCATAGCACACGGATGTGTGGGCGCTGCCCTTAGTGCTGCACATACACTGTCTCCACGGATGGGGTCCTCACAGCGGCCGTGACCAGGTGCTCGTGCTTCCCCATCTCACAGACACCCCTGGTGTCTCACAGCCAGTCTTCAGTGAGGGCTGGAGTCATGGCCAGCTGGGCAGTCTGGCCTTGCTGTTGGGCCTTTGACTCTGGAGCCTCAAGTCAGAAATTCTCCCCAGCTGTGCAGTCCCAACGGGACTGTATCCAGCCAGCAAGCCCAGAGTGCCTTCCTTCCTGCTTCCCTTCCCTATTCTGGATCCAAATCTTGGCTCTCTGCCTGTCTTGCCTGTGGCTAGAGCCTCAGTGTTGAGAATTGGACCCTCGGCAGCCTCATCTCTATCCATGGTGTTCTTGAGTCCCTTGAAAGGAAGGCAAAACGGCAATCGTCAGGAGAATTGCTCTTGCTGGACACGCCTTCTGCATGCTCCAATGTTACTGTATATGGTGCTGGAACATTTGCACAGGTGCTCAGGTGCCCAAAACACATGCGGATGGGCTTTGACTGGGTGGTGCTGTGGGGCTGGCTCCCGCCACGCAACTCTGAGCCTGTGAACTTGTTTGGCAGAGATGGGGCAAGGTCCTCCGGCTAGCAGGACCATAGGATGTTGGCTGGGTAGGCAGGTGGTTTGGTTGAAGGTTTGTTTTTCTGTTACTTTGGCTGTTGAGATAACTGTTAAAACACTTGGCTTTCATCCTATTGGTGTTTAAGTGAAATAAGTTAAAAAATTTCACTTCTATAGTAGAGGTCTTGGGATTTAAAATTCTTTTTCGTCCAGGGAGCGATGTAAAAAGAATAAACAAATATTGTATATGTATAGTCACAACTAGCTATGTGTGGTGAATTTAGTTCAGGAAAAGCATGGTGTTTGTTTTCTGATACAGTTGGATGTTATTAATAAACTAAGGGGAGAGTTTGCAATTTACTGGAACTCCTAGTTGCCCTGTAAAATGAAGCCTCATCCTTTGCCGTGATATCATCCATATACTGGATTTTAAAAATCAGGGCACATTTCTATGCCTAAGGGAGTGGCTGCTTCTGTCATCTGCATGGAGGCGGCTGTCCCCACTGCACCCACCCTTGAAGCAGCGTCCGGTGAGTTGTGTCCTGTTTCCTGTGGGGTTTTGCCCTGTGGGGTTTCTTGGGTCTCCTGCGCCAAGCTGCCCCTCCTGGGCCCCTATCCTGCTGGGCCCCTCAGAGGTCAGGTGACCTTGGGCAGGTCACTGCCTCTCTGTGCTTCAGTTTGCCCTTCTCCAAAATGACTATTTGCCCACCTCTTAGGTTTTTGAGAGGAGTAAATAAGATGCTGTGTATGCACACCAGTTGGGACCGGGCCAGCTAGCATAGGGAGAGCTCAATAGAAGGCAGGTCTTAGGTCGAACGTGTGTCTGTGAAGCACCTTCCCCTGCTGGTGCGGTCAGAAACCCAGGTCCTGCCCCTCGGACACTTAGAGACTGAGCAGAAGATGGAATATGCCTATGGGAAATGATTAGCAAGTAAAGACTGTTTTATGAGCTGTATATAATGAAGTCTCAGATTAAGCAGCTGCTGAAGAAAGGCTCGATGTGAGGCCACTCTGTCCCCAAGCCAGCGGAAGACAGAGGTGCAAAAAGTGCCACATGGGACTAATGACCAAACTGAGCAGACAGGGAGACCTCCATCTATTTTGGTCAATCAAAGGAAACTTCAGGGTGGACGCTGAATGCTGTGGTCTGAATATTTGTGTGCCCCCCAAATTCATGAGCTGAAACTCAATCTCTCACATAACAATTGTGCCCCGATTTTAAGAGATGGGGCCCTGAGGAGGTCATTAGGCTGAGAGGGCTCCTCCGTTGTGAACAGGAGCAGAGCCCTGGGAAAGCAGCGTCAAGGGAGCCCGTTCACCCCTCCTGCCACATGAGGATGACACGACATCATCTGTGCAGAAGGGGCCTCGCCAGACACGGAGTCTGCTGCAGCCTTGATCTCGGACTTCTCAGCCTCCAGAACTGTGAGCAATACATTTCTTCTGTTCATAAATTATCCTGGCTGAGGGATTTTGTTACAGCAGCATGAACAGACTGAGACACTGACTTTGGGCCAAGACTTAATGCACCATGGGCAGAGTCCTAACTTGCAGGCTGCTATATGTGTGTGTGTGAGAGATGAGGAGGAACGCAGCTGGTGCTGGGAGTGGGAGGTCTCCCTAGGGGTGTGGGTAGGGGGAGGCGAGAGGGATCCAGATGGGTTTTGTAAAGGAAATGGCAGTTGACACATGGCTTGGATAAAAGGTGGGTAGGATTTTGAGAAGCGGTGCTGGAGTGGGAGTTAAGCACGGGGGAAGTGGACATGCGTCTGGTGAGCATCAGCCATGGCCCAAGCTAGTCACTGGGGTCATCACCATTCTTGTTGCGTTGTGGCCATGGGCTGAGGCTGTCGGAGTCTGGTTCTGGTGTGGAATGGCTCTTTGCTGAAAACTGAATCAGCTAGCCAGGAATGGTGAAGAAAAACAAGCCTGTTGGAATACCCATCTTTGATCTATTTTCTTATCTAATTGTCTGCATGAGGACTCTATCTTGTCCATGGTTTTTTAATGCTTGATATTAGTTCCCATTTCACAAAATGCTTAAATTTCATCCTCTGTGCAGTTTACGCCAGGAAGTGGGAGTGGAATGATAACGCCTTCTGTTTACAAAACATGTAACCATTGAAAGCTTTTCATAGACAGCATCTCATTCATGTTCGTTGGCTTTAAGAAACAAATAATTAATGAAATGTATATAGAAGTGTAATTAATGGATTTGTTCGTTCTCTAAGGTTAGCCGGATGTGAAACTCAGGTTGGAGCTTATTTAACCTTAACGCATGGACCCTGATTGGAGAGTGACGCCCTACTGTTGTCCCTGACTTACAGCGGGGCTGCTGGTTCCTGGTGTTGTGGCTTGATGGCTGGTTGGGCAGTCAGGCCACGTCATTCCAGGGTGTTGGGGCAAAGCATTTAATTTGGAGGTGCAAATACTTAAGTCAAGGAAACCACAGGGGTGACCTGCGAAGCCCTCTTTTGGTTGGCATGCTGCTGTGAAGCATGTGGCTCAGGTGGGCCTGCGTAGTCTGAGCTCAGCTGCTCCGTGCTAGAGGAGTGTCTGCCGGGGGCTCTGCTGGGACTTAGACGAATGTAGGGCTTGGCCTGCTGCAGCCTGACCCCACTCTTGTCTGTGCCAGGGTTGCCCTGACCTCTGGCTGTGCCTGGGCTCCTTATGCTTGGCGTGGTTTGGGCGTCTGTCACGGTGCAGTTTGTTCTGCTGTGGGTGCAAGTTGGTTTCAGTTCTGTGTCTCCCTTTTTAGCAGAATAGCTTTCGTTCCCTTCTGGTACCTCTGTCCGGCTCTGCTGCTGTCCGGCTCACAGCCCATGGTCCAGTGTGGCCTGGGCTCTGTGCCCTGTCGCCGGTGTGGGGTTTGCTGTTGTGGATGATGCCGATAGACTCTATTCTGGTCATTGAGTCTTCTGACCTCTTCCTCGCGTTCCAAGTGGAAGTCATGGGCACTGCCCCTCAAACTTGCTTTTCAGTTTTCTGCTGTCTGCCCACCCCTGGAGGAGTTGCCTCTGATCGGCGCCGTGCGGCCTGGGATGGGCAGTGGCTGCTTCTGGTGAGCCCAGTGCTGTACCCTACACTGATGGTGATGCTGACAAGCAGCGTGGTGGCTTCCCTGGGGTGGCCCTCCTGGTTTCCAAAGAGAACAGTAGTGAGCGTACTCATGCCAGTGCTCTGGCTAGTCTTCCGTCGTTTAGGTGGCAAATGAAGCACTTTCTGGCCTCTGGTAATTAGTTTGTGTGATCAATAAGTAATTAGAGGGTCTGATAATTACTCACAGCAAGTTAGGTGTAGAGCTTGTGATGAAATGACCCGGCCTCTGCTGGTGGTGGCTGTGCTGAGGGAAAGTGCTGGTGCCGTCAGTGTGCTCCTGCGGTCACCAGCTGCTGAGGGAGCTGCCTTGTTGTTTTCCATGCCATTCATGTGTGTTCTCTCCTGCTGGATGGTGTGGGGTGGCTGTGATCTAGCAGGTCCATTTGCTTGTTTGTGGTTGAGAGGGTGTGGCAAGGCTCAGAGCCTGTAGCTCAGTGGCGAGGGCGCCAGCCACATACACTGGATCCGGAGGGTTCGAATCCAGACCGGGCCTGCCAAACAACAGTGACAACTACAACCAAAAAATAGCTGGACGTTGTGGCGATGCCTATAGTCCCAGCTACTTGGGAGGCTGAGGCAAGAGCATCGCCTAAGCCCAGAAGTTGGAGGTTGCTGTGAGCTGTGATGCTACAGCACTCTATGAGATTGACATAGTGAGACTCTGTCTCAAAAACAAACAAACAAACAAACAAACAAACAAAGAGAGGGAATGGCAGGGCATCAGGGGACCCTTCCGGTGTGCTCTGGGGGCAGTCAGAGGGGGGCGCCTCGCAGAGCCTGGGAGGGACGTGGAGCTGCTGTTGGGAAGACAGCGCCTTCTGATTCAAAGTGTCTTCCCATCTGTGTCCTGTTTGGTCTAGTGTGAGATGTCCTTCTCCAGGTAAAGATGCTTTTTGGGTACTTGGCGACTCACTGACCCGTCTCAGTGACCAGCCCTGTCGTCTGCTCAGTGATCCCTCCCCTCCCTCTGCACTGTCCAGTCTCAATGACCAGCCCTGTCATCTGCTCAGTGATCCCTCCCATCCCCTCCCTCTCCACTGTCCAGTCTCAGTGACCAGCACTGTCGTCTGCTCAGTGATCCCTCCCCTCCCTCTCCACTGTCCTGTCTCAGTGCCCAGCACTGTCGTCTGCTCAGTGATCCCTCCCCTCCCTCTCCACTGTCCAGTCTCAGTGCCCAGCACTGTCGTCTGCTCAGTGATCCCTCCCCTCCCTCTCCACTGTCCTGTCTCAGTGACCAGCACTGTCGTCTGCTCAGCGATCCCTCCCCTCCCTCTCCACTGTCCTGTCTCAGTGACCAGCCCTGTCATCTGCTCAGTGATCCCTCCCCTCCCTCTGCACTGTCCAGTCTCAATGACCAGCCCTGTCATCTGCTCAGTGATCCCTCCCATCCCCTCCCTCTCCACTGTCCAGTCTCAGTGACCAGCCCTGTCATCTGCTCAGTGATCCCTCCCATCCCCTCCCTCTCCACTGTCCAGTCTCAGTGACCAGCATTGTCATCTGCTCAGTGATCCCTCCCCTCCCTCTCCACTGTCCTGTCTCAATGACCAGCCCTGTCATCTGCTCAGTGATCCCTCCCCTCCCTCTCCACTGTCCTGTCTCAATGACCAGCCCTGTCATCTGCTCAGTGATCCCTCCCATCCCCTCCCTCTCCACTGTCCAGTCTCAGTGACCAGCACTGTCGTCTGCTCAGTGATCCCTCCCCTCCCTCTCCACTGTCCTGTCTCAGTGCCCAGCACTGTCGTCTGCTCAGTGATCCCTCCCCTCCCTCTCCACTGTCCAGTCTCAGTGCCCAGCACTGTCGTCTGCTCAGTGATCCCTCCCCTCCCTCTCCACTGTCCTGTCTCAGTGACCAGCACTGTCGTCTGCTCAGCGATCCCTCCCCTCCCTCTCCACTGTCCTGTCTCAGTGACCAGCCCTGTCATCTGCTCAGTGATCCCTCCCCTCCCTCTGCACTGTCCAGTCTCAATGACCAGCCCTGTCATCTGCTCAGTGATCCCTCCCATCCCCTCCCTCTCCACTGTCCAGTCTCAGTGACCAGCCCTGTCATCTGCTCAGTGATCCCTCCCATCCCCTCCCTCTCCACTGTCCAGTCTCAGTGACCAGCATTGTCATCTGCTCAGTGATCCCTCCCCTCCCTCTCCACTGTCCTGTCTCAATGACCAGCCCTGTCATCTGCTCAGTGATCCCTCCCCTCCCTCTCCACTGTCCTGTCTCAATGACCAGCCCTGTCATCTGCTCAGTGATCCCTCCCATCCCTCCCTCTCCACTGTCCTGTCTCAGTGACCAGCATTGTCGTCTGCTCAGTGATCCCTCCCCTCCCTCTCCACTGTCCTGTCTCAATGACCAGCCCTGTCATCTGCTCAGTGATCCCTCCCCTCCCTCTCCACTGTCCTGTCTCAATGACCAGCCCTGTCATCTGCTCAGTGATCCCTCCCATCCCTCCCTCTCCACTGTCCAGTCTCAGTGACCAGCATTGTCGTCTGCTCAGTGATCCCTCCCCTCCCTCTGCACTGTCCAGTCTCAATGACCAGCCCTGTCATCTGCTCAGTGATCCCTCCCATCCCCTCCCTCTCCACTGTCCTGTCTCAGTGACCAGCACTGTCGTCTGCTCAGTGATCCCTCCCCTCCCTCTCCACTGTCCAGTCTCAGTGACCAGCACTGTCGTCTGCTCAGTGATCCCTCCCCTCCCTCTGCACTGTCCAGTCTCAATGACCAGCCCTGTCATCTGCTCAGTGATCCCTCCCATCCCCTCCCTCTCCACTGTCCAGTCTCAGTGACCAGCATTGTCGTCTGCTCAGTGATCCCTCCCCTCCCCTCCCTCTCCACTGTCCTGTCTCAATGACCAGCCCTGTCATCTGCTCAGTGATCCCTCCCCTCCCTCTGCACTGTCCAGTCTCAGTGACCAGCACTGTCGTCTGCTCCGTGATCCCTCCTCTCCCTCTCCACTGTCCTGTCTCAGTGACCAGCACTGTCGTCTGCTCAGTGATCCCTCCCCTCCCTCTGCACTGTCCAGTCTCAGTGACCAGCACTGTCGTCTGCTCCGTGATCCCTCCTCTCCCTCTCCACTGTCCTGTCTCAGTGACCAGCACTGTCGTCTGCTCAGTGATCCCTCCCCTCCCTCTCCACTGTCCAGTCTCAGTGACCAGCACTGTCGTCTGCTCAGTGATCCCTCCCCTCCCTCTCCACTGTCCAGTCTCAGTGACCAGCACTGTCGTCTGCTCAGTGATCCCTCCCCTCCCCTCCCTCTCCACTGTCCTGTCTCAGTGCCCAGCACTGTCGTCTGCTCAGTGATCCCTCCCCTCCCTCTCCACTGTCCTGTCTCAGTGCCCAGCACTGTCGTCTGCTCAGTGATCCCTCCCCTCCCTCTCCACTGTCCAGTCTCAGTGACCAGCACTTTCATCTGATCAGTGATTCAGGTCACGCATCTTATACTCTTCTTTAGTCCTCGTTTTTTTTTTGTTCCGTGGTCCAACTCATGTACAAATCCTGTTTTTTCTGCCTTCAAAGTTTGTCCCAAATGTGATCGCTTTTGTCTGCCCCCACCACCAGTGGCCCTGTGCTCTTTCTCCCCGGGGCTTTGCAGTGGTGGTCTGCAGGGGGCGCCCTCCTTCCTCGCCACCCTTGCAGCAGCCTGTGACCTGAGCTGCCTGGCCTCTGACTGTGTGCCCTTGGCCGTCTTCTCTCTGAGGGTCCTCACCAACACCCTTGCCCCAGGCCTTCTCTCCCAGGGTCGCCTTTCCTGCCTTTCCCCCTGTTTATTCTGGGGCATTCTCACAGGTGCTGGTGGAAAGGGAGCTCCCGAGGGTAGACAGTTGCCCACTTGTTCCTGCTAAGACCCAGCACAGGTGAGATGCCTAAGGCTGCTGTTAGCTGCATGAACAAATGAATGTGGGAGCCGGGGCATTCAGGCCAAGGGGAGGACAGTGGGGGGTGGGTTTGCAGATGAGTGGGCCTGAGCTGAATCCTGGGTATGGCGCCGTCTCACTAGAGCTGCAATGGTCAGGGCAGGCGTCTGTGCAGAGGTCCTGCTGACAGGCAGGAGTGCAGGGGCAGGCTGGGCGGGTGGCCCTTCCCTCTCCCCTGCCTCTCTGCTCACCTGCATTACCCTCTCAGTTTGCTGTTGCCCAATGTAAACTGCCTGCTGGAAGCCAGGACAAGCAACTGTTTTCCAGACCAACTCTTGTCTTCCCTCTGTCCTCTCCCAAATTTAACTTGCTGGTTAAATAAATTTTGGATGACTTAGATGTCATTTTATGCTTACCTTACATTTTTCAAGCTGTAAAAGTTCATCAGATTTATTAACTTTATGAAAATCGTCCTATGTAGATGCTTTCTTTTAAACACGGTATCTCTATCACAGCCTTGGTTCTCCTAAGCTGTTTTCCTCTGTTCTTGAGATCAGGAAAAGTTCAGAGTAGAGAAAATTATGGCCTGTGAATCTTTTTTCCATCTTTTCAAAGAAGGATAAGTGTTCAGCAGTTACCTGGAAGTCTGACTCACCCTTTAAACATCTGACTTTGCTTTTATTCTGGTATTAGATACATCTTTTTTTTTTTTTTTTAAGATACATCTTGAATTTAGTTTTGTTGCCTTGGATTTAAAATCCACAAAGATTATGAAAATCCAACTGTAGAAAAAGAGGAAAAACCTGAAGAAGACAAATCTAGAGAGGATACAGTGGTTTGTTTCTACCGCTGTATTTCAGGCAACGTATACGAGATCATCAGGCCAGTAGCCACGCTCCACGTGATCGGTCTCCTCCCCAGCCAGGCTGTCTGTCCAGGCTGAGCCCCGTCCTGGCCCTTAAGGGTCTCTGCAGAATGGCCCAGGCACCCAAACTTCCCTCCACCCCAGGAAATACAGCAAGGACACTAAAACAGGGTCTTTAAGTGTAATGCTAGAGATGGCTTAGAAATTCTGTCTTTTCATTTTTTCCATATTTTCTGCAATGATCATGTGTTACTGTTTTTATAATGAGAAAGTTCCAAGTTAACTGGATTTACTAAGGGTGTGGATTAAAAAATCAGTTTCTGAAGGATTGTGGAAAACAATTTGATGTGTGTCTTTTTAAGCATTTTGGAAGCATGGTGAAGTTGCTATGGGGATGGAAAGGTTTGCTCTCTACACAGAGCAGTTCCATCTGGCACCACGTCCTCCCGAGCTGAGCTGGAAGTCCTATGCGGAGCAGAATTTCTCATTAGATGTGGAAACAGTTACTAGAATCACTCTCCCATCGCTTTCCCCCCTTAAATCATCATTGACCTTTGATCTCATAGACACAATTTTAGCTCCTTTCTGTAGCCACTGGTTCCTCCACGTACCTGGAGCTGCCCCTGTGTGACTGAGCCTGCTGCCTCCCTGTAGGGGGAGGTGACTCCTGCAGGGGTGCTCCCTGTCATACTTTTGGCTCTCGTGTTGGCATCACCTTTGGAGGTGATGTTTTACTACCCCTTTGCTTTGCCCTAAAGCTGTCGACCCCTTCTCTCCCTACAGTGGCTTAGAACCAATGTGGTCCCATTTCGATGCAGAGAGGAGGTTGTGACATCCCATAATCCGTCACTGGGGCATAATGAGGCAGACGAAGTTCAGTATTGCATTAATGGTGACTTGAAAAGCAGTTGGCTTTCTTTCTGTGGTCTTAGCACATCCCTGGAAGCCTCCCCACTGTCAGCTTGGCCCAGAAGCCAGCCTGTTGGGATCAGGGCTCCTCTGCCCTCTGGGGAAGGCACAGACTGGCCGCCAGAGCACCTATGTGGTGTCTGTCCTTGGGCAGTGTGGCCTTAGGCCAATCTGAGTTCTGTTCCCTCATCTGGAGAGTAGGGGTGGTGACACTTGTCTGGCTTGTAGGGTGACCGTGATCTCAGACAGGATGGTGCAGGCATCTGCTCAGAAACGTGGAGGACCAAGCACGTTGCCCATGTCGTGAGTGGCAGGGTCACCACCACTGTCCTTTTGTGTCTTGCCCACTTCCTCTGGTGATCTGACAGGGCGTGGCTCTGTGTTGCCAGGGTGGGTGGGTTGTGGCACCTAAAGCTTCCAGCTCACGTGCTCAGCAACAGGGAGGGCTCCTGTGGCTGGTGGACTTGAGGGCGTGACTGCAAGCCACATTCCTTCCTGCCTTGCAGACTGAGGCGATAATTTCATTCCTAGCCCCAAGGCCAAATGGAACTAGGAGCTCTGCTTAGTGGAAAAAGCTGGTGGAAGATGTTCAGGGGACATGGATTTTTGTTTCCAGCTGTGTCCCCAAGCAGCATCATCCCCTTGAACAACTCAAGATCTCTTCCTCCAGTGAACACTATAGCGTGACTGCCTGTAACGGGCACTGTGGTCACACAAGGCCTCCAACCTTGGTTTCCCTACTGAGAACTCCCTTATGGTGGCATTGCCATATAGAACTCTCCATATGTCCTTTTTGGGGGGGCACAGAGTCTCACTGTGTCATGTAGGCTAGAGTACCATGATGTCATCGTAGCTCATGGCAACCTCAAACTCCTGGGCTCAAGCTGTCCTCCTACCTCGGCCTCCCTTGTAGCCAGGACTACAGGTGCCCTCCATAGAGGCCTCATTTTTCTATTTTTAGTAGAGACAGGGTCTCTTTCTTGTTCAGGCTGGTTTTGAACTCCTGAGCTTGAGGGATCCTCCCGCCTTGGCCTTGCAGAGTGCTGGGATGACAAGCGTCAGCCACTGCACTCAGCCTCTCCAGATCTTCTTTCATTTGAGCTTCATGTGTGGGGCTGGGAAGTATAATGATCACTCCCATTTTACAAATGACAAACTGAGGCCTATAGAACTTTAGCAGCTCTTTTGAGGTCTTACACTGTTAGGATCTTATCTCTAAACCGAGAGGCTCAGCAGGGCCTAGTGCCTCTCAGGACCCCTCTTTGTTCTCAGGTTCCAGGGATCTGCTTCCCCAGGGAGCAGCTCTGGGGTGCCTGTGGAGGTGGGCAGTGGGTGAGGCTGCCCCCAGCCATCCTTACCCCCCAGTGCGGGCTCTGAAAACCCACCTACGAGCCCAGGAACTATGGGGAAGGAGCTGCAAACTCTAATAACACCCAGAAGGCCTACCTTTCCCGACTCCAGAGTGTGCAGGACAGACCCAGCACTTCTCTTCCTATTTTCCAGGATGGGAACTGGAGACAGAGCTCTCAGAGAGTGGACTGTAAGGCACGGTGGGCTGCCTTTTGAGGACACACTTCTGTCTGGGGGGCCCCTTGATGCCCTGTCTCTCGTGGTGGTTCTTTTGCTCACTGGAAGGAGGTTAGGATTGCTCGTGCTATGTAATTTTTTATTATTTCTAGATGCCTGAAAGTACTGTTGAGTGGGACTAAAGCCATCTTTATTTGGCCTTTAATGAAGACTTCCTGTACCTTGTGTGTGTGCTGAGTCTCTGTGACAGGCCCAGGGAAGGCTGAGCAAGGCAGCAAGGCCGCGTGGTGCAGGAGGTGTGTGGGCTTTGGAGCCCCCCTGCACCCCGGCCTTGGTTCGCCTCTCTGTGAGGTTCACACCAAATCCTCCTTCCTTTCTGAGACCCTGGATAGACTCAGAGACACCACATGGGGAGGGCCCTGTGTGTGTGCAGCGGGTTCTGTGGCTGGTCTGCCCTGAGCTTTCAGTGTGGAAATACATGTTGGGGAGGTTGTATGCCCAGGGAAGGTCAGTGAGCTGCATCCTGCCCTCACCTCATCCCAGCCCTGCCCCACGGGCTGTAGGGCCCAGAGGTTCTGGTGGGAATGAAGAGCCGGGTGGCTCATGCCTGTAATCCTAGCACTCTGGGAGGATCCCTTGAACTCAGGAGTTCGAGACCAGCTTGAGCAAGAGCGAGACCCCATCTCTACTTAAAATAGAAAAACTAGCTAGGCATTGCAGCAGGCACCTTTAGCCCCAGCTACCTGGGAGGCTGAGGCAGGAGGATCACTTGAGCCCAGGATTTTAAGGTTGCTGTGAGGTTGCTGATGCCAGGGCACTCTACCCAGGGCACAGAGTGAGACTCTCTCTTAAAAAAAAAAAGAAAAAAAAAAGACTGCTGCTCACAGCTGCTGGTGTGATGGGACTTGAGGGTGGGGGGCTGGGGTTAGGGCAGGATGCTGGCAGTGCTACTGCAGCTAATCCAATGAGATTAGCCTGCTGAGTGCAGGGATTTAAGGGAACAAAGGGGCGTGAAAGGGCCACTTAGATGTTTAAACAGACTTCCTCTCCCTTTTCACCCTCATCTTATGTAAGGATTTCAATAGCCTCTAAATGAGCCTGCCTGAATGGCCTAGGTACCCGTTTAAATTCTAATTAGTTGGTGAATTAACAAGTATGAATTTTGATTAGTGAGAATGAATTACAAGGTGAATTACAAAATGAATTAACGATTGCACTGTCTTTGAGCAGTTGAAAGTGGTGGTGGTTTAAAGTGGGTTTCAGCCAGCCGTCAGCTGGACGGACTTTAAACAGCCTCTGCCCACCTGCACTTCATGCCCATGCTGGACACTGCAGGGACTGGGCACAAGACACAGATGCCGTGGCTGTCCTTGGTGGCTCTGGGGGCAGCCGAGCCCTGAGTGTTGGCTGGCAAACCTCCAGCTGTGACTCGTGAAGTGTTCTCTGGTGGCCCGGGCTGCATCAGCTGTGAGAGGCCACGGAGGGACGGCAGTGAGCATAGCTGTCCCTGCTCTGGCCAGCCTTCACCCTGTTCCTTGACCACATTAGTTCACAGTAGGTGCTTCTGGGGACACCTTGGTGGCAAGCTGGCTAGCATAGCCCTCCCACTGCTGGTTGTGGAGGCCCTGCTCCTGTTTGGCTAAGGAAAGGAACTCATAGTGTATTAATAGTTCTTTGTCTTTGTTGTATTTCTGATGGCTTTGGACATAGAAACTCATTGCTCTGTAGTTCTGAGTATTCTGGGAGACCCCACCCAGACCCTGCACAATATGGAGATGGGCACCCAGGTGCGCTGGAAAGACTCAGAGGCTCACTTACATCACACTGAGGTGGCGCCAGCCTTGGGAGGTCGCTTGCTGAAATCTTGGCTCCCCGGTTCAGCAGGTGTCATGTGCCTGTCAGTTCAGGTCCCTGGTGTCCCTGTGGGCCCATAGGCAGGGAGAAGGAAGTAGCTCTAACTCCGTCCTCCCTCCTTCATGCCCATCCCTCCCTTCGCTATTCTGTGGATTCTCTGGCCTGGGAAGGCTGCTCTGCTCTCTGTGTCCAGAGGTGCTCCCCGACAGTGGTCAGTGCCTGGGCTGGAGGGCTTTTGCTTCCCAAGTGCTTCCTCAGAGTCTGGACACAGCATGCGTGCACCTGAGCATGTATGCGTGTACCTGCACATGCATATGTGTGTGTCCGAGTGTGTCTGCACATGCATGTTTGTGTGTATGGTCTTCACCTCTGTGTGTGACTGCACAGGCTTGTGTGTGTTTGTGTCTGCACGTGCACGTGTGTGTACATGTCTGCAAGTGCGTGTGTGTACGTGTCTGCATGTGCATGTGTGTGTACGTGTCTGCACGTGCGTGTGTGTATGTGTCTGCAAGTGTGTGTGTGTACATGTCTGCACATGCGTGTGTGTGTACACGTCTGCACGTGCGTGTGTGTACACATCTGCACGGGCTTGTATGTGTACATGTCTACATGTGTGTGTGTGTACGTGTCTGCACGTGCGTGTGTGTACATGTCTGCACGGGCTTGTGTGTGTATGTGTCTGCACATGCACGTGTGCGTGTACATGTCTGCACGCGCGTGTGTGTACATGTCTGCATGTGCGTGTGTGTACATGTCTGCATGGGCTTGTGTGTGTACGTGTCTGCATGTGTGTGTACATGTCTGCACGTGCGTGTGTGTACATGTCTGCATGGGCTTGTGTGTGTACACATCTGCATGTGCGTGTGTGTACATGTCTGCACGGGTTTGTGTGTGTACGTGTCTGCATGTGCATGTGTGTACATGTCTACACGTGCGTATGTGTGTACATGTCTGCACAGGCTTGTGTGTGTGCATGTCTGCATGTGCGTGTGTGTACATGTCTGCACGGGCTTGTGTGTGTACACGTCTGCATGTGCGTGTGTGTACATGGCTGCACGGGTTTGTGTGTGTACATGTCTGCATGTGCGTGTGTGTACATGTCTGCATGGGCTTGTGTGTGTACACGTCTGCATGTGCGTGTGTGTACATGTCTGCACGGGTTTGTGTGTGTACGTGTCTGCACATGCACGTGTGCGTGTACATGTCTGCACGTGCGTGTGTGTATGTGTCTGCATGGGCTTGTGTGTGTACGTGTCTGCGTGTGTGTACACGTCTGCATGTGCGTGTGTGTACATGTCTGCACGGGTTTGTGTGTGTACACGTCTGCATGTGCATGTGTGTACATGTCTGCAGGGGTTTGTATGTGTATGTGTCTGCATGTGCATGTGTGTACATGTCTGCACGTGCGTGTGTGTACATGTCTGCACGGGCTTGTGTGTGTACGTGTCTGCAAGTGCATGTGTGTACATGTCTGCACGTGCGTATGTGTGTACATGTCTGCACAGGCTTGTGTGTGTACATGTCTGCATGTGTGTACATGTCTTCACGGGCTTGTGTGTGTACATGTCTGCACATGCATGTGTGCGTGTACATGTCTGCATGTGCGTGTGCATGCACACACCAGGGTTTTCTAATGGGCTGTGCAGGTGCCCGCCTCCCTCACAGGTCGTGAGCTTTGAGCAGTCAGGGACTGTGCAGCTCACCTGTATGTTCCAAGAGCCCCCATAGCGCCTGGCACACAGTAGGGCTTCAGTGACGGCCAGGTGAGTGGGACCTGACATGTAACACCTTTGGGGCATAATGACAATTATGGTCTAGCCTCACAATTTTTGCCCAAGAAAGAATTAGTCCTGCTTCAGGCAGACTTTGTCTGGGGGCACCTCCCACACTACCTCATAGGGCGCACGTTTGTGTGGCCCCAGGGCCTACTGTGTGCCTCCCTGTCCTGTTTGTGACCCCTCGGGAGCTTCATCAGTTGTAACTTTCACCAGTCTGAAAATAATGTCTGGACACTGAGAATTCAGGTGGAGCAGAGTCCTTCCTTGAGGTAGACAGCAAAACCTTGGCTGAGTCTCCTTGTGGTGGGACAGAGGGCGTGTCTGGGACAGACTGTGGGTGCAGAGGGAGTGGAGGTGAGGGCTGGAGGCCTCACGGGAAGGGCTGCTGTTGGGGGACAGACCGGCCTCTCCCTCCTGACCACCAGGGCGAGTGGGAGTGACTGTCTCACCCTCAGCACTGCGGGGTGCTCATTCTTTGGTGGCCAGCTCTGTCCTCCGCCCCGCCCTTGGCCCTCTGGCCTGCATGTCTGTGTGCTGCCTTCACTGTCGAGTTGTCTGGTGTCCCCACCGTCTTTTACTGTAGTTACTTTTAAGTGCTGCAGGTTCACGGCTCAGAGACGCGATGCACTGTGGGGGTCAGGCTGGGGTGGGCTTCTGGAGACAGCCAGCTATGGCGTGTCCTGTTACATTCTTATGAATACCCAGCATCCTTCCAGAAGTAATTAGAAGACAACTTCAAAAATACATATAATCTTAGAATAATTATAAAAGGTTGGGGTTGTTAGGAGAAAGAGAAAATCTGAGTTTAACAGAGTTTTGTTAAGCCAGGGAAGTGCCTCTCACTTGTTGACTTACTAGAACCCCCTGTTTGCACATGTCCAGGAAAGTTCATGAGAGCAATTTTGTTTTGGATTCTAGTAGTCACATTTTACCCCAGAAGGAACTGCCCGATAGCCCAGCACCAGTCCCCAAACCTCGTGTTTTGACGGGGTTCGTGTTTCCTTTATGCTTAAGGGGTTAAGGTTCTGGGACTGCTCGGAAGAGGTCACTTGGCTCTGGGGACTTTGGTTTGGGGCCTGGAGCTATGTTGTGATGAGTGGGTTTGGTTAAGGCGGGGCAGGCAAGAGCTCTGTACACTTTACTCTGATGGAGAAAAACCACCTTTAAGCACTTACTCATGATTTTCATTAAGAGGTGGAGTATTTATCTATTTATTTTTTGAGACAGAGCCTCAAGCTGTCGCCCTGGGTAGAGGCCCATGGCATCACAGCTCACAGCAACCTCCAACTCCTGGGCTCAAGCGATTCTCCTGCCTCTGCCTCCCAAGTAGCTGGGACTACAGGTGCCTGCCACAATGCCCGGCTATTTTTTGGTTGCAGCTGTCATTGTTGTTTGGTGGGCCCGGGCTGGATTCAAACCCGCCCAGGCTGGATTCAAACTCGCCAGCTTAGGTGTATGTGACTGGTGTCTTAGCTGCTTGAGCCACAGGCGCCAAGCCAAGAGGTGGAGTTTTTAGAACACTTATGCAAAGATTGACACTATTTCACCCTTTGAGATTATCTTTTATTTTTATTTATAAATATTAGTTGTCTATTTTTTGAGATTTTGGGGAAAAAATAATAATAAGAAGTAAACTGATGACTCCATACTGAACCTCAGAGTCAAAGCATTCTATAATAGACATACTCTTATCTGACAATGTGAATGTTACTTTTTTTGCATTGTTATTATTATTATGGCTCAATATTTCGTTGTAGTAATCGTCTGATTTCTGAATGTATTTATCTTCGTTCGTTCTTTACAAGGTTTTTGTTTCTAGTCCTTGTCTTAAACATTTTTATTGTTATTAAATTTTAAGCCTTTTTAATTTTGTGAAGGCAAAAAGTGGAAACCAAATAAACACATGTATATGTAAAAAAAAAAATTCTTTATATAATATAAAAAAAAAATACCACAAAGTCTACACAGTTTGCAGGAAAAGAAGAGCTAAGTGCAAAAGTTGTATTGTTCGACTTAGTTTTAAGTTCCAAGTAGTTTATTGAAATCTGACCTGTTAGCTTTGCCAGGATTCTGAAGGGCTCTGACTCAGCTCCCGTGCTACCAGCCTGCTCAGAGCTCCTGCTCAGAGCTCCTTTGTGCCTTGGTCCCCACACCCCTCAGTTCTACAGCCGCTATTTGAGAGTCTATGCTGGGAGCACTTTTGCATCTGACCCAACTGATGTTAGTTTTCTGATCAGACCGTGTTTTCTTTGAGAGCATTTTATAACTCGACTCTCTAAGGGGAGAGGCCACCTGGCCCAGGGCGGCGCCAGGTGGGGGCCGGGCCTGTAGAGGCTGGGACCTGAGCGCTGTCCCCAGCCCCTGCCACTTCTAGTATGGAACCTTTGGCACATTGCTGCCTTGTGTAGCATGGACGGAGAAACAGCTTTCAACCCGTGAGATGGATCGATGGAACAAGACACAGCGATAACACTTGAAACCTTACATCATCCCTCCATCCATTCCACCCGTCTGTGACTTATTAAACTTAACTGCCAAACATGAATTTTTTTTTTTTTTTAGAGATCAAGTCTCACTTTATTGCCCTTGGTAGAGTGCTGTGCTGTCACAGCTCACAGCAACCTCCAGCTCTTGGGCTTAGGTGATTTTCTTGTCTCAGCGTCCCGAGTAGCTGGGACTAAAGGCGCCTGCCACAATGCTCAGCTATTTTTTTTTTTTTTTTGTTGTTGTTGTTGTTGCAGTTTGGCCGGGGCTGGGTTTGAACCCACCACCCTTGGAATATGGGGCTGGCGCCCTACTCACTGAGACGCAGACGCCGCCCCAAACGTGAATTAATGTTCACGTAATGGTAAAGGTCCCATATTTCCTCCTTTACCTACCTTTTTGTTATTGTAATTACTAATTAATCTTTGAAATCTTTAAACATATTTATTGATCTGCATGGAGTGTGTTGTGGTTAATATAGCCATTGACATTTACGCCTGTGAGTGTTGCCTTCAAATAGGTCTCTTCTTACTTCCTCCAGCACACACAGGTGCACACACATGTGCTGCACACCAGCACACACATGCAGCAGGTCTGAGAGTCTGTATGAAGTCTGAGCTGCTGGACTGACCCCATTCTGGGATTTCCTGCCCATGTGGCCAGGTGGGAGTATCCATTTTAGAGGCAGAGGCAGTGAGTGTTTACAAAGCACACGTCATAGGCCTTATTAGCCATTCCGCCAGGCCGTGTGTTGTCCGTGTACCCGCAGACTAGCGTCCTTCTTGCGTGCACACGAGGCTCTCGGAGAGCAGTGTCTCCGCCTCAGTCCGAGGACCGTGCTTGGTGGGGGCCATGGCTTCCTCAGGAGGGGGCTGTGCCTGGACTGGCAGCCCTCGGGGATGTGGAGAGACGACTCAGGGCGTGGCCAGATGGGACTGCCTGGCTCGCTGGGTGTCCGTGGGACTTCAGCCCAGCCCAGAGGTAACGGGGACACGTGAGGTGAAACATGCAAGTGAGGGGAGAGTTTCATCTTCATGCATTGGATTTAAGTGGTGTCAGTTTTGGGGGCTGCCTAAAGGTTTTGCTGAGTTTATCCCTGCAGGAAGGATGCAGCCCCTCATTGATACCCACACCGCACTCAACCAAGCACTTCTATACTGGGTGTATTTGTTATCCTCACTTTTCAACTGTGAAACTGAGGCTCAGGAAGACTAAGAGAAGCACCCAGGTTGGTTTGGGCCGGGTGGATCGGGGTGTGTGTCAGGCCCATGCCTTTGACCCTGACCCTCCGTCTGTCTTGCTGTGACCCATCAGTGTGGACAGTGGAGTCTGTCCAGTGGAGGGGACTGCAGCAGACATTGTTCAGAGAGCATTTCTGTTCAGAGAGCAAAGAGATGGGAGCTTTCCTGAAGCTCCTAGCTCAGGAGGACAGCTCCTGGCCTGCAGGTGACCCAGCAGCCACCTGGGGAGTCCCTCACCCTCTCCTCTTCCTTTCCTTGTCTGGGGTTGTCAGTTCTTGCCTTTGGCCTTGGGACATGGCATGCAGAGTGGTGAGCATGTGTGTTGCGTGGAGCCTGGCTCGGGGCTGCAGCTATTATTACTTTCTACAGAGTTGGTGTCTGCCTGGATTACAAGGCAGGCACTGACATATGTATAAGTAGATGCTCAAGAGAAAATTAAAAATGCATTGTTAAAAATGGATTCAGTGTGTGAACAAAGATTGGCATGAAGGTTGGGTCCCTATATTTTTAGAGGCTAATTAAGGTGCATGATCAGTTCAGATAACCCGGATCCTAGGAGGCCACCACCAAGGGTTCACTGC
This sequence comes from Nycticebus coucang, assembly GCF_027406575.1. NCBI lineage: Eukaryota > Metazoa > Chordata > Mammalia > Primates > Lorisidae > Nycticebus > Nycticebus coucang. Next base: position 1,179,155 of record NC_069798.1, read on the forward strand.
AGAGCTGTCTGCAGGTTCTGGTGACCTGTGGCCATCACTGGCCTCAGGCTGTGCCTCTCTTTGCCCAGATGGAGGTTGCACTGTGCCCTGGGAGTCCCTGCACAGCTGGGGACCTCAGCTGCCCTGGCTCCTGGTGATGCTATGCATTTGGGTGCATTTCTGTGGTCACACATCAGGTTACCACACGCCACTTGTCTACATCTCTCCCAGAAACGTGTGGTCAGGTTTCTGTAAAGTGTGTGATTGGTGGTGGGGAAGGGAGAGTGATGTGTGGTGTGCTTACCCTGCCACTATTGGTAGATGTGCACAGGCCAAGGTCATGGCCATTGCAAGGTCATGGCTATCGTATGCAAGGCAGACGGCACAGCCCCTGCTGCGTGGCTGGCCAGCTGCCACTGGCTGCTGTTGGTGTAAGAGTGGCAGGGCGGTGCAGAGAAATGTGACCCATGGGGATAGAATTCCCCACTTTTGTCAATGTCTCGGAAAATCGGCCTCCAGAGACCAACTGCAAGTGAGCCTGGTCAGAGGTTGTCCGCTCCTGCTGGTGCACAGAGGCGCTGGTCTGCGCTCCTGAGTTTCTATTAGTCTATTAGTCTATTAGACAGGAACATTTGGACTTCATAACCTCAGGGTTAAATAAATAGTCTTGCAGGTAGATTGCAAGATCAATAAGATGAGATTTTAAAAGATCAGGTTAATGTTGTTCCTGAAAATCTGTAGTGCAAGATATGTACAAGTTTTGTTTTTAAAAATTTCCTAACAAAAAATGAGTGTTCATTGCACACAGATTCAGTGAGGGTGTACTAAGGACAGAAGAGACCCTGGGTACCCTGGAGGCTGCACATGGCTCTGCATGTCATGAATTGAAACATGTTCGTTCCCACCAGACAGTCTTTAAATTCCAACTCAGCTAGCTTTTTAGATGCGAGGAGGCAGGAAGCATGACAGCTTCTGTTTTCAGGGTGGCTGCAGGATTTTAAAAACCTGTATCCCTCCTATTTCACTAAGCCATAGCTTTTTAAAAAAAGTTTTGTTATGAAATATTTGTAGATTTACAGAAGAGTTGCGAGGACAGTGCAGAGAGTTCCTACACACTCTGCACCCTGCTTGTTCACATTGTGCGTAACCGTGGTACCCTTGTCACAGCTCAGGATTCACGTTTGTGCAGACCTGCTGAGGGAAACCGCAGACCTGAGTTGGTTTCCCCGGCGTTTTCCCAGTGGCCATCTCTCCTCTGTTCCCAGAGTCTCGAGTACCATGTTGCATTTAATCACTGCTCTTTTTTATTCTTTAAATGATTTTATTTTTGACTTTTTATTGTGGCAAAGTTTCAAATTCTGTAAATCTGGAAAGCATTGCAGTGAGCCCTGTAGACAGCCACCCTCAACCACTCCTGCAGGTGGCCCGGGGCAGTGCCCGCCAGGCACGAGGCCTGCAGGGTTGTGGGTCTGCTGCTGCTTTGTGTCTTGCTGACCACATTCTGGGAGTTGCTCTGCACGCACCTTTGGCCAGCAACTGGGTCTGATCTTTTCCCTGCTTTCTGCCACAGCTTCCGAGAAAGATGCCCCTAGGCAGGGGATGTGCTGTAGGGTTTGCTGGAAACCTCACCCATTCTGGAGCTTCTGTTTGTGACTCCCAGTTGAGGGTTACTGTTCAGTGTGACCCGGTAGTTGAGAAAACCTCTCCGGCTCCACTCAGCCCCACTTTATGAGCTGGATTAAAGCCAAATGCCTAACTGGTGACAGACACCTGTGTTTCTACCTTCCACTTCCCCAGGCACCAGGGCCCTGTGTCAGCTCTGGGAAGCCAATGGACTGGGGAGTCCCCCTTGCTCCTGACTCAGACTCAGTTTCTGTGGGGTCCACTGTTGGGTCCTAGCACAGGGATGCCCTGGCAGGTGCCTGCAGTGGTTGCTGGCTGGCTGGCTCACTGAAAGAACTGCTGGCCTGCTAAGCTGCTTTCCATGGAGGTGTTCATGGCTCTTACTTTTTCTTATATTTCATATTTTTAATTGGCACATACTAATTGCCCACATTTATGGGGTAAACAGTGATGTTTCAATACAGGTGATGTGTAGTGATTAGATTAAGGTGTAATTCGGCATGTCTATCATCTCCAACACTCACTCTTTCTTGGTATTGGGCACCTTCTCTCTAGCCATGTGAAACTGTGTGTTACTGTTAAGTGTAGAATGCTGCAACTCAGGCCTCTTTTCTAACTGTAGTTTTTTATCTTTTAACAAATTGCTCCCTACCTCCTGTTTCCCACCTTTTCCTCTATTCTACACTTTACTTCTATGAGATCAACTTATTTTAGCTTGCACGAGTGAGACGTGGTGTCAACCCTCTGCACCTTCCTTCACTTAACGTAACCTCCTCCAGTTCCTTCATGTTGCCACACTTGACAGGATTTCCTTCATTTTGATGGCCAGATAGTATTCCTGGTATACGTGCCACATTTTCTTTATCCATTCATCCACTGATGGGCAGGAAGGTTGATTCCAAATCCTGGCTGTTGTGAATAGTCCGCGTCCCTTCCTTACACAGATCTCTTTTCCTTTGGACAACTGCTCGGTTGTGGGGGCGCTGGGTCAGGTGGCAGTTCTGTTCATAGCTCTTTGAAGACCCTCCATACTGCTCTCTGGGGTGGCTACACTAGTTTGGTTCTCATAAACTGTGGATGAGAGTTCCCTTTTCTCTCATCCTTGCTGGCATTTGTTATTTTTTGTCTTTTTGGTAACCGCCATTCTAACTGCATTAAGGTGAGACCTCATTGTGGCTTTGAATTGCATGATTAATGATGTTGAGCATTTTTTTCATATATTTCTTGATAATTTGTATGTCTTCTTTTCAGAAATGTCCATTCAGATCATTGCCCATTTTTAAATCTGATTTTTTTTTTTTTTTTGCTATTGAGATGTTTGCATTACTTTTTTATTCTGGATCTTACTCCCCTTGGAGATAAATAGTTTGCAGGTGTTTTCTCCTATTTTATAGGTTGTATTTTCATTCTGTGTGTTTTTTTTTTTTTTTGAGACAGAGTCTCATTATGTCACTCTCCGTAGAGTGCTGTGGCGTCACAGCTCACAGAAACCTCAAACTCCTGGGCTCAAGCGATTCTCTTGCCTCAGCCTCCTGAGTAGGTGGGACTACAAGTCCTTTGTCAAAAGCTGATTGGTTACAGTAGGGGTTAATTTCCGGGCCCTGCTCGGCCCCATTGGCCTGTGTCTGTTTTATGCTTGTGTTCTGTTTTGGTTGCTGCGGTTTTGTAGTATACAAGGAGACTTCAGAAAGTTCTTGGAAAATGGAACTAAAAGATAAAATATTTATTTCTTTTTTATTGATATATAATATTGTACATATTTATGGGGAATATATGAGTGTTAAATGTGTGGAATGTATGATGATGGGGTCAGCGTGTCTGGGGTACCCATCATCTCGAGTGCTTATCATTTTTATGTCTTATTATTACAAGTTATTTGATTTAGTTACTTTGAAAAAAATGAAATATACATCATTGTTACTACGAGCAGTCATCATACACACACATACATTGTTACTACGAGCAGTCATCCTACACACATACATACATTGTTACTACGACCAGTCATCCTACACACACACATACATTGTTACTACGACTAGTCATCCTACACACATACATACATTGTCAGTACGAGCAGTCATCCTACACACATACATACATTGTCACTACGAGCAGTCATCCTACACACATACATACATTGTCACTACGAGCAGTCATCCTACACACATACATACATTGTCACTACGAGCAGTCATCATACACACATACATACATTGTCACTACGAGCAGTCATCCTACACACATATATACATTGTTACTATGAGCAGTCATCCTACGCACATACATACATTGTCACTACGAGCAGTCATCCTACATACATATATACATTGTTACTATGAGCAGTCATCTACATACATACATTGTGACTACGAGCAGTTATCATACACACATACATACATTGTTACTACGAGCAGTCATCCTACATACATACATATGTACATTGTTACTATGAGCAGTCATCCTACACATATACATACATTGTCACTACGAGCAGTCATCCTACATACATATATACATTGTTACTATGAGCAGTCATCCTACACACATACATACATTGTTACTATGAGCAGTCATCCTACACACATACATACATTGTTACTACGAGCAGTCAGCCTACGCACATACATACATTGTTACTACGAGCAGTCATCCTATACACACACATACATTGTTACTACGAGCAGTCATCATACACACATACATACATTGTTCCTACTATAAGTTATCCTACACACATACATACATTGTTACTACTATCAGTTATCCTATGCACATACATACATTGTTGTCATAGTAGTCATCCTCTGCTCCAAACAGAGCTGCGTCCTTCTCTCTTAACTATGTGTTGGTATCCATAGCCAATCTCTCTTTATCTTCTTGCCAGGCCCCCAACCCTTCCCTGTACCTGTCGTTCTCTTGTCTGTGTTTAAATGATAAAAATAAACAATTTAAACTTTATTTCCCTACATCGCTTCTATGAAGTTCAACTCTTTTGTAAGTGATGATACATTTAGTCCATTCCTAAAGAACTGAGAGTCCAGGGAATTTGACCACGTCAGTGGAGTCTTTTTTACATTGTAAACTAAGAGGAAGGGGGGTCCTTTGAAAGCTCTTACAATTAGGAAGCAAAAAGAAGTCAGAAGGAGCCAAATCAGGATTATCTGGTCGATGCCTCAGGGTTTCCCACTGAACCCTTCGAAAATTGCCCTTGTTTGATGAGAGGAGTGAGCAGGAGCCTCGTCCTGGTGGAGAAGTGGTCTGTGCTGAAGCTTTCCTGGGTGTTCTTCTGCTAACATGTTGGCTGACTTTCTCAAAATAGTCTTGTAATAAGCACGTGTCATGGTTCTTTGGCCCTTCAGAAAGTGAACAAGCACAATGCCTGGGGCAGCCCCAAGCACTGCGGCCACGACCTTTGTCCTCCTGGTCAGCTTTGCTGTGACTGGGCACGTCCCCCTTTGGTAGCTGCTGTTATTGGGATTGTTCTTTGTCTTCAGGATCAAACTGGTGAAGCACGTTCCACCTCCTTGAAGAAACACTTCAGCATCTTGATTTCATTATTTAACATTTCCATCGACACGTCTGTTCTTGTCCGCAGCTTAGCAGGGTGTGACAGCTTTGCATGCATCGAGTAGAAAGTCTGTTCACCCTAATGCATGAGATGACTGTGGTGCTGCCTGTTACTTCTGCTGCAAATCATCTTCTTCCATTCAGGCATGAACAAGAAAGAGCTTTCTCCACAAATTGGTGTGGATGGTCTGCCGCTGTGACCATCTCATCCCTTATTTTTTTTTTCCGTTTTTGGCCGGGGCCGGGTTTGAACCCGCCACCTCCAGTATATGGGCCAGCGTCCTACTCCTTGAGCCACAGGTGCTGCTCTCATCTCATCCCTTCTTAAAATGAGTGATCTGTTTGGGGACTACTGATTCTTTTGGGCTTTGTCCTCATAAGCTTTTTGTAAAGCATTAATGATCTCACTGTTCTTCCACCCAAGTGTCACCATAAATTTGATGTATGTTTCGTCTTCAATTTTAACAGAATTCGTTTTGTTGTAGTCGGCACTCTTTTCAGAGTGATGTCTTACCCTTCTTACTAGTGCAAATTAGATTCTGTTCAGATGTGACATGGAGAGTTAGTATGAGTTTATTTTAATGCAAAAATGTGCATTTTTTCCATAATACACAATTTCCCATGAACTTTTCGAAGACCCCCTTTTTATGTTGGAGTCTTGTAGTGTGATGCCTTCAGTTTTGTTCTTTTCCTTCCAAATGAGTTTGGCTAGTTGGGATCTTTTCTGGTTCTATGTGAATTTTAGGATTGTTTTTCTATTTCTATGAAGGATGTTGTTGGTATTTTTGTAGTTATTAGAAGGAAGTAAAGGTCATAACAGAAATAAGCAAAAATGAGACAAAAATGCAAAAGATTAATGAAACAAAATTTTTTGAAAAAGATAAGCAAAACTGACAGGTCATACACTAGCCTGAGAAAAAAGAGAGAAGAACCAAATACATAAAATCAGAAATGAAAAAGAAGGTGTAACAATGGATACCCTGGAAATATGAAGGATGATTGGAGACTGTCATGAATAATTGTATGCCAGTGATTTCAGAAACCTAGAGGAAATAGATAAATTCCTGGAAGCATACAATGTTGAGTAAGAAGAAATAGAAAACCTGAACAGACCCATAGAAAGTAGTGAGTTTAAATCAGTAGTAAAAAGTCTCCCAACAAAGTCTCTTGGGCCAGTAGTTTCACTGCTGAATTCTATCAAAATTCTTTTTTTTTTTGCAGTTTTTGGCTGGGCTGGGTTTGAACCCACCACTTCTGGCCTATGGGGCCTGGAGCCCTACCCCTTTGAGCCACAGGCGCCACCCTCCATCAAAATTCTTTAAAGAAGAATTAATACCAGGTCTTCTCAAACCATTTTATAACACTGAAGCAGAGGTATTCTTCCTAACTCATTCCATGAGGCTAGCATAACCTTGATACCAAAACCAGACAAGGGTATAACAACAACAAAAAACTGTAAGTCAGTAACCCTTATGAACATAAATGCAAAAGTCCTTCATACAATGCTAGCAAATTGAATCCACCAACAACACATAAAAAGAGAATACATCACAGTCAAGTGGGCTTTATCCCAGGAATGCAAGGCTGGTTCAACACCCGCAAGTCAATAAATTTACATATCACAGCAACTGAGGGAAGGAAAGATACCATGTGATCATCTCAATACATCCAAAAAAAGCATTCAAATTCAACATCCTCTGATGATAAAAACTCTCAAAAAAGTAGATATAGGAGGAAAGTACCCACACAGTAAAAGCGATGTATGACTCAGCCACAGCTTACATCGTACTGCACAGGGAAAAGCTGAGAGATTTTCCTCTAAGAACTGGAACAAGACAAGGAAGCCCACTCTTGACCACTCTCATTTGACGTAGTACTAGAAGTTCTACCCAGAGCTATTAGGCAAGACAAAGAAATAAAGGGCGTGCACACTGGAATGAAGGAAGTCAAATCGTCCCTGTTTGCAGATGACATCATTTTATATATAGACCAACCTAAAGATTCTTTCAAAAAATTCTTTGAACTGATAAACAAATTCATTAAAGTTGTAAGGATATAAAACATACAAAAAGCAATCGTGTTTCTTTTTTTTTGTGTGTGATTTTTTTGGCCGGGGCTGGGTTTGAACCCGCCACCTCCGGCATATGGGACCGGCGCCCTACTCCTTGAGCCACAGGCGCCGCCCAGCAATAGTGTTTCTATACATGAACAACTAGCTGAAAAAAGAACTCAAGAGGGCAATATCATGGTACAATAGCACAAAAAAGTAAATGAAATAAAATATCTAGGAATAAATTTAATCAAGGAGGTCTCTACAGAGAAAACACAATGAAAGAAATTGAAGATGAGGTGGGGCAGGCGGTTCAGTGGGTAGGGTTCCGCCCCCATTATAGCAAGGGTGGGGGGTTTGAACCCGGCCCCGGCCAGCAAAAACAGCAGTGGCAACTGCAACAAAAAATAGCCAGGCGTTGTGGCGGGCACCTGTGGTCCCAGCTACTTGGGAGGCTGAGGCAAGAGAATTGCTTAAGCCCAGGAGTTGGAAATTGCTGTGACACTACGGCACTCTACTGAGGTGACAAGAGTGAGACTCTGTCTCAAAAAAAAAAAAAAAAATTGAAGAGGATACAAGTAAATTAAAAGACACCCTGCACTTGTTGGACTAGAAGAATTAATATTGTTAAAATGACCAGACTGCCCAAAGATGTCTGCAGAGGCAGGGCAATCCCCATATTCATTTTAAGGAGATGGTGACTGGACCCAAGGGCAGAAGTCCTGGTCTGTGGCCTGCTACTGGAGGAGGCTCGGGGGCTTTTCTTCTTGGTCTTCAAAAGAAGTTAGTGGCTTATATGGAAACTCAATTCTGTTAACTAAAAGAAGCAAACTGAGAAGAGTATTATTTGTGTGGTTCTATGGAAATTTGCTTGTTTGGGCCAGGCACAATGGCTCACACCTATAATCCCAGCAGTTTGGGAGGCAGAGGTGGGAGGATCACTTGAGGCTGGGAGTTTGAGACCAGCCCGGGCAACATAGCAAACTCCCATCTGTACAAAAAAAAAAAAAAAAAAAAAAAGTTAGCCAGGCATAGTGGCACGTACCTATTGCCCCATCTACCCTGTTTCCCCGAAAATAAGACAGTGTCTTATTTTAAGGTGTGCTCCCAAGATGCACTAGGTCTTATTTTCAGGGGACGCCTTATCTTTTCTGTAAGTAGGTCTTATTTTTGGAGGATGTCTTATTTTCGGGGAAACAGGGTTGGTGGGAGGATTGCTTAGGAGTTGGAGTCTTGCTGTGAGCTATGAACACCACTGCATGCACAACAGAGAACGACCCTGTCTCTAAAAAGAAGAAAAATATCCCCCCCAAGTATGATTATTTGAAAGGTACTCAGGTATCAGTGAAGAAACAATTTGCAGTGGAATGTCTTCTTGCCATACATGAAGCTTTTATTAAAATCTTGATGTAATTGCTGCAGCTCAAATGCAAACACATATTTATTCTGCCAGGAGCACCACTAGGTGCTGAGGACCCAGGGCAGGGACACAGGTCCCTGTCTGACTAGGTGACTGACCTCAGGTAGCTTTCGATGCACAAGTGATAGACTTCTGGTGGTCATTGCACAGTGTCTTTACAATTAAGACTAGAGAAAGAAGGTGTGGCAATGGATACCATGGAAATATGAAGGATGACCCATGACAAGGTTGGCGTCGCAGTCACACTGTCAGAACTCGGTGAGTCCCCAGCATGCAGTGTTTGGCACAGCGGGAATGCTATAGATGGGGATAATAAAGGGTCTGACTCTTGAAAAATGAGAGGCCAGCATGAGGAACTGAGACACCACTGACTTTTGTGATGCCTGAGGCCTCCTTCCATGAAACAGTTTCAGCCTCACTTGCTATTGGCCCCGTCTTCACAGCTGCTTCTGCACACAGCTGTCTGACTGTGCTCTGCAGAGACTTAGGCTTGCCTTGTGTTTGCTTTTCGTCTTGCTGGTTTTCCAAACCACTGGCGGCACCGCAGGCTTCAGTGAGCAGACGGCACAAGACAGACTCATGCTTGCTTGGAAAATGGGGCACAAGGCGGTCCAAAGTACATACCTGCCTTGCTTGTGGTCCCCATCCCCTTTCTGCCCCCATGTCTGGATGGCTTTCTGCCCGAGCCCAGGTTCCAGGACCCAGTGTGGGTCTCCACCCATGTTGTTGAGCCTGGGTCTTAGAGGAGCCCCGTGGTGGTGGCCGTCCTCAGGCTGACTAGTAACCCTTTCTTAGGATGGGCTTGCTTATGGCAGACACACTGATGGGGGGGGGACTTTCAGCGGGAGGCACAGGCCATCATTCTCAGACCTCTGCCGGTGAGCACACAGGACAGAGGAAGGGACATAGTCAAGGAAGTGGAATAATCTTTGGAATTATCTGGAATTTGGAATAATCTTTTTGATATTCTCTTAAAGACATCATGATTAGAATCTGCCACTCTGTTTTTATTTCTTTTCCTTAGAAATGAACACAAGCTCTCCAGATTGAGTTGCCTTGGGGCACAGGGCTTTACTTGCCCTTTGTGCTCAGTTGTCACTAGACACAAAACTCTTGGTGTTTGACAATAGTCTCCACCAGAAAGGACAGTGCAGCCCTCTTCACCTGGGCATTCAGTGGGTGTTCACTGTGTGTATGGCCATGACAGGCCCTGTGCTCTGGGCTCTCTGTAAAGTGGGGGGCCAGGAATCAAAGACTTAGATGGGCTAAGTGGGACTGGAAAGAGCTTTGGAGGGTGGCCTGTGACCCCAGGGAAGATCCTGGGGCCTGGGGAGGCTCCAGGTTTCCCAGAGGCAGGTGCAGAGTTTGCCAGGAGAAGGGATGGTGTGTGGAGGTGGGGAGCCGGCTGGCTGGACAGTCCGTGGTTCTTGGCTCCCAGTGCTGAACACTGAGCACTGGGTCCAGGCCGATGGCAGAGTGACCACAGAGACAAAGCAATCACGTACACACACGTTAATTGTAGCATGGGAGTACAGTGAGAATACGTCTCAAAGAATGAGATGGGCCTCCCTGAAGGAGTGGACTAGTTTGCGCCCCCCGCCCCCCAATCGCAGAATGGCTGTTTTCCCTGTTCTTGGAGTGATTGACAGGTTGGGATTACATAACTAGATCCTTATTATGCATGCATGTGGGGTGGGGTCAAAAAAAAAATCTTCAACGTTAATTATATGGTAATGAGTCTCCCAGTCAGTTTAAGTTCACTAGGGGCTCCTCACTGTGTGTTCTTACTAGGAACAGTTCTTACTGCAGTTTGGTTCCTGTGTGCAATTTGGTTCCTGCTCTCTGCCCTTGGCCCCTTCCACATCACCTGTTTATCTTCCACCAGATCTAACAGGAGCACCCTGAGCAACTGGGACAGCAGGGAGCTGGGTGGGCCCAGGGCTGGTGGTGTGAGGGAGTGAGGGTCTTCCAGACAGGTAAGGGTTTTCTTTTCTCATCGGCCTTGGGGAGCCATTGGAGTGTGTAAAGAAGAGGTTAGGGCCTGCGCCTGCTGGTGTGGGGATGGTCTCCTGCAGTCCAGCTGAGGACAGTTGGTCAGGGCCTCTCAGAGCTCACTCAGCTAGTCCTGGACACGGCTGGGCCTGCGACCCCAGAAAGCCACAGCGTTTGCTCTTACAGGTAAACCAGTTTCTGTTTGTTGCAGCTACTGATTGGCCATGCCCCTGCTGTGAACTAGAGGGAGCCTCAGGAAACAAAAATGCCCACATGTAGCAAATATTAAAAACATCGAACATTTAAAAGGATAAACCCCATTTTTTTTTTTTTTTTTTAGTTAACACAGCACTGGTATTTAAAAACTAATCATCAGTTTCTTTCTGGGATGGCGAGATGGTTAATGTGGTGTTTGTGAGATTCTGCCATGGCGTACTGTGGCCAGGGCCAGAAAGTGCAGAAGGTGATGGTGCAGCCCATCAACCTCATCTTCAGATACTTAGAAAATAGATCCCGGATCCAGGTGTCGTTCTCTGAGCAAGTGAATACATGGATGGAAGGCTGTGTCATTGGTTTTGATGAGTGTACGAATCTTGTATTAGATGCTGCTGAAGAGATTCATTCTAAAACAAAGTCAAGAAAACAACTGGGTCGGATCATGCTAGAAGGAGATAATATCACTCTGCTACAAAGCGTCTCCAACTGGAAATGACCAGTGAAGTGAGAAATTGTTGAAAGGGCAATATAGGATTTTTTGGCATACTTTGTTGGGAACATAGTTCTAAAACATTTGTTCATTTGGTTATGATTACCTTTATGTTATTTCAAAGTGATAATAAATGCTGTGGGATTGTTTTTATTAAAAAAACAAACAAAAAAAAACAAATCATTAGATAAAACAATAGCTGTAGAAAATAAGAAAAAGTGTGTTGCTTGTTGCGATGTGACTATGATTTCCGTGAGCCTGAGACCCGCCTCCTTCACTCTCGTCTCCTGATGCCCAGAAGGGCCTGGTCTTTTGAGTGGGCATGAATGTCATCTGAGCACCCTGCTGGCATCACAAGATGCTATGCAGTTGCAGGTTAGAAGTGTGGTCTTAGCTTCGTCCCCTCGCCCCCCATCCAAATCTGCCTTTTGACAAGATCCAGGGGATCCACCTACATCTTGAACTTGGGGAATACTTTTTAGACATTCTGCAGCCTTCTTGCTTCAGGATCAGCATTTTATGAAGGCTGCTGGGGTCAAGCTTGAGAAATGCCCTGACCAGCTCCATCCCCAGCAATCTAGCACCCTGGGTGCTCTCTCAGAGAGCTGACCCCTGTAAGATAGTATGTGTGCTGGCATGGAAAAGAGAGGGTCAAAGGTAGGAGTTGAAGGAATGCAGGGGAAGCCCAGGTGTCTCGGTGCCCAGGGACAGCAGGTGTGCGTGCAGGGCTGGATCCGTATTGCTGGAATGGAGCAGCTCTTTGATACACATTGGTGCACTTATTTGGAACACATTGCCCAGAGATCGCAGAACTGTTTGTTGCCTTTTTCTTAAACATTTCTCTTGTCAGAGTGATGAGAAAATTGCCTGTGTGGGAACTCCAGAAGTGCAAATTTGTTAATATCTCCTCTGACAATGGTTTGTATTCAGAGCTGTTTATGAGCTGTCACAAATGGCTACCGCTGAGTCATGTGGCAGGGAGCGTCTGGGAGGGCCTGTGCGGGGCTCTGTAAGCACTTGTGCTGGGGCCTGGCTCCGAAGCTGATGAGTTGAACTATAATGAGGGAAAATGGCTTAGTTCCTGTAGGAAAGTTCAGTTTTGAAAAGTCTCTCCCTTTTCATTGTCTTTGGAAGCCCCATGGAAAGGCCCAGCCTGTTTGATGGCTGGCAAGCTGGGCTTTAGTGCTGGTTCTTTTGTTTCTGGATGATGTTGGTCAGACTAGGGGGTGATGCTCATGGCTCATCATTGGTAGAGTGTGGGGGGGTTTCCCTGTCCCACCTGCCCTGTCCCCTTCATCGTAAGCCTGTGGCAGACCTGTTCAATCAAGGTGGTGTTCTGGAGCCCAGATTGCAGCCTTCAGTCTCAGACTTTGAGGAGCTAAGCAAGGTGTGGATGCTTCAGTGCAGTGGTTCTCGACTGGGGGCAATTTGTGCCCCCACGTACATTTGACAATGTCTGGAGATGTTTTTGGTTATCACAGCTGGGGGACAGGAGTGGCTACCAGCGCGTAGTGGGTAGCAGCCAGGGATACAGCTAGACAGCCTATAGCCCCTGCTCTGCCACAAGGTTATCCAGCTCTGATGTCATAGTGCCCAGGCAGAAAAACCCAGCCTTTCCTAATAAATGTAAATAATGTGACCTAATTGTTTGTATTCTCCTATCAATCTGAAATTAATAAAAAAGAAGAAAAAGAAAAAATCTGCCTTTGGCAGAGTTTTGAGAGATGAGTAACAGGGATCGAAGATTAGAAAATAGGCTAGGCATGGTGGCTCACACCTGCAGTCTCAGCATTTTGGGAGGCTGAGGTGGGAGGATGGTTTGAGCCTCAGGAGCTGGGAGCTGCAGTGAGTGAGCTGTGATGAGGCCACTGCACTTCACTTGGGACAACAGAGACAGACCTTGTTTCAAAATAAATAAATAAATAAACAAAATTGGAAGATATACAGTGGCCTGGTAGTGATTGAAACAATATCAGATCTCCAATGTCTAGTTCTTTTTGTGTTGCTGTTTTCATTTATGTATCTAGTATTCAGAAAAGAAATTGCATTGCCCCAAATCCTTTTTTTCCCCCCTAAATAAGACAAAGAGTTGAATCACTCAGTTCCCAATAGGCAGACACCTGCAGTAGGTAGCCCCACGTTTCTTCTGCACTTCCAGAGTACTTTGCTTGACAGGGATTGCAGAGGTTTTCTTTTTTTAAGATTTTGATTTGTCTTAATGACTGAATTCTATGAAGTCTTCTTTTTCGTTAGCATTAAAATGGAATCTGCTAAGAAGTGGCCACTGGAGACAGTAGTGCAAACACCTCAAATGAGGTGCACTTTAGTGAAGATTTATGGACACTGAATTGGCTGTTTGATTTTGCTTTCATGATTTCAGAATTCCAGTTTCTTTAAACAAATGTTTGGAAATGACTAGAGGGACATCAGGGACTGGAATAATCTATTGGAAGTGAACCAAAGATTAAATTCTTTTATGATTTCCCTTTTTCCCTGTCCCTTAAAAGCGTTTGTGATCTGATTAAACCTTATAGATTGCTGTCGTTGATAAATTTCTTGTTCCTAATTCAGTATTTAGGTCAAGATCTTTCTTCCTAGCTTAGTACAGAGGCTGTGGTTCACCATGATACAGATTTCCTCTTTCCTTAGCTAGGTTCCTGATCATGGTTGAATAAGGCAGGGAAAGGATTAGGTCAAAACAACTCACTCGCCTTTTAACATCTGTAAAATAAAGTCTTCCCAGGAAACTCCCTGTGAAGGTGAATCACAGTTTTAATCCACAGTGGATGGTGCTTCTGGGCCCAGTGTCTAACAGACCAGGGCTCCTGGGCAGGCGAGCACTTGGTCATCCTGTACTCAGATTAGGGTGACACGTGTCCCTCAAACAAGCTCTCCTTTTGGCTGTTCTTGTGCTTCTGGAGCACTTGTTCACAAGACTTCATAGACGAAGGTGAGTGTGCATGGTTTGTGGACACTTTCTCATTTCTTTTCTTTTCTTTTTTTTTATTAAATCATAGCTGTGTACATTAATGCGATCATGGGGCACCATACACTGGTTTTATAGACCGTTTGACACCTTCTCATCACACTGGTTAACATAGCCTTCCTGGCATTTTCTTAGTTATTGTGTTAAGACATTTATATTGTACATTTACTAAGTTTCACATGTACCCTTGTAAGATGCACCGCAGGTGTAATCCCACCAATCACCCTCCCTCCGCCCATCCTCCCCCTCCCTCCCCTCCCTCTCCCCCTTCCCCCTATTCTTAGGTTATAACTGGGTTATAGCTTTAACGTGAAAGCCATAAATTAGTTTCATAGTAGGGCTGAGTACATTGGATACTTTTTCTTCCATTCTTGAGATTCTTTACTAAGAAGAGTATGTTCCAGCTCCATCCATGCACTGTCTCATTTCTGATTGACTTTTGGACAAAAAATGTTTTAATATGAAAACCTTGCACATTTGCAGCTCTTAGAGAGGAACTAAGTAAAGGTAAGCACACTCTTTAGAGTGTTCTACTATATATGCGTGGAAAGCACTCATGGAGACATGGTTTTGATTTGTTTTCTCTCAGTTGTTTCCTTCTCCTATTTTCTGAGTCTCCCATCCGTCCATCCATGCTGCATACAATACTCAGGGCCACCCCCTCGCTGTGTCTGCAGCAACTCCGTGGCTTCCTTGAGAAAGCGGGAGAGAGCCGTCCTTGTTCCCTCCTGGGCACACACCTCTTGAGTGTGTGGGCGGCGTGAGCCCAGTGGAGGCCCCAGGGGGTGGCTGGGTTTGTAGAAGCCCCTTCTCCCACCGCAGCTCACCTATACCAGGACCTGTGGCGTGTCAAGCCTCTCTAAAAGAGCCCACAGCAGAATTTCTCAGGAGTTCTGGGGAGGTGTCCAGTGAAATGTGGCAGGTTTTTGAGGTGTGGAGGTGCTCAGCACAGCTCAGCCATGTCCCCTGACAGAAAGAACACTGAATGTGCTTTCCAGATAATCTCCTAAGAGCCCATGATGGTTCACATTGAAGGTCCGTGCCTCGGCCTACTGATTTTCAGTGGCAATTGAGTGGCCCATTGCCCACACTTGGGAAATGCACCCTGTGCTGTCAGCAGCTTCTTTCTGATCCCACGGGAGGCTGTTCCCTTTTAGCTGGTGGTAACAGTGTCCTCCTGCTTTTCAGCAGCCCTGTCAAGCTCCCTGAAGCCTTTCTTTGTCTCAGGAATCGGTTGAAGATGTTCTTTTGCGTACTGTTATACATGACTGAAGTGTGTTAGAGGGCTTTGCACATCTTTCTCTAATCCATTTTGACAACGGCTGAGGAGACTGTTTTTTTTTTTTTTTATTGTTAAATCAAAGCTGCGTACATCAGTGCAATCAAGGGGTACAATGTGCTGGTTTCATGTACAATCTGAAATATTCTCATCAAACTGTTCAACATAGCCTTCATGGCATTTTCTTAGTTATTGTATGTAGACATTTGTATTCTGCCTTTAGTAAGTTTTGCCTGTACCCATTCTAAGATGCACCATAGGTGTGGCCCCACCCATTACCCTCCCTCCACCTAACCTCCCCCATCCCTTCCCCTTCCTTGGCCCTTTCCTCATAGTCTTGTGCTATAGTTGGGTTATAGCCTTCATGTGAAAGCTATAATTTAGCTTCATAGTAGGGCTAAGTACATTTTCTTCCATTTCTGAGATACTTTGCTAAGAAGAATATGTTCCAGCTCCATCCATGTAAACATGAAAGAGGTAAAGTCTCCATCTTTCTTTAAGGCTGCATAATATTCCATAGTATACATGTACCACAATTTGCTAGTCCATTTGTGGGTCGAGGGGCACTTGGGCTTCTTCCATGACTTAGCAATTATGAGTTGGGCTGCAATAAACATTCTGGTACAAATGTCTTTGTTATATTGTGACTTTTGGTCTTCTGGGTATAAACCTAGTAAAGGAATTATAGGATCGAATGGCAGGTCTATTTTTAGGTCTCTAAGAATTCTCCAAACATCCTTCCAGAAGGAACGTATTAGTGTGTATTCCCATCAGCAGTGTAGAAGTGTGCCCTTTTCTCCACATCCATGCCAACATCTCTGGTTTTGGGATTTTGTTACATGCGCTATTCTTACTGGGGTTAGGTGATATCTCAAAGTAGTTTTGATTTGCATTTCTCTGATGATTAAGGATGATGAGCTTTTTTTCATGTGTTTGTAGATTGTGCGTCTGTCTTCTTTAGAGAAGTCTCTCTTCAAGTCCCTTGCCCACCCTGAAATGGGATCACATGTTCTTTTCTTGCTAATACATTTGAGTTCTCTGTGGATTCTGGTTATTAGACCTTTATCGGAGGTATAACCTGCAAATATTTTCTCCCATTCTGAGGGCTGTCTGCTTGCTTTATTTACTATGTTCTTGGCTGTGCAGAAGCTTTTTAGTTTGATCAGGTCCCAGTAGTATATTTTTGATACTGCTTCAATTTCCTGGGGAGTCCTCCTCATAAAATATTCACCCAGGCCAATTCCTTCAAGAGTGTTCCCTGCACTTTCTTCAAGAATTTTTATATTTTCATGTCTTAAGTTTAAATCTTTTATCCAGTGAGAGTCTATCTTAGTTAATGGTGAAAGGTTTGGGTCCAGTTTCAATCTTTTTTTTTTTTTTTTTGTAGTAGATCCAGTTTCAATCTTCTACAGGTTTCCAGCCAGTTCACTCAGCACCATTTGTTAAATAGGGAATCTTTTCCCCACTGAATGTTTTTAATTGGCTTGTCAAAAATCAAATAATGGTAAGTAGCTGGATTCATCTCTTGGTTCTTTATTCTGTTCCAGACATCTACTTCTCTGTTTTTGTGCCAATACCATGCTGTTTTGATCACTATTGATTTATATAGTACAGTCTCAGATCTGGTAGTGTGATTCCTCCTGCTGTGTTTTTATTGCTGAGTAATGTTTTGGCTATTCGAGGTTTTTTTCGGATTCCATATAAAATGAAGTATTATTTTTTCAAGATCTTTAAAATATGATAATGAAGCTTAATAGGAATTGCGTTAAAATTAATTACAATTAAGATTATGGGGGGGAGGAAAAGCAGAAAGAGGGACCGAGGGAGGGGGGTGGGGCCTTGGTGTGTGTCACACTTTATGGGGGCAAGACATGATTGCAAGAGGGACTTTACCTAACAATTGCAATCAGTGTAACCTGGCTTATTGTACCCTCAATGAATCCCCAACAATAAAAAAAAAAATTAAATAAAATTAAATATTGCTTTGGGTAGTATAGACATTTTAACAATGTTGATTCTTCCCAGCCATGAGCATGGTATGTTTTTCCATTTGTTAACATCTTCAGCTATTTCTTTTCTTAAAGTTTCATAGTTCTCTTTGTAAAGATCTTTCACGTCCTTTGTTAGGTATACTCCCAAATATTTCATCTTCTTTGGCACTACTGTGAAAGGAATAGAGTCCTTGGCTGTTTTTTCAGCTTGGTTATTGTTGGTATATATAAAGGCTACAGATTTATGGGTGTTTTTTTTTGTAGCCTGAGACATTGCTGTATTCCTTGATCACTTCTAAAAGTTTTGTAGTAGAATCCCTAGTGTTTTCCAGATATACGATCATATCATCTGTAAGTGAAAGTTTGATCTCTTCTGACCCTATGTGGATACCCTTGATCGCCTTTTCTTCACTAGTTGCAGTGGCTAAAACTTCCATTACAATGTTAAAGAGCAATGGAGACAATGGGCAACCTTGCCTCGTTCCTGATCTAAGTGGAAATGATTTCAATTTAACTCCATTCAATACGATATTGGCTGTGGGTTTGCTGTAGATGGCCTCTATTAGTTTAAGAAATGTCCCTTCTATACCAATTTTCTTAAGTGTTCTGATCATGAAGGGATGCTGGATATTATCAAAAGCTTTTTCTGCCTCAATTGAAAGAATCATATGGTCCTAATTTTTTAGTTTGTTTATGTGCTGAATTACATTTATAGATTTACATATATTGAACCAGCCTTGAGACCCTGGGATAAATCCCACTTGGTCGTGATGTATAATTTTTTTGATGTGTTGTTGGATTTTGTTTGTTAGGATCTTATTGAGTATTTTAGCATCAATATTCATTAGTGATATCGGTCTATAATTTTCTTTTCTTGTTGGGTCTTTTCCTGGTTTGGGGATCAAGGTGATGTTTGCTTCGTAGAATGTGTTGGGTAATATTCCTTCTTTTTGTATATTTTGGAAGAGGTTTAGTAATATAGGTACTAGTTCTTCTTTAAAGGTTTGGTAGAATTCTGATGTAAAGCTATCTGGTCCTGGGCTTTTCTTTTTAGGGAGATTTTGTATAGTTGATGCTATTTCAGAACTTGATATAGGCCTGTTCAACATTTCCACTTCATTCTGGCTAAGTCTTGGTAGGTGGCATACTTGCAGGTATTGGTCGATTTCTTTCAGATTTTCATATTTCTGAGAGTAGAGTTTCTTGTAGTATTCATTGAGGATTTTTTGAATTTCTGAGGGGTCTGTTGTTATTTCATAGTTACCCTTTCTGATTGATGAAATTGGAGATTTCACTCTTTCTTTTCCTGGTTAGGTTGGCCAAAGGTTTATCTATTTTATTGATCTTTTCTATTTTATTGATCTTTTCAAAAAACCAAGTTTTGGATTTATTGATCTGTTGTATAATTCTTTTGCTTTCAATTTCATTTAATTCTGCTCTGATTTTGGTTATTTCTTTTCTTCTGCTGGTTTTGGGGTTAGAGTGTTCATTGTTCTCCATTTGCTTGAGATGTCCCATTAAGTTACTAACTTCCTCTCTTTCCGTTTTCTTGAGGAAGGCTTGCAGTGCTATAAATTTCCCTCTTAGAACTGCCTTTGCAGTATTCCAAAGGTTCTGGTAATTCGTGTCTTGATTGTTGTTTTGTTCAAAAAATTTGGTGATTTCCTTCTTAATCTTGTCTATAACCCCTCTATCCTTTAGCATAAGGTTGTGTAGCTTCCATGTTTTTGTATGGGTATGCAGGTTCCTGTTGTTATCGAGTTCAACTTTTATTCTGTGATGGTCTGAGAAGATGCAAGGAGTAATTTCTATTTTTTTTTTTTAAATTTGCTGAGGTTAGTAGTTTCAAGATTTGGAAAAAATGATTCTGCGTTTTGTATGGAACCAGAAAAAACCCCATATAGCTAAGGCAGTTCTTAGTAATAAAAATAAAGCTGGGGGCATCAGCATACCAGATTTTAGTCTGTACTACAAAGCCATAGTGGTCAAGACAGCATGGTACTGGCACAAAAACAGAGACATAGACACTTGGAATCGAATTGAAAACCAAGAAATGAAACTAACATCTTACAACCACCTAATCTTTGATAAACCAAACAAGAACATACCTTGGGGGAAAGACTCCCTATTCAATAAATGGTTTTGGGAGAACTGGATGTCTACATGTAAAAGACTGAAACTGGACCCACACCTTTCCCCACTCACAAAAATTGATTCAAGATGGATAAAGGACTTAAATTTAAGGCATGAAACAATAAAAATCCTCAAAGAAAGCATAGGAAAAACACTGGAAGATATTGGCCTGGGGGAAGAATTCATGAAGAAGACTGCCATGGCAATTGCAACAACAACAAAAATAAACAAATGGGACTTCATTAAACTGAAAAGCTTCTGTACAGCTAAGGAGACAATAACCAAAGCAAAGAGACAACCTACACAATGGGAAAGGATTTTTGCATATTTTCAATCAGACAAAAGCTTGATAACTAGGATCTGTAGAGAACTCAAATTAATCCACATGAAAAAAGCCAACAATCCCATATATCAATGGGCAAGAGACATGAATAAAACTTTCTCTAAAGATGACAGACGAATGGCTAACAAACACATGAAAAAATGTTCATCATCTCTATATATTAGAGAAATGCAAATCAGAACAACCCTGAGATATCATCTAACCCCAGTGAGAATGGCCCACATCACAAAATCTCAAAACTGCAGATGCTGGCGTGGATGTGGAGAGAAGGGAACACTTTTACACTGCTGGTGGGACTGCAAACTAGTACAACCTTTCTGGAAGGAAGTATGGAGAAACCTCAAAGCACTCAAGCTAGACCTCCCATTTGATCCTGCAGTCCCATTATTGGGCATCTACCCAGAAGGAAAAAAATCCTTTTATCATAAGGACACTTGTACTAGACTGTTTATTGCAGCTCAATTTACAATCGCCAAAATGTGGAAAGAGCCTAAATGCCCACCAACCCAGGAATGGATTAACAAGCTGTGGTATATGTATACCATGGAATACTATTCAGCCATTAAAAAAAATGGAGACTTTACATCCTTTGTATTAACCTTGATGGAAGTGGAAGACATTATTCTTAGTAAAGCATCACAAGAATGGAGAAGCATGAATCCTATGTACTCAATTTTGATATGAGGACAATTAATGACAATTAAGGTTACGGTGGGGGGAAGCAGAAAGAGGGATGGAGGGAGGGGGGTGGGGCCTTGGTGTTTGTCACACTTTATGGGGGCAAGACATGATTGCAAGAGGGACTCTACCTAACAATTGCAATCAGTGTAACTGGCTTATGTACCCTCAATGAATCCCCAACAACAACAACAACAACAACAAAAAATTTGCTGAGGTTAGATTTGTGGCCTAGGATGTGGTCGATTTTGGAGTATGTTCCATGGGCTGATGAGAAGAATGTGTATTCAGATTTGTTGGGATGAAATGTTCTATAGATGTCTGGTAAGTCCAGATGTTGAATTGTTAAGTTTACATCTAAAATTTCTTTGCTTAGCTTCTTTTTGGAGGATCTATCCAGCACTGCTAAAGTGTTGTTAAAATATCCAACTACTATGGAACTGGAGGAAATCAAGTTGCTCATGTCTGTTAGAGTTTCTCTTATAAGTTGAGGTGCGTTCTAGTTGGGTGCATAAATACTAATAATTGAAATCTCATCATACTGAGTATTACCTTTAACAAATATAAAGTGTCCATCCTTATCCTTCCTTATTTCGGTTGGTTTAAAGTCTGTTGCATCTGCGAATAGTATTGCAACGCCTGCTTTTTTCTGCTTTCCATTTGCCTGGAGTATAGATGACCATCCCTTCACTTTGAGTCTATATTTGTCTTTTAATGTAAGATGTGATTCTTGCATGCAGCAGATATCTGGCTTGAGTTTTTGTTTCCGGTCAGCCAACCTGTGCCTCTTTAGAGGACAGTTTAAACCATTCACATTAATTGAGAATATTGATAAGCCTTTCGAGGGTCCGGTGGACATTTTTAATCCTTTTGTGACTGTGTAAGTTGGAATTTGATCAAAATTTTCTGGGTGGGTTTACTTTTGTGGTGGAGGATTACGCTGGTCTTTATGGAGGATAGGTCTGAGAATATCCTGGAGAGCTGGTTTAGTTATGGCAAATTTCTTCAACACATGCATGTCATTGAAGTATTAATTTCTCTGTCATAAATGAAACTCAGTTTAGCTGGGTACAGGATCCTGGGTTGAAAGTTATTTTGTTTTAGGAGATTAAAAGTCGATGACCATTCTCTTCTAGCTTGAAAGGTTTCAGCAGAGAGATCTGTAGTTATTCTAATATTCTTGCCCTTGTAGGTGATGGTTTTCTGTCGTCTGGCTGCTTTCAGAATTTTCTCCTTCATATTAACTTTAGTGAAATTGATTATGATGTGTCTAGGGGATGTGTTATTTGGGTTGAGTCATGCTGGAGTTCTGAAACTGTCTGCTATCTGAATTTCAGAATCTCTTGGCATGTCTGGAAAGTTCTTCATAATCTCATGGAGAAGAAACTCTGTGCCTTGTGATGCCACTTTGTTGCTTTCGGGGATCCCTATAAGACGAATATTGGTTTTCTTCGAATTATCCCAGGGCTCTCTGGGAGAGTGATCTGTTTTTGCCCTCCATTTCTCTTCCTCTTTGAGAGTTTGGGAGCGTTCGAAAGCTTTGTCTTCAGTGTCAGAAATCCTTTCTTCTGCTTGCTCCATTCTGTTACTGAGGGATTCTATTGTGTTTCTCAGATCTTCAAGGGCTGCAACTTCTTGTCTCAATGTGTCAAAACCTTTGGTCATTTGGTCTTTGAATTCGTTGAATTCTTGAGATATCTTTTGGGTTACTGCTTGGAATTCTAATTCGATCTTATTTGCTATCCATATTCTGAATTTGATTTCTGACATCTCAGCTATTTGTTTGTGCATGGGATCTTGTGCTGTGTCTGCCCCATTGATCCTTGGGGGAGTTGATGTACTCTGATTATTCATATTGCCAGAGTTTTTCTGTTGATTTCGCCTCATGATTGTTTTTTACCATTGCCTCTGGTCGTCCTCAGAGTTGGGGAGGTGTCTCTCCAAGATTAGACCCCAGCGGGATCACTCTATTGTTGCTGGATCTTTATAGGGAGTGACTCTGTGTAGTTCCTCTGGGGCTGCCCCGGCCAGGAGTGTGACACACCCGGATCCAGCAACAGGGTGGAAGGTGGTGCACATGGTTCTGGGAGTGCCTGGCACCCAGTGATTTTGGCACAGAGAGTCCAAGGCTCCAGCAGTCTCTGGCCAGGAGAAGGGCTCTGCGCAGAGGCAGGGAGGGCTCCGGAGGGCACGCAGCTACCAGTGTCCCTGGCCAGACGAGCAGGCTGGTGTGGAGACAGGGAGGGTACAGGAGGGAGGACTCAGTGTTGTGCGTCCTGGTCAAGGCATGCAGAGGCTCGGCGGGCTCAGGTCGTGGGTTGGGGGTCACGACACAGCTCTTATGGAGGTCTCGGTGGTGCCGAGCCCAGGAGTTAGAGGTTGCTATGAGCTGTGATGCCATGGCACTCTACCCAGGGCAACAGCCCGAGGCTCTAGTTTGCCAAAACCGGTCTCACTCTGCCCCTGAGGGTGAAGGCTGCAAGGCAGCTCAGTCCCCACCTTTAGGCTGCTCAGTCACTAGGTTTCTAGCTCCCACCCCATCCTTGCACTGCGACCCTGAGGGCGGAGCTTGCTGGGGCAATTCTCTCACAGTGGCTCCCTGCGGCCAACAGCCAAGCACCATTAGCTCCGTCCGGCTCAGTGGCTCAGTCTGGGGCCCTAGACAGTGCACAAAGTTCTCCGCACTCCTGCTCAAGCTCTCCCCAAGGCAGTTCAACTGAGTGCTAAGTCCAAAAACACCGAAACAGTTCACAGGTAAGGCCTTTCCAGTTTTCAGTCTCACTGCTGCTTGTTCTTACGGCTGCTGGCAGGATTAGGTCAATCCAACACACTTGAACCACTTGCCAGTTTTCCACTGTTTTTGTCCTCCTCTTGGGGTCCAGAAGTCCCTTGCTGAATCTCTGTATCCTCAAAGGGATGATTAATAGGCAGATCCCACCAGGCAGAGATGCCTGAAGTCTTATTTCCCCAGAGTCACTGTGCCCTGTTGCAGGAAAGCTGTTACTCGGCCGCCATCTTGGATCTGAGTCCAGTATTGGTTTTACCTGAACTTGGCAAACTCTGTTCCTGTGCATGGTGACTGGGGGTGAGTGATAGGAGGAAACTCCATTCCAGTTGGGAGGAAACTCTGTTCCCGTGCAGGGTGACTGGGGGTGTGTGACAGTCAGGAGGAAACTCTATTCCTATGCAGGGTGACTGGGGGTGTGTGACAGTGGAGAGGAAATTCCGTTCCTGTGCGGGGTGACCGGAGGCGCGTGACAGTCGGGAGGAAACTGCGTTCCTGTGCAGGGTGACCAGGGGCGCGTGACAGTTGGGAGGAAACTCTGTTCCTGTGCGGGGTGACTGGGGGCGCATGACAGTCAGGAGGAAACTCTATTCCTGTGTGGGGTGACTGGGAGTGTGTGACAGTGGAGAGGAAATTCCGTTCCTGTGCGGGGTGACCGGAGGCGTGTGACAGTCGGGAGGAAACTGCGTTCCTGTGCGGGGTGACCAGGGGCACATGACAGTTGGGAGGAAACTGCGTTCCTGTGCGGGGTGACCAGGGGCACGTGACAGTTGGGAGGAAACTCCGTTCCTGTGCAGGGTGAATGGGGGTGCGTGACAGTCCGGGGGAAACTCCGTTCCTGTGTGGGGTGACTGGGGGGTGCTTGACCGTTGGGAGGAAGGGGTCAGACCCCCAGTTACCCTGATTCAGCTGACTGTTTCCTTTCCATGTTGCACTGTTAGCTGTCGTTGCTAGTCTTTCTCCTACCATTTCCTTCCCTCCTGCAGAGGTCTGTCTTTCTAGGACTTTCCTTGTGTTTTTCAGCCTTATCTCTCATACACGTCACTGGTGTATGTCTGTCCCTGAAGCCCACTGTTGGGTGCTTCACTCAGCCACTGCAGAGCCCTCAAGCTGTGGTCTGAACCCCACTAGGGTAGGTAGCACCCCATTGCTGAGTCCATCCTGAAGCCTTTCTGGGCATGGCTGCAATGCCCTTCCCTGCCGCCTGCCCTGGGTGGCCACTCGGAACAGAGATCACTGGCCTTCCCCTTGTCAGACCTGCAGGTTCTGGAGCCATGCGGCTCCCCACTTGCACCCCTCCTGGGGCAGCGGCCCAGCTGGCTCCCACTCTCCCTTCCTCCTCTGGCATGTTACCAGCCTGGCTCGTTCCTCCACCACCAGAGGAGGGTGGTGTGTCCACTGTGTAGGCAGATGGGGTCTGGGCACAGGCGGCCCTGAGACGTGAGAGAGTGCTGGGTCTGAGGGCCACAGGCCCCCTGGCTTGAGGGAGCAACAAAACGCTGCCCCAGACACTCCGTTTGCTGGTGCTGGTGCAAAGAGACCAGAGGGTTCTCAGTTGTTCTACTGTGTGATGAAGTTTTTTTCTCCTGTTTACCAAGAAAGAATGTGGTTTCTGAGCCAAGGGCTTGGATTCTGGGTTCCTGATACATCTCCTCATTAGTAGAAAGATAACTTTGAGAAAAGGCTCCATATGCTGTCTGCCCAGTACAGAGCAGTTTTCAGCCAGTGCTTGTGAAAACACCTCTTCAGCTCAGGTTTCAAGCTGACAATCCTTGCTGTTGGTTTGCATTTTCAGCTCAGACCTTCCTGTCCTGTGGGGTACCATCACTGACCTCAGCTGTGTCCTGAGGGAGCCCTGCTTAGGTCCGCAGAGGGAGTGCCTACGCAGCATCTGCCCGTGGCTGAGAACTTGAACGCTGCTGCCGGGAAGTGTGGTGTTTCAGGGAGGAGCTTTGGGAGTAGCAAAGATCTCACCCGGTCTGAGGACCACCCCAGAGGCAGCCCTTGCCTGAAGCAGGTGGTGAGCTGCTCCTGTGCGGAGCCTAGGATGCAGGGTATTGGGGGGGCTGGAGGCAGGATGCAGGGCGTAGTACCTGTTTGCGGGTCCTCCCGGTGGCCCAGCAAGAGCACCAGGTTGAGAGGGCCTTGAGGCCAGGCTTGAGCTTGCTGCGGAGAGGGCTGGGGGAGTCTTATGCGGTCTGGGCCTTGTCTAGGGAGCTGGTCTGGCCATGTGCCCTGTCATCGGGATGCTGTCTTTAGCCTACCTGGCTGTACCTTCCTCACCTGTGACAGTAGTATCATTCACCTCAGGGGGCGGCCGGTCCTAGGTGTTTGTTAGGGTTTCAGGGGGTGGAACTTGGCCCAGAATGGTCAAGACTGGGCTGTAGCTGAAATCCAGCTTCTCCCAGGTTGGCTGGCCTGGTTTTGCTCAGTGGACTGACTTGAGGATTTGGAGGAAACTGTCCTATAGTCCTGGAGCACATGGGGGTGTCAGAGACAGGACCACCAGGGAAGCAGGGTACAGGGCATAGTGACTGGCCTGGACATTGGCCTGTGTGGGCCTCACCCTGCATCCCCTCCTGGGGCCCCAGTTGCTGGTGGTTGGTTGGACACTGTTTCAAAGAGCACGGGCTACTGGGGAGGACACAGATGGGGCCTATGAGGCTGAGCCTGGCCAGCTGGCTGCTCCAGTTACTGCCCAAAGAGCAGGGCGAGAGACTGGGCAACTTCCCGGTCCCCAAGTCACATCTTCAGACCGGGCCTCACTGCTGTTTCGAAAGGGAATATCTGGCACATTGGACACACCCATGTTTAATAATACCTACAAAAAGCATTTTATGAAGCCAGAAGTGAGTAGCTTCTGAAGTATTTGCCATCGTTCAGTTCTGTAGTGTCCCTTTATGAGCATAGCTAATTAAGAATTGATTTTTTTTCTTAGCTATCCTGAGCCCAATAACTTAGGTAAATAACATTCTTGGCAGAGAAACCATTGACATGTGTTTTACATTAAATGTTGCACTGTGCTGCCTTCCATGTGAGTTGTTACCAGTGGCCCAAGTGTTGTTCAGTACTTTTCTGTGCAAATGGCCCAGCTTCAGCTTGTGTGAGGTGCCTTTCTGTGACCTTTCCCTTCTTCCAAGCGTTTGACTCTGGGTTGGTTTCTGTTGATCAAGCTTTCTGAGATGCATTGCTGAAAAGAGGGGGTGAAGAATGTCTTTGAAGAAAGCACAGGGGTGTACTTGTCAACTTGTGCTGTTGTAAAAGCATTCCAGATACAATCTCCTTGGGTCTGGAAGACTCTGACTTGGCTTATAAACAGCCCAGAATATTTCAAGGTTGAGGCTGAAGCTGGCAGATTATTCTGTAGAATTATGTAAGTGTTCTCTTTTCTTTCACCTGATTTAAAACTGAGCTGCCTCGGCCAGAGGCCTGGCACTGTCCTAACCCTCTGCACGCCCTTCCCCATGACACCATGTCCTGCCATTTTACCTTTTAAGTGTCTCTTCACCAGCCCTCTCTCCATCCCCACTGGGACTGCCTCAGAGGCTCAGCCTTTCTTGCTTGGACTTTTGCCACAGCCTCTGTGCAGCTCCTTCTGCCTCCAGCCTCCACTCTCTGTCCCCTCCTCCTGTGCAGGCTCCTGGTCTGGCCCCCCTCTGACAGCCACCTCGGCTGCCTGGTAGCAGGGCTGGTGTCAGGAGGCCCAGGCCAGACGTGCGGTGTGGCCTGCTCTAGGCCCCTCTGCCCACTGCGTCCAGCTTCTCCAGTGACCGCCCCTCCTGCTCTGCTTCCTGCTCCGACATGTGGTGCATCCTAACCTGTCTAGGCGAACCCCTGTGTTCCCATGATTCGTTGAAACTTTCCACAGCACCCAGGATGTGCCATGTCGCTTTATTTTCCTAGAGCAATTTAATTTCCCTTGAGCCCTGACTCACTGAGAAAGGTGAGGTGGCGATGGCCATCCTTTGGGGGTGTCCTTCCCTTTTGGGTGCTGCTGGTCACTCACCGGCTTCCCCTGACTTCCCCTGACTCCCTAGTGCTGTGTTGGGAGAGGGGCTCCTGCTCGCTCTGTGGTCAAGGTCTGTGAAGTCATGCCCAACAGGGTGAGCTGGGGTATCACCTCACTCAGCCAGCTGCTCAGAGCTCCGGGACCCTCCCCGATCCCTGGGAGACCCTCACCCTCCTGGGGCCATGGCCTCTTCTCTAGCCTCTGAATATGGGTCTTCTTCTTACCTCCCTTCCCAGCTGTCTTTGTTTGATTTGTGTTTAGACCTCTTTTTACTTTTTTTGAATTTTCCTTTCAATTGGCTTTCACTCATCTTAGTTTGAAGTTTTTTTTTTAAATTTTCTTTTCTTTCTTTTTTTTTTTTAGAGACAGAGTTTCACTTTGTCACCCTTGGTAGAGTGCTGTGGCATCACAGCTCACAGCAACCTCCAGCTCTTGGGCTTAGGTGATTCTCTTGCCTCAGCCTCCCAAGTAGCTGGGACTACAGTAATTTTCTTTTTTTTTCTTTTCTTCCTTAGTGATTCTTTTGCCTTTCGTCTCCTAAGTAGCTGGGAGTATAGGCACCTGCCACAATGCCCAGCTTTTTTTTTTTTTTGGTAGAGATGGGGTCTCTCTCTGGCTCACCCTAGCTCAGGATGGTCTCGAACCTCTGAGCTCATGCAATCCACCCGCCTTGGCCTCCCAGAGCGCTAGGACTACAGGCGTGAGCCACAATGCTCGGCCTAGACCTCTTTTTTCAAATGTTGGTATGTTTAAGAATTATTTAGGGGGCTTAAAAAGGCAGATTCCTGGACTCATCTGAAGAGATGCTGACTCAGAGGAGCTGAGATGTGAACACCTGGCACTTGACATACTGTTCTGGGGCCCTGGTAGAAAGGTCTGTGCCAGCCCTTCAGAACAAAGCCTTACCGGGAATTGTCTTCAGGGCTCCTCCTGATTCTCCCTTTGGGCCCACAAACACAGGAGCCATTTGCTACAAATACTCTTCACACACAGTGCTGCTGCCTGGGCCTGTGTTGTGATCAGGCCGTGAGCTCCTTCTGGGCGGAACGGAGCCCTGCACACCCAGCACAGGCTTTGTGCCTCTCTCTGGCTCCCGTGTGGGTGGGAACAGCTCTGGGGACTGGCGTGTGCAGCAGACTGAGGACGGCACCAAACCCAGGGTCTTTTTTTTTTTTTTTCCTTCCTTGTGTGGTGCTGCTCCTGTGTCCAGGGGTGGGAGCGTTCCGAGGCTCTCCGGTGGCTGCCTTCTGGGCTCTAGGCTTGGACTGGGCACGGCTGGGAATGAGTGCTTTTATTTTTGTTTTTTGTGAATTGGCAAAGTGATCATCTTCAGTGGAAGGTACGCTGCTGAAGAAGCTCTCCTGTTTGGGCGTCTGCTGGTAGCAGCTCTCACACAGCGGGGAGGGAATGGTGTTAGGGAGTTCCCAGCCCCACCGTGCAGACCCCCGGAGCCCTGTCACCATGTCACCCATGGAGTTGACTTTGGGGTGTTACACCCTTAAAGGGTGGCAAGACTTGGGGTAGAGTGGAAATTAACAGAATTCTAAGTAAAGTGTAATACTAAAAGTTGTAATTTTTATGTTCCAGTGAGATTAGAGCATCTTTTATGCTGATAGAAGGCTGGATCTACTTTCACCTGGAATCTCTTCTTGTAATAGCACTTTCTTTTTTCTTTTCTTTTCTCTCTCTCTCTCTCTCTTTTTTTTTTTTAATAAGAGGAAGGGTTTTGTTTACCGGCCAGGAGCATACAACACAGAAGAATTCCAAATGGCTGCACTCCCCAACTGGCTTGGTCTTTCCCTTTTTATTGACAGTCAAAAAGTTCCAACCCACAGGTACCCTTCTCATTGGCCAGTTTGAATCAACGGGAGATGCTATTCCAGCCCCTACAGAACTACAGGATTTCACAGAACTTGGAAATTTCCAAGTTTCAGGAAGTTAAGTTTACAAATTCCCAAGAACTGAGTCACCATGGAGAGGACCCTGCAGGTGTATCCTTGTGGTCTCCTTGAGAAGACCTGTTCTCCTAGACCTCACCCTTCTCAGGTATCCTCTCTCATTCCCCCCTTTTGAGACTCCAATATATTTTAATTTGGAGTCTCAATATCACTTGCTTCTGCAGGTGTCAATATTAATTACTTTTTAGCACTTAGATTTTAGGGACTGTGACTTCTCTTGGGTTCTCTACTCAGGCCTTAATGGTACCATGGTGGTGGGCTAATATACATACGAGTTTTTACTTTTCCCTGTGTGACATTCTTACTCCCCTTTTTCCAAAGTCCAGTTAAGACAAGTCCCTCGAGGAGTTTCCTCAGGCAGCCGTGCGTTGACCAGCCAGCTCCCAGTATGTGGCTGGAGCAGGGCATGTTGACCATCCTAAAAGTTAACTTTACTTCCCAAGGAGCAGTGAAGCCCTATTCAGCCAGCTGTGATGACTCCAGGTGAGGATTCATTCCACTTTGACTGCCGTGCATGTGATCAGGATGATGGTGTAAAGTCCTTTCTACCTTGGTTTCAGGGGGACCAGGTTCTGATTCTGGACGTAGACTTGGTCCCCTTGATCCTCCAGAGAGAAAGGATGTGTAGACACAAAAGACTAAACAGAACACGGTTAATTACCCCAGTGGAGATTTTAGGGTTTTTGTCTATTCAGTTCAGTGTTTCCCAGTTCTTTTAGGAGTCTCTGATAAATTGCAGAAGATTGACGGAGGCCTCTTTGAACAACACCAGTGACAAGGCTTGTATACAATTAAGTTTTTCTTCCTGGCAGAGTTTACCAATTTCTGTTCTTATGGTCCTGTTCATACACTTTACCCTGTCTAAGCTTTGAGGCCTATAAGTTATTCAAAGGTTTAGCTTATTATTTGCACTATTTCTGTTATGAAGGCTAGCCCATTGCCAAATTTAAACCAGAGTGGCAACCTAAACCAGGGGACGATTTCTCTGGGCAACACTTTTACTACTTCAGGAGTCCTTTTTATTCTGGTGGGGAAGGCTTTTACCTACACCAAGCATGTGCAGGCCATCAATAGCGAGTACTTGTTCCCTGTAAACCTGGGCATTTCAGTAAAGTCTACCTGGAAGTCCTCGAAGGGTGTTGCTCCATACAACTGGATTCCTGGGGGTACTGTTGGTCCTTGGCGCACGTTGAACTGGTTGCAGGTGACACACCATTGACTGACGGTTTTCGCCAGGGCTTCCAGTTGGGAGATGTAGAGGTACCGGCCCAGCAACTTCACCAAAGACCCCTGTCACTACAGTGGGTCCTAGAAGCTAGGGGACTGCTACTTGTTCATCTGGTATCTTTATCCATCCTCCCTCTATTTTCTGGTTCCCCTCTGCTGCCAGTCATTCCTTCTGTTCCTGGGAGTAGAGAGGTGAGAGCTTTGGGATCCACAGATGAGGGGAGCCACTCGAGACATCTGGTACCATTTGAATGCAGCCCTTTTTGCCTCAGTACTGACCCTAGTGTTCTCTTTAGTGATGGTAGAAGCATCTCCTTGATGTCCACGGCAGTGCATCACTGCCACCTTCCGGGGTTTCCATACTGCCTCTAGCAAGTACTCTGCCTCTGAAGTATCTCCTGCTGATACTTAATGCCTTTTCCCCCAGAATTTTATAGTCCCTTTTCTTTGTACAATGCCCTGTGTACTTGGAGAGTCAGAAAAGCATACTCGGAGCCTGTGTAGATAGTCACACTTTCCCCTCGACATAGTTCTAAGGTTCAAGTCAAGGCAATTAACTCAGCCTTCTGAGCCAATGTTCCTTGGGGTAGGGGCTTAGCCTCTACAGTCTCTGTTAAGGTGACCACTGCATACCCAGCTCGTTGCTCACCTCACGCCATCATGTAACTATTTCAGTCTACATAGAAGTCCCAGTCTGCATTTGTCCAAGGCTGGTCACACAAGTCAGGTCTGCTAGAATACACATTATCCATAACTTCCATACAGTCATGCTCAGTCTTTCTTCCACTGACTGGAAGAAGCATGGCTGGGTTCGGGGTGTTCTTACATTAGAGAGCCAAAAATGTCCCTTAGTGTCCATTAAAGTGACCACAGAGTGGGGTACTTTCACTCTGAGATCCTGCCCTAGAATCAGCTTATCAGCTTCTTGCACAAGGAGAGCAGTAGCGGCTAGAGCTCCTAAGCAGGGTGGCCATCCTTTTGCCACTGCATCCTACTGTTTTGGGAGGTAAGCAATAGGTCTTGGTCAGGACCCAACCAGCTGGTTAACACACCTACAGACATCTTTTCTCTCTCTGAGATATATAGAGTGAAGGGCTTGGCCAAGTCTGGTAGCCCCAGTGCAGGTGCAGTCATCTGGGAGAAGGCATGTTCCTGTTCTCCTCCTCATTCTAAGGGCTCTCCTTTCTCTCCTTTAGTTGTTTCATACAAGGGTTTGGCCAAAACCACAAAGTTGGGAATTTAAAGGCGGCAGAAGTTCACTGTGCCTAAGAATTCCCGAACTTGCTTTCGGCTCATGGGGGTGGGGAGGAGATTAACGACTTGCTTCCGTTCCATGCCTGGATTCCTCTCCCCTCTCTGGATAGTAAATCCTAGATAATGTACTTGCTGCTGGCAAATCTGGGCCTTCCGTTCAGTTACTTTATAGTCACTATAAAGTTGCTAGTAGCAACGAAAATCATTTTATGGTTGGGAGTCACCACAACGTGAGGAACTGTACTAAAGGGTTGCGGCATTAGGAAGGTGGAGATAGATCCACTGGCATAGAAGCATTCCAAATGGCTGCGCTCCTGTACTAACATTGTCTGAGTTCTGGCTCAGGTCTTTGTTAGAGTGAACAAGGTAGTGGTGGCAAGGGGGAGTTTGGAAGAGTATCTCAGACTGCAGCCTGAGCTATGAAGGTGACTGCTAAAATTTCTTAGCAGTCTTCAAAAGTTACACCTGTATTTGCAAAATGTACTTACACAAGCCAAATAATTCTATTAGACACATTTTCTGTGTATAGTCATGTAGTCATGAACTTTCGCTTTTGCTGTACACTTTGAAATTAACAGAGAAGTCTTCATTACTTTTGAAACATGTGTTGTCTTCTGTGCACACGCGTGTTATCTTCTGCACACACACACATCATGTTCCCTGTACATACACACGTGTTGTCTACCGTGTGCGCACACACATGTCGTCTTCCGCCTGCGTAAACACGTGTTGTCTTCCCCGTGGGCACACGGGCTGAGCATTAGTGGTTCTCCAACACGTCCATCCTATTTATTGTAAAACCAGCAGCAACCATTTCCACCTGTCACATGTCATGGTGGCCTTTGAGAAGAATGTGGACAGTTTCACTGGGATGCTAAGGTTTTCCAGGCGCGTAGCCTGCCCATGATAATGCACTTCCTAAAAACATCTGTGCAGTGTCCACGTGCTCGAGACCCAGCGCCCTGTCACTCAGATCTGGCTCCCTGACTTTGAGATAAGCAGGTCTCACTTCAGAGTTTGCACATCACGACTCAAGTAGGTTGCAGCTACTTCATTTGTTCGTACTCATCTTTTGCTTTTCTGGAAGGCTTAAGACAGAGATAGGCTGGTGGACTGGAAAGCACCCACATCTGAGCAGTGTCCAGCTTTCCCGGGGTCCCTGGTAACAGCTTGAGAACTGACACAGATTATGAGTTACTCACTGTCCTCCTGAGCTTTGATTTAAGGTAACTGGCAGACTGAGCCAGGTTGCCTGCCTACCTCCCTCCCTCCCTCTCTCCCTCCCTTTCCTTTCTTTTCTTAAGAGATAGGGGTCTTGCCGGTGCACGGTGGCTCACGCCTGTAATCCTAGCACTTGGGAGGCCAAGGTGGGTGAATTGCCCGAGCTCACGGGTTTGAGACCAGCCTAAGCCAGAATGAGACCTTGTCTCTAAAAATAGCATTGTGGCAGGCGTAGTTCCAGCTACTTGGGGGCTGAGGCAAGAGAATCTCTTAAGCCCAAGAGTTGGAGGTTGCTGTGAGCTGTGACGCCACAGCACTCTACTGAGGGTGACATAGTGAGACTCTGTCTCAAAGAAAAAAAAAGAGAGAGAGAGATAGGGGTCTTGTTGTGATGCTCAGAAGGCTTTGAACTCCTGGGCTCTATCAATCCTCCTACGTTAGCCTCCAAGTAGCTGCAACTACAGGTGTGGCCATTGGACCAGCGTAAAGTATTTTTATCAATCTTTAAAAAAATTTTTTTTTTTTTTTTTTTTTTTTTGAGATAGAGTCTCAAGCTGTCACCCTGGGTAGAGTGCCGTCACATCACAACTCACGGCAACCTCAAACTCTTGGGCTTAAGAGATTCTCTTGCCTCAGCCTCCCAAGTCGCTGGGACTACAGGCGCTACCACAATGCCTGGCTTTTTTTGTTGCTGTTGTTGCAGTTATCATTGGTCTTTTAGCTGGCCCATGCTGGGTCCAAACCTGCCAGCCTGGGTGTATGTGGCTGGCACCCTACCTACTGAGCTACAGGCACTGCCTCAATCTTTTAAATTTTTGTATTAACACTTTTCAAGATGTGCGTGGAGAGGGGTTTTCCTCCTAAGATCAATACCACAGCTTCACAGCGATTGCCTTTCTGTGCTCATCACACGGCAGGATGTCCTGATCCTGCAGACAGCGCTGCCTCTGCCTCCCCTCCCAGTCTGTCCTGGGCTCTTCTTCTTTTCCTTTGCCTTGGTCCCCTGTATCCTCCTTTGGGCCCAGCTCTTCTTCCCTTGTCCCCGTCATCCCGGTAAGCAGCGCTTGTCACCGGGAAGTTGGCCGTTCACAATGGGTGTTACTTGCTGTTGTAATTACTCTCATTATGTTGCCTCTCACAAACATTCCAGTTATTTGAATTTTCCAGCTGTTGAGAGGCAGTTAATTTCATCTGAAAATGGAGTGCTTTTGGTTTTATATGCACATCTGAGTTAACTACTGAAGACCTCTTAATAAGTCAGCTGGTGCAAAACGTTATGCATTCAACTGGGCATTCACAGCCCAGGTCTGTCTGACACCCTCCATCCTGCCCCCCATTGCTCTAAGTCACCACACGTGACTTTTGGCACCCTTTCTTTTACCTATGTCGTTAACTTCAGATTGTTCTACTTTCTTCAAAAGCTACAGTACCGTGCAAAGTACCAAACTGTTTAGAAGCTTTGCAGTATTACATTGAAAAACCTGTAAAAATTCTTAACAAAGTTAGTGGGTTGGAAGGTTTTTCACAAGAACTCTTTTAGCTAAAAGGTAGTAAAGTAAATGCCTTAAAATAACTAAACTGCGGCTTATAACAAGGCCATTGTTTGGCAGTGTCCACCTTTTAAAAACTTCCCAGTACTTGGAGGAGGAAATGATTCTGAGACAAAGTTGTGATTAAAAAATGAAGAGAGGAAATTAACATGGACATTATTTGCCAACAATTGATTTCTTGTCGTCCAACTTTTTACCCTACATTCTGAGTAAATTGGACCCTGTGAAGAATTAGAACATTAGTTTTACTTTTTTTTTTAATTGAAATTGGTTTTGCACAAGTGGAAATTTGGCAGCAAGTATGGAAACTAGCAAATCAGTTTACAGTGTCCTGTGCTTCTCAGTTTAATGAAATCCACAAGAACAAGGAAAGGCTGCAGGGCTCCGACTGGAGGAGGCTTTGCTAGTGCAGGGCTTGCCTTTTCGGGAAGCTTTTTTTACCCTTATTAATTCAGCAGCATGGAGAGCGGCCCGTCCAGACTTCAGCTGGTTAACATTGGCCTCCAAGCTGGGCAGGATTCCAACTCCAATAGTTATTTTTTAGTGGTCTTATGGAGAAAATGCTGGGAAATATTCTAAGAATGGTGTGAAATGAAGAGGAATGTGGTCATTTTTAAAAGCCTATATGACTTAACAAAATGTAAGCAATTCGCCTACACAACAGTGATAATCTTTACAATCAGATGTTGTGCTCTGAAATAGTACTCTCATGAGGTAGTAGAAGCATGTATCTATTTTGGTTAAAATCATCAGTTAATGTGGGAATATTTGGGTCCTCTGTGTATGGGTCTCTGCACGAGGCCTGGCCCTGCTGCCTTCTTCTCCCTCTCCTGTTTTCCCTTTCTTCCTGCTTCTCCTCCCCAGTGGCCATTCCATTGGCTGACTTCTGCTCCAGCCAGGGTATTATGGAACCCTTGACCTGCAGGTGAATGGGGGTGTCTAGCCCATGCTGCTGGGCTGGGCTGTGCCCCTAGGAGCTCGTAAGAAACGGCAGTCATGGGATTCACTGCAGACCTGCAGAGTCAGAATCTGTCTGTGTCTAGAGTGCTTATGCCAAGCCTGTCCCATCACCATGTGCAGGTTTATCAAAGCATTGGAAACCAAGGCAAAGGGACTTAAGCAGTAGAAAGTATTTTCATTAAGTTAATTTCAGAATACTAGATCACATTTTCATCACAAAGACATTTGCACTGGAATGGTTATTGAAGCTAAATTCATAATTGCCAAGTGTGGAAGCTACCTAAATGCCCATCAACCCATAAATGGATCAACAAACTGTGGTATATGTATACCATGGAATATTATCCAGCCATTAAAAAGGCTGAAGACTTTACATCTTTTCCATTTATCTGGATTGAGCTGAAATACATTCTTCTTAGTAAAGTATCACAAGAATGGAAAAGTAAATATCCAATGTACTCCATACTATGAAATCAACATATAAACAATTGCATGTTTATAAGAACAATAAAATACTAATATAGTCCAGTTCTGGGGCAGAGGGAAGCGGAAGGGGGAGGAGGAAAGAGGGAGGACATACAGCAGAAGGAGGGAGGACATACAGCAGAAGGAGGGAGGGCAAGAGGCGGCATCTCAGCTGTGCACATTGTGAGGGCGTATAACGCGTCCTCTGGGTGAGGCGCTCTTTTACAAATGCAACTTTACCCTGGAAGTGAGAACAGTGTAACCTAAAACTTGTACCCTCATATTAATTTGAATAAAGTTTGAAAAAAATAAAAATAAATCAGCATACTAGATCACAGACTTCATTTGAAAAGTTCGTGCATAGACATTGTAGATGGGTGAGTTCCGTTTGGCTCCTTTCTGCTTTCCATTGGTGCCAGCGCCTGGCGGGGCTGTGCTATAGTGGGCTGACCTCAAGGATGCCCGCAGTTCTGCTGGTGGGCAGTAGCCCGCCTTTCTCAACATGCTCACCGAGTAGTCACAAATGTCATTTTAGTAGATCAGAGCCAGCAGTAAACATTGATCTGCAGTAGAAAAGAAGATAAATATTTCAAATAGGAAGGTTAAATATTGTTTTTAGAAACTTTAAAAATGTTACACATGTGAGATAAAATACATGTGTGTGCGTGTCTGTGTGTGTTTACATAGCTCAGCCTGGAGTGTGTGCGTGTGCTATGCAGATGTATGTGGAGACACTGCATGAGAAATGTTTCAAAGTATGAAATGACCAGTGTTATGGGGACTTACAGAGGAAATATCAAAAGACATAGTCCATGCAGTTTAGTGGAGAGAATGACCAAGCGTTGATGGTGATTACTGGCCTAGTTACCAAACTACACATAGTACCCGTCTATATATTAATGGACAGTAAATATTTTGCCTTTCAGAAATGTCAGGCAACAGGGTGTTGAGACTTACAGCCATTCTAGTTCACATATTGTGTAATTAGAATCCCACGAGGTGTGACCCAGACTCAAATGATTTTGAGCCTAAGTGGTGTTTTGCTGCTGATTTGGACAGATTTAGGAACTTTTGTTTCTTCGGCATTGTGACTGTGAATGTTAGTGTCTGTGTGTAAGTAGAGTGTGGAAAGGGACCTCCCTGTGAGAGGCATCAAAGTCTGCTGAATGCCCAGGCTGCCGCCCAGTGGTGAAGACGCCGTTTGTGCCCCTTCCCAGCCTCCTTCCTTTTTTGCCAACCTCAGCACCTGACACGGTACTTGGCATATTTGGCCTTGAGCATGTGTAGTGTCACCTGATCTTGTCCTGTGTTCCTTGCAGGTGGCCCTGGTGCTTGGGAAGCTTAGGAGACGGGGCCTCTGGCCTTGGCGCTAGGCTGGTGGACTGCTTTTGCTTTGAGCGTTAGATCTCCCAGGTTGAAGAGAGAGCGTGGGAGGCGCTGGCCCAGCCCTGGTGTGGGGACTGTCTCAGCAGGTTGACAGTCACCCCCCTGCCCTTTCTATTGTAGACTTTGGGTGTCTTCCTGCCCTGCACCCTGGAGAGGAAGTGTGTGTGGCAGCCAGGTGAGGGCTGGGCTGCCTTGGTCCGGGCGGGTGCCTGGTGCTGAGTCTGGGGAGACTGGGCACTTTAATGGTGCTCCAGTGATGGCCAGGGTGGTGCTCTGAGCTCCAGCACGGAGCCTTGCGGGGCTGCCCACTGCCATTCCTCACTTCACTGGGGCCTCTTCATTGTCCTATCTGCTTTGAAGAGGGCCTTCATTGCTATTTTGGGATAAGAAAACTTGAACTAAGCCAGACAGCTGCTTTCAAAAGCTAGACGGTGTCTGGCTTTTGAATCCCTCTCATTCCTCCTGGACAGGTCAGCGTCTGTTGGGCATTTGCAGCCCCCACCCTCCTGGATCTTCCCCCGACTCCACCCCCCGTCTGTATCTCCTGTCCAAAAGGCACTGATGACACGCTTGCCCAGGCCTTGCTGGGAAACAAGCTGTCAGGTTTGCATCTGTGGTGGGACAATGGCAGCATGAAGCCAGCAGGATCTGTGGCCAGTGTGTGGTCACGGGGCTTTGGTGGCCTTGTGGGCCAGCCTGGGCTCTGCAGGGGTCAGCCAGTGCTCTGTGCTGCTGCGTGGCTAGGGCCAAGTGGCCCCTGGCTCTTCACCGGGGCCCTGCTGGTGAGTGAGAGCACAGAGCCTCGGCTCTGGGCAGCAGCCCGGGAGAGATGCATGTCACATCAGCTTGCTCTGCAGTAACGAGGCCCAGTGCGGGGACAGCTTGTGACGACATGGAGCTGCCGTGTGGGCCCCTGGATGAATGCACATGCCATGAAACTGTACCTGGCACAGACACACTCGGGGTATAACCTGGGTATATGGGGCTGGTGCCTTTGTCACATTGGAGGTGGGCATGGCTCTCTTCAGGATTCTGACAGAAGGGCCTAAGGCAGGGCTGGTGTGCGGAGGTTGTCTGTGAGGCGGTGCGGTGCGGGGAGGGCGTCTGTGAGGCGGGGCCGTGTGGGGAGGTTGTCCGTGAGGCGGTGCGGTGCGGGGAGGGCGTCTGTGAGGCAGAGCCGTGTGGGGAGGTTGTCCGTGAGGCGGGGCCGTGTGGGGAGGTTGTCCGTGAGGCGGGGCCGGTGCGGGGAGGGCGTCTGTGAGGGAGGGCCGGTGCGGGGAGGTTGTCCGTGAGTCGGGGCCGTGCGGGGAGGGCGTCTGTGAGTCGGGGCCGTGTGGGGAGGGCGTCTGTGAGGGAGGGCCAGTGCGGGGAGGGCGTCTGTGAGGGAGGGCCGGTGCGGGGAGGGCGTCTGTGAGGCGGGGCCGTGTGGGGAGGGCGTCTGTGAGGGAGGGCCAGTGCGGGGAGGGCGTCTGTGAGTCGGGGCCGTGCGGGGAGGGCGTCTGTGAGTCGGGGCCGTGCGGGGAGGGCGTCTGTGAGTCGGGGCCGTGCGGGGAGGGCGTCTGTGAGGGAGGGCCGGTGCGGGGAGGGCGTCTGTGAGGCGGGGCCGTGTGGGGAGGGCGTCTGTGAGGCGGGGCCGTGTGGGGAGGTTGTCCGTGAGTCGGGGCCGTGCGGGGAGGGCGTCTGTGAGTCGGGGCCGTGCGGGGAGGGCGTCTGTGAGTCGGGGCCGTGTGGGGAGGGCGTCTGTGAGGGAGGGCCGGTGCGGGGAGGGCGTCTGTGAGTCGGGGCCCGTGCGGGGAGGGCGTCTGTGAGGCAGAGCTGTGTGGGGAGGGCGTCTGTGAGGCGGGGCCGTGTGGGGAGGGCGTCTGTGAGGCGGGGCCGTGCGGGGAGGGCGTCTGTGAGGCGGGGCCGGTGCGGGGAGGGCGTCTGTGAGGAGGGGCCGGTGCTGGGAGCGCGTCTGTGAGGCGGGGCCGTGTGGGGAGGGCGTCTGTGAGGCGGGGCCGTGCGGGGAGGGCGTCTGTGAGGCGGGGCCCGTGCGGGGAGGGCGTCTGTGAGGGAGGGCCAGTGCGGGGAGGGCGTCTGTGAGTCGGGGCCGTGTGGGGAGGGCGTCTGTGAGGGAGGGCCGTGTGGGGAGGTTGTCCGTGAGTCGGGGCCGTGCGGGGAGGGCGTCTGTGAGTCGGGGCCGTGCGGGGAGGGCGTCTGTGAGTCGGGGCCGTGTGGGGAGGGCGTCTGTGAGGGAGGGCCGGTGCGGGGAGGGCGTCTGTGAGTCGGGGCCCGTGCGGGGAGGGCGTCTGTGAGGCAGAGCTGTGTGGGGAGGGCGTCTGTGAGGCGGGGCCGTGCGGGGAGGGCGTCTGTGAGGCGGGGCCGGTGCGGGGAGGGCGTCTGTGAGGCGGGGCCGGTGCGGGGAGGGCGTCTGTGAGGCGGGGCCGGTGCGGGGAGGGCGTCTGTGAGGAGGGGCCGGTGCTGGGAGCGCGTCTGTGAGGCGGGGCCGTGTGGGGAGGGCGTCTGTGAGGCGGGGCCGTGCGGGGAGGGCGTCTGTGAGGCGGGGCCCGTGCGGGGAGGGCGTCTGTGAGGCGGGGCCGGTGCGGGGAGGGCGTCTGTGAGGCGGGGCCGGTGCGGGGAGGGCGTCTGTGAGGCGGGGCCGGTGCGGGGAGGGCGTCTGTGAGGCGGGGCCGGTGCGGGGAGCGCGTCTGTGAGGCGGGGCCGGTGCGGGGAGGGCGTCTGTGAGGCGGGGCCGGTGCGGGGAGGGCGTCTGTGAGGAGGGGCCGGTGCGGGGAGGGCGTCTGTGAGGAGGGGCCGGTGCGGGGAGGGCGTCTGTGAGGAGGGGCCGGTGCTGGGAGGGCGTCTGTGAGGAGGGGCCGGTGCGGGGAGGGCGTCTGTGAGGAGGGGCCGGTGCTGGGAGGGCGTCTGTGATTCGGGGCCGTGTGGGGAGGGCGTCTGTGATTCGGGGCCGGTGCGGGGAGGGCGTCTGTGAGGCGGGGCCGGTGCGGGGAGGGCGTCTGTGAGGAGGGGCCGGTGCGGGGAGGGCGTCTGTGAGGAGTGGCCGGTGCGGGGAGGGCGTCTGTGAGGAGGGGCCGGTGCGGGGAGGGCGTCTGTGAGGAGGGGCCGGTGCTGGGAGGGCGTCTGTGAGGAGGGGCCGGTGCTGGGAGGGCGTCTGTGAGGCGGGGCCGGTGCGGGGAGGGCGTCTGTGAGGCGGGGCCGGTGCGGGGAGGGCGTCTGTGAGGCGGGGCCGTGTGGGGAGGGCGTCTTGAGGCGGGGCCGGTGCGGGGAGGGCGTCTGTGAGGCGGGGCCGGTGCGGGGAGGGCGTCTGTGAGGCGGGGCCGGTGCGGGGAGGGCGTCTGTGAGGAGGGCCGGTGCTGGGAGGGCGTCTGTGAGGCGGGGCCGGTGCGGGGAGGGCGTCTGTGAGTCGGGGCCGTGTGGGGAGGGCGTCTGTGAGGCGGGGCCGGTGCGGGGAGGGCGTCTGTCAGGCGGGCCGTGTCGGGAGGGCGTCTTGAGGCAGAGCTTGTTTGGGGTGGTGTCTGAGGCAGGGCTGGTTTTCAGAAGGCGTCTCTGTTTTCTATCTACTTTCGTTTTCCTCTCTCTGGGTTGGCAAAGAGTGCTGCCAAGGCTGAGGGCTACAGTTCTGCTCGGAAGTAGCAGGGCCGTGTTGGAGTTCTGTGCTGTGCTGTTATTCCCCTTGGCTTGGGTGTGAGAATCCTGCTGCCTGAGAGGCGGAACACGAGGGACAAAGCTCAGAGAAGATGATCACGTTTGCTGAGGGATTTATGAAGTTGTGGAATATATCCCAAATTTCTGAATGTAGATTTCAGGGGCATGTAATAGGCTTCTGTAATGAGTGGAGTTTTTATTTGGTGTTCTTTTAAATAATTTAACTGAGTTGAGTGTTTTCAAATATTCCTGTTATTAAAACCAGTTCTTTCGAAATCTAAAATGGATACAAGTTTATAATATTCTTTGTAATAAAAACAATAATTTTTGTTTAATGCTAGCAGAAACTGGATATATTTATGTGTTCAATTTCTATGTGCTTAAATTTTTGCTTGAAAGAATGAAAAAATCATCAGTTTAAAGATTAAAAAATCTTAAAGAGCTGGGTGTCTCATCTCTTGTGGTCTCATCTACTTGGGAGACTAGGACAGGAGAACGACTTAAGCCCAGCAGTTGGAGGCTGTGTGGGCCCTAATGGCGCCTGTGAATGGCTCCTATAGCCGTGATATTCCTGCACCGACAACAAAGTGAGACCCTGCCTCTGAGAAATAAACCTGAACTTTTGAAGCAGATTGTCAGTTAGTTGCATTACCATTCTGTCTCAGAATTAGAGCTAGGTCATTTGATAAAGACAGGATTTTTTATTTTTATTTTTTTGAGACAGAGTTTCACTTTGTTGCTCTCAGTAGAGTGCTCTGGCGTCACAGCTCACAGCAACCTCTAGCTTTGGGCTTAGGCAATTCTCTTGCCTCAGCCTCCCAAGTAGCTGGGACTACAGGCTCCCACCACAATGCCCGACTATTATTATTATTATTATTATTTTGTTGTTGTTGTTGTAGTTTGGCCGGGGCTGGGTTTGAACTCACCACTCTTGGTATATGGGGCCAGTGCCCTACTCACTGAGCCAGAGGCACTGCTCTTGAGATAGGATTTTTTTCATTTTGTTTGAGAATGAAAGATTTATGGATACTAATGGAAAATTAAAAATGAGTCACAAATTCTTGTTTTGGAAAATTTTCTCAGGGACCTTTTTGTTTTTAACCTTGAACCGTTAGATAGCTAACTGCCAGAGAAGTGGCGAGGATATTTGGCAAAAGTAGTAAGTACTGAGTGACATTTCTTTCTTTTTTTTTTTGTTGTTTGGGATTCATTGAGGGTACAAGAAACCAGGTTATACTGATTGCATTTATTAGGTAAAGTCCCTCTTACAATTGTATCTTGCTCACAAAAGGTGTGTGATGCACCAAGACCCACCCCTCCTTCCTCTCTCTGTTCTTCCTTCCCTCCACCCCTCTCTCCTTCTCTCTCTCTCTGTACTTTTCCCTCCCCCCACTGTGTCATTAATTGTCATTAATTGTCCTCATATCAAAATTGAATACATAGGATTCATGCTTCTCCATTCTTGTGATGCTTTACTAAGAATAATGTGTTCCACTTCCATCCAGGTTAATACAAAGGCTGTAAAGTCTCCATTTTTTTTTAAATGGCTGAATAGTAGTCCATGGTGTACATATAGTACAGCTTGTTAATCCATTCCTGGGTTGGTGGGCATTTAGGCTGTTTCCACATTCTAGCAATTGTAAATTGAGCTGCAATAAACAGTCTAGTGCAAGTGTCCTTATGATAAAAGGATTTTTTTGCTTCTGGGTAGATGCCCAGTAATGGGATTGCAGGATCAAATGGGAGGTCTAGCTTGAGTTCTTTGAGGTTTCTCCATACTTCCTTCCAAAAAGGTTGTACTAGTTTGCAGTCCCACTAGCAGTGTAAAAGTGTTCCTTTCTCTCCACATCCACACCACGCATCTGTAGTTTTGAAATTTTGTGATGTGGGCCATTCTCGCTGGGATTAGATGATATCTCGGGGTGGTTTTGATTTGCATTTCTCTAATAATTAGGGATGATGAGAATTTTTTCATGTATGTTAGCCATTTGTCTGTCTTCTTTAGAGAAGGTTCTATTCATGTCTCTTTCCCATTGATATATGGGATTGATGGCTTTTTTCATGTGGATTAATTTGAGCTCTCTATAGATCCTAGTTATCAAGCTTTTGTCTGATTTAAAATATGCAAATATCCTTTCCTATTGTGTAGGTTGTCTATTTGGTTTGGTTTTGTCTCCTTAGCTGTATGGAAGCTTTTCAGTTTAATTAAGTCCCATTTGTTTATTTTTGTTGTTGTTGCAATTGCCACAGCAGTCTTCTTCATGAAGTCTTTCCCCAGGCTGATATCTTCCATTGTTTTTAGCATGCTTTCTTTGAGGATTTTTTTGTTTCATGCCTTAAATTTAAGTCCTTTATCCATCTTAAATCAATTTTTGTGAGTGGAGAAAAGTGTGAGTCCAGTTTCAGTCTTTTACATGTAGATATCCAGTTCTTCCAGCACCATTTATTGAATAGGGAGTCTTTCCCCCAAGGTATGTTCTTGTTTGGTTTATCAAAGATTAGGTGGTTGTAAGATGTTAGTTTCATTTCCTGGTTTTCTATTCGATTCCAAATGTCTATGTCTCTGTTTTTGTGCCAGTACAAAGTACAATGCTGTCTTGACCACTATGGCTTTGGTGCTATGCTGATGCCCCTGGCTTGGTTTTTATTACTAAGAACTGCCTTAGTTCTACGGGGTTTTTTCTGGTTCCATACAAAATGCAGAATCATTTTTTCCAAGTCTTGTAAGTACAATGTTGGTATTTTAATAGGGATGGCATTGAATCGGTACATTGCTTTGGGAAGTATAGACATTTTAACAATGTTGATTCTTCCCAGCCATGAGCATGGTATGTTCTTGCATTTGTTAATATCGTCTGCTATTTCCTTTCTTAGGGTTTCATAATTTTCTTTATACAGGTCCTTCACCTCTTTTGTTAGGTTATATTCCTAGGTATTTCATTTTCTTTGAAACTATGGTGAAGGGAGTTGTATCCTTAATTAGCCTCTCATCTTGGCTGTTATTGCTGTATACAAAGGCTACTGATTTGTGGACATTGATATCCTGAGACATTACTGTATTTTTTGATGACTTACAGGAGTTTTGTAGTTGAGTCTTTTGGGTTCTCTAAGTATAAGATAATATCGTCAGCAAAGAGGGAGAGTTTGACCTCCTCTGCTCCCATTTCGATGCCCTTTATTTCCTTATCTCGCCCAATCATACTGGCTAGAACTTCTAGCGCTATGTTGAATAGTACTGGTGACAGAGGACAACCTTGTCTGGTTCCAGTTCTAAGAGGAAAAGCTTTCAGTTTTACTCCATTCAGTAAATTATTAGCTGTGGGTTTGTCATAGATAGCTTCAATCAGTTTCAGAAATGTGCCACCTATGCCTATACTCCTCAGTGTTCTGATTAGAAAAGGATGCTGGATTTTATCAAATGCTTTTTCTGCATCTATTGAGAGGATCATATGGTCTTTATTTTTGCTTCTGTTAATATGATGGATAACGTTTATGACTCATGTATGTTAAACCAGCCTTGCATCCCTGGGATGAAACCTACTTGATCATGATGTATGACTTTTTTGATGATAAGCTGTAATCTATTGGCTGGGATTTTGTTGAGAATTATTGCATCTATATTCATGAGTGAAATTGGTCTGAAATTCTCCTTTTTAGTTGGGTC
Source organism: Nycticebus coucang (assembly GCF_027406575.1). Lineage (NCBI taxonomy): Eukaryota > Metazoa > Chordata > Mammalia > Primates > Lorisidae > Nycticebus > Nycticebus coucang. The sequence continues at coordinate 1,224,029 of NC_069798.1, forward strand.
TTTTCATGGTTTTGGTATCAGGGTGATGTTTTGCTTTGTAGAATGTGTTGGGGAAGATTGCATCCTCCTCAAGTTTTTGGAATAATTTCTGCAGTACGGGAATCAGCTCTTCCTTGAAGGTTTGATGGAATTCTGGTGTGAAGCCATCTGGACCAGGGCATTTATTGTTGGAAGCTTTTTTATTGTTTCTTTGATCTCAGTGCTTGAAATTGGTCTGTTCAGGAGCTCTATTTCTAGTGGCTAAGTCTAGGGAGAGGGTGTGATTCCAAATATTGATCCATTTCCTTCACATTGTCAAATTTCTGGGCATAAAGTTTCTGGTAGTATTTAGAGATGATCTCGTGTTATCTCTGTGGCATCAATTGTCATTTCCACTCTTATCACTTCTGATTGAGGTTACTAGAGATTTTACTTTTGTATTTGTAGTTAGTGTGGCCAAAGGTTTATCTATTTTTTAAAAAAACCAACTCCTTGTTTCATTAATTTTCTGAATGATTCTTTTGTTTTCAATTTCATTATCTCTGATTTAATTTTGGATATTTCTTTTCTTCTGCTGGGTTTAGGCTTAGAGGTTCTTCTTTTCCCAATTTCATAAGATGGCTTATGAGTTTGTTGATGCACTCTCTTTCTGTTTTTCGAATGTAGGCATCTAAAGTGATAAATTTTCCTCTCCAAACTGCTTTTGCAGTATCCCACAGGTTTTGGTAGCTTGTGTCTTCATTGTTGTTATGCTCAAGGAAGTTAATGATTTCCTCTTTTATTTCTTCCTGCACCCAACTGTCATTCAACAGAAGGTTGTTTAATTTCCATGCCTTTGTGTGGGGTTGAATGTTTTTGTTGGAGTTGAGTATCCAATTTTGGAGAATGTTCCATGGGGCAATGAGAAGAATGTATATTTGGGATGAAGTGTTCCATATGTGTCTATCAAGCATAGTTGTTCTGGGGTCTCATTTAAGTCCCTTATATCTTTGTTTAATTTCTGTTTAGAGGATCTGTCGAGGTCAGTAAGAGGAGTGTTAAAGTCCCCTGTTACTATGGTAGTATAGGATATCATATTGTTCAGACTGAGTAAGGTCTGTTTCAAGAATCTGGAGGCATTTAAGTTGAGCGCATACATATTTAGAATTGAAACGTCTTGTTGTATTTTTCCCTTGACCAATATAAAGCGACCATCTCTGTCTTTTTGACTTTAGTTGCTTTAAATCCACATGTATCTGAAAATAAGATTGCAACCCCTGTTTTCTTCTGAATACCATTTCCCTGAAAAATTGTCTTCCCACCCTTAAATCAGAGTTTTAATTTGTCTTTTGAAGCTAGTTGTGTTTCCTGCAAACAGCAACAGGATGGCTTGTGTTTTTTAATCCAGTCAGCCGATCTCTGCCTCTTCAGTGGGGAATTCAAGCATTTATTGAGATAATTGATAACATTTATTGAGATAATCGATAAGTGTGGTAGTGTTCTATTCACCTCATTTTGTGAGAGTCCATTGCTTAATTTTATCTTCTGCATCATTGTGGAAGTTAGGTTATTTCCTTTAATTTTTGAGATCTTACTTTGCTGTTGATCCATTGTGATGGTCAGTGTGTAGAACAGGTTGAAGTATTTCCTGTAGAGCTGGTCTTGTAAATTTCCTCAATGTTTGCATATCAGTAAATGATTTGATTTCTTTGTCAATTTTAAAGCTTAGCTTAGCAGGATATAGAATTCTGGACTGGAAATTTTTCTGTTTAAGTAGATTAAAGGTAGATTACCATTGTCTTCTTGCTTGAAAAGTTTCATTAGAGAAGTCTGCAGTCACCCTGATGGATTTGCCCCTGTAGGTCAACTGGCGCTTACTCCTGGCAGCTTGAAGAATCTTTTCTTTTGTCTTGACTTTGGACAGGTTCATCACAATGTCTCTTGGAGAGGCTCTGTTAGGGTTGAGGCGACTTGGGGTCCAATATCCCTCTGAAAGGAGTGTGTCAGAATCTTTGGTGGTATTTGGGAAATTTTCATTTATAATATTCTCTAGTATGGCTTCCATTTCCCTGGGGCATTCTTCTTCCCCTTCTGGGATACCTATAACTCATATATTTGAACACTTCATAAAGTCCCATAATCCTGTCAGTGAACGTTCTACTTTCTCTCTCTTCTTTTCTGCCTCTTTAATTATCTGAGTTATCTCAAGAGCTTTGTCCTCTACCTCTGAGATTCCTTCTTCTGCATGGTCTAATCTGTTGCTGATACTTTCTACTGCATCTTTAAGTTCCCTAATTAACTGCTTCAGTTCCTTCAGCTCTGCTATATCCTTTCTATATTCTTCATATTGTTCATCTCTTATTTGATTCTGTTTTTGGATTTCCTTTTGGTTATTTTCCACTTTATCAGAAGTTTCCTTCATTGTTACCATAATTTCCTTCATTGTTTTCATCATGTGTATTCTAAATTCTCTTTCTGTCATTTCTAACATTTCTTTATAGGTGGAATCCTCTGCAGTATCTACCTCATGGTCCCTTGGGGTGGGTTGCTCTGGACTGGTTTTTCATGGTTGCCAGGATATTTTTGCTCATTCTTCCTCATGAGTGTTTTCTTTTATCTGTTTCCTTGCCCTAATTTTCCTTTCACTTCCTCTTGATCTTTAAGTTACTGTGCCTCTGGCCTAGGGTTTCAATGAGTCCCAGTGTTCCAAAACCAGTCTCACTCTATGCCCCTGAGGGCCAAGGCTGTAAGGCATGCCAGTCCCCACCTTTAGGCTGCTCAGTCACTAGATTACTTGCCCAAGGTCTCCTGCCTGATCCTCGCTCTGTGACCCTGAGGATGGAGCTTGCCGGGGCAGTTCTCCTACAATGGCTCCATGTGGCCCACAGCCTAACACTATTAGCTCCGTCTGGCTCAGTGGCACAGTCTGGGGCCCTAGAAAACACTTAAAGTCCTCTGTACTCTCTCCCAAGTTCTCCCAAGGTAGTTCAACTGAATGCCAAGTCCAAAAAAAGCAAAACAGGTCACAGGTAAGGCCTGGAAAAGTTTGCAATCTCACTGCTGCTGTACTTAGAGCTTCTAATGGGCTTAGACTGAATGAATGCATGCAACCACTTGCCAATTCTCCACTGCTTTTGTCATCCTCATGGGGTTCAGAAGTCTGTTGCAGTGACTCCCTGTGTCCCCAAAGGGATGTTTCTGGGCAGATCCCACCAGCCAGAGATGCCTAGAGTCTTCTCTCCCCAGTCTCACCCTGCCCAGTTGCAAGGAAGCTGTTACTCGACCATCATCTTGCTCCTCCCTCTACTGAGTGACATTTCTAGGCACTGACGTAGGTTCACAGGGAAAATGAAATGATTAGTACTAGAGGAATTGTGGGTTCATTTTCTGGGGATAGAACAGGGGACTAAACGTTTTCCACCCATTGTGGAATTAATTTTGAAGCTCTGAGCTCTGTGTTGAAGGCTTGAACAGATCAAGCTGCTCTGGCTTTGTAGTGGCTAGAGATAGACAAATCACGATCCTTTTAATTTGGTTCATTTCAAAAATATTGAAGGCCTTCTATGTGCCACATACTGTCAAAGCCCTGGGGATGCCGGGGTGATAGTGGTATGGTTTCTGCCTATAAGGAGCTCATAGTTGAGTAGGAAAAATGAATTTTCACTTCTGGTGGATGAGGTGTGGAGAGACGCCTGCTCAGATGGGTCTAGTGATGTATTTCATATGTCCTCATATTTAGTTACTAGATCAAACATTACAAATTATTATAAACTTAGTGTTTTAAAACAACACTCATCTGTTATCTCAGGTCTCCCTGGCTCCTGAGTTAGACACAGCTCAGCTGGTTCTTTGCTCAGGGGTCTCACCAGGGGCAGTCCAGTTGTTGGTCAGGCTGTGTTCTCATCCACAGGTCTGAGTGGGGAAGAATCTTCTCCCAAGCTCTTTCATGTTGTTGGCAGACATCATTTACTTGTGACTGCAAGACTGGCATCCCTGTCTCCTTGCTCCTAGGCTGCTGGGTGGGACTCAGCCCATGGCCTAGTGGCCCTCGAAGCTTCTTGCACTGCGGCCCCTCCAGGCCTGTCACTGGATGGTCGCTTACTCCTTGGGTCCAGCGAGGGAGCCTGTCACTTCCTAGCTGCCCAGGTGGAATCCTGTTTGGAGCAGCCTAATCAGATCAGTGGAGTGGCATCCTTTGCCAGAGTCTGTTGGGTAAGAGTGAGTCACAGGTTCTCCTACACTTGAAGGGAGTGAATCTTTTTTATTAAATCATAGCTGTGTACATTAATGCGATCATGGGGCATGATACACTGATTTTATATACCATTTGACATATTTTCATCATACTGGTTAACATAGCCTTCTGGCATTTTCTTAGTTATTGTGTTAAGACATTTATATTGTACATTTACTAAGTTTCACATGTACCCTTGTAAGATGCACCGTAGGTGTAATCCCACCAATCACCCTCTCTCTGCCCATCCTCCCCCCTCCCTCCCCTCCCTCTCCCCCTCAGATTATATTCTTAGGTTATAACTGGGTTATAGCTTTCATATAAAAGCCATAAATTAGTTTCATAGTGGGGCTGAGTACTTTGGATGAAGGGAGTGAATCTTAAAAGAGCATGACCCATCAGGGGCCACCTTAGAATCCTTCCCATCACTGTGCATTTCTGGTTATTTCACCAACCTCTGTTACCAAGAAATCAGATCATTTGAATCCCTGGAAGATTGAGGAGAACAGTCCCAGTTGAGGAATAAACACAGAGATCTGGGAGTCCGCAGTGGATTGCTTTTTTCTCTTAGTAGGTGGGGAGCAGGGGGAGAAAGCAGTATTGTAGGAAGGTGTGTGCAGAACGGCCGGGCATTTGGCTCCTGTGCAGGATGGATCTCCACAGGAATCTCACAGGGTCCTCTGGAGACACGCGGGCACCTCTACCCGCATGTCTTCATGTTGGCTGATCACTGGGGAGTGACATATGGCAGGCATGCTCACAGGGATGCGTTTCCTGGGGACTGCACTGCAGCACGCAGGCCAGACAGATGGCAGCTTATTCAGCTTGGATGGTACTGGCTCCTGCACCCGGCAGGCTGGGTGCTGAGGGCACTTGTGGTGTCTGAGGTGGGGCTTTGCTGAGTTCACGTGACGCCATGTCAGGCCAGAGGTGATCACCCAAGGGAGTGCGCTTTGCAAAGTGTGCTTAGGTTGGGGACGTGCTGGCGGCAGACTGTGGGCTCGCGCCAAGTGGGAGGAAGTCCCCCGGCAGGACAGAGGGCAGGAAAGACCGCCGCGGGGATGGAAGCACAAGCACTGCCCCTGCTAGGACGACCCTGTGGATGCAGGGTGCTGTTGTTACGGAATCAGACTTGTGTTGGGGGAGCACTGCTGGGCCTGCCTTAGAGGCAAAGGCTGGCAGTTTGGATAGTTAAGAAAGAAAATAGTCTTTGCATAGCCATGCTTGGGAGGTGTATGAATTAAGGAAAAAAGAACACTCCAGTCCAATAGGCACACTGTCTGTTGTTCCCTCGTGGCCTCCCACTGAAGAAGAGGCAGTGCCTGCCATTGGCTGAGAACTCTGAGGGCGCTGGGAGGGTTGTGCCCTGTGACTTGTCCAGTGCAGTTATGTCCTCACCTGGTGTGTCCGCTGCGCTTCCTCTCTCTTTCCTCTGTTTTGTGGTGCTCATCTATAGAGTCCCATTTTGTTCCTGGTGATGCCTGTGCCCTCGGTAGTGACAGCCCCCACGTAGGTTTTGGCGCATGAGGAGGGGATGACGGAATGAGAGGAACTATAGTGGGGTTCACAGATATTCTTCATTTTTCTCTCCAGCAGTGCCAGCTCTGCGTTTGTGACATCAAACCTCTTCCTGCGGTTGGACTATTTTCAAGAACTGACCATCAGTTTCCACATAGTTTGAACGGTGAGCAGAATGTGCAACTGCGACCCTCCCCCAACGGTGTGGGGTGCAGAGCACTGTGCTGTGCTGGGTGGCGCCAACCTCTGCACCTGTGTGTTTCTTCTTGGGGGGGTGCCTGGAAGTAGCAGATTGAACGACACCTGTTTGTTCTGGTGAACTTCTATGTTCTCAGGTCCAGACCCTGATTACGAGCTTGCCGGGTTGGGGTGGGGCCCCATGACAGCTCTGGGCAGCCAGGTTAAGTGACAGGTGCCGTGCCCTCAGTCTTCCACTGTGCGTGCCCCTTACCCCTATTTTATCAGTTCCTTAGTGATTTTAAAGTGGCTCCTTTCCTGCCTAATTGTCAGGCTTCATTTGATGTCAGGAAATAGCGAATGAAGAAATATATGAGAACCTGGTAAGAAATTGTATAAAATGTAAGGTGTGAAATTTCTCTAAATTTTTAATGTGCCAGGTGGTCTGACTGAATCCTCAGAGCACATCCCTTCCTAGAACCTAAGCTTCATAAGGGCGAGGACCAGCCTCCTCCCTCCTCCCTTCCATCCATTATTTTGTCTTCAGGGTCTGGAACAGGGCCTGGTATGTCAGTGGCACTCACTAAAACTTCCGTTAAGTGAGATGAATGGGTGAAGACGCCCCGGGGCTCTCAGAGCACACTCAGGCCTTGTGACTTATGGTTGCTGTTGGAATTAGATGAGGAGAAGCTTCATCTTCTGGTTTAGGGGAGAATCAGGAAGGATTTAATGTGCTTCCTCATGAGGTACACTGACCAGTAAGTTTCAGGGCCCTTTCACAGTTTGGAACCTTCCTAAAATTGTGGGTGCTAAAGGCATGCATTGCTTAACACACCCACATTCTGACCAGCGTCAGGAGCAGTCCCTGTGTACTGCCAAGCTGAATACAGCTCTTGGTGTTTCTTTCCTGAGTGGGTTTCATGATTAGCTATTTGAAGACTTGGAGCCCATCTGAGCGGCTCTCCCAGGGTGGGGGCAGGCTCTTCTAGGGAGCACGCAGGCTGGGCACCTCCATGCTCAGTGGCTGATGAAACACCTGTCATTTGCATAATCCTCTTGCCAGAGAACGCCTTGTCTTCGCTGACTTGGAGTGCGCAGATGAGTTTCACTCTTTCTCCCCCATAATGTGGCACCCCCACCACCCGTGTGGAGTGTAAGGCTCATCTCCGCTGGGTTGCTGGAAGTGTGGGTCCATGTCAGTTTCTCTTTCTTCACCTCAAAGACGGTCCCCATTGAATTGACCCACCAAAAAATAACATTGTCTACACCAGTGGACTTTGCCCCTGAAGACCCTGAGGCTTGATTTACAACATTTTAGGCAGAAATGATTCTTGCAAATTACCTAAGTATCTGATTTCCCCCTTGATGGGGTGACCTCATTGGTCAGCTGTTTTAAGCAACTTTCAAAACTGGCAATGGAAACTTCTTGCCTGCTGCGCTGTGCGAGGACTTTACCTTGGGGCAGCTGCTCCTCCCTGAGCTACAGAGGGCGAGGAGCTGACTGCTGTCTACACAGCCTGGCCTGTGCCTTTATGCATCACGGGCCGTTTGCAAGCACAGACTTGGATTGTGAGGTGTTGTAAGAACTTTCACATCTCTAAAATAGGTTTCTGCAGCTGACTGTCCTGGAATTTATATTTGCTCTGTTACTTGTAAGATTTTGTCATTTAAACAGCTCCCAGCTGCACTGTGAGACGTAACTGAGTAGTGCTGAGAGAGGGACGGTGTACAGCCGTCACGGAGGAGGCCTGCGGCCTTAGCTGCAGGTGCCCCATCTTCTTGCATGGCGCATCGGTTTGGGTTTTAAAGTGTAGATTAGGTTGTTTTGAATTTTGCCTCCTTGATGAATCTGAAGACCTACAATGCCCATTGCCACATGCGTTTGTCAGGGCCCATCAGAGAACAGATTGGGGCACTTGGATTCATGTTCGTACCCTGGCAAGTCCTGACCCCTCCAAGACTCAATTTTACTGTTCTTCAAATAGGTAAATGTTTCTCTGGTGGAATTATTCTGAAGATGCTCTGGGGGAGCAAAGTGTGGGTAATTACTGTCTGCCCTGTGCTACCTCTTACTCTGCGGATGTGAACTGGGGAAGACTGGAGGAAAACAGCAGAGGTCCTGAGCTTTGTCCTCTTTCAGGACTCAAGAAGTTTGTGCTGAAGTTGACACGGCTCCTCACTTGTGCCAGGCACAGGGGCGTGCTACTAGCGGGCTCCTGTGGGTGTGGAGTCAAGGGCGCCAGTGCTGGGTGCCCTGTCCCAATCTGTGCGTGAGGGAATGGTGCCTTGACTTGGGTCTGGTGGGCTATCCCGTGGGCAGGTGAGGAAGGGTCAGGGTCTGAAGGGATCTGAGGAGATGGGGAGGGCCCAGACCAGGGTGGTTTTCATGTGATGCCATTGGTCCCAGAGAGGAGGCCCTGGGCAGTGAGAAAACAACCCTAGATCCAGGTGGGCAGCCCCAACAGGAACTTCCCGTGTTTGTGTTGAATTTAAACTATTTAAGGTGAAATCCAAGAGGATCAATAGCCCTGGGAGGAGTGGTCATTGCCTTTGAACGCAGGCCCTGCTGTCCTCACTGCTGAGCAGAGTTCTGCTTGTCTTCCCCAGAGAGATGTGCAAACTGATCTTTGGCATTGTATAATAAGACAGCTTAAGTCTTGAAAATGTGGGAGCTGTGAGCTGTGATGTAAGCGACCATCTGTACTGAGGGCTCCTAACCTGAAAGAGGATTTATTTTTAAATTAAAAAAAATTTTTTTTTATCTCAGATTAATATGAGGGTACAAATAACTAGGTTACAATATTTGCATTTGCTGGGCAGAGTTCCTCTTGTAGTTGTGTCCTGCATATTGGAGGTGTGCCACGCACCCTTACATTGTGCATATTAGATGGGAGCACGCCAGTCCCCCTCTCTCCTCCCCTCTCCCCCCTTCTCCTTTCCCTTAGCTGGAATTACATTGAGTTTTTCTCCTCTGAGGGGGTGTATTAGATCATCTACTGGCTTCATATTGCTATTGAGTACTTTGGATACTTTACTAAGAAGAACGTGTCTCATCTTCATATCCAGGTTAACACCAAAGGTGTAAAGCCCCCATCTTTTTAATGGCTGCATAGTGTTCCATGGTATACATGTACCACAGCTTGTTAATCTATTCCTGGGTTGGTGGGCACCTGAAGGGGGACTTAAACTCTACCTTGAAGCAGGCTCCCTGCAGAGGCTGACCAAAGGCCCCCCATCTGTGTGAGAAGTGCCTGCCTCCTGGGTGGCTATTCAGTAAGTGAATCCACGGCTGCCGTGCCAGGGGTCCCGGGACTGATCTCACGTGTGCAAGTCAGGGGCCCTTTGGCTTCAGAAGAGCTTCTGAATTCTTCGGGCCTGTGAGGGCTTACCTCCTTCCCTGCCTTCTTCCTTCCCTGCAGCTGCCCCTGTCAGTCAGACCTCCATCTTCCACACTCACCTCCTTCAACCTGAGGGTTCAGGTAGCACTGAGGACATCAGAAACACGGGGAGGGCCTCCGGGACGTGGCATGGCCTTGTTACAGGTTGGGTTAGAGAAAGCCAGTGTGCAAAGAGGAAGGCTGTGGGGGAGACCCCAGTCGTAGGTGCTACACAAAGGAACTTGCTACCTCTGTCATTCTGCCTGAGGCTGGAGATATTTGGGGATTTTCTCTGCCTGTTTATCAGATTCTGCCCTCTGTGATTAGATGATGTTGTTTTCTCATCCCGTAGACATGTGGGGTCATATCAGAAAGACACCTTTACAGTCTGCTTCAAACTCTGAGTGAGCTGGCAGCTCATCACTTGATGCCTAGCGTGGCAATCCGACTGCTAAAAAGCCAGCAAACTTCCCTCCTAAAAATTTTGTGGGGGAGGATATGGTGGGACTGTGGGGAAAAGAGTATAAAAATAAACCTTTCAGAGATTCTGGGTTGCTTGGGGGTGTGTATGTTTTTCCGTGGTGCAGGAGGTTAGAAATAGCATTGCTTTTTATGGGATTCTCAGCAGCAGCTCAAAAATTTGGGTTTGGTCTCTCTGTGCGGGTGAAATGGCTTCTACAGTGACAGGCAGCGTGCCCCAGCACCGTCCCTGCCTCCCTTCTGTCTTCCCTGCCCTTCACTTAGTGTCACCCGGATGAGCGGCACTCAGGTGTAAAGTGTGCTCTGCCAAGGTCAGATTCTTATGGCGACTTGCCTGTGGCAAAGCCGTCTGTGACAGACTGAGTCTCAGCAGTCCTGCTGAAGTCACATTGGCGCATCTGCCAGGGCAGTCATGGGGAGCGTGTCCTGGGTGCCATGTGCCAGCCGGTCCTCTTATGTCTCTGTGAGATGCCCTCCTCTCCAAGTCACCGTGCCAGTGGGCTGTGCAGGCCACCCTTCCCAGAGGAGCCCTTAGGGTCTCTTGCAATTTGTTAGAATTATATAATTCTCCCAGACAGAGGTAGGCTGCTGTGTTCTTCTCAAGTTTTTTTTTTTTTTTAATTAAATCATAGCTGTGTACATTAATGCAGTCATGGGGCACCATACACTGGTTTTATAGACCGTTTGACACAATTTCATCACACTGGTTAACATAGCCTTTCTGGCATTTTCTTAGTTATTGTGTTAAGACATTTATATTCTGCATTTACTAAGTTTCTCAAGTTCAATACAGGTAGAAGTGTGAAGGAGACAGGGCCCTGGGACACAGGTTTTTAACCCCTCAGGGAACCAGAGGCATCTGTGAATTCCTTGCAATGGTGCCTGTTCCAGGGGAGAGTGCCAGGGCTGTGATGGCTTCTCAGGGAGGTTCTGGCCACCAGACAAGGTGAAGAGCATTTGCAGTGAGGCAAGAGGATGGGGTGCATTGACTTGGGGGAGTCATTCCAGCAGCGGTCAGGTTGGAGTTGTAATGAGTGGGCAGAGGGTGACCCCAGTGGGGGAGGAGAGGAGGACTTGCTACTCAGCTGTATAACTTAACACAAAAGGGGACTTTTGCAGGTCAACCAGGCCTTCTTTGTGGGGTGTCTTCCTGCACATGGTCTATGTTTGATTTAGTGCTGGGCATGCTTCCTGGTGAAGGCTGCCTGGCAGTGCTTAGTGCAGGGGAGAGGCACCTGCCGTGCAAAGGAGGCCCAGGATCAGTGACAGAAGGCTTCCCCTTTCTTCTCCTGGGATCTGGTTTGTGGTCCCCCACATTTTTCCTGCATATCTTTCTTGGAACTCAGGGGTTGTGGTAGGGAAGTCACTGCTCTGGCCTTGTCCCAGAGGACCCAGGAGGAAAACTTCAGGCATGTCCTTCAACTCAGCTTTCACAGTGAGCAATATTCGTTACAAGATTTCACAAAGCGGTGGCCAACACGTAGTGAATATTTTGTAAATAAAGGTGTATTTAGCTACAGTTTCCCATTTTCACCAGTATGGTGATTTCAGGGACGACTTTTTGAACACCCTGTATTATGTTCCAAGCATAATGATGCTTTTGCCCTTATTTCTAGACTTCAGTGAGCAGCACCTGCCTAGTGGAACGCTGGGGCAGTGGCCCACTCCTGTGGTCATGGTCTGGCAGCAGGGCATCTGTCTCATCACCTTACCCCTTATCTCTGTGGACCCCTGATTGCATAAAAATGAGAAAAGGTGCTGATATTCTCGAATCATTAGAAACAAAGTTGTTCATGCATCTAGGTGGGTTTGTGAAATATTTTTTTGGTGCTTTGAGAAGGATACAGGGTGCTTCTGAGTCATTACTCAAAGACCTTGTCACCACTCTGTGAATACTGGGATGTTAAGCATTTACCTTTGTTTGATCTTTGATTGTTTCTCAAACTTTCTGCTCCCCTTGAAAAAACTTGTGGTACATACATGGAGAAATTAGATCCCTTGTGCATTGTTGGCGGAAATGTAAAATGGTTCAGCCACCAGAGAAAAAAATCATGTTTTAACCATTATAAGTGGCATTACGTATGTTCACATTCTGCAGCCATCACCACCAGTTGGCTCTAGAACCCATTTCATCTCCCAAAACTGAAACTCCCAGAGGTCCTCAAACTTTTTAAACAGGGGGCCAGTTCACTGTCCTTCAGACCGTTGGAGGGCCGGACTATAGTTTACAAAAAAAGAACTATGAACAAATTCCTATGCACACTGCACATATCTTACTTTGAAGTAAAAAAACAAAACAGAAACAAATACAATCACACTGCCTCATGTGGCCCGCGGGCTGTAGTTTGAGGACCCCTAAAACACCAACTCCTCAGCCTCTTCCAGCCTCTTGCAGCCACTCTGCTCTCTGTCTCTATAAGCTGACCACTCCAGGACCCTCCTAAGGTACCTACTTTGTTCCCTTGTGACTGGGGTATTGTACTCAGCACACTGTCCTCAAGGTTCCCCATACTGTAGCATGTGCTGGAATCTCCTCCCTCTTATAATTTCCATTATGTTTGTTATACACACCATGTCTCGTCTGTCCATCCCTTCGTCAGTAGACATGTGGGCTGCCCCCAGCCTCTGGCAGCTGTGAACGATGCTTCTGTGAGCAGGGGTGTCCGGACAGCACTTGAAGTCCTGTGGAAAAATTAAACTCCCAAGACTTACTTTTTGAAAGCACACGCTCCGACTAGACACCATTGGGAGTCTGAAGGAAAGGTATGCTGGGGTATAGAGGTGATTAACAAAGGTGAACCAGCTGAAGGAAATAGAAGCCAGAACACAGCTGAGGGCCACACTTTGTCCCAGAGGTAACAGATGTTATTAGAGGACAGGGTGACAGTGGGGTGTTTCACCCAGAATGCGTTTCTCCGTGAGACTTTTTTTTTTTTTAATAGAGTCTCACTTTGTTGTCCTCAGTAGAGTGCTGTGGTGTCACAGCTCACAGCCACAGAGTGGCTGCAAAGTCTTGGGCTCGAGCGATCCTCTTGCTTCAGCTTCCTGAGTACCTGCACTACAGGCGCCCTCTGCAACGCCCGGTTAGTTTTAGAGATGGGGGTCTCCCTTTTGCTCAGACTGGTCTAGAACTCCTGAGCTCAATCAGTTCATCCTGAAAATTGGAAAAATTTAACTGTGACCTTTTAAGGGTAGTAATACATTACTTATCATAAGAGTTCTGCCAGGTTTTAGTGGAGTGGCTCATAATCTCACGCAGGAGCAGGGTCTCGGGTCACGTGTCAGGCGCACAGTGTCAAGCACTGCTCTGCCTTCCACGTGGGGTGGCTGCTCGGACCCCCACCAGTTAGGCCTCTGTCTTGTTTTGTGCTTGAAGTGCCCTGTACAGTCAGGAAGTAATGCATCATGTGTGCGAGGGTAGCACCGACTCAGTTTGGGCAAACCTTGGCTTCCTAAAGTACCCAAAGTTGCTTATAATAAGTCTCTGAGACAAAGCTTTTGCCTGAGGGAAGCAGTGGGAAAATAAGTATCGCTGCCAGCTGTTGGTTATAAAATTCACCTTTCTCGCACAGTGCAGAGCTCCCACTCTGATCTGGGCACGGTGCAGGGAGCCCGGCTCAGGCCCTGCTCCCTCTCACGCAGGGAGCCCCTGATCGGCTGGGGGAGACCCACGATGCACCCGGGCCATAGCCACAGTGACACGGTTGGCCCACTGTGGTCGGGGGACCCCAGCAGAGGTGTCTGTGGATACCTGCCTAGGGAGGCTCACCAAGGTGGGCCTTGAAGAGTGAACTGGCCATGTGCTGGTGGGAGAATGTCAGGAGCAAGCATTCTGGGCACAGGGGAAGGCTTGTGCAGATGCCAGTGCGATGAGGTGACCAGCACGTCATAGGAATAGCAGATGCTGCTGTACACAGGGTGCTTGGGAGGGAGTTGAGAGGTGACTTTGGAAAGGACAGTTGGGCCAGCTGTAAATTACATGAATTCAGTGCATAGATGGTCCTGTAGGGTGTGGGGAGCCTTTGGGGGCTTCCAGGGAAGGCAGTGTCATTAACACGTGCTTAGGGAGTTAAGTCTGGTGGCCAAAAGTCAAGTGAGTGGGGGGCCCGGAGGCGGAAGCTTAGAAAATCTTGTATCGACCTAGAAGCCATCAGATAAATTGCCAGATACTATTATCATTCTCTCCATAGGGCTCACTCTATTCCACGAAAAGGTGCAAAGGGAATAATTTCATTATCAACCCAAATACATGACCAAGGCAAAAATCTTAATCAGTGGAGGTTTATTAAGCAAAGATTTTTGAGGATGGACCCAGGGAAAAAAGCACAAACTGCAGCCAAGTTGTTTTTCCAAAAGGGAGTGAGAACCATTAGCATTTTAAAAGCAGCTGGGAGAAGGGAAAAGGCAGGAGGTAGGTGGGGCTGTTGAGGCAATGGTTACCTTCTTGTGAGACCCTGGAAATCTATATTTACATAAAATAAGGGAGTGAAGGAAGCATCAGTTATGAAGCTGTCCCTGGGCAGGTGGAAGGACATCTGATTCTCTCTTACCGCCAGTTGTTAAAGATAAAGTTGCCATTCATTATCTGTGCAGAATCAAACATGATTTAGCTATGGGTGCCAGGCATGGGTATAATCTGCATGTTCTTGCTTATGGGAGGTTAGCAGGAAATGTCCTTAGTGAACGATTGCAGGGCCTGAGGCCCTTACCTTCTCTTTTGAATAAGGAGGGGTAGGAGGTCTGGAGACTTTGGTTTTGTTTTTATATAATTATCATTTTATGTTCCTTTCACATTTTGAACTGAGGATTTCTTTAATCAATAAAACTCAAAGCAATTTTACCATCCTCTAGTTAAATGTGAGCAGAAATAAGCCAGAATAAAGTAGGCGCACGCCCTATCCTCAACTTCAAGTGAATAAAGCAAACTGGTCTCTGTTTAACCACCTCCCATCAGCATAGCCAATGTTTACACTGATGAAAGTCTCTTCCATCTCTGCTTAAAGGACAAGAGTTTATTGAAATTTTATTGAAATCGAAGGTTTTATTTTGGCTCCCCATACTGGAGTCATTTACACTAAAAACTATTTCAAGTTTACATCAAAGGGAAATTCTAGTTGCTGATAGGACCAGATACACAACTTTGGCTATTTCAAGTGAAGGTTTTGCTGAAAGAATTTAAGTAATGTAAATTAAAAAAAAAAAAAAAAACAACAACAAACCTATAAAAGAGTTAACACAGTGTTATGACCATGAATGAAAAAAGCTTTTGAAGCCCCTGGGACAGGATTACTCAAGGGCCCCAGTAAAGTCCTCTAAGCCTGGACAGTGACTGAGCCCTCTGTGCTTGATGACACTGGCGTAGCGTTAAGACCTGTCGATCCAAATGTCCAAATGCCACCTAGAAAGTAAGAACACCGTCTGAGTTTTAGCATCCGTGCCCTTGGGTGTTTTCACCTTTGGGGGCCTGGTGAGGAGCTGGGGCTCTTCCTCTGCAGCCCCACGGGAAGCTCTCCTGCGGCCTTTCCCATGTCCCTGGAAGGGCTGCCATGCTGGACTTAGATGTGTTTAACAGTTTTTTTAAGTTGTTGTTTTTTAAAAATTCAAGGGGTTTATTCTGAGCCGAATGTGTGAATATGTGTGACCATGGCCCGGAGCCACGCTGAAGAAGCCCTGAGCAAGTGGTCACACCATCAGTGGGGTTATAGTTTGGTTTTATACATTTCAGGGACAAGAATGGCAGGTGAGGTGGTCATGATCAATACATGGAAGGCGTACATTGGTTTGGCCCGAAAAGCAGCAGTTCTTTTAAACACACTCATGTAACATGTCTTCTGAGTTCTAAAAGCAAAATAGTTCAGTTCCAGAGGGCATAATGGGTTACTTCCTTGGGACTTAAATCTCATCATATTCGCATTCGTCTCTGTTGCGTAGGTGGGTAAACTGAGGGAGGGAGGCTTGTGTGGCGTTTGACTCATGCAGGGTTAGGAAGGGGTAAGAAGTATTGCAGATTTGGGGGATGTTGGGCTGCTCCAGGATCTGTAAATGTGTAAATGTAAGTAGAAGTTAGTATTGGATGGCTAATTGTGTTATCACTTTACTCGAAACTTTCAGGAGAGTCATCTGTCTTTGATTTATAGTTAAACTAAAACACTTACTCCATCTCTGGGAGCGCCAGTGTGGAGACTATGGTTAAAAGATGAAGGTTGGTAAGATCATTTGCAGTCCACCTGTTTCTGTCTTAGCGACCTCTGCTCAGATGCACACCCAGCCATGCCCAGTCCAAGCCCTCAGCACTGCTGCGGAGAGATGGGGTGTTGGGGAGAAGGACACCGCGGTGTAAGCTGCCAGATGTACATTCTTTCTTGTTGAAGTTGGGGACTCGAGGTTCCAGAGCTAAAGGCTTACAGTCAAGAGCAGGCTTCCTCCTATTTGAAGAGTCTTGGTGACCCTTAGCCTTTTGGATGAATGTGTGGGGAAACATTCATCCTCTGTGGGAAAACGGCTTGTTTGCTGGCCTTTCTGGTGCCCCTTTGCTGTGTGAGCAGATGTGGTGGGCTCAGGGGCTGGGTGGGACTGCCCCTGGGGAAGACCCCAGGCCTCTCTCCAGAGTGGCTGGAGGAGCAGGGCCCCCACAGGTGGTTCCTCCCGTTTCCCCCCCTCCCCCCCACGGGTTCCCTCTGCTTCCACTGGTGGATAGAGTTGTTTCCCGTGATTCTCAGCAGCCTCCCTCAGTGTCTTCGTCCTTGAAGAGAGAGAGTTCCTGGCCATTCCTTCTGTCCCCCGTTCTCTGTCCCTGGTTCTCTGAAGAAAAGTGGCTAAACTATTTGGCTTGCAGTTAGTTTAAGAGTTTGTAGCAACCACCTCCTTTCGCCTAATCTTTGTTTAATCCTAACATTCTCCAACTGTCTCAGTATTTCTAACTTATTCTAGATAAAATGATCCTGAAACCATTAGAACCCTAAATTATCTCATTTTTGTTTGGCCAGAGAATTGATAGCTATTGAAAGTGTCAATGAATTTGCTTTCTTCAGGTGCCTCTTTTTCTTTATTCATTCTCCAGACAAGTATTCCTTAGAGAAAAAGATCTAGATTTGTTTTCTGTACTTTCTTCTTGTACTAGAATGTGTATATTTTCTTTTTTTGATATGAAGGAAAATCAGGGCATCTTGAACAAGTATTGTTGTCCTCCTGATGTGATGTCTCCTGATCTGTGGATTTAGTGAGCTGTAAACTAAGTTGGAAGATGAATGTGGGGTACACCTGAGAGGTTGGAGCATAGCAGAGAAGTGGGGCATCCTTTATCCATTAATTTAAATCATAGTTCATTTGAACCAACCTTCACCTCTGAGACAGTAGGCTTTAGAAACAGGCCGGCACAGTCTAGTGCATGTAAGACCATCCCTGCCAGCACCCCCCCCACCAAGACCTTGCCTTGCTGAGAGCAGGCCACCCCCACAAAGCGGGAGCCAGCCCTCCTGTGGTGACGCGCAAAGACTTTCATTTCCTCAGGCTGACTGAACTCAGAGACATTTTCTCAGTTTATGGGTGATAAAATAACTAAAGGAAACTAAACAAGACTGGATGGTTTGGATCTCTGAGTGACAGCAGAGAAATGACTCAAGAGCTGTGAGCCCACCCACCCCTGTCCCCCAGCCAGCCATGTGTGCTGGCATCTTTGCACCTCTCCAACCGAGGCTCAATCTGTTGTGCTCCAGAAAATAACATGATGGATGGTATGATCAGCGCAAGGCCCACCACTCTAGGAGGGCATCAAAAGGCAAAACCAGCGGTTTGTAAATTTACTCATGCATTCCTGTGTGCGCAGTACTTAATCGTCGAGTACTGTTGATTGGAACCATGAACTAGTGGTCCTGGCAAAAGCCTTATACAAATCTAAGTGTGCAGGAGGGAGCGGAGGCACAGTTGGATGCACACTAGACATGGCTGCTGCAGAGCATATCGAGGGAGGCGAGGGGGCCCGGCTGGTCTCTGGCTGTTGGGAGGCGAGGGGGCCCGGCTGGTCTCTGGCTGTTGGGAGGCGAGGGGGCCCGGCTGGTCTCTGGCTACTGTGAGGCGAGGAGGCCCGGCTGGTCTCTAGCTGTTGGGAGGCGAGGGGTCCCGGCTGGTCTCTGGCTGTTGGGAGCATCTCTTACCTCATCATGGGCTTAGTCCTGCATTCTCTCTGTGTAAGCTCTGCAGACTGTCCAAGTCACAGCTGATGTTTTCCAAACCTTAGCGAGATCTTAAGACTGTCAGGAACAGTGAAGATCTCATTCAGTGTAAGTGTGATCTTATCTTTTAAAACTCCTGAATTTTGGTGAGGCATCGTGGCATGCATCAGCATTTGGGGAGGTCCATCTGGAGGACCTCTTGAGGTGGGGAGTTCAAGACAAGCCTGGACAACATACTAAGACCCAGTCTCTATAAAAAGTGAAAACATTAGCCAGGCATAGAGGTGTGCATCTGTAGTCCCAGCTACTTGGGAAGATCACTTGAGCCCAGGAGTTGGAGGCTGCACTCCAGCCTGTGTGACGGAACCAGATCCTGTCTCTAACCCTGCCCTGCACTGAACTCCTGAATTTTAATAAAGCGAAATTTCTGTGGAATTAAGATATGCCATCTCATGGCCAATATAATTTCATCTAGCATTTTTTAGCGTATTTTTTAAAAAAAATTGTGCTTTTTATGCTTGCGATTGCTAGGGTGTCCCAAGCAGATGCCACAGCATGGGGAATGTCCTGTTCACCAGGGAAACCCTGTCCTGAAGTCTATTGGGATCGTTGATTAGGTTACTTTTGAGCCAATCTGAAGACATTTTGGAAAATGTCCCAGTAAAACAAAATTTTCTGTTTAGCCCAACAAAAAAACGTGCTAGATGTTGGTGTTTTTAGTGTGGTGGTTTCTGTGGGTTTGTTGTGTGCCCTTCACAGTGGGTGGTGACAAAGTGCTGTGAGGTCCAGAAGTTTCCTGTCCTCAGGGAGCTCGCGGCTCTCTGGGTAGATGGAGAAGAGGCGTCTGATGTTCTCTTTGTGTATTGTGGTGGTGCTGCAGTAGTGCGCAGAGAGCAGCCTGGGGGCATCTTGATGGGACAGAGACGCCTGTGGGCTGGCTGTGGGCACTGCTTCTGGGCTGCCGTCCTGTGGTCCACACTCTATTTCCGGCACTCTCTCTCCCTTGATTCACATGGTCATGTGGCTTGAGATTGACTATGGTGTGAGTTGTAGGATGCGTTTAGTGTCTAGAGAGATCATTGCCCTTTGGGCTGTGGTACCCTTTACAATAACCTATGAAGTTAAACATCTTCCGCACATTTTGAGAAAGGAGAGAGGACTCTTTCCAGGGTCAGCTTTCTTTTGCCCAGTTCTCCAGAATTTAGAATGGAAATGTTGAAAACCTTTGCAGGCCATGCCTCCCAGGGCAGAAACGGCATCTCTAGGGAACCCCATGATGGGTTGAATAGCACGAGGGGCCAAGGGGAGTTGCTGTAGTTTCTGTTTTCTCTGCTCGGCTTGGCAGTACCCATTTTCTGGAGGATTTATTCTGCAGTTAAGGAGGTAGCAAAAGTGGTCTTCTACCCCATGGGATGTCAGGGGTCCCAAGAAGAGGGCTCTCATTTGCTGTTCCTCAGTGATTCTGGGCCCCAAAGGTCTCTTGGAGAGAGATCAGCACTTTTCCAGTCCTGAGGACACCACAGACAGAAGGGTGAGCAGGGCCATGCCCTCCCACGGAGGGGCTGCTCCCAAGGCAGCACAGCTTTGGTTCTGGGGCTTGGCCCCATATCCAAGGAGTGTGGTGACATCCTAACGTGTAAAGTGGACATTCTATGAAAGCATAAAGTTGAAGTCCCTGGTTGAGATTCTGGCTAAGTCGCAGTGTCTCTGACAGTCTTTGAAGCATCGAAGCACAGTCAATATTCCTTGTAATTCATTTTTATGCCCCTTCTGCCCCCTCTGATCAGTTGTTAGAAAGCAGGTTCTTTCTGGCAGGGGTGGAGTGAGAGGAGAGGAGACAGTGCTTGTAGGCAGCGGCTGGGGTGTTTTGACTGTGCAGACAGACCGTCGTGATCCAGCGTGAATATGCGTGCGTTTGTGTTTTCTCTAAGTCAGCTGTATCCGAATGTGACTGTTTTATGGCTTTTGTTTCTCCACTACCATCTCTGAACAGGTAACAAGTGTGAAACCAGGTCATTGAGTTTAGATGCGTGAATCGGACAGCTCTTCACCGAGACACCTTGCAGGTCTGTATGCGCTGCGTGCACGGGGGCAGGCAGGGCCAAGTCGGAGCTGGCTGGGACAGTGACTCTCCCCAGCCCTCCCATGCTGTCACTCCCATGGGGGAGTAATGGGAGGGCAGTTGTTTGTGGTGCGTTTCGGGATTGAATCATGGCTTTAGAATACTTGGTACTGTAAGTCCGGCTGCTTCACTAGGTGAGAAGTCTGGGATAAACGTCCCTGCCCCCTCAGTGTCTCTGAGTTGCACGTGAATTTTCAACCCCATCTCATCACTGTCGACTCCACTGATCCCCTTTTGAATCTGCTGATGGTGGACGGGAGGCAGTCACGTTGCAGCAGCTGTGGGCAGGGACCACACGGTGATGGTGACAAATGGCCTCTTCTTTGAAGGCTTAATCATTTAACCTGAATACATAGCAAGACGTTTTTGCCATCAAAAGGAAGAGATCTGTGGTGGCTTAAGATACAGCTATTATTCTAGAAGAGCAAGTTATATCTTTTTCTTTAGAAGTGAGAAAGAGCCAAAGTTATCTTACGTAATTAACACCCTTCAATTGCAAGTGAGGTCACAGCCCCAGTGAGGTGGAGCTTCAGCAGGCACCATCCTTTTATCACAGCTGCCCATCCAGAGCAGGCCCCACACTGGGGGACAGGGTGGAGGACATGGATGTGGTGGGGCCAGTTAGAAATGAGTGCTCTGATGTGCCGGGAGGATTCTGGCTGTGCTCTGTTCACATGACAATTGAGGTTAGGACGGCCTCCCTGCTGGCTTGTGTGCCAGCCCAGTGTGTAGAAGAGGTAAAAAAAAGGTTATCTTTTCAGTTTGGTTTTACATGGAAAAGCTGAGAGATTGTCAGTAAAAGTGAATTCTGTCACTAGAAAATGCTCAGGACCAAAGAGCATGCTGGGGACTGGCTGCTCAGACTGCGGGACCTGCATAAATGGTTTGTCACAGTCAAGCACGGTGGAAGGCGAGCATTTGATTCATAGGTCAGTGCTTCTGCCCTGAAATAAATGCATCATGAATCTTTGTTTGCAGACTGAGAGAATGAACCAATAACGCCCCTAAGAGAAGTTTAAACAAAGATATCGGTGGTCGTGAGATGCCTACTTGGCATTTGGACTTTGTAGAAATTCAGGATGTTTTCTCTCCTGCCCTGGGTACACCCACACGTGTGTTCATAGAGTGTGCCCCGGTTCTGGAGAGCTGTGCTAGGGCCTTGCCACCGGGAGACCTCAAAGCTGATTCTTCATGGGCTCCTTCTGCAGAGTCAGCCCCACGTCAGCTGCACATGTGGGGTCACACTGTACCCGAACCCCAGGAGACCCAGCAGCCACTGCATTTGGAAGCCTGATATGGGCACAGGGCTTCTTGGCCACCTGTCCACAAGTCAGCTGTGTCATGCCTGTCACCTATTGTTACTGATGACGCAAAACACAGCTTCCCAGGTCCAAATAGTTTATGCATGGGCTTAAACCCATAGGAAAAGGAGGATGAATTTTAAAGGATCAATGGGTACCTTGAAATGCTGAGCATCTTACACTGAGTGTGCCTCAGTGGAGGTGGTGGGGGGACTGCAAGTGGGAGTGTCTGTTGTTTTAGGCAGCACATGTTCCTAAATGCCTGGCACAAGGAGCCCAGCTGCTGTTGCTTAACTACACTATAGGGGTGAACTGTGATGCCTATTGTGGTATTTGTGCTTTTAATGACTATATAATAGAATTTTATTGATGCGTTGTCTGAGAGATTCAGTACTGACAAAGGCAGAATTCCTGGAGTTGAAACCAGGTGCCCTGAACGACCATTGATGCCCCCGTTTGCCCAGCTGAGAGCAGACCAGGGTTCACCCTTTTGTGGAGGGCTCCTGCATGCTGGGGGTAGCTCCCCGTGTCCCTCCAGCTCAGTCTCCTGAATGCCCTGTGGGCTTAGGCCAACAAGAAAGGAAGAAATGTGGTGTGACAGGTTGTGTAGAAGGAATGGAATGCAGGAAATTGTACTCTGCAAGAACAAACTCCCTTCCCTTTCTCTTTTCCCTTCCCTTCTCTTCTGTTTCCCTCCCCTCCCCTCCCCTCCTCTGCCCTCCTCCTCTGTTGCCCTGGCTAGAGTGCATCATAGCTCACTGCAGCCTCAATGCAATTCCACTGCCTCAGCCTCCCTATAAGCTGGGACTATAGGTGCCCACCGTCATGCCCGGCTAATTTTTCTATTTTTAGTAGAGACAGAGTCTCGCTCTTGCTGAGGCTGGTCTCGAACTCCTGAGCTCAAGGGATCCTTCTGCCTCGGCCTCCCAGAGTGCGGAGATTACTGATGTGAACTGCTATAACTCTTAAGCATGAGCCTGTGTAATGATTTGGGGTCCTCTGTCAGGATAGGCTCAGTCTTTTAGGGACAGACTGGGTGGCTTAAACAATAGTGATTTATTCTCCCTCAGATCTAGAGGCTGGAAGTCTAAGATGGAGGTGCTGTCGGGACTGGCCCATGGTAAAGCCGCTGTCGGGACTGGTCCATGTAAAGCCGCTGTCAGGACCAGTCTGTGTAAAGCCTCTGTCGGGACTGGTCCATGTAAAACCACTGTCAGGACCGGTCCATGGTAAAGCCGCTGTCAGGACTGGTCCATGGCAAAGCCGATGTTGGGACTGGTCCGTGTAAAGCCACTGTCGGGACTGGTCCGTGTAAAGCCGCTGTCGGGACTGGTCCATGTAAAGCTGCTGTCAGGACTGGTCCATGTAAAGCCGCTGTAGGGACCGGTTCATGTAAAGCCGCTGTCAGGACTGGTCCCTGGCAAAGCCGCTGTTGGGACTGGTCCGTGTAAAGCCGCTGTCAGGACTGGTCCATGTAAAGCCGCTGTGGGGACTGGTCCATGGCAAAGCCGCTGTCAGGACTGGTCCATGGCAAAGCCGCTGTCAGGACTGGTCCATGTAAAGCCGCTGTCAGGACTGGTCCATGGCAAAGCCGCTGTCAGGACTGGTCCATGGCAAAGCCGCTGTCGGGACTGGTCCATGTAAAGCTGCTGTCGGGACCGGTCCATGGCAAAGCCGCTGTCGGGACCGGTTCATGGTAAAGCCGCTGTCAGGACTGGTCCGTGGTAAAGCCTCTCTTCAGGTTTGCGGCTGCTGCCTTCCCTGTGGTCCTCAGGTGGCCTCTTCTGGGTGGAGAGGCTGTAATCTGTGGTGTCCTTCCCTTTTCCTGTAATGACACACCAGCCCCATTGGATTGGGGCTCACCATGTGGCCTCAGATAACCTTAGTTGGTTCCCTAAAGGCTCTTTCTCCAAACACATTGGAAATTAGGGATTCAGCACATGAATTTGGAGGGGGGCACAGTTTGGTCTGCAGAAAGCACTAGGTGATGGTGTAGTGAGAAACAACCCAATATCAAATGGCTTGTGACAAAAAGAGTTCATTCCTTAATCACACTGCTCCCCCAGCACAGGCCAGCTCGGGGAACCCTGCTCACCCTGTCGTCCTGGACCTCCAGCAGATAGAGGTGCCATGTCGGCATGAGCCTTCAGCCCTTTAAAATAGACTCCGGGGAGTCTTGACCCCGTGGAAGTCTCCAGCCCGGGGTTGGCCTCTCTGCCCACATACCCATCAGGGAGTGGTGCCGATGGCTGACGGGCCCCATGGTGTTTTCTTAGGAAACTGTAATAAAGCAGTGGAAAGTATCCTTTCACTGTTACACATGCAGCTTATATGCAGGATTGTATTATTAACACAATTTAAAATAATAAAAGCAACAAAATTTCGAAATTAGGACAAAAGGTCACATGTGATTCCAGTGTTCTCACCCAACCACTGTCCCTTCTGTGCCTTCCCTTTTGGTCTTCCCAGACTTTTTAATAGTGTTTTCTGCAGTATTATTGCACATGGCTGTGTGAGGCGCGTGCACTCTGTAGGCTGGCGCACCCTTGGACTTGTCTTCCGTTTGCTGTGGTCCTGGGCAGGTGGCTTCCCCTGCTGTGCTCCCTGTCTCCATCTGTCCACTGAGATGCCACCTTCCCTGTGAGCAGGTCTCCTGTGGAGGGGCCTGGCTGTTGTGGCCTTTTGTGGGGCACTGTTTACTGCTCACGGTTCTCACTGATGCATTTAATTCTTCATTTTGCTTCATGGTCTGAACGGGAATTCCTTCCCTTTGACAGAAGACCCTGTCCCTGTTGCTGGCCTGGAGAGGATGTTCATAGCCATCCGGGCTGAGTGACTGTGGGCCCTGTGAGGCTTCTACAGTTTAGAGGGGCCTTCGCTGCAAGTGCCCAAGGGTGGGGGGACACTGTGCCGTTAGTGTTTTCTGGTGTTGAAGAGTCATACAGCCTTTCTCGGTTGCCCTGGCCACTCTGGGAGCTCTGTCACTGGCCAGGGCGGTGCATCTGGGACCTGCATCTTGGCTTTCCTCGTGTCCTCGGACTTGGAGGAGACCCTGGCAGGCCTGTGTGGGCTTCCAGGTGGGTGGAACAAAAAAGCCGGGCTGTGTTTAGCACAGAGGTGGACATGGCTGAAAAGATACTTTAGAAGGACACAGTCTGTGGCCTCAGAGATTGGGCAGTGTCATCTGGCCAGAGGAAGCCACCCAGGTCCTGAAGGCCACTGTCCTGGCCCTGGAAGCCTCCTTGTGCTATCTGGGGGCATCTGAGCCTCCCTCGGAGGGTGTTTCCATCTGCAATAACAGCTTCCAGATGGGTTTTGAGCTTCAGTTTATCTTGGTGATGTTTTGGTTTATATTATTTACAGTGGATGGTTGAGAAATTTTAATCCATAAATTAACATTTTTTTTTCCTATTGTATTTTACTTGGGAAATTTTGCAGAGGCAGATGTTTGCTAAGGACACCACTTGCTATGTTAGAAGGTACAGGTTCTGGAACCAGAGGGGACCTAAGTTCAAGTTCCTGTTTTGCCTGTCAGCTTTACTGTGGCCTCCCTCTTCTGAAAAATGGGGAGAGTGGGAACTAACTCCCTTGAAGGGCTATTGTGAAAATAAGCACAAATTAAGAGCTGTTATTGGAGAAGGCAGAGGACTGATAATGACTTTTCTATTTTATTTATTTATATTTTTAGAGATAGCATCTTGCTCTTTCACCCAGGCTGGAGCACAGTGGTGTGATCACAGCTCACTGCAGCCTCCAACTCTTGGAATCAAGCCATCCTCCTACCTAGGCCTCCCCAAGTACTGGGACTGCAGATGTGAGCAACGGTATCCACCTCCACTTTCCTATTTTATATTTCAAATAAATGAATGCTTTCATCCATTTATTCATCTGTTGAGTCTACTGGGGTTTACTGGGGGCCTCCTGTATGCCAGGGTGTGTAATGGCTGGGACACAAACACCAGTACAATCCCATCCCACCCCAAACATCCAGATGGGACTGCAGAGCCCACTCAGGGCCTCCTGATGCCTGCCCATGGATCTGTCCCACAAGAGAGAGTCCTGTATGCCTGGGTAGCAAGGGTTGGGGTGCCCAGAACCTCTGATGTCCCTCTAGCCTTAGCTTGCACTGGACTCTCAGGGCTGGTTGCTGTTCACAGCTGTAGGTGATGTGGCTTGCACTGGCCAGCAGAGGTGGTTTCTGCTCCAGTGGCATCCTCAGAATGCCACACTGGGTGATGTTTCCACCTGGTTATTACAGTGTTCTCCAGGGAGATTTCATAGAGATCTTCAAAGCCAAAGGCAGTGGTGCTGTGACAGCAGGCTGAGGTTGGCTACTCAGCTGGCTGAGGCTGAATGGTGGTGGATTAGCCTGGGAGTGGAGGGGGACACCCAGGCCTGAGCCGGGAAGGAACTCTGGCCATCCATGCTGCCCATGTCTTGCCAGGAAGATTAAAATCTGTGGGAATAATTGCAGGATGAGCATCCCTAGTCAGAAAATCCAAAAACTGAAATCTGAAATGCCCTTAATCTAAACTTTTGAGTGCCACCATCATGCCACAGGTGGAAAACTCTATACCTGACCCCATGTGCTGAGTCACAGTCAAAACCTAGCCAGAACTTTGTTTTATGCACAAAATCGCTAAAAATACTATATAAAATTACCTTGGCCTCTGTGTATAAGGAGTATGTGAAACAAAAATGAACTTGCTATTTAGGCATGGACCCCCTCCCCAACATACCTCATCGTGAACATGTAAATATTCTAAAATCCGAAAAAAATCAAGATCTAAAACTCTGGTCCCAAACACTTCAGATATGGGATCCTCAACACGTGTACACAGGAAGCACCATTAAAACACACAAGTTGGAGACTACAGGCCATGCTGTGTGATCAGTGAGGCAGAGATGTCCTGGAGGCTCGATAGGGAGGCCGCCTGGGGAGACTCCTTCAGCCTGGCTGCACGTGCGTCCATGTGCTGTTTTCTGACCCATTTGGACTTTTAAAAGATGGTAATAAAACGGTATAGAAATAGCATAAGGCTCTGTGTGTGTTTTTCCATTTATCTTCTTTTTGTCTTTCTATTGGTTGGTTGACAATAGGAGGGGCAGGGCCGTGGGGCCAGACCTCAGGAAGGAGTTTGAGGGTCAAGCGCTAATGGGTCTATTATTTCACCTGTCTTCTAATATCTGTGGTCTTCAGAAGGGAGGTTGAGCCCCATGCTTTGCATCCTCACTTGCATTAGGACCTGGCTGAGTCAGCATCAGCATGTGACTGATGTGCCTGGAGCAGGACGCCAGCCCAGGTTGGCTTCGTAGCAGGGGCCACAGGCTGTGTCTGCAGCCTTCCCCCAGTGCTTGTGCTGTGCTCTTAAGTACTTGTCCTCAGCTGTGCAGCGGTGAGCAGGGTGGGCAGGGCTTCAAGAGATGTTTAGACTGTAATCCCAGCATTCTGGGAGGCTGAGGAGGGTGAATTGCCTGAGCTCAGAAGTTTGAGACCAGCCTGAGCAAGAGAGACATCCCCATCTCTGCTAAAAATAGAAAAACTAGCTGGGCATTGTGGGGGTGCCTATAGTCTTAGCAACTTGGGAGGCTGAGGCAGGAGAATCACTTGAGCCTGAGTTTGAGGTTGCTGTGAGCTGTGACACCACAGAACTCAATCCCAGGGTGACTGAATGAGACTCTGTCTCAAAAAAGAAAAACACATTCAGACATACCCTTGAATGTTTCTTCCTATTTCAAAGAGTGCAAGTTTGGGTCTTTTTCTCTCCACGGTGAAACTTGTGTCCTTGTGGTAAACAGCTGTTTAAAGCACTAGCTCACACCCGGGAGCTTGAGAGCCTCCTCCCCTGCCACGGTCCCCCTGGGAAGGAGAAGCAGGTCCTGCTGGCACCACTTGTGTTCTGTTTGAAGGAGAGCACTCTGCTCCTGCTGATGTACAGTACAGCTCTTTACTTGCACTCAGCTATTTTCTTTGTTGTTGTTTTTTTCCTTCTAAGTCTAAAGTCTTTGAGGACAGGGCCTCTGTCCAGACAGCCATGTGGCACTGAGGCCATAAAGCCAGCCGCGGCTCCCATGGGTGGGCAGGTGGTTCTGCTGCACCAGGGCAGAGCTGGATGTCATCAGTGGGATCTCTGCTCGTGTCAGCCTCAGCTTCCTGAGCAGCTTTTGGAAGATCCCCAGTGAAATACATTGGGAAAGTCCAGCCTTGAAAAACAAAGGAAATAAGGTCTGAGTTTGTGCATTTATAGGAAAATGTCATAGCCTGCCTGTTACATGTGAACGAGGGAAGATTTGGGAAATCTTAGAACACAGTGGCTGTATAATAGATGGGTTAAGAAGATACTTTTGTGTTCAGTAATGATGGTGCTAATTAGTCAGCATCAGCTGTGCAGTCTATTGTATAAAGTGTGAAGTCACATGTCTTCTGGTTTAAAATGCTCTCTTCGGAAGCTAGTATAAATATGTTTGTTTTATAGTATATATAATAGAGAATAATACAAATAATAGAAGAAGTACAAAATTAATTTTTTCTGGCTTTGACATACATTATGATTTCTTCGAAGGGGAGACTTAATGTCTTTTTTGAATTATTTATAGTTAGCATTGAAATGATTTTGTGTTTCTTGCATATCCCAGCTGTTGGAGGGTTGTTTTCTTGGTGGGGAGTGGCAGTGGATGGGAGTGAGGTACGTCCAGCACCAGAGGACAGGCACGGGAGCTGCTTAGAGCTGAGCATCTCAGCGTGGAAAATCTGGGAAGCATCAGATTTGGACGTGGGGCTGCTGTGTTCTGCCATACTTTCTGGGAGGATTGGGTATTTGGCTGCAGAGAGAATCTTGGTCTCCTTAAGGATTGCTGACCTGGTGAGCATTCACAGAGCAGCCTTGAGAAATGAAGAGGTTCCCAGGCCTGGGGCACAGGGCGGCTGTGCTGCACTAGGCGAGAGTGCAGGCTGGTCTGCCGGCTGTGCAAGGTGCTGGTGCTGAGTCTGATGACTAGCTACAGGGGCTGGAAATGTGGAGCGTTCTGGCGGCTCAGAAGACTTTCCCAGAAGACACAAGGAACAGGCTTTGTGGAGAGACGGATGCACAAGTGTGAGCCGGCAACTGGCATTCTAGATTCGCCGTGGCCCAGGAGGGCCCAGTGCTGAGACTGGAGCCGGGCATCTGTGTGCGGAAGGCAGAATCCTGGTGGATACTTGGGATAATTGGACACTGCATGTCTGGGCTTTCACTTCAGCTGCCATTGAACCAAGTGCCTCCTGGGCTTTGAGAGTAGCTTCTAACAGGAGAGGACAGGCAGGACAGAAGCCCTAGGGCTGAAAGCAATAGTTCAATTTGCCACAGAAGGATTTCTACTTTCACTGAAAGCAGTGCAGCTTGTAAACCAATTTCCCCACAAAAAGGTTCTAGTAAAGCTGGAAAAGCACAAAGAAAGGTGACCAGGACCGGGGGGCTGGAATTAGAGAGAAGGGAGGTCATTGCGAGAGTTTCCGTCTAATGTATTTTAGAGTTTCGTAAGGTGTTCGGGGCAGGTGGGCAGAGAAACCAAACTGAAAGTGGCTTCTGAAAAATGGGGATCCTGCGTGGGGCTTGTGGCAGTCGTGTGGGACTGGGAGGCAGAACTTGGAGTTCTGGCCACAAAGGCAGTGTGACTGAGACCGAGGTCGTGGGGAGGCAGGAGGGCCCAGCGATTTGCACTGCTGCTTTCTTCAAGGCACCTGCCGAGGTTTTAACCACTCAGGGCCTAAAAAGTAAAGGCTGTCGTCTCCTTTTAAATACAGTTATTTTCAGCCAAAAAAGTAATTTGATTCATAGAAAAGTCACAGTAAATAGTACGGATGGTCTGTAGTTATGGTGAAAGCTGTGAAGAGGGCACTCAAGTGACTGAAATTTTGGAAATTCTAAATGACGTGGCTTTCTAAGGTGGACCACTCAAGGGACCATAGTGTTCCAGCTCTGAGACCTGGGAATCAGTGCTCAGGTCACAAGACATTGCCCAGGGTAATTTTGTCTAATTATTATTATTGTTATAATTTTGTAATAAAAATGTCCTTGACTTCTACCCCCAAAGAAGGGATGAAAAAAGACCAAAGCCTACAAACTATGTATGGCTCATTCAGACCGTAACCCACGTGTGGCTCATTCACAGACCATGACCCGCGCGTGGCTCATTCACGGACCGTGACCTGCGTGTGGCTCATTCGCAGACCATAGCACATTTTCATTATGGCTTGGACAGAACGGAATCCACAGTGTTGCAGGGTTCACAGCTGCTTCTAATGATCTGAGATTGCAGTTTGTGACGAGATGGTGCATTCCATTATGTATCTTGTTAGAAACTCTTCTGTAGTTTCCTACAACGTTTCTGCTTACAAGAGAGGATGCTGTGCCTCTGATGGAAGCAGAATCCCCGCCCGTCTCTCAGCGGCATCTATGACGAGGCCGGCCTGCCTTTGAGTTTGTGCTGATTCTCAGTGGACTGTACCAGGAAGTCCTATGCTGACACGTTCTGTTGCCTCTTCTCTAGTTTTCTTTTACGCTGCTTCCATCGAGGAGGGAGCCTCATGAACTGAAACATGGAGACGCCATCACTGAGGGATGACAACCTCGGCTGTGTCTGGGCTTCCCTCCAGGGACTGCGGTTCCTGAGTGCTGCCGCTCCCTGTGGTCAGGGATTCCTCTTGCAGATGGTCACCCCCAGCTCTACTTGAATTCTTTCAGTAACTCCCCACCTAAGAAGGTAGCATAATCCTATTTCTGGAAAGCTTTAATTTTGGAAATCTCTTGTTCATGTGGAGGTGAAAAATCTGACTGTGATCCCCACTAGTGCAGCTCCGTGGAGTCCGGAGGTCACAGGCCTTGGGGGTGCCGAGCTGCAGTGAGAGGAAGGGGTAGTGCTGCCCTTGAGCACACTGCATGTTGACCCCAGGGCTTCCTTCGAGGTGTGATGAATGCCCACTGCATCAGGTAGGGTAAGCTGTATTCACACTTAACTCAGGACTGCACAGGCCAACAGGAATGCTGCAGGCTCCCTCCTGAATGAGACCCACCAGGAAGCTGCCTCTCCAGGTTGCTGGAACACTAAGCCTTGGCTGTGTTGGGTGGTGAAAGATGATTTGGAAGGTGGCACAAATGGACTGTGTGTGAGCCAAAGTGAGTTGGGGGGGACAGCGTGATCTGAGATAATTGGCTTTGCAGCCCTTGTCTCTTGCTCTCCCCATGTATTTACAGGGTCAGAGAGCAGAGGTTGGTGCATTTCTATCCAGAGCGTCCTGCGGGGTTCTGAGATGGTTGCTTCCTCGCTGGGCCGGCCGGCAGACGCCTGCCCACTGCAGAGCAGGCTTCCTTCCCTGTACCCCGAGGAGGCTGCACCCTCAGGAGCTGCCGCTCACCACAGAAACCTGCTTATTGCTGGTGCACGGTCCGGCTTCCCCTGCAAAGTTCTGACTCTGTGACTGCAGACGCAGCCCCAGACTTTATCAGCATGTGTCCAGGCTGTCCCTGTGTGACCGTTTAAGTCATAGTTTCTTTGCTTTTATGGCTGTTTATTCTCTTTTGTGCTCTATTCATCTCTCTCTTGATGGTTTACAGCTCTGAATTACTTTGTGTTCTCCTTTTTCTAATCTTTTCCATACAGTTTTATAAAACTCTTCTTCCAAAAATAAGGTATTAAGAATAAACACAAAAATTTAAAACTTACAGTGCTTGGAGGGCAACGCAGGAGGATCCCCCTGAGTCCAGGAGTTTGAGAACAGCCTGGGCAACATAGCAAAATCTCTTCTCTGAAGAAAGTTTTTATTTTATATTTTATTTTATTTTTATTTTTTGAGACAGAATCTCCGTTGCCCGTGGTAGAGTGCCATGGTGTCACAGCGCACAGCCAACCTCAAATTCTTGGGCTTAAGTGATTCTCTTGCCTCACTTCCCGAGTAGCTGGGACTACAGGTGCCTGCTACAATGCCTGGCTATTTTTCTTTGGTGGTTGTTGTTGTTTAGCAGGCCTGGGCAGGGTTCGAACCCGCCATGGGTTCAGCGCCCTAACCACTGAGCTACAGATGCTGAGCCTTTATTTTTTTAATTTTTTTTGAGACAGAGTCACACTATGTCGCCCTTGGTAGAGTGCCATGGTGTCCAGCTCACAGAAACCTCAAACTCTTGGGCTCAAGCTATTCTCTTGCCTCAGCCTCTCTTGTAGCTGGGACTATAGACGTCTGCCACAACGTCTGGCTATTTTTTGTTTGTTTATTCAGCAGGCTTGGGCCAGTTTCGAACCCATCAGCCCCGGTGCATGTGGCCATTGCCCTAACCTCTGAGCTATGAGCTCTGAGCCATGAAGAAAGCTTTTTAAATGGCTGTCACTTCTTTATTTTTAAAACCCATTGGATTACTCACTTCTTTTTGTGCTCAACTTACATGTCACAGATCAGTTTATGGAAAATGTAAATTTGTGTAACACAAAGGCTTAGATTCAGAGCTTTCATTTTTCTTTACAAACAGTTATGAAGTCGGGAGCAGCATCTCTTTGGATCACTGCTGTTGTGACGCTTGGTCAGCAGCGGAAACAGTGGGCAGAGAAGTAAAAAGCGACTTTCACACTCCTCTGAAAAAGCTTTGCTTTCAGTCTTTAGAAATTGGTCTTTTAAAAGATGTGTCTTTATACATCTTTATTTTTCTTCATACATGTTCTTTGTGTGTTTGCTTTCATGAGTTTTTTCTTTTTTTAATCATAAGCTTCTGAAAGTGAGATTTTGTATAGTATGGATGGTGGGACTAGCAGGTAGTGAGTATTTTGGAATATTTGATTAACTTCTTCATAGTGGTATTGTTTCTTAGTGAACATTGATAATAACAAAGAGAAGCGATTTCAGGAAAGGATTTATCTTCAAAAGGCCGTCAGAGTTAGTATACCGAATCTTGAGTTCTGTACATTTAGCTCCATTAACCATCTTGGGTACAAGTGTGTCTTTTTTGGACAAGGTTCTGAAATAATTTACTTAGTAAGTGCACACTGAGACCCTCTCGTGTGAAGAGCAGTGGCAGGAGTGAGGAGGAGGGAGAGGCAGCCTTGGGGGTGTGGGTGATGCCTCCAGCCCGACTGTTGATAGGGAGCTCGGGGTATGTCCAGGCATGAAAGGAAGGCCTGCCCTGGGCCCTGGCTGGAGTCCCTGTCCGAGAAGTGACACTTGCAGTCATGGGTGTGGCCATCTGCGGGAGGTCGATGGCAGAACTTTGACACAGCGAGGAAGACCAGGAGTGCCGGAGACCTGTGAGAGGGGCTCTGAGCAGCGCCCCACCCACCGCACACCACAGCCTGTTTTGTACCAGTCTGTCCTCCCGTCTGCATTTGCCCTGTTAAAAGGTGACCTGGGGACTCCGTTCCTCACTCACTTCTTGTCTGTTTCTCCCTGCTTGTGATCAAGCCCCTACCTCTCACTTCAGCACCCTCCAGGTGGGCCCATCTGAAGGTGCTTTGTGGCCTGTGCTCAGCTCTATTGCGTCCTCACTTACCCAGATGCTGTTGTGTGCTCTGAGGTAGCCTCACTTTCCTCTTCTGTGAAACAGGCACAGCAGTGCATACCCTACATGGTCACATGTGGTTAAATGGGGCCAAATGCTTGGGGCCACAGTGCAGCCTAGTGGGTGCACATCTTATTGTCATTGCTGTGACTGTCTCCAGTAAGCCCCATGCTACTCAGTAGCAATGAGCCAGCTGCCTGACACCCACAGAAGCCACTGTGATGGCACCAGGTTTAGAGAAAAGTAAAGAGATATTGCAAGTTGACCAGCGAGGAAATAGGGGCAGCCTCAAAGCTGGGTATTCCATCTGGACTTGGTGGTCAGCTGTATAGATAAGGGAGAGCAGGCTGATGTGTAGAGCAGGGTGTTCCTGGGCATGTGGACCCCCCACTTTCAGCTTCTAGCCATGTCTCCATCTTTGGTTCTGTGGAGGGGTCTGACCTCCATTGCAGGTGTTGTCTGAGGTTGCTCTGCAGCGTGGCCTGCAGCTTCCTGGATCTGTGCCTGTGAGACAGCTGGACGTGTCACCAGCAGAGTGTGGCCAGATCAGCCCAGGCCAGCTGTTATGCATCCTTGGCACCCTGAGGGTCCCCCTCATGTGCTTGTTCCCACACGTCAGTGTCGTGTCCTGGTCCACTGCTGTTCTGCGTGACGTGTCTGCAGGCTGAGGACACCATCGCAGGGCCTTCTCCCCCTGGGTTTCTGATGGGGGACACACTGTCTTCTGAACACAGGGCGATGGCAGCAAGAAAGGTGGCAACTGTGCTGCTTTCCTAAGCGTTCTTTAGGTACTAATTCAGGACTTCTCCCCACAGCCCTGCACGGCTGTCCTCTCCACACGACAGGTGGCCCCTGGCTGACAGTAAGCGCAGGTACCATTGAGTAGCTCCATTCCTACCATGAAGAAGGAAGGAACTTGGAACTGTGGACAGGCTAGGACTGGGAAGGGCACACCTCAGGCGAGTCTTCAAATCAAAGCCAGATGTCAGGGAAGTTGGAGGGGAGATTTCCATATGGTGTATGTATTTTATTTTTCTTAATTAAAAATTTTGGTGCTAAATGGAAATGGTACTCTGTGGCTTAGGGGATGAAGCAAAGTTTGTTTCCAAGGGCAAGGGCCTCGCTCATTTTAAAGAGAAAGCAAGTGGCTGTTGAATTATGTGAAACTGGAGATGATGGAAACTGGGTCTGAAGGGGCCCAGAGACCCCAGGAACACAGGCTGGAGAAATAGCGTCTTCCTGCTGGGGAATCACTGGGCTCTAGTGTGGGGACTTCACAAGCATGTCCAGTGTTGGTGGCTCTCCCGCTTCATTAGGCTGT
Source organism: Nycticebus coucang (assembly GCF_027406575.1). NCBI lineage: Eukaryota > Metazoa > Chordata > Mammalia > Primates > Lorisidae > Nycticebus > Nycticebus coucang. The sequence continues at coordinate 1,258,207 of NC_069798.1, forward strand.
CATTGCTGTGCTCTGAGGTGCTGTCCTTGTCCCATTTGTGAGGGGACCTTTAGCATTCATTGAGCATCTGCTTTGTGTCAGGGACCATGCTATGTCCTGTGTTCTTCATAGTAATTGTAGAATATATTATGGTGTTTGTTTTTGCCTTCAATTTTTAAAATATGCCTTTTAGTCAAGAGGCTCCATATCATGTAAAATGTATTTACTGGAAAATTCCCCTCCTATCCCTCTTCCCCATTCATCTAGTTCTTCTACGCCAAAACATTTATTTTTATTTTCTTGTGTGTTCATCCCCAAATTTTAAGCATATAAAATCAAATAGGAAAATATGTTATGATTTACCTTTTATGTACAAGTCATAGCTTCTAGATACATGTTTTCTACCTTATGTCATTTCAGTTTCTCTCGGAAGTCCTTAAGTGTCAGCTCACTAAGAGCAGCCTTATTCTTTTTTTTCTTTTCTTTTTTTATAGCTGCATACATTTAACTGTATTGAATGGATATACCAAGATTTTTTTTCCTACTGTTAATAGGATCTGGTTGTTTATAGTACAAAGGCATTATTTGCAAACAGATATGATATTGTAAATGTTTGAGTTGTTTCTAAGTAATTTTTTATTATGCTGGTGCTGCAATGAAATAACCTTATCTATAAATATTTTCCCGAATGTTAATATGCCTTTGTAGTTTTAAGTTCCGAGAGTGAAATTGCTGGGTGAAAGGTGTTATGTGCATTTGCAGGCTGTACCAATTCACCACCAACAAACTAGAGTCCTCTGTCTACATCTTTGCCAATAGAGTCTGTTATCATTTCTTTAAAAAATATTTCTGTTAATCTACTAGATAAAAGTGTAATAAAGTCATTTTAATTTGCATTTCTCTTTATTATAAGTCAGATTTAATATCTCTCCATATGTTTATAAGAGTTATTTGTATTTTCTTTTTTTGAACTATCTATTCGTATTCCTTTCCTGTTTTCTGTTGGATCCCTGGTCATCTTGTAGCTCATGTAGTCATATCTATCAGTCTGTACCCATTTTTCCTTTTGTGATTTCTAGATTTAGACTTACTGTTAGAGAATGTCTTTCAAAGTCATAAAAATATTCTCTTGAGGTGGGTGGAGCAAGATGGTGGACATGAAGGATTTTTCAGCTGAGCTCTCCTAGTGCAACTGGGGAAAAAGAGAGAACCCAGTCATACCTGGTGTGGGGACCTTACCCTGAGTTGTAGCTCAGGGAATGAATGATCCAGAGCAGTGGAAATCTGATGAATTAGGCAAGTGATTGTGACTGGCTGGGATCAGCTGGCCTCCCACAGAGGTCAGGGATGGGAGAAAGCCTTTCTGGAGTTTTCAATTGTTGGGGGAAGCTGCACCTTGAGTGGAAAGCTTAGAAAAGTGGGTGGACTTGAACAGATATAGCAACCAAATTTGAATGCTGGTTGAAGTGCATCAGTTTGGCGGCTGGCAAGGCAGCCATACTGGGAAGGTTTTGGTGGCCAAGGGGCTGCCATTGTGGGAAGGTCTGAGAAGGTCTTAGCAGGGGCCTAAAGCACAGCTGTCTTAAATTTCACCTGCCGGGGTCAGAATTTTGCTCTTGGGACAGGCTGAGGGACTCTCACAACCCACAGGAACTGGAGTTAGGGAGCACTGTGAGACCTGCCCCTGAAGGATTCTTGTCAGCTTTAAGATCCCAACAGGGCAGGATCTGAATGTTGAAAAAAACAATGAGGTGATCACTGATGGCAACTAAGTTAGGAATAAGGACCTAGAGAGGTTGCTGGTTGTCTCCTAAAAAAACACAGTACCACCTGGTGTCCTGGTGACATATTGCAATATACTGTCATCAAGAGCAAGGACTTCTATTTATTTGGCCATGAGGAAGAGTTTGGCTTTGCTCAGGCTGAGGCCACTTTAATACCTAAGCTCTGAGACAAGGTAATTTGAAGCAAAAGAGGCAGTGAGAAGGAAAAAGGAGGACAAGTAGGTGAACAAGAAGAAAGAACACATGAGGAACCAACAGAAAAATTTTGGCAACATGAAAAACTAACACAGAGCAACACCCTCAAGGGACCATGAGGTAGCTACTGCAGAAGACTCCACCTACAAAGATTTAGTGGATTTGACAGAAAGGGAATTTAAAATATGGATGATAAAGACAATAAAAGGAATGGACAAGAAAATGGAAAGACAGAACCAAAAGTCAGATGAGAGGTATGTAGAATATAGAAAGGATATGATGGAGCTTAAGGAAATGAAGGAGACAATCAGAGAAAAACTAGGTTAGACCACGGAGAAGAAAGAACCTCAGAGCTAGAGGATAAAGTTTTTGAGTTAACCAAGGTAGTTAAAGAGGCAGGAAAGAAGAGAGAGAAAGCAGAACAGGCACTTAGAGAACTACCAGACTCCACAGCGTTCAAATATGTGGCTAATAGGGATTCCTGAGGGGGATTCCTTGTCCCAAAGGAATGGAAGCCCTACTGAAGATTGTCATAAATGAAAACTTCCTAAGTTTTACTAAAGACCCTGACACACTCCATTCAGATGGAACCCCAGGTCATCTCAACTCAAACAGAGCTTCTCCAAGACACGTGATAATGAACCTGTTAAAAGTCAAGATGAAAAAAAACATTTTGCAAACAGCCAGGGGTAAACACCAACTGACCCACAGGGGTAGAGCAATTAGGATGATGGCAGACTTTTCAACTGAAACTTTCCAAGCTAGAAGAGAATGGTCATCCACCTTCAACATTCTTAAATAAAACAAGCTTCTGTACAGCCAAGGAAACAACAACCAAAGTAAATAGTCAACCTTCAGAATGGGAAAAGATATTTGCATATTATGAATCGGATTCTGGATTACTAGGATGTATAGAGAACTCAAATTAATCAACAAAAAATGACCCAATAATCCCATATATCACTGGGCAAGAGAGCATGAATGGCTCTGAAGAAGACAGATGAATGGCTAACAAACATATGAAAAAATGATCATTCTCCCTAATCATCAGTGAAATGCAAATCCCAACTACCCTGCAATATCACCTGATCCCAGGGAGAATGGCCCACATCACAAAGCCTCAAAGCTGCAGATACTGGCGTGGATGTGAAGAGAAGGGAACATTTTTACACTGCTGGTGGGACTGCAAAGTAATACAACCAGCTTGGGAGGGAGTATGAAGAATCCTCAAAGAACTCAAACTAAACTTCCCATTTGATCCTCCAATCTCATGGCCAGAAAAAACAAAATCCTTTTATCGTAAGGACATTTGCACTAGACTGTTTATTGCAGCTCAATTGACAATTGCCTAATTGTGGAAACAACCTAAATGCCCACCAATCCAGGAATGGATTAACAAGTTGTGGTATATGTATGCCATGGAATACTATTTGGCCATTAAAAAAGATGGAGGCTTTACATCTTTTTTATTAACCTGGATGGATGTGGAACACATTCTTCCTAGTAAAGCATCACAAGAATGGATATGAAGGCAGTAGATGAGCTAATACATGGTGGGGGAAGGGGAATAAGGGAGTGGGGAAAGGGGAGGCGGGAGGAGGATGGGGGCGTCACGGTGTGTGGCACACCTTTTCAGGGTGGGACACAATTATAAGAGGGACTCTACCTAACGAATGCAATCAGTGTAATCTAATTCTTTGTAGCCTTAATGCTCATCCTTTTCTTAGTCTTGCACCGGTGTTTATTAAGCATTAATAATTAATTATAACAAATAATTATAATAAATTTCTGATCTTGAACTGTGTTTGCATTTTCTGAATAAACTGCACTTGATCATGTTACACTCTCAGTTGAGGTTGGATTCTGCTTGTAATGATTTATGAGTTTTGCGCTGAATGTAATAAATGAATACTGTGCCTTTTGTTTGCTCTCGTCAGGCTTCGATACCAATGTTACATTTGTTTCTAGTAAAAAATAGGGGCTGGCTGTTGTGGTGGCTTGCACCTATAATAATCCTAGTGCTTTGGGAGGCTGAGGCTGGAGGATCACTTGAGGACAGGAGTTTGAGGTTGCAGTGAGCTGTGATCCAGCCTGGGTGACCCTGTCTCTTAAAACAAAACAAAACACCAGACTGATATGATGGTAGAGGGTTGTCAGAACTTATTCACTTTAGTGTCACTTAAGTTGGCATGCAACAGCCACTGCTACATTTGACTGGTTAGAAAAAAAAGAGGCTTCACATTTTCTGTTTTCTGGAGAACTATACAATAGAACCTCCACAGTTGTGCCCTCCTTAAGTTGGCCTAATTTTCATAGACAGAGCATGCATCACACGTACATATCAGTAGGAGGCCTAGTTGCTTATGTTGACCGCCTCTGTGTGTTGGCCAAAGTGCTACAGTCCCTCGGGTGATCAACTTACAGAGAGTCTACCGTATTTGGCATTAGTTGACTGCCTCTTTGAATGGAGGTAGCTCTGACAATTTTGTCTATTTCTTTTTGTTAACATCAGTCAGTTCAGATAGCTTTGCTACGATGAGCTTTGGTAAGTTGTATTTTCTTAGAAACTTCATTCCATCTAGAATTTTTAATTTATTTGTACTGAGTTGAGCAAATGATCCTTTATGGGTTGACTTTTTAAAACAATATACTTTATTTTTTAGAGCAGCTTTAAGTTCACGTCAAAACTGAGCAGCAGCTATGGACAGTTCTCTCGTGCCTCCTGCCTTCCACGGCCTGGTGCCCTCCTGCCGTTGTGCACCGAGTTGTGCACTTGCGATGGCTGATGACCTGCTCTGAGACATTGTCACTCAAAGTCTGTAGTTATGTTGGGCTTCACTCTTGCTGTTTTACATTCTGCGGGTCTGGACAGATGTACCAGACCCGCAGAATGGAATGTGTATTTCCTATTATAGCATCTTACAGAGCCCTGACCTCTGCTGCACCTGTCCGGCCCTCTCCCACAGCTGATTCCTTCACTGTCTCCGTAACTGAGCCTTTCCCAGAATGCTGGTATGGTTGGATTCATACAGTGTGTACCTTTCCAGAATGGCTCCTCTCACTTAGTAAATGCACATTCAGGGTTCCTTCTAGTCATTTTATGGCTCTGTAGCTCATTCCATTATCTGTATGCTCCACAGTTGGTTTATTCATTGTCCTTCTGAAGGACATCTTGCTGGCTTTCCAAGTTTTGGCAAATATAAATAAAGCTGCTAGAAACATCCATGAGTAGGTTTTAGCATGGATGTATGTTTTCACCTCCTTTAGTTAAATACCAAGAAGTGCAATTGCTGGATCATATGCTAGGAGTATGTTTAGTTTTTTAAAAAACTGTTAAACTGGCGGCACCCGTGGCTCAGTGGGTAGAGCCACATACACTGAGGTTGGTGTGTTTGAACCCAGCCTGGGCCAGCTCAAGCAATGATGACAACGGCAACAACAAAACAGAAAATAGCCAGACGTTGTGCGGCGCCTGTAGGCCCAGCTACCTGGGAGGCTGAGGCAGGAGAATCGCTGGAGCCCAGGAGTTTGGGGTTGCCGTGTTGGTGTGAATGCCAATACTGCAGAGATAGCCTTGCAGCCTTCAGGGATAAGCTTGCTCCTGCAATGTTAAGAAATGAGGGCAAGAAACAGACTACACGGCATCATTGCTGTGAGCTGTGACAGCATAGCACTTCACTGGGGGCGACATAGTGAGACTCTGTCTCAAAACAAATGAACAAACAAACAAAAAAACACAACTGTTAAACTGTCTTGCAAAGTAACTGTCATTTTGCATTCTCACCAGCAGTGAGTGAGAGCTCTGGTGCTCCACCCCTCCAGCATTTGGTTTTGTTAGTGCTCTGGATTTTGGCCATTCTAACAGGTGTATGGTGGTGTCCTGAGGACATCTAACTCGGAGCATCTTTTCATATGTTTATTTTCCATCTGTTTCTCTTCTTTGGTGAAGCATTTGTTAAGTAAGGTCTTTGCCCATTTTTATTTTTATTTTTATTTTTTTTTAATTTTTTTATTAAATCATAAGTGTATACAATGATATGATTATGGGGCATCATACACTCACTTCATAAACCATTTGACACATTTTTATCCCAGTAGTTAACATAGCCTTTCCAGCGTTATCTCAGTTACTGTGCCAAAACATTTATATTCTACATTTACCAAGTTTCGCAAATACCCCTGTAATATGCACCACAGGTGTGATCCCACCGATTCCCCTCCCTCTACCCACCCCCCCCTTTCCCACTTCCCCCTATTGTTAAGTTGTAGCTGGGTTATAGCTTTCATGTGAGAGTCCCAAATTAGTTTCATAGTAGGGCTGTGTACATTGGGTATTTTTTCTTCCATTCTTGGGATACTTTACTAAGAAGAATATGTTCCAGCTCCATCCATGTAAACATGAAAGAGGTAAAGTCTCCATCTTTCTTTAAGGCTGCATAGTATTCCATGGTATACATATACCACAATTTATTGATCCATTCGTGGATCGATGGGCACTTCGGCTTTTTCCATGACTTAGCAATTATGAATTGGGCTGCAATAAACATTCTGGTACAAATATCTTTGTTATGTTGTGATTTTTGGTCTTCTGGGTATATGCCCAGCAGAGGAATTACAGGATTGAATGGCAGATCTATTTTTAGATCTCTGAGTGTTCTCCATATATCCCTCCAAAAGGAATGTATTAATTTGCATTCCCACCAGCAGTGCAGAAGTGTTCCCTTTTCTCCGCATCCACGCCAACATCTCTGGTCTTGAGATTTTGTGATATAGGCTAGTCTCATTGGAGTTAGATGATATCTCAAAGTAGTTTTGATTTGCATTTCTCTGATGATTAAAGATGATGAGCATTTTTTCATATGTCTGAAGGCCGTGCGCCTGTCTTCTTCAGAGAAGTTTCTCTTCAAATCCCTTGCCCAGCCTGCGATGGGATCCCTTGTGTTTTTCTTGCTGATGCGTTTGAGTTCTCTGTGGATTCTGGTTATTAAACCTTTGTCAGAGTTATACCCTGCAAATATCTTCTCCCATTCTGAGGGCTGTCTGCTTGCTCTGCTTACTGTGTTCTTAGCTGTGCAGAAGCTTTTTAGTTTGATCAAGTCCCAGTAGTGTATTTTTGAAGCTGCTTCAATTGCCCGGGGGGTTCTCCTCATGAAATACTCACCCAGACCAATTTCTTCAAGGGTTTTCCCTGCATTCTTCTCTAGTATTTTTATAGTTTCATGTCTTAAGTTTAAATCTTTAATCCAATGAGAGTCTATCTTAGTTAATGGTGAAAGGTGTGGGTCCAATTTCAGTCTTCTGCAGGTTGCCAGCCAGTTCACCCAGCACCATTTGTTAAATAGGGAATCTTTTCCCCACTGAATGTTTTTAATTGGCTTGTCAAAAATCAAATAGCGGTAAGTAGCTGGATTCATCTCTTGGTTCTCTATTCTATTCCAGATATCTACTTCTCTGTTTTTGTGCCAATACCATGCTGTTTTGATCACTATCGATTTGTAGTAAAGTCTGAGGTCTGGTAGTGTGATTCCTCCTGTTTTGTTTTTATTTCTGAGTAATGTCTTGGCTATTCGAGGTTTTTTCTGATTCCATATAAAACGAAGTAATGTTTTTTCAAGATCTTTAAAATATGACAGTGGAGCTTTAATAGGGAGTGCGTTGAAAGTATATATTGCTTTGGGTAGTATGGACATTTTGATAATGTTGATTCTTCCTAGCCATGAGCATGGTATGTTTTTCCATTTGTTAACATTTTCAGCTATTTCTTTTCTTAGAGTTTCATAGTTCTCTTTATAGAGATCTTTCACGTCTTTTGTTAGGTAAATTCCCAAATATTTCATCTTCTTTGGCACTACTGTGAATGGGATAGAGTCCTTAACTGCTTTTTCAATTTGATTGTTGTTGGTGTATATAAAGGCTACCGATTTATGAATGTTGATTTTGTAACCTGAGACGCTGCTGTATTCCTTGATCACTTCTAGGAGTTTTGTAGTAGAGTCCCTAGTGTTTTCCAGATACACAATCATATCATCTGCGAAGAGCGAAAGTTTGATCTCTTCTGACCCTATATGGATACCCTTGATCGCCTTTTCTTCCCTAATTGCGGTGGCTAAAACTTCCATTACAATGTTGAAAAGCAATGGAGACAATGGGCAGCCTTGTCTGGTTCCTGATCTGAGTGGAAATGATTCCAATTTAACTCCATTCAATATGATATTGGCTGTGGGTTTGCTGTAGATAGCCTCTATCAGTTTAAGAAAAGTCCCTTCTAGACCAATTTTCTTGAGTGTTCTGATCATGAAGGGATGCTGGATATTATCAAAAGCTTTTTCTGCATCAATTGAGAGAATCATATGGTCTTTGTTTTTTAATTTGTTTATGTGCTGAATTACATTTATAGATTTACGTATATTGAACCAGCCTTGAGACCCTGGGATAAAACCAACTTGGTCATGATGTATAATTTGTTTGATGTGTTGCTGGATTCTGTTTGTTAGGATCTTGTTGAATATTTTTGCATCTATATTCATTAGTGATATTGGTCTATAATTTTCTTTTCTTGTTGGGTCTTTTCCTGGTTTGGGGATCAGGGTGATATTTGCTTCATAGAACGTGTTGGGTAGTCTTCCTTCTTTTTCTACCTTTTGGAACAGGTTGAGTAATATAGGTACTAATTCCTCTTTAAAGGTTTGGTAGAATTCTGACGTGAAACCATCTGGTCCCGGGCTTTTCTTTTTAGGGAGGTTTTGTATAGTTGATGCTATTTCTGAACTTGATATGGGTCTGTTCAACATTTCCACTTGATTCTGGTTAAGTCTTGGAAGGTGGCGTGCTTCCAAGTATCGGTCTATTTCCTTCAGATTTTCATATTTCTGAGAATAAAGTTTCTTGTAATATTCATTAAGGATTTTTTGGATTTCTGATGAGTCTGTGGTTATTTTGTCTTTGTTGTTTCTGATTGATGATATTAGAGATTTTACTCTTTTTTTCCTGATTAGGTTGGCCAGAGGTTTATCTATTTTATTGACCTTTTCAAAAAACCAGCTTTTTGATTTATTGATCTGTTGTATTATTCTTTTGTTTTCAATTTCATTTAATTCTGCTCTAATTTTGGTTATTTCTTTTCTTCTACTGGGTTTGGGGTTGGAATGTTCTTCCTTTTCCAGTTGTGTGAGATGTCCCATTAAGTTGTTAACTTCCTCTCTTTCCGTTCTCTTGAGGAAGGCTTGCAGTGCTATAAATTTCCCTCTTAGAACTGCCTTTGCAGTGTCCCAGAGGTTCTGATAGCTTGTGTCTTCATTGTCATTTTGTTCCAAAAAATTGGTGATTTCTTTCTTAATCTCATCTCTGACCCAGCTATCATTCAGCATAAGGTTATTTAACTTCCATGTTTTTGTATGGGTATGCAGATTCCTGTTGTTACTCAATTCAAGTTTTATTCCATGATGGTCCGAGAAGATGCATGGAATAATTTCTATTCCTTTAAATTGACTGAGGTTAGACTTGTGACCTAAAATGTGATCAATTTTGGAGTAAGTTCCGTGGGCTGATGAGAAGTATATGTATTCAGTTTTGTTGGGATGAAATGTTCTGTAGATGTCTGCTAAATCTAAATACTGGATGGTTAGGTTTAAATCTAAGATTTCTTTGCTCAGCTTCTTTCTGGAGGATCGATCCAACACTGCCAAGGGAGTGTTGAAATCTCCAACGATTATGGAGCTGGAGGAAATCAAGTTACTCATGTCTGTTAGAGTTTCTCTTATAAATTGAGGTGCATTCTGGTTGGGTGCATAGATATTAATAATTGAGATCTCGTCATATTGAGTATTACCCTTAACAAATATGAAGTGACCATTCTTGTCCTTCCTTACTTTTGATGGTTTAAAGCCTACTGTATCTGCAAATAAAATTGCAACACCTGCTTTTTTCTGATTACCATTTGCCTGAAATATGGATGACCATCCTTTCACCCTGAGTCTGTATTTGTCTTTTAAGTTGAGATGTGACTCTTGTATGCAACAAATATCTGGCTTAAGTTTTTGTATCCAGTCAGCTAACCTATGCCTCTTTAGAGGACAGTTTAAGCCATTCACATTGATGGAGAGTAAGGATAAGTCTGGTGGAATTTTGGGTATCGAGTTTTTCAAAGGTCCAGTGGACATTTTTAATCCTTTCGCCAGTGTGGAAGTTGGAGTTTGATCCGAAGTTTCTGAGTGAGTTTACTTTTGTGGTATAGGATTGGGTTGGTCATTGTGGAGGATAGGTCTGAGAACATCCTGAAGAGCTGGTTTACTTATGGCAAATTTTTTCAACATATGAATGTCATTGAAGTATTTAATTTCTCCATCATAGATGAAACTCAGTTTAGCTGGATACAAGATCCTGGGTTGAAAGTTTTTTTGCTTTAGGAGATTAAAAGTTGATGACCAGCCTCTTCTTGCTTGAAAAGTTTCAGCAGAGAGATCTGCAGTTATTCTAATATTCTTACCTTTGTACGTTATAGTTTTCTTTCGCCGGGCTGCTTTGAGAATCTTCTCTTTCATGTTAACTTTAGTGAAGCTAATTATGATATGTCTGGGAGATGGCTTTTTGGGGTTGAATCGTGCTGGGGTTCTGAAGCTGTCTGCTATCTGAATTTCAGATTCTCTAGGCATGTCTGGAAAATTTTCTTTCATAATTTCATGTAGAAGGGCCTCTGTGCCCTTGGCTGCCACGTCATCAGCCTCCGAAATTCCTATAACCCTTATGTTATTTTTTTTCGAATTATCTGAGAGCTCTCTGAGTGAGTGATCCGTTTTTGCTCTCCATTTCTCTTCCTCTTTGAGAGATTGGGAGCGTTCGAAGACTTTATCTTCAATGTCAGAAATCCTTTCTTCTGCTTGCTCCATTCTGTTACTGAGGGATTCTACTGTATTTTTCATATCTTTGAGGGCTGTAAGTTCTTGTTTCAGTGTGTCTAAGTCTTTGGTGGTTTTGTCTTTAAATTCGTTAAATTCTTGAGACAGTTTTTGAATTTCTCCTCGAATTCCTAATTCCATTTTATTAATCTTGTCTGCAAACCAAATTCTGAATTCGACTTCTGACATCTCAGCCAGTTGTTTATGAATGGGATCTTCAATCACATCTGCCGTATCTTTTCTTGGGGGGGTTGATCTATTCTGGTTATTCATGTTACCAGAGTTTTTCCGCTGATTCCGCCCCATGGTTTACTCCCTTTGGTTTTTCCCCTGGGGTTTTATCGAGGGCCCGTACAGTATTGTGGCCTGAGAAACTGGGGCCCTGTCTGGTGTGGTGGAGCAAAGTGGTTCTGTCTTGTTTTCAGCTGGTTTCTGTTTGATCCTATTGCAACTTCTACTCTGGCTTGAAGTCTCAGCTGTGTGGAAAAATCAGCAATTAAGTCACCCCGCCTGCCCACCTCTGGCCCCAGTTGGAAAAGGAGAATCAAACCTTCCTACAATCGCACACCCAGGGCACCACCTGAAAAGTCCTCAGTCTATTAGCCCAGTTCAAAAGGTCCGAATCAACTGTCTCAATCGGCACTTGTCTCAGGTGGAAGGGTTCAAGAGGTCTCTGGGAACTGGATCACAGGGGCCTGGTGACTCCTCTGAGACAGCTCACCCCAGTGCAGCGTGGAGTCAGGAGGAGCCACCCCGCAAACAGAGCAGTCTGGGAAGGTCGACGTCTCCTTCCCCACTTTGCCCCTCCGTCGGACCCAGTCACTGGTATCTCTGCAGATGGCTAACCCAGTTGCCTGCAGTGAACAGACACTCCAGGGGTTTGCACCTGCCTGAATCGCGAGGAAGTCTGCCAGGCCCCCGCAGACTGCCGCTATCTAGCAGGAGGAGATGGGGCCTGACATCTTTGAGTGTTTGATGCAGGTGATGGGAAGGAGGTGTTCACTCAGGCTTAGCCCCGTCCCTGATGGATGCTGCTAACAGAACAGAACAGAACAGACAACTTTGTGAGGTTCTGTCTCTGTTCCTGTCGTCGCCTACAGGAGACGGGCTGTTTTGAGTTCAAACGTCTTTGCTGCTGGAGAATTGCGTCTGAACACCTCTCTGGGTCGGCCCCGCCCTGGAGGCTTCTGGGTTTGTGAGCCGTGTCACCTGTGGCCTCCTCTGGTTGCCCAGGGAGACAGGGGGTGTGGCCTCAGAATATCCAGAAGTGAGCGTTCTGCCGTTAAAGAAAAAACGGCTGTTGATCTACCTCCAGGGAACTGCTGCTCTGGTGTGGGCACTCAGGCGACCCTTTTCTCCTCTGTCCCGCGCCCCAGAGTCAGCACTGAGCGGCCGCAGTTTGTGCTGGGTCCACACCCCTTAAGAGATCCCCCAAGAATCAGAACTCTTGGGGGATGGGCCCCCAGACCCGGATTGGGAGTGGGGCGGGGGGAAGCTAGAGTTTCATTCAGTTTCACGCAATACTACGGTCCGGGGAGGGCTCCTGCACTGCACCGCAGGGAAGTGCCGCCAAGGCTTGATTTTCCCTCAGCAGAGTGCCCTCTCCTCGCTCACGTATCCCAGAGTCAGCGCTGACCTGACGCAGCTCAGGCACTGTGCACTCCCCTCGAGAAATCACCCAAGGAGCCGAACTCCGGAGGGATAGGCCCTCAGACCCCGAGTGAGAGTAGGGGCTCTCAGCTCTCAGCGGGGAGGCCAGAGTCTTATTCAGTCTTGTGCCCGGGGAGGGCTCCTGCACTGCACTGCAGGGAAGTGCCGCCAAGGCTTGATTTCCCCTCAGCGGAGTGCCCTCTCCTCGCTCACGTGTCCCAGAGTCAGCGCTGACCTGACGCAGCTCAGGCACTGTGCACTCCCCTCGAGAAATCACCCAAGGAGCCGAACTCCTGGGGGATAGGCCCTCAGACCCCGAGTGAGAGTAGGGGTTCTCAGCTCTCAGCGGGGAGGCCAGAGTCTGATTCAGTCTTGGGTCCCCTATGCCCGGGGAGGGTTGCTGCACTGCACCGCAGGGAAGTGCCGCGAGGCGTGACTCCCCCTCAGCCCGGTGCCCTCTCCTCACTCGGCGCGCCTCAGAGTCAATGCTGACCAGTCGCAACTCGGGGACTGTCCACTCCCCTTGAGAAATCACCCAAGGATCCGAAGTCCTGGGGGACAGGCCTCCAGACCTCAGTGGGCGGGAGGGGAGCGCCGGGGATTCAGGGTTGCCGGCAAAGGATTCCCAAAGTTTTATTCAGCCCTATGTCCGGCAGGAGAACGCCACGGCACCCCAGTAGGGGAGGTAGGTCCAGTTTTTAGAAGGTCTCTCCCGTGGAGTGTAGTGGGAGGGGCTTTAATTTCTGCCCGCTTGTTCAATTGTGGGGCTACAGAGCCGGTCTCATGGGGGAGGGGGACTCCCGTCCGCTTGGTGGTGGATTTTGTACCTTTTGTTTGCATCCTTGTGATCACAACTTGCCTCAGCGGTGTTGATGTGCGTTCTTCAGCCTTCTCTCTTGGTGAGGCTCAAGTCCACCAGGATACTTACTAAATTCCTGTCCCTTAACTCTCCTTCTGGACGGGAGCCTTTGTTGAAAGCTGGCTTCAGTCCGCCATCTTGTCTCCCCTCCCTCTTTGCCCATTTTTAAATAGGATGTTTTTATTGTTGAGTAATAAAGATTCTTTGTATATTTAGATAATAGTCTTTTGAAAATATTTGCTCGCAGTCTTGTCTTCTCATCCTTGGCAGAAACGTTTAATTTAATGAAGTCCAGCTTATCAATTATTTCTTTCATGACTCATGCCTTTGGTGTTGAACCTCAGAAGTTATTGGCCTACCCAAGGTCCTCTAGGTTTTCTCCTGTGTTACTTTCTGAGTGTTTTATAGTTTTGTGTTTTACATTCAGTTCTGCAAATCTATTTAGAGTTAATTTTTGTGAAGGGTATAAGGTCTGTGTCAACATTTATTTATTTCTGTGTGGGCATATCCAATTGTTTCAACACCGTCCGCTGGAAAGAATATCTTTGCTTTATTACATTACCTTCCTGCTTTGTGAGATTAGTTGACTGTGTCTGTACCTGTCTTTTCCTATCGTCTTTATTCTGCTCCCCTCCCTTTATTTTTTTGCAGTTTTTGGCTGGGGCTGGGTTTGAACCTGCCACCTCCGGCATATGGGGCCAGTGCCCTACTCCTTTGAGCCATGGGCACCGCCTGTTCTGCTCCCTTGATCTGTCTTTTCTCTCAGCAGCCCCACTCTGTCTTGCTGACTGTAGCTTTGTAGGAAGCCTTGAGGTTGGCTGTGCCCGTCCCCTGCCTGGGGTCTTCTTCATTATTACATTCGTTATTCTGGGTCTTTTGCTGTTCTGTATAAACGTTAGAATCAATTCGTTGATACTCACACAGTCATTTGCTGGGATTTTGATTAGGATTGCTTTGAATCTATAGATCAAGTTGGGAGGAACTGACATCTAACAATATTAGGTGTTTCTATTCATGAAAGATCTTCTTGGAGTATCTTTCTATTTATCAATTCTTGTTTGATTTATTTATTCATAGTTGTGTAGTTTTCATACAAATGGATTCATCTGAAATATTTTAAATTCATAAATTTAGCTCATTTACATTATTGATAATGGCAGTTACGTTTGATAAAAGTTCTGTCACTTTTTTGTTTTATACTTTTTTTTTTCTTTCTTTCTTTCTTTTTTTTTTTTTTTAGACAGACAGCTCCTGAGGCCTCGCTTTCTCTCAGATAGCTCCTGCTTGCTGTAGTTTTTATACTTTTCAAGTTGTTAATTATGTGACTTACTGTCTAGTCATGGTTAGATGTTACGTCTGAGTTTGGTCACACTATTTTATGTTTTCTGTTCTCTAGCTTTTAAAGAAGTCTCTTGTTAGGGGGCCTATTCTTAATTTTTTCTTATTGTACAACTTTATGAAATACCTTTGCTTCTCTGGTTTGTTAGAGGGCAGTTTCTTCGTGAGAAGGGTGTTCAGCACACGTCCTCGTCCTCCTCGTCCCGTCTCCAGCCTCCCCCACGCCGTTCCGGTCAGTCCTCCTTCACAGCGTTGACCTTCACACTGTTAGATATGCTTAAACATATGTTGGTTTTTCATCACCTTTGCATAGCTTCTGATCCCAGCCACCAAGAACAAGGCAGTCAGTACAATGCCCTGTCCCTACCGCCATTTCTGTTCTCTTGCATCGCCCCAGTTTTGCTGGTTGTATCATTTTTTACATTGTCACACATTATAACATTTAGATTTTGTTTATGGCCTGAATTGTTGTGTTGTTTTAATCTCAGTTTTGCAGTCAAATGAATCCAGTTCCTGTTTCTTTTGCCTTTATTTCCCCCGGTTGTCTCTTGGATTCAACAGTCCCTGTGTGCCTGTGTTCACAACGGCTACCTGTGCTCTTTATCCTTTAAAGAATGCCTGGCTGGGTCTGACATCCTTGGTCCTTACTCTATTTGCTTAAGTATTTTAAGTATCTTAGAGACGTGTTCTACTGAGTTATGGTATAGGATTCCTGGGAGGAACTGTGGGGCCAGCTTGTGTATTTCTCTCTTATAGACAACTTGGTTCCTCCTTCTTTTTGCTTAGTTCTCTGTCTCTTAGTGTTGCTATGAATCAGAACTCCATGGGTTATTCACACAGAACAGCGGCTCCCTGGAGCTGGTCTGCAGGCTGTGTGAGAAGCCTGCTGCTGGCACCTGCTCAGCGTCTGGCAGGGGCCTCAGGTTGCTTCCACTTGTCAGGGAAGGGAAAGGGGGCCTCCCATGAGCAGAGATCACGTGGGAGAGAGGATCTAAGAGAGAGGCTGCTGCAGGCTCTTTTTATAACAACCAGCGAAGGGAACTGACAGAGCAAAAGCCAACTCATCTTCCTCAGGGATGACATGAATCTATTCACGAGGGATTCCCCCCACAACCAAAACATCCCCCATTAGGCCTCGCCTCCAACATCGTGGATCAGATTTCAGCATGAGGTGTAGAGGGGTCAAATATCCAAACCATAGCATTACCCCAGAGAGTTGTTTCTTATCTTTAATCAAATTCAGTAAGTCCAGTTTTACTAGGATATGCCTGGTTGTTGACTTTTCTGGGTGAGTTTTTCTTTCCACATGGGATGCTCTGGATACCCTTTCAATATATAGACTTAAATCTCCTTGCACTGAGGAACATTTTCTTGAATAGTATCTTTATTTTATTTCTTTTATTTTTCTTTTATTTTTGAGACAGAGTCTTACTCTGTCACCCTGGGTAGAGTGCTGTGCCGTCACAGCTCACAGCTTATAGCAACCTCCAACTCTTGGGCTTGAATCTCAGTCTCCCAAGTAGCTGGGACTGCAGGTGCCCACCACAACACCCGCGTAGTTTTTCTATTTTTAGTAGAGACAGGATCTTGCTCAGGCTGGTCTCAAAACATTGTTGGGACTTTGATAGGAGTTACGCTGAATCTATAGATCACTTTGAGTAGTATTGATTTCTTACTAACATTAATTCAGTTTTCTAATGCATTAACATGGAATGTCTTTTTGTCTGTTGGTACCTTTAATTTTTTCAGCAACATTTGTAGTTTTAGTACAAAAGTCTTTCACCACTTTGGTTAAGTTTATTCCTAAGTATTTTATTCTTTTGATGCTATTATAAAAAGAATTGTCTTTTAAATTTCCTTTTAGGGTTGTTGATTGTAATGGGTAATAATGCAACGGATATCTGCGTGTTAATTTAGTATCCTGTAACTTTGCAGAATTTGTTAATTAGTTCCAACAGCTTTCTTGTGTGTGTGTGGAATCTCTAGGGTTTTCTACGTGGAAGATCCTGTCGTCCATGAACAGAGGTAATTCTACTTTTTCCTTTCCAATTTGGATGCCTTTCTTTCTCTTTCTCAGCTGATTGCTCTGGTTGGAACTGTGTTGAACAGAAGTGATAGGAGTGGTCTTTGTTGTCTGTTCTTTACCATCTTTCATCAGGAGTATGAGTTAGGTTGGGGTTTTTCATAGAACGCCTTTACAACGGGAAGGTAATTTTTGTCTATTTCTAGTTTGCTGTTCTTTTTTTTTAATGATGAATGGGTGTTGTTGAACTTTGTCAAATGATTTTCTTGCATTGAGATGATTGTGCAGTTTTGTTCTTCATTCTATTAATCTGGTTTATCACATTGATTAATTTTTACATGTTAGATCTTTGCACTCCAGGAATAAATTCCACTTGGTTGTGTCAATCCTTTTAACGGGCCGTTGAATTTGGTTTACTGGTATTTTGTTGGAGATTTTTGTATCACTATTTATAAGGAATATTGGTTTGTCGTTTTTATTTTTCTTATAATATCTTTGGCCATAATGCTGGCCTCATAGAGTAAGTTTTCTCCAGTATTTTGGAACAGAGAAATGAAATTAAGAAATGCTGATCTTAATTCTTCTTAAATATTTGGTGGAATTAGCCAACAAAGACACCTTGTCCTAGGTTTTCCTTTCATGGTGAGGGTTTGATTACTGATTCAATATCCTCCCTTGTTTTAGGTCTGTTCAGATGTCCCATTTCTTTGTGACTCAGTCTGGATAGGTTATATGTGTCTAGGAATTTGTCTATTTCATCTGGGTATAAAATTTGTTGGCATAAAACTTTTCATGATAGCCTTTTTTTATTTCTATGAAATTGGTAGTGATCTCTCCACTTTCATTTTTAATTTCAGTAATTTGAATGTTTTCTTAGTCTGGCTAAAAGTTTGACAATTTTTTTTTGTCTTTCTATTTTATTTAACTCTGTTCTAATATTTCTTTTGTCCCTTTTTTCTGCTAGCTTTGAGTTTAATTTGCTGCTCTTTTACTAGTTATGGTATACAGTTAGGTCATTGATTTGAGATTTTTGTCTTTTTTAATATATGACATAAGTGTCTATAGTTGTAAATTCACTCTTAGCACTGTTTTTGCTGGATATGTAAGTTTTAGTATGCTTGTTTTCATTTTCATTTGTCTCAGGGTAGTCTAATTCCTTTGTGGTTTTTCCCTGACTCATTGGCTATTTAAGAGTATGTTATTTAGTTTCCATACATTTGTGAATTTTCTAGTTTTCTTTCTTATATTGATTTCTAGTTTCATTCCATTTTTGTTGGACATAGAACTTTGTATCATTTCAATCATTTCAATCTATTAAGACTTGTTTCGGGGCCTAACAAATGGCTTATCCTGGAAAACGTTCCATGGACTCTCAGTAAAAATGTCTATTCTGCATAGCTGCAGCCTCAGGGAGGGTTCTTTGTGTCTCTTAGGGTGTAATTGGTCTAGAGCAGTGTTTTTCAACCTTTTTTTTATCTCATGGCATACTCGAACCTAAAGTTAAACTTCTGTGGCACATATAAATTATGTTGACCCGAAAAAAGAGTTAAAAAAAGAATGTAATGACCGTGCTTTGAACTTCTTTCAAAAATAATGTAATTAATCATTTTTAAAATGTTTTGCAGCACACCTAAGAACCTCTTATGGCACACCAGTGTGCATGGCACTCTGGTTGAAGATCACTGGTCTATGGTATAGTTCAAGTCCTCTTAATATTTGTCCATGTACTTACCTTTACCAGAGTACTTTCTGTTTCCATGTGGCTTCAAATTACTATTCTTTCATTTCAACTTGAAACATACTTTAGCATTTCTTGTAGGGTGGGGCAGGCCTAGTGATAAAGTCTCTCAGCTTTTGTTTCAGTGAAAATGTCTTAATTTGTTCCTTATTTTTAATGGTAGCTTTGCCAGATATAGAATTCTCAGCTGACAGTTTTTTATTCCTTTCAGCACTTTAAATATATCACCAGATTGCCTTTGGCCTGCCAAGTTTCTGCTCAACAATCTGCTGATAATCTTATTGAATATCTCTTGTATGTGATGATTCCCCTTTTCCCCATGCTTTTCAGATTCTGTCTTTCAGTAGTTTGATTATAATGTGTCTTGGTGTGAGTCTTTTTGGGTTTAGCCTACTTTGAGTTTGTAGAACTTCTTGGATTTGTAGATTTATGTATTTTCTCCAGTTTTGGGAAATCTTTGGTTTTTATTTCTTCAAATAATATTTTTTCTTTTTCCCTTACCCTTCTGGAACTCCCATAATGTGTATATTGGTTCACTTGCTAGGGACCATAAGTCCCTTCCCTTCTGTTTACTCTTTAAAGTTCTTTTTCCTTTTTGCTTCTCAGACTTATAAAGGAAAATTAAAATCTCAGGACCCCAGTATCCCTCAGCTCCTTGTACAAAAGGGAAGAAGGCTGAGTTATGTAACACCCCCTTTCAAAGGAATAGCTGTTAATAACATTGTGCTGCAGCCAGGTGTCCACAGAAAGGTCAAAGGCCTCCGACACCTGGAGGGATTATCCATAGGGATCATTCATAAGGAAATTCTTTTCTGGCTTCTCGTAAACAAGGACATGCAAATTGGAACTTTGGGTCTACAGGTGAGGCTAGCTTCTAAAACAGAGGTTTGTTATATTCTATACTAATAATATCGATTATAGGTCTGTCTTCCCAGATACAGGACAGAGACCCGATAAAATCAAATGTTCTTCTCCTCCCAGAGACATCTGCATAATTGATGCTTCATTCCTTTTTTCTCCCCTAACATTTGGTGTATCTTATGTATGATACAGATTTCCTGGCTCTCATACGAATGTAACTGTTTTTCTCACTATCCACCCCCTCCCCTTTGTCTGTTCCTGCACCATGTTTGCCCTTTCCCCTGTACAACCTGAATTTCCAAAATCTCGCCTGAGAAAAACACGGATTTGTCTGTGGTTTGTATTATTCCCAGGTATGTTGTATTCTCAACTTTGGCTTAATAAACCTCCATTGATTGAGATCTTTGCCTTGGTGACTTTATTTTGAGTTGTCAGATTCAATAATTTAAAATGTCTAAGTTCAATAATTTAGATTGGTTCCTTTACTTTTTTGAACCTGCTGTTGAACACCCTCTAGGATAGGTAGTATTTTTCAAGAGAGAGAATTTTTCAGTTATTGTGTTTTTTCAGTTCCAGAATTTGATTTCATTTCATAATTTTTATTTTTGTTGATAGATCATTTTCCAGACTTTCTTTAGTTCTTAGTCCGTTTCCCTTTGGTTCTTTCAAGATATTTAAGATCCTAGTTCATTCCATGTCTGCGTTTCTTCAGGGACCATTTTCGGCACTTTATTTTCTTCATTTGAATGGGCCATTTTTCCCTGTTTTGTTTTGTTTTTGTAAGCCTTATGCTTTTTGTTGAAAATTAGGCATTAGAAAAAATCCCCCACTTCTCCTTGTCTTTTTCAAGTGGAGATGTTCGCTGATGAGCTGAGCTGTGGGGCTGCCCACTGCGAGGCCAACCTCTTGGGGTCTTGCCTGGCCCCCCATGTGTGTGCCTTTCAGTTGCCTGTCTGCCTAGTGGCTTTTTAATATTCTTAATTTCCCTGTGAATCTCACCTTGGTTTGTGGGCCTGAGATGTTCTATTGTAGTATTCTGCTGGGACTCCCTTGCCAGTGTCTTTGGTCTGTGGTCACACTGCTTCTTGGGGCTTTTCCAGCCTGAGATCTGAGCTGTGATAATTTTTGCTGCCTGAGCTCTAATTTAGGCAACAGGGAGAGACCAGTCCTCAGACAGATTAATATGTTGCAAATTAGGTCAGTTCTGCCTCCTCCAGCTAGAGGGAACTGGGAACTGGGCTGCCACTTCCTTCAGACCCGGGGTCGGCCAGGCTAAGTGGGTGGGAGAAAGGTGAAGACAAACTCCATGAATTACTGACGTTCTGAACGTGGCTTCCTGATTGGGCATTTGCTTTATTGCTGGAGAACTTGGTTTTCAAGATCTTTTATAAAGTTAACATACCCAGTGTCTAGATTTTTAAAATGCATCTGTGAGTGATTTGGGTCCTGGAGCCTCCTAGATGCCGTCTGGCTGGTGTCACCCTCCAGATAATACACCTTTTCTTTTTTACCTAGTAAATGCAACCATGCTTTAACTCGAAGGATTTAAAACATTTGGAGTTCAATTTCTTCAACTGCTTTGGAAAATACAGTTATAAATTGTTAATATTTCATGCTAAATTTCTCACATGAAAGTTCTCATCGTGCTAGTTTAGTTATAACACAACTTTTTATTCGTGAAAAGGAAGCTTGTTTTTGGAAGTGGTTTGATTTGCGGGGACCAACAAGAGTGGACATAACTGGGGACTGTTCCTTCTCTGCTGTTGGACGCATTCTCTTGCACATTCTGTGATTTTGACAGGCTGCTGTGATTTAGAAATTACATCATTTGTACCTGGAAAGACATGGAGAATTGGAGGCTGTCTGAGCTGGTGTGCCACAGTGTTCAGCCACAGCAGGGCCAGAGTGACTTAGAACCATTCTGCTCACGGGTGGGGGATGGTAAGTAACCAGTCGGAGCTTCTGGTTGTGTGACTCAGAAAGATCATTCAGCTGCTGTTCTGAACCCAGGATCCATTAATGGATCCAAAAGCACTTTCCTTCCAAATATATCCTAAAATCATTTTACAGAGATTGTCTCTGTTGGGGTGCGGTTTGGTCAGCACTGGGGTAGGGTGTGTGTGGTCAGATAAAGATAGATCTGCTGTGGACCTTCCCCGAGTCTTGTGGCAACCCAAGAGAGAAGACCTAGTGCTCTGAGGCCATGTACAAGGGGCCCTGCTCTGGGCCTGCTGTCGCCACAGAGGCCGCTAGCCTGGCTGACGTGGGCGCTGGGAGGGGAAGTGAGTGGGAAGAAGGGCTTGTTTCCATCATCGCCCTACTTGTTTGACCAGCGGGCAGAGTGACGCTACTAGAGGGCCATACTGTGGTGGAGATGCTGGCTCAGCGTGGCAGAGGCCCCTTCTCACGAGGAGGGCCTGCTCCTTGTTCTGTGCCACCGAATCAGACCTCGCCATTGATTCGATCTAAACTTGGAAACTTTGATACTCTGATGGTGCTTAAAACTTAGGAAGACTCAAAGAATTGATGAAGGGAGCCTTAGAGGCCAGTGTTACTTTTGCCTGGTAGCCTGGTGGCTCCCTGCTGTGCTGCTGACCAGGAGCCCGGGTGGTCAGCTGAGGTGGGGTGGTCACCTGGCCTGCTCTCCTTGCCCTCGGAGGAGCTGCTTCTCTTAGAAGGGGGCTATCAGCTCCTTCATATGAAGTGACAAAATATTTTGGGATATGCTAATGTCAGGTAACTGTTCTAGAGGGGGAAATGCTTGGTCATTCTGACTTTGTAAGGCCTCTGCTACCTGCTGAGAGTTGACTTGGGTCATGTGGGGTCTCAGAGGTCACTGAGCTCTGTAGCTGAGTTTCTGCAGGTGGAGTGTGAGATAGCAATTCTTGGGGACATATTCTTAGGAGCATGAAGCTGAGGAGTGCAGGCTTGGGCATTGAGGAAGGAGCTTTCAGAAGGACGTGCCGCAGACATCCTGTGGGACTCTGGAGCACACATTGCTCCTGGGTTTGGTCTCCAAATCCCAGGATCAGTCCCCAGAATCGGTCTCTAGGATCGGTCACCAGGATCGGTCATGTCTGGCTGCCGCCTTCGGAGAGTGCTGGGGTTGGAGTAGGCCTTATGTGAGACCTCTGTGGGGAGGGGCTGTCCAACCAAGGGCACTTTGGTGGGGGAGGCAGCCAGAGCCCACAGCTGCTGGGGTAGGTGCACTGCCAACCACACTGAGCCTGCAGGTGGCACAGGTGCTGGGAATGCATTGCTTAAGGCCAGTGTAGCTTATGTGATTAAGGGAAAAAAAAATCTCTTTTTATTTTCTTTTAATATCAATTTCATTATAAGTCACATTGAGAAGATGAAAGGTGAGGAAGGAAGAAAAAGGTAGAACAAACATTTTATTTCAAATTTAAAAAAGCTTCCCTATTTAATTAAAACTTTAAGCTCCTCATTGTAAAATAAAACACAGATACAAAGTCATAGAAAACGCAGGAAACAACTTCGCAGTTCAGTGAATTATTCTAGGCCGGGCTGTTGGAGCCACCACCCAAGCCAGGGACTGGAAGTCCTCCCAGGCCTGTGCAGCACATCCCACCCTCCCTCCCACCCTCCTGAAGTGACTGTGGACTCGGCTTTTATAATGATGATTTCCTGACTTTCCCAAGTTTGATCTATTGCTTAACGTCCCTAATTCAATGAACTTGATGTCTTTTAAGTGTCCTTTACTATGGAGATTCTCCTTCTGTGCCTTTCTTTCCTTTGAACTTTATTTGTTGAAGTCTCTGGGCCTGCAGCCATGGGGTTTCCCTTGCTGTGGGCTTTGCTGAGCGCAGACTCACAGCACAGTGGAGCACGTTTCCCTGGCTTCCCCGTCTCCTGTACGTTGGTAGCTGTATTCAGAAGCTCAATCAGAGGTTGGTCTTTGTGGCAAGTCTGGAAGAGGCACTGCCCAACCTGAGGCATATGCTGTGTGTGAGTCCCTAGTTCTCTGAGTGTTATGGTCCCAGCTGCGTCAGGCATTGGGTGGGGGGCACTATACAATGGCCATTTTATAGAATTCTCTTGTTTTTTTTTTACACTTACCAGCTGGAACATTTTATGAGGATGTGCATCCCTTCCTCTGCTGTTTGGTTTCTACCACTTTTCCCTGTGGTAACAATCAGTCATCCAGCACAGAGAGGACCCCCAGGTTTAAGACAAGGTCCTCATGTAAATGGGTGGCCTTTTTGAGGATGTGGGGCGTTCAGTGCAGCTTGAGACGGTTGGTCAGCCGAGGGCCTGGGGTGCACAGCACAGGTGCGAAGTCCAAGGCACCCAACAGGGAGTGGGCTCCCTACCAGGCCAGTTCCTCCCCATTTATATGATTATTTAAGCCAGCTCAGAAGGCAGTCTGTGCTCTTACCCGCTCGCTGGCAGACAGACATGACTGTGAGCTCATTTTGGGGAACTGAATTGCTTGGGAGTCAGTCATCTCTTGTGGACACCTAGTCAGGAGTCATTGCCTATTGGTTTTGATCACAGAGGTGATGATGTGAGTGTTGGTGGGAGATCACAAAGGCTGCCCCGAAGAATGGAAGTTCCTGGTGATACATAAAGCAAGTGTTGGTAGAGGCCATGTGCAACTATACAGAGGGCCCTGAGTCTCCAGCTGGGTAGCCCTGGCTTGGCTTGTGTGTCTCAAAGACTTCCTTCTAACCATTAGGTCTATGGTTAAGGCAGAGTAGGAAATTGATTGATTCTACTCCTGGCTGTCTTTGGCTTTTGAAATCAGGATGGCTAAGGAGTTTTAGACTTTTGCTGGCATACCTGGAGTGTGAGCTGCAGGTGTCTGTGGAAGTCTTGGGGAGCAGTGTCCCTCCTGAGTGTTGGGCTGGTTCTGCTGCCCAGGTCTGCCAGACTCACCTTCCCCGGAGCCCTGCCTGGTGCTTTCCTGCTGGTCACATCTCTCATCAGTGGAGGAAAAAACCACAACTCTGAGCCCCTTTGGAAGCAAGTGTATTTTAAGAGTTAGACTGAGAATAAAATATCCTGTAGACCTTTTCTTCTCAGAAAAACATGCTCTCTGCCCTCAGGGAGGCTGTCATGTAGTTGGACTGGAGCAAGGTAGCACTGGCAAGGAGATGCCCAAGGTCACCCTGTGCCCAGAGAGGACGGGCCCCGTGTGTACCACTGACGCCTCTGCGTGGTGCCTGCTCTCAGCACTCTTGTGCATTTTGTCTGGCTAGACCTGTGCCTTCATTACAGATATCAATACCTCAAAAATTCAGTATGAGAAAGATTCCTAAATTTTTAAGTCAAGGAATTTCCAGGTTATCCACAATAAGCATGAATAGTTATGCAAAGAGCATAAGTAAACATAATAATGTGGACTGTCCAATTTCTGCCTTCAAATGGCCATTTACATTTGTTTGCAAAGATAATATGATTTAAAAGAAAGACCCTAGCCAGGCGCTGTGGCGGACGCCTATAGTCTTAGCTATTTGGGAAGCTGAGGAAAGAGAATCACTTAAGCCTAAGAGTTTGAGGTTGCTGTGAGCTGTGACGCCACAGCACTCTACCCGAGGCAACGGTTTGAGACTCTGTCTCAAAACAAATTAAAATAAATAAATAAATAAATAAGGTAAAGTCCCTAATGTCATTTTTCAAAGGACAAAATAGGCAATTGAAATGCGGGGCAGTTTCACAGCTTGCACAGGCTTCTCACTGGAGTGGAGGCTGAGCAAGGAGGACGATGGGAATGGCTGCCTCTGCAGTGTGGCAGCAGGTGCTGACAGGAGGGTGTCACCCAGGCTACAGTGTCGTGGTGTCCAAGTTCTACTCAGGTGCCCTCCTCCCTCAGCCTCCTGAGGGATGGGGATGCAGGCCTGTGCTGCTGCACCCCACCTCCTGAGGGACGGGGCTGCAGGCCTGTGCTGCTACACCTAGCCTCGTGAGGGACGGTGCTGCAGGCCTGTGTCGCTACACCTGCCTCTGACAATTTTCTGTCCCTCTGTATCCCCTTCTGTCCTTGTAGGTCTTCCCACAAATCCCCTCCTGCTCCCCCAGGAGGAGGCAGATGGTGGGAATCGAGTATAAAGACACCAAGTTTTGCATTAGGAGTTGCCTTTGGGGTAGCATGTTTCTGCTGGTAGAGGGAGGGAGAGGGGTCAGTAGCACACGGGACGTCTGAGGGCCAGGCAGCCTCCCTTGTTGGTCTAGGTGTGCGTCTGTGCAGGCCCCCGCTGCTCCCCACTTCAGTATACAAGGTACTGGCTGTTTTGTTGTGATTTCTAGTAAGGGAGAGATACTGAGTTATCAGCAGAGTGTGTACATCTTTCCTTATAAAGTTTTGAATTCTTATTGCCCCTCACTTTGGTGGTGATTCCAGCCTCTAAGTAGAACCTTCTAGATAGCCAGTTTCACTATGATCCTAAGCAAATTTGTTCTGTCCCACGTGCTGGAGGATGAGGGCACTGGCTATCTGGGCCTCTCCATATGGGTCCTCTCCTGGCTATCAGGTCTGTCCTATTGTGGGAGGTCTGCACAACATCACCACTGCCCTCCACAGTGTGTGCTGGAGGCCACACTGTGTTGAAGCTGAGAAGGGCCTATCACCGGAATTTGAATGATGAAAAATAATGAGTTGGGCGTTTCCCATTAAGGGCCTCTCTCTCAGCGTGATGTCAGCTGTGCTGTGCCTGGCATCCCTGAGCATCTGCCCCCAGCCACCCAGAGCAGGCTCTGGGCAGAGCAAGGTGGGCCTGTTCTGATTCCTGCCTGCAGTGA
Organism: Nycticebus coucang; assembly: GCF_027406575.1. NCBI lineage: Eukaryota > Metazoa > Chordata > Mammalia > Primates > Lorisidae > Nycticebus > Nycticebus coucang. Next base: position 1,284,287 of record NC_069798.1, read on the forward strand.
GTTTTGAGGTAGGGGGCAAGTGTCAGATGTGTGGTGATTTAAAGGGAGCATGAACTTGTAATTGTTACTGCTGAGGTCTATGGGCAAAGTCACGTGTTTGGAGTACATCAGCAGCAATGTGAGTGAGAGAAGAGAGGCCGTCTTTGGAAGCTGTAGCTGTTCCTTTGGCATGTACACCTGCTTTTCTTTTAAAGCTAGTTGTGTGTTGTTCTAGTTAGTGTAGGACTGTCGGCCAGCTGTGCGAGTCTGGTAATCTCACAATTTGTACTGGAACATTTCTTGATTTCTTGGTATAAGAATAACATTTGTCCTTTATATAGTTCTATCAGTTTTGCTGTTCTAGTGACCTTACTATACGTAGTCTTTTGCAGTCCAAGTAGACCTTGTACATGGAGTTTTGGACTATGCTGATGAGATCCTTGGATGGAGGGAACTTGGAGACAGGAGACCACGGTGTGACCTGGAGTAGCTGTTCAGTAGTTGTACAGCCCACGAGTATGTCCGGGGCACAGGCAGGTGGCCTCGGATCTAAGCCACCTTGCTTCACGTGCACATCCAGGTGTTGCTAATGGAACCTCGACAGAAAGGCAGACACATCTCAGAAGACAAAGGGAATGAAACAAACAGAAAATTCAAAATCTAAAAGTCATGGAAAACAGTTCGATAGATCTTATGACACAGAAACCGATTTAATAGAAATGAGGAGGGGAGTGCAAAGATGATGAGCTCTGTGAATTACTCCTGAGTCAGAGTTGTTCCTGTGTCTTACAGCAGGAAGGCTCCTCCCAAGCATCACGATGACAATGTGAGAAGGGGGTGATCCCCGAGCATGGGCAGGTCGCCGACTTTTATGCTGACAGAGAAGAGCTAAGTTGGACAACTCCTGTTTTTGCTTTGGATATGAGAACCTGCCCCTTCTTGGGGGAAAAACTGATGATGTTTCTAACCAAGTCCTATGCTGTGCAGTTACCAGGTTAATCATCAGCTTGCCAGCTGGCACCAAAGACTTGAGGATGCTGCCTGGAGAACAGAGGCGGGGGCAGGCTGCACGTTGCTTCCCGCGATGGAAGTCTGTGGGCCTGCACCAGACGAGAAGGGGAGTGGACACCAAAACGCAGACTTCTCAAGAGCATGTGTGTTGTTTTAATTATTCCAGTGCCAATAAGAGCTTTGTGTAAACAGAGCAAAATCTGTTAAAGCCTCGTGTCAGGCAAGTCTCAGCGTCAGCACTGAGGACAGTTTTGCATTTTTAACTATTGCATTGTCTTTGGATCGGTGTTGGCTTATGACCTTGGCTTTCTTGCACTGTTTTGAGAGCTGACAATGAGAACACTAGCTCTTATTTCTAGGATAAAATATGTAGTATCAGGAGTACTACTGTAATGAAAATAAAATAAATATTGGTTGGATCTCAGAGATACCTTAAATCTATATAATTAAAATGACTCTCATTTTTTAAAATGTGAAACATTTTAATTGTTGTATTAAGAGTAGTAGAGGATTCTTTCTAGGTGGAGTCACAGTATAACTTGGCCCTCTGCTCTGCGTGGTGCCTGTCAGTGTTAGAAGTCTCTGAATAATTCCATGCTGCCATCTCTACTAGACCTGGTCTTGTCAGTAGGTTTTAAACCAATGAACATGCATTTTAAAAGATTGATTTCAAGTACTGAGGTCATATAAGTTTTCTGTTCTGAAGAATAAGTATAATTAGTAGAATGAGTTTTAGTATATATTAAATGGGAATATTATATAATAGCACCTGCAATATAATATTTTTGGCCAAAGTAATAAAATATTTTTGTATGTATAATCATCTGCTCTGAAGGATATACGCCAAGATATTAATATCAGTCAACTTTGGTGATGGGGTTGTAAGTATTAAATTTTAAAAAGTACTTATGTGTGTTTTCCATTTTTTTCCACAGGTTAACACTATTGCTTTAAAAAAAACATTCTTTACTGACAGATGTTATTAGATTTATTTTTGGAGGGGCACAAGACATACCAATAGCAACTACATTTTAAATCCCCAGCAGATGCACTGTGCTCTCTGTTTCCCATGTGCCTGTGGACAGTGACACTCTGCAGGGTGCAGTGTGTGCAGGAGTCTCCCAGGAGAGGAGAGTGCAGCAAGCCTGTGGGCAGGAGGGCTGGACGAGGCGGCTGAGGGGGAGCCAGTTGTGTGTTCCAAGTGCATGTGGTACTGTGGGGATGGATGCAAAGTGCCTTATGGTCACAGGCTGCATGAGATGGCGTGCTGGTCCACGGGCTGTGTGGGATGGCACCCCAGTCCACGGGCCGTGTGGGATGGTGCCCTAGTCCACAGGCCATATGGGATGGTGCCTTTGTGTACGGGCTACATGGACGGTGCCCTGGTCCAAGGGCCATGTGTGATGGCACACTTGCTCACAGGACATATAGGATGGTGCCCTTGTCCATGGGCCATGCAGGATAGCAGCCTTGTCCATAGGACATATAGGATGGCAGCCTTATCCACGGGCCACATGTGGTGGTGCCCTGCTCTGTGGGCCACATGGGATTGTGCCCTGGTCCACAGGCCACATGGGGTGGTGCCCTTGTCTACGGGACATACAGGACCGCGTCCTTGTCCACAAGCAACACACAGCCCACCAGGGAGCCATGATGGGGACTGAACGCAGTAGTTGAGCACTGTGGTGCTGCCATGTCACACAGCACAGGCAGTGGACAGGCTGTTTGTGGTTTGGTGCCATGGTGGAGCCACGGGAGAGACAGGGAAGGATGGAGGGGGCCGGCAATGTTACCGGAGATGTGTTCACTTTGCTATGTCTCTTGTGTCCCTGCAGAGATGAGCAGCTGCCTGCCCTCGTAAGGCAGTGGTTCTCAACCTCCTAATGCCATGGCCCTTTAATACAGTTTCTGTGGGTCGCTACCCACAGGTTGAGAACCTTCTGCACACCTTCTGCACGGCCGCGTACTCATGCTTTCAGCATCAGTCTCTTGCTTTTTACTTGGAGAGTTGGCCCCGCAAAGTGGCTGGAGTAGATAGCTCCATTAAGCACGTGTGGGCGCGCTTCTCACAGATCCTTGGGAATGTTCTTTCCCTCGCATGTCTTCATCAGCGCGTCTGACGGAAACAAGACGGCTCAGTCAGGCGGAAAGTAGGGCTGCTGTGGCAATGGCGGCTGTCAGTATTGGTCGCTGTCCGTGAGAGTGGTGAAATCTGTTGTGAAGAGCCTTCTCCACCTTTGCATGTGAGGAAAGCTGACAATGTCACTTAGAAGACACTCTTGCCATCTCAACTGACAATTTCCTTTCCCGACGACACCCATCTGTGTCTCAATGTGAGGATGTCATCGGTAAATTGATTTGATGCTGAAATGTACTTCTGTAACAGCTCCTGAGATCAGTGTGACTTCATTCAAAGGGCTGCCAGTCTCAAAGTGAGAAGCATCCCCTACATGGGTTTTATTCCGTTTCTGACCACAAGGCACATTGATTATTTGAAATTAAAAGTAAGTATCTTTGTCTGAGTCCTGAACTCACAGTCAATTGTGAGTTTTTCCCACTGCCAATGAATGTTCTGGAAGGGATACTGGTTACCACCCGACAGGCAGCGGGAATAACCCGGGTGTGGTGTTTCCCTAGGGAGAGTTGATGGGTGAGTCACAGGTTATTCTGTGGAAAAATCATGCTTGTTGGATATTCAGCTAGAATGAGATATTTCATCTTTTGAAGATTGATCTTTCTTTGCCTCTGGACTGACCATTGCAAAGTATAAGCTTTTAGAAATTAGAGTTGCGAATATTGATATTGAAAACTCCACCAGAAAAAAGTGTTTCTGAATAAATATGAGGATTGTTTGATCGTCATCATCTGAATTTTATCTTTGGTCTCAACAACTCTCAGATAAAAGGGATAAAACCTTCAGAGCTTCTTGCTTCTGCAAGCAGGAATACGAGGGACTCAGGTGCCATTTTTAAGGCGGAATTGATGACTGCTGACCTTGGCCCCTGACCCTGTGTCTGGAGGTGGCTTCTGGTCTGGGCTGATCCTTACAGTTGGTATCAGAAAGAACCATGGTCTCTGTAGGGCCTGTCCCAGTGGTCGTTGTTACTGCAGGACTGTGAGTGCAGTGGGGCAGGGTTACTCCGTCATGGGAGGCAGGAAGAAGTCCTTGGTTATCTGCTGCAGTCTTGGCTGATGGCCGAATCCTTCAACACCAGCACCTGTGGCATTCAGCCTTTCTCCAACAGATGCCGAACTGAAGGGCAGAGTGGGTGAGGGGCACACGGCAGCACCTGCTGAGGCAGGGGGTATAAAGAGAGAGGGAACAGGTTTGGGAAGGAAGGAGCTGTTTTGATTGCCTTAGAATTGAGTATATTTGGGGGATTTGTAAATGAGACTTTCTTGGAGGGGCTGGGAGACCCTAGTGACAGATTTGGCATCATCAGGGTGCAGGTGGTTGAGAAGGTGAGTTTCTGGAGGGAGCCAACAAGAGGCTGATCTTAGGACTTTGGGGCACCAGGGCTTTTAGGGGATGAACCAAGGAGGAGGAAAGAAGGAATTTGAGAGGGGTGGGATGGACTGTTGGGAGGCCTTGGGGAGGGGAAGATCTGGTGTGGGGGAGGGGGGCTGAGTTTAGGGTGCAGCGTGGTGGCTGTGGAGTTATGTGCTGCCCCCCTGTTCGTCTCAGCTATGGCCACTTTTTGTCTAAGGAGCTCTGGTTGCTAATGGCCCAGCTGACAGCAAAGCTTATCTTTAAAAATTGCATTTCAAGTGGACAAACAACAAACAACCCAGGCATATAGCAGCTTTCCCTCCTCCAGCAGCTCCGATTTTGCCCCTGTGGGGAGAAATGGGACCTGAGGGTCCACACCTGTGCTCACCTTGCTGTGATGGTTTCTCCAGGCACTTGCTCCTGAGTTTTGTGGACCAGACTGTTGAGGAACACCTGAGTTTTGAAAGGTGCATGTGGCCAGGTCTGCTTGAACTTTGTCTAGACTGTTGGTAACTTGTTTGCTTTTCACTGTCCCCAGATCTCTTCTGTCATATTTTGGCCCTCAGGCAGGGTTTGAGGTTTTCCTTGCTCATCACCTGAGTACACCGGAGGCCGGAGAAGCTGGATTGGTCATCCAGGGTCATGGGGAAGATGGTGGGGCCCAGGCCACCCTGAACTCAGCTATCTTTGCTTCTAACCAGCCAGGCACCATCTCCTTACCTTTTTTTTTTTTTTTTTTAACCTGAATTTATTTATTTAGCAAATCCTTGGGACCTTTTCTTTTTCTTCACAGTTTAAAAAAAATCCTATTTATGTTTTCACCTCTCTGAGTTCATTGATTGGGAGGGGTAGGAGGACAGACTGGCCTTCTGTGGTTTATCCTTGTTTACTGTTTGCTGTCTCAGGGCCAGGGGAACTGCACAGCTTCTGGGCAGATCCGGGCATGTGCCCTGGCTGCCCCCTAGGCAGACAGGGTGCTGCAGAAGCCACAGTGTACCCTACAGAGAGGGTGGCCTCGGGTGGGAAGAGAGACCTATTCTCCCACAGTCTAACTGGAGACCCGAGCAAAGCCTTTGGCCTGTCTGGCCCTGCCCTTGCCTGTCTGCAAAGGAGAGGTGGGTAAAACACCCGACTTTGGGAGAGACCAACCTCCTAACAGATGTGAGACTGTGTTGCCATGTAGAGAAACATAGGCACGTATCAATTATTATTGCCAAATACTATTTGAAATCCCTGTTGGAATGATGATGTGACCTTGGCATCTTGTCTGCAGGATGAGGGTCTGACTCTTTGAGGTGCTGTGCTTCAGGGGCCTGTGGTGCCAGGGCCTAGGGACAAGCTGGGGTGGCAGGGTGAGGGGCAGGTGGGGGCAGTTTCCTGGGATGCCCTCAGCTCTTCCGAGCCACTGCTGGGGTGCGAGAGAAACGAGTGGGTAGCTGTGGGCAGTCACAGGCAGCCCCTCTGTCTGTCATCTGAATTACTATGGCTGTGAAGGCTGAGAGGGTCAGTGAGAGTCTAGAGTGCTCTGAGCTCCCCGGGCAATTGTGCTGCCTCAGCTGGCATTGGCCCCGGACTCCTGCTGGCTCCCCCGTTGCTTGGAGGAGCTGTCGAGCTGCTGAGCTCTCACCTGGCAGCACCATGGGGCAGCTTCTGTCCCCTGCCCCGGAGGGGAAGGAAAAACCCCTCGTTCCCAGGTTTTTCCCTGGGGAAGTGGGGTGGGCAGGAGGGTGGACTGGGAAGACAGGTTTGCCCTCTCATTCAAATGCTATGTGCTGGGTGCTCCGTCATTCCGTCATTCTGATGCTCCCTGAATCTCAGCTGGTTCCTTCAGGCCCACCTTGCCTTCCTGCTAAAGGCCCATCTAGGTGGAACAGCAGGATCCTCGGGGAGGTGGCAGAACAGCAGTGTCCAGGAGGAGGTGGTGTGTCTCTGTTCCCCTAGGGTCGTGGGTGAGCAGACTGTCCTAGAGGGAGCTCTGGGTACACTGCCGACGAGGCTCAGGGCCTTTTCAGTAATGAGTTTGTCACTTCTAAGAGCTGCCGTTTCCAACCTTTATTACGACCTCACAGAGTCAGCTGTCTGGACTTGGGTGTGATTTGTCACGTTGCTGAGGTGAGGCCGAGGTGTGTGGGTTTCACCCAGCACCTTGACTTAACTCGTCATCGTTGATAGGTACATTTTATATTCATCTGTAGCTGTGTGTGCAGACACACATTGTACTCTGTATGCGTATGTAAAATACATAATATGCAATAGATAGCATGTAATGGATGGGTCATTATGAAAGTTTTGAGATACTCAGAAATCAAGAAACCTAAAATCCACACAGAAACAAATGAAGTCCTCTCGGCCACCCTGGTAAGCCCAGGAACCTGAAACTTGTACGGGTGAATCAGAAAGGACTCTGTAGACTGTGTTTCTTGGAGTCTGTCTCAAAACTTTTGTAGTGACCTACATATATATCATGCATGCATAACTTGGTTTCTGTGTTGCGAAGCATATCTACCTGTGATTTGTGATGGCCCCTGTATGGAGAATCACTTTCTCAGAGCTGTCTGCCTTCCTCTCTCCTGCTCTGCCAGCCAGTATTGTGACTTTCTGATTCAAAGGGATAGGGGGAGAACAGAGGATGGAAATGCTGTGGGCCGGGTCTCAGTGTGCACCTGTGTGAGCAGCCAGCCAACATCTGGGTTTAAAATAAAAAAGGGAGGGCTGAGGCTACCTCACACAGGCAGGGACGTGGGAACTGAGGTTGGCCGCCACTCAACTTCCTGAAAAGGGGGTATCTTTTCATTCAGTAAATGCTGAGGAGCACCTGTATTTGGTGCTGGAGGTGCTGGAACGAAATGTGTTTCTTGTCCTCTGGGACTCCCAGGCCTGTGGAGATGAAAGAAAAACACGTGGGTACTGGAGCCGTACAAAGGCGTGCAGTGGGAGCCGGGGCTAGGCCTGGGGTGGAGTGTGGGGCCCCAGGGACCCGAGGAGGCAGCAGGAGACTGTGGGAGGCCACGGGCGCTCCCGAGTTTGCACCGCAGCCTAAGTGCCTGGGGACCTGTTGAAGAATCTTAAACAGAAGAACAACGTGAGCACATTTGCACTTCGGAGAGTGCTCTGTGCCTCCATCCCTCCGTCGCGGGCACGTGCGCTGACCCCCAGTAAGTATTGAAGATGAGCTTCATGTCCTCTCGATGAATATGCTTCATCAAGTGCCTTTTCTCTTGATGACAGCCTTGTGCCATCAGAGGCCTCCTCCCACGCCTCTTGTTCCCACTAAAGCACCGATGTCACAAGGGTGTTGTGGCCCCTGTGCTGCCTGGCCAGACCTGCAGGCCAGGGGCACCCTGTGGCCTGCAGCTGCAGAGGTTCTGGGGAGTTTGGAGCTCTTGCCCCTAGAACACGTCTCCGTTAGTGTGGAGTAGTCCGTGCACGGAGTTTTTAGTACTCAGCCAGTGCACTAATTAAATTCCTGATGGTAGTGGCCCTTCACACTGGAGCTGTGTCCATGGCATAGTAGTTCTCGGTGCTTCTGATATGGACTGTCACATGTTGTGGCCCAACAGGTACATGCCAGCACAGGTGTGCATGTCACTGTCCAGCAGTCTTGGGAGTGGGGCTTATGTCGCTCCCTGGACATGCTGGTGTCATGATCCCTGCTTGAATTTCTCAGCCCACGAACGGGTTACAATCCGAGTGTGAAAAACATTGCTCTGTGGGATAGCGTCCTGGGTACAGGAAGGTGGCATGCCTCCATTCCTGTGTGGGTGGGCGCAGAGGGGACAGGCTGAGACTGTGCACCCCAGGGGCTCAGGGTGGTGGACACCACCACCAGCAAGCTCCTTGTGAACATGCCGCTTTAAAACTGGGATGTGCTTTGCCTGTGTTTATTTGAGCTGGCCGTTCTGATGTCCTTAATGGTCCCTGTGGTGTTTCTGCTCAGCGTGATTTAAGGATGCCCAGCACCTGCTCTGGGCCGGTGACTCTCCACACACCTTACATGGTTTAATGAAAATGTTGTGCTCTTTCCATTTCCTGGGCTGTCAGGGTGGCTGAGAGGAGCTGCTTGGAACCACCGCTGTGCTGTGCTCTGCAGTGCTAGACTGGCGCGGCCATTGGGTGCGGACAGTGCCTCCTTCACGTTTCTCGATCCCTCCTTCTCCCCAGAAGAGTCTGCCAAGGTTTTCAGATGAGGCTGGAGGCTCCTGGAAATGGCTTCAGTGGAGGAGGAGCTGTGGACCTCCATGGTGGGAGGCTGCAGGGAAAGGCTCCCTGCCAGTGCTGCTGTCACACTGGGTGTCACGAGCACCATCCACAGAGCCTAGGATTGTGGAGCCAAATCTGCAAGATGCAGCTGGCACCTGGGGTGATGTGCCACCACTGCCATCACATCAGAGGTGCTGTGCCCCATACCTGCTGCCATGGCCCCTGCCCCAGGCTGTAGGTTGTCTGTGCCCAGTCCTGTGAGCTGTGGAGTTGCCCCGTGTAAACACTTCTGGGACTTAACTGATGCATCTACCTTGGGGAGGCTGAGCATATCAGAACTCAGAGTAAAGTAACTGCTAAATCAAGGAATAGACGTCTTTTAACTAATGTGTGTTTTTATTTATTTTGGGTATTTTTTTTTTAATTTTGTTTTTGAGATGCAGCCTCACTCTATTGTCCTGGGTAGAGTACCTGGCATCACAGCTCACAGCAACCTCAAACTCTTGGGTTTGAGTGATCCTCTTGCCTCAGCCTCCTGAGCAGCTGGGACTACAGGTGCCCGTTGTAATGCCCAGCTAGTTTTTCTATTTTTAGTAGAGACAGGGTTTCAGTCTTGTTCAGACTGAACTTCTGAGCTCAAGCAATCCACCCACCTCAGCCTCCAGAGAGCTGGGATTACAGGGATGAACCACTGAGCCCAGCCACATGTTTTTATTTATGAGAGAAGAGTCATTATAGGATTCCTTACAATTGCTGGAATTTCTATATCATGTTTTAAAGCATCATTAGGTTTACCCCCATTTTTTTTTATGCTGCGTTCTTGGCACAGCTCTGTAACTTGTAGAGGTATCTGTATATGAGATTAATACTGACTTGGGGCAGGGAGTTAAAGTGAATGATATCTAACAGGAATTTTAATTACTGAGTTCCCTGATTTTGTTTCAGTGTCGTGTTTTCAGTAAGTGCTGCCATGTGTACCTGCTGGGGACAGCACCAGCTGGGCCATTCTCTGCCTTGGGACGTTCTAGTGAATGTGTTTTAATAAATGCACTTGGCCTTTGTAGGGTCGACTGGAGATATTTTTTCTCTCTGCCACAGTTGCTTTGGAGATTGACATAAAAAATTGTATGGGTATTTTTTCCCTGTTTAAACATATTTTTACGTACCTTTTGGGAGGAAAGGAGGATTTGTTTGTCAGCCGCATCTTTTGCTGAACGCTAAGCTAAATTCTTTTTTTTTTTTTTTTTGCAGTTTTTGGTCAGGGCTGGGCTTGAACCTACCATCTTTGGCATATGGGGCCGGCACCCTACCCCTTTGAGCCACAGGCGCCACCCTTTTTAATTTTTTTTTTTTCACTAAGCTAAATTCTAAGGAGAAATGGCAAAGAAAAATGTCTTCCATTGGGACTGTCAGATGATGCCAAAGAGACAAGAAAAACATAGTGAGTACATGAGCAGCATGTGACAAGGAACCATGTGTTGATTAGCAGTGAGTGCCAGAGCTGGTGTCCACGTGCTGGGACATAATTGTAGATCTGGGGTTTTGAGAGCCCAGGGGCTCGGGCTCCGCGGGGGCAACGGAACGGTTGACGTGAGGCAGACCCTGCAGTGTCCCCTCCCTCCCCTGAAGTAGTGGGACAGAAGCTGAGTAGGACATTTTCCTCCAAATAAGGAGGGTGTTGTCTATCCAGTGACCGCACGTCATGGTTCATGGTCCACATTCTGATGTGGGCTGATGTGTTAGAGCAAACGATAAATGAATGAAGTTTCCTACCTGTGTACGCGTGTGTGTGTGTGGCTTGTGGCAGCTGCTTGCGTACAGTCCCAGCAGAGCAGAATTGCAGGGACAGAGATGTGTGGCCTTGCGCAGAGCAGTGGCCATCAGGCCCTTTGCAAGAAGTTTGCTGGCTGTGTGCTCCAGAGGCTTCTTCGAGGAAACACAGAATAAACATGTGTGTGGTAAACACCAACAACTGAGTGTCTGGCCGGGGTCTCACAGACTAACATATTTCAGTGGAACTGGCTCATCTCCTCATTTCTTCCCAATTATTTTTATAATTTTTAATGGCGCTTTTAACAGCTCACGTGCCTTTGGCATCCCCTCCCACAGCTGTTTAATTTGCTATTTTTTGTGTGTGTATCTTTGAAGCAAATGCAGAGACTCTTTGTTTTGACTTCACTTTCACGTCACAGCGGTTGTAGGTCTCTGGCTGCCTGTGTTTGGGGAACCTAAAACGCAGCAGGGTCTCCACACTAACTCATGGCTTTTCTAAGTCTGCGTGTGGCGTTACGCACATGCGTAAATATCTATATGTGTATTTTTGCTTTCGTGGAGTGAAAATGTCCGTCACAGGCTGTGGAGTGTCCCTTGAGCGGGGTGCGGTACAGGGTTGTGGGAAGCGCCTGGCTATCCTTGCTGCTTGATTAATCGAATAATTGATTTTTCCTCTTTTATGTTTTTAGAATCAGATTATTTTTTTCAGGTAAGCTTGTGACATAATTCAATGATTTATAGTTGAAAACTTGGCTCATATTTTTAATTTAAAGATTAATAATGTATGCTTTGAAGGAAATATAAAGTGTATTTAATAAAAAACTGAAATAGCACCTGTTTCATGTTTAAGCTAAATGGATAGTTCTTAAAATGGAAAATCAGTAACTTGCTTTTGAATACCACACTGGCATTTTATGTGGTTTAAAACTATTTTGGGGTTTGGTGTAGAAATGAACGCTACTTGCACATTATCCTGTGTACTTGTAGTTGAAGTGTGGGGTCTGCATTTACCCAGTGCGTTTTCATTCAGAGTATGGACTTTGAGGCTACTTGAGTTTTTTTTAAAATAATATATAAACAAATTTTCACAGTTTTCCAAAATTCTCTCATTTCTTTGAAAAAGATGTGGATGATTTCATTCTTCTTTGATAATATGTCTCTATTTATAAATATTTCTAAATATTTCACACATTTTCTACTGCTAGTTTGAACTTCAGCCATGCAGAGTTTGCTTTCACCTTGTGTTTGCCTGAGGATTGTACGTGAATTTTGAGTGTCCCCTGCTGACCCACACTGGGCTGTCTGGCAGCAGAGACAGCTGAGGCTCCTCAGCCAGAGCTCATCCCATCAGGGGCCTGAGCCGGGAGGGGGACTGCTGGGTGCCGGTGAAAGCGGCCACTGCAGGAATGGCTGTAGTCCCCACCAATGGTGTGTGGAGAGAATTCTAGAGGCAAACACCCTGGCGTCTAGAATCTTAATACTCAGAAGTGTCAAGGAGCAGTGTAGAAGTGCCCCAGGCCTGCTGAACGGGCTCGCCGTAGTCCACCAGGATCCCCACAGAATTCATGTGCACCCTGAACTTGGGGAGCTCTGATCTGGATCTTTGGTGTCCCAGAGTGGCTGTGCATTGGAACCCTGTGAGGCTCCAGCCGCCAGAGGTGTAATTCAGTAAGTCTGGGGCCGTACAGCTGCCCAGGCAGGTATTGGGCCCACTGCTCTTAAATGGGCCATTCCTGGTTGTCTGAAGGACTTTGGAGAAGGTGAGTTGCCTGCTGGGCATGTGTCTGCAAGTCTGCAGCTGGCAGGGTGATACAGTCCAGCTTCTGTCAGCTTCTGTGAGTCTCTCTACCCTGAGTGGGCATTTCCTTCCTCAAGCACTGGCCCACCATGGGCTGGGTCTCCTGCCCAGCCTCCACCCCCTTCCCGTTCCCATGGAAACAGACTGCAGGGGAAACTGGGCACCCACTATCTTTACCCTGTTTTTGGCACTCTGAAGTCTGTTTCCATGGGAACGGGAAGAGAAGGGGATGGCAGTGGAGCAGCTAGACTGCTTTTAGATTTTGGTGGCAGCCTCAGTCCTTGCTGAAAACCCGCCCAGCTCTGCTCACGTTTGCCTTAAGGCAGGGGTGGAGGGGGGCGCCTGTGGCTCTGAAGTGGGGGAGGGGATACACTCAGCTGCAGGGGGGGCAGGGGGAAGGGAGGAAGTCCTAAAATATGCTAAAAGATACCAGTAATTCCCTTTTCTTCCAGGAAGCCATTTTTAGGTGTTGGTATAAGTTATTTCAATGCCATCTTTAGCTATTATTTCTTGTATGGTTTTATTGAACATAATAACATGTTTTTATTCAGAGTAAGTGAGGAAATGTGTCATTTCAATGGGCGTGATCTCTCTGATGGGGGAATCCCTGTGTTCCTCGGGGGTGCAGTCAGCTGCACTGGCTCTTGTCTTGGGGTGCCATGAGGACCCCATGGGGGAGAGGGCCAAGTGGGCGGGGCAGGGTGGCTGCCCCAGGTAGATAGCAGGTTTGTGTGGGTAATAAGGGAAAAGCAACTCCCCTCTGATCTACTTAAGTAATTATTGTAAGGTGAAAATAGGAGATTCTAATATGATTCTAATATGAGTGAGCCCTAGATTGAACTTTTGCATGGAGTTTATTGGGACTGATTATGATGTTGTATTTTTTCGCCTCGTGCTGGGATTACAGGATGAGCCACCGTGCCTGGCTGTCTCCCTGTGATCAGATTAAACATTCCACACAGAAGTCGCTCTGCTCAGTCGTTAGTGTTGGGGGAACAACTTAATCTGATCCCCCTGGATTTCTGTGATCAAATTAAGTTTTTCCCCCAACACTAACGACAGGGCCGAGCGACTTCTGCATGGAAAGTTTGGTCTGCCTCAAGTGCCGGCTTTGCAGTTGGGTGCCAGTCATTCCTGGACGGCTGGGCTGGAGATTATCTTACAGCCCCTGTATGAGACCCTATGGTTTCTCCAGTGTGGGTGTTGAACCTATGGTTTTCCTAGGACAGTGTGTGATTAATTGCATATCATTTCTTCTCCTGGTTCCCTTAAATAAGAGGCAGTGGAGACTTTGAGTGGAAGTTTGATAAGGCCCAGAAAGGAAGGGTCTGCATTTGTGTGTTCCATTGGCATCAAGAGCTGCCTCCTCTCTCCAGAGGTGAAGGGACTTAGCCTAAATTTTGTCTTTGTGTGTGTTTTTCGCCAGAGGGAAAACTGCTATCCAGCCTTGAGGGCTGTGTGAGTGCACGTGGGTCGCCCAGTTGCAGCAGCGCTAAGTGACTTGGAACCACAGCTTTCCTGTGCAGGGCAGGGCCTTGGGGCCGTAGTGCTGGTGCCGCTGAACCCAGCAGCCTCCTCCCTCCTCCCCCACCCATCCCAGACAGCACAGATTTTTTTTTCCTGGGAAATAGCAAAGCAAAATATTATTGGAGTATTTCTGTCTACCACCACTCATCTCAAACTGGATTGAGTTGTGAAAGAATATAAAATGGAAAGTTTTTCTTCATCCTAATGGAATGTATTTCTCTGAAAATGAATGTGAGCAAATAAGATAAAACTACTCAAGGGAAGTTGAGATGCTTCCTGTGCGCTTTGATGTAGGAGACGACTGTGGATCTGGTTTGGGGTGAACGCAGAATGACTAGGAAAGCTTCTCAAGTGCAGGCAGCAGAGATGACACGGGTCATTTATTTCTGTAGGGAACATTGGCTATTTTATTGTTGATCAATTTTTATTAGCTTTAAAATGTTGGCGGTTCTGCTCCGGCACCTGCTGCTATGCAGAGCGGCCGAGCACCCCAGTCCTCAGGGGGCGGCAAAGTCCCCTCTGTGCAGAGTCCTTCCTGTGGCTGTGGGGCAGCCCCAGAAGTGCCAGTGAGGACTTACAAAGTCAGCACTTCACAAGGGGAGCAAACCAAGCGGGGAAGGGCAGGGAACAGCAGGCCTGACCTGCATGATTATTTTCTGCCAAGATGTAAGACCTTGGTTAAATTTACCTGGTCCTTTCTATTGCTGCTTTTAAAATTTGACATTTCAGTATGAAAACATGAAAAAAACCCCACAATTGACTATCAAGACCCTATCTTTTCCCTTTTAAAGGCACTTTTTTCTTTTCTACTATTCTACCACGTTTCCTACCAAAAAACTCACCCACACATTTTCTCTAATTTTGTATCCTTTCCCCTGTTTCTTCTCCTGTTGTTAATTTTAGCTGACATGGAATGATTTTGAGCTTTGATTTTTGTGTCTTAAGAACTTCTTTAAAAAAAAAAAAAAACGAATCAGCTGAGGAACTGTACGTTAAATACCATCTTGTGGTATTATTAGGTCAGGTAAGAACAGGAAGGGGCTTGGGTCGGGCATTTTTCTCAAAGACCTGACTTTGTCAGTCATCTGCTGAGGCATTTGTGGCGACAGTGTTGTAATTTCTTCCTTGGCTCCAGTGTGTGGTGTGTGCTTGCCCCTCACATGCACTGCACGCCATGGGGCACGCACCACCTCTGCTTCTGTCCTACAGCCAAGGAAGCTGGGCTCGGGGGGCTAAGTAACCGCCCAAGTCACATGCAGCCTAGAATGGGGCCAGCCTTCGTCCCCAGGTGTACCTGAGTGCACTGCCCATGCACTGGCCCCAGCCCAGCCAACGCCCCTGTGTGTGGTGCCCTGGGACCTGGACAGTGGACGGGATGTAGTGCAGCATTCCTGGGTCTGCTGCCCTCTGGTCTGCATGGCCAGTGCCGAGGATGGCCAGGAGGGTGGTCCGGAAGCCCCTCCCAACACAGAGGAGACACTAGGTACAGGCCTCTCGGGACCCATGGTGGTGCCTGGCCAGAGTGGCGACCTGGCAAATCACTGCTGAAATGCCAGATGAGGATAGGCAGCTCCCAGGGCACCCACAGACCTGAGCTCAGGGATGATTGGGTGCTGCACAGGGGCCATGCGGATGCCTGCTGTGGGCAATGGCA
This sequence comes from Nycticebus coucang, assembly GCF_027406575.1. Lineage (NCBI taxonomy): Eukaryota > Metazoa > Chordata > Mammalia > Primates > Lorisidae > Nycticebus > Nycticebus coucang. The sequence continues at coordinate 1,299,719 of NC_069798.1, forward strand.
CGGAGGGCCTGGTGAAGGTGGAACCGTCCTGTGCAAACAGCGTGTCATTCTTATTCTCTTTCCTCTCCTCAGAGAATGAGCTGCCCCCACTCCCTGCGCACATTTGCAGTCCTTGTGTGACCCTTTCTTGTCTGTCTGTCATGCCCATTGTAAGCTGATTTTGTCTGAAGAAGCTGGGGTGGGGAGAACCATGGGTGTGGAGCATCTCAGAGCCCAGCGCCTGGCCCGGCCAGCCTGTGGCCTATTGTGCCACTGTTTATAGGTGGCTGTTTGTAGCAGTCACCCTCTGCTCTATGCTGTGCTCAAACCAGGTCAGGTGACCTTTGAGTGCACGTCCACCCCAGGGCCATCACCTCTGTGCAGAGCTGGCCTTCCCCTTCCTTTCATGTTTGCTGGTGGTGTGTGTATGTTCCAGCATGGGCTCTGGATGTGGGAATTGTTGCAGTGGTTCTTGATTCCCAGCGAGCAGGCTGTCCATTCTCCAAGCCAGCTACTTCCTGTGCCCGATGAGCATGGTCAAGGGATTTGGAGCTTGGCCTGGATCTGATTCCCTCACCACATCACCTTTGGCCATCCCCTCTCCTGCCCCATGGAATGAAGGGGTTGGGCAGATGGCTCCCTTTGGCTTGCTCCATTCCCAGATCGTAGGAATCAATAATTATAAACTTACCCATTCGTTAAGGACCGTTATCTATTTATTGGAGGGGGGGAACTTTTTCTAACTCGGTTTGAGTAGAACCTCAGACCATAGGGCTTTGAGGCTTTATGAAGTGTGCTATTTACCACGGTGACATTTAAAGGATGTTCTGATACACTTGTTGCTTTTCCACTTGTGGTTTGTGGGATGATGCGCCTTCAAGCCACAGGTTATGGGTTTTTCGCTCAGTTCCTCAATCTTGGCCGAAGGCGGAGTCCTTCTGCTACAGAGGTAATCAGCACCTACTGGGTGGCCCTGGGCGAAGACTGCTCGGAGGCTGTGTTATAGCAGCTGCACAGTATTTTATACCCCAAGTCACAGAGAGGAGACGCAGTGTGAAGAATTCATAACAGTGCAGCTCAGTGTCCCCCGGCTGAAGGTGGCCGCTCTGTGATGCTTTCTCAGAAGTCTCGTGTCCAGACACGCTATGCTGTGCCCTTCTCACGCAGGTTCGTCCTTCCTTCTGTGGCCAAAGACTTGCTTCTGGGCAATATACAGATTGGAAAGGACCTCAAGTTTCACCCTCAAAGGGACCAGAAGCTGGGTGGGTACCGCTGCGGCTCTCTGCGCACAGCTGCCTGCAGGGCAGAGGCCGTGTTTTTCCTTGGGGCTCCTTTTATTACTGTTAGGAAATCTTGAGACCAACTGGGCCTTGCCAAGGTCTAAATGTTCTGTCCAGTGGGCACGGGAGAAGTGTGACATCTCTCTCCCAGGTGACAGGAGATTCCAGCTCCAGTCAGAAGCGGCTCCTCAGATTTCTTTTCCCCACTTTTTCTCGTATCTGTCTCCCTGAAAGTCCTCCTGTCACTGACTTGCCTGACCCAGCCAGCAGGCTGCGGCACGGTGAGCACGCAATACCACTCTCAAATGTGTGCATTTCTATTTTTCAGTTTGCAGCAGGGCCTCACTTTGCCAATGTTGAGAACCAGTGCTCCTTTCTTCCTGGAACTTTCCTGGGGAGCGCAGAGCAAGGGGCCTTCTCTAGGGCCTGGCCTCAGCTCCCAGTGCCGGAGTGCCTGGAGCCCTGGCTGCTCCGTCTGATCGTCACCTAGGCAACCGCCACTTCGCCGGGGAAATAGTCTCCACGGCAAGAGGAAATAAAAAATGTAGCTGCAGTGCTGATTCTTTACGCACTACCATTTTTTCTGAATGTTGCTTGATTTTGGAGGAAAGGTTGTTTTACTTCTCTGTTAGGCTGTGACCCTCATGTTTCCTGAATTGCTTGTGTCAGTTTTATAGTGTCTTTTGTGGAAGCTGTGACGTGCATGCAGTTAAGTTTTCATCTCCTAATGATTCTGAGAGGACCGTGTTTCATCTAAGTTTTTGTGAACAGGCAGTGAGGCAAAGCACAGTCTGCTACTTACTTGGTTAGGGTTTGTGAGTGTTCATGTTTTCCAAAATGTCCCTTCCTGTGGGGGTGTTTTTCCACTCGACTGCTCTATTCCTTAGTAACTGTTGCTCTGTTATGGGAGGGGCCTAATGACATTTTCAAGTGCAATATTGAATTAATTTATTTGCTGGTTAGTCCTGCCCATCTCTCTGCATGTTTGTGTGTGTGTGTGTGTGTGTGTGCACGCAACAAAATGATGGCAGTGTGCTTGCTGCAGAGGGGAGGTGCTTCAGTGTGACCTTGTGTCCTGGTAAGTTTCCTCCTTCACTCTTTAATATTCCTCCAGTCTTTTTACCTGGACGTAGGTCATTGGGGTTTAGGGAGCTACCTGAGGCTCAGAAGTAGTGAGGGGAGAACTGTGGCCTGGGGGAGAGGCCTGCCTGCACGTCCAGCTCCCTGCACACCAGCTACTGGGGCTCAGTTGGTCGCCTCTGTGGGGAGAGCCTCCCCCTAGAACTTCAGGATATCAGTCAGTGACTTCTCAAGGCCTGCCCTGGATGGGATGTGCTGTGCTGGGAAGTGTGGTCACCACCCCTTGTGGACTGGAAAACCCCTCCCAGCATGAAGTGCCAAGCTGAGCAGAGCTGAGGAATAGCGGCTCCCCCAGGAAGTGTCACTTGCCAGCTGTGGTCCCAGCGTGGGTTTGTTTTATAGGTGTTTGCTGAGCCTTTCTCTGAGCACTCAGGTCCTGTGCTGGGGCAGTGCTTTGGGAGCTGAGCACAGCTGCCTCCTGCTGTTCCCTCATTATCCCCATTATTCAGGGAACATGTATCCCAGGTGCCAGGGGACGGGAGGATCAGTTGGAGGCTGTCTTTGCCCTCGTGGTGCTCGTGGGAGAGCTGGGTGTGCGGGTCTCAGGACTCCTGCATGGGGCACAGCTGTGGACGGGGCCAGGCGGCTGACCAGGTGCTGGGTGGCTGTGTAGCAGGGTTCAGGCTTTGGTTGGGGATTGCCAAGGAAGCATCTCTGAGGAGGGTCTGTGAGCTGAGACTGGCAGGCTGAGTGCCCCTCATGGGAAGGAGGTACAAGAGGAAGGATTTGAAGGACCCTCAGACGGGCTGTGTCTGTTCAGCTTCTCCACCATCTAGATTTCCTGCAGATGTCCAGGATGGCCGTGCTGATGGCTGGTTGGCTCCTCAACAGTGAGAGCAGGTGTCCTATTGAGGATGGGGCCCACAGGCCTCCGAAGGGCTGGCTGGTGCAGCTTTCTCTGGGACTTAGCACCCACTTCTGCCCAGCCTGTCACCGGCCACTTGCTCCTTGTGGGTGGTTGGCCTCTCCCACTGAGCAGAGCAAACTGCGGGTTCTTGGACGCTGCCCCTGTTCGTTATGTATTTCTGGAAGGGATGTCTATCTTACCTTTGTTGTTAGCAATTAGGAAGGAAACATTTTATGACACTTAATGTTATCAGGTTAACTTGAACTTTGCATAAGAGAAGACTCAGAGTGTGTGTGGGAATATGCGAGCTGTCCATTCAGGACATAACAACTGAGTCTCTCCCACCTTTGTCGGAAACTGGCGTAGGACGTCCCTGCCAGGCCCAGGCCTTAGACCCCAGAGGAGCAGTCACACACCTGTCCCCACCCCTCTGTTTTACTTCTTCAGGGAGTAAAGCCAGTAAAAGAAAACTTGGGAGTTGGCTGTTCCTTCCTTCTATTTCTGTCCCCATTGGTCTCAGTCTTTTCCACAGCCATTTGAAATGAGGGATATATAAGAACTTTATTAAATTTTTTTTTAAATTTTTTTACAAATAGTAATTACATACATTTATGGGATACAATGTGATGTTTTGCTATAAGTAAATATATATGTATGGAGGAAAGATTTAATCAAGCTCATTAACGTTTCTGTCACCCCAATGACTTACCTTCTTTTGTGGTGGTGAGAATGTTTAAAATCTATTCTTGTAGCAATTTTGAGATATACAATATGTCTTTAGCTGTGGCCACCACGCAGTGTGGCGGGTCGCTCAAACGCATTCTGTCCATCCAGCTGGAACTTTGTGCCCTCTGATCAACGTCTGCCCTTTCCCCATCTCTCTTCCCACTTTTCCCCACCTTTGACAACATCCTTTTACTCTCTCTGAGATTGACTTTTTCAGGCGTCACATACAGTACACGTCTGTCTGTGCCTGGCTTGTTTCACTTAGCGTGATGACCTCCAGCTTCGTCCAGGAGAGAATTCTCTTTTTTTGAAGGCTGTGTAGGATTCCATTGTGTGGACCCGTCGATGCACCCAGAGGTTGATTCATGCCCTGGCTCTGACAATACTAATGCAGGAGCTTGGGAGTGCAGATGCCCCTTCAGCCTACCAGTTTTAGTTCCTTTGGGTATGTACTCAGAAGTAGGGTTGGCAAATCATGGGGTCATTCCATTTTTAGCTTTTTAAGGAACCGACACGCTGTTTTCCATAATGGCTGTGTTTTTTTCTCCATATCCTCTCTAGTTCTTTTTAGCTTTTGTCTTTTTGCAGTTTTTGGCCTGGGCTGGGTTTGAACCTGCCACCTCCGGTATATGGGGCTGACGCCCTACTCACTGAGCCACAGGGACTGCCCATGTCCTTTTGGCAATAGGCATTCTAACAGGTATGAGGCGATAGCTCACTGTGGTTTTAATTTGCCTTTCCCTGATTTTTTGAGATGTTGAGCATTTTTTCATATATAGGTCTGCCATTCATGTCTTCTTTTGAGCACTGCTGTTCGTATTCTTTGTCCATTTTTTAACTGTTAGTTGGTTTTTTGCTATTGAGTTGTTTAAGTTCTTTACGTATTTTGGACGTTAGCTCCTTATCAGATGTGTTTGCAAATACTTTCTCCCAATTGTCTCTTCATTCTGTTGTCTCCTTATGATGACTTGATTTTTTAAGAAGTGAGGTCACGTAACTTTAGCGATACAACAAAATGAAACAAAAACATCACAGTAAAACAAGTACAGCATAAACATAAACACAACTCAGTTTTCTCTCTGAGTTCAGAGAAAGAAAACAGATAAAGCCTAGCATATCTGTGCCTTAAAAACATCATAGGAGAGGGCAGAGGAGAACATGGTTTTAGACCAATAGTGCATGGTTGTCATCTGGCAGGGTGACCTTCGTTTCCTGAAGCTGGTGACTGGGTGCACTAGGTCACTTCCCTCCAGAAGCTGGTGTAGGCCCAGGGATGCTGGTGTAGGCCCGGGGATGCTGGTGTAGGCCCGGGGATGCTGATGTGGGCCTGGGGATGCTGGTGTAGACTAGGGATGCTGGTGTAGGCCCGGGGATGCTGGTGTAGGCCCGGGGATGCTGGTGCTGCCTATGTTGGTCACTTTTAGACAGAATGTTTAATATCAAAGAAGAGATGTTTTCTCTTGTTTTCAGGTATTTCAAAGCTACCATTTACATAAATAATTGAATTTTTAAATTACTACAAAAGTTTATCTATTTGTTAAACTTAAGGACTCCTACTGGCTGGACCTCGTTAACTTGAGAGTGTCACTGTGGACACATGGAGAAGGCGACACGATTGAATTTCTTGGCATAATTAAAGGACTTCCTTAACGTACAAGGTGCCCCTTCTAACTGGTCTGCATCAGCGAGGCTAAGTTCACTGCCTCGAATTATGTTCATAGCTACATGAGGTTCACAGGGTTCCTTTCTGTTCTTTGCTCTGTTCTCTTGAGTTCTTTCTCTTTTCTCTAGTTTAATGGTGAAAAGAAGAATAAGGTTACATTTTCTAAAAGTTGGTTATAAATCAATTAGGATGAGGCCATAATGGGGACAGGCTTCTTGTCCCTGGTACTGGAGATTGATGTTCAGGATTCTGTTTTGGAAGTCTGGTCCTTTGGGCCTAGGTCACCAGCTTCTAACCTTGTTAATGTTGCTTCATGTACAGTTTAGCAACAGTGAAGTATCTGAAAGGGGGTATGTAAAAATTCTCTTGTTATTATGTAATATATGGAGCGGTTTATGGATTAAATTTGATTTTCTTCCCCATTTTCATAAAAAGAGGCCTCAGCCTCTCCCTTAAGAAACACATCTTAGGGCAGCACCTGTGGCTCAAGGAGTAGGGGGTCGGCCCCATATGCCAGATGTGGCGGGTTCAAACCTGGCCCCGGCCAAAAACTGCAAAAACAAACAAACAAAAACAACCCCCACACAACTTAAAACGCCCCCCTCCAGTCTGAGCCCAGCGGACACACCTCCCCCTCCAGTCTGAGCCCAACGGACACACCTCTCAGACCCACTCCCTGTTTCTTCTTCCTTTGTGGACTCAGGGTCTGTCTTTGTCACCCAGGCTGGAGCATAGCTGCACTGTCCCCTCCAGCTCCTGGCAGGCCCTGCCTCTGCCACCTGAGGATGGGCTTGGGAGCCAGGTCTCCCTGCAGACGTCTCTGCCCTGAGGAGTGAGGGGCTGCTCATCTGGTGTCGGAGTGGCCGCAGCACTGATGACCCTTCCTTTCTGGCCTCTGCAGGCCTGCTGGTTTCAATGGCCTTGCTGGTCATCAGGAAAGTGACCTCTCTCTTTTCGATTTCAGAGGCAGCGGCAGGGAGCCCAGCCTACCTTGGAGCATGCAGGCAGCTCAGCCGCTGGCACCTGGGCCCTGAGGCGGGTCGGCGACAGCCCCCCCAGGGCCGCGCCATGGCAGCGCCCTGGCTGGACGGCTGAGGCCTGAGCGGGAGCGGGCAGGTCCGCGGACGCGCCCAGAGGCCGCCCGGCGCGTGATGGACTCGGACAGGCTAAGATGGAAGTGACCTGAGCCGCCCGTGGTTCCCTCGACAGCACAGCTGGAGTCGCGCACAGGCTCGCAGGGAGCAGTATGCAGGGAGCTGGCTCCCAGGCCACACACACGTTCACAGGTGAGGGCGTGGCTGGCGGCACTGGTCGCATTCGCACTCGTGAGTTGAGGCCGTCCAGAGTGGAGGGCTCAGGCTCTGAGTCTAACGGAGTGATGAGCGTCCTCCTTCTCTCCCTGGATAGAGATCTGAAAACAGTGCTTGACAGTTCTGATTCTGTTTTTGTTGAATGGCAGGATACGCACAACATCCTGAAGAATTTGTAGAGTTTCTCCAGGTCCCTGTTCTTTAAGGAAATGTGCCACTTGCACAGTGAGTGCAGGGGACGTGTCTTGGGCATTTTTTGCCAGACAGGGCAGTTCTAAGTGCTGAGGGGACGTGTGCTCTTCCCTTCCTCAGACTTATTCATGGGCAAGTGTGTGGCGGCAACTGGTGTGATCTCAGGGAGCTCACAGAGAAGCCGGGCAGCCCAGGTCACGTCCACTCGTCCCAGCTGCCAGTCTGCATGGGGTAGAGGGATTTTTTCCATTTTTGTTTTTTATGTATGAGGAACGAAGGTAGAAATAGTCACAAGAAGGGACAGTGTCCTCTTGCCCCGTGAGTCTTGAACGTGTGTAGCTTTTCAGTTTTTCTAGAGGGAGTAGGTCGGGCTGTTGGGCTGCCTGGAGAGAGGGGCTGGGCCTCAGGCTGGAGGGTCCCCGGGCTTGAGTTGCAATCGGCCCTTTCCTCAGACTAGTTCTGAGCCCCTGACAAGTCCTTAGCCCCCTTCTTTGTCTCCCAGGGCTCATCTGTGAATAAAGAGGGCCACGTGCGGTGTGGCTGCAGCCTCCGTCGTCCGTGAGTCCTCATGCTGGTTCCCGATGCTGAGTATTGCCATGTACAGCCGGGTTGCCAGGGCCTGGGCCTGACTGCCATGTCCTGACTGCCATGTCCTCACTGTGGGTGACCCCCAGAGACCTCTCACAGCCACATCTGTGACAGCACCTCCCTCCTAGGGTCACCATGGGGAAGGTCACGGTCGGCTGAAAATGAGCTCAGCTGCTCTTTAGACATAGATTCAGAAGAGCATGTACCAGTTGAGCTGTGTAGAACCTCCTTCAGGCTTCTGCTCCCCAAGGCTGAAACCTTGCCTTCTCCTCATTCCTTGCCACGTACACTTCGGCTGTTTGGGTCCTGGGACCTGCTCCTCTGTGGAGGGCCCCCTGCACTCCCAGGCTGAGGGCGGCCACAGAAGCAGCTGTGCAGTGGCTGGGTGTACTTAGTCTCCTCGCCCAGGAGGAGAGGAGAGGCAGCAAGGAACTGCATGGGAAGAAACTCTTAAAAGGAACTCTGAGAGAAAGAGAGAACAGGAAAAGAAAAGGAAGAGAACACAGAACAAAAAGAACCTGAGGAAGGGCAGCACAGGGGTCAGAATTCAGCCCTGTCCAGCCCCCGTAGGCTTCTCCCTGGCAGTGTCATTCTCCTGTCTGGGGGGTGACAGGCCCCATCCCTCCCGCCATCTGACTCTGAGGCTCCTGCCATGACAGACACTCCTTCTCGAGGCCTGACTGGAGGGTGGAGGTGGCAGGGGCAGCACACAGGCTAGTGTCCCGGTGCCATCTCCCTGCCCTCCTGCCCCAGCACAGCCAGCCCTGGCTCATCATGGTCACCAGCCTGAGGTGCTTGCGGCTTCTCTGCCCTAAGGGAAAGGAAGCCCAGGCCTACCCGAGGCTCTGTTTGGAATATTCAGAAACCCTACATGCTTTCTGCCCAGAGAATTCTTGGAAGATAGGACAATTGGAGTGTGTATTACTATAGCTGTCATGGGCTGGGCCCAGGGCCTGTGTTACCTCCCTGCCCAGCTTGGTTATGGCCATCCTCTTGTATCTTCTCCAGCTCACATATTTTACAATTTTATTTTTAATTGACAATTGTTTATATTTGTAGGTACGATGTTTTTTTTTTTTGCTTGTTGGTTTTTAGCAGTTATGGCCGGGGCTGGGCTTGAACCCACCACCCCCGGTATATGGGGCCAGTGCCCTACTCCTTGAGCCACAGGTGCCGCCCAGGTACAATGTTTTGATGCTTTGATACATGTATATATTGTGGAGTAATCAAAGCAACCCCAATTAGCATATCCATTATCTCAACATTTAAAACACTGAAAAGTCATCTTTGAGCTGATATTAAGTTTTCCTAAGAATTTGTTTCCTGACAATTTTGTTTCTTTAGGCCGGTGATGGCCTGTAATCACAGCACTTTGGGAGGCCAAGGAGGGAGGATCACTTGAGCCTATTTGCGACTAGCTCAAGCAACATAATGAGACCCTGTCTGCACAAAAAAAGAGAAAAAAAAAACTAGCCAGGCATGATGGTGGGTGCCTGTAGTCCCAGCTACTTGGGAGGCTGAGGCAGGAGGATCGCTTGAGCCTAGGAGTTTGAGTAGTTACAGCAAGCTATGATCATACCATGGTACTCCAGCCTGGGTGACAGAGTAAGACTCTGTCTCAAAAGACAAACCAAAGTTGGCCTCCACCCAGTTGTGTCAGCCTCCCTAATAATACCCCTGCCAGCAGCAGCAGTGCAATAGCAATAGTGATGTTCTAGAACTCTGGGAGTGCTGGGCACTTTTGTCTGCTCCGTCAACCCTTGTGATGACTTGGAGGCTCCTCCTGCTGTGCTGGTGTTTGCCATGGAGCATGTTTGCTATGGCCAGGGCTGGCAGGTGCCTTTCCAAAACTAGCGCTGTGCACTCAGCTGCATGGTGGGCTCACTAGGGCTTCCCACTGCGTGGGTCTCACCACAGAGATTGGGACTTCATTGGCCTTGGCATCTCCTATACCTTCTGAACCATAGCTTTCATCCTAATGAGATCCTAGGTTGCTTGGTGCGTATCAGGGTCTGGAAGCTCTGAGAGCTGGCTCCATGCAGAAAGCAGCGGGCAGGGAGAGGCCAGTGGGGCTGGGGGCACCAGCTATCCTGGAGAGCCTGGTGTGTGCCGGCCCTTCAGGGCTGCACCTGTCATAGCTGGGTGTGCTTACAGAACGGGCTTAGCTTCCCCAGCTCTCTCTAGGAAATGACTGGTGATAAAACACAGGACTTGTGGAATTCTCAGCCTTCTCTTCTGTACGGTTCCCTATAGAACTGGCTCATTGGTTTTAGTCTTTGCTCTTTGTTTGCCCACATGGTTTGAGAAAGTGACCTGGGATGCAGGATGGAAGGGCAGATGCTATCTCCCTGCCCACGCCACGCCTGAAATTGTCTTTCTAAAATGAGGCGAGCAGGTATCCACCCCTCTTAGTTGGTTTGCTGTTCTGATGTTTTATTATTTTAAGTCTTGGCTTACTCTGGGGTAACAGGAGATGCTCATCCCCAGAACTGAGGGTACAGTGATTTTGCTGATTCTCTGGGCTCATGGGGAGGAGTCTTGCCTTAGAGAGCCTAAACAGTGGAGGAGGTTGAGGCATTTTTCCTTGTTTGGGGGCAAGGCAGAAGTCTGTGTGCAGTTAACCAAACCTCTGCTAAAGGAAACTTGTCACTTTGTGCTCCCTTTCCCTGTGGGGCGGAGCTCAGGATTCCTGTTGAGGAGAGAGAGCTATGGTGTGGCTCCAGGGAGGGGCTGGGAGCCTGCTGTGGAGCCAGGTCTGGAGCGTGTGAATTGATTAGGAGGGTCATGGAAACTCAGAGGGCCTTGTCTGCCACCCAGGCCAGACTGGCCCTCCATGTGGTCACAAGGCCACTCTGCTGGGTGAATGTGGTCACCACCCACATTCCCTAATTTAACTTCCTAATTGTGATTTTCTTAGGCTAATTCTTGCACAGAGGAATTGTTAACATTGTTTTTAATTTTCTCAGCACATATAATTTAGAAGTGATCTTAGTCATTTAGATACTATTTTATAACACAAATTAATTTTTTTCCTTTTACAAGTAACATCTGTTCTTCGTAAGAACATTTGGAAAGCACAGAAAAGTCAACAGAAGAAAAATAATTACTCATAACCTATTCTTATCATAGGAATGTTTCTGCTGGTTGTATTTTGACTTAAATCCTTTCAGTCTTTTTTCTTGGGCAAATTTATTTTTACAGAACTATGTGTGTAATACATATTCGATATTATAACGTGATCATTCCCCTTCAATGTTTCATTATGAGCATTTTTCTTATAAATATGATTTTATTGTTGAGTATACTTTCATGTGTATACCCTTGAATTTTAAAATTGTGTTCCTATGGTTGGATAGCACCGTTTTTTAAAATTTCAAAATATTAGGGGGATAGAAATGTTTTTGTTAGTTACATGGATACTTTTTATAATGCTTCAGTAGGGACTTTTCGAGTGCCCATCACCCAAATAGTGTTCACTATACCCCGATAGAAAAGTCTTTATCTCTACCCCTCCCTATACTGTGCGGTTTTACTCTTGTCAATAATGTTTGGAATTAGGGGTGTCCAACTCTTTGGCTTCTCTGCACCCCCTTGGAAGAATAAGAGCTGTCTTGGGCTTCACATTAAATACACAAACACTAACGAAGGCGGATTAGAAAAAGAAAAGATTGTTGCATACTTTTCAAGATATCACTACCACAGATAAGCAAAGTAGTCTTCATATAATCTGCATGTGGCCCACGGCGGCAGGTTGGCTGTCCTAGGTGATCCATACCTTTGTGCATAAGAGTGCTTAGCTATATTTGATTATTTCCTTAGAATAACCCCCAAAACAGAATCATTGAGTCCAAAGATGTAAACTTTGTCAAAGCTTTATGGTTGGATTTTCAAAGAGATTGATTAATCCTGCTTTTTGAGGCTACACTGCAAGTCAGTTAATCAGACTCTTTCAGTTGCCAGTCACCTGCTCATGGCTGCCATGTTCAGAACTGGTGGTTGGGCCTCCCTGCATGTCTGCGACGGGGCGGGCCTTGTTCTGCTCACGGCGGTGCTAGTCCATGGGGCTCTTTGCTGCAGGTCCTCCTCGTCCGTGGGGCTCTGGGCTCCTTGCTACACAGCCTCCTCCTCGTCCGTGTGGCTCTGGGTGCCTTGCTGCACAGCCTCCTCCTCGTCCGTGGGGCTCTGGGTGCCTTGCTGCACAGCCTCCTCCTCGTCCGTGGGGCTCTGGGCTCCTTGCTGCACAGCCTCCTCCTCGTCCGTGGGGCTCTGGGTGCCTTGCTGCACAGCCTCCTCCTCGTCCGTGGGTCTCTGGGCTCCTTGCTGCACAGCCTCCCCCTCGTCCGTGGGGCTCTGGGCTCCTTGCTGCACAGCCTCCCCCTCGTCCGTGGGGCTCTGGGCTCCTTGCTGCACAGCCTCCTCCTCGTCCGTGGGGCTCTGGGCTCCTTGCTGCACAGCCTCCTCCTCGTCTGTGTGGCTCTGGGCTCCTTGCTGCACAGCCTCCTCCTCATCCGTGGGGCTCTGGGTGCCTTGCTGCACAGCCTCCTCCTCGTCCGTGGGGCTCTGGGTGCCTTGCTGCACAGCCTCCTCCTCGTCCGTGGGGCTCTGGGCTCCTTGCTGCACAGCCTCCTCCTCGTCCGTGGGGCTCTGGGCTCCTTGCTGCACAGCCTCCTCCTCGTCCGTGGGGCTCTGGGTGCCTTGCTGCACAGCCTCCTCCTCATCCGTGGGGCTCTGGGTGCCTTGCTGCACAGCCTCCTCCTCGTCCGTGGGGCTCTGGGCGCCTTGCTGCACAGCCTCCTCCTCGTCCGTGGGGCTCTGGGCTCCTTGCTGCACAGCCTCCTCCTCGTCCGTGGGGCTCTGGGCTCCTTGCTGCACAGCCTCCTCCTCGTCTGTGTGGCTCTGGGTGCCTTGCTGCACAGCCTCCTCCTCGTCCGTGGGGCTCTGGGTGCCTTGCTGCACAGCCTCCCCCTCGTCCGTGGGGCTCTGGGCTCCTTGCTGCACAGCCTCCTCCTCGTCCGTGGAGCTCTGGGCTCCTTGCTGCACAGCCTCCTCCTCGTCCGTGGGGCTCTGGGTGCCTTGCTGCAGGTCCTCCTCGTCCGTGGGGCTCTGGGTGCCTTGCTGCACAGCCTCCTCCTCGTCCGTGGGGCTCTGGGTGCCTCGCTGCACAGCCTCCTCCTCGTCCGTGGGGCTCTGGGCTCCTTGCTGCACAGCCTACTCATCCGTGGGGCTCTGCGTGTCTTGTCCTGCCTACAGCAGTGCTTGTCCGTGAGGCTCTGGGTGCCTTGTTGCAGAGGCTCCTGAGCACCATTTGTGGTGTCAGCTGCCCTGATATCACCTTCCAGTGAGTAGGAACTCCAGGCTCTGGAGCTGACTGTCTTTCCCGGGGGTCCCTCCCCTGCTGTCAGTCACAGAGGGAGTGCTGCAGATGCGAAGACTCCTGAAGGTACAACTTCCTCTGTGTCTAAAGCCCCCAGAGTCTTCATGCAGAAGGAAATGGGGTCTTCCTGCCCTGCACACACGTGTCCCAATAGTAATGGGGATTTCACCCGAGGGTTTTGGACACTCCCCTGACTTGGAGGGCTCTGCCTGGGCTGTCACTGTGCACACCCTGAGAAGTTGCAGGTTTGAGATTCTGCCTCCTCCCTGCCTGCCCCCTCACCACTTGTAGATATCGCAAAGGTTTGGCCCAGTTAATTTTCTTAGGCTCTTTAAATCATTTCAGTGTTAGAGAAAAGATTTAACCTCGGATAACGAGGTGAATGAAACAAATTCCTGCAGAATTTATAGCTAGTCTTTCTTGTAAAAAGGATAATCAGATCTAATTGTTGAATAAAATATATTAAGAGTATTTCAGTTGCAAAGGAGCAGGATGAGAGCTGGGTTAATAGGCTTCAGGTATCTGAAAGAGAGCTGTCTCCTGGATGTTGGTGACTAGATGTTCTTAGCTACTAATGCCCACACAGGAAGACTCAGTTAAGCTGAGCAGCTGGGCTCCTGCTGCCCCATGGGCCCTGAGTGGGGTATGTGGTCTCCCTGGGGGGCTTCTGGGGCACAGGTGCTTGGGAACAGCCCACCGGGCAGACCTTCTGTGTGTTGCTCTTCATCTTTAAGGTCATGCCTGTGTGCCGCCCATGGCAAGTTGCCTGGAAAGCACATGTTTTAGGAGACACTGAGAGCTATTTCTCTATGAAAGGCATAGGATGGATCCATGGCGGAGTCCTGGGAGAAGAAGCTTACGCTAGTTTCTTACTATAGAACTTCTCAGCCTTAACATGGGACTGAACTGTACGGGATCCAAGTGGGCAGGGGGCCGTGTTCCCTGAAGGACAAGACCTTGAAGACTTTTTAGAAAGAACAGTGCGTAGGGGCGGCTTCCGCAGCAGGTGTGCTGGTGAAGGTGCCTCCCCCCACCTACAGCTTCTGCGCCCTTCCTGCCTCCCAGGGCAGCCGTCCCCACCAGGGCTGCTTTTACCCTAAATATTGATGGAGCTCTTTCCAGGTATACACAAAGAGCTGTGGATGGAAAGAATGTCAGGAGACTCTTTTCCTGCTTCCTTTCTTCCTTTGTGGACTTATGTCTATAAATATACGTGTATATTTTGAGGCAGAGTCTTGCCCTGCCACTTGGGCTAGATGCAGTGGTGTCATAGCTCACAGCAACCTCAAACTCCTTGGGCTCAAATCATCCCCCTGCCTCAGCCTCCTTAGTGGTTGGAACTGCAAGTATGTGCCACCATGCCCTGCTGATATTGTATTTTTTTTTTGTAGAGATGGGTGTCCCTATGTTACAAAGATTAGCTTCAAAATCTTGGGCTCAAGGGATCCTCCCACCTCAGCCTCCCAAAGTGCTGGGATTACAAGTGTGAGCCACCACGCCCGGCCCTGCCAGTATTTTTTAGGTTGACTCAACTATTACTTGGATGCTACCTAACAGATGCAAACAATATATCTCTTATATGAAGCTGGTAAAAAAAAAAAAAACCTTTAAAAAACTTATACAGAACCTTTAAAAAACAACACATACAGAAAAAAAAATTGTATCTTATAGTTAAAAAAATAAAGTGCAGTTTTAATTATAAGTTTCCCTTGCCCCAACCCTTCCATGGATCTTGTCCTGCAGACAGGACAGACTCCTCAGCCTAGAGTTCCAGGCCCCCCAGCGTTGTCCTTTATTCTCTTGCTGTCACTAGATTTCGGGACAAGAGACCAGCTATCCATCCTCAAATAGCTCTGAGTATTGTAACCTCGATGCTGTTGCTGGTGATTTTTCATCTCTTTGGCAGTCTGGCCGTCCACTACCCTCCTCTCCGATCAGGACCCATCTCAGGTGTGTGAACTTCGAGCACGGGAGAAGCCTCAACAGTCTTCCCAACCACAATTGTGTAGATGTAGAACGGCCTGATAAGGGCTTTTGTAAAATCTTGAATGTCCTTGCTTGAGGGATGATAGATTTGCATGTGTGGTGCTGTGCGAGGCCTTCACCTTGTACTGTGCAGACGGCCTCGGGTCCTCAGTTGTGAACCTGATCTTAGCGAGTGGCATGCTTCTATGTTGTTACTGCAATGAGCCCCAATCTCAGCTCCATGTTCTTCCCTGTGATCCATTCTGCATTGCTGGCGAGGTTTTCTGCTGTGCACATGAGATTTTCTCCTTTTGTAGAGGCATTGGAGTGGTTTTGTGTCTGAGGAGAACGAGAAATAATGTTAGTGTTGCCCGAACTCGTGTTTATTTTAAGGTTACTTGTGTACACAGAACATAAACACACTTATAAACATCTTGTTTTTATAGCTATCCAATAGCTAAAACGTTAAAGAAATTAAAAGTAAAATTATAAATTAGAAACATTGCAATTAATATTTAACCTGACAGGCGAGTTTGTTTTGCTAAAACCTTCCATTTCCCAGCTCTTTTTTGTGATGGGAGCTTACACAGGGACAGGTGACGGGGCGACGGGGTGACGGCCCTGCAGCTGGGTGTGTGGTCCCGTCGGTGCAGCCTGGGTTGGTGGGCTTGACCACCTGTGAGTGTTGGCGTTGGTCTGGGTGAATCCTGTCTGTGAGCATCCAGGATCGACCTGCTCATGTTCTCATTCAATGGCTTCTGTCCATTGTATGAAAAACTTCTGAAAATTGGGTGTTACCGTCACCCCTGGAATGGAGCCATTTAGCACATCTGGAGAAATTAGACCTGTGCAGAAAGCCAGCGACCGTCTCAACACGTGGCCTCTGGAACTTTCTCTCTGGAGTCCTGGACTCTTGTCCTGAGTGTGTGATGTTTCTGGATTCCCTGGTGTTTGATTGTCTTGTGCTCCCCGTTGCAGGGGATCTGGGCTGCAGGGGTTGAGGACTTCGGCTCGACACCCATCACTCTGCTCTCGGGAATCTCAGGCACGTACTTCTGTGCTCGGTTTCACCCTCAGGTAGGGTTTCTGTCTGTGCTGGAATCCTCTTGCTTGGTGGGCTCAGGGTGAGTCTTTGTTCCAGCACCTGGGCAGTCATCACAGGTCAAGGGTCACTGGGCTTGGTGCAGGGTGAGTCATGGATCGGTTCGCTTATCTCACGATGCCGTTTCTAAAAGGGAACACCCAGAAATGAGATGTAAAAATATGCAAGTTTAACGTCCGGGTGGGGGTTTATGGTTTCATTTTAAAACTTTGACCAATAGCAGTGAATGGGAATGTGGACATGTTTTCCTCTTGGTTAACTCTGGTGTTGGTAGAATATTTGCAGAGTGATATGAGGAAGACGTCTCTTAGTTCCATATTCGTTATGGGTAATAATAACAATAACAAAAGAACGGAAAATAACAAGAACATTGTAGCGTCAAAGCTGGATATTTGGTTCTGCGCTGGTAGACTCCCCTCCAACACCAAGATTCCTGATACTCGAGTCCCTTACGTGTTATAAAATGGAATAGTATTTGCTTATAGCGTGGTACATCCTCGTGTGCGTGGGAAACCTCTCTAGATTACTTAATTCCTAATACTGTATAAATAGTATGGAGTTTTATACTGGAGTGCTTTTAGATTGTATTATTTTTAATTATTGCATCGTTTTATTGTTTTTTAAAAATACTCTTCGTCTGAGATGTGTTGAATCTGTGGAACCTGTGGATACACAGGGCCACCTGCATGCTTTGCAGATTGTCTAGAAGAAAGTGCAGTGATGAGGTGGGGGGTGCTGCACTGTACCTCAGAAGCCTTAAAGAAGCCCAGGAGGTGGGGGTATACTCACCCCCACCAGCCTTGGCAGCTGTAGGGTCTGCCCAACCTCCTAAGAAGATCACACTGAGATCAGAGTCTGGTCACCTTGTCTGTGTGAGACCCGTGCTAGGACCCCATAGGCCAAGCAGGCTGGCGCAAGGGCCCGGCCCTTAGCCCTGCAGCGGCTCCAAGCTGCTGCCTGTCAGGAGTGGGGAGACCAGGTCCATCATCTGCATTTACTTTCTCCCCTGTGATAAAATTTCAGAAACTTCTGGGTGTTTTCCTTGCCCTTTGGCTTGCAGTGTTCATGGAGCTGGCCTGAGGCATGAAGACCAACTATTTGCCAGGCAGGTGCTATCATGGCATCTGTGGTCCCGCTGGAGCCTCCAGACAGCCTGGGCCATTTGGGCGTGGCCGGGAGTAGCACAGGCCAGAGGGCCAGCTGGGGGACAGAGCCCAGGGATCTAGCCAGGACATGCAGCGTGTAGGGAGAAACGGAGGAGGCCGCAGCTCCAGACCGAGCTGCTATGCTGAGCGTGTGTCTGAGTGTCGCTACAACTTGATGCAGATCCCGTGTCCCCCTCTTGGTGCACCCTCCCCAGCTCTTCAGCCATTCTGCGTCTAGAATGCTTGAGAGTAAAGCAAAAGTGAACCTGGCCAGTGAAGGCTGCACAGCAGTGTGAGGGTATCTAGGGCTGCCGAGCTGGTGGGAATGGCAGTAAAGATGTTCTGGAAGGGAAGAATATAAAACAAGACTGTTGCACTTAACAGAAGAGGTCAGGTGTGAGCATGGGTCTTGATGGAGCTGCTGAGGGCCCTGGGGATGTGTGGGGGACGTGCTGGGGCGATGCCTGGGTTGTGCTGGGGGCTACTGGGGATATGCCGAGGTTGTGCTGGGATGTGCTGGGGGATGCTCAGGGCACACGCAGAGGAAGTGCTGGGATGTGCTGGGGTACGTGCTGGGGGCTGCTCAGGGCACACGCAGAGGAAGTGCTGGGATGTGCTGGGGTACGTGCTGGGGGCTGCTCAGGGGACACGGTGAGGACGTGCTGGGATGTGCTGGGGTACGTGCTGGGGGCTGCTCAGGGGACACGATGAGGACGTGCTGGGATGTGCTGGGGTACGTGCTGGGGGTTGCTCAGGGGACACGGTGAGGACGTGCTGGGATGTGCTGGGATTTGCTGGGGGCTGCTCAGGGGACACGGTGAGGACGTGCTGGGATGTGCTGGGGGACATGCTGGAGGCTGCTCAGGGGACATGGTGAGGACGTGCTGGGATGTGCTGGGGGCTGCTCAGGGCACACGCAGAGGAAGTGCTGGGATATGCTGGGGGACATGCTGGCCTGGCCATGTGGGGCCTAGCACACCCTCCCCAGAGCACTGTCTGCAGCTGTCCACAGAGCATGGCCTCAATGTTGCTCCCATCCTCACGTGGCTGCTCATGGAAGACTCTGGGGTCAGGGAGAGCACTGTTCCTTTCCTCCTGGGGCAGGAGAGGGTTGGGCTTGAGGGAGGAGGGGAGCAAGGGGTGTGGGCAGAGAAGCAGAGTCATGAGTAAATGGGGGTTCCAGGAGTAGAGGTCCCAGTTTCACCCCATACCCCCTGGGGACTATGTCTGGGGCCTCTTAGCAGACAGGCAGTCAGGGCTGGGACCAGGACGGGAACTCACTGTGGGCATCGAGATCAGACTCTGGAGCAGCAGCAGACACCTCTGGAGACAAGCTCATAGCACGCTGGGCGGCTGGGTTGCTTCTGGCTCCACACCCCACCGGCTGCCCCCTTGGGGTGTGGTTGAGTTCTTTCAGCAGTAGCCCGACTGTGCCTGGACTCATACTCTGGCTAAACAGAGGCCTGGTATGTGGCTGTGGCCACACGCGAGTGGGTGGTAGAGCTGCCCATTCTCAGGGCCACGCCACATTCATGTGGAACCAGGTCTGAAGGAGTGTGGCTGAGCCATGGAAGAGTGCAGCTGGCCGTGGAGGAGTGCAGCCGGGCTGTGGAGGAGTGCAGCTGAGCCATGGAGGAGTGTGGCTGAGCCATGGAGGAGTGTGGCTGAGCCATGGAAGAGTGCAGCTGGCCGTGGAGGAGTGCAGCCGGGCTGTGGAGGAGTGCGGCTGAGCCATGGAGGAGTGCAGCCGGGCTATGGAGGAGGGTAGGCTGGCAATGGAGGAGTACAGACGGACTGTGGAGGAGTGTGGCTGAGCGAGCCATGGAGGAGTGTGGGTGGGCTGTGGAGGAGGGTAGGCTGGCGATGGAGGAGTACAGCCGGGCTGTGGAGGAGTGTGGCTGAGCGAGCCATGGAGGAGTGTGGCTGGGCTGTGGAGGAGTGCAGCTGGCCGTGGAGGAGTGCAGCTGGCCGTGGAGGAGTGTGGCTGGGCTGTGGAGGAGTGTAGCTGGCTGTGGAGGAGTGCGGCTGTCCGTGGAGGAGTGTGGCTGGGCTGTGGAGGAGTGCGGCTGGGTCATGGAGGAGTGTAGCTGGGCCGTGGAGGAGTGCGGCCGAGCTGTGGAGGAGTGCAGTTGGGCCGTGGCTAGGTCACCACGTCCCACCATGTGCTCAGCCCTCCGTGACATGGCCTGATGTGGAGAGGGCTACTCTAGGGGTGGCTGTATTTTCAGAGAAGACTCTGTGGTAGATGTCCCTGGTGTGCTCTGCAGCAGGACAGCTGGGGCCTGGAGCTCTGGCCTGCTCACGCTCCTTTCCATCCTCGCAGGACTGTGTGGTCAGGCCTCTGGGGATACCCCTGTGTGCTTGTGCCCAGTGATGCACAGGGGTCTCCCTCTCACCAAGGACCCAGCCTCCTCTGTCACCACCCGCCAGCCATTGTGCACATCCGTTCATGACCATTTTCCGAGAGCCACCTAAAATCCTCTAAGGGGGATGGTCTCTTCTGTTGCTCGGTGTGTTCTGCTCCAGAGAGCTGTGTGCCTGGCCACTGGCGGGCACTTTGCCTCTGTGCCTCACCTCCTCATCTACCACACGGCGGTAACAGGAGGTGGGCAGTGCGGGGCCTTCTGCAGACGAGGCACTCAGGACCCTGCTGGACACAGTGCACACACACAGCAGGGAGCTACGTCACTTCAGGGGGTTCCACCACAACTCAAAATGTGACTTTATGGCACCAAGGAGTTGTCAGCCGTTGACTCGTCTTGTGGACAAACCTGGTCCCCAGTGAACATTTGCTGCCCCTGAGAACCTCAGCCCGCTGTCTGCGGTTCACATGTGGTGTCATGTTAGCTGATGGGGGCTGAGGCTATTTCTGGGAGATCTGCTTCTGAGGGCAGATGACACTATTGGAGCTCACGGCGTGACCCTGTGTGAACATTTGCTTTTCTAGTTCATGTGTTAAACAACAAGACGAGCCTGTGGCTCTCCTGCCCCCGTGCACCGCACGTCCCCACGTGAGCCTTGTTCTGAATGCTCTCTGTGCACAGCGATTCTCCACACGAGATTCCTCAGTACGTATTTGTCATTTAGATAACATTTTGGGGCTACATTTTGTAACAAAGCAGAAATCGAACTTACACCTGCATAGTGGCTGAGCAGTTCAGATCCTGTACTTGATTGATATTCTTCCCCTGTTATCTCACTTTATGCAAAGACAGATTTTTCCTGGCCCTAGAGGGCCAAGCGACACTGGTTCTCTCACTCTGATGGGGTTTTGTACCAGGCACTGGGCTAGGTGCTGGGAAATCACTTACACCCCAGGACAACATTTCATTTAGTGAGATGCTGTGAGGCTTGCTTGCATGGCAGGCTTCTCTGGGGCAGCACGTCTGTGTCCTATGTGTTTGTACAGTTTAATTCTTCTTTAATGTGGGAAGCACTTATGGGTGTGATTTTGTTTCTGCTGTGGGTGCCTTATCTGCCTCACTAGGTCCCTTTAAGATCCTGGAGGCTGAAGGGGTTGCTGTTTCTGGCAGGAATTTGGGCTTTGGTCAGAGTCCGGGGCTGAGGGCAGGCCCACCCCTGTGGAGCTGGGCCCTGAGGTGCTGGGTGTGGGGCCCGGACCTGCTGGCACCAGGTGGGCCCTTCTGTTTGTGCAGCCCGGTCCGCAGGTGAGGAGGCAGCTTGGCGCTGAGGAGACAGGAAGGAGACCCTCTGGGCTGGTGACAAGAGGATTTATGATTAGAGCCCGAGGTTGGAAAGGGAAAAGGGTAGCGATGGCCCAGCTGTACCCCACACGTGTGCAGCCAGTGCTTAGCGCCCATGTGGGAGCATGCCTCCTCTCTCCTGTTCTAAAAGTGCTGTGACCTGAAAGAGGCAGAGGGAGGGGTGTGTTTGGATGCCTCTTGTTTGCAGGTGCATGGGGTGTGAGGCACTGGAGCACACCCCTGAGTTTGTGCGTTTCCTGTGTATTAATTGGGCACTTACTATATTCCCAGCACTGTAGGGAGTTTGGGGATACGGGGATGAGAAGACAGAGATAGACACCAGGTTCATGGACCATATCGGGCTGGGGAGACAGGTAACAGGCATGAACAGCAGGCTGTTTCCTGACCTCAGTTGAGTCCTATAGAAACCAAGGTGGGAAGGTGAACGGCATGCTTCTCAGGTTTGCAGATGACCTTGGAAGACACCACAGAGTGTAGACAGCAGCATTAAAGTAGGGGAACCAGCTCCCCAGTCACATGATTAAGTGATAATCGCCAACCCTTCTGATGAAATGCCACTTACCATTAAAGAGGTGTTGGAGAAGAGGATTTCCTGTCCTGGAGAAATGCTTATGATGTATTTTTAAATGAAAAAAGTAGGTTATAAAACAACATGAGGAAGGTGATACACTTTTTTTAATACTCAGGAACAAAGACCCAATAGATGGAGGCATACCAAAGTGTCCTAGTAGCTGCCCCAGTGGCACTGGGGGGAGTTTCACTTTCTTTTTTTATTTTATTTTATTCATTTTTATTGTTAAATCATAGCTGTGTACATTCGTGCAATCAAGGGGTACAATGTGCTGGTTTCATAGACCATCTGAAATATTCTCATCAAACTGTTCAACATAGCCTTCATGGCATTTTCTTAGTTATTGTATGTAGACATTTGTATTCTGCCTTTAGTAAGTTTTGCCTGTACCCATTCTAAGATGCACCATAGGTGTGGCCCCACCCATTGCCCTCCCTCCACCCTAACCTCCCCTCCCCACCCCTTCCTTGGCCCTTTACTCATAGTCTTATGCTATAGTTGGGTTATAGCCTTCATGTGAAAGCTATAATTTAGCTTCATAGTAGAGCTGAGTACATTGGATACTTTTTCTTCCATTCCTGAGATACTTTGCTAAGAAGAATATGTTCCAGCTCCATCCATGTAAACAGGAAAGAGGTAAAGTCTCCATCTTTCTTTAAGGCTGCATAATATTCCATGGTATACATGTACCACAATTTGCTAGTCCATTTGTGGGTCGATGGGCACTTGGGCTTCTTCCATGACTTAGCAATTATGAATTGGGCTGCAATAAACATTCTGGTACAGATGTCTTTGTTATATTGTGATTTTTGGTCTTCTGGGTATAAACCTAATAAAGGAATTATAGGATCGAATGGCAGGTCTATTTTTAGGTCTCAAAGTATTTTCCAAATGTCCTTCCAGAAGGAACGTATTAGTGTGCATTCCCACTAGCAGTATAGAAGTGTGCCCTTTTCTCCACATGCATGCCACATCTCTGGGTTTGGGATTTTGTTATGTGGGCGAGTTTCACTTTCTTGTACTTATCTGTATCTTCCAAATTTTCATTTTTACTTTTATTTATTTATTTATTTTTTTAAGACAGAGTCTCCCTTTGTCGCCGTTGATAGAGTGCCATGGCTCACAGCCACCTCCAACTCTTGGGCTTAAGCGATTCTCCTGCCTCAGCCTCCCAAGTAGCTGGGACTACAGGTGCCCGCCACAACGCCTGGCTTTTTTTGGTTGTTGTTGTTACAATTGTCATTGCTGTTTTAGCTGGCCAGGGCCGGGTTTGAACCTGTCACCCTCGGTGTATGAGGCTGGCGCCCTACCCACTGAGCCACAGGCGCCGCCCTAAATTTTCATTTTTAAAGTAAAAATGAAAATGTTTTATAAAAACAATGGGTTGGTAATGACTGTTCGTGTTGTGCCAGTTGTGCGTGTCCAGTGTGGTTTAATACTCACATACTGGCACGCAGAGTCATTGTGGTTCAGAGAGCCTCTGAGCGCAGACATCAGCACTGAGGAATAGACAATGGTGAGTGTGTTTTGACGGTTCTTCTGCTGTGCAGTGTGTAACCTGGAGGAGCTCTGTCACCTCTCAGGGACTCAGTTTCTCTGTGAAATCAGGAATTAAAATGGTCTCTGAGGCCCCGTCCTGACGGTGACCATGTGGGGTGATAATTCTGTGACGCTGTTGTGACCTTATTTGTGTGTCTTTCATTAGGGGATGTCCTGCTTTGACCGAACAGGACCTTGGACCAAGGGTGTAAACAAGCAGAATTCACAGTGATCCGAATATATTTTACCTCTTAAAAAAAGTCTGTGACTTTTTGAGGATTTCTTTTATGTTGTCTGTGAAGCCCAGTGTGGCCAGAGAGTGACAGGGACTGGGAAGAGGATGCTGGGTGCAGGAGGAGCCCATGCTGACGTACCTGCCCTGGGGAGGCACACGGCCACGGGCAGTGTCTGCCTGACGCCAGCCAGCCCCTGAGCTGACCGGGCTGAGGCTAGTAGAGACACCAACCACAGTTGTTGTGCCCTGGGAAGTGACTTTTCTCCTTCCAAGAGGCAGGTCATTTCTACTTCTGTCTGCTGTTTCTAGACCAATGTGCTATGGGGTTGAGAGGTGCCATGGAGACTGGAACCCTTTCTTGAACATCTTTGAGGAGCCTTGTCACAGCCTGAGCTTGGCTGCTTGGGTCAGGGGTGTGGACCTGTTTCCTCTGGGAGCCGTGCTGAGCCATGTACTGTGCCTGCTTCTACTGGAAAGGGTGCTGGGACCTGCCCAGGGCACTCCAGAGTCTAGAAGGCAGACAGGGGGGAGTGTGGCGATAGTGTGGCCTCATCCTGGCTCTCTGCTCTTACAACACAGCTCTGGGTTGTGGACAGCTGTGGGAACCTCCCCACGTGGACACAGCCCCTCTCCAAGCTCTTCCTCAGGATGACTATGCTCACCCAGTGTGAACGGGTGGACATGGCCCACCTGTGCGGAGCCTGGATCCACATGCAACTCATAGAAAGTAGAGATATCTCATTTTCACGTGACCTGCAGCGAAGCAAGGTTTCTGCCCAAACACATATGCTTTTGTTGTGAAGTGTATGTTAAGATTCTTTTTTTTTTGCAGTTTTTGGCCAGGGCTGGGTTTGAACCCACCACCTCCGGCATATGGGGCCAGTGCCCTACTCCTTTGAGCCACAGGCGCCGCCCCAGTATGTTAAGATTCTTAAAAAGGAATTGCACAAATCCAGGACCTATTTCAACATCCAGTTGTCTACGGGATTTTAGAAACACAAGCAAAGATTCGAAATCACAAACCTACGAAGGCTGTACAAGGAGTGAAAGAAAAACATGCAGTGTGAGTGTGACCCGCTGAGGGGTCACTGCAGGGCTCTGTGCGCGGGAGTGGCCTCAGACGCAGTGTGAGTGACCCGCTTGAGGGGTCACTGCAGGCCTCCGTGCGCAGGAGTGGCCCCCAGGCGCAGTGAGTGTGTAACCTGGTGAGGGGTCACTACAGGCCTTCGTGCGCGAGGGTGGCCCCCAGACGCAGTGTGAGTGACCCTGTGAAGGGTCACTGCAGGCCTCCGTGCGCGGGAGCGGCCTCAGACGCAGTGTGAATGTGACCTGGTGAGGTGTCACTCACTGCAGGCCTCTGTGGGCAGGAGTGGCCTCAGACG
The DNA here is from genome assembly GCF_027406575.1 of Nycticebus coucang. Taxonomy (NCBI): domain Eukaryota; kingdom Metazoa; phylum Chordata; class Mammalia; order Primates; family Lorisidae; genus Nycticebus; species Nycticebus coucang. The sequence continues at coordinate 1,324,482 of NC_069798.1, forward strand.
CAGTGTGAGTGTGACCTGGTGAGGGGTCACTGCAGGCCTCCGTGCGCGGGAGTGGCCTCAGATGCAGTGTGAGTGTGACCTGGTGAGGGGTCACTGCAGGCCTCCGTGGGCGGGCGTGGCTTCCAGGAGCAGTGTGAGTGTGACCCGGTGAGGGGGTCACTGTAGGCCTCTGTGCGTGGAAGTGACCCCCAGGGGCCCTGTGTGGTTCCTGATGCAGCAGGAACCTCAGGAGAGGCCAGGAGTGGCCCAACCAAGGGCTCAAGTGTTTTTTTAATGAACAGGTGATAATAACAATGAACAAACACAACATCATTAGCTGCATTTATGTATTTATGTACTGGCTCAGCGCCCATAGCACATAGCTCAGCACCAGCCACATACACCAAAGGTGGTGGGTTTGAGCCCAGCCCAGGCCAGCTAACCAACAATGGCAACTTTAACAAAAAATAGCCAGGTGTTGTTGTGGGTGCCCGTGGTCCCAGCTGCTTGGGAGGCTGGGGCAAGAGAATTGCTTGAGCTCAAGAGTTTGAGGTTGCTGTGAGCTGTGATGCCACATCACTCTACCAAGGGTGACATGGTGAGATTGTGTCTCAAAAAAAAATTACTTATGGACTATAAGTCAGGCACTAGACTAAGCTTTTCATGTAGCATCTTGTTTAATCTTTACTATAGCTCCAAGAAGTAGATATTAAACCCATTTTATGCAGAAAAACTGAAGCTTAAAGAGACAGTGCAACAGCTTGTCCGTGGCAGAGGTGGTATTTGTGCCTGGATTACCTGACCCCTCAACCTGGTGTATGTGAACTTAAAATGCTGCGTTCAGATGGGAGGGCATAGACAGGGAGCTCACTGCCACCTCTTTACATACAGTGCTGTCACAGTAATTTGCTCTCAGACACAAGTCTTTTTTCTGTCTCATATGTGAGTACTATGGGCATGAACGTTATTTTGAATGAGAGAAATTGTGACGTGTGGATATTCGAACATTTTCACTCTTCAAAACATTTCTCTGTGGACAGGTCCCTGCACGCACTGCTCCCTGCCCGCGTGGACTCTGGGCTCGTGCGAGCGAGCGCCAGAACTTCCCAGACTCACACCTGTTGGCATCTCACTCAGCGTGGGAGATAATTCCTCCCTCAGTTCTCTTCAGACTCAGTAAAGGTCTCCTGGTGATTTTTACTGTGCAGCTTTTAAAACACCAACGTAACTTTTTCTTCATGGCTGAGAAAATCCCCTGTGGTTTTGCAGTATTTCATTCTGTGGTCTAGCAGAGCTGGGCACCCACTGCCCGCCCCGCTTGGCAGCGTAGTGTCCTGGGACCTCCAGTGCACCATCCTGGAGTCTTACTCACCAGCCCTCTTGGCCGGTGACACCTGGCGAATTTCCAACCCCCAAGTGACCTTGACGTCTTCTAACTGGTAACAGTCCTGAGCCTTGACTGGGAAAGTGGTGTCAAGGTACAAAGGGCTGGGTTTTGCAAATCCCTTGGCTTCCTGGAAAGGACAGTGACCTGTCAGCAGAGATGCTAGGGACCCATGTTTGTTGAGAAGTGACGTGAGCAAAGCTACCTGGGCATTTCTTCTGTCCCCAAGAAGACAGAGTACCTGGCATCCCGCAGAGCTGTGACAAGGAAGACATCTGTCCTCTGTGCCCCATGGAGGCCGTGGAGCGTGTGACGATTGTGCTCCCTGGGAAGGTGCCGAGCCCGCCTGATCCAGCATTCTCCTGTGTTTAATCATCCTGCCTGCCTCTGAGCAGGGTGGGAAAGACCAGGGATTTTCCACAGCTCCCCACCAGGCTGGGTGGGGCTGGCCCAGCTGCTTGCCTTTCTCTCACCTGCCTGAGGCATTTCAGGTCCCTGGTGGGCCGGCTCAGCGGTCTGGGGTGTGGGGGAGACCCAGGGCAGCCTGTCATTAAGGATCGGGCGGTGTGGCCAGCGGAGGGGATCTGAGCCCATGACCTGTGGAGAGTAGATACTGATTCAGCAATAGAATAAAGTGACTCTTTGTTAATGACAGTTGAAGCCCAGCACTGTTGGCCTCTGCCCTTTACATATGTCCCCATAAATTTAATGCCGTCTAAAGGGCTGCAGATTAATAACAAGGTACCTGGGGTGGATTTCCACTTGTCTTCTGATGGCTCCTCCTCGTGGAGTGCCACAGGTAACCTGAGGGTCATGCAGAGAGGGGGGCCTGGGACACCCACCCTGTGGCGGACACTTGTGCCAGCTGTGGGCAGGTTGCTGGCCTGCCACATAAAGGCCCATCTGAAGGTAGTTCCAGAGTGGTTCCAATTTCACTTGTTAGAAACACACAAGTCATCTACCCTAGAGGAAGATTAGTTTCCCGTGTCTTTACAATGCTGCCGTGGAGAGGCAAGCAGCTGCCTTGAGTAAGTTGTGCATGGTGCTTTGGAGTACCAGGTCCAGCCTCGCCTCCCTCTGGGACTGGGCCTGAAGGTGCCCGGACATGTTAACTATCTTTTCTAGTTTGTGCCAGGGCCGCCTGAGGGCACTGACACCTGGCGGGGGCTGTTTGGAGCTCAGAGAAGCCCTGTCCACTGGTTCTCAGGACGGGCCCCGGCTGGCTGCCCAGGAAGGGGAGATGTGCAGGGCAGCGGGCCAGATGGCAGGTGCCATGGGGGCCTTTTCTTCACACCCCTCCCCAAGGGTGCAGAGGAGCTGTGAAATTCTGTTTTAGTGCTGGAGCCTACCCCTAAGCCCCCAAATAGTTTGTCCATGGTGAGTGGGAAGCCTGTGTCTTGCTTTAACCTTTGTTTCATGAAATAATCTCACATACCTGGGCCACCTTCCTGGTCTGGATGAGACTTTGTGTGGTGGCAGTGAGCAAGTAGGTGGGGCGGGTGGAGATGGGAGGGCCTGCCTGTCCTCCCAGGGAAGGGGTGCTTCATGGGGACACTGGGGATGCTTTGTAAACACCTAATTGCCCTCTAGAGATCTGCCTGTGACTGCAAATGATTCTTCACCAAGTTGATTGTGGTTACCCTGCCCATAGATCATTAAATGACCTTGCCTTTTAGTTATGGCTGACCCACAAGAGCACAGAGGCTACTGATTGTGAGACTGTTAACCCATCCCATCTGATACATCTGATGTGTAGGAACCTACATTCTTAACAGTCTCTGTCTGTAGAGTCTCATACTGTGTTTTATCATTTAGTTTTAGAACGTAGGCACATTTTACATTACGTATTATAGCATGAACATTTTCTAGACTAATTCCTGAGGGACTGTTTCATTCTTGGATTATGGCCAGCTTGGGCTGTTCACAAGAATAAAAACATAATGGTGAGAGAGGAAAAACTGCCTTAAAGGAGAATTCCAGTAATACAGGTAGAACAATTGAGGGAAACAGAATCACCGTCAGAACATTGTAACTGCTGTCAGTAAGATCTGTTAGTGGGTGCTAAAATTAGTCAGTGAAAGTTAAGGAGGAACAGGATATTTTAACAGTCTCAAAATGCCTTCCCAAATATAAATGTTTGTTAATTATAAAAAGAAAATAGTCACTTTATAGTGAAGGAAATTGGCACACCTGGGTGCTCAAGGTGAACTTTAGCAGTAACAGATGCTCCCGGTTCCCCCCCCGAGACAGGAGGCATTGAGAAGGGAGTGTCACCTGCCAGACACATCACCTGTTCCCACCACAATAAATAGAAGGACATTTTGGTAATATAAATAGAAAGACAGGGCTTGATTCCGGACCTATGTCAGCACGAGGAGACTAAGGAGATGGCGTGTTACTCAGAAAAGCCGTTGAGGTCCAGATAACGCCTGTGGTTTTGGTGATAGGATGCTGTGTTAATCTCTTAGTTCCGATAATGGTGTAGCTGTTAGAGATAACAGTCTAGGAGATGGGTAGGAACTCGTGATTTTATAACTCTTTTATAAATCTAAAATTGACAGGAAGAAGTTATAAAAAGCCCATTATGGTGCTATGAGTATATAGCCCCTTCTAATTGACCTTAAATTTTGCTATTATGTACCTTGTCACTCTTGATCTGTATTAAAGAACGGAAACTTCCCAGATAGGGGGTCCAAAAAACAGATCAGGGTTCGCAGGAGACTTTGAAATACACTGTCTATGTGGTTTTTTCCCCCTTCCTCAGATTTGCGTTGCGATTAGGTTGGCGAATGATGAGAGGGCCAAACAGGCTGGTTGCCTAGAAACATTCATAGGACTGATTGTTCTTTGGCAAAATTGAAAGCTCTGTTTCTAAAAGACCAGCTTGATTTCAGTGGATGACTTTTTGCTAGTGGGAAATGGAGATCTGGCACCTAATTCAGGGGTGGGTTTTGTGGAGTGCGGTAGCCACCCCTCCAGTTGGGGTCTCTGGGACACATTCTCTTGTCCATTGTAGAAGGTGGCAGTGGTTGTTATATGAGCAAGTCTACACAGAGTCCTTAGAATCATCTTTTTAGTGTCTTTATCTTATAGTATTGCCATTATAAGTGCTCAGTTAGATGCTTGAAGAAAACATTTGCTATAAGACTATACGTTACTACTTCCAGGTAAAATACTTAGATGTTTTTTTATAGGGGAGCTCTTGAAGACCAACTGGCTTCATATGGAGGAGCAGGTATTTTATTTACTACTGTAAGCCAGAGGACAAGATATTTTTGTCAAAATTGCCCTTATGAGACCCAATACCCAATAGTCAGCACTGACTTACGAAGTCAGTGTTTTCTCAGGGCAGTCCCCCAACTCCCTGACGGTCAGGTCAGGGGCGCGACTGGTCAGCGTGCTCAGGGCAGTCCCCCAGCTCCCTGATGGTCAGGTCAGGGGCGCGACTGGTCAGCGTGCTCAGGGCAGTCCCCCAGCTCCCTGACGGTCAGGTCAGGGGCGCGACTGGTCAGCGTGCTCAGGGCAGTCCCCCAGCTCCCTGACGGTCAGGTCAGGGGCGCGACTGGTCAGCGTGCTCAGGGCAGTCCCCCAGCTCCCTGACGGTCAGGTCTGGGGCGCGACTGGTCAGCGTGCTCAGGGCAGTCCCCCAGCTCCCTGACGGTCAGGTCGGGGGTGCGACTGGTCAGTGTGCTCAGGGAAGTCCCCCAGCTCCCTGACGGTTAGGTCAGGGGTGTGACTTTGCCTCAGTGGCTGCGTTGTCTGCTGCTTCCTCTTGCCTGTCCCCTGCTACCGCCCTGGCACACTGCCTCACTTCCTCAGAGTGTGGCACGTCCTTTACCCCTAGCTTCGGCTCTGTTATTTTCTGCTTTTTAAGTATCCTCACTTTTCTTCCTGAAAAATTCCTGCTCATCTTCAGGACTCAGGCCAGTGACTATTTCTCCATTGTAACATGGTTCTATTTAAGTGAATCAATCATTCACGCATTCTCATCCATTCTTGGAGATCGACTGGGCACTTGAGGAGCCAGAGTGGGCCAGTGAAGGGATGGGCTGGATGCCTCCTTCATGGGCCTCCATTCTAGCAGGGCAGGTGGCTTTATTGACCTAGTGATGTTTCTGGATTGTGAGCTCTTTGGGAGTTCAGGTTTTGTCTTGTCTTCCCTGGTTTTGTCATCCCGGTGTGTGGAATTGCACCAGGCAGCTGGTAGGCACTCTGTGAATGAACAGGGAGCTGAGTTCTTAGTGGACTGATTCTCAGCTGAGCCTGTGGTTGATCACTCTGTCCCCACCAAATTTGTATTTTTCTATGAACTGACCATCATTGATCCCTGTGTCCTTCTCAGCCCTGGGCGTGCTGCTCCCTTCTCTTGGTATGTAGGGAGGATCATGTGGGCAGGGTCCCAGCAGGACTGTGCATCCATCAGGACTCCTCACACAAGCAGCAGTCACCATGGGGGCAAGGGTCTCCTTCACATCCTGAGCTCCAGGGCAAGCCCAGGTCAGCACCACAGGTGGAGTTTAGATCCTGCGACTCTGCCTGGCTGCAAGGAACCCAGGACTGTATTTGTCTTTGCATTTTCTGTTGCATAAAAGTTCCTCTTCCCATAGGACCTATGAAGTAGGGAAGGAAGGTTTCAACATTGGGCAAGAAAAAAGAATTATAATGTTCACTGCTCACTAAAATGTAGTCGTTTGACTGTAAATTCCAGCTCTTTTGTGTTTAAGCTGATAGATAATCTGGACAAAGTGAATGAAGGTGTCTGCCGAGCTTGTTTCCTGGTATTTTAAAATGTGCACTGAGCTCTTTGGTCGACTGAAGGCTCTTTTACCCTCCTGACTCTGGTGTTTCCATCTCAGCCTCAGGTCTGCGACCAGGCACTTGTAGTAATTTCCCAAGAATAGCACCTTTCACAGAAAATAGCTCGGTAGAAAGTGACTTGAGAAACGGGGTAGAGTCTCCGATGGAGTACAGAAATCACATTCTGTCAGAATTGACTGGATATCCTGTGTTCACTGAGCCCTGAAGGGTGCTGTGTAGGAATTTGCATTGTTTAGTTAAGTTTATCGAGAAATTTTGTATCTTCTTTCTATGAGACAATTCAGCTAGCACGTGAAAAAATAATCACTGGGAAAAAACAGTTGCAAAGGTCTCGGTGTCTCGGGCCACATCCAAGGCTTCCTTTTTTGTGGCAATGACACAGGTTGACAGTGCCATCTTGCAGTGCTCCAGATGTAACTCCTCGAACCAGAGGTGACTGTGTGGTCTGTGACCCTTAGTTCTGTGTGTCCCCCTGGGCACAGACCAGGCACAAAAGAAGGACTGAACTGAACAAGGGGGGCCTGCCCTCAGAAGCAGGCAGGGCTCCTGGCCGAGGGGCACATGGGGCATTGGAAAGACAGTCTTCCCCACCATGCCAGGGTGTCCTTGGTCCATGCCAGGCACGTGACCTCTGGTTTCAACTCTGTGGGTTGGGGCTCCTGAACCTGCTCACTGATTGAAGGGGCCAGTGCACAGACAGGTAAGTGACCTCATGTGTCGTCAGCATCACCGTTGTCACCGTCACTTAGAGGCCAGAGGGCAGGCAAGACTCAGATCCTGGAGTGCATTTGAGGCCATGGTGTAGAATTTGAACTTTACTGAGGGAAATCGTATTTCAGTCTTCTAATTATATGATTAACTGGAGAATAGGATAAAGCATCCCATTGACGCAATCTGCCACTTCTTTCTTTGGAGGTTCAGCGGTTGCTGCAGCCCAGCAGGAGGTAAATTAAGCCACAGGGCCCCATTTTGTCCTCAGGACGGGATAGTAAGCAGCCCGTGCTGCCTTTCACCCTGGGACAGCATCCTTGCTGGGTTGGCTCCACACTCAGTGAAGTAACTCACTGGGTGTCAGACATGTCTTTATGCAAAGAGAGGTACAAAAAGTCATGGCAAAGCCTACATAAGAGCTCTTCTGGTGACCATCCTTGCTTTCATCCCTAACTGTGGATAATGGAACTTTGGTCTGACTGGAGGCGAGTTCTGGGGTGTTCCTTGCATGCAGTCTCTGCAGTAGGGGCCCAAGGCTGCCCCAGGGATGCTGGGGGACGTGTTCTTTCTAATGGGGGCAGTCTGGTCAATGGCAGACACGTCTGTTCTGTGGCTGGGACTGTCCTAGGCAGCTGCTTGTGTTCCCTGGGGTTGCAAGGCATGTGGTGTGCCGAGGGGAGCCAGCTTGTTCTGGAAACAGCCCTGAGGGTTAATGCATAGGGTCTGTGGCACGTCTGGGCTACCAGATCATCCAGCCTAGCAGATCAGCTGACTCCATGCCCAGGACAGGCCCTTCAGTCCGCTGGTGATCTGCTGTTCTGGTCTCTCCAGCGGATTCCAGTTCTGCATGGCTGTGGCCTAGAGCCAGCACTGTGGCTGCCTGCAGCTAATGGGGTGCCCAGGTGCCCCCCCTACCAGGAGGAACTTAGTTGAGGGGCCAGGCTGTGTTCCTCCCCACCCTCATCTCCATGCTGCTTTGTGTGGGCACTCCAATGGCTATGCGTCACTCAGTAACCCCAAGGTCACGGGCCTGTGTTCAGGGTCAGCTGGGTTTTCAGTGAAGAGATGAGGCTGGTGAGGTCAGGCTTGAAGGGCTCATATGTTAGGTTGGAGCACTGCTTGTTCCCAGCTGGGCAAAATCAGGACACTCAGCACGTTGAGGGCACTTTAAAGTCAGCTTAATGCTAGAAAAGCTTCTAGTTTAGTTTCTTCAGTTTTTTCTAGGTGTGGACACCAGTGTCTCAAGAGTTTCAAGTCACACAACCCAGCTTTTAGCAGGGCTGGTCCTGGGACCTGGTTCCATAAGCCCGTGGCATGAGCTGTGGGAGTCACCGCCCACGTCCCTTTGTTAAAGTGGACCCTGTGTATGGTTTTATAGTGGCGCCGTGGTGGGACCACAAAGGGGAGCCGGCCGGTGCGCAGCCGTGTGTGGGCTGGACACCAGTCTGGGCACGGGCAGCCCACACCTCTCCAAGCCTGGCTTTCCTTCAAGCTGAGTGAACGGGGTTATCCCGGCCCCGGTCACCTTTTGAAAGCCACTTTTTTCTCCGTTTCCTTTCTAGCAATAACAGGAACTTTGATTTTAGTTGCTTGTGGTTCCACCTTCACTCCAGGGTCCACTGTCTTATTTGACGCAGGAGGTTGGCAGGACTCATTATCACATCCCTACCAAGTACACAGATGAGAACAGGCCTCACCAAACAACCACTGTTCTAATTATATGACTGCAGCTCTGGGAAGGGGCCTCGTCTACTTCTGTGTCTGTGTGTCTTGGTATGGGGACGGCACTTTAAAACATTTGTGGCTATATCTAGTCATATAGGAATTAATTCACTCACTCGTTTATTCAACAATATTTTGCTATTTGCATGTTATTTGCTAACGCAAAGAAAAAGCTTTATGAGCAATACAAAGTTAATTCCTTTTCAAAACTCTTTAAAAGGGAAAAACAAATTGTTATAATAGACAGTATCATTAATAATCATAGCATACACTTACATAATAGTCTCTACACCACACTATTTTTGGTGCTTTCTATTTATGTTATTTCAATTACTTCTCATAGTAACTTTATGAGATTGGTACTATTTCTGTCTCCTTTTTATAGCTAAGGGGACTGAAGCACAGATAGGTTAAGTGACTTGCTCAAGGTTGCACAGCCAGCAAGTAGTAGATTCTTGCTTCAAAATCCAGGCAACCTGTCAGCAACTTCCACTCATAACCACTGTACCACCCTGCCTTGCAAAGCAATTGTTAGAGTAGAAAAATTAGGGTGGATAATTCTGAGTGGGGAATGACTTGTAGCTTGAGATTCTATAATTCACACCTCATTTATGCCAGGGGAAGACCAAGCCAAGATCTAGCCAAAAGCTGAAAGTTAGAAAGAGTATTTTATGAAATGTGTTTGCATAAATTGATTTCTTGTCTTTTACAATTACTTGCCACAATTCACAAGCTTTGTATAAAGATCCAATGCAAAGTAGGGTGTAAAGGAAAACCACATGATTCTAAGCCCATCTCTTTATTCATTTGCAAACAGAATAATGATTTGATGTCTTGATGTATTTCCAACCACAGAATCAAGCCTCCATTACAGTGGCCTGGAGGTGTAGTGTAGGCAAATGTGTTTCTTTTTAGTTTACCTTCTTTGCCATACATTTTGCCATTAGCCAAGGCCTGGCAACTACTGGACTACAGGTGGTTATTGACAGCTAACCCTGCCCACTGAGGAGGAGGGGACCTAAGCAGCAAAGGCTTTCCTGGCTCTGCGGCCTCTTGTTGAAGGTGTCAGCAGTGCTAGAGGCGTGACTTCCTGGGACATTCAGGAGAGCCTTGCGTCCTACTCCCGACATGACCTCTGAGGACCCAGGCTGGTTCTCCTCTCTTGCGTAGCCTCTTCCCCCTCCCTGCCTGACCCTGGCTGTGGGGGACATGCACGGTGCCTGGGTCAGGCTCCTCTTGCTCCCTATTCCTGGGCACAGGGTCTGTGCTTGGACTGCGCCCCTGTCTGGGCCTTTATTGGCCCAGAGTCCCCATTCTGCTGTCTGCCTTGCCTCCGAGATGTGGAGGTTTGTGATGTTGGATCTTGCCTGATCCAGCCCCTTTCCAGATCATTCTTCATGCCTGCTGGGCCCTTAAAACCGCGTTTCCTCTCACTGCCCTGGCACCTCCTCTTGTGTTTCCTGTCTCTCCAGTCTCAAGGCTCATGGTCCCTGGGTCTTTATTCCCTGGAGCCACTGTCCCAGTAGGCAGACCTCAACTTTCAAATCACCTGTGCTTTGTCCATTGCACGTTGAGACATGGGACCATTTTGTTGCGCCATGTTCAAAGTTTTGAACAACAGCTGATGAACAAACATTTGGAACTGTGGTTGGCTGGCAGTCGTTTAGTGTCAGAAGCATTTATTTATTCGGTCAACATTTATTCCAAAGTATTTGTGTAGTGCCTACTCGGTCAGGGAAGGAGTGCTAAGCACCACCCTTGGGGAGCTTTCAGCCCAGCCTTGCCACCTTTAGAATTTTGTGCATTAGAGGCTCAAAATCAGAAAATAGAAATTTTGTATAAATGAAAGAACAGATGATTGAATTCAGTGGCTTCTTGACTTTATGGCACAGAAAACTTCATGCACTTTTGTTACCAGCAGTGGAAGCTTGGGGCACTGCTCCAGTGGGGACACATTATTAGCTCTACAGGTGACCGCAGGTGACCGTTACAGGGTTCTTAATGATTTCAGGAGTCTCCTAAATTTTTCAGTGATATTATTCTGTGTTTTATTGGGAACTTTGAGTGCTATAATGGCATCTGTGTATTTGGGGACCCATATAGGTTTTGGGACATGGACATGTAAAACACAGATCTTAATTTAAAATATGAGCAAGTTAAAAATTGCTTATATTAGATGGCTCAGAACACCACACACTACACTGTTGTTACTCTTGAAACCTCACTCCAAGATCAGTATTAAGGGTGAGATTTGGAAGAAGGAAATTGTAACAATCATGGGAAATAATATTCCAGCCATGAAAGATACTAACACTGTTTTTTGTTTGTTTGTTTTTGAGACAGCATCGCACTCTGTTGCCCAGAGTGCCGTGGTCTCAGCCTCGCTCACTGTAACGTCAAACTCATGGGCTCAAGTGGTCCTCCCACTTCCGCTTCCCAAGTAGGTGGGACTCCAGGTGTCTGCCACAACATCCACCTACTTTTTCTGTTTTTAGTAGAGATGAGGTCTTGCTCTTTTTCAGGCTGATCTCGAACTCCTGAACTCAGATGACCCACCTGCCACAGCGCCAAGCCTAGGACAGTAGCACTGAGAGTAGCTGTTATCTGTGGGTCCTCCTACGCCGAGTTGCAGCCAGGCGAGCCTGTCCCTGCACTGCCTGTGAGGGAGCTGACATGAGGAAGATGTGGATTAAGGATGTGAGCAGCCTGCCATTTACTCCGTAGTGAAACCAGCGTTTCAGCTGCAGAGCCCCAGCTCTGAGCCCTGTTGTCTGTCTTCCAGAGAGGTCCAAGTTCAGACTTGGCTCCAGCTCCGGGCCCACTCCAGGCTTCCTTCCCCAGGTTTGGAGCCACAGGGGTTGCTGGTCGGCCCTGAGTGCCTGCACACTGAGCTTTGCAGAGGTAACAAGGATGTGGACGCTGCAGAAGACTTGAGTTGTGGTAAAAAGACGCCAGGGCAGTGTGCGAGGAGCTCAGCACAGCCTTATGGCACATGAGTCAGTAAGATGCCGTCCTTGGAGAGGCCGCCGCTGCAGAGACAGGACCAGGAAGCTCCTGCATGCTTCACCGAGAGGAGCATGCCGGGGACTCAGAGCAGTGCTGCTCCCGGAGAGGAGCAGAAAGTGTCTTTCCACATTGAGTGCCAAAAGGTTTTCCAAAGCCTCCATCAGGGCGGGGGTGGGATGTACAGGACATTCTGGTTCAAGTCGTGCCTGTGTGGAGTGTTTGGGGCACCTGTTTCTGGGCCTACTTCCATATATTTTGACTCATCTATAGGAAGGGGCTGTCTGGAGCTAGGTCCTGGGGCTAGGCTCAGAGCATGACCCTGGCACTTGCGGCCCCCACACCCTAACCACAGCCCATGGCCAGGTGTGGGCGCAGGGCCAGTGCAGGGTGTAGGAGAGAGTGAGCACGCCCAGCAGGGCTCTGTGATTTACGTTGCATACGCCTCGGTGTCCTCATTGCCCCCGAGGCAGTGCCTGGCTGTTTGCTCCATGAATGACGAGTGACTAACGTGTGAACTAATAGGAGGCACACTAAGGAAAGAAAAAGTTAAGGGCAACAGATGCTGGCTGGGACGAGGCTGGAGAGGTGATGCTTCATTTTGGTCAGTCTGATGGCAAGTAGCAGACCAGAACACAGCGCTGTGCCCACAACAGGGAGGCAGGAGGGCCAGGACACAGTGCTGCACCCATGACCGAGGGACAGGAGGGCCAGTCCAGGACACAGTGCAGTGTCCATGACCGAGGGACAGAGGGCCAGTCCAGAACACAGTGCTGTGTCAATGACAGAGGGCCAGGAGGGCCAGGATGCCGTGCTGCACCCATGACCGAAGGACAGGAGGGCAGGACACAGTGCTGTGTCCATGACCGAGGGACAGGAGGGCCATCCCAGGACACAGTGCTGCGTCCATGACTGAGGGACGGGAGGGCCAGCCCAGGACACAGTGCTGCGTCAATGATGGAGGGCCAGGAGGGCCAGGACACAGTGCTGCACCCATGACTGAAGGACAGGAGGGCTAGGACACAGTGCTGTGTCAATGACCGAGGGACAGGAGGGCCAGCCCAGGACACAGTGCTGTGTCAATGACCAAAGGACAGGAGGGCCAGGACGCAGCACAGCACCATGACAGAGAAACAGGAGGGCCAAGATGCAGCGCTGCGCCCATGAGCGAGGGACAAGAGGGCCAGCCCAGGACACAGCACTGTGTCCATGACAGAGAGACCAGAGGGCCAGGATGTTGCACTGCACCATGACAGAGAGACTGGAGGGCCAGCCCAGGACACAGCACTGCGTCCATGACAGAGAGACCAGAGGGCCAGGACGGTGCACTGCACCATGACAGAGAGACCGGAGGGCCAGCCCAGGATTCAGAGCTGTGCCCATGACAGGGAGGCTAGCCCCGGCCCCTTCCCAACATGGGTGGGGGGCATAGGGGCCATAGGGGTTGGTGGCCCTGGCACCCAGAATGGAAGCACTGCCCTTCCCATGGAGAAGGTGGCTCCTGTCTCTGCCTGCTCTGCCCTTCCTGTCCTGCTGAGCCCTGACTCCTGTTTAGAGCATGGAGTGTGCCACAGTGCCGCAGGGAGCCCCAGGCAGGTGTGCAGAGAGCACAGGGCAGTGCCACAGCGCCGCAGGGAGCCCCATACAGGCGTGCAGAGAGCAAAGGGCACCTGCTGGGCAGTGCCACAGACAGAGGGGGATAGAGTGGGTCCAGCCACCTGACTGGCTGATCAGCACTTCTGATGTGCTTAGAGACCCAACACAAAACTCCCTCACGCAGGGGACCTCTTTTTCAACATGTTTATTTCTGTTGTGATTAACAAATTACTCATTTATCTCTGAGTACTACTCAATTGATCGCCACTTTTGGCCAATACATGTTTTTTTTTTTGCAGTTTTTGGCTGGGGTCTGGTTTTGAACTCGCCACCTCTGGTATATGGGGCTGGCGCCTTACTCCTTGAGCCACAGGTGCCACCCATAATACATGTGTTTTTAATTCATTCCACTTTATCATCCCTTTGGCCATCGAACATTCATGATTATGGAACAGGTGGCTCAGTATCCTGGCCGTGTGTGCTCATGCTGTAAGTTAGAGCTGCAGGGCGGGGGGAGGCCAAGAGTAGTTGGAAAGAGAGTTGGTGACCGTTCCCCTTCCAAAGCCCAAGGAAATAATCTCTCTCTAGCCCAATAAGGCCTTTCTAACTGCCACTTGCAAATAAAGAGAAATGCTACTGCAAATGTATGTTTGTTAAAAAATGTTATCAACAAATTAAGAACTGTGCTTTTTGGCTGGCATGGTGGCTACCACCTGTAATCCCAGCACTCTGGGAGGTTGAGGCAGGAGGATCGCCTGAGGTCAGGAGTTCAAGACCAGCCTGAGGAAGAATGAGACCCCCATCTCTACTTAAAGTAGAAAAACTGGCTGGGCTTTAACTTTGATTCTGAAACAGACAATTAGCAGTTGTGTGCTAACTTGCCCCCCAGGAATCAAAGTCATCTTAAAATGGCAAGCCAATTTCATTAAAAAAGCCTCTTATGCATAGCATTGGTTATCTTTCTCACATTTCATCCACTCATTGAATACATACTTAGTACCTATTATCTACCGGGTACTGTTATAGGTGCCTATAGTCCCAGCTACTTGGGAGGCTAAGGCAAGAGGATAAATTGAGCCCAGTAGTTTGAGGTTGTTGCGAGCCAGGACACCAGAGCACTCTACCAGGGCACGGAGTGAGCCTCCATCTTTAAGAAAAGAAAAAAAGAAAAAGAGCTGTGCTTTTCTGGCTTACCTCTAACAGCCAATCTGTTTCTTTTCGTCCCAGCAAGCCTTCGGGGTTCAGAGGGTGTAGCAGGGCTACATTTCCTCTTTGGTTTGCTGTGCAGGTCGCTGGCCGTGCCTGCTGGCACCTCGGCCCTGGTGACATGCTCTCCAGAGTCCAGAGGCTGAAAGGGGAGGCGTGTGCCCCAGGGAGGTCAGCAGTTCTCAGGTTAGCCCTGAGGTTCTCTTTGGCTGGGCAAAAGCCTTTACTTTATCTCAATACTGGAGATTCATAGTAAACCACTGCTTCTATGGAACTCCTAGGATTTTTCCTCTTTAGGGGAAAAAAGTTTCTAATTTTAAGAAGACTAATGAAGCTTGCCACTTGTAGCTCAGTGGTTAAGGTGCTGGCCACATACACTGGGGCTAGCAGGTTCAAACCCAGCCCGGGCCTGCTAGACAATGACAACAAGAAAAATAGCCAGGCATTGTAGTGGGCACCGATAGTCCCAGCTACTTGGGAGGCTGAGGCAAGAGGATTGCTTAAGCCCCAGAGTTTGAGGTTGCTGTGAGCTATGACACCACGGCACTCTACTGAGAGCAACAGAGTAAGACCCTGTCTCAAGAAAAAAGACTAATGAAAGCCTCAGGTACTGTGTTCCTTATCTGCTGTGACCTGGCTTCTGCAGGATGTGGCAGGGCTGAGACGGGGTGCTCGTGCCCCCTTTTCATCTGCGTTTCTCCCTGATGACAAACTCTGGTTTGGGTTTTTCTGTGTGTACCTGAGGAGTTGTGGAAAGTCCTGTTCACATGGTCCCTCCCCAGTGTCCTTTGTCTCATGGGAAACCTGTGTTCATTGAAATGTTGCAATTTCTGTGTATAATTTTCACTCTGTGTGAAATATATATACTTAAATGTCTTCCAGTGTTTTATTGGCTCCTAATTTGAACATGTTGTGGGAGAAGGCCAATGACTGGTTTATGTGACTGACACAGTTTCAGCAGTGTAAGTTATCACAGACAGCTGGGCCTTGGGCTGCTCTCAGTGAGTCTCCCGCTGAGCTGGCCCGTACGCCTGCATGACTGTGGCCAGAGCAGAGCCATAGCTGTTGGGTCCCAGTACATGAAGTGTAATTTAGCCCAAAGTGCATCAAGTTCCGCACCCCCTTCGTCCCCAGTGACTTTGTTCTTTTAAGTTGAAGCAGTTACTGATCCTACTGTGCTGGGCCCTGAGGACCAGGGACAATGATGTGCTCTGGGCTGGAGAGTTCTGGCAGTGGGCAGGACACATGGATGGACTGATGATGATCTCTGGGTAGCACTGTGTAGGAGGGTGCACAGGTTTCCATGGAAACAGTGATACTTAATTCCGGGTGGAGTTGGGGATGTTGGGGAAGCTCTCACAGTCATGGCATTTTCTAAAACTTTTTTTCTTTCTTTCCTGAAATCTCAGTCGGCACCTGTCAGGGGAAGGAGTGTGGGGCAGGTGGTCCAAGCAGGAGAAGTGGTGTGTGTGAAGGGGCAGGGATGGGAAGCAGTGTGTGCCTAAGGGGTGAGCACAGCTTCCCAGGAGGTTCCAAGTGTAGGGGTGACATGGTGTTGCAGCTTCCAGGATAGGATAAGGCGTTAATACACCAGACACTGTGCTAGAGCCAGGGAAGAAATAAACAATATCGTGAAAATTCCTGTGCTGGAAAGACCTGTTAGTGAGTAATGTCAGTAAACAAAACAAAACAAAAAGTGAATTATATGACTTATTCAAAGGTGGTAAGTACTATAGGAAAAGATAAAAAAACGGGGACACAGTCCTGCCATGGGTCAGAGGGGTCACCTTTGTAAATAAGGTGCTTTGTTACTGGAATATGGGTTGCTGTGTTTTGTATTTTCTTATTAATTTGTTTTCAGTGTGCATTTTAGACTCAGATTCTATGTTTTATTTGTTCCCTGTACATCCATTAGTGTTGCTATTTTATAAATTTTCTCGGAGACATGGGATTGAGAAAAGCCTTTCATGACTTCCTGTGACACGCACGTGAAACTCAGCTCTGCCTGTTGGGGTATCTGCTCCCTCCAGCAACGTGGAGGAAGCAAATTGGGGCAGGAGGCGAAAAGCCACCAGGAACCTCAGAACCAGGGTCAAGGGTTTGAATGGATATTCCTGGGCTGTGACCAGTTACTCTGTTTTACCAAGGAAAGGATAAGACACAGTGAGGCTGGCTGCAGCAGCCTGTTCATGCTGGCGTGGACGGAGCCCTGAACATACGTGGCTGGCCATGCAGCTGCTCTGGGCTCAGCTACAGCAGTGGCTGCAGGTCCTCGGGGCAGGGAGGGGCCCGTGTGTGAGGTTTTCTGTTGCAGGCGGTAGGTGGGGGCAGGAGGGCCACTGGGCGAAGAGGTAAGAGTGATTTGTGCCTGTGTCAGGAGACCGAGGTCTGAGGGTCCACCTGTGGGGCCAGTGATCCAGAAGGAAGAGACCTGGAGACACATGACCTATGGACACAGCGCCCACAGCTCTTGGGTGCTGGGTTACGCCTGGAACAAGATCCTGTGGGGCTGTGCCCTTGGGGAGGAGCCGAACAGAAAGACAGGCTCTGTGTTCACTTTGGGAGGTGAGGATTTTATCAGTGGTCGTGGAGGAGGACGGGTTCTAAGACTTGGTTATTAATCAGATTGTTTTGAAGCTCTTAATTTTCCCAGAAATGTTGTCTTTTTTGGTTATTGGGGAGACAGGTAAAGAGATTCAGGAAACTCTTAATTGGAAAGGCTGGAAATGAGCAAATTTAGGACAAAAAATATTTTTGACTTTGTGGATCTGGGATTCCATCCTGGTGGCAGTTATCAAAAATAAGTAGTTTTTCCCAATGCAGCACTGACTCTGGGTAGAACTGGAGTTTAGGACTGGAGGCCTCCACCTTCCCTGCCTGGGGCCAGGCTGGGCCCACGTCTGCCTCCTGTGCCTTCCCCTGAAGTGACGGCTGTCCACCTACCCCAGTCCCCAGCCTTGAATTGATTAGTTATGGGAACCAGAGACCTTTCTTTCAAAAGTTCTCCATCTAAAGAGACAGATTAGTCACCAACAGAACCTCCTTGTCTGGGGCAGGGGACACTCACTACTGTCTGCTTCAAAGGCTCGGAGATGCCACCTCCGAGTTCCAGTGCAGGTGGGCTGAGGAGAGGACAGAACACAGTGGGAGTGTAGCTGGTGGCCTGTGCACTTTGAGGTCAGTAAGATTTGATTTTATGGAGATCTCAGAAGAAAGAAGTTTTCAGATAAAGCGAGGCAGTTTTTATCCAAATGGGAAAAAATAACAAGCTGTGAGGGGCCTGAGGACAAGGCTGGGGGAAGCAGTGGCAGAGCTCTGCCTCCTGCCGGGCCCAGGCTGCTCTGCAGATGTTGGGACTGAGGGGGTGGGGTGGGGTGATTTTGGCATTTTGGGGATTCGGGCGGGCCACACCTGGCTCTCAGGGTGCCTGCGGCTGCAAGGCAGGGAGCTGGCTGTTTTCTGAGGCTATCATCCAGGACTTCAGCCGGACAATGGATTTTTCTTTTTTCTTTTTTTTTAATTTTAATTTTTTTTATTAAATCATAGCTGTGTACATTAATGCAATCATGGGGCACCATACACTGGTTTTATGGACCGTTTGACACATTTTCATCACACTGGTTAACATAGCCTTCCTGGCATTTTCTTAGTTATTGTGTTAAGATATTTACATTCTACATTTACTAAGTTTCACATATACCTTTGTAAGATGCACCGTGGGTGTAATCCCACCAATCACCCTCCCTCCCCTCCCTTTCCCCCTTCCCCCTATTCTTAGGTTATAACTGGGTTATAGCTTTCATGTGAAAGCCATAAATTAGTTCATAGTAGGGCTGAGTACATTGGATACGTTTTCTTCCATTCTTGAGATACTTTACTAAGAAGAATATGTTCCAGCTCCATCCATGTAAACATTAAAGAGGTAAAGGCAATGGATTTTTCTCTCCAAAACATGCTAGTGCTGTCCCAAGAGAACGCTGTGATTTGGGACTTGCCAGGGACTGGGAAAGGACAGATGGAAAAGCTGTGCTATTTATGACCTTGAGGACCAGACAATGACCTCAGGAATGGAGACCACAGGCAAAGAGGAAACTATTTGGCCAATAATTGTAACTGACAGTTCGCTTTGAAAACATCTTTTACAATTTGACAGTAGTATATTTTTGTTTTCTTCTTTTCTTCTATCCCTTTTGCCTCTTTTTCCATAAATGTTTCTAGTGAGGCTGTTTGCTCATCTACAGAAAATCTTCTTCACCAAAGTGGACACCAGCAGTTAAGCGTGGTTCCTATAAGAACATCCCCACAGGCTTCCCCTCTGCTCACTGACTGTTTTAACAAGTGTTCACTGATTGCTGAGTGTGCAGGTCACATTTTAGACTCTGGAGACGCCTCAGAAGACCAGGCAGACAAACCCCTGCCCTCCTGCAGGTCAGATTCTACTGGAGAAAAGAGGCAAGATGCATTATACATGCAATAAAACATAATATCAGATGGAAATAAGAGGAGTGGAGAAGAATAAAGAGAGGGAGGACCAGGAGTCTGGGTTTGGTGGGGAGGATCATCGAGGACCCCCCACCATGAATGTGAGAATTCCCCATGGATGTGGATGCCACCTGTGGCCAGACAAGAGGGGGGAGGCAGCTGGGCAGGGTGCTGTGAAGGCTACAGCCACGAAGGTGAGCAGGGGACTGGACCAGGGAGGATTGTGTTGAGTTCATGGTCAGGGCTGTGGGTTTCACTCTGAATACAGTGGAACCCACTGGAGAGGTCTGGACAGAGGAGCGGACTGATCAACTTCCTGGTCAGCAGGTATACCTCCCTGGTCTCTGTGACGTGAGGAGAAGGCGAGGTCACCTCGGTGACTGTGCCCTAGATAGGGTGACTGCAGCCAGGTGTTGGGAAGGGTCCAGTTTCTAGACATGTTATGAAGGTGGAGCTGACAGGGTTTTCTAATGAATTGGATTAGAAATTCATTAGACAGGGCCGCCGCTGTCTCAGCTGAAGTTTCAGAGATAGAGTGGTGCACATTTGGTTGGGACAACAAGGCGTTCAGTTCTGGATGCAACAGGCTGAAAGGTTGGAAGATGTTGCACAGGTGATGGAAGGAGCTGGGGCCCAGGGAGATGCGGAGTTTAAACGTGGGAGTTGCTAGCATGGAGCCGAGGGGACATGGGCAGGACAGCTATGGCCAGAGGTCGGGGTGGAGGAGGCAAGGGGTGTGGGGACGCCCTGTGGCATGTGGGGACTCTATGTGGCGTGTGCCTGGACGTGTGGAGGATATGGCTTCCCATGTGGGAGAAACTGGCTATGTTGCTGCTCTCAGGGGAGTGAGGCCTGGGAAACCACAGGGAGACCGCTGGGACCTAAATGGGCAGCTTTGCTGTAGTGATGGGGCCAGAGCCTGGTTGGCATTTGTTTAGGGAAGAATTGGGAGTTAGTGCTGGTGGGTGCAGGTGACTCATTTGCAGCATTAAACTGTGGGAGCAGAGAAGTGGGGAATGGGAAATGGAATATGTTTGTGTGTTGATACGAAGGACCCCTTGGAGGAGTTGTTGATGTAATCGATACGGTTCAAAATGTTCTGAATTCAGGCACTGATTTAGAAAATTACCAAAGGGCTAAAGTGGGATTTCATTCTTTAAAATTCTTTTCTTAAAATTTTATAGAATCATGGATTATAAGAACTGAAAGGACTTTGAGGATATAAGATTTCTAGAATGTAAGAATGTAAAAAGACTTCCAGACCTTTCGGGCAGGGGATGTGCCTTGGTCAAATGACATTTCCTTGGGAAGCCTCACCTACGTGCAGAGCTGAGCCACCTGTCCGGCCACTGGCCCCGTCCTGCCCCAAGGGGAACACCCAGGTTGTTCAGAGGAAAGACTGGGAACTGCTGGTTTAGTTTAGGCCCCTCCTTTTACCAACAAGGAATCTAGAGACGAAGATTCTTGCCTCAGGACAAATAAAATATTTAGTGTGTAAGAGCTGGAAGAGGCAGTTTCCTAAAGCAGCACAGCTGCTGTCTGTGTCTCTCTCAGGGTCCGTGACTGTGCCCCTGCCCAGAGCAGCGCCGGTCTTGTGATGGGCGAATGCACAGAAAAGTGATGGGAAGAGTCTCACTGCCCGCTTTGGCCGTGCTTGAGGGTAAGTGCTGTGCGAGCTCCTGTGGGCCCACTTGGAGACCCAGTTTCTGCCGTCAGCACCTGTGCCTCTGTCTGTGCTGCCCTGCCAGTCTGGAGTGGTTCTCCTAACCTCACACCTCAGCATATGGGAGGACATCTACCAGCGGTCAACCAGAGCTCTCGGTGGGTTTCATGGCATATGCTGCTTTCTCAGCGGGGCAAAATCCCGAGCAGGTTCTGCAAGGCTAGGCTTGATGACTGGGCAGTAAATGCTTGGTGCAGTTGGGTTCTTGTTACGTTTCAGTACATTTGTCTGAAACCTACAGATTGAGATCCATCAGCAGCCCTCAGCAAGGCATGCAAGACTCTTCACAAGGGATGTCGGCCTTCCCTAGTGCCTTTGCCTCATTTTCCCAGTGAGATCCTGGCAAATACAAGGCAGAAAACCCCAGGAGCACCCTTGGTTGCCTTTCTGTATCTTGGTCAGGGTGCTGGTTACTTGGTGTTCTTCGTTTGCAGAAACCCATTGAGCTGGATCTTCTAATACACACACACACATATTGTACTGCAATAAAATATAGAGTTTTTAATGTCAGTGTATCTGTCCTTGAGCTCAAAATCTTTTGATGGGTCTGTTCTCACTCAGCATGAAAACTGCACCCTGGCCAGTGGCTGCAGGCTCTGCCGGGGACTGGACCTCCTTGACGACCTTCCCCTCCCCAGGCAGTGACCCTGTTACACAGGGTCCCTCTCCAGCATCTGCCCAGGGCAGGCGGGTAGCGCACACTGCCTGAAATGAAGTGAGATGTGGCGGAGACAGTGTTACCCCGCAAGAGAGTGTGTGTGTGTGCACGGGCATGCACATCAAGAGTTCTGTTTGCATGATAGATACCACAGGGAAGTAGGTTACCTAATTAGTGCATTTAATAGTCTGATTTTGGTGCATATAGAATTCTATAAACATTTGGTTTTCACCGAGGCTTTCCCCCTTATAATAGCGTTTTTATTTTCCCTGATTATAAAATCATATTTAAATTTCATAGGAAACTTAAAAGTTGTCAGTGACTCTGGCATCTGGAGATAGCCTTCACTAGCATGTGGGCCACACCCCTGAAGGCCACCTGCCCTGCATGTGGTCTGTGTCCCTATACTCTCTCTCTTCCTGGGCCGTGTCCCTGCAGACCACCTGTCCTGCACGTGCCCTGTGTCCCTACACTCTCTCTCTTCCTGGGCTGCATCCCTGAAGGCCACCTGCCCTGCACATGGCCTGTGTCCCTACACTCTCTCTCTTCCTGGGCCGCGTCCCTGCAGACCACCTGCCCTGCACATGGCCTGTGTCCCTACACTCTCTCTCTTCCTGGGCCACGTCCCTGAAGGCCACCTGCCCTGCACATGGCCTGTGTCCCTACACTCTCTCTCTTCCTGGGCCGTGTCCCTGTAGGCCACCTGCCCTGCACGTGGCCTGTGTCCTTACACTCTCTCTCTTCCCCGGCCGCATCCCTGCAGACCACCTGCCCTGCACGTGGCCTGTGTCCCTACACGCTCTCTCTTCCTGGGCCACGTCCCTGAAGGCCACCTGCCCTGCACATGGCCTGTGTCCTTACACTCTCTTCCTCAGTGGCTTTTACAAATGGTTCTCACTAACTTCCTTTCAGCAGGTTTTGAGTGAGAAGCTAATATCGCCTCACATGTTATATACAGAAAGCCACAGAAACAAATGCATTCATTGACTGGTTTTGAACACAGAAAAGAAACACTGTTTTCTGCCATTTCAAGCTGTAAAGGACTTTTACTTACTTTTAAAATGCCTGATGGTGTTTTGATGGAAAGCCGGGTCATTTTTCCAGGCTGCTCTAAAGGGTAATTGTGGGACTGGACTTCTAATGCCTGGGAGTGCCTCATACACTTTTACTTACAGTTTTCATAGAATTTGAGATACATTGAAGTCCTTTTTTCAGCACTGCAATGAGAGTGATAAACCATATCATGAAGTAGATTGAGTTTTTAAAAAACTTTCATTACTCTCTGATGGGGGCTTGTCTGAGGCGATCTTATTACATGGAACTTTTATCACGTCACATCCGTCTTTCTGAAGGACAGCATGGGCTCAGCAGCAACGCTTAACATAGGACTTTCATTAAATGCTTGTAGGGTAACCTATTCATTACATGGAATATAAACCTTCAAATTAAGTTCTCCTTTGTTCTAAATTTATGAGCAGGAATGTTGGCCCATGTTTGAGTGAGGTCAGAGCATCATCAGTGAGGCTGGCGGTGGAGCCTGCAGGTGGCTGTTCGGGGACGTCTGAGCAGCTTCTGTCCAAATCCTCTTCTGGTTTCCAGAGACATGGGTGTGGGTAACGTGCTGGGTGTGAAATGTTCGTAGGTCATTCAGCACATGCGCCTTGCCCTGGAAATGTCGTGGGAGAGTGTGGACCCACGGAGTTCATGTGTTGTCAAACGCTAAACTTCAAGAATAGCCCTCACAGTAAGCTTCTCCCTTCTGAAGATTCTCTAAGGTTTATCTTCATTATTAGCTTGGATGCTGGTTTTTGGCTTCCTTTATATAATAGAAACCACTCCAATGTTGCAACCTCTGTGAGTCTGATCTAGGACATATTAATCACATGGAATGTCCTTTCCCCCTTTTGATAATATTGGTATCCAAGATAATCTCCACTTGGTAGAACTTAAATAAAAAGAGAAACAGATTGTCTTAAGGTTCAGAAGCAGGAGAAAGTCTGATGAGTTGGAAGGCCTGCCACGACACCCCAGTGAGGGTGACAGGTGCTTCCCCTGGTCTCTGTGTAGCTGTGCCACGACACCCCAGCGAGGGGAACAGGTGCTGCCCCTGGTCTCCGTGTGGCTGTGCCACCACACCCCGGCAAGGGGGACAGGTGCTGGCCCTGGTCTCCATGTGGCTGTGCCATGACACCCCAGCGAGGGGAACAGGTGCTGCCCCTCGTCTCCGTGTGGCTGTGCCACGACACCCCAGCAAGGGGGACAGGTGCTGGCCCTGGTCTCCATGTGGCTGTGCCACGACACCCCAGCGAGAGGGACAGGTGCTGGCCCTGGTCTCCGTGTGGCTGTGCCACGACACCCCAGCGAGGGTGACAGGTGCTGCTCCTCGTCTCCGTGTGGCTGTGCCACGACACCCCAGCGAGGGGGACAGGTGCTGGCCCTGGTCTCCGTGTGGCTGTGCCACGACACCCCAGCGAGGGTGACAGGTGCTGCCCCTCGTCTCCGTGTGGCTGTGCCACGACACCCCAGCGAGGGGGACAGGTGCTGGCCCTGGTCTCCGTGTGGCTGTGCCACGACACCCTAGCGAGGGGGACAGGTGCTGGCCCTGGTCTCCGTGTGGCTGTGCCACGACACCCCAGTGAGGGTGACAGGTGCTGCCTCTGGTCTCCGTGTGGCTGTGCCACCACACCCCAGCGAGAGGGACAGGTGCTGGCCCTGGTCTCCGTGTGGCTGTGCTACCGCACCCCAGCGAGGGGGACAGGTGCTGGCCCTGGTCTCTGTGTGGCTGTGGCAGCTGCTGTTTGGAATTCCGGGTAGTGACCGGGTCCTTGGCTCTCCCCAGTATGTTTTCTCCTCCTTTCCCCTACATTTCTTGGTTTGTGGTTTTTTGTCCTTTACTCATTGTTTTCCATCTTGATTACATTTTACATTTACTGCAGGGAAACTTAACATTTTGTTGGAGACCGTCTACACACATACATCGACATCAGAAGAAATATTGTCTCTACTTTAGGAAATGTAAACTTACATTGATTATGGCAACATTATTTACACTAATTTTATAAACCACTTAATTCTTTACTTACGACTTGGCTAATGGTGAAGTCTGACTTCTTTGTTACTCACAACATGAGAACTTTGGAAAGGTCTCTGTAACTGAGAGTGAGTTCTAGACCCCATGGCAGACGTAAGGAGCAGGAGGCACTCCCCATTCGCAGGTTGTGAGTGAAAGAAGTGTGAACTCCATGAGTCAGTGTTGCTGTATGAATTTTAACAGGAATAACTAATGTAGATGACTTTGCCAGTTCACAAAAAAGGCTGATTTTACAGCTGAGATGTCATGCTGTATATAGGTCCTTGTTTTGTGAGTGAGATTGTATCTGTGAAAACTAAGGCTTTAAAAGAGTGTAGGAAAAATTGAGAACAATTGCCTTTTAACTAACAGAATGTAGACTCTACTAGTGGATTGAATTTAGTCTCTGCAAGACTGATTTGTTTTCCTGGAAATAATATTAAGCATTTATCTTTGAATCCCATCCGGGTTTAGGTTTAGAATATTCAAATTGTTAAACGCTGCTAGCTTTCTCTGTGTGTATAAGTTTGGAATTCACAGAAGATCCTAGGTTATTGTGTTTCTTTCATGGTTTCAGGACTCTTAAAATTCCTGGTTTTTTCAAAGGTAACAAACTATTAGGCAATTCTCTTCCTTTTAATTGTTCTAACTTTCTGCTCTCTCATACGGAATAGCCCCACAGTGGGTTGATACCAGTTTGTGCATAATTAGAAAAACCTTCAGGACAAAATGGTTTCTTTTCTCAATTTGAAGGAAATCTGAGGTTTTATGTCCATTACAGAGAATCTGTCTTCCAACTTTGGGCGCATCGAGATTCTCCTCGGGACTGTCCCCCCCCTGGAGATGAGGGATCAGGCCAGCTTGTCTGTCAGTCCCTCAGCATTAAAATTTTGTGGATCTAGGATAACTCCAAGACAACAACAAACCCATCAGAAGCTTTATGCAGAAATGTAGAGAAGCTAAAGAGGAGCCACATTCAGAGAGAATTTTATTATTACTCTATGTATAGTGATTCTAAAAATCTATTGTTGATTCTGGCAGTTTTTTCATAAGAAATCAAATAGGGAATTATGGCAAAAGGAATGTTGTTTTCCCGAAGTTCCTACTATTTTTTTTTTCCAAGAAAAGGAATTATTTAAGTATTAGAAGTGGTTTTAATAAACCGGTAGCTCCTGCAGGAAACACTGGCTCCCTTCTAGTGTGTGCGTCTGAGCTCACTGTGAACTGTGATGAGATGTTTCTAATGTTTGAAAACCCTCCATTCCCCCAGCTTCTGGCTTGGCAGAAATACTCAACAAGTTCTGTAAAGAATGGACAACATATTATAAGAAAACCTATTTTTGAAATTCTGTTTTCTTTCTCTGACTTGATTTCTACTCCATTGAGGGCCTTCTCTGGTGGTGCCAGTGTGTCCAAATGCAGTTTAGGCCTCAAAACTACCTTGGCTCCAAAGTTTCTGGAATAGCCTGTTGACAGAACATAGCTGAAAGTGATTGGGACCTGTAGCCAGAAATTATCCAAATACCTGCCTGTTTTAAGAGATTATTTTTTAGTTTTCTTTTTCATAAATGAGCAAATTCCAACTTAACATTCCTATAAAATACTAACTAAAGAGGGGGTTTTGGCCCAGCACGGTGACTCACGCCTGTAATCTCAGCACTCTGGGAGGCCGAGGCTGGTGGATCTCCCAAGTTCATGGGTTCAAGAACAACCTGAGCAAGAGCGAGACCCCATCTCTAAAAATAGCTGGGCATTACAGTGGGCACCTGTAGTCCCAGCTAGTTGGGAGGCTGAGGCAAGAGAATCACTTGAGCCCAAGAGTTTGAGGTTGCTGTGAGCTCTGATGCCATGACACGCTACCAAGCTCGGCAAAGTGAGACTCTGTCTGAAAAACAAAATAAAATAACGAGGGAGTTTACTGTAAGTGAGTCATGTCTTTCTCAGTGGGCAGTGATTCTATATCTCAGTGGCCCATCAAAAACCTGGGGGATGTCGGAAACTCTCGCTGTTCAGGTGACCTTAGGCTAACAAGAGCAGGGGCCCTGGCTGGAATCCCAGCATCGGGAGTGCTGAAAAATGCCCCGGGAAGTCAAATGTGAAAACCTTTCATGGAGGGTTATGAATGTATTTGAAATATCACAGTAACCTCGTCCTTAGAAGATCTGACTGCATCAAATTTTTGGCTGAAATAGTATAGTGGACAGAGCCTTACAGGGTGAGTTGGAAGCCTGCCTCTGTTAACACCAATTTTACTAATCTGGACAGATCTTTTACTTTGGGTGAGTCTGTATTTTCATTCTAGCTTTAGAATTCATCTTTGATATTAATGACATGATGACAATTTTCTGGTATTTTCTGTATCACATCGAGCCAGTCAATTGAACTTCTCGATCCAGCATTCTGATTCAAGTGTCCGTGTGATGGCAAGAACTTTAGTCTGATGTGGGGCTAATGACTCACTGTTGGGAAGGTTTAGATTTTATGCATTTGTGCATTTGATGTTGATAATTTCCATTATCTAAGAAGTAAATGCTCTCTAGGCAATCAGCAGCACAAGCCTCACTTGGTGTTTCTTGAGTGAGGTTACGTCTTCACAAGTGATTTTGAGGATGTTGTTATGCGTGTGGGTATGATCATTGCACGGAGGCGTGAAAGCAGAATTGGGGCCTGGGGCAGCATGGTGGGGATGGGGCGAACTAGATGACAGCGGGAACCGTAACATCTGCCCTGATTATTTCACAGCGTTCTCCTGAGGCTCCAAGTAATTGTTCATTCACTCCACAAATATGTGATTACTGAGTGCCTGTCATAGGTTGGGCCAGGCTATAGATCTGGAGGAAGTAAGGAAGGAAAACACGTGGGCTATGTGGGTGTCGGTACATTAGCCCTGCTCATGAGGCAGAAGCCCCTGCTGAAAGCTCCCTGAGGAGGGCTGGCCGCCACCCATGTTCCCAGTCTCCATGCCCAGCACAGAAGGTAGAAGGGGCTGCAGGAGCAAGTTAAAACCGGTAAGGTGTGGCTGTGGTTCCATTTGCTTTCTGGTCTAAACTCCGCCTGTATTTGAAGGTGGTGGTCTCACCTCAGACCCTTGCAGACCACAGCAAGGGCTGATTGCTCAGGCTGGATTCAGTTGAGTCAGTGCTCCCTTTGGTGGCAACCAGGCGGGAGCAGCTATGTTTGCTCAATGTCCTTTTTATGTTTGTCCTTCATCTAAAGCCCAATATTTCTTTTGGAAGGAAGATAAATTTTTTCCCTTGACATCCCTCTTTTCCATTAAGTAAAAAAAAAAAAAAAAAAAAGTCACTTCATAAATGTGATTTCAGACAGCTGGATTTTAATCTTTCCACCCTACAGGGTAGGCAGTGTGCTCCAGCAGCGCCCCCAGCACGCAGCCACCTGCCCGCGCCCCGCTCTCCCAGGGCAGCGCCAGCACGTGGGCGGCTTGGCTGTGCTCGCTTGTTATTCTAAACTGGGTCAGCCGCTTGCTGCTTTCCTTTTCTGTAGTCTTTTAGGAGAATGTGAACAAATGGAGGATTATAATACCCTTTTCATATGGGTTCGCAAAGATACTTTGAGAACTTAACTTCTGTCTCTTTACAACAGGTAAGGGGCTATTCCCTGTGTGGGCTGCAGCCAGCCCATCGGAGGCACAGGCTGGTTGGGGCAGGCCCACGCCCAGTCCTGGGTAGCTGGAAGGGGCCACTGTGCGAGGCCCAGTCTTTTGTTTGAATCATGGAATATTAGATTTGAAAGGACTGTGGACTTGATCCAGGCCTCCTGCCCTCATTTCAGACAGACAAAATTGAGGCCTGAAAATACAAAGCAGCCTTGCTGGTCAGTGGCAGTGGGGACACAGACTCCTCCTGAGCCTCTTTTCTGTCAGTTCCCTCCCGTGGGGGCCCCCTGTGAATCCTGCCAGCATCTGCGGGTGCTTCTGGGGAAATGCTCATAGTCATGATGCAAAATGATGGTCATCATAAGGTCAAGTGTGTGTGATTATGTAATTTCATTAATTGTTAAAGTTGATACTAATGTGTTTGCAAATTTATTTTAAATTCCTGTAGAAGTGAATTTCGTGTTCAAATACTGATTTGTCCAGATTTCAAGGATCTCGTGTTCAGTGTGGCCTACAGGGATTTGGGTCTGGGCTCTGTCCTATTTTTATAACTCACCAACATGGTCCTTTAGCAGAGAGCTAAATATTTTACATATTTTAAATTTTAAAATCAATGTCATCCCTGCCTGGTAGGAAGCCTGGCTTTTTTCAGGCATACGATGAATGAACAGCAGAGAGGTTAAATATTTTGCCCAGAGATTTACCGTGAGACAGTGGCAAGTTGGAAATGAAATGTCTGGGCCCCTTGTTGCCAAGTAGGACCCCCTGCCACTGCAGGCTGTCCAGGATGTCCAGGTCCCCAGGCCTGGGTGCAGAGCTGCCCAGGGTGCCTTTGAGCAGAGTAGTCAAGCCCTACAGCCCTGACTTCGCAGCGCCAGTGGTGGGAAGAAAACATGCGAGTTACTCATGCGTGTGCAGCGTCATGGGGCTCACTGCAGGCCTCGGGGCGCCTCTGCCCTGCACAGGAGGGCACTACCCTGTGCATCTTAGAGAAGGAAGGTCCTTGCCCAGGTGGCCCTTCGCTGACTTTAGTGTCCTGGGCTCTCCAGGTAATCTGAGTTCACAAACCATCACAGCATGCAAATGGGGGAAAGAAAAGCAAACGTCAGGGGTGACTCAGCACCAGACTGGCATTGACTGCTTCGTGCTTTATATTGTGCTTTTTTCAGAGTGCAAATTCACCTGTACCAGCGGTAAATGCTTGTATCTTGGCTCGCTGGTCTGTAACCAACAGAATGACTGTGGAGACAACAGTGATGAAGAGAACTGTCTCCTGGTGACTGAGCACCCTCCTCCCGGCATCTTCAACTGTAAGTCCCTCCTTGCCCCCGGGCGGCACCTGTCTGGCATGGTTTTGAGATGGGCAGGAGGTGGGGTCATGGGGAACAGGAAGGATGTTGTTTTCTGGTTAAGGAAGGAAATTTGAATGTTTTCTCCTTTCAGGATAGAGGGATGGTGTGTCTGAAAGTGGGAGTTCATGCTGTCCTCCAGGAGGGTCAGTTGTGCTGTGTTTTGAAATAGGCTGAGAAGCCTGGACAGGATTCCACAAAATCTTGTATTGGTTTAGTATTCTTCACACCGCTTCTGTCACTTCAGATGTGATTTCAAATAAGCAAAGATGTGTGGTGGGTTCATTGTCGATCATACAATTAACACGAGAAAGAAAGATGGAGTTGGGACTTTCAAAGGCTCGGATCCTTTGTTTTTCTGCCTGATACCAAGGTGGAAAACAACTGCAGTGAGGGTTGACAATGTGTGAGGGTGCACTGCAGAGGCTGAGAGTGTTTATTGAATTCGAAAAAGGGGAATCAGCTTGAAGTCATTGAGTTTTGATGATTCATGCTTTTTTCTGACAAGGAAGGAGAAAGAAGGTGGCTTTAAAGCCCTGCTGACCCTCTGGGAGGACGGAGCTGTGCTGTTTTCTGTGTTCCCTGGGCCGCGTCAGCTGAGGGTGACTTTCCCAGACACACACTTGAGAAAAAGGTGCAGCATCCTCAGCGCTCCCATTGAGCTCCTGCCGGGATATGCTCAGCTCCTCCCCCTCGTTTTACTGACGTTATTTTAAGGAGTTGCGTGTGCTACAGATTTTAAAACTTTTGTCAATGCTGCGAATGTGAAAATGCAAGTGGTGCTTGAGAAGAAACCATTTTCTCTCTTCTGCCGTGTTTGAATGCTGGGGGTACAGTCGTGTCTGCTGCAGGTGCGCCCCACCCAGACATGGCTGTGTTCTGGGGAGTTTTCAGTCTTCTGACTGTGCTTAAGCCAAGAGTCTAACAATATGCGTTTTCTGCAAGTTTTCCTGTCGTGTCCATGTGCATCTCTTTAGGCTGAGTGTTCCTCGAATCCCATCCCTGCACTTTCTGGCAGCTCTCAGGTCCTCGAGTGTTAGGGGCAGGCATGTGCATTCCTGGCACTTGGTCCAAGTTTTGCTCAGGTTGTGTTTTGCGCCGTCACTTTTGGTCATGCAGTGCGTCCTCTTGGTGAGTCCTGTGGCCCACCAGCTCTGGGTCTCTCCAGGTCCTGGACGGCCTGTGTTCACTGTGCATGTTCCACCAAGAGCTGAGGGACGGGACGGGGGTGGGGGCCACAGGGTGTGCCGGGGGCTGGGCCTGGGGCACCTCTCAGAGACCAACTAGCAGCCGCCAGAGGGCCTGTGGCTCATGGGACCCCACCTGTCTGCCCTTCCGGGGGATAGGGATGGTGAGGGCTCACTGCAAACAGTAAAATGGCTGTGTGTGGATGTGCTGTGCTTCTACCCAGCCAGACTACCGGGCCTGGGTCCTGGGTGAGTTATGTTCCTTGTGCGCCTCGGTACCCTCAGCTGCACACCACACAGGGCACAGAGCACCCGGAGCAGGGACTTATGAGCACTGAGCACTCGGCGTAGGCAGCTGACTCATGCTGGGGCCTTCAGAGAAGTGCAGCGTAAAGGCACTTTGTACTTGGTCTGATCCAGACTAAGGAGCCACACACAGGGATCTGTGCAGTGTCCTGGCTGTGCAGGGCCTTCTCTGGGTCTGAGGGCTGTGCGTGGAAGGCAGGCAGATGGCCTCTTGTCCCAGCCCCAGCTCCCCACAGACCGGCCCTGTGTCTCGGGGGCTTCTTCCACTTTTTTGGTACCTCCCCCAGCTGCTCTTGTTGTCAGCCCTCTTCCCTTCCATGCTGGTCCCTTCCTCTCCTCCCTTGCTCTGTATCTTGTGTTCTGCCCTGATTTATTTATCATTATTGTTATTATTTTTTGAGACAGAGTTTCATTATGTTGCCCTCACAACGCCCAGCTATTTTTTGTTGCACTTGTTGTTGTTTAGCAGGCCCAGGCCGGGTTTGAGCCTGCCTGTCTCAGTGTATGTGACTGGCACCCTAAACCACTGACCTACAGGCACTGAGCCTCTGCCCTGATTTTTAAGACCTATTTCCAGACATCTTTTCCACTAATTTAAAGAAAATGTGAGTGTTTTAATTCTGCTTAGAAGCCAGGGGAGGCAGCTACCACATGAGTGGCTTACCTGTGCCCTGACAGAGGTGTCCGAAGGTCCTGTGGGCAGCTTCTTGGCTTATATACATCCAGGCGTCGCTGGAACCTGGATCTTCTCAGCCAGCGTGGGAGGTCACTTATGAGGTGCTGCCTTGGAGACTGGAGAGCCTGGGACAGGAGGAGAAAGGGCAAGGCTGTGGCTGTGGCTTCAGACTGACCTGGGCGCGAGGTCAGTTTAGGGAAGTGACTAGTGTATGAAATGAGTGTGATTCCTACCTTTTGAGACTTTAAGCGAAGTAATGCCCACGGGAAGCAGAGCCCACAGCACTGTGTTGTGGTGGCTGTCGTGTTCTCTCCTGAAATAAGGCTGCTCTTCCCTCCACCCTGAAGAAGCAAAGTACACAGAATTCTTGCCGACAACATGCTACACTGCAGAAGAACAAAGAACACCTCATTCTAGCTCCTGCTTGAGAACGGGATGGGCTATTTCATACTTGGTTCCCACCTGGAGGATGTAAGCAATATCTGAATCTGCGTGCACGCAGGTTGAACCAGGATGGAATCCTCGGAGTTAGCAGATGAGAAATCATCTGGGAATCAGCTTTCTGTCCACACCATTGGCTTTGGGTGTTTGCCGCGCCTGTACTGGCTTGGCCATCTCTTCTTCTCATTCAGTATTTGCTGAAGTTTAGCAAGAATTCAGCAAGAAAATGTTACTGTTACTTGCAAGGTCAGCAACACTAAAGATAATAGCAGCCTTTTCAGTAGCTCTGAGTAGCTTTTCCCTTCAGAAAATGTTTTTGGGGCTCGGCACCTGTAGCTCAAGAGGCTAAGGCACCAGCCACATACACCTGAGCTGGCGGGTCCAAATCCAACCTGGGCCTGCCAAACAATGACAACTACAACCAAAAAAATAGCCGGGCGTTGTGGCGGGCGCCTGTAGTCCCAGCTACTTGGGAGGCTGAGGCAAGAGAATTGCTTAAACCCAGGAGTTGGAGGTTGCTGTGAGCTGTGATGCTACGGCACTCTACCCAGGTGACAGCTTGGGACTGTCTCAAAAAAGAAAGAAAGAAAGAAAATGTTTTGGGGAGCTTGATTGGGGCACATTTGGTTTTACCTGCCTCTCGACTCTGCTAACCAGGGTCAATTTATCCATCGCCTACGGCTGGTATATATATATATTTTTTTATTAAAATGCTATGATGCCATAGCATTCTTTTTTTTTTTTTTGTAGAGACAGAGTCTCACTGTACTGCCCTCGGGTAGAGTGCCGTGGCGTCACATGGCTCACAGCAACCTCCAACTCCTGGGCTTAAGCGATTCTCTTGCCTCAGCCTCCGGAACGGCTGGTATATTTTGCTGGGAGACTCTAAGGTCTTTACTTGGAGGTGGGGGTGGGGCTGGGGTCAGTTGTCTCACCAGGAAAGGGTGTGGCTGGCTGTGGCTTTCTATGGAAGAAGGAATAAATGGCCTAAGTTGCCAGCCTTTGTCACATCTTTTCTCCACCTGCTGTATCAAAATGTTCATTTACACAAATAAAATTATTATTTATACAAATAAGATAATTATCTAGAAAAATTAAATTATTTACTCAGAGCCTTGTTTGGTCATTGTAGCAGGCATTGATGGGGAATTTCCCCCTGATGTCCAGATGGGAAACTCTCTCTCACACACACACACATACACACACACGCGCGCGTGTACAAAGATGACTACAAATGATCACAGTGTGAGAGCTGAGTGCCGCCTGGGTTCCTGGCTCAGGGCTGTAGACAGAGGCATGTTGGCTGGACTAGTAGACATGGTGGCTTCCTGAGGAGGGATGCTTGATGGCACAGGGAGGGGGGGAGTGCCGGCGTAAGTGTGAGCCTGGGTTGAAGTGAAGGTGGCAATGTTCTGGAGCAGGAGGCTGGGGCGCAGGTGGCGTGAGATAGGGCTAGGAAAGTGGGTTGGATCAGACAGGGAGAGGCTGGCACATGAGGCTCCACCCTGCCCCGGCCTCTAAGGAGAGGGCACCTGCTGGTCACCTGTGCCTGCCCAGCTGGGCATGTCCTAGTGCACTGGGCTTTCTAAGCTCTTTTGGCCACATTTTTTTGGGGGACAGCAGACTTCCTTTGACTTCCTAGAAGCAATCGTTGAGTTGTCCATACAGTTTGGAAAAAGCCAAGCACTCTGAATGTCTTGGCAAGAACCAGCTTTCCTGACACCATCACTGCTAAGGAATTTGTGGCTCTGGACCTTCAGAGCAAGCCCAGAGCTGAAAAGGAGTCCACTGTTAGTGGAATGAGGGTTTGGTTTCTGCTTCAGTGGAATTTCTGATTGAGAGAAGACCTGGTGGGGGCAGAGCAGCCCCCATCCCTACTAGAGGGGAAGCTGCTTCTTTCTCTGCAGGGAGCTTCATCAAACAGAACCTCCTAAGCCAATGAAATGGAGCTGATTAAGTCAGGACTTCAACTGCAGGACCTTTAGGAGGAACTTCCTCACCCCTAATAATGACCACATAAGATAAAGCCCAGCACGTTAGAACTTGAGCTGATTGTCCCCTCTCCCCAAACCAGCCCTGTCTACCTGTGTCATTCTTTCCTTGCAGGGACTGCCCCCTCCTTGTCACCTGGGTGTCATCAGCTACTTGTAGGCACCAGGCTAAAACCACCCTCCCCTTTACCTCAGACCAACAACTTCCTCCGCCCCAAGTATTTTGTTTACTGAAGACTTGGGGACCAGGCTCAGAACCAGGTAGAAACCCTGTCTTCACCAGGGCTCCCAGGTGCCAGGCCTTTCTGCCTCCCCCATAGTTGTTTCAGTAAACATTAATAGTAATTCTCTATATTAGAGAATATTTATCAACTGTTCCTTTAGAGTTCTCTACTTGTCTTATAAATGCGTGTTTTGGTTTGTTCTGTCTGCAGTTTGTTTGAACCAGGATATAAGGAAGCTGCTGGAGTCTGCTGGACTGACTTGCTCCTTAGCAATGTCCGACCTCAGCATCTCTGTCTGCTTGTCCCTGCGGTGCCTTCTGTCACACTCACTGTTTCTTCTCCCTTTTTTGCCTCATGCCTCCCCCTTCTCGCTTCTCTGTGGTCCTGGTGGCAGGGGGTGGGTGGCTTGTTCTGTAGGTTTCTGTGCTCTGGGTTTTGCTGGCTGCTTTCCCATGATGTCACCGAGTGTGCTCCCTGTCCCCTAGGCTCCTGCCTTTGTGGGGTAGACCCAGGTCTGGACAGGCTCAGGAGCTGTTTCCTAGGCACAGCCGTCTCTCATCGGGACTTCCCGTGCCTGGTGATGGTCTTGTGTGACATCATCTGTCATTAGGACTGCGGGACAGTCACAGCCTGCTCTGCCTTTCCCCCGCTGATTTGTCAGGATACTTCTGTAAAGAGCTGCCTCCCATCCACTATTTGGCCGACTGAGGTTTCCTCGTTGCTCTTCTGAGCTAACCCGTGAGATTTTCTTCGTGTGTTATTTGAACTGGTGAGTTAAAACATGTTGGATGCATATACTTAGCAATTTTAGGAGCCCCGTCTTGCTCCCTTTGGGTCTCATCCAGGAGTTAGGCATTGGTAGTGACCTGTTTTACTGCACACAGACTAAGCTCCCTGCCAGCAGGAACTGAGTACCCATGCGGCACCCCGATGCCCCGGCTGGATCTCCCTGTCCTTGCCTACCTGCCGCGGCTTCCTGTTCCCTGTGTCTGAGCTCTTCCCCGGCTCTCAGACCCACCCTAAGGCATCCAGGTAGCTCCTTCCACGGGGGTGTGGCAGGGCCCCCCAGCCCTGTGAACCCTGTCAGCCTTCCGATTGCACTCCCTCTGTCATCCCGTCCACCTATGCCCTGTGGCCTGCCCACCACAGCTTGCAGCCCCACCCATGTCCCTGTTCCTCTAAGCTGCTGCCCCTACTGTTTCCTCTGGGCTGCAGCTCCTCCCAGCTGCTGTTGCCAGGGCCGTCTGTTCAGTCACCAGAGCTGGTGGGCTCTTCCTCATTCCTTCTTTTTCCTGCAGCTGATGGAGGTGGTGGCCCCTTCTTGAGGGTCTGTCCCCTTGGATTGCCAGGTGTGCCAGGGCGGGGCTCTGGGGGGCTCAGCTGCTCCTTGTCGCTGGCTGCTCTGTGCTCCAGGGCCCTCCCTCTCCAGGCAATGTCCCTACTACCCATGTGCTGTCCCCGCCAGCCAGTGTATCCAGCTGCCAGTCAGACCTCCATCAGGTACTCTGAACTGTGGTACTCATCGCTGAGTCAGCCGCTCCTGGGGGACTGTCCGTCGTGGCGTGTTCTGATCACCCACCAGTTAGCTGGCCCTGCCCGCCCTTCCTGACCTTACCCTGAGACCAGAAGCTGTGGCTCCTGTCTGCAGCCCTGCAGCGCTTTGTGCCTCTCACGGCACTGTCTGTCCTGCCGACAGTCACATGTGTCCGTGTGCAGACCGCAGGAAGCTCCGTAAAGGGGGGCTGTGCTCACGTCTCTGCAAGCCCTCACACCCCCAAGAGAGCACTGACTTGACCCTTGAATATCACCAGTGTGGACTACATGGACCACTTGTGTGGCTTTTTGTTGCCTCTGCCACCCTGAGACAGCCAGATAGCCGCCCCTTCCTCCTCCTCAGTCTACTTGACGTGAAGGTGATGAAGACCGGCCCTCCCTGAGGACCTGCTTCCCCTGGACACTGAGCGTCTTCTCTTTCTTACTCGTGAAGGTGATGAAGACTGGCCCTCCCTGAGGACCTGCTTCCCCTGGACACTGAACGTCTTCTCTTTCTTACTCGTGAAGGTGATGAAGACTGGCCCTCCCTGAGGACCTGCTTCCCCTGGACACTGAGCGTCTTCTCTTTCTTACTCGTGAAGGTGATGAAGACTGGCCCTCCCTGAGGACCTGCTTCCCCTGGACAGTGAGCGTCTTCTCTTTCTTACTCGTGAAGGTGATGAAGACTGGCCCTCCCTGAGGACCTGCTTCCCCTGGACACTGAGCGTCTTCTCTTTCTTACTCGTGAAGGTGATGAAGACCGGCCCTCCCTGAGGACCTGCTTCCCCTGGACACTGAGCGTCTTCTCTTTCTTACTCGTGAAGGTGATGAAGACCGGCCCTCCCTGAGGACCTGCTTCCCCTGGACACTGAGCGTCTTCTCTTTCTTACTCGTGAAGGTGATGAAGACTGGCCCTCTCTGAGGACCTGCTTCCCCTGGACACTGAGTGTCCTTACTGCCCCTCTCCTCTAGCTTGCTTTGTTGTAAGGACATAGTATCTAACACATGTTACATACAAATGTGTGTTAATTGACTGTCTCTGTTCCCTGTACATCCAGCAAGAGGCATTTATATTTAAATTATGGGGGAGTAAAAATTATAGATTATGGAGGGGTCAGTGTCCCAGCCCCTGTGTTGTTCAAAGGTCAGCTGCACACAGTGGACACGCAAAAGTGTTTTTTGACGACCACACGTCCTCGCCCTCCGGTGAGTCATCCTGCTGGTCTCTGCTGTGGCCCTCACACCTCCCACACCTCCCAGCACTCAGCATAGGGGCCATTGCCCTGAAAATGTCCTTTGAGTATGGGGAGCAAACTTATGACCTTAGAGCACTCCAGTCTGACCAGGGAGTGAATGTGGCTTTTGTTCACATGGCCTTGTGCCTATTAGCTTAACTGGGGTCTGAGAAAACCCGCACAATCCTGGCAGCTGCATGACAGGACAAGAGGGGGGCCCTGGCTGTCCTTACAGCGTGTGTTTGGTTACTGCAAACTCCCGGGCCGACCAAGTGCCAGTGAGTGTACTCTGGGGGCAGCAGCGTGGTAGACTTTCACTGTGCTTTCCAGCTGTCTGGGACCTCCCAGCACCACAGCCTCTGAGAGATGCTGGCTGCTGGGGACTCAGGTGCTGTGTGTGGAAGGTGGCTCCCGTCAGGGCCAGAGGAAATGTGAGATGCTTTTTGCTGAGTCCTGAGGAAGTGTGTGAGTGTGTGTGCATACGTGTGTGAGGGGCGTATGTGAATGAGGAGTGTGCGCATGCGTGAGTGTGTGTCTGGGGTGTGTGGACGAGTATGTGTGTGTGACAAGTGTGTTGATGGTCTGTTCACACTTGTGTGTGTGTAAGCATTTCTGTGATGTGTGTCCTTGCAGTGTGCAGACGTTCGTGTGTGAGTCTGTGGTGTGTGTGCACACGTGTCTGTGTGGCATGTGACTGTGGGTGCGTGTGCCACGTGTCAGGCATGTGGTCTTGTGCCCGTGTCCCCACCTCACTCTCGTGCTGTGTGAGGCTCCCGGCCACGGCACAGAACGTCAGGTCCTGAGCTCCAGCCTGGGGCCCTGAGGCAAGTTGCTCAGCCTCTTCCTTCTTTGGTTTTCTCATTGACAAGCGGAGAACACGAGTGGTAGGAAGCAGCAGAGCCCTGCCTTACAGTAAACGGTGAGCATCGTTTATCTGAAGGTCTGTGGCTTTCTGGGAGTGGGAATGAGGTGGGAAGGGAGCTTCCTGTTGCTGAGTGCCAGCTGTGTGCGTGCACCCCAGCATGGTCTCGTGGGGACGTGGTGCTCAGGGAAGTCAGGCGACTTGCTCAGCACCACACGGCAGGCTGCTGCTGGGAGCCTGGGCTCTGGCTATGGTTTTCTCCTCTCTTTTTCCCTCCCTTTGTATTTTTCTAGTGAGATGGGGATTTCTTTATCCGTTCTTGAACTGTTTGCAGTGTTGGGGGGGTCAAACACACTCTGCTGTTCTAAGTGAAGGGCTATTCTGTGAGCATGATGATCTTTGTTTCATGCTGGATTTTAGATAGATCACAAAAAAATTAACTTGGGACTCCCGTGTCTCAGAGATCCTTGATTTTGTCAAGCTCCTCAGCATCCCCTTGTCAGGTGATGTCTGTCTGCAGGCTACTCCTGTGACCTGGGTGTCAGCGCCTCTGTCTCCCTTCCCCGTGGCGGTGGGGTGTGACAATAGCTGCCCTGGGGAGATGAGGGAACCTGGGCTCCAGCATGGGGGTGGTGGTGGCTCTGCTGTTCCTGCCATTGCCTTCCCCTGTACCTGCTGGGAGTGCAGGAGCCCCAGGGCCCTCATGTCTTTATGATTCCAACCTGAGC
The DNA here is from genome assembly GCF_027406575.1 of Nycticebus coucang. Taxonomy (NCBI): domain Eukaryota; kingdom Metazoa; phylum Chordata; class Mammalia; order Primates; family Lorisidae; genus Nycticebus; species Nycticebus coucang. The sequence goes on from NC_069798.1 coordinate 1,362,982, forward strand.
ATAGTGGCCCCTCCAGACTTGTCCAGTGGTGTCTAAGGAGTGCTGGGGCGTTTGGCCCTCACAAGGTCAGCTGCTAGACTCTCTGGGGGTTGAGGGGACAAGAGGGGGTGGGGACAGGCTCTTTCAGTTTGTGGTGTCTCCAGATGTGGTGGGGGTGAGGGGCTTCTGAAGTTCCCACAGGTGTAATTGTAGCTGTCCTGGGCAAGGCCCGCGGTAGAGGCCCTATGCCATAGGACAGCTTGAGTTCTCATCACAGGGCTTTCCCACCTTTGTTTTCAACTTCACAGAAGGAATCCACAGCAGAACGATTATTGACTTGTGGGGAAATGATCCAAACTGTACTTCAGACAAGGTGGGAGGGGGGTGTGTGCGCCTGTCTCTAGGCACCTGGGAGCCTGCGGGTCCAGTGAGGCATCTCTGGTAGCAAGCTCCATGTGTGTGTGTGGGGAGGTGGGGTGGGGGGTGTGCACCAGGGCGGGACCTCGGGCCAGCCCCGCCCCTCACTGCCCCTGCTCCTGGCTGCCCTTGTTTCTTCAAGATGGTTTTCTGATCAATTAAAATCTTGTACGGTTTTAAATGGTAATTCTGCCTTTTCAAATAAACAAAGGCAAAAAACAAATGGGAGGGAACGTTTTAATAAACCTTAGGCACCGTTTCCTCCTGCTGTGACACTAAATTTACTCAGATAAAAACAACCTCTTAGATTTACATTTGATTCTGTTGCTGCTTTCATGTGTGTGGGGCTGTCCCACTTCACATGAAATTTATCCACTTCTTTAAATATTTAGTAGTCTAGCGTGGATGTTAATGAAAGTCTGGCGGTGCTATTTTGAGCATTGCAACAATGATAGTAATTTTCAGTGTCAGATTCCTGCTTCGCAAAGGGAAAGAGAGATGGGAGGAGGAGGAGGAGGGGAAAAATGGTTTCAGTTCTAATAGAGTTTGCCATCCGCTGGGCCGTGCCAGACAGATGGGTCATGAATACTGTCTAGACACTCTCTGCCTGAGTGAAGCCCTGGTCTCTAAGGACACGCAGCGAGACGCCAGCTTAAGTAGCTGAGGAGAGTTAGGGCCAGTGCTTCTGTAATCAGATAGAAATCTGTGTGGCCCTGCTTCCTGGGGGCAGGGGCTAGGAGATGAGGCCCGCTGCTACTGATCAATTTTGCTGCAAACTTGACAATTATTAGGCATTAAGGAGAGCGTGAAAGGACAGTCATAGTGTGATGACATGATTGGCTCAAAGCAGACTCCTGCTCAGAATACAGAATAGTGCAACTCAGGCGGGGCCTGGGAGGGCAGAGGGGAGCAGCGGAGGAAGGAGGACATAGTCCATGTTGTTAAATCACCCAGTGTTGTTAAAACAAGTGTTGGACCTCACAGCCGTGGGGGCACCTGTGGTCGTGATGCGTGTTGACGACCCAGTGCCGTGCTGGGTCCCAACTGTTCGTTTTCTAGGGCTCAGCCTCTGACTTGGAAGGTTTTAGAGACTCCCCAGCTTCCTTTCTCTTCTTGTAAATCTTTGAGAACTTTCCAAAGCTGGATCCTATCACATTCAGCTCTACTCCTGGTGTTGTAGGAAATTAGGTAAAAATCCCATCAGCACCCCGCTTGGCTGTGCGTCAGTACGCGGGTAATTACGAGGCTTGTTTTGCTAATTATTTTCTGGGTGCCAGGAATGGAGTGTACACAGCGGAAGTAGTGAGTTTCTCCTCACAGACACTCCCAGTCTGGTATGGCAGGGGTCGGGGAAGGGGACATTGCAGTCAGGATGAAATCTTGGGGTGAAGGTGGGAGCGCTGCCAAGGCGGGATGTGGTGGCAAGCTGCTTGTTAAACTGAGAGGTGATTCATGGCCACTAGTCATATATTTGCTTTTTTGTTTGTTTGTTTTTTGTTTTTATTTGAGACAGAGTCTCACTATGTTGCCCTTGGTAGAGTGCTGTGGCGTCTCAGTTCACAGCAACCTCAAACTCTTGGGCTTAAGCGATTCTCTTGCCTCAGCCTCCCAAGTAGCTGAGACTACAGGCACCTGCCACAAGGCCCGGCTATTTTTGTTGTTGTTGTTGTTGTTTAGCAGGCTAGGGCCAGGTTCAAATCTACCAACCCTGGTGCCTGCAGCTGGCGCCCTAACCACTGAGGTACAGGTGCCAAGCCCATATATTTGTTTTTAGAAAATTACTTAAAAGGATACGTGCAGTGAAGCTTGGAAGCGACCATCTTTGAGTAATTGCAACAGTAAGGCTGAGATTCAGGGCGGTGGAGTCATGTGTCACGTCACGCAGAGGGGGGGTGACTCCTGCGGGTTGTCCCTCTGAATGAACCATCTGGGCTGGTTACTTTCAGGCCTGTCACATGGAATGTGGCAAAAACCCAGCAACCTAAATTTGGCAGTAATCGTTTTTTCAGTCCTTCACCCATTCCAGTTATCTCCCTAGAGCTAACAGCAGAGGGAAGAGATGTTTTTTGCTTCTTCCTTCCCAGAAAGAAAAGGAAAGTCAAAGATAGAAGACACTTGAAGTCAGCAGTTGCAGCAGAGGGAAGAAAGGCCCCTGTGTTTCAGGCACTTATAGGGAAGTAGAGAGCGAGTTTGTCCTTATTCCAGTCCAGCTATTCTCAGACATGTCAGCCTGGCTGGCCAGAAGGTTCACCGCTCGTTTAGAAGGAGATCTTTCCCCCCTAAATCCCCTCCCTTCTGTCCCCATCGGGATCTTACACTGAGGGCATAAACTCTCTCACTCTTGGGATAACCTCACCTCTTTGAGAAAAGGTAACTACCCTGATGTGGGGACATACCTATTCCGGGAAGGGCGGTGGGCTGAAGTGTGTGCTGTGGGTGCCCGCTGTGGGCAGCCCCTAAAGCTGTCTGTTTATCCTTAGTGGGGGGAGGCACTGGGCACCTGTTACTTGTTTTGTTCTAAAAATTGGGAGCTAAAGGATTTGAGTGTACTTCTGACCCTTATCCTTAGATCTTGGGGGAGAGGCCAGGTGTGGTTCCTGGCCAGGCATAATGAGACCCCCGGGCTCGTGCCTGCTGGTTGCCTCTCTTGCAGTCAGATCTGAGGCTGGGGCCCAGTGGCTCTTGCCACCAGGGGGACGAGGTGGTGGGGCTCGCCCCACTTGGTGGACATCTGTGCCTGTGACCACACGATTTCCATAGGCTGACCACTCCTCAGAGAAACCTCTTCTTCCTTTTATGGATGGTTTGAAGATGTAGAATGTTGTCGGTTCCTGGTAGAGGAGGGTTGGTGTGAAACCAAAGTTCTAAATGCCAGTGTGTCCTTAGAAGACCGTGCCCTGTCTCACGGGAGCTGCAGAGTGCTGCATGGCCCGGGGCCTCAGCTGTGGGTGGCCACTGCCCCCTCCTGGTTTCCTGTCTGTTCCCATCATTGCTGACCACTCATTTTGTGTTGCAGTTAGCATCTCCCCCCTAAAAAAGGATTTCAGGAGTGATTAGTTTTCAGAAGTTGTTGAGAGAGAAATAATTTTTGAAGATATCATTTAGACAAGAGGCTGGAGAGTGTTCTAGAGAAAACATGTTTGGGGTCATTACTTGTGGGAAGTGATACCCTGAATAGTAGCAAAATATGCCTTCATTGGGTCTGTATTTCATGAAGTTGTTTTTCTGAATGTTGAACATTTGAGAGGCATGGGCTGGGCTGGGCATGTAGGGGCTTGGGCAAGGTGGGTGGGTGCGGGGGCTGGGTGAGCAAGTCTCTGAGAGGTTGGACCTCTCATGGAGAAGGGACTTGAGGGCAGGGACTGGAGTACAGGTAGATGTGCTTGCAGAGCTGAAGAGAGAGAGGACCTGCCTGCGTCTGGTGGAGCTTCCCTGGAAGGAGTGGTTGAAGCCTCTGCCTCCTGTCAGCCTGGGGACGGGAATTAGAAAATACTAATGCAGGAAGGAGCTATAGTTGTAACAGCAACATCTTGGTTGTATTTTGCAACTTTCCAAAGGGCTTTTTACACGCTTGAACTAATTTCTCAACAGTTCCACAAGGTCCAGTATTTACTAAGGGTGAAGTGCTCACCTGACTTAGCTCATTAATTGTCATGTGAGCTAGGTGGATGCACCTGCCCCTTGGATGTTGGCAGCAGGGAGTCTGGTCTCCCAGCCTGTTCAGGAGTGGGCCTGACCACAGCGAGGCCTCCACGTGAGTCCTGGGCTTGGGACGCCTGTTCCCAAGTGCATATGACCAGTGGGTGGAGGGTGCAGGGATGGGCCTCTTCCTGGGGCCCTGTGCCCTGGTCAGGGAGGGCAACACTGGGGTGTCTTTTTGTCATGTACAGAGAGGACAGTGGGGTTGGAGCAGGAGTCCTGTGTGAGGAGAGGCAGACTCCAGCTCCCTTGCCCCTTGAAGACGGTGCTGGCGGACTCTTGTTTTGCATGGCCTCTGCCGTGTGGGCATCTGTTTACTTACGTGCATTTGGACACCAGCAGGCTGGTGCTGTGTGTGAACTTGGGATGTGAGGGTCAGAAGGGCTTGACCCTGGGTAATGCTTTTCTTGGAGGCCCAGAGCTAAAGCTCATCTGTCTCGAGGTGGTGGTGGGTTTGTGCCTTCCTTGTGTCACAAGAATGAGTGGGTTAAAGTAAAGAACCAGCAGCCCCTGCCCTGTGGTGGCCTCTGTTCACTGGGGCCGGGGCCTGGATTCCTCAGGGTGCTGGCGAGGGAGGCCATTCTCATGTCTGCACTCACTTGTGACTCAGGGATTCTGATTCGGTGACTTGCCTTCTGCTACTTACTTTAATGAGATAAACATTGGTTGCAGTATTTAGCCAAGAGAGGTGTTTCTTTGTAAATAATGTGATTATTTTCAGGTTTTCCAGGGAGGTGTCTTCAGGGCAGAGTGTCTTCCTGCGCTGGCTGAGGAGAGAGCCTCCCGCGTGGCCCACTGTCCTCTGCAGGGTGTTGGGCTCCATCTGCATCGGTGCTGTCACCCCCTCTCAACACCTGGCAACCCTGTCCCTGGTATTGCTGTGTAATCTGTTCACCAGGGACAATAATGACGCAATGTGTGAATCCAGAGTCTGGCGCCTCGTAACACCTTGATAGAAATAGAAAGCTGTGATCGCAGTATTAAAATGTGCTAACAGGCTGCGGGAGCTAATGGGTGCCATGTAGTGCTGCAGATGCTCATCCCCTGGCGCTATGGGGGCAGGGTGCGCTGCACCGCTCACTCCCGCGTTCTGCTGTTCTTCAAAAGGCGCTGCCTGTCTGGGCTGTGATGAGGTTGCATTGAGTCCCTCTCAGCTGGCTGTCAGCAGCCTGCTCCATGTGCGGTAGAAGTGTTAGTGACGGTGGTGTTTGATAAAACAGATCAGGTTTTATCCTATTTGTGGTTAACAATGATGTAGATGGAGTTTCTGAGCTGTAGAAAGAGGTTCTAATTCTAAGTGTGCTGTAGAGATGGGTAAAAGAATTCCAATGTACCAAATTTAGAGGAAGATTCAAGGGTATTATATTAAATTATAAATAATGTGGACTGTTGAATTTATTTTTTTTTGTCAAGCAGAAGACCATTCATAATTCTTTTTATTTTTTAATTTTTTTATCATTTATTTTGTTGTTGGGGATTCATTGAGGGTGACTGTTGAATTTCCGACTTGCAGTTTTACCTTCACTCGCTCCCTGGCCACCCCCTCCTCATCTGCTTGCTCTCACTCTGCAGACGCCAGCTGGTGAAATGCACACCCACCAGGGCACACGGATAGGACTGTCGTGTGCTGCCCCAGGGTGGGCAGCATGTGCCTACACGGAGGGGCACCTGTCTCTGCAGAGAGGGTGGCAGGAGGATATTCCTGGCCTAGGTCAGCAGTTCACCCAGGCTGTGAGTCTGGGCAGCTGGCCCGAGGGAGGTGGGAAAGGGCCTGGTCCGGAAGGTGCTGGAGAGCCAGAGGCCTGTGTTCCTCTGACTGCTGCTGTTATGTCGGGTATTTCGTTACCCTTGGAGACCATGCTACCCTGAGCCCTGTGGCCACTTACATGTTCAGCCATTCATCAGGTCTCCCATACAGATGTGTGCCGACCCCCTCAGGAGCAGCAGGAGCTGGGCGTGGGGTCTGGCAGTGCTCAGAGGTGACATAGCTGGCTGGCACTAGTGGCTGTGTGCGCTGGAGCTGGGGTGGGGAGGAGTGGCGCTGCCTGGGAGGGAGCCGCAGAAGCTTGGCAGAGAACCACGGGTGCCCATGTGTGTCCTGGCACTGGGACTGAGCTTTTCTCCAGTGTCTGCATCCCCAGTGGGAACTTTGGAAGGAGGCCTGGGTCTCCAAGCCCTGTGAGGGCCCATGCAGATACTGGTGACCTGAAAAATACCTTACTGCCTCCAGGACAGGAAGTGAGAATTGCCTGCTCATGTCAACAAAACATGACAGCACCTCGGATAGTCAGATGCAGCTGTCTCACAAGGGCCTACGCATACTTTCTCCTGGGTTTGACGTGGTGTCTGTGAAGCCTTGACCTTCCAGAAATGGCCCCGGGCTGCGTGAGAAGAGGCCAAGCCTGTACTGGCACCTGACAGTGGACAAAGGGGTACGGGGCAGCTGGGCCTCATCTCATTGCCCAGGGCTGTCAGGGAGGACGTGTCCTCCCCACCGGCTCCTGACAGTGGACAGAGGGGCAGGGGGCAGCTGGGCCTCATCCCACTGCCCAGGGCTGTCGGGGAGGATGGTGTCCTCCCCACTCTTTCTGGAGGTCACTTGAGACACTGCTCACAGCAGGAGGAGGGGGAAGAGCTCGCCTGCACACCCTGAATACCCTGGGCAGGTGCCCTGGGGTGTGGCTGCCCACTGGCCCTTCGTCTCTGGCCAGTCCCAGACCCATGGCTCACATGCAATGGAGGTAATATTAGAACCAGGGCTGAGTGGCTGGTGAATTCCAGTTACAGATTAGTAAGATTATGAAGAAAGCAAACATTTTTAAAACAAGCCTCTTCATTAGTCTAGTTTGTACTCAGAGCCCCTGCTTCTGAAACAGGATTGCCCTGGTTTTCCTATGGCCTCCTGATAGCTGTCCTCTGGGGAGTACATGCCATCCCACACCTAGAAGCGGCGTATTCCTGCATAGCTCCCAGTCTGCTCAAGAGGAAATGAGCCCTGGGTTGGCAAGAATGCATCTTTTAAAAAGTGAGGGAGATCTTGCCATGGACTCCCAGGCAGGAAACAGCAAAGTTACGGGGAGAAACGTGCCATGTGGTCTGGATGGGATGTGAAGAAATACTGAAATGAACCCCCGGTGTGGTGGTGTGGGGCCTGCAGGTACGTTGCCTGCATGGGTGAGACTCACGTGGCCCACAGTGAGCATTCCACTGAGCACGTTGTGTCTGCAGGGTGCCCCTCCCGGTGCTGCTTCCTCTCCCACCCTGCATATCCCGAGCTGTCCTGAGGCTTGGGGCTTAGGGGGATGAGCCCACTGAGAAGGCCAGTGTGTGGCCAGTGTGTGACGACGCAGTTGTCCCGGCTTTTGGCTGTGTGATTTCTCAGTGGGCCAGTTTCCTTCTCTCTCTCCCCATGGCTCTTGTACTACCCATTTAATTATTTGTTTAATTCACTCCTATTATATTATGAGTAGATCTGTTTGTTGGGGGGGTGGGGGAGCTCTATGTTTTATTCATTTATGGACTTTCAATGGCCAGGACAAAACCGACTGTGTAGTAGACACTCAGCACACATCGGTTTTGACATGACATCTGCAATAGAGTATGTTTGTGTGGGTACACTTGTGAAATCTGCTAGGGGCTCTTGCATGAACAGCTCTCTGGGCCCTGCCTTGTGCGTCCTGCCCTCCTTGGCAGCCCTGTAGCCTTTCCTGGCCAAGGCTCCCTGAAGGCGGGGCCTTCTGTCCTCCACCTGCCCGTGTCTGCCAGTGAAGCCAGCAGACCCAGGAGTGGCTTTGGGAAACAGTACACTCAGGCACAGTTGTCAGCACATGCTCTAGGGCTGTCTTTCACGTATCTCTTGTTGGTGAGTCTTCCCATTGGACCAGGATTGTGGCTCAGAGAACATGTAGTCCTGGTGCAGGTGGCACCAGGGAGGAGTGAGGTGGCTGGTTGCAAGGCAAGAATAATGGAACAAATCTACATGGTTGTGCTGGCTTTGCCTGATGAGAGATCCAAAGTGCCATTCATGCAAAATAAATTGAGTGGCTAAGAAGGAACACTGGGCCTTATTTCAGCAGCGCCACTCGTTATTGGTTGTGATGCAGGATCCACTTCACTTATGTAGCTGAAGAAGGACAGCGGGTCATTCTCGACGCCTCTCTCTCATCTACTCACATCGTCCTGGGCTTCCTACCTGACCCGACATGTGAGCAGGGCCAGGGTGGAGCAGGAGCCCAGGTGGAACCCAGACATAGCCAGGAACAATCCATACAGAGTCCAAAATACTCACGGCATGGTTTTGTTTGTTTTGTCTAATTGCACCAAAACTGTGGGAGGCAGAATAACACCTCCCCAAAAGGTATCCGTCTTCATCTTGAACATGTGTAACAAAAGGGACTTTACAGATGTCATTCACGTTAAAGACCTTGAGATACATAAGTTATTCTGGGCTACCCAGGCAGGCCCCAATACAGGAGTCCTTGGAAGTGGAGAACCTTCCCCGGCTATGACCACAGGGGGAGGTAACCACAGGGAAAGAATCAGAGAGATGAGGATTCGGCCTGCCCTGCTGCCTTTGATGGGGAGGAGGAAGGGGCCTCAAACCAAGGAAGGTGGGCAGCTCCTGGAGGATGGAAAAGGCAAAGAAACACTCTCTCCTGGAGCACTGCCGACTCTGGTTGTTTGCCTGGCGAGGCTCACTGTAGACGCTGTGACCCCGGGGCCATAAGGTGGCACATTTATGTGTTAAGCCATTAAGTTTGTGGTGACTTATTAGAGCAGCAGTAGGAAACTGGTTCCTGTGATCTTGCATATAAGAAGATACTGTTTAATATAAAAATAAGAAAAACTTTCCCAGTCCCACATTTTCTCAGTGTCTGCACTTTGTGAGGAACATTTGTGGGATGTGCACGTCAGCTTCAGGTCTGTACTCTAGCCCCCTCTGCGCTGTAGAAGGGAATGAACGTAGGGTGAGCATTTCTGAAGTTTCTGCCTGGGCTCACTCCCTACATCCCCCTCCGTCACAAGGCCAGTGGCCCATAGCTGGAGCTGGAGCCCCGGTCTCCTGCTCCCCCAAGCGTGGCCTTTGTCATTTCCCTCAGCTCCTGTGGCCCTCCACAGGGCAGGGCTTTGCGGGGCACAGCATAGCAGATTAGTGGTGATTTAGTGCTGAGTAAAGGGAAAAACAAAAAGGAAGACTGTGTAATGAGGATGGCAAGGCAGAGAATACCTCTGCACTTTGGGCTGTGGACCCTTCTTGGTGAAAGATTCAGAGCAGTGGTTCTCAACCTTCCTAATGTCGCAGCCCTTTAATACCATTCCTATGGATCGACCCACAGGCTGAGAACTGCTGATTTAGAGCATAATCCTCACCATATGTGTATTTAATTAAAGTTACCAGGTATATATGTATACTATTATAAACTTTTATAAGTTAAACACAAAATTATGGATTTTTATCAAAGAGTGAGATAAAGTAAAATAATTCTCATCTTTGCCCCAGGGCTGAGTGGGTGATCCCACAGGGAGCCCCTAGTTGTGGGTAGAACTGCCTGGCTCAGCCTGCCAAGGCTGCCTACTGGCTGCGTGGCCTGAGCCCACCTGGCCTCCATCATACCAACCTCCTCGTCCACCTTGGTGAGTGCCCCCAAGCTCTGCTGGCACAGGCCTCTGTGGATCCACCAAGTGACAGTGAACAGTGAAAAAGGAGAGAAAGCAAGAAACATCTTGGATGGGGATGCTGGCCTGATTACGGGGGGTGGAGGGCTCTCATCAGAATGGAAATGGCACTAAACAAGTAGTTGGGGGCCAACGATTTGGTAAACGTGCTGGGGCTTGGTCAGCAGCGGCCATGGTGGGCTGGTGTCCAGCCCGTGACAGCCACACAGCAGAGGGATAACAGGTGAATGTGGGATCCTCACCATCAAGCAGCAGTCACACTGGACACAACGGGTGCCCCTATGGGGTTTGGGTGTGAGACATGGGGGTCTGTGCAGACCTCTCAGAGCTTTGGTACCACCAGGGTGACTGCTGGATGGGGTGGGAGCCCGTGCAAGGTGTGATGACTCTCCAGACCATGCCCTGCGGACAGGGGTGGTTTTCAGGGTAAGATGGCAGGTTTGGTGTGAGAAGGGCTGTGAGACGTTAAGGGTTCAGTAAGCGGTTAGACCTTGGAACTGATTTTAATGATTATGAAAAAATAAATCTGGGAGCTGTGTAATTAGGATTTGTCTTCACTTAACTGATACAAAATTATTTTATGCCAAGGCTTGAATATCCCCCAAGGAAGGAGTGTGTCAGCATAGAAGCAGATGGGCAAGGCAGGTTGGTTGTGGTGGCTGCCACAGGTGCTGTGGCAGAAACCAGCACGTGGCCCAGAAAGGCAAGACCCCAGCCAGGGCTCCACCGGATGCAGCCAGAGGGGCGCAGCAGCTGCTGACCAGACATAGTGGTCCTGGAAGCCCAGGGCTGCCTTGTGGGTCCCTGGAGTGAGCTCATAGGCAAGCCCACCACCAGGGCCAATGTGTATGGACAGCCCTTGGGGGGGTGGAACATCTACCCCACTTGTGGCTGCTATAGGGACCTGGGACTCAGAATCTTTGTCAAATGATCAGTTGTTCCCTGAAGATGCCATGTGGCTTTCTAGAATCAAGTGTGATGTGTGACTGCACTTAGGGATGGCTGATGAGCTCTGGGTGTGGCCCTGTCACCTCCAGGCTCCTAAAGATGGACCTCCAGGACAGGGGACACCAACCCCTTGGTGACACCAGGGGACACCAGCCTCCCCAGCCCCTTGCCACTTCCTTTTCCTTCCCTCCTCTCAGAGGGCACACCCCTGCCTACCACCCATGCCCAGATGTAGGGACGCCTGGCCCTGGCGCCCGCTGGCACCTGCCACGTGCAGGGAGCAGGATGTCTTCCCTTGGTTGCCCATTAACTATGTAGCTCCATTCGGGTATTTTTATGCTCAGGCAGGCTTAAAAACAATTGTTAGCACATATTTTTTCTTATCTTCTAAATTGTCATTTTTTTTTAAGATGGTAAAGAATACATCATGCCTTCCGGTAGCTTTGATTTACATCCTACAGTGCACCTCTCGTTCTCATATTCACTTGTAGTTCTGAGTAATTAACAGCAAGTTACTTCTCAGGGATCCCCAGGACACTCAGGGGGGTGCCCTGGGCTACAGGAGGCAACCAGCTGGGGGGCAGTCTCAGGCCATCCTGGCAGTCCCCCCCCACCTTTGGGGAGCAGAACAGCTGAGAAATACATGCTGCAGGGTAAGGACCCGAGATCTCTTTTTAAAAATGTGTTTCTTAACTTGTTCTCTGGCATAGTTTCTGCATTTATGGATAGTACTTCTCAGCCTTTCATGAAGTTTCTGCCTCTTCTGTGTGGAGAAAACAGAGGCTATTTTAAATTATAAAGGAAAGCTTTAATCTAGTCCAGGAGAGTGGGGGAAACAGGCTTCTTTTCTCCCTTTCAGCCCCATTTCCCTACCTAATGTTAAATATGGCTATTTCTGCCAATTTAGAGGGTTTTCTTTGTAGAATATGAATGAGCTATTTACTGGGTAACAAAAAGACAAGCCTTTCACGTACAAATGGAGCTTTGGAGATCTCTCAATTTGAAAGACTAATCTCTGCATAAACACAACTGTTTCTCCATATTGCTGGAAACACTCCATCTATCTGTTTGGCCACATTTTCTATTATGGTTTTTATAAATTGAAGCTATGGCTAATAGCTCAGCAGAGAAGTATTTGGGCAGAGAAGCAATACCGATGTATTTACATTGCTTTAAACTGTGTCATTGAGCAAACGAGGAGTAATTTTCTATAGAAATTACTCTTGTCTGATAAGTATAATTAGACATTGCATATTTTCATTTTCCACCTTTATCTGAGCTCACGTAACCAATAATCTCATTTCAGTATTTTTGTTTTTGTTATTAAGTGTCTGATTATACCTGTTGTCTTTTAGGCTCAAAATCTTCAAAGTCATCCCTTTTCTTTATGCAAGCAACAGACTGACCTAACAGCACCATCTGCCATAGGATGACCTCTCACTTGAGAGGTCACTGTTTTTCTAGAACCTTCCACCAGGAAGTGTACCTGGTAGAGAAAGACGGCCCCCTCACTGTCCTGTTGGGAGCCCCACACCTCTGTGGATGGAGCTTGTAAGATCCTCCCTCCCTCAGCTCCCCACCCCCACCCCTGAGGTTCTGGGACAAAACTGGATTAGTGAAATCAGGGCTTGACAGACTGAGCAGGAAAATGAGGCTCTGTGTTACATATTCATGTACATCTGCCCCTCATGGTGACATGCTAATTGGCTGGTGGGCGCACACGCCGGACGCAGGTTTCCTGTTGCTCACGCAGCACTTCCTGTCGACAGCCGTAGGGGCTGGGCAGGGGTGCTGGGCCTTGCAGGCAAGGGGGTCTTCTGCGGAGGTGCTAATAAGCATATTGCCATTTTGTAGTTTAAATCAGGTCACATTCAACCTGCTCTGCATAGGGCTTAAACAAATCAGGACGTCTGCTTTGTGTCCCTGGGGTGTGGGGCTCACCACTGCTCACATGCTGGCGTCGGCCCACAGGCAGTCGCTGCTTTTTGCGCTCAGGCTGAGTTTTTCATTTATTCTGAAGATCAGATGAATATATTCAAATGCTGTTAGTTTGTTGGTGTCAGAAATTAAAAGATGATTTAGCCTTTTATAACTTCTTAAAGAAATCATACAGTACCAGGCAGTTGGCCAGTGGGAGTGGGGGACATGTGTGCACTGCTGGACATCTTCAGCCATCAAAACGCAGGCGGACCACTCGTGGTCCAATTCTGCAGGAGGGCCGAATTTGGTCATCTTTATGCCCTAGTTGGCTCATCACACCTACAAACCACACTAAATTTGGCATCACAGTCACGTCTGTTGCTGGAGGACATGAGGCCAAAAGGAAGTGGATTTTCTTGGCGAGACTTGTGGCTTTGGCAGAGGATGATTGTAGGAAGGCATTAAGTCCTTTAGTCAATTTCTGCCTCTTTCCTAAAAGTGTCTTTCTCTACTCCTAAAGCACTGCTGAATTATGGATGTGTGTGTAAACACTGATGCTGAAAGTTAGATAGGCCTCTCTAACCAGAGCCTCAGCCTTTTCCCACTCTCTGCCCCATCTTGTTTTATTATTTTCCTTATCACTAACTGACACGCTGTGTAGTTTACCTCTCTTACTTATTGTCTGTCTGCCCTCCCAGAATGTTACTCCAGGAGGGTAGGGATTACAGACAGCTTAGTTTGCTGGCATGCCTTCAGTACTCAGGGAAGTGCCTGTGAGCAAAATAAATGTATGTTGAATGAAATAATGGGCTCATTAAAATATGTATATTTAATTCCATCAAAAATTAAAAACGTTTGTGCATCCAAAGACGTTATTGAGAAAGTAAAGAGACATCCTACAAATGGGAAGAAAATATTTATGAGTCGTATATCTGATAAGGGTTTAAAATTCAGAGAATGTAAAGACTACTAAAACTCAACAGCAAAAAGACAATCCAATTAAAAAATAGGCCAAGGATTTGAATAGACATTTCCTCAGAAAAAGTGTACAAATGGCCAAAAAACATATGGAAAGATACTCAATCTTTTGGTAAATACACATCAAAACCAGTGGGATAATACTTGATATTTACTAGAGGGGGTATATAAAAAAGTTTGAAAATGACAAACATTGACAAGAATGTGGAAAAATGGGAACGCTGTTTTATTGCTGGTGGGTTTATAAAGTGGCACAGCTAATATGGGAAACAGTTTGGTAATTCCTCAAAAAGCTAAAACACAGAATTACCACAGGACCCAGCCAGTCCACTCCCGGGTATGTTCCACCCACCCCCACCGCTCCCGCCAAAAAAAAAAAAACATTGAAAACAGGGAATGGAAAGGTGTTTGTAAACCAGTGTTTATTACAGAGTTATTCACAGTAGCCAAAGAGTAGAAGTGGCCTAAATGTCTGGAAACTGACGCACAGACAGCTGGTCAGTAACGCAGCACATCCACCTGCCATGGAAAGGAACGGAACGCTTACCCATGCTACAGCGTGAGTGAAAGGCCACAGGCCAGGATCAGGTGACTCCACTTGTATAGAGCTTAGAAAAGGCACATTTGCAGAGACAGAAGGGGTCAGAGGTCACCAGGAGTTGGGGGAGGTGGGATAGGGACCGAGGCTTGCTGGTTAAGAGTTTCAGTTCCGGGTGGTAGAAGAGATTTGGAAATCTATTGGATTTGATGGCTGTTGGACAACAATGTGGACATGGTGAATGCCCCTGAATTACACCCCTGAAGTGGTTAAAATGGCAAAATTTGCTATTACATCTTACCACAATAAAAAACTAGAAAAAATAGGGGAACTATTTGGAGTGGCATTAACATGTCAGGTTTTACTTCTTTTCTGGGAATCAAAAAAGCTTGGGTAATAAGTAATTCCCTCTGATATGGCTGTGTGGCGTTTGACGGCAACACTCAGAGAACCTTGACAGCCACAGGGCACACAAGCAGACCTTTGCTCATCTCCAAATACGAGGCTGAGAACCAGCTGTAAAGCTGCCTGGCGTTTACCAGAATCACTTTTTCATAGAAAGAAAAGAGTTTCTTGTATGTTTTCTCACCTTCAAGTTTAATCTCTCACTAATGGTCATATATGATGAATAAAGACGTTTTCAGCGCTTCACCACTATTCATAAGACGGCTAGCAAGTGCTCTGTCAGCTGGGGGTATAGCTGCTCCCTCACGGGCCCAGCACCTGGGCAGCATCCTCATGGGACACACCCAAATCTCTGTGCAGTGAACCAGCAGCACCCTGCAATGCTGAGCCTCGTGCTCCGTGAGGTGTGTAGGAAGTCACCCTGCATCCTGCCTGGAGGCCACTAGCGTGACCTCTAGAAATATGCGTTGAATGAATTAGGAAATAGGTCACTCCCTCTCAGATAGCCGCAGTCCCGATCTGTGCAGAGTTGCTTTTGAAGAAACGCTTTGCCAGAAGAGAAGCTGTGGGAGCAGCTGGGAGATGGAGTGACGGTACAAACTCCTCCTTGCTCTGGCATAGAGACCTCGCTCCTGGACTCTCTCCTCCTGTGTGCAAGGTGCAGGGGTGACCGGCACCCCGTGGCTGCGCACGGCGCCTTCCTCACCCCCCATGCCCTGCCCTTTTCTACACCATACCTTGGGGAAGCACCGTGCTCTCTGCAGTCAGGACACTGCCACAGCTGCCAGGACTGCCCTCTTCCTCTTTGCTGTCCACTGCCAACTCTGCAGCTGACTCGTCTCTCCCTGCCCAGGCTGACCTGCTTAGAAGAAGCTTGTTTGTGGATAATGTGTGGAGATGTCCACATTGTTGGTGAAAGAGCAAACCTGAGATTTTTTTGGAAAGGGATGTGCGTACAGTCACAACTAGTGGGTAGCACTCGCCAGCTGCCCCTGCAGTTGGCTGTACTCTCTGGGCTCTCTGACTGGCCCCTTCTGAGGGGGCTCCTCAGCCTTGGGATCAGCCCTTGGCAGCTTCAGGGCAGCCCAGAAGAATCAGGTGCCTGTAGGAGTTAGACCCAGGGCCTCGATCAGGGTGAGGCTGGCACAGATGGCAGCAGCTGTGACACTGGCCCTGGCCTGGCTCTGCTCCCTCGTGTCTCTGCGGCGCAGGGGTAAGGAGCGTGGTTATCATGTGACACACTTAGTGGAATCTTGGGTAAGCTTGGTCATCACCACTGGGCAGGAGTGTCCGTGCTTTTCCTTTTCACTGGGTGGGGGGGAGCAAAAGGCCCACATAGTGGTGCACTAACATTTTTTGCAACAGATCAGAATTTCTCCTGAGATTCAGAGGTCTAGGGTATTCCGAGAGTTTGCATTTCTTACAAGTTTGCAGAGGGCACCACTGATGTTGCTGGTCCAGGGACCACATTTTGAGACTCATTGGCCCAGAGCAAGGAAGAGCTCTGGGGAGCCATGGAGCATGGCAGAGTGGAGGCTGGAGTGTGGTGGTGCGGAGTTTGGAGCACGGCGGAGTGGGGGCCAGAGATGGCAGTGGGGCTTCCAGGACAGGAGGGGCCTGGGGCTTCTGGTGAGCTGGGTGCTCCTAAAGTCATGCTGGTGAAGGCACATTTTTCTTGAAGAACAGTGTTACTTGTTTTTTTCCAGCTTATGTGGAGTCTTTGGTACTATATAAAAAAGTTACTGAGTAATTATTACCTCATTGTTCCAAGAGAAGATCAGAATGTCATAAGGGATGAGGAGAAGGACATACAGATTCCAACCCTGGTTCTGACCTTGTGGGCAGAGAAACTGGATTCTTGGTCTTAGGCAGAGGGTCTGCTTTGGGTAAATTCATTGTAACTACTGGGATGGCAGCCACCCACTGGCCAGCTGCCCACTAGACACAGGTGGAAGGGAGAGACCCCACTCTGGGCCATCCAGCAGCCCAGCCTGGGCAGAGCTGGCTCCGCCGCTGTCTCTGGAAGAGCTACCTTCTGAAGCCCCAGCAAGCAGGTCAGTGCTCTGTCCCTGGGCCTTGGTACTGTGACGCTCTCCAACACCTGCCTGTGAGCCTTCCTCGTCCCCCCTCAGCCAGTGGAAGGGGCTGGCCTGCTTGACAGCAGATAGGATAAGTCATTTAGGCCTTGGTTTCAGATGAAAGTCCTGAGGTTCATGAAATGTTCTGAATCACAGTGCAGCTTCTGTTCTGTGCTGCAGAGCTCCTCGGAGTTGGAGCAAAGGGGCGGCTCTGCGGGCCCAGGAGGCCAAGCCAAGGCTCAGCGTCTGAGTGTCCTCGGAGCTGGTGAAAATCCTCCTGAAAGGCTCCTTGGTCCTGCTCAGGCCCCTTCTCTGTCCTCTCTGTCTTCGTGTCTTAATTCACACTTACAAGCTGTGGTGCTGGCAGAAAGGTTAGGGGGGACAGTATAAAGTCAAGTGCAGTAAAATGATTTTGTCTGTGAATCACGCAGGCCCCTGTAGACTTCTGTGTGCCTTATCTCATTGGTAATTTTGCTCCACAAACATACTGTGTTTTCATTTTCAATGGATGGAAAAAAGCAGGTTTTATAGTCACAGTGAATGCAGCTGAAAAAATGCATCTCTTTTTCTTTGGTAATATGTGGAGAAGACATCGTGGGTGTGTATCCGTCTGTCTGTCTCCTGTGAACCTTCAGAGGTAGCAGAGATGGTGTTAACTTTTATTTTACTCATCCTCTGACAGTGTCATCCTCGTTATCTGAATAGTGTTTGTTTGTAGAAGTCAACAGTAATGAAACTTCTCAACTGAAATGAAGATACTTCCTGGGAGCACAGTGAAAGCCCTGCCCCCACCTGCTCCCAGCATGTGGGTTTAAATCCTTGCTGGCCAAGCAGCTCCCAGGAAAAGCTGACTTCACTTTAGCCCAGTGGTTCTCAACCTTCCTAATGCCACAACCCTTTAATACAGTTCCTGTGGGTCACGACCCACAGGCTGAGAATCGCAGCTCTAGCCTGAAGGTTGCATACCAGGTGAGCTGTGTTTGCTTCCAAACGGAGACATTGAAAATGTCTTCAGCCTGCCAGACTCGGTCCCTGCCTGCAGCCTGCAGTCGTCACCTTGTCTCTGGTTTCTCTGCTGAAGTCCTGGGGTTTCTGAGTGAGGTCGTGTTGTGATTAGACAGATAGGGAGAGCACAGTGGGCATTTGCTTCCTGGGGTCAGGGGCGTATGTGCCGCTTGGGGCTTTCTGTGGTGGCTGGGCCTCAGGTGGGGCTGTGGGCTGGGATTCCTCTGCAGTCAGATCACTGTTTGAAGGAGTGTGGGTCCTGTCTGGCCCAGGGGTGGCTCATAGATCAGACACAGGTACACGGCCTCCCAGGAGCTGTAGTCTGGGCCTGACGCTGCCTGACCTGGGTTCAGTAGCGAAAGCTCCAAAATAAGCTATGAACCTGTTGAGTATTGTTTGACCTCAGAGGAAGACAAAGCAGACTGAAGGGTTTCCTAGGTTGGGACTCTGGTTTGCTGTGTTCTGTTCTGTGCTTGGCACTTCCTTAACCAGATCTTTCCCATTTAGGCTGGGCACCTTTCTTCCTTTCTGTCGTGAGGAATGTTGGATGAGAGGTGCTGCTCTGACCTGTACTAATGAACGTCATGTGCCTCACGGCCCATGGCCCAGGTGCCTCTTTGTCTTATGGTCTGCAGGGACTCCTGTTAACCTCCTTAAAACTCACAAGATCTTAGGACTAGCCAGTTCCACCCAGCCTGCCCTCCACCACTCTCAGCCCCATCAGAAAGACCATACTTCCCAGGGACAACTCACAATGGGCAGTAGCACAGATAATAAAGGACTTTTACCCGAGGGTCAAGGAACATGGTGTAGAAAGGTGGGCTGTGACTGTACCTCATGCTTGGAAAGATGAACTTTCAACTGCAGAGGCAGTGACAGAGATGGAAATGGGAACAGGTGCTCACGGCCTGCAGGAGAGCAGCCTGACTCAGCATTTGTCAGGAAATCTATGATATAAATTCCATTGACCCAGGAGAACAGACTAAAGGACCTTTAGAACTTGCTACGGCAGCATGCAGATGGCTCGAGGGGCTGTGACTTCCTTGGGAAGGGGCTCTGCTTTCTGCAGCAGGGGCAAGTTAGCCATCACGGGCCACACCGGGCAGCTGTTGGGCTTGGTGTATATCTGTGTGACCTTCTCTGTCTCCTGCTCCCACACCTGTGGGAACGTCAGTTGCTGGCCCTGCCTGCCTGGCGCCTGGCAATGCTGTTCCTGCCCTGAGCATGGTTCTCAGTGGGTGTTTGCTTGGATAAGGGAATGGAGTGGTGTGGACAGTACTTAAATTAGAGCAGAGCATGCCTTGTCTTTGCAAAAGTCATCTACTGTGTTGGGGTCTTACCCTTTTTGATGTCTCAAGAAACTTAACTTCAGTCGATTTTTACAAACATATTAGAGTTTGACCCACAATGGCCTAGGCTTTTTAGGAGACTAAAGTTAATGTTAATGAAAGCATTGATAATTCTGTTGGAATTTTTCTGAGGTGAAGAATAGAAGAAAGAACACCTGGAGTGAGGAACCTGGTTGTGCCCTGCTTTCCCCAGAGAGGAACGTCTCTCATACCTCACATTGTCTTCCATGAGACAACTGTGGTGGGGACTTTGTGCTGTAGCCAGGGTGACGCACACACCGGCCTTCTCAGGAATGGGTGTCTGTTGCTGAGACTCACGGTCAGAAGCACAAGGCAGATACCTGGGTGGGGATGCAGGCTTGGCAGAGAGAGCAGCCACCCGGACGTGACAACCAGCTAAAAACAATGGCAGAATGTTCTAGAAAAGGCTCCCGGCTGCCTTCATATTGTGAAATACTTGTAATGAGTTTTGTTTTAGTAATCGCCACAGTGCAGGTAGAGAGAGCCCACTTCTATGCAGGGAGTCATTTGGAGGGCTTTCCGAGGCTGAGGGGATCTTGGCCGTGGGATTAGGGAAAGATGAGCATAGGCATCCTCTGGTCCGACCGTCTCCATCACAGCTGAGAAGACTGCAGTACGGGGAGCAAAGTGTTGAGCCTGGGGTGTGCCAGGACTTTTGTGACCCCCAGTCCAGTGCTCCCTTGGATGAGCTATGTCACATTTGGGAGGGAGAAAGGAGGGGCATCGGGCACCTGACACATGCCCATGCTGGACCAGAATGCCCCCAGGCTGCTGCGATCAAGGGTCAGGGTGCAGGACAGATGAGGCAGGCTCAGCCCATTGGTCAGGGGAGATGGACAGGTTCTCCTTGGTCCCTGCCTCCGATGATGCATCTCAAGTCAACTAAAGGTACCAGAGTCACCCTTGCTGTCTTCATCTGCTTTCTCAGACCCTTGGCCCCTCCTCTTCCCCTCTGCGTCTACTTCTGATGGGTACAGTGTGGGGAGAGCAGGGTGATGAGACAGAGGCATCTCTCTGGAGCCGATCTCCCACCCCCGCTGTTGCTGCCTGAGCTTGGGGCCTCACCCCTCTCCCCCAGATCCTGCAGCCTCAGCACTGTCTGAGGACCTTGCGGCACGTGGAATCCCAACCCTCCTGTCTGCACTAACACTGTCACTAGGTGATGAGAGGTCATGCCCAAATGGGACGTGCTGCCCTGGGTGGCGTTTCTGATTGGTGTCCCCCTCCAGCACCTGTTCTCCTTTGGTCCATTCTGAACGTCAACCAAAGTTCTAGTTTGAAAGCAAAATTTAACATGTCAGGTCTTTACATAAAATTCTAGCTTGGGTACACACTGCTTTCCTCTATGTCAACAATGAACAAGTAGAATTAGTGTGCAAAAAGTAAATGCTTAGGTATGAATCTGACAAAATATGTGTAAGATCTATATGAAGAAAGCTTTGAAACTCCGATGAAAGAAATCAAAGAACCAGGGCTGGGTACAGTGGCTCCTGTCTGTAATTTTAGCATTTTGGGAGGCTTGAGGCAGGAGGATTGCTTGAGGCCAAGGAGTTTGAGGCCAGCCTGGGCAACATAGCAAGAGCTTGTCTTGACTAAAAAATAGAAAAATGAGTCAGGCATGGAGGCATGCACCTGTAGTTCCAGGTCCTGGGAAGGCTGAGGCAGGATCGTTTAAGCCTGTGGATTTGAGACTGCTGTGGGCTGTGATGATGCCACTGCACTTTAGCCTGGGCAATAGAGTGAGACCCTGTTTCCATAAAAAAGAGAAGGCAGTCAAAGAACTAAATGAAAAGATATTTCCATGTTCGTGCATAATAAGACTCGGTATTGTCAAGATGTCAATACTTCCCAACTTCATTGCACTCCCAGTTAAATTCCCAGCAACTTGTTTTGTGCATATGGAGAAACTGATTCTAAAGTTTACAAGGAGAAGCAGAAGACCCAGAATAGGATCTTTGGAAGGACAAAAACAAAACTGGAGAATTGACACTACCTGACTGTAAGATTTATTTTAAAACTACAGTTGTCCAGACGATATGATGTTGGCAGAAGAATAGATAAAATAGAGCAGAGAGCCCGGAAGTAGACCATGCCAATCTAGTCAACTTTTCCTTGACAGAGGAGCAGAGGCTCAATGGAGCAAAGACGGGCTTTTCAACAGACAGTGCTGGGACAACTGGACATGCATGTGTTAAAAAAAAAAAAAAATCTAGACACAGACCCTACATCTGTCACAAAACTAAATTCACAGGGGGAAACTATGAAATTCCCAGAAGATAAGGTGGGAGAAAGTTCAGATGACTTTGGATTTGGTGATGACTTTTTTGGGTATAGTACCCAGGACATGATCCATGAAAGAAATAATTGATGAACTAGACCTTATTAAAATTAACATTTTCTGCTCTGAGCAAGATGCTATGAAGTCAATGAAAAGCAGCAAACTGGGAAAAAATATTTGCAGACATATCTGATAATGGATCAGAATATACAAAGAACTCTGAAACCTCAACAATAAGAAAAAAAACTCAGCATGATTAAAAAGTGGGCCAAGGACCTTAATAAGCATCTCACCAAAGAAAATATATAGATGGCAGATAATTCATCAGGGAAATGCAAATTCAAATTGTAAGATAGTACTGTATACCTCTTAGAATGGCCCCTCAATCCAGACCACTGACAACATCACATCCTGGCAAGGATATGGAGCAACAGGAACACCCACTCGCTTGGGGGGCATGTGCAAAATGGTCCATCACACTGCTGGAGACAGTTTGATAGTTGCTTTTAAAACTAAGCATATCCTTACCATATGATTCAGCATTGGTGCTTTTTGGTATTTACCCAGAAAGTTGAAAGGTTATGTCTACACAAGAAGCTTCACATGGACGTTTGTAACAGCTTTTATTTATAATTGCCCAAACTTAGAAGCAACAAAGATGTCCTTCAGCCGGTGAATGGACAAATAAACCTTAGTAAATCCAGGCGATGGATGAGCTGTCAAGTCATGAAAAGATGTGGACGAAACTTAAGTGCATATTAAGACATAAAAGAAGCCAATCCATGTGATTCTGACGTGTGGCGTTCTGGAAAAGGCAGAACTGTGGAGATGGTATAAGGTCCGTAGTTGCCAGGGGCTGGGGGAGGATGAGCAGGGAGCACAGGGGATTCTTGGGGTAGTGGAGCAGGTCTGATGCTGTGAGGGGGACAGCACACGTCATTACACATCTGTGCAAGCCCACAGCGTGCGCAGCACCGAGAGTGGGCCCTGGTGCCCCTGTGGGGTTTGGGTGATGACACGTCAGTGCAGAGTTCTCAGCTATAACAGGTGCACCCATTTTTGGGTGATGTTGATGGGCAAAAGGTGTGTTGTTGAGGGGTATGAGGAAAATGAGAGGAATCTCATATGTTTCTCTCGGCTTTTCTGTGAGCCTACAACAGCTCTAAACAATAGCCTCGAGTCCACTGGAGCCTCGTCGTGTGGAAGAATGCTCTTAAAGCATGAAGACAAGTGTCAGAGGCAAATGACCTGAAGTAGAAGACAGAGTCACTCCAGCCACACAGACACCCTCGACCCCATGAAAACCCAGCATTCTGGCTGTCATTGGTGTCAGCCACAACCTTGATGAGTGTCTGCCTCTAGGAAAACATTTCACCCAAGCAAAAACCCAGCATTCTGGCAGGATGGTTGTCTTCCCAGGAAGCCCGATGTGGAAGCTGTGAATGTGTCCTGGGGACAGACATGTGGCAGGTCATAGAACTGACAACTAGACTGAGAACAGGTGGAGCAGCATGTCTGGCTGTCCTCCTGCCACCTTGTAAGATGGGCAAGTTCTGCCCTGAAGGGCACCAGGCTGGGGCACTGCCAAGGCTGGCGTCTGGGTGTGGACAGCTTTGGGGACGTCTCCCTCTGCTGTGCTTTGCTCTCACCTTGATGCCCTGAATCTGCACTGTGTGGGCATCCTTTGGACAGGTGGGGTGTGGTTTGGGTTCTGAGTTTGAGAAGGGAGGTCCCCTATACATGTCAGCTGGCCGTGGACACTGGCTGAGCTAACGGGGCAGGCGCTGGCCTCACCTGCTGGGAAGGGTGCCCATGGCCTTTGAGCTGTGGCCCCTACACAAGACTGGGTTCCTGTCGTCACTATTCCTGTCCCCAGGCCTACACCTGCCCCCTTCCCCCACCACACATACCACTTCCAGGGCCAGCCTTGTTCTGTTTCTGATGCCATCATTCATTTGGGAGACATTCACTAAGTGTCTGCTCTTGGTGGGCCCTGTGTTGAATCGGGGGATTATTTCACAGGGATCCAGACGGTGCAGGGGAGCTGGAAATGCCCCAGCCCCTCAGCAGCTCTTCACTGGATCTAGATAGAAGCCAAGTGGACCGGGTGGTGAATAAGAGGGACGCATACACACTCTGGGAACCTGTGTAAAGGACTCAGGTCCCAGGAAGGGCCAAAGGAAGATGCTTTGATGCGTTTTAGACCAAGAAGTTACAGGACAGAGAAAATCTGGCTGGACAGCAGATTTTCTGGGGGACACGCGGGGGTATGAGACAGGTGGAAGCTGAGAGCTGCTCGCTAGGTGTACGCGTTTGGGTCCACACAGCCCCAGGTCCCATCTCTGGTCTTCCCCGGTATGGGGCAGAGGAATCCCCCAGCCTGCTGCATGCAGGAAGGGTCAGTCAGCTCGCACCCCTGAAACTATGACTTCTCCAATGTCTTCAATTCAAAACGTGAAGCAGGATGGTCTGGGGACAGCATGGCCTGGGCTCCTTTACAGGTACAGCCCTTCTTGCCCTGCACAGCTCCCAGTCTGTTGGGAGAGGGGGCAGTTAGAGCCATCACTGTGGGAGGCCCTGATTCAAGGGCTGCACCTTTGAGGATTGGAAAAGGCCTCATGAGGCAATGACATTGAAGCTGAGCCATAGAGGGTGAGTGGAGTTTGCTCTTGAGCGGGGGAGACCAGGGACTGTGGCAAGAGGGTGTCAGCCTGGGCTGTGGTAGAGGCTGGGGGTGTCTGGAATAGGGGGGAGTCAGTGCCAAACCCACCCACCCATAGTGTCAACTCGCACACCCCAGTCTCTAGATCCTCTTGCTCATCTCCCTCTGCCAGGAGGGGCTCCATGCAGATGGCCCCACAGCCCTCCAGGAGGCCCTGCTGGCCACACCTGGTTGCTGTTCCTTACAGACCCCATCCTCCCACCTTCTCCAAATACTGGTCCCCTCCAGCCATGGGAACGTAAATGTTTTGCTTGCCAAAAATCACCACTCAGCAGAGCAATTAGATAGGGCTATTTACAAATATTTGAATACTTTAATTCTCCCCATCTCCCTCCAAAACAAAAATAAAAGTTGAATGGCACATTGCAGAGAGATTACAGGGAACCAGGCCCAGGGGTGGAGAAGCCCTGCGAGCTGGGGTCAGGGCTCCTGCAGAGTCCCAGGGCTCGCTGTGCAGCTCCAGGTGACACAGGGCATGCCATTGTCTCCTCAGGGACAGAGATAGCCTCAGCGCCTGGTGGGTGTGTCTGTTTGCGGCCACAAGCCCTGAAGTGGGTGTCTCAGGAGCCTGATGAGGCAGAGCAGTGGCTGGGGAGAAAGGAAGGAGAACAGGACTCTGCAGGCTGCACAGGGGTAGAAACTGTCTTTGGGCTGGTACGTTGTAAGGATTAGAAAGTCAGAATGACACAGGTGCATGGGGACTGAATAGCAGGGCTGGCTGGAGGGCTCTGCTCTATGCAGTGAGAGGCTTGGAAGGCAGATTCCCAGACAGCAGGGGATTAAGGGAGGGAAGAATTGCTTTAAAAAAATTTTTTTTAAAGAGCTGTACGTTTCAAAGTTACCCCTCAGAAATTTGTTTATTTGCAAAAGGCCAAATTACTCACCTCAAGTTCTAAAACCATTTGGAGCCGTTCAAAGCAGTTAGGACTATTATTTCTGATTGGGGCACAAAATTAGCTGCCTGAAGCCAGAGCAGTTCTTCTGCCTCCCAGATCGCTAACTGGAAGATCTTGGCAAAGCCTGCAGCTCTTCCCATTGCTTTCTAAGAGTGTGGGTATTAGTTCTTTTCAAATAAAAACAATCAGTGTCAGTACATTCGACATTGCTAACAAGGGATGACCCTTGACTGGCTGTGCACAGTTGGACCAAGCTCCACCTCTAGATGTATGGATATTTTTACCTAATAAATACCTATATTAAGACACATAGTGTAGCTGAATAGTTCTAAAGTGCCAGTTTGGGGCGGCGCCTGTGGCTCAGTCGGTAAGACGCCAGCCCCATATACCAAGGGTGGCGGGTTCAAACCCGGCCCTGGCTGAACTACAACCAAAAAATAGCTGGGCGTTGTGGCGGGCGCCTGTAGTCCCAGCTACTTGGGAGGCTGAGGCAAGAGAATCGCCTAAGCCCAGGAGTTGGAGGTTGCTGTGAGCTGTGTGATGCCACGGCACTCTACCCAGGGCCATAAAGTGAGACTCTGTCTCTACAAAAAAAAAAAAAAGAGTAAAGTGCCAGTTTGGAGCCCCTCGTCATGGAGGGCAGGAGTGCACGGGAAGAGAGAGGGAGCAGGGTGGGCCTTTTCCGTAGAAAAAGAGCTTTCAAGAGACAGTTGCGTGTCAGTTTTGCAAAGCTGAGAAATCTGGACTTTATATTTTTGCCTCTGAGTTGCAAGGTGAGTTGTGGAGATGCCTGGGTGTGGGGACTTCGTGCAGTGACAATAAGTGAGTGCCGTGTGGCGTCTCAGGTGGAAATGTCACTCATGCGTCATTCAACAAACAGGGCACTGTCGTGTGCCAGGCCCTGTGCACAGCAGACAGCAGGCACCACGCACCCTTGGGTAGCTCACCCCCAGAGCAGAGGCAGAGCCGGTAGGGTGGCTAACAAAGGGGCTGGGCGTGGCACATGCTTTCGAGAAGAATGAAGCAGAGAAGGTGTGAGAAGTGTCGAGGCTCCCAGCTTTAAATGGGAGTGGCTCCCTATTTAAAGCCGGGAGCCTCGTGTATAAAAAAAAAACAACAACACATTGTACCCCACATATGCATAAATGTATTCATGATCTATGCGTATATGACTTAATAAAAAAAAATGGGTGGCCACGGGAGGCTCACTGAGGGTGTGAAGTCAGTGTGATGGCCCAAAAGAACAAAGGGGAAGGACCAGACACTGTGCTGGCATCAGGCAGAGCCTGGCTGCTGTGGTTGGGAGTGCAGAGGACGTGGGACAGGAGCTCACAGGTGGGGTGGAGGGATGAGAGCAGACGTGGGCTTCTCCACGGTGGGGCTGTGGGGCTGCGGGGCTGCGGGCCTGGCAGAGGAAGTCTAAATCTGCTCATCAGAGCTTACTGTAATGGTGAAGGACCCCCGAGTGGCCTGAAGACCCTTTGCTTCCTCCTGAGTGACCTGAACTTGTGCTTTTGTAAACAAGAGCTCGTACAGCCAGTTACTGGGGTCAGACTACAGGGGCTTGGGTGGTGGCACCTTGGGTCAGTTTCTCAATCTGGGCTGACTCTGTCCAGTGGCCCTGGGATATGCTCGCCTGCTTATCTTTCTGGCTGCAGCATCTGCCTCCCCAGACGCCCCTCTGGTGTGGAAACACTGTGTGTTGAGTGTCCAGGCGCCTCTGGGGTGGACTGGCATGAGGCTAGCACACACGTGTTCACAGCTCCCTCTGACCTCGTGATGCCTCTGGTGTGATGCAGGGTAGTGTGGCAGAGGAAACGTGGATTTGGAAGTCAGGAAGACCTTGTCAGTCCTGGTGGGAAGCTTGAGGATGTAACCCAGGGCCCCTGGTCTCACAGCCCCCTGTAGGGCAGAGCATGCTGCTGTGTGAGGGTCACACCAAGGCCTCAGTTCTGTGAAGATGCTCATGAGGGGCCGCCCCCAGCAGCCCTGGCCTCAACCCCCTCTGTGTTGTCTGCAGCTTCACTGGCTGTCTGTCCTCCGTGCACGCCAAGTGGAACCACGTGCTGCATGATTGAATTTCTGTAGTGAGATACCATAAAAAATAGGAACAGGGGCATCAGATGTGGTTAGAAAATGCAAAAGAGAAAAGCCTTGATAATTAATTGCTTGAAAGGGGCCTTTTCCCTGGATGTCTTGTTCTGTCTTGTGCTAATTCAGAAGCTGCCTCCACTGTGGTAGCCGTGCATTGCTGGAGATGACCATGGTCTGGGCTGCACTGGCTGTCTGGAAGCATCGAGAACTGAAAGTCCTAGAAACTGGCTTTTCCCCATGTTCTCTGTTCTCCAAACACTCACCAAGTGGGGGCAGTGGGCACCATCCAGCGAGGACAGAGCTACAGATGTGGAATACAGACATTTTAGGGGATTTTCTTGTGTTAGGATTATTTTGCTACATATTTATTTTTGGTTTGTGACTTTTCCCCTTAACTGAAGTAAAATGGTTTCCTTTCTCTGAAGCATTGGGTCTTTGCTGCCTTGGCTAGTGTGATATGTACCCATTTGCCATGTGAAGCCATCTGGACAGTTACCATTAGATGTCACATGTGCAGACAGCGGAGACACCCACTAGGGTGGGAACTGAGAACACAGGAGCCCAAGCCAGCAAGGCAGCTGTGCCTCACCTGCCCTGGCGTAAATGCGTCTCCTCTGTTTGCAAAGCAGGGAGTCTTTTAAGTAGTGACATTAAGGAAAGAGGGTACATTTTTAATTTTGTCATTTCATTTATTAACATTTCTGTTGACTTTCTGTACACATTCAGAAACATGTAAATCAAAAGCTTACTGAATTCTTTATACCCGTACAAAATACAGGTAGATAATTCACTTTGAAATTGTTGATTTTATATAGACGTCAATTTTATCTTAACAATGACGGTAAGAGCCTCGGACCTTGACTGGCCCCCACCCCTGGAACTGCGGTTTTGTCCGGCCTGGTGGGTCTCAAACCCCTTGGTGCTGTCAGGCTCTCAGCAGATGTGGGGCCAGAGACGGTGACAGGGAATGGGAACACCTCTTCACATGATTATCTGTCATTTAAACTTTTCTTACTCTGTTTTAAGTGGGGTATTTTTTCCTGAGGTGGAATTTATACGAGAGTGATTGTTTCCCCTCCTGTCCTCAGGCTGTGCTTTCACTCGGCAACGGTAGGCAGCCGCCACCTCTGGGAAGCCGAGCGCAGGGCTGTGCTGGATGTGTCCCATCCAGGCCTCCTGCTAGGCTTCCTGGCAGGGCTGGACAGGAACAGGGAGGGGCTGCCCAGAGAAGAGCCCGGGCTTCTCTGAGGATGCCTTTGCCTGCTGACAGTTTCATTTCTGCTGCCACGAGTCTGAGAACCTGCCATCAGGTTTGTAATGTTTGTGGGCTGCCATGAGTGCGTACAGGCTAGCTAGCTAGTTAACTTAGTTTGTTTCCTCTCTCACTCACCCCATAAGTGTAATCAAAGACCCATGATGTTTTCAGTACCACTGACAAAGCACCAAGTCAGCAGAGCCCTTGTCTTCCCAGAGACTGCAAATAAGCAGTCATGTAAGGTCACTAATTGGGGACTGGGGGGGAGGGAGGGACTTAGGGGTGGCTGTGTGGACAGTGTCCTGGAGCAGGCCAGCCAGTGTTGGAACAGAGTGGGAGAGAGGGTCATGGGAGCAGCACCTGGCTGTGGCCTGTGGACAAGGAGCCAGGACAGAAGCCTGGGAACAAGGGGAGGTCAGGGACCTGGTCAGGGCCTCAAGGTCTGTCCAAATGAAGGGGAGGGAGTACGGGGCTTTGGGCTGGGAGGAGCACAGGCCGACTGGGGATTTCAGAGTACAGTCCTGGTTCCCCGGTGGAAGATTGGCAGCCTGAACCTTGGGTCCAGTATAGCCGTCCACCAAACTCCTCTCTTTCAGTAGACGGCTAGGGTCTCCCAAGGTAGCCTTGTCTTGGGAGGTCCCTCCTGCTTCCCCATCCGCCCCTGGCTCCTGGCTTGTCTTTGCTCCAGTTTCAGGTTTGTCCTCTGGGTCCTGAACTCTCCAGCCAGGAAAGTCCCCGAGGGCAGAGAGGGCCAGAGCCGGTTCTGCAGGAGAAGGGCTGATGCCTCCCCCACCGGCTCTTGTGCCCACTGCACCTGCTCTCTGCCGTGGGGATGAGCAGGGCTGAAATAGGCCCTGAAGTGTGGCAGGGCTCAGAGTATATCTTCTCTGTGTCCTGCTGTCCTCCCGGGTGCATTTCTGCAGCACGTCTGCAGAGTGAGAGCTGCACTGGCACCAGGAGTGCAGCAAGGCCCTGCTTCTTTAACCAGCCCAAGACGGTTACTGCTGCGTGTTCCTCTTGGTCCAGGCAGTCCTGTGCCTGTGTAGGAGGGGGCTCTGGAGACACTGAAATGCTGCTGCCTCCTGGAGTTTCAAGTTGTAGCCTGTTCCTCCAGTTTTCCATCACTTAGCGCAGACTGTTGGGGTCTCCATCTTAAGTCCTGCAGATACCCCTGACACGTGGACAGACCCACATACAGACACGCCCCCATATGGACACGCCTACTCACGGACACGCCCACTCATGGACAAACCCACTCATGGACACACCCACACACAGACACACCCCCATGTGGACACACCCGCTCACAGACACACCCACTCATGGGCATGCCCACTCATGGACACACCCACAAACAGACACACCCCCCATGTGGACACACCCACTATGGACACACCTATGCAAGAGCGCACCCACATGTGTACACACCCCATGTGGACACACCTGCACAAGAGCACACCCACACATGGACACGCCCACTCATGGACACACCTATGCAAGAGCGCACCCACATGTGTACACACCCCCATGTGGACACACCTGCACAAGAGCACACCCACACGTGGACACACCCACTCATGGACACACCTATGCAAGAGCGCACCCACATATGTGCACACCCCCATGTGGACACACCTGCACAAGAGCACACCCACACACGGACACTCCCACTCATAGACACACCCACTCATGGACACACCCACACACAGACACACCCCCATGTGGACACACCCACTCATGGACACACCCATGCAAGAGCACACCCCCATGTGGACCCACCTGCACAAGAGCACACCCACACATGGACACGCCCACTCATGGACACACCCACTCGTGGACAGACCCACAGTGGACACACCCACACACGGACACACCCCCATGTGGACACACCCACTCATGGACATACCTGCAGAGGAGCGCACCCACACGTGGACACACCCACACGTGGACACACCCCCACAGGAGAGCACACAGGCAGCTGCCCTGCAGCAGGAGAGGCTCAGATGGAAAGTGCTGGTCATGGCTGTAAGTCAGAGGCTCACCTCCTCAGCAGCAGGGTGTGGATGGAGACCCCTGCGGAGTGTTCCTCATGCAGACGGTGTGGAACTGTGTAATATGTCGGGTAGAGCCATATTCCTGGGTATCCAAGACCTTTGCTGCATTAAAATACCCCAGGGTCTATTTATAGGAACCTGGAATCAAAGAGGAAGGGAAGACATTTTGTCCAAGGGATGAAGAAAAATGGTGAAAAGATGAACAAAACTTACATGTGTCTGTTTTCCTTTTATAAATGACTTGTGGTACAGGTGGATAGAATTCAGGATCTTCCTACCTGGAAGAGGTGTGGCCCCCTGAGATTCATGCTTTCCCAGAGCCTTCACGATGGCCCTTGTCAACCCTGAGGTTCATCCTTCAGAGCCGGAGCCACCCCATTGGCACCTTCTGTGTGTTCACGGCCGGTGGCTCACCACCGTGGGACACAGTGCTCAGGCATCCGCTGTGATGCGCTGTGACTTCCGGTGATCCTCCTCGACCTAGCTGTTACTTTCCCTTCAACTTGGGTTATGACTTTGTAAACATCTGCAGGTTGAGTATCTCTAATCTGAAAATCTGAAATCCAGAATGGCCCCACGTTGTTAGAAGCCTTCAGAGTGCACACTTGATACTCCAAGGAGATACTCACTGGACCGTTTCATTTTCTGATTTCTGGGCTAGAGGTGTGGGGTGTGAGCACAGCGCAGATGGCAGGGAAGCTGAGCTCTTCTGACGCTGGGGATTTCATAGAAGCCACACTCCACCTACACTGTGAGATGATACCAGGAGAATTACATTAAAACCAAACAGGTTTTCAGTTTATGTATCCTTTTGTAAGGTTTTTATTTCAAAATATAACGGTCTGAGTTTAGAAAGTTACATCCCTCCAAAAGAAAAAGTTTTTGTTTTGCTGGGTAATGTTACATGGGTGTCTCTTCAGTTTGTGAAAACTACGTGTATATTATACCTCAATAAAAAGTTTAAAAATTATAGCTTGAAACCCTCTTCAGGCTTACCTCATCTTAGGGTTTATAGAAGTTTCCATGGGTAGTTTTTTCCTAATAATGGTTTCCAGAAAGGAAAAAAAAAAAATATATATATATATATATGTGTGTGTGTGTGTGTGTGTGTGTATATTAAAAGTAAAATATGCACGACCCACTGTTTCCCTGACCAGCGTGGCCCTTGTCTTGTTCCAGCCCTGGGCCACAAGTGGGTGCAGGTCAGGGAAGGGAGAGAGCAGGGCCTGGGGAGGGCCCGAGGGGCTTCTCGAGCTGTAATATCATGAATGGGACATGCTTTCTGCACCCTGGAACATCCATTGGGCTGTGCTGTTTCCACAGTGAGTGTGAAGTGGTGGGGTTTGGTACTTCCCACAGCCGAAAGGTTCACCAGATTCAGGCTGTGCTGGCTCTGAGGTACGTGGCCCTTTGGGTGAGCCACAGCTTTCCACACTCCCCTCCCATTTAGACTTGTGGTCTCTAGTGACAATATTCTCTGTCTCTAGATTAAACCTGTTAGCCGCAGAGTGAATCCCTGGCACTTAATCTAATGAGGTGGGTGGTCAGCCTGTCTCTGTTCTTCTTCATGCGGAGGGCCCCTCCTACCATCTAGAGCTTGCAGCTTGGGCTGAGGGCTGGAGGGGCCGGATTTGCACCATTGTGTGTTCTGTTAAGGATTGGTGAGGAGCGCCTAACCCCGAGGCAGCAGGGAGGATAAAATAACCCTCAGAGTTAGATTTTCTGTCTATACCTGATGACCCCTGGAACTTAAGACTGGCTGGCTGCTCCTCTGTGGTCACACGGTGGCCACTGGTTGCTGACTCTGTCACTGAGCACATCCAGCCAGGTCAGCTATAGGTCAGTACCTGTGTGTGTGTCAGGCTTAAGCACAGAGAGATTTAAGGAGAGACACGCTAATACAGACACATTTAAAATTGAATGAGAGGCTCGGTGCCTGTGGTTCAAGTGGCTAAGGCGCCAGCCACATACACCTGAGCTGGGGGGTTCAAATCCAGCCCGGGCCTGCCAAACAAGAATGATGGCTGCAACCAAAAAAAGCCGGGTGTTGTGGTGGGCGCCTGTGGTCCCAGCTACTTGGGAGGAGGCTGAGGCAGGAGAATCACTTGAGCCCAGGAGTTGGAGGTTGCTGTGAGCTGTAAAGACACAGCACTCTAACCAGGACAACAGCTCTGTCTCAAAAAAATAAAATAAAATAAAATAAAATATGAAATTGAATGAGAGTAGGTGTACGTAAATAATTGATACCTGGGACCAATGAGTCTAATTTATGTTTGTTTCCTTTAAAGATGACAGGTAGCATTGGTGAGTATAATTCAGTAACCCATAGTAACTGAAGATGCTAAGGTTTGATTTTATAGGAAAAGAAGCACTTGAGAGCACCAAGATGTTTGTGTATTAGTAGTAATAAAACTAACATTACATTGTCCAGGGGTGAGTATTGTGCCCATTTTACAAAGAACAGAACACAGAACTAGAAGCCAGGAAAATGGATCTCCTGTTTCTCAACCCTGGACCTTCCAACCAGGGCAGAGTGTAGAGGCCTAGTTGTGCCAGGCCGGGTGGGGCCCGCTGGGCTGGCAGGACACAGTTCGGTGCAGCCTGCAGAAGGAAGAGCAGACATGGCGGTTCCACCTTCCCATTTATCGGTAGCTGTGAAGCATCCATTATTGTATCTGGCACTGAAATGGTGTATTTTACGGAAGTAACAAATTTAAGGGGTTATTTATATTACTTTCTTATAGTTTTTGCTCCCACTGAAAATGCAACATGATATTTGGTAAGACTCATAGAGCAAGTGTAGCCAGATACAGGTGATGTTGCTGCGCCTTCCGTGGTACGAAAAGGTTGACACCATGCCATTGTCAAGACTGAGAATGCAGGGGTATGTGTGCAGGGCTGAGAGTGCAGGGGTGTGTGCGCACGGGCTGAAAGTACAGGGGTGCGTGTGCAGGGGCTTTGCAGGTGAGAGTGCAGGGGTGTGTGTGTGTAGGGGCTTTGCAGGGCTGAGAGTGCAGGGGTGTGTGTGCAAGGCTGAAAGCGCAGGGGTGTGTGTGCAGGGGCTTTGCAGGTGAGAGTGCAGGGGTGTGTGTGTAGGGGCTGTTCAGGGCTGAGAA
This sequence comes from Nycticebus coucang, assembly GCF_027406575.1. Taxonomy (NCBI): domain Eukaryota; kingdom Metazoa; phylum Chordata; class Mammalia; order Primates; family Lorisidae; genus Nycticebus; species Nycticebus coucang. The sequence continues at coordinate 1,396,410 of NC_069798.1, forward strand.
TGCAGAGGTGTGTGTGCAAGGCTGAGAGTGCAGAGGTGTGTGTGCAGGGGCTGTCACGACTTCCCCACTCAGGCATTCAGGAAATTGAATCCCAGTTTCTCCTTCACGTTGTGACAGAATTTTGCCTGTTTTCCAAGTTTTCCTCTAGCTCCCAGTTGCCCCTGCTGCCCAGGATGAAGCTTGTTTCTGTGGTGCCTGCTGTCAAGGAGCAGTCCCCTCAGAGCGTGTGTTTCATGCCGAGTCAGGACAGAGATCCCCTTTCCTCTCACATCCTAGTAGTGTCTGGGGCTGTGCCTTTGCCCCTCTTGTTATCTGGTCGGGAGGAAGTGCAGATGCCTTTTCCTTTGGCCCAAAGGACGGGTCACATCACTGAAAGGGACCCAAGAGGACCACCAGGCATTATCTGTCCCTACTCAAGAGTGGGGTCTCCACAGATCAGGGTGGGCTTTGAGAAGGTGTCTCTGGCCCTTAGGTCTTTTCCAGAGAGATCCTGGGGGTGGGTTACCCTCCGGGGAGCCCCTCTGTGTGGAGCTGCCTGGTCCATGCTGGGGCTGGGTGCACACCCTGAACCCTGAGACTGCACTGCAGGGTCTTGCTGCTGCAGAAGGGGGAATGTCCTCCAGCCACTCCTGAAAGACCAGGCCCTCCAGGTGCCCTGGCTCCCTGGCTCCTAGTGTTTCCTTCCAAACAGGAGTTTGGTAAAGTGTGGTCCCTTCTCAACAGTTTGCCACATTGCCCACAGCCAAGAAGTGTCATTGTCTCAGGCCATTTATTTAAATGTCAGAATATTACAGGGGTACTAACATTTTTGGTTACACGAATTGCTTTTGTAATGCTTGAGTCAGGGTTGTGAGTCTGCCTGTCACCCAGATAGTGAGTACCGTGCCTGTTAGGTGGGTCTCGCCTCTCCCCTCCTCCTCCCTCCCTCTGCTGGATTTCCATTGAGTTTTAGTCCCTCTGTGCGTGTGCTCACTGGTTAGTTCCAGTTTAATAGTAGAGACACGAGGTGCTTGTTTTTCCATTCCTAAGGTACTTCACTTAGGATAATGCTCTCCATTTCCACCCGTGTAAAAGTTGTCCTTCTTCATGGCTGAGTAGGACTCCATGGTAAACATGCACCACATTTTTTAACCCACTCATGAATTGATAGTCACTTGGTTTGATTCTACATCTTTGCAGTTGTGAATTGTGCTGCAATAAATAATTAAGTGAAGGTGTCTTTTTGATAGAATGACTTCCTTTAGGTAATGCCCTGTAGTGGGATTGCTGGATCCCAACGGTATCTCCACTCTGTTTCCCACAGAGGTTGCACCAAATTTGCAGTCTCACCAGCAGTGTATAACTGTTCTGTTCTCTCTGCATCTACAGCATCCATTGTTTGGGGAACTTTTTTATAAAACCCATTCTCAGACCATTTAAAAACCACTCTCTATGGGCGGCACCTGTGGCTCAAGGAGTAGGGCGCCGGTCCCATATGCCAGAGGTGGCGGGTTCAAACCCAGCCCCGGCCAAAAGAAAAAAAAAAAAACCAGTCTCTACAAGTCCACTGGCACCAGAATGTGCACACCCTTTATCTGACGGCCAGTCCTGACACTCGTGGTTTTCCTTTACAAAAATTGCATGAGCTCTTTTTTTTTAAATTTATTTGTTTATTGGCATGAAAGTGTAGTTGTATATAAACCATGTTCATGACCTTTCTTTTTGCACTTTTGTTAGACCATGGAGTGAGTTACTTTCAGGAGTAGAAAATATTAATAGAAAAATTTACCTTGAAGAAAGTAGATCTTGGAAGTGTTCATCACTATAAATATTTCACAGAAAAGCAAATACGTTTTTTTCCTCTTTTGCATGGTGCACCCCCTGCCAGCGCCCCGACATTCTGAGAGGAAAGGTATTCTCAGTTGGAAACTGCTTTAAATGCTTTGGAAGTGTTTGAATATTTGAATAGTATCTTTTCATTAAGGTGCAGAATACCCTGCCTGAAACATAAGAGCTTTTCTTCTCTAAGCAAAGAACGGGGGGGGGGGGGGGGGCACACGTGAAATGATCTTCCCTGTCTGCACTAGGACCTCTCATCCCGGATAGGAGTTGAAACGGGTTCTTCACTGTGTCCAACATGAGCCTGGCTATTTTAGAAAAAGGATACATGGGATGGGGCGTGGTGGCTTGTGCTTATAATCCTAGCACTGTGGGAGGCTGAGGTGGGTGGATTACTTGAGCTCAGGAGTTTTAGAACAACCTGAGCAGAGTAAGACCCTGTCTGTTCTAAAAATAGAAAAACGAGCCAGGTGATGTGGTGGGCACCTGTAGTCCCAGCTACTCAGGAGGCTGAGGCAGGAAAATTACTTGAGCCCAATAGTTTGAGGTTGCTGTGAGCTATGATGCCATGATACTCTCTCCGGGCACAGAGTGAGGCTTTCCTTTCAAAAAAAAGAAGGGGGGGAGGACAAGGAACAGCAGGTGGGGGTGGGTGAAAGGCTAGCCACGCCTTCCCTGGTCCTAGTCGCCACGATTCCCAGGAAGAGGAGCGTGCCTTGTCTTGGGGCTGCCTTATCTTGTTGGCCTGCAGTGCCTGGGCTGGAGGTGTGCGGCCTCAGACCCCGCTGAGACAGTGCCGAGACCTTCCTGGTTGTCAAGGGCACCTCATCCCTCCTGTGTTTGGAGGGCAGCCGACTGTATACAAGACCTGGCCACAAGAAGAGCTGGGGTCATTTGGGAGAGAGGGAGAAGGGCACTGGGATCACTCGAGAGGGACATTGTGGTTCAGAAATGTAAAAAGGAATGCAAGCTAATATGACCTTTTTGGAAAGAAGTTTGGAGAACACTCAAGGAACTAAAAGTAGACCTACCGTTTGATCCTGCAATTCCTCTACTAGGTATATACCCAGATGATCAAAAATTATTTTACAACAAAGACATTTGCACCAGAATGTTTATTGCAGTCCAATTTATAGTTGCCAAGACATGGAAACAGCCCAAGTGCCCATCGACCCATGAATGGATTAACAAATTGTGGTATATATACACCATGGAATACTATGCAGCCATAAAAAAGATGGAGACTTCACGTCTTTTATGTTTACCTGGATGGAGCTGGAACATATTCTTCTTAGTAAAGTATCTCAAGAATGGGGGAAAAAAAGTATCCAATGTACTCAATACTACTATGAAATCAATATATAATCACCTACACATTCATATGAATGGCAAAACATAACTATAGTCCAGAAAGTAGAAGGGAAGAGGAGAGAGAGGGGAGGAGAGGGGGGGATACGGGAAGAGGGAGGGTATTTGAGGGGACCTCACCTACTGTGCATGATGCAGTGGTACATTTCAAAATGATTAAGAAATGAGTATAATTGTGAAAAAAATGGAAAAGGGAGGCACCAAGTAAATATTGACATTGACTGTTCACCAACCATATTGCCTTTTGACTCATCTGACACAAAAGCACATGTACTCTGAAAGGGGTATATATAACTTCTGCTTCAAGGAGCTCCAGTTAAAAAAGCAAACAAACTAACTAACTAACAAACAAACAAAAAACAGACTCTTGGGATTCATTTCTGCATAGTTTCAGGCCAACGCTTAGGAGCTGCACGCTTTCTCCTGATGCGTTCACAGTGCACTGCCCGCTGAAAGTTTCCCAGAAAATAAGTAAATGTATCTTCTCTTATAATGCATTTTGACCTTTGCCTATTATATAGAAAATTTGCATTAATTGGTTTACAGTGGGAACTTAAAGAAAATACGTGACTCATAGGAAGTTTGGGGGTCCTGTTGCTTCCCAGGGATGAGGCTTTTATCTGTGGATTATTAAGTGATTGTTAAGCAAGTCTTAAAGATAGTAACTAGTAATTTGGGGTCTTCTCTCTACACACATCCTTCAAGGCCACTCTTTTCTTCTGTTACAACAGTGAAGGGAGCCTAATGGGCTCATATCCAGGTTCAAGGTGCAGTTCAACCCTGTCCGACCTTCTGACCCTGTCTTGGCAGTTAGAATGGCTCTTAAGGTCTTGTTTGGTGCTGAGGAGAGATTCCCGCTTCTGTGTGTTTTCACAGTGAGTGTATCAGTGTCTGAGAGAATGTACCTCTGAATCTAAGTGTATGGGACTATTCAGAAGGGCTCATGTGGTGGGCTTCTGGGGAAGGACTATTACAATTCCAGTGTATGTCCATAAATACGCAGCTTCATTATAAAAGTTAAATCTGAAATCGTGCAGTCTCCTGGCCTTGTTTCACACATTGGGAAACAGTTTCAATTCCAGTGTCAAAGAGGTGACCCTCCTAGGGGTGGGGGGACTTAGAACTGAAAAAGGGATTGAACCCGAATCTCTTGTTCTTCAGCTGACAAATCTCAGAGATTAAACTTCTCCTGGGGAATAAAATTATACACGTGTCACATCTGTTCCTCTAAGCCCGCCCTTCAGTTAGAGATGCTTTCCATTCATCAGCCGAAGAAGCAGCTTCGGTGCTGTCCCTTGCAGTGACTCCATTTATTTAAGTTTTAGAGGAAATACAGGGTGTATTTTTCCTCTTTGCTGAAGTACAAGATGGGAGTGTTGAAAGCGGTGTTGCGAATTATGTGCCTTAGTGAAAGGGGAGGAAATTATCAAGGATTCCTAAATCTTCCCTTAGCTGCCTCTTAGAACTGGATCAGTAACCTTTCAAGTAGCTAAGATGGGCCAGCAATGAGTAGGTTAATAAAATTACACGTTATATTGGGCCTCAAAGTCTTTGGGCCCAGCCCCCCCTTCTTTAGGCAGTTATTAATTTTGTACTGAGGGGTCACTACCTGGGTCACATGGTGACATCATAGTGCTGCTGCTCCACCAACTTCTGCCAGCTCCATCCCTCCTCCTCCAGCTCAGTCGGGTCACCTTCCCTTCCTCCGCCAGCCTCCTGTGGGATAGTTTCCTGTTAACTTTACAGACAATTCCATAATAAGCCCAGGCTCTGTCTGCCCGCTTCCTCCCCAGGGCCTCCCTGCTCTGCCCAGGGGAGGCTGGGCTGTGTTTGGAGGACAGGAAGCGTGACATGCAGAGGCCAGACCCAGCTGTCCCCATCAGTACTGAGGTGCTACAGAGGAAATGAGCCCCTGCAGATTTAGCTCAGTGGTAAGGAAATGCACCGCGAGTCGTGGAGACTGTGGAGAGAGAGTGTGGAATGTGTTCCTCTGGAAGAACAAGACCCACACCTTCAACGTGAGCCAGCCTCGCTGCCAGAATGATTTCCATGGTGTCTTGCGAAGTCAGGGTGAACCAGGCGGCCCCTACCTCCTGTTTGGTTCCATTAAAAGATATTTGGGTGATTAAGTTTCCACAGTCGGTGGCACAGTCTAATGCTGAACAAATCTTCTCTTGAAGACTGTAATGCCATCTTTTCATCTGACCTAAATCTTTCCTGTGGAAGCTGAGCTGCGGAGATGAAGACCAACAGAGATCAGAATTCAACCTTTAAAGTGTCCAGGTAAAGTGTGTAGAGCGAGGGAGGCTCGGAGTCAGCACTGAATTGGGTCACCTCATCCAGTGTTTTCAAGGAGAAGCACGTGGAGGAAATTTGATGCTCAGTCCCCGTGTTAGAATCGAGTCCCCCACACTCAAGGTTAATACAGGGTTTGGGAGACGGGAAGGAAGGCTGTGATTGCAAGGTTTATGGCAGTTATCACAAAACCACTGCATTGACGTAAACCGAAATCAAAGCCACATAGTGTAAAGTGTGCTCACACACCCGTCCCAGCACGTCGCACGGTAGCCAGCCCTGTGCCCGGGTCTCTGCGCTCTGGGAGGTAGAGAGCCAAGTGGCATCAGGATTACAGCCTCCCCATTAATAATCTTTAAAAATTTTGCTCTTATTAGTTTACCAGGACATAAGAAATATGTATGTATTCAGGAAATGCAGTAAATGAGATGAATTAATGCGTTTTAAAGCAATAATGTTCAATTAATTAGTAATTTCCACCCAGTCTGTTGCTGCCTCACAGTGAGCACCGTCTGGTCTGAAGGCAGTCCAGACGGCCCAGCGATTGGGCAGATTATGTAGCTTCTTTTTATTACAACCTGAAGAAGGGTTCTTATGGTCATTTTTATACAGGATGACTATTGTGCATTCATTTTTAATGTTTCTTAATTATTAAAAAATAGTTTACTAAGCTGCGTAAGAAGGTGGAAGTGGCTTTCATGTCATAATATCAAATCAAAACACATTTGGGGGAACCTTAATTTTCGTATAAATGATGAAAGTCTTCCCTTTTGAGAAGGAAAAAGAATGACTTCTGAAAACCAAAGCTATAGTAAGAAGAGATATTCTGTCAGCTGGTTGTGATGTGCATTGTGTGAGTGTCCCAGCACAAGGGGCCGGGGCCCAGGGGACAGTGATGCAGAAGACATGCTCTGGCCCCACGCCTGCCCCACTGGGGACCATCTCCATACTCTTCTTTTTCTCTGGAGCTCAACTTTCCTTCCAACACTATTCTTGGGACAGGCAGCCACATGCCTCCCTGCTCACCACTGCAACCACCACTGTCTCATTTCCTTTCCTCCTCACCTCCAAAACATCCCCTTCCTGAGTTTGATCTTGTCTTTAGAAGCATATATTTGAGGCAGCGCCTGTGGCTCAGTGAGTAGGACACCAGCCCCGTATACTAAGGGTGGCAGGTTCAAACCCGGCCCTGGCCAAACTACAACAAAAAATAGCCGGGCGTTGTGGCGGGCACCTGTAGTCCCAGCTACTCGGGAGGCTGAGGCAAGAGAATCACCTAAGCCCAAGAGCTTGAGGTTGCTGTGAGCTGTGACGCCACAGCACTCAACCGAGGGCAACAAAGTGAAATTCTGTCTCTTAAAAAAAAAAAAAAAAAGAAGAAGCACATATTTGGTGTAGACATGTCCAAGATGTGGTATTTGGAAACATTGGGAATAACTTCAAACTGTTTAGGGAGGATTATTTGACCTGTTAAAAAATATTGCAGGCCAGGAGCGGTGGTTCGCACCTGTAATCCTAACACTCTGGGAGGCTGAGGTAGGAGGATCATTTGAGCCCAAGAGTTTGAGGTTTCTTTGAGCTATGACACCATGGCACTCTAGCCTGGACTACAGAGTGAGACTGTGTCTCAAAAACATAAAAATAAAATAAAAATAATTGAGCTAAGCTGGTGGCATCTCTTGTGTAGACACTCTAAGCCACTAGCTGCTGGTCCAGCCCTCAGCAGCCCTAGGGGCAGTGTCTGTCTCGACTTGCCCACACTTGTGTCCTGATTCTGTCCTCTGAGCATCCCCTTTCCCTGATGTTGGGGCCTCGATGCTCTTCCCCGCGGCCCACACCTGCCGCGTGTGCAGTGCCTTCGGGCAGATCCACCGAGGCACCGTGCTTGTGCCTCTTTCTGCAGGCATTCCTGTGGGAGGGCAGCCTTCTTCCCAGCTCCTCAGTGGGAGATCAAATCTGTGACAATTTGTGACTGTCCCTTGTTGGTAGTCCTTTGTGAAACCCGTGTGAAGTTCTACATTCAGTTTCTGACTCCCAGAAAAAAACATTCTTTTTAACTGAATAGAATCTGATGTCAGAGGCCTCATCTAGAAACAACAGGGAAAATCTAATGAAAGGAAAGAAGCCCTGAGTGTAGCTGCAGATGCTTCTGTAAGATGAGCTGTTGCAAGGTGAGTGTGGCTTGTTGACAGTAACCACAGAGACAGGGTCGTCCAGGGAACAAAGGGGGGGGCCTGGTGGGTGTCGGCACCACGGCACCACAGTGTGTGTGATTAGTGAGGCCGTAAGACAGATCATCAAAAATAGATGGCATAGCAGATTTAGAGTTGTGTTTTGGAAGGAAGAAGAAGCCGTCGGCAATGTCACTGTTCTACTGCGTTTCTAAATATTTTAACTGTTAAGGTGGCTCAAAGGGGGCCTCCAAAGACCCCTTTCTCACTGAGCACTGCCAGATTCACAACCAGGAGAGGAGGTTACAGGGGTCTCTGTGCAGCTGCCACGGTTGCAGGGATTGCAGGGGGGTGGTGCTGTGGCCCCATTGTTGGGGAGATGGGATGGGGGACACAGCAGGGTGTACCTCTTTCCTCCTGCACCTGCCAATGTGACTTCAGCAGAACCACTGCTTTTCCCATCTTCAGTCTTAAGCAGGTATGATGGCTGAGTATTAATATTAATGAGCATAATAACAGTAATAAAACTGGCAGCCACATGAGATGAATGTGGTCTCTTGCAGTAGAAATATTTACCCGATGTGTCTTGCCAGTTGGGGAGATTTTGGCATTAAACCTAGACATTACCTCATCCTCCTGGGCAGAGAGCCGATTGCTATGCTAAGCAAGTCTGCAGCCTCCAAACGGCCCAATACCTGCCTGACAGGCCTGGGCCCTGGGGACACGGCTTCCTTGAGCCTGTCTGTCTGTCTGGGTCCCGCCCTCACTTCCTGTCTCTCTCTTTCCAGCCTTGGTAGGTTATCATTGTTTACAAAGCGTGTCGCTTTTTTTTTTTTTTTCAAATCTTGAAGGGCATGTTGTGAGAAGTCTGCCAAGCAGGTGGGTGGGGTATTGAAGTACAGAAGCCTGTGAGGTCTGGCTGTAGAGGAGGAGCCAAGTGCCCCTGTGTGTGCAGCCCCCACGCTCCTGGGCACGCACATGCCCTCTCTGAAAACCAGGGACTAGTGACGGAAACAGGTTTTTGTTTGGTTTGGTTTAATTCATGATAAATACAAGAGGTGTTCTGCAATAGATGAGATTTTATTTCAAGATTTTTAGCAACTAAAATAATGTTTTGAAACATTTGAAATTGTGCTAAAAATGTGTTTTTGATACATCTAAGCAAACATAACACTTAAAATCTCTTTATTCCACTGGCCTCAAACCTCTTTACATTCATGTGGTACATAGTATAGAAGTTTTGAACAGGCACTACAGACAAATCTAGGTTAGAAAGTGAAATCTAGGGTAGGCGTGGTGGCTCACGCCTGTAGTCCCAGCACTTTGGGAGGCTGAGGTAGGAGGATTGCTTGAGCCCATGGAGTTTGAGACCAGCCTGGGCAACATAGTGAGATTCCCCCCCTCTACAAAAAATTTAAAAATTAGCTGAGTGGGGTAGTAGCATGTACCTGTTGTCCCAGCTGTTTTAGGAGGCTGAGGCAGGAGGATTGCTGAGCCCAGGAGTTTGAGGCTGCAGTGAGCTATGATCTGCCACTATACTCAGCCTGAGTGACAGAGTGAGACACTGTCTGTATAAAGCAAAAGAAAGTGAAATCTTTGGGTTATGTTGCAAATATTCTTCTTTGGATTTAAGTTTTACTAATTCTAACATATACCCCATGATTGAATACTAGTTATTCCTATGTACGTTACCAAATTTTTGTGTATGAAGTTTATTCTAACCACAGACTCATTAAAAAATTTTAAATCTGTGCTTGCTTTGGCAGTGCATATACTAAAATTGGAATGATACGGAGAAGATTAGCATGGCCCCTGCGTAAGGATGACATGCAAATTCATGAAACGTTCCATATTTTTTTTCCTTCAGTCCCTCTATTAGGTATATATCCAGAAGACCAAAAATCACTTTATAACAAAGATATTTGCACCAGAATGTTTATTGCAGCCCAATTCATAATTGCTAAGTCATGAAAGAAGCCCAAGTGCCCATGAATGGATCAATAAGTTGTGGTATACGTACACCATGGAATATTATGCAGCCTTAAAGAAAGATAATAGAACTGGAACATATTCTTCGTAGCAAAGTATCTCAAGAATGGAAGAAAAAGTATCCAATGTACTCAGCCCTACTATGAAACCAATTTATAAGCACCCACACTTCCATGTGAAAGCTGTAACCCAACTGCAGCCCAAGATGAAGGGGAAAGAAGGGGGGAGGGAGGGGAGGGGGAGGATGGGCGGAGAGAGGGTAATTGGTGGGACCACCCCTACAGTGCATTTTACAAGGGTACATGTTAAATTTACTAAGTGTGAAGTATAAATGTCTGAACACAGTAACTAAGAAAATGTGGTGAAGGCTATGTTAATCAGTTTAATGAAATTATTTCAAATGGTGTATAAAACCAGCACATTGTACTCCATCATTGCATTAATGTACACAGCTATGATTTAATAAAAGAAAAATTTTAAAAAATCTATCAAGTACTGAGGTATATAGGGATTATAGGTATATAATATAACCATCCAATATATTCCTTTTTCTTTCTTCCTTTTTTTGGTTTTATCTTAGAGACAGGGTCTCCCTCTGTTGTCCAGGCTAGAATGCACACAGCTCACTGCAATCTTTAACTCCTGGGCTCCAGCAATCCTCCTGCTTCGGCCTCCCAAAATGTTGGGAGTATAGGTGTGAGCCGCCATGCCCAGCCCTATCCAGTGAATTCTTAACCATTTGTTGACCCTTTATAGAAGAAAAAAGTAAATAGGAGAAAAGATAAAGTAGCTCATGGCCAGTGGCAGAGGGAACGAGCTGAGCCCTCCACTCCTCACCCTCAGCTCGGGCGGCTGCTTGGTGTGCGCAGCTGGAGACCAGGCAGGACCGCCTGCTGGGAATGCTGTTTGGGCCACGCCTGTGTAGTAGTCGCCTGTGAGATGGTTCTTCTCTGTGCTCCTGGGTGGGTTTTCAACTTTTCCCCACCTAGCCTGAGGGAGCTCATCTGGCAGGGAGCCTCTGGGCTCCGTGTGGCCACCACGAAGTGGCCTCGCTCACACCCACAGGCTGTGGGCCCAGTTGTTGCAGGTCAGGGAAAATGAAGCAAATATCTGCTGTGATAGAAAGAACTTGGGTGGGGGGGATGCTCAAAATGAAGGGCAGCAGGAAGCAGTCACGTTTCCCTGTATGTTTCACAGGCACCCACAAAAATTCCATCTCCTGTGGCTTTTCTGTGGCCACTATCAGCTCTATCAAATGATGATATGTGATAAAGGTTTTTTTTTGTTTTTGTTTTGCAGTTTTTGCATTTGAACCAGGTTCTGTGGTTCCAGAGTCATCTCCTTACCCATCTGTGACACTCACCTCTCAGAAATACAGGCTTGAACACCAGATCCGTATTCAAACAAGACGTGTTCCTTTTTTTTTGCAGTTTTTAGCCAGGGCTGGGTTTGAACCCGCCACCTCCGGCATATGGACAGGCGCTGCCGACATGTTCCCTTTTTCATGGATGTGAAGTGTCACTAGTGGTGCCAACAGAGCCCAGGAGCCTTGTGTTCTTTTCGGACGTAGATTAAGGGCCACCTGTGTGCCATTCACAGCAGTATTTGCCAGATGGAGACCATAGCTTTTAAGAATATCCACCATCTTTAAATGAACAGTTGCATGAGTGAAGTAAGTAATATAGAATCTTCATTCTGCGTGTATTTGTAGAAAACACATTTTCTTGTCTGTGAAGGGGTCCAGGGGCTTTGGATTGCTGCCCCGGGTTTGGTCCTAGGCGAGCATTTCCAGGGAGACACCCCATCCCTTGCCATTGGGTTTATGATTCAGATGTGGGGATGTCTACTTAGGAAAAGGCCCCATCACTCCCACTGAGGACACCTGTGTGGGCTCAAGGGACGGGGCCTGGAGTTGGGAGAGCTTCAGGTCCCAGCTCTGTTGTGTGATTTGGGTAAGTTACTTGATCCCTTCTTCAGGGGGCTCCAGGAAATGGGGATTTCTTCCAAATGAAGAAACATAAAAGTGTCTCTGAAGTTCTAGGCAGCAGGAGCTGGTTACTCAGAGGCTGAGCCTAAGTTAGATTCTCCCGATAGTGAAAAGGAGATTTTCAGTGGATCGGGAATGGTGGATAGCAGCAGAGCTAGTATTTGTTTAGGATACTGTGATTTGAGAGCTTAGAGACACTGAGGATTGAGTTGTGATGTTTACAGGGTGCCGAGTGGTGCTGCCCCCCCCCCACAGTGGGGGGAGTACACCTGCACCCTGTGTGTGGCCCTGCCCCACTGTGTCTGGGTCGGCCTCCGACATCCTGTCCTGTTGCTCCAGTGCTGTGAACCAGCTCCAGAGCCTTTCTAATGTGGGGTCTTCTTCCATGTCCCTTCTTCTGGCTGCATCACCCCTCTCCCCTGGCCCTTTGCCCCTTTGCAGGCCACACAGAAGGAGGCTGTCCCCCAGCAGGCCTGTCTGTTGATGGCAGACTCGAAGTTCACTTCCAGGATTGCTGCTTTCTGTTTCTTAGCTGCATGTCCGTTTTTCTTAGACACTTTCCTCTTTTGATGACCCTGGTCTGTAAACTAGCACATGTGTTTCCCCGGTGTGTGTGTGTGTGCGTGACAGCAATGCAGGGCGGTCACGGAGTGGCCCTGCGCACTCACAGTGACGCCTCCCGGCTCCTCCTCGATCCTGCTGTGCTTCATGGTGCTTCTCAGACACTGTGAGTCTCACACATTGAAGGTTCGTGGCAACCCTCCACTGAGCAGGGCTGTGGGTGCCGTTTTCCCAATAGCTCACACTCTCTTTGTGTCTCTGTGTCATATTTTGGTAGTTCTTGAAATGCTTCAGATGTGTAATATCTGCTGTGGAGATCTGTGAGCATCTTTGATGTGGCTGTTGTGACTGTCCAGGGCACCACACGCCGCGCCGTGTGAGCAGTAGTCTTCATCCGTCATGCGAGGGGTTTCGATGCTCCACAGACGTGAGGTCCCGTCTCTCTCCCTGTCCTTGGGCCTCCCTGGTCCAGCACAGCAATACTGAACGTAGCCCATTCGTAATCCTACAGTGGCCTCCCTGGTCCACAGCAATACTGAACGTAGCCCATTCGTAATCCCACAGTGGCCTCTCAGAGTTGGATGAAGGAGTCACATGTCTCTTGCTTTAAGGCAGGAGTTGGAAAGGATTAAGCTTAGTGCGGAAGGTGTGTCTGAAATTGAGACAGGCTGAAAACTGGGACTCTTACACCACCCACTCAGGTTGTGAATACAAAGGAAAAGTTCTCGAACGTAATTAAAAGGGATAGAGACTTCACAAAAAACGTGAACATATGAATAATGAGAAACAAAACAGCGTTATTGAAGAGCGTTTGAGTGGCCCAGATAAAAGATCAAACTAGCCATACATTCCCCGATTCAGAGTCCAATCCAGAGCAAGGCCTTGACTCTTCAATCCTGTGAAGGCGGGGAGAGTGAGGAGGCTGCAGGAGGAGGCTGGATGTCAGCGGAGGTTGGTCCATGAGGTTGAAGGAAGAAGCTCTCTTCATGACATAAAACGCGAAGGTGGAGCTGTAAGTGCCGATGTAGAAGCTGCAGCAAGTTATCTAGAGGTCTGGCTGAGGTAATTAGTGAAGGTGGCAATGCTACATAACAGATTTTCACGTAGACTAAACAGCCTTCTCTGAAGAAGATGCCGCCTGGGACCTTCCTACTGAGAGAAGGCAGTGCCTGGGCTGACTCTTACCAGGAGTTAATGCAGGCAGGGACTTTAAGTTGGCGCCAGTGCTCACTTATATTCCAAAAGTGCTGGAATGCTTAAGAATTATACTAGATATACTCTGCCTACAGCTCAAAAAAATAGACAAAAAATTCCTTTCAAAATGTTTTACTGCTTATTGAAAGTGTATCTGGTCACCCAAGAGCTCTGATGGAAAAATGCAAGGAGAAGAATGTCATTGTCGTGTAGCTGACACGGCACGCAGCCCAGCCCCCAGCCGACAACGACACCCACCCACAGCTGACACGGCACCTGCCCACAGCTGACACAGCACCCACCCGCAGCCCTGGCTGACAGCACTTACCCGCAGCCCAGCCCCCAGCCAACATGGTACCCACCTGCAGCCCCCGGCCAACACAGTGCCCACCCTTGGCTCCCGGCCGACACGGCACCCACCCACAGCCCAGCCCTCGGCCAACAATGGCACCCACTCTCAACCCACAGGTCAAGGAGACAGTTTGACCTCCAAGTCTTATTATTTCAGAAATACATTTCCTAGGCTGCCGTGGCCATAGGTAATGATTCCTTTGATAGAACTAAGCAAAGTAAACTGAAAACCTTCTGGAAAGGATTCCCCATTCTAGGTGCCACTAAGAACATTCATGACTTGTAGGAAGAGGTCAACATTTACAGGAGTTTGGAATAAGTTGATTCCATTCCTCATTGATGACTTTGAGGAGTTTACACTTCAGTGGTGGAAAGGACTGCATATGTGTTGGGAATAATAGCAAGAGAACCAGAATTAGCAGTGAGGCCTGAAGGTGGGACTGATGGGCTACCGTCTCAGGATGACACTGGAACAGATGAGGAGAAAGTGGTTTCCTGAGACAGATCTGCTCCTGCTCCAGCGCTGTGAACACTGCAGAAATTACAGCAAAAGATTCAGTGCTTCTCAACCTTCCTTATGCCGCGGCCCTTTAATACAGTTCCTCATGTTGTGGTGACCCCCGACCATAAAATTATTTTCGTTGCTACTTCATAACTGTAATTTTGCTACTGTTATGAATTGTAATTTAAATATCTGATATGCAGGATGTATTTAGGTGACCCCTGTGAAAGGGTCGTCCGACCCCCACAGGGGTTGCGACCCTCAGGTTGAGAATCGCTGATTTAGAGTATTCCATGAACGTGGCTGATAAAGCAGCAGCAGAGTTTGAAAGGACTGATTCTGAAAGAAGTTCTGCTGTGGGAAAAATGCTGTCAGTGTTGCAAGCTACAGAGAACTATTCTGTGAAAGGAGAGTCAGTGTGCCAAACTTCACTGTTGTCTTGTTTTAAGAAACTGCCACAGCCAGCCCAGCCTTCAGCAGCCACCACCCTGATCAGCCAGCAGCATCAATGTTGAGGAAGGACCCTCCACCAGCAAGAAGATTAGGACTCACTAAAAAAAAAAAAAAAAAAAAAAAAGATTAGGACTCACTGAAGGCTCAGGTGATTGCTAGCATTTTTTTTATTATTAATAATGTGTTTTTTAATTAATGTATATCCTTAAGACAAGCAATTGCATACTCAATAGACTGCAGTAACTGTGAACATAACTTTTATATATACTTGGAAATGAGGAAGTTTCTGTGATTCACTTTACTGTGATTTTGAACTGAAGCTGTGATATCTCCAAGGTGTGGGTAAGTCTCAGTAACGGGAATGTGAGTCACATTGTTCAGGGACAATTGTTACTTAACTAAGTGACGGTCACTGAAGTGCTTTTATATCTGATCTGGGTAAAGCTAGGATGGCCTAAAAATGGTTAGGACTTAAACAGGAGAGGTGATGTTATTCCTGGGAATCGGGACCCACGATTGCTGTGATGGTTAAGCCCCAGCAGCCATGAGGGGCTCCTGTACGTCACACAGCCTCTTGCAGACCTCAGTCTCTCTTATGGAATAGGCCAGATAACCTTGACAAGATCTCTTTCAACTCTGAAACTATTTGGTTCTATGATGTCAGTTCTTTAGAGAGAGTTGCAAAGAAAGTCACAAAGACATTTAGAGGGCTGGCAGTGTTGAGGTGAGGCTAAGACAGCTGGTTAGCTTTCCTGACGCAGAGAACAGGAGAGGATGGCCTAAAGGTTGGGGAAATAGAGTCGAAGCATTTATGGGATTAATGTGGTTTGTATGAGGAGTAAGAAGAAAACCTAAAAAAAAAAAAAAAAACTACATACACAGGACCCAGAGAGAGGTATAGGGATGGTGCTGAGGAGACCTTTTCATTTGCTCAGACAAATGGGATTGGAATTACATTCAGACCCTCTGAAGAAAGGCTGCCACACTGAGGTTAGGACGATAGACGTGATTTCTGGAGCAATCCTATGAGCTAGGATCAGGTCTCCACAACACTGTGGGACCTGCGCTCTTGTGTTCCTGTGGTAGGGTCCATAAGAAATCTGGGAGGAAGCGGAGGGAACTGGGCGGGTCCAGAAGGTCCCTTCTCCCCTGAGCTTTTTAATCCTGTTTCTGAAAAGGGAAAGAAAAATGTGCTCAAAGATAATCACACAGGTTATAAGTTCACTATAAAATGGACATATTCTTTGAAAGTTATGGATAAAGGAAATATATATTATGAATTCTGTCGTCTTTTTCTGATGGGTAGAATTTCCCTGTAGCACTGACTTGTAAGTTTTGAGATGAGAAAGGCAGTGATTGGTTTTGACCCTGATAGGAAGGGCTGTCAGGGGTGTCCTGCCACACGCAGATTATTTGAGGACTGTTTTGCTTACCTGTTGTGGTGTTTGTTTTGAAAATTATGCATGGACCATTTTTACACTCATCAGCTTTTGTGAGTGTGTATTTAACATTGGTCCAAAACCAGTCTGATTCTTCCAATGTACGGCAAAGAAGAAAAAAGTTTGGACACCTTGGAAATATCTGTGCCAGAACAGCCCACAGGGGTGGCCTTCACTGGGGTGTACTGGCAAGAGTCAACTCTGGAGAGGCAAAACTCTCAGCCTCTTTGCCACACATTGGGTTTGCTCAGCTCAGCCCCCAAATCAGACTGAATCAGGAGCCTCCTCAAGAAGTTTGCTTTGCGTGTCACTGGCATTGGGCCAGATGTTCCACATCTGGGGCTCTGCACATGTGGGTAGATGTCCTTGGTGAGGGACCCGCCTTTGTACATGGAAAGGAAGTCTCTGATGAGAGCACTTATGTTGCTTAATTCATTTAAAGTGGGAGGAAGGCAAAGGAAATGTTGTGAGCATCATTTTCTTTCTGAAAGTGTTCAGATGGTTGTGTCTTGTGCTGGGCCTGCAGGGCAGACCCAGGTTGATAAGGATGTGCAGCCGTACTTTACCTCCTGGTGGCATGAAGTCCCCAACTAAACCAAACCTCCCCCAGGTCTTGATAAATGAATGGGCTCTATGGATTCACACAGACTTAATAGTCACTTAATTGCCCATGGCCTTGTTTCCTGGGGTGGGGGCAGCTTTGATAGCAAATGTCTTAAGACAGGAATGTCATGGGGGGCTGTACGGTGTTGACCCTGAGTTCCGGAGCAGGACGGTCGGTGCTGGTGGCGTCCGTGCCGGGTAGTTTTCAGTCTTGCTGCGTCTGAATGTGCGTCATGCTCTTGCTGGTTTGCCTGCTTTTGATGCTCACATGCCACTCAGATGTGCTGACTAACGTCATGTGCTCCGTAGTCCTGTGTCAACCCACTCCATCAATTCTTCCTTGAATAGCCTTAGACTCTAATGGCTGCTGTATTTAATTTGAGAAGACTGGAGATTGATTTTTCCTGGGTTCTGCCTCCTCCCACCAGTGGTTAACAATGACTGCATTCGTGTTTAGCTTTAAATATTCCACTGGTTTGGGGGAGGATTGCTTCCTAGGGTTAGATACTGTCCTGGGTGTTAGTAGTCACATTCCCAATGGCTAATACATGTACTATGAGTTTCAAATTTTGCTTAAAAATAAATTTGGCAACATAGATTACTTGCCACAAACACCAAAAAATAAAATGCTTTGGGGTGATTTTATACATTTCTCTGAGAATAACATCTTATATTCTCTCACGGCCTTTGGACTTTGCCCGGGATGATCAGGCAATGAGTGCAGTGTGTCAAATTCGACCACAGACGCTGGTGGCACAGCAGCAATTTCTTTAAACTAATTAGGGTCTGAACTGCAGGCAGGGGCATAGGCAGCACCAGATCCAGGCCCTGCATGTTGTGTGGGTCTGATTAACAAGTCATCCTGCCTGCACTACACCCACACTGCTTCTGTCTGGACAGCACCTGCCCTGGGGACATAGGGCTGTCCTGAAGGGGGTGGCCATGTCTGTCAGCCCCCACTGTAGTTTTGTCCTCTGTAATGTCCTCTGCTCCCTTCCTGCCTGCAGGCTTATAGACAGCCTAGTATAAATTCCTGGGATCTGCGCTGTTTGCTGCTTCTGAAAACATGTAGACAGCAGAAGAACAAGGGTAATAAGAATAGCATCGTCCTTGTCACACTGTGAGCTACGTCCAAGATGCTTTTGAGGGTAGCCAACTCTATCTCTGTGGACAATTTTTGCAGCACTTAAATAGTTAAGAAGTAATTAAATTCCATGTCTCCTCTCCTCTTTGTTACTGAAAATGCAAACTTCAGGAGCTTCAGATCTGCTCCTTGGGGAGGGTGGGAAGTCCTGGGACTGGTCACTTGGTCAGAAGCTGAAAGGCCATCACAGCCTTCACCCTGCTTTACTTGTCAGTCCATGGCACCCCTGTTCCCGGGAGTGTTAGGAGCTTTTGTGAAATTTTCTTGCTTTGTCTAAATCACCAGGGGCCTGTGCCTTGGAACTGTGTAGGGCTTTGATTTCTTGGGAGCAGTTAGAGACTATTCGTGGGGTACCTGTCGGACCAAGGTAAGGGCGTGCCAGGTGAAGCGAACCTGGCACACTCAGCCCTTCTTCTTCCTCTTCCTCTTCCTCTTCCTCCTCCTCTTCCTCCTCCTCCTCTTCCTCCTCCTCCTCTTCCTCTTCCTCTTCCTCTTCTTCTTCTTCTTATTCTGTCTCACTTTGTTGCCCTGTGTAGAGTGCTATGACATCGCAGCTCACAGCAACCTCCAGCTCCTGGGCTTAGGTGATTCTCTTCCCTCAGCCTCCCAAGTAGCTGGGACCACAGGTGCCCAACACAATGCCCAGCTATTTTTTTGTTGTGGTTGCAGTTTGGCTGGGGCTGGGTTCGAACCTGTCACCCTCCGTATATGGGGCCGGCACCCTACTCACTGAGCCACAGGCGCCGCCCACAGCCCGTCTTCTTAAGTTTAAAATACACAAGAGCATTTAGAGATCTGTTGATGAAGACTCAAAGACTGAACCTAGATAAATTGCAGATAGACCAATGGAGAATGCTCAGCAGGAAGCACAAAAGGGTTTTGAAACTACACCATTACGCCGAGTGCGGGATCTCAGTACGTCTCCTGACTGCGGCTCTGTTTAAGCTTGGCCCAGTCTCTACGTGGGAGGCTGGGGAGACTGGAAATTATGATTGTCTTTCATTTGTAGATTGTCGCACAAGTTCCCTCCCACCCTCACTCCCAGTAAGCTGGGTGTGGTCCTCATTCCATCATATGGTTTTAAAACTAAGCACGGAAGACATTGTGGTGGGTGGGCACCTTTTTTTCTTCATGGACATTTTTGCTGTATATAAATAGTTATGAAGTAATTAAATGATTGACTTGTTAAAGGGTCAGCAGTTAGAGAAAAAGAATGTGATGGTGGAGCACGTGGTGTGGATAGTCCCAGGTTTGGGAGATACCTCCAGAACGTACCTTCCCGGGGCAGGGCCCTGGCACTCACTCTTTCTTCTGCCTGCCTATGTAATTATATTGGTTTTAAATAAACCACAATCTGCTTGGATTTTTTTTTTTAAAGCTTCCAAAATGCAGCAAAGAACAGGAGATGAACAGCACTGTCCTGGCCCTGGGAGTGGTGTGATTCTTATGTTTCAGTTTGAGCATAACAGCGAAAGCCAAGTTTGTCCAAAAAGCTTATGGTTATGGGACAGTAGACTTAAGAAAAACCCAAAAGGGCTTGGCACCTGTAGGTCAGCGGCTAGGGCTGAAGCCACATACACCAGAGTTGGAGGGTTCAAACCCAGCCCGGGCCTGCCAAACAACAATGACAACTATAACCAAAAAATAGCTGGGCATTGTGGAGGATGCCTGTAGTCCCAGCTACTTGGGAGGCTGAGGCAAGAGAATTGCTTAAGCCCAAGAGTTTGAGGTTGCTGTGAGCTGTGATGCCACAGCACTCTACCGAGGGCGACAAAGTGACTCTGTCTCAAAAAAAAAAACAAAAACAAAAACAAAAAAAACAAAAAAAAAAAAAAGAAAGAAAGAAAAAGAAAGACCTGAAAGCACACAAAAGCCAAGAAAAATTAGCAAATGTTGTTAGATAAAGTGAACAATTGATCAGATGTTTCGGTAGATGTCCAGGGAAGCACGGACAACCTGTCCTGACAGCACTGAGGGACGGCTGCTCACTTCACCAGCCTCCCGAAGAAACCTCAGTAGACTTTAGGAATTCCAGCATATAAGTTCTCTCATGTGTCAATGATTCCTTATTTTAGCCTTTTAAGGACCTAATGAAGAAAAGCCAAATAATGACACAGATTTGTAGGGCTAAACATTTCTAAATCGTGTTAGATCACTACAGCTGGGTAGAGGGAAGGGGATTGGTGGGATTACACCAGCGGTGCATCGTACAAGGGTATGTGTGAAACTTGGTAAACGGTCTGTGAAGCTAGTGAATGATGCCCCATGATCATATCAATGTACACAGCTATGATTTAATAAAAAAAAAAATCACTACTGCTTGAGGCCTTTATTTGCATTTTATGGGGAATGTTTCTCAAGGTGAAATGCTGTGATTCCTCAAAGTCGTCTCCATGTATGACATTGAGCCATAGGCGCCGCCCAGCTTCTGGCATATTTTACCATGAGATCCTCATTCTGTTGACCAAAACAAAGGCTGGTCAAATCCATTCAGTTTGTCTCTTGCAACATTTAATGAGCATGATTATTCACAGCACTCCAGCAGAGTGAAGACAACTGGTGGGACGGACCTCACCCCTGCCCTGAGGGTCCTGGACCCTGCCAGCTGAGGAAATCCCATAAGCCATCAAAGCTGCTTGGGTGAGTCAGGGGGCTTTCCCTGATGCTTCCTTCTGTTGCCTTTTCCTCTTGGCCTGAGTGTTGCAGGGTGTATCAGTGATGGTACAGACTGCACTGACCGGCCAGAGGATGTCTAGGGCCGGTCTTATCCACACCAACTCTGGCTGGTGAGTTGAGGCTGTCAAGTGTCACTGATCACTTAGTTCAGAGGAAAATTTTCTTTTTCTAGTTGGATTTCTCCCCATTTAGGGATAATTGCCTGCAGGACGCACATGCATGAGTTGGCTATCCCAGCAAGGAGCCCCTTGAATAGCCGTGAGAGGCTTCATTTTGGAGGGAGCCCTCGGGCACCTGCAGGCCTTGTGACCTAAAGGCTGAGCTTTCGTAAACACTGCCGCTGTGTGGGGGAGGGTGGCAGGTGAACGCTTGGCTTCCACACAAGAAATACAGTCTCAGAGGCACACTTGAGGCCTCTGGAGGGAAAGTGGGGTTTGCAGTTGCTGGGGACTCACCAGTGGGAAAGCTTTTCTCTCTGCTATTTGTAAGGCCTTGATACGGTATTTTGTTTTCTCTATAATGTGTCTAGACATGCATTTATCTTCTTGCTTTCTTTTTTCTTTTTGTCCTATTTGGTATTTTGTGAGATTCTTAATATGTGGATTGGTGTCTTTTAGCAGTTCTAGAAAATTCTCAGCCATGACCTCTCCCGATACCGTCTCTGCCTTGCCCTCCTCACCCTCTCCGTGGGGGCCTTGCCTGGCGAGCTCCTCCCTCTGCCCTTTCTGGGTCCTGTCAGTGGTTGCTCTCTCCTTAGCTGCGTCTGACAGGTTTGTGTTTCATTTGCTACATTTTTCATTTCAGATGTCCTGTAGGCAGCCCTGGGCTACAAACAAGATAGACTCTGCAGGTTTGTCCTTAAGTTGAATTTGTATGTAAGTTGGAACAGGTACATTTACCTGTGACCTGTAATAGCCTCTGTTGATGTGAGTCACATGTCAGATTTTTGTCACATGAGGGCTGCCTGTATTTGTTCTTTTTCAAATCAGACTGACCATTTTTAAAAATTGCCTTGCTCCTTGTACAAAGTTTCTGATGTTTTCTTTTTAAAATACTGATCATCCTTAATTCTATCTTGTTTTTGATGCTGTCCACATCTGAACTCTGAGAGTCTCCCTCAGCTCTCACTCATAGTTCTTTGTTTCTTGTTTGTTTTGTGATATCTTTCTGAACGTGAGCTTACATTTCTTAAAACTTCAGTTGTGGGAATTCCTGGATGAGGTTAAAGGTGGGCTTCTCCAGGGGCGTGTGAGGCAGGCACCCCCAACTCTGACCACTTTCTATTATTGCCTTGGGTATTTTTGATACACCCAGAGAGAATGAGCCTAGGTTATAATCCTTCCTAAGGACAGGCTTATGGTTACAGATTCTCATGGGAGGAAATGGTTTGACCTGTCTTCCCCAGACTAGTAATTTGCGTTGCAGGCCACTGGGGTAGGATGGGCATAAGGGAGGTGTTTATTCCTAGCTCCTCACTGTACTGAGGATGCACTTTCTCAGAGGCCCAGCCCCCTCTGGGCTTTGTCTCTGTCTGCTGTACTGTCAGAGGGCATTAAAACAGAAATGCAAAGTCACCACTTTGGCAAATACTGAAGGGGAGAAACTCCAGCACTCACTTCACTTTCTAAGCTCCTTTCATTAGCTCCTGGCCTCTGAGCATTGCTTTTCTTTCTTACTGTTATTTTAAAGATTGTATATTTTATTTGATCCAGCGCTTTAGTTGTTTTCAGCAGAAGCTTGCTGTAGGGATCTCGTTCACTGTATGGCTGTAGAACTCATCTTCCCTCTAGTTCCAAACAGGTTCAGAGTCAATGTGCTTTGTCCTCCCTGGTGTCCTGAGGAGGGAGCTGGGGTCAGCCCTTCCCTTGTCAGAGTTTATTTTGATTAATTTCCTCAAGGGGGTCTTAGTGTCTCCCCAAGAGACTTAATATCTTCCAAAAGCTAGCAAAAATGACATTTTCTGCCGTATCTCATATTCTCTCTGATAAATACCTCAGACGTACCTCTTTGCCAGTTCATACTGACTGTTCATTTTCATGAGCTCCACATGGTTCTAAGGATATTTTATAACCACGTACTAATGTTTAAAGTAGGGACTGTCACCTACAAAAGCTTGACATTTAAAATGTACTTGGAGTTTGCTGGGTGAAACCCTCATAAGCTGCAGGCAACCTTAGGCAGTGAGCGCTCACGAGGACCGGGACAAGAGCGTGTGCACTTGGGACCGTGAATGTCCTCCGTGGGCCTGCATCGGCCCAGCTTTTCCTGACAAATACAAGTGTTAGGGGCCTGGGCAGTAATGTAAGTTGCTGGCAGTTCCTTGGAGGAGTTTTTGAGGAAAACCTTCTTTTCTCAGCCGTGGAGTTAGAGCAGCTCACGGGTCTGCCGGTGCAGCCTCACTCACCGGCCCACTCGGCCTTCCCTGTGCAGGATGAGCAGGGATCTGGAGGAGCAGTGGGTGGGAGCAGCCACAGCCTTCAGAGCTCTAGTCTGACTTTTCCTAACCTGTATTTCACATGTCTTTAGTGTTCTGTCTGCTGAAACCTTAATAGATAGCTCCTGACAGAGCAAGTGTCCTGTTCAGACACGGTGGGAGGACACTGTGTCCGCAGCCCGGCTGCTACAGATGGTCCACACAGGAGGTGTTTAGGGGCAGCTGTTCTTTAGGATGGGTGAACCAGAGGAGGCAACTCAAAAGTGCCTTCGCGTAGAACTTCGCAGAAGGGTAAGAAGGCCAGAATTGTCTTTATCAAAGAATGTAAGGGGCCAGGCACAGTGGCTCACGCCTGTAATACTAGCATTCTGGGAGGCTGAGGCAGGTGGATTGCTCGAGCTCAGGAGTTTGAGACCAGCTTGAGTAAGAGCAAGACCCCATCTCTACTAAAAATAGAAAAACTGTCCGTATGTGGTGGTGGGTGCCTGTACTTGGGAGGCTGAGGGAGGAGGATCACTTGAGCACATGAATTTGAGGTTGCTGTAAGCTGTGACTCCACGGCACTCTACTCAGGGTGACAAAGTGAGACTCTGTCTGTTAAAAGAATGCAGGGGACGTTGTTGATGGCCCCATCCCCACCCTCAGCCAGGTCCTAGACCACCTGCTGTGTTCCTGTTGTTGAAGGTGCCTCTTGGCCTGTTGAATGCCTGAGAAGTCGGGAAGCCTGCTGGACTCTGTGATGACGTAATCTCTCTGTCTGTTTAGCCATGTGGTCCTTTTTATGTTTAGAGAAAGGCCCAGCAGCGGCTGGCTGAGCTCCCATGTGCCATGGAGGGCAGTTTGGGAGAGAGGCTGACCTACCTGACGGTTAAGCATTACTTTGAAGCCTTCCCTGTGGTTACAAGGATGTTCACAGTTTCAGTTTCCTGGTCCGTGAGAGCTACAAATGAATTTTAGTGTGAGAAGGAAACGCCCTCACGTCTCAGTGACATGCACAGCTCCACCTGTGCCACACTTGGGATAACTGTTCCCTGCTGGCCTCTGTCCTTCCTGCCTCTGGTGGACGTGTGCTCCCTTACCCCACCGCCTACATTGGTGGGCTGTAGACTGTCTGCTCTTGCTAAACAGTGAGCGTGTGCTCTCTCAACCTCCCGCACAGAATTGGTCTGTACTTTAACTATGAATATTTGTTTGCCAAATTTAGTTGTGAAGATTATCTTCTCGTTAAGCATATTTACATGATTAGATGATTTTGTAATTCGATACAGGTGTGAAAAGTGGCCTGTTGCAGATCTTCCAGAGTCATTAAGAGTTTTTGGTGCTTGCTCTCATCAGACAAACTAGGAGGTTCTGAGTTACGACAGGTGCCTTGTTAACAGCTCCTGTGAGTGCCTGTGCGGCAGTGGTGTGAATCAGGAAGTGGTCGTCCTTTACCACGGCTCTGTTTATGATGATACCAGTGACATGAGGACGAAGAAGCAGGCCAGGATTACATTTGGCTTGGACACCGTCATTGTCACAGGATGCGTTCTGTGAACATGTGACCATTTATCATCTGACTTTTGTCTCAGCCCTGTTGCTTACATGCTCTGTGTTTTGACTTATAAAAACTGTTGTAAGTATGAGGAATACCATAGGAGAAGAATGAGACCTATGGAAAAAATTAAATTATAAAGTACTGATAGCAGTAGTCATTACTGGAAATCTTGGAGCCGTCCCTGTTTTCTCTCAGGCTGGTGAGGAATCAGCTCCAATACTTGGTTTTGTTCCCGTGGCGAGTGCCCTGGAGTCCTGTCTGCAGGTGTGAAGATCCCGCTGGTCCTCACGGCAGTACCTTATGCTGCCAGCTGCCTCGGGCTCTTAGAATGAGCCTCACAGATGTTACCTGTTGATTGTGTGTGTTTGTGTCATTTTGCCCTAAAGCAGTGCATTGAGAGGGGAAAACATTTCCAGCTGTTTCTTGGGCTTTCTCGGTCCTGTACTTGCTCCAGTGGTGGCTGAGCGGGGCGCAGCCCTCAGTCCTCACGGGGTCTCTGACCAGCTTGTGTGATGGCCTTGCTGAATATGGAGTGAGGGGACTGCTGTTCCCAGCGCCCAGCAGCTCCTTGAAAATGGAACACTATCTAGAAATGGCTCTAGAAGATCTTCTGCTGCAGGCCGAGTGTTGACATCTTGTGGCCTTGCCTGTAGCTGATCACATGATTCCTTTTACACTCCTTTTCCCCTAAACCCTAGAAAGGCTGGTCTGTGTATCTGCGCTGAGTGCTCCTAGGGGCCGAATTCCATGTAAAAATGACTACAAATGAGATCTGCGTGCAGAGATGTGACTGATAAGCTCCGTGTCGCGGAACCGTACTTGTGTCATTCAGGTAGAAGCTGACAAGCCACAGATGAGGACCTGGAATAACTTGGCAGCTACTACAAAAGCCGCGTCCTATCTGTGTCATTTGGGCCAAGTGTATTTTCACTCCTTTGACTGTATTAAAATGTATTTTACTTCTTTAAATGAACCCAAACCCAGTGGTGAATCATAGACCATTTAGGGGCTGTTTAGAACAAATTTTAGTAAGAAATTTATGATAATGAATAATTGTGTACTATTTATAGTAGAAGAATAATGTTTTATAGTGTTATCTGAAGTATGGCCTTGAATATGTATTTAGAGTTTGTGATGTGCCCGCTGCCTCCGTTAGCTGTTGGGGGTCGATGTGGCCCCCCTCTTCTGCCTGTGCGTCCACCTTTCCACCTCTGCCAGTGGGAGTGACCAGGCTGCCGGGGCAGCGGGAGAGTGGGCATTCCAGCCTCACCTCAGCACGGCTGTGCTCCTCGGGTCTCTTGTGTGTTCATGGCAGACGCTCTCTGGTGTTTTCCTTGGGTCCTACCCACTCAGGCTTCTGAACCAGTCTGAGATTCTCACCTCCAGGTGTGCACCAGGAAGGTCTTGTTTCCGAAAGGTGGGGAGCTGGGAAGGTGACAGATGGGCATCTTCTGTCTGCAACAAGGAGTAGGATGAGCAGCCATGGTGAGGGGGTTTGGCAAATGCAGTTGGGGATTCAAATAGGTTCATTAAAATGGAGACCTCTGAAGGGGCTGACCCTTCAGGTTTGACATGTTACATTTATTATGTCTTGGGGTTTCTTAATTTCACATTTTGTTACATCTTAATGTTTACGTAAAAGTAGATAATACAGTTTCTTTCTATTTAAAACAAAATGAAGTTAGCTTAAGTACATGCATATCTTTTTTTTTTTTTTTGCAGTTTTTGGTCAAGGCTGGGTTTGAACCCACCACCCCCAGTATATGGGGCTGCTGCTCTACTCCTTTGAGCCACCCTCTTCTTCTATTCTTGATGTTGGTAATTCGTGTCTTTCTGTTTTCTTCTTAATCAGTCTGGTTGGAGACTTATTAGTTTTATTGACCTTATCAAATAATCAGCTTTTCTCTTCATTGATTTTCGCTAGTACTTTTTTTCTGTTCTGTTGATTTGTGTTATCTCCTTTTGTTTACATACTTTGGAGTTAGTATGATCTTCTTTTTCTGATTTCTGAAGGTAAGAATTTAGAGGATTGGGGCAGCACCTGTGGCTCAAAGGAGTAGGAGCCCTGCATTGGTCTCCAGGGAGGAGCTAAGCCTACAATTTCATCCTTCTCTTCTGAAACTTTTAAGTGTGACTTGATCTTCCTGATCTTCCAAAGAATTAAAATGCAGTTCAGTTGGCTTGTGTCACTCTCCATCCCACTCGGGTTCTAAATTCAGGCTGTTCTGGTTAAAGTTGTTACCCTCGCTGTGCTGAAGTGTTAGAAGAGTGAGCACGGGTCCGGGGGTCAGGGCGCATGCGCACCTGTGCACAGGGCGTGTGCTGGACCTGGATGTGTTGAACTGAACTCACCTGGAAAGTGGCATTCTGGGTGGAGGCGGCTGTTGGGAGCCAGTTCACTTGCACGTTGCGACCTCACTCTTGCTTTGGTGTCGTTTCAACCTCCAGCCAGTGACTTCCCATCTGAGAGCCTCAGTGTCCCCATTTGTACAACAGAGACACTGACCCCGGGCTCTATCTTGCTGGGAGAATGAGGAGTGTGGCTGGCCTGGCCAGTGTGCGGGGCACCCTCCCCCAGACCCTTTCCGCCTGCCTTTGGAGTCTTACATTTAACCATTTTAGAGTTGACCTCTGCCTTGTGATCCACAGAGCTTCCTGTGGACCCTGGAGATCCTGGATCCCTGGAGACTGGCTAGGCAAGAGCCCCAGAACAGCAAGGGCACCCCATAAACTTGACTTCAGTGTGTATGCCCCAGAGGGCAGGTCCTCTTTGGAGGGTCTTGGAGTCAGTGGGATGGCCTGCATGGGCCCATCAATGTGTGGCTTGAAGAGTGGAACTGAGCTGGAGATGTTAGCTTGGCTGGGTGCCGGCACCACAGCTTGCCCTGGGCCTATGAGCAGCTGAGGCCTGCTTCACCACGTGTTGTGAAGCAGTAGACCCTGCTGTCACTGTGGTAGAGCATGAGGACAGGAGGAGGGCACCAGGAGAGGTTCAGGACAGTGGACACAGGGTGGCAGAGCCACGTGGTCCCCAGGCCTCGGCAGAAACTGAAGCAGAGGGTAACCAGAGGGCAGCAGAGGTTGCAGAGCCTGGACATTGTTGTCACTTCTTTAATCTGCTTGGTATTCTCACACTTTGGGGCTTTCTGGGCCTATTTTCCTTGTGCTGCCCTGGTCCTCACAGGACACCCCAGGTCTCCTCCTGGCTTCTGCCTATACCACTGACCATCTGGGGACCTCCTCCGCTTGGCACTCTTCACCCCACACTGCCGTGAGCAGTGAGGGGAGACGGACTCCAAGGTAGCCCAGGCCATGCTTGCCACCTGCCCTGGGTCACTGTCTCAACAGCCTGCCTCTCGTGTGTGTGAGTCGCCTCAGTGAGTCTCCTGCAAATTTAGAACAGCATCTTGAATTTCAGGAAACTTTTTAAGTATTAAATATGCTTGAAATATCAAGGACTCAACTGCAATCTGAGAATTTTATTTCCTTTTCTTTTGAAGGAGAGGGGGGCTAATTTCCTGTGAGATTTTTATGCCACTATTATCAATATAAGCAAACCCTCTCAGAAGAAGCGCATGACATGTGTTCTCTGTGTCCATTTCCTGTCCTGATGTGGCCAGGCAGCGTCTCTGGAGCCATCAGCATTTCTGCAGGAGCCTGTAAGGGCCCTGTCATCGCTGTGACTCAGCCTGCGTGCTGAAGGAAAAGTATCTCCAGGTGAGCTGTGCACAGGGCACAGTGCGTGGAAGGGTTTCATAATATTGGAAAATGTTTCACAGAAAAAGAGACATGTCTGTGAGAGGGGAAATGATGCTAGCTGCAAAAGTAAAGCCAGAAAGCAATAATCATAAAAACACATTGTGCAGTCGCATGTGATTGAGCTAAACGTTTTAAATAATGGGCAAGATTTTCTGGAGTTGACTTGAGCATTAACTATCATTTCTGTGTTACTTTTTTTGGTGTTATTTTATTCTACTCAGAGCAAAAATAATATAGGAATTCACGGTGTCATTCTGTATAGTGTGCAAATTTCATCACTGCCAGATCCTTGAGTGTTTTCCCTATTTGCATCTGAGAGTGCTCAGCCTCAGAGAGGGCTGGAGGTTTGCTCCCCAACAGGCCAATAAGAGCAGAGGAGACAGGTCCTGGTGCAGGGTCCTCCCCACTTTCCCCTCTCCCTTCCTTCTCTCTCTGAGTGGTCTTCTGGTCTCTTTCTTCTTTACATTACTGTGTGTCTCAAGAGTGTGGATTGTCTGTGTGTCTGGATGCATTTTTATAATGCTCATCACTATTAACGTTTCCATTGCGTAGGGAAGAGCAGGGTCACGGGACAAAGCGGCAGCATCTGCAGCTGTGCTGAGCAGGTGGACCTCCCACCCTGAGGCAGGCTCCCTCGTGAGACACTGTTAACGCTGATGCTAACAGTACTCAGCTCAGTGGAGAATACTCTGAGGCCCAGTCACCAAATAAGTGGATTTAATATTGCTCACAAAGTGTCAGTTCTGCCCTTAAGGTCAGCCTCAGGAGTGAGCTTGCAAAGACACCTCACTGCTACTGGTGGGGCTGTCACCGAGCCTGTGAGGCTGCCCTTGGCTGAGGCATCACTGTGTCCTTGCAAATAGGCTGCTGGGGCAGAAGAGAGGGCTCAGAGCCTCTGGGGCACAGAGAGAGCCCTGTGGGGTTTAAACTGGCAGCAAGAAGAGAAGGGCAGGCCCTCAAGGGACCTGACACTTGTCAGAGGCCCAGGCCGGTGCCGTGGCCTTCCCACTTGCCCTGCAGCCATCTTTGCAACATTTTGGTTTGATGTGGGGCTTCTGCCTCCACCCCCAAGGCTTCTAACACTCCCTCACACCACCTGGCACTCTGTTCCTCTTTCTACCCAAGGTAGCACCATACACACCTGGCTTTTTACTTCCCTGCCTGACAGGGGAGGTAAAGCCCTGGATACCACCTGGGATTCCCTGCAGTAACCTGGCAGCAGAGCCCCCACCTGGGTGCTCTCCTTATTCCAGCATCTCAGAGGGTGGCGGCAAAGACACAGGAGCCCTGGAGGCATCACGGTGGGCACCCAGCGCCGGCACCGGCAGGGGCTCTCCCTGGACTACTTGGTCAGTCCTCACGGCAGCACTTCACACACTTCCTACACTTGTAGGAAGCCCTGCAGGAAGCTGGGTGGTCTCAGCTTTCAAGGCAAGCAATCTCTGCTTCTGTGGTAGGACCTGTCAGGTGTGCTTTTCACGCCATGAAATAGGGACTGGACTGTTGGCCCCTCCTGTGTGAGAAACACCTAGAGTGCAAAAGTGGCCTTCAGGTAGTTAGAGGTTCTGTTCCTTCCCTGATACTAGCAGGACATGAGAGTGCACGTGTGTACAAGCAACAGCTCACGGGCATGGGAAGCTGGCGTCCATCCACCCACGGTGTCTGTATATACTAGCAGGACATGGGAGTGCACGTGTGTCCAGACAACAGTTCATAGACATGGGAAGCTGGCATCCACCCACCCACAGTGTCTACATATACTAGCAGGACATGGGAGTGCACATGTGTCCAGGTAACAGCTCACAGACTGGGGAGCTGGCGTCCATCCACCCACGGTGTCTGTATATACTAGCAGGACATGGGAGTCCACGTGTGTCCAGACAACAGTTCATAGACATGGGAAGCTGGCATCCACCCACCCACGGTATCTACATATACTAGCAGGACATGGGAGTGCACGTGTGTCCAGGTAACAGCTCACAGACTGGGGAGCTGGCGTCCATCCACCCACGGTGTCTGTATATACTAGCAGGACATGGGAGTGCTCGTGTGTCCAGACAACAGCTCACAGACTGGGGAGCTGGCGTCCATCCACCCACAGTGTCTGCATATACTAGCAGGACATGGGAGTGCACGTGTGTCCAGACAACAGTTCATAGACATGGGAAGCTGGCATCCACCCACCCACGGTGTCTGTATATACTAGCAGGACATGGGAGTGCACGTGTGTCCAGACAACAGCTCACAGACTGGGGAGCTGGCGTCCATCCACCCACAGTGTCTGCATATACTAGCAGGACATGGGAGTGCACGTGTGTCCAGGTAACAGCTCACAGACTGGGGAGCTGGCGTCCATCCACCCACGGTGTCTGTATATACTAGCAGGACATGGGAGTGCACGTGTGTCCAGACAACAGCTCACGGGCATGGGGAGCTGGCGTCCATCCATCCACAGTGTCTGCATATACTAGCAGGACATGGAACTGCACGTGTGTCCAGACAACAGTTCATAGACATGGGAAGCTGGCATCCACCCACCCACGGTGTCTGTATATACTAGCAGGACATGGGAGTGCACGTGTGTCCAGACAACAGCTCACAGACTGGGGAGCTGGCGTCCATCCACCCACGGTGCCTGTATATACTAGCAGGACATGGGAGTGCACGTGTGTCCAGACAACAGCTCACGGGCATGGGGAGCTGCCATCCATCCACCCACGGTGTCTGCATATACTAGCAGGACATGGGAGTGCACGTGTGTCCAGACAACAGCTCACAGACTGGGGAGCTGGCGTCCATCCACCCACGGTGTCTGCATATACTAGCAGGACATGGGAGTGCACGTGTGTCCAGACAACAGCTCACGGGCATGGGGAGCTGGCATCCATCCACCCACGGTGTCTGCATATACTAGCAGGACATGGGAGTGCACGTGTGTCCAGACAACAGCTCACAGACTGGGGAGCTGGCGTCCATCCACCCACGGTGTCTGTATATACTAGCAGGACATGGGAGTGCACGTGTGTCCAGACAACAGCTCACGGGCATGGGGAGCTGGCATCCATCCACCCACGGTGTCTGCATATACTAGCAGGACATGGGAGTGCACGTGTGTCCAGACAACAGCTCACAGACTGGGGAGCTGGCGTCCATCCACCCACGGTGTCTGTATATACTAGCAGGACATGGGAGTGCACGTGTGTCCAGACAACAGCTCACGGGCATGGGGAGCTGGCGTCCATCCACCCACGGTGTCTGTATATACTAGCAGGACGTGGGAGTGCATGTGTGTCCAGACAACAGCTCATGAACATGGGGAACTGGCGTCCATCCACCCACGGTGTCTGCATGTACTAGCAGGGCATGGGAGTGCACGTGTGTCCAGACAACAGCTCACAGACTGGGGAGCTGGCGTCCATCCACCCACGGTGTCTGCATATACTAGCAGGACATGGGAGTGCACGTGTGTCCAGACAACAGCTCACAGACTGGGGAGCTGGCGTCCATCCACCCACAGTGTCTGTATATACTAGCAGGACATGGGAGTGCATGTGTGTCCAGACAACAGCTCATGAACATGGGGAGCTGGCATCCACCCACCCACGGTGTCTGCATGTACTAGCAGGACATGGGAGTGCACGTGTGTCCAGACAACAGCTCATGGGCATGGGGAGCTGGCGTCCATCCACTCACGGTGTCTGCATATACTAGCAGGAAATGGGAGTCCACGTGTGTCCAGACAACAGCTCATGAACATGGGGAGCTGGCGTCCATCCACCCACGGTGTCTGCATGTACTAGCAGGACATGGGAGTGCACGT
Source organism: Nycticebus coucang (assembly GCF_027406575.1). Taxonomy (NCBI): domain Eukaryota; kingdom Metazoa; phylum Chordata; class Mammalia; order Primates; family Lorisidae; genus Nycticebus; species Nycticebus coucang. Next base: position 1,428,511 of record NC_069798.1, read on the forward strand.
GTGTCCAGACAACAGCTCACAGACTGGGGAGCTGGCGTCCATCCACCCACGGTGTCTGTATATACTAGCAGGACATGGGAGTGCACGTGTGTCCAGACAACAGCTCATGAACATGGGGAGCTGGCGTCCATCCACCCACGGTGTCTGCATGTACTAGCAGGACATGGGAGTGCACGTGTGTCCAGGTAACAGCTCACAGACATGGGGAGCTGGCATCCATCCACCCACGGTTTCTGCATATACTGTGTGCTGCCGCATAGCATTTCTGCTGTTCTTTAGAGAGGCTGCGGTCTCAGCCCACTCAGATGGAAGATAGTCTGTTTGAAGCACTGTCATCCTTAGATAATATTTTCTTTCATGAAAATAATGTGTTTATCTCTTCAGTAGGAGGCTTTCTATTTTGAAATATCTCCGATAATTTAAGGTGACAAGGTGATGTTTCAAGGTGAGTCTTATCCTCAAATGTGTATCCTTAGAAGATAAGCTCTAAAGAAAAAAATTGCCTGATCATAAAATTTGCATTTAAGTCTGAAAAATGAAATCTGCCTCCATCTGTGACTCTGCCTGTGTGTCTGCAGACACCTTGCATGGTGATTTGTGGTGTCACCAGGCTCTTGCAGTCAAAATATAATAATCAGTAAGGCCATGTGGAGGCACGGTGTGTTGCTGCAGAATTGAAAGTGAGGAGAGGAAGGGGATTGGGGTCCTCTGCTGCTCCTAGAAGATAAACAATGTTAGAATGTAAACGATGTTCCCCTTTTTACTTTTACTGAATCTTGTAGCCATGTAATGAATGATCTAAGAATAGATTATAAAATAGTCAATATGTTCTAGAGCTTTAGATGGGGACAGTGTGATTCTAGCAGGGTTGTGTGTTTGGGGGCAAGGAGTTCTTCCAGTAGGAGTCTAAAGGCGTCCTGGCCAGAATGAAGGGAGTTTCTAGCAAGGCCTACAGTGAGAGCAAAGTGGCCATGCGATCCAGGAAGGCTCGTGCTGGCCTGGGTGACTCTCTCTCTTATCCCCTGGGTGTGAAGAACATGTGTCACAGGGCAGCACTCTACCTTGGCCTGAGTGGACCCCCAGAGGGGAGAGCTGTGATTCCTGTTCTCTGGAAGCTTCCAGTTAGGAAGACAGAGACTGATGTGGGAGAATCATTCGTTTAATTATGTGCTGAGCAGCCCAAACAGAAGTCCCAGGGCCCCGGTCACTTGGGCTGGGCTGCACTGGGGGCGCCTAATGAGGCCCTACACAAACACCCCTCCATCCTAAGACACAGGACACTTGTTAGCTGCATACCCAAAGTTCAGGCCAAAGGACCCTAACTCCCCAAGCCCTTCCACAGGGAATTTGCCCACCCCCTGCAGCCCCATATAAAAGTGCAGTGCCACCCCAGTGCAGGTGCCACCTTTGCCCTGCCTGAGCATCTCCACTGTGGTCTCGTCCCACCACATCTCCATTGTGGTCTCGGCACCACCACTTACACCTCTCAGGGTGGCCCTGGGCAGTGGGCCATCACTCAGAAGAAGCTTCACTCACAGAGCTTGGGTGTGGAGTGCAGCTTGGCTGCCCGCTCACAGAGCTCCCTAATTCCATCTGCTGGGCACGCTGTGCCCACTGCAGGCCGTCTACCTGCCTGCTCCTCCCTGATGTTGCTGCTTCCTCACTCTAGGGCCTGCCTTGGGCTCAGGACCAGCTTAGCCCTGGAGGCAGCAAAGAGTCGGCGAAAGTCACAGACTGATGACACCACTTCCAACTAAGGATTGAGACCTGTGTTTCATGTCCCTTCAACACAAAGACCATTAAGTGCTGAGACACTTTAGGATAACAGTGTCACAGGGAAAGGGTGTATAGTGGGAAGAAAAAGTGGCTTTAGCAGGGGCATGCTCCTGGTGTCCTGAGGATGCTCTTGCGGCTGGGACTCATCAGGACTCCTTGACCAGGCCAGGAGGTTTTAGCCCCTGCCCCTGGGGACCATCCAGACCTCTCTACTTAGAGCAGTAGTTCTCAACCTTCCTAGTGCTGTGAACCTTTAATACAGTCCAAAGGGGTCGCGACCCACAGGTTGAGAACCGCTGACTTAGAGAAATGCAGAGCTGTGGCACCAGAGGGGGTGAGAGGCTGGGAGGGTGGAAAGGGGCTCCTTTGTGGGGAGGGGCCAGCCTGTGCAAGAGGCATGCTGCCCCTCCCAGGGGACTCGGCAAGTTCCATGGGTATCCTGGAGGACCTCTGGAGAGGGTAACCTCCGTGCCAAACTGTGACAGCTGCATGATCCTTCCCTCCTCCACCTCAGTGTAGGTGGTATGGTGTGGTGGCCTGTCTGGTGGTGGTGTTCCCTGGGAGAACAAAGAACTGGATGGGAACAGTACGGGGTTTAGTGACAGTGACACCAGAGAGCCCTGGGCCTGCCCAGGGGCCCGGGCGGGGCTGGCAGGGTCTCTGGCACAGACTGCAGGGTTACATCCTGTCGCTGCCTCTGAGGTGTGTGTGGCATTCAAATATGGGCTGAAGCATGGAAGTGGTGTTCTGTCTAGAAGTGGTGTTGAATAGACGGCTGTAGGACAGACCTGCAGGTTTCTGTGACCTGGTGACTTGAGTTTATTTCCGGACGGGTTGGGCCATATCCTGACTCCAGGGCCTGCGTGGTTGGGGTGTGGTGCTGCCCCACCTTGTACATTTCCTAAGGGAGCAGGGGTGGGACACTTGTCTAAAGGGTCCACCCAGGCCCCCGATGACCTCCGGAGCCAGCCTCTTGATGTTATTGTCTCGTCTGTCAGACTTGGCAGCGAGGCACGGCTCTTTGTGCTGTAACATGCTTCGCTTCCCTGGCCCCAGGCAGGAGCCCTCTTTGCTCCCTGTGCTCTGAGGTGTAAGGGCATGCTTGGCCCTGGGCCTCAGTCCTCTAGGCTCCTAAGATGTGGCCAGTGACCCCTCCCTGGGCAGGGGCCATGGAAGGTATCCTTGGCCACAAGCTCAGACACACACACCAGGCCAAGTCCGCTAGCTGGACAGGAGAGAGCCTCGCTTGGCATGCCAGGTCCTTCTTGGTTTTATTAGATGACAGCTGCTGATTCATCCGTCAAACTTCTGAGCACTTACTGTGTGTCAAGGGTGAGGGATAAGGCGGTGATGAGAGGCAGGTTCCCCGCCCTGCTGTTCTAGCGACCAACGTCAGGCACAGGGCTCTTGTTGGAATAAATTTGTGTGTATTAATCTGCACAAAGATGTTTTTCTCACTACAAATGATTTTGCAGACTGAAAACCTGATCGCTTAATGAATTTCTGGTCCCTAACTATTGTCAAACAATTCTTTAACTCCCCATTATTTACTTTGAAGAACAAGAAAGATGGAGAAAATGACATTGAGATTAGCAGATTTGGGGATTAGAGAGTGTTTTAGGAGAAAGGCATGAATTGTGAAAAAAGTGGAAAGAGGATTTACATTTAGCTTATGATCTCAATTTTTCACATAAACCATAGCAGTTTTTGCTATGCCTGGCAAGAATTTGGTTTTAAATATCTGTGTTTAATTTAAATATTAATTTTATTTATGAATGATACCCCAGTTCCCTTTACTTCCGACACTTTGGAAGTGACTGTGTGTGAGCTGTGTCGTAGAGACTGGTCCATGTGCCCACAGTGCTCTGCTGGGGCTTAAAACACAGTGATCTGTGTCTGTCAGTGGAGGGGAGGGCGGCTGATAGGCAGGTGATGGATGGCTAGGCATTTTCGAATTGAGGCTAATGGCCCACCTCGTTACGTGAATCACGTTCTATTTGGGGAATTAAAGGGAGTTCTGAGTTTCTCTGCTGCACACGATGTGATTTCACCTCGCCATAAAGGCCTGAGGGAACTTGCCTGGCTCTCTCACTTGACAAAAGGCAAAGTGGAATGATAAGACTGCATGGACGTTCAGTGCAGTTTTAAAGTGCCTGAGTGTGAAGAGGTGGCGGAGCTGTTCCCTTCCTGTTCAGTTCCCCGCAGTAATCTTGGGGTGTGTCTCTTGGCCCGCCCGCTGTCTGCCTTCTGATGCTGCCTGTGAACTGTCAGAACCGGCCGTATTCTTCTCATTTCTGCCATGGAACCCCCCGGTGGTTTTGTGTTTTGTCACTTCTGTTAGATTTTACAGACTGCTGTTTCAAGGCGGTCTTACCTGAGCGCCCTGCAGCCCTTTCTCTTCTTCAATGTGGCATCCACATGGCTGTGCCCACAACTGTTTTTAGCAGGTGGTCAGCTCCCTGCAGCTCGTACGTGTTTGGTGTTTGGGCTTCTTGGTGATGCTCTACATGGGTCCAATTTTATCTTCAGAACACTGGCTAGACTTTTAATGGGACCCGTCATAAATCACCCTGTAAATAAAAACGTTTTTTCCTCATAAACATAAACGTTATCTGCAGTTTGGTGGAACGTCCCTTGGAACAGCAGGGCTTCAAGCAGGAAGAATAGGCAGCGCCCTCTCTCTTGAACGTCTGGCAGCCCCAGGTGGTCTGGGCTGGAGTCTGACCCCAGCCCTGCCTGGCCAGGTCCTCGGGAACTAAACGGAAGGAGTGCTATCTCATTTAGGGCTCGGGTTTGGTGGGCCCTCGCCCCTGTTAGTCATGTCGGCCCTTTTAAGGAGATAGGAGACAGACAAACGCCTGTGGGGAGACCACAACAAGCCCATCTGTCCCCGGAACACTCCGAAAGCCTCCCTCAGAGGGTGATTTCCTTTGCCGTGGACCATGAGACCATCCCAACCACCACCCTCACCAGGCCAGCCAAGCCTGTGTCCTGTTTGCCATGGACAGAGCTCTGGCTCCTGTGAGAGTTCCCGGTATAGGCAGGGGCACAGAGCTCCTGGCAAGCAGAGGTCTGGGTGACTGGCCGTGGGTCTGCAGGCCTGACAGGGGTCCTGCCTCCTGTCTGCTCTGGCTCCTTTCCCACGTCCTCTGGATTGCAGCCAGGTTTTTTTTTTTTCTTTCTTTCGTTTTTTTTTTATTGTTAAATCATAGCTGTGTACATTAGTGCAATCAAGGGGTACAATGTGCTGGTTTCATATACAATCTGAAATATTCTCATCAAACTGTTCAACATAGCCTTCATGGCATTTTCTTAGTTATTGGATGTAGACATTTGTATTCTGCCTTTAGTAATTGCTACGTTATGGAAGAAGCCCAAGTGCCCATCGACCCACAAATGGACTAGCAAATTGTGGTACATGTATACCATGGAATATTATGCAGCCTTAAAGAAAAACGGAGACTTTACCTCTTTCATGCGTACATGGATGGAGATGGAACATATTCTTCTTAGCAAAGTATCTCAGGAATGGAAGAAAAAGTATCCAATGTACTCAGCCCTACTATGAAGCTAAATTATAGCTTTCACATGAAGGCTGTAACCCAACTATAGCACAAGAATATGGGGAAAGGGCCAAGGAAGGGGAAGGGATGGGGGAGGTTAGGGTGGAGGGAGGACAATGGGTGGGGCCACACCCATGGTGCATCTTAGAATGGGTGCAGCCAGGTTTTGTTGCTGGCTCAGCCACATCGAATCCTTCGCTTCGTTCTCCCTCCAGCCCTGTATCCCCTCTTGTCTGGGTCGGTGCAGTGTCTTCCAGCTGACAAATAAATATTCACAGTCTATTAATGAAATGATGCGCAGACCACCTGGGAACACAGTACTTCACGGGTAAACAGCAATTGCCTCTGTTTTCTTAGCACGCATCGTCCATGTTTCAAGACACATGTGCTCAGTGCTTTAGTTGTTTTCTCTGAGACCTACTGCAGGAAGTCCCAGGAGCACAGTGGGTGGTGAGCGTGTCCGTTTCATGTTGGCTTTGCTCACGCCTGGTGTCTGTGTGTGGCTGTGCAGCAGTTCTGGGCACGCGTCATCGAGGTAGATGTCACAGGCTGTGCAGTCACTAGTTGAGCACCTTGATGAGTCTTGGTAAGTGTCCACAGCCGTGTAGTCTGTGCTGCAGGCAAGCTAAAGAAGGATCTCTTCACCCTGGAAAGTTGGCTAATGCGCCTTTGTACCCAGTCCCAGCCCGATGCCAGGCTCCCGGTCACCTCTCATCTGTCACTCTACTTTTTCCTCCTCTGGGATATGACAGAAACGGAAGTTTTGGTATTGCTTCCTTCACTTCGGTGACGTTCTGAGATTCATCCCTAGAACAGCCTCAGCAGTTCACTCCATTTTCCTGCTGAGAAGTGTTCTAAGGTATAGATACACCATAACTTGTTTTTCATCATCAGTTGATGAACATTTTAAGTGTTTTCCGTTTGGGGCCATTACAAATAATATTCCTATCAATATTCACATAGAAGTCTTCCTGTGGGCATATATTTTTGTTTCTCCTTGTTAAATACCAAGAGTTGACAAGCCAGCTCATATGATACATTGTGTTTAATTTATTATTATTATTTTTTCTTTTTTTTTTTTTTATTGTTGGGGATTCATTGAGGGTACAATAAGCCAGGTTACACTGATTGCAATTGTTAGGTAAAGTCCCTCTTGCAATCATGTCTTGCCCCCATAAAGTGTGACACACACCAAGGCCCCACCCACCTCCCTCCGTCCCTCTTTCTGTTCCCCCCCCATAACCATAATTGTCATTAATTGTCCTCAATTGAGTACATAGGATTTATGCTTCTCCATTCTTGTGTTTAATTTAAAAGATAGGGCCAGACTGTTTTTCTTTTTTTTTTTGCAGTTTTTTTTGGCTGGGACTGGGTTTGAACCCACAACCTCCGGCATATGGGGTCAGCGCCCTACCCCTTTGAGCCACAGGCTGTTTTTCAAAGTGGCTGTACCATTTTGTATTCCAGTGAATGAGGATTATGACTGTGCCACAATCTTGCCCAGACCTGGTATTGTCAGTCTTCTACCTTCTGTACAGCACAGCTTGTTGTTTCAATGTGCATTTCCCTGTGACAAGTGCCCTTGAGAAGTCTCTTTACCTGCTGATTAGTTATTTGCTGTATTTACATCTGTGATGTGTTCGTTTAAATCTCTTGGCCTATTTTTTTCTTGAACTGTCTTTTTGTTGTTTGATTTGTAAGAAAGCTGTATATGTTTTGGATATGAGTTTTTGTCAGATATACATATATTTTGCAAATGTTTAGGTCATTAAACACTGCCTATGAAGAAAAAACTATAAAGAAAAGAAAAAATATGTTTTTTCCTAGTTTTTGGCTTGCTTTTTGTTTTCTTAGCTTTGTTTGAAAGATGAAGAACTTCTTAGTTGTACGAGGTCTATTTTATAATTTTTTCTTACTACTTCTTAGAATGTGGGTTTGTGTCCTTTATAAAAAACCTTTGCCCAACCTAATATCACCAAGTTTTCTCTCTTATGTTTTTCTGCTATAAGTTGAATAATTTGAGATTTTATGTTTAGTTCTACAATCCTATCAAGTTAATTTGAGGGTATGAGGTGAGTTAAGAGTCAGGTTCACTTTTTTTCCGTGGAGATACAATTGTTTCAGCACCATTGGGTAAGAGAGCTCTTTCCCCCCGTTGAATTGCCATGGTACTTTTCTTTTTTCTTTCTTTTTTTTAATTAGGTCCTAAACACATAGATCATGTATACATTAATGCATTTATGGGGTACAATGTGCTGATTTCATATACAATTTGGAATGCTTACATCACACTGGTTAATATATCCCTCACCGCATTTACTTAATTATTGTGTTAAGACATTTATACTCTAAACTTAGTAGATCCTACCCGTAGCCTTGCAATATGCACCATAGGTGTGGCCCCACTATTCACCCTCCCTATGGTACTTTTCTTGAAGATTAACGGATTATATAAGGTTGGGTCTATTTTTGGAGTCTATTGTGTTTCATTGCACTATACTATATTCCTATCCTTATACTATACTCTCTTAAGTTCTGTACAGTATCAGTTTAAGGATGTATTCTCTATATGTTTGTAAGAAATTTTTGTTAAGCTTTACAGGAAGTCTTGAATTAGGTAGTGTAAGCCTTCCAAACTTAGCCTTTTCCAAGACCGTTTTAGCTTTAGATTCTTTCCTTTCTATATAAATTATAAACTTAGCTCACCAATTGGTTCAAAAAAGCATGCTAGAATTTTAATGGCAATTGCACTGAAGTCAAAGATTAGTTTGGGAAGTTTGCCATCTTAATAATGTTGAACCTTCCATTTCATTGACATGGTATATCTCTCCCTATAATAAGGTCTTTGATTTTTCTTTGTAGAGTTTTATAATTTTCAGTGTACAGGTCACACATATCTTCCATTAAATTTATTCCTAAGGGTTTATGCTCTTATAAATGGAAGACTTTTAAAATTTTCTTTTTTTCCTCTTTTTTTAAGTATGTATGCTAATTATTTTTATTTTTATTTATTTATTTAGTCATTTGTACATAGATCATGAATACATTTATACCATTATGGGATTCAATGTGTTGATTATTTGTACAAATTGGAGTGCTTACATCCTACGAATCAACATAGCCTTTATTTCATTTACCCAATTACAGTGTTAAGACATATGTGTTCTACACCTGATAGATCCAACTTGTACTTGCAATGTGCTCCATAGGTGTGGTCCTCCTATTAACCCTCCCTCTGTCGACCCACCGTTCCTTCCCCTCTCCTTCCCCTTCCCTCCTTCATCCTAGGCTATAGTTGTGTTTCATATTTCATACGCAAGTGTGAGTGATTATAAATTGGTTTCCCAGTAGCACTGAGTACATTGGATATTTTTTTTTCCATTCCTGAGATACTTTACTAAGAAGAATATTTAGTTTCAAGTAATATGATTGATGTTTGTACATTAATCTTGTATCCTGTGTCCTTGTTAAATTCATTCCTTTGTTCTAGCAGCTCTCTTCCGATTCTGCAGGGTTTTCTCTGTATGAAATCATATCTTCCACACGAAGATAACTGTTTTGCATCTTCATTTTCAACCTGCCTTTATCTTTTTCTTGCTTTACTGCATTGCCCAGAACCTTCAGTACAAAGTCGAACAAAAATAGCAAAGAACAGAACTTCCTTGCCTGTTCCTAATCTTAGGTAGAAAGCATGAGCCTTTCATGACTTAGTATATTAGCTGTGTGTTTTCTGTAGATGCTTTTAATAGGTGAGGAATTCCCTTCTATTCCTCTTTTGCTGGTAGTTTTTATAGTGAATGTAAGTTGAAATTTTATTTGTCACATATAATTTCTGCAGCTGTATTTAAATGATCACATGGATTTAAAAAATATTTATTCTATAGTTATGATGAATTACATAGATTGTTTTTTCAGATATTAAATCATCTTAGATTCTTGAGATAAATTTCATTTAGCCATGATGTATTATTTCTTTTATATATAGTTAGATTCTATTTGCTAAAATTTTGCTGAAGATTTTTGCATCTGGGTTCATGAGAGATACTGGCTTATTGTTTTTTCTTTGTTGTAATGTGTTTATCTGATTTGATATCAGAGTAATATTGGCTTCATAAAAGGAATTGAGAAATGGTCTTTCTTCTTCTATTTTCTGAAATAATTTGGGTAAGATTGGTAGTAAGTCATGCATCACTTAAAGATGGAGATGTGTTTTGAGAAATGTGTGCTTAGGTGACTTTGTCCTGTGTGAACATCACAGAGGGTACTTCACAAGCTCAGGGTGCAGCCTGCCACATGCCCTGCTGTGGGCCAGCCTGCTGCCCCCTGCCACACACCCCGCTGTGTGGGCCGGCCTGCTGCCCCCTGCTACATGCCCTGCTGTGGGCTGGCCTGCTGCCCCTGCCCATGCCCTGCTGTCGGTTGGCCTGCTGCCCCTGCCCATGCCCTGCTGTGGGTTGGCCTGCTGCCCCTGCCACACACCCCACTGTGTGGGCCGGCCTGCTGCCCCCTGGGTTCGAACCTGCCACCTCTGGCATATAGGGCCGGTGCCCTACTCATTTGAGCCACAGGCACCGCCCTCTTCTTTTATTCTTGATGTTGGTAATTTGTGTCTTTCTGTTTTCTTCTTGATCAGTCTGGAGACTTATCAGTTTTATTGACCTTATCAAACAACCAGATTTTCTCTTCATTGATTTTCATTAGGGCTTTTTTTCTGTTCTGTTGATTTGTGTTATCTCCTTTTCTTTACTTTCTTTGGAGTTAGTATGATCTTCTTTTTCTGATTTCTGAAGGTAAGAATTTAGAGAATTGATTTTATATCATTCTTCTTTACTAATACAAGCATTTAAAGCTATAGACATCTCTCTAAGACTGATTTAACTGTATCTCACAAATTTTGAACTGTTTTATTTTTGCCATTAAATTAAAATATTTTCTAATTTCCCTTATACTTTTTGTTTGACTCATGTATTATTTAGAAGTGGGTTGTTTATTTTCCAGATACCTGGGCATTTCCTAGTTATCTTAATATTGTTAATTTTTAATTTCAGTTCTGTGGAAGTTGTTGTAGACTTTGTATGATTCCCATCATTAAAATTAATTGCAGCTTGTTAGAAAACAAGCTGGCCTTGCATGCGGTTTATTCACATACACTTGAAAAGAATATCTGTTATGCTGTTCTTAGGTGTAATGCCTTTGTAAGTCCTAGTGGTTGACAGCATTTCTCTTATCTTTTATGTCTTTGCTGATTTTTTTTTTGAGACAGAGTCTCACTCTGTCACCCTAGGTAGAGTATTGTGGCGTCATAGCTTACAGCAACCTCAGACTCTTGGGCTCAAGTGATCCTCCTGCTTCAGCCTCCTGAGTAGCTGGGACGGCAGGCGTACACCTCCCACGCCAGCTATTTTTTTCTATTTTCAGTAGAGGTGGGGTCTCGCTCTCTTTCAGGCTGGTCTTGAATTCCTGAGCTTAAGCAATCCACCTGTCTCAGCTTCCCAGAATGCTAGATTACAGGGGCGAGCCACTGCCTTCGGCCTGTCTTTGCTGATTTAAAAATATATATATTATTACTAGTCTAGAGATCAACAAGTGACAGGGTGTGAGCTAAATCTATCCCACTGGCTATTTTAATAAAGGAAGTTTTATTGGAACACAGTTATCCCTTGCCTTCTACCTATGCTGTGGATGGTTCTGCAGGCCAGAAGCAGAGCTGGACAGCTGCCAGCAACCCTGGTACGCCAGTGTGCCAGGTTTACAGAACCCCCAGCAGCTTTTGAAGGGGGAGTAAAATCTCTGTGGTTGGACTTGCCTGTTTCCCCCACTGATTCTGTCTGTTTTGTGCTGGGTATGTCGATGCTGTCTGGGGGCCCTGACACATTCACAGCTGCCTCAGTTTCCTGACATTGCCTCTTTCATCACAGTTCAGTGTCCCTTCTTATCCAGAGTAATACTTTTGTCACAAAATGGGTGGTATTTGATATTAATGTTGCTAGGCCAACTGCCTTGTGCTTACTGTTCCCACTGTGTGCCATCTTCAATTAATGCATTTTTAGCCTGTGTCTTTATATTTTAAACATGTCTCATAGAAACAATGCTGGGACTTGTATTATTATTTTTTTATTTGTTGTGAAAATTCCTTCCTTTTAGTTGGTGTGTGGACTCCATGAATGTCCCCATAACTTTTGGAGTGACCAGCCAGCCCCTCTCTCATCAGTCTTTGCTGCAAGGTTGATGAAACGTCACTTTGCTTCCTGTTCTAAGGAAGCCTGTGGTCTCTCAATGGCTGTTTGCCTTCATTAAGGTATTTTTAAAATTTCTGAACATTAAAGAATTGGACGAGGTATAGATGAAAGTAAAAAGTGTCAGAGAAGCAGAGATAAACTCTGGCTAGAAACCAAGGAGCCTGCAGCTCAGCAGGGGGTCAAGGTGACACACCACAGCCACCAGCATGTCAGGCAGCTGGGTCAGTCCTCCGACTGTCACAGTCTGGGCATTGGGGAATTCAGCATCTGTCGCCTTGATCACACATTCATCCTTAGTCCCCTCATCTGTGAAGTGGGGGTAATAATACTTTTATGCCTATCTCTTATCAAAATAATGTGTAAGTAGTTCTCTACGGTGCATCTTACAAGGGTACATGTGAAACTTACTAAATGTAGAATATAAATGTCTTAACACAATAACTAAGAAAATGCCACGAAGGCTATGTTAACCAGTGTGATGAAAATATTTCAAATTGTATATAAAACCAGCACATTGTGCCCTGTGATTGCATTAATGTACACAGCTACGATTTAATTAAAAAAATAATAATGCGTAGGTAGTTCTGCATATCACAAAGTACCATTAAAGAATCATTTTAAAGAATGGGATGGTGTAATGTCAGTGAGAGGAAAAGGCAGATTTTAATTTTCTTAGATATAAAGAGCATCATTTAAAATTATGATCTGGGCCAGGCTCAGTGGCTCACACCTGTAATCCTAGACTCTGGGCGGCTGAGACAGGAGGATCCCTTGAGCTTAGGAGTTCAAGACCAGCCTCAGCACCAGCAGAACCCCATCTCTACTGAAAATAGAAAAATCAGCGGGGCGTTATGATGAATGTAGTCCCAGCTACTCAGGAGGCTGAGGGAGAAGGTTCACCTGAGCCCAGGAATTGGAGGCTGCATTGAGCTCTCGTGACACCACTGCACTCTGCACTCCAGTCCAGGTGACAGAGTGAGACTCTGTCTCAAAGAAAACAAACAAAAAAACAAAAAAAGCCCCAAGTAGACAAATAAAAATTTGAAAAATAAAACAAGACTGTGGATTGTGATCTCTATGACTCTTTTACTGTCACTGTGAAATGCCTTCTTCAGGGAAGTTTGTCTCCAATTGGGATTTAAGGTTCTTGGGTTTATCTGCTTAATGAATTCTCTGAAGGAAGGATGACTGATCTTTTTCTTATTTGTCCCTAGAAAGGAGATTGAGGCCAGGGTCTTTGCACCTCTTTGGTTCTTAATGAGAAATTAAGTTCCTTTGGCGAAACTTTTGATTTTGGCTTTAGTTCCTTTACTTTCATTACAAAGAAAAAACAGATGTGGTTTCTGCCAAATGCTCTTTTTCTCCGAGTGAAGTGATTGCTCTTATGGGTTTGTTGGTGCAATGAAAGCTTGTTGGGAAATCACGTTTATGCCTTCCCAACAACACTATTCTGGAGCCTCTGGGGAGACATGGGGTCTCGGAAGTGGTTGTGGAGTCCCTGATGTCATGGGACAGCCTGGTTTGAAGACTGATTGACTGGAAGGGGATTTATTAGGGCAGTTTTTTAGTCTCGAAATGTAGCTCAATTTCATTTTGTTTTCTTTGCATAGAAAAAGAGCTGTATGAAGATGGAGCCAGAATGTGAAGTGCTAGTATTTCCATTTGCCATGGGAAAAACACTTGTAAGGTCCTCTTGACTTTGGGTCTTTCACCGCAGAAATCTCCTGAGTACCTATCACACCGAAACATATTTTCTACCCCTTTTGCCTCCTTAAAGATAGTCTGTATTCCCAGAAGAAACAGAGCTCCTGAATAGGCCAATTTCAAGCACTGAGATCAAAGAAACAATTAAAAATCTCCCAACAAAAAAATGCCCTGGTCCAGATGGCTTTACATCAGAATTCTATCAAACCTTCAAAGAAGAGTTTATTCCCATACTGCAGAAATTATTCCACAAAATTGAGGAGGAAGGAATCTTCCCCAACACATTCTAGAAAGCAAACATCACCCTGATACCAAAACCAGAAAAGACCCAACTAAAAAAGAGAACTTCAGACCAATTTCACTAATGAATATAGATGCAAAAATTCTCACCAAAATCTTAGCCAATAGATTACAGCTTATCAAAAAAGTCATACATCATGATCAAGTAGGTTTCATCCCAGGGACGCAAGGCTGATTTAACATGTACAAGTCCATAAAAGTTATTCACTATATCAACAGAAGCAAAAATAAAGACCATATGATCCTCTCAATAGATGCAGAAAAAGCATTCGATAAAATCCAGCATCCTTTTCTAATTAGCACACTGAGGAGTATAGGCATAGGTGGCACATTTCTTAAACTGATTGAAGCTATCTATGACAAACCCACAGCTAATATCTTACTGAATGGAGTAAAACTGAAAGCTTTTCCTCTTAGAACTGGAACCAGACAAGTGTCCTCTGTCACCACTATTCAACATAGTGGTGGAAGTTCTAGCCAATATAATTAGGCAAGACAAGGAAATAAAGGGAATCCAAATGGGAGCAGAGGAGGTCAAACTCTCCCTCTTTGCTGATGACATTATCTTATACTTAGAGAATCCCAAAGACTCAACCACAAGACTCCTAGAAGTCATAAAAAAATACAGTAATGTCTTAGGATATAAAATCAATGTCCACAAGTTAGTAGCCTTTGTATGCGTCAATAACAGCCAAGATGAGAGGCTAATTAAGGACAGAACTCCCTTCACCATAGTTTTAAAGAAAATGAAATACCTAGGAATATACCTAACAAAAGAGGTGAAGGACCTCTATAAAGAAAATTATGAAAGCCTAAGAAAGGAAATAGTGGAGGATATTAACAAATGTAAGAACATACCATGCTCATGGCTGGGAAGAATCAAGATTGTTAAAATGTCTATACTTCCCAAAGCAATTTACTGATTCAATGCCATCCCTATTAAAGTACCAACATCGTACTTTCAAGACTTGGAAAAAAGGATTCTGCATTTTATATGGAACCAGAAAAAAAACCTGTATAGCTAAAGCAGTTCTTATTAATAAAAATGAAGCCAGGGACATCAGTATACCAGATCTTAGGCTGTACTACAAGGCCATAGTGATCAAGACTGCATTGTACTGGCACAAAAATAGAGACATAGACATTTGGAATTGAATAGAAACCCAGGAAATAAAACTTACAACTTACAACCACCTAATCTTTGATAAACCAAACAGAACATACACTGGGGGAAAGACTTCCTATTCAATAAATGGTACTGGGAGAACTGGATATCCACATGCAAAAAACTGAAACTGGACCCGCACCTCTCTCCACTCACAAAAATTGATTCAAGATGGATAAAGGACTTAAATTTAAGGCATGAAACGATAAAAATCCTCAAAGAGGCAGCACTTGTGGCTCAAAGGAGTAGGGTGCCGGCCCCATATGCCAGAGGTGGTGGGTTCAAACACAGCCCCAGCCAAAAACGGCAAAGAAATAAAAATAAAAAATAAATAAATAAATAAATAAAATTCCCCTTTAAAAAAAAAAATCCTCAAAGACAGCATAGGAAAAACACTGGAAGATATCGGCCTGTGGAAACACTTTATGAAGAAGACTGCCATGGCAATTGCCTTAACAATCAATATACACAAATGGGACTTAATTAAACTGAAAAGCTTCTGTACAGCCAGGGAGACAACAACCAAAGCAAATAGACAACCTACACAATGGGAAAGGATATTTGCATATTTTGAATCAGACAAAAGCTTGATAACTAGGATCTATAGAGAACTCAAATTAATCCACATGAAAAAGCCAATAATCCCATATATCAATTGGGAAGAGAGATGAACAAAACCTTCTCTCAAGAAGACAGACAAATGGCTAGCGAACATATATAAAAATGCTCATTATCTTTAATTATTAGAAAAATGCAAATCAAAACCACCCTGAGATACCATCTAACCCCAGCAAGAATGGCCCACATCACAAAATCTCAAAACTGCCGATGCTGGCATGGATGTGGAGAGAAGGGAACACTTTTACACTGCTGGTGGGACTGCAAACTAATACAACCTTTTTGGAAGGAAGTATGGAGAAACCTCAAAGCACTCAAGCTAGACCTCCCATTTGATCCTGCAATCCCATTACTGGGCATCTACCCAGAAGGAAAAAAATCCTTTTATCATAAGGACACTTGTACTAGACTGTTTATCACAGCTCAATTTACAATCGCCAAAATGTAAAAACAGCCTAAATGCCCACCAACCCAGGAATGGATTAACAAGCTGTGGTATATAAATACCATGGAATACTATTCAGCCATTAAAAAAAAGGAAGACTTTACATCCTTCGTATTAACCTGGATGGAAGTGGAACAGATTATTCTTAGTAAAGCATCACAAGAAAGGAGAAGCAAGAATCCTATGTATTCAGTCTTGGTTTGATGACAGTTAATGACTCGGTAGGGGGTGGGGTAAGGGAAGAGCAGAGAGAAGGAAGGAGGGAAGGGGTGAGTCTCAGTGTGTGACATATCTTGTACCCTCCATGAATCCCCAACAATAAAGTTTTCAGATAAAAAAAAGATAGTCTGTACTACCCCCCACACCTATTCAGTGCTCACCACTGCTGTATTTGAGTTTTCTTCTTTGCTCAGATGGGAAAAACAAGTGAAACGGGTATCATGACAGCTTGGTCTTGGTGGGGGAAAGAAGTCACACCAGGAATTTGTGGGACTGACATAGGATTGATGTTTGCGTATTTTCTCAGTTGCATCCTGGATTAAGTACATTCAATAGGCAAAGAATTCACTATCTGATTATAGTTCTTATTTCAAAAAGGAAACTCCCAGGGCATGGGAAGGCAGTACAACAGTCCCACACTGGGAGGAAGGGACAGGTGTTGTGCCCTGGCTGGCTGTGGCCACCTGGCCTTGAGCACCACTGTCAGCCTGCTGGGTAGGCCTGGAGGTCCTGACACCCTGGGCCTGGGACAGACACAATGGTAGGGCCTCCACAGGCTGCTTCTCCTTCTGGCCCGAGGACATGAGTAACATAATATATTCCAAAATTATATGGCCAGCTGCCAGCCACGTTGGATGGAACAGGGTTGTTTGTTTATTGTTTTTGTACCAAATCCGTTTTATCTGTTTATCTTTTGTTAAAAATACAAATTAAAGAAAAAACTGGTAAGATATGGGCCAAGAAATTGAGATCTTCATAATTCTTTGGTCTCTAAGACAAAGTATATTTGTCTGAAATTAAGTGGACACACTTAATTAATTAAATTTAATTTATTATTAAATTAATAAACCCAAGGGTTTGATGCTGGTAAAGGCACTGATGTTTGCAGATGTCTGCAGTTGTTTAAGGGCAAAGCCCACAGAGACAAAGTGCCAGGACTTGTATTTCTCTCTGGCAGAAATGGGCCTTCCTATACCGCCTCCATTCCTGTCAATGGCACTTGTGACTGGCAGAGTTTCTGAAAGATGTTCAGGACTGCTGAGAGCTAGAGGTTGTTTCTGCTGTGAGGCACTAGTGCTAGATATATTTACAGCCGTATTAGAGACGTCAGTGGGGGCTCTACTGTGGTTAATTATTAGTCTGCTTCCACAGCTGCTGGCTGGAATTAAAATACTCTGTCTAGTGTGATTCGCAGGAGCGTTATAAACTGCTTCAGATAGTGATGAGCAGGAGGAAAGCTGACTTGAAGGAGATCCCTCACGTCAGCTGCAGCGTGTTGGGAGAACAGTCTCGTGTCATTCACGCTGATGGTGCCTGTGGACAGTGGTTTGCAAGATGCAAGGCTCTCTTGGTGTCCCAGCCACATTTTGTCCTCATTTCTTCTGGAGTTTCTGGGACGTCGGCCTGCGTTGGTCCTTCGGAGTCTGTTAACACCTGAACATGGGGACTAGGCAAACCAGAGCCTGCCCTCCCTGTGGGCACTGCCCTCTGTCGTGAGGGGAGGCTGAAGGGAGGTTGCTGAGGCTGTCCCAGGCCTCCAGATTCAGTCTGACCTCAACAAGGCATTCCCACTAGGAGTATGGGGGTACCATTTTGGAAGATGCTGAGAACATGTAACAAAATGGAAAATGGGTATACCACTCTACCCAGCAGTTCAGACTAATGCACGGGGATAAGTACTTAAAGATGCTCATTGCAACAGTGAAAAATGTCTCACTTTAAGTTGCTCATTTTAGTACTGAAAATTTGGACCTGTGCCTCTGTAGTCCCAGCTACGTGGGAGGCTGAGGCACTTGGATCACTTGAGCCCAAGAGTTTGAGGTTGCTGTGAGATATGACACCACAGCACTCTACCAGGGAGACAGAGTGAGACTCTGTCTCAAAAAAAAAGAGAGAGACAGAGAGTGAGAGAAAATTAATAGAAAGAGATTTACCACATACTATTATGTGAAAAAAAGTCAGTGAGAACCATATGATCATTTATGTCAAAAAGTGACTGGCTCATGCCTATAATCCCAGCCTTTTGGGAGGCTCAGGCCAGGAATTCAAGACCAGCCTGGGCAACGTAGTGAGACCTCGCCTCTACAAAAAATAATTGTGGTGGGCACCTGTAGTCCGAGCTGCCGGGGAGGCTGAGGCAGGAGGATCACTTGAGCCCAGGTATTGAAGGCTGTAGTGAGCTGTTGTGGTGCCAGGGCACTCTAGCCTGGGCAACAGAAGGAGACCCTGTCTAGAAGAAAAAAGCAAAGGTGCACACACTCGTAACAGAGAACTGGAACGATAATGTGAAGAGTGGTTTTCTCAAGTGGTGGGATTCCCAGGTTCCCTTTTGAAATGTGAGCTTAAAACTAACCCGGCACTTCTTACTGAGAGGCTGTTGGGCAGTCTGCTTACTGTGAGTTAGTGCTGCACACACTTGCTGGCAGGACCACGCCGTGGTCACGCGATGCTCTCGCTCTGTGAGCTGTGGGCTGCCTTTGGCCTTGCCTGAGGCGAGGTCTAAGCGCCCTGAATGTGATCTGTGGGGATCACCTTGAACACCAGTTCACAGGCAGGACAGCAGCACTGCTCTTTCTGTGGAGCTGTTGTGTAACTTACGTTGGAGATTCAGTTAGTGGTTTTAAAAGTTGGGTCAATTTAGAGAATGAGCCAGTGTGTTTTGGGGAGAGAGGTTGTTTAACCTCCACTCTGGACAATAAATATTTGGCTGTTGTGTAATCTTGGGGCACACGGTCACCTCCCTGGCCTGGCATCTCAGCCCTCCCTGTGCCCCTGGTGCTGCACCTGCCCTCTCCTCTCCCCAGTGCACCCTGCTGCCTGGCAGGTCAGTGTCCCCTCTCTGATGAAGCCTCCCCAGCCTCCATCAGGACCTCCATCCTCCCCACCCGCTCTCCGCAGAGCTGTGGGGGTCTCTCTGCCGTCCTGAGCACACTCGGCAGGGGTGGACACCATCCCTCTGGGGCAGTGCGTGGGGATGGTGGGGGAGCGGGAAGGGAGGTGTTCGGGACACTGCAGTGCTCTCCTCTCTTCTTGTTCCGTTTCCTTCCTTGGAAGTCCTCCTGGTGTTTTTAAACAAATCCTTTCTCTCAGTTTGTCCCCCTGCAGTGGGGGCTGTGTATACCAGGAGAAGGAAACAGGGGTATCCCGTCTGCCTGTCCCCCCTCCTAGTCTTCCTAATGTTTTCCTGTTCTTGATGCTGCCTGGTTGCCCAGGTGTCAGGAGAGCCATCTCTCTGTGTAAACATAGTAGGCACGGGACAGCCAGCTCCCGCAGCCTCACTGTGCCTGGAGCAGCTGGGAGGGCACCACCAGGGAGGCGAGCCAGGTGCCCACTTCTCTTTCTAAGGGTTGATTTAAATGGCTCTTCTGACACAGCTCTGCCAGCTAAACCTACGTCTTCCCCTGAAAGCCGCCTGATGTGGGCAGCAAGTGCTGGGAGGAGTGGCCAGCTTTCTGTGTCCTTTACACTGCCCAGGCCAAGTGCAGCCTCTGAATGGGCTGAAGCGGAAGGCGTCCAGCTCCAGGCCCTGGGACTGTCTTCACTTGGTCTTTGCTGCTCCTCCTTCTGGGCGACGGGGCACACGGGAGCCCCCTGGTGTTGCATTGTCCTGAGCCCTGGGACCATCTGGCTCTGGCCTGTATAGTTTTTTCTAGTTATGTTGATTTCCGTTACTGAAGAGCGTGTTGGCGGTGGGACGAGAGACACAGAAGTGTGCGTTTTGTGGTCTCCATGGCTGTAGAACCCCAAAGGAGGTTTGACAAACTGAATTGAAGCATCATTCAATTGGGGATAATCTGCACTGTTGCATTATTGCTAAAATTAGCGTTATCATCTATTCAAAGTATTTCTGGGTTATCTTTGCATTTTTACTTTCTTGGTCTTATGTAGGCCAGAGGTGGATTGGCACAGGCCCCTGGCGTTGGTCAGCTCCCTGGGGTCTGGCAGATATGTGCAGTCGGCCAGAGGAATTCACATTCAAGCTGCTGCCTCTGTGCTTTGGGAGTCCTTTAAATCTCCTGATCCACCATCTCATCAATAAGGACCCAACACCATCCTCCAACAGGGTTGCTGGGCGGGTTAACTAAGGAAATGTGGGCGAGAGAACCCACACTTTGGCGTGGAGTGGGCACTTAGGGTGCTGGTGGACTGGGCACCCAGGGATACCAAGACCCCCCAAACATGTACTCTCATATACACGTGTATGTGTCATACGCACACACGTGCATGCAGCCTCGCACACAGGTGCATACACACAGTGTGAGTTGCTGGTGAAGCCCAGGCTGGGCTGTAAACTTTGAGTCCTGACACCACACTGCGGTTCAAATTGCTGGGCTGCTATTCGAGCCTTGCTGCTTTTCAAAAACACCTTTATAGACAGGATTGGAAAACTTAAGTGAAAATATGGTTATTGCCCGAGGCATTGCTATGCCTCAGGGCTGTTTTCCTGGAGTGTTACTTCCCAGTCAGGGTGCCGCAGTGGGCCAGAGACATTTTCAGGGTGCCATGGAGTCATAATTATTGATTTTGTTAATAGGATAACAAACAAACCTTCTTTGGCACCATAAATAGCAGAAGCTAGGCCTTGCTCCCCATCTCCCAAGCAAGGAAAGTATTTGAAGTCGGGAGGAATTAAGCCCCGAGCTTAATACAGTTACCGACCCCAGAAGAAAACCAAGACAGATATAAAGACGTGTTTTCAGGAGACAGAAAATTGTGGAATCAGCCCAGCAGCCGGCCCAGAGACAGGTGCTCCCTGGAGTGGCTTCTGGATGACACAGCCTGGCAGGCAGGGAGGGGGTGTGGGGGGGGGCGGTGGGGGCAGGGAGGGTGCATGACGGTGTGTGGGGGATGGTATGCAGGCGGGTGTGTGTGGGGGGTATGTGGACAGGGAGGATGTGTGGGGGTAGGGGCGTGTAGGCAGGGGTGGGATAGGAGGAGGGGTGTGGGCACGCGGGGCGTGCGGGGTCGGGGGACACAGCCCTGGTGCAGATCGCTGCTCTCTGATGCAGGAGGCTGCTGACAGGAGGCTAAAATCTGCACACACAAGGCACCTTCAGAGGACAGAGAGAAGCCACCTTCTTAACGTGGTTTTGTGTCTCTTCTTTATGTGCTTCTCCATCTTAAAATTTCTATAAGGAGGTTGTGTTACTTTTTAAATTAAGGATATTATTTTATAAAACATAAATTAAACTTTTATAAATGAAATTAAACTTTTAAAAAATGTAAACCTGTGTCATACGAAGTCAGCCTTCAGGTTTAATGGCCAGAAAATTCAGGCTTCTCCACCCAGGTGTCCTAGAAGGCGCTTAGCTGAGGGCAGAGGGCGGCTCCGGTGTCCTGCTCTCCATGGGCCCTGCTGCTGGCCTAGGCAGGACGGCTGTCCTAGGCGCCCTTGAGGGGACCTGGGAGGATGGCACCCTGGAGGGCCCGCAGGCCTGCCTGGTGCCTCCTACCTTGCTCTCAAAACTCAGTGTTTCTTCTGTTCCTTTCTTTCTCTTTTACTTTATTCCTTTTTTTTCTTTCTTCTGGTAGGGTTTTGCCTGTTGCTCAGGCTAGAGTGATGTGACATCATCATAGCTGAGGCAAATGCAAACTCCTGGGCTCCAGTGATCCTCCTGCCTCAGCCTCCCATGCAGCTGGGTGTACAGGCTCCTGGAACTAAGCCTGGCTAATTACAAATTTTTTTTTTTTTTTTAGAGATGGGTCCTTGCCATGTTGCTCAGGCTGGTCTTGAAATCCTAGTTTTAAGCAATCCTCCCACCTCAGGCTCTCAGAGTGCTGGGATTACAGATGTGAGCACTGCGTCAGGCCTCAGTCCCTCTGCCCACACTGCTGAGCCGCCCCAGCTGTGTACACTGAGGCGTACCTGAGAGCTCCAGGTATCAATGCAGGGTGGTGGCCACGGGGGCTCTGCTCTCTGACACCCAACTTACACGTCATGTACGTAAATTACATACATAGTATACATATGTACATGGTTCATATATTTCCCTTTGGCAGAACCGGAATGCATGCTGGCGCTTAGCAGCAGTGTGAGAACATGCACACGGTTAATGAGAACGTCGCAAGTTGGGCCCACTGAGTCTCCCAGGGAGAGGGTCATCCTTGTCATTGTGTCCTCCTCCTCCATGGGGACCCTTCATGGCTTTCCCTCTCGGCGGTGTGGCGAGTACCAGAAGCAGCTCTGGTAGTTCCTCCACAGGCCTTCTGTCCAGTAGCTGACCAGGAGTGTTGTGGGTGGAGGAAGGCGGGGACAGAGGTGGGTCGCTGTGCTGGGTAAGTTAGGACACCAGGGGCAGAATGGAGCCAGGAGCTTCCCCTAGGCAGTTGTCTTGGCTGTCACCTGGACCTGAAGCTGAGATGAAATCTTCGAGCAGTGCAGCGAAGGATGGGTTGGGGTGCAGTCTCCCTAACTGTGGGGTTCCTTCCCCATGAAACTGGAGCTCTCAGGCCTGCACTGGGGGCCTTATGGGGTCAGAGCCAGTGGGCCAGCCTCGGCATTTGGGAGGTCAGTGCAGGGGTTGGCGAGAGAAAGCTCACTGCAGCCAAGGTGGAGAGCTGGGCTTAAGTGTGCAGAGAGAGGGGTGCAGCCAGCCTGGCATGGTGTCTGTGCCTCCCCGGGAAAGGTCATGGGGCAGAAGGGTGTCAGGGCAGCAGTTCTGCAGGGGCTGGCTTGGCCCCTGAGCAGCTCACTGACTAAAGACTAAGGAGGGTGGTCTTCTTAATGCCACAGACCTTGTTGCTGTTAGATATGACTGAAGAACCTCAGTGGGTTCACTCAGCATCCCGGAGAGAAAGGGACATCACACGTGTCATCTCAGAAGGGGCATTTCCTCCCTGCTCTTGGTAAGTGTGGCAGGGAACTCTGCAGGGAGCAGACTCCCAGGGGGCCAAGAAGAAGTGCATGGTGCCCTGCTGGGTCGTGAGCAGGCTTCCTGGGAGGTCAGCCAACTGGGGTAGGGGAGAGGGGCGGTGTCCTTGCCACCCTCTCCACAGAGGCAGCCCCTTCTTTTTCATTTATGCCAGTTAAATGCAGTCAGTTTGAAACTCTGGTTGGGAGAGGCGAGGCTATGCTACTGCTGTCCGGTTGCATCTTGTGGTGTGTCCCTTCTGGATGAGGCCGGTGCTGGCCCTGTGCTCCTGCTGGGCATCACTTCTGCTTTCTGTAGCTGACTTTGGCTCAGTTAAATCATCTTTTGAGGTCAAAAGGAAGAAAACGTAGCATTTCATCATTTACTTTGTAGCATCCATTGAGTTCTCACACCTTTTGAAAGCACTGGGCCCCAGGAGAGTGAGAGC
The DNA here is from genome assembly GCF_027406575.1 of Nycticebus coucang. Taxonomy (NCBI): domain Eukaryota; kingdom Metazoa; phylum Chordata; class Mammalia; order Primates; family Lorisidae; genus Nycticebus; species Nycticebus coucang. The sequence goes on from NC_069798.1 coordinate 1,451,839, forward strand.
TGCATGGGAAGCTCTTCCGGAAGCCCGTGTCCACGTCATTAGCACCCAATGGACACCGGAGGGCACCATGCCAGGATTCCAAATGTGGCATTGTCCCACCTCAGGGCGTGCCCCCTTGGTGACATCACGAGCATCTCTGTGAATTTCCAGTTCCCCCAGAGCCAAGTAGAGCCTCAGCCAAGCCAAAACATTGGTGCTGGGTGTGACCTCACAAAGACAAAGTCACCTGTGGGCTGGGCCAGTTGAGGTGACATCTCAGAAAAGCTGTGAAGAGGAGAGACACTGTGTGCGGGGCAGGCACAGAGGAAGGCTGAGCTGTCCGCAGGCAAGTTCTAATGTCCTGGAGTTTTGTTGAGACTGAAACTATCATGGAAACAGCTGTCTTCCTCTCTCACAAGCCATGACAGCCACACGGGGAGGTGTGGCCTCCAGAAGGTGCTGGGCCCTCCAGTCAGTGGGGCAGAGGGTGCCTCCCTGTGTCTGAGGGAGGGACCTGACCTGAGGAGCTGGGACCACCAAGTGGACCACCCTGGCGGAAAAACATAGGGGACAGAGGAAGGCGTGGATTCACCAGCCTGTGCGTGTTGCAGACTGGCAAACTCTCGTTCCCGCCTGTGGAATTTAAAAGCTTCCAGTGTTCGGCCTTCGTGCTTCCTGTTTTCTTCTGGGGAGCCAGCTGCAAAGGGGCCATGAAGGCAGTTTTGCCACCACCCAGAAGAAGGTTCACGTTCAGGCACCATCACTTTAGAAGGGACGCTGGGGCTTTATTTCTCTGAGCTGCATTTATTCTATAAAAAGGAAGTGAAAATGCTATGGGTCATTCTGGACTACTGCCATTATCCAACTAGTATATTTTAATTCAGCAAAATTTTTATTGATTGATCTTTTGGGGAGTGTTGGCCACGTATCTGCACAGGGAGGAATTAGGAACAATTGCCATCTTCGAGAGGCTTATTGTCTACTGAACATGAGACTTGAAAACAGACTGCTGCATCGTAATGATATGAGTTACATCACAAACAAAACACGTCATGGTCCAGAAGGAGACTAAGGGGCGGTTTCATAAAGAGTATAAAAAATTCAGAGCCCCAAGCAGAAACACACCATAGATGTAATAGGAAAATAATTTCACTCACAAAATTGTTTCATTTTGGTAATGTAAGGAAAGCTAGCAGAGGAAAAATCTTCAACTGACTGGTGTTATGCAAATGTGATAGACAAAAACAAAATTCTCGAATCTGTAATGGGTCTATAGAGAGTTCAGTATTGGGAGCTACAGAGGGCTTGAAGTAACTCTCAGCTTGGGGGTGCAGAGAGCTACAGAGGGCTTGAAGTAAATCCCAGCTTGGGGGTGCAGAGAGCTCTGCATGCCATGGAGGGAAGCGTTCCTGATGGCAGTGATAAGTGAGGCGTAGGCATAGGTGCTTGTCAGCACCCACGTGTACCAAGATAATAGCAACCGCCTGAGGACTCACGTCACCACTGGGCTAAGGACAGCCAGGAGCTGAGCACAGCTGAGGTGCAGGTTGAATAAGACCAAGGTGGTCTGGCTGACAGCCCCCCGTGTCTGCCCAGACCTGGGGGTGGTGCACAGAATCCTGTGCAGAGCGAGCCCCTGGGTCACGCTGCTGGGGGGTGTCCAGATCCTGGCTCCTGTCCTTGTGAGCAGGATCCCCTTTCTTTTTTCTTTTTTTTTTTTTTAATTAAATCATAGCTGTGTACATTAATGTGATCACGGGGCACCATACACTGGTTTTATAGACCATTTGACACATTTTCATCACACTAGTTAACATGGCCTTCCTGGCATTTTCTTAGTTATTGTGTTAAGACATTTACATTCTACATTTACTAAGTTTCACATATACCCTTGTAAGATGCACCGCAGGTGTAATCCCACCAATCGCCCTCCCCCCGCCCAGGTCCCCCCTCCCTCCCCTCCCTTTTCCCCTTCCCCCATTCTTGGGTTATAACTGGGTTAAGGATGCCCTTTCTTAGTGTCCAGCCAGTACTGGTTCCCATTCTTGGCCTCCCACGAGCCCTCTGCTGTGCCACATAGCTGTCCAGCCTCACCCCTTCGCTCCTCAGAGGCTGTGGTGCTGGCTCCACCCACCTAGCCCAGGACTTGACCTCTGCTCAGGCAGGTAGCAGAGCCCTGGGCTCTTCTTGCCTCCACGTGCCTTGCCACGACTTCTGTGCGCCTCTAACTGCTGCCAGTGTCACTTCCTAACTTTTAGCAGGACCCAATTTTTTATTTTACCTCCAGTGGTTGCGAGGAAACAGGGTCACTCTGTGCCATCAGCTGCCCCCATCCCTCCCACTTACATTGTAGGCCTCCTGTCTTCTCTGCCGCAGATCTGGAAGGATCAGGCGCTGTCTCTAGGCCTGGGCGGATGCATCTTTGAAAACATCTTTGAGGTTCCTGTAACCTCAGCCCCTAAGGGGTCTGCGGGGCTGTGACTCTTCCCTGGCCAGCTGGTGCTTCCCTCTGGCTCACCCCATGTTTCCTTTGACTGTGGCCTGGGGCTCACCCTCTCCCGGCACCTCCCAACAACTGGGGCTGATTGTCCGGTGGCTCATGGAGAACTCTGCTCTCTCTTCTTCTTCCCTGTCATAGCCCACTTTTAGGTCATGCCATTCTTCTAGAAGGTGCCGGAAGGCAGCAGAACAGTTCTTCCCTGAGTCTGGGGCTGCCCATGGGTTTCTTTTGTCTGGTTTTACTTTACTTTCTTTGTTAGGAAAACTTCAGTTTCCTATCCATAAAAGGACCTGGAGTTAGTTTGAAACTAATCCATGATAATCATTTTAGTTGGTTCATTTACTTTTTTTTTTATGATGTTGCTTAGTTAGGATTTCACCCTGGCTTCGTACACTTTTAAAGAAGGATCTAAAAAATGATAATAGGTTATTATGTATTTTTAGTAAGTGTGACCTTCTAGTTGAGACTAAATATGTGCTTCCTGGAGCAGCGCTGAAGCTGTTTCTGAGTGGGGACTAGACGGGAATGAGTAATAAAGGCCTGCTGCTTGCGATTCGTTCAGCACCGCTTAGCAACATCAATGTTTTGTCTACAAATAAAGATCTCCTGTTTGGTACATGCTGAAAACATTTGCACGCTTGCCTGTTTGTGGCCTCATGCGCACACCATCTACAGCAGAGAGAGGTCTTGGGTGCAGCACTTAATTTAGGCGTCTAGACGCTGCTCCCAGTGACAGAAAAACGTCTGGAGATTGGAGATGAGATTTTGAAGAATGGCATTCTTAAAATGTCTGCAAACTACCTCTTAACACAGAAATATTCAATTACGGAGTTAGAAACATCCTAAATTAAAAGGCTTTGTTTCTTCTAAGATAATTATTTGCATCATTTGAACTTCAGTTTTTCCTCATCAGAAGTTGGAACATTATGTTCTCTCAAGCCGTGCCAAGAACAGGAGCGATTCTCATTAATAGCCGTGGAACTTAATTAATCTTCAGTTTTCTGATAACTTTATTATCTAGTTCTTTACCAGCACAGACACACTGGCTGATTGCAGTTTCCACTGCTGATAATGGTGTCTGTCCCCATATAAAATGACAGCCCTAGCCCCCCACACACTATGCTGGGGTCTGGTTTGTATGTGTTTCCCCCTTTGGGGTTAATGCACAAAGCAACCTAGCTTGGTCTCCAGAGTGCGGCCTGTGACCCGGGAGTGGAAACAGCTGCACTGTCGCCCTGGAAGGTGCCTGACGCTGGAATCCCTGAGTGAGCTTCACTGCCCCAGCTGCTCTCTGTCCCACCCATTCTGCACCCTCAATTAAGTTTATTGCTTCTGATTCTTCTAACCTATTGGTTCTCAACTTTACCAATGCTACGGTGATTTTCATTGTTACAAAGGGGTTGCGACCCACAGGTTGAGAACCGCTGTTAAATCCCGAGGGCTGGGATTTAACCCCGTTATCCCACTTTTGCTTGGTGTTTGGGTAGATTGCTGTGATCTTATTTTCTCTGCTTCCCTGAGGTCTGACACACAGTGGGTGTCTTGATGGCAGTGGCAGCCTGTATGGGGTCCCTGAGCCAACAGACCAGGGGGAACCACAGGCAAGGCAAGGCCCACAAGCGTCTGCATTCTCCCGCTAAATGTTATTCATTACGGCCAAAGTCCAAAGCTGGCCCATTGCTGTCTATGTAACTCTAATCGTCACTTAGTTGGTTTTATGTTTTTCTAAGTTAAGGGAGCCAATATATGTGAAATAAAATAGTTACATATTTTGGTAGTACCATTTTAAGCATTTAACTTAAAATATGGCTTTAGGCTGGGCACGGTGGTCACACCAGTAATCCTAGCACTCGGGAGGCTAAGGCTGGTGGATTGCTTGAGTTCAGGAGTTGGAAACCAACCTGAGCAAGAGTGAGACCCTGTTTCTACTAAAAATAGAAAAACTAGCTAGGCATGGTGGCGGATACCTGCAGTCCCAGCTACTCAGGAGTCTGAGGCAGGAGGATCGTTTGAACCCAAGAGTTTGAGGTTGCTGTGAGCTGTGATAGCACAGCACTCTACGCAGGGCAACAGAGTGAGACTCTGTCTCAAATAAATAAATAAATGTTTAAATAGGGACTCTTCTGTTACTGTTTTATTTTTATGTGGTCAGGTCTAATTGTGAGAGGGTAACGGGTCTATACATCCACACCTGACTCTAATTATGAATACCAAGGCACCACAGACTCAGGATCTGAAAACATTTTCAACAAGTTTTTGTAGTCAGGTGGAGTGGCTCACACCTGTAATCCTACCACTCTGGAAGGCTGAAGCAGGGGGGATTTGCTTGAGCTCAGGGGGTTTGAGACCAGCCTGAGCAAGAATGAGACCCCGTCTCTAAAACTAGCTGGGCCTAGTGGTACATGCCTGTAGTCCCAGCTACTTGGGAGGTTGAGGCAAGAGGATCACCTGAGCGCAAGAGTTTGAGGTTCTGTGAGCTATGATGCCACTGCACTCTACCAAGGGCGACAAAGTGAGACTCTGTCTCAAATACACATATGTCTATACACACACACACACACACACACATATTTTAGGGATATTTCTGCTTTTGCACACTTCCAAATGGAGTCAGTAATGTATGTAGACACTCTGCCCTCAGGGAGAGGGAGCACAACTCTTCACTGCATCAGTGTGGATGTGTAGAGAGACCCCCTTTCAGATACCGAGGAGGAAAAGGTGGTGAAGAGTGACCGTACAGTGGGGAAACTTGATGGACACCACAGCCAGATGGTTAGGTCAGCCCTGAGGGTGACGAGCTTTGTTGACGTGATGTGGTGGAAATGACACTTTCCCTTTGCCGTCTTCCTCCCCCAAACCCTTAACTTTAGTATAATCACAGGGAGGAAAAATCAGATAAATCAGTCAAGGAGAATTCTGCAAAGTTACTGATTGTTATTCTTTAAAACAGTCAAGGTCATCAAAAACAAGGATATTCTGAGAAACGGCCACAGCCGAAAAGAGTCTGAGAACACAAGATCAGGACAGGTGCTGAGGGGTCCTGGGAGGGGTCCTGGGGCAGAAGAAGGGCATCAAGGATAGTAGAAATAAATTATGGACTTCAGTTAATTTTTTAAAAGCAAGATGGAAAGAATGACATGCAGTGGAACCATGTTACCTCGATGTTGCCTTTCTGCCTTAATTTGGGATAGGAAACTTTACGTGCAATTGCAAATATGCCAGAAGTAAAATTAGTCACAGTCTACCCTCTCCCTCTTTCCTCGTTTCTTTGTTTTTAGAAATTGTCCAGCTGGATTACTTCTGATGAAATTTCTCAATGTACCCTTACCAGTAGAATTCAATATTAGATAAATTGTTGACTTTCAGATTGCTGTTTTCATTTGAAATGGGTAGAAGACAGCGGACTATTGATAGAAGTATCTAGATTATATTTTGTGTTGTTTAAGGTATATAGTAGTTGTTACATTAGGGCACAAAGAAATATAGATCAGTTGGGTTTTGAGTAGAAAAAATTACACAATCTGTCCTTTAGGCAATGGTCCCCAACCTTTTGGTCACCAAGGACTAGTTTCATAGAAGATAATTTTTCCACAGATGGGGTGGGGATGGTTTGGGGATGACTTATGCCCATTGCATTTATGGGTACTTTATTATTATTACATTGTAAAATATAATGAAATAATTGTACAACTCACTGTAATGCAGAATCAGTGGGAGCCCTGAGTTTTATTTTCCTGCAACTAGACGGGCCCAGCACTAGTATCACCCCTCAGACCCACCTCAGACCCTCAACCATTAGATTCTCACAGGAGCTTGCAACCTCAGTCCCTCACATGCACAGTTTCCAGTAGGGTTCAGGCTCCTGTGAGACTCGAACGCTGCTGTTGATCTGACAGGAGGTGGGGAACGGCTATTAATATACAGGAAGCTTTGCTCACTCTCCAGCCACCCACCTCCTGCTGCACAGCCAGGTTCCTAACAGGCCATGGACTGGTACCATGGCTCTGAGTTAGCAACTGCAGCTTTTAGAAAGGCCAGATGTGTCTCCAAGAGACTCACTATAATTAGACAAAGACATGGAATTATAGACTGAATGAAAGTTATAGAATATATAATTGAATTAATTATTTTATAGATGAGGAATAATTGGGGCTTAGATTATTACTTAGAGCTTGTTCGGGAGTTTAATAAGAAGGTAGGAAAGTCATTTTCTGTATGTGAATTATTCTTACATCCTTTTTTAATCGCTTCATGAGTGTCTTTCTTATACCCTACTATTAGAGAGAGAATGTGAGTCTACATCAAGCATTAGATATAGTCATCTTCTAGCAGGAGGTACATGGTATCTTTGGAACACTTTCCTGCCCAGATCAGTGAGAGTCCCTGAGATCTGTAATCCGCACACTCTCATGCTGGATAAATAGAACCTATCTTGTTCAGCATCAGTGTGTTTTATTTTCTAGAATTCATTATGTCTGGAAACTAGATTTGAATCTGAGCTACTTATTAGATACTTTGGGTTTCTGAGACTGTTGTGCCCTGTTTACAGGAGATCAGAGACTGTCTAGTGAGCAGAGCCCCCTGCCTATGCCCGCACAGGCACCATGACGCTGGGAGGGCCCAGAGCCTCATTGGAATGAGAGCTCTGAGTTGGCAGAGTTGGACTGGTATTAACTCTGCTTTCAGGAGCCTCACAACCCAGTGAAGACATGTGAGCACCTGTCATACTTGTGCATTGGTGAGGGTTGGGGTGGGCAAGGCTTGGTGATCAGCTCTGCCTGGATCCAGAGGGGTTTTTTTAGGGAAAAAATGAATGAAAGCCCCAATCAAAAACCTACCTAGGCAAAGAAGAGAGATGTGACTGCAGACCTAGAAAACAAGAAAGGCTTCATGGAGCAGGTGGCACGTAAGCCTGGTTGTTTAAGGGTGAGCAGCTTTGCAGAGGGGGAGGCTGTGTCTGAGGCAAACTGGCTGCTGACAGACGAAGGCAGGCCAGGGGGCTCCACTGGGGTACGTTTGGGAAAGCCCCTGTGGGGACTGGTTGTTACTAACTATGTCCTGGTCTCTGTGCGCAGCTCAGGAGCACATGCTCAGATTTATAGCTGTTAACGTAGCATGATCACCTGGCCAAGTATGGTCAGATTTCTTCACTGGAGGTTGCTCTTTTCCCCTTGTCCAAAGAGAACCATCCTTTAAAGGGCCATTAGTAGACATTATCAATGCATTGTGATGAAAACCAACCAGGACATTCCAGACCTGTCAGCAGGATTAAGAAAATAAAAAGCAGGCCGGGCCTGGTGGCTCACGCCTGTAATCCTAGCACTCTGGGAGGCGGGAGGCCCAGGCAGGTAGATTGCTTGAGCTCATGAGTTTGAGACTATCCTAAGCAAAAGTGAGACCTTGTCTCTACTAAAAATAGAAAAACTGAGGCAAGAGGATCACTTGAGCCCAAGAGTTGGAGGTAGCTGTGAGCTATGATGCCATAGCATTGAGCTATGAGCTATGATGCCACAGGATTACAGGCCTGAGCCTGCTTGAGTCTCACAGCTTGAGACTCTGTCTAAAAAAAAAAAAAAAAGAAAAGACAAAGCAAATACTGGACTTTGCCTGTGCTTTGGTCAATCTAAACTTGACCTTCTCAAAAACTAGTATCTAAGGTTAGTTTTCTTTAGACAAAGCTTTTTATAGGGAGACCAGAAATTGTTAAGAAATGAGTTAAGAAATCTAGAACACTTAGCATGTGGAGTATGATGATGACGATGGTGTGAGTGTGAACTGTGCCACCAGCTTCTACATCATTGTCATTGTTGTTTGCATGGCTGAGGTGCCCACGTACCAGACATCAGGAGATCCAAATTCTTGATGTCCTGATGTCCAATCTCATTATTTTCACTTAGAATTTGAATTAGAAAAATGTTTTTAACCAGGAGCAAAATGGAATCAGTTTTTCTAGGTGCACAGAAACTCTTCTCGTATGGAAACACAATGACTGCTTTTCCCAACTTTGATTGGCACTCTAAAAGGTGTTGGAGTGGGCGCTCTGGGAAACCGCCTATTGACTGCACCGTTGTCAGTTCCTAAGCAACCATCGCCAAATTTATCTTCATGTCACACAACTTGTGTATTTATCCAAGCTGGTTGAAATTCTTACCCTTGTGCAAAAATAGACCAGGGTGAGGCCTGAGCAGGACTGCACCCAGGGAGGGGCACGCTCATGCAGACTTTCCAGTACCTGTCACTCTGGCAAAGACAACAGGAGACACAGGGTTCTGAAGAGTCCAGATGGTCCTGGCAGATCCACACAGGCACTGTGGGCACAGGGGACTGACCCTCCCACCCTCCTCACCTGGCTCCTCTGACAGCAGGGGCAGATTCCAGGCAACTTGGAGAGGACTCTGCTGGCAGACAGTTCTATGTAGACCTAGTGCTTTGGCCACTGACATCCCAGCTCACCCCAAAGGGTAGAGCAGTAACAAGGAAGAGCCGTATCTATACAGGCAAAGCCTGAGCTGTGGGCTGCTCTTGCTGGGATGTGGGCAGCAAGGTTTCATTTCTAGTAGGATAGGTTCACATGCAGGTCCAAGAACAAATGCTTATTGGCTACTGCAAGATTCCCACAGGACTTCCTGTGTTTTTAGGTAATCTTTCATATCAGTCTGTTTGCTCAGAAATGCAAAATAATTTTGATATTAGTTAGATATATTATTGTTAAGAAAATATGTATGATAACATCACACAGGAATTCTTAAGGAGCTGAGTAAGACTTCTTGACAGAGTCTTACTATGTTGCCCTTGATAGAGTGCTGTGGCATCATAGCTCACAGCAACCTCCAACTCCTGGGCTCAAGTGATCCTCTTGTCTCAGCCTCCCGAGTAGGTGGGACCAGAGGTACCTGCCACAACTCCTGGCTACTTTTTTAGAGATGAGTTCTCCTCTTGTGCTCAGTCTGGTCTTGAACTTCTGACCTCTAGCAATCTACCTGTCTCTGCCTCCCAGAGTGCTAGGATTATAGGCATGAGCCACTGTGCCCAGTCCAAGAATTGAAATTTCTAAATGAATATATGTGTGTGCATTTGTGTGCATGTATTCACATTATGTGTATATACACATTTCCGTGTATACACATGTGTGTATATGTACATATACGTATAAGCCATTTGTATCTCCTCAGAGTCTGGATACACTCCCAAAGTCAGAACATTGGTTTAGATTACAACTCTGCAAATGACATGACTGGTGACCTTGGCCCAATCACTTGCCCTCTTCTGGCCTCACCCTCCACATAGCAGAGTTTGGCTACTAGTCTGTGCTGCCTCTCCCAGGTCAGAGGCTCACAGTTTGCATGACCTCTCCATGTACCCCAGCAGTGCCTTGCACCCCTAGCCAGGAGGTGCCAGGCTTCTGTCTGAGATGCCCATCTTCCCTTGGGTGATTCGCCAGGTTGGCTGTTACAGCTGAGCCAGGAGGAAGCCCTAGTCCACAGCATTTGCTCTGATAGTTTTTAAGTATGTTGGGCACTTTCTAGCTTTTAGGTTAACTGTGAGAGAAAAAGTGGAATTCCTGGGCTGTGCCTGTGGCTCAAGGAGTTGGGCGCTGGCCCCATATGCCGGAAGTGGCGGGTTCAAACCCAGCCCTGGCCCCAAACTACAACAACAACAACAAAATAAGTGGAACTCCTCAGTTCCTGTTTTGCTTTTTTTTTTTTTTTTTTTTTTGAGGCTCACTCTGTGTCCTGGTAGAGTGCCGTGGCATCACAGCTCACAGCAGCCTCAAACTCCTGGGCTTAAGCGATCTTCCTGACTTAGTCTCCCTAGTAGGTGGGATTAAAGGCACCCACTACTGTGCCCGGCTAGTTTTTCTATTATTGGTAGAGATGGGGTCTCGCTCTTGCTCAGGAAGGTTTCAAATTCCTGAGCTCAAGGGATCTTCCCTCCTTGACCTACCAGAGTGCTGGGATTACAGGTGTGAACCACCATACCCAGCCTGCTTTTATTTTTTCTTTCTAAATTTATGTTGTTCAAAGCAAATAGAGGAACCCAGGATTATTTTCAGAGAATTGAAGCCCTGGATGGGTGAAATGATTACAAGAGTATTCCTCTGCTTTGGAGTCGCTTGGCATGAGCTAGCTACATCCCAAAATATTACAGGTGAGACTGCTGACGGAAAGTACATGGCACCCTGAATCATGAACCTCTGTGCCTTCTCAGCCTGTATGTGGAAGTGGCAGGTGATGGCACAGTCTCCGCCCAGGGGATTCTGGGTCTTTCCTTTCTGGCCGTGGCTGCTGTCCTGCACCGGGCCAAGCAGGGGTCAGTGCCAGAGACTCCCTGCCAGCGGGGAGGGCTGGGCCACGTCTCTTCCACTGACACCTGTGGAATAGCTTGTCACCTGACCCAGTAGGGTTCTGAGGGACTGACTTAGGACCTGCGCACGGATAAAGTGACAAGATCTTGAAGACAAAAGCTTTTCTTCTCATCCTTGATTTCTGAATGTAACCTTTCCCCATGTGACCAAAAATCAGCTAGTTCTTCTTAGCTTGTCCGTAAAAGTCTCTGACCGAGCTCAAGCTTCCTCTTTCAGCCCCAAGCTTTATGCGAAGAAAGATAATGAAAGAGGACTCCAAGTTCAATTCCAACGTCATGTGTTTGAGAAGCCATAGCTCTTGATGTGGTCAAAATGGGCTTCTGTTAATATATCTGTTCATCCCTTACCCTGTTCTCAGCCATCATCCATTTACCTTTCCTCAGGTCGTAGAATTTGGACTTGGAAAAATTTCTCTCTGAGAAATAAATGCACATTTTGCAACTGCTCTTTAAAGTCTTGTAATTAAGTTTTTGAGTACCATTTTTATACAGGAGTGAATGAGATAATTAAGAGATATTTCAAGAAAGAGAAGTGTAGGAGAGAATAAATGGTTTATGCTGTGTGATCGCACACCACAGCTGAGGCTCTGGTGAGTAGCCATTTGGTGGAAGTGTACTTCGTTATCGTGAGTGTCCCGACAGTGGCTCAGGATGCATGTTCTGAGGAAACAAGGACGTGATGACACTCACAGACATGTGGATGCCTGTGTCCTGGGTGCACAGCGTGGTAATTCCATACCCGTCATCACCCACACTGTATAGCAGAGCCTGTCCACCGTACACTGGAAGTTGTACCCTTTGCCTCATAACCCCCGTTGCTCCCACCGCCAGCCCCGGTAACCGCTGTCTACTCTCTGCTTCAGTGAGTTTGACTTTTTTATTTTATTTATTTTATTTTTTATTTTTATTTTTTTGTAGAGACAGAGTCTCACTTTATGGCCCTCGGTAGAGTGCCGTGGCCTCACCCAGCTCAGAGCAACCTCCAACTCCTGGGCCCAAACGATTCTCCTGCCTCAGCCTCCCGAGCAGCTGGGACTACAGGCACCTGCCACAACGCCCGGCTGTTTTTTGGTTGCAGTTTTGGCCGAGGCCGGGTTTGAACCCGCCACCCTCAGTATATGGGGCCGGCACCCTACCAACTGAGCCACAGGTGCTGCCTTGAGTTTGACTTTTTTAGATTCTACATATTAATGAGGTCAAAAAGATAATTCAGTCCAGGCTGTTGCAAGGACGGTGATGAGCCCAGGAGACATGTGAGCACTGAGCTGCTCCACCCTGCTCCGGCCTGAAGGATCTGTGCCTCCTGGGTGTGCCCTCTGGGGTGACCTGCGATGGAAAAGTGGCTCACCAACATTTGGAAACCTTCAGCTGCCAAGTTTCCTCTACTGCAGGCTTAAAGTAGATGAGACTGAGAAAGGAAGGTGGAACTCAGCCAGCCGTTACCTCTGTACTGAGACTGTTGTTGCTCCATATGGTAGAGCTAGCAGAATTCTTTGTTAGAGGAGGAAAGAGATTTCACCCTTCATTTCTGGTTTCTGACTGTTTGGAGACAGACCCGATGGCTCACACCTGAACCTCTGCTATTTCTTGTCGTTCTACATTTTTTTAGCAAAACATATTTTTACTTTTTGGAGATGGTAGACATCTTTGCTTTTAGGGAATGTGACCATGTTCACAACACTAAGTTAATCTTTAACCCAAAATCTGTAGAACCTTTTAAAGTGAACAGTTAGATATGGTCTAATTTTGGGTAGGTGGTAGAATTATAGGGATGTCTTCCAGACACCTCAAAAAATTTTCTTTTTCAGTTGAAGAGGGGTGTGTTCTGGAGGGACGCACCACAGGCCACCTTCCCGGGTGAGTGCTGAGTGTCCTGCTCACACAGAAGTAAGTGGTATGAGGAAGGAGGGCAGAGGGCTGCTCTTCCTTTAGGGAAGGTAAGTCTGGAGCACAGAGTGGACAGCTCCTGGCTGTTCTGGTCCCCTTCCCTTGCACTCAGCACAAGCAGTAAAGGATGCAGGGCTTCCTTGCAAAGCACTGCACGGCCTGACACCCGCCCTGTCAGCAGGCTGGGGTGGACACAGTGCTAGCACAGAGAAACAGCAGGGCCAGCAGTCCTCATGCGTCAGTAATCACTTACTGCTTCTCAAATGCCTGGCCCCACGGGAGACGCCAAAGCCACAAGATGGATCTTTAAACAGATGGCCTTTAAAGAGCTCTCAGTGATTTTTTGAGCTGTGGCTTAAAACCCTACAGCCGGGTCATAGCTGGGCCATTTTCAAACTCCCAGATTGCTCCCATTTTTATACTTTTTACTGATAATTTCAGAACGTTTATTTTCCTTTTCCCCTCCCTCCAAGTATTCTGGATTGGAAATCAGCTGCCCTCAAGCCATCCTCGCACGACCACATAGAGGTTGTGTGTCTGCAGGTAAACCACACCTGTGAGCGGGCCAAGGCCGTCGGTGCTGCTGGCCTCTGCCTGTGCCAGCCTCTGAGGGCTGGGCTCGCTCACCTCTCCCTCTCGCTGAGCTCTGCCTGTCCAGTGCTCTAAGAGCCTGTCCTCACCTGCCTTCCTTGGCTTTTGTGGTTTTGAGACTATAAACAGTTCATTTGTGTATTCCTGTTTTATTCATGAATAAAATGCAAGCCTTCATGGGCTAAGTCAGTGCTTAGCCACAGGGGGAGAGAAGCGCCAAGGCCCACCGCCCTCCCCTGCCCTGCCGGCTCTGTCCCCCCAGCGTCTCCCCTTCCCCTGGGCAGGGCAGTTAGTCTGGGAACTGTCCCTCGTTTTTGGCTGTGACAGCCCTCCAGCCCTCTGTGTGACTTTTCCTGTAGATTATAGGGGTCCTTAAAGTCCAAGTGTGTGTTCTGCTGGACACAACTTAGGTTTGAACCTCTTGCCTCACTTCCTGTGCCTTTGCCATACCCTGATAAAAAGAGAAAAAGAGACGCATAAAAAGTGAGGCTCGGCAGCGGAATGCACTTCAGAGTTGCTCCGTGCATGTCAATTACGCTTACGTCATGACTTGGAACATAGAGCATTTATCTCACCCTGAATGCCCTTGTTGGAAAAGTAAAGGTAATTAAATCTCATGTCATCATGATTTGAACTCAAAGCAGCAACATAAAACAAAGCCATACACCAAGCTGTAACACGCTGAAACATAAACGTGTCCAGCTGGTTATGTCCCAGGGACTTCTGCACAATGTCTTTTAGGCCTCGCAGTTGCCCATAATAGAGGGGTAGGTGGGGGCGTGCAAGAGTGGGGCCACAGCCACGGCTGCAGCCGTGTGCCATGGCCCCAGAGAGCCTTTCTGACGTGCCCTTGTGCCATGCAGGGCTGACCACGGAGGGAGCAGAGCAGCCTGCAGTGCCCAGCTGGGCCAGGGCCTGGCTGTGCTGCTCTGAGAGAGGCCTGGGCAGCCCTCCAGGTGCAGGACAAAGGGGCACTGCGGGTCCTCAGCTGCACGGCCAGGGGTGCTGCCCGCTGGAGCGGTGGGAAATAACAGCCTCTTGTTGTGGCGGGGTTGTGACCTTGGCACGAGCCTCCCCACACAGCTGGACTATCCTGACATCCTGTCTTGGGTCTGTGGAGGCAGCCAGCCCAGCTGAACTGAAATGCTCCTTTTCTGTTACACCCCTGTCAACAGTGGACAAAGGGCAGCACTGTGGTTCATGCAGTGAGCAGAGCTCTCTCCTGAGGGAGAGAGGTGATAGTCTGACTTGTGGGAGAGCTCTGTATCTACACCCTGTTTTCTCAGGAGGAGGGGAAATTTCATTTTATTTTTATAGCTTCCTTACTTTGGGGTTACACATTTTGAAGTGCTACTCAGGGGGTTGTGTTGACTTCGAGGGGAGAATTCCATCAGTGTCACTCCAACTGCCTCTGGGGGATGTGGTGACATTCACAGACAAGCCCATGGTGCCGCGGTCCCCACCGCGGCCGTTGTGTCCTTCATTTCCTGGATTGTCTGACAACCCTGGGTCATGAATTTTCTTGGGGACCTGTGTCTTCTCATTGTGGAGACACAGAAACACACCATCCCTGGCCCACTCCCAGGGCTGTGGTATCCGGAGTCAGGGCTGATGTCCAGATGTGCAGTGATGCCCGATTGGTGGGAACTGATGAGGAGGCCCCCACTGATGTGGAGAGGAGATGAGTCAGGGGCCTGAGCACCGGGCATCTGTCCTCGTCCTTCCCTAGTCCGCGGAGGTCAGTGGGTGCTGGAGTGGGAGCCAGTACCCCCTTTTGCTCAGCTCAGTGGCTCGCCCTTATGTTTTTCACGGAATGGAATCTGAACCACGTTTATTGATATGGCTGTGTCTTGGCACAAGGAAGATAACTGATGCAGTTCTATGCTGGGTACTGCCACTCTGGGTGCTCCTCCCACCCCCAAAAGGGAGGCTTTAAAGATGTATGTTTACTGAGAGATGTCTGCCCAAAGGGAGATCATGGAAAGTGGAAAGTGATGTGGATTTATAGCACATCTTCTAAGCACTGGACACTGTACTCGACATTCAATCTGCCGGTGCCCTCGGAGGAGCACATGCCTGCCGAGCTGTCAGGAACTCTGCTGCCCAGCAAGGCGCAGAGGCCTACCCAGGGCCGCACAGCAGTGCCCTGGAGCCAGGTCCCTGCTGACCCTGTCTGAGCTGCGCCTGTGTGCTCACCTTCTCCTCAGCGTGTGCAGTTTGGTGGGTCTTGGTCGGTATTAATCGTCTCTCCTCCATGCTGCTGCAATGCGGGAGCTTTTGTGATTCCATGAGCCTTCAGGGCAGAGGCCAAGTCAGAGGCACTCAGGGATGGAAAGCAGGTGCTTGGAGAGCCCTTACCCGAAGCCATCTAGACTGCGTGGAATTCCTGGACATAGGATGAGGCTGTTTTACTTGTGGGGACCTCTTTATAGCCCATTTGCCCAGCGTCTCAGTCACTGAGAATGGTGCTGGTTGGTCCCTGTCGCCTCAGGGTCTGACGGTAAACACACTGTCCTCATCCTCACGGCAGTGGCCCTGAGTGGTGTGTGCTCTTGCAGGAGACCCAAGTGCCTAAGTGAAAATAAAAACCCTCAAATCATGTATGGTTTTTAGAAACATTTTCTCAGCACTAAACTCTGAAGACCTGAGACTCTTAGTACTAAACCAAGAGATTTCTCTGGACTCTTTTTCTCTTTTCCTTGAATGCAAATAAACTTCCCCTGCTGGTTTCTGTTGGGTCCTAATTGTTATGTCAGTAAAAAAGAAAAGGTTCTCCTTTTAAAACAGGACTCTGAGAACATTTTTTTTTTTTTAATTTTTTTGTAGAGACAGAGTCTCACTGTACCGCCCTCAGGTAGAGTGCCCTGATGTCACACGGCTCACAGCAACCTGTAACTCTTACGCGATTCTCTTGCCTCAGCCTCCCAAGTAGCTGGGACTACAGGCGCCCACCACAACACCCAGCTATTTTTTGGATGCAGTTTGGCCGGGGCTGGGTTTGAACCCACCACCCTCGGTATATGGGGCTGGCGCCCTACTCACTGAGCCCCAGGCGCCGCCCATTTTTGACAAAGATATTATTCTAGAATGTTTGCTTATTTAAAAAATACAGTAACACAGTGATAACTATGTTGTGGTTTAATGGTAACTATGTTATCATTTAAATTCCAACTTGAACATATCTTGGCTTATTGAAAATAACATAGGGCTTTGATGCTGTGGATTTGCTATGATGTCGGATGCAGCTATTGGGATTGTGAGCCACAGATAGCTGACTCAAAACCATAAGCATTTATTCCCTCACATAAAACAAATCTGCAGAAGGCATGGGATGGGGGCTGCTGCAAGGGCCTCATGCAGGCCCTGAGGATTCAGCTTCCTCCTTTTTTTTGGCATCACCCTCCCAGCTCTTAGCGTCCAAAGTTGAGGTTGGTTCATAGTCCAGGATGGCTGCTGGAGCACCTGCCATAATGTCTGCATTGCAAGCTGGACCATGGAGGAAGAGCAGAAATCCAAAAGGATACACACTTCTTTCTTCTAAAGAGTTTTCCTAGACGTCCCACCTGACGCTTGTGCCACACGCTGACAGCCAGAGCTTTACTGCAAGAGCCCACACCTTGCTGCAGGAGATGCCGGGCTGACTCTTGCTAAGGAAGAAGAGGGGGGCGGGTTCTGAACCAGCGAAGTTCATGCTGTGGTATCAGGACCTGTGTGACCTTCACTACAATTTAGGGCTCTGGTGTTACAGTGGACAGAGCTCGTAGTGGAGGCCACTTGAGCCTTGGCTTTAGGTCTAGCCACTCGTACTTTAGTTAAGTCATTCACATTTACGGTGTGCCCCAGGCGGGGTCTATCCAGGAATCACTGCAGCTATTCTGTACAGTTTTCATGAGGGCATGTGGAAAGGGGATTCTTTTTTTAAGAGATTTTTTTTTTTTTTTTTTTTGTAGAGACAGAGTCTCACTTTATAGTCCTCGGGAGTGCCGTGGCCTCACACAGCTCACAGCAACCTCCAACTCCTGGGTTTAAGCGATTCTCTTGCCTCAGCCTCCCGAGTAGCTGGGACTATAGGCGCCCACCACAACGCCCAGCTATTTTTTGGTTACAGTTCAGCCGGGGCCGGGTTTGAACCCGCCACCCTCAGTATATGGGGCCGACGCCTTACCAACTGAGTCACAGGCGCATCTCACTTTGTCACCCTGGGTGGAGTGCTGTGGTGTCAGAGCTCATAGCAACCGCAAGTTCCTGGGCTTAAGAAATCCTCTCTCGCCTCAGCCTCCCAAGTATCTGGTACTACAGGGGCCCGCCACAATGCCTGGCTAGTTTTTTTTTTTTTTCCTATGTTTAGTAGAGATGGGGTCTTGCTCTTGCTCAGGCTGGTCTGGAACTCCTGAGCTCAGGTAGTCCACCCGCATCAGCCTCCCAGAGTGCTCGGATTACAGGCACGAGCCGTGGCTCCTGGCCCATTTCAGCAGATTGACATGAATACACGTAGAATTGAGAAAGATGATGATGAAAAGCTGAGAGAGGCAGTGGCAGTAATCCTGGGTTTTCTGGATGTGCTCACCCTAGATGGTGCTATGCTTTGAAAAAGACGACCACATCGTGGAAACCAGAGTTTCCCCTTTGCCTCCTCTCTGCACAGGGACTTTCCTGGCTCAATACGCCAGAAGTTTCTCTCCCACCCTCTGCCCTTCCAGGGCCACCCCGTCCTGCAGGCCCAGGGGCTCAGACCCAGAAGTGAAATATTAGTTCACTCTAGCTGGACTGCTGGAGAATCAACTGTTGTCTGTACTCGTGTTTCTTTAGAAAAAACTACTTTTTTTGTTGCAAGATAAGTTATTTATGAATGAATTTGGGGGACCAAACTAATTTATAAGTTGGAGGTTGCCTATCTTCACCTTATTAAAAGAATTTCCTTTATATGTCTTTTGAAGAAGAAAATATTCTGAAAAACTAGGTTGTACTAATGATTATCATTACCTTGGGCTAATTTCCTTTTTGATAGGAACTGTTAATTATGCCACCAGTTTGAATTTATTAACTTTCCCTTGGAGAATAAGATACTTCATATATATATGTGTGTGTACGTATGTGTATATATATATTTTAATTATGCATGAGAGAGGCAAGATAGCTGCTCAGAATTAAGCTGCTGGACTGCTGGCCTTACAAGTGTTTTTTCTTTTTCTTTTTTAAATTAGGTGGGAGGTTATATTTTATTTCGCAGATAGTTTTGCTTCTCTCTAAAAATCATTAGGACTTTGAAGGACATTTTTCGTGTAAGTGAAGCAAAGATAAGAGGTAGTGATAGAAAGTGACATTTAGTTTGCTCATAACCCTGTGTTGTTCTGGAAAGGATGGCAGATGTGTGACCCCTCCAGGAGGGCCTGGGCAGGAGCAGGCGGGAGGCGTGTGCATGTCACCCTACTGCGGCATCTCAGAGCATCCCTCCACAGCTCAGGACTCTGTGACCTTGTCCTGCAGCTCGTTGCTGAGACAACTGTGAAGCGGGAGCCCAGGTATGCCATCCATGTGGGCAGTCGCCAGGGCAGGGGAGAGCAAGGCCTGCAGTGCGTGGCGCATTCAGGGAGCCCCAGGCTGGGGCATGAAGAATATGGGAGTCTGGCACCTGGGCCCAGTGGAAGGTGTGCACGCAGAGGAGGGCATGCTCTGGATGTGGGTGCAGTGGAAGGTGGTGCACGCACGGGAGGGCAAGCTCTGGATGTGGGTGCAGTGGAAGGTGGTGCACGCACGGGAGGGCAAGCTCTGGATGTGGGTGCAGTGTAAGGTGGTGCACACACCTAGGGGGCAGGCTCTGGATGTGGGCGCAGTGGAAGGTGGTGCACGCACGGGAGGACACGCTCTGGGTGTGGGCGCAGTGGAAGGTGGTGCACGCACTGGGGGGCAGGCTCTGGATGTGGGCGCAGTGGAAGGTGGTGCACGCACCTGGGGGCACGCTCTGGATGTGGGTGCAGTGTAAGGTGGTGCACGCACGGGAGGGCAGGCTCTGGATGTGGGCGCAGTGGAAGGTGGTGCACGCACGGGAGGACACGCTCTGGGTGTGGGCGCAGTGGAAGGTGGTGCACGCACTGGGGGGCAGGCTCTGGATGTGGGCGCAGTGGAAGGTGGTGCACGCACCTGGGGGCACGCTCTGGATGTGGGTGCAGTGGAAGGTGGTGCACGCACCTGGGGGCAGGCTCTGGATGTGGGCGCAGTGGAAGGTGGTGCACGCACGGGAGGACACGCTCTGGGTGTGGGCGCAGTGGAAGGTGGTGCACGCACCTGGGGGGCAGGCTCTGGATGTGGGTGCAGTGGAAGGTGGTGCACGCACCTGGGGGCAGGCTCTGGATGTGGGCGCAGTGGAAGGTGGTGCATGCACCTGGGGGCAGGCTCTGGATGTGGGCGCAGTGGAAGGTGGTGCACGCACCTGGGGGCATGCTCTGGGTGTGGGCGCAGTGGAAGGTGGTGCACGCACCTGAGGGCATGCTCTGGGTGTGGGCGCAGTGGAAGGTGGTGCACGCACCTGGGGGGCAGGCTCTGGATGTGTGCGCAGTGGAAGGTGGTGCACGCACCTGGGGGCATGCTCTGGGTGTGGGTGCAGTGGAAGGTGGTGCACGCACCTGGGGGGCAGGCTCTGGATGTGGGCGCAGTGGAAGGTGGTGCACGCACCTGGGGGCAGGCTCTGGATGTGGGCGCAGTGGAAGGTGGTGCACGCACCCGGGGGGCAGGCTCTGGGTGTGGGCGCAGTGGAAGGTGGTGCACGCACCCGGGGGGCAGGCTCTGGGTGTGGGCGCAGTGGAAGGTGGTGCACGCACCTGGGGGCATGCTCTGGGTGTGGGCGCAGTGGAAGGTGGTGCACGCACCTGGGGGCAGGCTCTGGGTGTGGGCGCAGTGGAAGGTGGTGCACGCACCTGGGGGCAGGCTCTGGATGTGGGCGCAGTGGAAGGTGGTGCACGCACCTGGGGGCTTGCTCTGGGTGTGGGTGCAGTGGAAGGTGGTGCACGCACCTGGGGGCAGGCTCTGGATGTGGGCGCAGTGGAAGGTGGTGCACGCACCTGGGGGCATGCTCTGGGTGTGGGTGCAGTGGAAGGTGGTGCACGCACCTGGGGGCAGGCTCTGGGTGTGGGCGCACTGGAAGGTAGTGCATGCACTGGGGGGCACGCTCTGGATTTTGTACTGGAGAGGCGAGCAGGAACCCCAAGCCTCACTGGGACACCACCGGGTGTCTCACACAGATGTCCAGAGCCTCTTTGGAGTTGGTGTGTCTTCTCTTTCCTCCCACTCCCATGTCTCCAGCAATGCAGGTTCTTATTGAAAATTAGAAAATCAAATGTATATAAATGTGCTGTCTCTAATCAGTGCAGCCCTCTGGTCAGAAGCTGAAGCCACTAAGTTCACACACAGCCGTCATTTCCCAGTAGCTCCCTCCACCTCCAAGAGCCCTGTACAAGACCCCAAAGACACAAGGTGCACACTGGGGCCACTATTGGGGGCACTGAGCAGCAGCCCCCTTTCCAGCCACATCACTGCCTCTGGTCACGGGGGAGGACCTGGGTCATTTCCATCCAGGTCAGATAAAACGTGCATCCTGCTGGATAGCAGCTCTGGTTTTTTGAGGTTGCCCTGCGTATGCCCAGGTTGCCTGGCATTCTGAAAACAACATCCAGCAACTCTTCATAAACTATTGTGAATTAGTGACTATTCACCTGGGTGAAGAATGTTCGAGATTCATTCTTTACACCAGCCCAGTGTTTTAATTGTACAACAAGTCTTCATTTAACATTGTCAGTAGGTTCTTGGATACTGGAACTTTGAACAAAACGATGTATTACAAAACAAGGTTTTTTCCCTCACTGATGTCATAATGAAATGACTTTTAAGGTAAGGAGGTTATTTGAGGACCTGCTGTACGTTGTGACACTTAGAGTTGCAGTTTCAGGAAGACCAACGAATGGCCAAGAAACACATGAAAAAGTGCTCAAAGGGCAGTGCCTATGGCTTAGTGAGTGGGGTGCCGGCCCCATATACCAAGGGTGGTGATTTCAAACCCAGCCCCATCCAAACTGCAACAAAAAAATAGCCGGGCGTTGTGGCAGGTTCCTGTAGTTTCAGCTACTTGGGAGGCTGAGGCAAGAGAATCGCCTAAGCCCAGGAGTTGGAGGTTGCTATGAGCTGTGATGCCACAGCACACTACTGAGGGCAATAAAGTGAAACTCTGTCTCAAAAAATAAATAAATAAAAAGTGCTCATCATCCTTAATCATCAGAGAAATGCAAATAAAAACCACCCCACCCTGAGATCTCATTTAACCCCAGTGAGAATGGCCCACATCACAAAGTCCCAGAGCTGCAGGTGCTGGTGTGGATGTGAAGGGAGGGGACACTCCTGTACTGTTGTGGGACTGCAAACTAATACTGCCTCTTTGGAAAGAAGTATGAGGAATCCTCAAAGAGCTAAAAGTAGACCTTTCATTGATCCTGCACTCCCAAAATTAGGCATCTACCAAGAATAAAAAGATCATTTTACCATAAGGACATTGCACTGAGGGGTTTATAGCCCCTCAGTTTACAATCACAAAGACGCAGACTCAACTTAAGTGCCCATGAACCCAGGGGTGGAGTAATAAACTGTGGTATATGTGTACCGCAGAACACTTACTTTCTAGCCATAAAGAAAGATGGAGATCTGTTATCTTTTGTATTTACCTGGATGGATTTGGAGAACACTCTCCTAGGTAAAGTATCTCAAGAACGAAAAAGCAAGCACCCCATGTACTCAATACTAATCTGAAACCAGTAAATCAATAACTGCGGAGCACATGAGAAAAAAGCACAATTTAATTCAAGAAGGGGAGAGGGGTTTGGTAAGTTCCCACGTAATGGGTACAATGTAGGGGTATGTGGCATACTTCCCGGGTGAAGGACTCAACTACAACTCAGGCTTTACAAGTGCAAACAATGTGTCCTAGCTGTATGTACCCTTTTGTTAACCTGCATTATTTATTTATTTATTTTTGAAAGTAGGAGTTTGTAAGAGCCTATGAATGGTGGTCAGTGAGGACTCACTGTGTTGGGGGCAGGGAAGTACATTGCAGGGCAGAGCATGTCCTTGATGGGTATCCGGTAACCAGGCCCTCTGTTGCCTCCCTCTGGCTGTCCTTCTGTGGTTGCTGAGGTTTCTCCGTGAGCGTCCTCAGGGCCCAGGTGCTAGTTGGTGACCTGCATGTAGACGGCAGTGCTGGCAACCTGAGCAGGGAAGGGGGCCCTGGTTTAGTGTGTGGAAAGAACCCGTCGGCCTTTCTGCCTTAGGGGATTTATGGATTCTCCAACCCTTGTTGAGAAGATCCCTGAACGTTTTATTTCGCTTCAATACTCCCTGAGTAAGGAGCCCCAGAAGGAAAGCAGAGACGGAACCGCTGGTGGAGGGAAGCAGATCTGCTCAGCCCTACCCTGAGACCCTCAGTGGTGCCTCTTGCTGATGTGTCTCCATGACCGAGCTCACTGTTTCTTAGTTAAATTAGGGCCCCTGAGTCCTGGTAATATGTAGGTAGTACTTTGGGGTAGCTTGTTTGACCCTTCTTTTGTCCAAAGGTGATCATTTTAAATGCACTCCTCATAGGAGGGGATTTGTTTAGTGGCATTGCAGTAAGAATTGTAGCTGGAGGACTTGCATTGCGTTGTCCTCGCAAGGGGAGCACTGAGGGCGCTGCCTAGACCAGATGAGGCTGGCAAGTTTATGGGCACAGGGGATTGCTCTGTGTGGATGAGTTGCGCCCTCCTGCCACGAGTGTGTCGTGAGAAGCTGAGAGGCTGCAGTGTCTGTGTGGGAAGTTTTTACTGCGACTCTCCCAGAAACTTTACCCTCAACATTTTTTTTTTGCAGTTTTTGGGCAGAGCTAGGCTTGAACCCGCCACCTCCAGCATATGGGGCCAGCGTCCTACTCCTTTGAGCCACTGGCTCCACCCTACCCTCAACATTTTTTAGGAGTCTTAGGAATAAGCTGGGTTAATGTTAGAGGTGACAGAGTAGGTTTCCAAGTGTAAGCAAACACATCTGGTATTGGAACTCACTTTCTGCCAGATTGAGGGGAGGGCAATAGTTTTTTGGTAGAATTATTGTCAGAAAAGCAAACTTCAGGCAGAGAGAGTGACATCAGATTTAGCCTCAGATGCTTAGGCCCTCCTCAGGTGGTGAAAACAAGCCCACAGGTGCAGACTCTCTGGAGAGGGCAGAGGCCACATACTCTCTGGGGCACGCGCTCTGTCTCATCTGCCCCTCTCGGTTTCCTGGTCAGGAACTTCATGAAAGAGAGGCTTTGTTTTTTTCCAGGCTTCTGTCTCTAACTGGTGTGAGCTTTGAGGGCCTCATAAATAATCAAAGATGGAGAATTTGGGCCCTGGACACTGGAGCAAGAGCCTGTGGCCTTGGCCATGTCACATGCTCCCTGCTCTTCTTTGACCCCTGAGGAAGCTACAGGATGGCCAGAGTTGCAAAAGCACATCTAACCATCATCAACGCAGGAGTGGCTGTTCTGCACTTGTTTTCTTTTTTTTTTTTTTTTTTTTTTGGAGACAGTCTCCCTGTGTCGCCCTGGGTAGAGTGCCGTGGCATCACAGCTCACAGCAGCCTCAAACTCTTGTGCTTAAGTGATTCTCTTGCCTCAGCCTCCCAGATAGCTGGGACTACCAGCACCCACAATGCCCGGCTATTTTTCTTTTTGTAGTTGTCATTGTTGCTTACCAGGCCCAGGCCAGGTTCGAACCCACCTGCCTCTGTGTATGTGGCTGGTGCCCTAACCATTGAGCTACGGGCGCCGAACGAGCCTCTGTTATCTTTCCCTTTAACTTGTGTGCCTCTGTGTGTGTGTGTGTAATAGAAAGTCTGAAAGGAGAAAGCAGAGCATGGCTGGCTGCCACTCTGGGGAGCTAATGGAGAAGGCCCTCCCTCCTCCTGTGCTGCCCTGGTCCTGGCTGAGTGGCCACCAGCTCTGCTGTCCATAGCACGCTGCCCAGGCCCTTTCGGATCTTTGTCACACAGAGGTGTATCCAATTGTACGTCTTCCCCACTGGTGTGCTGGCTCACTCGTCTCCACACCCTGCCCCTGCCGTCCCCGTGGCCCCCACACTTCGGCTGTGCAGTATGCTGCTGGACCCTGGGCAGCCTTCCTGGCGCCTCCGTCTCAGGGCTGGCAGCCCAGGCTCTGGTGCTGATGGAGCCCCAACACTGCGCATGAGCACTTCCCATGCCACCTCTCCTGGGGGGCCTCTGAAGGGCCATCGTCAAGGAGGGGTGTCTCTGCGTGCAGGGTGTTTTCAGAACTATCTTACAAACTGTTGTGAAGTTTTAGAGACAAAGCGCTTCCTGCTTCTCTTGGAGTCTTTGGAGTGAATATTTTGTCTCCCAAAAGCTATTATGAGTGTCAGGAAAGTAGGTCCCTTGCCCAGTCTCCTGCCTTGTTTATGTAATTGGTCATGTTTGCCACTCATGTCCTGATTTTTCTGGTTTTAAACTCTGTGGGATTTAAAGTGTTGAAATAAGCTCCCAAGCTGGGTGATAAGTGTGGTGCTTGGCTGGGCTCTGTTTTCATAACAGGATATAGACTCTCTGCTCTGTTCATGGTGCTCTACTGGCCTGGGAGCTCACAACTCTCACATCGGCTGCGGGCAGCAGCAGGAGGGTACCTGGTGACTGTCTAAGGGGGAATGTCATGGCCTTGGGGTCTCAGGAGGACAGGGCATCTGCAGACTCTCCCAGGAAGCTGCTGGCTGGGCAGCAGAGTTGTCTCAAGTTTTCTGTGGAAAGGAATCCGTAGCATAAGTTTTAGAAACTATTGTTGGCTGTCTTGACTGAACACTCACAGCTGAAGTTCCCAGTGTCTCATTTCCTGGCAGCACTTTTGGTTTTGCTTTGTTATTCAGCATTTTTTAAAAGTGTATGCATTTACAGAAGACTAGTCTCATATCTCTGCAAGTCTCGGCGGCGTGAGTTGGTGTGGATGTAACAGTAAACACAAACAGGTCCATGAAGAGAGGGCAGACTCACCGCGCTGCTCCCTGCCTGCGTCGACTGGAAAGAAATCGGGTAACTTTGGGAGATGAGAGTAACGTTTCAGTGGTTGCATAATGGGCGGAAGAAGGCACGTTCACCCACCTGTGGGAGCGGAGAGGGTGGAGGCTGGTGGCGACTGGCACTGAGAGGGGTCAGGCCTGCAGGGAATTGCCTGTGCCCTTCCAGGCTGGCCTCCCATGCTGATGTTAGAGGTGTGGGCAGAGGGCGTATGACTCAGTCAGTTGTAATCAGAAAGAAAAGAACAAACTTTGAGGAAAATCGAGGGGAAGACCTAAGAAATGGAGATGTTCTTATTCTTAAAAAACTAAAACATGAATTCATCTTTGGGATAGTGTGAGGAGGGCAGCCTTGGGTAGCGTCCTGGGCAGTGAGCAGACTTCCTTAATGAGTGAGCAGAGCCTTAATCAGGAAAACTGCCGGCCACTTACCAGCTGCACATTGATTTGCTGCAGGCAAATTCTAATATAGTTTGGTGATGTGAGGCATATGTCCTAAGGAAACAAAATCAGGTTGCCTGAAAATGGACGCTTACTTTCCAGGTGAAAAGAGTCCTAAAAACATAGCACACTTTTATCCAGACATTTGTTGTGGAATCACGGATGGGCTTTTCTTTTGTTATCTCTAAAACTGAGCTGTGCCCATTCCTGTTGAATGGAAACTGCGCACTTCCCACCGCCAGGTGTGGCTGTGGGTGTTGGGGGGCAGCTCAGTGCTTTGCTGCTGCTTCCTGGGGGGTGAGAGAGTGGGGCGCCTTTCCCTAATAACTAGTGGTCCTTAACCTTCCAGAATCTGATGCAGGCCAAAGACCTTCATCCCAGTCTGTGCTGATACCCCATGTCTCACAACCAGTTATGGGATTTGCCCAGCCCGGAAACTCATCCCTGGGGTCTCAGTTAAAAGCACCTGCTACAAACACAAATGTATAGAAGCTTCTCCTTAAATGGTTGCCTCGTCTTCCTGATGAACGACCTTCCTACTATCCCACTTTCTACTTACATGCCTCTGGATCACCTCAAAATTTCCCCTAAAACTAAATCGAC
The DNA here is from genome assembly GCF_027406575.1 of Nycticebus coucang. Lineage (NCBI taxonomy): Eukaryota > Metazoa > Chordata > Mammalia > Primates > Lorisidae > Nycticebus > Nycticebus coucang. Next base: position 1,478,272 of record NC_069798.1, read on the forward strand.
CAGTCCAGGTCCTATTTATCTCAGGAGATAGAAGGGTCCCTCACTCCTGCCAGTGACCTTCCTGTCCAGCACATGGTCATTGCCAGAACCGACATCATCTTAAGTGTTCACCTCCGAATGTTTCCCAAGGACAGTGCTAGATACAAGAGCAGAAAGATAGGGAAGAAGAAACACAAAGAAGTCTTAGGCTTCCCAGGAAGCCGCACAGGCCCAGCTCGGGAGAAACAGTGGGAGAAATGTTTCTGCCGTGTCTGTGGACGTATAGTGTGGACATGCAGATCACGACAGAGGTGAAGCAGGACAGGGATGCTGGCTTACCAACTGCCTGTAATAGATTTAGTTTAGAACAACTGCTGGTTTTTTTTTTTAATATGGTATTCTTTTTATTTATTTATTTATTAAATCATAGCTGTGTACATTAATGTGATTGTGGGGCACCATACACTGGTTTTATAGACCGTTTGACACATTTTCATCACACTGGTTAACATAGCCTTCCTGGCATTTTCTTAGTTATTGTGTTAAGACATTTATATTCTACATTTACTAAGTTTCACATGTACCCTTGTAAGATGCACCGCAGGTGTAATCCCGCCAATCACCCTCCCCTCGCTCCCCTCCCTCCCCTCCCTTTCCCCCTTCCCCCTATTCTTGGGTTATAACTGGGTTATAGCTTTCATGTGAAAGCCATCATAGTGGGGCTGAGTACATTAGATACTTTTTCTTCCATTCTTGAGATACTTTGCTAAGAAGAATATGTTCCAGCTCCATCCATGTAACCATGAAAGAGGTTCCATCTTTCTTTAAGGCTGCATAATATTCCATGGTGTACATATATCACAATTTATTAATCCATTCGTGGATCGATGGGCACTTGGGCTTTTTCCATGACTTAGCAATTATGAATTGGGCTGCAATAAACATTCTGGTACAAATATCTTTGTTATGATGTGATTTTTGGTCTTCTGGGTATATGCCTAGTAGAGGAATTATAGGATTGAATAGCAGATCTATTTTTATATCTCTAAGTGTTCTCCAAACATCTTTCCAAAAGAACTGCTGGTTTTTGATGAGATTTTAAAAAAACCTTGAAATTCAGGGTAAATATGTAGTTTACAAGCAAGTAGAATATTAATAGAAACCATGAAGATGCAGAGAGCCGCTGAAATATCCAGGGCTGTTTTGAGTTAGAGGTCAGGGTGCACTGTAAGCTGCTGTGAGTTTTAATGTAATGTGCTTCATTTAAAATGATCTTGGTGGGCGGCACCTATGGCTAAAGGAGTAGGGTGCCAGCCCCATATGCCAGAGGTGGCGGGTTCAAACCCAGCCCCGGCCAAAAACTGCAAAAAATAAAATAAAATAAAATAAAATAAAATAAAATGATCTCAGTGATTTATAAGTGAAATAACCACAAAATGCTCACAAAAGAATTATCTAGTTACAGCAGTTTTATTCTTATATATAGTTATTACTGAATAATGATTAACTGATAGTAATCTGATCGCACACAGAAATGTTTAAATGGGTCAGTTCCTTCTTAGTAGAAATTGTCTCCTCCCTATCGCCGAGCCTGAAGCTCCAGCCTGCACTGAGCTTCAGTGTTCACCCTTCATGGACGACTTTGGGGGGGAGAATTCCTCGTCTCCACATGGTAGTTGAAGCACATTCTGTTGGCTGGTGATTACCATGGATGGGAAATGCAAATAGAGTCGAAGATTCCCGGGATCGTCCTGAATTTCAAATTTAAACTCGTGGAGACATGGTAACATTGGACTTAGTTTCCCAGGAGAAATCACTGAAGCTTCTATGTAAATATAGCTGCAATCCAGCCTTTGCCTGCATCATTTTAGTTATGCATGGACCCCACGATTTGTGACATCATCTTCCTATAGAAAAATTAGTTCCCAGTTCTAAGGAGCTGATTTTTGACCTTGTGCAGTGTATGTAGTCTGGCCGTCCCCATGCACTCGGTGGAAGCGGGACTTTGGGTGTGGTGAGGCCTGGCTTCGCATCCCTTTTCAGATGGGCCGTCAGGCCCCTGACCCTCCTGTCCTCAGTCGCCCTCTTCTTCCCTTTCTCTGGTTCATCAGCCGTAAATGAACCTCCATTAATACTGTGCCACCTGTCTTCCCATTTCCACTCCCTCCACTGGGCTTTGCATGTCACTCACACGTCCAGGCCCTGCGGGGAACCTTCTCTGGACTTTCCATTGATTGATGGAGCTCCAGCTTCTGGCCCCACAGAGCTAGGGAGTGCCTGGGTCTGGGCACAGCTGTGGTCACCCCGCCTCAGCCTCTTGGCCAAGACTTCTATGGCCTTTCTGTCCTCCTGGCCTTGGCAGTTTTCTCAAATCCCCGAGCTTTTCTGTCAGAAGTACTCAGTGGGCTCTCTGTGCCTGTGGGGTGGCATCTGACGGTCGGGGTCCCCCAGCACCCCCACATGAGGGGAGATGACTCTCCATGAGTTTCAGAAGATGCTCAAGTGACAACGAGAGCATCTGCCGGGCCGTCTGGAAGACTCTTCTGGAATGTGAGGGTGACCGGTGCTGGCACACCTGCTGTCTGAGGTGTGGCGTGATGTCCTGACCCCGGGATTTCTCCTGGGACTGACCAGCACCCATCTCTTCTCCTGGTTGATAGGGTCACAGCCTTGTCCAGAGGAAGGGCTTCAGACCTCATTATGGTCACAGAGTGAGGATTCTCTATTTTTCTGGTTTATGAAACTATTAACATGTTTTTAAACTATAGCTCCCTTTTTGAGCCTTTGGCAAAGGGAAAAGCAGCATCGTTAATTATTACAAGTTTGTCTTTTTTACACCAGCGGTGCATCTTACAAGGGTATATGTGAAACTTGGTAAATGGTCTGTGAAGCTAGTGAATGATGCCCCATGAATGTATCAATGTACACAGCTATGATTTAATAAAAAAAAACCAAGTTTGTCCTTTTTAGACTTTTCAACTTTTAGTTTTGAAATTGGATGATTACTGGGTTGTTGGTTGGTTGATACCTGGATTTGTATTCTATATGCAAATGCTTGGGACTGGAAGTTTGGATTTGGGAATATTCATATGTATATATATAATGAGTTATCTTGGGGTCAGGTGCTCAAAAAGTTTCAATTCTGGAGGATTTTGGATTTCATATTTTCAGATTAGGAGTGTTCCACCCCTAGTACATTTCTGCTGGCTGTTTGCTGGTTTTTTCTTGCAGTGCAGGCTTTCTGGACGCCTGTTTCTCAGCTGTCTGGAGACAGCCTAGCATACTTCAACAGCTGAGCTGCACGGACTCTGCCTTCTGTGGGTAGACTCTCCCAAGCGCCTTGGAGTCTTCTCTTTGGGAACATGAAACAGGGATTCACACAGTTATAGAAAGAAACTGGAGGGCATCCAGCTATAAAAATCGCGTCTCTGCATCAGCTTCCGTTTTGCTTCCCATTCATTTTCTATTCATCCTTTTCCATAAAGTTTGTCCAACAATTTCAACCTGGTAATTTCAGTTCTGTGTCCTGAACCCTTATCAGTGGTTAAAAATATATATCGCAAACCTGTCTAGGTGGGCACGTATGGGCCAAGGACATTCTGCATGGCTGGATCTGAGCACTCAGACTGTGCTTGTGTGTGAGTGTGCATGCATGTGTGTGAGTGGTGGGGGCGGGAGGGGATGGACCACAGCATTTGATGGTTTAGGGCTTTTTTAAAAAAAGTAGGTGTCTTTCCATGATGTGTCCACAGGGTGGGGCTGTTAAGGGGGCACAGCCTTGGGAGTCTGTGTGCCTGGGCTGGGGACAGGCCCTTACTTCTGGATGCCTTTAGTCCAGGGACTTTATCCTGCTCAGCTTTAGAGTGTTCTTTGGTAAAGATGGGCACAGTGATTCCTGCCAAAAGTGAGGGAAGGATCGAAAAAGCTGATGCGGTCTGCCCAGTGCCCAGCACAGAAGCCTCAGCAGGAGCCAGTTTCCATCGCCTTTGAACAGTCTGAAGGGCAGAAGTGTGTAGGGGAGGGACAGAGGGGACAGGTGTTGTGTCTGCTCTGTGCCACGTCCTGGGCAGCAGCACCATTGGTTAGACTGCCCTGGGAGTGTGCACGGCTCTGAGGGGCCTGCAGCTGCAGTTCCCTCTCAGGGTGGCCAGTTGGGCCCATGGCCAGGTGTTTGGGTGGTGTCTGCAGCTACCCTGCTCTGTCCACAGGGTTTCTCTGAGTGGATGTGAGCAGGCCTTTGGCATCACGTGGCCTGCAGTATCCTGTGCCATGGGCCCAGGGAGATGTGGCCTGGCAGGCCCTCCCTGGTCACAGTGATGTCTGTCCTGGCAGCCTGCCTGCCACATGGCTTCATGTCACCTCAGAACTCATCTAACTCAAACCTTGATGGATTCCCATGCCAAGGATCTCTCTTGTCTGTATAGGTCTATTGTTTTACTTACCATTAATTACAACTCTTACTCTAAAGTTTATGGACTAGCCAGCGTAGCCAGTTGTTATCTAAAAATTAGTTGCTTTTGTAATGTTATTATGAAATCATATAAATCCATGTAATTATCATTCTAGTGCTTCTTTTGTATTATCTCATTTTCTTCTAAAAACACTATATTGGCCAGGTGTGGTGGCTCACACCTGTAATCCTAGCACTCAGGGAAGCCGAGGCAAGTGGATTGCTTGCGCTCAGGAGTTCGAGACCAGCCTGAGCAAGAGTGAGACCCCATCTCTCCTAAAAACAGAAAAATTAGCCAGGCATTGTGGCAGGTACCTATAGTCCCAGCTACTAGGGAGGCTGAGGCAAGAAGATTGCTTGAGAGTTTGAGGTTGCTGTGAGCTGTGATGGCATGGCACTCTACCAAGGGCGATAGAGTAAGACTGTGTCTCAAAAAAGCAAATGAATAAACAAGTCTATGAAATAAGCAGGGCGTATGCTCTCAGTCCAAGGTTGCAGTGGCAGTGTGAAGTGCAGAAGGGCCGTCTGACTCCCACACCGGGTGTGGATTGGGCTGTCTGGCCACCAGGTGTTTGGTGTCTCCTTCTGTTGCTGAGACCTTCAGGACGAACTTGGCCTTATAGATGCTTAGAATCTAGTTAGTAGCACATGTAATAAGTTTCATTAGAGTTCCAAAAATAAATTAGTTTGGACCCTCAGATATCTAGGGGAACATATCGCCGCTTTCAACTGAGAAAATAAATTTTAAGAAAGATTGCTATTTGCCCAAAGGTAACATAGTTAGATTAAGAGGCTAGATTGCTTGACTGTGGGTGTGGTTTCTATGTATTTATTCACATAATGGGTAGTTTGGGGTCCCGGGACACACTGAAGGCCACTTGAGTCACCAAAGTGGGGTCCTGCCCAGCCCCTGTGGCCTTGCTGAGTCACCACAGTGGGGTGCTGCTCCCCCCCATGGCCTTGCTAACGGAGTTTTGTGGTTGGGTTTCAGGCTTTGCTTTCATCTTTCTTTGAGGACCCCTCAGTTCCATTATGAGGCTGGACTTTCTGAATGTCATGGTCAGAGTGTGGAGAATTCAGCCTGTGCTGCTGAATTCACAGGGGACCCGACACCTAGCCGTTTACCTGCCATAGCCCTCCTGTCCCCTCCGCTCCCCTCCCAGGACTCGGGCCTCAGCTCAGGGCAGCCAGGGCCCCCTGACCCTTCTCCCAGCCCACACCCCCTCAGTGGCCTCTGACCCGCAGGACCAAGCCCGTGCTCTGGAGTGTGTCTCCACCTGCTTGAGTCCTGTGGTCCTCCCTCCTGGGCCATGTCAGCTGCCTTAGCCTTGCCCCAGTGCACTGCCCTCTCTGCTGTCTCCCTTTGCTCCATGATGTCTCTCTGCGTGGAGCCCCAGCCCTCCTTCTCCCACCCTCTCCCTTTCATCCCTCCAGTCATCATCCGTGCAGACTGGGGTTAGCAGCCACCCCCTCCAAGAAGCCTTCCTTCCCCTCCCACCCTCCTCACTGTTATTACCTCTAGTCCTCCCCCCAGGGGGCTGTCCTACTGATGGGATGGGTTTGTAGTTGTCAGTTTCTCTCCACCCCCAAAACAACTCCAGGCTTCTCTGGGAGCAGGAGCGCAGCCTTCCTGTTGCCCCCAGTGACAGGCCCTGTCAAGGATACAGTAACTGGGTGGGTCAAGGATGGCTAGGTTGAGAGATGGCTACAAGATTATCTCTCATACCTGTTTCTTGTTAGCGCTGGACAAATAATTTCATGTTATACTTACTTTTATTGTGTTTAATCTTAGGGTAAATTTAAGTTAAGAGTGTGCAGTAGGGAAAAAGTGAAGTTGTCTGGGGATCACCGTGCAGCGAGTTCCTTTGGACCTGCCTTCCAATTCATGTGTGACCAGGGTAAATCACAACTGTTTGCCCAAATCCTTCAACACATGCCTCCTGGGTGCAGTGATTAACTTGTGCTATAAACCTCCTCCTGCCCAGGCCTGGCAGCACTTGAGCTTTGCTACCCACGTGGGTGATTGGTGCGTCCTCATCCTTTGGTTCCGCTGCCTGGTGAAATGTTCGATAATGAGGACGGTGCTTATCTTGCACGCCTCGGAACGGACAAATGCAGTAGCATTCGAGAGAAAAGGCGATGGCAGACGAGGCCCTTCCCTGGCTGGAATAAGAATGAGTCTCCTGCCTGTCTGGCCCTGTTGCTGATGGTCAAATGCACTCAGCTTGATTTCCATGGCCCCAGACGGCCGGAGCACCTGATTTCCATGATGGCCGGAGCACCTGACATCCACCTGTCTAGTCCGTGCATCAGCTTCACTAGAGAGAGAGCAGGGGTTGGTCACAGGGACAGATCTGTTACCAGCTCTCTTTCTTCCAGCAAGAATACTATAAGCTGCATTAACTTACTGTTGTGCCCCTTTTTCAAAGGGGTCATTTTGAGGCCTTTAATATTAAGGTGAAGAGAGAAGAGAAGTGGGCAGTGCCTGCCGCCGGGTCCACAGCCAGCTCCAGGTGGACAGTGTCCGTCCACATCTACTGTGCTCTATGGGGCAGGAGGGTCATTTTGATGATTAGTCATTTTGGCAACATAACTTCTGCCCCAGATTTGATTAAGCCTCCACACAGACTTCCTCTTCCAGGAGATTATCTTTTGAAAGCACTTTTTGTTCCCTCCCTCTTTCAAGCCCATTAGGAAAATTAAAGCATTTAATTTTAGTGATGAATTTTATTGATGCAAACAACTGCTTTCTTAAGCTTTCTCCAAATGTAAGCGCAATTGCTACATCAACCAAAATATCTGTTACTTAACACAAACTGGCGTTATGTGGAGATCGGTGGTTCCTGGTAATCTGTTATAGAATAATAAGCTTGTTGGACGAAAAATATGTCAACATTGAACCAACCTAGGGGAAAGATCAAATGGGGACCTGAAAGTTAGCTAATCTCGGCAGACTGACTTCCTCTTAAATGAACCTGTCTGTCAAACCCTCAGATTTCCCCTTCTTTTTCCCTTAAAGAAACAGATCAATAATATTTGTAATACACAATCTAGCTAATGTCAAACAGCTGATGAATTGGAGTGACTGAAAGTTGGAAGTATGGCACATTCCTTGAAATTAAAATTAATGTCACCTTGGAATTGAAAAAAAAAAAACCTAATAAATGAGGGGTGTTGGCTCTCCTGGTTTCTCTGTACCACATTGGAAGGAGAAGAGTCATCTTGGGCCAATTAAATAGGCAAACACTAACAAAAGCTGATGAACAAAAAAATGGTTCATGTGTAATTTTTGTGATATACTTCATCACAGTTAATCAAAAAAGTTCCCACATAATAATCCTGATTATGCAGCAGCTCATTCAGAGAGTCTTTTAAAATCGTCAAGCAGGTCCCAAGCAAGGGATTGAATCATACAGAAAACGTACATATCTAACTAATGAGGCATCTTTAGGGTTTTTAAAAAAATATTTTTATTATAAAAGTAAAAGTGGGTAACATGAAGCAAGTGGGATATCAGACATAGTATTCAAGAAACAAATGCAGCAATGTCTGGTTGGGAAGCGGCTGGAATTCTCAGTGGAATTCATCAGATATTTTGGTTCTAATTTTACTCCTAAGATGCTTCATTCTCGAAAATAATTGCTCATGAATGCAGGTGCTGCCAAAAAGTGATGACGTGAATAAGGCCTGTGAAGTGAGGGATATTTGCCTGGCAGATAGGACATATAAAAGTCCAGTAAGGAGACATGATCAGTTGTTGAGTTGAAGGTCAGATTGCAGTTCTGTGCATCCATTTGAAAGTTGGTAGGTAAGAAATTTATTTCACAAATGCACCAAAATATTATTTTCCCAGAAATCTTGAAATATTTTTTTCAAATTCTTGTATCAAGTTGAAAAGCAAGGCTGCCTATCTTTCGCTACTCACAGGACTGTGTTTAGCCAACATGTGGAAATGTATAAAATTGTTTGCCTTTGTTTGGGCTTGCTGTTTGTAATGCTGATGTGATCTGAAGCTCTGTATGGATAGGTAGGTTTTCACCTTGAATGTGCACGTTTAACCCATTTAAATTAACAGTTAAATCCACTAAAAAATGCTAAATCTGCAAGTCAGTTTTTATCATCCAGTTCTGGCACATATTTGGTTTTTGAACCATATGTGACTTGAAAACATGTCATAAATCATAAAATCCTTTGAACATGTAGCCTCAACTTAGCCATCTTACTTCTGGAAAGTAAATGGTGTCACAGCATCAGGGCTTTCCAGGAATTCCTGGAATTGCGGATGATTCAATCCCTTGGTCCTTATGAAGTTCACAGTCTTGATGACGGTTTGCATGACGTGTCATCCATTTTTAAAGTTTTGGTGCATAAGTTTTCTTGATGCACTATGTAATGATACTTCATCAAATGTGAGTTTGGGGTGGCAATTGCATTGTCTTCTATTAATTTTACAAGTCCCTCTCTTTTCCCTACCATCACTGGGGCACCATCAGTAACTACCAGATATGTTGGTAATGGACGAAGAAAATAGCTCTAACGTGTTTTTAAATCTCTTGATTTAGTTGTGTCTTTTAATGGCACTAAAGAAGCCATTTCTTCAGCAACATCATACTCACCATCAACACCTCTAATAAAAATGGCAAGTTGAGCCATGTTTGTAGCATCAGTGGTGTCATCCATCACCAAAGCATAAAATTTTTAATTTTAAAGCTTTTAATCTTTACTCTCCAAACTTCTTTTAATAGATTTTCCAATTTCTTCAATTCAACCGTCTGTCATCTACTGAGACAAACTGATTTTAGAAATATCCCCCTTTGATTCAGGGCAAATTATATCTGCCTTGTTTTCCATAGATTGCTTAATAAACTCAACATCAGTAAATTTTTTTTTTTTTTGCTATTAAATATACTACCACATAACTAGCTTTTACAGAATCTGACTTGTAAGTTTTTAAGAAAATTTTTGTTGAGAAAGCAGGCTTTTTTTCAGTTCTACTATTTTGTCCTTATAACACAATCTTTCATACTCATCAAATTAGGCAGCACATTTTGCATGTAATTCCTTTTCAAATTAGTCTTTGAAACCGTGACTCTTCCCTGCAAATTGAGCAGAGTGACTTCTTATTTGCCCAGACAAAAAAGTAGTCATCTGTCTACTTTTCATTGAATAATCTTCTTTCTTCTGTAATTTTCCATTTGGGGGTTCTCTTTTCTTTTGTGATGTTGCTGCCATGCTGGGATTAAAAAATAACAATAAATAAGGGATTCTATTTATTTTTATTATGAAAATTAATCGACAGGAAAATAGAAAGCAAGGCCTGGCCCGTCCACATCCCAGCTGCCGATGCAGGGTGTGGTGGAGCCCATTGTAAATCACAGTGGGCCAAGTGTGAGGCACTGCTGAGATGTGGAAGTACCTAAATAATCAAATAAGAATGTTTACCTGACTGCTAAATAACATTGAATGCCTAAGGTTGCATTGATGGGCTGAAATATTATTGATAATCGCTGCCTTGCCAGGTCACCACGAGTACACATAATGCCGGATGGCGTCAGTTCGACTGTCTGTGCTCGGAAGATAACACACTGGGAGCCACACACTGCCTAAACTTGAAGCCACACTGTGTACAGACAGTGAGAATGCACATGTTGATTTTACGTGACCTTATGACACAAAGTTGTTGTCTACAAAGTTCACGCTTGAGAACTGCACAGAGTTCCACCAAAAGATCACCGAAAAAACCCTCATGATGTTTTAAGGAAGTATATGGTTTTGTGTTGGGCCCATCCCTGGCCCTCCCGGGCTGCAGGTTGGAGACGCTTGTCACTGTAGAAGCTGACGTGGGCTCTGAGGCACAGCCAGCATTTTGTCTTTCTCCTGCTGGCTGGTTGAAGTCAGATTACAATAGTGGTTGTGCTGTTGTAAGGAAAGCCTCAGAGCTCTGAAATACGTACGCAAGTGCATGCACACATGTATACACACACACACGACTGCTCAAGGATCGAAATTCTTGACAAGTTAATCTCAAAACAGTCTGGATTTCTTAATATTTAGGGAGAGTTGATCTAATTAGGTGTCCCTGCAATGTAACATAACACTATTATCTGCTTGCAAAGAATAAAGATTACAAGTCCAGAGTCATGGGAATGAGAGGCCCAGAGAAATCAGATGGCCTAGGAAATTGGCAATACTGGCGTGGCGCCTGTGGCTTAAGCGGCTAAGGTGCCAACCACATACACCTGAGCTGGCAGGTTCGAATCCAGCCTGGGCCTGCCAAACAATGACGGCTGCAACCAAAACATAGCCAGGCATTGTGGCAGGCACCTGTTGTCCCAGCTACTTGGGAGGAGGAGACAGGAGAATCACTTGGGCCCAGAAGTTGGAGGTTGTTGTGAGCTGTGATGCCATGGCACTCTACCAAGGGTGACAGCTTGAGGCTCTGTCTCAAAAAAAAGAAAAAAAAAAAAAAGAAAGAAATTGGCAATACCAAATATTACTTTTGTGTTCATTTTCTTCTTGGAGGTTTCCAGTCTTGAAGCACCACTGCTTCCACAGTGCAGAAAGTCCTCGTACCCTGCTATACGTCAGATTCTCGAAGGCTCCCCAGACCTCAGGCTGCCGGCCTCAGGCCTAGAGCTCCCTGTAGAGCTGGGTGGATGAGTTCCCAGGTGATGCTGATATTTGCTGGTCTTGGAACCACATGTTGAGAACCACTGCCCTAGACATCTGGGGTTCTATCTGTATTAGTCTCTCATTTAGTTTACAAATACTTCTTGAGCCCTTACTAGGTGCCAGGCACAGTACTAGAAGCAGGGGAGGTGAGAATCATTCTCTTCTGGTCGTACTGAGAGCAGCCAACTGTCCAGCATCCTTTACAGACGCAGCCAAGGCCATCCTCAGCCCACCGCAGGTGAGTTTAGGACCTGCTGCTCCCCAGCTCCATGCCTGGTCTCGTGGTGTGCAGCATTTACAACAGAGGGTTAAACAATTCAGTTGCTCCTGTTCCTATGAGGCAAGCACCAGTAGGGTTTGCAGAGGAATCTTTCCTAGCATCTGGCTCTCTCCGTAGGAGAGCGGGACGTGGAGGGCAGGGTAGGACTGTGCTCACAGGGATGATAGTGCTGAGGTGTCTTCATAATTCTGTCTTTCAGAAAAGTTTGTTCCTGGAACTTGAGTTTTTCTAGAGGGCAAAATCAGAACACTCTGTCAACGTACACTGTGCAGGACTTCTGGAGTTTTTATACAGGACTCCAAAGCTGTGTCCCAACACCAGAGCCTCCAGCTAGCCTTGCCCTGCTCATGGCCCTGGCAGCACTGCCAGCCCTGCCTGTCCTCCTGAAGGGTGAGAGAGATCAGTCCCAGACTGTCACATAGGGGAGGATGGTAGGGGGCAGCTGCTGTCAGCCTGGGAGGGCAGCCTTATTATTTTGCACACAGGTGCACACAAGCTTGCATGCCAAGCCTGGTGGTAATGAGCAAAACCAGGAGACCCGGGTTCCGTTCTCACGTCCTCCTTGCAGTGTGCACAGCGTATGGTCTCACCACCCCAAGCTCGCTCATTCCAGCCAGCCGGCTGCCTGGCATAGACCTGGGCTTCTGAGACTTCCCTGTGCGTGTGACTCAGTGGAGATGGCCCTGGTTCCGAAGGTCCTGTCCTGACAAACTCCCAGAGGAAGCTGCTGCTTCTGGTCCTTGAACCATACTTTAAGTAGCCAGGGTTAGATGCATCATTTCATGCTCCCAGCCACTCCCTGGTGTAAAGACTCCCAGCCTTATTTCATAGATGAGGAGACAGGCCCCACTTAAGCTAGCACAGTGGCGGGGCTGGAACACAAACATGGGTCTAACTGGTCTCTGAACTTAGCCTCCGTACAACCTGTATGTTGCCCCTCTTTTCCTGAGGGCTTGAAAGAGTAACTTCAGTTTTCAAAGACGTATAATCCATTTAATAGGAAGTGGCTTAGCCATGATGAAAATCTGTCCCACCATCAATATGCAATAATACGTAACTCCTCTTTCCCCTTAGAAGAAGTATCGTGACGTAGATGCTGTAAATAGGAGGCAGACTCCAGTCTGTTAGTACAGGGGCATTACTGCGTATTAGGAAGTGATTTTAAGGCTATTTCATCTGGCCTAATTTATTTAATAAATATGTAATCCACCTTGTGGGCTTGCTAGGTCCATATGATCACACATGCTTGTAGACTGGCTAACGTTTCTACCGCAGGAGCACATGTGGGGGATTTGCGTTTCTGCATAAAGACTTCTCTGTGTCACAGTTTTTTAAGTGCTAAGGACACATTAGTGAATTATTCCATTCTATAGGCTAATGTCTACAAATAATAAACTGCTATCATATTTTAAGACGGTGAGAGCATAAAGCTTGTATTTTTTAAAATCTTCATTTACGACTTTAAGCATAACAAACTTATTTAAAATGTACTGTTTTGTTTTCTAAAGGCCAAATTCCAGGGCTTAATTTTTATGTGGAAAATTTTGTCTTAGAGTAAAAATTTACATCATCGTCATAAACCTCCACAATGGGAACCCGTGATGGTCAGAGCCGTCAGTCTTCATGGGGGTGGCTGTATAAAATGGTTCTAAGAGCCTGTGGCCATAAGTGGACAGGCAGACTCTTGACATGGGTTTGCCAGTTCACACATCCCAAATCAGAGTACTCCCACATGGATCCTCTGACATCCTTTGGTTATTAGTTTCAAGGGACTCTGCGGTTGTTGACAGTTGGTGGGTGGTGGGGCCTCCAAGGTAGACTGCCCGGGCTCCACTTCCTGGCCTGCCTCTTCCCAGCTGTCTGATCTTGAATAACAGGTCACCCTCTCTGAGCCTCAGTTCTTTTATCTGTAAAATGGGAATAAGAAGACTGTACCTCACAGGGTTGGTGTGAAGATAAAAGATCGCCACATACGCAGTAAATCCTTACAAATGTTTATAAATGCTGGCTTCTGCTGCATAACCACAGAAAAGGTCTTTCTCCAAGCAATCGCATCTTCGAGAATCTACTGTGAGTGAAACTCATGGGCTCGGTAGCAGGGCATGACTGACGCCAGGGGACTGGGTCAGGGGCCAGGCCAGGCTAGTTGCTAGCTGGGCGTTTGTGACAGAGATTCCCGGGTAGCAGAGCACCCCATTACCACCCAGAATTTGTTTCTGGAGCTCAGGTTTGTCATACCTGGAGTGATAGGTATTGAATCCCTGACCTGGACGGCTCCTCCCCCAGCCTGTCCCATGTGGATCCTCAGAGCCTGGTCCTCAGAGCCTGTTGGGCTCCTGTGTTAGCCACTACCTTCAGGTGGAATCCAAGACAAGTTCACCCCCCAGAAATGCTTTTCCGTAGCATTACATTGAGTTGTATTTCCTCCTGAGGACTGCCAGCTCTTAGTAAGTACCTGTCAGATGGTTGAAGACCTTTATGGGGGAAATGATGAAGCTGCCATGACAGTCTCAGGTCCTTTTTGCCACCAGCAAAGTCTTGTGAAAATGCATCTTTGGTGACCCTACCCTGCCCCATTTTCAAGGCCCCTGCTGCACAGGTGGAAACCTCATACAGCATCGAGACACTTAACTAACCACACAAAACTCACACTGGTCAAATTGGTCTGCCCCTCCAAGCACTTGTTTTAAAGTTGTGATGTGAATATGGTGGGGCAGAGTCCAGACAGCATGTGTCTCCGCACTTCTGTACCGCGTCCGGCAAGCTTTGTCTCTCCCACACCCTTCTGTTCAAGGCTGATGGAAAAGAAATATTGGCACCTGCCAATTAAAAAGTCCAGCAGTGTATATACTGTTGTGGCCAGCCAGAGCGAGCTGAATCACCACCTCACCTCTGACCTTTCTTCCTAACACAGCCTCCTCGGGGAGCAAGAACGAAATCCAGGAACACCCCATGGTGAATTTTCCCTTCAGGGTACTCAGGGAGGTGCCGTGCCTGCACTAAGCAGGTGGCAGAGGACACACCCTCCAAGCCCGCCCTGCACAGAATCCCTGGACACTGGTTGGCAAATGGGCAGGTGACACCCTCCAGGAGTGCTCGGCTGGCTGGCAGCAGGCACTCATGTGTATATCTGAGGTGTGGGCATTTTAAAAACAAACTTTTATACAGAAAGCCAAAACTTTTTAAGGTGATGTTTTTAAACGGATCGGACAGTGAGAACATTAAGTTCACTGAACAAGGAGCTTAATTAAGAGTGGCTCCGGTGCCCCAAATACCCAGTGAGGAGGAAGCTGGCCAAACAAAGTCAGTGTTTTAAGAGTGGAATACCTTGCGGCTGTTAAATGAAAAATGTGTCAGTATTTTAAAAACATATACAAAGTATTCATTTTAAATAATGTTAAACCCAAAGCTACCTATTTGCAGCTGCTTTAAAATCCAAATATATCCATCAGCAAAGGTCAGAAGAGGTTTTCAGGTCCTGGACTACACCCTCTGTAGTCCATTGTCAACTCTCAGGATGACAGTGTTAGACCCTCCTGTGGGTCTGGCCAAGCTATGGCATTCATCCCCATGCATCCTCCTTATGTTCTAAATCCCTAATTTTACAAAACAGATGTACAGGACGGTCATAGGCAACCTCTGAGCACTCCTCTGTAAGGACTCTTGTCATCTGACTAAGCCCGAGTAGGAAGTGCCGTCGTCTGCAGACAGCAGAGCCCTGGGCTCCCAGGACGGGGCACAGCGGGAAGCCTGGGGCCGACTTGAAGGGGGACAGGTTTCAGTTCTTTCTGAAGCTGCTTTTCTCTGAGGAGCTTTCCGCTCTGGACACAGAGTCCCCACCAGAGGGCCTGAGACCCTCCCCTGCGCCCAGCAAGGCGACGGTGCGAAGAAAGCTGGGGACAGTGGTGCGGAGGGAGGACGGCTACATTCCTAACTCGGAAATTGCTCAAGAGAAATCACACCATCTTGAGTCACCAGTGTAAGCCTAGACCACTGTTAGTTTTCTTGCTGAAATTCTCCTGTTTCTTTTATATACGTGAGATCTTCGAAGGGTGTTGGTGGTCCTGGGTGATTCTTCTGTTCCTTCCTTGGCCCCAGTAGTTAGACAGGAGACAGCAATGTCTCCTGGCCGTGGCCAGCCCAGGACCCAGTGGTGACATCGGTGCCAGGTCCCCGCTGTTGTGCCCCAGGTGACGTGTCCTGGCTGACAGCAGGGACAGGCTGCTGACATCACTGCCCTCTTTTCTAATGCTAGTAGTAACCAGCAGAGTTTAGTTTTGCTTTGACAACTCCTCCTACAGCCAGAACGATTGTTACAGCCCACGTGCCATTCTTATTTACCCTAAATAAGGAAAAACAAAGGCTATTCTGGGTACAGGCGGTGCTCTCGGCTGGGGCTATTTGCAGCATCACCACGCTGCCCTTGTCATCACAGCCACCCTGTGATTTTTTCTGAAAACCACGACAGACATGCAGCCTGCTCTGAATTCTGTTCACACAGCCTAGGGGCATCCGGATGCACAGGGATGTCTTACACGCCTATGTAGTGAACCGTTTAGAGCTTGGGGACAACAGGCTCACACCAAACCAACCGGGAGAAGCTCCCTCCTGAGACGTCTCTCTGCTTTGGTGCTTGAATCAGCTCTTGTCTTGGCCTGGGATTCCTTCCTCTAATTTTTGAACCTCATAAACTCACACTGTGCAGGACAATTGAGAGTCCCGACGTAGGAGGCTTCTCGGTGGCGTGTTTGTGCTACGGTACAGTGAGGGATGTTGGCCAGAGGGAGGGAAGCAGGAGTGCAGGGTGGGGGTGCAGGGCTTCCTGCCGTGGCCGGGACCTCAGTGGCAGGTGCTGTGCGGGCTGCTCCCATCAGTTAGGGACTCCTGGGCGAGCAGTGTCCAGCCTGGCTGTCGGCGGAGAGGTGCTGTGGGTTCCCTGGAACCGGGCCCACGTGAAGAAGCATGTGGACGTAACGCGAGTGACTGCCTACCGTGTGCCTCCTGGGTAAGCATTCTGAGAGCTTCCCGCAGAGCGACTTGCAGATACCCTGGCTGCCTTGTCTGGCTGACATCCACCTGTCAGAAAGAGTCCTGAAGGCACAAGCACAAGGTCACCGTCCTGCTGCAGCCCCTTTGCCTGAG
This sequence comes from Nycticebus coucang, assembly GCF_027406575.1. Lineage (NCBI taxonomy): Eukaryota > Metazoa > Chordata > Mammalia > Primates > Lorisidae > Nycticebus > Nycticebus coucang. Next base: position 1,494,795 of record NC_069798.1, read on the forward strand.
CGTTAGACCAGAAATGTGACTATGAACAGCAGTACTTGGTGTTAAGCTGGTCCTGGGGCCATAGACCCTGGGCTTACTCTCTGTCTGGCGACACTGCTGGCTTCCTGCTGCAGAGCTCCTGATTTCTGTTGGTGGCAGTTGATAATTGGTAGCCACAGTCTGCGGTCGAAGCCACAGCTCTTGAGTCTAGCACCTGGGCCAGCCCGCTGCTGCAGGGGGGGAGTGCAGAGACAAATTCACACACTCTCACCTCCCACACCCCATGCTGGCTGTGCCTGCAGCCCGAGCTGCATGCAGAGGAGGCTGCCTGGAGCCCAGGGGATGCTTTGAACTTGGGGGGGCTGTGTCACGGTTGGACCCCCACTTGCAGAGGCGTCGATTATGTCCAGTGACAACCTGAACAGCAGCACACTGCAGGAGTCTCAGTTTAAAGACCTGTTCTTAAGAAAAGGTACATTTCCCAAGGCCCAGTGTGGATGGTGTCTGCTTGGTGGGGTTTGCTGTGGCTTTCCTTGGAGTTTATTCTGAGGGCAGAGTTGAGCAGAAGAGAAACTCTTTCTTGGGAAGTTTGTTTCTACCTAAGAGGGGTCTGTCAGCTCAGAGCATGTGTGTCTGGGGCTCCCTTGAGGAAGATGCATCTCAGCTTCTCCTTCCTCCTTAAGTCTGCAGTAGGTTTGCTCTTATGGAAGATGTTAGGCATCAGTGCCCAAATTTGTTGCTTTGGAGTTTTGTTTTCTATGGGCTAAAACCTCCACTTGAAATGCTGTCACTTATCTAATGGGTACTTTTTTCTTTCTTTCTTTTTTTTAACTCCAAGTTGTTGAAAATAGCATTCAAAAGAAAAGATCTATTTCTCAGGATGTGAGTGGTTCACTGAATAGTCTCTCAGGTCAGCAGAGCAGTGACAGGAGTTATAAGGAAAGAGATCTGTGACTCCAGGGGACAGAATGCCGAGAAAGCAAGGGGCAGTCGGGGGACAGACAGGGGCGAGCGCGTGGGCTGTGTCTCCTGGCACACTTTCCTAAAGTGATAGTGTGGGGGTGGCTGAGGGTGGACTTTAAATGACTCCTACAGGGGGATTACGGTTACATGTATGTATTTTTCCCATTTATAGCACAGCGGAGGGGGTAGATTGTTAAAAGGTTTGAAATTGTTCTTCCTTCTCTGCTAGTTTTGCAGGAAGTCCTGCCAGTCATCTTTGACTGGAACATATTCAGGCAGATTTCTCTCTGAAGTGATCACGAAACTCTACGATCTAACGTGCGTATCGCAGAGTCCTTGTGCTGGGAGAAGGCGTGGGCCTTCGTAGGTTCTGAAGTCGTCACTGCAGCAGGACACTGGTGGGCTCTGTCTCTCAGTCACTGCTGTGACTGCACCTGGCCTTAGGCTGTGCCACCTCACTTTTATCTCTCCACCTACAAAGCGTAGGTGTCATCTCCTGATTCTGTCATCATGCAAAATGTTTTACATAAATATGGGAAAATAAATAGGAGGTAAATAAACAGATAACTTATAACAGCCATGAGGCTCTTTTTCTAGCTATAGTTCACACTTCTTCAGAGTGGTAATGGTTGAATAATTATCACAAAATATGAAAACCTTTAGCAAAACTTCAGCCGCTGTTGACATTGTAAGTGTTTAGTGTTAGACACTGTTTGGGCAGACGAGGCCATCGGAGTCCCTTCTTTCTGAAGGACAGCAGCTGTGTGCCAGGCACTTGGCACCAGCTGTGAGCCCTGGAGATGACCTCACAGGGCTCACTCTCTGGGGGAAGAAAACCAGAAAATGGGTACAAACAAGACAGTGATAAGTCGCAGCAGGGTTCAAAGGGAGCCCCCAAAGGGTGTCGTTGGGGCTTAGGAAGGAGATGATAAAGGGAGATAAAGCGAGCAGCTGACACTGAACCCGGATGTTTCTGGGGGGGCTTTTCCCTTCCTGTTGTTCTGCTTAGAGGATAGAGTTGCCAATCCACCTCCGAGGAAAACAAAACTCAAAATGTGTAATGCAGTCAGTATGATGATAGCTCTTACTGTTTTGCTTCTGAACTTCAAGCTGCGAAGTCATTCTTGTAACACAGGCTGAATTTTCCCCCTCAACCATGGTGTGTAATGAGTGTGAATTTTCATTCAACCATTAAAATCTCCAAGAGTATTTTTATACTAAACAGTTCACAAACTTGAGGCAATTAAAGTCTAAGTAGATTCCAGCTCCTGCCCCTCCCATCTTCCTGCTCCACTGCCGCCCGGTCTCTGTAGGATTTTGGTAAGAATTTGCCAGCCTACAAGACATGATTGCAAGAGGGACTTTACCTAACAATTGCAATCAGTGTAACCTGGCTTCTTGTACCCTCAATGAATCCCCAAGAATAAAAAAAAAAAAAAAAAAAGAATTTGCCAGCCTTTAGGAACATTCAGCACTTTAAAAGTGCCACAGAGTCATAAATAAAGAGTAAGACACCCCCAAGCCTGTCATCTTGTCACCACACCCGTCTCTGCTGAAGAGGGCAGAGACAGGAAGCAGAAGCACAGACAAGTTCATTGTGTGGAAGCCATGTAAGATACCACGAGGTGGGGGGTGCCCGTGGCAGGGACCCGGGGAGCCGTGTAAGATACCACGAGGTGGGGGGTGCCCGTGGCGGGGACCCGGGGAGCCGTGTAAGATACCACGAGGTGGGGGGTGCCCGTGGCGGGGACCCTGGGAGCCGTGTAAGATACCACGAGGTGGGGGGTGCCCGTGGCGGGGACCCGGGGAGCCGTGTAAGATACCACGAGGTGGGGGGTGCCCGTGGCGGGGACCCGGGGAGCCGTGTAAGATACCACGAGGTGGGGGGTGCCCGTGGCGGGGACCCGGGGAGCCGTGTAAGATACCACGAGGTGGGGGGTGCCCCTAGCGGGGACCCTGGGAGCCGTGTAAGATAGCCACGAGGTGGGGGGTGCTCGTGGCGGGGACCCGGGAAGCCGTGTAAGATAGCCACGAGGTGGGGGGTGCCCGTGGCGGGGACCCGGGGAGCCGTGTAAGATACCACGAGGTGGGGGGTGCCCGTGGCGGGGACCCGGGGAGCCATGTAAGATACCACGAGGTGGGGGGTGCCCGTGGCGGGGACCCGGGGAGCCGTGTAAGATACCACGAGGTGGGGGGTGCCCGTGGCGGGGACCCGGGGAGCCGTGTAAGATAGCCACGAGGTGGGGGGTGCCCCTAGCGGGGACCCTGGGAGCCGTGTAAGATACCACGAGGTGGGGGGTGCCCGTGGCGGGGACCCGGGGAGCCGTGTAAGATACCACGAGGTGGGGGGTGCCCCTAGCGGGGACCCTGGGAGCCGTGTAAGATAGCCACGAGGTGGGGGGTGCTCGTGGCGGGGACCCGGGGAGCCGTGTAAGATAGCCACGAGGTGGGGGGTGCCCGTGGCGGGGACCCGGGGAGCCGTGTAAGATACCACGAGGTGGGGGGTGCCTGTGGCGGGGACCCGGGGAGCCGTGTAAGATAGCCACGAGGTGGGGGGTGCCCGTGGCGGGGACCCGGGGAGCCGTGTAAGATACCACGAGGTGGGGGGTGCCCGTGGCGGGGACCCTGGGAGCCGTGTAAGACACCACGAGGTGGGGGGTGCCCGTGGCGGGGACCCGGGGAGCCGTGTAAGATACCACGAGGTGGGGGGTGCCCGTGGCGGGGACCCTGGGAGCCGTGTAAGATACCACGAGGTGGGGGGTGCCCGTGGCGGGGACCCTGGGAGCCGTGTAAGATACCACGAGGTGGGGGGTGCCCGTGGCGGGGACCCTGGGAGCCGTGTAAGATACCACGAGGTGGGGGGTGCCCGTGGCGGGGACCCGGGGAGCCGTGTAAGATACCACGAGGTGGAGGGTGCCCGTGGCGGGGACCCGGGGAGCCGTGTAAGATACCACGAGGTGGGGGGTGCCCGTGGCGGGGACCCGGGGAGCCGTGTAAGATACCACGAGGTGGGGGGTGCCCGTGGCGGGGACCCGGGGAGCCGTGTAAGATACCACGAGGTGGGGGGTGCCCGTGGCGGGGACCCGGGGAGCCGTGTAAGATAGCCACGAGGTGGGGGGTGCCCGTGGCGGGGACCCGGGGAGCCGTGTAAGATAGCCACGAGGTGGGGGGTGCCCCTAGCGGGGACCCGGGGAGCCGTGTAAGATACCACGAGGTGGGGGGTGCCCGTGGCGGGGACCCGGGGAGCCGTGTAAGATACCACGAGGTGGGGGGTGCCCCTAGCGGGGACCCTGGGAGCCGTGTAAGGTAGCCACGAGGTGGGGGGTGCTCGTGGCGGGGACCCGGGGAGCCGTATAAGATAGCCACGAGGTGGGGGGTGCCCGTGGCGGGGACCCGGGGAGCCGTGTAAGATACCACGAGGTGGGGGGTGCCCGTGGCGGGGACCCGGGGAGCCGTGTAAGATAGCCACGAGGTGGGGGGTGCCCGTGGCGGGGACCCGGGGAGCCGTGTAAGATAGCCACGAGGTGGGGGGTGCCCGTGGCGGGGACCCGGGGAGCCGTGTAAGATACCACGAGGTGGGGGGTGCCCGTGGCGGGGACCCGGGGAGCCGTGTAAGATGCCACGAGGTGGGGGGTGCCCGTGGCGGGGACCCGGGCAGCCGTGTAAGATACCACGAGGTGGGGGGTGCCCGTGGCGGGGACCCGGGGAGCCGTGTAAGATAGCCACGAGGTGGGGGGTGCCCTTAGCGGGGACCCTGGGAGCCGTGTAAGATAGCCACGAGGTGGGGGGTGCTCGTGGCGGGGACCCGGGGAGCCGTGTAAGATAGCCACGAGGTGGGGGGTGCCCCTAGCGGGGACCCTGGGAGCCGTGTAAGATAGCCACGAGGTGGGGGGTGCCCGTGGCGGGGACCCGGGGAGCCGTGTAAGATAGCCACGAGGTGGGGGGTGCTCGTGGCGGGGACCCGGGGAGCCGTGTAAGATAGCCACGAGGTGGGGGGTGCCCCTGGCGGGGACCCTGGGAGCCGTGTAAGATACCACGAGGTGGGGGGTGCCCGTGGCGGGGACCCGGGGAGCCGTGTAAGATACCACGAGGTGGGGGGTGCCCGTGGCGGGGACCCGGGGAGCCGTGTAAGATACCACGAGGTGGGGGGTGCCCCTAGCGGGGACCCTGGGAGCCGTGTAAGATAGCCACGAGGTGGGGGGTGCTCGTGGCGGGGACCCGGGGAGCCGTGTAAGATAGCCACGAGGTGGGGGGTGCCCCTGGCGGGGACCCTGGGAGCCGTGTAAGATACCACGAGGTGGGGGGTGCCTGTGGCGGGGACCCGGGGAGCCGTGTAAGATAGCCATGAGGTGGGGGGTGCCCCTAGCGGGGACCCTGGGAGCCGTGTAAGATAGCCACGAGGTGGGGGGTGCCCGTGGCGGGGACCCGGGGAGCCGTGTAAGATAGCCACGAGGTGGGGGGTGCTCGTGGCGGGGACCCGGGGAGCCGTGTAAGATAGCCACGAGGTGGGGGGTGCCCCTAGCGGGGACCCTGGGAGCCGTGTAAGATACCACGAGGTGGGGGGTGCCCGTGGCGGGGACCCGGGGAGCCGTGTAAGATACCACGAGGTGGGGGGTGCCCGTGGCGGGGACCCGGGGAGCCGTGTAAGATACCACGAGGTGGGGGGTGCCCCTAGCGGGGACCCTGGGAGCCGTGTAAGATAGCCACGAGGTGGGGGGTGCTCGTGGCGGGGACCCGGGGAGCCGTGTAAGATAGCCACGAGGTGGGGGGTGCCCCTGGCGGGGACCCTGGGAGCCGTGTAAGATACCACGAGGTGGGGGGTGCCTGTGGCGGGGACCCGGGGAGCCGTGTAAGATAGCCACGAGGTGGGGGGTGCCCCTGGCGGGGACCCTGGGAGCCGTGTAAGATGCCACGAGGTGGAGGGTGCCCGTGGTGGGAACCTTGCTGGCCAGGGGCTGTCTGGAGGCAAGATTCTGCTGTGTCCCCAGGGCCCCAGGAGACCCTGCTTGGGGAGCGAGGTGGAGGGGGCAGCTGTTGCTGGGAGTGGGGGAGGTGCCGCGCAGGTGGGGTGAGCCATTCCTATGTTGCATTGAGAGTCCATGCGGCACCTTTTCTGGATCCCACCAAGATGTTTACGTGGTCTGGAGAAAGGCTGGGTGAATGAGGCCTGGCCCCAGTAGAGGGTTTGAGAGCACGTGCTACATGTCTAGAGATCAAAGAGTAATTAAATGTGTAGAAAATAGGACTTGGGGAAAGGCTGGTGAGTGGTGAGGAAGGACCTGCTGGAAGTTGTGTTAACTGCCCACAAGCAAGCAAGTGGATGTGTTGTAGCTAAGGTGCTGAACACCCTGAACACAGCACAGACACTCGTGCCCCCAGGATGACGCGGCCCCACTGAGCCAGGGAAGGATGCAGGCTCACACCGTGCCTCTGTTCCTGTAACTCTCCACTCTGCAGCTGGACTTCCCTGGACCTGTGTCCGTGGAAACAGAGAGACGTCATCACTGCTCTCGTCACCATGTGCAGTGAGAGAACCAGGTGCTACGGCCCCTCCTGCTTCTCGTAACTGGATTCCTGGTCACCAGGACTCCCTCCCTGCAGCCTCTTGAACTCAGCCCCAGAGCAGGCAGGGTGGAAATCTGAGTGTGGCCTGACCTTCTTCCCTGTGGGCCCTGTTTTTTGGCATTTTTCTGTGGACATCAATGGCTGTTGAAACCAAGGAAAACTGACCGGTGGTTTGTGTTCAGAATTCACAGTCGACACATGAAAACCCAAAGCATCCTATTATTTTCCCAGAATGCTACTATTCCTGTGGGTTTTATTTTATAAAAACTTTAATAGTTTTTCTAGAAGTTATTCTCTTCTTAGCCTTCCCTTTACAACCCCCCCCTCCAAAAATACCCCCCAAATCAAAACCCCAGATCTCTCTCTCTGATCCATGCACACTGGGCTGTGTGCACACAGCTCCGTCCCACTGCGTGAGGACAGGCCGCAGGCAGGCAGTAGGATTCTTCTGTTTCAGAGGAATGGAGGCTAGGCATGGTGGCGCAAGCCTGTAATTTCAGCACTCTGGGAGACTGAGGCAGAAGGATTGCTTGAGCTCAGGATTTAGAGACCAGCCAGAGCAAGTGGGAGACCTTGTCTCTACTAAAATTAGAAAAAAACTAGCTGGATGTGTCATGGTGGGCGCCTGTAGTCCCAGCCACTCAGGAGGCTGAGGCAGGAGGATCACTTGAGCCCAAGAGTCTGAGGTTGCTGTGAGCTATGATACCACGACACTACCCAGGGTGACAGAGTGAGTCTCTGTCTCAAAAAAGAAAAAGAAAGAGCAGGTATGGGGTAGCAGGTGCAGGGCAAGGGCTGCTTACACACCCAATCGTGAGTCCGAAGGGGCCTCAAAGGGCCTTCAGGGTCTGGGAGGTATCCTGCCTGTCCTAGGACCCTCTCTCTGTTCACTGCAGTTCCCACTTTGAGAGTGTGCTGCATCCCTCTTGAGAGAGTGCTTGCAGCCCCGAAAAGAGGGAAACTTCCATGTTTCTTGCTTTCTAAGGTCTGTATCCTGAGATTAAAAGACAGGAGGCCGTCGGTTTCTGGTGCACTCACAGCTTCACTCAAGCCCCCGACACTGGAAGGGAGGGAGCTCAGCCCTACCCATGCCACCATCCTGGGCATGCGTGGGTGCCTTGGAGGATGTGCCTCCCCACTGGCCTGGCCTGCACCTGAGGCACGTATGTGCATGTGTGTGCTCATGTGTATACCTGTGGGCCTTGAGTCCAAGACATGGAAGCTGGTGACAGCGTCCCCCTCTTTCTCCAGCCCTTCTTCACATTCACAGCCCTCAGCTCCCCAGAGCTGGGCCCCATCCTCACAGAGAGGGGAAAGCAAGGTTGAGCCTCGCCCACCTCTTGCCCCGGTCCTCCCTTCCAGTGTTTGGGACTTGAGTGAAGCAGCTGTGCTGTCCTCAGCAGAGCTGGTGCTGGGAGCAGAAGGCAGGAAGCCCTGAGCACTGACCTGCATCCTCCTTGACCGGTGTGACTCACCTGTGTCTGAGCACCAGCCTCCGGTGCTGTGGCCTGGAGTCGGTGCATGGGAGGCGAGTGTCAGCGGAGTGGTGTCCAGGAACCTTTTGTAATGGTGCTGTCAGAAACATGAGGTGACCTTGCTGCTCACCAAGCCTCTGCAGGACAGCTGGAAACAGGGCAGGTGTGTTTCCTGCTCACCTGCGGAGGTGCGGCCTGAGAGGGAAGTGCTATGCTGTCTTTGTGGTGATTTGGTTTCCCTTCGGTCTGCTGGTTCCCAAGTGGATGTGCTCTGAGAAACAGCTTTACCTTAAAGATGGGCTTAACTTTTGTAGAACAGTTACATTGGGAGAAATTGTTCCAGTTTTTCCAGACCTTCTCAGCTCCCCTGGGTGGGGAAGTGGAGGTGTCATCTGGCATGGGGGGCAGGTGACAAGACCCCCGGGCTTTCCGCCCTCAAGAGGAGGTGGCATCCAAGCCTGTCCAGTGCCCAGAGGGTCCCACAGTGACACTGCCTGGACTTGGAAGTCCGTGGGATCTGGGGACAGTGACAGCAGCACCTCTGGAGGGCTGTGGGGCTAGCAGAACACATTTCTTTAAGGCCCCCGCATCACGGTTGCAAAGACAAGGTCTGTGCATCAGGCAGAGCACTGAAGTCTGCAGGGCACAGCCCCACTCTCAGGCCTCCCTTTTCTCAAGGTGTTCTTAGAATGTTACTGGCTGGGCATAGTGTCTCATGCCTGTAATCCCAGCACCTTGGGAGACCTAGGCAAAAGCATCACTTAGGACTCAGGAGTTCAAGACCAGGTTAGGTAACATAGCCAAACTCCATTACTGCCAAAAAACTAAAAAGGCAAAGACCAAAAAAAAAAAAAAGCAAACATCTGCCAGGGGCTTTGGGCAGCAGCCCAGGTCCAGTGCCAGATGTGGCCAGAAGCACAGGCTTCAAGACCCCATAGGTCTGGGTCTGACCCCCAGCCCAGTCCTGCATGGCCTCAGCCCTGCCTCCTTTGTGCCTACCTCTCTGCAGTGGTCGGGCGATTTCCAACACGTGAGGTCCCCATGAGGACCAGATGTGTGCAGGAGCCCTTTGCATCCTGGTGGCCGTGGCAGGGGTGGTGCCTGGAGCTGGCAGCGGCTGGGGGACTGGGTGTGGGCCATCGGGGAAGCTGTCTAACCCACTCACTCTCCTTGCCCACCGCAGCGGAGCTGGAGTTCGCCCAGATCATCATCATTGTCGTGGTGGTCACAGTGATGGTCGTGGTTATCGTCTGCCTGCTGAATCACTACAAGGTCTCCACGCGTTCCTTCATCCACCGCCCAGGCCAGAGCAGGCAGCAGGAGGACGGGCTGCAGCAGGTGAGTGCCTGGCCGTCCTGGGCTCTTGCCACCAGGTGTTGGGGAGGGCAGGATGCAGGTGGCCTCCCAGGTCAGCCCCTGCAGTTCAGCAGAGACTTTCTGTTGATGTTCTAATGTCCAGCAAAGTGCATAGGTCATGTGGCGAGCCCTGGTCACAGAAGAGTCAGGACAGCTCCTGTAAGTCCCACAGCTGCACCCAGGCTTCCTGGGGGTCCATGCAGGTTGGGCTTTGGCCAAGGGGTCTCACCATGGATGCGCTCCAGGTGTGGGCTGTGTCACCAGTGTTGGGTTTGTGAAATGGTCTGTGGTTGTGAGGAGCTTGGTCCCGGAGGTGCTCTCCCTGTTGACAGACCACATGGGAAGGCCCCAGCAGCCTCCTGGGGTTAGAGTCACACAGCAGTGCAGTTGACCCTGGGAGAGGAGGGCTGCTGTAGCATGCTGTCCTGGGCCTGTCACACTGACTGTGACCCAGTGGCTATTGGCCAGAGGTTTAGGGTGGGGAGTTCAGGTGAGTACCAGCCCTGACCTCAGTGATGGTAAGTGGTGGCAGAGCCCCCCATATTCAGCGCTGGGCTTGCTGACAGCAGGAGGCATTTTTATGGGGCGTCCCTGTTCGGGGTCGAGGCCATGCGACTCTCACTCCCACCCTGACTGAGGGAGGCTGTTGTGGTGGGGTGCAGCATCCAGGGGGTATTGTGCTTCACGGGGCCTGGGCCTGGCAAGCCGTGGGTGGAGACAAGGTGCACCGTGAGCTCTGCAGCCCTCAACGGCAGGGCGCCACCTCCGACTATGGCACAGGCTGGATGGGGCAATGGCGAGGGGCCGGACCCAGGAACTGCCCTTTCCTCTCTTTCCTCCCTCCATCCCCAGAGCAGCCCACCAGTCCCTCTGGCCCTGCAGAGTTCTCAATGGCTCCCAGGACCCTTTGTCATCTGGGCGGTCCAGTGGCCACAGGGCTGGGCCATCCAGATGTGCTGAGCACTCTGGCGTCCTCCTGCCTATGGGTTGTCAGGGAGAGAACTAGTTCTTCTGAAGTTCTGAACACACTTGTGCACACAATTTCTCCATGTGTCAAGAGAGAGGATGGGGTGAAAGAGGATGTAGCAGTTTCAGAGCCACAGAAGGCTCAGACATCACTGCTCTGCCTTGATGCCCTGTGAACACGGACCCCAGCCTCAGGGAAAATAAGCCCCCACTTCTGCTCCAGTCCCCATACAGAGGTCACAGAGAACTCTCTCAGTCCCCTGCTCAAGCACTCCCGGACTGGCCCAGGCCTCTCTGTCGCCTCGTGTGGGTCTGTGCCTCCCTCTCCTGCACCTCGGGCAGGCACAGACCTCTTTCTGTCACTGTCCCTGTGGCCTCAGGTCTAGGCATTGGCACATGCAGCCACACCCTTACCAACCAAGAGGCCTGCAGGAAGGTGATTTTTAAAAGACAGAAAAGCAAAAATCTAAATGTGCCTTTACTTGGACAGCATTATCTGTGTCCCTGGCAGGGGTGTGTGTGAGGCCCCTTCCCAGGAGGGCCGACAAGCTGGCCAGCCAGAAGGGCCTCCCTTTTCTGAAATCAAAAAGGCAATCACATAAGCTATGGACGTGCCCCCAGCGCTGCACTCTGCGCAGCAAGTAAAAACAGGCAGTGTCTGGAGAGTGTGCCTGCAGTGGCTCTGTCCCCATCTGCCCCCCTGTTTCTGTGAGTTCGGGGATCCATCTCTGTTGTATCCCCCTGTTCCTGTGAGTTTGGGGGCCTTCCCTGCTGCACCCCTGATTCCATGAGTTTGGGAAATCCCTCCCTGTTGCACCCCCATTTCCATGAGTTTGGGGGAGCCCTCCCTGCTGTGCCCCCTGTGTCCATGAATTTGGGGGAGCCCTTCTGCTGCATGCTGCTTTCTTTCTCCTGAATGATCTGGAACTGGGTGCTGTAACTCCCCAAGGCATGGGTGTCCCCCCTCAATCAGATGGGACTATGGGACTTGTCACCCCCAGAGGGCCTCTGTGCAGTGTCTGCAAAACTCAGGTGTGTCTCACGTGGGGTCCAGAGCAGCCCGGGGCAGGCTCAGCTCCACCCTCTGACCAGGACCGTTAGTCTGGTTGATGGTTCTCAAAAAGACAAGAGAGCAGAGGAAGGAACCTTCCGTCCTCCCGCAGCCCTGCCCTGAGGGTACCCGCCCAGTCAGGCCTCCTGCCCCCATGTCCCTCCTCTTCCTCCTCCCGAGCCCCTGTGAAGAGAGGCCCTCCCCTTCCCACCACCCTGGGAGAGCAGTCAGAGAATCAGCCAAGGGCAAGTTTATCCCCAAGGGCACATTTGACAATTTCTGGACAGGTTTTTGCTGTCCCAAAGGGTGATACAGGGATGCTCTAAACACCCTGCAATGCACGGGCAGCCCAGACAAAGAACTCTGTGACTAAACATGAGCAGGGCCACTGGACAAGGCCATCCTGCCATGTGCCAGGCCTGCCCGGCCCAGAGGCGCTTGTTGGCAGGAGAGGCCACCTGCTCCCACGGCTGGTCTCCCTGGCCGGCTCCAAGGTGTCCACATGGCCTGGCAGGCCAGGGGCAGAGTAGTCTGGGCCGCTGCCTTGGGAGCAGTCTCCTGGTCTCTCATAGGCCTCTGTGATCCAGCTACTCAGTGGACACTGCCAGTGGTGGGCATGGAGCAACTTCAGGAGGACACAGAGCCCACGCCCTGTCCCTGCAGACTCGCCGGTCCTCTCCATCTTGCTGGCCATATGTGTGTGGCAGGGAAGGGTCCCGGGGGCAGTGGGGCAGTCTGGGAAGGGCGCTGCGTCTCCTCCGCCAGCCTGGGCCTGGCTGCAACCCCAGGCTGTGCACCTCGGTGGGCTGGAGGGGCGGGGCTGAGCAGGTGGCGTCGGGGGTCTGTTCCCACTGCCACTGGCCTTCCAGGCTCTGCCTCTTGCCAAGAGGTCTGTGCAGCTGACCGTGTGTCTGTGGTTGCAGCCATCACGGGCTTCCTGCCCGCTGGTGGGGCCTCACCAGCACCTGCAGCGATCTCAGGTTTTGTCAGCATGTGAGCCCCCAGTTTCCCTCCGCCCAGCACCCCATGTTCCTGAGAGCCACAAGCCCTGCTGGTGGGCAGCCTTGGGTTCCTCCCTCCCCCACCGTCTGGACCCTTGGAAAACTAGCGACCAGGGAAATGGCAGCAGCACAGTTGGGTCTCACTTTTGAGGAGGAGGCTGGGGCTTGGTGGAGGAAGCCTCCCTGCCTGGGCGTGGGGGCCTCTCCTCAGTAGCCTTCAGCCACAAGGAACAGCTGACAAGACAGGACTGCAGGAACTCTGAGCACCCTTGGTTCCTGGAGAGTCCTCCTCTGAGAAGTGGTGGCTGGGCCAGCTGCTGCCCCATCCTCTCCCGTGGAAGTGCCTGGGGTTTGCTCTTGTGCAGTCACAGGGGAGCAGAGACAATGCCCCAGACCCTCCAGCGACCTCCCTCCTCAATCCTTTGCTTTCTGTCTCTGACAGTGCGTCTCTCAAGGCCAGTCAGCCTCTGTCACCAGGCAGTGTCTGGAGACTCTGCACCAGAGGAGCCCGGGGTGGCACGGTTCTAGCCCTGGATTTGCTGGAAGCTGCCATTTCTGGATGAAAATGGAAAATAGCAGGCTTAAATTATCAGGAAAGTAAATGCTTAAGTGACGGCGGACAGCAGCGGGTGCTGTCAGTCCTCATGTTCTTTCTGAGGGGCTCAACTTGTTTAGCGTCTGGTTTATGTGATTCAGAGCTTTGAAACCATCTAGATTTCTTTTCATTATTGTAGACCACCAGGTAATAGGAGAACAATATAGGCTCATAAATATTCCAGACACAGCGTCCTGAGGGCCTGGGGCATCCTCATGACACCCTGAAGCCCACAGCCGCAGCCCATGCAGAGGGACAGGGGTCTTACTGACATTGTGGATATCCAGCTGTTTTTAATCTACAAAACAGCAATTTCAATTAAAAAATTAACAAAATGAACTAAGGCAGGTATCTCTTCGTTACCAGCTGTGGCCATGCTTAAACCAACTGTGCAGGTCCAGGTGCCTGGTCTCCCCTTGGGGACTATCCTGCAGCAGCTCCAGGATGAGCAGCAACAGGCTGGTCCCCAGCAAAGCCGACAGGCACGGGCTGCACAGGCTGCTGGGCGGGAGGGCGAGTCCCTGTGGGTATGGTGCTCCTGGTGCGGGGCCAGTGCTCCTCAGCCCCCCACGCTTTTCTCCGCAGGACTTGCAGGCATAGCCTGGAGTGTGGCTGGTGTGCATGGCTCACCCCAGGGGGTGTTCTGACAAAATCTGACCCTTTCAAAAATCAGGAGATTTCACAAAAAAATTGGAATCTCCACCTTCTGTGAAAAGGTAGCGTTTGGAGCCATGCCCTGAGGCTGGGGCACTCAGGCCAGGCCTGTGCTCCCCTTGGTGTGGTCCCATCACCCTATGTGTCCCCTTGACACTGGGGCCATGTTGTTGGCATTTCTTGGTTTACATAGTGGTTGTTTTTTAGAGAAAATATTCTGCAATCAGGCCTAGACCAAGAAGGCCACTGGTTCTAGAAAAATGGGCCAGAATATTGCTGTGGGGAAGTAAAGGCCATTCCTCCTAGACCAGGAGTGGAAACGTTTTGGGTCAGCAGCATACAGCATGTCTGTCACTGGCTCAGCCTGACAGGGTCGCTCATCTGCCCGGACAGGGCCAGAGCCTGATGACCGTGTGAGCTCTCTGGCTGTTTGCAGCTCAGCTGGCCACCAGGGGCCTCTCTGTTGGTCTTGGGAGCAGGGGAGGCCTGAGGACAGGCAGAGCTGGGTAGGCAGCCCACAGCAGGAGCCCCCTGCTGGGCTTCCTGGGTAGGCGAGGTGTGCAGACCCCATTCTCCTCTGGCCATGTCCCCCTACAGCCTTTCCCAAGAAAGGACTTGCAGGTAGACCCCAGGCCCAGGGGTATCTGTGACGGGCACGGCAGCAGGCACCACACCGCTGCCCCTTCCCACTGTGCCCGCAGAGCCGGCTCACTGCAGCCGCTGCTCATCTCTGCCTGCTGCAGACTGTTCCAAAAAGTTCATGGAACAACAGAAGAGACCTGTTTGCAGTAGGGTTCAAAAGAACAAACTAGTGGGCTTGCAATGTCATTGTAATTGGTGTGTTTCTGACACGGTGGAGTAAAGAAAAGTAGGCTGCAGGCTCCCTCTGGCGCTGTTGCTGGGATGAAAGCTGGTGGACCTGTTGGCGAGGTGACTCCTGCGCCACAGCTACATGTGTCCTGTTGACTTTGTCCAGTAACAACTCTCCATTATTTCCTGAGTCTCGGAAACTGCATTTCCAAGAGATGAGTGTGCTGTGAGGGGCAGTCAGTGCCTCACTAGAAGCCCCCAGCTGCTGGCCACACTGCGCCTCCCAGAGTGAGCAAGGCTGTGCCTGAGGTCTGGCTGCCAGCATGGTTGTTGGATAGGCTTTCCCCTTTGGTGTATCCAGTTGAAGCATTAGAGGATAGATAATTTCATATCACTTCAAAATGAGAACACCACCCTTCAAATAAGGGAAATAGGAGGCCAGGCAGAGTCTGGATTAAGATGCTGGACCACAGCTGTCACTCAGCAGTTCCACCTGAATTGTCACTGCAGTTCTGGGACACTTTCAGAGTCATTCGTGTGTGGGAGTGTATTTTGTTTTGTGTCTTTTTTTTTTTTTTTTTACTTTTCCATGATGTCATGTTTTCCTTTTTTCCTCTCTGTTCCCTGAGGATAAGTTTTGATTTTTCATACCAACCAGAATCCACTTAAAACTACGTCTACTGTGTGATTTAGGTGACTGAGCTAAATGGTGCAGTGTTGGTGCAAAGCCAGAGTGACTCTTTGACACTGAAGTTTTCCAAGGGACAGACTGGCACTGTGAAGAAAGGACGAGAAGGCCCCCTGGCAAATGGCTGTCCCTGGGGAGGGGGTTGGACAAGGCAGCCCTGCTCGATACGGCTTACTTCATAGGAACATGTCCCGTATCACTGCTGCAATTATAAAATGCTCTTTTTACATCAACTAGTATGGAAGGCAGTTCCAGTAATTGACAGTGTCCCAGGGTGATTCATTTGCTCATGGATTGTATTGTGGCAAAAAAAAAAAAAAAAAAGCGAAAATAGTATTTTTAGGTAAAATGCATAGAAAATTTTATAAACAAATGTATAGTTACCTTTCAAATATATAAGGTATTAGCTTTAGTAATCTGATAGTAAAGTTTTTTTTTTACGTAGTCCTTGAAAGGCAGAAAGGTTTGTTCTGAAAAATAAAAAAGTAAAAAATTCTCTCCATTGTTTTAATTCTGGTGACCCTTGTTGGAGAGGCGCACCCGGCCTGGCTTTTGGCTCAGTGTTGTGACCAGGGGCAAGCGTCCCTCTTCATGCCTGGCATCCTTCTGTGGCCACGCCTGCCGAGGCTGGGGTGCAGCTCCCCACTGAGCTTCTCACACCCAGGCCTCTGCTCCCCGCCCCCAGCACCACGTGCAGGCGTTCTTCACCATATTGTTCTAGAAATAGAAAGGATTCCCTTTCTCTGCTTCCCAAAAGACCTTCCTGGATGATCTTTCTGTTAAGGGATGTGCCCTAGATTGAGAACGGCTGGAAGGGAAATGGTGTTTAGAAGAAGGCTGCTGATGGGTTCCCAGAAGGGGAAGTGCGGGGATGCTGGGGTGACAGCTGCTGAGGGAGGACCGGCTCTGTGGCGCTGCTGCTGCTGCTGCCATCTAGAGTACAAAGACAGCAGTCAGGCACCTGGATGGTGGAGAGGTTGCACCAGAAAAGCGAGGAACCAAGGGAAACTATTTTATCAGAAGGTAAAGGTGTTGCTGAACATCCAGAGATCAGTTCTATTTCTGCTTTGTAATTCTCAACCATAAATGGGAGAAAAATAGATTTCCAACTATTTGAGGTCAAACAATACGTCTATTCCCTAGAAGGAACCCGTGGACGGAAGTCAGAATATTCCACAGAGGATGCGCTCAGCACATACTGGCTGTGTCCACTGTGGAGAACACCACAGGGCCTCAGTTGGTCCCCTTGTTCCCCTTGTTGGCTTAGCTCAGAGGCCTTTTAGCTGCCCCTGGCTGTGGAGAGCAGGAAAAAATGTGTTCTGCATCAGGATGTGCGATCTCCACGTGCACGATGAAGGCAGGAGTTATGTAAAACAATACTTATAGGGTACCCAGATAGTTTCTGTTATGTTTTAGTTTTTGCAATGCTGGCCACGACCCACAAAAATTGATTTTCCATCTCTCTGAGAGGTTGCAAAACATAGTTTGGAAAACATTGTATTACCTGTTTTCCCTGGTTGTTTCCAGTCCCCAAGTCTGATGATTCCTGTGGTCCTGTGTATGTGGAAAGAAGAGGTTAGCTGAGAGCATAAGCCCAGTGGGGGTCAGGAGGTGGGGGTGGCCTCGCACATGGTCACAGTGCCCATGAGCCAGAGGCAGCAGGCCTCACCCACAGCTTTCAGTCCTGGCTATGGATTACTCACTTTTGATAATGTAAGACCTATCAGTGGATAAAAGATGACCCAAGAGATAAATGAAAAGGATTGTAAGGTACTCAGAACAATTATATGCCAACCAAGTGGATAACCAAGATGTGAAAATTGGACAAATTCCTAGAATCATCCTATCAAATGGAATCATGAAGAATAGAAAATATGAATAGATCTATAACTAATAAAAAGATGGTACCAATAATGTAAAGTTTCCTGACAAAGAAAGACCCATAACCATATGGCTTCACTTGTGAATTCTGCCAAACACTTAAAGAATTGTCACCAATCCTTCTCAAACTTACAACAAATCGAAGATACGGGAACACTTCCTAACTCTTTCTGAGGACGGCATTCCTGATACCAAGGCCAGACGAAGACTCAAAAATGAAAACTATAGACCATTCATATGTCTTGAATATTCATATAGAAATCTTCAACAAAGTATTAGCAGTACCGGCATAATAAAAGGATTTAACACTACCACAAAGTGGGATTTATTCCTGGAATGCATGGATGGTTCTGTACACGAATTTCAGTCGACGGCATATACCACATTAACAGAATGAAGGGGAAAAAACCACACACACAGTCATCTCAACAGATATAGAAAAAGTATTTTCTTTTCAGCTTCAAAGTGTAAACTGAAAGAAGTATTTGACAAAATTCAATGCCTTTTCATGATAGAAACACTTAATAAAATAAAATAGAAGGAAACTACTTTAACATCATAAAAGTCTTCTATGAAGAACCAACAGCTAACACCATATCCAATGGTGAATGACTGAAAGCCTTTCCTTCTTTCTTGGAAAGAAAGAAGTAAAATTGTCTCTTTTCTTAGATAACATAATCTTAACATGTAAAAGACCCCAAAGATTCTACTGGGGGAAAACACGGTTAGGACTTACAAACAAATTTAGCAGAGTAGCAGGTTACAAAATCAATGTGGAAAAATCACTTGCATTTCCTTACACTAACAATGAACAATGAATAAAGAAATTAAGAATTCTATTTATAATAGCATCAAAAATAATAAAATGCTTAGAAATAAACTTAACCCAGGATGTAAAAGACTTGTACATTGAAAAATAAAAAATGTTGCTGAAAGAAATTTTTAAAATAACAAATAAATCAAGAGACATCTCATAATCATGGCTTTGAAGACTTAATATTGTTAAGATATCAATACTGCCCAAAGCAATCTGCAGATTCAGTGCCATCCCTATCAATATCGCAATGATGCTTTCTTCAGAAGCAGAAAAAAAATCCACATAAAATTCTCTTGTTATCTTAAAGGACTGCAAATAGCCAAAATCTTGAAAAAGAACAATAGAGTTGGAGGTCTCACAGTTCCCAATTTTAAAACTTACTACAAGGCTATAGTAATGAAAACAGTGTGGCACTAGCATAAAGACATACGTACAGACCAATGAAATAGAATAGAGAGCTCAAAAACACGCGTGAGTACGTGCTCAAGAGATTTCCTGCAGAAGTTCCAGGGCCACTCAGTGGGGGTTGGACAGTCTTTTCAAAAATGATGGTAGGAAATCTGGATGTCTGTGGGCAAAGTAATCATGCTGAACCCTTATTTTATAGCACGGATTAGCTCAATGTGGGTAAGAAACCTGAATGTAAAAACTAAAGCTTTAAACTCGGTCTTAATTTGGCTGCTATAGCTGAATACCACAGACGGGGTGGCTTATGAACTATAGACACTTGCTTCCCACTCTGGAGGCCAGATGTCGGAAATCTTGGTGCCGGTGTGGTCAGGCCCTGCCGCAGCCCTGCAGACCACTAGCATCGCATCAACCCTCACAGAGAAGAAAGGGAGTTCACCCGCTGGCCTCTTCTTGTTAGGGCACTGGTCCCATTCAAGAAAGGACACACAGCCAATGGACGTCAGTCCCCCTCCTGACACCATCACAGCGGGAGCACTTCTCACCTCCTCTCCCACCCCCAAAATGTGCCATATGGTTAGATTTAAAGGGAAAAAATTCAGCCATTGTGCTCCACATCTGCACATAACTCGTCTTGTCTGGGCATTATGGAGATGTTCATACAGAAGCTAAGTGATTTTGTTTTTCTCTTTTATGCATGTGGTTTAGCATCAAAGAGCTTGAACTTGTGGAAAGTCTTCCTGTCAGTGTGGCTGTTTGTTGACCCTTCAGGGGGAAAAAATGTGAAGCAGATTCCTCAAGTGGAAGGAAGCCTGAAAATGCACATCTCCAAGCCTGGGTGCAGCCGTCCTGGGGTTGCAACTGTCTTGGGTGCAGCTGTCCTGGGGGTGTAGTGGTCCTGGGATGCAGCCATCCTGGGGGTGCAGTGGTTCTGGGGGTGCAGCTGTTCTGGAGTGCAGCCGTCCTGGCGTGCAACAGTTCTGGGGGTGCAGCGGTCCTGTGGTGCAGGTGTCCTGAGGGTGCAGCCGTCCTAGGGTGTAGCCATCCTAGGGGTGCAGCCATCCTGGGCTGTAGCCATTCTAGGGTGTAGCCATCCTGGGGGTGCAGTGGTCCTGGGGTGCAGCAGTCCTGGGGTACAGCTGTCCTGGGGTGCAGCTGTCCTGGGTCCATTTCCTACAGGAGCAGTACCTAGAAGTTCAGGCTCCGCAGAGATTCCTGATGGCTGCCAGCCCTCGGGGCCTGAGCCTGGAGCCTGGAGCTGTGCTTGCTGGGGCTGCCCATGAAGCCAACTTCTAAGACCAACGCAGAGAGGCCAGAGAACCACAGATGACCAACTGCCCGCACGTGCCATTGTGCCTCTGTGGACAGAACTGGGCACTGTCACAGAAGAGCCTCTCCCTGGGCATGGTCAGTGCCATCCAGGTTCTGTCTGCCCTGTAGATACAGAAGAAAAGCCCTCTCACTCAACCCAGGGGCAGTGGGACATGAGTGGTCACACTAACAGGAGAAGAACAAATAGCAGGCTGCAGCATCCCTCAGTACGTGCAGTGGGTACTTTCTAGGACCCCTGACTTATCCAAAATCCAAATGTGGGCAATCCCTCAGCGGACCCTGAGCACCTGCATACATGAAAATGTTTGTCCCTCCACATGGGCAGATTTTGGCATTCCACAAATATGTGTTTTTGAGAAACAAAAAATCCAGGTGTAAGTGGACCCTTGAAGTTCAAACCTGTGTTGTTCAAGGGTCAACTGTATTCGTTCACAGTGAAGATTTCCTTTTAGAAAAAATCCAAGCGAAAATAAAAGCTTATGACAAAATTGAATTCTGCAAAGTTGTGTTTTCCCCTGTCCACTGTCTCCCTGTTTGGCCCCATGATGTCAGGAAGCAGTTGCATGGTGCAGATGAGCTGTGAGGTCCGTGCCCAGGGCGGTCTCCCCAGGCTGGGCTCAAGCGTGGATCGCCACCATGCAGCAGCAGCCTGGGGGCCTGTGCGGAACCTGGGGATTTGCTGCATCCAAGCAGTGTGGAGCCTCAGAGAACTTGCCCAGGAGGGGCTGGTGGTTGTCACAGCTCTAGACCTGAGGAGAGCTCCGGGGGCATCTGAAATGAAGTCAGCTTGGCGTGAGCCACCTGCATGCCCTGAGCCCTTCCATTCAAAATACCACCTTTGGGACATTGTTTAAAAAATAATGTATAAAAAGGAATGTCAGTGATCTCATTATTTTTAAAGGGATTTATTAAAAGAGATAATGGAAAATTATCTCCCTTTCATTGTGCTTAGTAGCCATAGGCGACCATCCCCTGTAAGGTGGGGACCACTGTCTACTGAGGGCTCACTCATGGTGCTGGGCCAGGGAAGTCTCACACGTGGAGTCTGAGCCACAGCAACCTCTTTGCTTGGAGAGACCAAGTGAGGGCACAGATTGAAGAGTGGCAGGGCCAGGGTTCTCGCCTGGGCCTTTGCTACCTTGGGGTCTGCCTGTCCTCATGTTCCATACCCTCCACTGTGTGGTGTTATATTGTTGGCAGATAATCTATATTTCCTTTTTTTTTTTTTAGACAGAGTCTCACTCTGTTGCCCTGAGTGCCATGGCATCGTAGCTCTCACAACCTCAAACTCCTGGACTCAAGGGATCCTCTTGCCTCAGCCTCCCTAGTAGCTGGGACTACAGGCACTCACCACAATGCCCAGCTAGTTTTACTATTTTTAGTGGAGACAGGGTCTCACTCTAACTCAGGCAGGACTCAGACTCCTGAGCTCACAGGATCTACCTGCCTCAGCCTCCCAGAGTGCTGGGATTACAGGTGTGATCCATCATGCTGGGCCTGTATTTCCTTTCTTAATAGTCAATGCCTTTGTTCCAGGGAGAAACTGGGGAATAGGAAATAGGCAGAGAGGCTAAAGAACTTTCTAGAACTCTGGTCAGTCTTTCTGGTCTGGTTTTTCTGCATAGCAGCATGGGGCACAGAACTGGGACAATAGCCTTCCTGGAGGCTGGCCTCAATCCACTCAGCACAGTGGCTCACAGTCACCATGTCCCCTACCTACTGTGAGGATCAAGGCATGAAAAGACAATTCCTGTAAAAGTGAATAATTTGGGGCAGGGGCAATTCTCAGTGAAAAGAAAATCAATTATTGTGTACTTATCATTTTTATTTGTGAATTATACTTCTCTAAAGCTAGAAAAAAGCAGTGGCGGCAGAGGGAAGGACTGACAGTCTGTGCATGGAGAACGTGTGACTGCACAGACTTAACGTGCACCAGTGAAGGGGCACGTGAACAAAGAAATCTGTTCTGGTATTAGGGTGATGGGTAGAGCACCGTGGCTTCTTCACAGCTCACAGCACCTCAAATTCAGCTCAGGTGATCCTGCTGCCTCAGCCTCCCAGAGTGCTGGGATTACAGGTGTGAGCCACCATGCCTGGCCTTGCTGATTATCCTTGCAAAAAGCAAAATCTAGGGGGCGGTGCCTATGGCTCAGTGAGTAGGGCGCTGGCCCCATATACCGGAGATGGTGGGTTCAAACCCGGCCCCAGCCAAAAAAAAAAAAAAAGCAAAATCTAGGCAAAGAAATCCCCATCTCCAGCAGATGGGCAGTAGTGTCCCAACAAGGCAAGAAGGGCCTGAACTCTGTCACCCGTGCCTGACTCTCCTCCCGTTTTTAAGAATCATGCTTGTTTCTTAGGCTTGGGTGACCTCGGGGCAGGACCCTTTCCCCACCCCACTTAGCAAAATGTATTGAAAACAGTGGTGCCCTTGTTTAGAAAGCAGGAGCACACGGCTGCACACTGTGCACAGCCCGGGTAAGGCCGAGGGTGGCTGGGCGGAGGTGTGCGGAGGAAAGTAGGGCTGCCCCTTAGGCCCTTTCCTGACCGCAGGAAGTCCTTGTGGGACACGGTTAGAAAAGCGTGTCCTTTAAGGCAAATGGGAGAAGAGAGAACTGTGAGTTTCCCTATAGACTGAGGCTCCTGAGGCTGCCTGAGAAGAAGGATAAAAAACAGTTTATTAAGGAAAGATTTTGGTTGCTTATTTAACGAATTAAACAATGCCTGTGGCAAGCATGTAAATCCTGGAAATGTGTTATTAAAAAAACAGTCCCAGGACTCCAGGTAGTGGTGCCCAAGGCGGCAGGAGCG
Organism: Nycticebus coucang; assembly: GCF_027406575.1. NCBI lineage: Eukaryota > Metazoa > Chordata > Mammalia > Primates > Lorisidae > Nycticebus > Nycticebus coucang. Next base: position 1,517,144 of record NC_069798.1, read on the forward strand.
ACGCAGGGCCAGGGTTCAGGTGATCCTGTCATCAGAATGGCTCTGCTGTGTGTCCCTGTGCTGCATGTCGCTTTGTGACATTTAGGGAAAGATGAAGCACGTGCGCTGAGATGCCAACAACAGTAACTCGGCAGGGGTGCTGTGATTCCCAGAGAGAAGAGTCTGCTCTGTCTGGGCACCCCTGGGGACTAGAGAGTCTGGAGATGTGGACCCTGTCCCACCACAGGGAGCAAGCTGCGGCCGGTGTGCCCACTGCATCTGCTTACCTGACGCTTGTGCCTCAGTCCCAGGAGGGCCAGGGACTGTGGGGGACTTTGCGGGGAGGAAGGATGGGCTTCCAGAGGTGAATGACAGCTGGTCAGAGCAGGGTAAGGCAGGGGGCCGGTGACACAGAAAGAGAGAGCTGAGCAGCCAGTGGGTTCCACTTACAAGGGGTTTTGTCTTAGGAGCAGGGACCCCTGCGGTGAGGGCAGGGCTGGGCCAGGACTGCAAGGAGGCAGCGGAGCCAGAGGCCAGACATTGGGGTGCATTGCTCTTGTAGACGCTGTGCTGGGTTTGCTAATTTCTAAGGAAACAAAGCCACTGGGGATGGTTACTGCCATTTTCTGAAGATGCACATCCCTCGTGTTGTGGTCCCTCCCTTCTATGAACTGTGTGGCTGTGTCTCCAGCCCTTCCCACCAGGCTTTGACCTTCAGGTGGTGCAGATGGTGACCTTCAGATGGTGCAGAACTCAGCCTGGAGGAGAAGGGCCCCTGTGCAGGCAGTGAGGGGAGCAAGGGCAAAGTGAGGAATCTTAGAGATGCTTTGGTGGGAGCGTCGACAGATGCTCTGCCAGGGAAGTAGGTCTCCATGGGGTTGTGCAGCTGCCACAGAGGGGGTGGGTATTTGATGTCACTTTGCCTATCACCTGTCACCATGCCAGAACTGGCATGAACCATTCCACAGTTTTATAGTCAGACCCTTAAGCTCACACTTCCTGTAGAACACAGCTGGCTCAGAGTATATTTTTGTTGCTGGTTCCATGATGTTCTACAGTATCTTGGGAACAGGCGAATTGCTGGGCGAGCACCCTGTTGGGCAGTGAAGGGGTGTGTATTTATGTCACAGTGGTGGCCAAAGGACAGAACAGGGTGGTCTTTGTGTCAGAGGAGCTTGGGGTGTTTTACCGTGGAGGCCCTTACTTACCTGTGCTTTGGGGCCCTCAGGACATATAGGGATCTCACAAGGTCAAATACATCTATTCCTGGGAATCCAACAATACAAGCTTCTGCCCTGCCCCATTTTAATTATGGGAACAGACCTTGCTAATAGCCAACACTTTGGGTTCAGGGCATTAGAAATGACCCTTAATAATGCCTGATATTTGCTTGTCACATGTCAATCTGGCCCAACATTTTTTTAAAAAAGATTTAAGTAACTAGCTGTCAAGGTATGTCTTACAGACTGAAGAATCAGTTCGCTGCAGGACCCTGGAAGGGCATTCAGGCTCTGGGAACCTGGTTTTCAGCTTGAGAGCCAGCCTGCATGTCTTTGAGATGATGGGTGCTTGCCTGGGCCTGGCTGAGTGTGGTTTGATGACCTTTTTGAAATGTTTCAAGCATACAAGTGTACAGACCAAGCAGCATGGGACTAGCTCTATTTCAAGTCTGTTGTGGCCAGACCTAAACTTTCTTATTTTTTGTTCTGCTCACAACCTTCCCTTTAGATGTGAGGGGTCAGAAGGGACCATCTCTTTCTTGCTCCATGCTTTGAACAGGTCTGCTGTTTGCAGAGGCGATGGGTAACATCTCAGGGTGCTGCTGCTACATGAAACTAATAATTTTTTTCTCTTTCTTGTTCCTCACCTCCCTTGACTCCCTGCCACCAGGAGGGGTGCCTGTGGCCTTCAGACAGCTCCGTGCCACAGCCAGGGCCCTCTGAGGTAAGGGGTGGACGTGTGGGCAGCCAGAGGGGTAGGGTGGGGGTGGGGACAGCCACAGCACCTGTGGAAGAGGCTGAGGAAATAACACTCCCGGTCTACAGCATTCCCTGTAACTATGGCCAACATGTAGGGGCAGAGGGTTTTTCCTGGAACCTGATAGGGATTATTTGTGCTCATCTAAAGCTCCTTACAGAAAACATGTTGAAAATCACGGATCTTTGCCTGATCCCATTCTCATAATTGCCTTGGCAAGTATGGGCATGATTCATCCCCACAGCTCTGAGGTTAATGATATGAATTTTAAAATGACAATTTTTTTGCCTTTAAGTTAAAAATACAGTGTGATTGTTAACAGCAAGTTGACAACAGAGTAAGAAAAAAGAAGTATACATATGTGTATATATTACACGCATGTAGGCACGTATGTATGCACACGTGTACATACGTGTATATTACATGCATGTGTGTGCACACATATGACACATGTACATGTATATATGTATTTAAAAATATATATAGATATAAAAAAGCTGTCTCCTAGAAGAAATTTGGATGGTAGAATAAATGAAAGAATTTTGTAGGAAATATGCTACCTGGATTTATTCTGGAAAAAGAAATTTATAATCAAATTCTTCTCAGTGACTAAAATAACTATAGGGAACTTTTATTTAGAATCCAATTAACTGGAAATGTAGGGAAGCCATAAAGAAAGGTTACGTTTTTTAATTTTTTAAAAGGTAACTGATAGGGCAGTAAGCTTCTGTAAGTAATCGGTAAGTGGACTCAGCACCCCATACCCATTCCAAGTACCAAGCGTGAAGTTACAACTTACACTCACCATTGCAACTCGGAGCTCCTCCCTGCCGTTCTGCAGCAGAGTTGCCAGAGCTCTCCAGGGCCTGAGCAGCAGGAGGCCCTGGCCTGTGCTCACACTTCCCTGTGAGGAAGCCGAGCCCTGGATGCACCCAGTGGTGACGGAGTGCGGGGTCTGTGCTGTGCTGTCACTGATTATGGCACTCTTAGAATTACCGCTGAAGCTATTTGGATTCTCAGAAAATGCACACATATCATGCGCTGTAGCTCCCCTAAACCCAGGTTCCCCATTATTTGGCCATCTTGACACACTGTAGTTGGACAGGGTGTGTAGGAATGAAGAATGAAAAGAGTATGGTTTTTAACCCCGCAGAAGTCTCTCTCTGCTCGCCTGGGAAGTGGTGTTCACACTGGTGAGAGTCCCGACTGAGTGTGAATTCCCAGATCCCAAACACATTCATGGTCCTCACTGTGCCAAGAGCGTCTTCAGGCTTCTCTCCCCTTTTCCTTCCAGATCATGTATGCCCCACGGTCCAGGGACCGCTTCACTGCCCCGTCCTTTATCCAGAGGGATCGATTCAGCCGCTTCCAGCCCACCTACCCCTATGTGCAGCACGAGATTGACCTTCCTCCCACCATCTCCCTGTCTGACGGCGAAGAGCCTCCTCCTTACCAGGGTCCCTGCACACTGCAGCTCCGAGATGCTGAACAGCAGATGGAGCTCAACCGGGAGTCTGTGAGGGCCCCGCCCAACCGGACCATATTCGACAGTGATTTGATAGACGTTTCCATGTACAGCGGGGGCCCGTGCCCACCAAGCAGCAACTCTGGCATCAGCGCAACCACCTGCAGCAGTAATGGGAGGATGGACGGGCCACCCCCCACATACAGCGAGGTGATGGGCCACCACCCAGGGGCTTCTTTCCTCTACCACCAGCGCAGCAATGCACAGAGAGGCAGCAGACTGCAGCTGCAGCAGAGCAACTCGGAGAGCACAATAGTACCCATCAAGGGCAAGGACAGGAAGCCTGGGAACCTGGTCTGATTCCCTCCGACATGCACGTGAATCACGGAGCGAGAAAGCAAGGAGGGAAGAGGCCCTGGAGGCCCTCCTGAGCAGTGCCGTTTAGTCTTACATGGTACAGCTAAGTAAAACACATGAGCAAACCAGTCTTTGTTTCCAATTCCTTTCGGGGGAATTGCATGCAAACGAGACTGAAAAGATACAAACTTCCATCTGGTCTGACCATGAACAGTGTTTATCTGGGGACAGGGGTTGGGATTGGGGAGTGGGCAGGGGAAACAGAAAGAGATGCTTTGAAGATATCATGAAATAAAACCCACAGAGGTATTTGATTTATTTAATTCTGAAGGGAGACTTTGCAGATAGATGAGGCCAGCGTGGCCTGTTTTATAATTAACTGAATAAAGAAGGAAGCATTATTCTATATTATCATGGAGAAGAATCAGCCAGTTTGCTTTTTCTCCCAAGGTGTGGAACTTTTATTTTGTTTTAAAAATATGAAATCAAAATTCCTGTTTTGTGTGCCAAGGTATAAAGTGGAGAAGTTAAATGAATGCAAGGAGCTAATTTGTGTTGTGATGATGTGTTTTAAAGGTTGCACTATCTTCATGTTTGGATATATATGAGAGAACTGTTGTATGTGAAGTTCTGTTTGTTGTCTTTTCACCTGTGGATTGTTACTAGTCCCAAGGAATGTCCTGGAGTGTACCCTAGACTCATACAAGGTCACTGGGGGTGTAGCCTAATACTCACCAATGTGCGTAAATCAAAAAGGTCATTGTTGCAAGAAATTGCAGCAAATAGCAATGCATTGCTGAAGTATTTGGAAACTTTTAGATGGGAGATAAGAAATACTAGTAAGTCCCAGTGTTTCTGACTGGTCATTTGAGTTACTCTGCTAGTTGTAGGCTGCGTATTTTATTGAAAATAAATCTGACACATACATTTCTGTATCCAGTGCTGCCCTTACCCTCTGGCAGTACCATTTCTTCAGTCATTTAGATTTTTTTCTTTCACTGTAGCATGAAATTTATTCAGATACTTACCTTACTTTATGCAATAAATTGTTTAAAATGCAAGGTGGCAACTCTGTGCCTGTTGAACTCTCTGGCCCTTCAGTGTGCCCCGTGGACCCCCCCTTCCTGGACAGCCCAGTGCAGCCCTGCAGGGCCGGTCAGTTCAACAGGAGGTGGCGGCAGTCGGCCTGATACTGCCCGCCTGGCACTTGGTGTGTGTGTGATGTTGGCAGTGGTTTCTTATGCTTAGGAAGCCCCTGGAGCTCACGAGCACCATGTTGCTGATGGTAGCAAGTCATCCATCCCCTCTCTCTGTGTGAGCATGGCACTCTTAGAGGAAGTGGTGCTCAGAGCCCACCCAGGCCCCTGGTGGGCTCCACTCTGCCCTTCCCAATTGGCCTTTATCCTGACGGCAAGAACCAGGTGGTCATTTAGAAGACAGTGCAGGGGCTGGAGGGACTTAACAGCACAGGATAAAAAGCACAACATGCAGTTAAAATGCAACTAGAAAACGAATTTTAAATATTATTAGTCTTAGTTTTAATATTCCTGATATTTATAAGCATTCACCCTTACATACAACTAAAAAACCTTTTGTGATGTGAGTGCCGGCCTTGTGACACAGCGGCCAACAGGCTTGGCAAAGCTACATGCGGAGATGGCTCCTCTGCAGTGGGAGGGCGGCCCTCTCTGGCCCCATGAATTAGATGAACAGGAATGATGACTGGGTGACACTGTCTGTGCAGCTTGAATGCCTAGTGGGTGTGTGTGTGGCTGTGTCTGTCTGGGCCTTGGAGGTGATTCTGCAGTGAGGTAGCTTTGCATGTTGCCGGGAGCTGTGTGCTCTCTTCTGTTGCATATGGTGGCAGGTGGGCCACTGGCTGGTTGTTTTGAGGATTGAAATGTCTGTTCATCCATTTCACACAGTAACATCCACAGAACTAGCTGAACTCTAAGCAGGAGAGAAAGAAAAGATGGGCACGTCTGGCAGCTTGTTGTAAAACCCTCTGTGCATTCCTGAGCTGAAGGCCTCGTAGGCATTCCAAGCTTGGGTTCAGCCTTGCTGCAGTGACACTGGAAAGGGAGAAGACTGCTGTCAGGGCAGAGGTTGACTCAGGGCCAGAGAGGACCTTCCCCCCCCAGCCCCCCCAGGCCTCCCACAAGCTGTGGCCCAGGACTTACTTCACCTCCATGCTTGAGAAAAGGGGGGTTCTGTCCCAGAAGCCTCTGCTTGCATGTCAGAGGAAGATGAGTCGGGCCTTGCTGGGGGGATTTGCAGTGGAAACTTGGTCAGTTTTCCCCAAGGACACGAAGGTGAGGAAGTGAGCGAGTGACCTCATTACTCCAGGTCTTGCCCACAGCTTGGGGCGTGGGGGGGGGGCAGGTGAGCCCCACATCTCCAGCTTAGAAAGGGTTCACGACCCCTGCTGTTCTGCCTGCCTCGGGACCGAGCTCCAGAGACATCTGGATTCCTTAGTTACTTTGCAAGTGGATGAATGTTTTGCAGACGTCCAGGGTATTGGCAAGACAATTATTTAATTCAGATACCTAGAATTGTCTTTCAAAAGAGAGGTTCCTCCCATGCAACCACCCTAGAGAATTGCTTTTTAAGTTAAATAGTTAAAGACATACATATGAAACCATGACTTTGAAAGGTCTTTGAGGCTTGGCCTCTATAATGAATTACTTTAAAAGCTAAGGTCATAAGTTGAATTAATAGTCGATTTGCCTTTAATGCAGGGAACGATGTTAGAGATCAGCAGCTCCTTTGAAGGCAAAGGCTGCCTTCATGGCCCATGGCCTGGTGGCCAGCACGGTACAGGGAGGGCAGTTGATACTTTCGCCGTAGAGCCTGCTGTTCTTTCAAGAACCTTTAGGCTGACGTAACCTATAGGAGCCTTGGCCATCAGTGGTAAGTTTATAATCCTAGATTCCAGGGCAGTGTTGCAGTGAGGATTGCACTGTTGGAAGAACAGAGAGTGGAGACTAATCTCCTAGGCATGCCTCCAACTTTGGTCCCTCGTCCTAGGGTGCCTTCTAGGAGTGGGGACCCCAGGGCATCTAGAATCCCATGTGTAGGAACAGTCTTCTAACTTAAGAAACTCTAGTGTTCTTTAAACACTGACACAATCCTTGATGGAAAAGAGATCTTATGAAACAAATATGTACTTATGGAGTTAATCTAATCTTTGTGTCCAAATTTTACTGATAAAGAAGCCAGGCCTCCCCACCCCTACATAAACATGTGGACACACAACCAATCCATGAGACATTTCAAGACAGCAGAGGAGAATGTTTAGAACGTACAGTGCCAGGAGCCTCCTGGCACCAGCATAGGAAATGGGACACACACTAGTACTTCGTGAATTTCTGAATATCTCCATTTCTTCTTCTTCATCTTCCTAAGAACGAAAAGGGGCTCAAAAGGAAGAACTTGTAGAAAGCTCCTCCAATCTAGAAGTCTCCATCCCCAGCCCTGCCTTCCTATCTGAACCCTCAGTTCCCTCCACAGTGGCGATCCTCTACCTTCCATCCAGTTGCTTTTCCTCTTAGGAAGATGCTTGGCACAGAGCCCGTCAGACACATCCTCAGCCAGACGCCGGCTGCTGGCTCAGGGACATGCGCCGGCCCGCCCTCCCCTTGTGGCCAAACCCTGTGGGCTCCAGGCTTCTGCTGACATACCGCAGGCGGCACTGGGAGCCGAGCCACCGTGCTGTGCCCTGGATGCCCCCTTCATGGTGTGTTTGCTGCGCTGGTGCTGCCTGCCTACTCAATTTTGCTATTTAGAACGGTGGTCTTAACTCCTACTTGTATACCATGGATATTTTTTGTTAAAATTCCCAAAGCTCAGCAGTATATGAAGGAGAAAGCTGGGAAGGATGCTTGGTTTGTGTTGACTTTTGCTTTTCTTGCCAGGTTTCTGGGCCCTGGGCTCACTGTGTACCCCCAGCCTTCACTTAGGGATGCAGGCTGAGCTGCCCCTGCTTACACTGACAGAGAAGCCATCACGTTGTTGGTATAGTGAGGGTGAAAGGACGCCCTGGAGGATAAGCTGGCTGGGATGGAGCCTCCCTTCTCACTGAGAGGAACCTTTTATCTACTGGTAGCACGTTAAAATCACAACCCCCAGATTACAAGTGAAAAGTTCCCAGCGGCTCCGTGCCTTATCCAACTTTCACCAATTCCATCTCGGGCCCTGCTGCCAGCTGCCAGCACCTCCGGAGACCAGTGCATGGACACTGGGGGTGCTTTTAGGCTTGCCAGAGCTACGGTGTTTTAGGAATCAAGGTTTCCGCACATTGTGTACTCTGAGCGGCTCACATCTCTGGTCATGCGGGTTAGACAATTGCTGCTGCCACAGCTGTGCAAGATGGGTGCGTGGGGACGCTGCTGTCCCTGGGTGAGGGACTGTCTTGCTAAGAGAGCAGCGTCTTCCTTCATCCTTTTCTTCCTTCAGCGTGAGTGTGTTTGTGTCACATGAGAGAAGGGTTAGCGCCATACAGAGACTCTAGCTACACTATCCATGCACCTCATATGTTTGTACACACACACACGCACACACACACACACATCTCGTCGTTTCACAGAGCTCTGCACGTCAGTTCCGGGCTCTGCACACAGAGGACCCGAGCTGCCCCTGCGCTCAGTCGATGCCACCTTGTCGTGCCTCACTCACAATGGTGCTTTTTCGGTTGTCTGTCTTTTCTTATGTTTTTATTTGTAAGGTGCTGTATATAAGTCACATATATTATGCACATATCCTACCCAATGGGTAGAACAAAACCTTGTTCATACTGTAATATACTGTATAGATGATACCAATTTTAACAGAAACGGCATAGAATTTGTGAATGCCTATGTGCTTCGTCCTTTTTTGTAAGGAAATTTGCAAATGGATGCATACAGATAAAAGTCTATGTAGTTTATTTTCCTATTAAATATCAATATTATAACACAAGGGAAAGAAGTCTGAACAAGCAACAGTTTATGACCAGCGTATATATAGCAATTGAAAGTTGCATCTTTGCTGTGAAAAAACTTTTTAAAAAGTTTTTTTTTGTTTTAAATCCCAGGTTTTGGTTGCCACCAGATGCTTCTCATTTTAATCACTTTAGTAATGCTCAGTCGAACCAGCATTTGTTGTATTTCAGTAAGAAAAAAATGTTGATGTTTTTCAGCTTGCTTTGTGAGTAGATGTGATCTCCTGCTATCCAGCGAAGACGTTAGGCCTCGGTGAAGAGTGCAGACTCTGCTGTGGCCACTGCAGAGAGGGCGTCAGCCTGTCGGCCTGCAGCGGAGGCTCTGTTCAGCCGCGGAGGCGTTCCTGTCTGTCCTATGTCCCAAGTCTCTCTGTGCCTTTCTTTTTCTTTTACATTGAAGCTGTGGAGCCAATGAACTAGCAGTAGAGATTGTAGGGAAAGATACCTCAGGAAAAAGAGATCCTATTCAGAGGAGACCCTGTTTTTACAGAAATGTTTTGTTATGGGTTAGCACTAGAAGAGAGCCTGCTGCGTGTGAATCCCGGATCCCTTCCTGTGTCCTGTTGTAACCCAGACCCAAAATGCAAACGAGGCTTTGCCATCAGGCTGAGGTTACATTTTCAGCCGTATGTTAAACTCCACCTCTCTTCCAGCTTTTAGTACGTTTAGTGTCTGATTGACTTCTGCATTTTAAATATTCTAAAACTTTTTTTTATTGAGACAGTCTCAGTTTGTCACCCTCTGTAGAGTGCTGTAGCGTCACAGTTCACAGCAACCTCAAACTCTTGGGCCCAAGCGATTCTCTTGCCTCAACCTCCCCAGTAGCTGGGACTACAGGCGCCTGCCACAACGCCCAGCTGTTTTTTTTTTTTTTTTAAGCTGGCCCAAGCCGGGCTCGAACCCACCAGCCCTGGAGTATGTGGCTGGCACCCTAACCACTGAGCTATGGGTGCCCAGCCAATTCTAAAACTTTCGTTACAGAAAAAGAAAACCCGTAACACCATGTTCATTGAAACCACTATTTATTCGTGGGTGTGAGCATCCTATCTGGTGTTGTCCACAAAGGCAGTCTGTGGGATTTTGCCCATCTGATCCACATTATCAGTTTATTCTGCCATCTGATGATATTAATTCTAATCAATTCCACTTTTTTATTTGGTCTGTGGTATATGTTCTGATTTTGAAAATCACAGTAGAATCATACCCCTAATATCCAGAAAGCAAGTTTTTGCCAATTATTCTTAATTGGAAAACACCTCTATAATCAAGTCTTAATGCTGAGTGGATAGCAGGCAGCCCCCTTCTCTTACTGTTTGAGAGGCCATCAGATGATGGTCTCGTGTAGTCTGGAGCCCCCAGACTGGTCTCAGCTCCCTCTTGTACCACAGGGGCACCTTGGGAATCAGCATTAAGAACCGAGGCTCATTTGTGTCGGAAACAAAGCTCCTACCCACCAGGTTCAGAATCTTGGGTGAACTGGTGAGCAAGAGAATGTTCTGGACTCAGAGGTAAAAGCTGTTACCACACCACTGCTTCCTTTCTACAGAATTAACCGAGGCTTAAACGTCACTGTTGATAATACTGGTTCATTTCCATGTGCTTGTTGGTATATTGCTATTTTTCATTTCAAGGCTTTCAAAAATATTTTTTAATTGTATACTTTTCAGTTTAAAGTTGTTTTAAAATATACAATATTATTCACAGTATTTAGTTCATTTAATTTTTATCATAAAGCAATCTACTAAAAATGTACAACTGTATTTGAGCTTTTCAATAGTTGGTTTTGAGCTATGGTAATCAGAAGTCATTAAGTCTCCTTTTTTAACAAACATCTGTGCTTACTTTTCAACATAATTCCCACTTAAATACAGGAAAATATTTCCAACTGTCATGTATCTGCCTCTTTTAACTGAGCAATGGTGATGTAGTTCTTAGACCTAAGGTCTGTAATTGCAATACTTTTAAAGAAAGATGTTGCTCTAAGTGCTGTTTGTTAGTTATGAATTCAGATTTTTCTGCTTGTTCTCAATGCTGTGATCAAACCATAGCACAGAATCATTAAAAATAATCAATGATGCACATTTGTTCCTTAGATTTTTTTGCTTTGTTTTCAATCAGTAACAAAGCACATTTATGTAATAAAATGGTGTATGTTTTAAGATTCGTCTCAAAGAAACCCTTCTTATGGTTCCCTAAACTTTCCCCTCACCTCTTAGTCACTGTTACTTTGAAAAATCATTGCTTCATATCCTAATGAAAACACCTCTGGTCAGATCACATCCTGTGATTATATTCCTAATTTGGGGTTCTCCATAGAATAATCAGCGAAGGTCCTCAGGTCTCCTGGTGGCAGGAGCCCCGGAGAGAGCTGCTGGCCCTACACTGAGGACCCTGAGGAGACTTCCCAGTTGTTAGAAAGCTTTGCTGCCACAGAGACATCGGCAGACACGGCTGCCACACAGAGACTGTGGTAGACACGGCTGCCACACACAGTGCAGCAGACACGGCTGCCACACAGAGACTGCAGTAGACTCAGCCCAGGATATGAGATTTCTAACAAGGACAACTGGTCAGCCATGGCACAGGCTCCCTCAGTGTCCTTAAGTTCCTTGGCATTGGAGTCTCAGTCAGTGATAAGGTAGCAGAAAGTCTCTAAATTCCTACATTGAAAGGTGAGAATAACATATATTGTCTCTGTGCTCCAAGTACATACTACGGATTCACAGTTGACATGATTGTCTATGCACAAAACCCCACAGTCTACCAAATCACATACAATTTATTTTTGTATTTCTGTGTACTTGTGATGAATAAATGGAAACTAAAATATTTAAAATACCACTTAAGTAATTATATGGGTCCCAAATTAGAGTTAGGCACCCATTTTAGATTTTAGATTAAATTCTTTAAGATTATTTTGGAAAGGGGATTAGAAAAGAGCTATAGGAAGAGAGAAATAAAGTGATTTTTTCCCCTTAAAATAGTCACTAATAAACCATGTGGACTCTAGAATAAGCTCTATAATGTCTTAATTAACAGATCATCACAAACTTGCTAACACAAGGCTGTGTGACATGCCTTGCTCCTGGAGGGAGTTCTGCACCGAGGGAGTAAGGGAGCCCAGCTGATGGTCCAAGTCAGTCAAGCCTGGGCTGGCTGTCACAGCAGGGACACAGGCCCCTGCCCCCGAGTCCCCATCATCCTGAGGCTTCACCGCCCTCGCCCTCGCTTGGGCTCCCTGAAAGCACAGGCCAAGTCAGGGATGTGAGGCTGTCTCCAGAGGAAGCAGGTGACTGAGGGAGTACAAAGGGAGGACAATGGGAGGGCATGTCCCGCCGGCTCCCACCAAGGTGGGGGGGGCTCCACATTTCCGGAGAACCATGCAGGCTGTGCCCTTTAAGGACAGCAGGCTGGGACCTCATCAGCCAGCACCATCTCCACCAATGACGGTTGCCCCTGTGGGACTATTCTCCCAGCTGCCCTGCTGTGGGCTAAGTCTGAGGACTTCAGAAAAAAGCCAGGGGGCAGAAAAACAGGATAACTGATGCCTTGCAAGCTGCTGGAGCTCAGCAGAACTGCTCACCCCAGCTGGGCTGAATTGTGGGGGGACAAGAAGAGGGAGGAGAGAGGGAGAGAGAGAAAGAGAGAAAGAAACAGGGAGAGTGAGCCATCATGGCCCCCAAACCCATTCCAGTTCTGAAGCTAAGCAATTGCTAGCAACCTCTGGCCACGTATTTTATTAGCTTTCTACAGACAGCAGAGCTGCCAACTGCTAGGGAGTATGTCTGTCCAGACCCACACTCCCTGCACACCCAGAAGATAGTCAGAAATGCTTGAAAGAATCCTCCAGAATCTTCCAGAGAGCAGCTCCATGGCACTTGGAATAAACACCGTATTATTCCAAGTACGCTGGTACCTCCATGTTAACAGTATGAGTTGTTACTTAGAACAATACAATTATACTATGATGTTTTGCTTGAATGGAGTCTAATTAAAACACACATTTTAAAATAGCCTCCAAAGCAGTGCTTGTAGCGCAGTGGTTATGGCGCCAGCCACATACACTGGGGCTGGAGGGTTCAAATCCCGCCTGGGCCTGCTAAACAACGACAATTGCAACAAAAAATAGCCGGGCGTTGTGGCGGGCGCCTGTAGTCCCAGCTACTTGGGAGGCTGAGGCAAGAGAATCACTTAAGCCCACGAGTTGGAGGTTGCTGTGAGCTGTGATGCCACAGCACTCTACCGAGGGTGAAATAGATGAGACTCTATCTCAAAAATTAAAAAAAGCCTCCAAAATAAAACCTTGAGTTTATAAAGTTTTGTTTTACAAAGCTTTATTTTACATGTTTTTGTCAAGACTTTACCTTTTGCCCTAATAATGTGAACTTCATTCATTCTACTTTACATTCTCACTTTTAAAAAAAGGAACCAGAAGTTTAAAAGCTACCAGGAAGCATGTACTTTTTTTAAATGTAAAAATACTGTACCTGTACAGTGGATCTTATGTAACTTAAACCTGTTAACCGAGCCATTTTGGTTAGAGTTGTACCTGTCTCCACTGTCACCCGTTGTCTGTAAGCACAACATGTTCTAGCAGCTGACAGCAGCAGACCAAGGACGCTTTGCAGTGGCGGCCATCAGCCAAGGCTTCTACGCAGACCTGGAGGGCTCCATTTGTCACGGCCTGTTGTGTCTTTCAAGTGGGATTCCGTGCAAAGTGATTTGGGTTCTTGGATATTTCCTCCGTCAGTTAAAGGGCGGCACGGCTTTGGAGATTATTAGACCTGGGTGATCCAAATACTAGCTTCATCCCAATTTAATGTCCCTGACAGGGGATTGTTTTAAAACCTCATCTGTAGAACAGTGGCACTTACCTGCAAGACACCTTGGTGAGGGGAAAGCAGTGTGTTTGCCACAGGGCCTGGCATGCCAGGCTTCTCATGAATGGCAGCTAGTACTCTCAGAAATTTCATATTCTAGATTTAATTAAGGAAACACATTTTTACCCAAATACAAGAGACCTGTGAACAACACTGTGCCTGTGGAATGCCCCTACAGGAACTGCGGCTCAGAAGCCCAGGGAGGCGGACAGGCAGTGAGCCGCAGGCAGCATGAGAGCAGGGATGCTTACAGTGCCCATGTCCAGGGCTAACTCCTTTCCCGTCAGTTTTAAGTGAAATATACCCATTTCCTTTACTCCATTACTTTAGATATAAATTTTTGTAATGAAGCCCAGAAATAAAATGTTAAAATCCAAAAGGGTTTATTTAGGGAGAACACATAGTTCAAAGTCACTTCACTTCTTGCCTTCTTCCCACATACTCCTTTCCCCCCCTTTCTTTCATGGAGGAGTTGCAGGGCAGGGGAGCCTTGTCTGGGCATCATCACCTGATACTGCACCTGCCGGCCACAGGCTGAATCTGCACAGGAGACACGGGGCCGTAGAGCTTCTCCTGCTGGGGGTCTTCTCCCCTCTCTGCACCCTGGCTGAGGTGGGCACACCCTTCTGGAATGACATGCACAAACACTTGGCCTTGTGCCTTTGTGCTTTACTGGCAGCCTCCCGACCCCCGACCTAAGAGAGCACACCTCTCCGCCTCTGGTCTCTTCCCCCACCCCCCACTGATCTCCACCTGCATGTTTGGGGGTTTTGGCCCATCAGAGCTAGAGAGGGGAGGCAAGATGTCATCACCCTCTGGGTCTTCAGTGTCCTGATGGAGGGGCTGCTGTCCCGTTGGTCTCTGGCACATGTGCTGTTTAATCACAGGTGCGTGTGTACACTAACACACTCCAGTGCCAAAGGCAAAGGCTACACGGCCATCATGAGCCCGTCAGGAACACAAGACCCTGCCCCCACCTGCAGACACTGTGAAGGGCCAGTATGGTTTTGCAGCAGGCCACGGGGTACAGAGCCACCCACGTGGTGTGTGCACTGCCAGGGCTTTTGTTCCGAATTTTGTTGTCCTGGGGTAAGAACACTTAATATGAGATCTACCCTCTTCAGAAACCTTTAAGTATGTAAGACAGAATAGGCTTAGTTTGAGGCTAGTGAATGGGATTTTCATGGGATTCAGAGAGACCAACCCCTATATTTTGATGAAACCAAACAGTTCTTTTTTTTCCTTTTTTGCAGTTTTTGGCTGGGACTGGCTTTGAACCTGCCACCTCCAGCATATGGGGCCAGCGCCTTTCTCCTTTGAGCCACAGGCGCCACCCAACAGTTCTTAATATTAGGGATATTCTGAAATGCTCAGCACTAAAATTTTCCACAAATGGCAGCTTCTGATAACCAGATATTTCAGTGACTGGCAGCTACCATGTGGAAAATTCCAACTGGAGCTGGCTCCGAGTGGGCTCAGACTCCACGACACTGTCTGACTCTGCATAGTAGCAGCAGGAAACAGCAGACTCATTTTGTGCCATGGGAGCAATGGGGAATTTCCTAAGGTCAAATCTTCCCTGACGTGTGAAATATTTAAGCTTATATAGATGTATAAAAACATGATTTAATTACTGAAGTTTTCATTACTTGCCCTCAAGTATGGATTTAGGTGCTTGAAATGGCTTTGCCAAGGCCAAGTTTACCCAGATGATGACAGACAACATTGTTGAACTGGCCCATGCAAGCCTCCAGTCTCACGTCTATCCCAGGCAAAGAAAGTGAAGCCACAGTGTGAGAGATTAACAACCGTTTCCTTGCTAGAGTCAGAAACAGAGGTCAGATTACTGTCTCCCCTTCCTACTACTCTGAAGAGAAAGGGATGAACAGAGTAGAATCTAAAAGAATTAAAAGTTATGAAGTTGAAAGCCTAAAAAAAGATGGAAAACACCAGCAGAAAAGGGTAAATTGGCTTATTCCTAGCTCCAAAAATGCAAAGAATTTCAGAAGTGTCAGGGCCTGGCCTGATGCTCCTGAGTGTGTACTTTAACAGGAAGTTGAGATCCCAACTTCAGATCAAGCTCTTCTATCCCCCTTTCAACTAAAAACATCAGCCTCAGGGCGGCGCCTGTGGCTCAGTGAGTAGGGCGCTGGCCCCATATACCAAGGGTGGCGGGTTTGAACCCAGCCCCGGCCGAACTGCAAAAAGAAAATAGCCAGGTGTTCTGGCAGGTGCCTATAGTCCCAGCTACTCAGGAGGCTGAGGCAAGAGAATTGCCTAAGCCCAGGAGTTGGAGGTTTCTGTGAGCTGTGACACCACGGCACTCTACCAAGGGCAATAGAGTAAGACTCTGTCTCTAAAAAAAAAAAAAAAAATCAGCCTTGATATTATAATGTGAGGTGCTAAATGTCAAGTTCTACAGTTTTATAGTTCTGTAAGTCTGGAGTTTGATTTATGGCTCAGCTATTTATCTAACATGCTCTCAAAATAATGCAATTAATGAGTGGTCTATATTTCTCAACAAAAGTTGCAGTAGATTTTGTGGTCATACTTGTTCAATGATAGTTTGAATTTTGTTTTTGGAATCTTAGACTTGTCTCTTTTTTCCGGCCCCAGAGAAGTGAGGAATGCAAATCATGACCCACCTTATCTCCTTTAATAAGCGGATACAAAGTGCATGTTGATGGAACGCTATGGCAACAAAGCCCTGTAATCCTGCCTCCAGCTTGCAGCTGAAGACTAGTCATGGGGTATTTCAGGATTGCCCGACCTTGCTCCTGGCACCCTTAGCAAAATAAAGAGAACCAGAGTGGGCCCTATTCTAAGAGAAGTAAACCACTGTGGTAATTAAATCACCACAGTAAGTGTCCCAAGAAAATAAAATATTGACTCAAATTTTTTTTTTGGTTAGAGACAGAGTCTTACTCTGTCACCCTCGGTAGAGTACCATGGCGTTACAGCTCACAGAAACCTCCAGCTCTTGGGCTTAGGTGATTCTCTTGCCTCAGCCTCCCAAGTAGCTGGGTCTACAGGCGCCCACCACAACGTCCTGCTATTTTTTGTTGCAGTTTAGCCGGGGCCAGGTTTGAACCTTCCACCCTCGGTATATGGGGCTGGCGCCCTACCCACTGAGCCACAGGCGCCGCCCTAAAAGATCATTCTTAACAAAATAGGCAGATAACTGCCACAGGGTAATTATGATCTATAATTATTATTGTTGATGACTGTCAATGGTGCGTAGAGAAGAACACAGCTTGATTTCCAAAGCCTAACCCTGAAGAAGCAAGACAATTACAAACTTGCCTTGACTTGCTAAAATGAACAAACTTTGTGACACACAGTCACAAAGGAAAAATCTCAGAGGGAAAATATATTCAATTGGCCTGACTCACATTTCTCACATGCAAGTTACAAGCTCAAAGTGCAGGGAAAGATCTTTCCAGAACTCAAAGGCCGATACAAAATTCATTGCTAAAGGTGAATTCTGGGAAGGAAATCTCTCCTAAACTACACAAGTCCATCAGACTAGAATGAGGTCTTGACTCCTATCATCCCTTCAGGGACATGAGGTGGTATCTTTAGAAATCTCATTTAATAAAAACTTGAATGACATAATGTATACATGGTTCAAAGAAGACTAGAGTCAACATGCATAGTATAAGTAAGGTTACCTCTGGTTCTACAGATTTCTGGCTCAGGTTGGGGTGCTCACACTTCCCTGAGTGCTTATATCCTATGCTGGCATCAGGGTGAATATGATTTGATTCATTGTAAAGACCATGGCACTAATATGCTAATAAAGTCAATTAAATACGGAGCCTTTAATGTAAAAAATACATTAAGTGGCTTACAAAAAATGTATTTAAACTGGTGAGAACAATATTGGTAGCCATGTCATCTCAACTTTAAAAACCTGAAATAAATGAGTCTCCATTTAAAAAAATGAACTGTGGCCAGAAATATAACTACATTACCTAACGAGTTATTTTTTTCAGAAGCAATCCTTAATGTGTATGTCACAAAAACATTTTCTGAAAATAATACTACTTCAGAAAAATAAGAAAAGATAACACTCATTTTTCCTGTCTCACTTGCTAAAAATCATCTTTGGTCCATTTCAGAGCCATCACTATCTCCTACAGTGGCCTGTTTATAACACCAGCACAGTGATTAAGCGCCAGCCACATGCACCAAGGGTGATGAGTTGGAACGCGGCCCAGGCCTGCTAAACAGCAATGACAACTGCAACCAAAAAATAGCCAGGTGTTGTGGCGGGCACCTGTAGTCCCAGCTACTTGGGAGGCTGAGGCAAGAGAATAGCTTAAGCCCAAGTTTGAGGTTGCTGTGAGCTGTGATGCCATAGCACTCTACTGAGGGCAACATAATGAGACTCTGACTCAAATATATATATATATATATATACACACATATATATATTTTAATATATATACAATACCCAAGTCAGTGAGGAAATCCCAAAGATGTCCTGAACTCAGAGCAAAGAGCCCAGGAAGCAGCTCCATGTGTCTAATATAAAATTTCCTCCTTTTCTTCAAACATCTTTCCTGCTCAAAACTATTAAGATTTTTAAAATGCCTATAATTATCTTCTAAGATCACTGGAATAAGAGAGCTAATCTCTCATTTCCTCCTGAGTATAAAGGACTATAGTCATATCTCACTTGTAAATAACCAGGGGCAGATTATATGACTACCAAAAAAATGGAGACTATACCTGAAGGCATGATTTCATTATCCTTACTAGCAGGAGGAAGATAATCTCAATATAAGCATTCTTTTTCTCCTTTGTTGAAAACTGCAAACAGCACCCTGTTGTATGCAAAAGGCTATTTCAAATGAGACATTTTTTTGATGTAGTACTTAAAAAGCTTGCTTTTGTTATTATTTTTGAATAAACTGAGTCTCTTACCTAATCCATCTTTCTTTTCCATTATCAATTTGAAGAACAAACCCTTTTTGTGCATTTTATGTAGGCCAATCTAAGCCAGAGAGGCCTCCACACCTCGTCGGCACTCCCCATACAAGTGCAGACTTGGGTCAGACACAGGGGCTGCTCTGCCTCCCTTGTGGCTCACAGAAGCTACAGGTAAATTAATTCCAAGTGTAAGATTTACTACGAATGAAATGAAGTCTGTTATACACAGCAAAAACTGTATTTATCATATATACCCTCCATAATGTAACTTGGTATACCTCACTATATTCTGTTAGTTTGCTATTAACATTCCAAACTCAACATAGGACAGGAGTGCCTGTTTAAGCTATTTACAGCTTGCCTTAAGGATTAGGTCAGCAACATGCTAGCAAGGGCATTTCTGGGCCACTCCTGCATCAAATGAAGACAACAGACCTTCCCACATCTACAGAGGATTTTTTACTACAGAGTTTCAACCTACTTATAAAGCAGTACCTCATTTTCTACGATGGGCTAAACACAACACTATTATGAAATTGGACAGCAACAAACCTCAAATGGACTGAACAAAGGATGTCTACTCAGGAAAAGCAAATTTTAGTCTCGGGATTATTACTAAGTTCTAATAGCCCCCAACTTATCCCCATTGGAATATGTGCCCTGTCAAATGTAAAAAGCAGAAGGAAACTGTTTTAGAAGAATTCCACATAATACAAAGATTTTAACACAGGCAGCCTCAGAGGTTAAAAAAGAATCGAAAAATTTGCTAATCTTAGCATTTTGTATCTATAAAAATGTGAATTTAAAAAACATGCTTAAACATGTTAATTGTGCTCATATCTGAAAATGTGCCAACCTGTGAAATACTGGACGTGTCCTCTTTGCTCAGAGACGGTTGGCGAGGCCACTGAGCCTGGGGGGAGGCAGCTGCTCTCCCACCCTCTCCCCACCCCAGGAAGAAAAGCATGATTCCAACCATGGCATGTTCATTTAAAAAGCGTTCCAACAGGGAGGTCATCCAGTCCTGTGGAGGGTGCTGTCAGGTTGGGTGTGGTGAGGCACCACTGCGTGTGAGGTGGGGCTGGTGGGGGCTCAGTGGCCCTATGGCCACCAAGACCTACGGTCTGGACCCAAAAAAGAGTGGGCCCGGACCCAAAAAAGAGTGGGCCCAGTCCGATCTCTGAGGAGACGTCCAGGGCATTGCGTGGGGCCAAGGTCTAGCAAACGTTCCTGGAATCGAGGTCTATGGAGAAAGCAGCCCCTTTTCAGATGCAGCTGAGCAAATGAATATGTGGAATAAGCTCCAGAACATGTTGGAGAAACTTGAAGGGGACGTGAAAAAGGTTTCTTATGCAAAGAGAAACTGTTTCAAAAAGGATTATGAATGCTTCTGTCAAAAATGTTCAGCAAACAATTGATCACATTTGGAAAACCCAACAAGAGCAAAGGCAGAAGCTTCGTCAGGAATATTTTTAGGAGTTTCTGGCTTTGATTCCTGAGTAGGAAATGGGTACACAGAAACTCAAGAAGAAGAAAATTCGGATGGTATACTTCAACACCTACAAAAGGCTTGTCAACACTCTAAAATTGTTCACAGCCGCAGAATGAATGAATTTAATGAGTTATACAAGTCATCCCTAAAGGTCTGTTGTTTTTGAGTATGGAGGACCTAGATGCGAATCATCAAAATCTTTTCATTTGTGAGCAAAGTGAAGTTAGAAAGGAAATGGTCACGTTGCAAACCACACTTGTAATGGAAACTCAGCAGCATGAGCTGGCCAGTGTTTGCAGGTCTCTCCTGCCCTTGTTACTGAACTGACACTGTGAAGAATGTAGCTGAACCTGAGTGATGTGAAGAGTCCTCAAATTAGCCAAGAAAGCCAGTGTGGCTTAAAAGCTAGTCGAAACGAGCACGTCTTTGTTATCTTGTTAACTGTCCGATCTCCTTTCCTTAAAACCCAAATAAATCCTCAACAGTTAAAAAAGCATTCCAACATAATGATCAGACGTATCAAATGTAATTCCCCCCCCTTAAGCTAATCTCTAAATTTGGCCAAAGTAAAATCCTACCAAAAAGCAGGGACCCCACAGGACTATGTGGCAAGCCTTCTGACATTCTCTTGCCCTAGCAGACAAGTCAAAACAATGACAATCTAAAAGGAAGCCATTCCTTCCTCCATGTAGCAGTTCCAAGGTTAGAAGTGAAGTAAACACAGAGCAAAAGGAAACAGACACGCATAAACTCAAACACCCCAAATCCCAACAACTTTCATATCTGGCAACAGTTAAATTTCATTCCAAGCAGATAATTTAATGATAGCTTTGCTATAAAAAAAAAAATCAAGGAGAATGCTAAGGCAAGGATATTTTCTTTCAATGTTAGAGAAAGAGTAGCAGCTACAATTTTAAAATTTACTCCAGAATGAAATAAACTCTGAAACTAAGATAGTGGGAAGTCGTACTGGTTTGCTGAGGCAATGCCTGTCCCTGCCCGGGAAGAGTAAGCTGTTTCCGCAACCACCTGACCATTTTTAGTCTCCCAAACCCTTTTCTGCTTGAGAAACACAGGCTGGAGTTGCTGCTGAAGAATATCTGACTCTAACGACAAATTTAGGGTATAATGATTTTCCACTTTTCCTCTCAAGTATTAGTTAAAGGGAACACAAACTTCCACAATGAAGTTTCACGTTTGAGGTGATCACCACCAATATACAAGTTTGAAAAAGTACTACCACCAATATGCTTTTGCTTTAAAAAATTGATTATGGGCAGCGCCTGTGGCTCAATGCAGTAGGGCGCCGGACCCATATGCCGGAGGTGGCAGGTTCAAACCCAGCCCCGGCCAAAAAAAACCTGCAAAAAAAGGGAAAAAAAAATTGATTATGATAACCTTCAAGTAAAAATCATCTTTAAAGGGTCCATTTTCATTTACTTATAACTAATACATCTTATTTACATATATATGACTGAATTTTTATTCCACTTTCTTCATATAAGGTCTGAATCTTATCTGTAAATAACTTACATAGCATTTTTATAGAGACTAAAGTACCCTCTGTTCACAGTCAGTCTGGACAATGCTAGTTTGTGTCCACATTAAGAACTGAACATAGTTAAAACCTGACTGGATAACAAACATTAAGATCCAGTATTAACAGCCTGTCCGTGAGTCACACCAGTCATTCAAGAAATCACTGCCTAGTCTGCATAAATTCCAGGTGGCAGCAAAACATAAAGCAAGTGTAATTCTGAGGACCCTGAAAAAAAATTCTGACGTGTAAAACATTAAACGCGGCTTAATGGTGCTATTGATATGAAATCCTTCTTTTCAAAAACACTGATTTTTCTAGTGAATTTAACTTTAAAAAGGTATCTTACTTCTTTAACCCTCAGAGAACTAGTATATTTAGGCAACTAATCAAAAAATAATCAGAAGCATATATCTTTGCCCAGTTTCCAAAGGGTTAAAGGACAGGAATCTTCTATACTCTGTCACATAAGGCACCCTATTCCACCTTTTTCTTAAAAGAAACTTTTTCTTTCGTTTCTTGTAACTTTTCAGTAAGCCTGTCCTTCGTTTCTTCCATCTTCTCTGTGATAAGCTCCTTTGTCTCCTCCATCCTGTCCTGTAGATATTCCTTAACCGGCGGCGGTGTTGACATGTAGCCATGACTTCGTAAATACTTCACAGTAAAGGATGTTCCTCCCAGAGTCGCAGTGTATCGGGCAGGTGTTGCAATCTTAAGAAAAAAGCAAACAGACAGATTGGCATCTGATTGTAACTACCATCTTAAGCAAAACCAAGCTGAAATAAAAATTCTTGGTAATAATCAGTATAAATCATCTTGTTGTTTCACAAAGCTAACGTATAACAGCTTCTTCTGTAAACTCATTTGGAGTGTTGGACCCTGTACAACTTTGCTCATGATTCCAGAATTACCGCAGCCACAGTACTGCACAACCGCAGGCTAGGGAAGCTGCGGGGGTGCATGCAGGAATCAGAAAGAGGGCTGGGGACCACTAATAACATGAAAGGGACATGGGCTTCTAGTCCTTAAAGCCCTGCCATCCTGTCAAATGCTTTATATCTGAAGCAAAAAACTAGAACCAAACTTCTTCAAATGGTGAGGCAGAGCCTGAGTCCAGTGATTCTTCTTTTCTGGGTTAAGTTTACCTTCACTCCTGAATCCTTGTCCTTTGACGTTTCCAGGTCCATGTTACCTTACCATAGCCTACCCTAAGTCTGTAGTCTCAGGAGGAAAGGTTCACGAGGCCAAAAGCGACAAAATGGCACACAGGTTTAACTGGGATCAGAGATTTAAGATCAAAACTAAATAGTAGATGTCTGGTCAAAGAGAATCATGAAAGCAAAGAGGCCGCATCACATATGGGGTCAAAATTGTAGGAGTGCTTTGAAAGGGCTATTGAGCTCTATCTCCAATTTGTCTCCCGCACTCACTCTAACCAAGGTTTCATACCTACCTTTCCATCATAACTGCTCTCATCAAAGCCACAGTGACCTCTATGAAACCAAAGCCACGGTACAATCTGCAACCATTTCCTGAGCCACCACAACCATCTGTGACAGCTTCTCACTTCCTATTCCAGGAGCTTCCTTCACCTGCCTGCCAGGGCCCCACCTTCCTGGCTTCCCTCTAGCTCACAGCTGCTCCTCACTCTTCTTTTTGGTCCATTAGTCTTCATTTGCCCACCTCTGGACATGGTCTGACGACACCCACTCCCTGGACCTCTTCTTTTCTCCACCTACTTCACTCACTCTCTTGGTGGTCTATACACTTGTGTGTCTTTAGTGCTATCTATACATCGAAGGTTCTTGAATTTAGCCTCTAGACTGAACCTCTCCTCTGATTCCTGCATATACAACCTCCTACTCATTTGTACCTGCACACCTAATATGTTCTTAACACTTAATACTGTCACATAACCATGGGGATACACTCTAAGCAACATGTTAGACAATTTCCTCACTGTGGGTGCACCACAGTTTATTGACGTGGTCTGTGAGGTGCCTGCTGCTACACACCTAGGCTATGTGGGACAGCCTGTTGTTCCCAGGCTACAACCCTGTACATTGATTGTTTCTGTACTGAATGAACACGGTAGGCAACTGTAACACAAAGGTAAGTAGTGGTTCCTCACTGTGGGTACACCACAGTTTATTGACGTGGTCTGTGAGGTGCCTGCTGCTACACACCTAGGCTATGTGGGACAGCCTGTTGTTCCCAGGCTACAACCCTGTACATTGATTGTTTCTGTACTGAATGAACACAGTAGGCAACTGTAACACAAAGGTAAGTAGTGGTGCATTTAAACACACACAGATATAGACAAGATATAGTATAGCAGCATAATCTTATGTGATTGGGTGTATGTGGTCAAAATCCCCTTACCCAGTGCTGTCTGGGTCCTGCCACTGTTGCCTCCCACCCAGAGCACTACAATAATCTCCTGTCAGGGCCCTTGGCCTTTCCCCGGCCCTACATGGTTTGTTCTCAATACATCATCCCAAGTGATTCAGCTACAACAGAGGTCAGATGCTTAAAATTGCTCCACAGCTGTCCATGATCGCAGAGTAAAGCTGAGAGCCTTACAAGAGCCTAAAAGCCCACCCTAGTCTGCAACTCCAATCTTTGTACGGTTATTCCAGCTGCAGAGGCCCCCACTATCCCTCACAATACCCTGCAGCCTCGGCTTTGCCCTCAGAGTTTCCTCTGTTTGGAATGTTCTCTCCCTTTCAGCAAGGCCTTCCCTCTAGAACTGCAAACAAATACTATAAACACTCCCCACCCCTGGTTTATTCTTTCTTCTTAGCACTGACCATTTCTGTGTTAACACATTTTTAACTTCACCTTCTTTTTTCCCCCAACTACATCCCTGCCCCACCTCACTCACTAGACTTAGAAGCTCCATAAGGGCAGGTATTTTGCGCTGTCTTACTTAACTCACACATCCCCAGTACCTGAAATGGCACCTGCCACGGTAGGAGCTGAAACTCTGGGTGCACTGCAGAGAGTGCGCGAGGGAGCTCATGAGCGTGTCCCAGCCAAGCACCACAGAGCCACACTCATCTCTGCCACATCTCCTTGATGAAGCAATCAATCTGTGTTTACTGTTCTAGTAGACTACCAGAGGAACTGTGAGTTGCAGAAAACGCATAAGAGAATCCCGTCCACACTGCCCACTGCACAGAGGGTGGCCAGCAGAGAAGCACCACAGGCAATACACTATCTACTCGCAAGGACAGGGTCACGTTTCAACCCCAGGTCTACACGCACCAGGCATTACTCAGTCATAACGCATAATACCAGGCAAAGCGAAAACACAAAGATGTGATCGTCAACTCCTAGGAGCTCCTACTCAAATATAGAAAACAAACACTTAAAAAAAACAGAGACACTAATACAAACTGCCAGAGCTATAAGCATTTTATGGGAGTGTGGAAACCAGGGAAATGGTTTAAATTTATTATAAACTGTTATAAACATAATAGTTTGACTTAGTAAGGTTAAATTATATCTACTCTAAACCAGAATCTTGATAAATTATTAATTTAATAATCCTTAATGTAGAAAAACTCAGCAATTAAGCTGTATCCCTTTAGCTAAAATTATAATAAATGCGGAAGCAGCGCAAAATTTCAGAGTATTTTTAATAAGGATGACAGAATAAAACAATGTTACTTTTGAAACTGTAATTCTAAGTATTCTTATACAACAGAAATAAAATAAAATAACATCTAGTTTCTAAGCATTTTCTACTGACTTTCTTCTTTCTTAAGTAGAAGCTTCATAGAATCTCACATGAATTTGTCAATTAAGAAAATGAGATTAATATGGCTAAATTGCACAGTTTATAATAAGTCATCTCTTTAAAAATAAAGATGCATAGGTATAGAAACTATAAAGACAATGTTATCTGAATCTAGAAGTCATGAAGATAATGAACTTCTAAAGTGAAACATGTAACGTCTAATAAAAGGTTTACCACATACAACAATTTGAACTAACATTTATTATTTTACTTGCTAAGATGAACTATTACAAACAGAAAAATAAATGCTAACTTTTGCTAACAAAGAGGGAAAGATAAATGTAATTATGTCTTAAAATGATTATATATTTCCATTTATCAATAGGAGAAATGTCAAAAATGTCATTTGTCTAAATGCAGCAGGTTATGAACAATCTATATAATTTTAAGGCACTTCTTAAAACTGTACTTCAACTTTAAAATTGTATAACTTTACTTTATTGGACAAATAAGTGATGAAACAGTATCTTAAGTTACCAAAAAGACCTTTGGGAGCGAACATGGAGTTTTAACCAGTGAGCAGGGCACTGGTTATGCCTGAGTAGGGTGGGTTTGTAAGAGTACCTACCTTAAACATGGCATATGCTGTTAGTGCATTTCCACTCTGGGAATTTTTCAGGATGTTTACCACACTGTCAGGTAACCCAATGAATTCTAGAAAAGGAACGACATTCACTCCTCTATGAAAAAAAAAAGTAATTTACATATATATAAATCGTTAAGGATGCTTTCAAAAATTATCTGAAAATAGCCAAGCCATAATAGTCCTACCTTCCAGCCACACTTTGCTATAGTTTGTATTAAACTTAGTTTAAAGTTGATTCTGCACTCTAACACCTTACTTCCACTCTAAGAGAACACCTTACTTGACGTACAATGCCCACCACGAACACAGACACCACCGCCACCTTGTCTCACTGCTCCCAACTCTACCTCATGTCTGCAGGGGGCATCCCAGTTAGGATGTTTAACATAGAAGCATTTGTTAGAATAAAATTAATAGCTTTAAATAAATGATAAGCATCAGAATCACTTGTTTGAGCCTAGTTTTCTCAATCAAATACTATTTCCTTATAATGCTCCAAACTCAAATCTTAAGACTTAAGATTTTTACTTTTAAAAAATCACTGTAAAAGCAAGGGATATGTTAACATCCCTTACTGTGTTTTTATGCAAAGAATAAATGACTCTATGGGTTTGATGAAAACTTCAATTATTCAGGTGGCACCTGTGGCTCAAGAAGTAGGGCACTGGCCCCATATGCTAGAGGTGGCAGGTTCAAACCCAGCCCCGGCCAAAAACTGCAACAAAACAAATAAACAAACAAAAAAAACTTCAATTATTCTAAAAGGAGGCTTTTATTCTATTAACAAACTTAAAAGGCAGATAAAGAAACAGTAACTATAAATTGCAATACAGTTTTGGAAGCAGAATGAGAAAGCTTATAATAAAGTCTCCAACTCAATTATTACAACATTTTGTCACAGTGGCTCTTCCTCTTCCTCACTGTGCATTTTGCAGACACTGTGACCCTTTACCCCTAAATCATAACAAGGAGATGTACCTATATAACTACAATTATTACACTCAGGAAATTAAACATAGACAGTAGTATAAGTAGTTAATAAAATATTTTATTTAAAATCTAATCTAGATCAAAATTCCCAGTTTTGTCCCTAAATTGTCCCAGTATGTCCCTTCTTGCTATTTTTCCTGTCTTTCTGGTCTCCTTTTTTCTCTGTAAGTTTTTCCCAGCACTTTCTGTTGGCAAGTCAGGAGTCTTTCCTGGCATGGAGATTTCTGACACATCCTGGCTAGCTGCATGATGGGACATCTCTTTCTCTCTTTTAAATTCTACCTTTCTCTTTTGATATTTAGGATATCTCTCAATGTGAGTTTGTCTGATCACTTCCTCATGATTACATTCAGATTAATAATCTTCCCACAGGAAAACCAAACAGTAGATGCTGTGTCTATCTTAGTGCATCACAACAGGTACCTAAGGCCACTTTGAACCATCATTGGCGGTGCTGAATCTGCCTTTGGTTGAGGGAGGGTCCACAGCTCGTTCCACTGGATATTAATTTTTCCCTTTATCACTGAGAAAGGTAAATGCCTAAATCCATTATTATTATGGTAGCTGTGAACTCTGTATTTTTAATATTTTAAAAAAAAATAGGTGGTGCCTGTGGCTCAAAGGAGTAGGGTGCCAGCCCCATATGCCAGAGGTGGCAGGTTCAAACCCAGCCCCGGGCCAAAAAAATAAAAAATAAGAAAAACTCGGTTACCTGGAGAAACCCCTCCCTCTCTGTGATTTTACATAATTCTAAGCAATCTGGGAGGACCCGCAGAAAACATTGCTGACCATCATCAAGAAAGGACCGTTAAAATCACCTACCCCGTTTTCCCAAAAATAAGACATCCTCCAAAAATAAGACCTACTTACAGGAAAGATAAGACGTCCCCCGAAAATAAGACCTAGCTCATCTTTGGGAGCACACTTTAAAATAAGACACTGTCTTATTTTCGGGGAAACAGGGTATTATCAAAAATAAGAGGAAACCAGGAACTACTTAAGAAATCTTTAAAGAGGTAAGTTTAAAAATCAATAGAGTCTAACCTGGTTTCTTCTGTCTCCACCTTTAATTATTTTTCAAGTCTCTTTCTAGATAAAAACAGAATCCCGTTAAGGGATTAAGGAAAGGTTTAGTATTACAGACTTAGCTATTCTCTGGATCAGATGAAGTCACTGAAGTAACTATGCATGCTAATATCCTGCCGTAACAGGTACTTATATCTTCTAGTACCAATATAATTATGAAATCATACCAATCATGTCCTAGTTCCAACTAAGCCTAATATGTAAAATCTATATTTAACAGCAATAATGAAGGGGAAAAAGGCAAACATATAAAAAAATGAGTGTTAAAAACAACCACCTTTATCATAAATACGAGACAATGAGGAACTCAGACACCAGGCACAAGCTCGTCTCCACCACTGGCTTACGTCCTGAGTAAGCATCTAGTCCTACCTTCTAAATTGGTCACAGGATAACTTTATTTTCCTAAACATAACTTGAATTTCCTTTGGAAATGCTAAATGTGAAGTATTGCTGAGGGCCTGATTCAAACACAAACATACGCTGTCACTTTCTACTCTGAAGTTCCCACAGAAAGATAGGACAGGAATCTGCACTTCACGAACTGACAGCTGTGTGGGTGTTTCAACAGATGAGGAAACGCACAGGTGAAGAGAGGATACTGGAGCAGAGTATGCTCTGATCTAGAAGGACAAAAGGCTTGTTGGAAACACAAGAAACTCCTACGAAGTCCTCTCCCTGGTAACTCAGCTCATGAGAATTTGTAAAAACTTAGCTTCCTGGAACCTTGAAACTAACTCTTCCTTCTACTCTGTAAACCCTGCACATGCTTTGAACCCTCCAATGAGGGATGATATAGTAATTCCTTTGCCTACTTGTGAGTCCTATACAAGGTCAGGGACAGAGCTGATTGGGAGCTCGGCCATCTTGGACACTAGTCCCCTAAAGCCCTGTGGGCTGGAATAAAGCCCCGTCCTTTTTCAAACACAGGTGTGCAGGTGAATCTTTCTCTCCATCAGGCCTCATTTTCTTCAACATTTCTGGTTTCCTGACTAGGAAGTGAGACCACTGTGGAGAGAGGCTCTGACTCACCTGGTGGTTGCCACCAACCCTCTGGGGACTCACAGGGGGGTGACATGAGCCACTGAGGCTCCAGGGGCAGTAGTTTTTCCTCCCTGTGTGGACACCTCCACAGGCGGAGCAAGGACCCCTCGGCAGGTCAAACACTGGGAGGAACTGGCACCTGCACTGGGGGATGTCTGAATCACAGTAGCATCAGTCTGGGAAAAGTGAAAAGGACTTGGTCGATAAGAGTAGAAGGGGAGACTGATCACTTCCCTAGTATCACTCAAGATAGAAAAAGTGGGAAACTGAGTCTGCCTAGTGTAGGAAATAGGGTGGGACTGTGTGCATGCGAGTGTCTGGAGACAGACTGGGACTGACAAGCAGGGCCGAAGCGAGTGTGGAGTTCTGAACTACAGCTCTGCTTCTGTAGGACACTCATATGGCTTAGGAAAGACCATGCTGATGGATTCTACCAGCCTGCCAAAGCTAAGAGGGTCCGATATCCCATGAGGGGAGTGGCTGGTGACAAAGATAGTGATCGTGTGACGACCCTTTGCCCCTACTCGCCTTTTTATCCTGTCTGTGGGGTGCTTGTCATTTGTCTCAGGGAGGGAAATGGGAAACACTCAGGGGAAGCCCAACGTACTGGGGACTGTGCTGAAGCATTTTAAGAAAGAGTTTAGGAGACACTATGAGGTAACCATGTCCTGGGGAGACTGTTAACTTTATATAAGCAGGAATGGCCAGCTTTTCAAGTGGGATGGCCCTCAGAACGGAGCTTAGAAAAAGCTAAGTTGGGGCAGTGCCTGTGGCTCAGTGAGTAGAGTGCCCGCCCCATGTACCGAGGGTGGCAGGGTTCGAACCCAGTCCGGGCCAAACTGCAACTGAGAGCGACAAAGTAAGACTCTGTCTCTTAAAAAAAAAAGCTAAGTTACAAAGAGTGTGGTCTGTGTCACCAGAGACCCAGGACACCCTGACTAATTTCCATATATAGATGGCTTCAGCTAGTGCTACAGCAGCCCTCTCATCTCAGAGGCCACACCTCTAAATGCTATTAGCCAGGACAAGTAGCACCTTAGGGAAGTTCTCTGCCTGGCTCAAGGATCTGACATCAGAAATTCCTGAAATACTCCCCTCCAGGCCTGAAAATATTGAGCTCCCACCTTATGCCCACAGCCCAATGCCGAGCCATAGCAGCACCCATCACCTGGCTGGAAGAAGCCAGTAAAATCCCTCCTGCCCCAACAAGAGCCCACTCCTCCCCTTCCTACAAGGCTCCGCCCATGCATTCCCCAGGCTGTACAGATGCCACTGAGGGAAGTGCGGGGCCCAGAGACAACAGACTTGAGGAGTTCTAGTGTATCAGCCCTTCACCACTTCTGACCTACTCAATTGGAAACATCATACTTCCTCCTATACTGAAAAGCCCCAAGGTCTCATTGACTTAATGGAGTTCACCTTTCAGACAATCCCACATGGGCTGACTACTGCCAGCTCCTCTTCCCTCTGTTTAATACTGAGAAGGGATCCAGGCTGCCACCGAGTGGTTAGAGGAAAATACTCCAGCGACGCCCGAGATCCCAGAAAGTTTATTCAAAACTCTCTGCCCAAGGAGGACCCACTCTGGGACCCAAATAATATGGGTGAAGTGAGGCGGCTGTAAAAGCACAGAGAGGGTGCTTCCCTTCTGCGACCCCATCCTCCAGGGGTCGCAGAAGGGAAGCCAGAAAGCCACGAACACGTGCAAGGTGGCTGAGGTCATGCAGAGGCCAGATCAAAGCCCTGGGGATTTCTACGAGCCACGTGAAGCATATTGAATTTACACTCCCTTTGACCCTGAAAGTCAGGAAAATCAGAGAAGGTAAACTCAGCTTTCATAAGCCAGAGCACTGGAGACATCAGGCATAAGCTCCAGAAGCCACAAAGAGGGGTGAGAAGGAGCCGACAGAGTGGAAATCCAGGCAACAAAGCACGTTTGAAAGGCTGAGAAAGGAACGGCAAGTGGCCCCTCATCTGTCTCTCCCCTGGCCACAGCCTCCCTGAACCTTTTCCCTGTCTTCAGTTCCTCCTCCCTTTCTGAGACTTTGCAGAAGGAGCTGGATTTTTTTCCTAAAGAGTAAGAAACCAACCAACCAACCGACAAAAAAAGCCTTTCTACAGGAGTCTGTTTGAGGAATAAGGTCTCTGCTTGGCTTACAAAGGACCCTTTCACTCTGCTGGCTGGAATGTGCTTCCTAAGCTGAGGGTGGGAAATCTCTCAGGGTCCAGTCACAGACTACAACCACTCATGTCCAAAGTCATAGGGCAGAGGAGATGGGGGAGGTTGTGGTGCTGCTGTGTAGACCTCTGCCTCAAGGAATATCCACGCAGAAAGCTGAGCTGGTGGTACTGACCCGGGCCTTAAAACTAAGGGAAAAGCGTGAACATTTTCATGGACTCACGATTTGCTTTCCTCACCCTTCATATACACGGGGCAATCTATAGACAAAGGGGGCTTTTAACAGCAGGAAGAAAAGATTTAGAACACTCAGATGAAATTCTGCAGCTACTAGAGGCTGTATGGAAACTTAAGCAAATAGCAGTCATCCACTGCCAAGGACACCAAAGAGTAGGAGCTCCCGAGGCACAGGGGACACTGAGGCAGACACTGAGACTGAGAGGCAGCCACTGGTGCTCCTTTAATCCCATGGGCCCTGGACTTAACCCCTGGGGAAAAGGGGAAAGATAATGGATGAACCAGGAGGGAGCTGGAGATGCTGGAGAAGGATGGAAAAGGCTGCCAGATGGAAGGGCTGTAGCCCCACCTCCTGGGGTTGGCAGTTGTCCACTGAGCTCATGCACTTGGGATAGGAAAAAAAGGCCACCCTTGCTAAGAAAGTCTGCCAGTGTTGTGTGACGTGCAGCCAACACAATGCTAAACAGGGGCCATCCCTGTGGCCTGGAATTCAGTCGTATGGGGCAGTCCCTTTTGAAGATGTGCCAGTGGACTATACTGTAGAGTTGTCCAGATGTGGAGGGGACCAATTATTTGCTAGTTCTGGTTTGCATGTACATGGGATGGATAGACACCTTCCCCATTAAGACAAAGAAGGCCTGCGAGGTCTTAAGAGTGCTGCTCAGAGAAATCATCACAGTTTAGGTTGCCACTCCAGATTGGATCTGACAACAGATCAGCCTTCGTAGCAGAGATAGTGCACATGACAGCCAAAGCCTTGAATATTGCCTGGAAACTACCTGTGGCATATAAGCCACAGAGCTGGGGCAGGGTAGAGTGCATGAACAGAACCATAAAAGCAGGAATCAGTAAACTCTGCCAGAAAGTGAGGTACACTTTGGTACAGGGCTTGCCACTGGTTTTGTTCAAAGTTAGATGTACCCTTTCCAAAGGGTCAGGGTACTCCCCTTATGCGATAATGTATAGCAGGCCTCTTCCAATCCTCTGCAATCTACCAGGGACCCCTAAAGAACTAGGGGAAAAAGAATTGCACAGGCAGGTAGAAGCCCTGGGAAGAGTAGGAAAGACAATCTCCACCCGAGTCATTGACCAGGCTCTGTTTAGTATTTTTGTCTGTTCATCCTTTCTCTCCAGTAGACCAAGCCTGGGTCAAGGACGGGAACCTGGTCCCTCTCAAGCCTAAGTGGAAAGGCCCCTATACCGTCACCCTGACCACACTCACCTGGGTTCATCACAGCAGGCTGAAGAGAGTTTCACCACCCGCACGGGAGACAAGAATAGATCTGGACAATCCCTGCAAAGTGACACTAAGGCTATCAACATGCCCTGCTCCACCCTGGTCAACACATGGCCGAAACTTGAGGACATCCATCATGGGAATTCTCTTAACTGGACTTTGGACCTTGGGGCAGAAGGGTGTAATCTGTGCCCTCACATTAGTAAGGTGGGGCAAGAGGTGACTACGGTGTTGCTCTTTCACAGCTTCTACGAATGTGAGGGTGCTACAAGGGAACTTGCGCTTACAACCAGACCCAATACTCAGTATGTGACACCGGGAAAAGTAAGGGTTGATATATGTGTTACAACTTCATCCATGCTAATTCAAGGTGAAAATAGGAAGGGTATGGGGTCAGTTAAGAGGAGAAGGGCCTGTGATAGCCCGAACTAAGATAAAAGGAAGTCCAAGACAGGTAACATTAAGGTTTGACACCTTGCTGCCATAAGCTACTCTAACTTAGGCTGCGGCTCACCCAGCTGGGAAAGGAGTTACATGGTAGAGGATAAGTACATATGGTCCTGAGATTCGGGATGGTGTGACATAAATTGCCCGTACTGGCCATGTATACACATGGACCACTTGGAAAGGTGGTAATCAGGAGGAAGTCTGCCTCAAGAAAGGACTGGTGGCTTCTAATTGCTCAGAGGATCAGTGCAACCCTCTAGAACTAATAACCATTAATCCACTGAACCCACAGTGGGGAAAAGGACTTAACCCTTATGTCCCAAATATCATAAAGGGACAAGTCCAGAAACCCCTCCACCCCCCATGTAATGCCAAAAATTTATTCTTGGAACTAGCTGAGGGCACAGTCTCTGAATGTTACTTCATGTTATGTGTGTGGAGAAACCTTCATGAGGGATCAGTGGCTGTGGGAAGCAAAGGAATTGCTACTTCATGAGGTTATGAACATCACAGACCATAAAAAGCCCCCTCCGAAGGAAGCTTTTTGGGTCCTGAGATCGTCCATCATAGGTTAGTACTGCCTTGCCAGGTGGGGGAGAAAGTTCTCCTTATCTGTTGGACAGCCAGCTTGTCTGGGACAAAAGACTTATAATGCGTTGACAAGAAAAAGTGAATGGTGGGGAACTAATAGGACCAGGCAAAAGCCTCTTAGCAGATTTGCCCTTCTGAGTAAAGGTTGGGAGGACTTGGGAAGTCCAAGAGATTGGACAGCCCTAAGCAGGCTGTATGCCTGCTCTCCCAGTGACTGGAGTAGGAGCTGTGCAACAGTGGTCATCAGACCCTACTTCATCCTGTTGCCATTCAACAGTGGAGAACTGCTTGGCTATCCACTCTCTGCCACATTGCCAGGTTGAAGGAAGGTTACGATATGAGACTGGAAAGATGATGAGGGCCCCCCTGAAAGAATAATCTAGGATTATGGACCAGCTACAGGGGCCAAGGATGAGTCATAGGTGTACCAAGCTCCCATTTACATGCTAAACCCTATAATTAGACTACAAACAGTACTTGAGATTATAACCAATGAAGCAGGCAGAGTGCTGATGCTCCTAGCACAACAGCAAACTCAAATTCTAAATGCTATCATAATAGGCTAGCTCTGAATCCACTTATTAGCCCAAGAAAGAGGGGTTTGTGGAAAATTCAACTTAACAAACTGCTGCTTACAAACTGATGACCAAGGGCAGGTCATACAGAATATAGTAAAAGGAATCCAGACATTGGTTCACGTCCCAGGGCAAACCTAGAGTAACTGGAGCCCTCAAAACTTATGGGGAAGATGGTTTTCAGCCTTTGGAGTATTTAAAACCCTAGTGGGGGGAATGTTAGCCATCATCGGACTTTGCTTAACTATTTCCTATCTTCTCCCACTAGCAGTGAGGGCTATACATTCAATGATTGAATAAAAAAATGCATCACATACGTTCTATGTGAACTGGCTCTTCTAGGAGTGAGCTGATGGTGAGACCTCAAGTTGAAAGACACATAGGGCCTCAAAGGGGGAAATGAGAAAGGAAACCCAGGAAGAGTATGCTCCAATCTAGAAGGACAAAAGGCTTGTTGGAACTCAAGGAACTCCTACGAAGTCCTCCCCATGGTAACTCAGCTCATGAGAATCTGTAAAAACTTAGCTTCCTGGAACCTTGAAGCTAATGCTTGCTTCCACTTCCGTAAACCCTGCACATGCTTTGAACCCTCCAATGAGGGAGAATATAATAATTCTTTCGTCTGCTTACTTGTGAGTCCTATAAAAAGATAGGGACAGGCTTGGCACCTACAGCTCAGGTGGCCAGGGCACCAGCCACATACACCAGAGCTGGCAGGTTCAAATCCAGCCCGGGCCAAAAAATAGCTGGGCATTTGTGACAGGTGCCTGTAGTCCCAGCTACTTGGGAGGCCGAAGCAAGGGAATCACTCGGGCCCAGGAGTTTGAGGTTGCTGTGAGCTGTGATGCCATGGCCATGGCACTCTACCCAGACAACTTGAGAGTCTGTCTCAAAAAAAAAAATAAAATAAAAAATAAAAAAATAAATAAATAAAAATAAAGGATAGGGACAGAGCTGATTGGGGAGCTCAGCCATCCTGGACACTAGTCCCCCGAAGCTCTGCAGGTTGAATAAAGCCCCTTCCTCTTTCAAACACAGGTGTTCAGGTAAATCTTTCCCTCCATGGCTCTCGTTTTCCTGCTATACAGGGACAAAAGCACATTCACTATCTGGATAGAGTGGGTAAAAATCAGTCAGGATTTTGCCTCAGAGTAGATCTGTAACTTTAGGAGCTTGGGTCCCCACACACGAAGTATCTAAATGTAGGGACAACACCACCATTACTGAGCCACATTTGAGTGAACAGAGCACTGTGGTCAGAAGACATAGAATTTCTGCAAGCTTCTTCCAGACAGGCATAGCAACAAAGCTTAGATTAAAATAAAACTTACTAGCATGCACAATTTTAAACTCCCTGAAATAAAATAGTTCAAAAACCTAAGAACTTTATCACCAAATTAACTAAATATAGAATGACATTTTGCTCTATGGTGCCTAGAAAGGCAGTAATGTGAGTGTCAGGGTAACTAAGATAAACACTGGTCAGTAATGCAACATGATAGCAAATGCCCATCCTTCCAGCCACAAATTATTTTTCCCCTCTCTTTTAATAGTAAGTAGGCAACAAGCAAATGTTATTTTTTCCAGCAAAAAAAAAAAAAAAGGAAAAAAGCTTAAATACAATTAAGCCTTTTGTCAACTGAATTAAAAAGAAAAACCTGTTAATCAATTTTGATTTTACAATAAAAATCATCTCACACACAGCTATGATTTAATAATAAAAAAAAGTCATCTCACAGTAAAAGACACTGTTGTTCTAATCTACCTAATTCCTTTTTCTCTCAACCATGAGTTCTACTTTCTAAGTATTGGTTATGATGGTTATGATTAAGATCTTCACTTAGAACCAATCAACTTCCAATTTTTAAAGTATTAAAGATCTAATAAAGACGTTCAGGATGACTATTTTGGGAAACAGCCTATCCTGCGTAAAATAAATTCACTACGTGATGCTATGATGGAATTGGCCCAGGGGTGATGGCTGGGCAGAAGTTGCAGGTCTGACAATCAGATTCCATGCTGACAAAGAGCCCAAAAGCAAGTTGTGATGGATAAGGGATATGATTTTGAATTAAAGTCTTATCACCGTGTTTACACAGAAGCATACTGCAGAAAAAGAGAGGGAGGGACAAAACTAAGAAAGCTGCATTTCATAGGATAAGACAGTACATCACTCACAATTGACTCAGGTCCTAGACAGTAGTGAAAAAATCTTCAGTATAATTAATATTAGTAGATTATTTGGGGTCTGGTTTTTAAAATATAGACTTCTGGCTGAGGGCACTGACTCACATCTGTAATCCTAGCAGAAGGGTGTAATCTGCTGAGGAGGGTGAATTGCTTGAGCTCACGAGTTCAAAATCAGCCTGAGCAAGAGCGAGACCCTGTCTCTAAAAATAGAAAA
Organism: Nycticebus coucang; assembly: GCF_027406575.1. Classification (NCBI taxonomy): domain Eukaryota; kingdom Metazoa; phylum Chordata; class Mammalia; order Primates; family Lorisidae; genus Nycticebus; species Nycticebus coucang. The sequence goes on from NC_069798.1 coordinate 1,553,922, forward strand.
ACTAGCCAGGTGTAATGGCAGGTGCCCATTGTCCCAGTGACTTGACAGGCTGAGGCAAGAGGATCACTTGAGCCCAGGAGTTTGAGAGGTTTGTATGAACTATGACACCACAGCACTCTATCTACCCAAGGAGATAGAGTGAGAGTCTGTCTCAAATAAATAAAATTATAGGTTTCTATAAATACTAAACATGTTCAGAAAATGTCAATAATAAACAAAGAAATAATGGAAAGTGATGAAGAGAAACAGAATGGCATCAATTATACAAGATGAGAAAAAAATCCTTTTATAACTTTTATGAAGAAATCTTTGTAATCATGTCTTTCTCAAGAGTAAATACGGTCTTCATCCCATTATCCTGGAAGAGGCATTTTTAAATTGGTAATAAATTTCAACTGAATAATGAGCTTTACATATGAAACTATCTTATCAAGTGATTGAATATAATTGAGCACTGGAAAATACTGGGCTTTGGAGAGAGTATAATTCTAAATCTATTACAGTACACTGAAGTGCCAAAGCCATTTGTGCAGGTTAGGCTGGACAGTAAGAATGGGCACTCTTGCTCCTAAGTTAGCAGTATGAAGAAAATAACTTGGTTTAAATGGAAGGACCAGTATTTGAGAAGAAGGATGTATTTAGAAATTTTATGTTTCACAACACTAGAAGGCCAGGACTACCAAATTTAGTTCTCGTCAGAACAAAAGACCTTACCTTGACATTTGACATGAATATTAAAAAATAATCAGTACGTTTTTGTGTTTACATACTCTGTTTCCCTGAAAATAAGACAGTGTCTTATTTTAAGGGTGCTCCCAAAGATGCGCTAGGTCTTATTTTCAGGGGACGTCTTATCTTTCCTGTAAGTAGGTCTTATTTTCGGGGAAACAGGGTAGGTTAGGTAGTAGCCAGGTTTTAGCAAAAGTATCTAATGAATCTCCCTTCCACGAGAACTATATATATGGCAAAACAGATATGAGAAATACATAATGAGGGTGCTGCCACATCTCTAGATATACCATTTCATTTCTGTGCTCCTGAATGCTACACTGAGGGCAGCACCATGATGAGGAACACATGCTTGAGGTCAGACAGACCTAGCTGGGTTTTTAGTCCAGGTTCTACCACTTACCAGCTGAGTTCTTATTTCTCTTCCCCTAATCTGTTTTCTCAGCAATAAAATGGGTATTATTATACTACTTGCCTCATACGGTTGCTGTGAGGATTAAATGAGATAATACAGTTAAAATAATTTAGCAAGATGCCTGGTGTACATAGTAAGTAAATGTTAGCTATGACTATTAAAACGTGAAAAAATGCTATGAAAAGTAATTATTCTCTATCAATAAAAGACATAAAAGCATTTATAAATCTATTTAAGGCTATCATTTGTATAATTAAGAAGATGAACATTCTGATAAAATAGGGAAAGGTAGTCAACCAAGCAAAAACTTACTTCAGGGCTGCATAGTAAAATGTTCCAAACCAAACACAAGAAGTTATTAGATGCACTGGAATCAAAACTTTTCCATATTGTCTAAATGTTTTCTTAAATCGTTGATACAGACTAATAGATTTATCTTGTAAAGGATCAGGCTCTTCCTTTTTTTCCGGAGTTCCTTGGGCTGGGGCACTGGAAGATAAAATCCTCTTGGACAAAACACCTTGCTTCCATCGTTTCTGGCGAAGGACCACAGGGTGGGATGGATGAGCAGCCAATGGCCTCTTTTCCTTTGCCACACACCAGGCAGCAGGTAAATGCAACCACTGTTTCTGAGGGCCTCGTACCAACACCATTTTGGATTCAACACTGTACAAAAGTAATGGTCCATTTATGTTCTGACAGTGTCCAAAAAGGCCACCTTTATATGGTTCCAAGCATGTCCGGTGTGCTAGTCGAGATACCGTCTGTGGTACATTCCATTGCATTTTGAAGAACGGTGACAAATTTCAGCTTCTATGGAGACTAATTAAAAAAAAATTAGATAATACATAGCTTTCCACCAATCCACTTAAAAGTCAATCATTAACTATGAAGAAGTAAAAGGACAGACACTGCTACCTAACTCATAAAAACTAGTGTTAAGGTACACAGTTTTAACACACCATAATTTTAAAATTTCATTAAAACACGTAATTGAAATGTGATATGGTAAGCCAGTCCAGCAGACATCATAGAGGTAATGTTTTGAGGCTATTTTACTACCACAGACGGGATATTTGTAGGGCATCTGTTATTCTACAGAGAAGCAGGGTAGGGCAGGAAAACCCAAGATGTGGGTTCTGATGGTTGGAGACAATTTCACATAATTCCCTTTCAGACTCTGAGTCAACTAGTAAAATCAGGTAAAGGTGCTTTTGTGAACTAATAAGCATCACATAAATATTATTATTACAAATGCTAAGATCTGATGAATAATTGATATCAATATCATGTATTCCATGCTGCCTTTAGACTAACTTGTATATATAAAGTTGTTAGCCACTTACGTTATTGAATACTAAGTGAAAAGAAATAGCCTCTTATTTATCTTTTTTTTTACCCTGTATCAATGAGAGAGAAAAAAGTATACAGTGATGTTTCATTATTTGTTTTGGAGTCAGTGTGGAATTAAGAATTATAAGAATTAGAAGCACAGTATCTTATATCCATAGTCCCAGCTACTTGGGAGGCTGAGGCAGGAGGATCAGTCCAGGAGTTCGAGGTTGTAGTGTGCTATGACCATACCTGTGAATAGTCACTGCACTCTAGATTGGTCTCTTAAAAAAATGATAAGTTAGAGACTTTCTCAGATATCTAAAATTTTGTTTAAAAAGATGAGATAATGTAATTTTTAAGATAATATAATTTTTAAAGAACATGGACTTTGGAATAAGACCCAACTGAATTAAGAGTATTATTTTGAACAAATTAGCCTCTCTAAACATAGGTTCCCCCAGAGGTAGAGGTAATTAGAGTAGTCATTACTATAGAGAAATTAGTTCCATGCCCTCGACATCAGGAGGTAGCACATGTCCCCCACCCTCCACCGCACACTAGCTACCTACTTCTACCGCTGTGAGAATAGATGATCTTTTTTAAAAATTGTATACTAAGTAAGAGTCAGTAAGATTTGCATTAGCACCCCAATGAATTGGTATTCCAGTAAATACAGATACTAAATTGTAAATGAATAATATTCCTTACCTGGGGTATGAAGTTGACTGGAGAAACAAAAACTGTCATCACATAAAAACATCTATCAGTGAATTGTCCACCTATAAAATTAATCCCTAATGAATAATTAAAATCAGCTTCTATCACACTGTTACAAATAATCCAAAAACACAATGCAAATGAGTTGCTAAGTTAAACCATAAATCTTGGAAAATAAACAGGAAGCCCCTAAAAAAGTGATACTGGATTGGATAAAATGTAATAAAGTGGAAAAAAGTGATACTGGAGATTAATTTCAGACAAAGCAGACTTTAGAAATTCTTTGATTACCAGTGATAAAGACAGTGCATTTCATAATAACAAAAGATAATGAAAAGAAGACAAACAACCCCAACCTCTTTTTTTTTGTTTGTTTGTTTGTTTTTTGAGACAGTGTCTCACTATGTCGCCCTGGGTACAGGGCCATGGCATCACAGCTCACAGCAACCTCCAACTCCTGGGCTTAAGCAATTCTCTTGCCTCAGCCTCCCACGTAGCTGGGATTACAGGCGCCCGCCACAACACCTGGCTATTTTTTTAGTTGCAGTTGTCATTGTTGCTTAGCTGGCCTGGGCTGGGTTAGAACCCGTCAGCCTTGGTGTATGTGGCTGGCGCCGTAACCACTGTGGTAGGTGCTGAGCCCCTAACGTCTTGATATTAGGTAATGTACATACCATTATGATAGCATCAAAATAAATGAGGTAAAAACTAATAGAATCAGCTGGGTGAGGTGGCTCACACCTATTATCCTAGCACTCTAGAAAGCTGAGGAGGGCGGATTGAGCTCACGAGTTCAAGACCAGCCTGAGCAAGACTGAGACCCCATCTCTATAAATAGAAACACTGGCTGGGTGTTGTGGCAGGTGCCTGTAGTCCCAACTACTCAGGAGCTCAAGGCAGGAGGATTGCTTGAGTCCAAGAGTTTGAGGTTGCTCTGAGCCACGGCATTCTACTGAGGGTGAGAAACTGAGACTCTGTCTTTAAAAAAAAAAACCCCAAACCTAATAAAACCAAAATGAGAAAACAACAAACCCACTATTACAGTCACAGTCTTCAAAACCCCTGGTTAGTCACTGACAGAACCAGCAAGCAGAAAGTCAGTGAGGATATAGTTAAACTAAATAACAATATTAATCAACTTGCTCTAGTTGATATTTATAGAACATTCCCTTCAACAATAGCAGAATACACATTCTACCTACTTTATATGGAACATTCAATGAGACAGACCATATTGTGGGCCATTAAACATAACAGATTAAAAGAATGGAAATCATGCAAAATATGTTCTCAAACTACAATGGAATTAATCTATACAGAAACTATTAACACTAAGATAGCTGGAACCACCCCTTCACCAAGAATCCGGAAATTAAACAGCATACTTCTAAAAAACCAGAGGTCAAACCTAGGGCATGGTGGCTCACACCTGCAATTCCAGCTACTCAGGGTGCTGAGGTGGGAGAACAGCTTGAGCCCAGGTGTTTAAGGCTGTAGTGAACTATGATTGTGCCACCACACTCCAGCCTGAGTGACAAAGCAAGACCTCTCTGAAGATAAAACTAAATAAAACAAATATAAAAACTCTATAAGTCAAAAAACTATAAGAAGTTTTAAAATATTTTGAAGTAAATGAAAATAAAAATACAACTTATCAAAACTGCAGCAAAGCAGCACTTAAGGAAAATCCCTGGCTTTGAATGTGTAAGTTAAAAAAGAAGAAAGATCAAAACTTAATAAGCTAAAGCTTCCTACTCAGGAAACTAGAGAAAGAATAAGCAGAAGAAATAAATCCCTACCCAGGCTGTGCGAGAAAACAAATAACCAATGACAGAAATGAAAAAGGGGACCTAACTACTGATCCCACAGGAAATAAAAACAAGTAATAAAGGAATACTATAAATAACCAATTCTATACCTGCAAATAAAACTTAAATGAAATGGATCATGTCCTCAAGTCACAAATTACCAAAACTCATGCAAAGAGAAACCAAAGATGTAAATAACTGTGTATCTACTAAAGAAATTGAATTGATAATAACTTTTCAAAGAAAGAATACCAGGCGCAGATAGTTTCACTAGTGAATTTTACCAAATATTTAAGGAAGAAATAATACTACTTCTCCATCTTTTCCAGAAAATGAAGACAGGGAAAGACATCTCTACTAATTCCATGAGGCCAACATTACCCTTACAATAAAACCGGATAAAGATAATCCAAGAAAATAAAACTCAGACCAGTATCTCCCATAAATTAAAAATCTTCAACAAAATATTAGCAAATCAAAGCCCACAACCATACACCCTGACCAAGTGGGATTTAATCCAGAGAAAAGTTTTTAATGTTAATGGTAAAAAACTTATAATATATTTGTGTTTTAAGCTATTTGTTATTACAAAAGTCAAAACATTACAAAATAAAATTTGTTATAGTAAACTAAGGTTAATTTATTATCATATGATCCAGCGATCACATTCCTATGCTTTAGTACTCACTCAAAAGAACTGGTAACTATGTTCACACAAAACCTACATGTGGATACGGTAGTTTTAGTCATAACTGCCAACATTTCAAAGCAGTCCAATAGGTCTTTCAATAGGTTACTGGATATACAAACTGTGGTACCTCTATACAATGGAATATTATTCAGTGATAGAAATGCACTAATAAATCCTGAAAAGACATGACAGGACCTCACATGCGTCTTGCTAAGTCAAAGAAGCCAGTCTGAAAAGATTACTCTGGAAAGACGCTCTGTTTCTCTACATTCTCACACAGTTTTGACATTATCTCTGATAAAACCAGTTTTCTACGACCTGACAAGACCCAGCACACTTTTGTAACCAGGTATGTGTGCGAGTGTGTGTACTATGTACTATGTACTAAGCAATTCTCTAAGTCTGTGAATTACAACTGGGTGTCCTACCATGATTCTGATACTCTATCTGAAGACAGTGTCAGACCAAACAGGCTCAGTCCCATGAGACTGCCTACCAATCACAAGTCCTTGCTGTGATCTGGACTTCTGGCAGAAGAGCTATCAATCAGGGTTCCCAAGACCCCATTCCTTGTATGTAATTACTTACTAGGGTGGCTCACAGAGCCCAGGAAAACACTTTACTTGGGTTTAGCAATTTATTATAAAGGATACAGACAGTCAGATGAAGAGGTACAGAGGGTGAGGTTGGGAAGGGTCCACATACAGAAGATTCTGTTCTGGTGGAGCAGTGGGGCACCGCGTGGATGCATTCACTAACCAGAACGTTCATCAAGTCTCTTGTTCAGGAGCTTTATGAAGCTTAATTTCTAGCCCTATCACCTCCGCCTTTCCTGAGGATAGTGGATACAGCTACTTATTTAATCACTTGGCCTTTCTGATGAGCAGCCCCATCTTGAGACTATCTAAGAAGCTCTACCTTTAAATCACCCCATTAGCACAAAGGCAGTTGTGATCTGGAGGGCATGTGATAAAAAACAAAAAGTCAGGGGCCAGGGGCAGTAGCTCACGTCTATAATCCTGGCACTCTGGGAGGCCAAGACAGGAGGATGCTTTGAGCTCAGGAGTTCGAGACCAGCCTGAGCAAGAGCAAGACCCCATCTCCACTAAAAACAGAAAAAAACTAGCTGGGAGTGGTGGCTCATGCCTATAGTCTGAGCTACCGGGGAGGCTGAGACAAGAGGATTGTTCAAACCCAGGAGCTGGAGGTGAGCTCAAATTTGCTCATTTTCTGTCATCTATGACACCACCACACTCTACCCAGGGCAACAAGGTGAGACTGTCTCAAAAAAAAAAAAAAAAGTCACCCCAGCTCATTATAAATTCCTGTTCCTACTGCCTTTCCATTGAAGTGATTTGTATCACCTAGGAAATACCAAGGGTTTTAGGAACTCTGTACAAAAATCAAATATTACAATAAAAGATGGTTCTATCACCTTATCACTTAGGAAATTACAAAGAACTTTGGAACTCTGTGCCAGAAACTGGAAATGACCAAAAATATTTAATTCTTACTATACAGTGAAATACTGTATGATTCCAACTATATGAGCTTCTGGAAAGGCATAACTGGTTCTAGGAGCTGCCTCATTCATGAATCGTTCTTTGCCTAATTACACTCTGTTAAATTTGTCTGAAGTTATTCTTTTAACAATAGTACAGCCTTACTCTGAAGTACAGGTGTGAGGAAATGATAAATGTAAAACTCATCATTGTGAAACAGAATAAAATGGGTAAGCAAAGAAAAGAATTCTTTGCAGTTATACAAACTCTTTTAATGTTACCAAACGGGAGGCAACTCAAGTTTTCTTCTTTTAACAGATTAAGAATAATAACCCAATTTATTCCTTTCAATCTCTTTCTTAATCACATCTTGACTGCAGTTTTAAACCAAGTTGAGTCTGCTGCTCAGAAGAAGTAAAGACATGCAAGTTATTTATAGTACTTTGTGGGCTCTTAGTTTTCTGCTTCCTAACGCACGTGATGGCTTCAATTTAATTTTTACTATATAATCCATCTCCTTTAACCTATTCTGCTTTGGAGGCTTTCTAAGACCAAACTGAATCACATAAACAAGCTGTCTTAAGGATGGAGCCACTGTTAAATTCTTAATCTTCAGAAAAGGTTAAATTATGCCCCCTAGTGAATTCCTATGGAAGTTTATTAATCATTCATTGATTTCCAGAGCAGTCTTAAATGTCAACCATACCACTTAAACATCAATGATTTTTCTAAAATTATAAGATAATGTATTCATTTACACAAGATATTATACTTCAGCTCTTTTCAGAGGATGTGTTTCTTATGGCAAGACATGGTGGTCTGTCATGGTACCTGGATCTAAAATCCACAGGTCCCCTTCCACCTCTCACCTCTGGCAGTTATTACATTACAACCAGAGCAAGGCTTTGCCATCAGAAAGACCTGATTGCTAATCCCTTCTCAGACTTTTCCCTCATCCTTAAAATGTGTTTTGTAACACTTTTAGCACATGGTATTTATGGCAATTAAAAGAGATAAAGCATGTTAACTAGTGCTAGACAGCACTTTCTATGCTAAACCAGTAATTGTTAGTCTAGCTTCCCTTTTTCTTCTCATCTGTTGACCTTACTAATTCAAGCTCATATTCTGCCTTTGTCTAAACTTTTGCCATTATTCCATTTGGCTGAACCATGTACAATCCTAGCATGGCGGCGGGGGAGGGAGGGCAAAAGCTGTCTGTGAGGTCATTCCTGAATTCCCTCCCTACTACTTAGCGCAGGGCCAGCTGTCCTTCTTCTGGGCCCTGCAGCCATTCTTGTGCACGTCTGTCACAGAACTTATCACACTGCACTTGTATCACACTGCGCTAGTCTTTCTTCCACTAGTCTAGAAGCTCCTTAGGATAGTTTTGATTTCTGAATCCTCAATACATTTTTGAAGCAAATGAGTGATGACCTTACAAAAAGGGATCCTAAACTAGACTCAAGTTCAGAATCATCCAGGGAGCTTTTTAAAAATAGACATCTTGGGGTTTCATCCAGAATATCCAAAGGGGCAGGGGAGAATCTCTACAAAGTTCTTTCTTTATGGAGTTAGATTTTAAAAGTTTAAGTGTCCTCTTAGGTAAGACAAATGCAGACAGAATATGACCATGTTATACCAGGATGCTTTCACGATAAATGCTGTGGCTGATATGGGATTTAGGAATGCCTGAGTACTGCTTTAATCTGGACGTTGGACCTCCAATGAGTTCTACAACACAAATATCGGCAGTACACGTGACAATACTATGTAAGAGCTAATACATAGTCCAACCACATACAATACATTTGGGTCAACGCACAATTGTAGAAAACTAAGCCAGACAATAAAGAGCTCTTTCTAGTCTCTACTGTAATCCCTCATTCCCAACCCAAGACCCAATTAGGAACTTGCCATATCACTCCAATGGGAAGAAGACCACTTTCAGAACCAAAAGAAAAGAAACTAAAGAAAGGTTTATTCTCAAGAAAGAATTACACACATCTCCAAGACTCTAGTCACTGGAAAACAAAACCATATATAGTCAGGTACCCCATGACATTTCCATCAATGATGCACCACATATATGAAGTTGATCTAGTAAGATTTTCACACCATGTTTTTACTGTACCTTTTCTATGTTTATACATGTTTACAGACACAAATACTTACCATGGTATTCCAACTGTTTATGGTACTCAGTAGAGCACAGGTGTCCAGCCTGCAGGCTGCATGCAGCCCACACTAGTTATGAATGGGGTCCAACACAAAATCATAAACTTTCTTAAAACATTGTGAGACTTTTTAGTGAAACTTGATTGCATGGTTCTTGAGCATGAACTCTGTAGATGATGACTCTGTGTCACAATGTCACACAAAATATACACATGCTATCTGTACACATGCATGGCTTCAGTTTTACACAGTGTGTGGCTTCCAGAGTGTTATCTTCCAAGTGTAGATAACTGAACACCAGACATTACATGTATTCATGGTGACTTGGCAAGACATTGATTATCAATAATAATTCAACCTACCATTGTAATGTTAGGCATTTAATGTTATTTAGCCATCAGGTAAGCATTCTTATTTGATTATTAAGGTACTTCCACACCTAAAGGTGCCTCACACATCACCTGCTGTGCTTTACAACTGGCCTCCTCCCCACGCTGCATCAGGAGCCAGAATGCAGAAGGTTTGACCCTGGCTTTCTTTTTCTGGTCAATTAATTTTCACAGTAAAAGTAAACATAGTCCATTATCTCTTACTATTTCTTTAAATCCAAGCATGGTTTTGACAACGTCTCAAAAGAAAACAGAATCCGAAAAATGAAAAATTATGGATGAAGGAAGATAGTTCAATGAAAAGTGGATATATGACTATGTTTTTGTCCCAGCAAAAAGTAATGTACTCCATTAAATTTTTAGGGAATTTGTGCACGTTTTCAAAGACTACAATTTGAAAAGGCATTATACGCAAGAACATGTAGCCAAATTTGATTTGTATGAAGGATTGTGTTCTAAGAACAAAATAGCACAACTGGGAAAAAGCCTGTCCTTTCAACAAAGATTTTTTTAAAACGTTACAAGCTAGATAGGTCCCATTATAAAATCTAGTTATGTGGTAGCATATTTAACAAAATAATCAAAATAATTTACTGATGGTGAGTTTATTAAGCAACGTATGGAAAGCATGGCAGATATAATTTGCCCTGAAAAAAAGAGGGATATTTCTTTTTTGCAGTTTTTGACTGGGGCCAGGTTTGAACCCGCCACCACAGGTATATGGGGCCAGCGCTCTACTCCTTTGAGCCACAGGCACCGCCTCCAAAAGAGGGATATTTCTAAAATCAGTTTGTCTCACCAGACTGTAGCCAGGTGAACTGAAGAAATTGGAATATCTATCAAAAGAGGTTTGAAAAGTAAAGCTGCTAATTTAAAATTTTATGCTTTGGTGATGGATGACTGATGCTACTAATGATGCTACTAATATGGCTCGAATTGCCATTTTTATTAGAGACGTTGATGAGGAATATAATGTCAGTGAAGAAATGGCTTCTTTAGTGCCCTTAAAAGACACAACTAAATCAAGAGATTTAAAAACATGTTTAGAGGGATTTTCTTCGTCCATTGCCAACATATCTGGTAGTTACTGATGGTGCCCCAGTGATGGTAGGGAAAAGAGAGGGACTTGTAAAATTAATAGAAGACAATGCAATTGCCACCCCAAACTCACATTTGATGAAGTATCATTACATAGTGCATCAAGAAAATGTATACAAAAAAGCTTTAAAAATGGATGACACATCATGCAAATCGTCAACAAGACTGTGAACTTCATAAGGACCAAGGTATTGAATCATCCACAATTCCAGGAATTCCTGAAAAGCATCGTTACTGACCATGGCAACATCATTTACTTTTCAGAAGTAACTTGAGGTCAAATGTTAAAATGATTTAATGATTTGGAACATGCTATCAAGCCATTTATGGTATCAAAAACCATATCTGAGCCAGAACTTGATGATGAACAGGGCTTACAGATTTAGCATTTTTAGTAGATTTAACTGCTCATTTAAATGAATTAAACATGTGTCCTCAAGGTACAAATCAACTTATCAATACAATGCTTCAAACCATAATGGCATTCCAAATGAAAACTGAAATTATGGCAAGCTAAAATTAAGGCAAACAATTTTATGCATTTTGAATAAATACAGTCCTAAGCTATGTAGCCTTGCTTTTCTATTTGTTACAAGAATTTGAAAACCGATTTCAAGATTTCTGTGAAAATAATCAATATTTTGATGCATTTCCAACTCCATTTTCAGTTGAATATGTTACCTTCCAATTTTCAAATGGATGCATAGAGCTGTAATCTGACATTCAACCTAACAGAAAAATTGGATCACGTCTCTTCCTGGAGTTCTTTAAGTCCTATCTTTCAAGAGACAAATAACTCTCGCTTCATAATTGTGCTTTATTCATGTCATCACTTTTTGGCAGCCCTGCATTTGTGAGCAATTATTTTCAAGAATGGAGCACATTAAGAGTAAAATTGGAATGAAAATATCTTATGAACACTTTGAGAACTCACTGAGAATTCCCACTACTTTCATGGAAGCAGATATTGATGTATTTGTTTCTCAAAGACAATGTCAAATATCCCACTGGCTTCATGTTGCCTGTTTTTCTTTTATAGTAAGAAATATCAAGAAAAAACAAAGATGCTTTATTACTTAGATATTTCCATTTTCTATATTAGTGATCACAAACCTGGGGCCTGCTCAATGATTTTAAAAGACTCTCTGAAGAGGCCACTGTATAATTATGTGAGGGCATTTTTGCATGTCTGTGCTGGCAGATATCACAAAAATTATTCACAGCCTTCCCCACTCCCCCACCATCAGCTTTCATTAGTGTGTGTGTGTTTAATGTGTGGTCCAAGACAATTCTTCTTCCAGTGTGGCCCAGAGAAGCAAAAGGTTGGACACCCCTGCAGTGGCGTACCATGTTATACCGGTTTGTAGCCTAGAAGCAACAGGTCACACCATATACTGTCTGTGTAGTAGGTTTGAGTTAGTACAGGCTCTGAGGATCACACAAGAATGAAATAGCCTAACAGGGAATGTCTCAGAAGGTATTAGCAACCAGTGACTGTAAATATGCCCTGAAGCCTGGCTTGTAAATCAGCACTGCTCCTCCACAATGGGTGCTCCAAAACAACAGGAGTCCTCAAAGAGATTTTCTTCTTCTGTTAGAGTGTGGTTCTTAACCTTCCTAATGCCCTGACCCTTTAATACAGTTCCTGTGGGTCAAGACCCACAGGTTGAGAACTGCTGTGTTAGAGCTTGAAACAAAGACTCTAAAGGAAATAAAAATTAAACTTGTACTTAGTTGAAATCTAAGCAACCAGAAAGCATCTTCATTTTGATTAGAGGGGAAAAAAAGTAATAGGTCATAGATGATAATTGTTCTGTTTGGTTTTTGATTTTTGAGACAGGGTCCCACATTGTTGCCTGGGCTAGAGTGCAGTGGTGTCACCATAGCTCACTGCATCTCAAATTCCTTGGCTCAAGTGATTTTCCCACCTCAACTTCCCAAGTTGCAGGGACTACAGGCACACACCAGCATGCCCAGTTGATTTTTCTTATTTTTTTGAGAGACAGAGTCTCGCTCTTGCTCAGGCTGGTCTCAAACCCCTGGCCTCAAGCACTCTTCCTGCTGAGCCTCCTAATGTGCTAGGATTTCAGGTGTGACCCACCACACCTGGCCAATAGACGTGTGTTTTTAAATAACCACAATAACATCCAGGTATAACACAAGGTCAATACAGATATCGTCTGACAGACATACCCCAAGGTGAACCCTAGTGAGCCGCATTCTTTTTGAATCCTCCCCCTTTGAATGTGAGTAGAATCTACGACTTGCTTCTAATCACTTGAACTTAGCAGTTTGATACCAGCCCCCATCTCTACTAAAAATAGAAAAACTAGCTGGGCATAGTGGCACAGCTACCTGAGAGGCTGAGGCAAGAGGATCACTTAAACCCAGGAGTCTGAGGTTGCTGTGAGTAAAAGCCATGGCACTTTACCCAGGGTGACAGAGTAAAACTGTCTTGGAAAGAAAAAAAAAAAAAGATCAAGGAATGGAAGAACTGTCCTTCTTCCAAACTGAAGAGAGAGATTCTCCTGATGGCCTCAAGGAAGCAAAGAGCTATTTGGACCTCCAAAGAGGTCCACAGGACCTTGTTTCTCTTTTTTGTTGTAGGTGGGAACATGCCCCACCAGCAGTCCCCCACTTTTTTGGTACCAAAAACTGGTTTCATGGAAGATAATTTTTCCACAGACTCGGGGGTAGGGGGAGGTAGGGTTTCAGGATGTTTCAAGCACACTACATCTCCCCTCAGATCATCAGACATTATACTCTCATAAGGAGCACGCAAACTAGATCCTTCGAATGTGCAGTTTATAGAAGGGTTTGCGCTCCTATGAGAATCTAATCCACTTTGCATTTTAATTTACGTCACTCACAGAATCAAATTCTGAGTTTGGTTTTCACCAACCTCAGTTCTGCAGCTCAGGGGATAAGGATTTCTTCAGGGCAAACACAGAAACTTTCAGGTCATTTAAGTGGAGCTTGAGCTGGTAATTTTAAACTCATCCTTTTCTTTCCCCACTTTTTCCAGTTCATTTTATTACACTTATTAATTTGACAAAAATGTCCTGAAGTATCAAATACTTGAGCGTCCAGAACGTTGCTGTCTCTCAGCATTCGAGTAGGCGTATCCAATGGTGATATTTTGCCTATCTCTACTTCCATGTCGTATCACGACTATCAGTGCCCTCTCTGCCACTGGAAATAGTCACTAATGCCTTTAAATCCAATCACATTAAGAAACACTTCCAGAAACCCCACAACCAAATTCAGAAAACTCATTCCTAAGATCCTGTCCTCTAGAACCACTCTAGGTACTGAAATCTGAATCAGTCAGGATTCTTCAGTGATAAACAACTAATAGAGAAATGTAGACATAGCTGTAGCTTTAAACACAAATACCTAAACCCAGATCTAAGTAGATTTAGAAATATTGTTACTTGAATCGATGCTGCATTCTTATGGAAAATGTTTTCTTCTCCAGGATACCTCCGTTTTGCCTCTTACAGCCTTTGACTGAATGAGACCCACCCACAGTTTTAAGGGCAATATCTGTTAAGTCATCTGATTATGGGCATTAACCACATCTTCAAAATACCATTATTGCAAGACCTAGTTAGTGTTTTATTAAATAACTAGGTACAGCCTAGCTAAGTTGAACATACATATATAAAGCTAATCACCACACACCTTACAGATTTCCCAACCAAATCTTATCTTCAATTTTAGAAAAAACTTTTTAAACAAGAATATTTTATTTGCTCCAGAAAGATAGTAAATTTCAGTAGGGACACTTTGGTAAGTGGAATGGAGGAACAGGCCAGGCGCTGGGGCTCACGCCTGTAATCACAGCACTCTGGGAGGCCAAGGCAGGTAGACTGCCTGAACTTAGCAGTTTGATACCAGCCCCCATCTCTACTAAAAATAGAAAAACTAGCTGGGCATAGTGGCACAGCTACCTGAGAGGCTGAGGCAAGAGGATCACTTAAACCCAGGAGTCTGAGGTTGCTGTGAGTAAAAGCCATGGCACTTTACCCAGGGTGACAGAGTAAAACTGTCTTGGAAAGAAAAAAAAAAAAGATCAAGGAATGGAAGAACTGTCCTTCTTCCAAAACTGTTTAGAGGTACAAACTTTCCATGAACCTCTCTTGCCTCCCTCTACTGAACAGCAATCTTAGAAAGTTATATATATATACACTGGACGGCAATCTTAAAAAGTTATATATAACATCGTATTCACATTTAAATTTTTTTTTATGTTACAAATATATTATAACTCTACAACAGAAATCACACTTTATACTTCTGAGAGAAGTATAAATCACACTTTCTTACAAATGGGTTAAAATAGACCCCATATTGCTTTTTCTCTCAATTTTATTGTTTTTTTTTCCTTTGATTTAAAAAACAAAAACTTTCTTGGAGATTCAGTCATTCAGTAAGCATCTGCCATGTGCCAGGCACTGTTCAAGGCACCTGGGTTAAATCACTGTCTAAAATAAAGGTTCCTATATTGGTGGAGCTCACATTTTAGCAATATAATATCCTTATCCAGCTATTTTCTCTGGGCATAATAATCCAAGCAGTCAAAACATTTTTTGAAAATCTTCTACGTATTTGGCAACTTCCAATTCTAAGGATGACTTCTTAGCAGGCATTGTTTCATTATGAGCTGAGTCTGAGCTCTATAGCCAGGCTGCCTGGGTCCAAATCCTGGTTCCATGACTTTTTTACTTACAAACCGCATGACCTTGTCCAAGTTAACTTAATCCTCATATTCTGTAAAACAAAAATAATCATAACTATCCTGCTAGATTACATAAGAATTAAATGCATGCAAATTTGTGTAGCACTTAGCTTGACACAAAGAAGATGCTAAGTATTAGCTATTATTTTAATTTAATTTCCAGAAAACCAAAGATTACTCAGACAATGTAGCAGGAAATAACACTAATGGTAACTTCTAAAACATTTTTATCTGGCCCATTTACTCCTTACATTACTACTTTCAAGAATCCTTCTATTCTCCACTGAATTTACATGACTTCTAGATAAGTTTATAAAAACCACAAAATGTGATCTCTATAAATCCCACTTACAACTTCAGTCTATTGTTAAGTTTGCATACAGTTATGTAGTTATGAGGCTTTTAATCTCATGATAATTTATTTAAAAAATTCAACTCACATTCATTTTCTGAAAAAAAAAATCACAATAGCAATTATCTCAAGAACTTAAGCATCAAAACCAGCAAACACAGGCAATGTAATTGCCTGGTTCTAATGCCTGGATATGTAACTAGTACATCCATTCTCAAGGACCTATACTTTTGCAGTTGTCAACATTCACGAAGTGAGGTTAATTCTCAACCTAGCTCATCCCATATAATAAAAAGAAAAGGCACAGTCATCTGAAATTGATGGGTCAGCCTTGAGGGGAAAATAAAAGCCTCATTCTTCGTTCAAAGTTCGGAAAGAAACTAACAATTTCTGAAGAAGTAACACCCACGATTTAGAAGCAATTAGATTGGAAAGTACATCCTGCAAATGCTACCTTCCCCAAAGCCAAGTGGATTCCTTAATATGACTATGTCTACCGACAAGAAGGCAGGCTGAGAAAACACATTTTCAAAGTTGCTTTTAAAAGGAGAGATTTTGGTAAAGAGTAATTCAAGATGGATTGTAAATCTGATCAGTTTTGCACCCTTATGGGCAAGGAGGTCATGAGGCACACGGTTAATATGCAGACACAACAAGGATCTATCCACAAGTTCAGTTCTGACCCTACTCTCAGGGTGAAAGTCCTGAGCTTTCAAGTTTCAGTACAGTAGGTGCTTTCGACTCCCTAATAGAAATCTGGGGTGATGAACCAAAAAAAAAAAAGCGTGTTGTCTTACACCAACCACCACATACCAAAGTTCAGCCAACACAAAATAATGCACTCTTGGGTGTTTCTCAAGAATGGGTACGGCTGCCCCTTTCCCTAGAATCTGACAGATGAGAAGGGCCTACCATGGCTTCCCAAATAGGGTGATAGGAAACGACTTGCTAGTCCCTACATTAGTAAGATATTGCTCATTTTAAAACAATTCCGAAGGTGGATGCTTCCATGCCTTTACTCAACGGGCTTCCGAGAAAAAGAGGGTTAAAGGTTACTATGGAGGGAGATCCAAAAGCCGAGAAGGACACGGGTGACCTCTTTCGGCAGCCAGCGGCGGTGGGGTCAAAGTGTGAATGTCCCCTGCCTGGCAGGCGGACATCGCCATAGTTCCAAGAGCAGCGGCTTACCAGGGAGTTGCCAAGTTCGCGCCCTGGGTGTGACCCCGGGTCTGTTTCCAGATACACGCCTGGGGCTGAAGGTGCCCTTTGGATTCCTCTTGCCGCCCCACAGAGGTCTGGGGCCCAAACTACCCATTAGAACGTCGGGGTCTACGCCTCTTACCGCCGCACAGGATGGACGACAGCTCCCCGGGTGCCACCGCGGTGTTGCTGGAGGGCGACCCAGCTAAGCGTGGGTCAGAGTGCCAAATCTGCAGGACTCAGGCAGGCGCTCGCTCCTTTCCTCCCCTAGCCCCGACAGCCGCGCCCACCAGCAACGTGCTCGCGAGCGTCGGTGCCCCCTCCGCGCGGCCCTCGGCATACCGCCGCGAGCAGCACGACGGGAATCGTAGTTCCGGCGCGGAAGACGTGCGTCGCCTCATGCCCCTCTAGAGCAACGCCGCGCACTCCCCGGAAGTTACGTAACAAGACGCGCGCGGCGCCGGGCCGCGGTTTCCGCAAACAGAACCGTGGATGGCTGTGTGGTGAGTGTGTGGCTGGGGCGCCGGCCCTTCCTTTCTTCTTTGTGTTTGTTCCTCGGCAGCCGTTGAGTAGATGAAGGGGGCCCTCCACCTTCTGACTTGAGGGAACTCCGTCTTCAGTGCCCGTCACGTGGGGATTATTGTGCCCTCAGCCCGAAGCGAAATGGAACTACGTGGGGCGGGCGGGCGCTCTCGCTCCTCCGGTAGCGAGCCTGGGTGAGAGAAGCAGACAGAAAAGTCGCTTCAGCTTGCGCCCCGGGGCCGCGCTAATGAGTGGGACTCGAAGGTCTGTTTGTCTTGAGTAACGCCTCGGAAACCCGAACTCGAAGTTGAGCAAGAGGCTGCGCCACTGATGGAAAGGGGCAGATTGGGCTGGAGGCTTTTCTCGCCTCTGTTGCTTCCTCTTGGGCCCCCGAGTTGACAGTGGGGCTGGCGGGTCGGGGCGTAGAGTTTAGCCTGTTTGAGCTTTAAGCTAGAGGCCCTGGCGCCTTGCTCGGTCGCACCTCGAGAATCCGAAATGTCAGAGACCGGGCTTTCTCAGAGGTGTGACTGGAAAGCCAGGAAGAAACGTTCGCTTGATCGTTTAATCGTGTATCCATCTCGACGTAAAGTGACCGTCTCTTTAAGCTGCCTCCTCGAGGATTCTGAGGGACAGTTCTGTGACATTGGGAATGTTTTCATTTTTCCACTTTGAACTCAGTTATTTTTTTCCGATTTTTAAAATTGGTCTATAATGTACGTATTTTTTAGGGTACATGTGATTTTGATTCATGCATACAGTGTAATGATAAAATCAGGGCAATTAGATGCCCATTGTCTCAAACATTTATCTTTATGTTGAGAACATTCCAGTTCTTCTAGCTATTTTGAGCTACTCAGTAAATTACTAACGGTAGGCGCTCTGCTGTACTGTTAAACACTAGATTTTATTCTTTATATTCAGCTGTTTTTTGCTATCCATTAACCATCCCCAGACCTTTCCCAGACTCTGACACCCCCCAGTCTACTGTCTTCGTGAGATCCACTTTACTAGCTTCCACATGTGAGTGCAAACATGCCGTACTTGTCTTTCTGCACTTAACTTACTTCATTTAAGATAATGACTTCCAGTTCGGTATATGTCGTTGCAAATAACAAGACTTCATTCTTTTTTGAGGCTGAATGACACTTGGTTCATTCCTTATTTTGGCCGTTAATCAGAAGTGCTGCAAAGGAGTGCACGTATCTCTCTTTGATATACCGATTTCCTTTCCTTTAGATATATATCCAGCAGTGGGATTGCTGGATCATGTGGTAGTTCTATTTTTAGTTTTTTGAGGAATCATCATACTGTTTTCCACAGTGGCTACACTAAATTGCATTTCCACTACCAGTGTATGAGTGTTCCCCTTTTTCTGAATCCTTGCCTTCATCTGTTATTTTTTTTTTTTGTCCTTTTGATAAAAGCTGTTTTAACTGGGATGAGATGGTATCATTGTGGTTTTGATTGACATTTCCCTGATAAGTGATGTTGAGCATTTTTTTATATATATGTTGCCCATTTATATGTCTTTTTTTTTGAGAAATGTCTCAAGATTTTTTTACTTATTTTTTAATCAAGTCTTTTTTTGCTATTATTTTAGTTCCAAATATATCCTGGTTTTAATTGTTTATTCGATGGTTATTTCTGCAAATGTTTTCTCCAGTTATGTAGGTTGTCTCTTCTCTCTGTTTTCTTCGCTGTGCAGAAGGTTTTTAAACTTGATGTAACCCCATTTGTCTGTTTTTGCTTTCATTTCCTTTGCTTCCCCAAAACATCTTTGCTCAGATTGGTTTCTTGAAATGTTTCTCCAATGTTTTCTCTGAGTACCTTCATAATTTCAGGTTTTAAATTTAAGTCTCTAATCCATTTTGATTTGATTTTTCCATATACTGAGAGGTGTGAATCTCATTTCATTCTTCTGCATTTGCTTATCCAGTTTTCCCAGCACCATCTCTTGAAGAGACTGTCTTTCTCCCCAATGAATGTTCTGATACTTTTGTTGAATGAGTTTGCTGCAAATGTGACACTCAGTTTTTAACATTCTTATCCATTTCTGTGGTATGCTGTCATTTATTCCGACTGAATTATGTTTTCATAATATCATGAAAAGACCTGTGTGAGTAACATTCATGTTTAAATCTCAATACTAATTTTAGGTGATAGTTACAACTAAATGTGGTGTATCACGTTGCCTTTTTTGGATTTAAAAGCCCGATTTGTATTTTCTTATTAGGAAGTTAAATGGCAGAGAAGGAGAAATAGGAATTTGATAATTTGGGAGTCAGTTTTCCTAAATAATGATTTTAAGTAGTTATTCGGAAAATTGCTTTTCTGATTTTGTCGTTGTTATTATTATTGTTGTTGTTATTCTCTGATTCTATTCTTCCTGTTTGGCATTTCTTGGTATTTTGTTACCCTAAATGGGGGAGCTGTAAAATTTAATATCACTCGAAACTTCCGCATTCATAGTGGCTTGTTTTTACCCATATCTTTAAGCAACTTGATGTATTATCATTCTTTTTCTGTGCTCAAAAGCAAAAGGCTTATTAAAAAAAAATTCATCATAACTTTTAGGTTATGAATTTAATCTAAATTTGTTAAATCTCACTGATTTTTTTTGGACTTTTGCTTTTCCTCTTTAAAATTTGATTTGAATAATACAGCGTAACATTTTATTAGTGGTAAGTAAGTTGTAAACTTCTTGAAAATATAATTCATATTGACTTCCTCTGTAGCAGGAGTTCAGTAAATTTACCAAATAATAAATAAATGGACCACCTTAACAATTCCTTTTCAGTACATCAGTTATTTCCCTCTCTCTCCCATTTTGCACATAGATCTAGAAATACATTTGAAAGAGACTTAATGGTCATTAAACTCCAGGCAGAGTCTTGAAACTTGCCTAAAGCCATTTTACTCTCTTCACTTGCTATACCTCATTGGGATGCCCACTGTGAAATACTTTAGAAGTCTTTGCTGTAGTTTCCTAGATTTTCTGTTCTTGATTCCCTTAGTATCCCTAGACCAAAAGAAATACCTAACATTTCTTATTTATTAAGTAGTTTACTCCAAAGAATTTATTTCCTAACTCCTAACAACTTTGCATCTGTTTAAAAATCAGTATACAGAGACTCTGTCTCTACAAAAAAAAAAAAAAAAATCAGTATACATAAACTGTGGGGGGGAGCATAATATTTATTTAATTCTTAATTAACCACAATCCCTTACTGATGGGATGTATTCACTTATGGGGTTCTGTACAGCTTCAAGTCTTGAAATCAAATTAAAACACCACCAACCGCATTTCATATTTCACCTTGATTTTCTGTGATAGCACTCATTCTCAGTTTCACAAAGTTAGGATGTCATTTAAAGAAATGTAGAGCAATCTACTCAGTTGAAATGGTGCTCTACTTGAAACTAGTAATTTCTGTGATTATCTTCCCGATGACAGATCGTGATGCACCTGTTTGTTACAGTGCTCAGCACACAATTTGGGAACCAAGGCTATAGAGTAAAGGTCAGAATAGAAATGTAACTTTTACCTGGATAGCCCTACTTCATTTACCAGTTTTAATGACAAGTGACTTTTATGAATAAGAATGTGGGAAGGATTATAATTAGTACTACTGTATTCAGAAATTAATACATACTGTATATCCATTAACATTTTGTAATATTCTCTCTAGAATTATTTTTTGAAACTCCTAGTTAATCGTGGAAATTAAACTGTAATTAAAATTGTTTTAGAATCTTAGTGTTTACAAGTATCAAATTTTTGCCATTCCAGTGTTGGTTTAACAATTCAAGTAATTCAAAATGGAAAAGTCTGCAAATGCGGAGGAGTATAAAAAGATGTCTCTTGAACAGGCAAAATCTTCAGCAAATTGTGAAACAGAGTCTTCATTCAGTATTAGTGAAAATACAACACCTGGGACTTGGCTTTCTGAAAAGACTTCTATTTGTGAGAAAGTAGGCACACCAAAAAACAGGAAAGAGTTTGAAGATGATCTTGTAAAGGAAAGTTCCAGTTGTGGGGAAGACACTCTGTCCAAGAAAAGAAAACTTGATGCTGAAATTGTCCCAGAGCAAAAAGGTGCTGGTGATGATAAAGGCATTTCAAAGAAAAGAAAAAGAGAAAGTGATGGTGTTCCAAAAGATGAACCTTCTACTGGAGATGGCACTCAAAAAAAGAGAAAAATAGAACTTGAGGATGTTCCTGAAAAGCAGAAAGTATGTTGAATCTGTTTTCTTTATTTGTAAGAGTGTACCCATTTGAAATGTGGAGCAGCTGTACAATAATACTTTTATGTTATTTTGAAACTCTTATTTGATTAGAAACTTGAAAGCCAGTTTTTACAGTTTGCTCTTAGTGTTTCAAAAAAGACAAAAGTAGGGAGTGCAAGTGATTTATTATTTGCCTTTTTTATTAGGTTGTTCATATTTCCTTTGTCTGAAGAAGTTAAGATTATCACTTAAAGTGATAAATTTCAAAATCATACCCAGCTTTACATTAAGGTAATTCCTTAAACGATATACCCAGCTTTACATTAATGTAATTCCTTAAACTATAATTGTTTCCAACTTATGTATGTGTTTTACACTCAGTTAAGTGGATGCAAATGCCTGATACATATAGCAAGGGCTAGCAAGTCATTTTCATGTGGGAATATCACGTTATAAAGGAATCTGAGGCAGAATCTGGAGTTAGAGGAAGAAAATATTTTAATGAATGAGTAAAATTCTGCCATGCGCCTCGAAGAGGAAAGTGGCTAGTAGGTCAGGCTTTTGTTGGTGGTGGAGTGTGAATCCTTATAACGGAGGGGAGCTTGTATTTTAATGCAGTTTTGAAACTTACTAGCAGCAGAACCATAGGTATAAAATGAGGCACTTCATCTGAAAAAGGAGGTAGGGGAATCTGAAGCCCTTTTACTTACCATGGCATTTTTATGGAATACCTAGGGCTTCAGGCAGCACAGATAAAAATTGTAGGGTTAAGAGTGGCATGGTATAATAGAAATCACAGACACTGAATATATCCTGCAGAGGTCTAATCCCTTTATATACATGATATTTTTTTAATTCTCACAATGGCTTTAATAATATCATGTAATTATGGCTTATTTTATTCCATGTGAGTAACAACATCCACTGACTATCATTTATTGAATTGAATAAGTCAGAACTCTGGAAGAGTACTTGTTTTATTAAGGCATTGACACTAAAATTGTACAGATGAAAGATCATGGTGAAAAAAATTTTTTTTGTTGTTGTTGTTGCAATTTGGCCGAGGCCGGGTTCGATCCCGCCGGTTCGATCCTGCCACCCTCCGTATATGGGGCCAGGGCCCTACTCACTGAGCCACAGGTGCTGCCCAATCATGGTGAAAATTTTAAACCTAGAGATGTCTTTTCAAAATAGCGAACAGGAGAAGATAAACCTTAGGTCTGATAATAATTAGTGGGCTTTTGGTGGTTAATGTCATTGCTGAGTGAAGTTTACCAGTTTCAGTAGTGTTCTGTCTTTTCATAGCTCATGCTGTGGGGTTTTTACCATGTTCTGATCCTTAATTTTATTTTATTCTCTTTTATTTTCAGAACCTAGAAGAAGGACATAGCTCAGCAGTAGCTGCCCACTACAACGAGCTTCAGGAAGTTGGTTTGGAGAAACGTAGTCAAAGTCGTATTTTTTACCTAAGAAACTTTAATAATTGGATGAAAAGTGTTCTCATTGGTATGATTGCTTTTTTGGCTTTTACCTTGGAATTTTTTATTTTAGCTTGTGTTTTATTTTTTCTCTCCAGTGGTTTAACAAACACTAAGCTACTGGGTCTTTAATTCCTGTTCATTTAATTATCAAAATTTGACCTGTAAAGCTAGAGCCAAGATGAGGCCTTCAAGGTAAATTATTTTAATATATGCTTATGGTTGACTACATACAATATTAATGAGAATTTAATTGACATTAAATTAATCAGGCAGTGTGCTTCTATTATACTTTTATGTAGAGTTAAGGTTTCCTATTGCTATTAAATAATTATTCTATTTCATTTAAATAGTTTTAGAGTACTAGCATACTGTTAAACATTGAGGTTCCTTTAAGTCAAGATCATAGGCAGTAATCTTGATTTTTTTTTTTTTTTATCTCTGGTTCTTTGATGACCTGGCAGAGGTCATGTGTGTTAATTGTCCATTAAACTTGTTTTTCATGTGTGTTGTCTGGATGAGATGAAGTTTACTTTGAAGTAAACACTTCAACCCTTTGGAGCCAGTGTTTTATCTGTGAACACTCACCTTTGAAATTAAAATGGCAGAGAAAATATAATTTAGAATATAATTTTTGCTTTGTATATCTAGTATGTTAAGTAGTCAGACTCTTAAATAAATTCAGATAATAAATTTTAGAAACTGGTTATGTTTTGTAGTTTTTCATAACAATGATTTTTTTCTCTTTAAGCTAGTCTATGAAAAAGTAAAGATGCTTTGTTAATTATACTAGAAAAAATACTACACTTGATCTTAGCCAAAAGGCTGAGAAGGTATATAGACAAGAAAGAATAAAACTTTAGTTATGGGTACTTCCTACTAGTTTCAATAATAATTTACTAATTTTCAGAGATAAGTTATCTGTCTTGAGAAGTAGTAGGAGTAGAAACGAGGTTCATTTTTAATACATTATTTTCATCTTTTGTTTTTCACATTCCTGCTTTATTATAAAAAGTGAGTTGATTCTGCCAGTTGTCAGTTGGGGTAATGAGTATTCACTTTTTTTTTTTTTTAAGTTTAATATGGTTCTTCAGGTTCTTTCTAGACTCTAGTCCTAATTTCTTTTTTAACTTTTCCTTTCTCATTATTCTCAGTGATGCAGATAACTTATCAATGGACATTTTTTATAATACAGTATTTGTTTGTTTTTTTTCACTGAATGAATATGTTTGCATCCATATTTCCCATGTTATTTTTATAATCCAGAAAAAAAAAACAGGTAGGTTTAAAATGACTTAAGTTAGACTTGGCAAAATTTTCTGTCAGCATATTCATGGTATTGTTTCCTTCCTCAGCTATTCTAGCAACTCTCTCAATGAACACTTCACTATCTATACCTGTCTTTCAGGTCCTCATGCACTCAGTGTGATCTGTGCCAAGCTTTCTCCATTTTTCCTTTCTCTTGTCAGCACTCATTCCTTGTTATTTATGTTCTCTTCTTATTGCATATAGCTTAGTAAGAGAGTGGCTGTTGAACGTAAGGATTTCTTTGAAAATTATACTTCATGATGACTTCACCTTACTAGTCTTGCAGTATAGTAATAAAGATATTTTACAATTGTTTTTCATTATTCTATTTTTTGTGCTATTAAGATTGATGGCAGGCAGTGTGTGGTTGTTCATGCCTGTAATTCTAAGACTTTGGGAGGCTGAGACAGGAGGATCACTTGAGCCCAGAAGTTTGAGGCTGCAGTGAGCTGTGATGACACCACTCCATTCTAATCTGGGTGACAGAACAAACCTTTTTTTTTTTTTTTTTGTTACTAGTTCTTGTATTTCTTTTGGTAGTAAACCTGACATCTTTTTGATATCAAGCACTCTTCTCACTCTATAACTACTTGATTTATTTAGGTGTGTAATAAGATAACACCTAGCTGTAGAAAGATGATAGCTACCAAAAGAATTTTGAATAATTTCTCTTATTCTGAATAAGTGTTGGGACTTCTTGTATTAATTAGAATTTAAAATGTCTGCCCTTTAATCAAATTCTGAAAGTAACCTTCAAAAAGCTGCCTTAAATTTCTAAAACACCAGACCCATACTTTAATCTTTAATGATAGAAATCATGTTAATTAACTTAGTTGTATTTTGAAATACTTCTAAAACACTTACCAAAAGTTACAAATAAACTACATAAATGAATGTATAATTGTTTATATTACATAAGAGGCAGAAATTAGTAGGTTATTAGAGGTAATAGTTTGTGCTTTAGTAAAAACAAAGAAGAGATCATTTATGAAAACTCATTTTTCTCTTTTAGGGGAATTTTTAGAAAAGGTACGACAGAAAAAAAACCGTGATATCACTGTTTTGGACCTGGGATGTGGTAAAGGTGGAGATTTGCTCAAGTGGAAAAAGGGTAGAATTAACAAACTAGTTTGTACCGGTAAGATAAATAATTGTCTGGGGAAGAATAATTCATGGTCAGTCAGGTGAATGTAAAATATGAAAGAATCTACTTATCAACATGATGCTAAAATAGATTTGGCAGAATTATCTAACTAACGACAAGGTATCTGGGGACCTTCATGAGATGGGTATTTTTTTAAGTTACTTATAAGACTTTTTCCTAATGGTTTTGTAATAAAGTTAATAAGCCTGGGATGATTTTTCCTTAAAGGAAGCTACCAAAGATGGTAAGTCATATCTAAAGGACAAACTTTAAAAAGTTCCACTGACCAAGATACAACAATTTGAACATTGAAAAGAATAGCGTTTGGACACATCAGATAAAGGAAAGAGCCTGTTATTTGTCCTTGAAAGTTGCTGAGAAGCTTGCTATTCTGAAACTCATAAATTAAAGGGAGGAAATCAAATATGTTCTTTACCTTTCCACTGTGTAAATGGTATTTCAGGATAAGCAAATGGTTGAAAAGGCAGTTCCTCTCTATTGAGAAATCCTAATAAGTAAATAGAAAAGGAATAATAGAATTTGAAAATCACTATTTTGTCACCCTTGATGAAGTTATAGATCTAGGCAACACTTTTTAAAAGATGCTGAAGCCATTAGGTAAAAGGTTAATACTCACTTAAACTTCTTTATTATATTAATTTTTATTTTATTTTAATTTGATTTTTTTTTTTTTTTTTTGCTGACACGAGATCCTTTGGGAAGGGTGATGGGAATTTAATGAATGAGTCAAACGTGAAAGCCCAATGGTCAGTCATAACCCTGAAGTGGGACAAACATATGCCATTCTTTTTTGTGTGCTGGGTCACCACCTCCAAAGTGACTACCAAAATAGCAGTTCTCAATGTTTGTTTTTATGAGCCTTGTACACTTAAAAATTATTGAGGATCCCAGAACATTGTTGTATGCATAGTTTTATCTATTGACATTTACTATGTGAGAAATTAAAGCTGAGAATTTAAAAAATACTTTTAATTCATAATGAGAAATCTGGCTTTTTTTTTTTTTCTCTTACATTTTTATAAATCTTAGAGTCTGGAATAATAGGAGACAACTGATTTTTCAAATCTATTTTCTGCCTTCAATATATTGTGATCTTTGGTTGATAAACTGAAGTAGTATATTAATAGCCTTTTTGAATAGTTGTAGATATTCCTCTTTGATACTTTCAAAACTCAACAGACGGTAGTTTCTTAAAGGTTAGTTACTATATGGAATCTGAGATCTTATTGATCAACTTTTCTTACTGTGTTATATTAAAATCCATTGGTCTGTCATGTAATTCCTGCATGAATTTGTAATATTGGAAATTATTTACCAAAGTTGTACAGATCTTCTGTCTACATTTGACATCAAGAAATCATGTTTGTTTAATAAGACCACCAATCAGAGAAGTTCTAAGAAGACGTCTGGCCCATGGTGGTCTATCCCAGTTTTTCAGAATTGTATTTTTTGCTTAAAAGTCAAGTTTTACCTTAGGCAATATCTTTTCCCATTGTTTTCTTTAAGTGACAGGTACACTTTGGTTTCTGGAATATACATGCCAGTTATTCAAGTCTGAATAACCATAGTCAGGCAGTCAAAAATGATTTTGTATAAAAAAAAAGTGGCCAGTTTTGCTCACAATTCAGAACAGTCATACCATTGTTATTTAAAATTATCATCACACTTTATGTGGCAGAAATGTTTTGTTACATCACATTTCATTACACAGAATTTTTTTTTTTTTTTTTGTGGTTTTTGGCCGGGACTGGTTTGAACCCGCCACCTCCAGCATGTGGGACCGGTGCCCTACTCCTTGAGCCACAGGCACTGCCCCATTACACAGAATATTAAAAAGACATATATTCTAGAGCCAAGATTTAATTAACATTAATTGTTACTGTTTTCTCAACAATATTCCTAAATGAAAAGCTGGCTTTTCCCTCTGCCTCGTGTATAATGGAAGAATACACACACATATGGAGCATTACCATACTTTTTAGTGTTCCTACTTTTGTATTTGTGACAAGGTGCCACTATTGCCTTTGCATCAGTGCTAAACAGGAAAACATGTAAAATGTAAACATTTTACAATAAAATGACATTTTATTGTAAAAATAGAAACCTGGTATTTTCTATTAAGTAGGCTTATAGTGTTAAATTTTATAATTCAGATTAGAATGTAAACTATTCTGCTTTTTACTTTAGTAAGCATTTAAAAATTGTGATAGGAATTTCAAACAGAAGGGGTGTTTTTATCTCTGCCCTGCCTTTGTGTCTCTTCTCCATCATGCGAGAGTCCCACTTCCAACTCTCTGCAAGTGCTTTAAACTTTCTCTTTGTTCTTAAATAAAATTTCTCTGTGTTATACACTGAAAAACTAAAAGTCAGGATAGAACTTTTCTAATATTAGGATCTATTTGAGAACGCTTTTAGTTTCTTTTAAAAAATAACAGCATGTTTGCATTGGAAGAAAGACTTGTTAAAGGAAATTGATAGAAGCTTTTTGCTGGGACTAAGGCTGGATTTCATGCTGAAGTTTATTAGTTGACATCAGTATGTGGATTTGTGCCATTCCGTCTTGACTGTTACTGACACTTTTCTGTCTTTCCAGATATTGCTGATATATCTATCAAACAGTGTCAACAGCGGTATGAGGACATGAAAAATCGTCGTAATAATGAATATATTTTCAGTGCAGAATTTATAACTGCTGATTGCTCAAAGGTACAGTTTCCTTTTTTGGCCAATTTCTGTTTTACATTTTTAGTGTAGGTAAATTCTTTTAAAATCTCATTTTTTAGAATGTGCTTTGAAACATTAAACATCTTAGGTCATGCATTTTCACTTTCAATTAGAAATTCTGTTATGATAAATTCCCTTAAATGATTCATCAAATACTTCTGGTGATTTTTGGCTTTTAATAATTTGTGTTGCTGAAATCACTTGTTGCTTTTCTGTTTGGACAAGATTTATTTTCCAATAATTTGAAATAGAATGGAATTTATAGTGTATTTTGTTCACTTTTGTAATTTATTATGATATTTTCCCAACATGTCAGAGTCTGTTAGGTTTTTCCCACCTTCCAAATACTTGGGTTTTTGTTTTTATTTATTTATTTTGAGATAAAATGTTACTCTATTGCCCTGGGTAGAGTGCCATGGTGTCATGGCTCACAGCAACCTCAAACTCTTGGGTTCGAGTGATCTCTTGTCTCAGCCTCCCGAGTAGCTAGGATTATAGGTACCCACCACAAAAATAACTAATTTTTTAATTTTAGTAGAAACAGAGTCTTGATCTTGTTCAGGTTGGTCTTGAATTCCTGAGCTCATACAATCCACCTGCCTCATTTCCCCACCCCCTAGTGCTGGGATTACAGGAGCGAGCCACCCCGACAACTTACATTTTTTTAAATGCTAAAGGCCAGGTATTTTTTTTTTTTTAACTCAAGTTATCAAGTTATTGTTGAATGCCATTTTATTGTAGCTCTCAAGTAAAGTTGATGAAAGGATCAACTTTAAGTGTCATATCTGATTTTAACATGACTTCAGAATTCCTAAGTTTGTAAATACTATGAAAATGGGAATCAGATTACTCTGTAAAACTAGAATATATGAATGATTTCTTTATGGCCTTTACTGTAGAAGAGAAAGGGTAGGTTGAAAATGAGGAAAAGGAAGAACCTTAAATTCTAGAAATTAATTTACTAGGAAGTGTTTTTGTTTTTTTGTTTGTTTTTTTTTTTTTTTTTTTTGAGACAGTCTCATTTCGTCACCCTGGATAGAGTGCAATGGCTTCATAGCTCACAGCAACCTCCAACTCTTGGGCTTAAGAGATTCTCTTGCCTCAGCCTCCCAAGTAGCTGAGACTACAGGTGCCTTCCACAATGCCAGGCTGTTTTTTTTGTTGTAGTTGTCATTGTTTTGGCAGGCCCGGGCTGGGTTTGAACCCACCAGCTCTGGTGTATGTGGCTGGAGCCCTAGCTGCTGAGCCACAGGGGCAGAGCCTACTAAGAAGTTTTTAATCTTTGTTGTAGTTGCTTCAGAATCTTAACCTATTTTAATTTGCTTTAGGAACTTCTGGTTGACAAATTTCGTGACCCAGGAATGTGCTTTGACATTTGCAGTTGTCAGTTTGTCTGTCACTACTCATTTGAGTCCTATGAGCAGGCTGACATGATGCTCAAAAATGCCTGTGAGAGGCTTAACCCTGGGGGCTATTTTATTGGTACCACTCCCAATAGCTTCGAACTGATGTAAGTACTTCTAAATATATTGTGGCTTACAAAATACTCAGTATTAAGCATACATTAAGTAGCAATTGTTTATCAGAAATAGATTTTATAAAACATGCCATGTTAATCTTACAATAGCTGAACACTTTGATAATGTATTTGAGTACATATTCAAAATTTAAGTTCAAAAGACACATTTACAGATGAACTTTTAATACCTCTTTATGTGTCAGTTTGGAGACTAATGTCGTGGTAGGCAAACTGCGTCAGGTACACAGCTTAACCAGCTGTCGTGAGAGTGACACCTGCTTCCAGCCTAATTTTTTTGGTAAGCCTTATAGTGATCTATTAGTATATTGCTTCTTAAAAGTAGCTCATATTCAATGAAAAACCTAATCAAAATCATATCATGTAATTTTTCACATGCATGATCTTATCGAAAATAAGTCTATGCCAATTGTAATTTTAATCTTTTTATTTTGGTTGGGGGTTAACCCTGATAGAAGACGCCTTGAAGCTTCAGAAACAGAATCATTTGGAAATGAAATATATACTGTGAAATTTCAGAAGAAAGGAGATTATCCTTTATTTGGCTGCAAATATGACTTCAACTTGGAAGGTGTTGTGGATGTCCCTGAATTCTTGGTCTATTTTCCATTGCTTATTGAGTAAGAATGCCATTAATCAGTTACTTAACTCTTCTCTTGTCTTAAGAGAGAAAGGGCGAGGAGGAATCAGTCATTTCTTTTCATTCCATGTTTTAAATGTGGCCCCCCCAAAAAGTATAACCTAGGAAAAAAAGACTATAGCCTTAGATCCAGGATGGGTGCCATAGGTCTCTTACAGCCTAACTTACTTACTTTTCTTTCATTCCTGTAATTGTTTTATCCTATGGGTAAGAAAGGGAGCCAAGTTGTTTTTAACTTGTAGCACAAAGTGCCTGACATTGCAAATAGCAAAAGTTTTGGTTTCTTTTTAAAGTGACTGCTAGTAATTTTGGTAATAGACAATGACTCTTCATCCATCAGAGACCCTCCTTTTGACAGATAGGTATTAAAAGTTGCTTACATTTCACTACAGCTTTAAAATTGCCTATGTCTCACAGGCAATGTTGGTAATAAAATCCTGATTCAGGAATGTATTCCCCCATGCGCCTGAGTTCCTAGGAGTCCTGGCAAACTGTAGACACAGGAAAAGCTGGGTACCGGGCTTTCTCAGGTAAGGCGTCAAGGCCTTGTGATGCACCTTGTTCACCAGGGTTTCCCTGATGGGGAGTCAGTTTAAATGTAGGCCGTGTCATAATAGACCAGATCCAGTTTTCTAGTTTTCAAAAGCAAAAATTTTTTATTTTGAATATTTACTGAGAAAAAGGAGCTATATTTGCTGATTTATGATTGGTGTTTTTTTGAATTGTGAATCAGTATGTAAAATTACAGGTATAGGATTTTCAGGAGTTCTATAATATATAAAAAATTGTATACAATAATATGAGAAAGTCAGCACTGTGATTAAACATGAGAAAAATACCATGTACAATTTTATAAATATAAGCAATTTATAAAATTTAAAAACTTAAATCACATTCTGTTTTTTAATTTTTAAAATTAGACTTTGGAGTAGATGTTACTACTGGTCTTCAACTTAAAGAAGAAATTAAACAATTGTTTTTGGTGTCTTGTTTTGTATGTTTGGTATGTTATCTTGATGCTTTTAGTTAACAAAGTTGTGATTTTTAGTATACATTATATCTTAAAAGATAAAGAACAAAAATGCTAAGCAAACTGGCAATCTTTTTTACTTAAATTGCCTAATGATAATAAACATATGAAGTCTTACATCAATTAAATTTCTAACTTCTAAAAAATTACTCATTGAAACCTGTAGGTTTTGGATGAGACATAATCTAAAAATATAGAGGGGTTTTGAGATCCCCTTTTGCCATTTCATTAAGAAACTAAACAAAAATATTATAATTGGCTTTTATATGGTAAAACCTATTCATGATCGTCAAATTGGGTCTCAGTTCTTTGTGATTATATTTTTTAAGTATAAAACTTCATTTCATTTCTGTGAAGGCTTATTTTGGAGATGTATGAAAGAAAGTTAACTGCCTGGAATAAAAGAGACTTATCTGTGTTCCTGTTGTTTTTCTAGGAAGGGCTAATTCAAATAACAGAGTCCTGCCTTATAAGGCCTGTTTAGCTATAAATCCCCGCAGCCCTCCTGTGTTCCCCCATAGACCACCCCCTCAGCTGTCATCGTATGCATGAGCCTTCCGACCTACCTTTTCAGGACTTTTTCCTCTTTCTTCCTCTAACTACTGCCTGAAATCTCTAAGCCCCCTCGTGTTGTCTACAGAAATATAATTATAAACTTGGCAAATGCAGGGGAGGAAAAAAAGCACACAACCTGAGAGTCTTAATGGGGAGACCTAATGTAGTTAAAGATTTAAGGAAAACATCTTTGAAGAAGTGATGTTTAAGGCAATATCTAAAGGATGAATAAGAGATGGCCAGGTGAATACTGGAAGGAGGAGTGTTCCAACATGGGAACAGTGTGTGTGAAGGCCCTCATGTGGGAAAGCTGGCCTTTCAGGGAGTTGAGAGAAAGCCATCGTGATGGGATCTGAGGGAAGTGGAGCCTGAGAGGCAGCGAAAGCCATCGTCATAGGAACTGAGGGAAGTGGAGCCTGAGAGGCTCACAATTAGGCAGCATCCCTTTACAAATGAGTGCTTCATTAGGGCCCATGCTCAAGGCTTGTGACTTGTGTTGTAAGTGTGCTGCAGGCCAGTGGGGTTGAAGTCAAGTATGTTAAGGAGGGCAGTGACATGACAAGGTACTTATCATATTGCTGAAGACTCAGTCCAGCTGTACTTGGAAAATTATGAAGGAGAGCCAGAATGGAACAGAATGATAGTGATCCCTGGGCGGGTGCTGCTAGGTGGTGATGGAAGCAAGATGGTAGCAAATGTGGATATGTTTGAAGTAGACATTTTCTAAGTAAGGTAGAGAGGAATTAGTAAGTAAGTACAATTTCTAAGTAAGGTAGAGAGGGCATAGGAAAGGAAGATGGCATGAGTCATTAGATGGGTCTACTAAAATAGCCCTAGGGAATGCCAGTGACACATCCAGGTGATTTCTACTAAGCAGTGGGATCCGTGAGTGTGACAAGAAAGAGCTGCAGGTAACTTTGGCTCTCTTCAGGAGGAGCAGTGAGTAGGGCTCTGGGCCTAACTCAGGAACTTAGAAGTTTAGAAGCTGTGTAAAAAGCAAACCTGAGAATGAAATAGAAAACTGCTGAGATGCAACCTGAGATGGAGGGTAAAAATTAATAGTGTGTCTTGTCAAGGAAGCCAAGAGATGAGAATGAATCTTTCAAGAAGGAAGTTGGCAGCTGTTTTCATTTTTCAGTGTGAGGGATCAGCTGAAATAAAACAGAACTGGCAGGAAAGCAGGTCCTATTGCCCTCCTTCCCTCTCACCACTCCTGAGGCTTCTCTCATTTTGTTTGCTGACCCATTTGTTACAGTCACTAACAGACAGCTGTCACAGCCCCCTGAAGTTTAGAATGCATCTTTCTTTCTGGCATGGTGGTTCTTTCTGGTGTGATTGTTAATATGTTACTCTAAATTCATTTTGCATTGCTCTGTTATGAACATATGAAGGCAGAAGTAACTTTTTAAGGTAAATCCAGAAGATGTCACTGTTGTGCAGAAAGTAAACTGTTGAGGAATTACAAACATTTTTTGAAAACCTTTTCATTAAGTAATCTATTTTGGACAGAATGGCAAAGAAGTACAACATGGAACTAATCTACAAAAAAACATTTCTGGAATTCTATGAAGAAAAGATTAAGAACAATGAAAATAAAATCCTGTTAAAACGAATGCAGGCCCTGGAGGTGAGTATTTAGAAAAGTTGTAAAAATTTTAGGTCGTTGTGAACTTGTTTGGCCATTCTTGAGATCCTTTTGAGGCCATTTAGACACTGAATAATTATGTATGTTACACTAATTATAACTGGTCTGGAATCTTCAGTACCTAGGACAGAGCTTGATATAGAAACTTGCATGGTGGGTCATCAGTAAATACTTGATGAAAGAATGAATACTGCAGTTATCAAATGCTATTTTCTAGATAGTATTGCTTTAAAATAGGATTTCTCTACCTCAGGACTGTTAATATTTTGGACTAGATATTTCTTTGTTGTGAGAAATCCTATTCTGTGCATTATAGGATATTCAGTAGCAATCCTAGCTTCTACCCCCTGGATACCTGTTGATAGCACTTCTGTACCCCAGTTACAACAGCCCAAAAATGTCTCTGCCATTGCCAGATGTCTCCTGTTGGGCAGAATTTAGTTGAAAACCCACTTCTTTCCAACAGTGCCCTTTGCTTACAACAGTAATTATAACGTTCCTGGCCAGGGTCTGTAATTTTGTCCTATGGTGACTCTTTAGTGAGATTCCAGTCTTTTAGACTCTTGTTACTGAGACCTGCTTTGCCTTCTGGACTCTTGGGCTTCTAATGTCGCATAAAGGTAGTCATCTAAAGTTTAAACATACAGCCATCGATTACTTTTTTGTTTTCTCTTTACAAAGCATATTCTGTCTTATTTACCTTCATAATTAGCCCCGTGAAGTGAGGACAAAGCAGGTACTATTCACTTTTTTGTTTTTAAATTATTATTATTATTTTTTTTTTTGTAGAGACAGGGTCTCACTTTATGGCCCTCGGTAGAGTGCCGTGGCCTCACACAGCTCACAGCAACCTCCAACTCCTGGGCTCAAGCGATTCTCTTGCCTCAGCCTCCCGAGCAGCTGGGACTACAGGCGCCTGCCACAACGCCCGGCTATTTTTTGGTTGCAGTTAGGCCGGGGCCGGGCTTGAACCCGCCACCCTTGGTATATGGGGCCGGTGCCCTACCGACTGAGCCACAGGCGCCGCCCGTTTTTAAATTATTTTTGAGACAGAGTCTCACTCTGTGTCATGGTAGGTAGAGTTCTGTGGCTTCATAGCTGACAGAAACCTCAAACTCTTGGGCTCAAGCGATCCTCCTGCTTTAGCCTCTTGAGTAGGTGGGACTATAAGCACCTGCCATGATTCCTAGCTAGTTTTTTCTATTTTTAGTGGAAATAGGGTCTTGGTCTTGTTCTTCCTCAGGCTGGTGTTGAACTGAGCTCAAGCAATTCACCTGCCTTGGCCTCCCAGAGAGCTAAGGTTACAGGTATGAGCCACCATGCCCAGCCACTTTTCACATTTTTTAAGTGAGAAGCCTGAGGCTCAAAGGATAAATGACTTGCATAAGGTCAAATGGCTGCTAACTTAGGTTTTCTTTAGTTTTTTATAGGTGGTATTCAAATAAAAGTCTCCTTTTGGTGGCTCGGTGCCTGTAGCTCAAGTGGCTAGGGCTCCAGCCACATACACTGGAGCTGGTGGGTTCAAATCCAACCCAGGCTTGCCAAACAATGACAACTACAATCAAAAAATAGCTGGGCATTGTGGTGGGCGCCTGTAGTCCCAGCTACTTGGGAGGCTGAGGCAGGAGAATTGCTTAAGTCCAAGAGTTTAAGATTGGTGTGAGCTGTGACGCCACGGCACTCTATCCAGGGTGACAGCTTGAGACTCTGTCTCAAAAAAAAAAAAAAAAAGTCTCCTATTGAAGTTGCGTTCACATCCAGTCACCCTCTGGGGGGAGATCTTCTTTAAATCCTAAATTATTTTCGAAATCAAAGTGTTCTATTGTGTGTAGTGTATATAATGCACTGAGTATACGAAGGACCTCTAGGGAAAGAAGACGACTAAGAGGGAAGGGCACAGAAGCAGAGAAAGCAGAGGATATTTGAGGAAGTACTAATAACTTTCCTTTAGCAGTCTTTCTTCTCTCCCAGTACTCCCTTTGAGGCTGTTTGGGTACATGGGCAATAATAGCGAGTCTTTGGCTTTCTTACTTCTTGACCAAGTCACTCATGTGGCCAAGTCACTCAAGGCCCATAAAGGACTTGAAGCAGGAAAGGACATGGTCCAATAAGAGTTAAGATTTTATTTAGGTGGGCAGTTTGCCGAAACAGTGAGACCAGACTAGAGCAATTGGGATACAACTGCCTTAGTCCAGGTCAGAGACTCAAGTGTATCTATTTCTCGATATTTGCCATAAAAAGTTTTTCCTGAAGCATTCAGCTTTAAGGTGGGCTCAGCACTAGAGCCAGTAAAACTGCCGTGCTTCCTTGGAGCACGGGAGTGGGAAGAAGGAAGAATGAAAGGTGTATGTGGGCCTATAGTTGTGGTACTGGTGGCTGTTTTCTCTTTTTCACCAGTGATTGTTCTGGAAAAGTAACTCCTTTGAGAAGAAATTTACCAGGATTTATATATTCTAGTAAATTGTGAAAAAAGATCAGTTTTGCAACTTTATGTTATATATTGATTGGTCTTTTGAAATGATCAATAGAGCAGGAAGACTGGAAGTCCAGTATAGGCAAATAATCCGAGGAGTCATGATATTAGGTCATTAAATCTGAAATGTCCCTAGCACTCTGGGAATCCTGGGTGGGTGGATTGCTTGAGTTCGGGAGTTCGAGACCAACCTATATAAGAGGGAGACCCTGTCTCTACTAAAAAAAAAAAAAAAAATAGAAAAAAATACTAGCCAGGTATAGTGGCTGATGCCTGTAGTCCCAGTTACTCAGGAGGCTGAGTCAAGAGGATCACTTGAGCCCAGGAATTTGAGGTTGCTGTAAGCTAAGCTGAGGCTGTGGCACTTTAGTAAGTGTGTCAGAATAAGACAATCTCAAAAAAAAAAAAAAACCCAAAAAAACAAAACTATAATGTTCAATTTTGAATCAAAACTTTATTATATCTCGAACAAGAAACACTACCATTAATCAAAGTATGCACATAAACTGTTAACACGGTTTTGGTATCTTAATAGTGATTTGTGGGTGCCAGCAGTAAAGAAACCTAGGGAGCAAGTAGTGATGAAATCACAAAAGGCATTTTCTACAGCTTGTTGAGAATTGGATATTTTTCCTTATAAGAAGTGCAAAGCCTGGAAGTAGTGGTAGTCAGTTGGTACAATATCTGGCGAATATGGTAGATGACAGAGTTTCCAAGTACACCTTATATAGTTCAAGCAGCATTGTTTGTATGCCTGTTGTCTTAAGAGAAGATTGGCCTATCTGTTGATCAATCTCAGTTGCGTTATCTCAGGCATCCTCATCATTTCGTCCAGTTGGTCACAGTAGAATCACTGTAATTGACCAGGTTTCATGAAGTTGTAGTGGAATAATAGCATTGTTGGATCATCAGACACTGTTAGCTTTTTTGATAAATATTCAACTTTGGATGACTTCTTTGACCACTGTGCTAACTACTTGTGATTTTCAAAAAAGAACCCATTTTTTGTCACACATAACAATACAGTGTAGAAATGGTTCACCTTTATGTTGCGACAGCAAAAAAGGCAAGCTTGAAGCTGGGCACAGTGGCTCACACCTATAATTCTAGTACTCTTGGAAGCCAAGGCAGGTGAATTGCTTGAGCTCAGGAGTTCAAGACCAACATGAGCAAGAGTGAGACCTCATCCTACTAAAAATAGAAAAATTAACCAGATGTGTGGCAGGCACCTGTAGTCCCACTACTCAGGAGGCTGAGGCAAGAGCCTCAAACTCTTGAGCTCCAGAGTTTGAGATTCTGTGAACTATGATGACACCATGGCACTCTAGCCAGGGTGACAGACTCTACCTCCAAAAAACAAAATAAAAATAGTGCTTGAAGTAATTTGAATAAACATTTGGCCAGCATACTTTTAAACCAGCATTTTTTGAAAGCTATGTTAATTAGTTGGATGTAAGTACTCCAATTTGTACAAAAAATCAACACATTGAATCCCACAAAGGCATAAAAGTATTCATGATCTATGTGAATATGACTTAATAAAAGGAAAAAAAAACAGCATTTTTTTCCTGAACCTTTTTCAGATTCTTAAGTAAATATGGGAACTGCCTATATTTGGAGGTTGGATTTTTTTTCTATTTTTTTTATTGTTGGGGGTTCATTGAGGATACAAAGAACCAGGTTACATTGATTGCATTTGTTAGATAAAGACCCTTTTATAATTGTGTCCTGCCCCCAAAAGGGATTTGTTGTTTTCTTCTTAAACTTAACTCTTTGGTTCTCTTAAACAGGGTTCTCAGTTGACTTAACATTTTCATTTGTGTTATTTCTAATTGTTTTTTATGCTTTTCATTGCTATTAAATTGCCATCATTTTAATATTTAGTTCTTTTGATGACACTATATTTAAGAATTTATATTTAAGCTTTGTATCGTAACAGAAAAAGCCTAGCAGACAAGAGGGTGCATATGTTTGCTGCTAAATGTCCTTGTGGTGATTAAATTCTGTAGTCTTCCAGCTCTAGATAGCTTAAGATTGTGATAAAAGTTGACCGTAATTGGTGTTTTAAGAAAGGATCCTACCCTCATTTTTTTTTTCCTATTTCAAAAGTCTGTGTAATTTATATTCCTGAAGTAATACTTATGGTTTATTCTCCTAATTATTTTGTTTCAGTGATTTAATGTGTTTAATTCTGAATTGCAAGGTCTTAAAACTAGGACTTCAATTTGCTTCCCCAGCCATATCCTGCAAATGAGACTTCTAAACTTGCCTCTGAGAAGGTGAATGACTATGAACATGCAGAAAAGTACATGAAGAACAGTCAAGCGAGGCTGCCTTTGGTGAATTTTCATTTTTTAAAGTATAGAAAATGGGGAAAAAAAGCATATGTAGTGACTTAGGAGACTTACAAATCAGATGTACAATACTGTTTTCCCTAAGGATGAGTTGTCATGACTGCTGTCTTAGAGCATTCTAAGGAAGAATTCAGGAGTCCATGAATTTAAATGGGGAAAATGACATCTTCATTTTTCTAATTTCTATGTGAAAGCCTCCACTTTGGTATTAGTGGTAGTTGTGACTTGGTCATAAATAGAAATTACAGATTTTTTTGTAGCGCATTTCTGCTAACATCTTAGGATATTATTTATATACATATCACTTTTTTTTATTTTTTTTTTGAGACAGAGCCTCAAGCTGTCGCCCTGGATGGAGTGCTGTGACATCACAGCTCACAGCAACCTCCAACTCCTGGGCTCAAGCGATTCTCCTGCCTCCGCCTCCCAAGTAGCTGGGACTACAGGCGCCCACCACAATGCCCAGCTATTTTTTGGTTGTAGCTGTCATTATTGTTTGGCAGGTCCAGGCTGGATTCAAACCTGCCAGCTCAGGTGTATGTGGCTGAGCCACAGGTGCTGAGTCAATCACTTTTTGATACTTACACTTACTAAACACTAATTTCTGGAACTGCCACTAGATCTTGTTAGTCAATGGAATGGGCAAAGCAAGAGGTACTTTTTTTTATATTGTGATAGCTACTTAAATATGATTTATTATCTAAGTGTATATTGTGTACTTTTTTGTGATTCCTTTGAAAAAAAATCACAAAAATCTAGTTCTTCCCTCAGTACCATTTGATGTTTCAAAATTGGCATCTTTATTCATTTTCCAAGTTAAAAATACAGGTACTTTTGCTAGTTACACACACACAAATACTCTGTTTATACACATTCCCTCCTTGGTTGAGAATTTGTAGACTAGAGAATTTGGCAGGGGGACAAAAGTGGTGAGACGATGTCCTTGAAAGTTAATCTTGGCTTAGCATCCATAACTCAGTGAGTAAGGGCGCCAGCCACAGACACCGAGGGTGGCGGGTTCAAGCCTGGCCCAGGCCTGCTAAACAATGACAACTGCACCCAAAAGTAGCCGGGTGTTGTGGTGGGCGCCTATAGTTCCAGCTACTTGGGAGGCTGAGGCAAGAGAATTGCTTAAGTACAAGAGTTGGAGGTTGCTGTGAGCTATGACGATACGGCACTCTACCGAGGGCAGCACAGTGAGACTGTCTCAAAAAAAAAAAAGTTAATCTCATTGATTTCCTTCACGTGCTCAGATCACAGTACTATTAGCAGTGAATTGTATGTATATTTACAATGAAGTTCTTTGGCCACTTCTGTCCATTATTGAAAAATAATCAAATGTTCACATTCATGCTGAATCTGAAATTTCTTTCTTTTTGTCTTTAATTTTAGGGAACTCTAAGTAAATCAGAATGGGAAGCTACAAGTGAGTATATCATTAGTATAGGTTACCTGGCAATTTAAAAGATCCTATTTCAAAATTATTAGAAACTGAATACTTAAGAGTTTTTCTGATCCATTTTAGATTTGTATGTGTGTTTGTGTTTATGCACACAAATGTATGCATATCCCTGCATATGTCTAATTCCCCTGTCTCCCCTTTCTTACACACCTGTGTATACTACGTGCAAGATATTGCTCAGCATGAACTTTCAGGAGCATATGTGTATACTTTCTTTGCCTGTTTGCACTAAATAGCCATCTCTTTTTGCTATCTTTACTTCAGATTTATTTCTGATGAAATTTTTGGCAATAAAACACTTCATGTGTTTTATTTGATCTGGTCACTCTGCTTCTGCTGTTGACAGTGAAAGCATAATACTAGAACAGTTAGTGAAGCAGCAGTAAACAGGGTGTTGTTAGAGGTGTATATGATTGGGAACAAATAACTTAGGTCACGGAGTTAATGTGTAGTTAGCTAACCTGAATTATCCATCATTTTACCATGGCCTCATGGAAGCCCTTGTGAAGGGAAAATTTTATAAGAATGACAAATAGGGCCAGTATTTTAGCCTGTCCCTGAATAGTGAGACCCTTAATACAAGGGGGTTAGAGGATGTGCTACAGATGTGATTATCCTCAACTGTGGGTATGAACATAACTTCACAGTTTATTATTTTTTCCCTGTGGTGGAGACTGGCCCTCTATCTTGTATCCTGCTAGTCCCAAAGCATGGTCTAAGTTTTGGTCATAGGTGATGGTGTGGCATAGGCTGTAGCTTAGAACTTGTTAAGTATGAACTTAATAGTCATAACATACAAATGAATATTTAGATGATATGTGAAGAATTAGATGGCCCTAGACAGTTGAGGAAGAGACAGGTTGGATGTATGAAAAACAACAGAAGAGCAGTGGTCAGATTGTAGCCAGGACCTGTCACTCCAGGATCAGGTGACTCTTGGATGATATCCCAATCCAAGCTGCAGGGCTCTGTGAGCTAGGGAGTGTCTTGCCTGACATCAGAAATTTAACAAGTGTTAAGAAAGTGACATTGTAGACTGCTACGGGTCTGATCATTAAGCTTTTAACACTAGAGCCTGTTGCTTCTCTGTATGCGTTAAATGAGAAACCAAAGTAGAGTATTGCCACCAAGAAGTAGTTCAAGATTTGTTTCTTTAAATCTCAATTGAAATGCCTACATTGAAGACATTTTATATGTATAATGAGTGGGACTTTGGAAGTTTTGAGTTGGAAAGAGAAAATGACTGTGTATTCGAAATCAGAGTCCAGCAGATTGGTTTTAAATGACTGTCAACAAGGACAGGATAGGACTGAAGGGTTGTTTGCAGTAGGTGTGGGTGTGTAGGGTGTGGGATTTGGCAGGCTGGACCGCAGAAAGATCTCTTGAAGTGTGGGACAAGGTAAGTGTGAGTACTGTTGACTGTTTTGCTTCCTTATCCTCCAGTAGGGGCTGCAGGGTTAATCATCCTGCCTACTTTCTGTCCACCTGTTACTGTACTGTTAGCCACATTGCATTTCAACTGAAAGAAATAAAAAGCTAGTAAATGGCAGAGTAGGAGAGTAGCATGACCGAAGTATAGTTTTTTTTTTTTTTTTTTGTAGAGACAGAGTTTCACTTTATGGCTCTTGGTAGAGTGCCATGGCATCATACAGCTCACAGCAACCTCCAACTCCTGGGCTTAAGTGATTCTCTTGCCTCAGCCTCCCGAGTAGCTGGGACTACAGGCGCCCGCCACAACGCCCGGCTATTTTTTGGTTGCAGTTCAGCCGGGGCTGAGTTTGAACCCGCCACCCTCTGTATGTGGGGCTGGCGCCTTACCGACTGAGCCACAGGTGCCGCCCCGAAGTAGAGTTTTGAAAAAAACTAGTGTAGAATCCTTTGTAGAAACTAGTGTAGAAACCAGTGTTAGATTGGAAGGGCAAGAAGTTAGAATCCGGTAAGACTCTCAGGCAGTAAGACCGGTAAGACCCTCTGTCAATGGTCACCTCAGGAACCAGCATCTCCAACTCAGTGGCCTTACCTAGATTCAACATTGAGTGCATGTTTTAAACAGCCGTGTGATGTTTTCAGGATTCATGATCTTCTCAGGTATTTTCTTACCATACAATCTGTTGGTATCTTATTAGAAGGTACACAGCCATGTCTTGGAACTAATGTGGATTTGGTTCAACCACAGCAATAAAGCAAATACCATAACGAAGTGAGTCATGTGAATTTTTTTCATTTCCCAGTACATACAAAATTTATGTTTACACTATAGTCTTAAGTGCACAGTAGCATTATGCCTGAACAAACAATGTATATTTCTTAATTTAAAAATACTTATGGCTAAGAAATGCTAGCAATTATCTGAACCTTTAGCAAGTCCTAATCTTTTTGCTGGTGAAAGATCTTTGTTCAGTATTGATGGCTGCTGACTGATCAGGGTGGTGGTTGCTGAAAGTTGAGGTGTGCTGTGGCAGTTTCTTAAAATAAATTTGCTGCGTTAATTGTCTCTTTCTTGCATAAAAGACTTCCCTGTAGCATACCATGCTGTTTGATAACATTTTGTCCATAGTAGAACTTCCTTCAGAGTTGGAGTCACTTCTCTCAAAGCCTGATGTTGCTTTGTCACCTAGTTTTATGTAATAGTCTAAATCCTTTGCTGTCATTTCAATAGTATTCACAGCATATTCACCAGGGGTAGATTCCATTTGGGAAAACTACTTTGTGTGCTCTTTCATGAAAAGTAACTCTTCATCCATTCATGTATCATGATCTTGCAGCAATTCACTCACTTTTTCAGGCTCTAGTTCTAATTCTAGTCCTCTTGTTATTTCTGCTACATCTTCAGTTGCTTCCTCTACTGGTCTTGAAACCGTCAAAAACATTCATGAGAGTCAGACTGAATTTCTCCCAAACTCTTGTTATTGTTGTCTTCCTCCAAATCACAAATGTTCTTAATATTGTTTAGATGATGAATTCTTTCCAACAGATTTTCAATCAGTTTTACCCAGATTCATTAGAGGAATCACTATTTATGACAGCTGTAGCCTTACAAAATGTATTTCCTAAATAA
Source organism: Nycticebus coucang (assembly GCF_027406575.1). NCBI lineage: Eukaryota > Metazoa > Chordata > Mammalia > Primates > Lorisidae > Nycticebus > Nycticebus coucang. The sequence continues at coordinate 1,597,252 of NC_069798.1, forward strand.
TGGGATTTGAGAGTGGAAATAACTCCTTAATCTACTACAGGCTACGGAATGGATGTTATCAGGCATGAAAACAAAATTAAAGCATAATCTCTTTGTACATCTCCATCAGAGCTCTTGGGTGACCCAGGTATATCGTCAGTGAGCAGTAATATTTCGAAAGGAATCTTTTTTTTCTGAGCAGTAGGTTTCAACAGCAGACTTTAAAACATTCAGTAAACCATGATGTGAGCGACAGATGTGCTGTCATTTAGGCTTTGTGATTCCATTTAGAGAGCACAGGCAGAGTAGATTTAACATAATTCTTAAGTGCCTATGATTTTCATATTGGGAAATGAGCCTTGATTTCAACTACAAGTCACCAGCTGCATGAATGGCCCCAAACAAGAGAGTCAACTTGACTATTGACTTCTCCCTAGCTAGGAAAATACTAGATGGCATCTTCCAATAGAAGGCTGTCTTGTCTACATTGAAAATCTGTTGTCTAGCGTAGCCACTTTCACTAAATTATCTCACTAGATTTTCTGGGTCATTTGCCTGCAGCTTCTTCATCAGCACCTGCTGCTTCACTATGTACTTTTATGCTATGGAAACAGATTCTCTCCTTAAACCTATGAGCCAATCCCTGTTAGCTTCTAGCTTTCCTTCTGCAACTTCCTCACATCTCTCCTCCTTTATAGAATTCAAGAGAGTTAAGAGTCTTGTTTTGGATTAGGCATTAAGGGAATGTTGTGACTGGTTTGATCCTCTGAAACTTTCTCCATAGGGTGATTTTGCCTTCCTGTCTTTTGCACATTTACTGAAATAGTACTTTTAATTTCCTTTAATAACTTCCTTTGCACTCACCACTTTTCTGTTTGGTACAAGAGACCTGGCTCTTGGCCTTCCTGGGCTTTAAACATGCCTTCCTCACTAAGCTTAATCGTTTCTAGCTTTTGATTTAAAGGGAGGGATTTGCCACTATTCCTTTCATTGAAACACTTAGTGGCCACTGTAGAGTTATTGATTGGCCTCATTTCAATATTGTTTATTAGGAAAGGCCCTAGGAGTGAGAGATGGGGAAGGGTTGATTGGTGGAGCAGTCAGAACATACACGACAATTATCACTAAGTTCACTGTCTTAATGGGTGTGGTTTATGATATCCCAAAACGATAGTAACATCAAAGATCACCTTAACAGATACAATAACAATGAAAAAGTTGGGAATATTGTAAGAATTACTAAAGTGTGACACAAGGACAGGAAGTGAGAACAGGCTTTTGGGAAAAATGGCTCTGATAGAGTTGTTCAACCTAAGGTTGCTACAGACCTTCAATTTGTAAAAAGCATGGTCTGTACGAAGCCCAGTAAAACAAGGTATGCCTATAGTAGGTTTGAATGTCAATGTGAGTCGAAACAGGGAATCCTAAATTCATTCAGCTCTCTTTGAGTTTTAGGAAGAAACCTTATTTAAGGGAGACTAGTCTTGGGACCAAATACATACAGAAATATTGTTGGAGCCAGATAAATGACAGTCTCTAGGTAATTAGCTGTCTGGTGTCTGCTGGTTCACTCTCTCTTCACCAGGCTCCACAACACAACAGTTGGATAAATTTTAGTGTGTTGTTACTTATGTTGCTTATCTTTCTTATTAGTATTATGTATGTTCCTTATTTTTTCTGAAATGTTCTGCCAGTGAGTACTATTCATTGTAGTGTGATAATTCTACCTACCTACCTCACTGCATGTAACAGGATTTGAGTCATAAGATAGTTTGAGTTTTTTTTCCTTTTTTTGTTTTTACCTCCAATTATTTTTAGAGGTTTGTAATAAATTATTTATTTTTCAGACAAAGTATCACTCTGTCACCCTGGGTAGCATGCAACCCATGTCCTAGCACATAGCAACCTCAAACTCTTGGGCTTAAGAAATCCTCTTGCCTCAGTCTCCCAACTGTCTGGGACTATAGGCGTGTTCCATGACACCTGGCTATTTAGATGATTTTTAGAACTTGAATTAGTTTTCCCTTGAACTGTGATATCCCTATCACTGGAGGTAGATACTTGTTTCCCAGTATACGTAGATCCATCTCTTATCTGCCTGAAAATGACTGAAACAGTAGAATAACTCTAGAATTAGTGGGACGTTTACTCTTCAAATGCTACGTGAGAGCCAAAGAATTTTCACCAAATTCTGAATAGAATTGAGATTTTTGATTATTTACCCTGAAGATAGGAGCAACGAAACACTAACTTTTATTTATTTCCTTTTTAGGTATTTACTTGGTTTTTGCCTTTGAGAAGCAGCAGTGAGCACGCAGGCAGTAGTACCGGAGGAGCTGTGCTCTGTCCTGCACAGATTTGAACATCTATTTCAGATACCTTTGACAGCACTGTTGTATAATTCTAAATGTACAGGATGCTGCCAGAAACTCCACTGTATAAATTCAACATTGCTGTCTGTGACAGATGAACTTTTGTGTGTGTATATAAGAATGAGTTGGGAATCTTTGTTGTTAAAATCTATTTTTAAGTAATGTTCTAAGAATTCCATTTGCCTCTACTCTCTTAGCTCTTAAAAATTATGATTTGTAAAAGCAACTGAACTCCTTTTCACAGTGCTCTGATTTGTCCAATGTGTGTTTACAGTATTAAGTTTATTACAATTGTAGAGTTGGCCAGAGCATGTCTTCCACATGCTCATCCCTCCAACTTTGTTCCAGAATGTCTTTCAGGATTAAATGGATTGCATTCTGTCCAATTGAATGTTCATATGTATTGCTCAAGTTATAAGTTTAAAACTCAGTTTAGATGGTCATAAAAGTTATTTAACTAGAATTTTAAGCACTGTATTGCATTTCAAAATAACCATTTGCTAATATGCTGCAATCTGAGCTCATTAGAACATTTTCTATGGTGGCACAGAATTAGTTTGGGATTTAGAGGCTTCCTATTAAGAGTTTCCTACCATAGCAATTTTTCCCATTACCAAGATTGAAGTTAGACACATTGACCTTTCCTCATGGAAGAATGATACCATGGTTATTTTCCTCAAGATTTAGTGAAAATTCTTCCCATACGCAAACCTGTTGCACTTTTTTTTTTTTTTTTTCAAATTTGCATGGAACTGCAGTAGGAGTGTAGGGCTATAAAAGAAGCAAATAAATAGATTTCATATTCTGACTAATGGTATGTGCCCACCTTAGCCCAGGAATAAGCAATTCCTGTTTCTCTGTTATAATAGTACTTTGCACAGTAGGGGCCATTGTCTAATTACTGCTCAAAATTTTCATTTGCCATTTCAGAACTATTATAATTGTCATTAAAATTGTCAGTTGTATAATACTCTTCCAAAACTTATGCCTATGTTAACTGTCGTCTATACAGCATTGCTTATAAAACTATCAGTTTTTAGGTGTATTGAAAAATATAAGAGCAAGGCAGAGCAACTGCATGTTCTTTTAAGAATTGCGTATGTAAAGCATGGTTTATAAGACCCTTATTTTCTGTTGTTATTCATAGTACCTGTGTTAGAAATATGGTCTCTTAATTAGGTTGTGAGACTGACGTACTACCTGCTATACAAGGAGGCAGCTTTTAATTAGTTCAGATCTGTTGGTTGGTCGTGGTATTAGACTGCCAGACTTTTTAACTAGAAAACGTGGGTTTCCTCATTTGTTTCTCTTGTAGTCTTTCGATTTCCAGACTGTACCAGTTTAAAAATTAAGTCTTTTTGCCCTGGTAATGGTTTTCCCTAAGTCATTTGGGAGATAAATAATAGCACGTATGACTATGGTAGCTGCCATTAGCTAGCAAAACTTTATTAGTGGTGCTGGGGAGGTGGAGAAAAGGAGCTCTTACCTTTACATATTCAGGTTCGTTTTGGTTTTAGGGAAGGGCCAGAGGTATTTTGATAGTTTGGTAGGTATAGAATGCTTCATCATCATTTCCCTTGTTCTTTTTTAATGGTCTTAGTTAATGGTAATAATAATGCATATATTTATAACCTCTTTCAGCCTTTTCCATTCATTGGTTAATTTTGGGAAGAGAAGAATCCCCCAAAAGATGGGAGTAATTGGAGATAGTACAAAGCAGAGAGAATAGAAAGGTGGAGTTCCTAGGGACTTCAGTGAGTAGAGAGCTAGAATGGATCTGTGAAGGGGCTCTTGAGGACGGAGCCAGCTATTGCAGGTGCAGGAGAGGCTGCCAAGGAGCCTGAGGGCACAGGTTAAGGCAGCCATCCTTTCCTTTGAACTTTGTTTACCTGTTGCCTTGTCTGTTCTTTGCTGCAATTAAGTGTCTGGACAGTGATTCAAAAAGAGTAAGGAAAAGGACTGGAAAAAGTGGCCCCTGCCTACCCTCTTTCATCACCGAGGTGAAGGGTGGTAGTTCCTGCCCCTATTCAAGATTGTGGTGACCGGGCGGCGCCTGTGGCTCAGCGGGTAGGGTGCCGGTCCCACATGCCGGAGGTGGCGGGTTCAAACCCAGCCCCGGCCAAAAAAAAAAAAAAAAAAGATTGTGGTGACCAGTATATAAGGGGTATGGCTTGTCATTGGTGGGCCTGGAAAAGTATTTGTTATCAAGCTTAGTGAAGTGGGTGGTTCCTGGGAGTGGCTGCTGGGCACTCCTAATACTGTCGTGCAGTTATCTTCCAAGAATGAAATTTTTAATAGAAATAAAGATCAAATCAGCCATTTATGGGAGTATAGAACCAGAGCTTTGGGATGTTTGGCCCGGGAATAGGGCTGGTTGTGATATAACTAAGAGTGCTGGCTGACATCAAATTCTTTGGGTCTAGAACAGCGGTTCTCAACCTGTGGGTCGCGACCCCCTTTTAACAATGAAAGTACATTGCAGCATTAGGAAGGTTGAGAACCACTGGTCTAGAATATACTCAAGGAAATGGCACTGATGGCCACAGTGTTCAAGAGGAGAAGCTGGCAGTTTCCTGCTACATCTGAGGGGTTAACCTGCAGAGAGTGCCACAAACCTGTCAGAGTGACTTGGATACCATACTGTCAGGCAAGGCCCTTTTGTGTCTCTAGTGCCCAACATGTATTGGGTATAGTGTGACTCCCGAAAGAGCTTTGCCTTCAGCAAGAACAGGCATTGGGAGCAACCCTCGCTTACATTAATGCATCTATGTAAAGACCAAAAGGTAGATTACCAGCATGTTGTGTTTCCTAGTCTGTTTCCCCCTCGTGCACATGGGAATTGAGGAAATAGAGTTGCTATTTGACTTTGTGTGTTAATACAGGATCAGAACAGAGGCATACAAAGTGGGAGGGGCTTTGAGGCGGATGCAGTGTCCGTCAATAGTAGCAAAGCAGAAAAAGCATGGCCAGCCGCGAAATGTCCAGATTTCCAGACTCATTAGTTCTTTTAGGAATGAGGCTGTCGTAGCTTATTGCCATTGTGTTATTTTGTTATGTATTTAAACATCCTGAAAATGTAGCTTCTTATATAGGTTTCCCTACAGGCTAAAAATGCCAGTGTGAATATTCTAGTTCCTGAAAAGTATTTCCTCGGGCTTTGTATGTTTGGGTTATCTTGAGCCAGTTATTGCAAACGTCTCTAGGTCTCCAAAGTAGAGGCCAGATCCAGGGACCAAGGCCCAGTAACAGAAGTTATACCAAAATACCTGTGCTATTCAATGGCCTCTTGGTCAAGTAAGTGTACAGGTCTATAATGTTACAACTTACCTACTTGCTGCTATATATCAAACACTATACACCTGATAAGAAGTTTGTTAATTCTGACAGCAACATTTCTGATTCTTTGAAGGCAACTGATGCAATGACAGCTGTACGTATTTAGTGATATACTTGTAACGTTTATTAGGCCCCTACCTTATATTAAACACTTTTTAAAATATTTTACACATGGGGTGGTGCCTGTGGCTTAAAGGAGTAGGGTGCCAGCCCCATATGCTGGAGGTGGCAGGTTCAAACCCAGCCCCGGCCAAGAACAAAAGAAAAAAAATGTTTTACACATGGTAACGCATTTTGATCCTTGTAACAATTCTATGAGGTAAGTACTTTTACTTTATCCCCATTTTTATGATGAGGAAACTGAGGCATAGAGAGGCTACTGACCTGCTTAAGACAGGGCCAGGATTTTAACACTCCTGCCCCAAGTTGGGCCTTTCCTCCAGTTGCATATTAGATACCTCCAAGCTGTCAGGCCCACATGGCTCCTTGCCCACTCACTACCTGCAACTTGAGATGTCAACTATTAGAGCTCTACTTGATTCAAAACTTTGATATTTGCGAAATGTTTCCTGAGGGGAGCCTTTACTCTTTTGAGTAAAAGGCATTGTTGAGAGAGGGTAGAGAAAGCCGGTGAAACTTGAGCACAGAGGCAGGAAGCAATGATAGACTTGAATTTCATAGTCTGGCAGATCTGAGCAGCCAGTCCTACAGCAAATCTGGTTTAGTCTGCAGGGGGTATGGTTCTCTTCCCACCCTCACTGTTTGGAAGTGGCATTGAGGAGTTGAAAGTGCAAGTGTGAGGTGTGGGCAGGGGGAATGGCCAAGAGAGATAAGCATTCTTGAGTCTGAGCTGAGTGTCCAAACAGGCAAATCATTTAACTTTTTATTAGTATAATATCTATACAAACAGTGCCAGTTATTTTTTCCAAATAGGACGTGTGTTACAGTCAGCACCCCAGTAGGTCTTGTCAGGTTTCCTTTCAGTTACTAGCTCTCTAAGGGTAACCACTATCCTGAGTTCTAAGAGCATAAATTGATTGTGTCTGGTTTTGGATGTTGTATGAATGGAACTAAACGTTACACATTCTTTGTATCTGGCTTCTTTTCTCAATATTATGTTTGCGAGACTTTCGTTGCATGTATTTGTACATAATTCATTTCCAGGGTTGTATAGTACTCCATGTGTGAATAAACCACATACTATTTATCTGAAAGATGTTTGGTTCATTCCCATTTTGGAAATGTTAGTGCTGCTTCAGATATTCTAGTATATGAATGTGGGTGTACATAGGTACACATTGCTGTTTAGGAATGGGCTACAGTTTGGATGTTTATCCTGTCTCAATCCCATATTGATATTTGATCCCCAATGTTGGTGGTAGGGTCTAATGGGAGGTGATAAGGGCATGGAGGATAGATCCCTCACGGTTAGATTAATGCCCTCCAGGAGTGAGGGGATGATTGTTCTGCTGGATTAGTTCTCATGAGAGCTGGGTAAAATGAGCCTGGTCCCTCCCCCTACTTCTTGCTTCTGCCCATGCTGTGCGATGTCTGCTCATGCTGCTCCCTTTCCCTTCCCCTGTAAGTGGAAACAGCCTGAGGTCCTCAGTGGAAGCCCAGCATATGCTAGCACCTAAAGGCTGCTGCTTATACAGCCTGCAGAACTGTGAGTTGAAGAAAGCTCTATGAATCACTCAGCCTCAGGTATTCTTTTATAACAACACTAAATGAACTAAGAATGGAATGGCAGGTTATAGACACATACCATGTTCAGCTTTAATGAATACTTCCAAATAGCTTTACAGATTTACATTTGTCCCATGTCATCACCAAACGGTTTTGTTTGTCTTTTCCATTTTATCCTTGGTGGGCATGTAGTGGTGTCTTATGCCTTTAGTTTTCATCAGTTTTTAATGAGCTTGAGCTCTTACCGGACTTTGTCCTGGTGTGAAAGGTTTTGAAATTCTTGCCCATTTTTCAGAGAGTTGAGTTGTCTATTTTATGTTGCCATTTTAGTTCTATGTTTTGTTTTTGGTAAAGTTTTTTCTTTTCTTGTTTGGCATTCATTGAGGGTAGAATGAATTAGGTTACACTGAATGCATTTGTTAGGTATATTTCCACCAGTGTCCCGCCTGCAAGAGACGTGCCATACACCATGATCCCCCACCCCCTTTTTCTCTTTCTCCACTCCCTCTCTCCCCTACTATATATTACGTAATCTACAACCTTCATATTAGTATTCAGTACATTGGATTCTTGCTTTTCCATTCTTCTGATGCTTTACTAATAAGAACATGTTCCACCTCAATCTAGGTTAATACAAAAGATGTAATATCTCCATCTCTTTTAATGGCTTAATAGTATTCCATAGTATACATATACCACAGCTTGTTAATCCATTCCTGGATTAGTGGACATTTAGGTTGTTTCCATATTTTGGCAGTTGTAAATTGAGCTGTGATAAATAGTCTAGAGCAGCGGTTCACAACCTATGGGTCGTGACCCACAGGAACTGTATTAAAGAGTTGTGGAATTAGGAAGGTTGAGAACCACTGGTCTAGAGCAAATGTCCTTATGATAAAATGCTCTTCTGCAGAGATGTCCAGTAATGGGATTGAAGGATCAAATGGGAGGTCTAATTTGAGTTCTTTGAGGATTCTCCACACTTCCTTCCAAAATCATTGTATTAGTTTGCAGTCCCACCAGCAGTGTAAAAGTGTTCCCTCCTCTCCATATCCATGATATCATTTGCAGTTTTGAGACTGTGATGTGGGCCATTCTCACTGGGGTTAAGAGTTATTTCAGGGTGGTTTTGATTTGCATTTGTCTGATGTTTAGGGATGATGAGCATTTTTTCATATGTTTATTAGCCATTTGTCTGTCTTTAGAAAAGGTTCTATTCATCTCTTTTGCCCAGTGATATATGGGATTGTTTGGTCTTTATTTGTTGATTATTAATTTGAGTTCTCTGTAGATCCTAATTACCAAGCTTTTGTCCAATTCATAATCTGCAAATATCTGTTCTCATTCTGAAGGATGTCTATTTGCTTGGGTTGTTGTTTCCTTAGCTGTACAGAAGCTACTCAGTTTAATTAAGTCCCATTTGTTTATTTTTGTTGTTGTTGCAATTGCCATGGAAGTTTTCTTCATAAAATCTTCCTCCAGGCTGATATCTTCTAGTGTTTTCCCCATATTTTCTTTGAGGATTTATATTGTTTGATGCCTTAGATTTAAATCTTTTATTCATCTTGAATCAATCTTCGTAAGTGGTGAGAGGTGCGGGTCCAGTTTCAATTTTTTACATGTGGTTATCCAGTTCTCCCAGCACCATTTATAGAATAGAGATTCTTTCCCCCAGTGTATGTTCTTATTTTGTTTATCAAAGATCAGGTGGCTGTAAGATGTTAGTTTCATCTCATCGTTTTCTATTCAGTTCTATATGTCTGTTTCTCAATCTTTGTGCCAACACCATGCTGTTTTGATCATTATGGCCTTGTAGTATAGCCTGAAGTCTGGTAGGTTGATGCCCCTGGCTTTGTTTCTATTACTAAGAACTGTCTTGGTTATACAGGTTTTTTTTCTGATTAAAAAACAAACAAACAAAAAACCTATTTTTTTCCCCAGTTCTTCAAAGTATGATGTTGATATATTCATGGGGATTGCACTGAATCTGTAGATGGCTTTGGGAAGTATAGACACTTTAACAATGTTGATTCTTTCCAGCCAGGAGCATGGTATGCTCTTCTGTTTGTTAATGTCTTCTGCTATTTTTTTCTTAAGTTTTTAATAATCTCTTTGTAGAGGCCCTTCACCTCTTTTGTTAGGTATATTCCTAGGTATTTCATTTTCCTTGAAGCTACTGTGAAGGGAATTGTGTCTTTGATTAGCTTCTCAACTTGGCTATGGTTGGCACATAAATTTGCCACACGTATACAAGGTCCAATTTGTGGACATTGATTTTATGCCCTGAGACATTACTGTATTTCTTGATCACTTCCGGGAGTCGTGTGGTTGAATCTCTGGGGTTCTCTAAGTATAAGATATCACCATCAAATAGCGAGAATTTGATCTCCTCTACCCCCATTTACATGGCTTTTATACCCTTCTCTTGCCTGACTGCATTGGCTAGACAGCCGAGCACTATGTTGAATAGGAAAGAGGATATCCTTGTCTGGTTCCAGTTCTATGTGAAAAACCTTTCAGTTTTATTCCATCCAATATGATATTAGCTGTGGGTTTGTCATAGATGGATTCGATCAGTTAAGAAATGTGCCATCTATGCCTGTAATCTTAAATGTTCTTGTTAGCAAAGGAGGCTGAATTTTATCAAATGCTTTTTCTGCATCTATTGAAAGGATCATATGGTCTTTGTTTTTGCTGCTTTTAATACATTTATGGATTTGTATGTGTTAAACCAGCCTTGGATCCCTGGGATGAAGCCAACTTGATTGTGATGTATACAGTTTTTTAATGTATAGCTATTATCTATTTGTTAAGATTTTATTGAGTATTTTCACATCTATATTCATTAGTGAAATTGGTCTGTAGTTCTCCTTTTTACTTGGGTCCTTTCCTGATTTTCGTATCAGGTTGATGTTTGCTTCATAGAACGTGTTTGGGAAGGCTTCATCCTTTTCAATGTATTGGGATACATTGTGCAGTATACGTACAAGCTCGTTGAAGGTTTGATAAAATTCTGGTGCAAAGCCATCTGGTGCAGGGTTTTTTTTTTTTCGTTGTTGTTGGAAGATTTTTTATTATTTCTTTACTTTCAGTGCTTGATACTGGTCCGTTCAAGAGATCTGTTTCTTTTTGGTCAAGTCAAGGAAGAGGTGAGTCCAGGTATGGGTCCATTTTCCCCACATTGTCAAATTTCTGGGCATAGAATTTCTTATAATAGAGATACTCTTTTATCTTTGTGGTATCTTTTATTTCCCCCCTTTTCATTTATGATTGAGGTTATTAGAGATTTTACTTTTCTGTTTCTAGTTATTCTGGCCAAAGATTTATTGATTTTATTTATCTTTTTGAGGAACCGGTATTTCCTGATTTTTTCTCATTTCTGAGTAATGTATTTGCTATTCGAGTATTTTTCTGAGTTCATATAAAACAAAGTGCTATTTTTTGAAGTTCTTTAAAGTATGACAGTGGTGTTTTAATAGGGATTGCATTAAATCTGTAGATTGCTTTGGGTAGTATGGACATTTAAATATATTGATTCTTTCCAGCCATGAGCATTGTTGTTCCATTTGTTAACATCCTCAGCTATTTCTTTTCTCAGAGTTTCATAATTCTCTTTATAGAGATTTTTCATGTCCTTTGTTAGGTAAATTCCCAGATACTTCATCTTTGGCACTACTATAAAAGGAATAGTCTTTGACTATATTTTCAGCTTGACTATTGTTGGCATATATAAAAACTACTGACCTTAAGTATTGATTTTGTATCCTGAGAGGCTGCTGTATTCCTTGATCACTTCTAAGAGTTTTAAAGTTGAGTCCCTGGGATTTTCCAGATACGGGATTGTATCATCAGTGAAGAGTGAGAGTTTAATCTCCTCTAACCCTACTTGGATACCCTTGATCGCTTTCTCTTGCCTGATTGCTATGGCTAAGATTTCCATTACTATGTTGAATAGCAGTGGAGACATTGGGCATCCTTGCCTCGTTCCTGATCTGAGTTGAAATGTTTTCAATTTTACACCATTCAATATGTTATCAGCTGTGGGTTTGCTGTAGATGGCCTCTGTCAGTTTAAGAAATGTCCCTTCTATGCCTATTTTCTTAAGTGTTCTGATCATGAAAGGATGCTGGATATTATCAAAGGCTTTTTCTGTGTCGATTGAGAGAATCATATAGTCTTTGTTTTTTACTTTATTGATGTGATATATTTATAGATTTGCATATGTTGAACCAACACTGGAATAAAACCAACTTGGTCATGGTATATAATTTTTTTGAGGTGTTGTTGAAATGCTTGCTAAGATCTCATTGAATATTTTTGCATCGATATTCATTAATGAGATTGGTCTATAATTTTCTTTCTTTGTTGGACCCTTTCCTAGTTTGGGAATCAGGGTGATATTTGAGTCATAGAATGTGTTGGGAAGTAAGTATTCCTTCTTTTTCTCGGCTTTGGAAAAGGTTGTAAAATATAATTACTAGTTCCTGTTGAAAGGTTTGCTAGAATTTGGATGTGAAGCCATCTGGTCCCGGACTGTTCTTTTTTGGGAGATTTTTATAATGTTGATGTTATTTCAGTGATTGATACAGGTCTATTCAACATTTCTAATGCTTTCTGGTTGGGTCTGGGAAGGTGGTGTACTTCCAGGTATTGGTCCATTTCCTTTAGACTTTCATATTTCTGGGATTAGAGATTTTTGTAGTAATCATTGAGCATTTTTTGAATTTCTGAGGCATCTGTTGTTATTACTCCTTTGTCGTTTTTGATAGATGATATTAGAGATTTTACTTTTCTGTTTCTGGTTATGTTGGTCAAAAGTTTATCAATTTTGTTCATCTTTTCAAAAAACCAACTTTTGGTTTCATTGATCTTCTGCATGATTCTTTTGTTTTCAGTTTCATTTAATTCTGCCCTAATTTTGTTTTTTTCTTTTCATCTGTTGGGTTTGGAGTTGGAATGTTCTTCCTTTTCCAGTTGCTTGAGATGATCCAGTAAGTTGTTGGCTTCCTCTCTGTTTTCTTTCTTTCTTTTTTTTTTTTTTTTTATTGTTGGGGATTCATTGAGGGTACAATAAGCCAGGTTACACTGATTGCATTTGTTAGGTAAAGTCCCTCTTGCAATCATGTCTTGCCCCCAGAAGGTGTGGCACGCACCAAGGCCCCGCCCTCCTCCCTCCTTCCCTCTCTCTGCTTTTCCTTCCCCCCCATAACCTTGTCATTAATTGTCCTCATATCAAAATTGAGTACATAGGATTCATGCTTCTCCATTCTTGTGATGCTTTACTAAGAATAATGTCTTCCACGTCCATCCAGGTTAATACGAAGGATGTAAAGTCTCCATTTTTTTTTTTAATAGCTGAATAGTATTCCATGGTATACATATACCACAGCTTGTTAATCCATTCCTGGATTGGTGGGCATTTAGGCTGTTTCCACATTTTGGCGATTGTAAATTGAGCTGTGATAAACAGTCTAGTACAAGTGTCTTTATGATAAAAGGATTTTTTTCCTTCTGGGTAGATGCCCAGTAATGGGATTGCAGGATCAAATGGGAGGTCTAGCTTGAGTGCTTTGAGGTTTCTCCCTACTTCCTTCCAGAAAGGTTGTACTAGTTTGCAGTCCCACCAGCAGTGTAAAAGTGTTCCCTTCTCTCCACATCCACGCCAGCATCTGCAGTTTTGAGATTTTGTGATGTGGGCCATTCTCACTGGGGTTAGATGATGTCTCAGGGTTGTTTTGATTTGCATTTCTCTAATATATAGGGATGATGAACATTTTTTCATATGTTTCTTAGCCATTCGTCTGTCATCTTTAGAGAAGGTTCTACTCATGTCTCTTGCCCATTGATATATGGGATTGTTGGCTTTTTTCATGTGGATTACAGTTCTCTATAGATCCTAGTTATCAAGCTTTTGTCTGATTCAAAATATGCAAATATCCTTTCCCATTGTGTAGGTTGTCTCTTTGCTTTGGTTATTGTCTCCTTAGCTGTACAGAAGCTTTTCAGTTTAATGAAGTCCCATTTGTTTATTTTTGTTGTTGTTGCAATTGCCATGGCAGTCTTCTTCATGAAGTCTTTCCCCAGGCCAATATCTTCCAGTGTTTTTCCTATGCTTTCTTGGAGGATTTTTATTGTTTCATGCCTTAAGTTTAAGTCCGTTATCCATCTTGAATCAATTTTTGTGAGTGGGGAAAGGTGTGGGTCCAGTTTCAGTCTTTTACATGTAGACCTCCAGTTCTCCCAACACCATTTATTGAATAGGGAGTCTTTCCCCCAAGGTAAGTTCTTGTTTGGTTTATCAAAGATTAGGTGGTTGTAAAATGTTAGTTTCATTTCTTGGTTTTCAATTTGATTCCAAGTGTCTATGTCTCTGTTTTTGTGCCAGTACCATGCTGTCTTGAGCACTATGGCTTTGTAGTACAGACTAAAATCTGGTATGCTGATGCCCCCAGCTTTATTTTTGTTACAGAGAACTGCCTTAGCTATATGGGTTTTTTTCCGGTTCCATACAATACGCAGAATCATTTTTTCCAAATCTTGAAAGTACGATGTTGGTATTTTGATAGGAATGGCATTGAATAGGTAGATTGCTTTGGGAAGTATAGACATTTTAACAATGTTGATTCTTCCCATCCATGAGCATGGTATGTTCTTCCATTTGTTAATATCCTCTGCTATTTCCTTTCTGAGGATTTCATAGTTTTCTTTATAGAGGTCCTTCACCTCCTTCGTTAGGTATACTCCTAGGTATTTCATTTTCTTTGAAACTATGGTGAAGGGAGTTGTGTCCTTAATTAGCTTCTCATCTTGACTGTTATTGGTGTACACAAAGGCTACCGACTTGTGGACATTGATTTTATATCCTGAAACATTACTGTATTTTTTGATGACTTCTAGGAGTCTTGTGGTTGAGTCTTTGGGGTTCTCTAAGTATAAGATCATGTCGTCAGCAAAGAGGGAGAGTTTGACCTCCTCTGCTCCCATTTGGATTCCCTTTATTTCCTTGTCTTGCCTAATTGTATTGGCTAGAATTTCCAGCACTATGTTGAATAGTAAAGGTGACAGAGGACAACCTTGTCTGGTTCCAGTTCTAAGAGGAAAAGCTTTCAGTTTTACTCCATTCAGTAAAATATTGGCTGTGGGTTTGTCATAGATAGTTTCAATCAGTTTTAGAAATGTGCCACCTATGCCTATACTCTTCAGTGTTCTAATTAGAAAAGGATGCTGGATTTTATCAAATGCTTTTTCTGCATCTATTGAGAGGATCATGTGATCTTTATTTTTGCCTCTGTTAATATGGTGGATAACATTTATGGACTTGCGTATGTTAAACCAGCCTTGCATCCCTGGGATGAAGCCTACTTGATCATGATGAATGACTTTTTTGATGATAAGCTGTAATCTATTGGCTAGGATTTTGTTGAGAATTTTTGCGTCTATGTTCATGAGTGAGATTGGTCTGAAATTCTCCTTTTTGTTTGGGTCTTTTCCTGGTTTTGGTATCAGGATGATGTTTGCTTCATAGAATGTGTTGGGGAAGATTCCTTCTTCCTCAATTTTTTGAAATAATTTTTGCAGTGCAGGAATAAGCTCTTCCTTGAAGGTTTGATAGAATTCTGGAGTGAAGCCATCTGGACCAGGGCATTTTTTGGTTGGAAGATTTTTTATTGTTTCTTTGATCTCAGTGCTTGAAATTGGTCTGTTCAGGAGCTCTATTTCTTCCTGGCTGAGTCTAGGGAGAGGGTGTGATTCCAGATATTGATCCATTTCTTTCACCTTGTCAAATTTCTGGGCATAGAGTTTCTGGTAGTATTCAGAGATGATCTCTTGTATCTCTGTGGGATCAGTTGTTATTTCCCCTTTATCACTTCTGATTGAGGTTACTAGAGATTTTACTTTTCTATTCCTCGTTAGTCTGGCCAATGGTTTATCTATTTTATTTATTTTTTCAAAAAACCAACTCCTTGTTTCATTAATTTTCTGAATGATTCTTTTTGTTTTCAATTTTATTGATCTCTGATTTGATTTTGGATATTTCTTTTCTTCTACTGAGTTTAGGCTTAGATTGTTCTTCTTTTTCCAATTCCATAAGATCTCTTGTGAGATTGTTGATGTGCTGTCTTTCTGTTTTTCGAATGTAGGCATCTAAAGCGATGAATTTTCCTCTCAAAACTGCTTTTGCAGTATCCCACAGGTTTTGGTAGCTTGTGTCTTCATTGTTGTTATGCTCAAGGAAGTTAATGATTTCCTGTTTTATTTCTTCCTGCACCCATCTGTTATTCAACAGAAGATTGTTTAATTTCCATGCCTTTGGGTGGGGTTGAGCATTTTTGTTAGAGTTGAGTTCCACCTTTAGTGCCTTATGGTCTGAGAAGATACAAGGTAAAATTTCAATTCTTTTGATTCTGTTGATATTTGTTTTGTGTCCCAGGATATGATCAATTTTGGAGAATGTTCCATGGGGTGATGAGAAGATGTATATTCTTTATCTTTGGGATGGAGTGTTCTATATGCGTCTATCAAGCACAGTTGTTCTAGGGTCTCATTTAAATCTCTTATATCCTTGTTTAATTTCTGTTTAGAGGATCTGTCCAGCTCTGTAAGAGGTGTGTTAAGGTCCCCTGTTTTTATGGTATTATCAGATATCATATTGCTCAGACTGAGTAAGGTCTGTTTCAAGAATCTGGGAGCATTTAAATTGGGTGCATAGATATTTAGAATTGAAATGTCTTCTTGTTGTATTTTTCCCTTGACCAATATAAAGTGACCATCTTTGTCTTTTTTGACTTTAGTTGCTTTAAATCCACATGTATCTGAAAATAAGATTGCAACTCCTCTTTTCTTCTGAATTCCATTTGCCTGAAAAATTGTCTTCCAACCCTTGACTCAGAGCTTTGTCTTTTGAAGCCAGGTGTGTTTCTTGCAGACAGCAAATGGATGGCTTGTGTTTTTTTTTTTTTTTTTTTTTTTTTGATGGCTTGTGTTTTTTAATCCAGTCAACCAATCTATGTCTCTTCAGTGGGGAATTCAAGCCATTAACATTTATTGAGATAATTGATAAGTGTGGTAGTATTCTATTCGTCTTATTTTGTGAGAGTCCATTGCTTAGTTTTATCTTTTGCATCAGTGTGGAGGTTTGGTTCTGTCCTTTAATTTCTGAGTTCTTACTTTGCTGCTGATCCATTGTGGTGGTCATTGTGCAGAACAGGTTGAAGTATTTCCTGTAGAGCTGGTCTTGTGGCGAATTTCCTCAATGTTTGTATATCCATAAATGATTTGATTTCTCCGTCAATTTTGAAGCTTAGCTTAGCAGGGTATAGAATTCTGGACTGGAAATTGTTCTGTTTAAGTAGATTAAAGGTAGATGACCATTGTCTTCTTGCTTGGAAAGTTTCATTAGAGAAGTCTGCGGTCACTCTGATGGATTTGCCCCTGTAGGTCAACTGGCCCTTACTCCTGGCAGCTTGCAGAATCTTTTCTTTTGTCTTGACTTTGGACAGGTTCATCACAATGTGTCTTGGTGAAGCTCGGTTAGAGTTGAGGCGACCTGGGGTCCGATAGCCCTCTGAAAGCAGTGTGTCAGAATCTTTGGTGATATTTGGGAAATTTTCTTTTATAATATTCTCTAGTATGGCTTCCATTCCTCTGGGGCATTCTTCTTCCCCTTCTGGAATTCCTATAACTCGTATGTTGGAACGCTTCATAAAGTCCCATAATTCTGACAGTGAACGTTCTGCTTTCTCTCTCTTCTTTTTTGCCTCTTTTACTATCTGAGTTATCTCAAAAAGTTTGTCTTCTACCTCTGAAATTCTTTCTTCTGCATGGTCTAACCTGTTGCTGATACTTTCCATTGCATCTTTAAGTTCCCTGATTGACTGTTTCATTTCCTTCAGCTCTGCTATATCCTTTTTATATTCTCCATATCGTTCATCTCTTATTTGATTCTGTTTTTGAATTTCCTTTTGGTTATTTTCCACTTTATTAGCAGTTTCCTTCATTGTTTCCATCATTTCTTTCATTGTTTTCAACATGTGTATTCTAAATTCCCTTTCTATCATTCCTAACATTTCTGTATAAGTGGAATCCTCTGCAGTAGCTACCTCATGGTCCCTTGGCGGGGTTGTTGTGGACTGGTTCTTCATGTTGCCTGGAGTTTTCTGCTGATTCTTCTTCATGAGTGATTTCTTTTATTTGTTTCCTTGCCCTAATTTTCCTTTCACTTCCTCTTGCTCTTTAAGTTCTCGTGCCTGTGAACTAAGGGTTACAGGACTAGAAGGGTGAGAAGGTTGAAGAGCAAAAGAGGGATGAAAGAAAGGATGACCGAGTGATAAGAGAAAAAAAAGAAAAATAGAGAAAGGAGGGGGGTGGGTAAAAGGAATATTGACAAAAAGAAGAGAGGCACAGAAAGAGGGAGACAGAGCAATATAGGTGTACAGTAGGGTACTTTGATACAACCTTAAAAAAAAAACCACTTTCTGGGGGTGCCCTGTTGGGTGGTTCCCTTGAGGTCAGCAGCTCTTTGCTAACCTGATCAGACACAGTACCCCACCTCCACCAAGTAGAGAGGAAAGACAAAAATGCTATAAATCAGACCAAAACAAGCAAACAGAAAACTTTACGGGATAAAATTGGCTGGAAAAACCAAATAATAGCGGTAGAAACACTAACAAAAATGAAGTTCTAATTATTGAAATAGGCAGCAATGGGAAATTATAATTAAACTAGAAAAATTGAGAAAGAAAAAGGATCTGTATGGAAAAGGTTGAACTTAAAAAACAGAACAACAATCAACAACATCAAAATAAACAAAAAAAACAACCAAACCAAAAAAAAAAAAAAAACACAACCAAAGCAAAGCAGTATGTATATGTTATTGAATATTGTCTGGGCAGCACGTGGTCTTCTGGGGTATGAGATGTTAATCTCAGTTCTGATACGACTGGAGGCTGCTAGTTTCTGAAACCCCAGCAGGTAGACACCCTAAATCTCTCTTCAGCCCACTTAAAAGGCACTTTGTGCTTGTTCACTTGCTGAGCAGAAGCTTTCCCAGGGAAGTGCTTGTCGCTGGAATCACTGCTGAAGTGGCTATCCACTTACCCTGTGTGCCAAAACTGGTCTCCCTCTGCCCCCGAGGGTTAGGGCTGCAAGGCGGCTCAGACCCCGCCCTTAGGCTACTTGGTCGCTGGGTTACCAGCTCCCACCCAATTCCAGCTCTGTGACCCTGAGGGCGGAGCTTGCCGGGGCAGATCGCTCACAATGGCTTCCTGTGACCCAGAGCCAAACACTATTAGCTCCGTCTGGCTCAGCGGCTCAGACTGGGACCCTAGACAAAGGCCAAAGTTCTCCGCACTCCCGTTCAGGCTCTCCCCAAGGCAGTTCAGCTGAGTGCCAAGTCCAAAGACACCAAAACAGTTCACAGGTAAGGACTTTCTGGTTTGCAGTGTCACTGCTACTGAACTTACAGTTGTGGGCGGGTTTAGACGGATTGAACACACGCGACCACTTGCTGGTTTTCCACTGTTTTAGTCCTCCTCTTGGGGTCCAGAAGTCTCTCGCTGACTCCCTGTATCCTCTCAGGGGTGATGATAGGCAGATCCCACCAGCCAGAGATGCCTGGAGTCCTATCTCCCCAGACTCACGGTGCCCAGATGCAAGGAAGGTGTTACTCAGCTGCCATCTTGCTCCGCCCCTCGAAAAATCATTTGATTATCTTAATAGATCAAAAAAAGGCATTTGACAGAATCTGATACCCAGGCATGATTAAAACTCTTAGCAAACTGAATAGGAATGAAATGGAAATCCCTCAACTTAGTAAAGAACATCAACCAAGAAATGCCTATAGTACCGTATATATGTAAAAAAATGGATGCTTTGGGCGGCACCTGTGGCTCAGTGAGTAGGGCGCCGGCCCCATATACCGAGGGTGGCGGGTTCAAACGCGGCCCCGGCCAAACTGCAACCAAAAAAAAATAAAAATAGCTGGGCGTTGTGGCGGGAGCCTGTAGTCCCAGCTACTCGGGAGGCTGAGGCAAGAGAATCTCTTAAGCCCAGGAGTTGGAGGTTGCTGTGAGCTGTGTGAGGCCACGGCACTCTACCGAGGGCCATAAAGTGAGACTCTGTCTCTACAAAAAAAAAAAAAAAAAATGGATGCTTTACCCCTAAGGTCAGGAGCAAGATAGGGATGTCCCCTTTCACTGCTCCTATTCCATAACAGGTTGGAATTCTACCTAATAAAACAAGAAAAAGAAATCAGAGGTATACAGATAGGGAAGGAAGAGATAAAACACTCTTTACTTACAGACAATTTGATTTTCTATGTAGAAAATCCCCAAAAATCAAGTAAAAAATTTTCTGGGTTATAGCCAGTTTGCATGGTACAAGGTTAAGATATAAAATCAATTCGTTTCCCATATATCAGCAATGAAAAACTGGAATTTGAAATTAAACCAAACATTTGTATTAGCAAATATGTATTATCAAGAAAATAAACTACTTAGATACAATCTAGCAAAATATAGGCAGGATCTATATGAGGAAAACCACAAAAGTCTGTTGAAAGGAATCAAAGAAAATCTAAGTAAACGAAGAGATTTTTCATGTTCACGGATAAGAAGACTTAGTGTTGTTAAGGATGGAGATTTTCATACTTAATCTATAAATTCAGAACAATTGCAGTCAAAGCATCACCAGTTATTCCGGTAACTTGAATCTGACAAGCGAATTCTAAGGTTTCTGTGGAAAAGGTAAAAGACCCAGAATGGCAACAACCTTGCAGGGAAGTCGAGGACTTGCACCCTGATGAGGAAACAGCGCGGAGAAGCCGGAGTTACGGCACAGACGCGGTCAGCGGGTCTCGGGGAAAGGCCAGGGCGGCTCTGGGGGGAGGCGGCCTTTTCAAAGAACGAAGGCGCCACCGGACAGCTATACTCCCAAGTCCTTTCTCCTCAGAAACTAACTCCAAACGCGTCTTAGCCCGAACTTTGTAGCCAGCGTTACTTTTAACTGACAACCCGCCCCAGTCGCCTCTGCGGGCACACTGACGTGCGACGCCGCGCACAGAGCGGAGGGACGAAATCACGCCCATTGACCACTGTCCCCTCAGCTGCCCGTCTCTGAGGGAGATGTAGAAGTTACTCGGTTATGGTCGCCGCCGTCACCCTGCGGTGCCCGAGACCAACAACCCCCCTCTCACAGGCTCTGGTCGCCACCACTTCACTTCAGCACGTCAGTTCCATCGTTAGACCTACATTTAAACCGCCCAAGTTCACACTTCTGTGAGAGGCCACAGGGGAGGGTGTCTAGGTGGGCAGTGATTGTGTTGACACAACCCTCGAGTAAAATGCAAGAAAGGGAACGCCGGGTCCCTGTCCGCGCCTCAAATGCGGCGCCGAGAAAGGCTGAGAGCGGCGGGCAGCCGCCGGACGAACGGCGACACTCACCTCCCTGAGGACGCGACGGCGGTCGCAGCGCCCTCCTGCGGGCGGGGACGGTCGCTGCAGAGACGCTCCTGTGCTCCGGTGGCAACGAGGGACAGGGAGGTGGCGGCGGGGACAGGCGCCGGGAGCAGCCCCGAGGGGGCGTCGTGGCGGCTGAGGCGGGACCGGCCCGGCGGCCGCACAGAGCCGACCCCGCCGCCGTCCGGGGAGGAATCGTCTGCGGGGGCGTCGCGTCCGGGGAGGAGCACGAGAGGGCGTCGTGGCTGCCGGTCCGGGCGGCTGAAGCGGCGGCGCTGGGACGGGACCAAACGGCGGCTGACGCGGAGGAGCAGCAGCTCCAGTGCCCGGAAGGCTGCGGCGGGTCCACCGCGCACACCCCGCACACCCCGCGGCGCTCACACGGAGGCGGCTGCGCACGCGGGAGGTGATCGAGGTGGGCCTCGCGCGGACACCGGTCGTGGGTGTCCCCGGACCCAGGGCCGTCGGGCTCGGTCGCCGGCAGGGGCGGTTTCCTGGGCGACGGTCCTGCCGCTCGGCGGAGCTGGTGGCTGGGGACCCTGGGTGTGCGGAGGTCACATCCCGTCCTCTGGCGATGCAGTTTGAGGGCGGCGGCGGCGGGCACAGGGGAGGGCTGGACCTGGGGCTCGGGGACCCGGCCCTGGTCACTGGAAGGGGGAGAGTCCGCGTCCGGGACTCGTGGCCGGGGTGGTGGCAGCTGACAGGAGCGGCAGTGCGCTGTGCGCCTGGCGGGAAACTGCGGGCTCTCTGTCCCCAGAAGTGTCTACGCCCGCTGAAAACGGGATTTGGGGGAGCGGGGTAGGGTCACACGGTCACAGCACGCTCAGAGCCAGCTCTGATTTCTTTCTTTCTTTCTTTCTTTTTTTGTAGAGACAGAGTTTCATTTTATTGCCCTCAGTAGAGTGCCGTGGCATCGCACAGCTCACAGCAACCTCCAACTCCTGGGCTTACGCGATTCTCTTGCCTCAGCCTCCGAGTAGCTGGGACTACAGGCGCCCGCCACAACGCCCGGCTATTTTTTTGTTGCAGTTTGGCGGGGGCTGGATTTGAACCCGCCACCCTCGGTATACGGGGCCGGTGCCCTACTCACTGAGCCACAGGCGCCGCCCCTTTCTTTCTCGTTTTTAGAGAGACAGAGTCTCACTTTATCGCCCTCAGTAGAGTGCCAAGGCCTCACACAGCTCACAGCAACCTCCAACTTCTGGGCTTACGCGATTCTCTTGCCTCAGCCTCCGAGCAGCTGGGACTACAGGCGCCCACCACAACGCCCGGCTATTTGTTTGTTGCAGTTTGGCCGGGCCGGTTCCGCCACCCTCGGTATATGGGGCCGGCACCCTACCCACTGAGCCACTGGCACCGCTGGAGAGCTCTGATTTCTTGAAGCAGTTTTCTTGGGTAACCCGAATCTCCTCTCCTTTCTATTTTTTTTTTCCTTTTTGTTTTCCGTTCTATAATCCCCAGTGATCATACGGGAGAGCCAGACACCGATGCAAAGAGGGCGTTTATTCAGGCTCCAGCCAGGGCTGCTGGTGTTCCCAGACACAACTGGGGCAGAGAGCCCCTAGCCCGTGGGGGTTTTTATGCAGTGGTTATGGGGTGAGGGGTGTGGGGTGTGGGCAAGAAGTGAATTCATGGTGGGTTTAGCAACAAACTCTGATAGTGTGTTAGACGTGCATTGCTCATCCACTGGTCTGGGGGCTGTTTTAAGACCCCCTAGATGGCATGGGGGTGGTCAGCAACAATTCCTGCCCCAGGGTGAGTCTGTCTACATCCTTTACTAGCAGTGCAGTGGCTGCCATGGTGCAGAGGCAAGGGGGCCATCCTGACGCTACCAGGTCTAGTTTCTTTGATAAGTAAGCTACTATGCGATTCCAGGGTCCCAGTGGCTGGGTCAGCACCCCCTTGGCTATTCCTTTATGTTCATCTACATAGAGATGAAATGGTTTTGTAATATTAGGGAGTCCCAGAGCAGGGGAAGAGAGCAGAGCAGTCTTAAGTTTTTGAAAGGCCAGTTCTCTTTCTGTTGTCCATTCAACCGGGTGCCCCTCCCTCATGGCTTCATAGAGGGGTTTTGTGATTTCAGCAAAGCCTGGTACCCAAAGTCAACAAAACTCTGCAGACCCCAAAAACTCTCACACCTCCCTGGGGTTTGTTGGGGTCAGGATCTTAAGTACAGTCTGCTTCCTGGCCTCAGTGAGCCACCTTTGACCATCTTTAAGGGTGTATCCCAGGTAACTTACAGTTTGCTGACAGATCTGGGCTTTCTTTGCCGATGCCCAATACCCCCAGTCCCCCAGTGTGACGAGCAGGTCTCGTGTGCCTTGCAGGCAGTCCGGTTCATTGGTGGTTGCCACTAGAATATTATCTACATACTGAAGGAGAGTTAGGTTGGGGTGCTGCCTGCACAACTCATCCAGGTCTTTGTGCAGGGCCTCATCAAAGATAGTTGGAGAGTTTTTGAACCCTTGTGGCAAGCGGGTCCACGTTAGCTGCCCACTGATGCCCCTCTCTGGATCACTCCACTCGAAGGCAAATAGGGCCTGACTCTGGGGCGCCAGCGACAGGCTGAAGAAAGCGTCTTTTAAATCTAATACTGTATACCAGGTCTGGGATGGGGCCAGTGAACTTAAGAGATTATAGGGGTTTGGCACCGTGGGATGTATGTCCATCACCCATTTATTAACCTCCCGGAGGTCTTGAACTGGCCGGTAATCATTGGTGAGGGGTTTTTTACTGGTAGCAAGGGGGTGTTCCATGGGGACTGTCAGGGGGTTAGAATCCCTGCATCTAATAACCACTGAATGTGTGGCAGAATTCCTTTTCTGGCCTTGGGGGTCGTAGGGTACTGCCGTACCTGCACTGGTTCAGCTCCAGGCTTGAGTTCGACTATAACCGGGGCCCGGTGTCTTGCCAGCCCCACTCCCCTTGTTTCAGCCCAGGCTGACAGGTAGGAGTCCAGCCACCCAGAGATATCTGCTCCGGCTGGTGGCAGAGGTTGTTGATGGAGCCGATATTCATCCTCTAAGCACAGAGTGAGAACATGGACAGGATGTCCCTGTCTGTCTGTGACCTGTGGCGTTCCTTGTTTGAAAGAAATTTGTGCTCCAATTTTACTAAGGAGGTCTCTACCCAGTAAGGGGTAAGGGCAGTCTGGGATGACCATGAATGTGTGTGACACTTGACCTGCCCCTATGTCCACTGTTCTCTGGGAGATCCATGAATATCGCTTCAACCCAGCAGCACCCTGCACCCAGGACTTCTTGGAGGCTAGCTTGCCTCTGCTTTCAACTAGGACTGAGTGTTTTGCACCTGTATCTACTAAGAAGTCTATTGGTGCCCCCTCCACTTTAAGGGTTACCCAGGGCTCCTGGGGGGGGGAGGGGAATCCGTACCCTGTCCCCTCTAGTCACTGAGTTCCTCAAGTTCTAGGACGCGGGCTCGGTTGCGAGGGAGATCCTCCTTGTCCTATTTTTTTGGACATTCCCTGGCCCAATGACCAATCTCCTTGCAGTATGCACACTGGTCTCTCCGCAGCCGAGTTCGATCCCCCGGGGGGTGACTCCCTACCTTTTCCGGCCACCAGTCTCCGCAGCCTCCGCTCCTTCTCTTCAGAGCCGCTCACCACAGCAGCGAGCAGGATCTTAGTGAGGTCCTTGGTTGTTGCTGGCATGTGTCTGTCTTTCCTCTGGGCTCTCTCGGTTGTTGTATACTCGTTCAGCCACTGCCAGCAGGTCCTGCAGGGTCTTCTTTGCCAACCTGTCTATTCTCTGAAGTTTTCTTTTAATGTCTGGAGCTGACTGATTTACAAAAGCCATCATTACTGCAGCTTTACTACCCTCTGCCTCTGGATCCATGGGCGTATAAGTGTGGAACACCTCCATGATCCGCTCTAGGAAGGTGTAAGGGGATTCATCCCTCTCTTGCTGCACATTCCCTACCTTAGCCAAATTAGTCGGCTTCCTTGCTGCTTTATGGAGACCCCCCATTAGAGTCTGGCGGTAACCTCGGAGTCTCCCCTTACCTTCTGCCGTATTGAAATCCCAATCTGGCCAGGTCAGTGGGAACGCAGCTTCAATTAATACTGGATTTGGGGTAGGCTGCCTATTGTTGTCTAGGATGGACTTCTGTGCCTCTATCAAGATTCAGTCCTTCTCCTCGGTAGTGAAGAGGACCTGTAGCAGTTGCTGGCAGTCGTCCCAAGTTGGCTGATGAGTGAAAAAGACAGAATCTGATAAGTCAGTAAGGGCGGGGGGGGGGACGGTTTCTGAGAACTTAGGGTTCTGCATTTTCCAGTTGTACAGGTCACTCGTGGTGAAGGGCCAATAGTATAAAGTTCCCTCCTCAGGAGGGAGCGGTGGGGCTGTAGAATCGGCAACAGCCCACGTGTCCAGGCACGTTCAGTAGGGCCCTCCTGCAGGTATGTGGTGGGCTGCTGGCAGGTGGTGCTGCTGCTGCTTCAGCCTCTCCCAGTACCTGCTGAGCGTTATGGTGCACCTGAATTAAAGGGAAGTAGGGTGAGAGAAAAAGTTCTTCCGGGCTCGCCTCACTCAGCAACACAGGATACAGGGGTGCGGAGACGGGGGTCTAGCCTCTTTGGGTTTAGGCTTTTCCCGCAGGGCAAACACTGTACTGGCCTCGTTTCCTTCCACCCGGGGTGGTAAGATACTTTTCAGCCAGGGAGGAGGGTTCTTGACCAGGTCCTGCCAGGTGGTGATGTATGGGACCTGATCGGGATGGTCTGTCTTAGGCCTGTAGACAATATCCTTAACCTGGAGGATAAAAGGAAGGTGGAAAGTTCCTTCAGGCGCCATCCGGCATGGAAAGTCAGCCATTCGCTCCTGCAAAAAGTTTCAAGTTTATTTTTCTTTACCACTAGACCCAGGTTCTGGGCACGGGCCGGAAGTCCTGGAAGTGGTCAAGGATAAGTCTGTCCCATCATCTGAGTCGCCCACCCAACACACAGCACAACACAGACTATACAAAGACAAAGGCAGACACTGCCCCGGCTGAATTGAAGCAAAACTGAAAGTAATTGGATGGCCTGACGCTCGTCCATGGGCGTAGCCCGCCCTTACTCAAAAGTCCTAGGGGGACCGATTCCACGTGATCCCTATAGGAGGCTGGGGGGTTCCACATCCCAGATCCTACTCAAAAGTCCTAAGGGGATTGAGGCTGGGGATTCCACATCCCAGCCTTCCCCCAAGGAGGTGGGAACATCTTCCACTGCCTCTGGTTGGTGACCCTCTGGTGTGTCCACCCAGGCCGTCTTCCGACCACAACCCCAAACCTGCACAGTACAGAAAGGATTCACAGAGACAAACAAAGAACCGTACACTGACCGGCCCTCTGGGTGAAGTCTCTAGGGGTCTTGGGGAATCCCCGCCAATGCACCAAATGTTACACCCAAGAATCAAAATCCCCAGTGACCATACGAGAGAGCCAGACACTCATGCAAATCACAAGAGGACATTTTATTCAGGCTTGAGCCAGGGCTGCTGGCGTTCCCAGACACAACTGGGGCCGAGAGCCCCGTGCTCGTGGCCTGCGGGGTTTTTTATGCAGTGGTTATGGGGTGAGGGGTGTGGGAAACAAAGCGCGGCCTTAGGGTTGGTTATCCCTTAAGGCTGATAGGGTCCCGCCAATCTCAAAGGCCGGGAGGCGGGGGTGGGTTCTGACACACTCCGGGAGATAGGGACACATCCCGGGAGATAGGGACGCATCCCGGGAGATAGGGAGGGGTGTAGTTTACTAAGAAACGAAACAAAGGATTTTCAGGTTGCTTTTAAAATGGAGGACAAAAACTTGAAATGATGAAAAGCCCAAAATGGCATCCCTGGGTCCTTCAACACCAATTGTTATTTTCTTTGGAAGCTCACTTTTCCTTTAACTACTTTCCTCCTTTGCCTTCCCCAAAGAGGCTGATGGTATTTTCTTTCCCTGTTCTTACAAGTGACAATATTGTGAAAGGTCATCTTGCTTGACCTTTTTAGATTTTTGTTACTGCCTGAAACTGACCTTGTTTAAATGACCTACGTGAATTTTTGCCCTTGTCTGTCTCTCCATTGCCAGTGCTGAATCTTCTTGCCTGCCTGTGTCTAGGAATTTAACTTTGGGAAGGGAGAGAGTGAATATGAATAAGTGAGAGCTAAGGTGGTGCATGATGGCACTTTGGATATTTCACAGTACACTAGAATTTACTGCTCCAAAATGGTTTCATAGGCTGTGGGAGCTCAAGTGCCCATTCATCAAGATTTAGAAGGCTTTTTCTTTTTTTTTGGAATTGCTGTTAAGACAGTTATCATCACTGACTTTAGGATGTGATGAGTTTTAGAATAAAAATTCGAGAAATTTCTTCATCTTTTAATACCAGTGATCTACTCCAGTCACCTTGCTTTAAACAAAATATTAGAACAGATACTGATGAGGAAACTGAGACTTACCTGTGTCAGGTTACTTGCTCAAGATACTTCAGTTAAAGGACCAGGTTTCAAGAGCTTGTGGGAGTGTGATTCTCTAGGTACCAGAGTGGTTGTATTAATATGAATATACAATTTTATTAGTGAGATTTTCATTGTGAGGAGATAGATGTATTAGGACCAAACAGAAATGAAGACATGACTTACTAAAATGAACTTTTAAAGAAGTTATTTCCGCTCAGCTTTTTGGGAGGCAAAAGTTTTTCTTCCATGTGATTGTGTATAGCAAGTAAACCTGCAGCTTCATAAAACAGTGTCTGAATTAACTGCCATGCTCTATGTAGATCAGTATTTTCCTTCATTTATTTTAATCTAAAATTACTGGAAATGAAAACTAATGTTTATTTGGGATAGTCACATAAAGAAAAAAATAGTACTTAATGCTAATGATGTGCCAGGCACTGAGCTTTTTATGCCTTGTCTCATTTAATCCTCTCACCAAAACTGTGAGGTAGGTATCACCATTTTATAACTGAGGAAACTTAAAGATGAATGTAAAGCCATCGCAAGCCAGGGCTTGGTATAGATCTCTGGCACTGGTTCGTCTTCCTGCTGATACTGCTGTACTTCTCCCTCTTCCCCCTTAACACTCTTTCTTGGTGTTGTGACTTGGGCCTTTAATGTTGATTTAATGATATAGGGAGACACAATTGGTGCCCCAAATTTATAACCACTACACTAGTGCCTGATCATGTTGACATAATAGAGCTAATTGGCAAGATCTTTCTTAGTATTTGTGATTCTCTTTTGTTTATGGGTAAACATAAACAAAAGTCTGCATCAGGATACTCTTATGTTTATGTTTATGGGTAAACATAAACAAAATAAAAAAATAAAATTTTAGTATTAAATTAGTATTTAATTTATTATTAAATTATTATTTAATAATAAAGTATTATTACAAATACTTAGTATTTGTGATTCTCTTTTGTTTATGGGTAAACATAAACAAAAGTCTACATCAGGATACTCTTATATTTATTTATTTATTTATTTTTTATTAAACCATAGCTGTGTACATTAGTATGATCGTGGGGCACCATACACTTGGTTCATAGATCGTTTGACACATTTTCATCACATTAGTTAACATAGCTTTTGTAGCATTTTCTTAGTTATTTTGCTAAGACCTTTACATTCCACATTTACTAGGATTCACATATACCCTTGTAAGATGCACCGCAGGTGTAATCCCATTAGTCCCCCTCCTTCCCCCTCCCTCCCCTCCCTTTCCCCCTTCTCCCTATTCTTAGGTTGTAACTGGGTTATAGCTTTCATGTGAAGGTCCTACATTAGTTTCATAATAAGGGTGAGTACATTGGGTACTTTTTCTTCCATTCTTGAGACACTTTACTAAGAAGAATATGTTCCAGCTCCATCCATGTAAACATGAAAGAGGTAAAGTCTCCATCTTTCTTTAAGGCTGCATAATATTCCATGGTGTACATATACCACAATTTATTGATCCATTCGTGGATGGATGGGCACTTGGGCTTTTTCCATGACTTAGCAATTATGAATAGGGCTGCAATAAATATTCTGATACAAATATCTTTGTTATGGTGTGATTTTTGGTCTTCTGGGTATATTCCCAGTAGGGGGATTACAGGATTGAATGGCAGATCTATTGCAAATTAATACATTCCTTTTGGAAAGAGATATGGAGAACTCTTATGTTTATGTTTATGGGTAAACATAAATAAATAAAATAAAAACAAAATAAAAAAAGTTTATGATACTCTTACGTTTATGTTTATGGGTAAACATAAACAAAAGTCTATATCAGGATACTCTTCATGCTGGTCAAAAGTCCAGTATTAAGGCACTTCACTATTTTGGAACAGTTAGTCACTTATACAATCTGTAGTCAAGAAGAGAAGCAGGGCAGTGCCTGTGGCTCAGTGAATAGGGCACCGGCCCCATATACCCAGGGTGGAGGGTTCGAACCCGGCCTGGCCAAATTGCAATAAAAGATAGCCAGGCATTGTGGCGGGCACCTGTCCCAGCTACTTAGGAGGCTGAGGCAAGAGAATCGCCTAAGCCCAAGAGCTGGAGGTTGCTGTGAGCTGTGATGCCACAGCACTTTACCGAGGGCATTTTTTTTTTTAAATCTCTCAGTACACTTGAATCGATGGTTGAACTTCCATGGCACCCTGAAATTATATTAATAAAAAAAGAGTAAAAGAAAAAGAATATGCTTACTGTGCTTTGAACTTCTTTCAAAAGTAATTTAATTAATGATTTTTAAAAATTTTCATGGCATACTTAAGATCCTGTCATGGCACATAAGTGTGCTAACCTGGTTGAAAATCACTGGTATAAGATGACAGAATGGCATAGGCCTGTATTCCTTGCGACTCCAGAAGCTGAGGGGGAGGATAGAATCCAGCTGGGACACCATGGTGAAGCCCTTGACTCAAAATAAATAAATAAAATAAATAAACAAACAGTGTATAGCAGGACTGCAGTGTGCAAAGGACACAGATGGTTTCTAGTATTGTTCAAGGCTTTTTAACATTTTGTAAAGCCAGGCTTTCATGAATAATTTTTTTAGTTACAAGGCAAAGACTAGTGGATCAAAACTGATTGCCAGTCTATTAGAACCTCTTAGATGATTGTGTTGGACAATTAATTTTATGAACTCATCCCAGAAAGGTGCACATCCATTGCTGAATATGGTTGTGGTCACCTCTGAGATGCTCCCCTTGGGAAGCTATGCACTGTGGCCAGTGCCTAGTTCATCCTTTAAAGCAATTCTGGAACTTATTTTCTGGAATGGCCATAAGAGCTTTCATCACATGGGTCTGACAATTGAGTTCACAAACTCATCCTAGTAAAAGGGCTTTGACGGGTGGAAGGGCGCTGGCCTCAGGGCATAGCTTCCCAGGTGGAGTACCTCGAAGGTTGCCGGAGTGATATTCAGCAATGAAGTATGTACCACTTTTTCTAGAATGAGTTCATGAACTTAGTTTTCTGACCTTGTATGTCAAATTAGCATCTAGAAAAATGTTAAAGGTCTTACAAGGCCAAAATTCCCTCTAGATCAGCGGTTACCCCTTTGTAACAATGAAAATACATCACGGCATTGGGAAGGTTGAGAACCACTGCTCTATTTAGTAGTTATTAGAATATTATGATACATTTTAAGTGAGGGGAATGCAAATAGATTCTGGAAAATCTGGTAAAAGATGAGAAAGAAATGAAAAGATTTACACAGGGCTTGGCACCCATAGCACAGTGGTTATGCCACCAGCCACATACACTGAGGCTGGCTGGTTTGAACCTGGCCCAGGCCAGCTGAACAACAATGACAACTGCAACAAAAAAGTAGCCAGGCCTTGTGGTGGACACCTATAGTCCCAGCTACTTGGGAGGCTGTGGCAAGAGTTTGAGGTTGCTGTGAGCTGTGACGCTACAGCATTTTACTGAGGGTGACATAGTGAGACTCAAAAAAAGAAAGAAAGAAAGAAAAGATTTACATTTGCATAAATCTTTATTAAGGTACCAAAACTACAAACCAGATCATTGTTGCTTATCTCATGCTAAGGGAACAGCTTTAGGATTCATGGCCTCCCTCACCTTACCTTTTCAATCTTGGTGAGATATTACTACACAAATATTATACCTTGCATGTTAGTGGACGGACTTTAAAGATATTTGCAAAAATATAAGACAGTTGGCGGCGCCTGTGGCTCAGCAGGTAGGGCGCCGGCCCCATATGCCGAGGGTGGCGGGTTCAAACCCAGCCCCGGCCAAACTGCAACAAAAAAATAGCTGGGCATTGTGGCGGGCACCTGTGGTCCCAGCTGCTCGGGAGGCTGAGGCAGGAGAATCGCCTAAGCCCAAGAGTTGGAGGTTGCTGTGAGCTGTGTGATGCCATGGAACTCTACCGAGGGAGATAAGGTGAGACTCTGTCTCTACAGAAAAAAAAAAAATATATGTATATATAAGACAGTATCACTCTTTTCACTAGGTTTTGCTTTGTTTCTTAAAATGTCACTTTTAACATATGATGGGTTTATTATTTTTGAATCCATAAATATTGAAAAATTTCTCAGTTGCGGCTTGATTTTGATTGATTGTTAATAGTTATAAACCACAAAACAAAAGCTTTCAGGTAACTGGTTAACATTTTTTTTTTTTTTTTTTTTTTAAAGATCACTCTGAATTAAATGCAGAGAAAGGATTGGAGGAGGTTATGAGTGGTTGCTGGGAATTTATTTTTTTCTCATTTTAACATTTTTTAAAAATTTCAGAATGTTATAGGGATGAATATATTTTGGTCCCGTAATTTGCTTTTGTACATTTTAAGTCAATGTTATAAGTGTGCCCTTCACCTAAAGTTTGTGCATGGTAACGGTTAGGTGTGAATTAACCAAATACGTCCTCCTCCTCCTCCCACCTCCTTGATTCATATTGAGTATCACTTCTGTATGTGCACATGAGCGTTGATCAACTAGTGTAGTATTGAGGGTATTGAGTATGTAGTAGTATTCAGTACATGTGTTTTCTATTCTACAATACCTCATTTAAAAGAATGGGCCCCAGTTCCATCCAGGCTGTTACACAAGTTACAAGATCATCTTTTTTTTTAATGGCTGAGTAGTACTCCATGGTATACATATACTACATTTTATTAACCTCCTCATGTATTGATGGGAACTTGTGTTGTTTCCACATTTTTGTGATTTGTTAGCTCGTAGGAGTCTGAGAAGTAGTGTTTGAGATTTGCTGGTTTAGTGTATTAAGGAGAGTTTGGGAACAGAAAGTATATGTGAGGAGGTTAACTTGGGAAGGATATAATATCTGAGATATAAACTCAGGGCTCCTAGGTCCAGCAACATAATATTATGAGAATCAGCCTGAGATCTTGGTCTTGTCAGTGGTACAGATTCTAGAGAATGAGTCGGGAGTAGAATAGACTTTAGCTTTGGAGCTAGATTGCTCCAGTTTCAAATCACAGCTCTACAGCTTACTAAGTATGTGTGACCTTGGACAAATTATTTAAACTTTGCCTCTCAATTTCCTCATCTAGAAAATGAAGGGACCTCATGAGTTGCTGTGAGAATTAAATTCAGATAATACAGGTAAATTATTGCATAGTAGTTGAAAAAGCACAAACTTGGATCAGACTTGAGTTAAAACAACAGTTGTGACATATAGTATCTCTGTGACCTCAGGCAAGTTACTTACTCTCTAGACCATCCTTTCTTTATATAAGGAGGATAGTCATATCTGCTTACCTGAGTATTGAGGGTTAAGTGAGATAATGCATGTAAAGTGTCTGACAGGGCTGACAAGTAGTGTGAGTGCTCACAAAATGTTGGCTGTTGTATGCCTGGTGCATGCATGGCAAATAGCTGCTCAGCACATTTTTTCCATTGCTCCATCTGTTTGATGTTTGCTCTTATTTTATAATCACGGGTCATTAAGATGAAGTTTATACAGTTTAAACTTTTTGTCTCCTTGCTTTTTTTTTTTTTTTTTGCAGTTTTTGACTAGGGCCGGGTTTGAACCTGCCACCTCTGGCATATGGGGCCAGTGCCTTATTCCTTTGAGCCACAGGCGCTGCCCTTTTTTTTTTTTTTTTTTCAGTTTTTGGCCAGGGCCAGGTTTGAACCCACCACCTCCGGTATATGGGGCCAACGCCCTACTCCTTGAGCCACAGACACCACCCCGTCCCCTGGCTTCTTATCCCAGGCTATCCTAGAAACCAATATTCTGTCTTCCCTTGGGTACTAAGGTCCTTTCTTGTCTGTTGTCTCTAGATTTTTCTTTTAAGATTAGAAGCCTGGATATTCATTTTTCTTGCTCTGGTGAGATAGACACTGCTTCTGTTGCTTCTTTTACAGTGTTTTCCTTTTTATTTTCACAGCTTCTCTTCTATAAGCATCCACTGAATACTTACTATTTATCAGGCTCTGAGATTTGAAAGTTTAAGTGCAAGAACCTGGTATTATGGGTGGCAAGTGAAATAAAAAATATATGAAGGCAAAATTAATTAATAAAGCAATTGATATTTTTGAAGCTTCAGAATATCTCATAAACTTTTGTGTTTTGAGGAGGGAAAGGGAAAAGGATTGTAAAGGCCCTTTTGAAGTTGAACATCTGAGTTGGCATTTGAAGGGTGACAAGGGGCCTTTTGATGTCTGGTGCATTTCAAGCAGAAGCAACAGCATGTGCTCAGGCACAGAAGTTTGTGAGTGGTAAGTGGGAATTATGGAGATACTGGAGAGGCACGCAGGGACAGGTCATAAGCCCCCCTTATTTGTTTTGTAGATGTGTTGGGGTCCTGCCCCAGGGGCAGGATCTGCTAAGATCTGTGGAACTGGTACGACCGACTGAAGAAATATAAAGTTAGGAACAACAATAAAGAAAGAGACATGAGACACGGAATAGAATTTTCAAAGGTGGGAGCTCAGGGGACCATCGCCCATTTGTGGGCTCCTGCCCCCAGTCTCTGTTCCACTCAGATTTTATTCAAATCTCTTTGCCCAGGGGGTAAGCTGAGGGAGGGAACAAAGACACCAGCAGTTTCTCTGAGTGAGCATATCAGTTCCTATTGTTATGATTATTAACTTTAAGGATTTGAGCAGTTTTGTGGAATCTGAAACTTGAGCCTTGTGTGGGGGAAGCCTTTTCTCTGAAGTCACACACACAGGTTCCTAGGGAGGTGTTAAACTCCACTAGTTCACTGTGGAGTAAAACGCCACTGGTGTTACTCTCCTCTGAGCAATTGGTGGGAGAGAGGCATTTTCCTCTCATCACCACCTCAGAGGATTTTCCTCTGCAATAAGGGATGTAAGCCCTCCCGCCCATATCTCAGGGCTCCAGCTGTTCCCTTGGTCTCTGCCCTAGTCAAACGCAAATCTCCACGATGGGTATCTGCTTATCTGTTAATGGGCAGGAAACAACCTAGAAGATGTATCTTTTCTAGGACTTGCCACAGTCTCTTCTATGGCCATTATTTTCCTCAGAGTGTTCACAAACTCAGCATGGGTATTTGTGTAAGCTGAATCCCCAATAGGCCAGAATTTCAGAAAAGGTGGGGAACTTGTTCAGATAAGAAATTTAGCAATGGCTGGATTAAAGGTAAACTAACTGACTTTTCTTTGTTCTAACTCCTTCAACTTTTTAATTTTCCCTTTTTCTGGGGGTGCCCTCTGTGGCCAAGAATGGGGTCTTTGGTCCCCATTCTGCCTGCATAAATGAGCCTGGGTTTCCTGTTTCCTTAGTTCAACACATATTTGAGCCTCTTTTGTATCAAGTTCAGTGCCAGATTCCAAGGGTACTAAGATGAATAACATGTAGTTTTAGGACCATGAAGTAAGTCCTTGTGTTTTGAGGACAGTATTTAGGATGGGTCAGAGAGGTGGAGAGTAGTAGAAGAAAGAACCTGGATCTGAGACTGTTGGAATAGCTCAGATAAGAGCTGAGGGAATTAAGGTGAGGAGGATGAGAGGAAGATTTAGGAGGTAAAATGGGCTGCTATTAGATGGAGAAGAGTCAAAGAAATACTCACACTTTTGTGTTGGGAAACTGGGTAGGGATCATGAGAGGGAGGGCTGGTTTGAAACAGAAGATGCTAATTTCATTTTTAATAAGATCTTTTTGATACCATCCTGCCTCCTGGCTTCTTCTCCCTCTTTCTTTGTTTCTTTTGGTTTTTTGGAGATAGGGTCTGGCCATGTTGCTCAGGCAGGCCTTGAACTCCTGGGCTCGATCAATCCTCGTGCCTCAGTCTCCTTGGTGGCAGAGAGTATAGGCACTCACCAGGGTGCCTAGCTCATTAGCTGCTTTTTATTCTGTCTTCTATGCAATTCAAATACATTGTTCTGAGAGATTATCATGAGTGTAAGATACCTGCCATAGTATTATCAGCTGTTTTATAAAGCAGTAGTCTCCAGCTTGGACTTAATTTTTGCTTTGTGGACAAGAGTAGTTCTCTTTTGCAGAGATTTTGTTGTTGTTTCCCACAAGGGCATTAGTGATACTCATTTGCCCCTTAGGATGTCTCCCTAATGAGGTTTATCATCTGTACACTCCTTTTGGAGACTGGGTCTTGCTATTTTTCCTAGGCTGGAGTGCAGTATTTATAGGTGTGATCATAGTGCTATAGCCTCACACTCCTGGGTTCAAGCAATCCTTCTGCCTCAGCTTCCTGAATGCCTGTGACAACAGGTGCCTGCCACTATGCCTGACTTGAATTTGTGAACTTTTAACTGTCTGATATGTGGTGGGAACTTGGCTAGAAAGAGAAGAAAACAAATGCAATGACACTGAGGAGGCCCCATGAGTAAATGGGGATGATTTGGGTTTACCGTGAGAGTAGAAGCACCTTCACTGGACTGAGGCTACGAAACAGGCTTAGGACTGTCCGAGGGAGCCATCTGTCAGCTAATTCTGTTTACACTAGCATCACATCATATTTTAATTTCATGAACTTGGCAAAATAGGTGAATATTTCTTTTCTTTTTTTCATTTCTTTTTTTTTTTTGAGAGACAGAATCTTGTTCTGTTGCCCAGGCTGGGAAGCCTGATGTGGCACATCGTACAGTGGCACAACCATAGCTCACTGTGGCTTCAAATTCCTGGGCTCAAGCAGTTCTCCCATCTCAGCCTACCCAATAGCTGGGACTATAGGCATATGATACCACCCCTGGCTAATTAAAAAAAAAAATTTTTTTTTAGAGATGAGTTATCTCCGTGTTGCCCAGGCTATTCTTGTACTGAAGGCTTTAAGCAGTCCTTCCACTTAGCCTCCCCAAATGCTGGGATTACAGGCATGAGCCACCATGCCTGGCTCAGGAGGTGAATATTTTAAGGAGTGGTAGACTTGCCAAACCAGCCATAGTTTTACTTTAAAATTCTAGAATATTTACATTAATTATTGTGTTTATTGTCATTTCAGATGTCTTACAGGTTTTGGTAGAGATAGGTTATAGGAAATTAGTGGGGTTTGTTACCTAAAACTTCTTAACATATCTGTGAGTGAATTGTCATTTGGATTATATTCAAAGAGGGAGTAGTTTGAAAGGGGGCAGCTTTTGTGTAGTGGGTTCGATTTTTTTAATATTGGAAAATAGGAAGGTTACTTTTTTTTTTTTTTTTTGAGACAGAGTCTCACTCTATCACCCTGGGTAGAGTGCTGTGGTGTCATAATTTACAGCAATTTCAAATTCATGAGCTCAAGTGATCCTCTTGCCTCATCCTCCTGAGCAGTTGGGACTCTGTGTGTGCATCACCACACCCAACTAGTTTTTCTATTTTTAGTAGAGATGGGGTCTTGCTCTTGCTCGGGCTGGTCTTGAACTCCTGAGCTCAGGCGATCCTCCTCCCTTGGCCTCCCAGAGGGCTAGGATTATAGGTGTGAGCCACCTCACCAAGATGGAAGGTTACTTTTTGATGTATGTTTGTAATTTGATTACCTTTCTTTGACTATATCCTTTTCCATTTTTTAATGGAAAAAATTTCACCATTTTCCTTTCCACTAAAAGCATGACTTATAACTCATTTCTGTCAATCTATTTTGAAACTTACAAACTTCTTTTCTCACACTAAGGCATGAAAATAACAAGCATTAATAAAGACTCAGGATTATTCGAAACATGAATTATATTGTCTTTTAGTTTACTCCTGAAAGCTGTGGATTTCAGAAAAGTCTGTAGAGCATTCAGCAAAACTCTTCATTATTGTTTTGGCTAATCTTGCTTTATGGAAGGTACTGATGGTTCTAGTGTTCTGAGAAAACTGCTTGTGAGCAGAATCACCGTTGGGGGTGGGATGGGGAAGAGAGGGATAACATTTGAATTTAACCCTTGAAGTATGGCTAGGATTTCTGTGGGAAAAATGGTGTGACTAATGGCTTGGAGATAGGCCGTGTGGAGCATATGTGAAGGATGGCAGTTCATCTGCCAGCTGCATCAAAAGGTATAGAGAAAGAAGTAGTGGGACAAGAGTCTGGAAAGGCAGGACATGTTGAGCTCTCAACAATGGAGTTTGAATTTATTTTCTAAGCAGTAGAGATCTTAAGGGTAGGAGAGAGGAACACAGAATCACCATTTTAAAGCTGAAATAGGACCTGAAATCATTCCAGTTAAACTTTGCAATTTTATAGTCACAAGTCTGCTCTAATAAAGGATGGATCTTTTTACTGATTTTTTCAGTTGAAGTAGAACTTGGCTTTAGGAAGAATAATTTGAGGGTAGTGTATAGGTTAGTTGTCATCTTAAAATCATGAGTGCAGATAAGAAGAGTCCATTGTCATGGCTGAGAAAATGGGAAATAAAGTCCTAAATTAAAGTGGTGGCAGCAAAAATAAGAAAGGAATGTATGATTGTGTGGTTGTCAGGTTTTTGTTTGGTCCCCAGTAGCTTAAACTGTAAGATCATGTGTTTCTTATTAATTCTTTTTTTTTTTTGTAGACAGAGTCTCACCTTATCACCCTTGGTAGAGTGCCATGGCATCACACAGCTCACAGCAACCTCCAAGTCTTGGGCTTAGGCGATTCTCTTGCCTCAGCCTCTCGAGTAGCTGAGACTATAGGCGCCCACCACAATGCCCGGCTATTTTTTGTTGTAGTTTGGCTGGGGCCGGGTTTGAACCAGCCACCCTTGGTATATGGGACTGGCACCCCACCCACTGAGTCACAGGCGCCGCCCTCTTATTAATTCTTTATTCCTAGCTTGACACATAGAGGGTGCTCCGTAAATATTTGCTGAGCGAATGATCCTCTAAAAAAGGCTGCCTTGAAGTATGGTTCTGCTTATTGAATTGCTTTTAGATTTTTCTTCTATGAAAACCTGATTTGGGTGCTGAGGGAAAGGCAGAGGGGTCTGTTAGTGAAATATGCTGGGCATTACATTACACAATACCCAGAGACACAAACTGTGCAAGAGTGACTGGGCCACAGGGACACGTGCTGTCAGAGCAGGGAGCATGGAACTTGTGCCTTCCTTGGAAAGGGTTTAGAGAGGCTGTAACTTGTCGTTTGAGCTCCTTGAAGGGGGACTAGGAGTGTAGGTGAAAGTTATCTTTGGTAAAAGGATGAGCATGTGTTGAAAGACTGTGTCTTAGAAGAAGATTGGTCTCAGTAATTTAGGGCTTTCTAGTTGGCATGTGTAGAAGTGGCTGAAGATGAGTAAGAAAATAGCCAAGTCCAGGCTGTGAAGGACTTCCAGGTTCGGATTTTCTGTAGGCGGCAAGCAGGAGCCATCTTCAGCATCCGAAGCTGATCAGTGGCTCTGCAGAGGGGCTATGGATAGTTGATGCTGGGAGATGAGGAGGGTCTATGTTACCTTCAGTAGCAGTGAAAATGGAGGAGATGGGTTAAGAGACCCTGAGGAGGTAAAAATCATCAAATTTAGTGAAAAATTGGGTAAGATTTAGTGAGCAATTGTATTGGAAGGAATAAATTGGCACTGAGGTCAGTGTCACTCCCCTGTCAGATATGCCCTAACTGTCGCTCTGAGAGGAGCCTGATCAGTGTAAGAAAGTGGCCTTTCCACATGTGAGTTTGTTTCTCCTTCCTTCTCTCCCTTCCTTTCCTTTGCCCCTCTGCTTTTTTCTCCTTTATGCTTGGAAAGGAGGAAATAAGGAGCATGTAAAAGGAAAGAGATGTCAGATTCAGCACTTCATATCATGTCACGTGAGATTAGCTATAACTCAATGTCATTTCCCATGAAGATAATCTGGGCAAGAGACTTAACAGAATCTTTTCTCATGAGGACAGACAAATGGCCAACAAACTCATGAAAAAAAGCTCATTGTCCCTAATCATCAGAGAAATACAAATCAGAACTGCTCCGAAATACTACCTAACCCAGTGAGAATGGTCCACATCACAAAGTCCCAAAGCAATAGATGCTGGAATAGGTGCCGAAAGAAGGGGACACTGATGCACCCTTGGCGGGATTGCAAACTAATACAGCCTTTATGCAAAGAAGTGTGGAGAGTTCTCAAAGAACTAAAGGTAGACCTTCCACTTGATCCCCCAATGCCATTACGAAGCGTCTACCCAAAAGAAAAAAGTCATTTTACCATAAGGACATTTGCACTTGAATGATTATAGCAGCCCAATTTATAATTACAAAGATGTGGCAGTAACCCACATGCCCTTCAACATATGAACGGACTAATAAACTGTGGTGTATGTATACGATGTAATACTATTCAGCCATAAAAGAAGGAGCTTTTGTATCTTTTGTAACAACCTGGATGGATTTGGGGAATGTTCTAAGTATCACAGAAATGAAAAAGTGGGCATCCCACGTACTCAATACTAAGTTGAAACTTGTAGATTAACAATGACATGCACACATTAGAGAAAAACAAAACTTAAAAGGGGGTGAGGGGATTTGGTGAGTTCCCACCTAACAGGCGGCACACTTCCTGGGTGAAGGTCACCATGACAACTTGGACTTTACCTTACAAACACAAACAATGTAATGTAATTGTATGTGCCCTCTTATTAATCCAGAATAAAAAATTTTTTTGAGACAGAGTCTCACTTTGTTGCTCTGGGAGAGTGCTGTGGCATTTACAGCAAGCTAAAACTTTTGTGTTGAAGTGATTCTCTTCCTCAGCCTCCCGAGTAGCTGGGACTAGAGGTGGCCACCTGGCTATTGTTAGAGAACGGGGGTCTTGCTCTTGCTTAGGCTGGTCTTGAACATGTGAGCTCAAGCAATCTGCCTGCCTTGGCATCCTAGAGTGCTGGAATTATAGGCGTGAGCCACCGTGCCCGGCCCAAAATAAATTTAAAAAATGAAAAAAATAAGTTGTTTAGCTTCAGAGAACTTTTGAACAAACAAAAACAATCACATTTTTGTACATGGCCAAAATAACATTATTGCGTTATTCATTAATATTGCAACTATGAAGTAGTTATAATGACCCATTTATGTATGAACCAGAATTTGACCTTCTGAGTTTGTTTTTCATCACTCAGCATAATAATGCCTTTGAGATTTATTCAAGGACTTGCATGTGTCAGTCCTTTTCATGGATGCCTTATATTCCATGATACTGATATACCATAGTTTAACTGTTCACTTATTCTAGAGCACTTTGGTTGTTTCCAGTTTTTGACTATTACAAATAAGGCTGCCGTGAACAAAAATGTATAGATTTTTGTGTGGACTAAGTTTTCATTTTGGTGGGATAGGTGCCTAGGAGTGCCATCACTGGGGACAACCCCACTTGGACATGCTGTATAATTCTGCTTATCAATTGCTAACTTCGACTTGAAATGCTTTGTTAAGGATTAGTACCTCTGTGCTAGGGAGGGTTATTGGCCTATAGTTTCCTGGTTTTTGTATACTGTCTTTATTTATTTTTGATCTCAGAGTAGTGCTAGCTTTATAAAATGAATTTATAATTTGTAGGGACAGAGTCTCTCTGCATTGCCCAGCCTATTCTCTACCTCCCGGCCTTAAGTGATCCTCCTTGATGTACCCAAAGTTCCAGGTGTGATCCAACATGCTCAACCTAAAAGTCCTGAGTTCACCACTATGCATCCATGTAACAAAGCAACCACTTGTACCCCAAAACATTTTGAAATAAAATAATGTTAATAATAATAGATTTATTTGTGTTAGTGAATTAAATGTATTTACCTATATAATACAAATTATTATATTTAGCACTTAGTTCCATCTCCATCTAGAATTCATTTTTGAGGATGTTAAGAGGCAGGAATTTAGTTTTATGTTTTTCCAGAGAAATAGAAAATTATCTCATCACTATCCTATTTCTTAACCCACTGCTTTAAAATGTCATTTTTTCTGAGGGTGGACAAGAGTCTTGAAGAGAAACTTCTCTGAAGCAGACAGGTGCACAGCCTACAGACACATGAAAAAATGCTCATCATCCTTAATCATCAGAGAAATGCAAATCAAAACCACTTTGAGATATCATCTAACTCCAGTAAGATTAGCCCCCATCACAAAATCCCCAAACCAGAGATGTTGGCATGGATGTGGAGAAAAGGGAACACTTCTACACTGCTGGTGGGAATGCAAACTAATATGTTCCTTTTGGAAAGATGTTTGGAGAACACTTAGAGATCTAAAAATAGACCTTCCATTTGATCCTATAATTCCTCTACTAGGTGACCAAAAATATATATCCAGAAGACCAAAAATCACATTATAACAAAGATATTTGTACCAGAATGTTTATTGCAGCCCAATTCATAATTGCTAAGTCATAGAAGAAGCCCAAGTGCCCATCGACCCATAAATGGATTAATAAATTGTGGTATATGTACACCATGGAATATTATGCAGCCTTAAAGAAAGATGGAGACTTCACCTCTTTCATGTTTACATGGATGGAGCTGGAACATACTCTTCTTAGCGAAGTATCTCAAGAATGGAAGAAAAAGTATCCAATATACTCAGTCTTACTATGAAATCAATTTATAGCTTTCTTACGAAAGCTATAACCCAATTATAGCCCAAGAAGAAGGGGAAAAGAGAGAGGAAGGGGAGGGGAGGGAAGGGGGGAGGACGGACGATTCTCCCTTAGTTCTTGTAGACACAGTAAAGCTGTACCTTTGACATCCTCATCTGGCATCTAGTAATGGCTCTCAACTATCGTATTCGTCTGATGGGCTTTTCAGTTGATTTCCTTGGATTTTCTATGTGTATAGAACTATATTAATAACAAATGAAAAATAATGAATCTATCATTAACTTTCTAATATTTATTTATTTATGTATTATTATTATTTTTTTTAGAGACAGAGACTCACTTTGTTGCCTTTGTTAGAGTGCCATTGTGTCACAGCTCACAGCAACCTCCCGCTTTTGGGCTTAGGTGATTCTTTTGCCTCAGCCTCCTGAGTAGCTGGGACCACAGGTGCCCACCACAATGTCTGGCTATTTTTTGTTGCAGTTTGGCCGGGGTTGGGTTTGAACCCACCACCCTTGGTATATGGGGCTGGCTCCCTACTCACTGAGCCACAGGCCCCACCCAACTTTCTAATATTTATACTTATAATTTTTCTTAAGTGCCTGGGCCACAAGTAAAATGTTGAACAGTAGCACAGAAAGCAGGTGTCCTTGTCTTCTTCCCGATTTTAAAGTAAATACTTTTGTTTCAAAATTGGTATCCTATTCTTACCAGGATAACAAAGGTCAGTGCTTATTTTTTAAAGTGTGAATGTTTTTGGATTTTGGTAAGTATTTTCCTCAAATAATCAAATGGTCTTCTGCTTTTCCAGACTATTTATTTGTAGAGTTACCTTCACACATTTCCTAATGTTAACTGGATTGAACTCTCTGTAGTCCTTTTATTCAGGGATGGATTTATTTTGCAAATATTTTGTTTAGGATTTTTGTGTTTACGTCTCAAAGTGACATTGACCTGCATTTTTTTCCTTTTCTTGCCCCTCTCTTGCCCTCTTGGGTGGTTTTAATGTAGTTTCAGAAGTAAGTTAGGGAATCTTCCCTCTTTTTCTGTTATCTGAAAGATTTTATTGAGATGATAATCATTTGTTTCTAATAAAGTTGATAGATCTCTTCTTTGGATCCAGTGTTTCTTTGTGGGCAGATCTTAAACTACTCAACATTGAAACATAGTTACATGGTATTTCTTACTGGAAGGGAAAATTATGAGCTTTTCTTCAAGCTGAAATAAAACAAAAATTCTGCACTTGGGGTTTACAAGGGATACTGAGAACATATAGCCAGTAGACTGTAACCTTGTCATTATTATACAACTCAGCGATAAATTTTGTGGATTTTCTTCCAAAATGATCTGTTATAAATGTCAAGGGCACAGTATAAAATACATTTCTTTTCTTTCTTTTTTTTTTTTTTTGGTAGAGACAGAGTCTTGCTTTATCGCCCTCTGTAGAGTGCCATAGCGTCACACAGCTCATGGCAACCTCCAGCTCCTGGGCTTAGGAGATTCTCTTGCTTCAGCTTCCCTGGGACTACAGGCGCCCACCCACAACGCCTGGCTATTTTTTTGTTGTAGTTCTGCCAGGGCTGGGTTTGAACCTGCCACCCTCAGTATATGGGGCTGGTGTGCTACTCACTGAGCCACAGGCGCCACCCTAAAATATGTGTCTTGAAGGTATCGCTCCTGAACCCTAAATTAAAATGATTATATATGTGATTAGACTTCTGAAACTGACTTAATTCAAATATGGAATGTATAAAATTCTTAGAGAATTAGGTAGATTATATATCCTTCAAATAGTCATCTAGAAATATGTTTTCTCTTATTTAGGCTTTTGCTAGGAGTTAGATAAGCAGGGATTTGAGTTTCTGCAGAGAACTAGTATTCTGCAGTAAATGTTAGGAAGATTTTCATCTTCAGTAAATCTCAGTAAATCTCAGTAGATGGAGAGACAAAAAAGAGGAATGTATTATATTTATAATAAGAGTCTTGGGGTCTCTATTCTGTGATGGATCAAAACTTGGGCTTCCAGGAATTTTATTCTAGCTTGTATTTTTAGTCTTAATACCTGTCAGTTGGAAACATTCTTACTAGTCTGACCCCCACATAGCCTTCAAAGCAACTGAACTCAGATGCCACAGGCTAAAAAATGGTTCATCTACTTTTGATCCTTGGGCTTTGAATCTAAGCTGTAAGCACTGCTGTCTGTGTCAGATTTAGAAGACCATTCTTTGCACACACTGTTTCTTTCCTATGTTGCGGCACTGATCAGGATGAGAACTGAGAAGTTATTGGGAGATGGAAGCATTTGTAATCTCATCTGTAAAGCAAGAAATGTAACGAGGATACAGCAGTGGAGGGAAAAGTATTACGTTCCTACTCCACGTCTATGATCTTGTGTTTCCGAGATTCTTGATCAGGTCATGCGATAGGGAGGATTTTGAAGAGGTGAAGTGGAAGCAGCAAGCCCCGAATTTAAGGACAGTTGGGACAGTGTGTTCTCCATGAGAGGCCGTGGTGGAGAGCTGCTCAGACCCATCACTGATGGATCAGCAAGAAGGCAAGAAAAGATGACTAAGATGAGGCTTGGTGACCAGGGCACAGTCCAGGGAATAAAGATGAGGGAGAGGATCCCTTCTCTGCACATACTCCAAGTCTACAGCGGCGCTGCCAACGGGAGTATCGTGGGAGCCCCATGTGTGGGTTTTTGTTGTTGTTGTTGAGACAGAGTCTCACTCTGTCATCTGGATAGAGTGCTATGGGGTCATAACTCACAGCAACCTCAAAATCCTGGGTTCGAGCAATCCTGTTGCTTCAGCCTCCCAAGTAGCTGGGACTACAGGCACCTGCCAAAAGGCCTGGCTAGTTTTTCTATTTTTAGTAGAGATGGGGTCTCATTCTTGCTCAGGCTGGTCTCGAGCTCAGGCAGTCCACCAGCCTTGGCCTCCCAGAGTGCTGGGATTACAGGCATCAGCTACTGAACCCAGCCTCATGTGTGGTTTTAATTTTTTAGTAGCCACATTTCAAAAATCTAAAGAAATGGGTGACATTTTAAAATAATATATTCTATTTAACCTAACATATCCTAATTACACTTAAAACCATCAACATAAAATTATTAGTGAGATACTTGACATCTTTAAACAATGCCAGGTCTTTGAAACCCAGGGTGTAACTCACCTTCATGCTGCATCTCCACTCAGATGCTCCAGAGCCAGCCGTGCCCATCAGC
The DNA here is from genome assembly GCF_027406575.1 of Nycticebus coucang. Lineage (NCBI taxonomy): Eukaryota > Metazoa > Chordata > Mammalia > Primates > Lorisidae > Nycticebus > Nycticebus coucang. The sequence continues at coordinate 1,642,190 of NC_069798.1, forward strand.
TGCTGCACTGGACAGTGCAGATCTCCAGGGAGAGAAAGATACTTGGAAAGGAAGGGTGTGTAAGGACATGGGAAGAGCTGTCAACACAAGCGCATCTGCTCACTGCTGGTGGATCCTACAGTGATTGGTCTGGGGTGGCAATGAACAAACCTGATTCTGAACCCGAGTACGTCCTCAGGGGCAAGACATTGGTAACCTGCTCGGATGTAAGTGCTTCCTGAGCCCGAGTGCCTGGGCAGGTGGAGAATGCTAGGTGGGTGCTAGTCATGGTGCCTTCATCCGTGGCCTCCCTGTTCCCCTGCTTGGAGGGGGGCTGCTTCCTGCACAGGTGTGACTCCCAGAGCCCTCCTTGCTACACCCCTGTGCTTCTTGGAACAACCAAAACTATGAACATGGATGATTTCATCAACTCCCACAGTGGCCCTGAGGAAGTCCTGCTTTATGAATTTCACAAATGTGGACACTAGAGCTTGGAAATGACTTCCCCAAGGTCACAAAGCTGGCACATGGGCCAGAAAGGATTTGAAATCTAGAGTGCTCGAAAGGCCTGAGCACTGCTCGGTGAAGGCAGCTTAGCCAATTTTTTTAATGGATGAGAAAGTTATAAAATCACTGATTTGAGTCATCTTCTTGAACATATTTTCCTCATAAGATTTCTCTCCTCAAACAAATCAATCACCTTCTGTTTTCTGATAAACTGCCTGGATTTCAAGAAGCTCCATGATTTATGCAGCATAAGATTCCCAGTGCCACCCACTAATGTCCACCGTCTGTGCAACCTCAGGGGCTATTCAGGGGGCCTCTCCTGCTTCACTGCTTCTCTGTCCTTCCTGCTGTGCAGTTGTGTTTGGAAAAGAAGAAAGCAGCTGGGGTGGGGCAGTGGCACAGGCCCCGAGTCCCAGCCATTCAGGAGGCTGAGCTGCAAGGATCACTTGAGCCCAGGAATTCGAGTTTACAGTGAGCTATGACACCACTGCACTCTAGCCTGGGTGGAAAAGGGAGACTCTGTCTCACAAATAAAGAAACATACAAATCAACCAAAATAAGTGTATTATGGGAGTAAGGAACCCAGACACTATTTTAATCACAAAAATGTTATCTCTTTCTTATAACACAAGAGGGCGCTTTTGGCTAAGAAAAACTGTGTTAGTTTAATCCATGCAGCGTGGCCTTCTCACCATGACCTAAAGCTGGGAGTGTTATCACTGTAGCATTTGTTTTCTGGGGAGTTTTTTGATGGCTTTCCCACCTGTCGTTTGTAACACAGAAAGATAAGCAACTTACACATCTGTCAGTTGTCGTGAATTATTCTCTGCACTTTCTGACTAAATACAAATTCACAGAATTCTTCGATAATAACAAAAGATTATATTTCAGGGCATTATATTTCATTTGCTTAATATTTCATATACATTTAAAAACATTTTTAACCCATATTTGAATTGTCTACTTGGAAATGTGTCCAATGAAGTGAGAATACTGTTTCTTTTTGTTTGAGTTCAATATTTTAAAGTAAGTTTACGTACAAAGAAATGTACAAATCTCAAGTGTGCCAATAAATGAATTTTGACAGATGCATCCAGTTGTGTAAAGCAAACCTCTATCAAAACAGAGCATTTCTATCACCATAGAGAGTGTCATTGTGCCTTTCCAATCAATCCTGCCCTCTAAGACAACCACTGTTCTGTTTTTGTCTAACCATAGATTTTTTTAATTTCAAATTAATATGACTGTACCTACAATTACGTTATATTGTTTGCATTTTTAAGGTAAAGTCCGCATTATAATTGAGTCCATCACCCAGAAAGTGTGCTCTATATAGTTCCTGTTGGCTGAGAACTTGACAAGCCTCCCCCTCACCCCCATTCTTGAATTTAATTGAGTATTTCTCTCATGTGGGCATGTAATTGTTTGTTGTTAATCTACTAGTTTCAAATTAGTATTGAGTACATGGGATGTTCATTTTTTCATTCCTGTGATACTTTATTTTGGAGAACATTCTCTAAATCCATCCAGATTACTACAAAAGATACAAAATCGGGCGGTACCTATGGCTCAAAGGGGTAGGGGGTCGGCCCCATATGCCGGAGGTGGTAGGTTCAAACCCAGCCCAGGCCAAAAGCTGCAAAACAACAACAACAACAACAAACAAACAAACAAAAGATACAAAATCTCCATCATTTTAGGGCTGAATTTCATGGTATCCATTGATGTGTTGAAAGGCACTTGGGTTGTTTCCACTTTTTTGAGATTATAAATTGGGCTGCTATAATCATTCGAGTGCAAATGTCCTTATGGTAAAATGATATTTGATTTATATTCTAGGATGTTGTCAATTATGGAGTATATACCATGGGCTGACAAGAAAAATGTATGTTCCTTAGCTTTGGGATCTTGTATTCTGTATATGTGTATTAATCCTTTTTTTTTCTAGCAAATCAAAAGTACCCTGAGCTATTACTTAACACCAGCGAGAATGGCCCACATCATAGAGTCTCAAAACTATAGATGCTGGTATGGATATGGAGAGAAGGGAACAATTTTACACTGCTGATAGGACTGCAAACTAATACAACCTTTTTGGAAGGAAGTATGGAGAATCCTCAAAGAACTCAAATTAGAACTCCCATTTGATCCTGCAATCCCAGTACTAGTTATCCTACCCAGGGGAAAAAAAATCTTTTTATCATAAGGACATTTGCACTGGACTGTTTATTGCAGCTCAATTTACAATTGTCAAAATGTGGAAACAGCCTAAATGCCCACCAACCAATGGTGGATTAACAAGCTGTGGTATATGTATGCCGTCGTATACTATTCAGCCACTAAAAAAGATGGAGACTTTACATCTTTTATATTAACCTGGATGGAAGTGGAACACATTCTTCTTAGTAAAGCATCACAAGAATGGAGAAGCAAGAATACAATGTATTCTGTTCTAATATGAAGGCAGCAGATGAGCTAATATAGGAGGTGGGTAGGGGAATGAGCAAGTGGGGAGGGGGAGGAGGGAGAGGGATGGGGGGTCACGGTGTACAGCACACCTTTTGGGGGACTTTATCTAACAAATGCAATCAGTGTAACCTAATTCTTTGTACCCTCGATGAATCTTAAACAGCAATGACAACAACAAAAGGTCAGGTTAAAAAAAAAAAAGAAAGAAGAGAGAACAGTAGAAACGTAGTGACTGTTGGCTTTTTTCATGTGGATTAATTTGAGTTCTCTATAGATCCTGGTTATCAAGCTTTTGTCTAATTCAAAACATGCAAATATCCTTTCCCATTGTGTAGGTTGTCTCTTTGCTTTGGTTGTTGTCTCCTTAGCTGGACAATGGGCAAGAGACATGAATAGAACCTTCTCTAAAGAAGACAGACGAATGGCTAACAAACATATGAAAAAATGTTCATCATCCCTATATATTAGAGAAATGCAAATCAAAACCACTCTGAGATACCATCTAACCCCAGTGAGAATGGCCCACATCACAAAATCTCAAAACTGCAGATGCTGGCGTGGATGTGGAGAGAAGGGAACACTTTTACACTGCTGGTGGGACTGCAAACTAGTACAACCTTTCTGAAAGGAAGTATGGAGAAACCTCAAAGCACTCAAGCTAGACCTCCCTTTTGATCCGGCAATCCCATTACTGGGCATCTACCCAGAAGGAAAAAAATCCTTTTATCATAAGGACACATGTACTAGACTGTTTATTGCAGCTCAATTTACAATCGCCAAAATGTGGAAACAGCCTAAATGCCCACCAACCCAGGAATGAATTAACTAGCTGTGGTATATGTATACCATGGAATACTATTCAGCCATTAAAAAAAATGGAGACTTTACATCCTTCATATTAACCTGGATGGAAGTGGAAGACATTATTCTTAGTAAAGCATAATGGAGAAGCATGAATCCTATGTACTCAATTTTGATATGAGGACAATTAATGACAATTAAGGTCATGGGGGGGGAGGAAAAGCAGAGAGAGGGAAGGAGGGAGGAGGTGGGGCCTTGGTGTGTGTCACACCTTCTGGGGGCAAGACATGATTGCAAGAGGGACTTTACCTAACAAATGCAATCAGTGTAACTGGGCTTATTGTACCCTCAATGAATCCCCAACAATAAAAAAAAAAAAAAAAAAAAAAAGATCAGCCTGAAGGGGATGCTCAGGCTTGGGTCCTTCACTGATGTGAAATTGTGGCGTACTTGATCAGTGTCAGTTTTTGGCATCCAGTTATTAACATTATTTACTGGAAGGAAGGATTATACTTTTTCATAAATAGTAGGGTGATAGCTTTTTGTTTTAAGTATGGTCTACAATGGAAAGTTGATATCTATTTTGAAGTCTCCCTTAATCAAACATAAAGTTGTCAGAAAAAAATGTCCTTGCCAAGTCAATAAATTAGCTTTATAAAAAAGAAAAATCTTGAAACACTACAAAGTCATCAATCACTAGGTTTTACACTTTTACCTTGAACTATTCACAAATTCTATATAATTTTAGTATAGAAAGTTCATTTTATACAAGTGATTTTATTTCCTCATTTTGCTTCTTGAGGCTAATGTAAATTTCAGATTAGATTTAGCAAATAAAGATCATTGGAGTATTCCCATTACATTATGTTCTCTAGAAAATATAAGTGGTAGAGTTTTGATGTGTGAGCAGTTTAGCCTACAGAGACATTTGAAGTAGAAAAACATTATTATATATATTTTTTCTTTTGGAGACAGAGTCTCACTTTGTCACTCTTGGTAGAGTGCCGCGGCATCACAGCTCACAGCAACCTCAGACTCTTGGGCTCAAGCAATTCTTTTCTCTCAGCCTCTCAAGTAGCTGGGACTACACGTGTCCACCACAGTACTTGATTATTTTTAGAGACAAGGACTTGCTCTGGCTCAGGATGGTCTCAAACTCGTGAGCTCAGGCAATCCATTAGCCTTGGCCTCCCAGAATGCTAGAAAAACGTGTTTCCCTCTGGTAATGTTTGTATCTGCCACTGTTACAGAGAGAGGTAAAATTTACTTGTTGGGCTTAGTGAATTATCATTGAGTTAATGATTGGCCAAAGTGCAGTGATCAAGTGCAGAGGGTGGTCTGTGTGGCAAGGAGTCTAGCAGGGCTGAACTCTGGTCAGCGCTGAACTCTGGTTGTGTGTGCTCTGGCTGTGAAGGGCTCAGTGAAGATGGAGGTGGGCTCAGGCTGTGGCTTTTCACCAGGAGCCCCGGACCACTGGGATGCTCAGAATCTTCTTTTGAAATGATGTCTCCATCCCAGGGTCCCTCCTCTTCACAAGCAATCTTTATTTTTTTTTCCACTCCCCCTCCCCCAGCACTGTCTCCTCTTTTTAAAAATCTTTTATTTATTTATTTTTTAAATTTATTTTTATTGTAAATCATAGCTGTGTACATTAGTGCAATCAAGGGGTACAATGTGCGGGTTTCATATACAATCTGAAATATATTCTCATCAAACTGTTCAATGTAGCCTTCATGGCATTTTCTTAGTTACTGTACACAGGCATTTGTATTCTGCATTTAGTAAGTTTCACCTGTACCCATTCTAAGATGCACCGTAAATGTGGCCCCACCCATTACCCTCCCTCCAACGAAACCTCCCCCCTCCCTTCCCCTTCCTTGGCCCTTTCCCCATAGTCTTGTGCTATAGTTGGGTTATAGCCTTCATGTGAAAGCTATAATTTAGCTTCATAGTAGGGCTGAGTACATTGGATACTTTTTCTTCCATTCCTGAGATGCTTTGCTAAGAAGAATATGTTCCAGCTCCATCCATGTAAACATGAAAGAGATAAAGTCTCCATCTTTCTTTAAGGCTGCATAATATTCCATGGTATACATGTACCACCCTTGGTGGCCCCATGTGCCCTGGGGTCTGGGTCCTTGCCCGTGGAGGACGGAGCATGGAGGTCGCTCTGAATGCAGCTAGGCGAAATAGGGTCAGGTGTATCCTCAGGGTTGTCATGTGGGGGGATTCCATGAAGGGAGCAAGGCCCAAGCCTTGGTTATTAGAGGCAAAGAATCTTGTGTCTTTGACTTGTGTGTATGAGTCTGCTAGGGCTGCCATAATAAAGTGCCACAGACTGGGTGGCTTAAACTATAGAATTTATTTTCTCATGGTTCTGCATGCTGGGAGGCCAAGAGGAAGGCATCTTCTGAGGCTGTTCTTCTTACTGGCCTTCTCACTGATTCCTCACAGAGGCCTTTTCTCTGTGCATGTGTCTCCGGGGTCTCTTCCTCTCCTTAGAGGGACAGCAGTCATAGGAGGATGGGGGCACCCTTTTCTCTGTGCATGTGTCTCTGGGGTCTCTTCCTCTCATTAGAGGGACAGCAGTCATAGGAGGATGGGGGCACCTCCCTATGACCTCATTTACTCTCAATCACATCTTAAAGGGCCCTGTCTCCAAATGCAGTCACACTGGTAGTTAGGGCTCCAGCATCTCACAGTTCGGTCCCTGGAACCATGCTGGTCCTGCCCTGTGGAACAACAGCCCAGGCTATGCTGGCTGGAGGTTGGTCCTGAGGCACAGTCTGGGACGGTGTTCAGGGGAGCATGCCCCACGGCCTTGGGGGTCTGCTGAATCACAGTGTGTAGGGGGCTCTGGAAACTGCAGGCCTGCTACCCCCGGCAGCTGTGGTGGGGGGACCTTTACCGTGGTCTCCGGAGGCTGCTCTCTTGTTGCTCCTGCTTTAAGGTGACCATAGTGACATTCAGCAATGAGGTGTGTAGCACTTCTTCTAGGATGAGTTTACGAACTTGTCAGATACTGTGTGTGTGTGTGTGTGTGTGTGTATAATCTTCCCCTTACTTCAGAATATTCCTAGATCCTGTTTTTTGTTTTTGAGACAGAATCTCACTGTGTCACCCTCAATAGAGTGCTGTGACGTCACAGCTCATAGCAACCTCAAACTCTTGGGCTTAAGTGATTCTCTTGCCTCAGCCTCCCAGGTAGCTGGGACTACAGGGGCCCACCACAGTGCCCAGCTATTTTTCTTTCTTTTTTTTTTTTTGTTATTGTTGCAGTTGTCATTGTTTAGCTGGCCCAGGCCGGGTTCGAACCCACCAGCCTCGGTGTATGTGGCCAGCGCCCAGCGCCCCACGCACTGAGCTACAGGCGCTGCCCCTAGATCATTTTTAACATCCTCTTACTTTAAAATATTCCTGGATATATCATTGCTTACAGTACATAAACTTACGTAAAATGATTTAATGTTTTTGTGATGCTCAAAAGGTTTAAAAAGGAAATATATTTACTCCCTCTTTCCAAAAATCTGTCATGACTAGGAAGTTTCTGGACATGACTTAATCTCTGTGCTTAGTTCCAGGAATGAGCAGAGTGGCTCCTTCCTCAGGTAGCTGCTTGTGGGATCTACAGGATTCATATTTGGAAAACAGCTTCTGTTCAAAAGGTGTATTCACATTTGAGATGTTAAAGGGTAAAGACACTTTTGCATGTTTTCTGTCTTGTGACCCTTTTATGCTTTTAGTGACCTTTGTTTGGTACAGTTGACTGTAGAATTAGCAATGTTAAACATGCATAAGTGAGATCATACGGTATTTGTCTTTCTGTGCCTGGCTTATTTCACTTAGTGTAATGTCCTCCAGTTCCATCCGCATCGTCATGAATGGCAGACTTTTATTGCTTTTTAAGGGTGTATAGTATTTTATTGTGTGCGTATGCCTCATTTTCTTTATCCGTTCATCTGCTGATGGTCACTTAGGTTGCTTCTGTATCTTGGCTGTTGTGATTAGTGCCGCAGTAAACATGGGAATGCAGTTACCTCTTTGTCATACTGATCTCAGTTCCTTTGGATGTGTTTGCGGAAGTGGGATTGCAGGATCATATGGTAAGTCTGTTTCAGAAGAGTCTGTTTCATAGAAACCAAGAGTAGAAAGAGACTGGGAGGAAAGAAAAGATATGACCAAGGATACAAAGTTTCATGGAGAAGAAGTTTTAGTGATCCATTGCTCTGCATGGTGGACATGGTTAGGCTCAGTCGGTAAGGCGCCGGCCCCATATACCGAGGGTGGCGGGTTCAAACCCGGCCCCGGCTGAATTGCAACCAAAAAAAAATAGCCGGGCGTTGTGGCGGGTGCCTGTAGTCCCAGCTACTCGGAAGACTGAGGCAAGAGAATCACTTAAGCCCAGGAGTTGGAGGTTGCTGTGAGCTGTGTGAGGCCACGGCACTCTACCGAGGGCCATAAAGTGAGACTCTGTCTCTACAAAAAAAGAAAAAAAAAAATATATATATATATTAAAATTTTCAAATTGCTGAAAGACAGATTTTAACATTCTTATCACATAAAAGCTAAGTTGGTGAAGTGATGGATTTGTTAATTAGCTTGATCGAATCTTTCTACAATGTATGCATAGATCAAAACATCACATTGTACTCAACAAACATGCACAATTATTATTTGTGAATTAAAATGAATAAATAAAAAATTAAAAAAACATGACCAAACAGAAAAATCCACTGGACTTTTCTATTCCCCGTTTTTTCCTTTTTCTTTTCTCCTGATTACTGGGCTTCCTAGTGAGTGGCTGGCTGTGGTCTGGGTCGGCTTATCCAGTGAGGAGGATGTTAGTTTAAGACATGATATTTCTTCCTGGACACAGTTGTCTCTTGGTCATTGGCCTTCTCAATGTCATCCCAGTTAAAACACATTTACTGTGCATATACAGTATTCTCTGTGTTGGATAGATTTAAACAGACTGGCCATAAGAGGACAGTTTTTTAAAAATTAAAATACAGAATCAAAGTTACCTTTGAGGTTAACCTCTGTCAGCTTTCCCTAGGACATGAGTCCCTTGTCTAATGCTGGGATAGCAGATACCCAGCTCCCGTGGGCCCACTAGCAAAACAAAAAACGATTCTCTTGTGAGGTGGCCCATTCCCCTTTGGGTCAACTCTCCTTAATGGAAAGCTCTTAATACTGTCAAAGAGTTTCTATCTGTAACTCTGCCTCTGGAATTTTCCTGGATTATGAAAAAACTTGCTAACATCTTTTCCACTGGACAAATCTTCAAGTATTTGATGACAGCAATTATGCATGCTCTTGGTGTTTATTTTTTCCAGGCAAAGCACTTGGACTTCCTTCAGTTTTCCCTCATAGCATATGATTCTATTTTTCTCTGTGCTCTTGAATTTTTTTCTTCAGAAAACAACACATACCATACTACCCTTATATGTGGTGTTCAGTGCTAAATAAAGCTGGTGTGAGGCTACTGTTTTGGACTAAGCTCTCACGCTGGGTGGAACAGACAACACAGGGTGAAGGTCAGTCGTGGTAGTTGAGCTTCAGTTAATTGCAGGAGTCTCTGTAACCAATTAACCTGTTCAAGCAATTATGAGGTCTCTGTACTTCACATGTGTTTTTCCGTAAGTGATTAGACTGTTGGCTGGAGTTCTGAGAACCTGTTCTGGTTCTGACAGCTGCCCGATTCCCCAATTTCTTGTTTTGTTTTGTTTTGCTTTGTATTTCTTTTTCCAAAATAAACTCAGTTATACTGAGACTTGTCTAAGGTTTATCCTTTTGACACCAGCAAGCAAACACAGTATTGATGCAGGTTTTCATCATATGAAATAGCTTAAAGATAAATGCCAAATAACTAACTTACCAAGGAAGAGGCAAATTGTTCTGTGTCATAAAAGACACCTCCCATGTGAACATGATCCAACGTTTGATCAAGAAAGAGAATTCTTGGAGATAAATGTATGCTGATGAGTAACCCCCGTGATTCTCCCCGACTTGGCCCTAGTTTCACCCTGGTCTCCTGGAGTAGAGCCTGGGGTTTCGTGGGGGATAGGGAGGAGCTAGAGACATAGTGCTGGGAATGTGCCCTTCCTGTCTCTTCCATTCCGTGGATGGGGCCTGGGCTCATGTATTACTGGCACCTCTTGCAAGCTAAGGAGAAAGCTGCCAGCAATGGCTTTGGTCCTCTCTCCCTCCGCTGTCCAGAGCCCGATAGCCAGCCCAGCACCGGCTGGCAAATGTGCTGGGTGCTTTCTCCCCACAACCTCTCATGACTGTGCTTTTGTCTTCTCTGGGCTCTAGTCTCTAAGAGGAGCCAGAAGGCAGAATGGAAGAACCACATACACGGGTCCTTGGGGGCACATTAGCTTGTCAGTTTGCTGTTCCTCCCATAATTCTAAGGTGTGTCAGACGCTTATCTTCGAGCTAAGGTCCAGGTGAATAATCTTTCCACTCCGTGTTAGTTGGTAGGACATTGTGGGCACACAGCCTTCGTATCATGCTGTGCAGTGAGGGCCTCGTCCGTCTGCACCTGTCAGTGAAGTTCTATCCATCCATGGACTGCCTTATTTTGTTGCTTCAGACTCTGAATCATAAAGTAACACTTGTGCTGTTGATTCTTTCCTGGTACTTCTCACAAATATTAGCTGTCACCTGGAGTAGGAGGATGGTGTGGTCACACAGGTGATAGAGCTATTCTCCAATTGCTTTTCCAAAACGATTGTTTTGAATTCCAGGCATCTATCTATGATCTTCCTAACCTTAAATGGGTGTTAATGGGTGATGTGCCCTGTCATCATCCTCTTCCCAAGTTTGAGTTAATAACTCACATTTTTAGGTATCTTAGAAAAGTTGAGTTTTTGGTTAGCCTTTTTAGCTCTACTGGGTAGATTTCATTTGCTTGTTTTTTGTTAGTCTCTCTAATGTATCCACATTCTGGCTTTCCTGCCTGTCACCTCTGCCTGAGGTTTCTCTGCTGTGCTGCGGGCTATGCCAAGTGAACGGTGCGACCTGCACAGGCCCTCCTCCACTGCTCTTCATCTGAGTCTGAGTCTTACAGAGTCCTGCTCCATCAACACACCTGAATCAACAGCACATATGTGCTGGGAGGTAGGGGGAGATCTTAGATCTCAGGGTGATGTTGGGTGGGAGGGACCCTCTTGCCAGGTTATGGGGAATGGTGAGAACTGACTTGTCGTAAGAGCAAAGTTGGGTGTCCCGTGTGCTGTTCCTGGCCTTGGGTGTGCTGTCTGGTGCCCTGAAGCACCTGGGGAGCAAGAACACAACCCAGGGCCTGGCTCAGCCACTGAACGCCTGACGCAGGACCTCTTGCCCTTGTCCAGAAACTCAGAGGAGTTAAAGGCCGGGCAGGTGACATAAAAAATAGAGGGGCAGGCAGGCGTGTGGCAAACCAGGCTGTATTTTGGTTTATGTCATACTTTGCTACCTGCAGACTCTTTGTTGCCACACCATCCAATTCTAAATAAATAAATACATACATATACACATACATACATATACACATACATATACACATACATACATATACACACACATATACACATACATACATATACACATACATACATATACACATACATACATAAAAGCAGAGACCTGGATTTGTAAGTGAATTCTCTTAATTTGTAAAAAAATTCTACACAAATATTTTTTAAACACTGGGTGGTGCCTGTGGCTCAGTGGGTAGGGTGCCAGTCTCATATACCAAGAGTGGCGGGTTCAAACCCGGCCCCGGCCAAACTGCAACAGAAAAATAGCCGGGCGTTGTGGCGGCGCCTGTAGTCCCAGCTACTTGGGAGGCTGAGGCAAGAGAATCACCTAAGCCTAGGAGTTGGAGGTTGCTGTGAGCTGTGACACCACGGCACTCGACCGAGGGTGATAAAGTGGGACTCTGTCTCTAAACCCCCCAAACAAAACAAAGCAAAACAAAAAACAAATATTTTTAGAACACTTCTCATTTAACACAGGCTGCCAATTTGCTCCATTAGCATATAAGTCTCATTTTCTTCATGTAAAAAATTGTAATAATAATAATAATATTTAACGCTCATAGGGAGGGTTAATGTGTGTGGAGATCGTGAGATAATGTTCAGCAATAACAACATGATTCCCTGGTTCATGGTAAACAGTCACTAAACAGAGTTATTAATATTGTTGAGTTGACCAAAGTCGGAGGAATCAACAGTGACTTAAGGATTAATTGTGAACAAATCAAGTCATTCTCTAGTTTGGGTTATAAATACTCTACAATCCAAAGAACAGTTTGAGGAAAGGGAGGGCTCTGGAGTCAATTTCAAGACACATCCATTCATGTACCACCCGCGCTGAACACCTGATGTGCACTGTATGTGGGAACACAGTGAGGGAGGAGAGGTCACCTAAAGGGGCCGGAGACTCTGAAATGTGCTAGTCATGGCACAGGCCTCACAGCAGGAGCAGACGTCAGGCTGTCTTTTCATCACAGTCTCACTGTGTTTATGAGCCCTTTTGACCAGGTTAATAGTGCAGCTGGGTTTCTCCTGGCATTGTTCAGGCAAATCACATACAAATGGCCTATTGGTAATTATAAAGCATTTCCTCTATATTATAAAATAACAATTTAATAGCTCTTAACAGCTGTCCCATCTTCACCTCCACACCCTGCTAGGTGATTCCCTGGTTTTCCCAGTGCAATTGTGTGGTTATCATTATTTCACAGGCCAGTGACGTTAGAACTTGACTGCAGGCCAGAGCTAATCAGCCCCTAGAGAGCCTGGGAGAGCCATGTGAGTTCGAGGGCATGGTGGCTGGCTGCTACTGACCACCTTCTGAGCTGGGTGTCTTCCTAAAAAATATATTAATCTGTGATTTGAAGATTAATCATATTGAGTTCTAAATAAGCACTGAGATGAGAACACAGACTTACTGATGTACTCTAGGCAAATTAGGAGGGAAGGCCACATTTGATGGCTACTATGTTGAATGTTCTAGTTGGATGGAGTTTGTGTGTGTGCAATGAACTTTAGCAATGCAGATGGCACAAGAGCACTTGTCCAGGGAATTTTGAATGAAGGAGAAATTTTATTCCAGCTTTTTCCTCCAGTACAATGTGCTATGTTTTAGGTTGGTTAACTAATACAGGGCAACCTTTCCTGTATTAGTCAAGGACTCAGTCCCCTTTTTCTTATAGGTCCACCCTCCCCATTAACAAATGGGGAAGGAGAGGAGGTACTAGGTGAGCTTTATGAGCCAAGCATGAGTCACATTTCTCCTCTTCCCAATGACTGGAGCTCATCCCTCGGCTGCAGTAGCCCCCTGCACCTCCCAGGAACTGATGTGCATTCTGCTGACCTATGGCAAGAGCCTCTCAGCCCCCCACATTTGGACATGCCCACACACTTAGACTCTTCCAGGTCCCAACACAATAATGTGAATGTAAGACCTGCCTAAAAGTTTTGTTTGTTGTTTACACTGTGTGATTAACACTAGGAAATATCCCCAACTTCAAGTGAGTTTCTGCCCAATTCCAAAAGATGTGGCCTGTCAGACCCCATCCACGCAGGAGGTAACACGTGCAGTAAACAAGACTCGTGAGATGTGGAGGAACGGTTAACACTGTATGGCTACTTTGCCAGACCTGTCTCCCCAAATGCGGATCATTAAAAGCATCTACCAGATTTCATGAACTCCCAGATGAGCATTTATTTTTCAGGAGGACTTACTGCTCATTTTGGTTAGGACCTGGTAAATATTTGATTGGAATAACTGGCTAAGTTTCTCCAAGCGAAATTTCAAATTCAAGATTTTAGCTTTTCTCTTCTTGAGCTAATTGTATCTTAAGGCAAAATCATACAAGTACTGGTGCTCCTACTTTGAAGATTTCCAATGCCAACAATTTGACTTCGTCTTCTCTGTCCTTCTTTAATATCGTTTGGAACAAAGAATTGCTTTTATTGGTATCATATAACTATATACGAGTGCTATAATCTTAAATGCTGAATTCCCTCTGTATTAGCAATTAATTTTGATAAAATGATGATTCTATTCCCCTTTAACTGTAGATTTGGAGAGATTTCAGCCAGGTGTGCCATACTTCATAAGAAAATAAATGTTTGTGGCGGGCGCCTGTAGTCCCAGCTACTCAGGAGGCTGAGGCAAGAGAATCACTTAAGCCCAGGAGTTGGAGATTGCTGTGAGCTGTGTGTGGCCACGGCACTCTACCGAGGGCCATAAAGTGAGACTCTGTCTCTACAAAAAAAAAAAAAAAAAAAGAAAATAAATGTTGGTGATATTCCAGAGGGAAGTGTGTATGCTGTAGCTGCTTTTGGGTCCCTATTATCTTATAACTTCTGATTTTTCAAATTGTATAAAAAATTCAGCCCTCTGGATAAACAAAAGAGTCCTGTGAAGATGTTCAGGGATCAATAGAGTACACTGAAGTATTTTCCACAGCACATTTCAAAATTTAGTGTATGCTGGCTTCAAAGGGAAGAATTAGTTAGGAGTTGCATTGGGCTACTGGTAAGAGAAACCCAGGAGCACAAAGGCTTAAACCAAATTAGGTATTTATTTCTTCTCTTTAGTGCCCATCTGCACACTGCCAGTATGTGCTGACATGGTACCTTCACAGCATCATCAGGGATCCAAGTTCTGCACAGCTTTCCCTTCTGCTGATCTTTGTTCTCATGTTCTCAACATGGCTACTGAAGCTCCAGCCATCATATTTCCATTCCAGCAAGGAAGGAGAAGGTCAAAGGGCAGAAATACTATTAATCATCTGAGGTAGTCCTCTGAATAATGTCTTTTTACATTTCCTTGGCCAGACCTATATCAAAGTTCCATTCCTAGCTGCAAAAGAGACTGCCAATATAAATCTTAGCTGACCAAATGGCATCCCTTATGGGTGTATAGGAGGAGAGAAGGGGCTTGGAGCCCTCACATGTGATACCTGCCTCTAGAACTTCTCAGACTCCTCAGTATGCTAGCGTGCATTGTTACTTTGTCCATTGTGGGGCTCAATATACAACATGTCTCCAAATGATCTAACTCTGCTGTCTTTCTTGAAGTTACCATAATTCACTTTGGGAAATTCTGCTTCTGTCAGAAGCTTCTTAGAAGCTCACGTAAACGTTTGTGTTTCACACCAGGTGCACATAGACTAGTCACCATTTAACCAATATTTGCATTTGAAAGCATGAGAATTGAGACAACAAAAGTTAGAAGGTAACATGGCAAGCTAGTCCCTAAGATGAGACCCACATTTCTGGACTTGAATCAGGACTCTGATACAGCTCACAGTAACCTTGATCAATATTAAACTTCCCTCTTCTACTTAATAAGTGTCGGTCCAGTGCTGTCCTTGTTCCCAGAGTTCTACCTGACCCGGCTCAGTCACAGACACGGGCCATTGGGGTGGGAGTTTGGGAATAGTGCAGTCGGAACCTGCCAAAGTGTTCCGGGGTTATTAAATGCACTGTGTGAGCCAGGGATCCTCCCCAGCAACCTTCTGGAGGGGGTTCAGGCAGCCCAGCCCAGCACTTATCTGTCACTCTCACTCCATAACCCAAATGGACTCATTTCTGGAGGAAGTGCCTTTCTTACTGTGAAATACCACTTTTGAGTTTGACGATCCCCACCACCATCAACAATATTAGTTCTCCACAAATGTTGGCACTTGCAAGCTGTACACTCCGATTTACTTAATCAGCTCTGTGTCTGGGTGAACAGGAAACTGTTAAGTGGGAAATACTCCATTACGGGGCAGTCTGTGCATAGGAGGGCTGCACGGTGAGATTAGAGATTTGGTGATGATCCAGCTACTCAGCACCTCCAGCTACTCAGCACCTCTGCTACTGCAGACACTACACCACGTGGCCATGAGGTAGAAGCCAGGGTCAGAGATAAGGGAGATGGGCCTAACTTTCAATTGAGAATTTCACGTGAATGAAACACAATACACAGTGGTCACAATTCAGCGCCTCAACACTTACTACAACCCTGCTTTAGAAGTGCTTATTTGAAACTACATTTGTTGGAAATTACGCATGTCTCAAAGTCTGTGTAGGTTCAAAATGTTAAAAGGGAAAACAGCCACTTTTAGAAAGTTGTTTTCACTAAATCCTCTGAAATCAGTCATATTTTAGGTAACATGTTTATCTGAAAACTTTCCTCAGAGACCTTTAATTGGGATTTAGTCTGGGCTAACAAATAATAAATGGCATAACTGTGCAGTAGATTAAAAATATAATTTAATTTCAACGGTTTCGTCTAGTTAGTGTGAAAAACAATTTAATTTCAATAGTTTTGGCTAGTTATTGTGAAAATTTTAATTGTATTTAAACCTAAAAATGCAATTTTCTCTGTTTAACAAGCTAAAATATTTGTTAACATCAACAAAAATTGCCTTTTCTCTCAAAAAAAAAAAAAAAGTTATGAGAGCAGCTCTCAGTACAATGAGCACAGCAGCCATCTGCAGAAGGTCTGTGACAGGCACTTCATGCCAAGACAGAGATATTGTCTGTACATGGTCTCTCAGGGCTGCTTAATTCCATCCGTGGAGTTATGAGCTGTGGAAGATCTTTTATCAAATTTGCTTTTGAGGTCATGATCAGTGTAACATAATGGAAAGTTCAATCGAACAGTGTATTAGCTTCATGAGGCTGCTGTAAGAAACTGCCACAAAGTTGGCTTAAACATAGTTTTAACACTTCTGTAGTTCAGAAGTCCAAATCAGTGGCACGGAACTGAAATCAAGGTATCAAGGAGCCTCGTTTCCCCCAGAGCCTCTGCAGAAGAGCCAAGTCCTTGTCACTTCCAGCTTCTGGTGGCAGCCGCCGTGCCTTACCATGTAACAGCATCACTCCAGGCTCTGCCTCTGTCCCCCACGGCTTTCTCCTCTTCTGTCTGTGTCAGATCTGCCTCTGCCACTCTGTTAGAAGGGAACTTGAGATTGAATTTAGAGCCCACCCAGATTATCCAGAATAATGTCCCCAACTTAAGACCTGTAATTTAATCATACCTACAAAGTCCTTTTTTGCCACTTCAGGTAATATTCACGGGTTCCAGGCATCAAGGGCATGGGTATCTTGTGGGGGCTGTTATTCAGTCTTCTATAAAAATCAAAACTGATTGTCTGGCAAGGTTTAATTAAACCAAGTGGGAGCATGTATCCATGTGGAATCCAAAATTCTGGGAACTCTGAAGACTTCAAGTGGAATCCCTGTAGAATTTCACACACAGATTAGAAAAGACCCTTAGGTCAGCCTTGATACCTGGAATGGGGGGCTTTCCCATGTGGGGAGGAAGAAGATCCTTGGAAAGACAGACTGATTCTGCAGCGGGTATCTAGGAAGTTTGGGTGGGGCATCTCAGAGAACTGCCCTAACACTGCTGCCGGTAGCCCAGAGATACAAACCCTGAGTGGTTTCATGTTGTATGCAGGGTTTGCTTGCCTTCCGAGGAATCTCTGGGGGTCTCTGAAGCCTTTCCATAATTCGTACGTATGGCCTTGGCACCACACTATTTTTTTTCATTTACTTTTTTTTTTTTATTTAATCATGAACGCATAGATCATGTATACAATAATCTATGTATAGGGTACAACGTGCTGATTTCATATAGAATTAGGAGCATCACACTGGTTAAAATAAATCTCATCTCATTTACTATTGTGTTAAGACATTTATACTCTGTACTTAGTAAATCAGACAAATACCCTTGCATTATGCACCATAGGTGTGATCCCACCATTCACCCTCCCTCGATCTGACCTCCCCCTCCCATCCCCCCTCCTCCCTCCTTCATCCTGGGCCATAGTTGTGATCTATTCTTCATATGAAAGTTGAGTGATTGTAAATTGGTTTCATAGTAGTACTGAGTACATTGGATATTTTTTCTAACGTTCTTGGGATACTTTACTAAGTAGGATGTGTTCCACCTCCATCCATGTAAACATAAAAGAGGTAAAGTCTCCATCTTTTTTTTTTTTTTTTTTACAGTTTTTGGCCGGGGCTGGGTTTGAACCCACCACCTCCAGCATATGTGACCGGTGCCCTACTCCTTTGAGACACAGGTGCTGCCCGTCTCCATATTTTTTAAAGGCTGCACAATATTCCATGGTGTACATATACCACAATTTATTAATCCATTCATAGGTTAATCAGCACTTGGGCTTCTTCCATGACTTGGCTATTATGAATTGAGCTGCAATGAACAATCTGGTGCAAATATCTTTGTTATACAGTGAGTTTTGGTCTTTTGGATATACACCTAGTAAATGAATTGCAGGACCAAACAGCAGGTCTACTTTTAGATTCCTGAGTATTCTCCATACTTCTTTCCAAAAGGGACGTATTAGCTTGCACTCCCACCAACAGTGCAGAAGTGTTCCCTTTTCTCCACATCCACACCAAATCTGTAGTTTTGGGATTTTGTTATGTGAGCCTCTCTATCTGGAGTTGGATGATATCTCAAAGTGGTTTTGATTTGCGTTTCTCTGATGAGTAAAGATGATGAGCATTTTTTCGTGTGTCTGTAGGCCATGCACCTGTCTTCTTCAGAGAAGCTTCTGTTAAAGGCACCACACTATTTTATGGTGACGGCATCGTTTGCCCAAAGATGAATATCAATACCGAATGAGAAGAAATATAATTATTTTTAAGGACTCTAGAAGAAATAATAAATTGAAAGTTCATAGAATTTCTAACTCAGAATGGAAAAACAGAGTCTATCGTACAAAAAAATGCTAATTTATTTTCAGTATGATGAATACTTTTAGTTATAAAATATAATTTGAATTCTTTAAACTATTATTACATTCTTTTATAATGGCTACATAATTATTAAATGTGATTAAAATTATTTTTATTACATTTCAAAAGTTTCTATATTAGTTCATATGGTGTAAACTATTGTATGGCACTATAAATATGCATTTAATGATAGATTTCTCCATGCAGATCAAAGTGTTACTTTATGCCTATGTAACGGATGAAGTGGATTGAGAAGGGATGTTTACTGTACATGCAAATCATTATTATATGATCATGAATTTATAACAAAAGATGTGGATTTGGAGTTTACCAATGCTCTATTAGCAGTTCTCGACCTGTGGATCGCGACCCTTTGGAGGTTGAATGACCCTTTCTCCTTTCACAGGGGTCACCTAAGACCTTCAGAAAACACATATTTCTGATGGTCTTAGGAACCGAGACACCGCTCCTCATGTGTGGGGGTCACCACAACACGAGGAACTGTGTTAAAGGGTCGCAGCATCAGGAAGGTTGAGAACCTCTTGATAATCTAAAGTCCAGATTATCTAGAAATTGCCATTATGGCTATTTCCTATTAATCTTCAATACTTCAGCCCTTCTTAATAGCCTTTTCTATGCTAGTGCTTCAAGAACATTTTGATGACAGAATTGGCTGGTTAGTAGCTAGCAGGAAAAAAGTGATCCAGTTTATTTGTGTTAATTGCTTTCCTTTCTGGAACTATCTGCCTGTGGGTTTGGAGGCGGGTAACACCATGAGAGGAAACTCTGTGGTCTTGTTTAGAACCATGGAATTTTAAACCAGAAGATTCCTAAAAGAGTATGTTTTCCAAATGCCTCATGATTGTGTAAAAATTGAAGATGACTTCCCAACAGTCGCATAGATAATTTATGAAATAACCCATTCTAGAATTTGGATTTCTTTTTCTACAGTTTTTGGCCGGGGCTGGGTCTGAACCCACTACCTCTGGCATATGGAGCCGGCACCCTACTCCTTTGAGCCACAGGTGCCGCCCGAGAATTTGGATTTCTTAATAACCCATTCAGGGTCCTCTGTCCTCAGCCTGTCTTCTTATTAGAGTGGGATGGTGTTTCTCAATCCCCAGCATTCTGGATATCTCTTACAGATGATTGCTTAATTTAGGTCATGACTGAATTAACTTCTATTGCTCCAGTTTTATGCAGTGTCTATCAAGGAATTTGAGCTGAGCTGGTTATGGGGAATGGCACAGAGTCAGGAAGTCTTGTTGAGAGTGGTGTCATTTCCAGCTCATGTCAAGGAGGGCTTGTGTGTTTGTTGGAACAAGTTGGGGTTAAGCAGAAATGAGTTTTAGTCAAATAGTGGCACATCTGCTGAAGGATGACCTAGCGAAAGGGACCTTGTTATGCTGTTCTGATGACAGCATAGTTGTTGCTGATTTATTTTGGGTTGTCTTGAGTTGTTTGAGCCTTTTGTGTGTGCACCACTGAAAATTATGGTGTTTGAAAATGTAATAAAAAGATAAACCCCCAGAGAACCCTTGCGTGAGATAGTTGGATTACAATGGCCCCTTAGGTTTCTTCCAATACGGAGACTTTATGAGTCTATGATTTTTAGCTGGACTCTAGGGGTGATGCAAATACAAATTTGTTTATTACAATGAACTATTATATAACTGGCTCTCCAATTACCTTGATTGACTGGCAAGCAAAGCTTGAGATACTGTGCATGTAATTTCAGTGATAGTCACACTAAAACTGCCACAGGCAGATTAGATTTAGAGCAGATTTAGATCCAAGTTCTGATGTGATGGATTCATTGAGGCTGGACTGTGAGCTTCCTTGTGGGCTTAGTCTGACCTCAAGGGGGCTGATCAGCAGTTCTTTCTTGGATGAATGCCATCCCTCCACAGCAATCATGTTAACAATTTATTTAAGAATGATGGGTTCGTTGTCGTAGTGGTGCTTAGAGAGGCACTCAGGAGAGTTTACTTGAGCTCAGGAAAGTTATTTGAGCCAACACATTGAATTTATTTGGTCTGAAAGGCTCTTCTCTAATTAGCTAAGTGGATTTGGAAAAGTGTATCCAACTGTGCTCATTTGGAAAATAAAGCATTTGGCAGAGAAACCTTGTAAGCCTTAGAATCTAAAGGTAACTGTTGGCTCTGACGTTATGTAGTTCAAGGATCACGATGGCTTCATGAAAACTGTTGCCTTCTGCTGTCACAGACAGCTCCTAAGAAGAAGGAAAGCTGGTGGGTCTCTTTTTCAGTTTTGGCTCTTGAATAACCAATTCGTTCATCCTTTCAACCTTCAAAAACAAAATGAAACAAACCCCAAATAAAAGTAAAATTATGCCTTTGGGAGAGCATTTATATTTTAGGTAAAGTAATATTTATTTAAGTCAGACTGGAAAAATCCTTAATACCAGCAGAGCTGTGCGCTTCAACTGTACACACATGCTGTTAAAAAGCTTCCTCTGTGCATGCAGCCATTTCCCCCTTCTCGCTCTCAATGTTGCGTATTTATATTTTCTCTCATTTTTCGTGGGCCCACCTTTGACCCTCTCAGCCCCTCCAGTTTGACTCTAGTGGGTTTCCTCGGCAGAGCTTGATGCTGACACAGGTCTGGATGTTTCTCGTGTTGTTCCTCTCTGCAGTGGCTCACTGGGCATCAAGTCAGCCGTCTGAGTACTACTTTGGGAATAATTCTCCCTTTCTTCAGTTGCACACTCTAACCCTCAATCCTATTTAAGGAGCTGTCAGCATCTTACTTTGAAGAAAGAGATGAAAGGAACAGGGGAGGATTTGTGAGGCCAGGAAGTAGAGCCTCCTCCAGCAGAGAGGCCTGGTGGGAGTCCTGACCCACACTGTTCTGGGGGGACCTGCCCAGGGCTCACAGTGTTGGTGTCAATACTCTGCCTGTTACCCAGCGGAACTGAGTGCTGAGAGCTCGCAGTGGTACAGTGGTGGTGCCGCGGTGAGCTCGGGTAGGCCTCTCTGCCTGGTTTGAGTCCTGGCCCTGCCACCTCTTGGCTGTGGGACCTCAGCAAGTCACTTAATTTTTGTGAGCTTTAGTTTCCTGCTCCGTAGAATGGGGTTAATAATATTTCACACTTTGTAGAACTGTTATGAGGATGAAATGGGGGTAATCTATGACAAGCAGGGAGCCTGCTGTTACACAGTAAGCATGAGGTAAGTGTTAGCTGTTGTTATTACTGAAGTTCTTTCATTTCGGTTCTGAGAGCTCTCCAGGTGAAACTGAATTTCCCCGTAGTCCCCAGCGCAGGTGCACAGCCTTTTCCTTTGAGTAACCAAAGAAAAAACCCCAACTGTAAATTGGTCTCATTTTCTGTTGATGCAATAGTTTTGGATATTTAAATATTCATGTGTTTGGCAAATGCATTAGGGCCAGAGTGATAACTCTGAAACATATAGATGGTTATCTGAGATGTTAAAGGCAGGCAGATCATCCTTGGGGCATCAAGGATTGACCAAGTATGTATTAGTATTCAGACTGTTACATGTCATTAAGCTTCAAGCCATTTTTCTTTTCCTTCTCTATAGTATACAACACTAGATATGCTGTATTGATGAGAACAAAAGTCTAACAAAGATCAATACGATTATCTTTAAAGGGCATATAGAGAATATATACCTTTAAAAATTGCATTTTTCTTTTAACATGAAATAGCTTTATTGTTTTAGGTATAGCTCAGAAGATATAGTTTCTAATTTTTAAACATTATCCTAGCAATTTACTTTTAGGGGTAAAATCTTTAGAATATTGGGAAAAGGAGAAAAGAACTTCCCATAGTCTTTCCACTCTAATACATCACTTAAAAATGTTTTGCTGCATTTTTTCTAACATAAAAGTCCTTCCATATATAAGGTTTTTCTATTCTTTGTATTGTGGTACACATTATTTTCTAATTTTATTCCTTTTCACCTAGCATTATGTCGTAAACATTTGAAACCATTTTAATGGTAATTTATTATGATAGTTAACATGTATCAAGTACTGACTATGTATTAGACACTGTTTAACCAATTAGTACCAGGCTCAGATCCTGAGTCTGACTCTTATTGCTCTAAACCACTCACAATCAAATTACGAATAAGTTATGAGGCAATATTTGTTTTAAGCAGAGGCACTGACAAATTTCATGTGTCTAATCATGTCATATTAGTGTTAAAATATATATATCGCCTAGTAAAGTGCATAGCTCACAACATGCTTCTGTGAAGCATCTGAATTAATTTCTAATTTGGGTACAAGGCATTTGAAAAATTCCATAGTAGATAAATATGTTGCATTGATTCATTGAAACCTACGTGTTGTAGATAGGGTTTTACAAAAATGGTTGTAAAAGTAGTTCTACTTGCTCTACTAGAACCTCACCTCTCCCCCAACACAAGGTGGAGTTCGCAGCTACTCCCCTTAAATCTCAGGGGTTCTTTACATCAGCCTCAGCTAACGGAGTGTAGGACATTTGACTTCTAAAGCTAGGTCAAAAAAAGGTGAAATAGCCTCTGCCTCCCTCTGTCTTGCAATGGTCAATTTTGGAACTCAGACACTATTCTAAGCAGGGCCAAGGAGCCCCAAGAAGAGGCCTTGGGGACAGGTGTTTCAGCCTATAGCCAGTAAGTATCAGCCGGCAGACATCAGATGATGTCGTTTAGATGACATCATCCCTGGGAGCTGCCTGAGTGAATGATGCAAGAACAGAGATGAGTCGGTCCCTCTGCGCCTGCCCCCGATGCAGGCTTGAGAGGGACCTGGAGTCTTGCTGTTGTTTTACAACACTGGGTTGGGGTCACTTGTTACACAGTAATAGATAACTAGGATATGTGTCTGTATTTAAACATTATCCTCATGTCTGTAAGAATCACTTGGGTAAGTCAGTAGTTGGAAATCATATTCTACATTAAAAGAGTCTTAATTAATTTGTAAAATCTTAGTATTTTATTTAGACTTTACTATCTCTGTGGAAGAAGTAGATCAATGCCCTGCAAGTAAAAATCACTGAAATTGTTAGTCAGGCAATTATTATTATTTTTTTTGAAACAGAGTCTCACTATGTCAGCCTTGGTAGAATGCCATGGTGTCACAGCTCACAGCAGCCTCAGACTCTTGGGCTTAAGCGATTCTCTTGCCTAAGCCTGCCAAGTAGCTGGGACTCCAGGCACCTGCCACAACCCCTGGCTGTTTGTTTGTTATAGTTGTCTTTGTTTAGCAGGCCTGGGCTGGGCCTGAACCCGCCTGCTTCGGTGTACATGGCTGGTGCCCTACTCACTGAGCTATGGGTGCTGAGCCGCAATTATTAATTTTTAACTTCTAGGAAGAACTTCTTTTAACTTTTAAAACAAAAATTTAGATTTTGTTTTGTGAGTTGTTTAAAATCTAAGTATCATGATTTTCACTTCACTTAAAAAGACCAAATCCCCACAAAGCCCCAGACACAAAACATCGATAAATACATATTAAGCAGAAAACTCTGCCATTGAAATCATGGAGTTTGCTTTATAAAGAAAAAGGGCAATCCAAAGAGAATTTGAGTTTACTAATTTTATATTTAGGTTATATGCCTTTTAGAAAAGTTGTAATGCTGTACTGTATTTTTATTTAGGTTATATGCCTTTTAGAAAAGTTGTAATGCTGTACTTTATTGATTCATGACTCTGACTTTTCAATTTGCATCTCTAGTTATTTAAAATATGAATTATGTAGTGATCTGGAGGATTGTATATAAAATTGCTCAAAATCAGTACACACATCATTCCATTTAATTCTTTCACAACATTATTCCACTTGTATTGATGCGGAAACCAAGGCTTATAGAACTGAAGTACAGTCCTGTGCCACATAATGAGGTTGTGGTCGAGGACACTGCGTATACAATGAGAATGGAGCTGAAAAATTCCTAATGAGATCTTAGCAGTCAGAATATCATAGCACCACCTATTGCTCACATGTCTGTGATGCTGGTGTAAACAAACCTACTTCATTGCCAGTCATACAAAAGCATAGTACAAACAATTGTATATGGATCTACTTCTTGATAATGATAATAAAAACTATGCTGTTGATTAATGTGGGTATGCTTTTATTATTATTTTAGAGTGTACTCCTACTTATTAAAGAAGTTAACTGTAAAACAGCCTCTGGCAGGTCCTTCAGGAGAAATTGTGGGAGAAGGCATTTTTGTCACAGGAGATGACAGCTCTGTGGGTCTTGTTGCCCCTCCAGATCACTAGATAATTCACGTACAATCCTCGCAGTGAGACAAGAGGTAGGGATGGAAAACAGTGATATGACGATCCTAACCCTGTGTAGGCCTGTGTGTGTGTGTTAGTGTTTAACAAAGAAAACTTGAAAGTAAAATATATATACAAAATTTTTAAAATAGGAATAAAGCTTATAGAAAAAAATATAAACATAGAAAGTATTTTCGTAGAACTGTACAATGTGTTTGTATTTTAAACGAAATGTTATTACAAGAGAGTCAAAATAAATTAAAATGTTTATAAAGTTTAAAAAGCTATGATAATTCTAGAGTTAATATATTGCTGAAGATTTTTTTTCTTTTTTTGAGACAGGGTCTCACTCTGTCGGCTGGGTTCAAGTACAGTCATGGCATCATAGCTCCCTGCAACCTCAGACTTCTGGGCTCAGGTGACCTTTCTGCCGCCCAAGTAGCTGGGACTACAGGCATGTGCCACCATGACTGGCTTTTTTTTTTTTTTTTAGAGATGAGGTCTTTCTGTGTTGCTAAGGCTGGTCTCAAACTCCTAGCCCAAGCGATCCTCCTGCCCTTGTCTCCCAAAATGCTCCAATTATAAGCATGCAGTACCAACACACTTGGCCAATAAAGAAAAAAAAAGTTATATAAATTTTGTGTGGCCTAAGTGTACAGTGTTTGTAAACCTACAGTAATGTACACTAATGTCCTAGGCAGCCTCCATGTTCACTCCACACTCACTCACTGACTCACCTGGAATGACTTCCAGTCCTGCAATCTCCATTCACGGCAAGTGCACTATGTAAGTGTACTGTTTTTTGTTTTTTATATAGTATTTTTACTGTCCCTTTTCTATGTTTAGGTACATGAATACCCACCATTATGCTACAATTACCTACTGTAGTCATGCTATCCAGGTGTGTAGCCTAGGAGTAATTCAGCAGTAATTCACCTAGGCTAGACCATGTAGCCTAGGTGTGTAATAGGCTAGACCATCTAGGTTTATGTAAGTATACTCTGATGTTTGCACAATGATAAAATGGCCTAATGGTACAGTTCTCAGGTTACCATGTTGTTAAGTGATGCATGACTGTAATTTAGGCCTTACAGTAAGTAGGAGGGCTGGAACCCAGGCCTGGCCAACCCCCAAATCCCATGCTCTTAATTACTGCCCTCTTAGTTCAGGAAGTTCACTAACATTTCAGTTAATTACTCAAATCCTCAATTAACTAGATTTTTCCACCGTGAAAACATTTAACAAGAAAAATAATAGAAAAACAATTTGGAAATGGAATTATTTAGCAAGTAAATTCTGGTGTTAGCCACGAGGACTATAAATTGGCAGGAGATCAGACAGAGAGGCCAGGGAGGGCCAGCCTGGCTCCCTCAGAGGTTGAAGACAATAAAACTTGGACTAAGGTCAGAGTTGAAGACAATATAACCTGGATGAAGGTCAGAGCTCAAGACAATACAACCGGCATGAAGGTTAGAGGTTGAAGACAGTATACCTGGGCTTGCGGAGGTCCACGAAGGGTACAAGGGAACCTCAGAAGGAAGCACTAGTCTAGAAGCACCACGCGTTTGTGACCCAGGAGCTTTCTCAGAGTTCAGCATAAACTGTGGATCAAAAAATCAGAGGAGCAGGCATATCCACCAAGTCATGGAGTGGTCTTCCTAACAGCTCCGGGACCCATCTGAAGCCAGGAGTTGATTTCTTCAGAGAATAAACACATTCAAACAACCCAGCAAATACTACTGAGTGCTGCCCTGTGCAAGGGGCCCATTCAGAAGGTGGGTTCTAAAAAGAAAAATGGAAGAGGACCCCTGAGCCAAGAGCATTCACCCAAAGGGCACAAATAACCTAATGTCTTTGGCAAGTCATGGCAGGGAGCAGGTTTCCAAAAACCTTGCTGACCTGATGCCCAAGTGGGAAGACTAGTGCCTGCCGTTGCCCCCTGCACATCCCACTTCAGCCACACCTGGAAGCTTTCTGTGCCCAGGCACAACGTGGGCCGCTCCTGCGTCCCCTGCACCAAGGATGTCTTTTCTTGCTTGTCTGCCTGCAAAACTCATCACATCCTTCACAACCACCTTGAACGCTGTCTCCTTGAAGGAGGCTCTCTCCACTTCCTCAGCATTCTGCAGTGACTTCCACCCTCCTCCTGCTCACCTTCCATTGTGAGGTTGCCTATTTGTCCCTCCTCTTAGATACTGGAGTCCTCAAGAGCAGGGCACATCTGTTTCTCCCAGAGACTGAATTCTCAAGTGCCTGCAGGAACCACACACTGGGTTAGGTGCTTTATAAATACTATCTGTTTCATAATTTCCCCACATCACAAATGAGGAAAACAAGGCTCAGAGACGTTGATTAACTTGACCAAAGGCACACTGCTACTAAGTGTGTCTGATCCTCTCTGTTAAATGACCCCAACTCCTGTGCAGTGAGCATTCCACAAGTGGTGAAAGACTGAAGGAAGACAGCAGGTAAGAGGCTGGACCTCACTGGAAAGTGGAGTCAAAAGGCAGCTGCTGAATGCAACTCTAGAAAGTGCTCACGGGCAGCAGAAACAGATGTTCCAACTCTTGCTAAAACAGTGCGATCTACCTTTAACCCTGAAGAGCCAGCTGTGTTTTCTCCAAGCCTATTCTTGATTTACAAATGTTCTCTTCTTGTCTTTGCCTCCTTTGTTATAAAGTAGATCCCTTGGTGTGACACAGTGATAGTGGGGTGCTGTCTCACATGAGACCCCAACATGAGCCACCAGATACTTATTTTGGCTGAGACTTTGTGGGCAGAAGAAATGCTAGGCCACCCATTCATTCATTCGCTCACTTATTTCCAAAGTATTCACTAGTGAATACCAGATAGTGTTTTAAAATGCTGAGAATTTAGCAATAAATAAAATAAACCTCTGCTCCTCTTTATCTCTATGTCTATGATGTAAAGGCAGAGGGAGACAGAGGGACTATGCTGTGCCATAGAGTGATAAGAGTGAAGAACACAGCAGGAGGAACTCTGAGGAGCCAGAGCCAGCGCTGCTGTTTATATAGGGTTGTTGGGGGGAGGGGTGGCCTTGGCATCCTTTGTTTCACCCTCAGAATCAAGAATAAGGGCAAGAAGTCTGTGGATGGAAACATTCCCAGAATCCTAAGCCAAAACATGGAAGGTGTTTTCCCATAGACTTATTGGATAGAGAAGAGCATTCAGGTGACATAAGACTCTCCTGGCTCTGTGACCAGCTCTCCTGATCCACGCTCTAACTTAAGTCTGGGAACCTGGCTGAAGAAATTGTGTGTCAGTGGACTAGAGGGGAGAGTATTTTTGTGTTGAAGGAGTATTTTATTGAGAGGACTTATTAGGCAATATAAATTTCATAATCAACTGGCCTAAAAAGATCCACTCCAAGTCAGTGGCTTATCTGCACTTTGGAGAGACCATGCCAGCAGTCTAAAAGATGAGAAGCTACCAGCTGGTTCAGTCAGTAGTAGGACCAGTGGATTCCACAGCCACGCACCATCTCCCCACCTCCTTTGTTATAAAGTAGGTCCCTTGGTCTGACACAATAGTGAGGCACTGTGTCACATGGCCAACCCCAATATGAGCCATTAGATATTTCTTCTGGCTGAGACCCTAAAATAAGTATTCATTCCAATGAAGATGAAACACTACCCCTTCCAGGATGTGAGGGGTGTGTGATATCAGCTTGCTGCCCAGTAGCTAGTTGGTCTCCTTGAGGGATGGAATCACCCTAGGGGCTGGGTGCTCATCTGTGTGGGTGGCTGGCAGACTTTTGGTAATAGCAGCAGCTACTGTATTTTGGCTTGTGTATTGTGTACATTTTTGTCTCAGTTTGTGAGAGAGAAATAATGATGTGCTTCATACATGAGTAGTACTAATTCTAAATCCGTATAAATGTTTTAAAATCTTTTATTTATGAGTAGGAGTTAGAAGCATAACTTTAGAAAACAATAATGATATCCATATGCAAAATATCAGTAATACCCTGGAATACAGTAATTGGTTTAGTTGACGAACTTGCAAAAAAGGCACATTTGGCCAATAAAGAGTGGCGTATTTCTCTTCATGTACTTTAGGAAGGAGCTAACAATCCAGTTGATATTTTTAAGTGAAATTATTGTAAAATCCCTTGGAAAAATGTTGAAATATTTTTTGTACACTTAAAGCCTTAAGCTATGAATTTAAATTAAAAAAAAAAAAGTAAGATTACTTTCCTGAAAATTTGGGCCAAAATTGTGGCTGTGCATTATACATGGAAAAATATAGAGGATGACCGTGGAGCAGGAGGCTATTCTTTTAGATTTGTACATTGTCTCGACCCCTGCTGCTATGGCTTCTGGTTCCTAAGCCCTTTATCCACCAGTGGGAAGCCTTTGAGAGAGGCTGGCTGATGTCAGCAGTTTAAGTCTGCGGTTTGATGTCAGCGGTTTGGTTCCTAGTGTGCCTTCCGTGGTGGGAGCTGTCTGGTGGGTGTTCTCATGCCATAACAAGATCTTTACCCCCTGTGTCCACTCCCACATGCCCATGCATGCGCCCTGAGAATCCCATCCTTCACTTGTAGGTCCCTTACCAACCCACTACATGGTTCATCGCTAGTTTTGGGTGTATGTTCTCACTTTGATTTCCTCTTCTAAAAATACTAACTAGATAATAAGGCATGCCACTCAAATTCTCCGCGTATTGGCAGAATTTCCTACAGTGCGGTCAGGATCAACCAACACTGATGGTGGCTATAACGTGACAGCTGTTCAGTTTGGGCTTTGCCTACATTCTCAGCCAAACCATTTATGTGTATGAACAAAGTTTGATCTCTCTGCTCCTCTGTCAGTGGCTCATAAGAGACTCTCTTCTACCACATGGTGGTAGGCATGAGCCGAGAAGCAGCACCAGGAAATGTGTACTCTGTCCATCTCCTGTGTTTGCAAGATAGTTCTAGTCCTCATTTCTGACAGGGATGGCGAAAGAGCATGTCACTGGCTGAAATCCTGCAACCATGTTAATCTGTTTGGGGAAAGATACACACCTGCATAGAAGCTGCAATTGGGGGTACCGTGTGGCTGAGCTGTGAGAGTCTGCTGGCATCTGTCACAGTCTGCTCGGTTTTTACCAAGAACAGACAGGCGAAGCCAACTAGGACGTAATGGGGACCACCAGCCTGTGATCCTTAGGGTCTGGTCACTGCTCTTCCCTCTGGGATAGGATAATGTTGGTTCACAAGGAGGCTGTTGAGGTGTGTGTGGTGATTTTGGTGGCTTCCCCTTTGCCGTCTCCACTTTTGCTACACTGTAGGCGGTGTGTTCACTAACGTTCATTCTAATTATACACTCATTCTGTATTATTCATTACTCATTCTAATATTCTAATTAGTCAATCTACATTTGGGATCCAGGGAAATAGGCAAGGATGCAGTGGTCCTGTTTTGAATTGGCACTGGGTCAAGAATTCTTTATTACCTGGGTTCATATGCTCAAAGGTCACAGGGGTTACCTGTGATAATGTTTTGAGCCCCTACAT
Source organism: Nycticebus coucang (assembly GCF_027406575.1). Taxonomy (NCBI): domain Eukaryota; kingdom Metazoa; phylum Chordata; class Mammalia; order Primates; family Lorisidae; genus Nycticebus; species Nycticebus coucang. The sequence goes on from NC_069798.1 coordinate 1,672,479, forward strand.
TTCAAAGTCAATTCAGATTTTGCGTCTAATGGTCCTAGGAGTGTTTGGGTTATTCTCTTTTCCTCAGTACACAATTACCTAAGTAAAGAACCAGGGGCCCACTTGGGGAAGGGTGAGAATGTCATTACATGTCCTCACCTACCAGGGTGTTCCAGTCATTCTTCTTCCTGGGGACACAACCTCTCCTTCACTAAAAGGGCTCCTGGTAGGAAAACTAGCTGAAGTTTTGAAGCTGGATAAGAAAGACATTGTGACGTTTATTCAGGGGGCTACTCTAAACTTCTTAATCCACACATTGAATAATACTCATGTTGGCTGTCCATCCATGTTGCCCCTAAACACACTGTGTCTGCTGACCATCTCTGTGGTTCTCTGCACTCCAGCCTTGTTTTTATTGTGACACTTGTGCCCACCTGGCTGCTGGCTGGTAGTGCTGACACCTGGCTTCAAGAATGCTTGGCTCTTGTCATCCCCAGAAGTGTCAACTGTAGCAGCATCTCCTGTAATCACCCTGGCCTCCAGCATCTCTGAGCTTCTCAGTGAAACCAGTGTCCCTTTCACCTGCACCTTCTTATCTCTTTGGTAAACAGAGTGTGCTCTGGGCTCTCTCCGGAGTGGTTTGGGGTCTCACATAGAATATCTACTCTAGTATGTCCATCTTGGCAAGCCCCTTCTGAGTTCTTCTGTTCCCTGTTACAGATATTTCTACTTCCTTTAGTGTAAGCCATTGTCATCTAAGCTTCCAAGAATCTTCCTTTCTTGTTCCTTTATGGATGTCTCAATCTTTATTAGAGGAAAGTGCTCTCATTACATTGAACTTTCCCTTTTCTAACTTTATTGTGTACCAGCCTTGGCCCAGCCCCCTTAGTGTCCATCCCACATGAACTCTTACGGCTTCTGCTGGTACAAGTTGTCTACGTTCTGCAGCAACTTCAGAATGTAGTTTACTTCACAACTTCTCAAGTTTAGTGGCTCAGAACAACTATTTTCTTCTATTTTCTTCATATCTTACTTTTTTTTTCTGGGTTAGGAATACAGGCAGACCTTAGCTAGGTGGCTCTTTATCAGGCTAATGGACTAATCTGTAGAGTCTAAGACATAGTCACTGATGTGTCTTGTTCCTGACAGGGATGGCTGCAACACTTCCCAGCATGAAAGTCTCAGGGTAATCAAACTTTTGTGTGGCAGCCCAGGTTTCGTAGAGTATGTTACAAGAGACCCACATAGAAGGTACAAGACTTCTTCTGATTTAGCCTCAGAAATCCTATTCTTCCACATTATATTGATCAAACAAGTCAATAATACTTGCCCAGACCCAGGGAGAAGTGAGTAGACATCATTTTTTAATGGAAAGAGTAGCAAAGAGTTTGCCACTATCTATAATCTGTCATACTTTCCTAGCAGACCAAAGCACACTGACCTGGGTAAGTTACGTTGTGGTTTGACTCTCATTACTAATCCTTTTGGCCAAGATGGCATCCAGGGATAAAGTTTGAGGGTGGTACATGTTGTCTTGCAAGGCAGAGGCCTCTGTATCAATTTTATAAATGAAGGAGCACTGATCAGTAATAGGGTGAGCCACCTCTGCAGAGCCTGAGGGCCCACAGAAATATGAAGATTCAAATTTTGCCCAGATATTCCCATCGTAAATCCCAGAATCCTCGTTCATTTTATTTAGGGCCTTGACTTTGATATATCAGTTGTTCCAGGGTTGAGATTTTTTCTGCTTCCTTTGTAATTAAGTCCTGCATGCAATCTTGTGCCATCCTTATCTTCCTACTGGAACAGATGAAAAACCGTGCAAATTGGTTTGCTGGCCTAGTAATTTCACATTCTATTTTAAACAGGAGGTTAACTTAATGCAGTCTTTATTGTCCTTTAAAAATTGACATATAATAATTGTACATATTCATGGGGAACATAATGATGTTTCAATATATATAATGTACAGTGATGAGATCAGAGCAATTAGCAAATCCATCACCTCAAATATTTATTATTTCTTTGCAGTGGAAATAGTTAATATCCTCCTTCTAGCTATTTGAGACTATGTAATATATTATTGTTATGTATAGTCATTCACTAAAACACATTCTTTTCTTTCTTTCTTTATTTTATTTTATTGAATCATAACTGTATACATTGATATGATCATGGGGCATCATACACTCGCTTCATAGACCATTTGACACATTTTTATCACAATGGTTAACATAGCCTTTCTGGCGTTATCTCAGTTACTGTGCCAAAACATTTACATTCTACATTTACCAAGTTTCGCAAATACCCCTGTAAGATGCACCACAACACATTCTTTTCATCTAGCTGTAATTTTATATTGTTTAATAAATCTCTCCCTGCGCTCCCCTTTCCCCACCCTTCAATCTTTAGTATCCTCTATTCCAATTTTGTATTTTTGTGAGATCAACATTTTTTGACTTTCATATATGAGTGAGAACATGTGGAGTTTATCTTTCTATATTTGGCTTATTTTACTTAACCTAACATCCTGTAGTTCCATCCATGCTGCTGTGAAGGACAGGATTGCATTCTTTTTCATGGATGAAGAGTATTTTATTGTGTATATATACCATATTTTGTTTATATATTCATCTGTTGTTGGATGCCTATTTTGATTCTATATTTTGGCTATTGTGAACGGTGCTGTAATAAACATGGGGGTGCAGATGATTCTTCAGTGTACCAATTTCCTTTCATTTGAATAAATGCCCAGTAGGGGATTACTAAATTATATGGAAGTCCTACTTTTTTGAAGAGTCTCCATATTCGTCTCCATAGTGGCCGTACATTCCCACCAACAGTGTATAAGAAGCTCCCTTTTTCCATATTCCTCACTAGCATATATTATTTTTTTTGTCTTTTTGATGATAGCTCTCCTGACTGGAGTGAGATAATACCTCATTTTGGCCTTGATTTGCATTTCCCTGATGATTTGAGATTTTGAACAATTTTCATATACCTATTGGAAATTTTTATGTCTTCTTTTGAAGAAGTGTCTGTTTAGATCATTTGCCTGTTTTTATATCAATTTTTTTTCTGTTGAGATGTTTGAGTTTCTTGTATATTCTCGATATTAATCCCCTGTCAGATGAATAGTTTGCAAATGTTTTCTCTTATTTTATAGGCTTTCATTTTATTCTATTGGTTGTTTCCCTGTGCAGAAGCTTTTTAGTTTGATGAACCTCATTTACTTATTTTTGCTTTTGTTGCCTGTGCTTTTAAAGTTTTATTCATATAATTCTTCCCCAGATCTATGTCCTGAAATAGTTCCCTGAGTTTTCTTCTAGAATTTTATAGTTTTGGGCCTTATATTTAGGTCTTTCATCCATTTTGAGTTGCTTTGTATATAGGGTGATGAATGGGGATCTAGTTTCATTCTTCTGCATAAGTATATCCAATTTTCCCATCACCATTTTTTTTTTGCAGTTTTTGGCCGGGGATGGATTTGAACCCGCCACCTCCAGCATATGGGGCCAGTGCCCTACTCTGTTGAGCCACAGGCACCACCCCCCATCACCATTTATTAAAAAGCTGTTTTTACCCCCATGAGTATTCTTAGTTTCTTTGTCAGAAATCACCAAGATTTTGCTGTAGAGATGTGGATTAATTCCTGGGTTCTCTGTTCTGTTTCACTGGTGTATGTGTCTACTTTTGTGACAGTACCATGCTGTTTTTGTTATTTCCACTTTATAGTATATTTTGAAATCTGGTAGTGTGATGCTTTCAGTTTTGTTCTTTTGCTCAGGATGGCTTTGGCTATTTGGAATCTTTTGTTGTTTTATACAAATTAAAAATTATTTCTGTGTCTATGAAGAATGTTATTGGTATTTTGATAAAAATTTCATTAAACTTGTAAATTGCTATAGGCAATATTAATTTTTCTGATCTATGAGCACAGGCTGTCTTTCCATTTGTTTGTATCTTCTTTAGTTTCTTTTATCAGTGTTTTGTAATTAATCTTACAGAAGTCTTTAGGTATTTTATGTAATATATATATTAAATGGTATTGCTTTATTGATTTCTTTTTCAACTAGCTCATTGTGTATATATAGAAACACTACTGACTTTGTCTGTTGGTTGTGTATACTCCTGCTTTACTGAATTTGTTTACCAGGTCTAAGAGTTACTGTCAAGTAACTCTTAGTATAAGCTTTTCTACACATAAGATCATGCCATCTGCAAACAGGGGCAATTTAACTTCCTCCATTCCAATTTTTGGCGTCTCTTGTCTTACAGGTCTGGCTGGGACTTCAAGTCCTATGTTGAATGAGAGTGGTGAGAGTGGGTATCCTTGTCTTATTCCAGTTCTTAGAGGAATTTAGCATGACGTTACCTATGCGTTTGCTATATATGGCTTTTATTGTGTTGAGATACTTTCCTTCTATATCTAATTTATTGAGAGTTTTTTCTTTTATTATAAAGGAATATTGAATCTGGACACAGTGGCTCATGCCTCTTATCTTAGCACTCTGGAAGCCAAGGTAGGTGGATTTCTTGAGCTCAGGAGTTCAAGACCACCTTGAGCAAGAGCAAGACTCCGTCTCTACTAATAATAGAAGCTAAGGACCCAATAATCAAATCAAAAGACAACCTTCAGAATGGGAAAAGATATTTGCATGTTACAATTCCGACACAGGTTTGATAACTAGAATCTACAGAGAACTCAAATTTATCAACAGAAAAAGCAAACGTTCCTTCTATCATTGGGCAAGAGACATGAACAGAACCTTCTCTGAAGAAGACAGGTGAATGGCCAAAAAACACATAAAAAAATGTTTGTTATCCCTAATCATGAGAGAAATGCAAATCAAAACCACCCTGAGATATCATCTAGCCCTAGTGAGAATAGCCCACATCTCAAAATCTCAAAGTGACAAATGGTGTGGATGTGGAAAGAAAGGAGCACTTTTACACTGTTGGTGGGATAGCCTTTATGGATAGAAGTATGGAGAATCATCAAAGTTTCAATAGATCCCATAATTGCATTCTAGGAATCCACTCAGAAGAAAATAAATCATTTTATTACAAAGACATTTGCACTAGAATGTTTATTGCAGATCAATTCAAAATTGCCAAGATGTGGAAGCAACCCAAGTGTCCATCAACCCATGAATGGATCAATAAATTGTGGTATATTGTGGTATACCATGGAATACTATTCAGCTACATAAAAGGTGATGACTTGACATCTTTTGTATTTACCTGGATGGAGCTGAAACACATTCTTCTTTGTAAAGTATCAGAAGAATGGAAATATAAGTATCCAATGTACTCAATACTAACATGAATCTAATAGAAAAACAACAACATGCCCATACAAGAGACTAACAAAAGTATATTCAAGTGGGGGGAGAGGCTAGAAGGGAAAGGGGAGAGGAGAGGAGGGAGGGGAATTGGTAGGCTCTCACTTGATGGACATGTTGTGAGGGTATACAGCACACTCCCAAGACAAAGGGCTTAACTGCTTCAACTACAACTTGAAATTTATCTTAGAAACGCAAACAACGTAACCTAATCATTTGTACTTTCATGTCAGTCTGAATTTAAAAAAAAAATTAGAAAAAAATTAGCTGTTCATTGTGTTGGGAGCCTGTAGTCTCAGCTACTTAGAGGCTGACAGAGAGGATCCCCTAACCCCAAGAGTTTGAGTTGCTGTGAGCTATGATGATACCACAGCACTCTACCTAGGGCAACAGAGTGAGACTCAATTAAGAAAAAAGAGAAAAGGATGTTGAATTTGATAAAATGCTTTTTTTCATCTATTGAGAGGATCATAAGATTTTTGCCCTTCATTCTATTGATGTGATGTATCATGTTTATTGATTTGCATATGTTGAACCATACTTGTATTCATGAGATAAATTCCATTTGATCATGAAATTTCTTTGTATATCTTTTTTTTTATTTTGGGTATTTTTTTTGCTTTTATTAAATCATAACTGCATACATGGATGCATTTATGGGGTTCAGTGTACCGATTTGATTTACAATGTGAAATGCTTACATTGGACTGATTAACACGTCCATCACAATTATACTCTTTTCTTAATAGTTTTGAAATGTATCATTACATCATGCACATTGGGTGAAGTCCCCTCAAATACCCCCCATCTCATCCTCCCCCCTTCCCACTCCCCTCTTTCCTCTTCCCTTCTACTTTCTGGACTATAATTATGTTTTACAATTATTATACCATTACATTATGTATGAATGTGTAGGTGATTATATATTGATTTCATAGTAGTATTGAGTTCATTGGATACTTTTTTTCCATTCTTGAGATACTTTACTAAGAAAAATATGTTCCAGCTCTGTCCAGGTAAATATAAAAGATGTGAAGTCTCCATCTTTTTATGGCTGCATAGTATTCCATGGTGTACATATACCACAGTTTGTTAGTCCATTCATGGGTCGATGGGCACTTGGGCTATTTCCATGTCTTGGCTAACATGAGTTGGGCTGCAATAAACATTCTGGTGCGAATGTCTTTGTTGTAAAATAATTTTTGATCATCTGGGTATATACCCAGTAGAGGCATTGCAGGATCAAATGGTAGGTCTACTTTTAATTCCTCCAAACTTCTTTCCAAAAAGGTTGTATTAGCTTGTATTCCCATCAGCAGTGTAGAAGTGTTCCCTTCTCTCCACATCCATGCTAAAATCTGTAGTTTTGTGATTTTGTAATGTGGACTAATCTTACTGGAGTTAGATGTGTGTGTGTGTGTGTGTTTTGTGGAGCTGGGTTTGAACCCACTGCCTCTGGCATATGGGGCCAGCACCCTACTCCTTTGAGCCACAGGTGCTGCCCTTAGATGTGGTTTTGATTTGCAAAGCCTCTGCTCATGGGCTCTGTTGGAGTCAGGGGAGCACATCCTTGCTCTCAGGTCTCAGTCCACACCCGGCAAGACTCTTCTTGCTGGCTAGTTGGAGCTGGGGACCACCCTGCCCACCAAACTCAGTACACGCTGGGCAACCACTCTCCTGTTGTGGGCGCCATCAGAGCCAGGGGTTCTGCACCCCCTCCCACCAGACACAGCCGGAGGGTAGAAACCACCACTGGCAGGGCAAAGTCATAACCAGGGGACTGCTCCTCCTCCTGCTGAGTGTCCCTTTCTTCCCACACCCTCTTTCTTCCCCACTAGGCACAGATTCCTTCCTGAAGTTCGGCAGTCCACGCTATGGCCAGATCTCTCAGGAAAAGACCAAACACTGCACTCTGCAGGGGGCAGAACTTCAGACCGCCATGAGAGGTGGGAAGGGTGGATGGGGAGTTTGGAATTGTGGGGGAAAATATTTGTTTAATTTTATATGTGGTGGGGTAGTGTGTAGGTTCATAAATGGGACCTCCCTGGAGAAAGACACCCAGTGTTTTGCAGCTCTCTCCAGTGAGGTAAAATGAGAGGTCTTTCATTTGCAGAGAGCCTGCTATGGGCCTTCTGCTTGGGGGAGGGGTCTCCCATCCTCTAATTGATAGGCTTTGTACCTGTCATTTGTTTTCTTGAATGCTCTTCCTTGGAGTCACAGCTTGCCAAACTTCTTTCTTGTCTCAGATCCCCACCCTTGGCTTCATAGCATCTGATTCTGTCCAGTTTTTCTCCCTCTGGTCAAGAGCCTCTGCTGAGGGTTGCTACTAGTCAGCTATCTTCCTCAGAATCCTTTTGTTTTGTATTTTGAGACAGAGTCTCACTCTGTCGCCCTAAGTAGAGTGCTGTGATGTCTGAAAGTTCTTTGTATATCTTCCTGATGTGTTACTGGATTTGGTTTGCTGGTGTTTTCTTGATAATTTTGTGTCTTTACTCATCAGATATATTGGCCTGATTTTTTTTTTTGTTATTGTATCCTTGGTTGGTTTTCTATCAGGGTTATGTTGACTTTGTTGAATGAGTTAAGAATTATCTCTACTTAATTTTTTGAATTACTTTGAGAAAAGTTTGTATTAATCCTTTAAAGGTTCAGTAGAATTCAGTGGTGATACCATCTAGTCCTGAATTTTTCAGGGAGAATTTTTTTACTTATTCAATGTTATTACTTGTTATTGGTCCATTCAGGTTTTTGATTTCTTTTTTGATTCAATATTTGTATGTATGCAGGCATTTATCCATTTGTTCTAGATTTTCAAATGTATTGGTACGTAGTTGTTCATATAATGATCCTTTGTATTATCTATTGCATGTCTCCTTTTTTGTCTCTGATTTTATTTATTTGGGTATTCTCTCCTTTTTTCTTAGTTTGACTACTGGTTTGTTTGTTTATCTTTTCAATAAACCAAGTTTTTGTTTCCTTGATCTTTCATATTTTTTGGTCTCAGTTTGATTTTTCTTCTGCTCTTAATTTATTGTTTATTTTTTTCTATTAATTTGGGGTTTAGAGTCTTCTTTTGTAATTCTTTGAGATGAAATGTTGTTCATTTGAAATCTTTGTAATTTTTTGATGAAGGTATTATTGCTATTATTGCTATAAATTTGTTTCCTTTTGTTGTGTCTCATTGGTTTTGTATATTTTTCTATTTTAATTTGCTTTCAAGAATTGTTAAACTTTATGCTTAGTTTTTTCTTCACCCATTAATACTTCGGGAACATGTTGTTTAACTTTCATATATTTGTATAGTTTTGAATGTTTCTCTTGTTATTTATTTCTAATCTTATTCCATTAGGCAAATCAAGACACTTGATATGATCTTGATTTTGTAAAATTTTTGAGACTTGTTTTGTGGTCTTAACATGTGGTCATTCCTGGAGAACATTCCATGTGCTGATGAAAAGAATGTGTATCTGCAGCTGTGAAGTGAAATATTCTGTAAATGTCTGTTAGGTCTATGATGCAGTTTTATGTTTCTTTGTTGATTTTCTGTCTACATGATCTGTTTAATGTGGAGAGATATTGAATCTCCCCCCATTATTGTATCAGGTCCACATCCCCCTTTAGATCTAATAATATTTGCATTATATATTTGGGTGCTCCAGTGTTGGATACAGAATTATTTTTATTTGTTATATTCTCTTGATGAATTTCCCTTTCTTGTTATAAAATGTCTTTCTTTGTCTCATTTTACAACTTTTGACTTGAAGTCCGTTTTGTCTTATTTAAGTATAGCTACTTCTGCTTATTTTGGGTTTCCATTTACGTGGCATATCTCTTTCCATCCCTTCACTGTCAGTCTATGTTTGTCTTTGCAGGTGAGGAGAATTTCTTATAGTCAGCACAGAGTTGGATGTTGCTTCTTTCTTATCCATTTAGCCAGTATATGCCTTTTAAATGAGGGATTTACAGCCACAGTTATTGTTAATAGGTGAGGACTTCTGTCATTTAACTGATTGTTTACAGGTTGTTCTCTGTACCCTTTCTCCTTACTTCCTCTCTTATTGCTTATTTTTGTGTTTGGTGATTTTCTATAGTAATAAGATTTGATTCTTCTCTCTTCTTTGTGTATTGGCGCCACCAATGAGTTTTATAGTTTTATGGTTCCATGGTTACTGTCTTTTCACTTCCTGATGAAAGACTACTTTGAGAATTTCTTGTAAGGCCAGTCTAATAATGGGGGATGAATTCCCTTAGTTTTTGCTTGTCTGTGAAATATCTTATTTCTTGTTCAACTGAAGGATGGATTTGCTGGGTATAATATTCTTGGATGGCATTTTTTTTTCCTTCAGTACTTTGAATTTCTGTTCCCATTCTCTCTTGTCCTGTAAGGTTTCTGCTGTTAGTCTAATGGAGATTCTCTTATATGTAATTTAACACTTTTACTGTTTTAGAATTCTGCCTTTGTCTTAGGATTTTGACAGTTTGACTGTAATGTGCCTCAGAGAGAACTTTTTTGGTTTGAATTTTTTGGGCTCTGAGCTTCTTGGGTCTGGATGTCCAGGCTAGTGATGTTTGCTAGGCTGAATTTGTGGTAGTAGTGTGGTAGCTTTACCAAGGGACGGCTTGCTGGGCTATTTCTCAGGTCAGGGGCACAGGTGTGCACATGGCGGGTTGTCCAACTTGATGGCTGACTGGAGTTGGGGCCATGGTGCTGTTGTTACTTTGGCTGGGGGCATGGGGATGCAGTTGCTAAGCTGGCCTATAGGGCTGTTTCTCAGGTCTGAAATATAGGCACATAACTGCTCTGCTGGCTTAGTGGTATGTCTGCAACCCATGGGGCTGTTTCTCCTTTCCTGGATCTGGATGCAGGGATTTGGGGCAGGACAGAGGCATGTCTTTGGGGGTGTGGGACTGAGCACCTTGGTGCTGTTTCTCAGGCCCCAGGTGTGGGTACATAGTTGCTCTACCTGCTTGGGGACATGCCAGCTGCTCAATGGCTCTGGGGACTCTCTTGCTTAGGGGAGGGTGCAGTAGTTTTGCTGGATAAACAGGGGATTCACCCTGGGTGTGACTGCCAGACTATTCCTCTAGCTGAAAGTAGAGGTGGTAGGGATGGTGTCCCTGCTCTGGTAGGGCCAGAATCACAGCCAATCCTGGGCCTGGGCTCCACACAGCTGGGTTGTGGTATTCAGCCTCCTTTGTAGGTTTTGTGGAATGCAGATGGAGCTCCAATGCTGGCCAGGTGCAGTAACCAATACCCCGTAGACGAGGGCATGCTACAGAGGTGGCTGGAGTTTTAAGATGGTGTTGCTTGGTTCGTGGGATGTGGGGAGTGCACACTTTGTACTCCTAATCTAATGCAGTGCAATTGTGTGAATTCTCAGTAGTTCTCTTAACTGGGCTTGGGGCTTGTGAGGACTGTGGGATCCTCCTGCAGTTAGGACTTTAGGTGATTGTGATGACAATGAGGACTGATGGGGATCTTCTGCTTACCTTTTAGCCACAAGGGGAAGTTCCCTTTGTCTCCAGGCTGATCTGACCTGGGAGGGGGAGATGGGGCTGCAGAGGACTGTGTCTGCACCCTGAGCTCCTGGGATTCCCGTCACCACAGGTGCTTCTCCATTCCCCTGCTGCACTCTACCATACTCTTTTTAACACTGTGGTCAAATCTTAGTGTTTATTCATTGCCTTGGTCCTTTCTTGTGGGGAAGACGAGTGCCAGGTACTTCTAATCAGCCATCTTGCTGAAGTCACCCTCCTCTAAATTCCTTTATTTTATTTCTACAATGCACTATGGGCTTCCAGAAAAGAGTCTCATTCCAGAGACTCGTGATTGCCATTTCACTAGACTCTCTTGAATGCATGCAATGTAGCATTCAGTGCTGTACTCTCTTCACGATGACCCCAGCCAAGTTCATCACAGTGAGACCTTCAGCAATTGCTGGGCTACAACCTGCTGAGGGCCTCACTGATGCCAGGAGACAGCCTCAGTGCTGACCAGAGGTATGACTGTTCTTAGGACTACTTCCAGTACCCAATGTCTCCATTTGAGTTCTCCTGGGAAAGGACTTTGAGGAAGATGTTTGTATGCAGAGCTTGTGGTGGTGGTGGTGGGGTGTTAGTGCTCTCCAGAGAGATGCTTTTTTAAAAATTTCATATTATTATGTGGGTAAGCGAGTTTAGGCAGAGGGAGATGTTCAACTGTCCTCAGCTCCTTCAGGGAGCTCTGGAGCTGCCATAGCCCAGATTGAGTCATGGGTCTGGGTCTCTGTGCTCCTGTGCTATCCAGCCCCTGTGACTTATGCCCCTCTCCTCGGCAAGGACACATACCTGTGGACAAGGAAAATTCCTTTGGCCAAGAGCAACTCCTGGGGAGGACCAGGTGGGACTCACCAACAGCCAACATCCTGGAGGAGAAAAGGTGCTTTGGCTCTTAAGGGGAAGCTTGTTGGTGTCCAGTAGAATAAACTGCACACCCCCTGATTGGGTGATGACACCCTGGACAGAGAAGCAGGAGAAGTCAGCTGGAACTAAGCATAGGCTGTGGATTGGGAGGTCTGAGATCCCAGCTCTGCAGCAGGCTTGTTACCAGCAGCAGCAGCCAGAGAAGGGCAATAACAGCATAATGCACACAGTAAGTGTAGAGTAGGTTAGAAAATAATGGCAGATCCTCCTGTTTCTAACATAGGATCTTTTTACAGTAATCTGTACGTTATCTGGCACCCATGAGGATTAGTAGATTCCTGATAAATGTAGTTTATGGTTGCTTGAGAGTTACTATTAAAAATAGGCCTAACTCAAGGGTACATGTGAAATTAGTATACTAAGTGTACAATATAAATGTCTTCACACAATAACTAAGAAAATGCCGTGAAGGCTATGTTGACCAGTTTGATGAAAATGTTTCAAATTGTATATAAAACCAGCACATTGTACTCCATGTTGCATTAATGAACACAGCTGTGATTTAATAATAAAAAGGCCTGATTCTATACCCAATACTATGCAGTGTACCACACCATACCATAAATTCTGTACTGACTTGATGCTAATATTGAAATACAGTACTTAAAAGCAAATTAAGACAAAGACAAACTTCACTTGCTTTGTAAATGCAGTGTACATTTTTAGTTAAATGTTAGTCAACATACTTTTCAGCTTAACTGCCATATGTTTTTAACTTTAGGTAACACACATTAACACTCAGGAGCCTCGGGAGTGATGCAGAAAACTTCAGCTTAACAAAGGTACCAACTTTAAAATCTGATATTTTTTGGCCAGGTCATGTGCCAGTTCTTTGAGAGAGCTGCTTGTTTGAGTTCTAGATAACAGGGAATTTACTGTATTTCCTGGAAACTGTAGCATTTGGCTAAAATCCTTTCCCCCTATTTTATCTCCTTTTCTCTCCTATCCTTTGGAATTTTAGGGTGCATATTGCATACAGTTTAAGAAACATTTTATAATGGTTGAAAACAATCATTGTTTTTAAAGAGAAAAAATGTATTGCTACAAGATGTTTTTAAAAATTGTGTATATCAAATAAAAATAAAAACTATATAGAGTTTAAACAGGTTTTAACTTGAAATAAATCACAGTAAGCAGTGAATACAGGAATCTGAATGAGAGGCCTAAAATTATTTTCACAGCGAAAATTAAATTTACCTTTATAAAAAGAAAAAAAATCATTTTTAGGGCTATTTTGTGGTAGTTTCAGAACTGTATGGAAGGAAATAAGGTATTTACCAAAATGAGACGCATTTTTTATTGCTGAAAACAAATTCTATTGCTATCAAGATTTGAGGCAATTTGAGCTCCTTTGAAATTTGGTTTTATTTCCACAGATACTTTAATGCATCTGCAAATTAAGTGTCATTTAAAGGTATTCTGTCGCCAATGGCCAGATTACCTGTCCATGGGGGTATGGGGAATGGGGAAAGGTCTGTATTAATGGGGAATGGGGAAAGGGGAAAGGTCTGTATTAATGTGGTGTTTTTTCAAGTTCTTGTCTGTGGAGTGGTTCCTTTATCAATATCCTTACTTACAAATTTTCAGCAATATTGTGTGTACATTTTTTACTAGCTGAGTTTTTGGGGAGAGGGAAAGATAGCTTACATATACTCTATGGGATGTATACCCCACCATTAAGGCAGTGGTGAGGACTTCCTTGGTGTCATAAACAGACACTAGAGGGCGCATCAGCCAGCAGAGGATGGCCCGGTCGGCCGGAGGCCCCACCTGCGCAGGGGCTTAAGTCGTGCAAAGATGGTTTTGAAAAAACTTTGGGTTTTCCCATGTTTATTCACATGGTATATTCTAAGGTATTAATAATTAATTTGTAACAGTACCCTACTTTTCATCTGATGTTTTATATTGATACTCACCATGTTTAAGATTGTGAATCAGTAAATATTAATTGGGAGAATAAAACCAAATTGTATCTACATACTCACTTGGCTTTTGGACATTACAGTTCTGAATTTTCCACGTTTGGATTTTATAAAATCTGTTTTGAGTCAGTGTGGTTTAGTGGAATGCCTACAGGATGTGCTGTCCAGAACACCTTCTCCGGCCACTTAGCGGTATATGACCTTGGGGAAATTAAATGAGGTTCTCTTCAATATTTTTTGGATCTGTTTTCTCTTTTACCTTTCTACTGTCACTCCTTGGTTCAGGCTCTCATATAATTTCCTTTTTCTTGATTTTTCCTCTACTATCCTCTGCACTGTTGTTAGAGTGACCTGCCTAACACACCAATAATTTAAGGTCATCATCTTAGTTAAAATGTTGTAGGGCTCCCTGACCTGCAGAGGACATGCAAACACTTGCAAACACTAGGAGTCTCCTCTGCTCTCCCATATCCCACTATGCTCTCTCTCATCTTTGGATTTGGCATGAGGTGTTCCTTCCTGTCAATGCCTTTCCTTTTTCCTCACACCCAAAGATCCTCACCTACCCGATCATCTTCTGTGGTGTCCCATAACTCCTTCCTCAGTGCCACAACTCCTGTAGGATAGCACTTGTCCCACATATTATCACCACATGCTTCCACATCTATGATCTCAAGTGGACTCAGCACTCGGAAGACAGGGGCAGGCTTCCTCAGCTGAGAATCCCAAAACCCAGTTGAGATCTGAACACACAGAAGGCCCTGAAGTCTGCTGAGTGAATGATTGCTAGACTCAATTCAGTCTAGCAATCATTTCAAGATCCATGAAAAAGGTGATTCATTTCTCTTTCAGGAAAAGTATTACAATTTTCTGCTCATGAATAACAAAGAAGTTTTTTATAAAACCTATATCCAATGAAATTAAATATAAGACAGAAGATGAATAGATTTTTATAGTATAGTATGTTTATAGCTTTGATTCTAAGGGCAACAATTGAAAAGAGTTTTTAACATCTGAAAATATAAATTAAGTGTTCCTATTCAGTGAACTAGTTTAAGATTAGCTTCAGTTCAAGAAAAGTATATTAACTGTGATAATTTTAAATACTAAACATACCTCTTTCATAATGACAATAACAATACCCAAACTTTATAAATCCTAATCTCTCTTTGCTCCAATGAAAGTTAAATTTTGGTAGGCAATCCCGTGTTCGTCTTTTTTAAGCACTGGGGAAAGATGCTGCTAGGCCCCGAGTTGCTGGTCTGCAAATTCACTTAAGAGCCTTTGGAAAAACTGAGCTCTTTTTGTGAGAGTTATGGCCACCTCTCTTTTAGGCATGGTGGTTTTGATCAATGATGAATTAAGGGATGTGTATCTTGCTCCAGAGAAAAATGTAGCCAGTTCCTAGTGTGCCCTCCATGCACAGTTGGAGTATATGCACATAATACCAAAAAAATTGGGAGTTGGAGTATCAGTGCTAGGCCAAGTGTAGAACAGCATGTGGAGGAGCCTCTTTCTGGCCTCTGTGTTCTTTCCCTGAGGAGGCCAAGCTCTCTAGTTCTGGGGAAAGTTCTTCTTTGGGCCAGACAAACTTAGTGCCCCAGGCCAAGCCCAAAGGTTGGGGCAGGGCTAATGAAAGACTCGTTCTCTGTGACAGCCAGAGCAGCGGTTTCCTCTCCTCCAAAATTTTCAGTTAAAATTCTTGTTTCTCTCTGGCCTCCTTCCCCAGGTACAGCCGTAATTACCCATCCATAGCTTTGCCCCTGTTGTTGACCTCATGGATGGATGAAGGGGGCTCATTTCTTTCGGCTTTTGCAGAAGCTTGGCCTCCTTTTGTTCCCAGAAGGGGGAGAGCCTCCTCCATCCTGTGAAATGTGAGTAGTTTTGACAGGTGGGGGGTGGGATTTGATTAGGTAGGCACCTCCCGTTTTGCTCTTAGCTTCTAAACCAAAGTTGGGTAATCTTTTGTAAAGTGCCAGGCAGTAAATGTCTTAGCTTTGGCAAGCCATATGGTTTATGCCACAGTATTTCAAGTCTGTCATTGTAATATGAAAGCAACACCAGATGATATGCAAACAAAGGATAGTGTCTGCATTCCACTAAAACTTTATTTATAAAAGTAGGTGGTGGACCTTTGGGCTATAGTTTGCTGATTGCACTCTAAACCACCCCAGAGGGGAATTAGTGCCACAGAAAATGGCCAATAAAGCAACCTTGTAACAATAAGGACAGGGAACCAGGAATAAAAGGCACAGACATCTGTTTAATTCTCTTAAATCTTTATCTGGCTCTTTTTACCCCAAGAGTGTCTGATGTTCTAATAGATTGCAGGAGGCTGGATGAGATGTCTTATGCAGACATCCCTCTCCCCAGGGCAGGAGAGCAAAGCCACCATCTGGGACGGATTAGAGCCTACTCATGTACATTTGTAGATGTAGATGCGAAGGTTTTATCTATTGCAGTGGGCCTGTGGGAAGTGGGCTTCTTCCTACAGCGGGCTATTTTCCCCATAGAATATTTGCAAGAGAGACATTTTCCCCTCTCCCTCCTTGCATTGCGATGTATGTTGAGTGGAAAATTCTCTAACTAACACTTAATCAAGCGGCCCAACTGCCCACTTTTCCTCTCAGCTGGCCTCCAGCTTTGAAGATAATCATTGGCACCCAGCCTGGCAGTCCAGGGTCCAGGCCTGGGTGGGAGAATTCTCCTGTAAAGCTCCTACTATACCCTGGAAGTCCTGGGATGTCCACTACCTAAATTGCCAATATCACCCTATTACATACTAAATGATTTTATTTGGATGTTGTAATTAAGACAGCCGGCCAAATATTGTAAGCAAATTAAGTTTTGCCTTCTCAAATGTTCCCATGTGGTCACATGGTAGGATTCTGGTTGCAGAGTCTTTGCTGAGCACAGCACGTTCTAGTGAAGTCAGCCTTGGCTGAAACCTGAGTGCGAGGCAGCCACTGAGGCATTTTAGCATTTTCTGCAGAATTGACAAGACAGAGCTATACTTGGTGGTCTGTTGAATCGCTTCACATTTTGCTGTTAAATGAGTCCTTCTGGGATCATTCAGATGTTGGAGGGTTGTGTCTAAGAATGATGATAGCAGCTTAAAATCCTGAACAATAGCTTATATGTACGTGTATTTTCTTCCAAGAAGTCAAATTTGCCCTATAGATGGTATTTCAGTAATCTCCATTTTTCTTTAAAATTTTAAGTAATGTGGCCTGTAAAGCCTAAAAGGCAGGAAACAACAATTTATTTTGCTAATAATTTCAATATTATTGTTTCCCTTTTGCTGAGAGATCCTTTCTTTTTTGATAAATAGTTTCTCTGAGCAACTAATAGTGTCAGATCATGGGGATTTCTTATTATATGAAAACAATACACTTTGGCTCTGTTTACTTCTTCCGCTCATTTAACCCCTACTTTTTTTTTTTCTATTGCTGCAATTTTCATCACTTTAAAGAAAAGACTCATATCTAGGTCTTCTAGTTGATTTATTGATCTTCAGCATTTCCTATGCAATGGAAGAGGGGCATCGACAGTCTATTGCTTCCAGGCTAGTCTCCCTTGCCCAGTTCTCTTTTCTCTCTCCCTTCTTCCCTTTCTCTCTCAAAGAGTTCAAAGATGCAGACATTAAAACATAAATCTCCACCCTCTCACCCCAGATCCCCAGGATCCCTCTTCCGAGGTAGCCACAGTGAATAGTTTGCATGGAGATATTCTGACCCAGGCCTAGGCTGCCGTCAGAAAACAGTGTGTGGTATATTGTCTTCAATGCTCTGTCCTTTGAGCTTCCACTCAACCCTGTGTCCTGAAGATTGTTCCATGTCACCACAGGTAGGTCTATGTCAAGTAGGGCAAACTTTTTCTTGGCCTGTGGGTGGTTTCCAGAGTCCCCTATCCTCACCTCTGTCTTTTCTCCCTAAACATTAATGATCTTCCAAGTGCTCAGTGTTCTGGAGTGTGTTGGGCTGACTTTCTTTTGTCCTTCAAGGGTTTGTGTTCATTCCTATTCTGATGTCTGGGCCATGTGTCCCCTTCCCCATTTGACTCTCTTCGTCTAGCACCAGCACCAGGGCTGACTTCATGCCCTGTCCCTTTCATAAAATCTTTCAAGGCTGTACGAGGCAGGTAGCATTCTGCCCTCAGGGCCACAGAGTCCACTCTAAATTAACACTTAATAATTTTTCCTTTGCTTTCTCTTGTTTCCCCTGGCCAGAGCCTGCTATACTTGATGAAGGCAGGGACTTCAACCATCTTTTTTTCCCTACAAGGTGCCTAGCACAGCACCAAGGACTAATTTCATTTGATTCTTCCTCAAAGTGTGACCATGCACATCAGCTTGACCTTGTAGATTGTGAGTGCTTTTAGGGAAGTGGCTCTTTCCTGTTTTTCAGATTGCTCACACCCCCCAATTCCCATCAGAGAGCTCAGGCCTTGTCCTCCAGGCCATGTGCTCTGTTTGGCACACTCTGCTATCTCTCCCTGGCATGGACTTCATCCCCACTGCCCACCCCATGCTGCCCACCATGTACTAAGACTCTGTCTGATTTTTATCATGAAGTGTGGCTCCTCCCGTCTCTTCCTGTTCAGGAGACAGAAGCGTCTATTTGATTAGGGCTGATCTCACTGGTTAAATGTTCGCTGCTTCCTCCCTAATGGGGGACCCATGTTGTTGGGTAACTGCTGCAGAACAAAGCAATCCTCCAGTGTGCCCAGTCCTGAGATTTTCTCAAAGTTTTTTCAGTGTCTTTTGAAGTCTTCCATCAGCAGTGACTGAAGTGCTCGCACCTGCCCCCGCCAGCGTTCCGGTGCTCTCCTCTCACTGACGTGAATATAGTAGCAGGGTCCTTGTGTGTTGTGGATATTATGGCTTCAAATCTAACATATTAAAAACAAAGCAAAACAAAAAAAGATCACTTGGCCATCCTCCTTTTGTTTTTTGAAAGTTCTGCCTCTGGAGATAATTTTCTTGAGGTCATTTTTCTTTATAGTCGTTTAGCCCCTGGGAAACAACCCCTAAGAGGTGAAGCTGGTATGTCTTAGCCAAGTGACAAAGCAGTGGCACATTTAAATCATTATTTTGGCATCTGTACTTGAGGTGAGTCATCTTGTGTCCCCTTCACCCTCTTGGTGGGTGACAAAGGGTTTGTAATCATTCTCATGTAAAGAAAAAGCTTTTTTTCTCACATCAGTTATATTCCAGCTTTCAAAGACAAAAAAAATCTCGGGGAAAAAATAGTGATATAATATTTTTTGGCAGACAAGCCCCTATTGAAGTGGAAATTTGAGTGTTAGGATTAGGGAAAGATCAAAGATGTATATGAGATGATTGCAATTTGCAGATAAAATGTGGCAAGAAAGGATGAAAAATATTCTGAAAAGGCAGAGGTAATAAACACATCTCTTTTTTTAACTTATCAATGTTTGTGTTGACAAAATGCATTAGAGGAAATGACGTGTGATACCATACATATTTTTTTATTAGATCATAACTATGTACATTACTGCATTTATGGGGTACAATGTGCTGATTTGATATACCATTTGGAATGCTTACATCAAACTGGTTAACATAGCCTTCACCTCACCTATTTAATTGTTGTGTTAAGACATTTATACTCCACTCTTAATATATCTGACATGTACCCTTGCAATGTGCACAATAGGTGAGGTCCATAATTTCCAAGTCATGGAAGCAGCCCAAGTGCCCATCGACCCATGAATGGATTAACAAATTGTGGTATATGTATACCATGGAATATTATGCAGCCATAAAAAATATGGAGACTTTCCCTCTTTTATGTTTACATGGATGGAGCTGGGTCATATTATTCTTCAGTAAAGTATCTCAAGAATGGAAGAAAAAGTATCCAGTGTACTCAGTACTATTATGAAACCAGTTTATAATCACTCACACTTTCATACAAATGATAAAATTGGTGAGACCTCAGACATATTATTAAGTGGTTTTTGAAATCTTTCTTAAAGACAAAAACAACTACTTGGTACCCTCTAAGTGTATAGTAAGTACTTGCTGGCTCCATTTCAAAAGTGGTACAATAGATATTTACTATGATACTCCCTAAAGTTTTATTCATCTTTTAGAATTACTTTTTTTTTTTTTTTTTTAGTAAAGGTAAGAGTGTCACTCACTCTTTTCCAGGCTGGTCTCAAACTCCTGGCCTCAAGCAATTTTCCTGCCTTAGCCTCCCAAAGTGTAGGGATTACAGGTGTCAGATGCAGCACCTGGCCCATTGTTTGTAGTACCATAAAATGTACATGTAAGCATTAATTCATAGACATAAATAATAACCGTTGAAATATCAATTGTATTTTGATTAGCTTGAAAGATTATTCCAATGTTCTGTTTTGCTTTTTTTTTTTTTTTTTTTGTAAAACAATGTCTCACTCTGTCACCCTGGGTAGAGTGCTGTGGTGTCATAGCTCACAGCAACCTTAAGCTCCAGGGTTCAAGCGATCCTCTTGCCTCAGCCTCCCATGTAGCTGGAACTACAGGCCCCTGCCACAGTGCCCCACTAGTTTTTCTATTTTTAGTAGAGATGGGGGTCTCAGTGTTGCTCAGGCTGGTCTTGAACTGCTCAGCTCAAGTGATCTGCCCATCTCGGCCTCCCAGAGTGTTACACAGGCTGAGCCAACGCATCTGGCTCCAATTTTCTGTTTTAAGGATTGAAGGAAGTAGAAAAAGAAGCCATTTCAAGATATCAAGTATAGTAATTATAGTCTATAGAGGACTAGAGAAAATATGCTAATGTGTTTGTTTAGTGATACAGATTGCAAACAATTTGTGTCCAAACTGTATTTTGATATTTAAAATGCCTCATATGACCATCAGTGGTATCAAGTTTGGGGAAGCTGTGTAATTAAAGAAGGTGCTGGTAGCCTGAACGAAAGCATTTGCTTTCACCTCTTGATGAAATTTGACTTTTTAACAAGCCATATGCATGTAGCAAAAGCCTGACATTCTAAACGTCCCTCCCCATGTTGCTTTTACGTTCAGCTAGAATTAATGCTGTATCTCGGGGCTGCCATCGAAAATGTAACTCCTGAAAATTAGATTATTTTGTTGTAATATGATTGATAATGCATTTTCTGGCATAATTAGGATGGATATTGATGCTATCACTGAATCATAAGAAATGGGAAATCCATGCCATCTAGATCGCAAATTGGTGTTACATCTTTCCCAGTCTTCCCATTCTTCTCCAGTGACTGTCTCCATCTCTTTCTCTCTCCCCACCCTGCTGAAACGCAGAAATTACTCTTTTCTACAAGATGAGAAAAGTTATCTTTTCTATGGAGTAAGGATACTTTAGGGTATGTGCTAAATGTAGCTCAGGAGTAAGTTGGCACAGACTTGGAATATTAAGCAAATCTTTTGGCTCGGTGCCTTTCATACCTGCACACTGTTGCGGCGGCTGCAACAGTGGAAACAGGTGAGAGTGAATGCCTATTACCAGGACAGGAGAACGGTGACCTCAGAATTTAGATGCTCGTATAATAGTCAGGTACCTCAGTCTAGAATAAGGTGGCTTTGTTATGCTAAATTTTTATAGTGGGCCTGTATGGAATTTTAGAAGTGTAATATTATCTTCTCATTTTCTTCAGACAAAATGGTCAGTGAGCAAGGGAGGATGCAGTATGCCAAAAATTATCTAAGTGGAACCAAATGCAACTGAGAAAAACATTTGGACTTAGTTGTTTCCCAAACCTTTTCTTCGTTGTGGAATGAAATTAGCCCACACTGCTGTATAGAAAGTAATAAAGATGGGGAGGGCGTTCTGCTTTTAACAATGTGTTAGGAGAGCATGTTTTTATTCCAGCTTTTTTTTTTTTTATTAAATCATAGCTGTGTACATTAATGCAATTATGGGGTATAGTGTGCTGGTTTTATATACAATTTAAAATACTTCCATCAAACCGGTTAACATAGCCTTTACCACATTTTCTTAGTTATTGTGTTAAGATATTAATATAAAATATTGTACCCTTAATAGATTTAACATGTATTCCAGCTTTTTTCAGGTTATGTGATATACTAAGTTTTGTGACTTTAGTTACTTTCCTGGTAAGAGAAAACCAATAAAACAAAAACACTGTGCCACAGACCTGCCCCAGCATGCACTGGGAATGTGTCAGCCCCCTTAGTGTAGCTGGGTCTGGCTGGGATTCCCCAATCTTCTGGCCCTTCCATAGCCCAGTGCACTCCACTGTTACTTACAATGTAATATGGAGGCCTTGAAAAATAATGGTGAGAGTTTGCATTCTGCAGTCTAAGTTTTTCTCCTAGAAGTGGACATTTGAGGTGAGGAGCAAGGGTTTCACTAAAAGCACTTCTCAAAAATAATTTTATTTAAATAGAAAATGTAGAAAAAGCAAAAATACAAAGAAATACATTTTTCATAAAGGCTTCACTTTTGTTTTCTTGAAGTATATGAAGTAAAAAGTGGAACTCCCCTTTCTCTTTAACTACAGCTAACAGTTTAGCAACCATCACACAAGCTGTTCCCTGGGCCTCTACGTACCCCTATACCAGACACACACACAATAGTCTTATGGTACTTTAGCATGTTGGATCATACCATACATATTGTTTGATAGCATCTCTTTTTACTTAATTTTTGTCATGTATATTTTTCCAAGTTGGTACATAGAAATCTACTACACACGCACACACACACACATATATATATAAGCTTATTAAGTATCCCAATTTTGATG
Source organism: Nycticebus coucang (assembly GCF_027406575.1). NCBI lineage: Eukaryota > Metazoa > Chordata > Mammalia > Primates > Lorisidae > Nycticebus > Nycticebus coucang. Next base: position 1,694,938 of record NC_069798.1, read on the forward strand.
GATCTGCAGGTTATTTCTGAAAAGAATACATTGCAAAAAAACCAAGTACATCTTAGAAATCTCTGGTTAAATTTTCTACTTTTATAAATGAGAAAATTAAAACCCAGAAAGGCTGAAGGACTAGCATATTTAAGAGAGAATCATGAATAGAATATGTATCTCCCGGTGTCTTTCTGTTACCTCATGTTTTTAGGCATGAGGACTCAGCCTGTGTTATACCTGTGAGAGCTCAGGGAATGCCATTATAGAGGCAAGCCTTCAGCCACTGAGGTCCTCTTCCAGCTGCTTGAGAAAGGAAGACAGCCCCTACCCTTAGGAAGCTGACAGTTTAGTGGGATGGGTAGGATAAGACAGAGTATAGATAAAATAAATAAGTAAATTAGTTGCTATATTGGAAAGTGATAAAATCTGTGGAGAAAAATTAAGAGAGAGGTGAGAGTGGGGTGTTATATTGTAATTTCAATTGAGAGGGGTAGTCAGAGAAAGTCTTATCCATTGGTGACTTAAAAATGACTTTATATTCGGCAGGTTGAGGCAAGAGGATTGCTTGAGCCCAAGAGTTTGAGGTTGCTGTCAGCTGTGACACCGTAGCACTCTACCTATGGTGACAGAGTGAGACTCTGTCTCAAAAAAAAAAAATAAATAAATAAAATATAAAGACTTTATTGAGGTGTAATAAACATATAAAAAATCCATGCATGACAAAGACGACACTTTTGACATGTGCATACACCCGAGAAGCAATTACCACCATCAAGATCATGATGTATGATCAGGCTCTTTGTACTCCGCCTGCCTCTCCTGGCCACCCCATCCAGTAACTCTTGGGATCCTTCTTGGCATTGCATAGTAGCTGGCGCTGTCAAAATATTGATTAAATTGAGTTCTATGGGATATACTTTTGGGGGGGAGGGGTAAGGCTTCTTTTATTCAGCATAATTATTCTGGGATTCAGCCATCTCATTGAGTGTGTCATTCCTTACTATTGTAGTCCATCATTTATCCATTAACTGTGGGATGGCTATGCAGATTGTTCCCATTTGGGGGCTGCTATGAGTAAAGGTGGTATGAATATTCATGTATCCACATCTTTGTGTGAACAGATGCTTCACATGTCTTGGATAAATACTTAGGAATGACACAACTGTGTGAAAGGGTAGGTATGAATGTAACTTTTTAAGAAATCGTGAAACTCTTTTCTAAAGTAACTGGAACATTGTAGATTCCTGCTAGCAATCCACGAGGTCCCAATTGCTTTACATCCTCATCAGCACTTGCAAAGATCAATATTTCTAATTTTAGACATTCTCAAATGTGTGTAGTGAAATCTAAGGTTTTAATTTGCATATTCCTAATGAATATTGATGTCAATTATCTTTTCATGAGCTTCATGAGCTTTTTCTTTTTAACAAAGAGAGATTTTATTTAGGAAGACCAAAGAAAGTTTAGAGCACTTCCAAAGAGAGTTGGAAACGAGCCCCTCTTGTGAAGGAGAAAAGGTGAGCGAGACCTTCTATATAGCTTTTGATGAATTGCTTATTAAAATCTTTTGACATTTGTAGAAAATTGTTTTTTTTCCTTATAAAGTTTTTAGTGTTCTTCAAGTATTTTAAATACAGGGAGTCTCTGGGTTATAAATGAGATAGATTTTGTAGGTTTGTTCTTAAGTGACTTTGCATGTGAGTTGAAATAAGTTCATTTATCTGTAATAGCCTTCATTCATAAGTGCAAGTTGGACATAAGTCAGATGTTTGTAACTTGGGGACTTCCTGTACAGACCCTTTATCAGATTTGTAATTTGCCATGTTATTTTCTAGCCTATGTCTTTTGAAGTGTTCTTAATTTGGAAGAAGTCAAATTAATCATTTTTTAAGACTTTTGGTATTTTATCTTAGAAGTGGTTGTCTAGCCCCAAATCACAAATATTTTCTCTTATGTTTTCTCCTGGAAGTTTTAATTTTGTGTTTTACATTTAAGTTTATGCTCCTTTTTGAATAATTTTGTTTGAAATACTGTTTTCTATTCCTTTACCCTGAGTCTTGATTTGTCTTTCAAGGTTAGATGTGTTTCTTGGAGATACCTTGTGCTTTTTATCCAGTTGGCTAACCTGTGTCTCTTCAGTGGGGAATTTAAGCCATTAACATTTATTGAGAGAATTGATAATTGTGTTGGAATTCTATTCATCTTATTTTGTGAAAGTCTATGGCTTAGTTTTATCCTTGGTGCCATTGTGGAAGCTAGGTTTTGTCCTTTAGTTTCTGGGTGTTTACTTTGCTGGTGGTTCATTGCTATGGTCAGTGTGAAGAATATGTGTAAGTATTTCCTGTAGAGCTAGTCATGCAGCAAATTTCCTCAGTGGCTGCATTATCAGCAGAAGATTTGATTTCTCCATTGATTTTGAAGCTTAGTTTAGCATGATACAGAATTCTGGGCTGAAACATTGTTTAAGAAGGTTAAAGGTAGAAGATCACTCCCTTTTGGTTTGAAAAGTTTTAGCTAAAAAGTCCACTGTTACCCTGATGGATCTGTCCATGTAGGTCAATTGGCACTTACTGCAGGCTGCTTGTGAATTTTCTTTTTTTGTCTGGACTTTTGGACAGATTTGTTACATTGTGTCTTGGAGATGTTCTGTTTGTGTTGAGAGGACCTGGGGTTTGATACCCCTCTAAAAGAAGTGTTTTAGAATCTTTAATTAAACTTGATATATTTTCATTTATGATATCCTTCAGTAGGGCTTCAATTCCCTTGGGACATTCTTCTTCCCCTTTAGGGATACCTATGATTTGAATGCTTCATGAAATCCTGCAGTTCTCTGGGCCAATGCTCTGCTTTCTCTCTCTTCTTTTGTGCCTCTTTAACTCCCTGGGTTGGCTCAATAGCTTTATCCTCTAGCTTTGAGATTCTTTCTTCTTTATCTCCAATTTGTTATTGATACCTTCTACTGCATCTTTAAGTTCCCTGATTGACTTCTCTATTACTTAGGCTCCACTATGTCCTTTCTATAGTCTTCATAGCTTTTATAAACTTTTTGGTTCTGTTTTGGATTTCCTTTTGTTTTTGCCTTGTCAATTCTCTTTATTATTTTTGCCATCCATGTTTTAAATTCCCTTTCTGTCATTTCCAATATTTAATTATAGGTGGAATCCTTTGTGGTTGGTACCTCATGAGCCCGTGTGTGTGTGTGTGTGTGTGTGTGTGTGTGTGTGTGTTTGGGGGGGGAGGGTTGCTCTGTTATGGTTTTCATGTTGCTGGAATCTTTCTTTTGGTTCCTCCTCATGTGTGTTTTCTTCTTATTCACTTCTTTCCCCTACTTTTTCCACTCACTACTTCTTTTGCTTTATATTACCTTGTTTGTGAGCTTAGGTGTTGAAGTGGCCTTTTGGTATAGGGCTAAAAGGCAGAGACGGGTAAAGAGCAGGAAGGCAAGAAGGAAAGAACAAGAGGAAAAGAAAAAAATGGGAGGTGAAAGGAAAGAATTGTTAAAAGGAGAGAAGATGGACAGAAAGAGAGAAAAAAAGGCAGAAATGGTGGTGTTCAGCAGGGTGCTTTAACCACACTTGCACTTCAGGACATTAGAGGGCTGAGCTGGGTGGATGAATGCCTCAAGATCAGTATCTCCTTACCAGCCTGGGCAAAAGCAAGACCCCTGCTTCTGCCAAATATAGAAAAAAATCAGAAGTATGTGGCAGTGGGGACCTACCAATACCATTTTTCCAAAGGCCAAAGCTAGAAGGACACCCTAGACCATGAGCTTATGGACTATTTGAGCCAGACCAATGCCATAACCTCCCAGTCCTCCAAGAAATGAAAAAAAAAAATTAAAATAGATGAAGAATATTAAAAATACAATTATATGAGATGAAGAAAAGGGAAGGTATATCTTAGTTGTTTTATAAAAAGTTTATATGGGAAAGATGAGAAAAGTAGAAAAATCTCTACCAAAAGAAGAAAAAAGGAGAGAAATAAAAAAGAAAGAATAAAAGGGTCTGGGAAACTATAATAATAATGGAGGAGCCCTTTCTGTTAAAGAAAGTAAAAATGAAAAATAAAAATACAACCAAAGCAGGTGGTGCCTGTGGCTCAGAGGGTGGGGCACCGGTCCCATATACTGAGGGTGGTGGGTTCAAACCTGGCCCCGGCCAAACTGCAACAAAATATAGCTGGGCATTGTGGCGGGTGCCTGTAGTCCCAGCTACTTGGGAGGCTGAGGCAAGAGAATTGCCTAAGCCCAGGAGTTGGAGGTTGCTGTCAGCTGTGACACCACGGCACTCTACTGAGGGTGATAAAGTGAGACTCTGTCTCAAAAAAAAAAAAAATACAATCAAATGGAAAAAAAAATCATTATCCAAAAAAAAAAAAAAAAATTCTTTTACCACAAGGACATTTGCACTAGACTGTTTATCTTAGCTCAATTTATAATCACCAAACTGTGGAAACAACCTAAATGTCCAACAATCCTGGAATGGATTAACAAGTATACCATGGAATACTATTGAGCCACTATTTTTGATTATTTCTTTTCTTCTTCTAGTTTTAGGGTTAGCTTATTCTTCTTTTTCTAATTCCTTAGTATGGTTCATGAGTTTCTTGATGTGCTTTCCTTTTGTTTTTCAGATGTAGGCATGTAATGTGATATATTTACTTCTCAAGACTGCTTTTGCTCTATCACATAGGTTTTGGTAACTTGTGTCTTCATTGTTGTTATGTTTGAGGAATTTAATAATTTCCTCTTTTATCTCTTCTTGACCCCAACTATCATTCAGCATAACATTGTTTAATTTCTATGCCTTTGTGTGGGGATGAACGTTTTTGATGGAGTTGAATTCCACCTTTATTGCCTTATTGTCTGAGAAGAGACAGGGTATAATTGCAATTCCTTTAATTTTGCTGGGGTTTGATTTGTATTCTGGAATGTGATCTATCTTGGAGTATGTGCCTTGGGCTGATGAGAAAAATGTATATTCTTTAGCTTTGGGATGGTTTGTTCTGTATATATCTATTAATCCCATTTGTTCTAGGGTTATGTTTAAGTCCTTTGCATCTTTGTTTAGTTTCTGTTTAGAGGATATGACCAGTTCCATCAGAGGTGTGTTAAATTTAGTCCCTGGCTATTATGGTGTTATGGTATATCACATTGTGCAGACCCCACATTGTGCAGGTCCATTTCATAAATCTGGGAGCATTTAAGCTAGGTGCATAAATATTTAAAATTGACATATCTTCTTGTTGTATTGCTCCTTTGACCAGTATAAGTGACCGTCTTTGTCTTTCTTTTTCTTTTTTTTGGCCGGGGCTGGGTTTGAACCCATCACCTCTGGTATACGGGGCCAGTGCCCTTCTCCTTTGAGCCACAGGCACCACCCTCCATCTTTGTCTTTCTTAACTTTAGTTACTTTGAATCCGCTTGTATCTGAGAATAAAATTGCAACCCCTCCTTTCTTCTGATTTCCATTTATTTGAAATACTATTTTCTATCCCTTAACCCTGAGTCTTGATTTCTCCTTCAAGGCTAGGTGTGTCTCCTGAAGTCTCCTGGATGTCTAGTGCTTTTTTATCCAATCATCCAGCTGATGTCTCTTCAGTGTTGAATTCAATCCATTGACATTTATTGAGATTATAGATAAGTGTGGGAGAATTTTATTCATCCTGTTATGAGAGTCTGTTGTATAGATTTATCCTTTGTGCTATTGTGGAAGCTACTTTTTTAGGCCTTTAGCTTCTAGGTGTTTACTTTGGTGGTGGTCCATTGTGGTGTTCAGTGTTGAGAATAGACTAAGTATTTCATGTAGAGCTCATCTTGTGGCTAGTTTCCTCAGGGCTTGTATCTCTGCAAAAGATTCGATATCTGTGTCAATTTTGAAGCTTAGTTTAGTAGGATACAAAATTCTAGGCTGAAAATTGTTTTTTTTTTCAGAATGTTGAAGGTGGATGACCATGGTCTTCTGGCTTGGAAAGTTTCAGTTGAAAAGTCTACTGTCATCCTAATGGCTCTGCCCTTGTAGGTCAGTTGGCACCTACTCCTACCTGCTTGCAGAATTTTCTCCTTCATCTTGACTTTGGATGGGTTTGTTACAATGTGTCTTGGAGAAACTCTGTTAGAGTTGAGATGACCTGGGGTTCAATATCTATCTGAAAGGAGTGTGTCGGGATCTTTAGTAAAACTTAGGAAGTTTTCATTTATTATGCTCTTCAGTTGGGCTTCCATGCCTTTGGGACAATTTTCTTCCCCTTCAGGAATCCCTATTATTCATATGTTTGAACACTTCACAGAGTCTTGTAGTTTTCTAAGTGCCCATTCTGCTTTCTCTCTCTTCTTTTCTGCCTCTGTAACTACCTGGGTTAACTAGAACACTTTATCCTCTAGGTCTGATGTTCTTTCTTCTCCATGGTCTAATCTATTTTTGTTACTTTCTACTGCTTTTTTATATTCCTTGATTGTCTCCTTCATTTCCTTAAAGTCTTCCATATCCTTTCTGTATTCTACATATCTCTTATCTGACGGTTGGTTCTGTATTTCCATTTTCTCACCCATTTCCTTTATTGTCTTAATCATCCAAATTTTCAATTCCCATTCTGTCAAATCCATTAATCCTTTATAGGAGGAGTCTTCTGTAAAAGCTCCCTCATGGTCCCTTGGAGGGGTTGCTCTATTTGGTTTTTTTGTGGTGTCTGAATTTTTCTGTTGGTTCCTCATGTGTGCTTTCTTCTTGTTCACATCTTACTGTTCCTTTTTCTGTCACCATTTTTCCTTTGCTTCAAATTACCTTGTCTCAGAATTAAGGTGTTGAAAGGACCTCTTGATATGAGGTCAAAGGGAGGAGAAGGGTACAGAGTGAGCAGGGAGTATAACAGAAAAAGAAAGGAAGAGAAAGAAAGAATAAAAGAAAAGAAATAGAAAAAAGGGAAGAGGAGATAACAGAAAAAAATTGAAGAACAAGAGAGAAGGAAGATGGAGGAGAGGATGAGATTGATTGAAAAAATGGTATTTATCAGCATGGTGATAAGGTTACACCTGTAACTCAAGAATTTTAAGGTGCTGGGTTGGGTGGGTTCTTCGAAGTCAGGCACTCTTTACCAGCTTGAGCAGAGTCAGACTCTTCCTCTGCTGAAAATAGGAAGAGAATAAAAAGAACAAAAATAAAAACCAAGAAGGAAAAATTAAGTAAGGATGAAAAAGGAATAGAAAAATTCTGCAGTGTGATCTTGCCTATACTTTCTTTCTAGGACCAGAGGTAGAATGGTCTCTTGGCCTCCTTGATCTAGACTACTGCTGTGGCCTACCTGCCAAACCACCATCATGTCACCCCAGCTCACAGCAAAGAAAAGAAAAAAAAAAAGAAAAAGGAAGGAAAAAAAATAATAAAACAAGAACAGATAAAGGAAATAAGAAATACTGCTGAGTTAAATAAATTCAGGAGTTCATTTAAAAATTAATAAAGGAGAGAGAGGGAAGTGAAATAAAGAGAGAAAGAAGAATGACAAAAAAATAAAAATAAGAAAAGGAGGGGATATCTTAGCTGTTGCTGATGCAATTTTTGTGGTAGAGATGAGAAAGGAAGAAAAGTCTTTATGCAAAGAGAGAATGAGGAGAGTGAAATAGGGAGAGAAAATAAGTGAGGCTAAAATACTGTAACCAAAAATACAGAAGGCTTTGCTGTGATGCAAGTAAAAATGGAAGTTAAGAAAAGCACCAACCAAACAAATTAGCAAAAAATAAAACACATAAAAAAATCAAAACCAAAGGAAAAAGGGGCTCTATTAGCAAAAAATAAGCAACCTCAGCAACAAATAGAAGAAGAGAAACAAACAAACAAAAATACTAACATCAACAACAACAAGGAAAAGAAAAAAAGAAAAGTATAAAGTAAAATAAATAATTATAATTGTAATTCTGGCAGTATATTGCAACATAAATATATATTGGAAAGATCTGATTTTAGAAGAAATATATTTATGTTGCAATATACTGCAGAACACCAGGTAACTCTCTAGTTTTAGGGGACAGATGACACATCTGCTAATGTCTCTTTGATTCTCAGGCATAGACCTGTTTCTAAACTTAGTTGTCCATGATGATCGCCTGATTATTTCCTCAGCATTCAGACCCCACTGAAGTGGGATTTTAAAGCTCTCCAGAATCCTTCAGAGGCAGGTCTCACTGTGCCTCCGACAAGTTCCCATGGGATGCAGGAGTCCCTGAGCCTGTCACAAATGGAAGTCTGATCCCAGCAGGTGGAACTAAGAAGGCTGTCTCCCAGCAAGAGACCTGCACTCACGACCTTCTCACAACCTTCCCACAATGGCCACCCCCTGGCCACTGAGACCTTCCCAGTATGGCTGTCACACCTACTGCCAAACTGCTGGCAAATCTACTCCAACCAGCACTCAAATCTGGCTCCCATACACTGTTCAGGTGCACGCACTCTTCTGTACTTTCCTGTCAATGTGCAGCTTCTCACAACAACCGAAAACTACAAAAAAGCTTTCTCCCATCTCCAGAGCTGAGTGGGGAGTGGTGCTCCTCCCGGCTTGCAAAAACTTGCCTCGAGTGTCAGAGCTCCACTGCTCCAGTTCACACACTGTATCCAGTATGTCACCACCTCACTGTACACCCCAAGCCACAGCACCAGACAAGATCCCCATGCCAGGTATGACTTGGTTTTCCTCCCTTCCCCAGTTGTACTAGGAGAATTCAGCCAAAGGATCCTTCTGGTCCGCCATCTTGCTCTGCCCTCTCCTTCAACTTTTGAGTGTTGGTTGTGCTATGTGTGGTTTGGTGTTGTCATGGACAAGAATTGGGCCCTTTGTATTGATCAGTGCTGGCTGCAGGTGTTGCAGTTTTAAGTACATCTCATCGATTTTCTGAACATACTTCTCAGATGTAATGGTTTCACCAGGATTCAGATAGCTATATGCAGTTGATCAGACCTGCAGCAGACCAACAAACAGTGACCATGACTTTTTTTGGTTCTAGTTTGGCTTTGGGAAGTGCTTTGGAGGGTCCTCTCTGTCCAACTGCTGAGCTGGTCATTGAAACCCACTTTTTGTCACAAGTCACAATCCAATTAAGAAATGGTTAATAGTTTTTGCTTGGAGTCAGAGAAGACAATACTTTTTTACGTTTCCAATTTGCTTCAAATGCCAAATGACCGTGGAAGGGTTGCCATTGAGTTCTTTGGCTACTCTGTATCTTCATGTGACTAATAGCCTTCAAATGGTAGAGTTCTTAAGAAATAACCTTTTTTGTGACTCAAGGGAATAAAAAAAAGAAAAAGAGAAGCTTTTCACTTTCTACAGAAAGCACTTTTTATCTAAGTGTAGAAGTGTTTTTAAATAACTAAAATATTTTTGATAGAAATGTGCCTTCAGAAAACAACAAATTATAGAAATATAAGTATGTATTCTCTCATTTTTAAACTAAGGTAAATAAATCATTTATTCAGATAAATGAAAATATATTTCCAGAGGTCTTGCATAATTTTAATAGCTTTTAAAACAGCTCCCACATACATATACATGAATCTCATGGTGTCAATACAAATATATATAGAGAGAGACTTTCGACTTCATCCAACAGGAATTCTTAGCCAAGGCTATAAATCTAACCCATGCGATACAGAAAAACTTGGGACTGGTCTGAGAGTCCCCTGAAGAAAAAGATGTGAAATTGGCATGAATCCTGGGCAAGTAAAGAAGGAGGGAGAAACAGAGGCTATGGGAGGATACCAGGTCCCGGGATGGAGATTTCTGAGGGAGGAGAAGGCCGTCCCAGGTCCTAGGATAGCACAGAAGGTGGAAGGGTAGTGAGACGAGCTGTGGTCCTGGACTAGCTTCTGACAGGCAGGTTGCATTGAAGGGGTCAGTGCAGGTGATGCAGACAAAAGGATTCAACAGCAAAATTCTTTAACAGTGCTTCACTATTTTTATGGCCTTGATCCCTCGAGGAATCTAACTAGCTAGCTTGGTGCAGAGGATGCTGGCAGACGGGTGGACAATAATGTCAAGCTACAGTGACACTTGCCAGTGCTCCGTGGGTGTTGAATGCCTTCCCCCCAACAAGGTAAAGGGGTCAATTAAATGTTAATATCTCCACCAACCACAGATGGGGCATTTGCAGGAGCCATGGCTGTGGGAACCGAGATTTCAGACACTCCTGATGACAGCTTCTTCCTGGGTTGTGGCTGGATCTGCAGCTGCCCACAGACACTCTGAACTCGAAGCATCTTCCTGCAGATGTGCCTTTTAAAAGTTTTACTGGCATTATTGCTTTTTTACTTCTGGTAATTGCTTTAAAAGAACAAAGCTCTTTGTTTAAAGGGGGCCGAGGGATCTCATAATTGCCTCAAGGCACATGAGAGGTTCCTAGACTTTCTAAACAGTTTCTCTTTTAACATTAAATATTAAATTCCTAATGTTTGGACAAAGTGTAGATGCTCCCGAGAGAGGGGGAGGTGATGCTGTCAGGAAGATAATGCCGACAGGTAAAAGAGGCCTCCACCCTGGATGGCTCACCTCAGAACCACAGACAGATACCCCCAGAGGGGCACCGCTGACCTGTGCCCTTGGATCCCAGACGCCTTGCTGTAAGCTCACCGCATACTGGCCCCAGCAGTGTCTGGGGTTTCAGGCTCATTAATACAATTTCTGTGTTGAAACAAATCATTCATTTGTCCACCTACAATGAACCATGTAGAATCAGATCTCAAAGGAAGGAGTATTCCTGGAATCTTCACAGGCGCCCCCCCACCCCGTGCAGGTACAAGCCGCGTTAACCCTTGTCTTCCCTTCAGTGGTTGCTGTCTCTTTCCATCCCTCTGCTCCCCGCTGAATTTACTGGCTGTAAGTAATACTAATTTCAGTGACATTAAATACCATGACAGGGACTTTAGAGTGAAACCCATAAGCTAAAGGATGCAGACCCCTCATCCAACCACCACCCCCACTTTTTGTGTCAATCATGAGCAGATAAATGAGCCCATCGGCCTGAATGGTTGATGCAGAGGTGTGAAAGAGGTGGCTGGGGAAAACCTTCAATTCACTCTTTCCAGATGAAGGCCACTATCCAAAGCAATAATGTCCCCAAATTGTAGAATGTCTATGCTGTGACAAAAGGTCACCTGCCTGCAATTTTATAATGTGGACCTCAAATATACAAACATTCAGAATTTCTGCCTCTAGGTTAACTTGTCACTCACGGCACAGGAAAAAGTACATGCAGTCCAGGGAACCAAGCTACTGAGACACTTAGAAACAACCTGAAGGCAAAAGAACAAAACAAAATGCAACAATAAATGTGCATAAAACCCAGCATCTTCAACTGGCTCTCACTTTGCACTAACTAGTTCTGCACTAATTAAAATAATATCTTATGTTTGCAGAATGGTATACACAGAGCATGGAATCTTTATGTATAATTAGAAGTCATCAGCAAAATTAAATGATGAGAAAACAAAGCTTCAGAGATATAAATTAACTTCTGTGATCACGGACCTAGTGAGTGTGTGGCCACGTTGGGAGCCAAAGGCCTTTGCATCTAAATTTCACACTGCGCTACAGAGAAAGTTACAAAGGCTCTTGCTGTCTCCTGTTTCTAAAGGAACCATTCGAAATAAGTTCCTTAGAGGTCACTTTTACTTTAAAATATTACTCTAGGTATGACTCATCTATTTCTTACCAGGCCCATTGTATTTACTGTTCATGTCTCATAATCAACTTGGTGCTGAAAGTAGTAACAAGCCATTGACAATGTCAGAAGACAAGTTTTGTGTTAGAGAGAACTAGGTTTGACTTCAATCAACAACAAGTAATAATGGTGATGATTAAGAAAAAGAAAGAGAGAGAGGTTTAGACAAAGAAGATGCTCATTTCCTTTCATGTAAAAAAAGTCCTTGACTATTTCGGGAACTCCACAGTAATTTGGGACTCTTCCTGTCTTTACTAGACTCTTTCCGGCATTTCTGGATGCCAGATTTCATGGATGGCCGGCTGCTTGAGCTCCGGCTATCACACCTGCAGCCCAAACAACAGGACCACATCTAGTTCCATATGAGGCTGGCAAAGAGAATCTTCTAACTATCATGAGCTTAGATAAAAATCCAGGTTCTGTTCCTCAAGGAAAGAGAAAGTATGTATATGGAGAGGCATATTGTTCTTTGACATGGAAAATATAAAAGCATTCATACTCATCAGTAAGAAGCTTTGTGTCATTCCGATAAACATATGAAAAAAGTTTTCTTTTCATACAAAAATTAACTCACAATTTTTTGGTATTACTCCAAAGAGTTTCAAAAGAAAAATTTACTGGTGGCCACAGAGGGCTGGGGATCCAGGCTTAGCACAGCAGGTGGCCACTGGTGGTGGCTGCAGGAAGCAGCATCTCCTTGCCCTGTGGTACGGCAAGGAGTTCCTGCAGTGTGTCTTCCATAAGAGGATGGACTGGGGGCAGTAAGGTCTCAGTACCACCGCGGGCTGTGACAAAGGTTGATGAGACCCTGACACCATCTCTGCTCTTAATCCCCTCACCAACCTTGAGATAACAGCCATGTATGTGCCCTTCAGAGCTTTCCTTCCAGCTTTGAGGTCATTTTCAATTGTTTTCACAAGAATGGGGTGTGTGTATGTTTTTCTTTGTATTTTTATGCACTTCTGTTTTTATTGGAAAGATTCCTACATGAACTAAAGGTTATGTATCTATATCTATCCATATATGTGTATTGTTCCCCTGGAAAACAGTACTCAAGCAGATAGTTTAAGAACACAAATTATAGTCTCCAGATAGTAATAGTGCCGGTGACATAGCTTTTAACATCATGTTAATCAATAACAATATGTATTCCTATTCTACTTTTTCTTGCCTTACTTTATCTTATGTACCCTTGATCACATATCTTCTTACCCTTCATATTTGTCACTTTTTAATGACTTTATATCCTTTCTTTTACAGAATGGTTCAGTAAAGGCTGGTGATGTCTTAGCTGTTATGTGTAATGGGTAAGGAGTAGAAGGGGTCTTGGTAAAGAATACTCACCGATTGTTCTTTCTCTTCATACCTGTGCACATGTAAGATGGCTGGATTTACTTAAGCAACAGAGTAAAAAAGAATTTCCACAGTACTATTGTGGTAACATAAAGTATTTGTGCACACTCTTATTTTCTTTGAACACGAAATGTGAAAAGTTAATGTTGTATTTTATTGATAAAAAGGTATAGATCTTCCAAGGTGTGAATATAATTGAATTGACTACAAAATAGAGAAAGGATTAATGAATTTTAATTTACCGTTTATCACATTCGCAGTACATTTGAGGGCTGTTTGTCCTTCTGACATCTTCCATGGTGCTTCTGTGTTTCAAGATTTCATCAGAACTTGGAAGAGACTAGTCATTGAGCCATATCTTTCAAAGTGAATATCAGGCATACTATACGGAACCACTTTATTGTTTTTTCTTCTATTTCCGATCACTTGGTCATTTAAAAACAACAACAACAACAACAACAACAACAACAACAACTATGTACATTAATACCAAAAACAAACTGTTTGCTTGGTGGATTTTGTTGGCTTCTTAGAACACCTTACTATACTGGGTTCATCATTCCTGGAGAGCAACTTAAACCCCAACCATATGTGATTTCACTGCCTGTATCTCAGAAGGTGATGTGGGATTGGAATGTTAAATGTTTGCCTTTAGTTTTCGTTATCTCCTTGTGATAACATCAACTTATTTCACAGGCCAGCGTTTTGATATTTGGGACCTGGGGGCCTGCTGCTTTAGGGGGTGGAAACAAGAAAAACAAATTGGAGTCAGCCAGGAGACACAGTTGCTCCTCAACTCTCTAGCTCCTTAGCTCTCTAGCTCTCCTAGTTACACTGCTTCACTTTGGAAACCGGGTTCTGGCCTAAAGAGGATGAGAGTTGAGTCTTTGGTACTGCATGCTGGCAGGCTGATGATGGCCGGGTCATGGCAGGTCCATAGGACACTTTATAAAAGTTAAGATAAGCATGATGGGCAATATTGTTACTTAAGATAGCTTCTAAGAGACAATAAAAAGTGAATATTTTTTTCAAAGTCAGTGTAGACAAGATGTTACTTAGGAAGGTGTTAGAAGGAAATAACACACACTACCTTTGGAAGATAATTGGAACACTAGTAAAAGGGGGTAAAGGGCTGAAGACTTGCTTCCTGGTGAGGCAGCATGATCTTAAGAATTAGATGTATCTGGCTGCACTAATAGTGATTATCCAGCTCACTGATAGTACTGGGTTCTTGTTCACTCCTGGTATGTCCTGATTCTTAGCAAGCCTTTCAGGTGATTTTCAAACGTAGCTCATGCTTTTGAGGGTTTCCCATGTGCCAGATACTGTTTTGAGTGCTCTGTGTGCAGCTTATCTCACTTGGAATGTCCATGAGCTCTCTGTTATCACCCCTATTTCATAGCCAAGGAAGCCTAGACTGAGACGGCCATTGAACTTGCCTGCAGGCACACCATGGAGGATGGAGTAGGGGTGAGAACATGAGACCTGACTTTAGAATCCATGCTTCCAAGCACCCTATACCTTCTCAGCTTTATACTCTGAGAACCACTACCCAAACTAATTAACTTCTCTCAGTGTCAGTTTGCTCGTCTATAAAATGGGTGTGAGCATATCTAAAGTGGGAAATCTATAATTGGTTAAATCATGATAGTACAGGGAAGTCCAGCAGCCCTACCTTATCAGGCTACGAAGAAACCTGTGTTGATGTAATTAATAATCTATATTTGTAGTTTGCATTTACAGATGAATTTCAGATATAGGAATGACAGTGAGAATGAAAAGATTTCTTTTGTATTTTTTTATAGCATGCTTTCTGAGATGTATCCTGTGCTGAGCAATTTCATTGTGGCCAGAAGATCTGGATCCCTTCCAATCTTTCTGAATTTGTTTTCTTTCCTTTTTTAAAAAAATTTTCTGTTTCTTAGAAATTTTAGCTACATAAAAGAAAAAATTTGTTCTTCCTGGGACTGGATAATTAAAGGTCATCTAGTTTAAACGCAAGTGTCCACATAACCAATAGTAGCCACATCATCCTTTAGTCTAGCGTAGAGTGAGGAACTTCTGATTAGTTACCTACTCTCCTCTGGAAAATTCATGAATGCCTCCAGGCCTCCATTTGTTTCCTTGGTGAAGATAATTTGCCAGGGGTCTAGTGTCTTGACTTTCTGCTCTTTTTAGAGGATAAAGAGAATTACTTGTTTTTTCAATTAAAATATTTTTTAAGGTGACTAATCTGTCCTTTTAAATTGAAGAGCAGGAACTTAATTCAGCAATACGCTTACAAATTTATTGCCTGTTGCTAAAGCTAAATTTGACAGTGTGACCTTTTGTTAGTCATTTGGCAAAAAACTTTGAATCTCTGTCAAGACTCTGCTTTTTCCAGCACCACAGGGTGACTCATATGAGGTTGAAAGCAAGTAGCATTGGGTAGGACTGCCCTGGGGCACAGCTGTGACCTACATCTTTGGCTAGTTGGCTTTGTAGCTTGTTTTTACTAATACATTCTTATGAGGTCTTAGAATGATGTGAATTGATTAAATCCACAAACTTTTTTGTTAGAGGTTTTGCTACTTTCCCTAGAAAAAACATTCCTAGCATGACTGGAAAGTAGGCAGAGAGGCTGCCCTTTTCTGTCTCTAGAAGATGAAGTAATTAGTGAAATTAGTGAGGTCAGGCTGGTTGAAGGAGAAGGGGGCAGGGAGCGAATCTAGTAGACTGATAAGTTGAGAATACACTATCCACTCCTAAAGAATACAATCTGTTGTGGAAGTTGGCATAAAAGGGGAGAAAATCTAGGTATTTATTTACTAGATAGTTGTCAAGTGTCTGCTCTGTGCCGGGGCCTGTGCTACATGCTGTGGGTTCCCTGCAGTAAGCCCCGCAGAAGTGTGGAGTGTAGGGACACACAACCAAGTCATCACAGAAGCGAATGCAGAAGTCCAGCTGAGGCCAGTGCTGCGAAGGAAAAGGTAGAGGAGCAGGACAGCACAGGGAGTAGCTAGTGCCTGGACATCTTCGCAGGTGTGGTGCCGATGAAGCTTCTGCCTCGGCAGGCGCAGTCTAGGAAGGGCCTTGTGGGCTTTGTACAGAGAGCTGAGGGAACCCACTTGTAGGCAGAGACCGACATGATCAGATTGGTATTCTGCAAAGACCTTTACAGCACGTGAGAACAAATGTAGAGGGATAAGACAGGTGTGTGGAGACAGCTTGAGGATGGTCCTGAGAACAGCGACTGAGAAATCCCCAGCAACAAAAATCCATTTACAGGCAATGAGGGAAAGAGGAAGGTTATAGATGAACTGCCAGGTTTTGAGGGTCTCCAAATGGCTGGATGGTGGTCTTACTCACTCAGAGAGAGACTGCTGGAAGGAGACTCTGGAAATGTTATGCGCATGATGTTGAGATACGCCTTTCTGATGTCCTAATGGAGACAGCTGGAAGGATATCGATCTAGCTATATAGAGACAGATCTCAGAACAGCAGTTAAGATTGGATTTAGGAATTTGGGATGGATTGTATGGCTGTGAGTATTGATAGAGTATAAAAGGAGTGAACTATAAATGAATTTTGAGAAATTGCAACATTTAATGACTGGGTAGAGGAGGATGAGACAGCAAAGAAGATTGAGAGAGAAATGTAGGAGGAAAACTGAGAGCTTATAGTTTCCTGGAAGCCAAAAGAAGATGGTATTACAAGGAGTGAATAATAGCCAGTGGTGCAAATGCAGCAGATGCCAGTGAGGTGAGGACGATCACATTCCATAGGATTCAGCAACATGGAGATTCTCAGTGACCTCAGGAAGATTAAATTCAGAAATTAAAGTGAAATCCAAGGGCAGAGACACTTTTTACTCAAAGCAAGATATAACAATATTTTTGGAGCACTAACTGTAAGTTGAAAGCACAGATAAATACTGATTTCTGGCCTGGCTGACATATCCCTGAGGGATATGTCCATTGGATAAAGTCCATTGGATATTTCTGGAAAGGTTTGTTGCTTTCTGGACAAACAGTGGGGCAGGAGAGAAAGTTAGGAGTGTAAGTGTGGAAGAAAAAAAAACTAATCAGAAGACTTAAATGCTAATCTTTGGGTTTCCTTCAGCTAACTGAAACTAACAAACCCTTGGCAGGTCCAGGTATCTGTCTCAGATGCTCTTGTGTCTCTAAAGCTGCAGGTTGAGGGTTGATTTCTAGAGTCCCTTACAGTACCAGTGCTGTGAATTTTGTTCCCTGGATGCAGAAGACCTTGGGCAAAAGTCCCACCCATTCTGTCGCTAACTGTACATTATATTGGGGGAAACTCAACTGTGATTTTTTCCACTTGAAAATGAGCCTGTTTTAGGTTCCCCCCCCCACCCCCAGGAAGACACAAGGCCATTTGCAGTTTTGAAATTGCAATAGTTACAAGTTTAGTTAATAGTTAATAGTTTATTAAGGTGAGTGTCTAGTTTTGTCTGCTTAATTAAGCTAATTAGGCATTTGATATATCTTCATCATTGGATGAACTTTTTTTGGGTGTATTTTTTCTAAGATCATATATAGCATTTTGTCTTTCTACTTAACCTTTTAATCTGTGTGCCATGTGACAGTGAGCTCTGGCCATCCCCTGCTCCAGTGAGCCCACACTGCTTCCTTGAGACCTCTGTGTAGTCATGGTCTCTATATAACACCAAGGCCTGCATTTTCAGGAATAAGTACAGATGAGAATGGATGATTCCCTGGTTTCATAAAATCTCTAAGGAAAATTGGATAAATAAGAAGAAATACAAATAAATATAAAATATAAATAAGAATAAAAAATAAGAAATAAAAATTAAATAAGAAATAAAACTCAATTTTCTTACATGCCATAAGTTTTTATGCCTCATAGGAGATTCTATTGGCAGGATTGCTGAGTATCTCACAGATGTTTGGAATCACTGTGTGATGGTATTGTCATCAGTGGAAAGTCATTAAATGTTTGCTCATGTGTTTTGGTGGGTATATCAAAACCATGTAACCCTATCCTTTTTGCATTTTACACTCCATTAAAAAAATATTGAACTAGTTTGATAAAATATTTCAAATTGTGTATAAAACCAGCACATTGTACCCATGATTGCATTAATGTACACAGCTTTGATTTAATAAAAAAATATTGGAAGGTGTAATTTTGCAGCAAAGGGGCAGATATTCCTGAGTTCTAACAATTCACTGAATTCTGGAAGAGTAAAAACTTTGAAAAGTATGTCCCAATGGAAGAAATACTCAGGTGATTATAGACATTTTGCATTCTACAATGCCAGTGGAATATATCAAGACATAGTAGTGATTTAAGCTGACTGTGAATAAGATGAAAGAATCATTGAATTTAGTTTGGATGGGGTATTTAATATAAAAACTCAAATTGAAATCTGAGAATGCTATGGGAACTGTTAAAAGTTGATTCATTAGAATATGTACAGCATATATGAGGTTGGACAGTTAAGTTCCTGTACTTGTCTTAGAAAAAGTGCTACATACCTCATTGCTCAATATCACTATGGTCACCTTCGAAGTCCTCCCCTTGCAAAGCTCTGCACTAACACCAGTGCCTAGTCCACTCTTCAAAGCAATTTTAGCTCTTTTCATGGAATGGCCATCAGAGCTGTTGTTGTATGAGGTCTGACAATTAAGTTGACAATTTCATTCTAGAAAAAGTGCTACAAACTTCATTGTTGTATATCATTATGGTCACCAGATGGCCCAGGTGGTCCAGATGGTGGAGGGGATACTTCAAAGGTGACCATACTGATATTCAGGAATAAGGTATGCATTAGCTCTGCATATCATGGGTACTTTTGAGACTCTTATGCAGCTGAGTATCTTTTTTCAAGAAGACAGGCAGATACATTGCCCCAGAATGATTGGACCAGACTGCACATTAACCAACAACAGCCAAATGTGAGTTAGAGTTGTAGTTACAAGATAGTTCAGCTAAAGATGATGTAGGTATATTGAATGTGAAGGAGAGACAGATTAGTTAAAACAAAGGTAAGTATCCTAAGAGGCAGAAGTTCAGGCCTTAGATGGAGGAAGAGGGCAGAGACAGAGAAGCCATATCATGGGAAAAATGGCATCAGTTGCAAAGAAGTCATGGCATCTGCTTTCAAAGGGTGTGCAAGGTGACCCTGTTGTGCTGGATTCAGACAGTGAGGAGTATATTTCATTTCTTCTCCAGGCCTGGCTGTTTAACTTTGGAGATGTCCTCTGAGTTGCCTTTCATCATTATCATAAACCTCCAACACCCAAAATTTCCAACCAAAGTTCTCAGTTAGATTGGAGATGGGGAACCTTGGAGCTCTGGGGATAGATCTAGGCCAGAGCAAGTGTGAGATTCCCTTCAGTTTTTCCCATGAGCTCAAATATACACCTGATTTTCATATTTTAATATACACTATACCATGTATTTATTTTAATATAGGAAGACTATCATCCAGGCCACCATCCAGAACACTGACCCAATATGAAAATGTACTTCCATTTGAACAACACATTTGAAGAATTGATTTACGCAATCTGGCACATTTCTGTTTTTTTACAAACTAAATGGCCAGAGAAGACGATGACCTCACTTTTTCCCAGAAAGTGGAGGTGGTCAGTTAAAGCCTCCTCTGTGGATTCTGGTTATTAAACCATTGTCAGAGACATAACCTGCAAATATCTTCTCCCATTCTGAGGGCTGTTTGCTTGCTTTACTTACTGTGTTCTTGGCTGTGCAGAAGCTTTTTAGTTTGATCAAGTCCCAATAGTGTATTTTTGAAGCAGCTTCAATTGCCCGGGGGGTCCTTCTCATAAAAAACTCGCCCAACTCAATTTCTTCAAGGGTTTTCCCTACACTCTCTTCTAGTATTTTTATAGTTTCATGTCTTAGGTTTAAATCTTTAATCCAGTGAGAGTCTATCTTGGTTAATGGTGAGAGGTGTGGGTCCAGTTTCAGTCTTCTACAGGTTGCCAGCCAGTTCACCCAGCACCATTTGTTAAATAGGGAATCTTTTCCTCACTGAATGTTTTTAATTGGCTTGTCAAAGATTAAATAACGGTAAGTAGCTGGATTCATCTCTTGGTTCTCTATTCTGTTCCAGACATCTACTTCTCTGTTTTTGTGCCAGTACCATGCTGTTTTGATCACTATCGATTTGTAGTATAGACACCATGGAATATTATGCAGCCTTAAAGAAAGATGGAGACTTTACCTCTTTCATGTTTACATGGATGGAGCTGGAACATATTCTTCTTAGTAAAGTGTCTCAAGAATGGAAGAAAAAGTACCCAATGTACTCACCCTTATTATGAAACTAATGCAGGACCTTCACATGAAAGCTATAACCCAGTTACAACCTAAGAATAGGGAGAAAGGGGAAAGGGAGGGGAGGGAGGGGGGAGGGAGGAGGAAGGAGAGGGATTAACGGGATTACACCTGCAGTGCATCTTACAAGGCTATATGTGAATCCTAGTAAATGTGGAATGTAAAGGTCTTAGCAAAATAACTAAGAAAATGTTACAAAAGCTATGTTAACTAATGTGATGAAAACGTGTCAAACGATCTATGAACCAAGTGTATGGTGCCCCACGATCATACTAATATACACAGCTATGGTTTAATAAAAAAAAAAAAAAGTTAAAGCCTCCTGTGAAGTTTGAAAAGGGTCATCTGCAAGCCACGCCACAGTCTTTCTGCTGCATGCAGCTGGTGCCGGGACCCCGTGAGCATCCATCATGCACCCTCTCTACTACACATTCAAGACTCCTCACTATTAGCCAGCACTTCAGCTGTCTAGGTAGTCTGCAGGGGCAACCCAGGCCTTTTGCCCTGATGAGTCTGAACTCTTAGTTGCCTCACTGTTAGTGATGTGTGGATGCAGATATTGCTATTTACAGCTGCCACACAACAGGCAAGCTTTTGGAAGGGCCTGTTGGCAAATGTGCAGACATGGAGAGATGTATAAACTGAACTTGCCAGGACAGCCACTGTATACAGTGGTTCATACTCACTGATACTTTTCTTTTCTCAAGTGATGTTTCTTAGATGCATTTCTAAGTAGAGTTCACATATAAGGCAGATCATTTCCAATTTCTGTGCAGCGTTCTAAGTATATTGCTATGTCATAGTTTCTTTAGTTAAGTAATGAGATATTCATTACCAAAGTATTTTCTGGCTCACAGCTTGAGGTATCCATCTTACTTGGGTGACACTTCTTCATCTTCTTTCTGGTTGGATATTTAAAAATATCCAAGAGAAAATAGTTACATTTTTAGACACAAAAATCTACTTGATGTGTTATCAGCTTACAAAACAGAGAATATAGAACTATAACATTTCAAAACCAGAGATCTTAATAATAATCTAAATCTGTTGCATATATTGAAAAGTAATTCCAAAGATCTAATGATGGGCTTATGATAGTCATAATAAGATGCACTAATGCATGCATCTAAGTGCTCAATATATGTTAAGGACTATGCTGAGCTTTTTGTTGGTGTGACCTTCTATGATATTCATCAGCAGTTATCTACAATTTACAGAAGAGAAAACATATCTAACCAGTAGTGGAAGTGGGCCTCAAAGCTGAGGTTGTGAGATAGCAAACCCTATCTCATAAGGCCGTACACACTACCTTCCATGTACAGTGAGGCCACCATGAGTTCAGCCTCAGTGTGAAGGGAAGAGGTACAGGAACACGCTTCGATGACAAGACGGAAGAGCCCTGCCTGTCTACTTATGCTGAACACATAAAAGAGGAAAACTGTCCTGAGCCAACTCTAAGAACCAGAACTGAATTCAGTACACAGACCATATGGCTACAGCCTTCCAAGTCTCATGGAAGCATTTGAAAGCACTTTACCTCCAAAACAACTTAAAAAGATCACTCTAATCAGCAACTGAACAATTAAACTATATGTTGGCTTCATTAAAATATTTATACTATAGTTGGATATTGTTTCTGTCTTGAAATATTTTCCCCAAGGATATCATTATTTTGCCAAGTAGATTGATATATAAGCAGAGGTGGGATATCTGATACATGGGTGTATTCATTGGATAGAATTTATTGTATTTCCTTTGGAGATGTTGTGGAATAATGATTAGAAATGAGAAAACATCAAATCACATAACAATCATTGACTCTTTTATTAAACATTTATTCAACTGCTGTTAGGTGGTAGACATGCTGTTAGTGGCTGTGGATACAGGTAGTGCAAAGTACTATTTTCTTATGTTGTACATAGTGGATGGTTTTAATTGTTTCTGGGGAGGCATTTCCACAGTGTCTCTACAGAAGTAGTGTTTTTACAAAGTATTTTCCCATTCTGTGCTATTCTTTGTATTCTTTACAAAGTATTTTCCCATTCTGTGCAAAGTATTTTCCCATTCTGTAAGAGCCTGAAACAATTGCATCAAAGAACGAGATCTCATCTTACGATGATAGAGTCTTAGATTTGGAAGTACATCATAAACACTTTTCCATTCTACACATAGAGGAGTGAGGCCGGGAAGTGAAATGACCCAGAAGAGGGCACAGAACTATTTAGGGATGCAAGCCTGAGTGAAACCAAGTCTCCGATTTCTACCTTCTCTTTATCTTGATATACCACTTGGAAAAGGCACATATGGTCATCTTCAAGGTGATAAATTTATTTTAATCCATTCTAATATATAATAAGTTATGACTATCTCCTATGAAGCTTGTAGCCTTTCAAAGGGTTGAACATGCATTGCCAAGAAATTCTTCATTATAAACTAAATAGCTTATTGTTTTTCTTCTATGAAAAAGTAGGACAATTAATGGTTTACTTTTGATAATGATAAACAATAAATTTATGCAAACTTTAGGAACTTTTGGGATATGTTTTAAGATTGCTTAAAGCAACAGAATTCAGTTTTAGGTTATGTATATTACTGTCAGGTATGACATACGTATGTCAAATTATATATATATCATATATATTATATACATATATATAATACATAGTTGGTCCTCAGCACCTGTGGCTTTTGCATCCATTGATTGAATCAACCTCAGATCAAAAATATTTGATAAAAAAGTATAGTTGTGTCTGAGCCAAATATGTACAGACTTCTTTCTTGTCATTATTCCCTGAGCAATGCAGAAGCTTTTACATCGCATTTACATTGTGTTGGGTGTTTTAAGTAATTTAGAGATGAAGTATGTGGGAAGATGTGCCCAGGTTATGAGCAAATACTACAGCATTTTACATGAGGAGCTTGAGCAGCCATGGATTTGGGATCCTGGGGCTTGGGGGCCTGGAGTCAGTCCCTTCATGGATACCGAGCACTTACTGCATATGTCCAGTCTAGGCTGTCTTCAGCTTTGGCTGCCTTTCCTTCCTTGGCATATGTATACATGCACAAGTCTGATATTTCCATGTAGACAGATGGTTTACCAGGAAGTCTCTTGGGGAACAACACCTGTCATGGGTGAGGCAAGCGGGATTGGATTGATCTGGAGATAATTTGAACCACGCAGCCTCAGCCTATCTCCTGAGAAGCTCCGGGGCCAGCCTGGCTCTTCAGAGTCATCCAGCCTTGAGACAAGAGTCCAGGCCCCTACATGCCTAGGCTGTGGAAGGGGCTGCCACTGGGCAGGGAGCATGGGCGAGGAGCCACCAGTGAGATGATCCAGCAGTTGAGAGCTGCAGCCCCTAAAGACCACCCTGGACAACCTCAAGAGCAAAGGGATTGGCCTGGGACATATCTGCTGTTTCATAAAATAATCTTTGGAAGATGAGTGGCTGAAATCACATTGAGAAAATGAGAGTTGGGCAGTTGGTGAATAGTTGTTATTATTATTCCATATAAAATAGTAAAATTATTCTATTTAAAACAGCAAGAGATGAGTTGTAATTTGAATATGTGTGCTACGTTTGACAACAAGGCAATCCAGATTATTCTGCCACAAGAGAAATGTGTAAATGATAGGAACCAGCTGACCCTTCCTCTTCGATTGCCTGGGGCTAGGGCTGGGAAACTAAACAGGCCTTGCTTGCAGATCAGTTGCTGTACTGAACGGTTTTTTATTCAAGATTAACTTTTCAGGCAGGACTTTGGAACTTGGTCCATTTCTCTACTGACTTACCAATGCCTGGAAAGAGACTAAGAAATAATAATGTAAATCAAAGGGCAAGGGCAAGGAGATGGAACGTCTGGGGGGACAACCATCCGAAAAGATTAAGCATTTCCTGTGCACGTTGGTCTCAAAGCCTGATGAAAAATGCTTTGGGGTCGTTGATCCTGCTTAAGTGAGAGGTGGAGAAATTAGTGAAGAAATTAAGAGTTTTAAAAGGAATAACTTTAGATTTGGGAAGGTGAATAATTTAAAATGTCATTGTTGAAATTTGAAAGAACTCAGATCTCTAATGTCCGTTTTATGGACATAGTGACTATTTTCTATCCAAATTGTAACAGTAATTATTTGTGACATATTTGAATCATCTTATTTGGTCCCTAGGATGTTGAAAATCAGAAAATGTATCATACACGAATTATTGAAAGAAAAGGTGTTTTGTCTGGATCTTTCCTAAGAACAGAGCTGGTAATATCCTCGAACAGGAAATTCTGACTTATACAGAAGGAAATAAGGTTGTGAATATTGTCTTGGCCCAGAGAAAAGAACAGGAAGCAATGAACAGATGCAGGGAAAAAGGTTTTGGTTCTGGACGGAGGGAGGGGGGTGGGGCCTTGGTGTGTGTCACGCTTTATGGGGGCAAGACATGATTGCAAGAGGGACTTTACCTAACAATTGCAATCAGTGTAACTGGCTTATTGTACCCTCAATGAATCCCCAACAACAATAAAAAAAAAAAAAAAAAAAAAAAAAGGTTTTGGTTCAACCTAAGAAGGGACCTTAAGACATTAGGGTCAGGGAGAGATCTTAGGGGTAAGCTCCCCTCCCTCGGGCTCCCTCACGCAGAGGCTGGGGCACATCTGCAGGGACTCTGAGGAGGCATCTTCTTGACTGAATGGGGCAGCAGGCCGCATCTCTGCTAATGGTTTTCCTTACCCCAGGAATTTATTACTTTGGGTCCTCAGAGATGAATTTTTCACCTGGGAACCTGGTTTCATTTTTGATTTTAGTTACTATCATCGTGACTATGATGAGTTTGGAATGTAAAGTGGTGTTCATTGGACTGGGCCTCCTCCCTTGCAGCTCTGAGGTCAAGTGCAGCTTGGAGAATGGGACAGGGCCTGGTGGTAGAAAGATGTGGATCTGGAATCAGGCAGTCTCATATTTGAATTCTAGCTGTTATGCTGCCTCGGATAAGTTATCTCACTTTCCTAACCAGTAGATGACTTTGCATAATACTTAACTAAAATACTTATGTAGCAACACTTCAGTTAGGTGAGAGGAATTACTTAAAAGAGCCTACATTTTAATCTAGCCCAAAGTAGTCATCCAGAAACGTTAATTTCTCTCCCTCCAGCATTCCTCCCTTTTCTTTTCTCATTACAGTCCCTGTGTGATCACACATAATGCTCAATATTCAGCTCCACTGTGGTACTTCCTTTTGCCAAAATCAGATATCAGAGATTCACTGTAGTTGAAAAATATGGAGTCCAGGAGGTAAAGTGCTGCCCGGCCTGATAGTTCTCACCTTCAAACCCAGTGCGTCACCTTTTCACTGAGTTGCCACCTTTGCTTCTTACTTCTCTTCATGACATTGTTGTCCCATCCTCTGTCTCTGGTCCTATCCCTGGGCCCACAAACAATGTAACCTGATCATTCGTACCCTTATATTAATTTGAAATCAAAAAAAAAAAGTTCTAGGCATGGCAGCACATGCCTGTAGTCCCAACTGCTCAGGAAGCTAAAGCAAGAGGAACACTTGAACCCAGGAGTTTGAGGTGGCTGTGAGCAATGATGGCACCATGGCAGTCTGCCCAGGGTGACAGAGTGAGACTCTGTCTCAAAAAAATAAAAAAAATAATAAAGTCACATAGCATTAATTTTGCTGAATTCTGTAGGTTACAAGTGACTCATAAGCCTACCCAGATTCAACAGAAGGTGAATTGGACTCCACCTCTTTTTTTTTTTTTTTTTTTTTTTGAGTCAGAGTCTCAAGCTGTCACCCTGGGTAGAGTGCCATGGTGTCATAGCTCATAGCAACCTCCAACTCTTGGGTGCAAGCAATCCTCTTGCCTCAGTTTTCCTATTTTTAGTAGAGACAGGGGTCTCACTTTTTGCTCAGGCTGGTCTCAAACGTGTCAGCTCAAGCTATCCACCCACCTCAGCCTCCTAGAAGGTTAGGATTATAGGCGTGACCTGGAATCCACCTCTTGATGGGATAGTTAATGGCTAGGTCTCAAATGAGCACTTGGAGTAGGAGGTACTGTTGAGTCTTATTTGTAAAACACAGTCTACGGCCTCAATGATACTGAAATCAGGAATTACAAGCTCATCAGGTACTCAAACAGTTTCTTTACATCTATTTCATTCTTTTCCCATTCTGACTTGGTTTTCAGTCTCCTCTTGGGACAGGGGAGAAGAATATGTTATTCCATGTTCTTCAATATTATGTCTTCAAAATGAGGATAGCAATCCCTCCTAATTTTTTGAGAATTAATGTGATACTCTAGATAAAAGACACCAGAATACATTAAATTAGAGTTGTATAACTTCAGTTCTAAGCTTCAACAAGAATAATAATCTAATTTTCCAACTTTTATCTGGTGCCCTTACTGGTTGAGTCTGTTTTGCTGAGACCAGTATCCTGGGCCAAAACACACACTTTGGGGCTGGGGCTCTCTTTAAACCAAGAACACACTCAAAAAGGGCCTACCACGTTTCTTTTTACTTCATGCAGATTTTCCTTCCTCTAACTTTTACTGTGTTGTTAGACCTAGAATTTCCATTCACCCATTAAAAGTGTGCACCCTTTTAGAATTCCCCAGGTATCCTTTGCAATTAGCAAAGCCTACGTAAATAGTTAATGAAACTCATTAGACTTACAATAGAGATGGCAATGTTGCTTTAGCAAAGTAGTTTGGGAGTATCAATTTGTTTTTATTTCTTAAATGACTTTTATTTGAGGCAGGCCTAGGACAAATCTTGAGGTTGGCAATTTTGTCTCAGTTTTCTTTGCAATGTTCATCATCTTCTGGACTCACTTAAACAGACTGTTATTCTGACCCACTTCTAAGTAGGCTATAACATCAAAACTAACATCAGAAACTTCTTCGTGATGATAGTCAAGATATGCACATAGAATGCAAACTTTATGGGGGCAGATACTTGTGTTCCTTTTATTTATTGCTGTATCATCAGCATCTGGTACAGTGCCTAGAGCATAGTGGATGCTCAACAAGTATTTGCTCCGTGTGAGACATGCAGTTTCATGTGCTAGGCCTCTAAGGAATGTTTACATTTTTGTGCCCAGTGCTTAAAAACTTAAAAGAATGATAGAGTAGACTGCTAACCATAAACTTTACAGTGAGTGATATCTGTAATTAGATGTTGACCTCAGTATCCCTTAAAAACACTTAGGGAGCTACTCTGACTCCTTCATCTGTGCATTTGTACAACCCACTTTCTCCCATATTCTTGGTCACTATCTATTGATATCTAGCAAGAAGAGGTGAGATCCAGAATTTGGTGGTTGTGTGATGTGTGGACCGGTGACCCACAGTGGTAATTACTGCATGATTTGATAGTCTTGGTTTTGCCTCACCTGTGATGTCCAATAGTCTGCTTGACTGAGTGTGGCCTAGTATCCATCCTCCATCTTTTTCTTCTTCATTGGAGAGAAGGTTTAGAAGCAGAAGCTAAAGGGTTTTTTTCATATGATTTTGTAAGACTTTGGATGTGCAAAATGTTATTTTGTGGCTTAGATAACAAAATTCTGTACAAAAATGGACAGAAGGAAATTCTGTTCATCTCCACCAAGACCCAGTGCTGCTCTGGCCCACCCAACTGGCCTCTTTAGGAGGTCATATTTCTGCTTTTATGGCTGAGTGCTGACCTGATGGTACCACTACACTCAGTCCTTTCTGAGAAAAGGGCTGGCGCAGTCCATGACCCTTCCAGGACAATGGATGTTTGAGGTTTTAGGTACAGACTTACATTATACAAATAAAAAGTCAGAAAGAATTGCAGAATTGCTGATGTTATGAATAAAATTATGAAGGAAGAATTCTATTGAGTTTTATGCTAACATTTGTTATGTTATTCCCATCTTTACAATAGCAACTTCCAATTTTTCCCATAAATAACTAGTCCTATATGATTTTCTCTAAAAATGATTCTGTTATTGAATAAGTTTTGGGGGTGTACATCATACTATTTTATCTTCTTGGAGATTTTCAATGTTTATTACCATATTAAGTCCTAAAGAAATATTTAGTAAGGAGATACTGCATACCTACAGTATCCAAATACTTGGATACCTACAGTATTCAAGACTTACATGACCAGAGAAGCTCTCAACCACATTTTTTCCCCCCAAGAAATCATTAATGTCTCCATTAAACTAATAGGCTCAGATCACTCTTAGGAAACCCTGTCTTGGAGAAGCCAGAACTTTAAAAGCAAATCTTTTTTGTTGTTGTTTTCTTTTAAAGTAAGGACCTCTTTTTTTGTGCTTAGAAGAATTTCTGAGGAAATGTTCCTCTTCCATGTTGCTGTTGCTGTTACCATTTACTGAGTGCCTTCCATAGACAGATTAGGCAGGGGGCCGGGTTTTTACATACATCTTCTTAAATCCTCACACTATCCCAACCAGGAGATTATGAAAGCAACTATTCCAACAATGAGCAAATTTAGGTTCATAGAGAGTAAATAATTTGGCTAAAGTCCAAGTAAACCTAAGTTTGTCTGCCTATATGTGCTTTTTGACAATACAATATTGCCTTTCAAATAATGCTTTTTTACAACCCAAGGTCACCCATCTTCTCATTATTCCTTCACATAACTCCTTGTTTAGTACTTAACTGCTTGCATGTGCGGTGGTCTTGTGAGCAAGAAGGTAATTGTAGTGATGGATTATGCATAAGCTCCTTGAATAATGGATTACAAACGGGACACTAAAAGGTCACGTGTTCAGTTGCTGATATGAGCATGAGAAGGGGATGATGTGTCAGGAAAGGACAGTAGCTAACAAACGCTTCTCTCTGTGAACTTGCTGAGCAGCAGATCTGACAGAATTGCCTCTGTAGTTCTCCTGACTCTCTTCTCCCCACCTCTCCCCACTCTGGCCCCAACTCGCTTTTCAGCCATCTGAAGTTGCCTGCACATCATGCTTATAGCTCTTGTTGTTGGCTTTGGGAGAGTTCCTTCTTTTAATGCTGCATTGAAACCCACATTTGGGCTGTCGGAATCCAGTGCCCTTGTGTCAGTTTTCTAGGTGGTCATCATGTTTGAAAATCTAATTACAGCCATTACATTTTACAAAGCTGTGTGTGAAACTCTCCATTCATTTATTTTAAAAACAATTTGCTATGTGTTTAAGGAAGAAGATTATGATCTTTTCAGAATAATTGTATTTAATGCTGGTCAATTTTCTTTTTATCTGAAGAAAATTTGGCCCTGATTTCTCTAGCTGGAAGATATTTTGCATCAATTATTGACTAAAGTTCTGTGATTTTGTGACTTGGGTGATGGTATATGGTTGGTGAGGGAATTCTCATATATGTCCAGAGATTTCTGTTTCTCTTTGATCGTGTTACTGTGAGTTGGACTTACAATTACTCCATAGATCAAGGAGCAGGCTGCAGCCAGCTGGAACATCTTTAGAGTTTGCCATAGAATGTGTTCTTCACAATCACTTTCAGATAATGTCACCAGAATTAATTCACCTTCAAAAATACTGAGACAAAAAGAAACCACTTCAAAAAACGTTATCATTTGAGAAATTTAAGGTGCTATATCTAGTGTATAGGAAGTTTCAAGATGCCAAACGATGTTGTGAGTTTCTCAGGTGCCTCGAGGATATTCCAACTTCAATAAAAACGAGTAACATAGAAGTGAGAACTAAACTAAAAATTACCTTAAAAGTTTCATATTTTGATTTTAAAATGAATTTATTTGGTTATTGACTTTCATTGACTATTAAGTTGCCAAATCCTGATTTAGGTATATCACACACTTAAAAATCTTAGAAAGAGCAGCAGTTAAAGAGGGAAAGCACCACATTCTCAGAAGACTTTGAGAGTCTAAGACATTTCTCAATTCTAATGAGAGAGAGAGTAAAGCCATGGGGTCATCTTTTATTTTGTTTAACTTCTGAACTTGTTCTCTGAAGTCTTCGTATTATAGTCTACTAGCAAGGTCTACTCCAGAAGAACACTCTTTCACAGAGGTGTTTTTTGTTATTTTTATTTTATTTTATGTTTGTTTGCTTATTTGTATTTTTAGGTATTTGTGTTAGAAGTAGTTTGAACAGCAGGAACTTCTCCCGTTGGTTTGGTTAGTTAGGAGGTGAATGAGTATCTTCTGAAGCTGTGGTTAACCATGGTGCAGCGGTGCTGTTTTCCTGAAAACTCTGCACATTCTGCCTTTCCCTTCCCTGGCCCAGGGTTGTTTTGGGAAGTGAGGATGCTGTGTGGCTGTGGGCCCAGAGGTAATCGTATCTTATGATATAAGTGAAATCAAATGTTTTGACTCATTTGAGTCATCCAACCAGAAATTGAAAAAAAAAAATAACTGAATGAAAACTGACTTGAAACATAATCTTTATTTCATCCCTGAACCACAAACCTATGTAAATCTTTTAGGTATTGTTAAGAACAAGAGAAGGCAGGTAACACATATTCATTTTAAATCGAAAAAGATGCTTGCTTCCTGCTTCGAAGGTGTGGAACTTCATAGAAATTTCTGACTTCCCAAGGAATTAGACTTATTTGACTGTTCAATCTCTGCTTTTAGAAGACTGGTTGCTTCTTGAGTAACTAAACTGATATTTTACAAGTCAGTGTAGAACCCAGAGTTAAATCAACATTTTCCAGTCAATTCTGGAATGGACCTGGGGTTAGTCAGAGTTAAAGTGAAAAGGTAAGATGCATGCATGAAAAAAGTCATATAAAATTTTAGAATAGCCTCATCTACAGGTTTCCCAACCCATAAACATGCTCAACTTTTCTTTATCATAAGAAATAGTTTATTTCTTTAAAATGCTTATGAATTTTATTCTTTGCTAATGTGCATTTTGTTAGCTGTATTAATTCCTTCCAAACAGTGTGTTTACCCCTAGCATGGCAAATCTATGTATGTTGGTTGGAATTATTTTATAAGCAAAATATTTTATAAATTATTTAATTTTCAAAAATATCTGTGTGTTGCTGCTTAAGGAGTTGCTACTTTTATAAAATTTAAGTTGGATATCTTGGGAAAATAAGTGATGGAATAAAATGTTATGTTGGATTAGCTGTGAGTAAGAGTATAGTAAAAACATACGGAACAAATAGTAGAGTCTTTACTTGGGTTGATTTCCAGAATATTTTTAATATCTTTCTTCACTAAAAAGATGAATATTTTAGATAATGTTTTATAGATGTGGTTTATGCAAGAAAGATATTGCTAACTCCATATGCAGACCCATGTTTAAAGAAAACGTCTTATCTTGGATCAAAAGAGTAGCAAAAATATATATTTACATAGTTGTCCTTAAAGAAAAGTGGTTCCCTAACCTGCAGTTCTGCTACCAGCTTGGATTTGAACAAACAGGTAGGGTTCTATTTTGCTAATTAGGAATCCTTTTCCCACTTAACCTATAAAGTGGCGATTCTCAACGTTTTTGGTCTTAGGAGTGGTTTACACCCATAAAATTATTGTGGGCTCTGAACAGTCTATATTAATTTACTGTATAGAAATTAAAAACAAGAAACTCTAAAATTTCTTCATATAAATATATATATTTAATATAAATATATTTAATTAAAACATTTTAAATAAAAATAACTATATTTTCTGAAAAGAAGAAAATTTTTGTGAGAACAGTGGCATTGTTTAACATTTAAAAAATATTTTTAGCATATTGTCTCTTTAATAACAGAGGGTAGATGGATCCATATTTGCTTCTAAGGTAAATATTTGTGCTATATTGTTTTGGTTGAAGTTTAAAGAAAAGTCTGGCCTCCCAAAGATGTATATAATCTGAAAAGGGAGTAGTATCTTAATAGACTTTCTAGATAGGTGTGGGTATTATTCTTTGATACTACATCAAAACTCAACAAGTGGTAGTTTCCTAAAGGCTAGTTAAAATGTATAATCTGGAACCATACCAGTGAAATTTTCATATTGGTTATGTTAAATCCATGGGTGTGTCTTGTACTTTGAATACATCTTTTTCTTTTACTGTGAATACTTTTTGTAATATCATGTTGGGTTCATAATCTAAGCAGGCCTTCCAAATGTTGTCCTATTTTATTACATGATAATAAAATCCCCACATTTGTTAATATTCTTACTGATCTCATCAAAAAGCCTTTGAGTATTATAATGATGTTAAGTTTGCCATGATAGATATAGTTTCCCAGTTTTTTCTTAATAATTCTACTTTTATCATTTAAAAATAGTGTTATTTTTATTGAAGTCATGTACTTTGTTCACTTTTAAGAAAATATCTGCCATCTGAATAATAATAATTAATCTGTCAATCATTGTCTCACACATTATTAAAAGCAATGTCCCATGAAAACAGAAGTTGGATCGGCTCACAACTCAGACAACTATACGGGTGTTTTCCCTTAAGACAACTATTGTCTTCTCTATAGAACAGAAGTGCTTTATGAGAACTTCCCATTTGTCTTGCAGAGTTTTTTTTTTCTTTTTTTCAGAGAGAAGAGATAGCGTTTCATTGGGTTTCCCAGACTAGAGTGCAGTGTTGTAGTCATATAGCTTGCTGCAACCTCCAACTTCAGACTCATGTGATCCTCTGGCTTCAGTCTTCTGAGTGGCTAGGACTACAGGCACATAAAACCATGGCCAACTGTTTTTTTTAATTTTTCGTGGAGATGAGGTCCCACCACGTTGCCTAGGCTGGTGTTGAACTCCGGAGCTCAATTGATCCTCCCACTGCCGCCTCCCAAAGTTCTGGGATTATAGGTGTGAGCCACTATCACTGGCCATGTCTCACAAAATATTAAAAAGATATGTGAATCCTAGTAAATGTGTAATGTAAAGGTCTTAGCAAAATAACTAAGAAAATGCCACAAAAGCTATGTTAACTAGTGTGATGAAAATGTGTCAAACGGTCTATGAACCAAGTGTATGGTGCCCCATGATCATAGTAATGTACACAGCTATGATTTAGTAAAAGAAAAAAAAAAGATATGTACTTGAGGGTCAAGATTTAATAAAATAAAAAAATTATTTCTTTCTCAAAATGTTCTTAAGTAAAACTGACTTTTTGACTTTTTAAAAAACTTTGAAGGCTTTGATGGCTGAGCAATCCAGTGAGTTCTAAGACCTGTGCTTGCCAACAGAGACAAGGTCTTTAAGTGAACAGAGTAGCTCCTCTTCCTTCCCGAAACAGAAATGGTTCCACCTTTAAGTCCTGAGCATGTAAACTGTCTAAACAAAATGAACAAGGCTATGGCTTCTTCCTGAGAATCAAAAAAGACATTGATGGCCACCTAGTTCAGGTGGTTGAGAAGGGGAGCCCCGCAGAGAAGGCTGGCCTCCAGGATGGAGACAGAGTTCTTAGGCTCAATGTTGTATTTGTGGACAAGGAAGAACATATGCCGGTTGTCGACCTGGTCAGAAAGAGTGGAAATTAAGTGACTTTACTATTCTGGATGGGGATTCCTGTGAGAAAGAAATGAAAATACAGGTGGACTTAAAAGAGTTGGGTCAAAGTCAGAAGGAGCAAGGTTTGAATAATAAACTCCCTTGTGATGACTGGGCGAGTGAAGACTTGGACCCAGCCATGACCCTGCTACCTAGCGAAGGAGGGGAACAGCTATGGCTCTCTCTGCAAACTGTCCCAAGGTAAAAAGGGGGTATACCTGACCAATATCACAACTCCGGTTGTGGCCATGAAAGCTGGGTGCTGGCCTATGACCATGCTATCAAAGTGAATGAGGAGAACATAGAAGATGTCAGCCATGAGGAAGTGGTTGAGAAGGTTAAGAAGTCGGGAAGCCATGTCATGTTCCTGCTGGTGGACAAACTGACAGGTGCCACAGTGAGCAGAAGATACAATTCAAAAGAGAAATAACCAGTTACCCCTCCATCCCTGAGTTGCGGAGATGAAGAAAGGAAGCAGTGACTATCGTTTCTATCTGAGGGCAGACCCAGAGCAGAAAGGTCAACTCATCAAGTACATACATTCTGGAAGTCCAACAGAGGAGGATGGCTTGAAGAACAATGACCTGGTATTTGCTGTCAGTGGTGAGTCTATGGAAACTCTGAATCATGACAATGTTGTGGAAATGATTAGAAAGGTTGGAGATCAGTCTTCACTGCTGGTAATAGAGAA
The DNA here is from genome assembly GCF_027406575.1 of Nycticebus coucang. Classification (NCBI taxonomy): domain Eukaryota; kingdom Metazoa; phylum Chordata; class Mammalia; order Primates; family Lorisidae; genus Nycticebus; species Nycticebus coucang. The sequence goes on from NC_069798.1 coordinate 1,729,423, forward strand.
AGAGATGGCAGTAGATATAAACTGGGTCGTTTTTCTCCATTTTTCTACTATCAAACTGGGTCGTTTTTCTCCATTTGTCTACTATCAAAGACACTTGCCTAGTGTCTCTGTCAAGGAGGATCCGGCTCTGGTCATGCTTCTCAGGAGGCCTCAAATACAGGTACTATGGTAGATCATAAGCCTCGGCTGGATAAAGGTGAAAATGGCTATGGCTTTCACTTCAATGCTATTCAGGATCTGCCAGGCTCATTCCTCAAAGAGGCGCAGAAGGACACCTCTGCTAGTCTGGCTGGGGATGAGGATATAATCATGGAACTGAATGGGGTGAATGTGATGGATGAACCCTATGAAATAGTGGTGGACAGAATCCAGAGCAGTGGGAAGAATGTAACACTGTTAGTCTATGGAAAAAAGGCTTATGACTATTTTTAAGCTAAGAAAATCCCCATTGTCTCCTCCATGGCTGTGTTACTGGATGCTCCCCGAGATTCCAAAGAAAGGATGTTAGTGGCACCAGAGCATGACTCATATGTGGCAAAAGATCAAACCCACAGCACAACCTCACATTCCTCTTCGAATTCTGAAGATAACAGAGATATGAGAACAAATAATTGCTTTGGCTGATAGCCCTTTCTGGTTATTTAGACAAGGAATGGGTTGCCATCTATTTATTCTCTGGAAACCATTCATCATGTGTGATTGTCTTCTGTTATTTCTTAGGGATGGGTGGCTGTTGCAGATGGCTTATTTATGGTCAATTTAGGAAGATCTAAGGCAGGAGCCAGATTCTTTTCTTTCTTTCTTTTTGCAGTTTTTGGCCAGGGCTGGGTTTGAACCCACCACTTCTGGCATATGGGGACGGCGCCCTACTCCTTTGAGCCACAGGCGCCACCCAGATTCTTTTCTTGAGATCTCTTCCAAGGTTCAATTTTATGTTTCTCTGTATGATGAGGCTCCTTGCACACCAAAGATGATTTGTAAATTGTATATGTGAGAGCTGCTAATTAAAGTATCTGAGAATATAAGCCTTTTAAAATTATGCTTTTGTAATAATGTGGTTGCTAGAATAAATACCATTAAAATGCAAAAAGAAATTCAAACTTTGAGTGTTTGGTAATGAAGAATACTACTACCTGCACAATTTTGTGCCACTGCACCAAAATGCTCTTGCATACCATCAGTGCAAATGTTGACACAGTGGGAAAGGCAAATAAAGTCTTAGTAGTATCATAAGAAATTTAAAAAATTATTAAAATAGTGTTATTTACAGTATATAAAATATTAAAATATTAATAATTATTGTTATTTGTTACCAAAACCCTTGAATTTTCTTTTTCTTTTTTTTTTTTATTGCTTGGGATTCACTGAGGGTACTAAGAATTAGGTTATACTGATTGCATTTGTAAGGTAAATTCCCTCTTATAATTGTGTGCCACCTCCAAGAGATGTGTGATACACCGTGATACACCCCAACCACCTCCTTCTGTTGCGTGACCAGAGACGCGAACGAACAGCAGCTTTACCGTGGGTGTAAACTCGCTCCTGTAATTATTAAGTCAAGAAACGGACTACATGGGATGGGATAGTGTGTAGTGAAATTCTTTATTCAGGGTTTTGATTTTATACCTTTCTAGTGAGGTACCCACTTAATCTATTATCTGTTAGTTTCACCATTACCTCATTTTACCTATCTGAAATTAACTTGAAAGGAAATATCCTATTACCATATCAACACAATCACTTTTGCAGTAAACTTCTTCTTCTAGACACTGACTAATCTCTGGGCCGGTATCTAAATAAAGATCACAAAGAAGAAAGTAGCCACAGGGGAACAGAGTTAATGGAAGAGTATCTTCAAGCGTTCACTCAGTTTACTCAGTATGAAGTAACGACTGTCTCTCCTCAGGGCAGAGCAGCTATAGACCTCTGACAATATGTTGTTAACATACGTCAACTCTCTGGCCCTATCTCTGAGGAAGGGCGGCATGCCCTTTGATCTCAGGCTTCACGGGGTGCACAGCTTCAGAGAATGGGCTTGTGGAATTTTTAACTCCAGGCAAGCCAACTCTGCGGGTGTCCCAGCGGGGTCCAGGTAACCTTAAGCCTCTGGAAAAAAAGCAAGCCGTTTTAAACTCACACTGAGTTCACTTTGTGTGCTGGATGTAGGATATGTTTATTTCTAAATATTATCCTACACCTTCCTCCCATCTCTCCACTACCTCATTCCCCTGCCCTCAGCATGTTTAGTTCATCTACTGCCTTCATATTAGAATTGAGCAGCTTCCATTCTTGTTCTCCATTCTTGTGATGCTTTACTAAGAAGAATGTGTTCCACGTCAATCCAGGTTAATCCAAGAGATGTAAAGTCTCCATCTCTTTTAATGGCTGAATAGTATTCCATGGTGTACATATAACACAGCTTGTTAATCCATTCCTGGATTGGTGGACATTTAGGCTGTTTCCACATTTTGGTGTTTGTAAATTGAGCTGTGATAAACAGTCTAGTGCAAATGTCCTTATGATAAAAGGATTTTTTTTTTCTTCTTGGTGATGATTTTTTTCTACTGGATACCCAGTAATGGGATTGCAGGATCAAATGGGAGGTCTAATTTGAGTTCTTTGAGGATTCTTCATACTTCCTTCCACAAGGGTTGTGTCAGTGTGCAGTCCCACCAGCAGTGTAAAAGTGTTCCCTCCTCTCCACTTCCACAACAGCATCTGCAGCTTTGAGACTTTGTGATGTGGGCCATTCTCACTGGGGTTAGATGATATCTCAGGGTGGTTTTGATTTGCATTTCTCTGATTATTAGGGATGATAAGGGTTTTTTTTTTTTTTTTTTGTATGTTGTGTTACCCATGTCTCTGTCTTCTTTAGAGAAGATTATATTCAGGACTCTTCCCCAGTGATGTATGGGATGGTTGGGTCTTTTTTGTTGCTGATTAATTTGAGTTCTTATAGATCTTAGATATCAAGTTTTTGTCTGATTAATAACATGCAAATATCTTATCCCATACTGAAGGTTGTCTGCTTGGTTTTTGTTTCCTTTGCTTTGGTTTTTGTTTCCTTAGCTGTGCAGAAGCTATTCAGTTTAATTAAGTCCCCTTTGTTTATTTTTGCTGTTGTTGCAATTGCCATGGAAGTCTTTTTCATAAAATCTTTCTCCAGGTTGATATCTTTAAGTGTTTTCCCCACAGTTTCTGCGAAGATTTTTATTGCTTCATGCCTTAGATTTAGATCTTTTATCCATCTTGAATCAATTATAGTGGGTGGTGAAAGGTGTGGGTCCAGGTTCAGTCTTTTACATGTGGTTATCCAGTTCTCCCAGCACCATTTAGTGAATAGAGATTCTTTTCCCCGGTGTGTTTTTTGCTTAATTTACTAAAGCTCAGGGGGCTATAGTTTCATCTCATGGTTTGCTGTTGGGTTCCAAATGTCTGTTATTTTTTTGCCAATACCATGCTGTTTTGATCACTATGGCCTTCTAGTACAGCCTAAAGTCTGGTAGGCTGATGTCTCTGGCATTGTTTTTATTACTAAGAATTGCCTTGGCTATATGGATTTTTTTCTGGCTCCATACAAAGTGAAAAATTATTTTTCAAAATCTTGAAAGTATGATGTTGGTATTTTAATGGGGATTGCATTGAATCTGAAGAGTGCTTTGGGAAGTATAGACATTTTAAAAATGTTGATTCCTTCCAGCTACAAGCTATTTCCTTTCTTACGGTTTTCTAATTTTCTTTATAGAGGTCCTTCACCTCTTTTGTTAGGTATATTCCTAGATATTTCATTTTTTGAAGCTATTGTGAAGGGAATTGTGTCCTTGGTTAGCTTCTTATCTTGATTGTTACTGGCACAGAGGCTACTGATTTGTGGGCATTGATTTTATATCCTCAGACTCACTTCCAGGAATCTTGTGGTTGAGTCTTTGGGGTTCTCTAAGTATCATGTTTTGAGTAAAGAGCAAGAGTTTGATCTCTTCTGCCCCTGTTTGGATGCTCTTTTTTTCCTTCTCTTGCCTGATTGTATTGGCTAGAGCTTCCAGAACTATGTTGAATAGTAGTGACAATAGTGGACAAACTTGTCTGGTTCCAGTTCTAAGTGGAAAATCTTTTAGTTTTTCTCCATTCGGTATAATATTAGCTATGGATTTGTCAGTTTAACACTATATTCTTTAGTGTTCTAATTAGAAAAGGATGCTGAATTTTCTTGAGTGCTTTTTCTGCATCTATTGAGAGGATCACATGGTCTTTGTTTTTGCTTCTGTTGATATGGTGAATTACGTTCATGGATTTGCATATGTTCAGCCAGCCTTGCATCTCTGGGATGAAACCACTTGATTATGATGTATGAAATGAGAAGCTCTAATCTATTGGCCAGGATTTTATTGAGAATTTTTGTATCTATATTCATTAGTGAAATTGGTCTGAAGATATCCTTTTTAGTTGGGTCTTTTCCTGGTTTTGGTGGGAGAGTGATGTTTGCTTTGTAGAATGTGTTGGGTAAGATTCCCTCCTTCTCCTTCCAATGTTTTGGAATAGTTTCTGCAGTATGGGTAGAAGCTCTTCTTTGAAGGTTTGATAGAATTCTGATGTGAAGCCATCTGGACCTGGGCATTTTTTTGTTGGGAGATTTTTTATTGTTTCTTTGATCTCAGTGCTTGAAGTTTGTCTGTTCAGGATATCTTTTCATTCTTGGCTAAGTCTAGGGTGAGGGCATGATTCCAGGTATTGATCCATTTCCTCCACATTGTCAAATTTTTGGGGATAGAGTTTCTTATGGTATTCAGAGATAATCTCTTGTATCTCTGTTTTATCTGTTGTTATTTTCCATTTATCATTTCTGATAGAGGTTATTAGAGATTTTACTTTTCTATTTCTAGTTAATGTGGCTAAAGGTTTATCTATTTAATTTATTTTTTCAAAAAGCCAACATTTTGTTTCATTAATTTTCTGAATGATTTTTTTGTTTTCAATTTCATTAGTCTCTGATTCACTTTTGGCTATTTCTTTTCTTCTGCTGGGTTTAGGATTATATTACTCTTCTTTTTCCAGTTCCTTAAGATGGTTTGTGAGTTAGTTGATTCTGTTTTTCAGATATGGGCATTTAATGCAATAAATTTCCCTCTTAGGACTGCTTTTGCTATATCACACAGGTTTTGATAACTTGTGTCTTCATTGTTGTTATGTTTGAGGAATTTAACAATTTCCTCTTTTATCTCTTCCTGAACTCAACTATCATTTAGCATAAGGTTGTTTAATTTCCATGCCTTTGTGTGGGGATGAACGTTTTTGTTGGAGTTGAATTCCACCCTTATTGCCTTATTGTCTGAGAAGGTATACTTTCAATTCCTTTAATTTTGCTGATGTTTGATTTGTATCCTAGGATATGATTTAGTTTTGAGTGTGTTCCATGGGCTTATGAGAAAAATGTATGTTTTTTAGCTTTGGAGTGGTGTGTTCTGTGTATGTCTATTTATCCCATTTGTTCTGGGGTCACATTTAAGTCCTTTGTATTATTGTTTAGTTTCTGTTTAGAGGATCTGTCTAGTTCTGTCATAGGTGTGTTAAAGTCCCTGGGTATTATGGTGTTATGGGGTATCATATTGCTCAGACACCTCAAGGTCTGTTTCATAAATCTGGGAGCATTTGAGTCAGGTGCATAAATATTTAGAATTGAAATATCCTCTTGTTGTATTGTTCTCTTGATCAGTATGAAGTGTCCATCTTTGTCTTTCTTAACTTTCGTTGCCTCGAATCCGCTTATATCTGACAATGAGATTGCAGCCTCTCCTTTCTTCTGATTTCCATTTGCTTGAAATACTCTTTTCCATCCCTTAACCCTGAGTCTTGATTTGTCCTTCAAGGCTAGGTGTGTTTCCTGGATACAACATATGGATGGCTTGTGCTTTTTTATCCAATCAGCCAGCCTGTTTCTCTTCAGTGGTAAATTCAGTCCATTGACATTTATTGAGAGAATTGATAAGTGTGGTGGAATTCTATTAATCTTATTTTGTGTAGTTTTAGTCTTTGAATCATTGTGGAAGCTAAGTTTGGACCTTTAGCTTCTGGATGTTTACTTTGGTGGTGTCCATTCTGTTGGTCAGTGTTGATAATAGATCTAGGTATTTCCTATAGTTTATTGCCAGGATAACAGATGGCACTGTGGATTTTTTTAGGGGACCAAGAACACAGCTGACAACTTCTCTCTAGTTCCCAGGCATGGTCTTACTTTCCAACTTAGTTGTCCTTGGTGATGGCCTGGTTGTTTCCTCAGCATCCAGACCCAACTGGGTTTGGATCATAAAGCTCTCCTGAATCCTTTAGGCAGGTCTCACAGTGCCCCCTGACAACAATTCCTGAGGGGTGTGGGAGTCTCTGAACCTGTCCCAGAAATGGAGTTCTGATCCCAGCAAGTAGAACGAGGATGGCCATGCCTTAGGTCCCCAGTAAGAGGCTGACCCTCACAACCTTCTCACAACTTTCCCATAATAGTGGCCCCCGAGATCCGGGGATGTTCCCAGTATGGCTAACCCACCTGCTATCAAACCAATGGCAAATCCACTCCAACCGGCATTTGAATCTGATTCTGCCCACTCTTCTAACTTTCCAACCAATGCACAACTTCCCCTGAAGAACTGAAAACTGCAGAAAGGCTTCCTCCCATTCCTGGACCTCCATGGGGTGGGGAGTGGGGGGCAACCATTCCCACCAACTCCTAAACACTTGCCTAGTGTGCCAGATCTCCACCCTCTGGATCATACACTGTCTCCAGTATATCATCACCTCACTGCGCACCCCAAGGTATGACTCTGTGTAAGGTCTCTACACCATGTATGGCTTGGTTCTCTTTCTTTCCCCAGTCCTGTTCAGAGAGCTCACTGAATGATCCTTCTGGTGTACCATCTTGCTCCACCCCCAATATTAAAATTATTATAGAATTTATAATAAAATATAAAAACAAAAATATGAGTGTGTCTTAGGGAACATGCAGGGATTGGTGGATCATACTTTTAGAACCTCTGCTCCGAAAGTTCCTGAAGGGTTATTTATTTATTTATGTTTTTTGCAGTTTTTGGCCGGGGCAGGGTTTAAACCTGCCACCTCCGGCATATGGGGCTATTGCCCTACTCCTTTGAGCCACAGGCACTGCCCTTATGAAGGATTAAATTGTTTAATATATGCAACACATTTGCACAGTGTATATGTGTAAAGGACATAAAGGATCCCTTGATTACCATTACTAATTTCCCCAAGGCTGGTACAGAACCAAAAATGCCTCAAGCACATAGATGTGTCTGGATCTTGTCTCAAGAAAGTTGGTAGTTAGTTTAGAATTCCTTGAGAGGGCACAGGTGAGAATTAGGATTGAATGGAAAGGATATAATCAGTTGGATTTGCACTAAGTAAATGTCCATTTCATTTCATTCTAGTTTTTATCACAGGGAAGCCTGTCAGGCTAGAGAACATCTTAAACACTATGTTGTTGCCAACTGAGGTATAGCAGTCCTAATGCTAACCTGCCCTGGCTCTGACAGTTGGTTTGTTGGCTCATCCAAGGGGGCAGTTAGAGCCTGAGAATCCAGTCCCACAAGTCCAAAAAACTGATTTGTGCCACAAAGGCAATTTGCACTCCAGGATGGTTAGTAATGGAATTTCCTTGTGGGAAGACTAACACATCTTTGAGATTGTATGAGGGGAGAGAGAATTATGTTGATCAATATTATGTCCAGAAAGGCATTCCCTTGAATTCCTTTGGATATGGCTAGCTTAAAGGAGGCATGAGGTTTTTGTGTGTGCTTGTAGTTTGGTTTGCCATGAATTCTGTTATTTCTCTTGGTAAGTTATGGGAAGAAGTGAAGGATAATTTGACTGTGCTCTACTCACCTTTTATTTGCTAAAAAGCACACACACAAAGGAGAACAAGACAGCCTGAGCCTTAATAATGGTGCTCTGCCTGTTTCTGCTCCAGGATGTCAGCAGTTTCTCTCTTTGCCTGAGGGAGCTGAGGAGCATTTGTAAATAATTCGATCCTAGAAGATTTATGCTTTTAAAGTAATATTCTTTTATCTTCCTACTAATCTGTCTGATTTTAGACACTCAAGCAATATCAGATCATCTGTTAAAGTACAGGCTTTGGGAGAATAATGAAATACGTAGGATTGCATAATCTTAAACATGCTGACACATATGTATTTTAGAAATAGGACGTTAACATTGGGATATAGTTTAATGTGAGGTTACCCTAAAACAAAACATATGCATAAAAAATACAGTTCAAATTGTTGATGTAAATGCCATTTTCAAACATAGTTTCACTAGAAAATGTAAATGCATTCATTGGATAGCATCTAAGATTACTTATAGCTCAGTGATTCTAGGGCTTTTTTGGTTTCAGTCATGATTCATGGATGACGTTAGCACACCGATCTAATGTGGCAATGCCTTCTCTACGCACACCTTTGTGTGCAGTGTCTGTCTGTCTATCTGATTTTGAGGATATTGGTATCTATGATCCTGGTCAGATTCTCAGAACCTCTGATGTACCCTCTATGGCTTCTTTCAGTGCTCATATCCACCAACAGTCATGCCAAGTTTGCCTGTGGCCTTCATAGTAATGGGAGGACTGGTGAGTCTGAGTGGACCTGCCTCAGCTGCCTGCTACATTCAGCTCTGTCCCTGTATTCATAGACACCCAACACTTCTTGCTCATTCCTTTAGGAATATCATGGGGAAATGCTTCCAATGCAATGTGTTTGCTTTTTCAATTCTGTGCTTTCTTTTTTCTAAATATTGATTAATTAATTTTAAATAAAAGGAGATAAAATATCTTTTTTTTTTTTGTGATTTTTTGGCCGGGGCTGGGTTTGAACCCGCCACCTCCGGCATATGGGACCGGCGCCCTACTCCTTGAGCCACAGGCGCCAACCGAGATAAAATATCTTTAAAGATACATATTGAGCCAAAAACTTTATGCTATTATCTATAAAACAGTGACTCAATGTAAAAACAAAAAGGTATGAAAACAATATCAAAATGAATATAAAGTGAAATCTTACCAAATGAGATTGATTTTAAGAGAAAAATTCATAAAGACAAAAAAGTCACCATTTAATGATAATGGATAAAGGATATAGGTTTAGTAGATAAAACTGATATAAATGTTTATGAATCAAAATTATTATTGTAGGTTTCTTATAAGTGCTATTTATCTAATTGAAGAAGTTTCATTCGATTTCTAGTTTGCTGAAAAGTTTTATAATTGTGTGTTGGATTTTTTCAAATGGTTTTTATGCAGCTATTGAGATGATAAAATTTTCCCTTAAGTACATAAGCATTCTGAATTATAGTCATTTATTTTTGAATGTTGAAGTAACTGTATTTCTGAAATAAACTGAACATGGTCATGATGCATTATCCATTTTAAATATACTTCAATTTAACATGCTAATTTTCTTAAATTTCAGGTTAATATGGGGTACATATGATTATGTTATTTAAATTGTTCTTTGAAAGGCTAAAGTCCACATTGTAGTGTGCCCTTCATTCAGGAAGTGCTTTCCTGAGAAGCAGGGAAGAATACTTTTTAAACTCTACTTGTTACTTTGCTAATTCTAAGAACTCTCCTGAGACCTCATTTTGGACCAATCAGCATAGAGGAGGTGAGGTATTATTTTTAAATAAATGGATCATTTTAATTGTCATTTAGAAGTGGTTGCCTGTCACACCAAGCTAGAGTATGTGGGGGTGTACATTGCATGAAAACTAATGTTTTTAAATTTTATTAAGCCAGAGCCTTACTTTTCTTTTAGAATTGAATACCTCAAGGCTTTCTGACACAAATATCCCAGGTATTCATTTTAAAACAGAAAAACTACTTTTCCACTCTTCACGCTGCAACTTTGGGAACAACACAACTATGACTTTGTCCTATAATATATGTGCTTTAGCAACAAAGTCTTTTACTATGAAATTGACCCAAATACGATATAGTACCACTTGGAATTGTTCAGATGACATTTTTCTCTTGCAATTAAAAAAATTTTGCTTATCATAAATTAATCAAAGCAAGGCAATTAAAGATAAAAAAGTTCAGATACAAAATCTGTGTCAAGTGTCCATCACAGGGAATAAAGGTTCCCACTGAAGCCCTCTGATGTCTTTGCAAATCTTTCTAAAGCATTGTCACCAAATTTTGTTTTCTTGTATTTGTTTCTTTATGAATAATGTGCTTGTTTCATAAGCTTTCTAATTTGTTTTGACCCTAAGGAAGTACTTTATGTTGGGTATTGCATAAAGTTTATCCAACTGAAAATAAGTGCATGAAGTCCAAAAAAAAAACCGCCCCCCCCCAAAAAAAACAAGTCATGAATTTAACATGGATTACAACTTTTAACAACTAAATAACAAAGTTTACAGCTTTAGAAACATTTTCTTTTTATAAGACCTGGGGCTCTAGTCATCCTTGCTTTGTCACTGATCATCTTTGTACCCAAATGACCGTTTCAGCTCATTCTCTCAGTTTCCTCCTCTGTAATACAAAGAATTGGGACTAGATTCCTTGTATGGCTCTTTATCTCTAAAATTCTATCCTAAAATGGATGTTGGAATCCACACTCTGCTACCTGGTATAATACCTGTGCAATACACCCACCTTCTTTGAGTGTGAGCAGGAGTGTGACTCGCTTCTAAGCAGTGACTAAAAGACATACTCCCTCAATTAGATTAGGTTGGATTGTAGAGTTAATAGGCTGTCACTACCATGATCACGTCACACTCTGTAAGACTCTGTCTTAGCAGACTGGAGGGAGAGTCTCACTGGCCCCGAAGAAGCAGGCAGGCATTTTATGAGAGGGATTGGGAGGACTTCCACCTGGCCAGGAGCCCTGGTGGCCTCTAGTTGCGAAGATCTGCCTGCACCGATAACCAGCAGAAAACCTGGACTCCAACTCCTGCCACCATAAGGAACTGAATTGTTCAACATTGAGGTGAACTTGGAAGGAGATTCCATTATTCTCCAGCAGAACAAAGGCTGGAGATTAGTTAATATCAGTGTACTGAGGTTATTATCAGTGTACTTAGTTTTTCCATCAATTCCGCTGTAGTGCTTCAGAGTCCAATCCAGGATCCCACATATAGTAATGATGTTCCTGTTCTCTCCTGTGGTTGGGGACAGTTTCTCATTCTTTCCTTGCTTTTCATGACTTGACAGTTTCGAGGAACACTGGTCAGGTATTTTGTGCAATGTTGCTCAATTTGGGATGGTGTAATGTTTTTCTCATTGTTAGACTCCTCAGGAGTGAATATTGAGAAAATTGTTGGAGTGAAGGCAACGTTCCATATTTTTTATTGTGGTGGTGGTTATGTGGATGTTTACAATTGCTGAAATTAACTATAGCATAAAAATGAGTATATTTTATCATATATGTTATATCTCAGTAAGTTTTTAGAAATAAATATTTCATATTTACATACATGGTTATGTATATAAACATATCAATCAGGGTTAAATAATATGCAGCTGATTCTTTACCATAGCACTGCCCAGAATCTTGAGAGAATAGTCTAGAGGTGCTAATGTTTCCTGTCAGTCTTCATGCATTAGATAGTGTATGCATGATTCCCAAACTTTTTAGAACATGAGATTCTTTTTCTAACACCTCATAGAAACTGAAACACAGATTGGGAAATTGTGCTTTATTTATAGCATATTTGACTGTGTAGGAAAGATAACAAAAACATTGAGAGTTGTTCAGTTTTTCTAGTACCCCTGGCTAAAGATTGGGAAAATGTTTTTGTCCATTGAAGTGGAAATATTTTTCAGGTTTAGTGTGTTTTTGTCTGTGAATGTGAAAAAGTAAAAATATTTCAGAGGTGGAACATAGTTTTCATTTAATCTGTAATCTTAGAACCTATTTGGAAACAGGCAGGGTGGGGGTCTTCAGTGGATGGAGGGATGGATCCAGTTCTACTTTCAGCCTGGCCTTGAGTGGAGAAAGCTGCTTGAGGTGTCCAGGCTCTTTTTCAGCCTTCGCCATTGCTGAGTGCTCCAGCTCTGGATCTGGATGGAATTTGGAGAGGTGTGAAGTGCTAGAGTCAGCTGCTGAGGACCCAAGGGTATGGCCCTTACCTTATAAGTGGGAGGAAGAAAGTAGGGTAATGGTCTCTAGAGATGGTACTGGGAAACCCTGGGAACTCCCCTTGGTCATACAGTTATTTGTTGATGTGGTTCAGTTGGTGGCTACAGAAGGTTTTCTACTCTCTAAACAAATCTACCTGAGGCTCTGAGGGCTCAAATAGCTATCTGCTTAGAGGTTGAATTCGTGGGTAAAACATTAGTTGATTTTTTTCTTGAGTTGTGTTTCAATGCTTTGACAAGACTTACTGGCAGATTATAATTTATGACTTGTTTTACATGATTTATGGGTCATGTCTACAATTTTATTGATAAAATAAACATTCCTCACATATGCATCTCCATTATACTCTTAAATATTGAGACAGTTTTGAATGCTTTCAATTTTTCTGACTGGGCCTCAGACCCAAAGTCTGCAATAATAACGATTTGTAATGCTTGGAGGGTGTGCAAATGCAGTTGAAAGTATTCAACATATTGTCACTGTGTTTGCTGCTTCTTGTCCAATAATGTGTTGAGAGACATGGCCAAGTATGGTCTTGGTGACTGTGATGTGTGCAGGCAGATGGTCAGGAACCAGTACCTAGAAATGAAAGTGCTGACTTGAATGGGGCAGGTTTGGAATTCAGACCCAGCTACAGATGCTGGTCTGCTACAAAAGTCTAGTCTGGCTACCTACATGTGGTACCTTGGCTAGATGGTGTATCAGGGATAGGATAAAGACCTAGGGCTGCCCTGGAGAGAGGTGCGGGCTACTGGTCATGATTGTGAGGGAACAAACAATAGACTAAGAGTTTACCCTTGAGGGAGGTTGGCTGTCCTTGGGGCAGGTCTTCCCAAGAATGCAAAAGTCCTGGTAGCCTCATGCTGGTGTTTGGTTTTATGGCTCAGAATGTGATTGTTAGTGTTCTCAGAGGTATTTGAGCTAGAGAACTGATTCATAAAAAATTCACCAGGTAGTAATGATTAAAACCAAAATACTATTTTATTACTTTATAATACAGTAAGAACTCAAAGCAGGATATATATTAGTTCCAGCAAAGTTCAGTTTGCTTTCTCTTTATAAGGCAGATCTACATAAGAGCCAAGTTATAATCAGAAGCTCTTGGGGAACCTGGGTGCCTAGCAGGAGGGGTCTGATATAGTAGTCTCCTACCAGCATCCCCTTAAAGGGTTATCCTGCCCCATGAACAGGTTCTTGCTGTCTAGGGACAAGGCATCATCTCCTGTGCACAGGGCAGAAGACACAGTGTTAGAATTTGCTCCTCGCTTGCCTTTCTCTCTGTATTAGTAATCATTCTCCTTCTTGTCATAATATTTCTTGAACTAGGCTAAGTAAGATCTTTCTCATTCTGGTCAGGTATTACTAGCCTGAGAGCCATGATGCCTCTTGATGGTTCTGACCTATTGAGTGTTTATTTTAGGATTTAACTCTTAGAGACTATCCACTTTCCACATTCCTGGGGTAGGGAAGTTCTGTGAGAAAGACTCCCTCATTGTTGACACTACCTACTAAAGCACTACCTTTAGTGCCTAAAGAAGCAGAGTGATGAAGGTGCCAAAAAGAGACATGTTTAAAAATCCAAGCAGTGACAAGAAAGCATAAAGAGAGACTAAAACAGCACTGCGTTCACTTGCACATCACTGTAGGCATCCAAACTGGTTGAGGCACAAGCTGATCTGTGACTAGATTGGGTACTGCCGATGGCAGGCAGTAGAAACAGTCTTTATCTTTTCTTCCATTCCTTCTAACAACTAAGGTTTCTTGGCTTCCATAAATAGTCACTAAAATACCATCTTCCAGGTTTTCTTATTAATAACAATTTACATTGTGTATCTGAAACATTCCATGTTTACTTGATGTTGTGGAGAGTGCTTGTCATGTCCATCTTCTAACTCAGAGACTTGTTTTTTTAATCTAGATTTACTTTCAGATTATTGGAGTAGATATATTCCCTCTTACTCATCAACTCCATCTTGATTTGCTCCTACAGAGATTTTTTTTTTTTTGTCAGTGTTTACCTTCTTTTGGTCTCCTTTTCCTCCCAATGGGATGATGTTAGATGGATACTTCATTTTCTTTACTGATTGCCTCACTGAAACATTTGCTTCACTTAGAAGAATTGGCAAGTTGAAAAGCTTCTTAAATATTTCAGAAAAATAAATGGCAGATAAATTTCCTGAATAGTTAATTATTGGAAGTTCTACTTCTGGGAAGATGGAATAGATGTACTTTTTCCTATGTCTCCCACCAAGTACTGCTAAAAACTATATATATATGTACACACACATACACACACACACATGGAAAAGTGGGGAAAAGAAAGCAGGCTGGCTAGGAATGTGGCAACCTACAAAACAGCATTGTGGTAGGTTCTCTGAATTTTCTTTTGCCTCATATATTCTTGACTTGGAACTGAAGAAGTTAGCAACCTGGAAACACCAATGGGCACAGATGAAAAGAGCCCCAGTAAAAGCCTTCTCTCTCTAATCAAAGGTCTGGGAAAGAGGCAGCCACACAAAGCAGAAAAATTATAGATAGTAAATGCTCTACTGCTGCCAAAGACCAAGATTAAAACTGTGACCTGAATAGGCTGAATGGGGAGACTTCCACTCTTGTCAGGCTGCAGTGAAGAGCCCCAATACCTACACTGGGGTGGTGTCAGAGGACGCTTAATAGAAATTCAGGACTTTCCCCACTTTCCTGAGGAATAATGAGGCCCTGTGGTGTCAGGGAGGTCATGTGAGAAGTGGAAATGAGGTCCTCTTGCCACTCCCAGACATGGTGGAATCAGCAGAACCCTAGCAAGAAGCCCCCTCCTTCTGTCCAAGGATCCTTTCTTCTCCATGAAGATCCTTTCTTCTCCATGGGTTTCAACAGAATCTGAGGGGAAACATGGACTTTACCCTCATCAGGTGGTAATGAGGCAGCACTCTCCATCTGCCTCTGTTGGAGTGATGTCAGAGTCTCATCACATACCATGCTAAATGTTCAGGTTTCAAAAGAAAATTACTTATCATATCAAGAATCAAGAAAATCTAAACTTGAATGAAGAAAATCTAATTAATAGATACTAACACTGAGATAACAGAGGTGATAGAATTATCTGACAAAGATTGTTCAATAAGCAATTATAAATAAATTATTGAAACAAATAAAAAGTGGAAAATTTCAGCAAAGAAATAAATTATGTAAAAAAATAACCATATGGAATTTTAGAACTGAAGAAATAACCAAAATCTAAAAATTAAGTTGATGGGTTCAATAACAGGAAAGAATTAGTAAATTTGAAGAAAGAGCAGTAGAAATTACTCCATCTGAACAAAGAGAAAATAGACTAGAGAAAAAGTCTCGTGAAACCATAGGACTATAACAACAACAACAACAAAAAAAAATCTAATATTTGTATCATTGCAGTCTTGGAGAAAGGGCTGAAAAAGCAAGGAAATAATGGCTGAAAACATTTCAAATTTGACCAAATTCACAAACTTACAGATTCAAGTAGGTTGGAGGCTCTGTCATAGGGTACACCCAAAGAAATCCATACCAATGTGCATCTTAGTCAAATATTTAAAACATAAAGACAAAATATTTTGTAAATCATCAGAGAGAAGACATCTTATATATGAGGGGGTGTGGGGGGTAGGGGGGAAACACTTCAAATGATAATGGAATTCTCATCTGTCAACCTAGAAGTCTGTATCTATTGAAAATGTCCTTCAGGAATGAAGAGGAAATCAAGATGAAGAGTAAATTTTCAGATGAAGGAAAATTAAGAGAATTTGTCACTAACAGCTTTACTCTAAAAGAACAGAAAAGAAAGTTCCCTGAAGAGAAAGCAAAAGATAAGAGAAGGAAACTTTAAACATCAGAAAGGAAGAATAAAACAAAGAGAAAAATGTGAGTAAATACTAAAGGGGGGGGAGAGAGAAACACATCTTTTCCTCTTGCTAAATGACATTTGATAGTTAAAGCAAAAAAATTATACTATCTGATTATGCCCAATTTTGCAAGACAATTATAAATGTGTGATGGTAAAGGGTGGTTTTACCACCCTTCACTTGAACTGGTAAAAGGTTCACCACCAATAGACTGTGGCAAGTTTTTCTTTTTGTGTATGTGTGTGTTTGTGTGGAAATATAGACTGTGAAAAAATATTTGAAAACTACATTTTAATCAATGTGTTAGTATATAGAATGTAAAAAACATTTCAAATTTCAACCATAAAAAATATTCAATTAGAAAATATGCAAAGACGTGAATAGATATCTTACCAAAGAGGATATGCAGATGTTAAATAGATGAAAAGATGTTCAACATCTTTAGCCATCAAGGAAACTCAAATTAAAATCACAAATGCTGGTGAGAATGTGGGGAAACTAGACCACTTACATGTTGCTGCTGGTGGTAATGTAGCCACACTGGAAAATAGTTTGTCAAATTAAAAATACCCTCAAAACCTAAACACGTAACTAACATATGACCCAGCAATTGCATTCTTAGACGTTTATGACAGATAAATGAAACAGTAATTTTTATTTATTTATTTATTTTTTATTGTTGGGGATTCATTGAAACAGTAATTTTTAAAAACAGTAATGATGTGGGAAGAGCCAGTCTCCCTGATTTCAAGATGAACCCTTCTTTTGTTGAGACCATGTGGTATTAGGAAAGGGATAATCATATACATAAAAGGAACACAATTGAGAACTGAGATAATAGACCCAACTGAGTTTTGGCAAAGGTGCAAAAAACAATTCAGAGAAGAAAGGATATGTTCTTGTTCCTTAATGTTCACACAAAAATCTGTACCTCAATTTTCATAGCAGCTTTATTCCTAATAACGCCAAACTGGAAACAGCCCAGATGTCCTTAACTGGGTAAATGGTTAAACTAACTGTGCCGTTTCTATACCATTGAATTTTAGTCAGAAATAAAAATAAATTGTTTAAGTACAGATAACTTTGGCTGAATCTATAGAAAAGGCTAGGGTTAAAATCCTACCCTCAAATATTATATATTGAAATGATAAAATTAAAGAAATAGAAAATAGATTAGGCTCAAAGGAGTAGGGCACTGGCCCCATATGCCGCAGGTGGCAGGTTCAAACCCAGCCCTGGCCAAAAACTGAAAAAAGAAAATAGATTAGGTTGCCCAGAGGTAGGAGGGAGGCCCAGAGGAAAATAGATGTGGCTATAAAAAGACACCAAAATTAATTTGAGTTCTCCATAGATCCTACTTATCAAGCCTTTGTCAGATTCGTAATATGCAAATATCTTTTCCCATTCTGAAGGATGTCTCTTTACTTTGATGTTGTGTCCTTAGCTGTGTACAAGCTTTTCACTTTAATTAAGTCCCCTTTGTTTATTTTTGCTGTTGTTGCAATTACCATGGAAGTCTTTTTCATAAAATCTTTCCCCAGGCTGATATCTTCAAGGGGTTTTCTTACACATGCTTCATGCCTTAGATCTAAATCTTTTATCCATCTTGAATCAATTTGTGTAAGTGGTGAAAGGTGAGGGTCCAGTTTCAGTCTTTTACATGTGGTATCCAGTTCTCCCACTACCATTTATTGAATAGGGATTATTTTCCCTAGAGTATGCTTTTGCTTGGTTTATCAAAGATCAAATGGCTGTAACAGACTAGTTTTATCTCTTGTTTTTCTATTTGGTTCCATATGTCTATGTCTTTACTTTTGTAACAGTACCATGCTGTTTTGATCACTGTGGACTTGTAATATAACCTAAAGTCTGGTGGAGTGACGCGTTCTGCATTGTTTTATATTGTCTTGGCCATATGTTTGTTTTTTTTTCTGGCTCCATATGAAATGAAGAACTATTTTTTACAATTCTTCAAAGTATGATGTTGGTATTTTAATGGGGATTGCATGGAATCTGTAGATTGCTTTGGGTAGTATAGGCATTTTTAACAATATTGATTCTTCCCAGCCAGGAGCATGTGTGCTCTTCCATTTGATAATGTCTTCTGTTATTTCTTTTCTTAGGGTTTCATAATTCTCTTTATAGAGGGCCTTCATCTCTTTCATTAGGTATATTCCTAGGTATTTCATTTTCTTTGAAGCTACTGTGAAGGGAATTGTGTCCTTGATTAGCTTCTCAACTTGGCTGTTATTGGCATATACACAGGCTACTGATTTGTGGACATTGATTTCATACCCTGAGATGTTACTGTGTTTCTTCATCACTTCCAGGGGTCTTGTGGTTGAGTCGGTGCGGTTTTGTACGTATAAGGATTATATCACTGGCAGGGAGTGAGAATCAGACCTCTTCTGCCTCCTTTGGATGCTCTTACTATCCTTCATGGACATTGATTATATATCCTGAGATGTTACTGTATTTCTTGATCACTTCCAGGAGTCCTGTGGTTGAATCTCAGGGGTTCTCTAAATATAAGATCATTTGATCAGCAAAGAGCAAGAGTTTGACTTTCTCTTCCCTCATCTGGATGCCTTTTATTTCCTTCTCTTGCTTCAATGCCTTGGCTAGAATTTCTAGCACTATGTTGAATGGTAGTGGCAATAGATGACATCCTTGTCTGTTTCCAGTTCTAAGTGGAAAAGCTTTCAGTTTTACTCCATTCAGTATGATATTAGCTGTGGGTTTGTCGTAGATGGCTTGAATCAGCTAATGAAATGTGACAACTATGCCTATATTCTTCAGTGTTCTAATTAGAAAAGGATGATGAATTTTATCAAATGCTTTTTCTACATCTATTGAGAGGATCGTATGGTCTTTGTTTTTGCTTCTGTTGATACGGTGAATTACATTCATAAACTTATGTATGTTAAATCAGCTTTGCATCCCTGGGATGAAACCTACTTGATCATGATATATGATTTTTTAAATTCATAGCTGTAAATTGATGGCTAAGATTTTATTGAGTATTTTTAGTGAAATTGGTCTATAGTTCTCCTTTTAAGTTGGGTCTTTTCCAGGATTTGGTATCAGGGTGATGTTTGCTTCATAGAATGTGTTGGGGAAGGTTCTTTCCTTCTCAATGTTTTGGAATAGTTTCTGCAGTCTGGGTATAAGCTCTTCTTTGAAGGTTTGATAGAATTCTGTTGTGAAGCTGTCTTTTCCAGGGCTTTTGTTGTTGTTGTTGTTGTTTTCGGAAGCTTTTTAAATTGTTTCTCCAATCTCAGTGCTTGATATTTGTTTGTTCCTGAGATCTCTTTCTTCTGTGTTAAGTCTAGCAAGATAGTGTGATTCTAGGTATTGGAGCATTTCCTGCACATTGTCAAATTTCTGGGTATAGAGTTTCTTATAGTAGTCAGAGATAATCTCTTATATCTCTATTTTATCTCTTGTTATTTCCTCTTTTTCATTTCAGATTGAGGTTATTAGAGATTTTACTATTCTGTTTCTAGTTAATCTGGCCAAAGGTTTATTGATTTTATTTATCTTTTGAAAGAACTAACTTTTGTTTCATTTGTTTTCTGAATGATTCTTTGGTTTTCAATTTTGTTTATTTCTGATTTAATTTTGGTTATTTCTTTTCCTCTGCTAGGTTTGGGATTAGATTGTTCTTCCTTTTCCATTTTAAAATGATTCATTAGGTTGCTAATGTGTTCTCTTTCTGTTTTGTGGATGTAGGCAGCTAATGGGATACATTTCTCTCTTAGGACTGCTTTTGCAGTATCCAGCAAGTTTTGGTTACTTGTAGTTTAATTGCTATCATCAAGAAATTTAACAATTTCTTCCTTTATCTCTTCCTTGACCCAACTGACTTTGAACATAAGATTGTTTAGTTTCCATGCCTTTGTGTGGCATTGAAAATTTTTGTTAGAGTTGAGTTCTACCTTATTGCTTGGTGATGAGAAGATACATGGTATAATTTCAATTCTTTCAATTTTGTTGAGGTTTGATTTATATTCTAGCATATGATCTAGTTTGGAGTATGTTCCATGGGCTGACAAGAAGAACATATATTCCTTAGCTTTGGGATGGTGTGTTCTGTATATGTCTATTAAACCCAGTTGTCCTAAGGTCACATTTAAGTCTCTCATAACTTTGTTTAGTTTCTGTTTAGAGAATCTGTCCAGCTCTGTCAGAGGTATCCCTGGCTGTTATGGTGTTATCATATCATATTGCTCAGACCAGTCCAGGTCTGTTTCATAAATCTGGGAGCATTTAAGTTGGGTGCAAAAATATTTAGAATTGAAATGTCCTCTTGCTGTATTGTACCCTTGATTAGTATGAAGTGCCATCTTTGTCTTTTTTATATTTATTTTTATTTTTACATATACATGTATTTATTAGGTTTCCATTTTTTTGCCTTCACAAAATTAAAAAGGCTTAAAATGTAATAACAGTAACAATGTTTAAGGGCTAGAAACAAAAACTTCATAAAGAACGAACATAAATACTGTCAGAAAAGGAATCAATTGCTATATCAAAATATTAAGCCATAATAATAATAATGATGATGATGCAAAGAAAGTAACATTCACATTGTCAAATAAGAGTGTGTCTATTATAGAATGCTTTGACTCTGAGATTCAGTATAGAGTCATCAGTTAACTTCTTATTTTTTTTCAGTCTCAAAAAATAGACAACTAATATTTATAAATAAAAGTAAAAGATAATTTGGAAAAATTATCTTTTACTTTTATCTTTAATTATCTTTTAATTATCATGCCAAATCTTATAGACAATAGAAAAAGAAGAAATACTTCAAAATCACTCTACTTGATCTGGGTATACCTGATATTAAAATTGGAGAAAATATATTATTATAAAGGGGAAATTATAAACACATGTCACTATAAATGAGGATGCAATGTCCTAAACAACATATTAACAAGGTGAATTAAAAATTAATGTTTAAGTAATGTACTTTGATTAAAATTAAATCCAATTTATGTGAGAATTAGTCACTATTTTATTTTATTTATTTATTTATTTATTTATTTATTTATTTATTTATTTATTGTTTTCTTTTCCTTTCCCTCACCCCTTCCCTCCTTATCTGTCTGGTCTCCCCTTCCCCCATGCCTCACCGTGTCATTAATTGTCTTCATGTCAAAATTGAATACATAGGATTCATACTTACATTCATCTTTGTCTTTTTTAATTGCTTTACATCCACTTGTATCTGAAAATAAGATTGTGACCCCTCCTTTTTTCTGATCTCCATTTGACTGAAATAATGTTTTCCAACTCTTTCCCCTCAGTCTTGTTTTGTTCTTCCATGTTAGGTGTGTTTCCTGGATACAGAATAGGGATGGGTTGTGCTTTTTTATCCAATCAGCCAGCCTGTGCCTCTTCAGTGGAGATTTTAAGCCAATTACAGTATTGAGAGAACTGGTAAATGTAGTGGAGTTCTAGTCATCTTATTTTGTGAAAGTTCGTTGCTTACTTTCATCTTTTGCATGACTGTGGAAGCTGAATTTTCTCTCCTTTAGTTTCTGGGTGTTTACTTTGCTGGTGGTTGGTCTGTTGTGGTGGTCAGTGTGGACAATAGGTCTAAGTGTTTCCTGTAGAGCTGGTCTTATTGTGGTGAATTTCCTCAGTGTTTGCATATGAGTGATAGATTTGATTTTTCCCTCATTGCTGAAACTTAGCTTAGCAGGATACAGAATTCTGGGCTGAAAATTGTTTTGTTTAAGATTCAAGGTAGATGGCCATTCTCTTCTGGCTTGAAAATTTCCACTTGAGAAGTCTTTTGTCACCCTGATGGATCTGCCTCTATAGGTCAGTTGGCACTTACTCCTGGTTGCTTGCATGATTTTCTCTTTTATCTAGACTTTGGAAAGTTTCATTACAATGTATCTTAGGGATGTTCTGTTTGTGTCAAGATGAGTGATGGGTTGTGGCCAAAAGGCAGCAAGGAAGCTAGAACCAAATTTGCTCACTATTTTGGCAGGCATGGGTGTGGGAAAAGTAGGTCTTTCTTCTTGTGGCACTCTCCTGTGGGGTGAGAGCTCCTGTGGTTCACTGTGCAAGGAGTCCCCAGTTGGAGAAGAGGTTGCCCTTACCCTTCTTCTCTGGGGTCTTGTAGTATGATCTGCCCCTTAACTGTCTTCTGTTCTCTTCCTTTCTTCTCTTCATCCTCACAGTTTGTCTTCATGGCATTGCTGAGCTCTTGATTGCTTCTCTTTGTGATCTACCTCCCTAATTTCAATTACTATGAGTTTGCTTCAGTCCAGTTTTCCTCCTTCTAGATGAGAGCTCCTGACAAAAATTGCCTCTACTTGGCAATGCGACCCCATCACCCTCTAAATGTTTTTATGTAAAAATTTTGCTTTAAAGGCATTGTCTATTCTAAACATCACAGGACTTTTAGAGTCAGCTTCTGAGGACTGCTTCTTCTCTTGCCAGTGTTATATTTTACCTAATTCCCCCCCATGTGAATACTGGAATTTGTGGGTGGTTTTACATAGAGACTCTTTTTTCTGTTATTCTGTTCTGAAGAGTATTTACTTTTGTTCCTGAATGCAATTTAATCATTTTCTCACCACTTTATACATGTGGAAACTACATTTTCATTTTGTTATGGTGCAAAATATTCAGATTTTCTTTTAGTCTTGGAGTTCATCTGTATTTTGGGTACATAAAATTTTTTTCCTAATTAATGGCATCTCTTGAATTTCAATGGAAAAGCCAATTCTTTCTAACTTTATGGGATTCAAATTTCAAACTGCCTCCCTGGTGGTGGGAATCATTTAAAACTCTGCTTCCCAAAGGCTCAATAAAAATTTTCCCACTGTCTTAGAAAAAAATAATTCTGTCTAGATTTTTTTGCCCTGATGTTGTTGCTTTTCTCAGGGGTCCTGTAGTTCTTCTCTTACACAGCTCACGGGTAAGTCAGTTTTACACATACGTGGGTAGCATATGTTAATATTTTATTTGAAGGCTCTTTGCTCTTGCATCCCTCCTTTTTAGGATTTTCCTCCTGAATTTCCAGTCTCTGGTAGTCATAAATTCCATCTTTTGACACCTCATCCCAATAAAACAGTAAATGTTTCTCTGATCGAATTCTAGCTATCATAATAATGTGTGGACTATGGATTGTTTTCAGGGTAAAAAAGGTATAAATGTAGCTCCTACTCAGTGCATTTTTTCTTTCAAATGCCAAAATTCCTCCAGTTTTAGCCTGGTTTTATTCATTCTCCAGTGCTTCTGATACTTGTGTTCTTAAAAATATTTTATCACAATACTATTATCAGAACCAAAACAAGAATATCAATAATTCCTTAAGTATTACCAACTAGCCAACAACTTCTCCTGAGTGCCTATTGCTTTCTATAATATAAGTCAGGATACAACTAAGTATTTTCTGTATTTTAAATTATTTCACATAATTCTTTTTAAACTATAGATGCCAACTCCAGCTCTGTTTTTTTGATTCCTTACAATTATTTTTTATTTATTTATTTATTAAATCACAAACACATAGATCATATATCCATCAATGCATTTATGGGGTGCAATGTACTGATTTCATATAGAATTAGGAGTGTTTACATCACACTGGTTAATATATACCTCATCTTGTTTACTCAATTATTATGTTAAGACATTTATACCCTGTACTTAATAGATCTGACATGTACCCTTGCATTATGCACCATAGGTGTGATCCCACCATTCACCCTCCCTCAACCTGACCTCCCCACTTCCCTTGCATCACCCCTCCCTCCTTCATCCTGGGCCATAGTTGTGATCTATTCTTCATATGAAAGTGTGAGTGATTGTAAATTGGTTTCATAATAGTACTGAGTACATTGGATAGTTTTTCTTCCATTCTCAAGATACTTTCTAAGTAGGATATGTTCTAGCTCCATGCATGTAAACGTAAAAGAGGTAAAGACTCCATCTTTTTTTAAGGCTGCATAATATTCCATAATATTCCATGGTATACATATACTACAATTTATTAATCCATTCAAGGGTCGATGAGCACTTGGGTTTCTTCCATGACTTGGCTATTATGAAATAAGCTGCAATGAACAATCTGGTGCAAATCTCTTTATTAAAAGTGAAAGTCTTTTTCTTTTCAAATGTTTATTGAAATACAGGTAAAATTATGTAATGTGTGGAATCTATTTTTATATAATGAAGAAGAAGGAGTGGGTAAAAATATATCTGAAATGACATTGATGATAGTTGATGTTTGTCTGTTTGTTTTTTGGCCGGGGCTGGGCTTGAACCCATCACCTCCAGCATATGGGGCCGGCGCCCTACCCCTTTGAGCCACAGGCGCCGCCTGATAGTTGATATTTGTGTGATACATTGTGTGATGATTACATGCCAGTTCATTATACTGATTTTTATATTTTAGCCTGCTTGTGAAAATTTCCATAATGTGAAGTAAAAATGTTTAAATTAAAAAAATAAAAATATTTTATCCAGAGTTTATAATTGTTATGTTCAAGAAGATTAGTTTGATAAAAGATATTCCACTCTTTCTAGAGGTCTCCATAACCTTTGTTTAAATATTAATTTATTGTTTTATAGTTTACCCAATCAAGTAGGCAACATATTCAAACCACAAACCACATGAGCATAAGCCTGTGGTTATAAATTCTCAGGAATAAGTCTTTATCTGAATCAAGAACTCAGGATGAAACAGACCAATTTATTTGTTACTTCACTGTGCAGAGTATAATTTTTTTATTCACAATTTCATTGATTGTATGGGGTTATAAAAGTTCAAATTTCCTATAAAGATCTCCAACCCTGGAATTAGTGTTGCTTCACATGACACAGCTAAACTCTTGTTCCTGTGAGGCCATTAATACCAAATCCTTTTGGTATTGATACCAGCAGCTCCCTCTAAAACCACAAGAAAGATAGCTTACCAGGTTTATTCTACAGTTTCTTCTTTGTTTACTTTTAGGTCAAACTATTTACTTAATATACCATTTTGATGCCTAATAGGACCTGTGAACATTACATCTAAAATATTATACAGCTCCTGAATTTTTCTATCACCTCTCTCTTTCCCCTAGGCTTCTACATCTCAGAGCAGTAACATCATTATTCATCCATTTTCTTGAGACTTTTCAATTATTCTCTAAAGTACATCTTAAATATGTTCACTTATCTTTCTCCATTGCCATCCTTCTGGTATCGGCCTCTGGCACCTCCTTTGTGGATTGTTGCAATGTCTCCAACTAGGCTCTTTATCTCACTTTCCCGAACATATCCTCCATAAGCAGCCCAAATAAACTTTTTAAATGGAGACCCTATTATGTCACTTCACTAAAAGAAGTTAAATGATGCTACATTGTTCTTAGGGTAATATTCAAACTCTTATCATGGG
Source organism: Nycticebus coucang (assembly GCF_027406575.1). Lineage (NCBI taxonomy): Eukaryota > Metazoa > Chordata > Mammalia > Primates > Lorisidae > Nycticebus > Nycticebus coucang. The sequence continues at coordinate 1,754,844 of NC_069798.1, forward strand.
CCCCGCATGGCCAGAATCACACATACTTTTCAGTTTGCCTCACTCACCCCATCCCTCAGGACATGCTGGTTGGCACACTGGTCTTCAGACTTTTTCTTACACCTACAACTTTGGAAAGATGCATTTTTTTTGGTGTTGGCAAATGGAGGTAGCCTATGTCAAATCCTTGACTGTACAGGCAGTGATGACGACATCATCCAACATAGTAATTGGGGACATGTGACCCTGAACAACAAAATTAGGATAAGTCTGGGTCAGTCGCTTCTGGTTTTTGAAGGTTGAAGCGATATGTAAATTTGTACTTATACCCTGTTTCCCCGAAAATAAGACATCCTCCGAAAATAAGACCTACTTACAGGAAAGATAAGACATCCCCTGAAAATAAGACCTAGCGCATCTTTGGGAGCACACCTTAAAATAAGACATTTTCGGGGAAACAGGGTAGTTACTGCTATGGGCCTAACCAGAGAAAATGTTTCACAGAGTATTAACCCTCAACAGTTAACATTTACAGACTGAAAGAATGCTGGGACAGATGACTTTGCCGTCCTTGCCATTCATAAAGCAATGAATTTCTTCTTTGTAACGTTCAACTAGAGTAGAGGCCAGAAAATCTTTTCTCAAAATCTCAATGTAATATTTTGTTGTAATAGGTAAACATTTTAATCTCTTCAGGGTAGGCAGTCTTTGTTGCAGTGACTCAACTCTTATGTTAATTGCAAAAAAATTTTTAAAAGCCACAGATGCACGTAAATAAATAGGCTTTGCTATGTACAAATGGACACAAAAGTTCGAATTTACATAGTATTCCCTGTGTCATGAAATATTACTCTTTTGATATTTTTCTAACCATTTAAAAAGGTAAAAACCATTCTTAGTTTGTGGACTGTACCACACAGGTCCTGGGCCAGATCTGGTTTTCCTGGGACGTAGTTTGCCAACTCCTGAGCTAGAGCTTCATTTGGACTATGCAAGAGACTATTCTGGGCAGGCTTCTGTATGTCCTTTAGGTTATGAGGAAGGCTAGAACAGGCTTGCTTTTCTCCTAGGACTTTGAAACTCTAACACATTCCAGGACAATAGTGATGTTGGCAATTTGTGGTTTTAGTGCATCCAGGGAATGTCAGAATGAGGCCCAAATCTTTAATTCAGAATGTAAAGCTGCCACATTGGGCCAGCTCAGGAATAGACAGTCCTCAAGTTACAAACATCTGACTTACATGCTACTTGCATGCACTCGTGAAGGCTTTTACAGGCAATAGGAAAATGTACCTGGTCCAACGTATAGACAAATTCAACTTAAGAGCAACCCTCATTCATAACCCCGGGGGCTTCCTATAAACTTTCCTCAATCGTCCTCTTACCCCTCCCTCCACTTTTCTACTGCAAAAGTTATAAGTTAGCCAGAGAAGGATAGTGCTGCCTTCAGTCTGCCATTAATTAATATAACTTTAGTTGAGAATGGGCTAGAACAGACTCCCCTGGGCAGAGCTTGCCACAGGCTGTAGGAGAGGGACCCAGGAGCCATCTTTAGCCTGCCTCCTAGGACCAGGATTATGAAATACTAACAGAGGCATTTTATCGTGGAAAGAGCATAAAATTTGACAAGGTATAGACTTGAGTTGAAACTACCAGAAGTACCTCTCAGTGTAGGCCCAGGGTAAATCAAGTGGACTCTCTGAACTCCCATTTCCTCATATCCAGGGGTAAGAGCAGTGATGACCACCCAGGCTCCAAGGGCACCAGGCATAGTGGGAGCCTGGCGATGGCACCTACTTAGCCTTGCAATGGGTGTGTTTATTAGATGCTTCACCCTGCACCAAATACTGGTCTTAAAAACAAGTTACACCAAGTCTTTGTGTTCATGGAGTTTATAGTGTAGCAGAGAAGATAGAAAATTAAGTAAATGTGAATAATAAAATGAGAAGGATGCCATGATAGGAGAAAAATAGGCAGTTCTGACAACATGTGCCAGAGAGACCAATTGCCCTAGTGAGTCAGAGGAGTTCCTAAGGAGATGAGGCCTAAGCTGAAGCCTTGAAGATGAAGAGTGATAAGGAGATAATTTCATCATGGTCCAAGGAATGGAGGGACATATGCAGGGGCCTTTGAACACTCAGCTAATATTCATAGTCTACAAAGTGCCCCCAGAAGACCCAGACTCAGCTTTTACTTTTTAAGAAAGGAAGAAAGGTTGGTTGTAATACTAGACTAAGGCTAACAAATCATGGGTTCCTGGGAGATTATCTTTTCTTTCTTCTAAAGCAGAGCAGAATTAAATTGCAGAGGGGAAAAGCTTTGCTTTCCTGTAACAGGGAGAGGGTTAACATTTATCTTGACAAGGGTTTGTTTCTTTTAGGCTTCTAAAAAGTTTGCAATTCAGGAATATTGATTTCTGTAAAGTAGAATGTTGGCCTTTAGCAAGCAATAAAGGAAAAGCATAAACAATCTTTTCTGTGCCAAATAATTTTGTTTATTATCTAAGCACCTCTTGCCTTTGCGAAAGCTCTGGGCTGTGCCGTTCATCAGTGGCTCCAGCAAGAACAATAAAGTATAGAGGTAAAATCAGCAAAGTCCCTTTTGAGAAGGAATCAGATTATTTTTATTTTCATTTTATGATTTCTACTATTAACAATAATGTTAAATTTCCGGGCTACCTAAATTAGAAATATCCAGAAAACAGTGTATTCAGAAATAATTTGTGTTAATATGCTTTGAACAATTCTCATTCTTTACTCTCATTTCACCACTTACCTGTCTAAGAGAGAAGCATGTGTGTGTGCTTTAGTCATGCAGTTAGGGTTTCTTTCTTCATCTCAATGCATCCAAGAAGCTTTTGAACACTTCTAATCATAGTTACATTCATATGAATCTTTAACCACAGTTCACACTTGTTCTACATAACCTAGTCAGTCACCAATACTGATTTCTAAAATCTTAAGTATTCATCCTGAACAATGATGAAATTGCTTGAATGCCCCTTTTTATAAGATATAGAAACATTTTAAGAAAGAAGGCTAATTACTTCTAAAATCATTCAATAACATAATATAAAACTAATGAAATATTTTAATGTTATCTCAAATGTATTGCTCTAATGTCCTATAAGAGCAGTTCTTATTGCTCAAATTGTGAAAATCAGAAGTTGAGGAAAGATTTAAAAATGCACCAAGAAAGAATAAAAATAAATTAGAGAGGAATAGACTTATGGCTATTTCTGTTTTACAAATACCAAGCAGTTTACACACCCACTTTTTTGTATTCCATCTTTTCCTACTACACAAAAGAAACCCATAGCAAAGTGACCTGAAATGGCATCATTAATAAGTCTAGGGTTCAAACATCTAGCTTAATTATAAAGGGTTAATTTTAAATTATCAGCAGTGGGAAGGAAAGAGAATCAAGCAAGAAATGAGCAACAGTGGTTCTGAGCACAAGTCCTGCCTCTAGCACGTGTGTTAACTTGTGCTAGCCACTATTATCTTTAGATCTCAGCTTTCTTTAATTTCATTAGGATCATAGCAACTTAATCATAACAACTTAATTCCCTAAGTGGAGTGGAATTACTCAGCCCAGAGCACCCCAAATATGTGTTTCTCATTTTCTGCAGTTAATACTTAGTGAGTACTTTCTTGTGAAAAAAGATTATAGTTGCAAATGTGAGTAGTCACCCTCAGTTGCAATTTCTCCAGGTTTCAGTTGCTCACAGTCAACTGTATTCCCCCCAAATAGGTGCGTACAATGCAATAAGACATTTTGAGAGAAAGGTCAGATTCCCATAATTTTTATTACAGTGTATTGTTATAACTGTACTGTTTTATTATTAGTTCTTATTGCTAGTTGCTTACTGTGCCTAATTTATTAAACTTTATCATAGACATGTAAGTGTAGTAAAAAATATAATATACATAAGGTTTGGTACTATTTGTAGTTTCAAGCATCCACTGAGGGTCTTGGAATGTATCTCTAGGATAAGAGGGTGCTGCTCTTATATCAATATATTGATAAGAAGTTTGGTGGCAGCAACAGTTGAAATTATTGAATGAAATTAATATTTACAGGACCAGCATGGAGGCTTACACCTGTAATCCCACTGCTTTGTGAGGCTGAGGTGGGAGGATCACTTGAGGAGAGAAATTCAGAGTGACAGTGAACTATGATTGTGCCATTGCATTCCAACCTGGGTGATACAGTAATCCTGTCTCATAAAAGAAGAAAAAAAGAAAGAAAAAAGTAAATTAATATTTGTGAATTTATGCTGATACCAGTGGTTATAGTTGATCAAGAACTAAGAATATCTGGAGTAAAAATTAGAAATAAAACAAATATTTGAAAGTTAAAGTGTTACAGATATTACTTTCATACCATAAACTCAAATATATGATAGAGAGATAAAACAGTAAGGAAAAAAAATTAAATTAGAGAATTAGAAAGACTAAAGCAAATATATTTTAAATTTCATAAATAAGAAATTTTAAAGATGAAAAAATTAGCAAAGAAAATATAAAAATTTAACAATATAAAGATTAAAAATTTCTGAACTTTTAGTTGAAAATTTAAAACAAATATTCGGAAGAAAACATTTGTAAAAACATAACAAAGGATCAATCACAATAATTTTATATAAATCAATAAACATACTAAAGATGCAAAAGTACCTACATAATGAGCAAGGGGAAATTCAGGTAAATTATAAATATCTGGGGAAATGTTCATTTATACCAATAACATTTTAAAATGTAAATTTAAGAATGTAATTTAATCTATTAATGTAAAAGGTGTGAAGTTAGAGGCAAGTGAGTCTTTTCCAGAATTTCCATAGCTGAAAACCTCAACATGATCTCAAAATATCTTACTAATTTATCAAAATATATTTCCCTGCTTATTTCATAATAAATATTATCCATAATCCATTTTGTATGAAAAACTTTCTACTCTTGCCCCTCCTGTACCATGTAAAAATTCTCTTATATTTGCAAGATACTTCACAAGTCAGGAGGAGGCTTTTCACATGAAGCATTCCTCCTAACCCGATAAAACAGATACTGTAATATCCATTCATAGATAAGAAATAGCCTCTCATGGGGCTAATTTATTTGCTCAATTAGTAAATAAACAAGGATTAAAATTTAAGTGAAATTTCTCTTGTGGTAATGCTACCTCCCACTGGTTGTTGTAAATTTTTGCTATTCCATGTTTCCTCTGTTCTCTTATGATGCCAGATTATAATGGTACTTATTTATCTTTAAGGAACAGAAGATAAAAGTAACAGATATTAGGATCTGAAATCCTTATCATTTGAGAAAGAACAATCTAAAATTCTGAGTGAATTAATTTTCAATCTCTTAGATTAGAATTTAACACCATTGACTAAGTTTTGTTATTTTTCTTTCACTAATTAAAATTTTTCTATCAATGTTTAACTCTTGAAAAATGAATAAATTAAGTTTAAAAATAAAAATTCAGCAATTTACAAATAGAAAAACACTCGTATTCAAGTAATTCCAATGTGAATTATTCCCAGAGAATGACAAAAGTTTTGTCAAAATCAATTCATCAGGTGATTCTGGGAAGATGGCCGACTTGTAGCAACCCTCAGCAGAGGCTCCTGACGAGAGGGAGAAAAACTGGACAGAATCAGACTCTATGAAGCCAAAGGTGGGGAGCTGAGCCAAGAAAGAAGTTCAGCAAGCTGTGACTCCAAGGAAGAGCATTCAAGAAAACAAATTACAGGTACAAAGGCTATTGAATAGAGGATGGGAGACCTCTCCCCCAAGTGGGAAGCCCACTGCAGGCTCTTTGTGAGCAAGCGGGGAACAAAAGACCTCTCATTTTACCTCACTGGAGAGAGCCACTAAACACTGGGTGTCTTTCTCCAGGAAGGTCCCACTTATGAACCTAGACACCACCCCACCAGGCATAAAATTGAACAGATATTTTTCCCAACAATTCCAAACTCCCCGTTCACCCTTCCCCTCTTGAATGGCAGTCTGAAATTATGCCCCCTGCAGAGTGCAGAGTGTTTGGTCTTTTCCTGAGAGATCTGGCCATAGTGTGGACTGCCGACCATCGGGACAGAATTTGTGACTAGTGGGGAAGAAAGAGGGTGTGGGAAGAAAGGGACACTTGGCAGGAGGAGGAATAGTCCCCTGGTTATGACTTTTCCAGGTCAGTTCTTGGTTTGAACTGTGTTTGGCAGGAGGGAGTGCAGAACCCTGGCTCTGATGGCGCTCACAGCAGGAGAGGGGTTGCCTCATGTGCACTGAGTTCAGCGGCAGGGCTGGTCCTTAACCCCAGCTGGGTTGGTGAGCAGAGGCTTGCCAGGTGTGGACTGAGACCTGAAGGCAAGAGCGTGGTCCCCTGACTCCAAAAGAACCCTTGAGCGGAGGCTTGCTGGGTGTAGACCAGGACCTGAGGGCATGGCTGTGGTTCCCCCTGACTCCAAATGGTCTGGCAAGCAAAGACTTGCTGGGTGTGGACTGAGAGGGTGGGCGGGGCATTGTCCCTGGCTCAACTGGGCCTGTGAGCAGAGAAGTGGACAACAACGCGAACTGAGTCTGGCAGGCAGGGTTGTGGTCCCCTGACTCCAACAGGTCTGGTAAGCAGAGGCTTGCTGGGTGTGGACAGAGACTGGAGGCCAGGGGCATGTTCCCTGGCTCCAAATGGGCCTATTAGCAGAGAAGTAGTCTACAGTGTGGACTGAGTTGGCAGGCAGGGGCATGGATCCCTGGCTCCAAATGTGCTGTTGGAGACTCTTATATCCCTCTCTGTTGAGCAGGGTTTGCACTGCCTGAGACAATTTAATTGGAACTGATGTCTGGGGCTGTACACCTGGGGATACTCTGAGGTTGACCTTTGAAGTTCTGTAGTGGAAAAGAACTGAAGGGTGGGGGTTGGGCACTGCAGCTGTCTGTATCTCTTCACAGCTGAGATTTAAACCTAATATCATGGCTTCTTAGGATAGGACAGAGGTTGGCTGATATTAAAACAGAGCTAGCTTGCACTATCTCACCAAGTAGGTCCTTGGTGTGTGCAGCCAAACCTCTGAACGGGGCCTTTGTAAAGTTGTAAAAGATAAGCCACAATTACAAAACCTAGTGCTCTGGCAAGGGGCTGATTATTTCTACAACCTGGGAATCCCAATTCAACCTCACCCTAGCAGTTCTAATAACCAAATGGTGGAAAATAAATATGCTGCAGAACCAATAGAAGAACTCTGACAACATGAATAACCAGAGTAGATCAACTCCCCCAAGGAATGACAAAGGAGATGCAACTGAAGATGCCATGCATAAACAAGTGGCTGAAATGTCAGAAATCGAATTTAGAATGTGGAAGACAAATAAGATGGAATGGAAGAAAAGAATGGAATGGAAGAAAAGTTAGAAATTAAAATCCAAAGAGTAATTCTAAAGTTGTCTCAAGAAATTCATAAATTCAAAGACCAAATCACCAAAGATAGGGACATAATGATAAAAGAAATAGCAGAGTTCAAGGAAATTGAAAAGTTAGTTGAGGAGCTCCAAAATACAGCAGAATCCCTCAGTAATAGAGTTGACTAGGCAGAAGAAAAGATTTCTGAAACTGAAATGTTCTCAAATGCTTAACGAGGCAGACAAATGGAAAGCAAAAACTGATCATTTCCTGAGAGAGTTGTGGGATCAGTCTAAAAGATCAAACATTTGTCTTATAGGTATTCCTGAAGGAGATGAGGATTGCCCTAAGGGTACAGATACCCTCTACTCCAAGAAATTATGGAGGAGAATTTCCCAAGCATTGCAAGAAATACAGAACTTCTGACAGTAGACAGTTTCAGAACCCCAGCAAGACTCAATCCAAATAAAGCATCTCCTAGATACATGGTGATTAACTTTGCTGAAGTTAATATGAAGGGGAAAATTCTGCAAGCAGCCAGATGTAAGAAAAGCATCATCTACAAAGGGAGAAATATCAGAATGACTGCAGATCTCTCAGCCGAAACATTTCAAGCCACAAGAGGATGGTCATCGACCTTCAATCTCTTAAAACAAAACAACTTTAAGCGCAGGATCCTGTTTACAGCTAGACTGAGTTTCATTTGTGATGGAGAAATCAAATACTTTACTGACTTACACATATTGAAGAAATTTGCCATAACTAAACCAGCTCTCCAGAATATTCTTAGACCCATCCTCCACAATGACCAGCATAATACTCTACCAACAAAGTAAACTCACTCAGAAATTTCTGAACAAAACCCAACTTCCACCGTGGTGAAAGGATTATGAATGTCCACTGGACATTTGAAAAAACATGACACCCTAAACACAACCAGGCTTATCAATTCTCTCAATTAATGTGAATGGCTTAAACAGTCCTCTAAAGAGGCACAGGGTGGCTGACTGGATACATAAACTCAGACCAGGTATCTGTTGCATACAAGAATCTCATCTTATCTTAAAAGTAAAAAATAAACTCAGGGTGAAGGTATGGACTTCTATAATACAGGCATATGTATAGAGGATTAAACATCATACTTACTACAACAACCATCAATACATAAGTCATCCGAGGAATTACTGAGAAAAAGACATTCTCCTTGCAAGCCTAGAAATCTCTTGTGACTTGGAAGGCAAGCCACCAAGTAGCTCAGTAATCCTGGAGGAGCAAAGTTCAGTCCTGTAGTAGTAAGGCTAATGTTAAACATTAAGCATTTTATGGCAGTTCCTTAAATGATTAGTGGAGAAAAACTGCATGTTGTATTTTTGGAGCTCATTTCCCTTTCCACTCTTGAAGATCATTTCCTTGAGTACATACTCTCTTGGCACCGATGAGATCATTTCCCTGAGCACACAGCCCCTGCATGTCTTTGCTTAATAATCTTTCCACCCATTATTTATCTTCTCAACAAAAGGACTCTGTGAGAAGTACTCAGTGCTATCCGGCACCTGTGGTTCGCCTCATCTCTTGCAGTATGTACTATCAATCCATGTCTCATATGATCATTTATGCAGTTGTGACACAAATGGAAACCAGAAAAAAGCAGGGGTCGCAATTTTAGTTGCAGATACAATTGACTTTAAACCAACAAAGATAAAGAAAGATAAGGATGGTCACTACATATTTGTCAAGAGAAACACCCAACATAAAGAGATTTTGATAATTAACATTTATGCACCCTCCCAGAATGCTCCTCAATTTATCAAGCAAACCCTAATGGATAAGAACAACTTGATATCTTCCTACACTATAATAGTTGGAGATTTTAACACCCCTTTGACAATTTTGAATAGATCCTCCAAGAAGAAACTAAACAAAGAAATATTAGACTTAAACCTGACCGTAGAAGAAATGGACTTAACAGACCTCTATGGAACATTTCATCCTAATAAAACTGAATATACATTCTTCTCATCAGCCCATGGGTCATCCTACAAAATAGATCATATCCTAGGACACAAGTCTAACATCAGGAAGTTTAAAAGAATAGAAATTATTCCTTGTATCTTTTCAGACAGTCATGGAATAAAAGTTGAACTCAAGAGCAACAGGAATATTCATAGTCAAACTAAGTCATGGAAACTAAATCATCTTAAGCTAAATGATAGCTGGGTCATTCAAAGGATCTTAATCTCAAAGACACTGGGTCTTAATCTCAAAGATGAGATTAAGAAGGAAATCATGAAATTTTTGGAACAAAAGATAATGAAGACATAAATTATCAAAACCTGTGGTATACTGCAAAGGTAGTCCTTAGAGGGAGATTTATATATTGGAAGCCTTCATCAAGAAAACAGAAAGAGAAGAATACAACTTAATGGATCATCTTAAGCAACTGGAAAAAGAACATTCCAACCCCAAACCTGGCAGAAGAAAAGAAACAACCAAAATTAGCTCATCATCCTTAATCATCAGAGAAATGCAAATCAAAACTACTTTGAGATATCACCTAACCCCAATAAGAGTAGCCCACATAACAAAATCCCCAAACCAGAGATGTTGGTATAAATGTGGAGAAAAGGGCATACTTCTACACTGCTGGTGGGAATGCACACTAATACGTTCCTTTTGGAAGGATGTTTGGAGAACACTTAGAGATCTAAAAATAGACCTGCCATTCGATCCTATAATTCCTTTACTAGATTTATACCTAGAAGACCAAAAATCACAATATAACAAAGACGTCTGTATCAGAATGTTTATTGCAGCCCAATTCATAATCGCTAAGTCATGGAAGAAGCCCAAGTGCCCATCGACCCACGAATGGACTAGCAAATTGTGGTACATGTATACCATGGAATATTATGTAGCCTTAAAGAAAGATGGAGACTTTACCTCTTTCATGTTTACATGGATGGAGCTGGAACATATTCTTATTAGCAAAGTATCTCAGGAATGGAAGAAAAAGTATCCAATGTACTCAACCCTACTATGAAGCTAATTTATAGCTTTTATATGAAGGCTATAACTCAACTATAGCACAAGACTATGGGGAAAGGGCCAAGGGAGAGGAAGGGAGGGGGGAGGTTAGGGTTGAGGGAGGGTAATGGGTGGGGCTACACCTATGGTACATCTTAGAATGGGTACAGGCAAAACTTAATAAATGCAGAATACAAATATCTACATACAATAACTAAGAAAATGCCATGAAGGCTATGTTGAATAGTTTGATGAGAATATTTCAGATTGTATATGAAACCAGCACATTGTATCCCTTGATTGCACTAATGTACACAGCTATCATTTAACAATAAAAAAAAAACAACGAAAAAACCCCAAATTAGGGCAGAATTAAATGAAATTGACAACAAAAGAATCATTCAGAAGATCAATGAAACAAAAAGTTGGTTTTTTTCTTGCTAATACATTTGAGTTCTCTGTGGATTCTGGTTATTAAACCTTTGTCGGAAACACAACCTGCAAATATCTTCTCCCATTCTGAGGGCTGTATGTTTGCTTTACTTACTGTGTTCTTGGCTGTGCAGAAACTTTTTAGTTTGATCAGGTCCCAGTAGTGTATTTTTGATGTTGCTTCAATTGCTCGGAGGGTCTTCCTCATAAAATATTTGCCCAGGCCAATTTCTTCGAGATTTTCCCTGCAATTTCGTCTAGTATTTTTCTAGTTTCATGTCTTAAGTTTAAATCTTTAATCCAGTGAGAGTCTATCTTATTTAATGGTGAGAGGTGTGGGTCCAGTTTCAGTCTTCTACAGGTCGCCAGCCAGTTCACCCAGTGAATGTTTTTAATTGGCTTGTCAAAGATCAAATAACAGCAAATAGCTGGGTTTATCTCTTGGTTCTCTATTCTGTTCTATACATCCACCTCTCTGTTTTTGTGCCAGTACCATGCTGCATGAAGTTTACTAGGTGTAGAATATAAATATCTGAACACAATAACAAAGAAAATGCTGTGAAGGCTATGTTAACCAGTTTGATGAAAACCTTTCAAATTGTATATAAAACCAGCACTTTGTACCCCATGATTGCATTAATGTATACAGCTATGATTTAATAAAAAAAGTTGGTTTTTTGAAAAGATTAATAAAATTGATAAAACTTTGGCTAACCTAACCAGAAACAGAAAGTAAAATCTCTATTATCATCTAGCAGAAATGATATAGGAGAAATAACAACAGACACCACAGAAATTCAAAAAATCCTAAAGGATTACTATAAGAATCTCCATTCCCAGAACTATGAAAATCTGAAGGAAATAGCCCAATACCTGGAATCACACCACCTTCCTAGACTCAACCAGAAAGAATTAGAAATTGTGAATACACTGTTATCAATTACTGAAATAGCATCAATAATATGAAATCTCCCAAAAAGAAAAGTCCAGGACTAGATGGCTTCACATCTGAACTCTATCGAACCTTTCAAGAGGAACTAGTACCTATATTATACAACCTTTTCCAAAGCATACAAAAAGAAGGACTACTTCTCAACACATTTTATGAAGCAAATATCACCCTGAGCCCCAAACCAGGAAAGGACTCAACCTTTATAGACCAATATCATTCATGAACATTGATTATAGAAAATTATAGACCAATATCATTGGTCTATATTTAGAACAATATCATTCATGAATATTAATGCAAAAATTATAGACCAATATCATTCATGAATATTGCTGCAAAAATTCAATAAGATCTTAGCAAACAGAATTCAACAAAACATCAAAAAATATATACAATCATGATCAAGTTGGTTTTATTTCAGATTTACGGGGTTGGTTCAACATACACAAATCTATAAATACAATACATCATGTCAATAAAATAAAAAACTAAGACCACATGATTCTCTCAATTGATGCAGAAAAAGCTTTTGATAACATCCAGCATCCTTTCATGTTCAGAACACTTAAGAAAATAGGCAAAGAAGGGACATTTCTTAAACTGATAGAGGCCATCTACAGCAAACCCACAGCCAACATCATATTGAATGGTGTAAGTTGAAAACATGTCCACTCAGATCAGGAACAAAGCAAGGATGCTTTTCTTTGTCTCCACTGCTATTCAACATAGTAATGGAAGTTTTAGCCATCACAATCAGGCAAGAGAAGGTGATCAAGGGTATCCAAATAATGTCAGAGGAGATCAAATTCTCACTCTTTGTGGATGATATGATCCTATACCTGGAAAATCCCAGGGACTCAACTACAAAACTCTTAGAAGTGTTCAAGGAATACTGCAGCATCTCAGGAGACAAAGTAAATACTTACAAATCAGTAGCTTTTATATATGCCAACAATAGTCGATCTGAAAATATAGTCAAGGATTCTATTCCTTTTACAGTACTATCAAAGAAGATGAAATACCTGGGAATTTACCTAACAAATGACATGAAAGATCTCTATAAAGAGAAAAATAAAACTCTGAGAAAAGAAATAGCTGAAGATGTTAACAAATGGAAAAACATACCATGCTCATGGCTGGGAAAAATCAGCATTGTTAAAATGTCCATACTACCCAAAGCAATCTACAGATTTAATGCAATCCCTATTAAAGCACTATTGTCATACTTTAAAGAGCTTAAAAAAATAGGGCTTTATTTTATATGGAATCAGAGAAAACCTCAAATAGCCAAGACATTATTCAGAAATAAAAACAAATCAGGAGGTATCATGTTATAAGACTTCAGGTTATACTAAATCTCTAGTGATCAAAATAGCATGGTACTGGAGAACCAAGGGGTGAACACAGCTACTTATCATCATTTGATCTTTGACAAACCTATCAAAAATATTCAGTGGGAGAAAGACTCCCTATTTAACAAATGGTGCTGGGTCAACTGGCTGGCGACCTCTAGAAGACTGAAACTGGACCTCTATCTTTCACCATTAACAGAAATTGATTCTCACTGGATAAAAGATTTAAACTTAAGACATGAAAGTATAAAAATACTAGAAGAGAGTGCAGGGAAAACACTTGAAGAAATCGGCCTGGGAGAATATTTTATGAGGAGGACCACCTGGGCAATTGAAGCAACACCAAAAATACATTACTGGGATCTGATCAAACTAAAAAGCTTTTGCATAGGCAAGAGCACTGTAAGTAAAGAAAATAGACAGCCTTCAGAATGGGAAATAATTTTTGCAAGTTATCCTTCCAACAAAGGTCTGATAACTAGAATCCACAGAGAACTCAAATTTATCAATGAGAAGAGTACAAATAACCCTATTTCTATGTTGGCAAGAGACTTGAACAGAAACTTCTCTGATGAAGACAGGCACATGGCCTACAAACACATGAAAAATTGTTCATCATCCTTAATCATCAGAGAAATGCAAATCAAAAACACTTTGAGATATCATCTAACTTCAGTAAGATTATCTCACATCACAAAATCCCAAAACTACAGATGTTGGCGTGGATGTGAAGAGAAGGGAATACTTCTATGCTGCTGGTGGGAATGCAAGCTAGTACAACCTTTTAGGAAAGAAGTTTGGATAATACTCAAGGAACTAAAAGACCTACCATTCAATCCTGCAATTCCTTTACTAGGTATATACCCAGATGATCAAAAATTTTTTTACAACAAAGACATTTGCACCAGAATGTTTATTGTAGCCCAATTCATAATTGCCAAGACATGGAAACAGCCCAAGTGCCCATCGAGCCATGAATGGATTAACAAATTATGGTATATGTACACCATGGAATACTATGCAGCCTTATAAAAGGATGGAGACGTCACATCTTTTATATTTACCTGGCTGGAGCCAGAACATATTCTTCTCAGTAAAGTATGTTAAAAATGGAAAAAAAAAAAAAAAAAAGGCTCAGCGCCTGTGGCTCTACCGGCTAAGGTGCCAGACACACACACCTGAGCTAGTGGGTTCGAATCCAGCCCAGGCCGCCAAACAACATTGATGGCTGCACCCCACTCCGTCCCCCCCAAAAAATAGCCGGGGTTTGTGGTGGGTGCCTGTAGTCCCAGCTACTTGGGAGGCAGAGGCAAGAGAATTGCTGGAGCCCAGGAGTTGGAGGTTGCTGTGAGCTGTGATGCCATATCACCCTACCCAGGGTGACAGCTTGAGGCTCTATCTCAAAAAAGAAAAAGAAAAAAATAGCCGGGTGTTGTGGTGGGTGCCTGCAGTCCCAGCTACTCGGGAGGCTGATGCGGGAAAATTACCTAAGAATGGAAAAAAAGTATCCAGTGTACTCAATACTACTATGAAATCAATATGTAATCACCTACACATTCATATGAATGGTGAAACATAACTATAGTTCAGAGTAAAAGGGAAGAGGAGAGAGATAGCATGGGGATGATTATAATCATATTTTTCATTTTCTTTATTCTTATTTTTTTTCCTTTCCTTTTCTCTGAGTTGGTAGGAGGGACTGTATTTGGGGGGACCTCACCTAATGTGCATGATGCAATGGTAAATCTTAAAACTATTAAAAAAAGAGTATAATTGTGAAAAAAAAAAGAAAAGAAAATACAAAAAAACAATTCATCGTTCATAATAATTTACTCTTTTTAATTTAAATTTTTTATTTTGAAATAAAATTTACATGTGGAATGAAGAAATACTACAGAGAGGAGGTGGAGCAAGATGGTGGAATAGAAATATCTATCTACTAGGCACTTGAGGCAAGGCAAGGGAAGGAAATTCCCAGACATCTCTGGGTGACATCACTCTGGGAAACAGTGACAGAGTGGTGGGCCACTGGAGACAGTGAGGAGGTCTGGAGTTGAATAACACAGCGCGGAAGACGAGCGCCTGGGAACAGGCAGTTTGCCTGTAGAGGACTGGTGGCAGAAGGGAGCTGTTCTGCAACTTTTTTTTTTCTTTGGCAGTTTTTGGCTGGGGCTGGGTTTGAACCCACCACCTCTGGCATATGGGGCCAGCGCCCTACTCCTTTGATCCACAGGCACCACCCAAGTCCTGCAACTTTTTTATTTGGAGTTAATGTAGTTATTGGAAAGGCCTTGGAAGGCTTAAAGCAGTGGGTGGACTGTAACAGTGTTAAGAGTCTGTGTCTGAATACCAAGTGAGAGGGATCTACAATTGGCTTCCCTGCTAACTGGGAGGCCATTGGGAAAGCCGTGCGGGAGAAACAGTCAGCAGTGTCCTAGTGCCGGGCCAGCTCTGTTTCACCTGCTGAGCTCGGGCAGCCTCTCTTAGGGTGAGCTGAGTGGCTCCTGCACCCCTGGGGATTGTTGTGAGGGGGCACTGAGAGACTTGCCTACTAAGGAATCTGGTCAGAGCTTTAAGACCTCCAACCCTGTGGAGACTGAATGCTGATAAAACAACCAAACACTGCTTGAGGACAATTAAGTCAGGTTGACAGGACCAGATCTCCTAAGCAACTACAGTAGTTTCCAGTATGCACTGTTAACAAGAAAACCAGCTGTATTCTTTGTCTCTTAGTGCCACAGCGCCACCTGGTGTCCAGGAAATATATTGCTATTTATTTATTTATACATATATATTTATATATGGCTTCTTATTCCTTTTCTCTTTTTTATTGTAGTTGCTGTTGGTTTTTTGTTTTGCTTTCTCTTTGGTTGGATTTTTATTTTTTCATTTTTACTTTTTTCAATAGTAAGGGTTTCCTCATTTTTGTATGAGTTTTCATCCTCTTTTAATCTCTTTCTTTTTTATTTCCCTCCTTTTTTTCTCTTTTGGTAGACATTCTTCTACTTTTCTCATCTATGCCACACAAATTTTTCATATAACAGCTAAGGTATCCTTTCTTTTTAATCTTTATAATGATATTTTTCATTTTCTTTATTCTTATTTTTTTCCTTTCCTTTTCTCTGAGTGTGTGTGTGTGGTGTGTGGAGTGTCATGGCATTGGTTTGGCTGGGAGGGGGTCATGGCAGGAGTCCAGCTCAAGGATGGCATGAGCTCACAGTCCGTGGCGTCCCTCTAGCTTTGGCCTTTGGAAAGATAGTATTGGCAGGTCACCACTGTGACATACTTCTGAAATTTTCTTTTTTCTTTTTCTTATGTTCTTTTTTCTTTTATTTCTCTTACTATATTTGATGGATGTGTGGGTCTGGCCTTTACCCAGGGAGGTAAGCAGCTCCTCGTATCAAGGGACCTACCCAGCCTGCCCCCCAAAGTCCTGGGGTTGCAGTGTGGCCATAACACCCTGCTGAAGAACACCATTTCTCCTGTTGCTCTTTCTGTCTTTCTGTCCTACTTCTCTCCTTTTCTCCAGCTCTTTTATTTCACCACCACCCCACCTTAGTCTTTGTTTTTTTCTTTCTTTTTCCTTCTTTTTCCCTGTTTGGTCTTTATGCTTCTCTTCCTTTTGGCCTTATATCAATAGGTCACTTCAACACCTAAGCTCTCAGACAAGGTAATTTAAAGTGAGGGAGGCAATGGGAAGGATAAAGTAGAGGAAGGAAGTGAACAAGAAGAAAACACAATTGAGGAGGAACCAACAGAAAAATTTTGGCAATATTATAAAACAAAACAGAGCTGGGTGGTGCCTGTGGCTCGAAGGAATAGGGTACCAGCCCCATATACCGGAGGTGGTGGGTTCAAACACAGCCCTGGCCAAAATGTTAAAAAAAAAAAAAAAAAAAAAAAGAAAGAAAAGAAAAGAAAACAGAGCACCCTCCTCCCCAAGGGACTATGAGGCAGCTACTGCAGAGGACTCTACCTATAAAGAAGTAATGGAAATGGCAGAAAGGGAACTTAATATATGGATTAGTAAAGACAGAAAAGGGAATTGACTAGAAAGTGGAAAAACAGATAAAAAAATGGATGAAAGATATGAAAGATAAGACATGGCAGAGCTTAAGGAAATATGGTAGTCAATTGGGGAACTTAAAGATGCAGTAGATAGTATCAAAAACAGATTAAATCATGAGAAGAAAGAATCTCAGAGCTATAGGATAAAGAAAGCTCTTGAGCTAACCCAGGCAGTTAAAGAGGCAGAACAGAAGAGAGAAAAGCAGAACATTTGCTTAGAGAATTATGGGACTAGAAAAATGAGCAAAGCCTTTGAGAGTTGTGAAACAGTACTAAGAGATCTGACATATATGAAATCAGAACTTCAGAAGGAGATAAAATTGGGTATAAAAATATTTGAAAAAATAAGTTGAAACTCCTACATTTGTTGAATACTTTAACTTACAAATCCAAGAGATCAATATATCTCAAAGACACTAAATAGAAGGAAACCACATTAAGCATATCATAGTTAAATTTCAAAAAACAAGAAATGAAGAACAAAATCTTGAAGGCAGCAAGAAAGTGATCTAGGTAGTATTCCATAAAGGGCAATAATAATTAGTGGACATTTCAACAGAAACAATGGTAGAGGAACAATGTTGGAATTTCATAGTCAAAGGACTGAAAGAAAAACCTGTAACCAAGAATTCTATATCTATCAAAACTATCTTTAAGAATTACTATGTTAAGGGCGGCGCCTGTGGCTCAGTCGGTAAGGCGCCGGCCCCATATACCGAGGGTGGCGGGTTCAAACCCAGCCCCGGCTGAACTGCAACCAAAAAACAGCCGGGCGTTGTGGCGGGCGCCTGTAGTCCCAGCTACTTGGGAGGCTGAGGCAAGAGAATCGCTTCAGCCCAGGAGTTGGAGGTTGCTGTGAGCTGTGTGAGGCCACGGCACTGTACTGAGGGCCATAAAGTGAGACTCTGTCTCTACAAAAAAAAAAAAAAAAAAAAGAATTACTATGTTAAATTAAGATGTTTTCAAACAATACATAATTTGTTGTTAGCTAACTTTTCCTTATAGATATATTTTCAAAAAGTCTTTGAGACTGAAAGAAATGGACATCAACAGTAACTTGATCTTCCACAAGGAAGTAAGAGTATCTGAAATGGCAAATATGTAAGGACATTCGTATTTTCCCCCTCAATGTTTATGAACATCAGTTGTAAAGCTTCTACATTTCTTGCAAAGCTTCTACATTCCATCATATGTAATTAAAAATTAACACTAAATAGATTGTGATAGATTCAAGATGCATGTTCTAATCACCAAGGAAACCCCTGAAAACAATTTAGTGAAATGATATTAAAAGTCAGCAGCAAATACTCATGCTGACTGGATGTTTGCCAAAAGCCCTTATTTGCCAACCAGTGACAACCTCTCAATATTTTAGACTAGGAGATTGCCTGTGATGGTTGCCAGGTAAACTCTTTTTAAGTGACAACTATTAGCCCATTATTGATCCCTGATTGAAATTATATCTATTGCTAAATGGCACAAATTATTTTGTGTTCTAGAGTGTTCTGCACATTGATAGGTTATGTCAGAAAAATATTGCAATTGGGAGGTATCTGCACCAAGGAAAGAAAGGGTATGCCCAGGGACTCCACTGGGGGAGCCCATTGCAAACATGAGCAAGTGACAGAAAATAAATCAAGGCCCATATCTATCTACCTTATGAGTTATTTAACTCCATACCTGAATAAGTATTCACATGTGATTAATACGGAGGATTCCCAAAAGGCAGCATGGCTGACAGAAAGGAGCTCAAATATGAAGTGATAATACTTCTCTCAAGGGTGGTGCTACATTGTGGCCTGCTCTATTAAAGAAGGGAAAGATCAATCCACTCAGTGGGCAGAATTCGGAGTGTTTCATCAAGGTATCAAAGAAATAAAATGATATTAATAACACAATATTGTGTGAATTGATATTGATTCCTGGGCCACAGCCAATAAATTTATCCTTAGGTGACTGAAAAATAGAAAACCTGGTATGGGGTTCAGTATTATGGGAAAAAATTGTAGACTTTGTAGTAGCCAGTTTCCAAGGTGGCTCCAAAATAATGGATAATAATGATTATCTCCTGGTATTTATAACCTTGTGAAGTTCCCTCCCTTTTTGTATTAGGGCTGGTCTGTGTGATCAAAAGAGATGACTCACTTTTTTGCTCTCCCTTGGATCACAAAATAACTGGAATGTGGTAAGCAGCCTTATTAAAAGGTCAACATGGTGATAAAGAACAGCCATGCAAATGTATCTGAAAGTAGGCCCACCAGCCACCAGAGTCAAGCCTTTAGAGGACTGAAATCATGGTAGACAACCTGACTGCCCCTTCAGGAGAGCCTCTCAGCCATAATAACTCCTCTTAGTTGCTACTGAGGTTCTTATCCTTAGAAACTATGTGAGATAATAAATACCTACTCTTAAAATTTTTTAAGTTTAAGGAGGGGAGGGACAATTTGTTGTTTAGCAGTAGATAACTATGAAGTAAAACAGATACGAAAAGGGAAAGATCAAAGTGGAGCATATTGATGCTCAACAGTAAAATTTTTTTTCACATTCAGAAGGTCGCTCAGCCAACAAATGAATGTTCTAGTCCTCACTAGAGGTGGCCTCCTGACTACATGAGGTCAGCAGTCAAGGAGGCATTCAGGCTACTCAACAAGGAGCAGATCCCACTGACTACCTCTCAGGCCAAAGTGAGACTACAATTTATTATTTTTATCATAGGTTAACAATAGACTAAAGACTTCTATATACTGAGTGGGTATGTTGGCCTTTGGGCATAGCCCAGGAGGATAAGGATGAGTTTGAAATATCACAAACACTTATTTTGCACTTGGATTGGTAATGAAAACAAATACTTCTAATATTAGCACATGATTAGAACAAAAATATCATTTCAATTTATGTACTCTACTGATAATGTTTTCATATCAAGAAACACATTTTACCAAGAATTCAGTGTAATAATGGGCTAAAAATGCCAATACAATATATTATATATATTATATATTTTATATAATATCAATATATTATGTAATATATATTACACTATGTATATAACATCTACAGGGCAGTAGATTATTATAAAACTGCAATGGTCAATTAAATCACTTGCTGACTAAATTGCGGAGGGGTGTTGAAATTAAAGATTAAATGGATGGCTTCAATGGCTAAATAAGTATGTGTTACAACTCTGCATCCACGTCATTAAGGCAGATGGCCATCAGATCCATTGTAAGATATACTGGGAAAGAGAAGAGGGGAAGAAAAGGTTATTGTTATTTATCAGATGCCAACTTCAAACAAAGCTATCTAACATTTGTCCTACTTCTCAAATGTTGGTGTAAGTGCCAGGACTACAGAGAGACAGCCTTGCAGCCTTCAAGGATAAGCTCGCTCCTGCAATGTTAAGAAAAGGGGGCAAGAAACAGACTACATAGCATGGGATGGCGTGTAGCAAAGTTCTTTATTCAGGGGTCTGATTTTATACACTTCTAGTCCCATACACACTTAATCTGTCATCTGTTAGTTTCACCATTACCTCATTTTACCTATCTGAAATTAACTTTTAAGGAAATATCCTATTACCACATCAACACAATCACTTCTGCATTTAACATTCTTTTCTAAATATTGACTAATCTCTTGGGCAAGTATCTAAATAAATATCACAAAGAAGAAAACAGCCACAGGGGAACAGAGTTAATGGAAGAGTGCCTTCAAGCGTTCACTCAGTTTACCCAGCATGAAGTAACGACTGTGTTTCTCCACAGGGCAGAGCACCTATAGACCTCTGACAATATGTTTTTAACATATGTTAACCCTCTGGCTCATATCTCTGAGGAGTGGCGGCATGCCCTTTGACCTCAGGCTTAAGGAGCACAACTTCAGAGACCTGGCCTGTGGGATTTTAACCCCAAAGAAGCCAGCTCTGTGCGTGTGATCCAGTGGGGCCCAGATTCCTTAAGCCTCTGTAAAACCAGCAAGCCGTTTTTAACTCACACTGAGTTCACTTTGTGTGCTTGATGTAGGATATGTTTATTTCTAAATATTATCCTACACTCAAAATTTTTTCTTTTTCTTTTCTTGGCCTCATATAGTGGGACCCAGAATGCTTTTACAATTTGTATTACTAAACATGACAAAATGGCAATGCCGTTGAATAATTATCTAAATTTCTAAGGGCATGATGGTTGTCAACTTTCCTTGCTTGTCTAAATTAGAATTAACATCTTCAGCTTCCTTTCTACCTAGCAGATGAGACAATGTCATCTGCCTATATTTATCCAGTTGTGCCTGGAACATTTGGAAATGAATGAAAGAGCAAGTATTTGACTCATATTGCTACTGACTTTATGTGTTAATCCTTTTGCTGAGCCTAATAGTTCTGCTATATTCAGGAGGGTATAAGTAAATTTAATAATATATGGAAAGTGAATGATTGCTGATAAAAGGGAATTAATAAATGTATAATGGAACATCATGTTAGTGCTCATGACACTTGTTCAAGATAAGAAAATAGTATTTTTCCTAGGTATATTCTCAGATGCTAGCCTCAAGCAAAGCCAGAATTATCACATGGGATAAAGAGCATTATATAATTACATGCTATTTTTAAGAAATGTAATTTGAATGCAAAGAGACAAATAGGTTGAAAGTAAGAATAATAAAACAAGATACATTATGAAAATAGTAATTACAATTATGAATAAAATTGTGTCATAAAATTAAGACAAAATTCCTTTCTTAATTCATTTTATAAGGTCAGTATTACTCTCACACCAAAGCTAAACAAACAAAAAAAAATTACAAGAATAGAAAAAGAGAGGAAAATATCCCTCATGAACACAAATGCAAAAATCCTCAACAAAACATTTTCAGTAGTTCTCTTGATTCAGCCTCCCAAGTAGCTGGGATGACAGGTGCCTGCCACAACATCTGGCTATTTTTAGAGACAAGGTCTTCTTGTCTTGTTCAGGCTGATGTCGAACCTTTGAGCTCAGGCAATCCACTTGCCTTGACATCCCGAAGTGCTAAGATTTTAGGTGTGAGCTACCACTTCTGGCCAAATATATATATTTTTAAAAACCAAGCTATTAAGACTCAAAAATAAGACATAAACTTTCTAAAAATATTAGCAAAGGATTTAAACAGACATTCCACAAAAGGAGTTCTATAAATGACCAATAACATGAGAAAAGTTGGTCCACGTTACTCCTTTTCCAAGAAATGAATGTTAAAATTACCACACATTCCCCAGAATAGCTAAAATTTAAAAAATAAAACAAAAAACTTACAACACCAAGTGTTAGCAAGGATGTGAAGCAACTGTGACTCTCAAACATTGCTGTGGAAAATGGTAAGGCCACTTTGGAAAAGAATTTTGCATTTCATTTTAAAGGTAAACATAACTTACTGTAAGACTCAGCAATTCTGATTCTAGGTTTTTACCCTGAAAATGCATATGTTCGGACTAAGACTTGTCAAAACGGGAAACAATCCAAGTGCCTATCAACTGGAGAAAAGACAAGTAAAATGCGGTGTATTCATAACACGGAATAATACTCAGCACTAAAAACCAAGCACAAAACATGTGAAGTCTAAAGTGTTGCTCTAAACTGCACACTGGAGGATTCTATTGATATGACAGTCTATAAAAGGCAAAACTATAGCAACCAAAAGTAAATCAGAGCTTGCTTAAAACTGGGGTGGCAGAGAAGAAAGGGAGATGGGGTTGGGGGACAATGGAAACAGGCAGCAAAGAACACTTGTGGAAGATAGGGAGGATCTGCATCTTGAGCATTCCACGACAAAATTCATCAAATTGGAAACCTAAATTATTAGGCCTCAGTAAAACTGTTTGAGCAAGGAAAGCTAAAAAAGTTCTACAATCATGAAAACACTAAATAACAAAACTTGTGACTTGCACCTACAATGACATTTCCAGAATTCTGTAAATCTTTAATGGTTCCACTACTACAACAAGAATGATAGATTATGCAGTCATTATCATGATTGCTCATTACAATGGGAGACAGGGTAGGATTAGTCCTCACACATGAATATTCAGCTCAGTGGTATGGTGGCCTCAGGGTATTCTCTCTCCTGAAGCCTGTGATCTCTGTAAGTGCTGATACTAGGAGAACTCTGACCAGCTGTGTTTCTTCTTCTTCTTCTTTTTTTTTTTTTTGTAGAGACAGAGTCTCACTGTACTGCCCTCGGGTAGAGTGCCGTGACATCACACAGCTCACAGCAACCTCTAACTCTTGGGCTTACGCGATTCTCTTGCCTCAGCCTCCCAATCAGCTGGGACTACAGGCGTCCGCCACAACGCCCAGCTATTTTTTCTTTGTTGCAGTTTGGCAGGGGCTGGGTTTGAACCCACCACAGTTCTTGAAATAGCTTATTATTACAGTTACTTGAGGAGGGACGGGGAGGACCACTGGGGCCCTCTGGAGGCAGAAGTATCATTTCTGGACAAGATGATACTTGCCAGAGGAGGGAAGAACCTGCACCAGTGAAGTGATGGTGGAGATGCAAAGAGAAGGTGGGCTCCAGAGGGACTAAGGAGGAACACTGGTAACTGATTAAATGGTATGTGCCTGTGTCTGCACTTTGTGTGTGTGGGTGTGTGTGTAGAAGATGATTCAAAAATCATTACCAGGTCTTTGCTTTGGAGAAATGGCTGAAATAGTGGAGTAATTTGCTGAAGTAGGAAGTATGGGAGTGGGAACACATCTGCATGGGTACCTGGTAACATTGACATTGGCAGTAGAGGTCAGTTGGTGAGAAGAGCTTGATCAGGAATATTTGAGACTCTTCCTGTAACGGAAGTAACAGAAGTCAACATGAAGAAGACCTCTAAAGGAGTGTGCCAGAATGGGAGGAGGTTGAGCGGAGGAGCTACAGAAGCATTTGTGTTTGGGCAGGAAGGGCAGGAAATGAAGAATAAATCAATAAGTGAGACCAAGAGAAAGAAGCAGGCAGGAGGAAATTCAGAGGAAGCTGAGCGGTAGTAGCTTTGACCACAGGGGTGGTGTGGAACTCATCTGCTCAGTTCTCACTGACTCACACAAGCTGCTTCGCTTCTCTGTCCCTAAGTTTTCTCACTATGATTACTTTGGGTTAGATAATTGCTTAGGTTCCTTCCGGTTTTAAATTCTGTCATCTAAATATGATTCTTTAGTGGCAAAAAAGCAGCTTAAACACACTGGTGTTATCGTGAGGACTCAGACAGCACGCACTACATGTGCAGACTCCTTAGGGAACAAGCCCCACTTCTGTCAATGTGGTTTGTCTCCAGGGAGTGGCATCAAAAGATGGAGAAATGGATCCGTCGCTTAATTAAATTCAGTGTTTAAAATACTCTGTTGACATGGCCAGCCACAAGAGTGCCGAAGAAGCAGCTCCCTGGAAAGACAGCAAGGGTTAGAAGGGGACAAATGCACCATGGCCCACCAGGCCTGGCCCCCAGATGTCACATGGGCCTGAAGAGTGAAAAATGAAAGGTAAAATTGAAACACAGAAAGTCAGGTGGGCTCCTGGACTCTGATACCCTCTGCTGTTTGGATAACTTGATTTTAATTATAAGAACTGCTTAATGAGTTCAGCCCACACCTCCTGGGCAGGCTGCCCAAATCAGTACAAGTCACAAATTTACAATTGCTCTCAGCAAAACACCCAGAGGAAATTGATGAGGGATTTAAAAATGATTTTTTTTCCCTAGACTATTCTGTTCTTTTTTGCATTCCCCCGCTTTTCTTAACACATTGTGATTCTTAGCTTATTTAATAATTTTCCACATCTCCTTTCAACTACTAATGTAATTTTGTTGAGCTTTGCCTTATTGTGCTTTGCAGATTCTGTGCTTCTTACTAATTGAAGGTTTGTGGCAACCCTGTGTTGAGCAATCTGTTAGTTCTGCTTTTGCAACAGCATGTGCTCACTTCACATCTCTGTGTCACATTTTGGTAATTTTTGCAATATTTCAAACTTTTTCAAGATTATTATATCTGTTGTGGTTATCTGTGATCAGTAATCTTTGATGTTGCTATTACGATTTTGGGGTACCATAAACTATGCCCATATAAGATGAAAATTAATAAATGTGTGTGCTTCAAGTGCTCCACTGACCAGCCATTTCACCATCTCTCTCCTTCTTCTTGGGGCTGCCCATTCTCTGAGACACAACAATGTTAAAATTAGATCATTGTATATATAATGATCTATATAATGGCCTCTAAGTGTTCAACTGAAAGGAAGAGTCACACATCTCTCACTTTAAATCAAAAGCTAGAAATGATTAAACTGAGTGAGGAAGACACATCAAAATCTGAGATAGGCTGGAAACAAGGCCTCTTTGCGCCAGCTAGTTAACCGAATTGTGAATGAAAGTGAAAAGTTTTTGAAAGAAATTAAAAGTGCTACTCCAGTGAACATACAAATGACAAGAAAGCAAAACACCCTTTTTGCTGATTGGAGATAGTTTTACTTATTTGGATTAAGTCACCCAAACATTCCCTTAAACCAAAACTTAATCTAGAGGAGTGGTTCTCAACCTTCCTAATGCCACAACCCTTTGATACAGTTCCTCATGTTGTGGTGAACCCCAACCATAAAACTATTTTTGTTGCTACTTCATAAGTGTAATTTTGCTACTGTTATGAATCATAATGTAAATATCTGATATGCATTTGTATTTAGGATGTATTTAGGTGACCCCTGTGAAAGGGTTGTTCAACTCCCACAGGTTGAGAACCACTGATGTAGAGCAAGGTGCTAACTCTTTAATTCTGTGAAGGCTGAGAAAGGTGAAAAAGTGGCAGAAGACAAGTTTGAAGCTAGCCCAGATTGGTTCATGAGGGTTAAGGAAAGAATCTGTCTCCATAACATAAAAATGCAAAGTGAAGCAGCAAGTGCTGATGGAAAAGTTGCAGGAAGTTAGCCATGAAATCTGGCTAAGATCACTGATGAAGGTTGCTACACTAAACAATAGATTTTTAATGTAGGCTAAACAGCATCTAGGACATTCATATCTAGAGAGAAGTTAATGCCTGGCTTCAGTGTTTTAAAGGAGAGGCTGACTCTTGTTAGGGGTTAATCCTTCTAGAGAAGGAAGTTGAAGCCAATGTTCAACTTCATTTACCATTCTGAGAATCCTAGGGTCCTTAAGCATTATTCTAAATATAATCTGCCTATGCTTCATAACGAAGAAGACCAGATGACAGTGCATCTGTTTACAGCCTAGTTCACTACTCTAAGCCCACTGTTAAGAGCTGATGCTCAGAATAAAAGTATTTATTTCAAAATATTACTGGTCATTGACAACATGCCTAGTCACCCAAGAGCTCTGATGGAGATCTACAGGAAATTAATGTTTTCATGCCTGCTAACATAGCATCTTTTCTGCAGCCCATGAATCACAGAGTCATTTGACTTTCAATTCTTATTCTTCAAGAAATATATTCCATGAGACTATAGCTGCCATAGGTCATGATTCCCCTGATGTATCTGGGGAGGTAAATGGAAAACTTTCAGATTCACTGCTCTAAATGCCATTAAGAACATTTGTGATTCATGAGAGAAGCCCAAAATATCAACATTAACTGGAATTAGTTGATTCTGACCTTCATGGATGACATTGAGAAGTTTAAGACTTTAGTGAAGGAAGAAACTGTAGACCAGATAGCAAGAGGAGTGGAATTATAGAAATGGAGCCTGAGACGTTACTGAATTGCTGCAACCTCTTGATAAAAATTTTAATGAATGAGAAGTTGCCTCTTACAGATGAGCAAAAGTGGTTTCTTGAGATGGAATCAACTCTTGATGAAGATGCTGTGAACAGTGTTGAAAGGACAACAAAAGATTTAGAATATTACATAAACTTAGTTGATAAAGCCCCAGTAGTGTTTGAGAAGAGTGACTCTAATTTTGAGTGAAGTTCTACTGTGGGAAAAATGCTATCAAACAGCATTGAAAACTACAGAGAAAGCTCTCATGGATTTCAAGAGTAAATCCATAGAGCAAATTTCACTGTTGTCTTATTTTAAGAATTGCCACAGACACCTCAATCGCCACCACCACCAGTCAGTCAGGTGGTGTCAGTCAGCGGCCACCAACAACAAGGCAGGACCCTCCATGAGCAAAAAGATTATGACTCACCAAAGGCTCTGATGATCATTAGCATTTTTTAAGTAATAAAGTATTTTTAAAGTAATGTTTGTACATTACTATGGTATAATGTAAATATAATGGTATAATGTAACTTTTATATGCATGGAAAATCAAAAACTCCATGTGACTGGTTTCATTGTGATACTAACATTTTTGTGAATATTTTGTAAAATATTTCCAAGGTATGCCTGTAATCATAATTTTTTCTAAAATCAAATGATTATAGATATGCATAATGATTGTTACCTCAAAGAGCAGAGCATATAATCTCAAAAGGCTAAAAGGAACCATAATCCTTTTATGGTGTTCTATACATAATGAATAATCTTCAACAGTTGTCTGAAAATGGCTTAAAATAGAATATCCTTGACCTTTCTTCCTGGTGTGGTCCATCACCCAGGCAAGTATAGTTGATCTTCAGGTCCCTCAATTCCCCTTCTTCTAATCTTCCACATTAGTACTCATAAAAAGAAGTGGGCATTAAAGCTCCCAAAGGACTATCTCCAAGTAAGAGTTGAAACTTAAAGAAGCTTCTGCGTTCTTTAAACAAACGCAGATTAGAAATAAAAGCCTTTGTATTATATCTAAGTGTTGAATATTGTGAGAAGTAAATGGAAAGCTAGAATTATGTGGATAGAAAGGCTGGTACACTGAGATTTAATCTTACTCTACTATTTTTCTATAGTGCTAGTATATTAAGTTGCATACTCTATTTTCTTTTTCAAATCCTCCCTGGTGAACTGCGAGGAAGTAGTAATGTTCTACTTTTTCAGACATAAACATAAATTTATCATTGTCCAAAATGGTTAAAGTATGAAGTGTCGGAGTCCCAGCCTGGGAGCAGGGTCTACTAAGACCTGTGGAAACTGGCAGCGACTGACTGAAGAAATATAGAGTTAGAAACGACGGCAAAGAAAGAGACATGAGACACAGAATAGAGTTAAGGGTGGGAACTCAGGGGTCCACTGCCCATTTGTGGGCTTCTGGCAATGGCACTGAGTGTTTGCTCCACTCTGCTTTTATTGAAGTCTATTTGCCCACAAGGTAAGAGGAGGGAGGGAACAAAGACACCAGCAGTTTCTCTGATTGAGCATATCAGCTACTATTGTTGTTATTATTAACCTTAAGGGTAGCCTTCAGAAATCTGAAATCTGAGATCACACACACAGATTTCTAGGGAGGTGTTAAACTCTGCTAGTTCTCTGTGGAGTAAAACTCCACTGGTGTTAATCTCCTCTGAGGAATTGGTGGGAGGGAGGAATTTTCATCCCATCACCACCACCACAGAGGATCTTCCTCTGCAATAAGGGACATAAGCGCTTCTGTCCATATCTCAGGGCTTGAGCTACTCCCTTGATCTCTGCCCCAGGCAAATGCAAATCTCCACATTTGGTATCTGCTTTGCCTGTTTACTAGGCAGGAAACAACCCAGTTAAGGTGTCTTTCTAGGTCTTTGCCATAGCCTCTTCTATGACCACTTTTCCTCAGAGTGTTCACTGATCCAGCAGGGGTATTTGTAAGCTGTATCCCCAATAGGCTATAATTTCAGAAAAGGCAGGAAGCTTGCTATCAATGGCTAGCTTAAAAGTAAACTAGTTGACTTTTCCTTGTTCCGACTCACTCAGCTTACTTTTTAAATCTTCCTCTTTTTCTGGGAGTGTTTTCCCTTGCCAAGAATGGGGTCTTTGGTCCCCGTTCTCCCTGCATGAAGTATTTTTTTGTTAAAAACAGCAAAAACAAAACAACAAAACCCAAAGCAAGATATAGAGCTGAGTAACTCTAGGTCTTGTATTTAATTTTACTAGATATTCCTAATACACCGAGAGCATAATATGTTCATGGAAAGCAAAGCGTGATCTAAAAAGTGAAATCTGATTATGTTATGGACTGAATTTGTCTCCTTTCTTACCATCCAGATTTATATGTTGAAGCCCTGACCACAGCTGTAATTATGTGTGCACTTACAGTTTACAGAGGTAATCGAAGTTTTATAAAGTCATAAGGCTGGGCCCTAATCTGATAGGGCTGGTGTCTACATGGAAGAAGAGTCATGTGAGGACACAGAAGATAGATATCTGCAAGCCAGGAAGAGAGACCTCCCCCCAAACCAACCCTGTCTGCAGAGACTTCCTCTTAGACCTTCTGTTCTCAGAACTGTGAGGAATAAATTTCTGCTATGGTATTTTGTTATAGCAGCCTACGCAGACTAGTACACCTTCTACGTGGCTTCTATAGACAGCTTTCCCCCAGGGTTTATAGGCTACAAAGAACAGTTTTTATTTGTCTCACACTGAAATTTAGACTCCAAGTGAAATGTAGATCTCCCTGTTTCTTTGATATGCAAAAGGGAGCTGAAGAAAGAGTGCTTTTGACCGACAAAGAAACATTAATAATGATGTCCTCAGATCAGCTTTTGTGAGGCTGATCTAGTATCTTCCCAGTACCTTCTTTACATTTTGAATCAATTTAGTTATTACATGTACACATAGGCCAACGAGGCCTAGTATTGAAATTTCTACACAGAACTTATTTCATTTATTTTATAACCAAGTCTCTTTCCATGGAGACTTTCTTAAGAAACCGTATTTATCTGAATACTGTTTTCCCAGCAATGTTGGGTCTGGCTGATGTTTTGGAACATAAAAACATTCCTCAATCATCTTTGGCATTTTGGCCAGGTTCTGAGAGTCGTAATGAAGGTAGATGTTAGAAAGCATGCTGGATTATAGGGTGTGAGCAGTTGACTGGGGTATAGGTAAGCAGAGCAGAGAAATGAAAAGTAAAAATAGAACTGTGATATATTTCAGAGTAGAACTGGTACCATTTTTATTTTTAATTGACTTAAGTCCATGCTCTATTCAGATTTCCTTAATTTCTGTCAAATGTCCTTTTTCTGTCCCAAGGCCCCCTGCAGGATGTCATGTTTCCGTTAGCTGTCACATCTCCCTTGTCTCCTATGGCTGGGGCAGCTTCTCAGGCTTCCTTGTATCTGAGGACCCTGTGGCTTCAGGGATAGCAATCAGGCATTCTGTAGAATATTCCTCATTCCATAAATACATAAATGGGATTTATCTGCTGGTTTTCTCATGAGTTGACTGAGATGACTGTGTTTTTGAGAATATCACAGCAGTGAAGTGCGTTCCTCATCACATCATATGAAGGTGCAACACTACTAACATGACTTAACAACATCAGTGTTAAGTCACCTGGCTGAGGTGGGGTTTATCAGGTCTCCTGACTGAAATCTGTTCTTTTCACTCCATTTCTATATTGTAATTTTTGGAAGGAAGTCACTATGTATTTCTTCAAAGGAAGCCCTGCCTTGGGAATTATGTCCCCCATTAAGGGCAGAGTATCTACATAAATCATTTGGAATGCTACTGCATGGGAGACTTGTCTATTCTCTACTATTTATTTTATCCAGTCACTTATATCAGTATTTGCTCCTGGATATTTATTTTATACTTGGGTTATAATCCAAAACTACTTCATTTTGCAGGTCAAATTGTTCCAGCTTTGGCCTTGGGAGCTCTTTCAGTTGGCCCCCGTATTCCTTTGAAACACCTGCATCCTTGTGGGGAGCTCTGAGCACCTTTTGGCTTTCTGCCATCATATGATGCTTTAGGCTCAGCTTGCATATTTCTGCACCAATCCTACAATCAAATATTTCTTCAAGGAAACTTGTTTCTTTTATTAGAAACTTTAATTATATGGCTGTTAATTTAATTGTGTGTTTATCCAGTCACCTAATTAAATGATATTTTGGTTGCTCTCAGTTTTTGGTGATAGTAAATAAAGTCACCATTAACAGTCTTGTGCTGGTCATATTTCAATGCAGTTGAGGAAATATCTAGGACCATGATTGCTGGGTTGTCTGGTAAGGCTGTATTTAGCTTTGTAAGAAGTCACAAACTATCTTCCAAAGGGGCTGTGCTGTTTTGCATTCTCATCTCCAGTGAATGAGACTTCCTATTGTTTAGGAAGCACTCAGAATTGTCAGTGTTTGGATTCTAGCCGTTTTAATAGGCGGCATTTCATATGCTTATTTGCCATCTGTATATCTTCTTTGATGAGATATCTGCTCAGATCTTTGTCCATTTTTAGTTGTTTTGTTCTCATTATGTGGTTTTTAAAACCCTGTTTTTTAAAGCAAGCAATATGAAAGGATACATTATAGCACAGAAAGTTTAGAAACTTCACAGCAATTTGATGATGTCTATAGAATCAAATAACAAATTTGTGTTTGCATTTCGGATATCTTTTTTTTTATTTTTACCTTCCAGTAATTCATTTTTATTGTACTTCACAAAATTATCAGCCCATACTAGATTAGAAATTAAAAAAAAAAAACTTACCCTTCACCACAGATTGTTTGAAAAGAAGTACAGTAGAAGACTGGTGAACATTTTCAGAGTAACAGACAGTCTTACTCAAGACAAATGGCTTCATAATCAGCTTCCACACATGCTGGTAGCAGAACACTCTAGAAATCCATACTTTGGTCCCATGAGTGTTTGGTGCAAATATTCAGTGGGCAGCCTGCACAGTGCAAGTGCAGGGATGCGGTCGTCTTCCACCTGGGGCTCTGGTAATTCCCCAGCCTCACAGTCCTCAGTAAAAGGAAGGGAGCGGCTGGCTAACTGCGCAGAGGAATTTAATAGGCCTGGCTTGGAAAGAGTGAACACTATTTCTGTTTCACATTCCACTGGAATTACTGCCACATGTTTACACCATGGTTGAGAAATGTCATCTATCTGGAACTTGCGGAGACAGAAGAGCAGGTTTGGTGAACCTTTAGTTAGTTTTTTCCATACAAACAGAATGATAGATGCTATCTGGTTTATTATTTCATCATCAAAGGATAATATTAAATACTCCTTCCTCATAGTGACACTAATTGGAGCACATGGCCATCAAATTCATGATGGGCTGGGGAGCATGAAAAGAGAGGGAATAGAGGAAAACGGACAGCTATTTGCCAAAGGGATGGGGTAAAGGCATATAATATACTTTAGAATAAGAAGTGTGAGAAAATAGTTATTCTGCCCCTGCCTGGGTTTTTCTGTTTGTTTTCTTTCTCCCTTCCTAGTGTTTTCTGTCATGAAGTCATACCAACCGCCCTGTCTCACCACAGTGGGACATTTATCTCCTCACAAGAGGACTTGCCGTTAGAAGCTATCTGGTTTATTATTTCATCATCAAAGGATAATACTAAATACTCCTCTTTTGTTCCAGAGGTCTGAACAAAACAAAGACAAATCCCTGCCAGCCCGGAACTTACACTCTAGTATATGCATCATATTTTGGTTTGGTAACGATGATTTGATTTAAACATTTCAAATACTTTTAGTAGTTGAATTGTTTTATATAGTAAATGTTATATTTCATTGAGTTTTTTTTTTTTAATCTTTGCTGTGGCAGGTTAAATCTGTAAATCAGTCGCTTAGAACTTAACACTAATGAGTTTAAAGCCAGTTTAGAGTTCATCCACATTGGATCTTTGGGATAATAAGATCATTTACTTTTATAATCTCCAAAGTAGTTTGGAAAAGAATGGGAAAGAGTTTGTACAAATTCATCCCCTTAAATGGAAAAATGTTCTTACTACCAACAGTATTATTTACCTAATTAGAATATGTTTCATTTATGCTAGTCAGAATATAGAACCATAGAAGTTTGGAGCTGAGAGCTTCCTCAGTGTGAAGTCCCCAAGTGTGAAGTGTCCTACCTCAGTTCACTTGACAAGTTTGCAGGTAGACTGCTGGGCTGTAACTGAGCTATTCTGACTCCCTTTAAGAGCTCTGTGAGCAGCAGGACTTTTCTGCTCAACATTCAATTTGAAGAGCACATAGCAGGGCTTGGCACATGGTGAACATTTTATAAATACTTTGACTGTGTGGATGAATTTTTTTTCTGAATCTTCCATGAATAAGTTGTCTTTAATTGGCAGAAATGAACTGTGAGGACATTTTTTTATATGTTGGTGTCTGGTTTAGACTTATAAGTAAAATAAGCCTAGATTCCTTTAAAGTAAAAGAAAACCTCTCTAAATGACTTAGAGAAACATAAAAAACTGAAAAAATAGCTAAATAAAAATATTTCTGTCTATGCACATTAAAATATATTCTACCTGAGGCGGGGAGCGGTGGCTGTAATCTTAGCACTCTGGGAGGACGAGGTGGGTGGATTGCTTGAGCTCATGGGTTTGAGATCAGCTTGAGCAATAGCGAGAACTTATCTCTAAAAATAGCTAAGAGCGAGACCTTATCTCTAAAAATAGCTGGGCATTGTGGTGGGTGCCTATAGTCCTACTTACTCAGGAGGCTGAGGCAAAAGAATCTCCTGAGCCCAAGAGTTTGAGGTTGCTGTGAGCTTTGACACCAGGGCACTCTACTGAGGGTGACAACATGAGACTTTGTCTTACCTATAAAAAAAAAAAAAGAGAGACTTTGTCTCAAAAAAAAAATATAGATATTAATATATTCTACCTGTGATTGTGAAGTGACAGATAGCATCAAGTGTGTAAGGCAACATACTTAAGTATGTATAAGGGTATCACTTTTTCTCTAAAATGTATTCATAATATTCCAGTTTTAAAAAATTCAAGCCTAGGGCGGCGCCTGTAGCTCAGTCGGTAGGGCGCCGGCCCCATATACCGAGGGTGGCGGGTTCAAACCCAGCCCCGGCCAAACTGCAACCAAAAAAATAGCCGGGCTTTGTGGCGGGCGCCTGTAGTCCCAGCTACTCGGGAGGCTGAGGCAAGAGAATCGCTTGGGCCCAGGAGTTGGAGGTTGCTGTGAGCTGGGTGAGGCCACGGCACTCTACCAAGGGCCATAAAGTGAGACTCTGTCTCTACAAAAAAAAAAAAAAAATTCAAGCCTAATCTCAATATGGATATTTTGCATTCATTGTATTTAAGCATTGAGAATTTTTACATACTGCTGAATTCTTTTCTGCATTTCTCCCATGCTTTTCTAGGAACTAAGGCACTAGCACTTGGGGGGTCCTAATTGAATCAATTTTAATATCTGAATAATTTCTCCATATAGTCCTCTGTAAGAACCACGTAGGGTACTCTATTTGCTGTTTGCAAAAGAATTGTGGAATAAAAGAAAATAAAGATTTCCACTGTATACATCTCTTCAATGGAATATTTTCTTTTTTTTTTCCTTTTTTTTTTTTATTAAATCATAGCTGTGTACATTAATGCAGTCATGGGGGTACAATGTGCTGGTTTTATATACAATTTGAAATGTTTTCATCAAACTGGTTAACATAGCCTTCACGGCATTTTCTTAGTTATTGTGTTAAGGCATTTATATTCTACACCTAGTAAATTTCACATGTACCCTTGTAAGATGCACCACAGGTGTGGTCCCACCAATTACTCTCCCTCCACCCATCCTCCCCATCCCCTCCCCTCCACTTCCCCTTTGGAATATTTTCTTAATAGTTACTTAAATTGGATTCTCAAACATGCTTTTGAGAAAAAGCTCTTAATAGCTGTTCCAAAGGAAGACCTTCCAGAGTTCCCAGGCCATGTGGAGGATTTGGTCTTTATTATAAAGACATTGGGTACCCAAGGGGACGGTCTGACAGAATCAAACGGGCACAATGGCAGCACCTGCTCAGTCCCCTTCATTTGACTTTTGACAGGTTGTTTCTGACAATGTGTGAAGCAGAGGAGACTGTCTGCTGTATTCGCTATTGTACCTCTAGCATTTACTGCGCAGTTTAGTACTCTAATGTAGGTTGGTTATCAACATTAGATAAAAAATAATTGGGGAATGAACCATCAAATATATAAATTAAGACTTGTGCCTAAACATACCTAAGAATAAACCTCTTTTATCTATTTTCAGCATCTTCAAGAAAGTCCGACTGTGTCTCTGCAGGTCTTGAAGTATGCTGAACACACAGGCTCTACTGACACAGATGCAGGCATAGTGTAGAGTATATATTTTTTGAACTTCAGAAGTTCAAAATATTAGCCCTGAACAATTACATGCTCATAAGAACAATAAAACACTAATATGGTCTAGTTCAGGGGTAGACGGAAGTGGGAGGACGACTGGCAGAGGGAGAGAGGGCCTGAGGCGGGATCTCACCTACTGTGCACATTGGGAGGGTGTGTAACACGCCCCCTGAGTGAGGGGTTCTTTTACAAATGGAGCTGTACCCTGGAAGTGAAATTTTTAGGTTACATTGATTTCAATGTAACCTAAAAATTTGTACACATATTAATTTGAAATAAAAAGTAAATTTAAAAAATAAAAATAGACAACCCCCCCCAAATATTAGCCCAGAAAATGAAATGTTTTTCAGAAATTCCAAATCTAGATGGAAACTATTCCTTCTTTAGATGGGGGGAGTCAAACGTCTTTGCTTTGGCAGGCGAACAGAAGGGTAAATGTGAAGTGATGATAACCCATGGCTGTAGTTATAAAAAACATGCCCAGAAGGGTTATTTGCCGCTGACTTTTCAGTAGCACACTTGCTGGATTGACAGAGGTATTTGCTGTGAGCTTGATGCTTTGGACAGTAGGCTGTGTGCATCAGGACAGCCAGAGGCGGCTGGCAGGTGCATGATACTCATGGGTAAGCTTTCTCTTAAATCTCTGGACAGTCAACAGAAAGCCATTGCAGCTTCAAATACATTAATTCACTTCGAAATTAATTTAGAACTACAAGTAACGTTTTCAGCTTTGTTGGCATAAAGTTTTTATAATTTCTCTTAAATTACTTAAATCAAATGTCAGCTGACTTGTTTGCCTGCATCATCTTGGCAGCGTGGCCAGAGCAGCATTAAGTTTTCTTTCTCTCTGCAGTTTTGTTCAAGGACGTTGTTGCCAAAAAATCTTCACAGTCAAAGCTCACTTCTTCTGTTGGCTTCCAGTGAGGCTGAGTTAGTTCTAGGTCTGACTCTGGCTGCCCTGTGTTTTCTTTTTCTAGAGCAACAAGAAGAGGAGGAAATAGAGTGGATGAGTCAGCACCTCCTCAGCCTGGTCATGTTTGTGCCCTGGGCGAGTCAGTACCTCGCCTGATCACTTCTGTGCCCTGGTTGTACTTAATGTCTGATCCTCTTTACCTGAGGGCTTTCTGTGGCCACTGAAACCCATTTTGCCCAGGCCTCACAGCAGCAGAGGGATTTCTTGAGTGGAATTAGCACTTCCTGGGAGCCATCTCAGCCAGAGAACAGAGTTGGAGGATGAGTCCCCTGCAGCGTGGCCCTGCTGCATATTGGCCCCCTTCCCTGTCCCGTCTCACTGCCCTGCTCCCACAGAGATGTTTCTCTACTACCCCAAAAGACGACCTGTGCTCAAATCCTTGTCTCCAGGTCTTAAATATGGTATGGTCATTAAATCCTGAAAGAGGCAACCTAAACAATCATAGTTACTTAAATTGGATTCTTAAACATGCTTTTGAGAAAAAGCTCTTAGTAGCTGTTCCAAAGGAAGACCTGAGAAGACCCAAATTCAGACATTCTGCAAATCATATAACTTTGAGTGAAACTCTGGAGCTGAGCTAGGCTGAGTAGGCTACTCAATGTCCATGTGATAAAGACCACGTCCTTCACACAGTGGAATCCCAGAAAGGCTTCCCCTGGAATAGCTATGAAGAGCTTTTTAATCAAAAGCATGATTAAGAATATAACTTATATAATTTTAAAGAAGATATTCCATTGAAGAAGAGGTATATACAGTAGATACTCAGAAAGATGAAGTTATACCGGCAGGGGATTACTTGCTGTGTCAATGTTTTCAACGTGTAGTACTCTCTATATGGCAACAGTAACAGCAACAGAGCAAAACCAGTCTTCCTGAATCCAATTGCATGATTTAATCTGCTTCCACTCTCTTTATATGTTCTTTTTCAATATTTAAGAAGTCTCAATGAGGGCAGTGCCTGTGGCTCAAAGGAGTAGGGTGCTGGCCCCATATGCCAGAGGTGGCGGGTTTAAACTCAGTCCCGGCCAAAACTGCAGGAAAAAAAAAAAAAAAAGCTAAGAAGTCTCAATGAGATGAACTTGAAATGTTTGTCCTTCCATATGAATTAAAGTTGTGCTTAAGAAGAAGAATATAACAGTCTGCTCTGAAGGATCTTGATCATTTTTAAGCTGTCCCTACATGAAAATTTGGCCACCTCTGTGATTGTTCAGGTTGTCTCTTTCAGGATCTAAGGACCATACTATATTTAAGATAAAAGTTCACATTTTATTTTTTGTTGTTTTTTCAGTGTAACAGAGATTTTGTTTAAGAAGAACAAAGAGAAAGTTTAGGGCACTTCCTAAGAGAGTTGGAAGTGGGTCCTTCTCATGAAGGAGAAAAGTGAGAGACCTTTTATTTTTTATTTCTAATGTTTTTCTCTGTGCATAATGAAATGAAGATTTATTTGGCACTTACTCTATGTGAGGTCTAAAGTAAACTCCAATGATTCATGTGCTTAGGAAAGTACTTAGGGAAAAAACAAAACTCTAATACTTCAAAAATTTTATTAACAATTTAAACCCATCCCTTGAAAGTTTAAAGTTTTAAACTCTCTGCTTTAAACACCCAAGATACTCCTCTGTGCCTTTCTGATGGCACCGATGTTTCAGCTTGCAATAATTTTTCTAAATTTGTTTGCAAATAGCTTCTAATAGATTATAATCTCTTTTATAAACAACCATGTAATATTAGCTTTATTTCTCTCACGTTGTCTAAAATACACTCTATGTAAACGGAAGCCAAATAAATGTTTCTTATATAATTCTTGCTGATAACGTTTGTCTTAAAACTTGAATTTGCTCGTGGTGAAACTTAGTTTACTGAGATCCTCTTGGGTTTACTTTTCATCAGGTAGGTATTTCATTATTTAGAGAAACAAAACAAAGTAAGACAGCTAAACATCACTTCCCTTCTCAGAGATCTCTGGAGTATTTGGGAGGAGCCAAGGTGAATTCCCACTTTGAACTGGTACATGGTAGATGAGCTCTTCTTCCTGTTAAGATTCTATAAATTAGTTAGCAGAGAAAACCCATATTTATTGACAGCTCAGCAAGACCACTGAAAGAGAAGATTCTTTCTTTGCTATTAAGAGCACATCTCATTTTGCTTACATTATCTTAATGGTCATAAATTTTTTTTTTCCACATGATGAGTACATCTACATAATTCTATTTAAAATATAATGTCTTGGCCCTGTGTGAAGTTTAACTATGTGAGCTCCATGAAATATGATGAAAATTCACAAGTAACTGGATTATTTATTGTAATTTAATTTCTGAATACTTTTGAGTGAATGTCTAAGACCACACAGATTTTTTTATGCATCTGGATTTTTAAAGAGAAATGTGGGGGTAAATTAAATAAAACTAGTCTGGGCGTTGATGGAGGGCAGGACAGTCTCTGAGGTGAGGGGTAGGAATGTAAAGTGTGGATTATTTTTACTATTTATTTTTTCTATTTTCCTCTTCTCATACCCTGATACCTAGATTAATGCAGGAGAAAGTAATTCTTATAGACACAGGAGATTTTTAGAGGTGACGCTGTTTATTGTGATTTCCTCGAATTTGGTCCTCGGGTCTGTCCCTGGAGAGTGGCCATAAGCCAAGATTTGGAGGAGCCCTGGCCAGGAGGAGAGTTTGGTGTGTAGTTAGGTAAGTCACAGAGGAGACAGCACGTGAAGTAACAGAGCAGTTTGTTACAGTTCCCTCTGTGAATAATGGAATGAAGATTTCATTCACAGAGAAAAACATTAGCAATAAAATAAAAGGTCTCTCTCACCTTTCTCCTTCATGAGAGGGACCCACTTCCAACTCTCTTATGAAGTGCCCTAAACTTTCTCTTTGTTCTTCTTAAATAAAATCTCTGTTACACTGAAAAATGATCAAGATCTTCAGAGCTGATCCTTTTAAGATCCTGATGTGAACAGGACACAACAAAGAAAGAAAGTAAGAAGGAAGGAAGGGAAGAAAACGTACAAGGGTGTGAGCCCCAGAGCCTTGGGGCTTGTGGGGCTACAGGAAGTTCAGAGGCAGGAGAGAGCACAGCCAGCAGGTGGGAGCAAGAGAGGGAGAGAGCCCTTTGGGACTAAGCCTTTATTAAATATTCCTTAGGCTTTCTGGCCAGGTGCGGTTTGGCCAGCTTAAAAAAAAAAAATACATGTGAAGGGAGGACTTATTTGCGTTGAGTCTGGTGTTGACCAGCTTCAGGCTTCACTGGTTAGTAGCTGTGGGGTATTGGGTTTGGGGCTGTGAGTGAGGAATGGGCTGACTCTATAGCAAACAACCTCACAAGCACGGGAGGTTTTAACGAGGCTAAGCGTGAGAGGGTACCACTGGGTTCAAACAACTTATGTCAGGCCTAAAAATGGATGCCGAGGCAACATGAAAGGGCAAGAACTCACTACATTGTTGAATATTTAATGAGAACTGGCATTAAACTCCTCAGATGAAGTCAAATTACACAGTCAAATGCAGGGAACTAGACATAGAAAGAGTGAAAGATGGGCAGAAGGTGGGAGCGTATTTCTCAGGCTGTGCTAGTACTTTCACGTCTGTAATTTCTTTTAATGGGCACTAACTCTTCCCTGGGGGTTATTTTTCCAGGTCTACTGATGAGTTTGCTGAAAGTCGGGGTAACCTTGCTGAGGGGTCAGTCACAGCCTGGAAATGACAGAGTGGGCATCAAACCCAGGCATGCTGGACTCCAAACCCTAGTCTGAACAGGACACACAAAGAAAGAAAGGAAGAAAGAAGGAAGGAAGGAAGGAAAACACAATAAATAATATGATAATAAAAGTGAATAAAGGGCCACAGAGCTGGAAGGAGACAGGAAGGCAGGGACACAAGGATGGCCTCGCGGGCCTGGGGGCGCGAGTAGCCCCACGAGGGCAGTGCGCCCCTCTCCTAAGTTGAGACTAAACAAGAGAATACTATTTCAAACTAGTTATCGCAGGGAAAGCAGGTGGAAAATGATTAGGATTCTCCTGAAATAGTAAAATGGTGCTCCAAGGATGAAACTTAATTTGGCATGAATATTTTAACTCTTCCTAAACGCTTAGGGTGTTCCACTTGGTAGCCTTGCCTTTCCTTGGCTGCAGTATAATTCATCAGATTCCGAAAATAATTATTAAAATAACTGCCTCTTGATTAAAAGAGGTAAACTGATTAGAGCCAAAGTTTGAGTCTCCACCAGGCAGATGGGAGAGCCAGGGACCACTCAGCCCTCAGTGCTCCTTGAGGCGGGTGCTGGGCTGAGGCAGGGCACACCTCTCTTCCATCTAATGCCTGCAAGAGGCCCCGGGCTCTGGGGTGGGGTTCAGTGGTTAAAGTGCAGTTTGTAAATGCACTTGCATTTATGAGCAGGACATCAGGATGCATTATTAATGCCTGACTGAGAAGAATAACAAGAGGCTTTTGTGGTTTATGCAGTAAACTGTGTTTTCACTTAAGAGTGGAATATATAATAGTAAATACAAATTGATGATACAGGCAATTGTAATCATAAAACCACCGCACAGGCAGGCTGACAAGGAGAGGTCTGGTGCCAGTTTGCCCCTAATTCAATGGTTAATGTTTCCATCCTGGGTAGTTGGGTATTAGCAAATACTCTTGTCACTTTGGAAAGCTTTGTTCATGCACAGATCTCTCTGAATTACCATGATCTAGAAAGACGGATTTATTGTTCAGATATAATTTGGCTTATGAACTTAGTTAATAGTTACTAAGAGAACACAAATGATTTCCATTTTTAAGTAATGTAATTAAAAATATGATAAAACTTTTAAAAAATGTTTACAATAATAGATACTTGTCCTTACTGAGAAAATGTTTTCTCACTTCTCTTGTGGTTCTAAGAGAACCTGGTATTTATGCATGTTCACCAAGGGGCTTCGTTCATAAATCATTGATTTATTAACCACCAGGCTGCACAGATAGATTTTTCTGGCTGCACTCTTATTCCTAAAGATTTACCTAGGGGTGGCATTGCCCTTGGTCAGGACTATTACAGCTACAGTTTGGGTAAAATGCATGTCGATGGCCAGCCAGGTAGTCTCACCACCATGTATTTACCTGAGGAGAAAGAGCTTACTTGCAAATTATCAAGTTAAACAAAGGTAATAGGAGCACAGCTTGTTCTGGGTGTTTGAGGGTGACACTTTTTTTTTTATTATTAAATCATAGCTGTGTACACTAATGCGATCATGGGGCACCATACACTGATTTTATAAACAGTCTGACACATTTTCATCACACTGGTTAACATAGCCTTCCTGGCATTTTCTTAGTTATTGTGTTAAGACATTTATATTCTACATTTACTAAGTTTCACATGTATCCTTGTAAGATGCACCACAGGTGTCATCCCACCAATCACCCTCCTTCCGTCCATCCTCCCCCCTCCCTCCCATCCCTCTCCCCCTTTCCCATATTCTTAGGTTATAACTGGGTTATAGTTTTCATATGAAAGCCATAAATTAGTTTCATAGTAAGGCTGAGTACATTGGATACTTTTTCTTCCATTCTTGAGATACTTTACTAAGAATATGTTCCAGCTCCATCCATGTAAACATGAAAGAGGTACACACATACTCCAACCCATCAAGCTGAGTATATGTAGGCTGACTTACAAATTTTCCTCATCAGA
Source organism: Nycticebus coucang (assembly GCF_027406575.1). Classification (NCBI taxonomy): domain Eukaryota; kingdom Metazoa; phylum Chordata; class Mammalia; order Primates; family Lorisidae; genus Nycticebus; species Nycticebus coucang. Next base: position 1,796,840 of record NC_069798.1, read on the forward strand.
ACATCTTCTCAATGACGCCCTTGGAAGAACACTTACAATCAGGATACAAAAGCTCAGCAGTAGTTCCCAGGAGGTACTTCTTAAAAAACAGCAGCTGTTTCTTTCTGTATATTACATTTCAGATATCAGTTTAAAAATTGCAGCATTTTGAATGTCATATTTATGAATTATTCCCCCTGTGTACTCCTATCTTCTATGTTCTTTACAAAAAGAAAAATAAAGCACAACCAAAAGTTCCATCTTTGTCACACTCAGCAATAAATAACCAATTCAGAAACAAGGAAAAGGCCCCGTGAACATAAAAGGGAAGAGGTTGGTTGTTGGTGTGTTTATCTCAAGCAAAGTGCAGTGTATCTGAAAGAAAACAAAGGACAGTAGAGAATTTTACTCTCTGCTATTTATTAATTTTCTATTTATGTATTGCTCTTACTTCCTTAAAAACAAAAGATGGTATGAATGATCACGAAATTAATTGGTCAGTATCTTCGGGGGAAATTTCTCCATAAATAGTATAAAACATGTTTACAAACTGTTTACAGGTGCACCTGCAGTGCCAGCTGGCTTCTTTGATATGTTCCAAGTCCGTCCAACATGCTCACCTCTCTTCACCTCTGCCTCTTCCTCTGACACCCTCATTTAGGGCATTTTATTATGTGCTCTCTGGTAACCACAGAAACTTCCCAATTTATACATTTGGATCTCTTTTTCTTTTCACAGGCCATGGACAAGTGTAAGAAGGATTGATATTTATTAATCTCTATGTTCAGAAAACATGGAGCTAGATACTGATTGCATTACTGATCTCTGAGGCTAAGTGGCTAAGTGATTTAGAAGTAAAAAATATATGCTTTAACGTTAGATTTTGGTTTTGCATTCTTCAGTTTTCCATAGAATTAACTGCACTGCCGAATGATTACGTGATGTTTTCAGATTAGGTCCAGAATGCAAAATTGCAGAGAAAATTGTTTAACATATGGTCTAGAATTCCTATGAAATCCCTGAGTCTTAAGAGCTATTATGACCTAGATGTTATAAAATAAGATAACTGAATATATTTGTACTTTTTCATTCTGGTTGACTCTGTGAATCACATGATTCAGGCCTAAAGCTCTGGCTGTTCTATAGAACAGGAGAAAAATTTGAGAGGAAACTCTTTTAATATCTATAATTGTGAACAATAATATATCTCTCCCCAGGCCCAAAGGTCACACTCAAGTACAGTATGAATAATCTGATGGCATTTGGCGATTTAGTCTTTCGGTATTCTAAATGACAGCCTATTGGCTATGTCAAGGGCCTGGCACAGAAAAGAGATTTAATGACTGCGGTCAGAAAGTTCCACCGTTATCAAATCGTACCTTAATTCTTTTGAAGGAGCTAAATGAACTTGCTTTTTAACATTTCTACTTTGCTTCATGTTATGGTAAAAACAATGCCTGAGATGGTGTCTCTGGAGTGTGAACATTTTTATATGGCTACCAAACTAGTAGAGAAAAAGTGGTGCAATAGCAGCCTCACCGTTACCCTCTCTTGACTCATTGTTTGGGTTAGAGGAAAGCCATTTGGTTGCCAGAAAGATAATTTTGTTCTCAAGAGACCAAGAGAAGGGGTGCTCTGAGCATTCTTTGACTCAAAAAGGCCAACTTTTTGAAAAAACAGATCATAATTAACTACAAGTGTGGTTTCTAATCCCTCTGGGGTCTGGCTACGGAGTTGGCAGGTAAGGGAGGCACATGTTTGAGCTCTTCGCTGCTCCTGCTTCTCTGATCTTCTTCATCTGAGATCTGCATCAGATGCGTTTTAAGTCCAATGCTTGCCGTGTGTGTTTGCCAGGAGAAAGTAGTGTGTGCCTTGTTTCTTGCAAATGTTGTAAATGGCATGGCCGATCACCTATTTCCCCATTTTTCTGTTTTAAATGATCAAAAACTTAAAGCATGAATACTAACAAATACCATCTGGTCACTTTTTAAAAATCTCTCTGGTAATCTCTGAAGCTACTAATTAATTACTCATGAAGAAAATAAAGCATAAAGAAAAGTTCTGCAAATCCCTTCCTTCCTGTTTATGATGAGAAACTAAACAAATAACATTTTGTGGAGTCAATGCCCGAGAAGTTATGCCAGAGATTGCATTAAAAAAAAAAAAATACTCCATTTCAAGGGAGTCAACTCTGTGCTAGAGAGTCTCATTGTCTGTAGAATTTTGAGGGGTTACCCACAACCTGGTTAAAGGATCACTTACATTTTATAATTCATGCACCATCTGAAGCATCCAGACCTTTGCTCCATGCTAAACTTATGTAAAGAATCTGAAGTGTGATGATAATATGAAGCCAGGATAATATGAAAAGAGAAGGGACAAATAGCATCCAGGGATCAGAGGAGCTGGTGGTACTTGCCTGCAGTTTGCAGAGAGGTCAGATTTTGACCAAATCTGAGATGGGCAAGTACAATATGAAGCCATCCTGGAAGGCTGCTCAGACTTAGACAAGCCCTGAGTTGAGGACACTCAATTATTTCAAAATGCTTAGTGGTGGGCACCTGTAGTCCCAACTACTTGGGAGGCTGAGGCAAGAGGATCACTTAAGCCCAAGAGTGTGAGTTTGCTGTGAGCTACAATGACACCACAGCACTCCACTCAGGGTGAAAGAGTGAGACTTTGTCTCAAAAGAAAAAAAAAGGGGCCCTTGAAAAATTACCTTAAAACCAGGCAAAGAGAACACTGTTAACTGAATCACAGGGCATGAATACATAAAAAAGAAAAAAGAAGAAGAAGAAGAAGAAGAAAGATTCAAAAAATGTCTGTAATCTCTAGTAAAGGAAAATATAGCCTCTATGAAAAAAAGAAGTGAAATATAATGAGGCAAGCAACTAATATAAATATCAACAGAAAGAAATGAAAAGGAAGATGGATGATATAAGGAAGGAAGAACTTCTAGGGTATTAAAAATTTCATAAATAAAATTCATATTTATGGAAGTAAAAAGGAGAACTGGTTCTACAGAAGATAGTATTAATAAATGTGAAGGATAAATTGGAGATTTCCCACCCCATTCAGAAAAATAAAACAAAGGCATAAAAATCTGGGCAGAATGAATTCTTCTAATTATGTGTTGCCTCAACATACATTTTCCTGCATATTTCTTAGTTCATATGACTAAGAAGCAGGACTTAGTCATCCTTGAGACAGTGTCTGATTCTATACCTTGTCCCAGTTTCTCAGTGTGGTCAATCCAGATATCTGCTTATACACAGTTGCTTCCTGGTGACCACTGGATGTGACAGCTGGATGCAGCCTATTTGGCCCTACTGACCTCCACAGCCCACATGGACAGATATGCCACAGTAATCAGCTCTCAGTCACAGCATGACCCCCTGGAACTTCTGCTTGCTTGCTTTAAACCCACCGATTAAAACTCCCAGAAGGAAATGTGTTGAAATAACACCCTGGACGCCAACAAGGCATTGGCTCATGGGTCCCGCTCTCTCTCTCCCTGCAGATACTCCTTGACCTCTGTGTGCACAGTCTCCAGGCATGCAGAGTACCCTCAGGACCTGGAAGTAATAAAACCTTTATTTTCGTCTTGCATTTCTCCTAAATCATTGAAGGGGTCCCTCTATGTTAAAGACCCTAAGTTGAAACAAGGAGGTCAGATGGTCTACATATGAACATGAAAAGGCACCCAACACAGATAAGTGGTGGTAGAGAAACTGGAGGCAATTTAATAGAAGCGATAATCAACAATGTAACTTTCCTGATCCATGTGTACAGATTAAAAGGTTTTTATCACAAGATGCCAAGATGAAAGGCTGAAACCTGTCCTTGCAAAATGTTTAGCTATGAGAACATCTAGTATTTATAATCATTTAGGATGGGGGAAGGGGAAGGAGGAAGAAACATTCATTTCGAACAAAGGAAAAACAGTCAGTGGTCTTGGACGTCTCCAATGCCGCCATAAAAGTTGCCTTGGAGTATTGTCGTCAGAATCTTCTAGGCTAAATGATACGCTCAAGAGTTTTGTCCTTCATCACGCCCTGCCTCTTTTAACGTGTCAAGGTGCAGTGAACATGGGCTCACACATGGGTTTGTGATGAATCTGTATCAGTCTCCAAGTGGAAGATGAGCACAAAGAGATGGACAGCAAAATGGGAGGCAAATTAAACAACAGGAATGAGTAAAAACATGGTCCAGCGGACTTAGAAACCTAATTCAAACGTTAAACATTTTTTCAAAAGAGAAGATCTATATTTAAAAATGATAATATAATAAAATATTTAAAATTTCATCTTAACTATACTAATAAAGTTCAGTGGTGAGGGGGGAAGGCAAGAGTAGATGGAAAAATAAAGGCGTAATTTAAATAGTCTACTCAATGGAAGAGAATTCAAGATATACTGGTTTTTCTTCTTCTTTTTATTTATTTGTTCTAAAATGTACTGTCTTTATATTGCCTATGACAATGTAGGAAGCATAGGTTAAGAAATGTAGATTAAGTATAGTTTTGAAACGCTTAAACTGGTTGTTTAAAACAAGATATGTCATTTACATTTACCTATAATCTATTAAACCACTGGTTATGATAAATGTAAAAATCATGTAGTTCATTTGGCAAGGGAACAAAAAAAGAAACAGCAAGAAAGTTCAATACACAAAAGGAAAGAGCAAGATAAGAAAAATCTAAATATTTTAGTTACATATACTATTGCTCAAACTACCATATTTAAAGACAAAGTCTTTTGCATTGGATATAAGACAAAGTATTTTATGTAAATAAATGAATGTAAAGCAAAGTTGCCTTCAAAAGAATAAAAGCACAAATATGGACAATTACAAATCATGAAAATGGAAACACAGAATATTAAATGTTTTTTTGTTTTTTTTTTTTGAGACAGAGCCTCAAGCTGTCGCCCTGGGCAGAGTGCCGTGGCATCACAGCTCACTGCAACTTCCAACTCCTGGGGCTCAAGGGATTCTCCTGCCTCTGCCTCCCAGGTAGCTAGGACTACAGGTGCCCGCAACAATGCCCAACAATTTTTTGGTTGCAGCCGTCATTGTTGTTCGGCGGGCCGGGGCTGAATTCGAACCCTCCAGCTCAGGTGTATGTGGCTGGTGCCTTAGCCGCTTGAGCTACAGGCGCCGACCAGAATATTAAATGTTAAAAGATAAACAAAGCAAAATGACTTAAGTAGAAGAAAAAAGAATGATTTTATACTGAGCAGGTATAATTCTTGTTTTAACCATAATATAAATGGTTCCACATTGCATATATTCATCTGCATTTGCTTATTTTTGCTAAATATGGTTTGGGGATTTATGTAACTTAAATGGTCTTTCTCAAGGTCATTTATTTTTATTGCTGCATAAAGTTTCAGGACGTAACTATCCTATCATACTATATTATTTATGGCTTCGTAGCTAACAAAGAAATAAAAATTTATGAGAAATATAAACCTAAAAATTAGTATAATGCTGTTAATTGGGAGGAAAGAAGGACAGGCCAAGGGAAGGATCACAAAGATGAATTAACAGTGCCGTCAGTGTTTGGTTTTCAGATTAGTTTGGTGGTACATAAGCATTTGTTGCATTATGTTTATAATGGTGTTTTTCTTAAATATCATCCTAAAGCAATTTGAATTGAGTCATGTGAAGCAAGAGGTCTTAGTATTTCAGTGAGAAATTGATAGAAACACAATAGTACTAGGAAACTTGAAAATAGCTATCTCAGCATGTAGGTAGTAAAGAAAATAGAGGATTTAAAAATTTATTAAATTACCAAATTTTTAATAAAATAATGGAACATTGAGTAAATTGTATAAGCTGTTCTAATGCAGGTAAACTTGTCATCCTATATACAAAAACATGACTCTCTCATTGTTTATTAAATCTATTTTAAAAATTAATGATACATTGGACCACAAAAAGCAATATTTTTCCCAAACCAAACATTATACAGACCACATTTTTAAACACTAACATCACTGATTTCTAATTAGTCTATTATTGAATTTCTTAAATGTTATACTTCACTCAATAGTTGTTAAGTGCTTGCTTTTTGTTTAGTATTTCAACATAGTGGATTATCTTTGATCAGTTTTTGTTAAGTGAGTTTTGAATGGGCTAAATCTTTTTCCTTCATTCAGTATTGATATTAACTAGCATTTATAGCTTACTTCGCTGTAGACTCAAGCACTTTCTATTACGATAGGAAATAATTGATGTGTCTTGGTTTCTCGTACTGGTGGTATGATTATTGGCATTTCCTTATACAATTACTGTTTTCAAGGATCAGGACTTCATTTTCCTTCTCCTCTGCATATGAGTCACTGTCCTTATCCATTGCTGCTTTTTAGAATAGTTTTCCATTCAGGGCAAAGAGTAGATTTAATTGGGCAGCAGCAAATTTCTCTAACAGGAACAAAGATCTACGAAAGGAGGAAAGGCTGTTCAGATGCAAGTTGTGTGGACTTCCAAGAAATCCTGTTCAAGGCTGGAGTAGGCGCCCTTTGGGCTTTCCTTCACTTCTCTGTTCTCTTTCTTGTCTGAAATGTAGAAGTAATGGCTGACTGGGCTCTAACAGGTTCTGTTAATGATGAAATGACCTTGAAGACGGAGGCCAACGTGGGAGAGGACAGCAGGAGGAGCTGGAAGCCTCTTTTGTTATTTTCTTTTCTGTTTCCTTTGTTGTGTGTGTGTGTTTTTTTTTTAAATCTGTAGGATCTCTATACCAGATCTTTCTGGGATTCATTTACATGAGAGAAAAATAAACTCCTATCTTGCTTAATATGCTGGTACTTTGTGTTGTTCGGTCACAAGCAGCCAAACCCTTTCTTAACTGGCACATGTTCTGTGATTTATTTTTTCAGCTGCTCACCTTGGAAAGGAGGTAGTTTTATCTTAGCCTGTTCCTGATGTGGTGTGGATCAGTTCTTCTCTGTTCTTGTTGTGTTCATTTCCTGAATAACAGGGATAGCTTGAATTTCTTTATCTAAGTAAGTCCTAGATAAGTAGTGCTTATGCTATCTTTAAGGTCCTTGTTGTTTACCTTCTCAGCACCCATTCCTCCTCCACCTTTTGAATTGGACCCACACGTTCATCCATGCATGCATTCCTCCCTGGCCAGCTCTTGTATGTTCAGAGTGTTTCCTGTTGGCTTATGTCAATTAACATATTCTATTCCTCTAAGCAGAGACTTGGCAGGGGCTGTTCCTGCAGCCTGTCCAGGGTGCTATACTGCGAAGACATAGTGAAGAGACAGCATCATAGAGTTGCTGGTAAGAATCCTGCGTCCCACCATCACACTGTCAGGGACATGAGCCAATACATTCCTGTAATTATCTGATCCAGTGTGAACTGAGAGTCCGCAGTGGACAGCTGCTTACTCTGATGAAGGGGATGTTCTTTCATGAAGCTCTTTGAGGACACAGAGAAAGCACTGTCGGCTGCTGCTATGCTGTGGGCACCTGCAGGCCACACAGCTCTGTCTCTCAGCATCCTCTTCTGGTAATGGTCAAAATCCACCGTCTTACAGCCAGGCCTTCTAGGCTGGGGGTGCATCTCAAGGAATTAGGCTCATCCCTCCTCAAACTTGATGTGTCCTTTCTACCTGAGAGTTAATTGCTTTCATGTGAAGTGACTTTAAGTAGATTGTCTTCAGGAGACTGTGGCATTTACATGAATGTTTTCCTGCCTTACTTTGCTGAGATTGAAACTCAACTTGAACAAAACAATGACTTCAAGGAGGTCTTTAGAGTGCATCTCCCGAAGTTTAGCTCTCATCTCTTGCACCCACCATCCAGATTAGGAGAGTGTTATGCATAGGTCAAAAAATATGAATCATGTTGTCAGAAAGCCAATTTAGAAGGGAAAAAGCAAATTGAGGAACAGTTTCTTTTAGTTCTGTCCTTTTATTATAGAATGAAAAAATGTTCTTCCATGTGGTTCCTCCTTCTTATCCAAGTTTAGGGATATTCATAGTTTTCAAGATTTGCTCCATTGACTTCAGACTACACTGCACTGGTTGTGGGGAGGAATATGCTGAGAAACATCTCTTAGTAAGTTTATATGTGTACACAGGACAGCATAAAACTTAGACTGGGATTGCATGTATACATACATGTATATACTTATATACACACAATATATATAAACGTTAATTTGTCACCAAATATTTTACTTCCATTATCTCACTAAAAACTCCTATCTTTATACATAAAGAGAATGGTATTTAAACCCATTTTTAAAAACGAGGAAACAGATACTCTGAGAGGTTAGGTTGTTTTCTTCAGGTTAATCAGTCCTTAAGTGATAAAGCTAGCATTTGAATCCAATTATGTCTAACTGCCAAATTTATTCCATTTTTGCTATGTCATGCTGCCTTTAATTCACAGTGATTATTTCTTCAAAATCAGTCTTGTAATACATATGGCCTAAGGATTTGCCTGAAAGGAACGGATTAGCTGTGTCATATTCTTTTAGCTCACTGTTACCTGTTACCGTCACAAGGTACTATCTAGATGGGACCCAGTAGAAATGGCAGACCCTTTTCAGAGGGGTAAAATCTGATTTTGCAATCTCCCGTTGCCCCAGCCAGGGTCGTGGCCACATATTTATGACATCGTAAAACAGGCGATCACTTTAATACTTGCTGCGTCAGAGGCATGAAATCAAATAGAAGCACATAAACCCAAACACAGATGCAGGGTTTTCAAAAACCAGGCACTTTTATTGAAGTGATTTACGGCCTTTTTGGATAGGAAATGTTAAAGGAAGGGGCAACCTAAATTATTTTAATTATTTATGTTTTTATTGTACCAGCGGAAGTCTCCCGTTCTCCTCAGCTTAGAGATGCATTGACTAATGGGGAAGGAAATCAGGGTAATGGAACACTCAACCCTCATATTGTTAACTGAAAACATTACTCATGCTCATCAAAGTGGTTCACGGAAGTTGTTTAATGTGGTTGTCTTTTCAGCTGAAATGAGCTAACTCTATTGATGGTTTCTGCTAATGCATAGTGAATAGATGGTGCACAGATCGGGTTATATCTTGTCTTGCTCATGTCTTTACTCATGAATCTTTGTCTTTTGCTTGGCATCGATAGTTTCCATAAATTTTTATTTTCCAATTTAATAGATAAATATTTCACACCAAACCCGAGTGCAATTCCTGACACTAAAAGGTTTCTGCCATAGGATTCCAGCAGACCCCAAATATCAGGGCTGCAGCCCCCATGGCTCAAGGTACAATTAAAAAATTAACAAATTAAAACTGAATTGCCTTGTTCCAGACAGGAATGCTCACACTGAGGTAATAATAAGACACCTCTACGTTCCACACTCTCCTCGTCAGCACACTGGGATAATTATCCTGGTGCTACTGGCTTTACAAGCAATTTATAGGAATCAAATGAGTTAATGCGTTTTCAATTTCTGTGACAAGCAAAAGTTTCTGAAAGAAATTCATCGATTTTCTTGTCTTGATTCCACCCTTGTCACTGTGATCAGTTTCCCTGACTGTGTGGGGCAGACAGCACAGACGTGCCCTTGTGAGGGTGTGTTTCTGCATGTGAGAGCGTGAGGAGAAAAAAAGGAGGTGATGGGGGAGGGACATGAGATTTGGACCTGCTGTACTGTATCTGCACAAACAATAACCACTCGCCATGGTGATTTATTTTACATGCTTCCCTTTATTTTGGTTCCCATTATGAAGTTGGATAGAAGTTTTTCAGTGTTAAATTGCCTTCTAAGTGTGAACATCTTTGCTGGGTTGGGAACCCTGGACCCAGCTCTATGTGGTAGCTACAGTATCCTTTCTTCATTCTTTCTACTAGCCGATTGTTTTCCTTTGATGTCCAGCTCCTCAGCTTTCAGACCAAGAGGTAAGGAATGCCACTGTTACTACCCTTACCGGGAGAGCAACGACATGCTTTATAGTTGTGGCTGCTATACTTATTAACACAGTAAAATCTTGACTAATGACAACTAATGAAACTTTGGTTTTAATCAAAGGGTATTCTGATGCTTCCAAGCCAGACATAAGGTGTAGTGGAAATCCCAGAACTGGAATAGGTCATCCGGTTCTGCCCAGTTCTGCCAGTAACTGGCTGTGTATTGTCGGACACTCGTTTCCACACCCAACTTCTGTGGGCCTCCACTTTCCCATCCTTAAGATGATTTTTCTAGGTGTGAAGACTCAGTGAGGCTACACCGAAATAGTTTATGTGTGGGCCTCTCAGATTCCTAGACCAAAGTAGGAAGTAGCCAGGATGTGTTAACTATTCCTTTCTACCCCCTACTTGGGTGTTCCTTGTCCCCTGTGCTGTCCGAGGTACCGTGGTCTGCTCACTGCCTCCAGCTCCCTGGGCACCTCTGCCCAACCTTCCTGAGAACCACTGGGCTGAGATCTTCTCTTTTCACGACGAGTCATCGAAGCTGCTGCGCTCTGTGTTTCACACGTTCAGGGCCTTGTTGTCAAGGCAATCCTCTGTGAAATTCAAATCACAGAGTAATTTGCTTTAGTTGCTTTAAAAAAGCATGTGAAACTTAGTAAATGTAGAATATAACACAATAACTAAGAAAACGCCAGGAAGGCTATGTTAACCAGTGTGATGAAAATACGTCAAATGGTCTATAAAACCAGTGTATGGTGCCCCATGATCGCATTAATGTACACAGCTATGATTTAATAAAAAAAAAATATATTAAAAAAAGTACTTTGCATTTTAGGTCTTTAGATGATCTGACCCCAAAAACAAATAACATGAAAAATAAACTTTGAGAGCTGGGGGAATGTTGGGGGCAGTAGAGTTGGTATGGATAACATGACACCTTTTGAATGACATGCATACTACTCAGGTTATTGATGGGATGTAAGGTCCAGATGTGGCATATTATTGTGCTCCAGTTGAGAAAATTTAGGGAAAAAATAGTTCTTGTAAAATTGAAATTGTATCAGAAATGGGCAGAAAAAGATACCCTAAGAACAGAAATAAACATTTCTTCCCATAATTAAAAAAAAAAAAAAATTATGCTTTTCTGTTTTTAGGAAGTTGTGGGGGAAGAATTGCATCTTTTGAGATTACTATAAGCAATCTAATAAAACTGGAAAGACAGCTCAGAGGAAGAAGTGATCTTTTTGTAACCATCATTTGCAGATCCCTCCTAGTTTGGTTATAGCGTGGGCCTGCTAAAAGGGGGCAAAAGGTTTGGGGGATGTTTAAAATATCAGGCAAGATTTGTCAGCTGATTATTTTGTGAAAGCACTTACAGCTTTGTGTGTACTTGACTTGCGATTATTCATACTTATTTAAAATTGTATAAGTTTTCTTTTCTTTTTTGTAGAGACAGAGTCTCACTGTACCTCCCTAGGGTAGAGTGCCGGGACGTCACACGGCTCACAGCAACCTCTAACTCTTGGGCTTACGCGATTCTCCTGCCTCAGCCTCCCGAGCAGCTGGGACTACAGGCGCGCACCACAATGCCCGGCTATTTTTTTGTTGCAGTTTGGCCAGGGCTGGGTTTGAACCCTCCACCCTCGGCATATGGGGCTGGCGCCCTACTCACTGAGCGACAGGCACCGCCCCTAAAATTATATAAGTTTTGATGAGTTTTGAATTGTGTGCACCCAGGAAAATTACAATTAAATCATGAACATGATATTCATCACCTCCCACAGTTTTCTCACATCCCTTTGTAACCCATCCATTCCTTGCACACCCCAGTCCCTAGATTACTGCACATCTGCTTTCTGACACTATAGGTAACTTAATATACATTTTTAGAATTTGATACATTTCTGATATACATATTATATTGTATATAGATAATTTGATCGGGCTTCTCTAACTCAGCATAAATGTATTGAGATTCATCTATATTGAAGCATGCAGGAATCGTGTGTTCCTTTTATGACCAAGTACTAGTCCATTCCATGGATGTGCGGCAATTTGAATCTAATCACCCGTCGATGGACACAGTATTAGTTTGCTCGGGCTGAATAACAAACTTAGTCCTGGGGTCACACACTGAGTGGCTTCAAAACACATTTACTTTTTCACAGTCCTGAGGGCTGGAAGTCCGAGAGGAGGAGGTGTGAGCTGGTTTGGCTTCTCCTGAGGCCTCTGTCCTTGTCTTGCAAGTGGCTGTCTCCTCCTCTGTCCTCCCAGGGTCCTTTCTCTGAGTGTGCATCCCTGAGTATCTGTGTGTCCAGATTTCCTCCTCTGTTAAGGGTGCCAGTCAGATTGTGTGAGGATCCAGCCTGGCAGCCTCATTTAACCTAATCATATCTTTAAAGGCTGATCTCCAAATATAGTCACATCCTGCAGTACTGGAGGTCAGGACTCCAACGTGAACGCTGGGGACACAATTCAGCCCATAGCAGACATTTAGATTGTTACCAGTGATTAGCTGTTACAAATAAACCAGTGTACAAGTGCACAAGTGTTTGTGGATGTATGCTTTCATTCCTGTTTGGTAAACACCTAAGAGTGAGATTGTTGCATCCTGTGGTAGTTTAGGTTTAATTTTCACGAATCTGAAAAATTGCTTTAAAACTAGTCACTCTATTTTACATTTCCATCAACACTGTATCAACATTTCCATTTCTTCTTGTCTTGCCAAAATTTGTCATTATCAGCCTTTAAAAATTTCAGGCATACGAATACTTGTGCGGTAATGTCTCCTTATGGTTTTACTATGCACTTCTATGATAATTATATTGAGCTTATTTTTATGTGTTGAGTACCATCTTTCTGTAATAGTTGATAAAATATATGCTCAACTATTTTATCACTTTTTAAAAATTGGGTTGTTTCTTATCATTCAGTTGTGTGTTTATGTAATCTAAATAGAAGTCCTTGGTCAGATACATCCTTCCCATATATTTTCTCCCAGTGTGTGACATATCTTTTAATTTTCTTTTCTTTTTTTTTTTTTTGTAGAGACAGAGTCTTACTTTACTGCCCTTGGTAGAGTGCCATGGCGTCACACGGCTCACAGCAACCTCCAGCTTTTGGGCTTATGAGATTCTCTTGCCTCAGCCTCCCGAGCAGCTGGGACTACAGGCGCCCGCCACAACGCCCGGCTATTTTTTTGTTGTTGCAGTTTGGCCGGGGCTGGGTTTGAACCCACCACCCTCGGCATATGGGGCCGGCGCCCTACTCACTGAGCCACAGGCGCCGCCCACATTTTAATTTTCTTAACTGTGTCTTTTGAAAAGAAAATTGTTTCAGTTTTGATGAAATGTAATTTACCAGTTGTTTTCTCTTCTAATTCATAACTTGGTGTAGCTTTGAGTTAATTGAGCTTCTTGGTTCTGAGATTTTATTCTTTTCATTAAATTTGGAAAATTTTCAGCCATTATATTTCAAGTATTCTCTGTGCTCCCTCTTTCTGGGACTCCAGTTACAGAGAGAGCCTTCCTTTTTAAGTTGTCCCTCTTTTTCTGTCTGTCTGTTTTGTTTTTTACAGTTTCTACTGCTGCATCTTCTCATTTATTGCTTTTTTATCTTATAGTGTCTAATCTGCCCATAATCCCATCAAATATATCTTTCATTTCAGGCAAGTCCATGTTCCAACTGCAGAGGGTTTTGAAGTATCTTTTATGTGTTTCCTTATGCTCCTGATTTCCTAGGCCTCCTTGAACATAGAAGAGAGTCACTGTTTAAGGCTGAAGTAAATTCTGGCACCCGTTAATTCATTGTTGTAAGAAATGGAACTGGAATCCTCCTTTACACTTTGTGTGCCAGCTGATTCTTATTACAGGTGCAGAAGCTCTTCCCAGTTCACAGTGTATATGGCAAACCTGGATGGAAAAAGCATTGGTAATATTGGGAAAAACCATGGATAAAATGGATTAAGGTAAGAGAGAAGTAAGAGAGAACATGAGTTCATTGCAGGATGATTATAAAGACAATACTGAATGTCTTAAAATTTTTGGCACCAAAACAAACAGAAAAAGCAAGGAAACTTTCAGAATGACTTTATGTCCTATGTTAAAAAGCAAAGCACTGGTCACCTCTACACCAACCACCCTAGTTCAAGCACTGACTGTTTTTTTTTTTGAGACAGAGCCTCAAGCTATCACCCTGGGTAGAGTGCCGTGGCTCACAGCTCACAGCAACCTCAAACTCCTGGGCTTAAGCAATTCTTTTGTCTCAGCCTCCAAAGTAGCTGGGACTACAGGTGCCCGCCACAACGCCCAGCTACAAGCACTGACTATTTTTACAGTGATTCCAGTGCAGAAGATAGCATTATCTGAGTTGATCATGAATTCTATCTCTAATAAATTCCCACAGTCAGTGAAGTTCCAAGAACATAAAAAGAAGTAAAGCTTAAGAAAATGTAGTTATAGGACTTAGTCCTGGGGTCCTCAAACTGCGGCCTGCAGGCCACGTGAGGCCGTGTGATTGTATTTGTTCCTGTTTTGTTTTTTTACTTCAAAATAAGATATGTGCAGTGTGCATAGGAATTTGTTCGTAGTTTTTTTTGTGTGTGTGGTTTTTTTTGGCCGGGGCTGGGTTTGAACCCGCCACCTGCGGCATATGGGACCGGCGCCCTCCTCCTTGAGCCACAGGTGCCGCCCCATAGTTTTTTTTTTTTTAAGCTACAGTCCGGTCCTCCAACAGTCTGAGGGACAGTGAACTGGCCCCCTGTTTAAAAAGCTTGAGGACTCCTGACTTAGTCCTTTTTTTCCAGTTATATTTCCAATGGCAATGAGATGATAGGTTCAACTGTATTATTTGTGGAGAGGTATTGAAGAAATTACTTAAAAGGTGTGGGCTTGATATAGCAAAATTGTAAGAATAGTACCATATCCTGGGACTAGTAACAGAACCTAGGATTAGGGGTTGATTATTGGAATCCTAGAGAGTGGGAGATTATTTGTAAATAACCACCTGATAGGAGCTGTGACCCTTGGTCAAGGGACAGAGGTCTCCTTGGTGACACCATTGAGAAAGAGCCAATGAATAAACACCTAACTTTATTCTGAATTCTGCCAGAATTTCCTGTGAGTGTTCCCCTTTGGCCAAACCAAATTGGGAACCAACTGACCAAATCAGTCATTCACTGTCCTTGATGCAGTCGATACATTTCAGCTGTCCACAGAGCATCTTTTCACAGAGCGTGAAAGGGTGTAAAAGAGTGAATCTTGGGAGGCAGAAAGGAGCTCTGCCATACTCATTTCTAAAACCTCATACGTGCACCTTGCAGAAATTTTTAGAAAATTTATTGATAGCCCAGAGACAAAAGACCAAAAATTCCTTAAATATCCATTTTGATGTGTGTCACCCAGTCTTTTCTCTCTCACCTTCTCCATCTGTGAATTGCACGTGTGTGTGTACCATCTACACACGCATATAGCATAGATCACACACGTAAGCATTCACTTACATACTTGTATTACTAAGTTCTATGTAATTTAACATTTCTTTCTTTCTTTTTTTTTTTTTAGAGACAGAGTGTCACTTTGTTGCCCTTGGTAGAGTGCTGTGGCATCACAGCTCACAGCAACCTCTAGCTCTTCGGCATAGGCGATTCTCTTGCCTCAGCCTCCCGGGTAGCTGGGACCACAGGTGTCCACCACAACACCCGGCTATTTTTTTGTTGCTGTTTGGCCAGGGCTGGGTTTGAACCCACCACCTCGGTATATGGAGCCAGCGTCCTACTCTCTGAGCCACAGGTGCTGCCCAAATTTAACATATTTGCTGTAATTTTTTAAGTTATATTTTACCAAAATGAAACCATTCTGTATATCCCATTTTGTATGGGTATTACTTATTCCTTTGGCAATATATCAATGTTTTCTTATAGAAGGGAATGTTTTTACCTTTTGCTTTAACCCCAAGCTATGTGCCACTGGAAACCACAGGATTAGGGCTTTTAATTTTGCTTAAGGTGAGATAATAAGTCCTGTTTTAAATACCTTACCAAAGATCCAGATAAAATGGCAAATTCAGCAATAGTGTTTCCTAACTACTACAGTCCCCCTACTTTCTTTCCTCTTTTATCAAAATAAAATTAGTTCAGAACTTTTCTTCTGATGTGAAAGTATGCAAGAACCTAATATTTTTAGATAAAAGCATCAGCAAGTATTTGAAACAAAATTTCCTGATTTTATTCAAGCAATAGAGGATCTCCTCAGTTTGTACTAGATCAATAGTTCAGGGTTACGTAAAGTATTTATTTTAAAAGCAAGTAGTAGACATCCCATAGAAAAGCCATCGAAAAGTATTAACTTTAATCAGAAACATTTCAGCTTTCAACAGCTCTGTGTGTCCATGACAAGCAGTGAAACACAATTAAACATTTTGTTGGTGCTTTTCATATTGTCTACGCTCAATTACTGCTTTTTGCATATGTCCTGGCTTCCCGCCTGCCTCACAGACATCCCACGAGGACAGCAAGGTCAGAACAGAACAATAAACATGCTCATGATTTGCCCAAAGAGAAATCTATACACATGTAGAGGAAAGATCTACCTACTTATAACCAAGAAGGATATTGCTTCATTTCTCTTTTACCTTAAATTCAAATATATGTTTTATCCTGTTGATAAGATGAAATGTTCTCCTCTTTCCTAGTTTCACCCCATTTGCATTTCCTAAGATGCAAATAAGAAACTGAGATATTTAGTTCAATTTTATTATGGAATTGTCCCTTTTCCCAAAATAAACTAAAAGTGAAACCATAGAACCTTTGGATTCTCCCCCATTTGATGTGAATTTTCAGCAAAATTTTAGTTCTCTTGTTTGTTTTATTATTGGTTTGGCTTTTGTTTTCCCTCAGTAACATGATAAATCCTCTTTTCCCAGCAGCTCTGTAATTCATACCACTTCTGTTCTCCTTTCCCCCAGTGATAATAGTGAGCTGAAGAAACCCAACCTAGTTCAGAGCAGTGGCTGTGGTGGCCCTTGGATTTCTATTTCATTTCTTGGTACACAGAGCTGTGAAGGAACTGGTTCTTTCTCAGGAGAGCTGACTGCCAGAGTTTTCCCTGAGTTTGAAGATTTCCTTCATTTTTGGCTTATGACTCCAAGTTCCCTGGGGACACACAAAATCATAGTTCTTGAAAAGTAGTTTTTCCATAAAACCTGGGGTCTTTCCAACCATTTTGTGCCAAAGTGGATAAAATGATGATCTTCCTGAGAGAAAAACAAATACAAAAATTTGAAAAGTTTGCTCTTTATGAGAAGTGTTTTACTAATTTCCCTTTTCCTGTTCTGGATGACTCAAGTATTATCAATCTTTCTGATGCTCAGATTTTTCAAAACAACCATCTGCCATTTTTCAAAACAACATTCCCCATTTACTGTTAGTGTACCCAGTCCTGAAAAAAAAAATATGCCACATTGTACAGAGTCAAGAACTCTGTTATAAATCTTGTCAGTACATGAAACAAGAAAGATGAGCCATTAAAGGCTCTTACTAAAATAATTGATTTAAAGAATGAATGCCCTGGAAATTTGGCAGTTGTTAATACTAAATTTTAAATGTGATTTTGGGGGGTGGCACCTGTGACTCAAAGGTGTAGGGTGCTGGCCCCATATAGCAGAGGTGGTGGGTTCAAACCTAGTCCTGGCCAAAAAACTGCAAAAAAAAAAAAAATCTATATATCTATATCTATATCTATATCTATATCTATATATATATATATAAATAACAAATACATTACTCAGAAATAAAAGCAAATCAGAATGTATTACATTACCAGATTTCAGGTAAATCTGTATAAATACATTTGTATATATATATATAAATGTGATTTGGGGAAAAATTTAAATTAATGGTAATAAATGTGGCACCAAGGATATAAACTAAAAGGCTTGTAAAATAATGATTACCTTTGGAAACACTTTTTTCCAAATAAGTACTGACTTTGAGAAGATATTTGGTATGAGTAGCATTTTATTTTTTTAATTTATTTTTTATTAAATCATAACTGTATGCATTTATGGGGTAAAATGTAATGATTTGATATGCAATGTAGAAACGCTTAAATCAAACTAATTAACATAATCATCACTCACTTATTTCTGCATTACAACAATTCAAAATATTATTTTGAAATGTACCCTTGCGTTGTGTATATTTGGCCTCCACTTGCCCTCCCCCCACTTATCTGCGCTTTTTTTCTGGACTATCTGTGTATTTTGTCATTAATATGAATGGTTAAGTGTTTATATATTGGTTTCATAATAGAATTGAATACATTGGATTCTTTTTTCCCCCATTCTTCAGATACTTTGCTAAGAAGAATATATTCCAGCTCTATCCAGGTAAACAAAAAATGCAAAATCTCCCTCTTTTTATGGCTGCATAGTGTTCTATGGTATACATATGCCACAATTTGTTTATCCATTTATGGGTGGATGGGTATTTAGGTTGCTTCCACGACTTGGCTATTGTGAATTGGGCTGCAGTAAACATTCTGGTGCAAACGACTTATTTGTAAAATGATTTTTGTTCATCTGGGTAGATGCCTCGTAATGGTATTGCAGAATCAAGTGGTAGATTAATGTTTAGTTCCTTGAGAATTCTTCATATTTCTTTCTAAAAAGGCTGTATTAGTTTGCAATCTCACCAGCAGTGTAGAAGTGTTACCTTTTCTCCACATCCACACCAACATTTGTAATTTTGTAATTTTATTATGTGAGCTAATTTTACTGGAGCTAGATGATATCTCAAAGTGGTTTTAATTTTCATTTCTCTGATGATTAAAAATGATGAGCATTTTTTCATATGTTTGTGGGCCACGTGCCTGTCTTCTTCAGAGAAGCTTCCATTCAAGTCTCTTGCCACAAAGAAATGGGCTCATTTGTTCTTTTCTTATTGATTTCTCTGTAGAGTTTGAGTTCTCTGTAGATTCTAGTTATCAGATCTTGTCAGAAACAACCTGCAAAAATCCTCTCCCATTCTGAAGGTTGTCTGTTTGCTTTACTTACTATACTCTTGCTTGTGCAAAAGCTTTTTAGTTTGATCAGATCCCAGTAATGTATTTTTGGTGTTGTTTCAATTGCCTGGGGGGGTCCTCCTCATAAAATATTCTCCCAGGCCAATTACTTCAAGGGTTTTCCTTGCACTGTCTTCTAATATTTTTATACTTTCATGTCTTAAGTTTAAATCTTTTATCCAGTGAGAATCAATTTTGATTAATGGTGAAAGGTGGGGTCCAGTTTTAGTCTTTTATAGGTCACCAGCCAGTTCACCCAGCACCATTTGTTAAACTGGGAATCTTTCCCCACTGAATGTTTTTGATAGGCTTATCAAAGATCAAATGACTGTAAGTGGCTGGATTCATCTATTGGTTCTTTATTCTGTTCCATAAATCTACATGTCTGCTTTTGTGCCAGTACCATGCTGTTTTGATCACTATAGATTTATTGTATAGCCTGAAATCTGGTAACGTAATACATCCTGATTTGCTTTTATTTCTGAGTAATGTATTTGTTATTTGAGGTTTTTTCTGATTCCATATAAAGCAAAGTACTGTTTTTTTCAGCTCTTTAAAATATGACAATGCTGCTTAATAGGGATTGCATTAAATCTGTAGATTGCTTTGGGTAGTACGGACAATTTAACAATGTTGATTCTTCCTAGCCATGCGTGTGATATATTTTTCCATTTGTTAACATCTTCAGCTATTTCTTTTCTCAGAGTTTCATAATTCTCGTTATAGAGATCTTTCACATAGTTTGTTAGGCAAATTCCCAGATATTTCATCTTCTTTGGTGCTGTTGTAAAAAGAATAGAGTCCTTTACTATATTTTCAGATTCTCTATTGTTGCTATACATAAAAGCTACTGATTTGTAAGTATTGATTTTATAACCTGAAACACTGCTGTATTCCTTGATTGCTTCTAAGAGTTTTGTAGTTGAGTCCCTAGAGTTTCCCAGGTATAGGATCATATCATCCATGAAGAGTGAGAGTTTGATCTCCTCTGACCTTATTTGGATACCCTTGATCACCTTCTCTTGCCTGATTGTGATGGCTAAGATTTCCATTACTATGTTATGGAGACAGTGGAGACAGTGGGCATCCTTGCCTAGTTGCAGATCTGAGTGGAAATGTTTTTGATTTTACTCCATTCAATATGATATTGGTGGTGGGTTTGCTGTGGCCTCTTTCATTTTCATAAATGACCCATCTAAGCCTATTTTTTTAAGAGTTCTGATCATAAAAGGAAGATGGATATTATCAGAAACTTTTTCTACATCAATTGAGAGAATCATATGGTCTTTGTCTTTTATTTTATTTATGTGCTGTATTATATTTATAGATTTATGTATGTTGAATCAACCTTGTTACCCTGGAATAAAACCAACTTTATCATGGTGTATAATTTTTTTGATGTGTTGTTGAATTCTGTTTGCTAGTATCTTATTGAATATTTTTGCATTAACATTCCTTAATGATATTGGCTTGTAGTTCTCTTTTTGGGGATCAGAATGATATTTGCTTCATAGAATGTGTTGGGAAGTATTCCTTCTTTTCTATGTTTTGGAAAAGGTTATGTAATACAGGTACTAGTTCCTCTTTAAAGGTTTGGTGAAATTCTGATGTGAAGCTATCTGGTCATGGACTTTTGTTTTTTGGGAGATTTCATATAGTTGATTCTATTTCAGTGCTTGATATAGGTTTATTCAAAATTTCTAATTCTTTCTGGCTGAATCTAGGAAGGTGGCAATACCTGAATTCAATATCTGAATCTTGCAGGTATTGGTCCATTTCCTCCTGATTTTCATTTTTCTGAGAATAGAGTTTTTCGTGGTAATCATTGCGAATTTTTTGAATTTCTGAGGTGTTTGTTGTTATTTCTCCTATATTGTTTCTGACTGACAATATTAGAGATTTTACTTTTCTGTTTAGGTTAGAGAAAAGTTTTACCAATTTTGTTAATCTTTTCAAAAAATCATGTTTTTATTTCATTGATCTTCTGAATGATTCTTTTATTTTCAATTTCATTTAATTCTGCCCTAATTTTGGTTATTTCTTTTCTTCTGCTGGGTTTGAGATTGGAATGTTCTTCCTTTTCTAGTTGCTTGAGATGACCCAGTAAGTTGTTGGCTTTCTTTCTTTCTGTTTTCTTGATGAAGGTGTCCAACACTATAAAGTTCCCTCTTAGGACAGCCTGTGCAGTAACCCACAGGTTTTGATAATATGTGTCTTCATTATCATTTTGTTCCAAAAATTTGATGATTTCCTTAATCTCATCTTTGACTCAGGTATCATTCAACATAAAGTTATTTAGTTTCCATGACTTTGTTTGAGTATGAAGATTCCTGTTGCTGTTCAGTTCAACTTTTATTCTGTGATGGTCTGAGAAGATACAAGGAATAATTTATATTCTTTTAAATTTGCTGAGGTTAGACTTGTGTCCTAAGACATGATCAATTTTGGAGGATGATCCATGGATTGATGAGAAGAATGTGTTTCCAGTTTTATTAGGATTAAATGTTCTGTAGAGGTCTGTTAAGTCCATTGTTCTAGTATCAAGTTTAAGTCCATTATTTATTTGTTTAGTTTCCTCTTGGAGGATCTATGCAAACCTGCCAAAGGGGTGTCAAAATCTCCAACTATTATAGTGCAGAAAGATATCCAATTGTTCATATCTGTTAGGGTTTTCTTTATAAATTGAGGGCATTCTGGTAGAGCACATAAATGTTAATTATTGACATCTCTTCATGTTGTGTCTTTCCTTTGACAAATATGTAGTGACCATCCTATCTTTCCTTATCTTTGTTGGTTTAAAGCCTATTGTACCTGCAAATAAAATTGCAACCCCTGCTTTTTTTTTTTTGCCTGTATTATAGATATCCATCCCTTCACCCTGAATCTATTTTTATCTTTTAAGGTAAGATGAGACTCTTGTGTGCAATAGATATCTGGTCTGTGTTTATGTATCCAGTCAGCCAACCTGTGCCTCTTTAGAGGACAATTTAAGTTATTCACATTAATCGAGAGAAGCCTGGTAGTATTTTAGTGTCAAATTTTTTGAAAGTTTGGTGGACATTTTTAATCCCTTTGCCATTGTGGAAGTTGAGTTCTGTTCAAAAATTTCTGGATGATTTTACTTTGGTGGTAGACTATTGTGCTGATCATTATGGAGGATGGGTTTGAGAATATCCTGGTGATCCAGTTTAGTTTTGGTAAATTTCTTCAATATGTGTAAGTTGGTAAAGTATTTGATTTCTCCATCACAAATGAAACTCAGTTTAGCTGGATACAGGATCCTGGGCTGAAAGTTGTTTTGTTTTAGGAGATTGAAGGCTGATGACCATCCTGTTCTGGCTTGAACGTTTTCAGCTGAGAGATCTATAATCATTCTAATATTTTTCCCTTTGTAGGTGATGCTTTTCTTATATCTGGGCTCTTGCAGAATTTTCTCCTTCATCTTAACTTTGGCAAAGTTAATCACAATGTGTCTAGGAGATGCTTTATTTGGACTGAGTCTTGCTGGGGTTCTGAAACTGTCTACTGTCTGAAGTTCTGTATCTCTTACAATGCTTGAGAAATTCACCTCCATAATCTCTTGGAGTAGAGCACCTTTGCCTATAGGACCATCCTCTTCTCTTTCAGGAATTCTTATAAGATGAATGTTTGATCGTTTGGAGTGATCCCACAACTCTCTCAGAGAATTATCAGTTTCTGCTCTCCATTTGCCTCTTTGAGTGTTTTAGAACTTTCAAAAGCTTTGTCTTCAATTTCAGAGATCTTTTCTTCTGCCTGCTCAACTCTATTATTGGGAGATTCTACTGTATTTTGGAGCTCCTCAAATAACATTTTCATTTACCTGAGCTCTGCTATCTCTTTTCTCATTGTGTTCATATCTTTGGTGATTTTGTCTTTGAATTCATTAATTTCTTGAGACAACTTTTGCACAACTCCTTGGATTTTTATTTCCATATTTACTCCATTCATTCATTTTATTTGCTATTCATATTCTGAATTCTATTTCTGACATTTCAGCCATTTGTTTATGAATGGCATCTTCTGATGTATCGCCTTTGTCATTCCTTGGGGGATTTGATCTACTGTGATTATTCATGTTGCTAGAGTTCTTGTGCTGGTTTCACCGCATGATTATTTTCCATAGTTTGGCTAGTAAAACTGGTAGGGTGAGATTGGATTGAGGGTTCCAGGAATTGTAATTAACCAGCCCTTTACCAGAGAGCTGGGACTGGTGATTGTGGCTTTTCCCCTAAAGCTTTACAAAGATCCCTTTCAGACTTGCAGCCAGAGACTCTGAGTGCCTGATTGGTGTGATAGGGCTATCTCCCCTTGTCTTGTACTCAGCCTGTCTCTATCCAATCCTAATGAGTTGTGGATTTTGGCTAAAATCTCAGCTGGGGAGAGATATGAGCAACTGAGACCCACCTGCCCCCAACCAGGGACAACTGGAGGAGGAGAATCAGTCCCTCCCACTTCAACACAAGCATAGCTCAACCTTGGAGGGTCCCTAGGTAGCCAGCCCAGATTGAGAGTTCCCATCTGATTGTCCCAGGCAGAATAATCACTGCTCAATTGGGAGAGTTCAAATGGTGTCCAACAGCCTAACAGCACAGATCCACAGGCAGCTCCATCCTGGAAACCCGAGAGGCTGGAGTGTGGTTCCCTCTGGTGCTCAATGGAGTCAGGCAGGCCTATCTAGCCAAAGAGTCAGTTCAGGGTGGTGGGTACCTCCTTTCCACCTTATGCCATAGCCTCACCCTGCCACTGGTAACCCCATGGGGCTGTGGCCCTGTTCCTTTCAGTGAATAAAGGTGCCAGGGATATGCACCTGCCAGACTCAAAAGGGAGTCAGTATCTCCTTTGGTGCTATACTCTTCTACCAGGGCAACATCAAGTAGCTGAAGCCTGGCTCCCTCCAGTGTTCAATGGTATCTGGGGGGTGTTCCACCAGAGTCAGTTCCGGAGTGTGTTCACCGCTATCTGTGTGTGGGTACCATTGCAGCACCTATTTCTTTCCCACAGAGTCTGGTCTCTGCCCCAGCTACACTCCAACACCAGCACCCCTAGAGGTTGGGGCCCAGTTCTCTGCAGTGGTCAACAGGAATGGGAAGTGTTTCTCCAAAATCTAACCCAGAGTATGAGCCCCACCATGGCTGGGTACTGTTGCGAGGCCATGTTTCTCTCTCTCCCACTTGTCTTTCTTTCCCTACACCTCCCACCTTTCACTCAAGTCACTGTTTCAGTGCAGTCATGCAGCAGCCCAGGCAATGCCCAGACGTCTCAAGGAATTACCAAACATTCTGGGCTCTGCAGGGGATGGGCTTTCGGATCACCAGATGAGGGGTGAATTCTGGGAGTTCAGAATTGTGGGGAAAATATTTGTTTAATTTTATGCTGGGCAGGAGAATGCCAAGGCTTACCGGTGGGACCTGTCTAGAGAAGGAGTCCTGCTGTTTAGCAGGTCTTTTCCATGAGGTAAAATGAGAGGTCTTCTGAACACTGGTCACTAGTAGAAAGCAGACAGTGAGCCACTCTCTTTGGGAAGGGGTGTCTCATCCTCTTTTTGTTGTTTTTTTTTTTTTTTTTTTACAGAGATAAAGTCTCACTTTGTCGACCTCAGTAGAGTGCGGTGGCATCACAGCTCACAGCAACTTCCAGTGCTTAGGTGTAGGCAATTCTCTTGCCTCAGCCTCCCAAGTAGCTGGGACTACAGGCACCTGCCACAATGCCCGGCTATTTTTTGTTGCAGTTTGGCTGGGGCCAGGTTTGAACCCATCATGCTCGGTATATGGGGCTGGCACCCTACTCACTGAGCCACAGGCACCACCCCTGTCATTGGGTTTGTACCTGTAGCTTGTTTCCTTGGAGTCATAGCTTGCTTCATCAGGGATGATGTGCACTCATCAATCTTTTTTAGCTCAGCTCCTGACCTTCAGCTTCATTGATTTCATTCTGCCTACTATCTCTCCCTCTGGACAGGAGCCTCTGTTGAAAGTTGTCTCCAGTCAGCCATTTTACCTCCTCCCCCCAAAATCCAGGTTGTTTTTTAATTTTTTTTTTTTTTTTTAGAGACAGAGTTTCACTCCATCACCCTTCATAGAGTGCTGTGGCATCACAGCTCACAGCAACTTCCAGCTCTTGGGCTTAGGTGATTCTCTTGCCTCAGCCTCCCAGTAGCTGGGACTACAGGTGCCTGCCACAACGCCCAGCTATTTTTTGTTGCAGTTTGGTTGGGGCTGGGTGTGAACCTGCCACCCTCGGTATATGGGTCCAGTGTCCTACTCACAGAGCCACAGGTGCTGCCCAGTCCAGATTGTTTTTATTTCTAAGTAGTATATTGGCTATTTAAGGTTTCTTCGGATTCCATATAAAATGAAGTACTATTTTTTTTGAAGTACTATTTTTTCAAGATCTTTAAAGTATGACATTGGTGTTTTGATAGGGATTGCATTACATTTGTAGATTGTTTTGTGTAGTATGGACATTTTAATAATGTTTATTCTTCCCAGCCACAAGCATGGTATGTTTTTCCATTTGTTAACATCTTCTGCTATTTCTTTTCTCAGGGTTTCATAGTTCTCATTATAGAGATCTTTCAATTCCTTCATTAGATAAATTCCCAGGTTTTTAATCTTCTTTGGCACAACTGTACAAGAGATAGAGTCCTTGACTATATTTTCAAACTTGACTATTGTTGGTACATATAAAAGCTACTGATATGTAAGTATTTTAAATATTCAGGTAGGGGCTGGGTGCGGTAGCTCATGTCAATAATTCTAGCACTCTGGGAGACCAAAGAGGGAGGATCCCTTGAGCTTAGGAGTTTAAGACCAGTCTGAGCAAGAGTGAGACCCTGTCTCTACTAAAAATAGAAAATTAGTCAGGCATTGTGGTGGGCACCTTAGTTCTAGGTATTAGGAAGGCTGAGGCAGGAGGATCACTTGATCCCAGGAGTTTGAGGTTGCTGTGAGCTATGATGACACTACAGCACTCTAGCATGGACAATATTCATGCAGAAAACAGAGTGATACCAGATTTATATCCCTCTCCAACAAATTAGAGAGCACAAGAAATAAAAGTGTTCTTTTTTATTACTTTTCCTTTGTGGCCTGATCAAATGTGATAAATTTACTCTGACTTTATAGCTAGGGGTTATAATTCATCATTTTTCACAGGGTCCCACCAGTTTCCTATATATCCTAAGTTTTGATTGTTAGATATATATAAAACATAGATCAGTAGGCAAAATGGCTTTGCTGCCCAGCCAAGTTCCTAAATATGGATGTTATGAGCCAGTCAGTAAAAAAATACTTCTTGGTCCTGAGACCCTACTAAGAACAAAATATACAGAGACTCTCTTCTTAAAGAATTATCGTTTGAATTGTGCATAAAAATAAGTGTTTTTGGTTTTAGACCTTCCATCAAGTGTGCTACATGACACACATTGTCATCTGGCTTGTTCTGTATTCTGTCCTCTGGGATGGTTCCCAGCATAAAGGCTGAGCTTTATTAATATTCTACTGATTAGTGGAATAAAATCTCCTTCTTTCAGAGGCTCATTATCTTCTCCCACAGTGTCAATAGCTATTTGAAAAGGGGTTAAATAAGGTCTGATTTAAATATGCTTTCAAACAATTCTTTATTGGCACATTCAAAACAATTTCAAATCTTAGCATGTTTCGGCTCCCATCTCTCTTGGTTGCAGAGGCCCTGGAAACTTGCCCACAACCCAGCCCCTCATGCAGGGGCAGAAATATTCTTTCTGACCCCATCTTGAGCAAGTCTCACCTCCTGGAACACGACACCTTCTTGCATGTTGGAATATCACCCATGTCCTGGGTCCCCACTGCCATCTGCAGATCTATTTTGGGGAAGCTATGTTCCTGCGGTGGGATCTGCTGGCTGACTACCTGCTGTGTGTTGGCACACCTGCCTGGTCCTGGGCTGCTGGCAGTGCAAAGTTCTCCATCCCCACTGTCTCTACAGTGTCCAGATTGCAGCCCTTGCCTGCAACTGACATCTTCCCAGTTCAATAAATAGGCCCAGCAAGGACAACAGACAGCAGCCTGATGAGTGTGCTGGCTCTTTTTGCCTGTCCCTCTGCGCCCTGGGAGGCTGACCTGTGTGATGGCACTGATAGCTACTGCACCCTGTCTGCCAAGGACATCAGGGCCATGAGGTCTTGATTGTCTGGCTCCCTGCTCTGGCTCATTGCTTATTTGCTACAGTTATCTTTCTATGGCTACCTCTGGTTCCTAAGTTTCAGTTTCTCTCTCTCTCTCCTCTCCTCCCCCTCCTATAACTACCCCCTCTGGTTACTCTCCTTGGGAGGCAAATATGTTCCATGCTTTTATCCCCAGGCTTTGCTGCTATACCTTCGGCCCCCTGCAGCTTAGTAAATTATTTCTTCATTAAGCTTTCCCCACACCACCAAATCAAAGTGTGCCTCAGCACCTTGCCAGGGCCCAGGCTGGCACAGTGGGGACACTTGCATGTCCTTGCAGAACTCTCAAGGTAAAACTGATCCTATCGTGGACAGCCAGGACTCCAGTCCACATAGGGCGGCTGGGCCCTCTCGTTCCTCTGGGCAGTATTCCTTATGTGAGTCTCCATGGAGGTCACTCCTAATACTCAACAGAAGACCAGGTTCTGCCTTCTCTCCCATCCTCCAACTTCAATCCACCAACAGCACACAGGCACCTGGTGCTTTCCTCTGCAGCTGTCAGGGAAGAAGAGCCTGCTCCCTCCCCCTCCACTGTTTCTCTCTTTCCTTTTTGGCTTTAGTGCTTTTGGCATACCCTGTGTAAATGAAAGTGAATGAAGTACTCAAGATCATAGTATCCTAGTTTCTTATTAGTGCCACTAATAAGCTGCAATTAACTCTAATGAGAGTCGTAATAAAATAAATCTTAATTTCCTTGTATGGGAGCAATTTCCCCAACTGCCTCACCACAGCATTTCTTTGTTTCACTTAACTGTACACAGTGAAAGAAACAAGTTGATGGCTTAGAAATGAGCTTGCCCCAGAGTGGCGATAAATGCTAGAAAACTAATTGAGAACAGCAATCTTTCCACAAGGAGCTGTCTTGTACTAAAAGGATTTTGTTTTTAATTTTTATTGTAATTCCAGTGGCCTTTGGAACAATGATACTTTCAAGGGATGTTTTGTCTGTTTCTCTGAGTAACTGGAACCTTTGGTTATAGACTCAGTATAACCACATGAAACTGACTCATCCAGGATTACCCATTCTTCATGCTGACCCACCTTCCTCACCTATGCCTAGAGCGAGGATGTCTGCAGGTGGACAGCACTGCCCTTGGCCTGCGGCCCGTCCCTCCGTCTCTACTCTCACTTGGTGGCTGTGCAGGCAGCAGGTGTGGGGTGTTGTGCCCCCCGCCCCCGTAGTCCCCTCAGTTTCTTAGTCACACATTTCTGCCTGTTGTTCTGAACACACGATGTCTAGAAATAGCTCTGAAGTCAATAAATAGCCCATTTACTAAAGCTGAAGGCTTTTTCTGAATGGGAAGAAAGTATTTTTCTTTCATTCAAGAGCTTTCCCAGAGGCTTCACTGCCGGAAGGGCCAGAGCGTGGCTGCCCTGCCCCCTCGTGATGCGTGAACGCTCCACTAGGCCACGGCGGCTGGGACTCTGTCAAGAAGGGGTCTGGCCGGATTACCAGCAGCTTGGAAACCAGCGAAGAGAAGTTTCTGACTGACACTTCTGAGTTGCTTTGTGACTTTTGGAAACAGTTGGCCTGACAGGATAAGCTGCCTTGCTCGGGCCCAGCTCTGCAGAGCTGCCACATTCATTCCGGGCCGGAGAAACCAAGGGGGCTCCCTGCGCTTATTCCTGGGGTTGTGTGTCCTGGTCTGGCTGCGACAGGATTGCAGGGGGCTTTTCCTCAGGATTACCAGACACTCTAACTCTGTTGGGAGGTTCTAGTCGCTGGGTAGACGGCAAGGCCATACACCTTTTCCGATTGATGCCATTGGGACAAGAAGCCATGTCCCCATCCTCAAAGGGGCAGAGGACCACGCACCTGCGCCCACAGGGTGCTCCAGGAGCTCCCCGGGTGGGCCGCACAGAGTCCCTGCTGGTCTCCTTCCGCAGTGTCGCACGGCGGCCCTTCCTCGCACTTGGGCCAAACAAATCCTAGGGGACCCCTCAGGACACAAGGCCTCCCCCATGGGCAGGGCAGAACTGACTGAGAGGCCGGCGTGCAGCATCTTAGAAACAGCAACCTGTTTCTTCCTTACGCCTCTGGAGGGCTGCAGTGGTCCCAGGAGGACATCCGCTCCTGTCCCCGCCTGACGGCGGGCAGTGGTACAGTCGGTCCCGCTCAGATCTGCCGGCCTGCTGCCCACCCTCGCTGCGCTGGTGCCCCCAGGGCCGTCCCTATCCTGTCCCCTGGCCCTCCGGGAGCGCCTGGACGCTCCCCTCTCCCTTTGGCCAGTGGGCAGCCCGGCTGCGGAAGGGAGGGAGGAGAACCGGAGCGGCTCTGATTCCCCAGTCCATTGGGGCTGGCCTCCTTTACCCACCTCTGGTTCCCAGACCTGGTCAGTCTCGCGCTGGGCCTCTGTCATTAGTCACTGGTCCAGCACAGCCTCCTTTCCCACACCCTTGTCACGGGCTCTTTCCTAACCACTCTGTGGGACAGTGCCCTTTTTTCCTGCATGGGCTCCGAAGGCCTTTAGCACTCACCTAGACAATGTTCTGCAGCCCGCACGGTGGCTTACACCTGTAATCCCAGCACTTGCCAGGCCGAGGTGGGAGGATTGTGAGCTCAGGACTTCAAGACCAGCCTGAGCAAAAGGGAGACCCTGTCTCTTTAAAAAACAAAAAACAAAAAACAAAAAAAGTCCTCAGCTCCTCAGCCCTTAGGGAGTATTACTACCAAAATTATATATTTGAAAATGTATCAACGACCTTGGGAAGGTATAATTCAATGTCTTGGGCATCACTTCAATCAAAATTCTCTTTTCAAGGGATCACACTACCAAAATGGCCTTCGCCTCTATCTGTACCACTGACTGATGCAATTCTGGTTCAGCTAATTCACAAGCAAAGTATATTATGCAAATGTATTTAGTGGCACGTTTTTTTGGTCATAAAAATACAAAGGACTGACAATTAAGTCCTCAAACTCATTCTAGAAAAAGTGCTACATACCTCATTGCCGGACATCACTACAGTCACCTGTGAGGTTCTCCCTTTGGGAAGCTATGCACAAATGCCAGGGTCTGGTCTGACTTTCAAAGCAATTTTGGAACTCTTTCTCTGGAATGGCCATGAGAGCTGTCATCCTAGGAAGATCTGACAGTTAAGTTCCCAGACTGGCCATGGTGCGGCCAATGGTATGTTGGCAGCCCTGTACAGACAACTTCATAACCTTGATATATCAGTGTCTCACAGCTGCGTCCTTGTCCACCTGTGATGGTGTCTTGCAGAGTGATGTTCATTATTGTTGCTGTGTGTTTTGTGGGCTGTATAACAGCAGCTGTGATGGTCATTCCAGTAAAAGAGTTTCAAAATTGCTTTGAAGTATGAACAGGGCACTGACATCAGTGCATAGCTTCCTTTAGTACCCAGCAAAAAGACCCCTAAAGGCCACTAACTGTCTCAGTCTGAGTCCCTGCATGTCTCAAATCCCACCTTGGGTTAATTCTGAGAACAGGTTTCAGGACAAGGAAGTTCCCTGAGTTCCCCAAAACTCCTAGCCACAGGTAAAACAATCGTTTTCCCAAGCTAAGTTTGTCCTGGTGCCAACTACCATGCTGTAGCCCACTCTGAGCCAACTTTGTAACCCCACCCCTGAGCTAAATGGCTACAGTCTGCTTCTGTGCTCACCAGCTTGCCTGCCAACAACAGCACAAAAATGGTATAAAAGACAGCCTGCTTTTCTCTTTGGGGCCATTTGCCTTTTGGGGCAGCAACCCGCCTGCGCAGGTATAATAAATCACCATCTGATTTATAGCTGAAGTGGGGTCCGAGTCATTCTTCCAGGTGGCAAATGGGTAGGTACAACATTCCCAAGGGGGGTACTTCCAAGGTGACAGTAGTAATATTCAGCAATGAGGTAAGTAGCACCTCATCTAGGATGAGTTCATTAACTTAATTGTCAGGCTTCTTAAGACCATGTTAACCCAAAGTGATTTTAGGCTGACTTAAGGGCACAAGAGTCACTTTATTTATCTCAGGCACCAACTAGTATCTCCTACTATTTTGCTTTCCTCCCACTATAGCTATTTTGTTCCTATTTACAAACTGCTTCAAATGCTTTTAAGGAGAGAAAGTTCTCAAAGAAATGAATTATTCCCATCCCAATTGCCTCTTTTTGCTAAATAGATTCTTTCTTTTAACTGAAGACAGTATTTTTCCCTTTTCCTTCAACTATGTTAGAACAAATGTGATAATTTAAATGAGGAGGATGGATAATCTTTCATGGTCAG
Organism: Nycticebus coucang; assembly: GCF_027406575.1. Lineage (NCBI taxonomy): Eukaryota > Metazoa > Chordata > Mammalia > Primates > Lorisidae > Nycticebus > Nycticebus coucang. The sequence continues at coordinate 1,828,238 of NC_069798.1, forward strand.
AAAGATTAACGCCTAGCCTATTAGTTCCCTGCATGGAAACTTGAGGCTTGGCAATGAGATGGAAAAACAGACTGATGAAATACATAATGAGTATCAGCCAAAACAACAGCACCTCATCTTTGGTTTTTCCCCCCACTGCATCGAGATTAATGGCTTAAACCAAACTTTGGTCATGAATCAAACTCATTAGAATTCAGGATTTATATTTCAATGTGTTTTTCTATGAGCAGGAGGTGCTTGACTATCTGGCTTCCTACTTCTCTTCCCAACACACCCCTACCCCTTGAACCCCACAAAATACCAAGGTTCTCTCATGTCAAGCAGGATTTCCAATTAACATGAGAATTGCAAATTTTGGAATGCATTTCTTGGACTCATTCAGGAGGGCTCAAAAAACTCGTGTATGCATGCAGTTTAGGAAATTAAATCTCCTTCCACTGAATTAGTAAAAAAAAAAAACAGTACCTTATAACTTTTAAAATAAATGTTCAGTTTCACATCAAAAAGAAAATATTCCAAAGAAATATAATTTGGGCCACAGGATTAATTTAAAATACCAGTGATTCTTTTTTTTGTCATTTCCAAAAAATAGTGTTTGATGGCTCCTAGATTACCAGGGTATGAAAAGGAAAAGAGTCAATCCTGTCAGTGTTATGTAGTCTGTGGGGCTTAATCCCTTGCTGAACCATCCTGCAGCCACTTTATGTCTATATGTAGGTATCTCTTTCACTGAAAGAAACCTGGTGAAGCTTGAGGCCTGAGCTGTGAATCTTGATTTCAGACATCCCTGTGAACTAGACAGTGATTCCACCCTTCTTCCTCCGGATAAAAATGGCATATAGCATCAGTGGTTTTCCAAATCTCTTAGTGAAAAATTTTTCTTCAGTGAAATGCTTACATAATTTTTATTTGTCAATTTAAAAATTAAGCATTTAAACGTGCTATGGAAGTCAAATATAACTGCCTTATTTGGATTTGCTATGACTTTAACAGAATTGTGAACCAGGGTGCAAGGCACTCTCCTACCCCAGCCCCCTCTTCCTCAACTTTTGCTCCCACTGTATCATCTGAGAGTTCTGAGGGTACCTGGACCAGAGGCTGTGGCATTCTTTGACCCCGATCCTAGATCACTAGATGTCCCTTACTTTCTGTTGAAGTTACCTATCAAAAATAGATAAATAACTACTTTAGTAGACCAAAGTGTATTTGACAATATGCTGCATACTCTTGGGTGAACAAGTGTTCATATCTAAGTAAAATGAAAATCTGTATTATAAGATGCTATCAACCCAGGACTAACTGTGCAACTGCTGTCCCTTCATCACAGACTAGAATTTAATCAGAAAGGTTGGGTGAGGGAGTACTTTCATATCATCTCATTTCCACCTTCATAGTGACCTCTTGAGTCTATGACATGGTTTTTTTTTACCTTTGTAAATGGTGGGTTAGAGAATTTGACAACTTGTCCAAAGTTAAATGTCCAGCTAAGAGAAAGTAAGCCTCCCAGATTTTCTTCTGTAAACTCTGGGCTCTTGGACTGTTTCGTATGGTAGTCATGAAGAGTGACCCTTCTGAGGGAAATTGAGTGAAACTTCCAGACTGATGAATGAGCTGTGCCTAAATCAACCACGAAGCTGGATTTTGTGGTGTTTCCTTTGAAGGGTATTATTGAATAGTCACTTGTGCTACTCACTTTTAAATACACAGCTTGTATTTTTCTATCTAATAAAATTACCCAACTGGTAAGGGTCAAATAGTCATCCAAGTTATTCTTCCTGTTATAACATAAAAGAGAATAAAGAGCTATCTGTGTTCAACTAAAATATTTTCACGAAAAAGGGTGGATTGGAGGAGGGTGGCCTGGCAAAAGACAAAATATATTTTTTAATTATCTGTCTCTCTTTTTTGCTCTGTAATGCCTTAGATTATATTTGACATTAGAATCACAAAGGAGGTAAACTATATGAATAATTTTTATTTGGGGATATAAAACTGTAAACATGAGTGATATATTGCAACCTATATTGATTGTTATTATTAGATATTTAAGTCATTCTAAAGTAATGACTAACAGTTGGTATGACTCAGAACAAAGCTTCTATTTTTCTTCAGCATGTTTATTCAGTGACATTAGAGAACACAGAATAAGCAGGCATTTTTACTAGGCTTTCATATCAAAGATCAAATCTGCTTTTTGGATGAGGGTCTTATCGGCAAGTAAGAGCTGATATCAGGGGGATAATTATGCATCTCAGCCATAACCAGCATGGGTTGCACAGCTTTGAAAAAAGTGGGGCCTACAAACCACTTGCTTCAGACTTAGAGGGGCTGGTTGGTGAATTTGTAGAAATTCAGAAATGTAGATTTCTGAGCCCCATCAAAAACCTATAGAATTAGAATTTGGGGTAGTTGGGTATTGGAATCTACATTCTCAATGAGCACCCTAGCTGATGCTTGAGCACCCAAAGCTTAAGAAAATGTTTTGGTTTGGAAATTAGGCAGAATTGGTTTCAAATTCCCACAGCTAACAACTTTGTGATATTTGGAATGCGTCTTGCCATGACCTTTGTGGAAATGATGCGGACAGTTGTGAAATCTGCTAACCAAATGCCTGTCATATTATTAGGAATTAGAAGAAGGTAGCAATTAGTAATTAAGTACAAGGTTTATGACAGTTTAGCTGTGCTTAGCACATCACAGCTTCAGTAAATAATAGCAGATACTCTCACAGTGTGAGAAAAAGCATTTTCTTCTAAGGTTGAAATAAAAGATAAGATTTTCAAAGGAAAAGAAGCCATACTCTGTGAAATAATTTAAAGAGATTAATTCTGAACCAAACATGAGGGCCAGGGCCTGAAACCACATCCAAGGACCCTTGAGCAAATGGACTTGCTGTGGTTGGGTGACAGTCTGATATTACACATTTCAGGGAGATAGGAATTACAGTAAAGTTATAAATCAACACATGGCATACATTGGTTTGTCAGAAAAAGTGGGACATCTCAAAGTGGGGCCTTACAGGTTATAGGTGGGTTTGGGGATTCTTTAGGTGAGAATTGACTGAAAGAGTTAAGCTTTTTCTTTCTCTCTTTTTTTTTTAAGTTCAGAATGTTTTATTCTTTTCCAATAAGTTTAATAATTTCTTTTTCTCTTAAGTGCTGCAATTTTTTTTTTTTTTTTTTTTGTTGGGGATTTGTTGAGGGTATAAGAAACCAGGTTACACTGATTGCATTTGTTAGGTAAAGTCCCTCTTACAATTGTGTCTTGCCCTCAAAAGGTGTGTCACACACCGTGACCCCAACCCCCTCCCTCCTTCCCTCTCTCTGCTCTTCCTTTCCCCCATCTGTCCCTCCTTCTCTCTCTCTCTGCTCTCCCCTTCCCCCACCCTCACCAGGTCATTAATTGTCATTAATTGTCCTCATATCAAAATTGAGTACATAGGATTCATGCTTCTCCATTCTCATGATGCTTTACTAAGAATAATGTGTTCCACTTTCATCCAGGTTAATACAAAGGCTGTAAAGTCTCCATTTTTTTAATGAATGAATAGCATTCCATGGTATACATATGCTTCAGCTTGTTAATCCATTCCTGGGTGAGCATTTAGGCTGTTTCCACATTTTGGTGATTGTAAATTGAGCTGCGATAAAGCCAGCCTAGTCTTTGCCTACTCACAGCTTTGTCTGAGCTTCTGTTAAATTTGATCACCTGAACTGGACTGAGAATGAATAGGAAAACTTAAACAAAATATAAAAGCAGGGGATGTAATGTAAAGTTAATTGCCATCCATAAAATGTTCCTTTATATTGATAAAGAGTAACATATCTTACACAGAGAGCTCAACACAGAACACAAGTAAAGTTTAACACCCTTTTCTCATCTCTTCATGGACAAATATGTAAGAAGTACATTTGTAAAATATTTGAAGAAATACTGAAGTTTATCAAATTAGATGTATATCTTATAAACAAACACTGAATTTTCCATTCACATGTGCATGGAACATTCATAAAACCTAGCAGTATGATAGACTGCAAATGAATAGGAAACACTAAATAAAAAGAGTAAAAATTATGTATCTGTGGCTATGCAATACATTATAAATAATTAAGTACCAATGGTGGAAAGGAAATAATAAAACCTCAACCATTTTTATTTTATTAATTATCTATTTATTTTTGAAACAGAGTCTCAAGCTGTTGCCCTGAGTAGAGTGCTATGGCATCACAGCTCACAGCAACCTCAAACTCTTGGGCTTAAGCGATTCTCTTGCCTCAGCCTCCCAAGTAGCTGGGACTACAGGCACCCGTCACAACGCATGGTCATTTTTTTTTGTTATTGCAGTTGTCATTGTTGTTTGGCAGTCCCGGGCTGGATTCCAACCCACCAGCTCCAGTATATGTGGCTGGCACCCTAGCTGCTGAGCTACAGGCGCCGAGCCCTCAACCATTTTTAAATTCTAAAAACAACTTTAGGATCAAAGAGGAAGTAAAGCCTGAAATTTCAGAATATTTTGAAAATAATGATAATGGGAACATTCCAAATAAAAATCAATGACGTATTGCCAAACCAGTTCTCAGCGGAAAATAAAATTTAGAATAAAATTTATGCAGCATAAAAGTAATAGAAAACAAACCTAAGAAAAGTAGAAGGAAAAAGTTAATGAGGTTGATAAAATGTATGTCAGAAACAGAAAAAATAAGGATTGATACATATACCAAAGACTTCCTCTCAAGAGAAAAATAAGCAATAATTTTGGTGCAACTCAGCAGATAACTAAATCAGGAATAGATAAGGAGAAGTGATTTAGAAGACCTAGTTTGAAATGAGAAGGAGAAAAGAATAAGAGACACAGATAAAATTACTTAACACATTCGTCAATACCATGTATATTTAAATAGTATTCATTTTAAAAAGTCTTTATTATAGTCTTGGAATATATTAATAGAGACATTAGGCTTTATTTTTGACAATTTTGAAGCTATAATTAAAGCAGAGTGATATTTTCCCACCAATAAGTGAGGTAATACACAATAGGTATTTAATTTGTCTTTAAGTATATCAATTATTCAGGAAAGTGATCCATAGTAATTTAAAGAAGAACTTACTTTAATATTTGGAACATCCTAGAAAAATGGAACAGGTCATTTTGTGTTTATTTCATTTTATATCTATTTGAGTCACATCACCTAAGCAGTCTTTCCATATTCCTCATTGTAAATCAAATGCAGTTTAAAATTTTAGAGCTGTAATCTACATTAAGTATTTTCTGAAATAAAAATAATTCAAACATAAAAACAAAGACAATTTTAAAATAATAGTTTTGCGAATGTAACCCAGATTGAATATAGTATAAAATGAAAGCATACTGCAAAAGTGATGAGAGAGAAAGAAAAAGAACTTAAGAGATTTACTCAATCTCAAAAAATTTTCAAGAAATTCTCCCAAACTTAGAAGAAACAGATGAATTTTCCATTATTTCAATTATTCTAGAGCCTTCTAATTGCTCATATACCACCTAAATAAAAGCTATCCTAAAATCAGATAAAGAGACCATGCAGCATAAAGACTAGTCAGCATCACTTGTAAATATTAATAAAAATATGAATGAAATGTTGAAAAATGGAATCTGGTCGTATAGCAAAAGAGTAAAAAATGGTAATGGTAATGGACTATACCCCAATGGGAGAAACAAGAATTCATGTGTCCGTTGGGCAGAAAGAAGGAAGGGAAGAACAAAGGAGAAATAAAGGGAGGATGAGGATGAGGAAATAGGAAGAAGCAAAAGCTTTTCTCTGTAGAAAAATGCCAACTAATAAGCATAAATAGAAATGAGAGGGTGGCGCCTGTGGCTCAAAGGAGTAGGGTGCCTGCCCATATGCTGGAGGTGGTGGGTTCAAATCCAGCCCCGGACAAAAACTGCAAAAAAAAAAAAAAAAAAAAAAGAAAGAAAGAAAAAGAAATGAGAGAGTTTGAAGTACTATGTTGCTACCAGTATAGTAATATTTGATTTAGGCAAAAATCATAAAGATATTCTAAAACTCATGGGAAAGTTTTGTATAAGGAAAAGATACTCTCTACTCTCAGATACTGGCCCACCTCTACAGGTTTCTTGTCAATTACAAAGGAGCAAATGTTAATTTAACTGGGCAGACATCATGGTGTCTAAGTTCATGTGACCAAGAGTGAAAAAGACTGGCATCTCCTGTTTCTTCATGTGATCAACCAGGAAGAACACAATTTTGTGGTAGTCCTCCCCCAAATGCATAAGCTGAAGCTAAATATTAGGGGACTGAAAACTCAGTTTGGGGAACAATCTATAAAGACATTGACCTGCATTGTTCAAAACTTCAATGTCATGAAAGAAAAATCCTGGGAACATTTCTGTATTAAAATAGACTAAGTAGATAAGGCAACTGAATTTAATGCACCAGCTTGGATTGGATCCTGGGTCAGACAAATAAGAGCTATAGAGAACATCCTGGAGACAATGGTGAAATTCTAATATAGGCTGTGGGTTACATAATAGCATCATATCAATGTTAATAATTTCATAAATTTGATAATGGTATCTGTGGTTATATAAAAGAATGCTGTGGGGTTGGTGCCTATATGCTGAAGCATTTAGAGGAATAGATTAATGATAATGTGAAAATTCCTCTTGTAATCAGCTCTAAGAACAAGCTTCCATAAGCCCTATGTGATTTTAATAATCCTCTCCCTTAAACTAACTACACCTGGGTTTTTGAGCTGTTCCTCAAAAATGGTGGATTTTCTGCCAGATTGCTGAGATTATGGAGGCTCCTGAGAAAATTTCATAGCCCTCTTTTTAGAAGCCCATGATTGACCAGGCATGGTGCTCACATCTGTAAACCTAGCACTTAGGCTAAGATGGGAGAATTGCTCGAGGCCTGGAGTTTGAGACCAGCCTAGGCAATAGGGAGGCTGTGTCTCAAAAATGTTTAAAAGTTAGCCAAAAACATCTACAAAAAAATGTTTAAAAGTTAGCCATAAATGGTGTCTTGATCCTGTAGTCCCAGCTACCCAGGAGACTGAGGCAGGAGACTCGCCTGAGCACAAGAATTCGAGCTTACAGTAAACTTTGATGATGCCCCTACATCCTAGCCCAGGCACAAAACTGTGTCTCAACGATAATAATAATAAGAAGAATGATAGTAATAAATAAAAAATAAAAGCCTATGATCTCTGTTTGTCAGAGATGCACATTTGAGCCACCTTCTCCCATCTCCCGACAAGATGTATGTCATATTAAAAAGTTCATTTCTTCCTTGGAAATCCTCATTTTCTCAACAATTGGATCTTTTTGCTATGAGCAAATGGACCTAGATCAAATCCGCTTTGTGGTTTTGACATCTCAAGTAGTTCAGTGAATATAAAGACCATGTAAGTAGGGAGACAATAGATGTGCCCAGAGGGAGAGGCCTATGCATCCGATTCTGCTCAGTGCCCCTGTGTCTGCAGAGGTGGGATGCCCCGTCCCTCCAGAGGTAGGATGCCCCATCCCTCCAGGTACAGGATGACAGCTCCAACCCGAGGGGACACACTATTCCTCAGATTCCCTCAGGTTGAAAAATTCTGATGCCAAGGTGCCATATTTGGGGGCAGAGTGTCCTGAATCCCTGGACTACATTAAGTGAATTAAACTGGTCACAGAAAGAAAAATAATGCGTGATTCCACCTTTGTGTGGTATCTGGAGCAGGCTGGTGACTATGAGAAGTGGGGGGAAGGGTGGGCGTCCCTGCTGGATGGGAACAGGGTTTCTGTTTTGTGAGATGGGAAGAGCTCTGGAGACAGGTGGTGGTGGTGATTGTACAATAATGTGAAAGTATTTAATACCCCCAAACCATGCGCTGTAGGAGAGGGAAAAGTGTTTCCTTCTACCCTTCCAGTTTCTCACCTTAGGCCCTATAACCAAACACAGATTAACAAGAGAAAAACAAATAGAAGTTTACCACGTAATATCTCACATCCACATGGGAGAAACCCAGGAAATGATGTAATCCAAGAGGGGGCTTAGAATTCAGGCTTAAATACCAACTTTAGCTAAAAACAAACGAAGAGGGGCACAGGAAGGCTGGTTATGGGTGGAGATGTGGAAAACTGTGAAACAGGAGCCAGGCTTGTTTTGCAAATGGAAACCCATGCCTTCTGCATTGACGGGCAGCTCCTGCAGGTTGTTTGGAGTGTTTCTGCTCTTCCTGGTTCAGGAGGAAGACACCCTCTCCAAAGGGGATTTCCTTATTAAATATGAATTTCTCTGCTACAGAGTAACTTCAGAGCTTCTCCTGGGTCTGCTCTTTCTGAAAACAATCCACCCAACAATGACCCTTATGCCAAAGAGGTAGAGGTATATTTTGGGATGGTATATACTGGCCTCCTACACGCTCAATAATGGTTCAGATGGTAAATGTTATGTTACATGTATTTTATCTCAATAAAAACAAAGAATCAGTTGATTCAAAGGACATTTACTCTCCCCTCAAATCTATTAACTTAGCAGAAGTATTTGTCAGTTGTGAAGTGAATCTGAGAAAGCACGGGAAGTGAGAAAGCATGCTCGTGGGAGAAATCTTACAGAAGAACAAGCATCCGTGTCAGTTAAATAAAAGGCGAATGCTGGTGGGACCTCCTGGAGGGAGACACAACTGTGATCTGAGTTGGCAGCAGGTAGTTGCAACTTCTGCTTCTCAGATTAAAGCCTTAGTCTCTTCCTCATTGTCCTTTTTCCATAAATGGCCAGGAAAGACCCGAGACCAGACCCGCCTTCCAGGCACTGTTCTTTGTCATATGTTCACTGCCGCCTCTATTGTCCTGCCCTGACTCAGATCAGAAGGCAGAAAAGACCCCAGGACTGTTACGTCTTCCAGAGGGAATGTTAAATATACCTTTCCCGAAAGAAAACGACCATCTTGACTGAACAGATCATTCTAACTAGGCATTAAGTCTTCCATAGAAAGATGCTAAAATTCTTTCATGCTTCCCTAACCTCTGTCTACGTAAACAACCCCAAACGTCTGCCCTTCAGAGCACTGACTCGTATTCTTTGGAATCTGTGCTTCCTGGGTGGTTGTTCTCAAGCTTTGTGCTCATATAAACTCCACATTTAATCATATTTTCTGAATTTCATTATTTAAGGTGGATACAGGAAGCAGATGGAGAGGCCAAAGCTGATGTTCATCTGATTAGACCCAGGGAAGCCAAAGGGTAGCCATAAACCGTGATAAGAAGGTGCATGTTATGGGGTTGAGCAGCTTTCAGAAGCATAAATAGTCTCTTCGAAAAGTAATGTATTGAAATGTCCTTGAAAGAGAGAATAGGAGTGAGGTGGCTGAGGAGCCGCGGTCATCTGTGAGCTGCAGGAGAGAAGCCATGGGTACCTCAGTGGCCGAGGCTGTTGGCAAGAAGAACAGGAGGAATCACGTCCAGCCTTTCATTTGACTGAAGCAAATGACTCTTTCCTTTGATGTGTGAAGTAGAGGAAGGGTGCTTTACAGAAGAGGAGCGGGCAAGGGTGGTAGAGAGTTCATCCATTTAGTGTATTCTGTAATGTGACGGTTCAGATGTGAGTGTATTTCACAGTGATTTCTACTCATGCTCATTGCTGCCCCCATCAAGGACCAGCTGCTCACCAACCCATTTTGTTTTTGTTGTAATTCAACCAAAATAAACATGAACAGCAGGACTCTCCATGCCTCCTGGGACTGCTGTGTGGGCGATTGTCTGTGAATGCAGATTGCCTTAAAAATAGAATCTGCCAAAAGGAGTAGTTTCCACACCAGAACCCTGTGGCCAAGACACAAAACAAGGAGCTCGGCATCTGAGGGAGGTAGTGACTGAGAGAATGAGTTGTGCATAAAACTCTCCTGAGGCTGAAAATAGCACGGATATGAAGGAGAGAAGGAAAAAAGATCAGGTGGTATCAAGTGCCAAACACGCCGGTCACTTCAGAGAGTGTGACTCAGAGTCACAAGGAGAAACAGCCTGTTGGGATCTTTGAGGAATGCTCCCTGACCACAAAGAAGGCTAAGCACAGCAACCCCACAGAACTGATCTAATACCCGAAAAAGCACAGCAACCCCACAGAGGACTGATCTAATCCAGTGTGCCTTTGCTTTTCACCCCACAGAATTCCCTCTTCACCCATGAGGTTTATGGAGACTTTCACATGGCCTTGCTAAAAGGAAAACAAATGTGATCGTGTCCCATCTGCTAGGAGTGCCTTTTTCTTAGGTCACTCAGCTTCATCTTGGTAATAACATCATATAAAGTGAAATACATTTTAAGGAAAAAATGTGTAAGAGTTAATTAGGCTATTTATATATTGATAAAGTAAAGCTTGATGAGATGCTGGGAAGATGAAATAATCATCAGTCCTACAATAGTGTCAAAGTATATGGTGCAAAAAAATTATAAAATTAAGAGAACACTTGTACCTCTTTCAATAATGAGTAGGAATAAAAAGCAGTTAAAAAATCAATAAGGACATAGGCGACTTGAACAACACAATTGTGTCGAGAGGGAGAGCACTCGGAATAAGGACTTTCCAACCCGCTTAGCAGAAAAAGGTGGGAGAGGGATGAGGGAGATGTTCCCGGGATTTGTGGCCTGTTTCAGGGGAGAAGGACTGGGGAGAGGTGAGCATGATCCCTCTGCTTCTGTTGATTTTTCTAATGCTATATTTGGAGGTATTTGCATGTAACGGACCCCATAACCACGATATAAGAAAAATGCATGTAAAACAATACCACAAGCTAAACTAGTTCCAAGGAATACCAGCCAAAGAACTGATATTAGCTACTGATCATGTTATTCAACCACATACAGTATAATCTAATGTGAACATTAAACAAGATACACCAAGCAATTTATGTCATCAAAATATTTGGAAACTAAGAAGCACAGTTAAAAATTATTCGAAGTATTGGAAGGAAAGGAAGGAATGAAGGAGGAAAGGAAGAAGGGAAAGAGGGAGGGAAGGAAGGGAAAAAGAAATTGTAAGACGCATTACAAAATATTTAGGAGAGAATGTAAATTCTCAGGCAATGTTTGTGAAACACACTTAAATCAGCCAATAGAGGGAAATTTATAGCCTCAAAATGCGTGCATGACAAAATAAATCTTTCTTGGATTTCTCTTATTCCCACAAAGTTCTGACCTCCAGACCCACTGAAAGTGGTGTACTATGAAGCTGAAGAATGTTTTATTTTACCCCCTAAGTGTTTTATTTGTATGCCTTGAGTATTGTAACTGCAGCCATTTGTCTCCTTAAAGTTGGAGCCAACTCACTCCCACCCAAAAGATAACGAAAGTTCTTTTATCTAGAAAGACACATTTGCATAATCGGAAGTTGACCTCAGGGATTTACAAAGTTTTCTTAATAGGTGTTTGTATTTTAAAATTGTGAAAATCTGAGTTGTAAGCAGATTTCATCTTTCCTCTACAGACCTTTATAATCCCAGCCAATCGGGAGGCTTTCTCTAATGAAAGAAAAAAGTTAGCTGGCTGAGCCGGGAGGATGAATTGAGCCCAGGAGGTAGAGGATGCAGTGAGCTATGATCTGGCCTCTGTCCTCTAGCCTGGGTGACAGAGTGAGACCCCACCTCTTAAAAAAACAATCCAAGAGTAAGGAGGAGTCTTCCCTCTGTACCAATAGGAGATGTACATATTCTTTGCTTCTATGTGTGAGAAGCATGGATCTGCTGGCGACTTCTGGGCCTCTCACCAGTGTGCGATCCAAACTGCATGTAGTGTTGGAGGGGGTGCTGCATCCTCTCCCTGGCCCCTTTTCAAGTAGAATAGCATCTCGTATCTCATACTGTGCAAAATTTCTGGTTACAGTATGTATTTTAAAAAGAAAGAAATAAAAAATTAATGGGTTAAGAATCAAACTCAGAATTTCAGAAACAGAAAAAAGACTAATTCCAAAAGAGTAGGAAGATAGAAACAATGGAAGCAGAAAGTAATAATGAAATGAAAACATAAACTTTTAATAAGGCTAAGCAGATGTAAAAAAATAGGACGTATAGAGTTTTACTTTAGGGAAAAAAGAAGACATGAAAATATGCAGTTGAAATTTTTTTTTTTTTTTTTTTTTTGTAGAGACAGAGTCTCACATACCACCCTCAGGTAGAGTGCCATGGCATCACACAGCTCACAGCAACCTCTAACTCTTGGGCTTACGCGATTCTCTTGCCTCAGCCTCCCGAGCAGCTGGGACTACAGGCAGTTGAAATTTTTTAAAAAAATCATGGAATGACTCATTTTCAGCAGTGTAGGGAATTAGTCTGATTGACATAATAAAATTCTAGATAGATAGAAATATATAGTTTATATAAAATACAAGGCACATATCTTAGGTATAGTTTAATGAATTTTGCAATAGTACACAGTCATGTGCCCACAACCCAAACAAGATACAAAACTTTTCCACAATCAGGGATGTGTCCCTCAGAGCCTTTCCAGTCAAGTCCTCCTCCTCCTCCTCCCACTCCCAAATGCCTGCACTTGACCTCTACTCAGGGGGTGGGTTTTCCCTGTTCTTAAACTGCAGAGAAATAGAAACACACAGTACATGCTCTTCGGGGCTGGTGTCTTTCAGAGTACTACTCACCGTAGTATTTCTGAGATTCAAACGCTTTGCTGCATGTAAAAACTTCTGTGAAAAAACTTCTTAACGAAATAAAGAAACACATCCTTTCATGAAACATGAAACAAGTCCATGAAAGGATGTGTTTATTTTGTTAAGAAGTTTTTCATTTTACAAATGTGCCGCATTTGTTTGTCCTTTTTCTGTTGTTGACATATGCGTTGTTTCCAGAGTTTTATTCTGAATAAAGATGTTGTGATTGCTCACATTTAGGTCTTCTGTGAACATGTGTTAATTTCTCTTGGATAAATAATTCAAAATGGAATTACTGAGTCAGAGTAGGTATATGTGAAACTTTATAAGAAATTGCCCAACAATTCAAACAATTCTCCAAAAAGATTGGTATTTTTTTGTTTTTGTTTTTTTTGAGACAGAGTCTCACTATCTCCCTAGTGCCCTGGCAACATAGCTCACGGCAACCTCAAACTTGGGCTCAAGTGATCCTCCTGCCTCAGCAACACCTATTTTTTTTTAGAGGCAGGGTCACTCTGTTGCTCAGGCTAGTCTCTATTTCCTGAGCTCGAGCAATCCACCCGTCTCAGCCTCCTAGATAGTGCTGGAGTACAGGCGTGAGCCACTGCGCCCAGCCTTGTTGTAAATTTGCTTCCTTGGGCCTGTCTGTTGTGCTATTTCCACGTATTTTAGATGTACATGTTAAAAGTACATAATACATTGCATTATGTTTGTTTTCGATAGTCGTCTTTGCTGTTATTATTGTCTTAATTAAAAACAATTTAAGTAGTATAGAATTCCCCTATCTGATGTACTTTCCTATGGGTTTTATCAAAGGCATTGAGCTGCGCCACCACCACCCCCTCACACAGGATGTTTCCATCACCGTGAGCCCCACCCCAGCGTTTCCATCACCGTGAGCCCCACCCCAGCGTTTCCATCACTTGTGCTACCTTCCCCTTTTTGGTCAAACCCTCCCCTGCCTCTTTAATTCTTGGTAACCAGAAATTTATCCTGCAGACCTAACTGCAGCCTGTTCTTGACTATCACGTGGATGGAACCGTGCAATATTTAGTGCACCTTGTCTTACTCAGCAGAATGCATTTTAGATCAATTGATCCATGTTGTTGCATGTTTCAAGAATTTGTTTTTTCTTATTGCTAGCTACTATCCCATTGCACGGATATATAGCTATGTGTTTCCCATTCCCTAGACAAGAGACATTTGGACTGTTTTCAGTTTTGGCACATACGAATAAAGCTGCACATTATTCACATACAGATTTTTGTGAACATGCATCTTCCTATTTCTAGGGTAAAAACCTAAGATGAAATGAGTGGGTCATGTGGGTAAGTAACACGGTAACTGAGCGTTTAACTTTATGGGAAACTGCCAAACTGTTTTTCACAGCGTCTATGCCACTTTCCACCAACAGTGCAGGAGAGTCTAAATTACTCTGCATCCTCATACTTCATTGGGGCTCAGAAATATGATACCCCAAAGCGAAGGCCTCACAATCAGCCTCAGAGGTGAAGTGACCTGCTCCTGCCCTTCTGTCTCTCAATCCTTATTCTCTCCTGAGAGAGGCCATAGAAGCTGGAATCCCGCTTCCTCATGGCTGTCATAGAACCCAGAACCCCTCTCTCCTACAAAGCCAGCCAGAAACCCTGGAAATGTTATTCTGATAGAGGGCTGCAGGCTCTTAGTCCCCCAGCCAATAGAAAATGAGGGAAACCAGAAAGATTTATGCAAGAAAGTCTCTTCTGGGACTTTTTGTTAGAACGAAACAGGAGATAGTCCTGGTTAAGGGCCAACCAGACCGGCTGTGGGAACAAAGAGCTGGGAACTTTCATGGAGTTGTACAGAGGGAGGAGGGTGTCATGTGGATGTGGGGTTCTGCTGGCAGCCCTTGTTAGGCCTCACACTACCATTGCCTTGTTAAATCTCCACCCTTGGGCATGCTTGTAATGTTAAAATGGGATTATAATGAGGGAAAACTTAAGATAAGGTCGTAAGGGGAGTCCTGAGGCAGTTAGATCTGGATAGGTCTAGTTTCTTTGCAGCCAGGTTCCTTATCAGCTGGAGTCTGGGAAGAATTACTCAAGAGACAGACGGGAAGACCACTCCTTATATGTACATGGGCTACTTCCCATCAGAAAGACACCATTTGTTTTTCTTCTTTCTACAGTTACTAAAGCGGGGTCGTGCTTGCTTCCCTTGTCACAAGTGAGGCCCAAGTCCTGTCCTTACACTGTCTCATAACCTTTCCCCACCTTTTTGGTCTTGGAGTCATAAAGAAATTCTCTGACTGGGCGGCTCCTGTGGCTCAAAGGAGTAGGGCGCTGGCCCCATATACCAGAGGTGGCAGGTTCAAACCCAGCCCTGGCCAAAAACTGTTAAAAAAAAAAAAAAGAAAGAAATTCTCTGACCTACCCTTGTTTGACTGTGGGTCATAAGATCCTCTTTACAGAGGAGTCCTGCCCTGTACCTGGGAGGAAGAAATGTTACAGACAGACCTAGAAGAATCCCAGAAGACAGGCCTTACTGGGTTCCCCACTCTGCTAATATTATTAAATCATTCTTTATTTTGGTCCAATTACATTTGTACATGGCAGCCTATCTTTCTTGAATCTAAGCAGACAAATGGACAGTTTTCCCTGGGGTCTATGAATCTTCATTTTGAATGCTCTTTATCATGTGAAACTTTGATTAAATAAGTACGTTATATTTTTCTCTTATTTTTTTTTTGTTATAGAAGCATGGGCTGCCATCCTTATGATGGGAAGGAAAAGTATCATTCTTTTCTGCCCATATTGTCAAATGTTGTCTTTTATTCTGAATAGGTATTCTAAAAGTTTTATAGTAGTATCTCATTATAGTTTTCATTTGTGTTTCCTGGTGATTAATAATGTTAAGCATCAATTAATGTACTTACTATTTATTGACATATCTTCATTGATGAAGTCCCTATTAAAATTTTTGTCAATTTTTTTATTAGGTAATTTAGCTTCCTATTGAGTTTTGAGATTTATTTATAGATTTGTAAGATATGAGATTTACAAACATTTTTTTCCCAGTCTATTTTGTGTGTGTGTGTTTTGTTATTTGTATTTGATATAAGTTGTGACTGATAAATGAAAAAGGCATTGTTCTTCATGGAGCTAAAACCTGCTGAGACAAAGAACTAGTGAATATGTGCAGAAATAATTCCAAACTATGAAAGCCAAGGTCGAAAATTCTTGAGGGTGGTAGGGAGGAACCAAAAAATACAAGGTTATCAGGAAGACTCTCGAGGACTTGAGACTTTTAAGAGTGAGACCTAAATGCTGGAGATGAGCCAGACACATAATTTTTCTATCTGTTTTTTTGAGACAGAGTCTCCCTTTGTCACCCTTGGTAGTGTGCCATGGCATCACAGCTCACAGCAAACTCAAACTCTTGGGTTTAGACAATTCTCCTGCCTCAGCCTCCCAAGTAGCTGGGACTACAGGCGCCTGCCACAACACCCTGCTATTTTCTTGTTGCAGTTGTCGTTATTGTTTAGCTGGCCCGGGCTGGGTTCAAACCCGCCAGCCTCGGTGCACGTGCCTGGTGCCATAACCACTGTGCTATGGGCTCTGAGCCATAATTTTTATATCTTACTGGGGAGATGTTACAGCCTTTTTTGCTTTGTGCCTTATATTTGGTGTTACTAGATATTCTGAGTGACTTTAAATTTTGGCATATATGATAATTTCTTAAAATCTCAGTTCACTTCTGTAATAACTGAACTAATAACTAATAACTCATATATGATATGATTATATATGTCATATATTATGATGTACAGAAAGGACTTGCCATACAGGATGCATTAAAACTGTAGCTATATGTTAACCAGTGTGATGAAAATGTGTCAGACTGTTTATAAAATCAATGTATGGTGCCCCATGATCGCATTAATGTACACAGCTATGATTTAATATTAATAAAAAAACTGTAGCTATTATTTTTGTGGCTTTCACATTAGATCCATTCTATTTCTTTTCTTATTTATATAATATCAAAATGTCCACCCAGACTTATGAGTAAATTAGTATCATCTAGTATCTGGGCAGGCCTAACAAAGGCTGGAAGTCACCTTGTGAATTTTTATCTTTTTACTACTTGGATTTTCTTCTTTAAATCCACTAATTACTTCAATTTTTGTTCATTTTCATGCACTTTTGTAAAATAAGCATCTATGTTATTGTCACTTCTCTGGAATTTCCCCCCTAAAATCAATAAACCAATAGCAAAACCCAAACCACAACCCACAAAAAAATCACCACTGAATATTAATGGGATTCAGATGCAGATTTATGTACTACTGGCCCTAAAGACTCTTTAACCTTAAAGGAAGAAAGAGGCTTCTGAAGTCATAGGATTTTAGAATAGCTTTTTTCAGGAAAATGGCACAATTCATGAATCGGTGATAAATTGACCATGTTCATGTTTATATTGCAGCCCCTTTATTAAATTTATAAATGCGGTACTGTATAAAGAGAGGCTTATGGACTTTATTTCATGACGCAAAATGTGTAGATTCTTTAGGAATAGATAGCATCCCCAAACAATGTGCTTGTGATATAAATATAATTTTAAAAACCTGAAGAATTTTTTCTTTTTGTCACTGGTTTTATAAAAAACCACATTGGCTATAATGTGTGTTGATCTTTTATTCTTGAGTTTCATTGAGCTTCTTGGATCTGTGGGTTTGTAGCTGTCATGTAATATGGAACATTTAAAGTCATTTTTCAAATATTTTTTTCTCTGCCTTCCTCCACAGGGCTTCAACTCCCATGTATATCAGATCACCTGAAGTCATTCTATAGTCCAAAGACGCTCTACCTATTTATTTTTCGGTATATTTTCTTCTGTGTTTCAACATTTCAGGCAGTTTTTATCACTATTTCTTGTTTGACATAACTTTAAATCTTTTCTTCTGTACTGTCTAATCTGCTGCTCGTCCCATCTGGAGTGTTTTTCATCTCAGGCCGTGTGTTTCCTCTAGAGTTTCAATTGAGAATATTCTATATCTGCTGTGTCTCTACTTAACATGCTCAATATTTCTGGTAATGTCTTTAACATGCAGAATATAGATATAATAACATTTTCCCTTTTGCTGAATTTTTATTGTGTTAAAGTGCATGTTATATAAACTTTGTCATCCTAATCACAGTTAAGTGTGTAATTCAGTGGTATTCACCACATCCTGAATGCTGTGCAGCCACTACCATCATCCATCTTCATAAAACTTTTCATCTTGCCAAACCGAAACTTTACACCCAGACAGAGGTCCTCAAACTTTTTAAACAGGGGGCCAGTTCACTGTCCCTCAGACCGTTGGAGGGCCAGACTATAGTTAAAAAAAAAACAAAAAAAACTACGAACAAATTCCTATGCACACTGCACGTCTTATTTTGAAGTAAAAAAACAAAACGGGAACAAATACAATCACACGGCCTCATGTGGCCCGCGGGCCACAGTTTGAGGACCCCTGTAAGTAGACACTAACTTCCCACCTGCCCTCCCTCCAGTCCCTGGCGCCCACCTCTCCATCTGCCTGGTACAATAATGTTTCACATCCTGTCTATTAATTCCACCCTTTCTTGGTCTGTTTCTGTCTATTATGGTTGCACTTTCTGCTTTTTGCATCCCCGGTAATATTTTTGGGATCTCCCAAATTGTAAGATTCTTCTTGTTGGACATTCCATTGTTTTATATTTCTATAAACATTGAGCTTTGTTTTAGAAATAAACTTGATCTTTCCAGGGCTCACTTTTGAGCTTTGGGAGTCAAATATCCTCTCGAGTGTTTTGCCCAGTGCCCCAGGAATTACAGGATTCTATGCCCTGGCTGGTGGGAATAAGAATCCCTCTGGACCTGCGTGAGTATCAGGGTCACGGCCTCTGCTCCTTCAGGTGCTGCCTGCTTGGCCGCAGGTGGTTTCCTCACGCACACAATGACTGGAAGGGCTGGGGTGGAGCCCCCAGAGTGTTCTCTCTCTGCCACTCCCTCCTCTCCAGTCTCCGTCCTGTGAACTCTGGGCACCCAGCCTCTTCCACAGGACTGGCTTCATTTCCTCAAATCCAGGGGGTTTCTGGGCTCTTTGGAGGTGCTTTTGCCTGGAAACTCTCTCTAGGCAGTCAGCTGGGACAAGGGTAGGCTTACCTTGTTCATTTTCCATCTTCCAGAGATCTCCATCCTCTTGGGCCCAGTGTCTAACACAGCGGTTTTCAACCTGTGGGTCGTGACCCACAGGAACTGCATTAAAGGGCTGTGGCATTAGGAAGATTGAGAACCACTGGCCTAATACATAAAAATCATTTTTCATATATTTTTTCCTGTTCTTTTGGTTGTTTCAGGTGGGAGAATAAATCTGGACCTTGTTTGAAAATGTAAGTCCTCTGAAAAAAGATAACTTCAAGGTCATTTGTGCACATTAATTTAAGTGCAGAGAAAGACCTAATCTCGCATAACCCCCTTCTCCTAATAGGCTTCCAGTCACTTTGTCTATCATTTTATGTAATAAATACAAAAAAAGGGAGAAAAAGTCAATACTATATTGACTACAAATGACACCATTTTAGTCAAGGAAAAGAAAACTCCTCTTAAGATTAAATAACATTTTTAAGTTATTATAGCTCTTTAATAATATTAGAAAAATATCTGTAAGAACAAAAAATATCCTAGATCTTTAGTGGCTGATTAGCCAGTTTTAATTTTATAATATTCATAATTTCCTAATCTGGGGGCTTATTTTTTAATATTTATTCAATGAATTAGTTTTCCTTACTGTTGTTGGGTGATCAGCTAAGGAAAATTCATACACACACCTGGAATGATGTAAACAAAGGGAATTTTGTTGAGGTGGTGAAATGAGCAGTTAAAATGAGAGGAAGAAGTTTATTAGAAATGAAATTATTATTTCTCAAGTTGACAAAAATCTGTCAGGGAAAATGATAGGCTACTTCAAGTTTCTGTTTTGTAACTGTTAGGTAAATACCTACTAATCCTGACCTCTTCCAAATTTCCAAACATTTAATTTAAGCAAAATTTAATATGTAGAAATAACATGTGCCTATCACATGTACTATTTTGAATAAATAATATTTAACATTTTAATTAAAATTATTTTAACTGTTATTACATAAAGCTCCTTTATTTTGAATAAACAATTTGTGATGTTAGACACAATCTTAGGTAATCTAGGACCTATTTCAATGCTTCACAGTTTGAAATGTTTTAGAGAGCTTTACATGTGTACAATTACTAATGATTACCTATTTGCTTCTGTGTATGAACTTCTGATTCTGAATTAGCCAAATGACTGTTTAGTTTATTGCACTGTTTAGTTTATTGTTAAAGAATGCATCCTTTAGAAGTTCACAGCCATGTTTTACAATAGATATTTTTCTATTTTTTTTTGTGGAAATTAATTTCAAAGTGCTCTAAAATTCCTTACAATGGATTTTATTCATTGGTTACTAAATGGAGCAATACCGAAGAAATTTCTCAACTGTACTAACCTGTTATAATTTCTTATGAAATGTACTGTTTGTTCTTTTTGGCGGGATAGGTAGCTTAGATATAAGATAAAATATACTTTCCATTTTAATTTTTTTAATTAAATCACAGCTGTGTACATTAATGCAATCCTGGGGTACAATGTGCTGGTTTTATATACAATCTGAAATATTTTCATCAAACTGGTTGACATAGCCTTCATGGCATTTTCTTAGTTATTGTGTTGAGACCTTTATATTCTACATTTAGTAAATTTCACATGTACCCTTGCAAGATGCACGGTAGGTGTGGTCCCACCACTAACCCTCCCTCCACGCATCTTCCCCCCTCCGCTCCCCTCCCTCTCCCCTTTCCCTATATTCTTGGGCTATAATTGGGTTATAGCTTTCATATGAAAGCTATAAATTAGTTTCATAGTAGGGCTGAGTACATTGGATACTTTTTCTTCCATTCTTGAGATACTTTACTAAGAAGAATATGTTCCAGCTCCATCCATGTAAACATGAAAGAGGTAAAGTCTCCATCTTTCTTTAAGGCTGCATAATATTCCATGGTGTACATATACCACCCTTATACTTTTTTATTTACATACATTCTGCCTACTCCCTTTTACCACTGTCTACGGAAGCGAGAAAAGCGTCTTGCAGGGTGGAGGCTGAGAAGCTGAGTTGAAGCAGTGCACCAACCTGGTCTAGATGCTCAGCCTTCCCCTCACAGCCCCTGTGATTATGTAGTTACGACTTCACCATGATTGTGAGGATGTTTGTCTAAGGAGACTCTGAGGAGGTCGTCACACACAGGCAATAAGCATGTGATTTGGTAGAGTAAAGGTTACTTTGATGATGTGATGTTTTCTCTGATGATTCTCTAAGGTAGATTGTTAAAGTAAAAATCACCTTTCTATGGTTTAAATATTTTGCAATGTTGGAATGGAGACTACTTTGATGTTACTTCCTATCAGATAAAGTTAAAATTTTCTATGTTGGTTTCCTTGTATTTCATTATAAAAATTATTAGAATGTAACTGAGGTAGAAAAGAATTGAGAGGCTGCTCTCGCTGTTCTCCAGAATTTCTGGCCTTTTCACAAAAAAAGTTTGGTGGACCTGTCTCTGTTTCTGCATGACTGACAGTGACAGGCAGCCGGACCCTCTGCTTCCCATGCTTCCCAGCAACATTGCCACAAAAAAAAAAAAAAAAAAAAAAAATGAGAGTGATCTTTCACCCAAAGGACCTGGTCTGAATCTTGGCCCTGTATTTACCACTGTTATGAGTACATTCACTCGTTCAGTTTTCTCATCCATAAAATCATAATAGCATCACCTACCTTGCAAGATGGAGAATTAGAGATACTACAGAACGTTCCTGGTGTAGTACCCAGAGTGTAAAGTCATCACTGAAACTGGCAAAAGAAGATGTATGCAATACATACCCCCAAATTATTGTTTTGAAGGATACACAAGTTAATTTTATAAGATTCTGCCAGCTGCTTTATTTCCGGAGACAGCTAAAGAGAGAAGATAAAATATGCACTTGAATTTGAGGGGCAGCTACATTGGAAGCAACAGTAGCAACAATTTTAGGCCTTAAAGTTCCTGTGACCTTTAAGGGAATGCCGTAACTTGTTTGGAAATTTAAAAGTTCAAGTTTTCCCTAGAGCAAGATCAACTATTTTTGTTGGGGTAAAAGAACAAAGAACCAACGGAATAGTACCAAATGGGATTTTACTACAGAAGATAGAGCCACTCCTTTCAAATGCCAGTTTTTACATTAAAATATGTTTATAAATCATAGTTGCTTCCCACTTCCTTTTTTTTTTTTTTTTTTCTGAGACAGAGTTTCACTCTGTCACCTGGGTAGAGTGCCGGGAAGTTACAGCTCTCAGCAGCTTCAAACTCTCAATTCTCCTGCCTCAGCCTCCCAAGTACCTGGGACGATAGGTACCTGCCACAATGCCTGGCAAGTTATTTTTTTTTTTATTATTTTTTTATTTTTAGTGGACATGCGGTCTAGGTCTTGGTCAGGCTGGTCTCGGACTCTTGAGGTCAACCAATCCTTCTACCTCAGCCTCCCAGAACATTAGGGTTACACATTCACAATCCAGCTGCCCCTTTCAAACTTGAGCCACTTTACAAAGGGACTGGACTCAGGGCTGCTGCCAGGGGGTGGGAGGCAGTAACTACTCTCTCAGGGAGAGCAGGTGCTGTGCCACCACCAGAGTCCAACGCTGTGTGCTGGGTCCAGGATGACCAGTATACACGCTCACTGGGCAGTGTCTGACCACTGAGGACAGGGGAGGCTCTCACCCCATCAAGCCTTACGTCTGCGTTCGCGCCGATAGTAAGCAGGGTGAACATCATTTCCATAAGAATTGGAATGAAGATGAAATTGAGGGCAGGCTGCCGCCCTGCTCTGGGTTGGTATGAACATCTGCATACGGGATGGGAGGCCACAATCCTCCCACACACTTGCTCTTTAACCTCAGGGATTGTTTTGTGAACTTCACGTTGAATTCCTACATTGGCTCCTGTCTGTTCCCAAAAATCTTTCTGCACCAGAAAAGTAGATATTTGGAATTCTTTAATGGAATGGCTGGATTTGGAGGTTGGAGCAGCAAACGTCTCATACCCGTGGCGCAAAGCCCGGCGCGCACCTGCCCGGGACCGCGCTTCTGCGCTGACTCTAACGCAGGCGCAAAGGCAGAGAAGCATCTGGTACAGCCTGGTCCAAAAGGCCGCGGACAGAAACAATAATGAGCAGAGAAAACGGTACACAGGCGGATGGAACGGAAAGTGTGATTGTGAAGCATGAAAGGCCTGTGGTGGTCTTAGGACAGCTGCGAGGTGGCCCGCGGGGAGGACCCCGGATGGGGAGGCGGACGGGCAGGTGCACACGCGGGTTCAAAGTGGAGGTTTCGAAGAGGCCCTTCATTATATTTTCAAAGGCATCTGCATCCCTTTCGTAATTATTTTGCTAATTGGTGGCTGGGTTTTGCACAGTGATTTCCCCCCCTGTTAACTGTCTCTCAGACACGACAAGGTCCTAATCAAGACTGGGTACAAGAGGGAAAAAAGACAGACTTGGCTCAGCCGTTACCACCTGCGGCGGAGAGCTGCGTCTGGGAGAGGTAGCGGCAGGTAAATGCTCTGAAATAGATCATTTCTCTTCATCTTCAAGTTTTCATGCATCTGTCTATCTTGGTCTTCTAAACAGGGGTAATTTGGGATTAGATGTACTCACTCTTCCGTGTGTATTAAATGAAACCAAAAAGATCCGGCCTGTTTCTACTGCTGGATCCTCCAGGTTAACTGGTCAGGTGTGGGCGGTGTCCTCGGAGGGACAGCGACACATCACGGAGGAAGGACACTTTGGGAGACAGAAAACCTGGACTTTAGTCACAGTGTGACCACTTTGTGTATGTCAACCTTAAAAACGTGACATCTCTAATTTTAATTTCTTCATCTGATATATATATATACACACACACACACACACACAGAGTGCCAAAAAAAGTATGCACGTCTTAAGAAAGGAAAAAAATGCATTAAAATCACAATATTCAAGGCATGTTTGACTTCTGTAATTACAAGAGATACAAGATACAGTATATAAGATAACAAACATTTTCAGTATATGAGTATTACAATTTTAATATAATTTTTTCCTTTCTTAAAGTGTGTATATATTTTTTGCCTCCCCCAGTGTGTGTGTGTATGTGTATACACACCTATTTCATGGGTATTCTTGTGATGAATAAATAATATAGCATGAAAGCCAAATAACATAGGGTATTGTAATTATACAATCACAAGTATATATAAGTAACTATAATTGTATATAATATTGTGATTGAATGTGCTTTGGAATGTAAAAATAACAATAGAATTGATTAGGAAATTCCAGATTCTATGAAACTTATGGCTCAAATGTAAATGGATAATTTATAATTTTTTTCTGTAAAATAAAAAATTATTCATAGATTTATAAACTTTTCCATGTTCATTACTAAAAAGCCTATTCACTGGAATTCCTTTTACTCAGTACCTCATGTCTGCCTTTAAGAAAAAAATGTATTTCTTAATTACAAGAAATACTAAAAGGCAAAAAATGCAATTTGAAGAGATAGAATAAGCGTATTGGAATCATCAGACTATATATTTAAAATAGGCATGAGTAATATGCTCCAATGAAGAAAGAAGGCAGTGTGCAAAACAGCTGAGTAATATGTAAGCAGATGGAAATTCTAGAAAGAATTTGAAAAGTGCAAGAAATACAAAAATCATGACTAATGAAAAATGCTTTTTGTTTGGATCATTAGTAGCCTGCACACAACAGAGGAAAGAATCTCTGAGCTTGAGGATATGTCCATAGAAACTTTCAAAGTTGAAAGAAAAGAGGAAAAATACTGGAAAAAAAAAGAAAAAGGGAGCAGAATATCCAAGCCCTGTGGAACACTGAGGGGGAGGTAGTTTAACATACCAGAATGTAATGGAAATAGCAAAAGGAGGGAAGCACAGAGCAACATTTGAAGCAATAATGAAAGAGAATTGTTCCAAATGATGCCAAATCTAGGAAATGAACAGAATACCAAGCAGGATAAATGCAAACAACCTCCAACCTCAAGAAAAACCCCAAATCTACACCCAGTTGTATTACATTCAAACTGCAGAGAATCTCGCAGAATAAATTTTGAAAGAATCAAAATGGGAAGAAAACGAAAAACACACCTCATCATATACAGGAAGCCAAGTTAAGAAAGAATGCTGTTTAACTTCTCCCGAGAAACCATGCAAGAGAGAAGAGAGTGGAATTAAATATTTAAAGCAGAGAGAGAGAGAGAGAGATTGATTGAGATTGTACCAAAATAGAATTGTGAATTTGTGAAGTTATTCCTCAATAGTGAAGGAGATAAAAAGATTTATTCCCATGAGCAAAAATTGAGGGAATTTGTTGCGAATAGACTTGCCTTGCAAGAAATGTTAAAAGCAGTTCTTCAGAGGAAGGAAAATGATACAAGTCAGAAATTGAGAACTGCAGAAAGAAATGAAAAGTACCAGTGAAGGAATATGTAAAGATAAAAAAAAAAAACCCTTATTTTATTCTTAACTGATGTAACGGGTTAACAGTTTAGTCAGAATAACAACAGCAACAATGTATTCAATGATTATAGTTAATGTGTAAGAGAAACGTATTACAGCAATTGATTCAAGGGGCAGGCAGGACGAATGAGAAATATTTTGTCTTTTTTTTTTTTTTGCAGTTTTTGGCCAGGGCTGGGTTTGAACCCGCCACCTCCGGCACATGGGGCCAGCGCCCTACTCCTTTGAGCCACAGGCACTTACTTTGTCATTATAAGCTACTCAGACTACCTGTGTAGTACAGTGTTATTTGAAAATGAACATGACTTTGTTGTAAGTGCATAAATATATTTTGATTTTCATCTACTCCTGTAAGCCTTGCTATTTCCTAATGACTAGAGCGATAAGAATATCTTTGTTGAAGCATTTTGGCTTTTGTCCTTTGTTCTTGAAATAGCGTCTGAACAATGCAGGTGAAAGACAGTATCTTGTTATTAGCAACAAGCCCTTTCAAACAAACCTGAGCTTATGTTAACAAGGAGATTTTTTGAAAACTCCTAGAAACCGCTGGGATGTGGGGCTGGTTACCAGGGAAACCAGCTGTGTACCCAAAGGATTGAAGCTTTCAGTCCCATCTTTCAACTTAATCACCAGTGACCAATGATTTAAGCAATCGTGTCTACTTATCAAAGCCTCCATTAAAACTCAACAGGCTGGGGTTCAGTGAGCTTACAGACAGTCAAACACATAGGAGTTTATGCAACTATGTTGCAAGAGGGCCACATATCCCAACTCCATGGAGATGGAACTCAGAGGCTCCAAACCCTTCCAGGTCTCAGCCTTTGTATCATCTCTTCATCTGGCTGCTAATATGTATCATTGAAGATAATCTGTTGTTTATCATTGAAGATATACCTGTTTATAAACTGGTAAATGTGTTTCCTAAATTGCTCTAGTAAACTAATCACACCAAGGAGGGGGTTCTGGGAACCCCGAGGTCAGAAGCACAGGCAAAATGGCCTGGGGCTCGTGGCTCGTGAAGCAGTGGCATCAGAAGTTGGGTTGGAGGAGTCTTGGGGACGGAACCCTCTACTGTGGGGTCTGATTCTATCTCCTGGTAGATCTTGTCAGAATTGAATTGAGTCGGAGGACACTCAGCTGGTGTCCACAGAAACTGATTGATTGCTTTCTGTGTGTGGAAACTCCCCCCGTGTTTGGTCACAGAGTGTTCTGGGTCGATTGTTGTGTGAGAGTAGAGGAAAAACAGGTTGTGGGTTTTTTCCCCCTACTGAAGGGCAAACAATGAACAAAACGGGGAAAAAATAAATAGAAGGGCAATTGATATGCTAAAAAAGAAGAGTGGGTGAAATCACACAAAATGCTCAATGAAAACCATAAATGGCAGAGAAAGAGTAGAAGACGAAAATAGCCACAAAGCCCCAAGTCAATGACTAGGAAATAGTAACACAGATGGTAGGTATTAATCCAACTGTATCAGTAATTGCTTTAAACATAAATTGTCTAAATCTGTGAGGACATAGTTGAACCCAACAGCAGCACCCACTCACTAGTGATAACTGACACCTACAGGCTGCTCCATCCTCCAGAAGCAAGTGCACGCTCTGCTCCAGCTCACACGTAATAGTTAACAAGGTAGACCACATCCGGGCCTTACACACATCCCAGCAATTTAAAAGAATAGAAAGTATTCAATGTATTGTCTCAGATTATCATAGAATTATGCTAGAAAGCAATAGCAGCAAAACATCTAGAAAATCCTTCAATAATTAAAGATTAAACAACACACTTTTAAATAATACTTGGCCTAAGAAGAAATCTCAAGAGAAATAAAAATACAGTTTGAACTAAATGAAAATATAACTTGCCAGTTAATTTTTAAATTTTTAATAATTAAAAATTTTCTGAAATTATTATAGGTACATAATCATTGCATATCTTTTATAGGATACCTGTGATGTTCTGGTACAGAAATACAATGTGAATTAATCAAATTGGGATAATTGGCCTATCTATTACCTCAGGTGTTCATCATTTCTTTGTGCTAGGAACATCCCCAACCACTTACCGAATTTTGTGAGATATAGTTAAAGTATACTTAGAAGGAAATTTATAGCATTGAATGTACACCACAGAAAAGAAGAAAAATCTAAAACAAATAATTTAAGCTTTCACAATAGAAAACTAGAAAAAGAGGAGCAGATTAAGTCTAAAGTAAGCATAAGAAAAGAAACGATAAAAATTAAAGCAGAAACCAAATAAATTGAAAACAGGAAATCAGTGAAGAAAATCAATGTAACCAAAAGCTGGTTCTTTGAAAGATTAAGAAAATTAATAAGCCTCTAGCCAGAATAACTAAGATAAAAGTAAGGAAGACACAAATTACAAAAATCATAGAGAAAAGAGGAGATATCACCAAAAATCTCAGACATCAAAGAATAAAAAAGGAATACTATAAACAACTCTATGCCCACAAATTTGATAATCTAAACCAAATCAACTAACTTTTTGAAAGACACAATCTCAAGAAAAAATATACAATGTGAAAAAAATCTATATTTATTAAAGAATCTAAAATTAATAACCTTTCAAAACAGAAAACATTGGGCCTAGATGGATTTATTGCTGAATTTTACCAAAATCATACCAATTCTCTATAATCTTTTCTAGAAGAGCAGTGGAAATATATCCTAAGTCTATGAGGCCAGCATTATCTTACAGACAAAAGTGTCTTATGAACATAGATGCAAAAATCATCAAAATATTAGCAAATAGAATACAATAATGTATACAAAGAATTATTCACCACAACCTAGTGGCATTTATCCAAGGTTCAACAATGAGAATTAATACAAACCAAACCATCAATAGACTAAAGCACATTAATCACATGATCATATCAATAGATGCAGAAAAGACATATGACAAAACCTAACACCCATTCATGATAAAAATGCTCAACAAACTAGGAATAGAGAGAAGCTTCCTCAACTCGATGAAGAACATCTACATATTCTACAGTTGTTTAGCAGTCCTTCACACTAAGTACTTACTTAATGTTGAGATTCTAGGAGCTCAGAAGCAAGGCAAAGATGTTCTTCTGATACTACTCCTTTTCAGCGTCATACTGGAAATCTTAGCTAATTTAACAGGACAGGAAAAGGGAATAAAAGGCATATTGACTGGGAAGGAAGACATAAAAGGGTCTTTCTTTACAAATTTCATGCTTGTCTGTGTAGAAAATAAAGAAAATTGACAAAAAACAAACAAAAACGAATAGAACTCCTGAGAATAATAATCAATTACCTTCGGGCTATAGATAGAAGATTAAGATGCAAAAGTCAATTATTTTTCTACATATTATTTTCAAGAATGAATAATTGGAATTTGAGATTAAAATCTCGATATCATTTACTTTATCATTTATGCACATACAAGAAAATAATTGTATATATCAAGTTTATATGTTATAGAAATCATATATAATATATAATTTAAATTATATTTATGATATATATTTATATAACATGTATATGTTATGTAAATATGTACTATAGAAATTGGAGAAGAATATGTTTTTTCCTAAAATACATGTACAAAGTAATGTAGGGGTTTAGGGTTGAGAGTGACCAGTGGTCGTAGCATTGGACAAGGCTTTGGGGTGAGGACCCCATCTGACTTGGCTTTGAAATAAGGGTTGCATTTTTTTTCCTTTGGTATTTGATAACTTTTTATTTATTTATTTATTTATTTATTTATTTATTTATTTGCAGTTTTTGCCTGGGGCCAGGCTCTGGTATATGGGACCGGTGCCTTACTGCTTAAGCCACAGGCGCCACCCAGTAACTTTTTATTTTTTATTTTTTTATTGTTTCAGATTAATTGAGGGTACAAAGAATTAGATTACAATATTTGCATTTGTTAGGTAAATTCCCTGTTATAAGGGTTGTATTTTTAGTGACTTTATATAAGTGACTATATTGACTTCTGTCTTGTAATTGGCCTTAATTCATCCTAATATGAGCTTCACTTTGGTTCTTCAAATAAATTTGTCTGGCATCCCAAACAATAAAGAAAACACTTTAACATCCTTAAAAGTAAAATACTTACATATAAATCTAACAAAATATGTATGAGATCTATGTAAGGAAAGCTCACTCTGATGAAAGAGAAATCAAAGAATAAATACATGAAGAGTTATTCCCTGTTCATGGATAGGAGTACTCAATATTGTCTATTTGCCAGTTCTTCCCAGTTTCATCTATAGATTCAATGCAATTCTAAACAAAATCTCAGCAAGATATCCTGTGGATGATGAAAACGGGTTTTAAAGTGTGTATGGGGAAGAAAACGACCCTGAATTGAAAACAAAACCGAGAAAGAGAAGAACAAGGTGGGGGACTGACACTACTCAACTGTAAGACCTGACACGAAGCTGCAGAAATCCAGACAGTGTGGTGATGTCAAAAGAATGCACAGGAGTGTCGGTGGAACGGAATAGAGACCCCTAAATAGATGCACATAAACATAGTCAGCTGTCTTTGGCAAGAGCAAAGACAATCCAATGGAGAAAAGATAGTTTTTTTTTCAACAAACGGTGCTGGAACATCTGAACATCAGCCTACAAAGAAATGAGTCTACATAGATCTTACATTCTTCACAAAAAATGAACTCAAAATGGATCATAAATTCAAATATAAAGTACAAAACTAAAAAACTCCTGGAAGTTAGTTTAGGAGAAAGCTTAGAAAATCTTGCACATGGCAAAGACTTAGGAAACAATATCAAAGGGAAATCAATATCAATGAAGGAAATCATTGATAAACTGGACTTGATTAAAATTAAAAACTTCTGCTCTGCAAAAACTTTGTCAAGGAAATAGAGGAGAGGCAACATACCAGGAGAAAATACTTGCAAGATGCACATCTGATAAAGGACTTTATCCAAACTATACAAAGAAAGAACTCTCAACAATAACTTAATCTGAACAATAAGAAACCCAACAACCCGATCAACAAAAGTGGGCAAAAGACTTGAACAGACACTTCACCAAAGAAGACATACTCACAGCCAATGAACATATGGAGAAATGTGCAACGTCGTAAGTCATTAGGGAATTGCAAATTGAAACAACAATGGGGTACAGGTTCAGCATCCCTAATCGGACAATCTGAAATCCAAAATGCTCCAAATTCTGAAAGTTTGTGAGTACTGACATGACACCACAGGCTGAGAATTCCACTCCTGACCTCCCATGAGGGATTGTGGTTGACATGCAGCTACACAATACACAGTTTATTCAGCATCTCCAAGGAAAAAAGCCTCCCGCCTCCCCTTCTGCAGTGATACACTTTTCTGCACATGCCCTGATTCCCTCACGCAGGCAGCCCCACAAAGAGCGGTGGAATAGCGCGTGCGCAGACCGCTGTGCCAAGGTAAGTCCCCTGCACGCCCCCAGCGGGGGAATGGCGCGTGCGCAGACCGCTGTGCCAAGGTAAGTCCCCTGCACGCCCCCAGCGGGGGAATAGCGCGTGCGCAGACCGCTGTGCCAAGGTAAGTCCCCTGCACGCCCCCAGCGGGGGAATGGCGCGTGCGCGGGCGGATGTGCCAAGGTAAGTCCCCTGCACGCCCCCAGCGGGGGAATGGCGCGTGCGCGGGCGGATGTGCCAAGGTAAGTCCCCTGCACGCCCCCAGCGGGGGAATGGCGCGTGCGCAGACCGCTGTGCCAAGGTAAGTCCCCTGCACGCCCCCAGCGGGGGAATAGCGCGTGCGCAGACCGCTGTGCCAAGGTAAGTCCCCTGCACGCCCCCAGCGGGGGAATGGCGCGTGCGCGGGCGGATGTGCCAAGGTAAGTCCCCTGCACGCCCCCAGCGGGGGAATGGCGCGTGCGCAGGCGGATGTGCCAAAGGTAAATCCACTCCCCATCCTCCAAGTGTGCGTAACTCCCTGTGTTTTGTTTCCTCTGCTTATTCTTTGCTCAGTGATGCAAGATTTTGTTGAGAATGTAAAAAAACAAAAAAAGAAAGCCTGCAGATGCCCTTATGGGTAACCATGAAAAGAAAATGAGGGAACGTTTATGTTTATCTGTAGCACAGAAAATCAGGCTGTTGGAGAAACTGCACAGGAGCTTAAGTGTGAAACGTCTTACAGAAGAGCGTGCTGGTAGGATGGCGACCTGGAGAAATAGAGTTAAAAAAGAAAAGCAAAAACAGTGAGCGCAGATTGTCCATATGAATAGCTGAGACAGTGACACTTTGCCTTCTGATGGTTCTCCTTGCAACAAACTTGGTTTCATGAATAAAATTATTGAAAATTTTGTATAAAACTACCCTCTGGCTGTGTGTATAGGTGGATATAAAACATCTCAAAGATTCGAAAATCTCCAAAATCTGAAACTTTTCTGGTCCCAAGCATTTTGGATGGGAATGCTCAACCTGTACCACATGCACCTGTTAGAATGTCCCAAATCCAAAACACCAATAGCAGAAAGTGTTGGTGAGGACGTGGAGCAACAGCAACTTTCATTCAGGGCTGGTGGAAATGCAACATAGTACAAATGCTTACCCTACAACTCAGTGGTAATATTGATATTTGCTCACATGAGTTGAATCGAAAGCTTGTTTCCCTAAAAAACCCTGTAACATGAGTGTTAGATGCCCCTTAATAAGTGAATGGATAAATAAACTGTGGTACATCCAGATAACAAATGAATGCTGAAATGAAATGAGCTACCAAGTCATGAAAAGACATGGAGGAGCCTTTAATGCACATGAGTGAGTGAAGGATGCCAATCTGAAAAGATGGTATACTGTGTGGTTACAACACTGACGTTCTGGAAAAGGCAGAGCTATGTGAAAGTAAAGAGATGAGTGGTTGTTGTGGTAGGAGGTAGGGAGGGATGGATGAGCAGGAGTGGAACTGTTCTGAGTGATGGTGCCAAGTCCACAGAGTGTGCTGTCCCCAGAGTGACCCTGGAGTAAACTATGTACTTTGGGCGACTCCCAGGAGTTCATGTAGGTTCACTGACTTACAAATGTGTCACTCTTGGGGCGGGGGGTGGTGGTGTTGACAGTAGGGGAAGCTGTGCATGCTGGGGGAGGCAGGTGGTAAGTGGGAATGCTGTGATTTCTGCTCCATTTTTCTGTGAACACAAACTGAAATCTGTTAAACAAAACACAAAAAAGAAACCTATGAAACAAAAATGGTTTATGGTTAAATATTCATTAACTTAAACTTACCTTTCTCTTTATGTGAATATTTACTACGTAACATTATAACATTCCAAAAGAGAAATTTTATTACAAATTCTGTGTTCTCTCCTTACAAGACAGAGCAGAAGACTCAAAATATGTAACTCTAGACCACATTCTCCTTATTTTAAAGAGTTTAACTGTAACTCTTCCTTCAATATCAACAATATACTATTCAGATAATGCTAAAACTAACACAAAATTTATACTGTGATAACCAAAGTTAATGTGAATTTTTTCCTTCCTGCATTTGGCAAATTTATTAAATAGCTAATGGACTAAACTATTGCTTTTTTTTCCATAAACTAGGAATTATATAAAATACTTAACTATTCAATTGACTTGTTGGTCTAAGCATTTAGAATATGTACTAGAGTGTTATGAAAAGCATTAGGAAAACAAAAGTGTATGAGAGGGACCCTGTGTGGAGGTAAGTCTGTGAAAACAGGTGACTGGTGTAGGCAGGTACAGTAACAGAGAAGACCCACTATCTTCTCTTTTAAAAAGATAGAAGCCTAAGAGATTTATGAACTTAATTAAAAACCAAATAAATCCTTTGCTCATTCCAAATCTTATTTATATCTTAATTATATTAAATAGTATCATTTCTTTTTTATTAGAAAAACTATTCACTGGCCAGGTGCGGTGGCTCACACCTGTAATCCTAGTGCTCTGGGGAGCCCAGGGAGGAGAATCACTTGAGATCAGGAGTTCAGGACCAGCCTGAGCAAGAATGAGACCCCATGTCTATGAAATCTAGACGAGGTGGCAGGCAACTGTAGACCCAGATACTCAGGAGGCTGAGGCAGGAGAATCGCTTGAACCCAGGAGTTTGAGGTTGCTGTGAGCTAGGCTGACACCACACCACTGTAGAATGGGCAACAGAGTGAGATTATGTCTTATTAAACAAAAAAAAAAAAAAAAAAAGGAAAGAACTATTAATGAAATTGATATAGGTAACAAATATTAAGTTGTGGCCAGCAGCCAAATTTTGGAGCCAAGTGACAAAAGCTTATTAATGAAATGTGTCAAGGAATAACTTCATAATGATGATACTCCAATAGCACTCTGATTTTTGCTATCGTCAATCCAAGATTTAATTTTATAACCAAAGCATTTTAAAATCTTTTCCTCTCTTCTACATGCACGCACACCCCACCATGCACACACACGCAGGATTTTTACACTGTGTTGTCCCTGGGAATCCAGCTTAGGTTACCTTCTGTCCTTGACTACTTAAAAGTTTTCAGGGAAAAAAATCAATTATCATTTTATAAATTAATAATTAAGAGTGAGCCCTTGCTGTCTTTAAAGACCTTTCAAGGCTATTCTGTATCTGAAGTACTGCTTTCCCTGAACTCCTCCGTGGTAATTAGTAGATGCAAGTAAAATTCAGTTTTTTGTATACCCAGAAGAATATTTGTAGGTTAGCAAAGTCCAACCATCTTTTAGTTAATTGTAATTGTTAAATTGTGTTCTTCTGGCACAGAAGCAAGCACTGTTAAAACCATGAGAAGCTTGGTTAGGTCTCCTGAATCTCATAGCTTGCTTTGCAGTATAGCACATGTGTGTGAGCTAGGAAGGGCAAAGAAATCTATTCTCCTAAACTTGCATTACAAATTAAATGACAATAAGGTACTTTTCTGTTATAGGTAGTCTCAAAATTATTCATTGCAAACATTGTATGTCCTTTTCTAGTTAATAAATTCCAGAGATGAGCTTGTATTCTCGTCAATGTCAAATTATCATTTATATTATGAAAGGCAGTGTAAATACTTGTCATTCTATTATATAGTTTAACACAACATTTCTTTTGTGAAAAAAAGAGAAGGCCATCTAATTGAATCTGGGCCAACTACATCTTTTTTTTTTTGGCTCGGGTTGGGTTTGAACCCACCACCTCTGGGATAAGGGGCTGGCACCCTACTCTTTTGAGCCACGGGCACTGCCCATGGGCCAACTAAATCTTTCCTGGCAAAAGACAAATTATTGTTTTAGAATTTTTGAAAGAGATCGAATTTTCTCTTTTATCATGTGAGAAGAGTTAGCAGGATTCATTAGCCTTTTAACACTTCCATCTCAGTCTTCCATAAACCTCTGAAAATGAACTCTCAAGACTGATAAGGCTGCCCCAGGCAGACCAACCAATTCCTGAGGGGGTGGGTGGAGAGTGGAGGCTTGTCAGAGCTCTCCTGGACCCAGGAAGTGAGGGCCTTCCCATGTGAAATCCTCCAGGTCCAATCTGTAACACAGCAGAAATGAGTATTACTGTGATGATTACAGTTAAACAAGTCTGACCTTTTATTACCCAGTGGAAGAGTAAAAAGATAAAGTATAGAGAAATATCTAAAATCAATAAAAATTCTGCAGACTTACTACTTATTTCTGGACTAAAAATATCCTGAGTGGGTAATAACAAACTTTGGGTTCATCAAGCATTTCTCCTGGAGTGCTGTGCATATGAAGTGAGGAAGCTGCCCAGGGACTTACGCTAATATTATTAGCAAATAGGACATAAGCAATGACTCCAGTCAAAATGGGTCAGATACAAATGTTTCAGAGTAAGGCCCAGTGCCACAGCCAGCCTTCCCTGTTGGGGAGGGCTCCCAGACCCCTGGGAGCTGAAAGTTTGGCAGCCACTGCATTCCGATGGGAGCTAGAGCTGAGAAAAAGGCACCAACAAATATGTGGTAATAAGTCTCAAGACAAGAATAGAGACTCTGACTTATTCACATAAAAATAGAGTCGTAAGATTGCCAAAACTAGCAGCAATGGGTGTAGTGACATTAGCAGGATTTATACCATGCTTCTTTGAACCAACAATAACCCAAACTATTATTCTCGGCAGAAGAGACCCCAGAGCACAAAACGACAGAATGATAAAAGCTGTGTTTCTCCTCTGGAACCCAGCCCAAGACAACTGCAAAAAACAGCTACTGTTGCCCGAATCTGCGTTAAGGCTAAGTTGCCAATTTTTAGGTTCTGCTTTTCAGTGAGTGAATCCATCATCCCTACATTTACTGCCGTGATCAATCTTGTTGCCAATGTCGTTTCCAAATTCCTTTTGAGAGTGAGAAGTTCAGGAACTGAAATGAAAACTTCTGTTACTTTTCTGAACACTTCTGTATTAAATTCCCATTGCTGCCATAGCACGTTACCACAGCCTTAGCGGCTTAAAACAACACAAATTTATTAGTTTTAGAGATCAGAAGTTCTAAAATTGAGGTGTCAGTAAGGCTACGTTCCTCTGGAGGCTCCAGAGGAAAATAGTCTCTTTGCCTTTTCCAACTTCCCGATGCCACCTGTATTCCTTGGCTCACAGCCCCTTCCAATATCTTCAAAGTTGGCTCGGTCACATCTTCAAATCTCAGTCTCTCCCTCTCCCCCAACACCAGTGCCGACCATGTAACACATCCATAGGTCCTGAGGATTAGTACATGGACATCTTTGAGGGACATTATTCTCTCTACCACAGCCTCTCTTCTGGTCCCCCAAATCTATGTTCGTCCCATAGGCAAATATATTCACTCCATCCCAACATCTCCTGGAATCTCAAACTATTGCAACTCCCCGGGGCTGTGCTATATTCAAAATCATGGAGCGATGCCTGTGGCTCCGTCGGTAAGGTGCCAGCCTCATATACAGAGGGTAGCAGGTTCAAACCCAGCCCCAGCCAACCGGTAACAAACAAACAAAATCATGCCAGCTGAAAGCATTCCAGAGCCAGCTAGTAAGAATGGAGCATTATTTGCAGTTTCATAATGTCACTGATGCCCTCTGAAATTTGTCAGTTTGATTCTAAAATATCTTCCTCAACATCATAGGAATGCCTTCCTTCAACAAGACAGTTACTTCTGAAGCTTGCTGTCCATCACAGTAATTGTCACTGGCATGGTCATCCTGCATTTGGTGACAACATGATAGCCCCAGACTCCTTTTATCTATGTAAAGTCTTCTGTGAGAAACAGATACTCTCTATATTGTTCAGATTATTACCCAAAGCCTGTGTTCCATTTGATGATCTATCCTGCCAAATAACATCGTTTTTATTCCTGTATTTCTGATTTTTCTGATAAGTGACTGGACCCACACTCGGCAATAAGTTTAGAAGATTAAACTGCATTAAATTTAAGTCCAATCGACAAAATTCCCTCCATGACTTGGACCATTGTTAGTGATAGATCTTTCTTAATCATTAGTTATTTTGTTGTTGCACCAGACCACGTATTTTGTAGGTTTCAAGCGTCATGAGGAACCATAGCAGGTGAATCAGAAGTACAAACGTTGATCTTAAGTTGATATGCTAACTTCTCTGTGTAGAAAAGAATACTTTCTCTAATAAAAGGCATTCAGTAGGTAACAGGAGAGGGTGGGTTTAGGATGCACCTGACTCCAGTGCCTAGCCAGCCCCAAGACCTTCCATTCACGGTCACCTGTCCTGCTGTGGAAAGAGGGAGGGAGA
Source organism: Nycticebus coucang (assembly GCF_027406575.1). NCBI lineage: Eukaryota > Metazoa > Chordata > Mammalia > Primates > Lorisidae > Nycticebus > Nycticebus coucang. The sequence continues at coordinate 1,865,212 of NC_069798.1, forward strand.
CACTCCAGGCAGGGATGAGGGACCATTTGCTTCCCCTCCAGCATGGTTGTCCTGGCCCCGTGGCTCCTCCTGCTTGTCTTCTTTCCATGTTGTCACCCATAAATCTACTTTTAATTTAAATGTGGTTGAAATTTACTGTCCTTCTTCATAGATATGTTTCACAAATTCAATCCACATCTCTAGGAAGGTTGTAGATCATTATTTTGCTCTTGATCAACGAGATATTTGAAATCTTTATGTCTCTTACAGCCCATTGAACTTTTTGCACAAGCTAGCCAATTATTTTGAAGCTAACAAATAAGAAATGTGACTTTCGAAATGTTTTAGACTATACAGCACAGTGCCTTTCCCTGGCCACCCTGTGATTTGTACCCACTGTCCTCACAGTGACATCAGAGTTTTGAAGGTCATAGGGCTGTCTGAGGTATAGTTTGTCTGACTTCTGCTCCTGGCACACAGCCACCTGCCGTGAACCAGGAAAAATCTGGCTTGAGTTTAGGAAACTGTTAAATAAGAACCATTCTTGTCTTTCTGAAGAATAGTCAGCAATTTCTCAGAATTTAATATAATAGGAAGATTAATTTATACCATTATGACTATATACCTGGCTAACTGTGATATACTCTCCTGAGAAATATAATAGAATCGATATAAAATATTGGTAATATCTGATATTTGCCAGAGCCAAAGATATACTTTTTATTATGTGCCTACATCTTTGGCTCTTTGTGCAACAGGATTGAAAAAATTAAAGGAAGATCTTTCCCACTCCCTTCCGCAGTTGATCCACAGGGAAAGAACTGAAATCCTGGAGCAATCCCAGAGCTCTGAGACTGGTGACTGACGGAGCTCAAGAAAGTGACTGGGTCGAGTTCCTTGAGAGTGGGCTTTAGTGACCAAGTTAAAGGATGGTTTGAAATTAATTTCTACATATAAGTAATGATGATATCAACTGTTAAGTTCTGCACCTAAGATATTATACTGTAAAATACACTTAGAATATTATATAACATATACAAAACGTAATGGAACTACTTTATTACCTCCACTTTGCAACTGAAGAAATGATGCTTCGGACAGGATAGATGTCTGATCCAAGGTCACAGCAAGCACTTTGAAGAACTGGAACTTAAGCCAAGACCGGCTTGACTGCAAAATTTTCTGTTACACTGTGTGGCAACTCTGGGACAACAGAACAGTTAACACAGCTTTTAAATGTCCAACACATCTGGGTTCAAATTCAACCTCCATCGCTATTGGGATGAATGTTTTTAACAAACCTCCCTTTCTTCTCCGTTGAAGCTGGGGTAAACTCTGTAAGATGCCCCGTGGGACAGCACTTGGTGAACTGCCCGAGCAAGGCCAACTTGTTAGCTCTTGATTTCTTGCCATGAAAAAACATGGGATGTTCTTAGGGCAGGTACAAACATCACAGCTGGTGACGCTAAACCTTCACTGCCTGACCTGGAGGCCACTAGCCACATGGGATCACTGAAATTTAAATCAGCTTTAAAGCAAAAAGCAGTCTCTGTACAAAATAAATGCTGCACATGGTGGAGGGATCTGTCAATGCCCAGGAGAAGAGTCAGAGCAACTCTGGGAATGGTATGGCTGGAGGGGGGTCACTTCCTAGGGCTTCAAGGGACAGGAAGCAAAAGGCATGGGGGACAGGAACCCTGTGGGTCACTGTGTGGCCTTAGGACCTTTTGAGACCCTCATGGTTTTCTGGGCCTTTCCCCCAGGAATTTGCATTGAACTGGATGTTAGCCTGAGGGAGTTTGCAGTCCCTGACCGCAGGGCAGGATGAGGACACTGTCTGGAGGAGCAGGGCCTGTGAGGAGCCCTGTGAGGGCAGATGAGACAATGGCCCCTCAGGACCTCAAGGGTCTCTCTGAGTCCAAAGCCACATGTGAGGCGGCTCAGTGCACAGGGAACCTCTGACAAACAGGCAGGGGCCACGGTGCTGTCATGGTGGGACTGGGCGTGAGAGGGCGACTTTGACACAAATATTGCTTTGTCAATAAAGATAATTACAGGCAAAACAGAGCTTGGCCCCTCTGCTCCAGTGTGAGGAACTTGGCATTTCCAGCAGAGCCTGAACAGCATATGAACGTGATCTAATTTGTGGTCAAGTGTAACTACTCACGTTCATAACATGTAGGGGTCTTCCCGTCTTTCCCCCCTCCTCTGCTCACCCTGACGTCCAGGCCTGCGTCAGCGCTGCCCATGCGCGGACATGGTCGGTGTGGTTGGGCAGGGCGGAGGGAGGGCCGGGGGTGCCGGGCACCGGCCATGCTGCTGCCCCGAGGGACGCCCCTCCTTCCTCGGATGTCCCCCACAGTGGTGGTCTCACTGCTTTGCTGACCACTGTGTGGCCGCTGGCCAGCCCCCACTGGAACCGCTGCAGGACCTCAGCGCTGGCCGCTTGTAGCCGTTGCTCTCAACCTGATCACAGGTTGGTAAATGACTCTTTGCCTAAACCCTTTCCAATCACCGACTTGGAGTGTTGCTGAGACGCCACCTGACCTGTGAATCTCATGCTCTGAAGATGGCTGGCAACTGCTGACAGGCAGATGGGTCTTGTTGCCCCCTCTCTGGGCTGGGTGGGGGGGGTTGTGCACCACCCCTACCCCAGGCCTTGCCTCGGGTCTTGGTCCTCATCTGCATTTTCTCCCATGACTTTAATGTCACTTTTGCACTAATGGCTCCTGCACTTACAGCTCTAGTCTGAGGAGACTGTTCAGAACTTGTGCCACCCTCCCCCTCTGGCCATTCCTACTGGGGGCTGGGACTGAAGGTGCCCAGTCCCCACGCTGCCCCCCTCTGTCCTCTCCACGCTGCCCCCCCTCTGTCCTCTCCACGCTGCCCCCCTCTGTCCTCTCCACGCTGCCCCCCCTCTGTCCTCTCCACGCTGCCCCCCTCTGTCCTCTCCACGCTGCCCCCCCTCTGTCCTCTCCACGCTGCCCCCCTCTGTTCTCTCCATGCTGCCCCCCCTCTGTCCTCTCCACGCTGCCCCCACTCTGTCCTCTCCACGCTGCCCCTCCTCTGTCCTCCCCAGGCTGCCCCCCTCTGTCCTCTCCACGCTGCCCCTCCTCTGTCCTCTCCACGCTGTCCCCCTCTGTCCTCTCCACGCTGCCCCTCCTCTGTCCTCTCCACGCTGCCCCCCTCTGTCCTCTCCACGCTGCCCCTCCTCTGTCCTCTCCAGGCTGCCCCCCTCTGTCCTCTCCACGCTGCCCCCCTCTGTCCTCTCCACGCTGCCCCTCCTCTGTCCTCTCCACGCTGCCCCCCTCTGTCCTCTCCACGCTGCCCCTCATCTGTCCTCTCCACGCTGCCCCCCTCTGTCCTCTCCAGGCTGCCCCCCTCTGTCCTCTCCACACTGCCCCCCTCTGTCCTCTCCACGCTGCCCCTCCTCTGTCCTCTCCACGCTGCCCCCCCTCTGTCCTCTCCACGCTGCCCCTCGTCTGTCCTCTCCACGCTGACCCACTCTGTCCTCTCCATGCTGCGCCACTCTGTCCTCTACACCCTGACCCACTCTGTCCTCTCCACGCTACACCCACTCTGTCCTCTCCACACTGCCCTCCTCTGTCCTCTCCACGCTGCCCCTCCTCTGTCCTCTCCACGCTGCCCCCCTCTGTCCTCTCCACGCTGCCCCTCCTCTGTCCTCTCCACGCTGCCCCCCTCTGTCCTCTCCACGCTGCCCCTCATCTGTCCTCTCCACGCTGCCCCCCTCTGTCCTCTCCACGCTGCCCCCCTCTGTCCTCTCCACGCTGCCCCTCCTCTGTCCTCTCCACGCTGCCCCCACTCTGTCCTCTCCACACAGCCCTCCTCTGTCCTCTCTACGCTGCCCCTCGTCTGTCCTCTCCACGCTGACCCACTCTGTCCTCTCCATGCTGCGCCACTCTGTCCTCTACACGCTGACCCACTCTGTCCTCTCCACGCTACACCCACTCTGTCCTCTCCACACTGCCCCCCTCTGTCCTCTCCACACTGCCCCCCTCTGTCCTCTCCACGCTGCCCCTCCTCTGTCCTCTCCACGCTGCCCCCACTCTGTCCTCTCCACACAGCCCTCCTCTGTCCTCTCTACGCTGCCCCTCGTCTGTCCTCTCCACGCTGACCCACTCTGTCCTCTCCATGCTGCGCCACTCTGTCCTCTACACGCTGACCCACTCTGTCCTCTCCACGCTACACCCACTCTGTCCTCTCCACACTGCCCTCCTCTGTCCTCTCCACGCTGCCCCTCGTCTGTCCTCTCCACGCTGCCCCACTCTGTCCTCTCCACGCTGCGCCACTCTGTCCTCTACACGCTGACCCACTCTGTCCTCTTCACGCTGCACCCACTCTGTCCTCTCCACACTGCCCTCCTCTGTCCTCTCCACGCTGCCCCTCCTCTGTCCTCTCCACGCTGCCCCTCGTCTGTCCTCTCCACGCTGCCCCACTCTGTCCTCTCCACGCTGCCCAACTCTGTCCTCTCCACGCTGACCCACTCTGTCCTCTCCACGCTGCGCCACTCTGTCCTCTACACGCTGACCCACTCTGTCCTCTCCACGCTGCACCCACTCTGTCCTCTCCACACTGCCCTCCTCTGTCCTCTCCACGCTGCCCCTCGTCTGTCCTCTCCACGCTGCCCCACTCTGTCCTCTCCACACTGCCCAACTCTGTCCTCTCCACGCTGCCCCACTCTGTCCTCTACACGCTGACCCACTCTGTCCTCTCCAGGCTGCCCCCCTCTGTCCTCTCCACACTGCCCTCCTCTGTCCTCTCCACGCTGCCCCTCGTCTGTCCTCTCCACGCTGCCCCACTCTGTCCTCTCCACGCTGCCCAACTCTGTCCTCTCCACGCTGACCCACTCTGTCCTCTCCACGCTGCGCCACTCTGTCCTCTACACCCTGACCCACTCTGTCCTCTACACGCTGACCCACTCTGTCCTCTACACGCTGACCCACTCTGTCCTCTCCACGCTGCCCCCCTCTGTCCTCTCCACGCTGCCCCTCCTCTGTCCTCTCCACGCTGCCCCTCCTCTGTCCTCTCCACGCTGCCCCTCCTCTGTCCTCTCCACGCTGCCCCCCTCTGTCCTCTCCACGCTGCCCCTCCTCTGTCCTCTCCACGCTGCCCCACTCTGTCCTCTCCACACTGCCCCTCCTCTGTCCTCTCCACACTGCCCCTCCTCTGTCCTCTCCACGCTGCCCCACTCTGTCCTCTCCACGCTGCCCCCACTCTGTCCTCTCCACACTGCCCCACTCTGTCCTCTCCACACTGCCCCTCCTCTGTCCTCTCCACACTGCCCCTCCTCTGTCCTCTCCAGGCTGCCCCTCCTCTGTCCTCTCCACGCTGCCCCTCCTCTGTCCTCTCCACACTGCCCCACTCTGTCCTCTCCACACTGCCCCTCCTCTGTCCTCTCCACACTGCCCCACTCTGTCCTCTCCACGCTGCCCCCACTCTGTCCTCTCCACGCTGCCCCACTCTGTCCTCTCCACGCTGCCCCCACTCTGTCCTCTGCACGCTGCCCCCCGTCCTCTCCACGCTGCCCCCACTCTGTCCTCTCCACGCTGCCCCCCTGTCCTCTCCACGCTGCCCCCACTCTGTCCTCTCCACGCTGCCCCTCCTCTGTCCTCTCCATCTGCTCCACTTCAGAGTTCAGTAGGTCACACCACCTTTCACCCACATGCTCCAATGGTGTTATTCCTTAGGGCTGGTTTTATTCTATAATTCTCTTTATTTAGTGTTGGAAACTTAGAAATATTCTTCTAAAATTCTTATTTGCTGTGGTAATAACAGACACACACTATTGCAATGCGGTGTTCATAGGATGTTAGGTTATTGACTTCCTCTAATTGCAGATCATCTATAAACTTGTTCTTACTACACTAATAACAACCAACAAATCTAGAACCTTCCAAATTTTAGTGTCTTTGATCGGTTCAAAACTTCTTTGATGTAGACCCTCAGAAGAAAATGCCCTTCATTCTTGTCTCACCAAAAGTTCCGTGAAACCTGTGGCTTGGAGGGGAGATATTCCTTTGCAACCACATCCTGTCCCCGGGCTTCCTCTCTCTGCGCCAGACACTTGTTTGTGTTTACCCTCTGATTCTGAGTCACTGCTGAACTTCAATGCCTTCCCTGTGCCTGTGGTTGAAAAAGAATTATTTTAGATGCAATCTGATTAACACCATAATTAAGTATCATCAAGGAAAAAAATGCCTTAGTTTATTTTGGTTCTGTCATTATGTTATATACGTATTTATAATATTTTATAAATAGGGGGAAGGGCCATGGGATTTCGGGGGCTGCAGGAATTTGTTTTCAGACATTTTGGTGTTTGGGTTAGAGAGCGTAGATTCCTTTCAGATCTTTCTAGTCTTCAGATTCAGGAAAAGACAAAGACACAGAAGGCTGCAGAGTTTGTTTTAGGAGAGGAGACTGACTGCCGGCAGCGACCCTGAGGAAATGGCCGGGTCAGCCCCAGATGACAGTGGGCAGCTGCTCCCCAGGTGTGTGGATCAGTCAGGAATTGCTCGCTCTTCTTGAACAACAACTCGTTTCCTGCTGGATAATACCAGAATGCCACAGTTGGGGATGTGTTCTCTTATCAGGGGATTTCTTGTTCTCTTCTTTTTTTACCCTTACTGCACTAAGCCTTCACAGTCACCATAACTAACTATACTGGTTTATTAGGTCCTTTTTGAGGGATAAATCAGTGGAGGAGGCAAATATTGAGAAGGAAAGGTTCCCATCCAAGTGAAAAGGGGCCAGGATGTGACAAAAGTGGACTGGGAGCAGGAGAAAGGATCTCTGTCAGGTGTCATACAGAAGCACAGACAGAAATGCTGGGAGGGACACGAATTCTTTAAAAATCACTAGGCCTGAGCAGACATGTTTCTGCATCCTCAGCATTTGGGAAGGTGCCCTGCCCATCTCTCGCACCCAACCAAAAGTTCGCCACTGTCTTGATAATCAAAACCCTTGGTTTTAAGACATTTCCAATCTCATTGAATCTCCTGACTTTCCTAATTTCCTTGAGATTGCCAAAAATGATCTGCCCTCTCTGATTTTATTACCTTTTTGCATATAAATGATTAAATTGTAAAGTGAGGGTATGTATATGTGTGAGTGATATATGAGTGTTGACATATATATTTTCTCTGTTAACAGGGTTTAAATTTTGCTCAGTCTGTCTGAAGAAACTGCACAAGGCGATTGCATCTACTGGAGATGGGGCAGGGACAGCCTTCCAGGAAAGCCGAGCACAGGTGTGGAGAAGGACGCTGCATGTTGCGCTCAGGCTGCGCTCAGCCCCTATCGTCAATGTGTAAAGTGGGGGGTGGGCATCATGCACTTTCCCGTGCAGAGTCTTAGGTTTTCCCCAAGTAAGTCCAAGGCCTCCAGGTGAAACCAATTTTGAATCCCTAAAAATTTCTCTATTAACCTCAACTTTGTACCAGCATCCTAACATTTATTTAATTTCATTATTTAACAAGTACAGGGTGTCCATAAAGTTCATGTGCAATTTTATGACAGTTGTCTATTTTTTTTTTTTTTTGCAGTTTTTGGCCAGGGCTGGATTTGAACCCACCACCCCCGGTATATGGGGCCGGTGCCTTACTCCTTGAGCCACAGGTGCCGCTCATAGTTGTCTATTCTAAATGACACATAAACCAACTGTATGGACACCTGTATTGCACTCTGCTTAATTGCCTGTAGGCTTCCACCTGCTGATCTTTTAGTCTGCAGCTCATTTGTGAGCACAACACAGAAAGGTGAGTTGTCATCTCAACCTGCTGCCTGGGTGTCCATGACCCCGTCTGAGCTGCTTCAATAGCCCAGAATCTTACACTGGGATGACAAGAGATGAACATCTTATAGTATACGTCACCACCTTCAGACTCTGTCTTCAAAAAGGGAAGCTTCTAGGTTATTTCTGACAATCTTCTTGAATTAAAAGTATTTTTGAGCACACATACGTTTTCTCAGAAGGCACTTAAGCAGTTGGCCAAGAAATAGGAGCAGAACGATTTACATTCCAGATTCACTGCAGGATTTACCTGCACACACATTCCGAGGGCATGTAGAGTCTCTTCCAGAGGAAGGGCCCATGTACATGACGTGATGAAACCACATCATTAGCATGACTTTAATATTGGTCTTGGCCAAAAACATGAGACATATGTGGAATCCAATCTTAGGCTTTATTACTTACTTACAGCTCTGACTATGAAAATTCTAGCAGAAAAATCCAGAGATTATAAATAGTATATAAAGGATATATGAAATAATCTAAATTTTTCCAATTATGTTTTTAAAAATTGCAGTAAATATTTATAGTGAATTACTATACCTCTAAAAAAGTATTTGTTTCTTTGGAAAAAAAAAAGAATAAAATATTAGGAATAAATGTAACCAAAGAAATATAAGACTTGTACATTGAAAACTACAGAATATTGTTAAAAAGAAACAAAAGAGGAATTAAATCAGTGGAAAGACATCTTGTGTTCACGGATTGAAAATTTTAATATCATTAGAATGATATTACTCCCTAAATTGGCTTCATTGGTCACAAATTCAGTGTAATCCCTGTCACAATTGTAGCTGAATTCTTTTGGGGGGGGTAATAATTGAGAAGCTGATCTTACAATTCGTATCAAAACTTAAGGGATGCACTATAGCTAAAACATTCTTGAAAAATAAGAGCAAAATTTGAGCACTCACCATTCCCAATTTCGAAATTATAACAAACCTACAACAATCAAGATAGTATGGTACCACCATAAAGATAGACATACAGATTAATGAATACAACTGAGAGTCCAGAAATAGATCTTCATATTTGTGGTCAATGGATTTTTGACAAGAATGTCAAGGTCATTCATTAGGAGAAGAAGATTCTTTTCAACAAACGTCTCTGGGATCACTGGATAGCCTCTGTGTACAGAAATGAAGTTGGATCCTCACCACATCCTGAAGGGTAAACAAAGACCAAATGGAAGAGCTGAAACTATATTAAGCCCAAATGAAAGACCAAAATGAAAAGGCTAAAACTATATAACTCTTATGTAGAAACACAGGTATAAATCTTTGTAACTTTGGATCAAAAAATCAGTTCTTAGATATTGCAATAAAAGCATCTGCAACCAAAGGGAAAAATAAATATACCTCACCAAAATTAAAAAAATAATTGTGTATTGAATGATACTACACTAGGAACATGAAGAGCTCACCAGCATGCAAGAAAACATTTGCAAATCTGTGTCTGGTAAGTGTCTAGTGTTCAGAATTTCTAAATAACTCTTACAATTCAACAACCAAAGACAAATACCCAATTAAAACACATAAAGGCACAGGCAGCAATGGAAAAAAATAGATAAATTGTACTAATTGGACTACATCAAAATAATAATAAAAAACTTCCATACATCAACAGTCAAAAGAGTCATATGATAACTTTGTGCCATAAATATCCACGAATATTTAACTTGGAGTAGATCCAACCAAATTACAGTAAAGCATGGCTGATCCAACCAGATATTTTTATTTAGTGTTTAAGAGTTTCTTTCCAAGAATCCTCAGAAACAGTATTTGTTATCAAAATTTATAATGTTTTGCTAATTTTGTGTGCCAAAAAATACACATTTACATTTATTGGCCATTTACATTTTATATAGTGTTCTTTTTTTCTTATTCATTTTAAGAGTTCTTTTTATAATAATTAATTTTTTGTTAAATATTCAGTTCCCACTAGTTTGTTTTTTGAATTTTTTTGTTATCTTTACTGTAAAAATCCTTTAAATTTTAACATAATTAAACCTCATCCCCTTTGAGGTTTTCAGATTTTGTTAAGTTACTAAGAAACTTCTTGTTGTATTTTTCCCTTGACCAATATGAAGTGACCATCTTTTGTGTTTTTTGACTTTAGTTGCTTTAAATCCACATATATCTGAAAATAAGATTGCAACCCCTCTTTTCTTCTGGATTTCATTTGCCGGAACAATTGTCTTCCAAATCTTAACTCTGAGTTTTAATTTTTCTTTTGAGCCTAGGTGTGTTTCCTGCAAACAGCAAATGGATGGCTTGTGCTTTTAATCTAATCAGTCAATCTGTGTCTCTTCAGTGGAGAATTTAATCCATTAACATTTATTGAGATAATTGATAAGTGTGATAGCATTCTATTCATCTTATTTTGTGGAAGTCCATTGCTTAGTATTGTCTTTTGCATCATTGTGGAAGCTAGGTTCTGTCCTTTAATTTCTGGATGCTTACTTTGCTGGTGGTCCATTGTGATGGTCAGTGTGTTGAACAGATTGAAATATTTTCATATCAGTAAAAGATTTGATTTCTCTGTCAATTTTAAAGCTTAGCTTAGTGGGATATAGACTTCTGGGCTGGAAATTGTTCTGTTTAAGTAGATTAAAGATAGATGACTATTGTTTTATGGCTTGAAAAGTTTCATTAGAGAAGTCTGCAGTCACCCTGGTGGATTTGCCCCTGTAGGTCAATTGGTGCTTACTCCTGGCAGTTTGTAAAATGTTTTCTTTTGTCTTGACTTTGGACAGGTTCATCACAATGTGTCTTGGAAAAGCTGTATTTGAGTTGAGGTGACCTGGGACTGATACCCCTCTGAAAGGAGTGTGTCAGAATCTTTGGTGATATTTGGGAATTTTTCATTTATAATATTCTCTAGTATGGCTTCCATTCCTCTGGGGCATTCTTCTTCCCCTTGTGGCATACCTATAACTTGTATGTTTGAACACTTCATAAAGTCCCATAATTCTGTCAGTGAACGTTCTGCTTTTTCTCTCTTCTTTTCTGCCTCTTTAACTATCTGAGATATCTTTTTTTTTTTTTTGTAGAGACAGAGTCTTACTTTATGGCCCTCGGTAGAGTGCCGTGGCCTCACACAGCTCACAGCAACCTCCAACTCCTGGGCTTAAGTGATTCTCTTGCCTCAGCCTCCCGAGCAGCTGGGACTACAGGCGCCCGCTACAACGCCCGGCTATTTTTTGGTTGCAGTTCGGCCGGGGCCGGGTTTGAACCCGCCACCCTCAGTATATGGGGCTGGCGCCTTACCGACTGAGCCACAGGCGCCACCCTATCTGAGATATCTTAAGAGCTTTTCCCTCTACCTCTGAGATTCTTTCTTCTGCATGGTCTAACCTATTGCTGATACTTTCTATTGCATCTTTAAGTTCCCTAATTGACTGTTTCAGTTCCTTCAGCTCTGCTGTATCCTTTCTATATTCTTTATATTGTTCATCTCTTATTTGATTCTGTTTTTGGATTTCCTTTTTGTTATTTTCCACTTTATCAGTAATTTCCTTCACTGTTTCCTTCATTTCCTTCATTGTTTTCATCATCTGTATTTTAAATTCCTTTTCTGATATTTCTAACATTTCCTTATAGATGGAATCCTCTGCAGTAGCTACCTCATGGTCCCTTGGGAGGGGTGGGGGGAGGAGTTTGCTCTGGAATGGTTTTTCATGTTGCCAGATTTTTTCCCCTGATTCTTCCTCATAAGTGTTTTATTTTACCTGTTTCCTTGACCTAATTTTCCTTTTACTTCCTCTTGCTGTTTAAGTTACTGTGCCTCTGGCATAAGGTTTTGATGACTCCTTTTGGTACAGGACCAGAAGGATGAGAAGATTGAAGAGCAAGAAGGGAAAAAAGATTAAAAAAAAAAGAAGAAGAAAGTGAAAGGAGAAGAGGTGAGTAAAAGGGAATATTGAAAAACAGAAGAGAGGCACAGAAAGAGGGATACAGGGGTCATAAAGGTGTACAGTGGGTACTTTGACCCAACCTTAAAACCCCCCAATCTCTGGGAGTGCCAGGTTGGGTGGTTCTCTTGAGGTAAGCAGCTCTTTGCCAGCCTGTTCAGAGACAGTACCTCACCTCCATCAAGTAGAGAGGAAAGAAAAAAATACTGTAAATCAACCCCAAACCAACAAGAAACCTTATGGGATAAAATTTGGGGAAAAAAGAACAAAAAATAGGGGCAGAAACAACTAGCAAAAATGAAGTTCCAATTGTTAAAGACAGCAATCATGGAAAATTATATTTAAACTAGAAAAATGAAGATAGAAAAGAAAGAAAAAAGAAAAATCTAGAGGGAAAATGTTGAAATAAAAAAATAAAAAACATAAAAAACCAGAACAAAAACAAAGCAGTATATATATATACATATATCTTGCTGAATATTGTCTGGGTAACAGATGATTTTCTGGGGCATGAGATGTTAATCACAATGCTGGTATGGCTATATGAGATGGAGACTGGAGGCCTCTGTTGATTTCTCAAACCCTGCAGGGTGGAGAGCCTAAATCTCTCCTTAGCCCACTTAAAAGGCACTTTAAACTGTCAACCTTGCCTAAGCAGAAGCTTTCCTAGGAAAGCACTTGTCACTGGGATCACTCCTGAAGTGGCTGTTCACTTACCCAGTGCGCCAAAACCAGTCTCACTCAATGCCCCTGAGGGTCAAGGCTGTAAGATAGTCCTGTTACTGCCAAACACTGAAATTTCTCCTCTTCCCCAGTGTCTCAGTCCTCACCTTTTGTCTGTTCAGTCACTAGATCACACGGACAAGTTCTCCCACCCCATCATGGCTATGCAACCCTGAGGGTGAAGCCTGTGGGGGCAGTTCTCCCACAGTGGCTGTGCTGACGACCCACAGCCAAACTATATTAGCACCATTCCAGCTCAAAGGCTCAGTCTGGGGCCCTAGGCAATGCTTAAAGTCATCCCCCCTCACTCTCACCCAAGTTCTCCCAAGGTAGTTCAACCGAACCGACTGCCCAAGTCAAAAAAAACCCAGAACAGCCCACAGGTAAGGCCTTTCCTGTTTGCAGTCTCACTGCTGCTATAGTTACAGCGGTAGGACAGCCTCCGATTGCACGCAACCACTTGCCAGTTCTCCACTGCTTTTGTCCTCCTTGTGGAGTCCAGAAGTCTCTGGCTGTCTCTCGGTGTCCCCAAAGGGATGTTTCTGGGCAGATCTCACCAGCCAGAGATACCTGGAGTCTTCTCTCCCCAATCTTGCCTGGTTGCAAAGAAGCTGTGACTTGGCCACTATCTTGCTCCCACCTCCCCATGTTTATTCTTTTCTAACAGTAGAAAGTGGGGACATTCTGGTGCTCTGGTCTGGGGAACTGGGTCTTGGCTTTCTGATCCAGTACTATTGCTTTGTTCTTTATGTTATGTTATATGAGATTTCTCCAAGTATGTCACTCAGACGAACAGTTTGAACTTTTGCCATTTACTATTAAGTCATTCAGTTGTCACATTGCCTGTCTCTTCCCTCTGTCTCTGTCTCTCTGCCTTTGTCTGTCTCTGTCATCATCTGTATTTTAAATTCCCCTTCTGTCCTTAATTTCCAAGAACTGTGCTTTTGTTCTGTTTCGTAGCAGTATGTTCTTTTTAAAACAGCACAGATAGATTTAGGGTTTAAATCTCTCCAACACACTAATTTGTACTTTTTACAAGTTTCTGTTTTTCCCTCTTCATCTCTTGAGTATACGTCTGGGATATACCATTTCCTGTGTTGATGGAGGTCTTTCCCTGTATGCTCTGAGTTTCATTCAAATATCTCTTGCACTTTTAGATGTGTACATTTATTAACAGAAGTCAAGATTTTTAGTACCGGTAACAGGCTGAGTTTCTTCAGCAGCTATGTGTGTTCCTTTCCTCAGAGGGCCTGTCTTCAAGTAGAAAAGCAAAATTCTGCTTTGGGGGGGTCTGTGGGATGAAGGGTAGTAGGAAGGCTGCTCTTCCAGGTGGGAGCTGGGTCACGTGAGCTGTGCTCTGATGATGATGACCACCTGCTGTGGTGTCATCCTGGGCTCAGCCTCTGCTGTGCTCCCATCTCCTGCCTAATAAATTGTTCCCCATGGACCTCAGCAGAGACACAACTGGTTTAATGGTTTTATTTTTTTTTTTTAAGATTTAAAAACAGGAACAAATAAATATTAGACCCAGTTTCTCTTTATACATTAGGGGGGAATACAACATATCTATGTATTCTGAGGGCTGTTCTTGATTAAATATCAAATAATTAGCCAGATCTTGGTACCCATAATTATGTTTTTAAAAATTAAATATATTTTTGTAGCCATTTGTTATTTGGTAGCTGTTGTAGCCTTTCATATTTCTCTGAAAATACAAATTATATTTATCTTTTAAAATTGTCTCTTCTCTTCCTGGTGTATTCTGTTCTCCAGAAGAACCTTTGCCAGTGGTGCTGCTCTTTAGGTCCTCGGCCCTCTGCCCTCCAGGCTAGCAGGAGGTCGTCTGCTCCCTCGTTGGTTCATTCAGCCTCCACTTGCATTCAATCCAAGAATTGTCATTTGTCATTATCCCCCAAAGTAGTCCCAGTGGTCATGAATTATAGTTCAGAAGCTGTTGCCTCCCAGGCCTCAGCCCCAAAGGATGACATGTCAAACAGAGCAAAAGACAACACGTGCTTTGCTGTGTTGGGACCCGTCCAAAGACAGAGAGGGCAGTCAGCAGAGGTGAGGGCAGAGGATGTGGGTGGGAGTGGCTGGTCATCTCCCCCTGCCTCTGCTTCCTGCACCTGTCAGCCGCCTGAGGGGCCTGACAGAGCGACAGTGTGTATGTGTCTATCTATTCACCAAAGTGTGTTCTTAGAACAAGCTGATCTTAGTCATTTGCACCTCTCCAAGCTACTTTAATATTTTTTGTTGGATTCTTTTTTTAATGGTTGAATCAAGTTAAAAAAAACCCAAAGCTGGGAAAAATTTCCTGCCCCAAAATAGTTTAAGACTAAATTGGAAATGTAATTTTTGTTCTTGCCCATTTCTGCTTATGTTACCAATTTTGTGATTATAGAGGCATGTTTATACCTGGTGCCTCTGATAGATAGCTTACCCTGATTTCAAAAAAGTTCATCTCCTTATTCCCTTGAGGTGATATTGTATGAGTCATTTCTTTTCAAATGATACCAGATTCTTAGTTAAATTTAAAAATGTTTGTCTCAGGCTAATAAAAAAAGTCTGGGGTTTGAGCATGACTAGTTTCTTTTAATTTTATGATGATAAATGTTAAAGTTGATATAAAATAGTACCTCCATCAACTTCACCTCAATATTTTCACGTGTATCTATAAAAGCATTAGTTGAGAAGCTCAGCTTAAACTCCCTTGTTTCTAACTCTTAGAATTTGCCCTTTGTATTACTTGAAGATCAAGTTTAAAAGGTCAAGAATAAGAAAACCATTTCCAGTGGTGTCAAATAATAGTGTGCTCTGAAATACTTTAAAGTTTTTTTTAATATTTAAACTTTTCACCATTTAAACTTTCAAACCATTGACATTTCAAAAGCAAAATAACAGAAAAATGAAGCTCTTTTGATGATCTCATCACTCGTAAAGAACAATAGCCACAAAGCACGATCATAAATAAAGATTAAAAGGTGTGTGTTTCATGTCACTAATTAGGCTTTCAGGGTCAGCTGGCAACACTACATTACATCCCTCTGTTAGACTTGCATCACCATTTTATTGCCTCCAAGTTAACAACCTTAGGTGATAATTGAAGTCACTCAGTGGCCCAGACGTGCAGTCTGCATGTTGCCTTGAAGGCTGCACCAGGAAGTTTTGTTGCTTGGTGTTAAGTATTCTGAGAGAACTTGATTGATTCTTTTCTGTTACAAGATGAGTGTTTGATTATTCTTCATTTAAAAATTTTGTGTTTGTTTTTGTTAACTTCAAAAGCTTTCTGGAACTTGTTGGTGGACTGATTTTAAGGCTATTAACTTAGGACCTGTATCTGGATGCCCTGAACACTTCCAGCAGGCTGTCCACAGAAGACGGTGGGGTGGGGGGGATGTGGATAGGGGCATCCCCTCCATTTCAATGGGATCAGCTGCCTTTACTATTTTAATGGATGTAAGGCAATTGAGTAAGATTATTTGAACATACAGTTTAAGTGCCTTGCAGGTGAAAGCTTTAGGAGCCAGAACTGTAGGGACCAGATGACCCCCTCAGCATCTTGTCCTAGTGAACCTAAGTTGGACACCTATTAAGGACATTGCTGCACACCAGGCCCTCAGCCCCACCTGCCCCTCAAGTCAGCTAACACTACGGCTTTGCATGAATCCTGGACCACTTCCTTACCTACCTAATAAAAGCTAAACTGTGAGAAACGCTTCTAGGTCATTGTCTGTCATTTTCCTCTTTCAGTCAAAACCATTTGGGGAGCATATTTCTCATAATCATAAAAGACGCCAATTCATGGGTTTGGGTATTTTTTATCTTTATTGCTGCTTTCCTTGCAAGCTCTCTCTGCACTGCTTCCTCTTCTGTGATTTCCTCTCCAATTTTATTTCACTAGAGTTAGGAGATATCCCAGGGTGGTTTTGATTTGCATTTCTCTGATGGTTAGACATGATGAGCATTTTTTCCATGTGTTTGGTGGCCACTTGTCTGTCTTCTTCCTAGGTCTGTTCATGACTCTTGCCCAGTGATCAATGGGATTGTTGGCTCTTTTTTGTTGATTAATTTGAGCTGTCTGTAGATTCTAGTTGTCAGTCCTTCATCAGACTCGTAACATATAAATATCTTTTCCCATTCTGAAGGTTGTCTGTTTCTTTGATTGTGTGTCCTTAGTGTGCAGAAGCTTTTTAGCTTAATTAAGTCCCATTTGTTTGTTTCTGTTGATGTTGCCATAACTGATGCTATTGTCATCATAAAATCTTTCCCTGGTATATTATCTACAGTTTTTCCCATGCTTTCCTCTAGAATTTTTTATCTTTCATCCATCATGAGTCAATTTTGTAAGTGGTGAGAGGTGTAGGTCCAGTTTCAGCCTTTTACATGTGGTTAACCATTCTCCCAGCACCTATTACTGAATAGGGATTCTTTCCCCAGTATATGGTTTTGTTTGGTTTATGATGGATCAGATGGTGATAGGAAGCTGGTTTCATCTCTGGGTTTTCTATTATGTTCCCTATGTCTATGTCTCTATTTTTACGCCAATACCATGCTGTTTTGATCATTGTGGACTTATAGTATAACCTGAAGAGTGATGCCTCTGGATTTGTTTTTATTGCTAATGATTACTTTGGCTGTAGGGTTTTTTTCTGGTTCCAAACAAAATGAAGAACGATTTTTTCAAGTTCTTCAAAGTATGCTGTTGGTATTTTAATGGGAATTTCTTTAAATCTGTAGATTGCTTTGGGAAGTATGGACATTTTAAGAATGTTGGTTCTTCCCAGCCAAGAGCACTTCCATTTGTAAGTGTCTTCTTTTCTCAGAGTTTTGGAGTTCTCTCTGTAGAGATCCTTCACTTCCTTTGTAAGATATATTCCCAGGTATTTCATTTTCTTTGAGGCCATTATGAAGGGTAGTGCATCCTTGATTTGCTTCTTCACTTCATAGTTATTGGCATATATAAAGGCTACTAATTTGTGCACAATGATTCATACCCTCATGACGTTACTGTATTGCTGTCACTTGCAGAGGTCTTGTGGTTGAGTCTCTGGGATTTTCTAAGTTTAAGATCAAATCATCCATGAAGAGGGATACTTTTCCCTCCTCTGTCCCAGTTTGGACATCCCTGATATCTTTCTCTTGCCTGATTTCATTGGCCAGAACTTCCAGCACCAAGTTGAATAGTAGTGGTAATAGTGGACATCCTCATCTGGTTCCAGTTCTAAGTGGGAGTCCTTTCAGTTTTACCCAATTCAGGATGATATTATCTGTGGGTTTGTCGTAGATAGCTTTAATCGGTTTAAGAAAAGCCTCTTCTATGCCTTGTAGCCCACATCACAAAATCTCAAAGCTGCAAATGTTGGTGTGGCTGTGGAGAGAAGGAAACACTTGGAATTGCAAACTAATGCAGCCTTTATGGAAAGAAGCACAGAGAATACTCAAATGTAGACATTGCATTCCATCCCGCAATTCCATTATTAGAAGTCTATTCAGAAGAAAACAAATCATTTTTAGCACAAGGGCATTTCCATTAGAATGTTTATTGCAGCTCAATTCACAATTGCCAAGACATGGAAGCAGCCCAAGTGTCCATCAACCCATGAATAGATCAATAACTGTGGTATATGTATATCATGGAATACTATTCACCTATGAAAAATTTGGGACTTCACATTTTTTTGTATTTACCTGGATGGAGTTGAAACACATTCTTCTTTGTAAAGTATCACAAGCATGGAAATTGTATCCAATGTACTCAATACTAATATGAATTTAATAGAAAAAAACTACATGACCGCACAAGAGAGAACACAAGTATATTCAAGTAGGGGGAGTGGGAAAAGGACAAGGATAAATGAGAGAAGGGAGGGGGATTGGTAAGCTCTTGTGAGGGCATACAGCACACCCCCCAGTTTTAAGGACTCAACTGCCTCAACTATAACTTGAACTTTACCTTAGAAACACAAACAGTGTAACTTAATCATTTGTACCTTCACATTAATCTGAATTTTAAAAAAATTATTTCAAATTGTGCTATAATGTATTTATATTCATATATGCTAACTACATCCCCTTTTGTTTAGTTTTATAAAAGAAAGAATAAAAATTAAAAAAAAAAACTATTTAGAATGTAGGATCAGTTTAAATCAGCATATCACTGCTGCCAGAGATAGTAACTTAAGTAAGTCTATTTCTGATGACTGAATGAAAAGCTTTATGGCCCATCTGCACCTGACCCTGTAGACGGTGGTCCTGATGCTGACCTCTGGTGGCCACATTCTGCCAGCCCCTGCCTGGCCATTCTCTCGTTTTCATCCCTACCTTTCCCAAGACCATGTTTTAAGCACCACTTTCCAAAAGGGCTACTTTGGCTTTCAAGCTCCAGTCATAAGTGTAACAAATATATGGCTCACATGCTAATAGATAAATTGTGCCTTACCCAAAGGGTCCATAAAGCCAGCACTGCCAGGCAGCTGTGCAAAATCCATATGCATCTGGCCAGGTCTGGGAAGGACTGATGGGCTTCTCACATCACTTAGTGGAGAAAACTGCTTACTTCACGTGCTCTTTGATAACAGTAAATCTTGAAATGAGAATTCTAATGTCATTCATATGGTTGAACTCACTTCAACAGCCCCCTGCATGTCTGCTCAGGGTTCCTACCTCTATTGCTACACATCTCCATTAGGTGTCTGTAGTATCAGCCCATAGGAAGGTCAGCTAGCTGAAAAGGTTACTGGGTCAGAATGAATTCAGAAAAATCTTGGGTGGCACCTGTGGCTCTAAGGAGTAGGGTGCCGGCCCCATATGCCAGAGGTGGTGGGTTCAAACCCAGCCCTAGCCAAAAACTGCAAAAAAAAAAAAAAAAAAAGAAAAAAAAAGAAAAATCTCATCACAGCACAACTTCAGCCAAAGAAATAGTCCTTTCCTTTGCCTATTAATTTAATTTTTATGACAGCAAAAATGGCCATTGCTCTTGAACTATGAGAGCTGCAGTGCGAGCACAGCTCAAGGACAGCATGGTCGTGAATACAGCAAGGTAGAGTGTCACCCTGGCAAACCAAGCAGGGGAGGCTATAAAGGGAGGGCTCTCACCAGGATCTGTCAGATAACAGGAACTATCACAAACCACAGCTTACTACATACAGCTTATATGAGAAGACTTATCTGTGTTAGAAACTGTCTCACAGGGTGGTGCCTGTGGGTCAAGGAGTAGGGCGCCGGACCTATATGCCAAAGGTGGTGGGTTCAAACCCAGCCCTGGCCAAAAAAAAAAAAAAGAAACTGTCTCACAGACCTAATGCAAAACTACAAGAGCATAACCAGAACTCCAGGGTTACAAGTCCTACCAGTCAGACCTTGCCAGCCCTTGCTAGCTGCTGCCAGCACCAATAAGCTCTTTTTCTAAACAATTGGAGTGACCTTCTCTTCCTCCAGTAAACCTAAGCATTTCCTTAGGGTATATCCTGGATTGCAATCCTACTTCCTGAAATCCTACTTCTCTCTCTTTTTTTTTTTTTTTTTTGTAGAGACAGAGTCTCACTTTTTATGGCCCTCGGTAGAGTGCCGTGGCCTCACACAGCTCACAGCAACCTCCAACTCCTGGGCTTAAGCGATTCTCTTGCCTCAGCCTCCCGAGTAGCTGGGACTACAGGCGCCTGCCACAACGCCCGGCTAGAAATCCTACTTCTCAAATAAAACCTTTTAACCTAGAGATCATCTCTATTTTTTTTTTTTAATGTTCACAAACTAATTTTGACTCCATTTAGCATCATTAGAAAGTTTTACCTCATCAACTGCTTGCTCATGTTCAAAGTTTCTTTCTATTTATTGAAAGTGAGTGGTGCTGCCTTTAGAAAAACATCTAAAATCCTATTTGAGGTGTTTTTATTTAAACTTCAAAGATGTCTCTATTTCTGAAGTTTACAGGTTAAGTCACATGACTCTCCCCCTTCCAGAGAGACCTGTGCCTGTGTTGACGATGACCACACAGGAAAAGATTAACAAGGAGTCCTGAGGAAGGGGTGGGAAGCGGCCGGCTGATCCCAGGGAGTGGTGGTGATGGAGGATCTCCCAGGTGAGTGTGGGCTGCTACCTTTGAGCAGAGAGAGCACAGACGCTTTCTGAAGTAAAAGGTGGGCCTATGTGTTCTACGACAGAGTCATCAGGATTGTGAAAATAAAAGGCAAATGTGATTTCCAAGAAATGAAGTTTAAAGCGCTTTTGCAGATTTGGAAATCCAGCAGATTCCACTGTGGGGGTGCACACACACCAGCCATTGAAAGTAGGTGTCTAGGGTCATGTGTCCGGAATCTCTCAGGACAGTGCTCGCTCTAAATACCCTGATCCGTCATTCTCATTCACATCGTGTGTCTTCTTGGCTCAAGACGCGTGGCCGCTACAGCATGAAGTGCGAGTTGAGAATACTCTATATTAAAAGACTAATAGACTATAGGAAAAGTCTATTATCTAATTACATTTGTAACCAAACTTTTAGAAAATTTTTGTAAACAGCCCTGCATGAACATACCGTTCGGCTCAAGTTTTGTCTACACTTTTTACCTGAATTTATACTTTTACATTTTCAATTAAAACGTACACACCACAGTCATATTTTAATTTCAACTCTTAACTAGTTTTTTAGAGCCTTGCTACTAAAATTGGGGTCCAAACATCAGGGACGTTAACATCAGGTGGGAGCTTGTAGACATTTGAATGTTAGATTCCATCCAATCCCACTGAATCAGAACCTGCATTTAGGAAAGCTCCAGGGGGGGTCCAATGCACATCATATTGTCAGAAGCGCTCCGTTACTAGGGAAACCCAGAGCTTAATTGGCTTCTACATTTGCTACAAATTGCTTGAGTTTTATTTTACTTTTGTTGTGTCTAATAGCTCTAGTCATGATTACGTTTCATGAGAATGAACACATGGACAAATAAAATGCCAGTATTGCTGAGATGTTATGTGAAGGTCAATTAAGTTCACAACCATCCCAGCAAAAGTGCTATATGCCTTATGGTCACCATTTAAGTATGCCCCTTGAGAAGCTATGAGGGTCAGTGCCTAGTTTACTCTTCAAAGCAATTTTGAGTTCTTTTTCTGGAATGGTCATCAGAGCTGTTGTTGTGTGAGGTCGGACGTTTACGTTCTTGAACTCATCCTAGACAAAGTGCTGCTACCTCATTGCTGACTATCACTACAATTGCCACATGGCCAAAGAAAGTACTTCAAAGGTGACTGGTCATATTCAGCAAGGAGGTATGTAGCAATTTTTTTTAGGATGAGTTCAAGAACTTAATCAAGACCTTGTATATCTGAAAATAAATATAAATTACATGTGTACAGGTTTTGGTAAGTGCCAGGCATTGTATTAAGCTCTTCATACATACTATTCCAGTTAATTTTTTAATTGATGTGCATTCACTATTAACCACATTTTCCAAAATTTCATTGTGAAAATTAAGAGTTCAAGCAGCTTTCCCCAGGAGACATAGCTGACGTGTGGTAGAGCCAGGATTAGCATCCCTACCCAAGCTCTTCACGACATAACCCTGCACACGTGATGCCAACTTGCTTTCCTGCATACTGGAACAGGTATCAGAGAGAAGCATTTGCAATGAGGGATTATTTTATTTTATAAACATTCATTGTAATCTAAACAAATGAAAAATTTGCTTATTAACTAAGACACAGTCATGATTGTACTGAGTAGATTTGCTCTAGGTATAAAGACTTGAAACACGGTGACTATTTGTAATTTTTTTTTTTTTTTTTTTTTTTTTGTAGAGACAGAGTCTCACTTTATGGCCCTCGGGTAGAGTGCCGTGGCCTCACACAGCTCACAGCAACCTCCAGCTCCTGGGCTTACGCGATTCTCTTGCCTCAGCCTCCCGAGTAGTTGGGACTACAGGCGCCCGCCACAACGCCCGGCTATTTTTTTTTTTGTTGCAGTTTGGCCGGGGCTGGGTTTGAACCCGCCACCCTCGGCATATGGGGCCGGCGCCCTACTCACTGAGCCACAGGCGCCGCCCGACTATTCATAATTTTTGAAGTAACTTTGAAGGTATAAATTAAATTTTAGAAATCATATTGCTATTTCTTTATGAGTGTTCAATCTCATAAACTGAGAAAATAGAAATGGAATATTTCCAAAGACATAAGTAACAAAAATCAGAAAATAAATCAAAGATAAGATAGAGACAAATATGAAAAATGTAAGTTGGGTTTTTGAAGACTAATAAAAGAGACATCGCTCTGGCTAGACTAACAAAGAAAAGAAGAGTGTTCAAGAGAAGGCTCAAAGGGCTGCACATGTGTCTCAAAGGAGTAGGGCGCTGGCCCCTTATGCCGTAGGTGGCAGGTTCAAACCCAGCCCCGGCCAAAAGAAAAAAAAAGAGAGAGAGAGAGAAAGCATAAATAAACAGGAATGGAGATGAGACATAAAAGATTAAAGATACATGAAAGATTAAAAATTTGTGGATGCAATTAGCAATTTTATTCCAATACACTTGAAACCTTTAATAAAGGTTATTATTATTAATAAAGGATGAATTTCTAGAAAAATATAACTTACCAAAATCACTCAAGAAAATTAAAAAAATAGTTTTAAAACCATTAAAGCATTTCTATCAGCAGATTTAAAATTTTCTATAAGAAAGCAATATGCCCAGTTAACTTTAAGTGTAAATTCTAAAATTTTTCATGGAAGAGATAATTCCAATCTATAAAAACTTTCTCAGAGACTAGAAGTGGAGGGGATACTTCCAAATTTATTTTATGGCCTTTAAATTTAATTTTAGAAGTGCAATCTCATGCCAATTCCAGATAAGGACAGTATAAGAAACAGAAGTACCATTTCAGACAGTTTAGTGGGTGTGGGTGGGAAGACAAGAGACTTTCCTTCTGCTGGTTGCTATTTTCTCACTGAAATAATAAGCAAGTCAGCACCCAGTAGTGTATAGGGGGATGAGACTTTGTAGATTTTGGACTGTGGGAAGTAAAAGATTAATAGCAGATGTACAAATCCGTTCTTCACTCCTGGCTTTGACTTCCTCTGCCTCCCTTTGGACAATACTGATAGAATTTAATGACTGCAGGATGAATGGGAGGGATAGAATTGAATGACTGCAGAGATGCCTTGTGCTGATTTCCTATCACACCATGCTTTTAGCAGGATATCATGTAATCTTTTGTTTAAAACCCCCACAATTAATGACAGTCTAAACCACCTCTCTACTGATGAGTGAAAGTTAATTATGCAGTTCTTGAGAGACATTAAAATTAAGAGATAGATTCATCCTGTACACACAGAGCTGTTCATTCCAAATTCCAAATTCCAAATTCATTCCAGTTAGGGATAAAGAATTTATGCCTCAGGGTTGTGGGACGTCCCAGACGTCAACATGTCATGTTTTTCTACTGCTTCTGTCTCAGATCTTTTGTTAATCATTAGCAAACTTGATACTGAATAAGACTTCCGGGTTACATACATCTCATTGAAAATTCAATCCTTTGTGATAGAGAAGATAGGAAAACTCAATATAAGGGAGTTGTCATTTTTTTCTCTAGGTGATGTAAACTGAAAATAAAGTCCTAAGCTCTCTCTCTAACACCCCCTTATTGACTGAATGGACCCCTTCTTCATCAAGGGGATGCCGAAAAACTTTAAAGTTGAGTAACTGGCTATGAAGGGTCAGACATGCCTCATTATAACCTCTCTCTTTTGGAGTTTAGACACAACAAATAATGAACATTAATGCTAAAATGGGGATCTAAAGACTGACAAAACAGACTCTTTGTGACAATAAGATATTAAATTATCAGCAGGACCTAGGACCATGTAAGGCAAAGGTCAGGTCATACCGGTAGGCTCTCAATTTGCTTAGCAGACACTTTGAATTGGTATGTCGTGATTTGATGTATGATTAGCAGAATTCCTTAGTAGTTTTTCTTGTAGAAATCATTGTACTTTTACTAAAGTAGTTAAATTTATTCTTAGTTATTTTATTTTTATTTTCTTGGTAACTACTGTAAATGGGATTGCCTTCTTGATTTTTTTCTTAGGTAGATAGTCAATGGTATGTAGAAACACCACTGATTTTTGTATGTTGATTTTGTAGCCTGTAACTTTACTGAATTTATTTATAAAATCTGGTGTATTTTTGGTACAGTCATTTAGTTTTCCTAAGTATACGTTCATATCAGCATAGTGGGCCAATTAGACTCCCTCTTTTCCAAGTTTGATGCCTGATTGCTCTGGCTATGATTTTCAGTACTATGTTGAATAAGAATGGTGAGAACAGGCATCCTTGCTTATTTTAATCTTATAGAAAAGGCTTTTGGCTTTTCCCCACTCAATATGATATTATCTGTGGGCCTGTCATAAATGGCCTTTAATATTTATCTATTTCTTTTATTCTTAGTTTAAAAGTTTTTATCATCAAGAGATGTTGAATTTCATGAAATGTTTTTCTGCATTGTTGAGATGAGCAGCCGTCCTTTGCCAGCTTTCATTCTGCTGATGTGATATTCATCTATTTTGACTGGCTTATGTGGAACCATCCTTGATGGTTATATGAAGAGATACTTGATATGTTTTGATATTTAAGAATTTTATGAAACTTGTTTTGTGGCCTGACATATGGTGAATTCTGAGGAATGTTTCATACCCCTATGTGGTCATGGGGTATGATCTTTTTGGTGTGCTATTGGATTTGGGTTGCTAATATTTTGTTGAGGATTTTTGTATCTATGTTTATCAAGGATATCAGCCTGTTGCTTTCTTTTTGTGTTGCGTCCTTATCTGATTTTGGTTATCAAAGTATTGCTAGCCTTGTAGAACAAATTAGGGAGAGTTCAGTTCCCCTGTTCAGTTTTTGGAATAGTTTCAGGAGGATTGGCATCCTTTATACTTCTGGTAAAATTTGGGTGTGATTCAATCCAGTCCTGGGCTCTTCTTCCGTTGGGCAACCTTTTGGTCTGTTAAGGTTTTGTATTGCTTCCTGACTCAGTCTTTGTAGGTTGTATGTTTCCAGGAATTTGTCCATTTCCTATAGATTTTCTAGTTTGCTAGCATATAGTTGTTCAAAATAGTCTCTGATCTTTATTATTTCTTTTTTTGTGCTAATCTTTCTATAACCTTTCCTCATATCATTGCTTTTCTGGTATATCATTGGGTTTGGTATGTTTTGTTTCTGTTTTCAATGTTTTTGAAATATTTTTTATCTTAATTTCCTTATTGACCCAATGGTCATTCAGAAGCAGTTGTTTAATTTCATGTATTAACATAGTTTTTTTCACTCACTTCAAAGCCCACGTTACACACAGTGCAAATGCAGTGGCAGCAGACTTGAAACCCAATTTGCTGTGATACCTGGTGGGCTAACCAGCCAACTGCAACCTCTTGATGCCTCAATAGATAAGCCCCTTAAGACCCTTATGAAGGGGCGGCGCCTGTGGCTCAGTCGGTAAGGCGCCGGCCCCATATACAAAGGGTGGCGAGTTCAAACCCGGCCCCGGCTGAACTGCAACCAAAAAATAGCTGGGCGTTGTGGCGGGCACCTGTAGTCTCAGCTACTCGGGAGGCTGAGGCAAGAGAATCGCTTAAGCCCAGGAGCTGGAGATTGCTGTGAGCTGTGTGATGCCACGGCACTCTACCGAGGGCCATAAAGTGAAACTCTGTCTCTACAAAAAAAAAAAAAAAAAAACCCTTATGAAGAAGGAGTGGACATCATGGATGAGTCAGCTGGTAATTATAACACTTACAGGCAAAATCAAGAAAGCATCCATTGCCCAGGTTTGTGTGGATTGTAAGATTGTGGAACATTGTCAAGAAGGAGGTGGATGTGAAATTGTTTAAAAAGCACAGTTTCAGTGATGCTGTGGATGGAGTGGATGGAGCTGAGGACAATGAAGCTTAACAGGCTGAACAAAGTGACTCTTCAGAGGATACTGGTAACGTAGAAATTAAGGAAGAGGACACTTCTGATATTGACCGTGTCAGCTCTTATCATTCTGTTATGTGTAAATATCATAAATTTGTTACTGGTACGTAAGATTTCTTGTACCAGTATCTGTTCTTGTGTTTTGTAGTTGTTACATTAAGTTTCTTGTGCCATAATGTGTTAAATAAATGCTAAATTTACTTTATAATATAAAAAACAAGTACCTATATACAAACAAAATTTGAATTAAAATGAAGTTTTTTTTCCTGTAAGTTTGGGCAAAAAATGTGGATGTGCTCTATACACAGCAACATACGGTATATACGTGTAGTATTCCATTGATGTGATGAATACACCACGGTTTGTTTATCCTTTCTGTCACTGGATGGGGATTTGGGTAACTTCCAGTTTGGGGCGATTATGAGTAGTACTGCTATGAATATTCTTGCACAGATACTTTTGGGGAACCTAACTATCAATGTTCCTTCAATCATGAATCCTCTGTAACTGTTATCATTATCTCTTTTCCCAAGCTCCTCAGAGAAGTTTACACTGTTTAGCAATACGTGTGATTCCTTGTTATTTTCATTTCTTTGGTGAAATAAAATGTATATATATATATATAAAAAAAAGACAGTCCCAGCAAACTCTCAACCCTGCAATGCCAGAATCATTGAATATGAGGATTTTTTAAGCTGATGAATTAATCTAAATAAAAACAATGGAATTTAGGATTCTGAACTATAAGAGAGATATTTTAACCAAGCCTTGATTGCAGTAAGAAGGTTGACACAACATTTTTAGTTTACATTATATATTAAATTTGCAGACCATTTTACTACCCAAAATACTGCAAACAACCTTTCCAAAAGAGTTATATTTTTAAGACTGCATATAGCAGTAATTAGCTGCATCATTTTCAAGTGAACATTTTTAATTCTAAGGCTTTTATGTGTAGGTCACTACAAAAGTTTTGAGACTTTGTTATAGTCCATTATTACACTTCCAAGAAACACAGTCCATGGCGTCCCTTCTGATTCACCCGTGCAAGTTTCACCTGCTTATTGGTGTTGCCGTGAGGGCTTCATTTGTTTCTGTGGCATGGACTTCACATTTCTTGATTTTTGTGTATCTCAAAACTTTTGTAATAACCCACATAAAGCCTTTAATGAGTAAAATCAATTTCAAAGAATTAGATCAGGCTAAAATCTGCATTCCTGAAAAGTGAGATAAAGAAACTGATTATTTTTCAGCAGGTGGCTTGATAACAGTTTGGGTTTTGAAGACCAAGAAGACACACAGGGATCAAAGCAGAGGCACAAAGCGGAGCCTCTGGGCTGCTGGTGGAAGTGGTATGTGCACAGGCGCACAGGCCCGGTGCCCGAGCCGCCCGCTGAGTCTCTGGCTGGATTTGTTCTATTTTAAATTAGCTGTTTTGATTACTTTAGGATGTGGGGTTCAGGGCAAAAATGATAACTAAACCCAATCAAAACAGAACTTTCCTCTAGTCACTATCTGTGCAGAAATATGGGTTAAGGCTCTCTGAGGCAGTGTGGGTGACTTATGATCTATTTTTAAAATCTTACCTCACAGTGTGTGATCCCCATCTGGGCTCTACTCAGCAGCCATGCACACTGCTGTCTGTGAAAAGGAACATGTTTATTTTTCTAGAAATGAACTAGTTGGTGGTTATTTATTCACAAGGAATACATACAGGAAACGAGTTGGCAAACAAAGCAGGAATCAATGAGGATTCATTGGCATGAATGAATCGCTTGGTATTTTGAAGATTTGCCCTGTTTTACAGTCTCTTTTGTTACTTGTTCTCCTCTGTTTAAACAAGCTAGTGGAAGGGGTTAACTTGTCTTTCTGAAGTGGAACACTCACAAGAGAAAGTCTGACCTCCTTGCCGTCAGCCTGTGGAAGAACAGACGGTCCTACAGACATAGTTTTGTCCCATATCTGACTGGGCAGTCAATGTCATGAATGCAGAAAAAAGTCTTCACTACCTGGAGCCCAGCAGGCACATGGTGAATACACTGTTCCGTCAGTTCTAAGTCGTGTGTATTTTCACATTTCGCACCCTTGAAATCAGGGTGCCGCTCTCCCTGGGTGGCCCTCACAGCTGCCTCGGCAGCGCGCTCTGCTTCCTAGACATGTGTCAGCTACCAGGGTGTCCTGCACGTGCTGACCAACCACAGCGGTTACACGACAATGAGGTAAGGCCATGAATCAGCCCTGAGACGTCGTCATTTACCTTCTGGGAGATGCAACCCTTCAGTGACCTCTCATTAAATTTAGGGATTGGCATTTCAGTTTGCTGCCTGATTTGCGAATAAGAAATTTGGGTTCAAAATAGACAAAGGCCTTTATAAGGACAAAAATCTCAGAAGAACTTCACATAGAGGAAGAGACTCAGCTCTATGTCTGTTCTCTCACAAAGTAAGATGGAGTGCTGTGCATATTTGCAGCAAAAAGATGGTATTTATATAAATAACCTGGAATTTTATGACTTGTGCCCCCTCCTGGTTCTGAAATCTCAAATTAGAGGGGTGTTTGAGTTTAGTCTGGGATACACATGTGGCTGTTTTGCCTCCCTTCTGTTTTTATTGCATGTGATTTAAGACTTACCTTCTTTGGCCTGGGGCAGTGAGCCACCATTGCTTAAACACGGTCACCTTACTCCTTTCTGTGTGCCCTGTTGTCATGCATATGACGTGTAGACTAAACCTAACTGTAAGTAGCAGTTACCAATAGGAGCTGCAGGTGCCCGAGGAGCCTCAGGGAACAGCTTTCTCTGTCAGGTCAGCACCCAGGGAGCTCTGGTGACTGGCCCTTTCCTGGAGGCCATCTCTGGACTTGGCTGGAGGTCTGACCACCAGCATCTCCTGCTTATGAGCACCAGGTGCTATAATAAAATTAGGAAAGGAAAACCAATGGGGCTTTTTTCTCTGCATGTGTTTTGGAGTGTGTATAATCCTGCCCCCAGGACTGATGCAGCATCTACATGTGTGTTTACAAAGCGTCCCTGCCCAGCACGTGGGGCATGGAGGCAGGTCTTGAGACCCTCTGTTAAATAAAGATGTGTAAACTTTTACTTTGCAAAATGGCTTTATCTTGATTTCCTGAATTGCAATTATGAGGCATTAATACAAATGGTGCATTTCTACTGTGAGTACAGTATAAGCATTCATTGCAGAGCCAGTATTTTTCACAGGCGTGTTAACTCTGCAGGGTCAGGGTGCAGACTGGTGTCCCATGTTGTTGCACACAGTGGTGCTCCCACTTAATAGGGTTCCCACTACACTGTGCTTGCACACGAGTGCATCTTTTACAAATGTAGTATGCAGAAAGCATTTGAGTATCTGTTTAAAAAGAGATCATGTCCTTTCTGCAGAAAATGAGGGAGAACTTTTAGCACATTGTACTACTAAGCTCTAAAAGCAACTTTGTGGGAAGGCTTCTGTTAATACTCTCCATGTGTCGGCCAGGATACATAGCTGCAGTGATTAGCTGCTGCAGCTTTGCAAATGAGAGCCACAGTCATTACAGTTCTATGAAGCTTACTCAATTTTAATCTCCAAATAATCTCTCTTTGGCTTTCTTTAAACAAATGATACAGAAGTGACATATCTGGGAGGAAGCTATGGCATTCTTGAACTGTCTTTAGTGGGCTTACTGGTTTAAAAGCAGTCCTGTGTAAATGTGGATAAAGACACTTTAGTCTCAAGCCAGGTTTGCTGGGAGGTTCTCTGAGGGTTGCGAATGTGGGCCAAATATTGAGGAAATCAGGGCTGAGGTTTGGGTTGGATGGGGGCCAGTGAGTTCATAGTCAAGGATGGAAACAATATAGAATGTGTTAGTTTTACACAGTTTCCATCTAAAACAAGGTAAGGACTTCAAAGGGCAAAGCACCAGGAGCCAAATCAAAGCAAGGATTCCATAAAACCATCCTGGAGCTTGGGGACACCTCCCTGCAGAGGGTGAGCACAGTGCCTGTCACCAAGGTCCCAGGAGCTGTAGCCAGTGGGGTGTGGAGCTTTCTGTCGCTTTCAGACCTGTGTGGGATTTCAGGAAAACAGAAGAGTACCTCCAGACTTGCACAGTTTACCTGAGGTGGTGTTTTTGTTTCTTTGTTCCATTGCTGGTGTGGCCCCAGTTGTAACATACACGTGCCAGGACATCCCATGTGGGGGGAAGTCAGACAGGAGTCCACGAGACAGGACAGGAGGGCTACCTGACCCAGACAACCTACTGTGCTGTGGGAGTTGCATTCCTAATTAAGGGTCGATAAGCATTCTTAGTGATGACACCACTATCAAAGAAATGTTTTAAAGCATTCTGTGAATTTATGCATTAATTTATAAATTTGTGAATATTCTTTCGTACAGGTGTATTTTTTATGCCAGACATTTTAAATGGGATAGACATTTATAAAGGTTAACATAAAGTGAAATAAAAAATAATGATTTTCACTCATAAACGTGGCTCCTATTAGATACATGAGCCCTTCACTTTTTGTTCTCTCAAGCTCATATCACCAGAATTTTCTTCCATCTGTGATTTCTCTTGTGAGGTTCAGATAAATGCAGATAAGGCAATCACTAAATTGTGGGCACATGTCCTATACTGTGGCATAGTTAGTCAGGACGTGCCCAGCCACCTGCCAGCAGCGTGGAGGTGGGTGATTTAAGACTCACCTGATGTTTTCTGTTTTAGGCACAGATAAGACTGAGCAGGAGGAGGGCTGTCACCACTGTCTGACACTTCTGTGTCCACATAGAGGGGAGATGATGAGAACGAGATGGCCCCGCCGCAGCACGCGTCGTTCTCCAAGGCGAGTAGCTTAGTCAGCTGGGGTCGCTATTCCAAGTCACCGTAGATGGGGTAGCTTGTAAATAATAGAAACTTATCTGTCACAGTTCTGGAGGTTGGAAGTCGGGATGCCTGGACGTTGGGGCTCTCAGGTACTCTGCAGGTTGCCTCTCACTGTGTCTCTACCTGGCCAGGAGCAAAGTGGGGGGAGACTGCCTGGGACCCCTATACGGGCAACAACCCCATCGCAGGGGCTCTGCCCGCATGACCTCATCTAACCCCGATTCCCCCACCAAGACCCCACCTCCGAATGCCCTCACGTGAGGGGGCAGGGCCTCATGTCAGAATTCAGCCCCTAACAGTAAAGCTCCATTTCACATGAGAAGTGAATGTTCAGGAAATGAAGGGGTACACAAGGGTATTGGAAGAAAGGTCCTCCCTTTAGGGATCCTTTCAAGTCCCCATGGCTGAGTCTGGGGCTGGGACTGTCTCCATCACAGCTGCCTGGTCACTTCTCTCGCTCCCAGGGCACTGTGGGTTCCTTGGGGAAGGCAGGGACTCTGTCCATTCCCTGGCAAGTGTCTAGCATCTCACTAGGGAAGAATTCAGCCCATTATTGCTGAGGGAGTGAGGGAGTGGAAGCCCAGCGAGTGGTCTCCTCAGAGCCATCTCAGCACCTGCTGAGGGCTAGGCCCAGATCCACCCGGGGAGGAGCCGGGAAGGAAGCCCGGGAGCGGCTGTGTGTGTGTGTGTGTGGGGGGCTCTGAGTGGAAATCCAACCCCCCACACACCCCACACACCCACCACACCCCCCACCCCTGGTGTGGACCACCTGGGAACCACGGCTCTGCCCCAGGGGGTCCGCAGACAGGTGTATCCCTCCTGGTGAGCAGGGACCCTCCTCCCTGCTGGGCCTGCCTCCCAGGTAAGACCCATACCCTTGCTCTGCAGATGGTGCAAAGCATCTTTCCCAGATGCTGCCACCTGCCTTCTACATGAGCTGCTAAGTCGCCTTTACACCAGATTTCCCCAGTGCTGATGTCAAGGGTGATGTCAAGGGTGTTGGAGGACGAGAGAGTAGGGAGCGGGATGAGGAGGCATGTCCAGAAGTCCTGGTATCTGAAGGCCATGGGAGGAGGAAAACCAGGGGTCAGGAGCAGTCCAGCTTCCTGGCTTCTCATAGTTGAGGAATTAAGCCAGAGCATCTGGTTGGGGGTGGGGGAGCAATCTTCAGAGTGGACAAGGGCCATTTAGGCCCTGCTCTCAGGACCCAACCTTCTTCTCCATCAGGGAAACCCTGGGACAGAGTCCAGATGGCTGTAGCGTCACGGATGAAGACCTCTCACT
The DNA here is from genome assembly GCF_027406575.1 of Nycticebus coucang. Classification (NCBI taxonomy): domain Eukaryota; kingdom Metazoa; phylum Chordata; class Mammalia; order Primates; family Lorisidae; genus Nycticebus; species Nycticebus coucang. Next base: position 1,897,745 of record NC_069798.1, read on the forward strand.
GAGGACCCTGTTCCTTCTTCACAGCTGACCTCTGCCAATACGTGACGTGAACAAAGGAGGCTGGTGCAGAAGGTCCTATCCCATCTTTCATTAGGCTCTGCCCATTTGATTTTCCTAGAAATTGAGAGTATCTACGGTATTTGGATGTAGCTTTCCTGAGATAGCATTCCCTCTGTCTTATCTTTATAAAATTACTGGGGTTCTGCCTATAGGACACTCCAAGAGGGACATGCCCCATCTGGAGGAGTCACTGTCCAAGCACCTTGGCTGTGGGAAGGTGCTCACTGGGAGCCTGGACCCTTCACCTGGGCATCTGGTGTAGCCCAATGGCTCTGACACTCACGCTCTGTGGTCTGGGGTGCTGCCCAGCCCACGTGCTCAACATGCTGGGATGTGAGAGTGACCCAGCTGTGAGTTGCTTATTCAGAGAGAACTGTGAGCAGAGAAATGGCCCAAGGAGCCTGCATGCCAGGAACTGAGGAGGGGAGGGAGCCTCACTCAGAGCCAGAACTCATTATTTTGGCATTAATCAAGGGTGTGACAACTCTTTTTGAGATTTCTGCTTAAGGGCCAAGAATGAGAACATACACCTCTGGGTAAGTAGCTCTAGGGTGAAATTAACTGAAAGGGACTCCTTTGGGAATGGATGATCAATTGGGTGTGTCAAGCAAAGTGGACAGCAGAAGCTGATGGCTACCTAAGCCTTCTTTGTTTTTTTTTTTTTTAATTAATATTAAATCATAGCTGTGTAAGATTAACCCATATCACAAAATGCCTAAGCCTTCTTTGTGGACTCCTTCCCTGCCCACCGGCTTTGCTCTTACCCTGCCTGGCTGCAGCCCACCCTGTCAATCCTTTGCTTCTCACTGTTGGGGGGTGGTGTTAGAGGAATCTGCTCACCTGGATTCTCCAGGCCTCCAGCATCCCCCATGCCAGCTTGGTGGTCAGTTCTGTTGGTGCTGAGGATGGGGCCAGGCCTGGAAAGGCCGCAACTCCTGCCTTCCCGCAACTGTGGTCCAGGAAGGGAAGAGAGACCTGCAAACAGCAGACGCTTTGGGAAGTCACTGGCAGGAAAGCAGAAATGCTGACTCAGATAAGGACGGGTCGATTCAGCCCAGCTCTTGAATCTGCCCACTTGTTTCCATGTCCACACACGACCTTTTTGCTTGTTTGTTTTCCTGCACTATTGAACACCCCCCAAGCAGTCTAAGCAGTCTCACTTTCTCCTCAGGATTCCAGGCTGCCAACTCTATTGTGTGGATGCAGATTTGATGATTACTCCTCCTGCTTACAATGCTCCCACCACCACTATGGTTAAGTCCTGCAGAGACTTAGTGACCCAGCATCTGCTTCCTCCACCCCTCACCTGCTTCCGCCTTCTCAGCCTGCCCAGGGCCCTCTGGTCTCCTGACAGAAGCAGCTCTGTGCTCCCTGACTGGACACCTCCTGAAGGGTGAGCAAGGCCCCCTGTGCTTTCCTTTAGAGCACTCGTCACCACTTACATTTTATATTTTGTGGTTTATGATTGTTTGTCTCTTTAGAGAAAATAAAATAAGGAATAGAGTGAGAGAAAAGAACTTTCTGTTTCAAACTATTTGATTTTCTAATAGGCCCCTTGGGGACATAACTTGTCTTTTATTTTCAAGGAAGTAGATGTTCAACTTTATGTACTTGGTGGTTCATCTTTCTCTTCTTCTGGGAGGAGAGTGAGTCACTCACACAGCCAAGGAGAGAACAGCTATGGCCAAAAAGGCATGACAGTGTACAAACCTACCACCTGAAGCTCAAACACTTCAACATCACTCATAACTCTCATCTCTAGATCATCCACGATTTTCCTCACTGCCTCTTAGGTCCAGTGATATTCGCTGATAACCACTCAGAGATATGGTCCTACAATCTACCGTGAACACAACCGCTCAGGGGTCTGGCCCTGCATCTACCGTGGACACGACCTCTCAGGGGTCTGGCCCTGCATCTACCATGAACACGACTGCTCAGGGGTCTGGCCCTGCATCTACCATGGACACGACCGCTCAGGGGTCTGGCCCTACATCTACCGTGGACACGACCTCTCAGGGGTCTGGCCCCGCATCTACCATGGACACAACCTCTCAGGGGTCTGGCCCTGCATCTACTGTGGACACGACCTCTCAGGGGTCTGGCCCTGCATCTACCATGGACACGACCGCTCAGGGGTCTGGCCCTACATCTACCGTGGACATGACCTCTCAGGGGTCTGGCCCCACATCTACCATGGATACGACCTCTCAGGGGTCTGGCCCTGCATCTACCATGGACACGACCGCTCAGGGGTCTGGCCCTACATCTACCGTGGACATGACCTCTCAGGGGTCTGGCCCCGCATCTACCATGAACACGACCGCTCAGGGGTCTGGCCCTGCATCTACCGTGGACACGACCTCTCAGGGGTCTGGCCCCGCATCTACCATGAACACGACCGCTCAGGGGTCTGGCCCCGCATCTACCATGGACACGACCTCTCAGGAGTCTGGCCCCGCATCTACCATGAACACGACCCTCAGGGGTCTGGCCCCGCATCTACCATGGACACGACCTCTCAGGAGTCTGGCCCCGCATCTACCATGAACACGACCGCTCAGGGGTCTGGCCCTGCATCTACTGTGGACACGACCTCTCAGGGGTCTGGCCCCGCATCTACCATGGACACGACCTCTCAGGAGTCTGGCCCCGCATCTACCATGAACACGACCCTCAGGGGTCTGGCCCTGCATCTACCGTGGACACGACCGCTCAGGGGTCTGGCCCTGCATCTACCGTGAACACGACCGCTCAGGGGTCTGGCCCTGCATCTACCATGGACACGACCGCTCAGGGGTCTGGCCCCGCATCTACCATGAACACGACCGCTCAGGGGTCTGGCCCTGCATCTACCGTGGACACGACCTCTCAGGGGTCTGGCCCCGCATCTACCATGAACACGACCGCTCAGGGGTCTGGCCCCGCATCTACCATGGACACGACCTCTCAGGAGTCTGGCCCCGCATCTACCATGAACACGACCCTCAGGGGTCTGGCCCCGCATCTACCATGGACACGACCTCTCAGGAGTCTGGCCCCGCATCTACCATGAACACGACCGCTCAGGGGTCTGGCCCTGCATCTACTGTGGACACGACCTCTCAGGGGTCTGGCCCCGCATCTACCATGGACACGACCTCTCAGGAGTCTGGCCCCGCATCTACCATGAACACGACCCTCAGGGGTCTGGCCCTGCATCTACCGTGGACACGACCGCTCAGGGGTCTGGCCCTGCATCTACCGTGAACACGACCGCTCAGGGGTCTGGCCCTGCATCTACCATGGACACGACCGCTCAGGGGTCTGGCCCCGCATCTACCATGGACACGACTGCTCAGGGGTCTGGCCCTGCATCTACCGTGGACACGACCGCTCAGGGGTCTGGCCCTGCATCTACCGTGGACACGACCTCTCAGGGGTCTGGCCCTGCATCTACCATGGACACGACTGCTCAGGGGTCTGGCCCCGCATCTACCATGGACACGACCGCTCAGGGGTCTGGCCCTGCATCTACCATGGACACGACCAGATGCAAATGGGACTTTATTCGGGTCTCAGTTTAGAAAGTCCAGGGGAGGTGGTGCTGGTCTTTCTGTTCTGTTATGCTGAGTTGTTTATTTGGCTAAAAATTGTCAAGTGGACAATTAATATGAACTTGTTATTAGGGACTTTGTGTAGTGCACTGGAAATGGTTACTTCTCACGGAGAACTCAGTCTCCTGGGACTCCTCTGAGAGGCCCTGGTCTACAGGCATCAGAGTGTAAAGAAGAAGCGTGTGCTGCTGTGTGGTTTGGGCTTAACTCTGCGCCCTTTGTGTGGGGCTTTCAACCTGCGACATGCAAAACGACACTTCCTTTCCTTAGACTCCCACAGGTCATGGCGTGTATAAACTGAGGAAAAGTTTCACTTGATAACTTACTAAGGGAACAATCTGGTGACTGAGAAGATGTGGCCCCTACAGGCACACAGTGGCTATGGTGTGCAGAATTTTAGGGGAAGACTGGGTGGGTAAGACACTGAGCCTGACACTGCCCCATTTTTATGTAATTTGTAACACTGCCCCATTTTTATGTAATTTGTAATTTCATCCCTCAACCTGTATTTTCCCTCAGTATGGAAGGTTGATGGGCACTTTCACTCCTCCCTGCCCAGCAATGAACCCTTTCAACTCATGACACCATCCATTGCATGTTTTCCTGGCTGTGGAGACCAGGTAACTTGTGTTCCTTTGGAAGGGAAATGGGAAACACCATACCACGGTTCCAGATAAGTTAGAATTCCAGAGCCGTAAAATGCGTGGCAAAATGGAATGAGGTGCCAGGTAATTCAATTAGACCTTAATTCTGGAAGGGACCACTTGTAGGTAATAGTACAGAGTCCACAAATTGTCCATCCAGAACTCAGTGATGACCTGCCATCGCTACAGTCTGGAAAGCTGCCCTGTGCCCTGTCTGTCCCCACAGGCTGTTTCCCTCACACCACCAGCATGGTGCAGTTAGAAGCTATTGATCCCCTCCACACCACTTCATCATGAGGGCACATCACCCCACACGTGATGTGGGTGCTGGGTCCTGGCAGTGCACTGCTGACATTGTTTGGAGAACTGCCCCTGAGCCAATAGGTGTCATGTTGCCAGGGGCAGTGGGGTTACGTGTCCAGCCCGAATCTCTCCCCCCAGAACTAGCACACTTGTCTCATTAGAGGCAACGTCCCCCCATCCTGCAAAGATCAGGCCGGGGGAGGCTCCCTGTGAGACTGTGTCCTTGCTCGACCTTTTCCCTGTCCTGTCCTACTTCTCTCCCCTGCACAGAGGGCGGTTCCTAAACAGGACATGCTTAGTAATCAGTCACACTTGAAACCCTGTCCGGGATCTGCTTCTAGGGGCCCACCCCCTGGACGCTGATGGACACGTGCCAGCCTGTGGCCACTGCAAGAGTCTGTCCTCAGGCTCTCCACGCTCAGTGTCCTGCCCTCATCATGCCTGCATGGGACTGATGCCTGTCTCCCACCGAGAGCCAGTGCTTCACCAGGGAAGGAGCCGCAGATGCCCACATGTCTGCGAACATCAGTGACCTCCATGTAGGAACTCCCCAGAAGCAGCTGCCGCTGTGTGGACTCGCCCTGGATTGGCCCTGGGTCCTGCTTGTGGGTTGACAGCAGACTCTGGCAGCACTGGGTTCTCAAGGGTGTGTTGGTGACATGTGGATGCATCTCTCAATAGAAATAACTATTTCAGTAGTGGTTAGATACTATAATAGTTGATTTAGCCACATTCTGGACATTTAATACCTAGCAGAACAAAATGGACTTTTATTCCTGCACTTACCAGTTCATCATAAGAAAATGGATATATTACCATAAAGATGCTAGATAGCAAATGAAAGATAATTACAATTATGTTCACATGGTTATTTCAATCGAACATTAATTTGCTCTTGAGCTTCTCAGTAGACACAGCAAAAAGAAAAAAAAAACATGATGGTTGCATAATTCTCATCACTGATTGTAAAAAGCAGGCCATCTTGTTAGGAATGGACAAGTTTTTATAGGCAATAAATTCTGTAACCACATTGGCTCCCTAATTGAGGAGCACATGTGTCAAGAACTAAGAAACCAAGATGAAACATCTGAGATTTCACCCTATTCACAAGCTAACCACATAGCCAGTCAGTTCCGTGGACACTGGGCCAGACACAGAGGCATTATCACTCACAGAAATGGCAATCTTCAGAAACTGGTCTTTTCTTTTACTGGTCCCCTGAGACCCAGTTTCCCCAGGGTGAGAGAGACCAGGTAACTCCAGCACTCAGGATGAACCCTGGGCAGCACTGTGAGCAACAGCTGCTGCAGAGGAAAACACCATCTGCATCTTCCACGGCTAGAAAAACATTCTGTAAAAAGCATCTCAGAATAAAAAAGCAGCCAGAGATTCTATCTGTAAGATATGCAGGCTCCGTGGAGAATTGCCTCCCAACACATTGAACAGTTGTCACCTACGAGCCTTGGTAAAACTGAGTAAATTCGAGACTCACCTTGCTGAAATGCATCACAGAGCCAACGTGACATATCAGCAGAGCTCTCTGTAAACACAATTTGATACAGACACAAAAGTTAACTCTTTTCAATCGTATATCAGACAAAAACACTTAAATTATTTTATGTAACCTAAAACACGTAATAAAATCATTGGGTGAGTTCATATTTAATGTTTTTCTCTTTTAAAACTATAGGACAATTATAAGTAGTCCACCAACCTCTTTCTTCCCCCAAATAAATAAGACCTGAGGAGTATGTGGGTGGCAGAAAATTATATTAGAAAGCCTAGCGGAAGGGCTCTGAAGCATTTTCACCTGTGTTTTCTGTGTCTCACTTGTGTCCTTTGACCTTTTGTCAGTACTTTCTGGAGAGGGGGTCCATTACGTTGATACAAAGTATACAATGCTTTAAGCACCAGCTAAACAAGTAGAAAATAATATTTTTGGTGCAATTTAGGGGTTGAAGTTCTCTAGTTGATTCCATGGATTTATCTCTCACAGGAAATATGACCAATAGGCATGTCTGGGTCAGACTAAAATTTTTCTCTGCCAGCAGGTTAGTTTCCATTTAAGTGACAGAAAAAGTGCTTGAAGGAGCCTGGAGTCCTCATCAGGAAGCCTGAGAGTGGACCTCTCGTTGGACGTGCCTGATACTACAACTGTAAGCAAAGTTCAAGGGCAAAGGATCCTTAGATCTTAAACAGATCTGGAGGTGGTTAGAAACCCTCTAAAAGTAAAGCAGCACCAAAAGTAAGCACTTCTGGACAACAGAAGTCACTTTGGGTCCAGAAAATGTAAGGGCTATTATTAAAGTTTGCTGACTAGCCCACAAAACAGCTTTACTGCCCCAAGGTCTAGGCCATAGGTTTTTATTATCTAACCTCCACCAGTAGCCACCTCACAGTCAGGCTGCCAAGTGCCGCAGGGGAGGCTGGACTGTCCCAGCCCCTGGGCAAAGCCTCTTCAGTTTAAGCCAAGCCTGATTTCTATTCATCTGCCAGCCTTGGTTTGGAATGGGATGATGTTCCAGACAGAAGAAATAAGGGTGGTGGTCCTATAGTTTTAGAGAAAGTTTTTCCCCTTCCTTAAGAGTCACACAAGTGACTTCCTTAAGAGTCACACAAGATGGTCAGTCTTTATAGTGAAATAATAGAAAAATCATTCACTTGTAGTTTTTCAGTAAGGACTTGTGGGGAAGAAATCTTTGTGACTCTGACCAAAGTACAGCTATTTGGGAGACAGGTAGCAAAAGAAAGCAGGTCAGAAACCAAACTGCTTGACTCATGTAAGTCCTCACCACCCTGACAAGAGCACAGCCATCCTAGGAGGATAACTAGTGATGGAAAGCAGATCAGAGACCGTGGCATGTTCACAGCAACCCCCATCCCACTCCAACCCTCTTGGAATACTTCAAGGCAAGTGTTCCTGGGAAATACCAGAATCCTACCCTGGTCCTGGCTTGCACTAGAGATAAGGCCCATGTGTAAGATTAACACCTTCTAGGGAAGACTTCTCTCCCTCTCATGAACCCTTCCCACATTCCAACTAATAAATGTCCCTTGAAACCGTGTGAAGGGGCCTACTTCTGGTCAGATTCCATTCTACTCCTTTAAAATAAAGCCTATCCTTAATTCCTGGACTGGCCTCCTCTCCTTTTCGCCAACTCTGGCCAGGACTCTATCTCAAACCTCTCAGGGCTAAAATCAGTCTCTCTCTCCCTCCCTCCCTCCCTCCCTTTCCTTCCTTCCCTCCCTCCCTCTCCTTCCTTCCTTCCTTTCTTCCTTCCTTCCTTCTTTCCTTCCTTCCTTCTCTCTCTCTCTCTCTCTCTCTCTCTCTTGCTAGCAGCCTCCCCACCCCATGGATTTCTGTTTTCACAAGCCACCAAGAAGCCCAGCAGACCAACCAAAAGGAATGTAAATTATTTCTCTTTACATTTCCTTGCCTGTCTTTCAGAATCTGTACTTTTAGCCCCAAGTGGACCTGAGTGTCAGGGACAAACAATGGGACTGTCTTAAACCTGGAGGAAAAGCAGATGGACCAGCTTTCCCCAAGGCCTTGTGTATTTGGCTGCAGCTGCATTTCTTGTCCCCTAAATCCAGCAATTGTTTGACTTCAACTGCAGGCATTCCCTCTTTCTCTTTCCCCACATGCTTCCTCTCTCCCATTCCCCTCCCTTTCTAAGGTAAAATAAACTTGCACTTTTATATCCTAGCCTTGGTCTAGAGCAGGCATCCTCAAACTTTTTAAGTAGGGGGCCAATTCACTGTCCCTCAGACCGTTGGAGGGCAGGACTATAGTTAAAAAAAACAACAACTATGAACAAACTCCTATGCACACTGCACATATCTTATTTTGAAGTAAAAAAAAAAAAAAGGGAACAAATACAATTCACACCACTTCATGTGGCCCATGGGCCACAGTTTGAGGATGCCTGGTCTAGAGGAATCCATTTCTTGTTCTGCATGGAGTGTCTAGTGGATTTTTCATCCTTACAATAAGCAGTGTTCTGTCTTTCTTCCCTCAGATGTTGCTATGTGAGGTGAGGATGTGCTATCTGGAGCTGCTAAAGCCAGGTCAGAAAGGACAGAATGAACCCAGGTTCCTGGTGAGGCTGCAGAGATATTCCAATAAAAATCAAATTGTGAGAGCAACTGAGAAATGAGTCAGTCAGCTGTGTTTGGTGAGATTTTGCCAGGAGCTGTGCCTTGGGGTGCGCTGTGAAGTGGCAGGGTGTTGATTGCTTTACATGAACTGGAGTGGTGGAGCGGAGGTCTAACACACTAGGCAAGTCTTACAGTCTGCTCGAGCTGGTAAGGACTGCAAGTTTTAAAGGAAACCTCTTAGTGTAGCTCCCTCAAAACCCTGAATTACAAACATGGCCTTAGCACCATCCTGATCAATACCATTTCTTCTATTACTCTCAGACTTCCTTCCTGAAATCCTTCTTGCCTGTTCTCTAAGTTTTTCTTTTTTTATGTTACTCCTATTTCCCCTTTTTATTCTTTTACCCTTTTCTTCTTTTTTACTCTTTCTTTGTTTCCCTCCTGTTTCTCCTTGCCAGCTCCTTACCTTTCTCCTCATTTTGGCCTCACACTAAGAGGTGGTCTCATTACATAAACTCTGAGTCAAGATAATTTGAAGCAAAGGAAGAACTGAGAAGGAAAAAGGTGCACAAAGAGGTGAACAAGAAGAAAGCAACAGAAAAATTCAGGCACCTTGAAAAACCAAAATAGAGCAACTCCTCCAAGGGACCACAAGGCAGTTTTACAGAAAACTCATCCTGTAAATAATTAATGGATCTGGCAGAAAGGGAATTTAAAATATAGATATTAAAACAATAAAGGGAATGGATAAGAAAATAAAAAGATAGAACCAAAATTCAGATGAGAAATATGTAGAATATAGAAAGGACATGGGTGAGCTAAAGAAAATGAAGGAGACAATTAGGGAATGAAAAGATGCAGCAGAAAGTATCAAAAATAGATTAGACCAAAGAGAAGAAAGAACATCAGAGTTAGAGCATAAAGTCTTTGAGTTAACATAGGTAGTTATAGAGTCAGAAAAGAAGGAAAAGAAAGGGGAGCAGGCACTTAGAGAACTATAAGACTCCATGAAGCAAACATATGGATAATAGGAATCCCTGAAGGGGAAGAAGATTGTCCCAAAGGTATGGAAGCCCTACTGGAGACTATCATAAATGAAAGCTTCCCAAGTTTTACTGAAAGTCCTGGCACACTACTTTCAGACAGATATTGAACCCTAGGTCTTCCCAACTCTAACAGAGACTCTCCAAGACACAGTGTAATGAACCTGTCCAAAGTCAAGATGAAGGAGAAAATTCTGCAAGCAGCTAGGAGTAAGTGCCAATTGTCCTACAAGGGAAGAGCTATTAGGATGACAGCAGAATTCTCAACTGAAACTTTTCAAGCCAGAAGAACATGGTAATACACCTTCAACATCCTTAAACACAGTAATTTTTAGCTTAGAATTCTATATACTGCTAAACTTAGCTTTGAAATTGATGGAGAAATCAAATATTTTGTGGATATACCAGCACTGAGGAAATTCATCACAATAAGACCAGCTCTACAGGAAATACTTAGACCTATTCTCAATACTGAACACCACAATGGACCACCACCAAAGTAAACTCCTAGAAGCCAAAGGCCAGAGCTCAGCTTCCACAGTGACACAAAGGATAAAGCTACCCAACAGACTATCTCATAATATGAATAGAATTCCACCACACATATTGATACTCTCAATAAATGTCAATGGATCAAATTCCCCACTAAAGAGGCACAGGCTGGATGATTGGATTAAAAAACATAAGCCAACCATATGCTGTCTCCAGGAGACACACCTAGCCCTGAAGGACAAATCAAGACTCTAGATTAAAAATGGAAAACAGTATTTCAAGCAAATGGAAATCAGAAGAAAGGAGGGGTTGCAATCTTATTCTCAGATACAAGTGGATTCAAAGCAACTTCAGTTAAGAAAGACAAACATGTGCATTTTATACTGATCAAAGGAAAAATACAACAAGAAGACATCTCAATTTTAAATGTTTACGCACCTGACTTAAATGCACCCAGATTTATAAAACAGATCTTGAAAGGTCTGAGCATTATGATATCCCTTAACACCAAAATAGTTGGGGACTTTAACACCCCTCTGACAAAACTGGACAGATCCTCTAAACAGAAACTAAACAAGGACAAAAAGGAGTTAAATGCAACCCTAGAACAAATGGGTTTAATAGAACCATATATAGAACACACTATCCCAAAGCCAAATAATATACTTTTTTCTTAAATGCAACAAAAGTTACCAAACACAAAATGCAAAACAAGTTACCAAAACCTCTGCAATACAGCAAAAGTGGTCCTGAGAGGAAAATTTATTGTGCTAGATGGCTACCTTCAAAAAACAGAAAGTGAGCACATCCGTACACTCACAAACCATCTTATGAAATTGGAAAAGGAAGAATAATCTAATCCTAAGCCTAGTAGAAGAGAAGAAATAGCCAAAATTAGATCAGAGATTAATGAAATTGAAAACAAACAAAAAAAATCATTCAGAAAATTAATGAAACAAAAAGTTGTTTTCTTGAAAAATTAAAAAAAAATGGATAAATCTTTGCCCAGACTAACAAGAAGCAGAAAAGGAAAATATGTAGTAACCTCGATCAGAAATGATAAATGGGAAATAAAGACAGATGCCACAGAAATACAAGAGATTATCTCTGAATACTATCAGAAATTCTATGCCCAGAAATTTGACAATGTGGAGGAAATGGATAAATACTCAGACTCACACCCTCTCCCTAGACTTAATCAAGAAGACTTAATCAAGATTTCCCAAAAAGGCCAATTTCAAGAGCTGAGATCAAAGAAACAATAAAAAATCTCCCAACAAAAAAATGCCTTGATCCAGATGGCTTCACACTGGAATTCTGTCAAACCTTCAAAGAAGAGTTCATACTCATAATACAGAAATGATTCAAAAAAAATTTGAGAAGGAAGGAATCTTCCCCAACACGTTCTATGAAGCAAACATCACCCTGATAAACCCAAATCAGGAAAAGATCCACCAACAAAGGAGAACTACAGACTCATTTCACTAATGAATATAGATGCAAAAATTCTCAATAAAAACCTACCCAATACATTACAGCTTATCATTTAAAAAGTTATAATTACAATCACATAGGTTTTATACCAGGAATATAAGGCTGGGTTAACATATGCAAGTCCATAAATGTAATTCACCATATCAACAGAAGCAAAAACAAAGACCGTACGATCCTCCCAATAGATTCAGAGAAAGCATTCGATAAAATCCAATATCCTTTCCTAATTAGAACTCAGAAGAATATAGGCATAGGCAGCACATTCCTTAAACTGATCAAAGCCATCTGTGACAAACCCACAGCTAATATACTGAATGGAGTAAAACTGAAAGCTTTTCCACTCAGAACTGGAATAAGACAAGGTTTTCCTCTATCTCCACTACTATTCAACATAGTGCTGGAAGTTCTAGCCAATATAATCAGACAAGAGAAGGTAATAAAGGGCATCAAAATGGGGACAGAGGAAGTGAAACTGTACCTCTTTGCTGGCGATTTGATCTTATACTTACCCCAAAGACTCAACCACAAGACTCCTTGAAGTTATAAAAAAAAAAAAATACAGCAATGTCTCAGGATATGAAATCAATGTCCATAAATCAGTACCCTTTGTATGTGCCTTTGTAATAGCCAAGATGAGAAATAAATCAAGGACACAATTCCTTTCATAGTAGCTTCAAAGAAAATGAAATACCTAGGAATATACCTAACAAGAGGTGAAGGGCCTCTATAAAGAAAACTACAAAACCCTACAACAAAAAAGAGCAGAAAATATTAACAAATACAAGAATATATAATGCTCATGGCTGGGAAGAATCAACATTGTTAAAATGTCCTATACTTCCCAAAACAATCTACAGAGTCAATGCAATCACCATTAAAATACCAATATCATACTTTCATGATTTGGAAAAAATAATTCTTCATTTTGTATGGAACCAGACAAAAGTCCATATAGCCAAGGCAATTCTTAGTAATAAAAACAAGGCCAGAAGCATTAGCCTACCAGACTTTAGGATGTACTACAAGGCCATAGTGATCAAAACAGAATGGTAATGGCACAAAAATAGAGACATGGTCATCTGGAATGGAATAGAAAACCATGAGCTGAAACTAAAATCTTACAGCCACCTGATCTTAGACAAACCAAGCAAAAACTTTCACTGGGGGAAAGAATCCCTATTCAATAAACGGGTTCTGGGAGAACTGAATAACTACACGTAAAAGACTGAAACTGGACTCGCACCTTTCTCCACTCATGAAAATTGATTCAAGGTGGATAAAAGATCTAAATCTAAGGCAGGAATCAATAAAAATCCTCAAAGAAAGTGTGAGGAAAAAACTTGAAGCTATCAGCCTGGGAAAGACGTTATGGAGAAGACTCCAGTGGCAATTACAACAACAAAAATAAATAAATGGGACTTAATTAAACTGAATAGCTTCTGTACAGCTAAGGAAACAACAACCAAAGCAAATAGACAACCTTCAGAATGGGAAAAGATATTTACATATTATCAATTGGACAAAAGCTTGATAACTTGAATCTACAGAGAACTCAAATTAAGCAACAACAACAACAACAAAAAAAAATCCAAAAATCCTTATATTAATGGGCAAGTGAGATGAATAGAACATTTTCTAAAGAAGAGAGATGAATGGCTAATAAGCATGTGAAAAAATGCTTATAGTCCCCAATTATCAGAGAAATGCAACTCTGAGTTATCACCAGTGAGAATTGCCCACATCACAAACTCTCAAAGCTACAGATGCTGTCATGGTTGAGGAAAGAAGGGAACACTGCTGGTGGGACTGAAAACTAATACAACCCTTTTGGAAGGAAGTATGGGGAATCCTCAAAGAACTCAAACTAGACCTCTCATTTGATCCTATGATCCCATTACTGGGCATCTACCCAGAATAAAAAAAATCATTTTATCATAAGGACATTTGCACTAGACTGTTTATTGCAGCTCAATTTATAAATGCCAAATTGTAGAAACAGCCTAAATGTCCACCAATCCAGGAATGGATTAATAAGCTGTGGTAAATGTATACCATGGAATACTATACAGCCACTTAAAGGGATGGTGGCTTTACATCTTTTGTATTAATTGAAATGGAGCTGAAATACATTCTTCTTAGTAAAGCATCACAAGAATGGAGAAGAATCCAATGTATTCAATTCTGATATGAGGACAATTAATGCTAGTATATGGTGAGTGGAGGGGATATGGGGAAGGGGGAAGAGAGAAAGAGGTTAGACCTACTTCAGGACCACCACAATTCCCGCTTCCAGAAGTTGTGTGAATGGAAGGTATCACCAGGGCTCATGACCCCTTTTCACTCTCAGAACTGTCCCACATAAGTCAGAAAGTAGGTTTGTTTTCCACAGATACTACAAAATAATCTCAAGAATTTAGATATCTAACCCAATCATATGATCTGACCTGGGATGATTTATGTTATCCTTACCTCTACTCTAACTTTGGAGGAGAGGGAACAGATCTGGACCCAGGCCCAGGTTCATGCCAAAGATCTACAGAGAAAAGACCAAACCCTGCCAGAGGGTGCTAGGGCCATCCCCTGGAAAGACCCCAATTGGGATTACCAAACTGACAATTCTGGATCCTGCCTCCATAACCACATGGTCCAGTGTCTATTCGAGGAACTTAAAAAGCAGCCCCTAAGGCCATCAATTATGACAAACTAAAAGAAATAACCCAGAAACAGAGTGAAAGTCCTGCCCAGTTTTTAGCCCATTTTAACAAAACCTCCACAACTATACTGCGCTATCACCAGAGAGCAATGAGGGCAGGCTCATTATCAACATAATTTTATCTCCCAGTCTGCACCTGATATTCATTGCATGAGTCAATCTCCAAAAATCCCCCCAGGGCCTTCAGACCCTCCCCCCCCCCCCACGATCTCATCAACCTGGCCTTCAAGGTCTTCAATGACTGAGAAGAAGCTTCTAAGAGGCAATGCCTCTCAGAGCTCCAGTTATTGGCTTCTGCCATTATACAAACCCTGGCTACTTCTTGAAATTCCTCTGGACAGTCTGGAAAATGGAAATCCTCCCCTGGGCCCATGATTTAAGTCTGATAAAACTGGCCACTGGGTTAGAGAGTGCCCAAATCCAAACTCCCCCCCACCCCAAGCCATGTCCAGCCTGCAGAGGTCCTCACTGGAAGTCTGACTGAAGAGGTCCTTCTGAGGATCTGGTTCACAGACACTCCCAGGACCTGGCTGAATTCCCTGACCCCTTAGGGTTGACTGCCGAAGATTGACAGTTCCTGGGAGATGCAAGAGGCCCCTTGAATGATCACCAAAGCTGAACTCTGGGTAAATCTAATAATGGAAGGTAAGCCAGTCTCTTTTCTCATTGGTACTGGGGCCACTTACTCCACCCTACCCTTCTACAAAGGTCCTTTAGAATAAACAGAGATTTCAGTGGTGGGTATTGAGGGCAATTTGCTCTTCCCTCATGCTACCCTCCCCTTGTGGTGCTCACTTTCTGGACACTCTATTTCACATTCATTCCTTATTATTCCTTCATGCAGCATTCCCCTACTGGGCAGGGATGTCCTCTCAAAATTACAAGCAATCTTGACAATTCCCACTGGCTCCCACATCTCACTACCCATCCTACTCCTCTCTAACCCCTCCCATACAACCCCTCCATTCTCTCAACCCAGCCACCCTGTAGACCCCATCATGTGGGATACCCCTCTTCCTTCTACAGCCTCCCATAATTCACCCGCTCCCATTACCCTCTGACTCCAACATTCATACACATCCCTTAAACAATACCCAATCCCCTCAGCAGCCCTCAGGGGTATTAAACCACTCATCCCCAAATTCCTGTTGGCTGGTATTCTCCAACCTACTAACTCCCCCTATAATACTCCCATCCTTCCTGTATAAAAACTCAATGGCTCATATCAGTTAGTGCAAGACTTATGGGTCATCAATGAAATTGTTCAGCCCATTCACCCAGTAGTCCCTAATCCTCATGCCGCTCTATCTACCATTCCTTCCAATACCTCCCATTACATAGTTTTAGATCTCAAAGATGCCTTTTTTTTACCATCTCCTTCCATGAACTCTCCCAATCCCTCTTTACCTTTACCTGGATTCATCCTGATTCCTCCACGAGCCAACAACTCACCTGGACAGTTCTCCTACAGGGATTTAGAGATAGTCCTCATTACTTTGGTAAGGTACTTCCGGCTGACTTCCAGCAGTTAACTTTACCAAAAAATTCCACAGTTCTTCAGTATGTAGATGACCTTCTCTTATGCAGCTGCTCCCCCATTGCCTCCCGGCAAGACCCCATTCATTTACTCTTTCCTTGTCACCAAAGGGTATAGAGTATCCCCTTCCAAAGTCCAGTTAACCTCTTCCTCTGTCTGATACCTCAGCATCCTCTTATAGGAATGAGAAAAACTCATTCTCCCTGACTGCATTCAGGCCATCTCCTCTTTACCCCTTCCCCAAACAAAAAATGACCTCCTCTCCTAAGATATTTTAGAGCCTGGATTCCCAATTTCGTGGCCTCAGCTAAACCTCTATACACCACTGCTAACAATTCCCCAACCAACCTCTCAGACCTGCACCAACGCTGGTCAAGTTCTTTCCTCTCCCTACAATCCTCTCTGTCCCAAGCACTCTCCCTCCATATCCCTGATCCCTGCTACCCATTTTATCTCTCAGTGTTAGAACACCAAGGATGTGCAGTAGGGGTCCTAACAGAGAAACCTCACAATAATCACCTCCCAATAGCATTCCTCTCAAAGCAGAATTCACAGCCCTAGGTTGGCCTCCAGGCAGTGGCAGCCACATCCCTTCTTTTCCAGGGCCCAGAAACGTACACACCATGCCCCCATATACCTACTTACCCCTCATAACCTTCCATCCCTTTTGAAAAACCAACTCTTATCAACTTTACTTTCTGCCCTTGCTTACTCCAGCTTCTAATCCTCTTTATAGAAAACTCAAACCTTCACTTCTCCCTGGCTCCGCATATAACCCATCATCTGCATTAGCCACCCTCCACTCACATGACCCTCCACTTTTCAGAACTCATTCCACAATTGCTGGCCTTTAATCATGGTAACACTGCACCCTTTTCTCAACATCCCCCTCTTTCCCTTACCTAACCCCAAAGGCACCTGGTTTATTGACAGCAATTCTTCTAACCCCACTGCTCCCTCCATTGCCAAGGCAGGCTTTGCTATTGTGTCTTCTTCGTCCATTACTGCCTCTACTACTCTGCCCTCAGCACCTCCTCGCAACAGGCAGAACTCTTAGCCCTCATTAAAACCTTACAACTCGGACAGCGCCTGTGGCTCAGCGGAGTAGGGCACTGGCCCCATATGCCAGAGGTGGTGGGTTCAAACCCAGACCTGGCCAAAAACTGCAAAAAAAAAAAAAACTTCACAACTCCGACGAGGCCCCTCCATTAACAGATTCTAAGTGTTTTTTTCCACATAATCCATCACCATACAACCATATTGCAAGAAAGAGGATTCATTGCCACCCAAGGCTCCTCTCTTGTGAACACCACATTCATTAAAAACCTCCTGGAGGCAGCCACTTTCCTGAAGGAAGTGGCCATCATCCACTGCAAAGGCCACCATAATGAAACAGATCCAATTTCCAAAGCCAACAAAAAAGTCCATATAGAAACCAAACGGGCAGCTCAACGCCCTTACAACCCCTCCACCCCAGAAGGCCAGTATGTGTCTTTTGATAAATTCTCTTTAGTATATACATCCAAAGAACAGGACAATTACCGGCATCAGGGGAAAATAGTTCTTTTTTTTTGCAGTTTTTGGCTGCCACCTCTGGCATATGGGACTGGCACCCTACTCCGTTGAGCCACAGGTGCTGCCCGAGGATGGTTCTTTTAACAGGGAAAATTTATTCTTCCTTCCTCCCAGCACAAAATATCCTCTCCTCCCTCCACAATAGCCTTCACGTTGGCCTCAAGCCTCTTCACACCCTTCTTTCTCTGCTCCTTTCTCACCCACAACTATCTTCCCTTTTAAAACAGATAACCCAGTCTTGCACAGTCTGCACCTAGGTCTCACTCCAGGGGACATAAAACACTCCCTTTTCCCACACTTCAGGCCCAGGGCCAAACTCCCAGACAAGATGGGCAGATGGACTTCACCCACACACCTCCTGTACAAAAATATAAACTTCTTCTAGTTTGGGTCAATACCTTCTCAGGGTGTGTCAAAGCCTTCTTCACAACAGGTGAGAAAACCCATGAAGTTGTCTTCACCTCCTCCACCACATTATTCCTAAATTTGGCCTCCTCAACTCTATTCAGAGTGAAAACAGCTCAGCTTTCATTAGCCATATCACCTCCCCAACCTCACATGCCCTAGGAGTTCAGCGGCGCTTACCTGTGCCTTACAGGCCCCCATCATCAGGGAAAGTAGAACAAACGAACAACATCCTTAAATAACATCTCACCAAATTAGCGCTCCAACACAAACAAGATTGGATTAAGCTCCTCCCCATCACTTTACTCCGCATTTGCTCTACCCCTTACATAACCCCTTTTTATAGCCCTTTTAAAATAATGTATGGCAGAACTATTATTCTGGGCCCTGGGCCCCCTCCAGGTTCCATCATAGGAAACTATTTTCCCATTCTTCAGGAAACCAGGGATGAACTTGGAAAAACAATAAACCAGCTCTTACTCCTCAGCAGAGAAAGTCAGAGATCAGCTGGCAGGACAACAAGTTTTCCTCAAATCTCCTTAGCTCCCCGGGACTCTCTGACCTCACTGAACAGGCCTTCACACCACTCTCTACAGCAGTGGTTCTCAACCTTCTTAATGCCATGATGTATCATGACCCACAGGTCGAGAACCGCTGCTCTATGACATCCCATGGCCATTCACCAACTGGACCCCTCACCTCCTGGACCCCCTTGCAGTCTGGATCCACTGATCCTGAATAAAGCTGTGTCCTACAGAAAAATTTCCAACACTGGAAGACCCCCACTGGAAATCGCAAGTATTATCTTCCACCACCTTAAAACTCACCAGAATCCTCAACGAGTTCACTTCCCCATAAATGTGTAATATTCCTCTCTGGTTTTTCCCTTTCCTCCACAACTTTTCTTGAGATGCCCATCTACTCTCATACATTCGAAGCTGGGATGACCCTTTGAAACCTTTGAAGATCTGTGGTTACAGGCACCTTGCAAGACTTTCCCCCCGAGGAACTTTTCCTCTTTTCCTCTTCCTACTCCTTTTCCTTCTGGTTACCCCTCCTATCGATTCTGGCCCTGCTTCCCTCCCTGTCAACCCTGACTGAATGCACAGGTTATCTTGCTACCCAAATCTCGTATATCCATGAATACCTTACCAACCCCATTACCATGTCAGCTACACCTAATTCTGAGCTCAGACCCCTCTTTCACTAGCTACACTTACATGCCAGCACATCTAATGTTGCCAAAGCCTCTGAATGTTCTTATGGAGGAAAGAGGTACTGGATCAGCAAAATAATTGGCACTGGATGCCCCAGAGGTGGAGTCGGGACCACTGTCTGCTGGACATACCTCACACATGTAGGATTATCAGGTAGAGGAGGAACCCAGGACACAGCACATCAGCAAGAAACAGGAAAACTCATTAAAAAACTTCCCTCTTCCAGTATAACCCCTCCACCCTGTAAAGGATTAGACCTCACTGTCCTGCAAGACCTACAACAACACTCCTTCATTCCCCAGCTTTTAAACATCTCCTGCTCAGCTGCCCCGAACTCTTCCTCCCTCCTCTCCCCCTCAGGATGCTTGATGTGCCTTTCTTTATATCAACAACTTTTCAATCCTATACTTGTACCTGACACATCTAACTCTTCCATTCTGACAGAAAATAACACAGCTCGGTTTGTCACCATAACTATGGGCTTTCTGCTCCTGGCTTCCTTCAATTTAACCTGCTTCAATCTCACTGGTACAGGAGACTGTAGGCCTTATAAAACCTGATCTCTTTTCTTTCAGCCCAACTTTTCCCTTGTCTAACTCCTCCTGTGCCCTCTGGGAATATTTTTCCTCTGTGGCCGCTACATCTATTGGTGCCTGCACGCGAGTTTTCCTCACCTCCCAAGACTCTTTTGTGAATGACTTCTCCCTGACTCAGGCCTTGATTCATCCTCCTACTCCCAAACAAAAAAGAGCCACCTTCCTCCCTATATGCCTTGGAACAGGCATAGTGGCTGGACTTGGCAAGGGCATGGCAGGCTTTAGTACATCAACCCACTTTTACCACCAACTCTCCCTAGAACTTAAGGAAGACTTAGGAAGACTAGCAGACTGTTAGTCATCCTACAATCCCAAATTAATTCTTCAGCTGCAGTACTCCTCCAAAATCACTGAGCCTCAGATTTACTTACAGCTGGTAAAGGAGGCACATGCATTTTTCTGGGAGAAGAATGTTGTTTCTTTGTCAACCAGTCAGAAATAATCACAGGCAAAGTAAAAGAACTCTGAGAATGAATCAGAGACAATCAAATCGTGAATCATCTAACCCCTGGTCCTTATTCGATTCCTGGCCTCCTTGGTTACTTCCTGTTTTAGGGCCATTAATTATGATCTTTCTCATTCTCAGCCTCATCCTCTCATTTATTGACCAGGCAGTCACTTGGAAAACAACCACTCATATCCTTACCCTACATGAATATCAACCAGTTCAGACTGAAGACCTGAAAGTGTTCCCGTAAACACCACCCTCTTCCCCCGTCCCCCTTTTTTGCCTTATAGGCAGCCCACCAACCCCAAACATGCAGGAAGCCGTCTAAGAGACACCATGCCCATCACTTCCCCTTCTTATAATAGACTAAAAAGAGCAGGGTGATAGGGCAATAACCAAGCACAGGAACCCAGAAAAAAGTGCACAAGGCCCACCCAGGAAGGAATGAGTGCACCAATCCCTGCTCTTCTGAACCCTTATATTCCTACCCTGCCTTAACCCACGTGCCAACTTCTTTTTCCAAACTCATCCCACTTACACCCGAATGAACAAAGGCCATGTTGCCCACACAGAACCTGGACTCCATTTCCT
This sequence comes from Nycticebus coucang, assembly GCF_027406575.1. Classification (NCBI taxonomy): domain Eukaryota; kingdom Metazoa; phylum Chordata; class Mammalia; order Primates; family Lorisidae; genus Nycticebus; species Nycticebus coucang. The sequence continues at coordinate 1,918,557 of NC_069798.1, forward strand.
TTTGTTCATGTCTTGGAATAACCTCTCAGTGTGGGGCCGTTTTAGTGGTTTAATGATTCCTGAAAAGTGTGTCACACTTTATGGGGGCAAGACATGACTGCAAGGTGGACTTTACCTAACAATTGCAATCAGTGTAACCTGGCTTATTGTACCCTCAATGAATCCCCAACAATAAAAAAAAAAGAAATAAAAAAATAATAGCAATGATGGAAGCTGGAGCTAAGATGCTGAGGTCTTATTTCTATAACCAAAATATTTTTCTGTCAGATAAAAACAGTTGAAAGATGAGAAGCCCAGGTTTAGGTTGGTGTTGAAGTTTCTGTGAAAAGAGGAATGAACCATAAATTTAGGAAGCACCAAATGAAACTGGCAGATTTAAACTCTGCAACATATCTGTGGCTAAGGCTGGAACCCCGAGGGCTTCAGGGTGGCTGCCTGGGGTTCAGGGGGAGCTGCCCTATAGGGGGCCCATTCAACTCCTCTGGGTCCTCAGACCCTGCCCCTGCACCTCTTCAGCATGCCCATGTCCTCTCCTCCTCGTTCCTCCTTGGCCTCCTGTAGTGTCCCCAGCCCTGGGCCTTCCTTTCCTCAGGATCTGAATCCCAAGCCTCTGCCCAGGTCCTCACTGGGAGCCTGAGGCAGTGAAGGTCTCTGTCTGCAAAGGCATCACTGACTGGAAGCTGCATCTTCCTCAGGTTCTTTGTACATCATCAGAAATACTTTGCTACTTTATAGTTATCAGTAAAATAATACCTTAGCAGAGCAGGCGCCACCATCTGACCCATTTTTATTGCATTCTAACTTAGTGGGTTGGACAAATGAATATTCCCAAGCAGTAATCACTGCAGCTGTTACGTGGAATCTGCTTCTGGGTGTCTCACAAATCCACCTCCCTTCCTGGGCCCCACCAGTGTCACCTGGACCCAAAGTCACCTAGACCCAGACTCCCATCAGGTCTCCAGGACTCCAGGCCCTTTGCATGGAATCTTTCACTCGAAGCCAGAGTGATGCCTCTCATAGGAAACATCAGTTTCCTGCTTAGCTCTCTTTGCTGGCTGTCAGGATACAAATCAGAATTCTCAGGTTTGCAGGGGAGGTTCAGCACCCTGAACCCTTGCAGGTCACATCACAAACTCACTGCAGGAGCGCCCTACATCCTGCTCCAACTTCCCCTGATCTGTCCCTGCCTGTGACCTTCCCACACCCACCACATCCTGCCCCTCTCTGGGCTCCAGCTCCCGCGTATCCTTCAGGTCTGAAACGCTGCCTGTGCTGTTTGCAGCCCTTTCCCTGCTCTCTGTGGCAGCACAAGGCACACAGCTTAATGCTACCTTTTTGTCTTTCTTTTCTGCTAGTCTGCAGGCCTAATGCAGAGTCATCTAGGGGCCACCATAGATGGTGGGGCAACCATTAAGATCGCTTTAAAAATAATGAACATGGACAACAATACTTGGTATTTATGAAGCCCTTACCAACGGCTAAGTATTATTATAAACACTTCACGAGCATCTGTCATTAACCCTGTATTTCTGTGAGAGACAGACCAGAATACTATCCTTATTTGATGGATGAGGAAACTCAAGTACAGAGAAGTTAAATAACTGACTTAAGGTACCACAGATGGGAAGTGAGAACATAGCAATGACCTTGAATGAATGCAATTTTAATTCTTCAAAGTAGGTAGTCTCATCCTTCTTTATAGAAAAGAAAACTAAGTTGCAAAGGCATTAGCACTTGCCCAAGTTGATGTAAGTAGGAAGAGGTTGCAGAGCTGGCCTAAGGGCTCAGGGGTGCCCACCAGGGAGCTGTGCTCCCCCTACCTCTAAATGGCTCACTCTCTGTGGGGATCCATATGGATCAGACATTTTGCCCAGATATTGTTTTGTCCTAGGACTGTCTGGGAAAAATAATCTAAGGAAAAATATCTCTGGGAACAAAGTTCATATAGGGGTGGCGCCTACGGTTCAGTGAGTAGGGCACTGATCCCGTATACAGAGGGTGGCAGGTTTGAACCCAGCCCAGACCAAACCACAACAAAAAAATAGCTGGGCATTGTGGCAGGCACCTGTAGTCCCAGCTACTTGGGATGCTGAGGCAGAGGAATTGCCTAGGCCCAAGAGCTGGAGGTTGCTGTGAGCTGTGATGCCACAGCACTCTACCGAGGGTGACTAAGTGAGACTCTGTCTCTAAAAAAAAAAAAAAGAAAGTTCATATAGGAAAAGATCAAAAAAAATACAAAAAGAAATTTTGTTATTTCTCTGGATTGGGATTTTACCCAGGAAATGTAGACTCATGGTTTGTAATTAGGTGCTTGAAGTGAATCAAACATACTCTAGGGTTACGTCCTCAAATTATTTAATGAATCTTTCGAAAACATGTTCTTATATTTCAAATCTTCAAGAAATCTGTAAGTATGATAAAGATCAAATTATAAGGTATGTCATGAATTTTGTTAAATGACACATTCTCCCAAATACATTTCTTTCTGTATTTTTGAAGCCAATGCCTTTACTGAAGATGTGTTTAATTGTCTGAGTCTGTTAAGTGTTGGAGATAAAAAATCTTAATTTAGTGATATGCTAATGTTTGACACAGACTTTTTTTTTTCTTTTTTAGAGACAGAGTCTCACCTTATCACCCTTGGTAGAGTGCTGTGACACCACTGCTCACAGCAACCTCCAACTCCTGGGCTTAGGTGATTCTCTTGCCTCAGCCTCCCGAGTAGCTGGAACCACAGGTGCCCGCCACAACACCTGGCTATTTTTTGTTGCAGTTTGGGGCCAAGTTCCAACCCATCATCCTCGGTATGTGGGGCCGGCACCCTACCCACTGAGTGACAGGTGCCACCCAACAGAAACTTTTAAAAAAATATATTCTTTTCACAATATTTCAAAGCAATATTTGATAATAACTAAAAGTCAATTCCAGTAGATTTGTAACCTGAAATGAATAGACACTTCTCAAATCTGGATTAAATAAATGAAGGCAAGTTTGCATTTTTATTAAGTTTAATTTCTCATAGAAGCAAGCAGTGGGAGTTAATACTCTGGGCAATTTCTAAAATCTGTTAACTATTTCAAGCTTTGCAATTTTTCTTTTTGTGTATATCAGCTTCTATGAATATATCAATATAAGATAGCTGTTTAAGAAATGTCAAATTCTTCCTTTCAAGATTGTTCTTATTTCTAAATTCTCTTTTCTGGCAAGACATATTTAAATTGTTTACAATGTAAGATTGAAAGAATATAGAAACTTATCAGCTGCAATAATCTGACACGTAGCTGAACAGTGGAGGAAAAACAAAATTACAGAATAACAAAAACCAAAGCTCCTATTGGGAGCCCATGACTGATTATTTAGGGCTCATGAATTCTCTTTATTTTAATTATAGGAAAAGTCTGTGCCTGGAAGTCCGCAGCAAACAACCTCTGACCTTGTTATACCACAGGAAAATTGTTAATGTATATTTTGAAAATCTGTGAGGTAATTTGGCTTCTTGTTCTAAAGCAGTTAGAGGTAAAAATTACAAATCTGGGGGTACAGCTGAAACCCTAGATGCTTATAAAGTGGACTTTCAAATCTTTGGATCTAGCTAATTAAGATTAAATTTTTTTTAACTGATGAACACAAATCTTTCCTAGAAAGATCTTTGACAAAGGTTAAATTTTAATGGAAATTGACTGTGAAATCACAACCTTTCAATAAGTATTTCACCCAATGGCCTCATGAAGCTAATAACCCTAAAGATCTTTCAGCATTCAATTCAAAGTGTTCTTCCTAATGAAGACATTCATGGTTAACACCTGAAAGGCTGAGTCAGTCACTCACAGATGGATCTTCTGCATCACAATGACCCAGCAGAATCCTTGCCACCAAGTGACCCACAAAGCCTAAAATCCTTACTTTCTTTACAGAAAAAGTTCATCCCCCACCTAGACTAGGTAATCTGCAGACAGCTGTGCAACAGAAGGAGCCATGGAAGAGTCATTGTTCTCTGCTCCCACTGTCCACCCTGGGCACAGGCTTCACGTGCGACAAACATTCCCTCATTACCTGAAACTCTTAATTTTTGAAGTTAACGTCTTTTGCTTTTTGACTGGGAATTATATTTGAGATTTTTTTTCATCACTCTTTCTAGGCTTATAAATACTGTGTTTGACTTTCCTTGTTAAAGTCCACATTGCAGGGCAGCGCCTGTGGCTCAAAGGGGTAGGGCGCCAGCCCCATATGCTGGAGATAGCAGGTTCAAACCCAGCCCTTGGCCAAAAACTGGGAGAAAAAAAAAAAAAAAAGCCGAATTGCAAGCTGTGCGGGCTCTGTGTACATGGCAGCTTATGGAAAGCAGAGAGCACAGGTCTGGGGGCCGCGGGCCTGGACTGCTATCCCACTGTCGCCTAATTTGGCTGTGTGGCCACCATCAGGGTATTAAAATGCTCTGTTATTTGGATGTCTGCTAGGTTTACTGGAGCTGACAAGCCTGGCCTGCCTCATGGAGTTGTTTCTATAATGCAGCTAAAAATGCAAGAAAGAAGCTTTTTTGGAAAAGCCAGAGTGCTATTTAGAACTATTTTCATTGAATAAAGATTTCTGGAACTAAAATACAGACTATCTTAAGAAGACAAAGCCAAATTAGCATATATTTACTGAGGGTCTTCTGTGAGAAAGGAAATGGAGCCCAGCTGATGGGAGTAGGAAGTCACCCCACTGACTGGGGCCAGGGAGGGTTGGGGTATCCTGTGAACATACCAAGCCACCGACAGACAAGACTGTCCTAGGAATCTGTCTGAACTTCCTGAACTTTAGTTAACTTGGGAGTTTCCAACTCACAGGCAGAAAAGTGCGTCTGCAACTGGCTTCTTTCCAATCATGATCTTAGTTGGATGAAAACGTAAAACGCAGTGCGTCCAATTTCATCATGAAACCAGAATTTAAAGTGCTGCATTTGAGCACTACGTGGCAACAGAAAAATAGGAACAAACTCTCTGCTGTGAACACTCGACAACCGACAGCAATTCATAATAATGTGTCTGCATTTTTAAACACTGTGCAACATATTCAAGCAGGGGTTCTCAACCTTTCTAATACCGCAGTGTATTTTCATTGTTAAAAAGGGGTGGCGACTCACAGGTTGAGAACCCCTGGTAGATTTAGCGCCTTCTTCCTTTGGAATTTCATGGCGGATTTGCAGGCTGCACAGTTTCGCCGACGCTGATTATTTTTGAATGTTTTTCTTACTAAATGCTCAATAGTATTAAAATGCTCTCTGGGGAAACTTTTCTTTTTTTAAAGCACACTCTTATTTCAGACAAATTGATAATTTTTTTACTCTTTCAGTTTATTCAGAATTCTAGTGGATAAACAATCAGTTCCCAAAGAAAAAGAAAACAATATGAATCAAAGGCCTCCAGTGTTTTAATACTAGGTATCAGTAAACTGGTGAAAATATACAATGTTACTAAAGTGTAGACACCTAGCTCAGAAAGTGATCTGCTTGTATAAAGAAGAGAGGCAAATAGAAAACAGAATGATCTGACCTGTTTCAAAGGGGCACAGAAAACAGTACCCCAAAAGGAAGGCCTCAGAAGCAGCCTCAAATGGAAAAGCTTCTCTCTGATCTTCTGTTTTCCTGTCTCTCGGCCCTGTTCAACCCGAGCATGGCCATAGAAACTAGAATCCCTCTAATGTAAGGTGGATCATAAAGCCAGAACCCCCTTCCCCAACAACCAACCATGCAACCCACAAATATTCTGTGTTATGGACCCCACTGCAGAGAGGACAACCCCCTACCCAGAAGAAGGAATGCAGCTCAGAGAGGCCAAGAAGAATCTGGACAGCAGCCTTGCTGGGTTTCCCCACTCGGCCTGTCAGCCTTAGATCACGCCCTTTTTGTCCCAGTTGTATTTCTGCGTGGCTGCCCATACCTTGCTGAACCTAAGCGTAAGAGTGCATCTGTGGCTGTTCATTCTGAGGGCTCTGTGTGTGCACATTAAATAAATTTGTGTATCTTTTCTCCTACTAATCAATCTGTCTCATGTCAGCAATTTTTACTGAACCACTGATACAGGGTGGTTCAAGCCTGGACAGGGCCTTCATGAATCCCTTCAGAATTTCATGAAGGGAAATGCCTGCTGGAGGGACTATATTCATTTGTTAACATGCTCATTATCATTGAAAAGGTGTCTCCCATCTACCAAGTACTGGCCATTATTTTAGTAACTCTGAAGGCCTCATACGCCTAGACAAAGGACCCAGGCAGAGATTTCCCACTTGGGTCTTTCCCTCTGCCAGAAATTCTGGTGCTTTTTATTCCTTCTATATTCCTTTTCATCTAATCACTGATCTGTGGTCCATGGTTTCATTCTTCTAATCCCCGAAACTAAGGACCTACTACAGAAAGAAATTCTGGTAACACCACCAGGGCCAAGGGCCTTGGTCCCCACACCTGTTACCCATCACTAAATTCTATTTATACAACTCTAAGTTGCCCGTCTAGTCTCTTTCAACTCCTCACCAGAATAGTTCTGGATCAGGCTTCCTCTGCTTCTCATCTGGTGACTTTTGGGAGCTTCACTGCTCATCTAATGTTCCTCCCTCTCCCTGGCCTGTGCTGCTCTTTGTGGAGGCATCAGAGTTTTGTCCCAGGCCTAAGTCCAAATATATCACTCTCTTCTCATCAACCCTGAAAGCCACAGAGAATAAATCCAAACTCAACCTCAGAGCCAAACCAGCCTTAATGTTGTGCTGAACCAACATTTGTGCCTTACTTTCCACAACACTTCAGGCCTCTGCAGGCCAGAGTCCTTCTCAACATCCGAACTCCACTTTTCTGAATGGATACCTTGCTGCTCAGCTTCTTGGTCTTTACCCAACTCTTTCTCTTTTGCACTTCTTATCTCACCCCGTAGGCCCTGGGCAAGCACATCAGTGTCCCTGAGCCAGGTCATGTGACCTTCTCGGTGGAGCCCCTGGTTTGTTCTCACCACAGCCGTGTGAACGCAGCACTTGTCCTCTGCCCAGCCACAGCCAGTGTATTTGTATTCGTGTCTTTATTCTACTCATTGCCCTGGCATTGCATTAGTCATTTCTTCAGCAATCTTTTAAATTCAACTGTTAAACCAAAAGTGCACTGTGACTATAATATCACAATATTCTCTTCTGATTTTTTCAAACTTTTAGGGCCTGCAATCATCCTGCAGTCTCCTTCCTCCCACCACCTTGTCTTCCTGTCCTTAGACCCAGCAAGGAACATTTAGGGGAAATAACCTTGCACCTGAACATAATTTCTATGCTGCAGATACTAAATACAGCTCAGTAGAACTGACTTTAACTGTATAAATACAATGTGTTGTTGAAGGATATTTGGGGGGCTTGTAGCAGTAATGGTTAGATGACTCTGGGCTATGAAGTCAGACAGATTCATCCTAATGCATGCTCCATTACTCACTGTGTGATGTAACAACTCTGCCTTCAGCTTCTTTATCTGTAAAACCCAATAACAATACATATTTATTGTGCAGATTGTTGATAATAATACCTAACCTTATACAATTCTTAAGCTTTTCCTGGGTTTTTAATGTGTCTCATTCATTTAACTGCTTGACATATATGTTCATTAATTTGATCTTCCCAGAAAACCCCATTAAGGTAGGTGTTTTATTTTTTTTATTTATTTTTTTTTTGTAGAGACAGAGTTTCACTTTATGGCCCTCGGTAGAGTGCCATGGCCTCACACAGCTCACAGCAGCCTCCAACTCCTGGGCTTAAGCGATTCTCTTGCCTCAGCCTCCCAAGTAGCTGGGACTACAGGCGCCCGCCACAACGCCTGGCTATTTTTTGGTTGCAGTTTGGCCGGGGCCGGGTTTGAACCCGCCACCCTCAGTATATGGGGCCGGCACCTTACCGACTGAGCCACAAGCGCCACCCCAAGATAGGTGTTTTATTATATGTGTAATACTCAATTTAAAAAATGAGGGAACTGGGACACAGCTAGTAAGTACGAGAGCTGACATTTGTTCTCAGAGTCTGTGCTATGAGCTACAATATTTTCCTAGATTTCTGCTGTTAATACAGTATAGTTGGCCCTCAATATCCTTGGATTCCGCATCTGGGGATTCAATCAACTGTAGGCCAAACATATTAGGGGAGGGAGAAAAATAAAAATTAATAATACAGCAATAAAATAATACAAATAAAAACAATGTAGTATAAGAAGTATTTACTTAGTATTTACGTTATATTATTATAAATAATCTAGAGATTATTTAAAATATACAGGAGGATATGTGCAGATTAAATGGTAATACCATGCCATTTTATATAAAGGACTTAAACATCCTCAGATTCAGATAGTTGTGGGAGTCCTGTAACCATTCCCCCAGGAACAATGAGGGACAACTGTGATGTTTGTGGGCAGCCCATGAAATGTCAACTAAGTCTTTTCTGTGCTGGTTAGAAAGGCAGGATAAAGTCAGAATGGTAATATATGCTCCACTCATTACATATTCCATTTTCTCATTAATTTTCTCCCTCACTATTGGACTATAAAGTAATAGCTAATTTTCATGGTTGAAAAGTTGAGCAAAGGACATTCAGGAGAAAATAAAAGAAGGCATTGACAGATTAGCTGAACTATCCCAGTACAATGGTGTTGACTGAATCGCTTTCTCCAACAGACAAGGACTGATCAATGAAGCATCTCCAGTAAGTCTCCTCTGTTCTTTCCTTCCTAGCTTAAAAATTCCAAAATTCTAAAGTAAGAAAAGTTACAAGAGATAATATTGAGTGGGTATTTGCTTCTTGGTATTCTGGACATGATCGAGGTTTGGGGGCCAAGGCTCAGAGGTGCAGACCTGTGTGCTGTGCAGTAGAGCCCATCACTCTGCCTGTCCTGTAGAAGTGCCTGTCAGCAAGGGAAGCAGAGGGCCATTATGAATAATCCAGGCCCATTTAATGAATCCAGCTCTATTTCCCAGATAGCTGAAAACAACACTTAAGTGTTAGCTTATCACTGTGACACGTGTAAATGCCCTTACAGTTTGTCCTGGAGGTATTTATTATATTCACTTTAGCTAACAAACTGTGTGAGTCTCAGTTCATGCAGCTGCACCTCTTGCTTCCAAAAGGCTGAAGGGAGGAGCTGGCTGTGGTTCCCCGTGGCCAGGACAGCTGCTCCTCAGCTTAGGAATGTTACCCCACTGTCCAAATCCAGGGGCTCAGCAGCCTTCCCTGCTGGGTAATTGCAGAGAACAAGCAGTGATTCAATCACTTGGGAAAGCCAGACACTTAGGGGCTTTCAGAGTCAGACAGTGCTGTCTGCTGAGAATTAAATCATAAAAACAGCAAGAATTCCGGGAAAGATCAACCTGTGTTTGCAGGACGATTTGACTATTGTCTAAAAATTTCACTGAGAACAAGTTTATTTTGTGAGTGTGCCCAGGAAACAAGAATTCTTACAGAGATAAATGGTTGAGTCAAAACAGGTAAGATATTGGCAGGCTAAGATGGGAGCCAATTTATAAACTATGGGTTCTGCAAGAAAAGGAAGTAGTGAAGAGTAAAGTGGGGAAGAGGCAAGATAGCCGACTGAAGCCAGCTTTCAGCAGAGGCTCCGGGCCAGAGGGAGAAATAATGACCAGAAACAACCCAATAAAGTGGAAGATTGGGAGCTGAGCTGAGAGAGAGGATTGATGGGTTCACATCACCCCTGCTGAGGCAAACTAGGACTCCAAGGTAAAAATTTTCAGGTATAAAACCCATCCCAAAGAGGATGGAAATCCTTCCCTTCATCCCCCCCACCATGAGAGAAGCTTGAGATGAGTAGAGAACAGATGACCTTTTGTTTCACCAAAGGGGAGAGAATGACTGAGGGCTGAGCTTCCTACACAGAGAGATACCACTGTAAGCCCAGGAAGTCACTTGCCTGGGCCAAAAGTTAATCTAATATTCTCCCTATCTTCCTGAACTCCCAATCCACCCCTCCCCACTCTCCTGGCAGTCTGGAAGACTACCCCCTGCAAAAGCCAGAGTGTTTGACAGATTTTTGCTAGGGCAGAGCTGTGGGTCAGTTGTGCTGAAACTGTAACTTTAATAGAGGTGGGGAGTCACAAGGGGAGAGAGACTTACCCCATGTTGGAAAGAGCATAGGTGGGACCTGTGCCACCGACCACTGGGGACTGTGGCTGGCACCCCGCCCACTTCTGCTACCCACAGAGCACTGCCCACCAGCTCCCTGGCTCCCCATCCAGGTCCTGTGACTCTTGCACCAAGAACACGGCTTGGCTCCCACCACCACTGGTGGCCCACACTCGGGGACTCAACCCTCCGGCTCCCACCTGGGTCTTGCTACTCCCAGCCTGCCGTCAGTGGCTCTGCCCTCTGCTCCCCACATGGTTCCTGCTACCCAAAAGCGGGGCTCAGCAGCTCCACCTTCCAGCTCCTGCAACCTTTGAGGCTGGTGGTAACACCCTCCAGCTCTCTGCCCGGCTCCTGTGACCTGCACACAGCAGTGCCCCAGACTGGCAGCACCACCCCTGACAGGGATGGCAGCCCCATGGTCCCTCCCACTGGTGTCAAATTTGGGAGAGAAACCTCCCCAGTACTGTGGAACATGGGGGGAACCTGACCTGACCTGCAGGGGTTCCAGAGTGTGGAAGTGTGGTCAAGGCACAGGTATGGTCTCTGAGGGAGAGAACGATACTCCCCCATGGTAACCCCTGGCTAGGTACAGATGCAGGAGGAACACTCCCCGGTTTTCAATGATCACCAGAGGAAATCAGGCCTGAACTCCTCCCACCTGCAGGTCTCACAGTGACACTGCCTGGCCTGGGAGGCACTGTCTCCCCTTTGACTCAGGTACAAATCCCTGGTGTACTTGAGTATTAGAGAGAGCTGGGCTACAGCCCTGTGGGGTAACCAATGACTGGGTGTGATGGTGATGCAAAGTGGGGAAAGAGGCACCAGCCCTTCTGGAATAATTCTTTTGCTGGACAAGCCTTTCTGACTCCATGGACTACCAGAGCAAGCCACACTTGAGCTGCCAGTGGACCCCTGCTGTCCAGTTGCTGGAGACCTTTTGAATTCTCTTGCTTGATCTGTATTTGTGTTGACTGGGACAATTCATTTGGAACTCTTTATCTGGGCCAATCACCTGGGGACTCTCCAAGGTTATACTATGGTTGTGTTGCAGAGGGAGGGTCTGATTCTCCTCTCCCAGTTATTGCCAGTGTGGGGAGGGGGGGGCAGGGTGTCTTAATTGCTTATATTCCTCCACAGCTGAGATTTCAACTCAAAGTCACCGATCCACTAGGATTGGTTAGAGTCTAGCTAAATATAAGACAGACCCACCTATCTCCATCATACCAAGTGGGTCCCCAGAGTCTCAGGCTGTAGTACTGAACAGGACCTTGCTAAAGCTGTAGGGGAAAAAAACCGCAGTCACCAGTCCCAGGACTCTGGTAAAGGGCTGATTAATTACATTTCCAGGAGCCTTCAATTTAATTCCACCTTATCAGATTCTATAAACAAATGGTGAAACATAACCATGGGGCAGAATCAGCAGAAAGACTCAGGCAACATGAACAACCAGAGTAGATCAAATCCCCCAAGGTACGACAAAGGAGATGCAACAGAAGATCCTATTCATAAACAAATGGATGCGATGTCAGAAATTGAGCTCAGAATGTGGATAGCAAATAAGATTAACATAACTGAAGTAAAATTGGAATTAGAAGTTCAAGGAGTAATTCAAAAATTGGCTCAAGAAGTCAATGAATTCAATTAAAAACACCAAAGATTTTGACATATTGAGACAAGAAGTTGCATCCCTCAAAGCCCTGAGAAATACAGGAGAATTGCTCAGTAATAGGATGGAGCAGGCAGAAGAAAGGATCTCAGACCTTGAAGACAAAGCTTTTGAACACTCCCAAATGCTCAAAGACGAAGAGAAATGGAGAGCCAAGATCATTCCCTGAGAGAGTTGTGGGGCCACTCCAAAAAAGCAAACATTCTTCTTATTGGAATTCCTGAAGGTGGTGAGAATGATGTGAAATGCACAGATGCACTACTCCAAGAAATTTTAGAGGAAAACTTTCCAAACATGTTAAGAGATATTGAAATTCAGATAGCAGACAGTTTCAGAAACCCAGCAAGACTCAATCCAAGTAAAGCATCCCCTAGACACATTGTAATTAACTTCGCCAAGTTAATATGAAAGAGAAAATTGTGCAAGCAGCCAGACGTAAGAATATCATAACCTACAAGGGGAAGAATATTAGAATGACTGCAGATCTTTCTGCTGAAACATTTCAGCCAGAAGAGGATGGTCATCAACCTTCAATCTCCTAAAACAAAACAACTTTTAGCCCAAGATCCTGTATCTAGCTAAACAGAGTTTCATTTATGATGGAGAACTCAAATACTTTAATGACATTCACATGTTGAAGAAATTTGCCATAACTGAACCAGCTCTTCAAGATATTCTCAGACCCATCCTCCACAATGACCACCATAATGCTCAACTATCAAAGTAAACTCACCCAGAATTTATTAATCAAAACCCAACATCCACAGTGGTGAAAGAATGAAAAATGTCCACTGGTCTTTAAAAAAACTTGACACCCAAAATACTACCAGGCTTATCCATACACTCAATTAACATGAATGGCTTAAATTATCTGCTAAAGAGGCACAGGTTGGCTGAATGGATACAAAAACTCAGGCCAGATATCTGCTGCATATAAGAATCTCATCTTACCTTAAAGGATAAATATAAACTCAGGGTGAAAGGATAAAAACTATAATCCAGGCAAACAGAAAACAGAAAAAAGCAGGGGTTGCAATTTTATTTGTAGATACATTAGACTTTAAACCAACAAAAGTAAGGAAAGATGAGGATGGTCACTTCATATTTGTTAAGGGAAACACTCAACATGATGAGATATCAATGATTAACATTTATGCACGCAACCAAAATGCTCCTTAATTTATACGCAAGACCTTAACAGACATGAATAATTTGATATCTTCCAGCACCATATAATAGTCAGAGATTTGAACACCTCTTTTGCAGTGTTGGATAGCTCCTCCAAGAAGAAACTAAGCAAAGAAATTTTGGACTCAAACTTCACCATGCAAAAATTGAATTTAATAGACATCTACAGAACATTTCATCCTAACAAAATTGAATACACATTCTTCTCATCAGCCCTTGGAACATCCTCCAAAATTGATCACATCTCAGGTCACAAGGTTAACCTCAGGAAATTTAAAAGAATAGAAATTATTCCTTGTATTTTCTCAGATCACCATGGAATAAAAGTTGAACTCACCAATAACAGGAATCTGCATACTCATACAAAGACATGGAAACTAAATAACCTTATGCTGAAAGATAGCTGAGTCATAGATGAGATTAAGAAGGAAATTACTAAATTTTTGGAACAGAATTATAATGAAGACAGAACCTCCTAAGAGGGAAATTTATAGCACTGCAAACCTTCCTTAAGAGGATGGAAAGAGAGGAAGTCAACAACTTACTGGGACATCTCAAGCAACTGGAAAAGGAAGAACACTTCAACCCCAAACCCAGCAGAAGAAAAGAAATAACTGAAATTAGAGCTGAATTAAATGAAATAAAAAACAAAAGAATTATTCAAAAGATCAATAAATCAAAAAGTCATTTTTTTGAAAAGTTTAACAAAATTGATAAACCCTTGGCTAGCCTAACTAGAAATAGAAAATCAAAATCCCTAATTTCATCAATCAGAAATGACAAAGGCGAAATAACAACAGACACCTAAGAAATTCAAAAAATTCTTAATGAATACAGTACAAAAAACTCTATTCTGAGAAATACGAAAATCTGAAAGAAATTGATCAATACTTGGAAGCACGCCACCTTCCTAGACTTAGCCAGAATGAATTAGAAATGTTGAACAGAACTATATCAAGTTCTGAAATAGCATAAACTGTACAAAATCTTCCCAAAAAGAAGAGTCCAGGACCAGACTGCTTCACATCAGAATTCTACCAAAACTTTAAAGTGGAACTAGTACCTATATTACATAACCTTTTCCAAAGCATAGGAAAAGAAGGACTACTTCCCAACACATTCTATGCAGCAAATATCATCCTGGTCCCCAAACCAGGAAAAGACCCAACAAGAAAAGAAAATTATAGACCAATATCTTCAATGAATATGGATGCAAAAACATTCAATAAGATCCTAGCAAACTGAATCCAGCAACACATCAAACAAATTATACACCATGAGCAAGTTGGTTTTATCCCAGGGTCTCAAGGCTGGTTCAATATATGTAAATCTATAAATATAATACATCACATAAACAAAAAAAAAAAAACAAAGACCATATGATTCAATCGATGCAGAAAAAGCTTTTGATAATATCCAGCATCCTTTTATGATCACAACACTTAAGAAAGTAGGTATAGATGGGACATTTTTTAAACTGATCAAGGCCATCTACAACAAACCCATAGTCAATATCATACTGAATGGAGTTAAATTGAAATAATTTCCACTCAGATCAGGAACCAGGCAAGATTGTCCACTGTCTCCGCTGCTTTTTAACATTGTAATTGAAGTCTTAGCCATTGCAATCAAGCAAGAGAAGGTGATCAAGGGTATCCAAATAGAAACAGAGGGGATCAAACTTTCACTTTTCTCAGATGATATGACTGTATATCTGGAAAACCCCAGGGATTCAACGACCAAACTCTTAGAAGTGATCAAGGAATATAGCAGTGTCTCAGGTTACAAAATCAATACTCACAAATCTATAGCCTTTATATATACCAACAATTGTCAAGCTTAAAAAAAACAGTTAAGGACTCTATTCCTTTTACAATAGTGCCAAAGAAGATGAAATATTTGGGCATTTACCTAAAAAGATCTCTATAAAGAGAACTATGAAACTCTGAGAAAAGAAATAGCTGAAGATGTGAACAAAGGGAAAAATATACCATGCTCATGGCTGGGAAGGATCAACATTGTTAAAATGTCCATACTACCCAAAACAATATACTATTTTAATGCAACCACTATTAAAGCACCACTGTCATACTTTAAAGATCTCAAGAAAATAATTGTTTTTTTTTATATGGAAGCATAGAAAAACTTGCTTAGCCAAGACATTACTCAGAAATAAAAACAAATCAGGAGGAATCATGCTACCAGACCTCAGACTATACTATAAATTGATAGTGATCAAAACAGCATGGTACTGGCACAAAAATAGAAAAGTAGATGTATGGAACAGAATAGAGAACCAAGAGATGAACCAAGCTACTTACTGTCATTTGATCTTCCATAAGCCAATCAAAAACATTCAGTGGGGAAAAGATTCCCTATTTAACAAATGGTGCTGGGTGAACTGTTTGGCAACCTGTAGAAGACTGAAACTGGACCCACACCTTTCACCATTAACAAAGATAGGCTCTCACTGGATAAAAGATTTAAACTTAAGACATAAAACTATAAAAACACCAGAAAAGAGTGCAGGGAAAACACTTGAAGAAATCAGCCTGGGTGAATATTTTATGAGGAAGACCCCCTGGGCAATTGCAGCAACACCAAAAATACATTACTGGGATCTGATCAACCTAAAACGCTTCTGCACAGCCAAGAACATAGTAAGTAAAGCGAGCAGACAGCCCTCAGAATGGGAGAAGATATATGCAGGTTATGTCTCTGACAAAGGTTTAGTAACCAGAATCCACAGAGAACTCAAACATAGTAGCAAGAAAAGAACAAGTGATCTCATCTCAGGGTGCACAAGAGACTTGAATAGAAACCTCTCTGAAGAAGACAGGTGCATGGCCTACAGACATGAAAAAATGCTCATTATCCTTAATCATCAGAGAAATGCAAATCAAAACTACTTTGAGATATCATCTAACTCCAGTAAGATTAGCCCACAACAAAATCCCATAACAGTAGATGTTGGCATGGATGTGGAGAAAAGGGAACACTTCTGCACTGCTGGTGGGAATGCAAACTAATACGTTCTTTCTGGAAAGAAGTTTGGAGATCACTTAGGAATCTAAAAATAGATCTGCCATTCGATCCTGCAATTCCTCTACTAGGTATATATCCAGAAGACCAAAAATCACTTTATAACAAAGATATTTGTACCAGAATGTTTATTGCAGCCCAATTCATAATTACTAAGTCATGGAAGAAGCCTAAGTGCCCATTAATCCACAAATGGATTAATATGGTATATGTATACCATGGAATATTATGCAGCCTTAAAAAGATGGAGACTACCTTTTCTGTGTTTACATGGATAAAACTGGAACATATTCTTCTTAGCAAAGTATCTCAAGAATGGAAGGAAAAGTATCCAATGTACTCAGCCCTAATGTGAAACCAATTTATAAGTACCCACACTCCCATATGAAAGCTATAACCCAACTACAGCCCAAGATGAAGGGGAAAGAGGAGGGGGAGGGGAGGGGACAGGGGAGAACTGATGGAGGGAGGGTAATTGGTGGGACCACACCTATGGTGCATTTTACAAGGATACATATTAAATCTACTAAGTGTAGGATATAAATGTCTTAATAACTGAGAACATGAGGTGAAGGCTATGTTAACCAGTTTGATGAAAGTATTTCAAATTGTATATAAAACTAGCACATTGTACCCCATAATGCATTAAAGTACACAGCTGTGATTTAACAAAAAATAAAAAGAAAAAAAAGAAAAGGGAGTAGTGAGTTTCTCTCTACCCCTTCCTCTGGGATGCTGGCTGAGGATTGTGTTTAGACACTTCTTTCTGAGAGCGTCTCCCGTCATATTGATGTAGTCCAGAATTGCATTGATTTAGCTTCCTTAAAGTGGTGAATTGTGCAGGAGAAAGTTTCTCAAGTGCACTTGGGGTGCCCCCCAGCTCCTGGGTCCTGCCTTATTCCCCAGCCCATCTGTCTTTCCTCCTGGCCTGAGCCCTGTCTGTTCTTTCATGTATTTCTAACATGATTAGATATATGAGGAAGATTCTATCATCAAAATAACCTTAACTGTGCTTTTCATACTTTGATTATTAAAGGCAGGAACATTGACAGTTTCCTTTCCTGTTTGTTTTCCACCAGATTAACTCATCGGTTAATCAGAAAACGGAATTATTCAGTGCACTTCATTCCTCAAGGCGAAACAGATATTTGCTGTACTTTGCTAACAAAGAAGAAACATAGAGGCTCTTTTGCTTCTAGAGAGAATTCTTAGTCTTGTTTTTAATCACCAATTCCCCTAGCCTGGCTGAACATTACATCATTTCAGGCACTGTTCACAGACTATAAGTATGTGATTCAACACAAGTGATGTACTGAAAGTTAAAATGTAAGGATGGTTATGAAACACAGCAGGAATGGTCTGTATACAGCCTGGTCTTCACACAGTAGCCTTAGTGACCCCATTAAAATCCAAGTTGTATGATGTCATCTTCTTCTTCAGACCTGACGAACTGAAAGTCCAAGCCTTTCCAGGGGCCTCTCAGACCTTGGTCCCTCTACTTCGAGCTCCTCGTATATCCTAGGCCCACGTGCATGTCCTAGGGGCTTTGCGTTGGCTGTTTCCTCTGCCTGGAATTCTCTTCCCCACATGTGGACATAGCCTATGGCCTTGTTCCCAATCTGTTCCACTTCCTGTTTTACCCCTTCTTCCCAAGTAGTTCCCAGAATATAATATATGCTTAATAAATGTTTATGAATGAAAGAATAGTTTTGATTAGTTAAATGAAAAAGTAAGAAAGAGAAAGAGAGAGAGAAAGAAGGAATTAAGGAAGGGAGGGAGGAAGGAAGGAAGGAGAAAGAGAGAGAAAGAATAAAAAAGAAAGAAAGAAAATTTGCTTGCCTGGGTTTTCAATTTGGCCTAAGTCTACCTGATACTTTTCAGCCAGGCTTTCTGTTTTGCATATTATTTCCACATTGTCTTTATGAATTTCCAGAGTGTAACAAAATAGATTGGTGCTATCCTCAACAATGGGTTTCAAATCTTGAAGCCTAGGTTCCAAGAATACAGTAAAAGTACTGCGACCAATAGCTCCTTGGCGGGTCACAAGGCAGGGATCAGGAGTCTGTTCTCTGCATGCGAGTCTTTGTTGGGCTTGGTGGGAAGCCTCCAGGTCATGTTCATGGAAAGCAGACTCCCCTCAGGACTTTTCCTTAAAGGAAGCTGGGGCCAAACACCAGGGAACGGACCTCACCGTGAGTCTGCTGGAGGGAAAGTTTGTCTTAAAATACACCTTGGAAATCAAGCCCCAAGTGGAACAGGATGGTATCTTTTCACAGTACAAGGACGTCTCTCAGGATCTCACCAGGAGTGGGATGTTGGGAGAGCCAGCTGCGTAAAACACTCCTTTCAGGGAAGCAGCAGTCTCGTGAGCATCCTCAGGTGCAATAACAACAATAATAACAATAATAATTGCTGTGACAACTCAATTAAAAAGGAACATGCACAAACATACTGTCTCTCCCTCTTTCAAGAGAACAATGTAATATTAAAGTGAATGTGGAGAAGAACTGGGGTGAGAGTCTGGAGAAGTGGCCGTTGGAAACTTGGAAGGACCTCATGGCAGAGAAGAAATACTGTACAGAAGCAGCCTTTTGGAAACTGGGATTTTGATGTGTCTCATACTGAAAGAACAAAATGGAAGATTTTCCAGTGTGTGTTCTGCTTCTAATCAGTGTGAGACTTTCTCCAGAGTCCTCACCAGTAAATCCTAAATGGGGACCAGCCATCGTGCTCAATTTCCTTTCTGAGAGATTTTATCTCTCTGATGATGTCTTGCTCTGTTTCTGGTTTTCTTTCTACTTTGTAAAACTGTAGTTGAAACTGCTACTCGTTTTGGTTCTTTTCTTTGTTCATCAGATTCTGTGCCCAGTTACTAATCTACATCATTTCAGTTCATGTTACTGTTTTCATGAAGTTCTCTGTTACAGACTATGCCTGTCCCTGCAGAGAGTTCTAGTTCTTTAGAGTTTAGTTCCCTCTAAAGTTTTAGGAGGGAGGTACACTTAGAGCTATATGTGTTTGTATATTACCTAAGGGATGCTGTTGCCAGTGAATAGTCAACATGTTGATATGAGTGGGTAGGAGAGGACTGTCATGGGAGACAGACAGAGGCTCATCAGGCACGACTTGGGAGGACCAGTTGAGGGTGGGATACTGAGAGAACCCAAGAAGTCCAGGCTGTGTGCTCAGGGCTGGTGGCAGAGAGGGTAGCATCGTGGTGGCCTCCAGGTCTTACCCAGATCCTCACTACGTGTCTACTGACCTCTTCACTGGGTCTCCCAGAGGTACATGCACGGGGGATGAGCTCCAGACACCAATGGATAGGACTATCTCTCCCCGCAGGTGTCCGAGCACTGGGGGCTCAGGTGGGTCTGGTGTGGCTCGGGAGGGAAAGGCCTTGGTCTGCCGTACTGGGAGCCAAGGAGTGTGGGGAAGAGTGTGTCAGGGAGGGGAGAGGTTCAGGCGCTGGTAGATGAGGTGGAAGGATGCAAAAGAGATACCTTCTTTTTCCCAGTTTTGCCTCTTGTTGGCTCTGTGCCTGAGTAATAATGCTTGAAGGTGATGAAATATTTCCTGCCATCAGTTGTGCTCCAAAGAAGCCACGTACCTACCCCAAGAACAAAGAGTCATCTGTGCTGGTCACTCTCACAGCAATGGTTCCGGTGTGCCAGGAAGGCGGATGGTGACAGACCACATGTAAGATTTAAGAAAAGATTTTTCAAAAATTTCCAAAACTGTGTATTCCAATATTTCAAAAGCTCTTTTAATATTGTATTTATGGATTAGAAAAAAACTGTAACTTATTGAAAAGGCTCAATATTTCAAAAGGTCTTTTTCGAGTGCAGTAAAGGATTAGAATGGAATTTTTTTAAAAATTAATTTTTATTAAATCATAACTGTATACATTTATGGGGTATAATGTGATTATTTGATATACAATATGGAACACTTAAATTAAACTAACATAACCATCACCTCACTTATTTTTTGTGGTAAGACGTTTATAAACATACTCTTACTTGTTTTGCACAATATCCTTGCATTGTGCATGTTAGGTGAGATGCCACCAGATACCCTCCCTCCATTTACCTCCCCTCCCCCTCCTCTCTCCTATTTCTTTCTAGACAATATTTTTGTTTTATCATTGATATGAATGTGTAAATGTTTATGTATTGGTTTCTAATAGTATTGAGTACACCAGAAACTTCTCTGATGATGACAGGAAAATGGTCAACAAACACATGAAAAAAGCTTATCATCTTTAATCATCAGAGAAATATAAATCAAAACCACTTTGAGATATCACCTAATGCCAGTAAGATTAGCCCACATCACAAAATTCCAAAACTGCAGATATTGGCGTGGATGTTGAGAGAAGGGAACACTTCTACACTGCTGGTGGGATTGCAAACTAGTATAGCCTTTTTGGAAAGAAGTATGGAGAATTCTCAAGGAACTAAAAGTTGACCTACCATTTGATCCTGCAGTGTGATTACTAGGGATCTACCCAGTTGAACAAAAATCATTTTACAACAAAGAGATTTGCACCAGAATGTTTACTGCAGCCCAATTCACAATAGCCAAGTTGTGGAAACTTAAATGCTCATCAAGCCATGCATGGATAAACAAATTGTGGTATATGTATACCATGGAATACTATGCAGCCATAAAACGAGGTAGACTTGGGTGGTGCCTGTGACTCAAAGGGGTAAGGGCGCTGGCCCCTTATACTGGAGGTGGCAGGTTCAAAACCGATCCTGGCCCAAAACTGCAAAAAAAGAAAAAAAAAAGAGGTAGACTTTACCTCTTCTATGTTTACCTGGATGGAGCTGGAACATATTTTTCTTAGTAAAGTATCTTAAGAACAGAATGGAATTTTTAAAACCCATTCATTGCAGAAATATCCTTACTGACTGTAAAAAATAAAAGCTGTCCCCTACTCTACACGTCTTAACCCACAGTTCATAGTCAACAACCTTTCTTTTTGACTTATTCTGTCCCCAGAAGGGCCTCTGGTGCTTGGGTTAATCTAACACTGGCTTTTCTAAAACCACCCAGGTGATTTGGACTGGTGGTGTTTTACGGGAGTGGCTAATGGACTCGTGCTCACCCTGGCCATCAGCCAATGACCACTTTAGGATGGAAGGAAGAATCTCCTGCACTTTTCACCTAAATATGCTTTGTGATTAATTTGCTCACTTTAGAACTTGCTAAGTTACCTCTAAATAGATGTCTCAGTTGAAGTAACTTCTTTATGATCAACTTGGTGATACTGCCTTTTACATGACCTGATTACCTATCTCCTAACTTAACATGTTAGGAGATGTTTACCTCCAAACCTCGTTTTTTAAAGACATAAACTTTGAAGACAGCAGGTGTTACTGTCTGCCAGGCTGCATTTCCAGATATGTTGTGGGCAATTCCTGGATGTGGCACATGGGGACAGATGTTGGTCTTCTTTCTTGAGATGTGGAGCTATGGCACCTGGAAACCAAGGTCCAAGTTTGTCGCTGGAAATAGTGTTCAGATCAAATGATTCAACAAGGAGGAATACTGTCCCGTGCTTTTTATCAAATTCGCGTGACTTATATTCACTCTTTCATTTAAAAACTAAAGAAGCATAATCAATATCAGTTATTGATAAGTACTAAAACATTCTCATTTCTTCTAGAACACTCAAAAGTCCTAAAGAAATGACAGCTCATGGCACACTAAGACTCACAGCCAGTGCCCGTGGCTCACTTTTCGCTCTTGCCCTCATGTACTTTGATTGAAATTAGAGAAGTGGCCGGTTTTCAAGTCTCAAAATGCCAGGAATGCTTAGAAAAATCCAAGGGCATCTGAATGAAATGGTTTCTCCTAGCGGAAGATGACATCCATTTCTCTTTATTTTCCACTGGTGGTTGTCAGGGACATAAAAAACGAAGGCTCAGATCCTTTTATCTAAGAAAAATAAGAGAAATCAAGCTGTTCCGGTCAGCAAACCTCAGCAGCAGCAGCTCCAGCACCTCCTGATCTCTCTCTTCCTGGGGAACCAGGAAGCAGGGCAAGAAGGTTCACTTCTCAGAAACAGCAACTGGGGAAAAGCAAGACATCCCCTCCTCGCCCCTTTCTTGTGATTCCAGGTCTCAATGATGTGGATACCAGGACCCACAGAATGGAGAGGAACCTGGAGCTGGGCTGGCATCAGAGCCTCCCCCACGCTTGGCTGAGGCAGCACGCTGTGCACAAGAAACGGGGACATCCTCACGGAATTCAAGGGCCTCTGAGCCCAAACTTTAAGATGTCAGGTTGTCCAAATGTGACTAAATTCTAAGATGGTTATCAGGCCTGGGACGGAGAAAGAGCGCCATTGTAAGAATCAATGTCACCCATAGCTAGGATGGCTGAGCCCTCACCAAGGGCCCACAGCACTCTGTCTGTTCATTTTCTCATCCCAAGAACATGTGGGTGCTGCACTGTCACTACCATTTCTCAGATGATGAGATGAAGGCCAGAGAGAGAAGTCCCTTGCCCAGGGCCACCCAGCTCCTGGGGCATGTGCTCACCCGCATACTCGCCTGACTCTCCAAGGCCCTCTGTGTCTTAGGAGGTGATGGCAACAAAGCCTGAGAGACAAAGAGATCTCCGTGGAATAAGTGGAAATAAAGAGAAATGAAATCATATAAACAGGGCAAAGTTAAAAAATGACTCTTAACATAACCAAATGCAAAAATAAGCATTTGCACCCTCGAAATAATATCTGACTGTTCAGTACAGAGCTGGGGACACTCTGTTCAGAGGAACTATGTGTGAAAAAGGATTCAAGGGTTTTGCTAAATGTCAGACGTGCAATTGTGCCAAAGTTAATGCAAATCCAAGTGACATTAATTAAACAATGGAGTCAAGAATGAGAGAGGATGTATCTCCCTTCAACTAGGAAGGGGTCAGACAGAGCATAGGTGAAATCCAAGAGGGGGCCTTTTGGGTGCTTTAGATTTCTTATCTAATTCATCTCTTAAGGGTCAATTAGATTGTGTCACTGAAAGGCCAGAAAAAGAGAAAAAGTGACCAGCTAGAAATTTCTAAAGGAAATATTCTTAAATTGCTACAGATAATAGTAATTATTATTATTTGAACAAGTATGGGGGGATACCTCCAGCCCTCACCCCGACCCTGTACGAGTGTAGGTGTGACATATGTGATGTCCTTACAGAGCTGTGGAAGAGGATTCAGAACGAAGTTAAGCGATGAGTGAGTCATTTCCAGTATCACAATAGCCTGAACCCACGGACTTCAGAAGGAGCAATAGAAACTGACTGCTTTCTTATGACTCTCCCTTTACACTCATTTTCCAGATGCAAAACCAGGCCGTCTTTATTACTTTCCATTCACTATCAAGGAAAAACAAAATAGTTTTTGTTTTCCAAGTTGCTTAAGTCCAGTTGGACGTACAGTCAACACTCACGTCTAGATTCCATTACACACCAGGCCCGACTCAGCAGGGGAGCCTGAGGTAGGAAGCGTTACAGTTAAGTTTTTCTCTTCCTGGCCCCACTTCTTTTCCCACTCAGCAGGTGCTATTTTGGAAACTGTCCAAGATTCTGGTAGGGAACAGAGGGAAGGATAGGAGCCACCTTACTGATTTGGCAAAATTGCAGTCTGGGGCTTGTGGATGTCAAGAGTCAATTCTTTCTTTCCTGAAGGGTCTTTTGTATTCTTTTTGAAGTCCAGTCCCATCACTGGGGGTCTCTTGTCTTGGGTATGTCCTTTTTTCTCTAATTGGCTCCCTAGGATTTCTTGTCAGGCTGGTTTCTCGGGGTTTATCCCTTCTGGAGTTCAGCTCAGCCCCCAAGCTGTCCTCTTGGCTTAGATATTGCAGTGAAGTCGGCCTCTAGCCCACAGAACTTGCAGAGCTTTTCCTGCTTAACTCCACCATTACCACTTCCTGCTTAACTCCACCATTACCACTTTCACCATTACCACTTCCCACACCCCACTATCCGAAGGCAGCCAATGCACCGCCCGCCTTCTGGTATGGGCAAGACTCAAGAATTTGTGTACTGTGAGTTCTGGGAAGCAAGTGCCAGGCTGTGGTCCTCTGGAAGCTACCTTCACTTGGAGGGTGAAGGTGGCTGTCTATGAGACAGGAAACAGCACAGTGACAACGACTTCAAAGGAATCACACCTGTGGCTGTCTTCAGGCTCTGCAGGGAGAAACGTGTTATCTCCTGCACAATGTGGAGGGGCTGACGGGGATGGAGCTGCAACAATCTGTTGAATGATCTCTTAGCACGAGGTATCTAGGGGCTTCTCTAACCATGCGATGAGACTCAGCACTCAATGTAAAGATCTCAGAATTTGAAGCCTTATCCAGAACTGGGACAGCAGGAAAAATAACTTTAAATGTCCCGTAGAGCTGTATCTCTGCCCGTCCAGTGCTCTGTCCGACACAGTTCCCTCCAGCCTGCTCTTCCTTGGTGCATTGCCAGGGGAGCTACTGACCCCGTGAGATGGCCCTGAGTATAATAAAAATTATATTCCGGGATTCACAAATGATCTATTTGAATCTCCAAATGAAGCACCCACTTAACCTACAGCATCATTCATCCTTGGTTCTGTGGTTTGGTAAACTGTGCACAGAGAAGATTTGATGGAAACTGTTTCAGCAACTGAAAATGGGAGAAAGAAGAAACAGCTATCTCAGAAATCACAGACGCAGTTATTTCTATTGGCTTTTAGGCACAATTTGCAATAGAAATCATGAAGTCAGCTATTTGGGTAAGACAAAAATAATTTAATGGAGTTTTAGACATAATATCTAATGGGTCTAGAGATCAAGGGTTAGAATTTCCCAATGAGCGGGCAGCGCCTGTGGCTCAAAGGAGTATGGCGCTGGCCCCATATGGCGGAGGTGGCGGGTTCAAACCCAGCCCCAGCCAAAAAAAAAAAGAATTTCCCAATGAGCTTTATTTGCTTTGAATTCTAAAATTCTCATTTGATAACATATATTGATTCACTCGGGATACAGGCCAGTAATTTCTAAGACATGTGCTCTAAACTGCACATGGAATAGATTCCCTGCCCATAGCATGTGTGTGCAAGTGTATGTGTGCTGTGCACGTGCATGTGTGTTCATATGCATGTGTGTGCGTGTGCACGTGTGTTCATGTGCATGCTTGTATGAGTGTTCATGTGCATGTGCATATATGTGTGTGTGTCGAGGGTAAGTATAAGCTGGGCCGAAGAAGGAAGGTAAAATATAGCAATACACCGTGGTCATCTCTGTGCCACACAGAGGTGATTCTATTTTGTCCTGGACACAGCAGCAGCTGCCAGGTTTTCCTGTTTTCCATGGACACTGGCCTTTCTGGTGATTGCCCTCCCCAGTCTCTATTCACATATTGCTGTGGGAGTTCCCAGAGGGGTGTGGTAACCCCACTTCCAGGTTAGTGGTTATTTGTCTAGGGGTGTGCAAGAAACCCACTTGGGATTAATAAAAATCTCCCTGTCAGGAGTATTAGAAGGCAGAAAAATGAGAATCAGTCTCTCCTGGGTGCTGTCAGGAGTGGGTAATGGACAAGCACAGCAGGAGCAGAAGGAGCCGACTGTCCACAGAGGGCAAAGAGTCCAGATGCATCTCAAAGTGGAGAGGAGAGAAAATTCTGATGCCTCTGTCCCAGGAGAGCCTGAGGCCCAGCCACAATCCTGCTCTTGGTTTCTGTCATCTCAGTGTCTTCATGATAAGCTTTGCTTTGTGGACTTTGAGGTGGAGTTTATATTATTTAAAAATCAGAGTCCTAACTGATGCATGTATTTAACAAACAAAATCCTGTGATCTTCATTTCACAGGTAACTGTAGACTTGGCGGGGCCAGGGGACCCATGGGTGAAGTGCACTCCTGCGGGGAAGTGGAGGGACCAACGCATCCACTTTTGGATGAAAAACTGCAGTTTTCAGTTTTTCCTCTTCAGCCTCCATTTGCACTAATGATCATACTAAATGAAAGTAGGGATTCCTTCTCACCTGCACGAATGTGCATAATTTAAAGTTGCCAGTGACAGGCACAGAGCAGGTGTGGGAGGTGGGCCCTCTGCACAGGCGGCAGTGGGGGAGGGAAGGATCCATGTCTGAGGGAAGAACATGCCCAAGAGACACTGAAAATATACCATTCTTGGCTAAAGACTTCTTGGACTTCCTAAGTAAGAATTTTGCAAAATGAGCATATTTGCCAAAAAAGGAGCATTTACAAACTCTTAAGAATTTAAGTGAAAGGAATGAAAGGCTCCCAAACAAAAGGCAAATCTTGGCACAGAAGCTGGTGAGGGGTGTAGGAATGGAGGAATGTAGCCCACGGTTGGGCCTCAGCCCCGGCGCAGGGACGGGGGTGCGAGCTGAGTAATGTCCACTGGGTCTGCTGTTGGCACCTAGCTGTGTGTTATGTGCTCGAGACGGGGATCATTTTGTGGTAGGTAAATGTGTGTCCAAAAGGAAAGACTTTGCTGACAACCACCGAGGTTCCCAGGAAATGGCCGTGTTTGGCGGTCACACTAGAAGAGGGAATGTTGAGCTCATGGAAGCCCACGGTTTTCACTGGGTAGTGGATAAGTTGTTCAGAGGCTCGCTTCTGAGCATTTTCTGATCAAAGGCACAATGTCTCCAGTTTATATTCTGCCTCTCCCCGAGTGATCCCCTTCCTGCAAAGGCCACTCACTCACTCACCATTCACTCCGTCACTGCACATGGCCGATGTCAGTGGTTTTGTGTTGAGTGTGTGCTGTGCTCTGGAGATTAAGACCACGCAGAGAAGAACACAGACGTGTCACCATGACGCCTACATGGCAACGCAAGGCCTCCCGCAGACAGGCCACAGACAGGCACCTGTGAAGCTGGGACGGGACAGAGGAGGCTGAATGGAGATGGTGGAGCTAATTGCAGGAGTTCTGACGAGGACAGGGAGTGTCCAGGGGCTGAGCCCGGATAGCAACACACGCAAAGGGGGCAGCAGACAGAGCCTCAGGGGCACGGCCCGCTCTGCAGTGGCACAGGCACAGTTTGAGTAGCACGACGGGTGTGCGTGTGTGCTCTGTGAGGTATGTGGGTGTGCAGTGCCTGTGGCATGCAGTGTGCACAAGGTGTGAGGTCTGTGGTGTGTGAAAATATGTGGCGCAGTATGTGCGGTGCATATAAAAGTGTGTGTGTGGTGTGTGAGTGTGGTGTGTATGTGATGTGTGTGTTTGTGGGTGTGCAGGTGCCTGTGCGAGACTGTGTGTGTGGTGTGAGGAGTGTGATAGAGAAAGCAACATCAGGTCATTGCCCATGTGGCCTTTGGGCCTGAATGCGGCCTCCCTCTGCAAGGACGGCAGACGGGGAAAGCGGGTCCCCACCAGAGGCACCGCAGTGACTGTGGCCGCTCGGGTGGCTGTGATCTCAAGCATCCTTTTCCCTGTGCTTTGAGAGCATAAGAGAATGCGTGGTTTGTATCTCACAGATCTGTTGACATCTTGCAGATGAGAAGGTGGAAAAATGCGGGGAGGCACTGACATA
Source organism: Nycticebus coucang (assembly GCF_027406575.1). NCBI lineage: Eukaryota > Metazoa > Chordata > Mammalia > Primates > Lorisidae > Nycticebus > Nycticebus coucang. Next base: position 1,946,113 of record NC_069798.1, read on the forward strand.
AGCCCCCACGGTTTCACGGCAGCTCAGTGCTGGGCAGTGGGACGCTGACCGGCCTCGTCCCTTCATGGAATGTCGTCGCTCAGCTGTGCTGCTGCCCAGTTGCTGGAGGGAGGAGGAGATGCCATCAGTGGAAGGCGGGGTGCTGTTCAGTGTGCGCCAGTGAGCCCTGAGGGCCCGGGGGTCATCGGCACATGTCTCCAAGAGAATTTGTGAGTCCTAAAGAGAGGGAGTCTCAGCACCTGACTGGGATTTTTAAGACAAAGTTTGTTACCTATGACCTTATGATTATAACACTATTATTATTATTATTTGTCCATTATTAATTACATTATTAATTCCTTACCTAAAGATTGGGTGGCGTTTTATACTCTCCATGTGTGATTTTATAACCAATACTCAATAATTGAGGGGCTGCATTTCACGGATTCCAACCTCTTTCTCTGTTATTGTTTCCCCCTCCAACTGCTCAACGTTTGTTCAGGTCCTTGCTTTGCATCATTCCTATGGGAGATGTGCTGAGAGCAGGCAGAAAAAATGCGACTCACAATGGCCTCTCTTCTTTAGCAGCTCTGAGACATGTCCTGGAAGGTCATGGCCTTTAGTCACGCCACTGCGTCTGTGGTCTTCCTCCCTGCTTTTCTCCACGGCCACCCACCACACACACACACATACTCTCACTCCTTGGCATGTACAACAGAGGGTGGGTTGTAGTTATCTAGGATTCCTGATTAAGAATGTAGAAAAAATATTTTAGAAAAACAGTATAATATACCATCCTCAACCTCTAGGCTCAGAATATGTTCTGGATTAATCACTAATGAAAAGTTTGACCTTGAATATATAACTCTTCCTTGTCTCTGAGACTCACTTTTCTCCTGTGAAGCTGGGAATGTTGGCTTAAATGTTTAATTTCCCTTCCAATTGTGTGGAGTTCAAATGAGCAAAATGAACTTTGCACCCCAAGGGCATGAAGAATATTCGTGTAATGCTTTAGTTTAGAATGTTCTTTCTTTGCTCTCCAACAGCTGGAGATAATTAATTGCCAATAAAAAAAATGGTCTGAAGCCCAGCTTTTGAGATGAGACACTTTATAAATGGTATTTCCATGAACCACGCAAGATTTACTAGTTGTGGAATACAGGCAATTGGATTTGCCAGAACCAGGTTCAAGGATGGGATTGAAGTTGCACTTACAGAAGCCAGAACCCACCTGGGAAGAAGTGACCTATGATTATCACGAGGGACCTGGAATCTTCAGTTATAACTGTCATAGTAAAACCAGGAGGAAGATGACTCACTAATTAAGCTAAATATTAAGGTTTTTATTGGGATTTTTTTTCCAGAAAAGGAAAAAATGCTTTCATTTTGGATATATTCAGATCTTTCCTCCATCTTTCCAGAGCAAATTTTGTCTTTATTTCCACATGTAGGGGATAGGTCTATGAAACAAGCTCCAGCAAATGATCACAGGACTGCAGGAAAGTTGAGAGCCACATAACAATGTATTCTTCAGAAAGATAATTAGAAGAACTCGTTTACAATTTTTTACCTTCCATTAGTTTTTTAGATTACTGGCAGAGATATTATTTCGAACTACTATTTTCCCCCTTAGTTTATCTGGGAATAAAGTACTGACCTAAATTTTCAGGCTGTGGTTATACAAATATTGAGGAAAGTATTAACCATGGACATATAAATGTCTTGTGCTACATCTCTGTTATAAATATTTCACACTTTCGTACAATTATCACTTAGTGATGGGGAAGGCAGTTGTGTATGTATCTCTCTTCTATGGTTTTGAATGGTTTGAAGGTTTGTGTCCTTATAAAATTTCTGTTGAAACTTAATCTCTAATGCAAGAGTATCAAGAGGGGAGGTCTTTTGGGAAGGGATTAAGCCATGTAGAGTCTTCCCTCATGAATGCGTTATTGCTGTTATTAAAGAGTCTTCAGAGAGCTGACAGCCTTTCTGTCTTCTCTGTCGTGTGAGGACACAGTGTTACCATCCTTTGCCCCTCCACTGTGTGAGGATTCGGCAGGAAGATGCCATGAATGATGATGGGCCCCCAACAGACACCAAACCTGCTGGCAACTTGACCTTGGACTTCTCAGCCTACAGAATCACAGAATTGATTTGCTCTTCTTTATAAATTACCCCGCCTATGGTATTTTGTTATAGCAACAGGAATGGACTAAGACAGTTTTCATGTCCTTTTCTTGAGGTATGCTTGGAGAAAGAGGTCATAGATGATAAGTGTTTGGTTAATTGAAATTGACTTTCTGTATCCTTAGGAAAGATTTGAAATTTTTTCTTGGTCTTTCATTTAGTATTTCCTTATTTTAGAAATTAATTTTTGTTCAATTATTCCATTTAATTACATGTCAAGAGTACAATAAAAGTAATTTCAGTATTCCTTGCTCAAGCATATTTTAGTGAATTTTATTTATTTTTTTAAGAGTTTTTTTATTGTTGGGGATTCATTGAGAGTATAAGAAACCAGGTTTTAGTGAATTTTATATTAAGCAGTTTGCAGTAGTCACAACAGTCCTTTAGCTTTGATAAAGAAGGAACAAATGGAGGATGGAGCTGCTAGGTCAAGTGACTCCACTTGGTATCCCTTATTCATAGAAGAGAAATGGTGAGTAGGGCGCTTGCAGCCAGCTCCCTGCGGAGCTGGGACGCTTATCAAATCCTTCTGAAAGTTCTACCTCTTGAGTGTAAACTACCCTCTGCACAGACAGAGCTTTCTTCATTTAATGCTACAAACAAATATGTTTGGGTATTCCCCTTGGGTTCAGTGAAAAACTTCATAAATATTGGTTTTAACACAAGGGTGCTCCTCAATTTAGAGTAATTTCTAAGGCTATTTTGTGTCTAAATGGTTAACATTTTACACACATATGTGGTTGACCCATTGCCATCAGTTGTAATTATTTTTCTGGCAGTGGACATGAATTTCTGCTCTTATTAACTGTGCTAACTTGGTCTGGTAGGACCGGTCTTTTCTGCACTTCTATGTAGGGAATAAATGCACCACCTCATCCTTATTAAGGACATCACTGGTGTAAACTCTGCTCCCTTAGCTTTTGTATTATGTGTCTGCTATAATTTGAATGTTTGCTCCAAAATTCATGTTGAAATTTAATTGCTACTATAGTAGTATTAAGAAAAGGGGGCATTTAAGAGGTAAATAGGGCTTGGCACCTGTAGCTCAGTGGCTAGGGCACCAGCCACATGCACCGGGGCTGGCAGGTTTGAACCCAGTCCGGATCTGCTAAACAACAATGCCAACAACAACAACAACAACAACAACAACAACAACAAGAGAACAGCCAGGCATTATGGTGGGCGCCTGTAGTCCCAGCTACTTAGAGGTTGAGGCAAGAGAATCACTTAAGCCTAAGAGTCTGAGGTTGCTGTGAGCTGTGATGCCATGGCACTCTACCAATGGTGACATAATGAGACTCTGTCTTGACATACTGAGACTCTGTCTCAAAAAAAAAAAAGAAAAGAAAAAAAGAAAAGACATAAGTAGGCCATGAAGGCTCTGTGCTAATGAGGGAGATTTAATTCTGTTACAAAGGGGAAAGTTCATCCTATCCTCAGCCCCTTTGCCCTCTGCCCTTTAGCCACATGACAAAGTGGCAGCGGGAAGGCCCTCCTCAGATGCTGGCACCTTAATATTAGATTTCTTAGCCTCGAGGACCGCGAAACAATAAATTTCTGTTCTTTGTAAATTACCCAGTCTCAGGTATATTGTTATAGCAGCACTAAATGAATGAGGACACTATCCTGCCTAGATTTATACTAAAGAATTATTTAGAATATAAATCCAATTCAATCTAATTAGCAAGCAAGCATAGGTCAGAAAAAGTATTTTTCTCTACCTTCTTTTTTTCTCCTCCCCCATCTTGAAAATTACACTGACAAAAGACAGATTAATAGGAGAAAGGCTTACACATTTTGATCCAATGTTAATTTTTACATGACCTGAGGGAGTTTCTAAATGAGAAGACCTGGAAGAGTAGATGGACTCTGAGAGCTTATATAATATCTTTTATAAAGAGTGATAAATTGAGGAGACTTGACAGGATGAAGAAAAAGAGTGTTGGTCTTCCAAGGGTGGCAAACTGTGGGAAGGTAAATGTACTGGGCATGCTAATGGCAGGTAAGGGCTCTCTTAGCAAGGTTTCTTGGACAGGTCCATCTCAGGGCTGAATTTCTATCTTTTCCACAGCCATAAAACTTCCTGGGAGAGAGGATTATGGCAGCCCTTACTTCTCAGGAGCTTCTGCTTTTAGTCAGATAGGAGAAGCTCCAAAAAGGATTCTTTTTGCATTTGCTCACCTGCAAAATAATATTTAGGACAAAAGAGTAGATTTGGGGCTGGTACCTTCTGACCCCTTCGGAGGCTGATTCATACTCTTCTTGGAGGGGAACACGGACATTTTCCTCTCTTTCTACTGTGGCTTCTCTTGCTCCTGAATGGCAATTTCCCTTTCTTTACAGCTTATTTTTTCCTTTCCAATTCAATCCCCAAGCCTGCTAAAGGACTCTCTTTCATGTTAATAAGTAGTGTTTTGATTTTTTTTTAATTTCAGCATATTTTTGTTATATCTAATAAATTCTATCCCAACTTAAAGAAAAATAAGAATTCTCCATACTTCTTTCCAAAAAGGATATATCAGTTTGCAGTCCTACCGGTAGTGTGGAAGTGTTCCTTTCTTTCTACATTCACACCAGCATCTGCAGTTTTGGAATTGGCTAATCTTACTGGAGTTAGGTGATATCTCAAAGTGGTTTTTGATTTGCATTTCTCTGATGATTAAAGATGATGAGCATTTTTTCATGTGTCTGTAGGCCATGTGCCTGTCATCTTCAGAGAAGTTTCTGTTCAAGTCTCTTGCCCACAAAGAAATGGGGTTATTTGTTCTTTTGTTGTTAATTAGTTTGAATTCTCTGTGGATTCTAGTTATCAGACCTTTGTTGGAAACATAACCTACAAAAATCTTCTCCCATTCTGAAGGCTGTCTGTTTGCTTTACTTACAGTGCCCTTAGCTGTGCAGAAGCTTTTTATTGTTGGGGATTCATTGAGGGTACAATAAGCCAGGTTACACTGATTGCAATTGCTAGGTAAAGTCCCTCTTGCAATCATGTCTTGCCCCCATAAAGTGTGACACACACCAAGGCCCCACCCCCCTCCCTCCTTCCCTCTTTCTGTTCCCCCCCAATAACCATAATTGTCATTAGTAGCAGAGAATTCACATAGAAAAAAAATGTACTCTTTGTTGTGATACAGTTCTGAGTGTTAACATATATACAGATTCTTATAACCAACAAGATGCAGAATATTTCTTTCATTTCAAAAACTCACTCATAGTGTCCCTACAAAGTCAGATCATTCCTCTACCCCAAGCCCCTGCAATGCCAGATCTCCTTCTCTATAGATCTGTGTTTACCAGAATGACACATAAATGGAATCACATAGTGTGAAGTGTTTTATAAGATTTGGGGTGAGACTAACAGAGCCCAGGGCACAGCGTTGTGGTGCAGAATGGGTGCTCCAGAGTCAGACTCCACAGCTAGAACTCTGGAACTCTTGGCTGGGTATTAACCACTCTGCACCTCCACTTTCTCATCTTGGAAATGAGGACAATAAAAGCCCCCAGCCTGTGGAATTGACCTATGTTAGAAAATGGATGTGGCCCACCTAGAACAACACGTGGCGTGTGGTGAGGATTTAATCCTCGTTAGCTTTTGATGTTATTATTGTTATTATTAGAGACCCAAAGGGTCCATCTCTCTTATTCTCATATGCTCTACTTGGTGTTAGGCCACATCACTAATGGGACATCTAAATATAAACGTTCTATCACCTCAGGTTATTTACAAAGTAGCTACCTTTTTTGCATAAATTCCTCTCTATTCCCCTGTTTCTGTCATATTTAAGGTAACTCTTCCTGTCACTTGGGCACACTGCAATAGAGTTACTGTTGACTCATTCTCTTGACATTCTGTCTTCTGAGCGCCTTGCTGCCCGTCCTTGGCCATCCATCCTAAATCATTCCAGGCCTCATTGACTTGTAGCCAGAACACCTGCAATGGTTTCCTCATGGGTCTTTCCCTGTAGCTTCTCTCCCATCTATTTTATTTTATTTTATTCTAATTCTTTGATGTCTTCTTTTTTGTTATTTCGGATTAAAGGAGGGTACAAAAGGTTAGGTTACATTGTTTGCCTTTCTAAGGTTAAAGTTCAGGTTGTAGTTGATCCCTTCACCAGGGGCTGTGCTGAATAGCCTCACATTGTGCCCATTAGGTGAGAGCTCACCATCCTCCTCCCTCCTCCCCTCCCTTCCACCTCAAATATACTTGTATTTGTCTCTCCTGTGGGTGTATAGTTGTTTTTCTATTGGTTTCATATTAGTATTAAGTACATTGGTTACTTGCTTTCCATTCTTGTGATACTTTATAAAAGTGCTTCAACTTCATCCATCAACGAAATACAAAAGATGTAAAGTTTACATCTTCTTTCATGGCTGAATGGTATTGCATGGTGTACCTATGCCACAGTTTATTAATCTATTCATGGATTGATGGGCACTAGGGTTGCTTCCACATCCTGGAAATTGTGAATTGAGCTGCAAGAACATTCTAGAGCAGATGTCCTTGTGATAAAATGATTGTTTTTCTTCTGGGTAAATGCTTAGTGATGGGATTGTGGGATCCAAAGGGAGGTCTACATTTAGTTCTTTGAGGATTCTTTATACTTTTTTCTTTTTTATTTCAAATTAATATGAGGGTACAAATTTTTAGGTTATGTTGTCCTCACTTCAGAGGTAAAGTTCAAGTGGTAGAAGAGGCCCTTGTCCATGAAGTGTGCTGAACACCCTCACTCTGTGCACATTATGTGAGATCCCACCAATTGCCTTCCCCCTTCCATCTCCCGCCTCCCCCTTGCTAGGCTATGTTTATATTTTATCATTTTATATATTGGTTTCATATTAGTATTGAGTACACTGGATATATATTTTTTCCATTCTGGGGATACTTTATTAATAAGAATGTGTTTTAACTCCATCAGGTAAACATAAAATAAGTAAAGTCTCTATCTTTTCTTATGGCCAAATAGTACTCCAGGGAATACATATGCCACAAATTGTTAATCCATTCATGGGTTAATGGGCATTTGGGTTGATTCCACAACTTGGCAATTATGAATTGACCTGGTGCAAATTTCTTTGTTCTTCTGGGTAGATATCTAATAATGGGATTGCGGAATCAGATGGAAGATCAACTTTTAGTTCTTTGAGAATTATCCATACTTCTTTCCATAAAGGTTGTATTAGTTTGCAATCCCACCAGCAGTGTAGAAGAGTTCTCTTCTCTCCACATCCACACCAGCTCTTCAGATTTGGGACTTTGTGATGAGGGCTAATCTTACTGGCATTAGGCGGCATCTCAAAGTGGTTTTGATTTGGATTTCTCTGATGATTAAAGATTATGAGCATTTTTTCATGTGGCCGTTCGTCTGTCATCTTCAGAGAAGTTTCTATTCAAGTCTCTTGTCCACTTAAAAATGGGGTTGTTTGTTCTTTTTTTATTGATTAATTTTAGTTCTCTGTAAATTCTAGTTTTTAGATCTTTGTCGGAATCATAACCTGCAAAACTCTTCTCCCATTCTGAAGGCTGTCTGCTTGCTTTACTTGCAATGGCATTAACTGTGCAGAAGCTTTTTAGTTTGATCAGACCTTGGTAAAAAATTTTGGTGTTGCTTCAATTGCCAGGGAGGGTACTCCTCATAAAATATTTTCCCTGGCCAATATCAAGTATTTTCCCTGTACTCTCTTCTAGTATTTTTATAGTTTCATGTCTTAAGTTTAAATCTTTTATCCAGTGAGAATCAATTTTTGCCAGTGGTATGAGATGTGGGTCCAGTTTTAGTCTTCTATATGTAGCTGGACAGTTCTCCCATCACCATTTATTAAATAGGATTTTTTTTTCCTGAGTTCATGATTTTGTTAGGCTTATCAAAGATCAAATGATGATACGTGGCTAGGTTCATCTCTAGATTCTCTATTCTATTGCATAGATCTACATCTCTATTTTTGGGCCAGTACCATGTTGTTTTGATTGCTATAGACTTGTTGTATAATCTGATGTCTGGTAACATGATGACTAAAAATTTGTTTTTATTTCTAAAAATTGTATTGGCTATTCATGGATTTTTTCTGGTTCTGTATCAAATTAAGCACTATTTTTTCCACTTCTTCAAAGTATGACGTTGGGGTTTTGATGGGGATTGCATTACATCTGTAGATTGCCTTGGGTAGCATGGACATTTTAACAATGTTCATTCCTCTAAGCCATGATCGTGGTACGTTCTTCCATTTTTTAATGTCTTCTGCTATTTCTTTTCTCAGGGTTTCATAGTTCTCTTTATAGAGATCTTTCAGGTCCATTGTTAGATACAGTTGCAGATATTTAACCTTTTTGGTGCTACTGTAGAAGGAATAGAGTCTTTGATTTTATTCTTGGCTTGACTGTTGTTGGCATATATGAAGGCTACGGATGTGGTTATTGATGTTGTATCCTGAGGTGCTGCTATATTCCTTGATCACTTTTAAGAGTTTTGTAGTTGAGTCCCTGGGATTTTCCAGGTATAAGATCATGTCATCTGCAAGAATGAGAGCTTGACCTCCTGTGTCGGCATTTGAATACCTTTGATTTCCTTCTCTTGCCTGATGGCAATGATTATGACTTACAGCAGTATGTTAAATAGAAGTGATGATTGTCAGCATCTTTGTCTAGTTCCAGATCTGAGTGGAAATGCTCTCAGTTTTACTCCATTCAATATGATATTGGCTGTGGTTTTGTTGTAGATGGCCTCTGTCAGTTTAAGAAATGTCCCACCTAAGCCTATTTTCTTAGGTGTTCTCATCAAGAAAGGATGCTGAATATTATCAAAAGTCTTTTCTATATCAATTGAGAGAATTGTTTGATCTTTGTTTTTGACTTTATTTATGTGGTGAATTATATTTTTGGATTTATATATGTTGAACCCATCTTGTATCTGCAGGATAAAACCCACTTGATCATGGTGTATAACTTCACTGTATTCTGCTTGCTAAGATTTTATTGAATATTTTTGCACTGATATTCATTTATGATAGGTATACAGTTTTCTTTTCTTTTCTTTATTTTTATTTTTTATTTTTTTGTTGGGTCTTTTCCTGATATGGAGATCACAGTGATATTTGCTTCATAGAATGTGTTGGGAAGGATTCTGTCCTCCTCTATGTTTTGGAATAAATTATGCAATATAGAAACTATTTCCTTTTTGAAGGTTTGGTAGAATTCTGGTGTGAAATTATCTGGTCCTGGGCTTTTCATTTTCAGGAGATTTTGTATAATTGGTGCTATTTCAGTGCTTGATATAGGCTTATTCAAAGTTTTTAATTCTTTCTGGTTGAGTTTAGGAAGGTGGCATACTTACAGGTATTGGCCCATTTCCTCTACATTTTTATATTTCTGGGAATAGAGTTTTTATAGTAATCATTGAGGATCTTTTGTATTTCTGTTGTTATTTCCTCTTTATTGTTTCTGAATAAAGTTATTAGAGAATTTACTTTCCTGTTTCTCATTAGTCTGGCCACGGGTTTATCAATTTTATTAATCTTTTCAAGACCCAACTTTTTGTTTCACTGATCTCAAGCATGATTCTTTTGTTTTCAATTTCATTTAATTCTGCTGTAATTTTGGTTATTTCTTTTCTTCTGCTGTATTTGAGGTTTGATTGTTCTTCCTTTTCTAGTTGCTAGATATGGCCTATTAGGTTGTTGACTTTTTCTCTTTCTGCTTTCTTGATGAAGGTATCTAATTTTATAAATTTCCCTCTTAGGACTGCTTGTACAGTATCCCACAAGTTTTGATAGTTTGTGGCTTTATTATCATTTTGTTCCAGAAATCTAATGATTTCCTTCTTAATCTCTTCTTTGACACAGCTGTCATTGAACATAAGGTCGTTTAGTTTCCTTGACTTTATTTGAGTATAAAGTTTTCTGTGGCTGTTGAGTTCAACATTTATTCTGTGATGGTCCAAGAAGATACAAGGAATAATTTCTCTTCTTTTAAATTTGTTTAGGTTAGACTTGTGTCCTAAGATATGATCAATTTTGGAGAATGATCCAAGGGCTGATGATAAGAATGTGTATTCAGTTTTGTTGGGATGAAATGTTCTTTTTTTTTTTTTTATTAAATCAAAAAGTGTATACATTATACATTACCAAGTATATCATAATGCATATAATGTATACATTAATGCATTTGGGGGTACAATGTGCTGATTTCATGTACAATTTGGAATGTTTACATATATTCTGGTTAATATATCCCTCACCTCATTTACTTAATTATTGTATTAAGACATTTACAGTCTATGCTTAATAGATTTGACACAGAGGGAGGGTGAATGGTGGGATGAGACCTATGGTGCATATTTCAAGGGTACATGTCGGAATGAAATGTTCTGTATATGCTTGTTAAGTCCATTTGTTCTGGTGTCATGTTTAATTCCATTATTTCTTTGTTTAGTTTCTGCTTGGAGGATCTATCCAGAACTACCAAAAGGGTATTAAAATCTCCGATTATAGTGAAAGAAGATATCATATTATTCAGATCAGTTAGAATTTTTTTTTTTATAAATCAAGGATGAGTAAATGTTAATTATTGGAATCTCATCATGCTGTGTGCTTCCCTTCACAAGTATGTAGTCTTCATTCTTATCTTTCTTTATTTTTGTTGGTTTAAATATAATTGTATCTGCAAATAAGATTGCAACCCCTTGCTTTTATCTGATTTCCATTTGCCTGGATTACTGTTTTCCATCCCTTCACTCTGGGTCTTATTTTATCCTTTGAGGTTAGCTGTGTTTCTTGGAGGCAACAGATATCTGGCTTAATCTTTTGTATCCAGTCAACTAGCCTGTGCCTCGTTAGAGGAGAATTCAACCCACTCACATGTATTGAGAGAATTGTTAGGTATGGTGGAGTTTTATTTTTCAGAATTCCAGAGCTTATTTTTATCCTTTTCAGTATTGTGGAAGGTAGGCTTTGTTCTTTAATTTCTGGGTGAGGTTACTTTGGTGGTGGACCATCATGCTGGTCATTGTGAAGAATGGCTCTGAGTATGGCAGATTTCCTCAGCATTTGGATATCAGTAAAATATTTGATTTCTCCATCACAAATGAAACTCAGTTTAGCAGGATGCAGGATCCTGGGCTGAAAATGTTTTGTTTAAGAAGGTTAAAAGTTGATTCCCATCCTCACATCCCTGGAATAAAGCCCATCTTATCATGATGTATAATTTTTTAAAATGTGCAGCTGTATTCTTTTTGCTAGGATCTTGTTGAATAAGGTTTGATCTTTTAGAGTAGTGCCATAAATCTCTCAGGAAAAGATCTGTCATTATTCTCTTTTTATCTGCCTCTTTAAATGACAGTCCTCTTTAAATAAAAGTCCTGTCTTTTATTTATGAGATTCTTTCTTCTCCATGTCTATTCTATTGCTGAGATGTTCAAGTATCTTTTGTATATCCTTGAATGCCTCTTTCAATTCCTTAAGCTCTGCTATATCCTTCCTAATTATATCCACATTCTTGGTGACTTTGTCTTTAATTTCTCTAACTCCTCAAGATAGTTTTTTGGCATCCTTTTAGATATCTTTTCTCATCTTCTCAATTCCATTCACATTATTTGCCATCCATATTCTGAATTCTATTTCTTATATTTCAACGATTTCTATAGGGATGGTATTTTCAGTTATATCCCCCTTAAAATCTCTTAGAGGAGTTGATATGCTTGATTTCTCATGCTGCCAGTGTTCTTCTGGTGGTTCTCTTTCATGTAAATTTCAGTTTATTTATATATACTATACTTTCTAAGTTGGAATGTTAGGTTTTCCCTAATGGCTATTAAGAGATAATTTAATTGGGGACCCTTAGTCAGCACCCTAGAGACCTGTTTGGCAACTGAAACTGGCCTGGTGAGATCAGATCCCAATGACCCAGGAAATGGAGCTCATCACCCCTTCACCCTTGACTGTTCAAATGAGGCAGAGCTTGTACCTGTGGTTCCACTCTCATAGCCTCCTGAAGCCCCCTCCTGGGGCTACAGCATGGGAGTTTCAGCCTTGCTTTCTACAAGTTGAGTGGTGAACCACTTCAGGGTGGACCTCAAGGAGAGGCCCTAGGCTGGAGGCATACCCAGTTAGCTAAACTATTTCTGAGCAGGTTATTATAATGCCCACCCTTCACTGAGTTTAAAAGAGCCTGATTTTTTTCACTGGAGCCTCTGCTATAAAGATTTAAACCACTGTAGCCCCTGCCAATGGCTAGAGGTGGGGGATCTGCTGACCACCCCAACAGATCTTACCCCCATGGTGCAAATGCCCCTTGTGCAAACAAATTTAAGAGGTGTGGCCCCCCCCCCCCCGGATCCTGGCTACAGACTGTATACAATGTGCCCATCGGCTCTGGGAGGGGATCTGCTGCCTGCGGTCTGCTTCCTACTGTCAGAGGCCATAGTGCTGGAGAAGCAGACACATTCCCAAAGACCCCTGCAATTCCAGTACTGCAGAAGATACTGAGCTTACTCCTATATTCAGCACATCTCTACTCAATTACCATCTGAGAAAACCATTGCACAAAGGGCATATGCAACCAAGGAGACTTGGCTGCCAGAAAGTACCAAAAATTGAAAGCAAATAATAAAACATGACATACAACATACTCATACACTCAAGAAAGACAGAGAAATTACATTGAAACATTGACAAAACCAATACTGCACCATCCAAATGAGAGTAACCTCAAAAAGAAGGGGTGACAATTTCTCCAGATGAGAAAGAACCAGCAGGAACTCTATTAGTGAGTTTTTCTGGAGTGATAGAAATATTCTGTCTTGTTGGTTAAAAAAATCTGTATGTATGTTAACACTCAGAATCAGCATAAGAACTCTGGCAGTATGAAAAAGCAGGCTGATTTCATACCCACAAAGGATTGTGCTAGCCCAGAAATGAATTCCAAAGAAAAGAAAAATTCAAAATTTGGATTGCAAATTGAGCAAGTAAGCTCAGTGAGATACAAAAGAAAGTTTAAAACAACACAAAGAGACCAAACAGTAATTCAAGACATGAATGAATAATTAAACAGAGACAAATTTATTTATAAAAACACCAAACTTCTGAAAATGAAACACTCATTTAGGGAGTTACAAATACAGGGAAAAGATTTAACTATAGACCAAGCAGAAGAAACAATTTCACAGCTTGAAGAGATTTTGAATTAGCACAGTCAGACAAAATAAAGAAGAACAATGAAAAGAAATGAATAAAATCTCCAAGAAACATGGGACTATGTAAAATATACAATCCTAAGAATTGTAGGTATTGCTGAGGGAGAAGAAGAGAAAGAAAAAATCTTTAAAAGAAACCTATTCAAAAGAATAATTGAGGAAAACTTCTCTGGTCTTAGTAGAGATTTACACACCCACATACAAGAAGTTCAATGAACTTCTGGAGGATTCATCACAAAAAGGGCTTCACCAAAGCACTCAAGTCATCAGAGTGGTGATGGAACAAATCATATTTGTGAAGGAACATATACTAAGAAGAGGCATTAAGTACTTCCAAAGGAAATCCCATTGGACTAACAGAAGATTTCTTAACAGAAAGCTTTGAAACCAGAAGGAATCAGGGTCCTATTTTTAGCCTTCTGAAATAGAATAACTGTCAGCCAAGAACTTTGTATCTTGTAAGATCAAGTTTCATAAATAAAGAAATAGTCTTTCCCAGACAAGCAAATGCTAAGGAAATTTGTCATCCATAGAACAGTCCTACAAAAATGTTCAAAAGAGTTCTAAACATTGAAACAAAAGGTTGATACATGCCAGTATAAAAACATGCACAAGTATAAACCTCATAGGGCTTACAAGAGATTAATGTAATGGAGAATGCAAACCAACTAGGTAACAACTGACATGATGATTGAGACAGTATCTTATATATTAATATTAACCATTAATATAAGTGTACTAGAAGCCCCCATTTAAAAGATATAGATTGGCAGAATGGATAAAAAAACAAAAAAAAACATGATTCAGGTATTCTGTCAAACTTCAAGAGACTCACCTAACTCACAAAGATTTTTATAGAATTAACGTTAAAATGTGGAAACAATATTCCCCACAAATGGAAACCAAAAGCAAGCGAGGTAGCTACTCTTATATCAGATAAAACAGACCTCAAATCAACAATAGTGAAAAAAAGAGACAGACAAATAATTCTGTTATGTAAAGATAAAGGGATCAATTCAACAAAAAAAGGTAATGATCCTAAATATATATGCAACTAACACTGGGGATCCCAGGTTCATAAAACAAATATTACCAGACCTAAGTAAGATGTAGACAACAGTACAATAATAGTGGGGGACTGCAACATTTCACTGACAGCACTAGAAGGAGGCAGTAAATTAACAAAGAAACTTTTGGCTTAAACTGGACTCTAGAACACATGAACCAAACAGACACAGACCATTCTACCTCCTAACTGAAGAATATATGTTCTTGTCAACATATGGAACATTTTCTAAGGTAAACTATATGTTAAACCAGGCCACAAAACAAATCTCAATAAATTTAAATTTTAAAACAATAAATTTAAAATTTATACAAATTGCACCAAGTACCTTCTCAGACCACAGTGGAATAAAACTAGAAATCAGCCCCAACAGAGATTCTCAAAACTATACAGCCACAGGGAAATTATATAAGCTGTTTCCCAATGATCTTAGAATCAATGAGGATATCAACCTGGAAATATTAAAAAAATTCAAAGGAAACAATGATATTGACACAAATTACTAAAATATCTGGCTTACAACAAAAACAGCGTTAAGAGAAAAGTTTATAGCACAGAATGTCTACATGAGAAAGTAAGAAAGATCCAAATTAAACCTAATCTCACACCTTAAGAGGCTGGAAAAAGATCAAACCAAATGCAAAGCTAGCAGAAGAAAAGAAACAACAAAGACCAGGGCAGAGTAAAGAAAATTGACACCATTAGAAGGATCAGTGGAACAAAAAGTTGGCTCTTTGACACTATAAACAAAATTGATAGAATGGCAAGATTAACCAAAAGAAGTAGAGAGAGGATTCAGATAAGCTCAATTAAAAATAAAAAAGTACCTTAATAACCAATACCACAGAAATAGCAAAGACCATCCAAGATTCCATGAGCACCTCTGTGCACACAAATAAGAGAATCTAGGGGACATGGGAATATTCCTGAAAACATACAAGCCTCCAAGTTTGAACATGGAAGAAGTAGAAATTCAGTACAGACAATACTGAGTACTGAGTCTGAATTAGTACTAAAAAAAAATCTCCCAACAAAAAGCCCAGGACCAGGTGGATTCACATCCAAGTTTACTAAATGTTCAGAGAAGCACTGACATGGATCCTCTTGAAACTATTCCAGAAGATCCTCCCTAACTCATTCTATAAAGCCAATATCATCCTGATACCAAAGCCAGGAAAGGCCACAATGAATAAAGAAAACTACTGACCAATATGCATGATGAATATAGACCGAAAAATCCTCAACAAGTTACTAGAAAACTAAATCCTACAGCACATCATGAACATAATTTATCATGATGATTTGATGGAATGGGTTTCATCCAAGGGTTGCAAAGAGGGTTCTGCATAGACAAGTCTATAAATATGGTTCACCACACAGATAGAAATAAACACAAAAACCATGTAATCATTTCCTTTTCTTTTTTTTTTTTTTTTTGTAGAGACAGAGTCTCACTGTACCGCCCTCGGGTAGAGTGCTGTGGCGTCACACGGCTCACAGCAACCTCTAACTCTTGGGCTTAAGCGATTCTCTTGCCTCAGCCTCCCGAGCAGCTGGGACTACAGGCGCCCGCCACAACGCCCGGCTATTTTTCTGTTGCAGTTTGGCCGGGGCTGGGTTTGAACCCACCACCCTCTGTATATGGGGCCGGCGCCCTACTCACTGAGCCACAGGCGCCGCCCCATGTAATCATTTCCAAAAATGTATAAGAAATATTCAATAAAATCCATCATCCCTTCATGATAAATACTCTCAAGAAAGTATGCACAAAAGAACATACCTCAAATGAACAAGAGCCATACATAAAAAAAAACTACATCCAACATCATACTGAATGAGAAAAGTTGCAAGCACTCCCCCTCAGGAATGGGATAAGCCAACAATGTCAGCTTCTACTGCTTCTATCCAATATGCTACTGGAAGTCCTGGCCAGACCAATTAGGTAAGAGAAAATAATAAAAGGCATCCAAACTGGGGCAAAAGCTAGTCAACAATTTCTGTTTTCTAATGACACGATCCTATACACAGAAAATTCTAAAGACTCGTCCAAAAAACTCTTAGATTTGACCCATGAATTGAACAAAATCTCAAGTTATGAAGTCAATGTGCACATATATGGAGCACTGCTGTACATCAACAATTACCAAGCTGATGATCAAATGCACAGTGCAATCCCACTTATAGTAGCCACAGAAGAGTACCTAGGAGTATGGGCAACCAAGGAGGTGAAACATCTTTGCAAGGAGAACTATGAAACATAGATGAAAGAAAGAAATCATAGATGACACGATGAATGGAAAAACATCTCATGTTCAAGTATTGGAAGAAACAATATTGTGAAAATGACCATACTGCCCAAAGCAATCTACAGATTCCATGTAATTCCTATGAAAATACCAATGTCATATACTACAGAATTTGAAAAAACAAGCCCAAAATTCATACAGAACTAAAAAAGATGCTGAATAGCCAAAGCAATCCTAACCAGAAAGGACCAATCTGGAGGCATCACATTACCCAATTACAAATAATACTACAAGGCAATAATAAGCAAAAGAGCATACTATTGGTAGACCTGTAGGTCAAGAGACAGAGTAGACAGACCCAAAAATAAAGCCAAAGTATTATACTCTAATCAACTGATCTTTGACAAAGCAGAGAAAAATGTACATGGTGGGAGGAACACAACCCATTCAATCATTCAATAAATGGGGCTGGGAAAATTGGAGAACTAGATGCAGAAGAATGAAACAGGATCCCCATCTCTCACCATATACACATATTAACTCAGAATGGAATAAGACTTAAATATAAGACTTGAAACAATAAAAATTCTAGATGAAAACCTAGGATAAACTTCTCTGGGCATCAGCCTAATCAAAATATTTATTACTAATGCCACAAAACCAAATACAGCAAGAGCAAATAAATAAATAAATTTGACTTAATTAAATTAAAAAGTTCTGTAGAGTAAAGGAAATAAACAACAGAATAAATACACAACCTACATAATGGGAAAACATTCAAAAACTATACAGAAAACAAAGGATTTCTTTGTTTATGCTAGATGGTTATCTGCACTGATTACTACCCAGAATCCAAGAGACTCAAACAAATGAGTAAGAAAGAAACAAACAAATAATCCCATTAAAAATTGGCAAATGACATGCACAGATATTTTTCTTTTTTTTTTTCTTTTAATTTTTTTATTAAATCATAAGTGTATACAATGATATGATTATGGGGCATCATACACTCACTTCATAAACCATTTGACACATTTTTATCACAGTGGTTAACATAGCCTTTCCGGCGTTATCTCAGTTACTGTGCCAAAACATTTATATTCTACATTTACCAAGTTTCGCAAATACCCCTGTAATATGCACCACAGGTGTGATCCCACCGATTCCCCTCCCTCTACCCACCCCCCCCTTTCCCACTTCCCCCTATTGTTAAGTTGTAGCTGGGTTATAGCTTTCATGTGGGAGTCCCAAATTAGTTTCATAGTAGGGCTGTGTACATTGGGTATTTTTTCTTCCATTCTTGGGATACTTTACTAAGAAGAATATGTTCCAGCTCCATCCATGTAAACATGAAAGAGGTAAAGTCTCCATCTTTCTTTAAGGCTGCATAGTATTCCATGGTGTACATATACCACAATTTATTAATCCATTCGTGGATCGATGGGCACTTCGGCTTTTTCCATGACTTAGCAATTATGAATTGGGCTGCAATAAACATTCTGGTACAAATATCTTTGTTATGTTGTGAATTTTGGTCTTCTGGGTATATGCCCAGCAGAGGAATTACAGGATTGAATGGCAGATCTATTTTTAGATCTCTGAGTGTTCTCCATATATCTTTCCAAAAGGAATGTATTAATTTGCATTCCCACCAGCAGTGCGGAAGTGTTCCCTTTTCTCCGCATCCACGCCAACATCTCTGGTCTTGAGATTTTGTGATATAGGCTAGTCTCATTGGAGTTAGATGATATCTCAAAGTAGTTTTGATTTGCATTTCTCTGATGATTAAAGATGATGAGCATTTTTTCATATGTCTGAAGGCCGTGCGCCTGTCTTCTTCAGAGAAGTTTCTCTTCAAATCCCTTGCCCAGCCTGCGATGGGATCCCTTGTTTTTTTCTTGCTGATGCGTTTGAGTTCTCTGTGGATTCTGGTTATTAAACCTTTGTCAGAGTTATACACTGCAAATATCTTCTCCCATTCTGAGGGCTGTCTGCTTGCTCTGCTTACTGTGTTCTTAGCTGTGCAGAAGCTTTTTAGTTTGATCAAGTCCCAGTAGTGTATTTTTGAAGCTGCTTCAATTGCCCGGGGGGTTCTCCTCATGAAATACTCACCCAGACCAATTTCTTCAAGGGTTTTCCCTGCATTCTCCTCTAGTATTTTTATAGTTTCATGTCTTAAGTTTAAATCTTTAATCCAATGAGAGTCTATCTTAGTTAATGGTGAAAGGTGTGGGTCCAATTTCAGTCTTCTGCAGGTTGCCAGCCAGTTCACCCAGCACCATTTGTTAAATAGGGAATCTTTTCCCCACTGAATGTTTTTAATTGGCTTGTCAAAAATCAAATAGCGGTAAGTAGCTGGATTCATCTCTTGGTTCTCTATTCTATTCCAGATATCTACTTCTCTGTTTTTGTGCCAATACCATGCTGTTTTGATCACTATCGATTTGTAGTAAAGTCTGAGGTCTGGTAGTGTGATTCCTCCTGTTTTGTTTTTATTTCTGAGTAATGTCTTGGCTATTCGAGGTTTTTTCTGATTCCATATAAAACGAAGTAATGTTTTTTCAAGATCTTGAAAATATGACAGTGGAGCTTTAACAGGGAGTGCGTTGAAATTATATATTGCTTTGGGTAGTATGGACATTTTGATAATGTTGATTCTTCCTAGCCATGAGCATGGTATGTTTTTCCATTTGTTAACATTTTCAGCTATTTCTTTTCTTAGAGTTTCATAGTTCTCTTTATAGAGATCTTTCACGTCTTTTGTTAGGTAAATTCCCAAATATTTCATCTTCTTTGGCACTACTGTGAATGGGATAGAGTCCTTAACTGCTTTTTCAATTTGACTGTTGTTGGTGTATATAAAGGCTACCGATTTATGAATGTTGATTTTGTAACCTGAGACGCTGCTGTATTCCTTGATCACTTCTAGGAGTTTTGTAGTAGAGTCCCTAGTGTTTTCCAGATACACAATCATATCATCTGCGAAGAGCGAGAGTTTGATCTCTTCTGACCCTATATGGATACCCTTGATCGCCTTTTCTTCCCTAATTGCGGTGGCTAAAACTTCCATTACAATGTTGAAAAGCAATGGAGACAATGGGCAGCCTTGTCTGGTTCCTGATCTGAGTGGAAATGATTCCAATTTAACGCCATTCAATATGATATTGGCTGTGGGTTTGCTGTAGATAGCCTCTATCAGTTTAAGAAAAGTCCCTTCTAGACCAATTTTCTTGAGTGTTCTGATCATGAAGGGATGCTGGATATTATCAAAAGCTTTTTCTGCATCAATTGAGAGAATCATATGGTCTTTGTTTTTTAATTTGTTTATGTGCTGAATTACATTTATAGATTTACGTATATTGAACCAGCCTTGAGACCCTGGGATAAAACCAACTTGGTCATGATGTATAATTTGTTTGATGTGTTGCTGGATTCTGTTTGTTAGGATCTTGTTGAATATTTTTGCATCTATATTCATTAGTGATATTGGTCTATAATTTTCTTTTCTTGTTGGGTCTTTTCCTGGTTTGGGGATCAGGGTGATATTTGCTTCATAGAACGTGTTGGGTAGTCTTCCTTCTTTTTCTACATTTTGGAACAGGTTGAGTAATATAGGTACTAATTCCTCTTTAAAGGTTTGGTAGAATTCTGACGTGAAACCATCTGGTCCTGGGCTTTTCTTTTTAGGGAGGTTTTGTATAGTTGATGCTATTTCTGAACTTGATATGGGTCTGTTCAACATTTCCACTTGATTCTGGTTAAGTCTTGGAAGGTGGCGTGCTTCCAAGTATCGGTCTATTTCCTTCAGATTTTCATATTTCTGAGAATAAAGTTTCTTGTAATATTCATTAAGGATTTTTTGGATTTCTGATGAGTCTGTGGTTATTTCGTCTTTGTTGTTTCTGATTGATGATATTAGAGATTTTACTCTTTTTTTCCTGATTAGGTTGGCCAGAGGTTTATCTATTTTATTGACCTTTTCAAAAAACCAGCTTTTTGATTTATTGATCTGTTGTATTATTCTTTTGTTTTCCATTTCATTTAATTCTGCTCTAATTTTGGTTATTTCTTTTCTTCTACTGGGTTTGGGGTTGGAATGTTCTTCCTTTTCCAGTTGCGTGAGATGTCCCATTAAGTTGTTAACTTCCTCTCTTTCCGTTCTCTTGAGGAAGGCTTGCAGTGCTATAAATTTCCCTCTTAGAACTGCCTTTGCAGTGTCCCAGAGGTTCTGATAGCTTGTGTCTTCATTGTCATTTTGTTCCAAAAAATTGGTGATTTCTTTCTTAATCTCATATCTGACCCAGCTATCATTCAGCATAAGGTTATTTAACTTCCATGTTTTTGTATGGGTATGCAGATTCCTGTTGTTACTCAATTCAAGTTTTATTCCATGATGGTCCGAGAAGATGCATGGAATAATTTCTATTCCTTTAAATTTACTGAGGTTAGACTTGTGACCTAAAATGTGATCAAT
This sequence comes from Nycticebus coucang, assembly GCF_027406575.1. NCBI lineage: Eukaryota > Metazoa > Chordata > Mammalia > Primates > Lorisidae > Nycticebus > Nycticebus coucang. The sequence continues at coordinate 1,967,248 of NC_069798.1, forward strand.
TTTGGAGTAAGTTCCGTGGGCTGATGAGAAGTATGTGTATTCAGTTTTGTTGGGATGAAATGTTCTGTAGATGTCTGCTAAATCTAAATATTGGATGGTTAGGTTTAAATCTAAGATTTCTTTGCTCAGCTTCTTTCTGGAGGATCGATCCAACACTGCCAAGGGAGTGTTGAAATCTCCAACGATTATGGAGCTGGAGGAAATCAAGTTACTCATGTCTGTTAGAGTTTCTCTTATAAATTGAGGTGCATTCTGGTTGGGTGCATAGATATTAATAATTGAGATCTCGTCATATTGAGTATTACCCTTAACAAATATGAAGTGACCATTCTTGTCCTTCCTTACTTTTGATGGTTTAAAGCCTACTGTATCTGCAAATAAAATTGCAACACCTGCTTTTTTCTGATTACCATTTGCCTGAAATATGGATGACCATCCTTTCACCCTGAGTCTGTATTTGTCTTTTAAGTTGAGATGTGACTCTTGTATGCAACAAATATCTGGCTTAAGTTTTTGTATCCAGTCAGCTAACCTATGCCTCTTTAGAGGACAGTTTAAGCCATTCACATTGATGGAGAGTAAGGATAAGTCTGGTGGAATTTTGGGTATCGAGTTTTTCAAAGGTCCAGTGGACATTTTTAATCCTTTCGCCAGTGTGGAAGTTGGAGTTTGATCCGAAGTTTCTGAGTGAGTTTACTTTTGTGGTATAGGATTGGGTTGGTCATTGTGGAGGATAGGTCTGAGAACATCCTGAAGAGCTGGTTTACTTATGGCAAATTTTTTCAACATATGAATGTCATTGAAGTATTTAATTTCTCCATCATAGATGAAACTCAGTTTAGCTGGATACAAGATCCTGGGTTGAAAGTTTTTTTGCTTTAGGAGATTAAAAGTTGATGACCAGCCTCTTCTTGCTTGAAAAGTTTCAGCAGAGAGATCTGCAGTTATTCTAATATTCTTACCTTTGTACGTTATAGTTTTCTTTCGCCGGGCTGCTTTGAGAATCTTCTCTTTCATGTTAACTTTAGTGAAGCTAATTATGATATGTCTGGGAGATGGCTTATTGGGGTTGAATCGTGCTGGGGTTCTGAAGCTGTCTGCTATCTGAATTTCAGATTCTCTGGGCATGTCTGGAAAATTTTCTTTCATAATTTCATGTAGAAGGGCCTCTGTGCCCTTGGCTGCCACTTCATCAGTCTCCGAAATTCCTATAACCCTTATGTTATTTTTTTTCGAATTATCTGAGAGCTCTCTGAGTGAGTGATCCGTTTTTGCTCTCCATTTCTCTTCCTCTTTGAGAGATTGGGAGCGTTCGAAGACTTTATCTTCAATGTCAGAAATCCTTTCTTCTGCTTGCTCCATTCTGTTACTGAGGGATTCTACTGTATTTTTCATATCTTTGAGGGCTGTAAGTTCTTGTTTCAGTGTGTCTAAGTCTTTGGTGGTTTTGTCTTTAAATTCGTTAAATTCTTGAGACAGTTTTTGAATTTCTCCTCGAATTCCTAATTCCATTTTATTAATCTTGTCTGCAAACCAAATTCTGAATTCGACTTCTGACATCTCAGCCAGTTGTTTATGAATGGGATCTTCAATCACATCTGCCGTATCTTTTCTTGGGGGGGTTGATCTATTCTGGTTATTCATGTTACCAGAGTTTTTCTGCTGATTCCGCCCCATGGTTTACTCCCTTTGGTTTTTCCCCTGGGGTTTTATCGAGGGCCTGTACAGTGTTGTGGCCTGAGAAACTGGGGCCCTGTCTGGTGTGGTGGAGCAAAGTGGTTCTGTCTTGTTTTCAGCTGGTTTCTGTTCGATCCTATTGCAACTTCTACTCTGGCTTGAAGTCTCAGCTGTGTGGAAAAATCAGCAATTAAGTCACCCCGCCTGCCCACCTCTGGCCCCAGTTGGAAAAGGAGAATCAAACCTTCCTACAATCGCACACCCAGGGCACCACCTGAAAAGTCCTCAGTCTATTAGCCCAGTTCAAAAGGTCCGAATCAACTGTCTCAATCGGCACTTGTCTCAGGTGGAAGGGTTCAAGAGGTCTCTGGGAACTGGATCACAGGGGCCTGGTGACTCCTCTGAGACAGCTCACCCCAGTGCAGCGTGGAGTCAGGAGGAGCCACCCCGCAAACAGAGCAGTCTGGGAAGGTTGACGTCTCCTTCCCCACTTTGCCCCTCCGTCGGACCCAGTCACTGGTATCTCTGCAGATGGCTAACCCAGTTGCCTGCAGTGAACACTCCAGGGGTTTGCACCTTCCTGAATCGCGAGGAAGTCTGCCAGGCCCCCGCAGACTGCCGCTATCTAGCAGGAGGAGATGGGGCCTGACATCTTTGAGTGTTTGATGCAGGTGATGGGAAGGAGGTGTTCACTCAGGCTTAGCCCCGTCCCTGATGGATGCTGCTAACAGAACAGAACAGAACAGACAACTTTGTGAGGTTCTGTCTCTGTTCCTGTCGTCACCTACAGGAGACGGGCTGTTTTGAGTTCAAACGTCTTTGCTGCTGGAGAATTACGTCTGAACACCTCTCTGGGTCGGCCCCGCCCTGGAGGCTTCTGGGTTTGTGAGCCGTGTCACCGGTGGCCTCCTCTGGTTGCCCAGGGAGACAGGGGGTGTGGCCTCAGAATATCCAGAAGTGAGCGTTCTGCCGTTAAAGAAAAAACGGCTGTTGATCTACCTCCAGGGAACTGCTGCTCTGGTGTGGGCACTCAGGCGACCCTTTTCTCCTCTGTCCCGCGCCCCAGAGTCAGCACTGAGCGGCCGCAGTTTGTGCTGGGTCCACACCCCTTAAGAGATCCCCCAAGAATCAGAACTCTTGGGGGATGGGCCCCCAGACCCGGATTGGGAGTGGGGCGGGGGGAAGCTAGAGTTTCATTCAGTTTCACGCAATACTACGGTCCGGGGAGGGCTCCTGCACTGCACCGCAGGGAAGTGCCGCCAAGGCTTGATTTCCCCTCAGCGGAGTGCCCTCTCCTCGCTCACGTGTCCCAGAGTCAGCGCTGACCTGACGCAGCTCAGGCACTGTGCACTCCCCTCGAGAAATCACCCAAGGAGCCGAACTCCTGGGGGATAGGCCCTCAGACCCCGAGTGAGAGTAGGGGTTCTCAGCTCTCAGCGGGGAGGCCAGAGTCTGATTCAGTCTTGGGCCCCCTATACCCGGGGAGGGTTGGTGCACTGCACCGCAGGGAAGTGCGCGAGGCGTGACTCCCCCTCAGCCCGGTGCCCTCTCCTCACTCGGCGTGCCTCAGAGTCAATGATGACCAGTCGCAACTCGGGGACTGTCCACTCCCCTTGAGAAATCACCCAAGGATCCGAAGTCCTGGGGGACAGGCCTCCAGACCTCAGTGGGCGGGAGGGGAGCGCCGGGGATTCAGGGTTGCCGGCAAAGGATTCCCAAAGTTTTATTCAGCCCTATGTCCGGCAGGAGAACGCCACGGCACCCCAGTAGGGGAGGTAGGTCCAGTTTTTAGAAGGTCTCTCCCGTGGAGTGTAGTGGGAGGGGCTTTAATTTCTGCCCGCTTGTTCAATTGTGGGGCTTCAGAGCCGGTCTCATGGGGGAGGGGGACTCCCGTCCGCTTGGTGGTGGATTTTGTACCTTTTGTTTGCGTCCTTGTGATCACAACTTGCCTCAGCGGTGTTGATGTGCGTTCTTCAGCCTTCTCTCTTGGTGAGGCTCAAGTCCACCAGGATACTTACTAAATTCCTGTCCCTTAATTCTCCTTCTGGACGGGAGCCTTTGTTGAAAGCTGGCTTCAGTCCGCCATCTTGTCTCCCCCCCATCCATGCAATGTTTTCTTAATTGAACTTAGTACTATTCAGAAACATAATTTAATTTCAAAGAAGATACACACTTCCCAATTAAAAGGCATGTCCCCTCCTTTTCATCCAACCAGAATTAAGAGTGACATATGCACAAGAACTTGGGGCCTGGCAGTGGTCAGAGGATGGATGTTAAACTCTGGCAAGGTGGTGTGGCTGAGCATTAGAATTACAACAGCAACATCAAGCCTCTTGTTCTGGATGCCTTTTGTTTAGCCATTTAATTTCTTTTGCCTCAGATTGAAAAGAAAGAAAAATCTGCCTGAGAATTGTTTAACTGGTTTTTGGCAATAAAGTCTCCAACTCTGATAAAAAGTTATTTAAGTTCTTTAACTCTGACCTAACAGAATGTATGATATGAAAACTAATAAGAAAGAGGTGGTTGAGGTAAGACTTGGCTGCAAAGAGAAATAGCTGGTATTTCTTTTACTTCCCCACACTTCATAACTGTACCAAATCGCCAACATGAGGTTGGGAAGACATTTGGGACTGGGTGGGGGAGAAGACAGATAATCTTTGTATCTTTCCTATTTACCAGGAATGGTCTGGAGAACATTCTCCTAAGTAAAATAGCACAAAAGTGGAAAATCCAGCACCCCATGTACTCAGTACTAAGTTGAAACTAGTAGATTAAATGACAGAGCCACATGAGAGAAAAACGCAATTAAATTCAAGAGGGGGGTGTTGCTCTGTTCCCACCTGACAGGTACAATGCAGGAATACATGGCACACCTCCTGGGTGAAGGACACAACTACATCTTGGACTTTACCTTAGAAACACAAACACTGCAACCTAATCGTATGTACACTCATATCAATCTGAAAGAAAGGGAAGCTAAGGGATAAAAGCACTTTCAGTGAGTGGTGAAACCATTTAAAGATTATGTATACATTTCAGTAATGGTGCATTTTGTTTTTAAGTGCTGTGTGGTCCTGAAATGAGCATTATTTTAAAATTTTAAGTATGGAAAGCCTAAATGGCAGTTGTGGAAACAAAACTCACCATCAAAGAGAATATAAAAATCAGACCTATCTCATATCTCCAAATACATTTTCAAGCAATAGTTAAATTTTTCAATTACATTGAACTTGATGTCCTCTAAGCTCCTAAAACCTAAAGTCTAGAAAATAAAAATTTCTAGAAGAGAGAGAATTGAGTCCAGGAACTGTTGTAGGGTATAATCTTACCCAGTTTCTTAAGCTAGTGACTCTAAAAGAGAGATTTCAAAATGTGGACTTGGGGAGTCTATGAATTTGTCAAAAATTAATGAGTTTAAAACTAGGTATATGATAAAAGTGAGATGTTATTTCCCTTTTCACCATTTTGATATTTGTATTGAGTAGAGTGATAAAAGTGTGCACTTTAGCAGAAACCAGGCAATATGTGAAACCTGTACTAGCCTTCGTTGTAACAGGTACTGCCACACACAGCTTACACAACACTCAGTTCCATTAAGAATGCCACTGATGAAACATTCATAATTCATGTGTTACCTGCTGACCTTGAGTACATGTCTCTCTAATACTCTGTTGAAGATACCAGGCATGGTCTGCGTACTCCAGGAATCCTGCCACTGCTTAGCTGCAATTGGTGCCATCCTTACTGAAGGGACAACTGACAAACTTCAGTTACTCAGAGGTAGGTTTTGCCAAACATTTCTCAAAAAATAAAATGTCTACATTCAATCCTGAAATACTATTACTAGGTATCCACCCAGATACAAAAAAATCATTTTACCATAAGGATATTTGAAAAATGTTTCTAGCAGCTCAACTCACAATTGTAAAGATGTGGAATCAACCCAAATCCCCATTAACATGTGAATGGATTAATAAATTGTGGTGTTTATATACTACAGGATACTATTCAGCTATAAAAGAATAGTATGCTATTGTATTTGCTTTTTATTTACTTGGATGTAGTTGAAGAATATCCTCCTTAGTAAAGTATCCAGGAATGAATAAACAAGCATTCTGAAGAAGGGAAACCCCTCCCCTCAAGTGGAGCCCTGCGATAAGTGGCCAGCCTACCAGCAAACCAGATTCAAAAGTTTGCTCACCTTATCCCACAGGAGAGCAGTCACTAAGTCCCAGTCCTTCTTTATTATTGAGGTCCCACCACTGACCCTAGGCTCAATTCTGTCTGGCACAAAAGACAGAATATTTTTCCTGCAATCCTGAGCAGCCAGATCACCCTTCCCCCACCCCAGTTGCCAGAAGGACTGCTCCCTGTAGAGTCTGAAGTGTTTGGCAAGCTCACTGAGAAGCTCAGGAAGTCTGCTGTTCTGAAACTGTCTGCTATCTGAATTTCAGGATCTCTTGGCATGTCTGGAAAGTTCTCCTTCATAATCTCATGGAGAAGAGACTCTGTGCCTTGTGAAGCCACTTAATTGCTTTCAGGGATCCCTGTAAGAGAAATATTGGTTTTCTTTGAATCATCCTAGAGCTCTCTGAGAGAGTGATCTGTTTTTACCCTCCATTTCTCTTCCTCTTTGAGAGTTTGGGAGCATTCGAAAGCTTTGTCTTCGATGTCAGAAATCCTTTCTTCTGCTTGCTCCATTCTGTTACTGAGGGATTCTACTGTGTTTCTCAGATCTTTGAGGGCTGCAACTTCTTGTCTCAATGTGTCAAAATCTTTGGTCATTTGGTCTTTGAATTCATTGAATTCTTGAGACATCTTTTGGGTTACTTCCTGGAATTCTAATTCAATCATATTTGCTATCCAGATTCTGAATTCAATTTCTGACATCTCAGCTATTTGTTTGTGCATGGGATCTTGTGCTGTGTCTGCCCCATTGTTTCTTGGGAGAGTTAATCTATTCTGATTATTCATATTGCCAGAGTTTTTTCATTGATTTCGTCTCATGTTTGTTTTTCGCCATTGCCTCTGGCCATCCTCAGAGATGGGGAGGTGTCTCTCCAAGATTAGACCCTGGGGGGATCACTCTATTGTTGCTGGATCTTTGTAGGGAGTGACCCTGTGTAGCTCTTCTGGGGCTGCTCCAGCCAGGGAGTTCTGGTTGTGGGAGCAGCTCCGGAGTGTGACACACTGGGATCCAGAGACAGGGCGGGGGGTGGTGCACACAGTTCTTGGAGTGCCTGGTGACCAGTGACTTTGGCACAGATGTCCCAAGACTCCAGCAGTCTCTGGCCAGGAGAAGAACTGCATGCAGAGGCAGGGAGGTCTCTGGAGGGCTCACGGCTACCAGAGTCCCTGGCCAGACAAGCAGGCCAGTGTGGAGGCAGGGAGGGTACAGAAGGGAGGACATGGGGTTTCGCATTTCCCAGAGTTCCTGGTCAGGGCATGGGGAGGTCTGGTGGGTGGGGTAGCAGGTCCTGGCGCAGGTCTTACCAGGGTACGGGTGGGGCGGAGCTCTTCCAGAGTCCAGGAGGTTTCCAGTCATGGGTCACAGGCAGCTCTATTTTCTTTATTTTATAATGTGACATTTTTCTTCCCAAAGAAGTTGAGGTAAGCAGTAGGTTCCTTCTATAATTATCTTTGCAATGCAAATGTTTTAGAAGTAAATGTTGCATAGGAGACACCTGTTCTATTTTCCTAAGTTTGGAACTTTCTATTGAGGCTACATTTTCGGTGTCAAAAACAGTGGCCTCACCAGTATCTTCTCTTCTTTTCAACTACATGGCTCTCTGGAGGTCAGCATCCTTGCCAGACTGTAGCAAGAGCTCTGGGATCCCTCAGCTCAAGTTCACTCTCTTTCCCACCCCACCTGCTTGGGGGATGTACACATGGGCAGGCAACAGAATTTAATTTCCTTTTCCTCCTTAATTTTGCCAGCAGTTTGGCTATTTCTCATTAATGTACAGTATTTTTTCTCAAAGGTAAATCTGGAGTCAGGCACATTTTTTCTCTTCTTTTGCTTGAATTTTTTTTTTGGTATATAGAGCAATTATAAAGTCATGAGTGTGCACACACATGTGTATGCATATGTGTGTGTGTGTAGCATAACATGTTTTATAGGTTAACTTTCAAAGAAGAAGGTAATTATTTTAAAAAGCACATGTATATAGGAGGTCTGACAATTAAGTTTATGAACTTTCCACTGTGTGCTTACATTGGCAGCACTGTACAAACAGCTGGGTAAGGTTTCACATCCCTGGTATATCAGTGCCACACAGCTGTGCTCCTGCTGACGAGAAGTGGTATCTTACCAAGTGGCTTCGTTGTTGTCATTGGGTGTGAAGTCGAGCAAATGTCAGAGTTTGAATTAGAGCAACAAACAAACATTAAATTTCTTGTTAAGCTTTCAAGAGCGAAAGTAAAATCAGGAACATGTGAGTCCAAGTTCATGGGGATAATGCCATAAAGAAAACGGCATGTACGAATGGATTTTTGAACATTTGTACAAATGTTTTTCTGAAAGGAGAGAAAACATCACTCGTGAAGAGAGGTCAGGGAGGTGAGTTGTGAGCAGAACTGATGAAAGTGTTGCAAAAATTCATTAAATTGTACATCAAAATAATCAGCTGACTGTGAGAAGTGTAGCACATCAAGTAAACATCAATGGAGAAACAGGAAGCTCTTACCTGAAAATCTTGGCATGAGAAAGGTGTATGCAAAAATGGTTGTGAAGAAGCTCATTGACGAACAAAAGCAAAGGAGAGTTGACGTTTTCCAAGACCTTTGGAGAAACAAAAAGATGTGATGAAAACAGTATCCAGCATGACCCTGAAACAAAGCATCAAAGTGCACAGTGAAAGTCAGCCACTTTTACACAACCAAAATACTTCCAGCAGTCCAAATCAAGAGTCTAAAAGATATTGCTAACCTTCTTTGATATCATAGGATTTGTTCAGTATGAATTTGTACCAACTGGATAAACCAAGTTGACTATTTGGAAGTGCTGAAAAGCCTGCATGAAAATGATACACAAATATAACCTGAACTTTCCCCCAGCTACTCATGGCTCTTGGATCATGGCAGTGCACTAGCTCACATGACACTGTGACAGAATCTTTAGCCAGTAAAGATTTTACTTGTTTTAGGAACAAAGATTATTTCAAATAACTAATGAAATACCCTCTCTACTGACCTGATCTGCCCCAGTGACTTTTTCATTAACAGAAGATAAATGAATATTAAAAGGAGGACATTTTGATGACATTCAAAACATCAAAGGTAATACAATGACAGCTCTGATCGTCATTCCACAAAAAGAGTAACAAAACAAGCATTCGTGCATAGCTTCCCAAGGGGAATACTTCAAAGATGACCATAGTGATATTCAGCAGTGCGGTATGTACTACTTTTTCTAGGACGAGTTTGTGAACTTAATTGTCAGAGCTCATATATGTGAACATGTTTTTTCATAGATGGAATAATCGCTTTGAAAGATGGCGCCCTGCTCTCTCAATAGAGGAAGTACATACTGCTGGGAATAATCTCTAATGCAGTAGAACCTCTTAAGTTGACCACCCAAGGGATTGTAGCAAACTGGTCAACATACAGAGTCAGCATAAGGAATTGGGCCTACTGTTCTGATACGTACATGTGGTGCATGTCCAGTCTATGCAAATTAGGTCAATTTAGGAGGTGGTCAGTGTAGGGAGGTAGTCAGCTATGGAATTTGTACTGTATTTATTTTGGAGGGAAACTCTAAATTTGTTGGTAGAAACTGACCCTGTCTAATCAAGATATATTTTCTCATTTACAATTCTTCAACTTGTATTTTATACTAAACTTTGATTAGGATATTACCTCTTAGGGGGAAAAGAATCATAGCCATGACATTCTATCACTCTTGTGCTCTCTTTGTTTTAGTAATTTACTTGTTAGAGATGTACTCTTCCTCTCACCATAGTCAATCCTCACTACTCAAATATTTATTTATTAAAATATGAGCTTTTTAAAATAAAAATACTTAGTGAAAACAAAGTTTCACTGTGGTATTCTGATGTGATTCATGGGTGCCCAGAATAAGAAAGAATCCTAAATGCATTCTTGAAGAATCATCCCTTGTGAAGATTTGTGGTGTTTTAGGAACAAAGATTAAGCCCTTTCAGAGAATCTTCTGAAATAATGCTTAATGGATTTACTCACTAAATACTTAAAATGATGACTTTGTATTGCCACAGATTATTTTGGGATAAAAGTTGATATAAATAGATATTACTATGCTGATATTTTAAGCTTAAAACCATATTTTAGAACAAAGTTAGTGATTCGCCAATTTAACTTTTGCTGTGATATATGTAGCATTTCTTCCACCAAATGATGCCCTTTTAAATTAGAAACTATAAAGTATTCTAACTGTAGCATCTTTACTGAATTTGGAACATTGCCATGCTAAGTAAACTGGACCTACCTAACATATAAAAATCTCTTTTTTCTCACCCCATTTCCCTCCTCATTTTCAAGTAGCAGTAAAGTCAAGTCTTTAGTCTTAGGTGAAGTTCAATAGTTTCCAGACTTAATATTTGTTGTTTTGTAAAAACTGCTCTATATGGCAAACAGTGAAGAACTCAATCCTGTGGGGAGGGACTTTATGCATCAGGGAAGGAATTAGGTGTGATGACACCAAGATACCACCCTGACCTATGTTGGAACACACGTAGATTTTAGAGGTTGCCCTAAATAGGAAGCTCCCCAGAATAATCATCACATGGTAAGTATTTTTTAATATATCAATTGCAACTAGTTGTAGTGTCCTTGAGAGCTTGGACATTATCTTGCTGTAATTATTGCTATAGCCATGTCACCCAAAATGGTGTCTGGCACCTAGTAGGTGCTCAGTATTTTCCAGCTGGTGGAAGATCTGGAGGCACGTAAACTACTGGCTAAGCCGAGTCAGGGAGCGGCTTAATGTTAGGCGTCGGAGTTGATGTTGCAACTCAGCCACTTAGCAGGTGTATGAGCTGGGACCAAAGGCTACCAAAGACCCTAAGTTTTCATACAGTTTTCATAAAATGAGAAAATGACTTTTATCTACCTCAAGATGTTATTGTAAGAATTGATAAAATACATAGAATGGGTACTTCACTGAGTCCAATGCATAAACACTCACTCAGTAAAGACCAGTATTATGAATGACTTAGTCGGTTCAGGCTGCTGTAACACAATACCATAGACTGGGTGGCCTATAACCAACAGAAACTTATTTCCTGCTGTTCTGAAGGCTAGGACGTCCAAGGTCAAGGTGCCATCAATTCCTTGTTTGGTGAGGGCTCGCCTCCTGGCTCCCAGACCATGCCGTCTCAGTGTGTCTTCACATGGTGGGAGGGACTAGCTCCATCTCCTCTTTTATAAGGGTCCTAATCTCATCACTGAGGTCCTTGCTCCCATGACCTAGTTACCTTCCTCCCACAGGTCTGTTGCGTGACAGGAGATGCAAACGAACAGCAGCTTTGCCGTGGGTGTGAACTTGCTCCTATAATTATTAAGTCAAGAAATGGACTACATGGGATGGGATGGCGTGTAGCAAAGTTCTTTATACAGGGTTTTGATTTTATACCTTTCTAGTCACGTACACACTTAATCTATTATCTGTTAGTTTCACCATTACCTCATTTTACCTATCTGAAATTAATTTGAAAGGAAATATCCTGTTATCATATCAACACAATTGCTTTTGTAGTAAACTTCTTCTTCTAGACACTGACTAATCTCTGGGCAGGTATCTAAATAAAGATCACAAAGAAGAAAGTAGCCACAGGGGAACAGAGTTAATGGAAGAGTATCTTCAAGCGTTCACTCAGTTTACTCAGTATGAAGTAACGACTGTCTCTCCTCAGGGCAGAGCAGCTATAGACCTCTGACAATATGTTGTTAACATACATCAACTCTCTGGCCCTATCTCTGAGGAAGGGTGGCATGCCCTTTGATCTCAGGCTTCACGGGGTGCACAGCTTCAAAGAATGGGCTTGTGGAATTTTTAACTCCAGGCAAGCCAACTCTGCGTGTGTCCCGGGGGGCCCAGATCCCTTAAGCCTCTGGGAAAAAAACAAAAAAAACAAAAAACAAGCCACTTTAAACTTACACTGAATTCACTTTGTGTGCTTGATGTAGGATATGTTTATTTCTAAATATTATCCTACACAGGTCCCACTTTTTAATACCATTATTTTGCAGAGTAGGATTTTAATTCATGAATTTGGAAGGGACACAAATATTCAGACCACAGCAATGAGCATAGCATTCCAGCATGCTGGACCCTTCCCTGACGTGCTGCAGCCACCTCACCACCACTCCTCCCCTTGTGGTGTTTGAAACCCCCATTCTCTTTGGGCTGACTAGAAACAGCAGCATGTGTCTCTGCTTTTACGTATTAACTAAAAGGCTTTGCTGTTTGCAAAGTGTGAAGGGCGCAATATAACCTATGTAATTGACAGATAAGAGATGTGGATTGCAAAGAAGTTTTGGGACTTTTGCCTGTAGAAAGCAGACTTACTACTTGAATTATTTTTTTATAGCTGATGGAACAAATTACGGTTTGTAATTACCCTTTGTACTTTGTAACAAATTACTTAGAGGCTTGAAACGAGAAAAGCATATTAACTCAGTTCCCTGTGTCAGAAGTCTAAGGAGGTGCTCCCTGAACTAAAATGGAGGTGACAATAGGGCTGTGCTCCTCTCTGGAGTCCCCAGGAGAGAACCCGTCTCCTTGTCTGTTCTGGCTTCTCCAGGCTGCAGAGTCGCCACACAGCCTCTTTCTGACCCTGTTTCTGTCCTGACTTCTTTTTCTGACTCCCTCCTTTAGCCACCCTCTTCTACTTTAAAGGACGCTCGTGATTAAGCTGGACTCACCTAGATAATTCAAGATAATCTCCCTATTTTAAGGTTTACAACCTTGATTTTCCCTTTCCCATTTAACCTAACATATTGACAGGACTTGGGAATTAGGATGTAGACCAGCTTGGGGGCCAAATTATCTACGAATAATTTTCCTTGGCAATCAGGATTTAAGGGTCAAGTGTTCTGACTTTAATGATATTTCAATAGCAGTTCTGTTTCAAATTAAGTATCTGCATAATAGTAATCATTTGTAAACACCTATGTACAACTGTAGCCTACCTAGCAATGGAACAAAATTTCCAAATCCAGCCAGTGCCAGAAAGAGAATACAGAAAGATACTTCTTGTCAGATGTGACTTTTTTGCTGTTGTTGAAATAGGGTCTCACTCTATTGCCTGGGCTGGGGCACAGTGGAGGCATTATAGTTCACAGCGGCCTCAGACTCCTGGTTCAAGCCATCCTCCTCCCTCAGCCTCCCAAGTAGCTGGGATTACAGGCACTGCCTCTACATATGACCAATTGGTTCTGGCTTTTGAAAAACAACTCTAGAGAAATTTGAAAGACCACAGTATGCTCAGGTCTTCTGCTTCACCTGTTCCTGCAGTGTGGCTGCATCCTGGTGTGTTAGCTAAGTAAGAAAACCGTCTCAGAAGACATTGCGGCATACACACTCTCCAAGGCCCAGGTCACTGCACATGTTCATGGTCTTACAGCTATAAAAAGCAGCAGCCCCCAAGTACTGCTTCCTTATAGCCCAGCACATTTGGCCCAAGGCAAGATTGTAGGTGTTTCATGAAATAGGTAAGCTTGGAAAGGGAGGGAGAAAATGACTTTGCACACTTGAATGTGCTGATTTTTACCTTCATCACTGTAAATGTTTCTCCTTTGATAAAGCAACACAATTCGGAAACTGTTTAAATATTTCTTACTAATGTCTCAGGATGCACTAATTATGGCATTATATTAATATTGCATATCAGCACATATTTTCTGTAAATATTTTAATACTGTTTTCTGCAATGTAGTATAAATAAGATTTTTTTCATCAGAAAAGAAAACAAACAAGCAGACAAACAACAAAAACTACCCACCTAAAGGATTTTTTTTTTTTCTTGCAGTTTTTGGCTGGGGCTGGGTTTGAACCTGCCACCTCCAGCATATGGGACCAGCATACTCCTTTGAGCCACAGGTGCCGCCCAGTGTTTTTTTTTTCTTTTTGAGACAGAGTCTTAAGCTGTCACTCTGGGTAGACTGCTGTGGAATTATAGCTCATAGCAACCTCCAACTCTTGGCTCAAGTGATCCTCTTGCCTCAGTTTTTCTATTTTTAATAGACACAGGGTCTCACTCTGGCTCAGGTTGGTCTTGAACTTATGAGCTCAGGCAATCCACCCTCCTTGACCTCCCAGAGTGCTAGGATTACAGCTGTGAGCCACCATGCCTGGTCAACCTAAAGAATTTTTGTTTTCAGAATAATATGAGGGTACAAACGATTAGGTTACCATATTTGCATTTTGTCAGGTAAGGCCCAGTTGTAGTTGTGTTTTGCACCAAGGAGGGGCACTGTATACCCTTACATTGTGCCCACTAGGTAGAAGCACACCACCCACTCTCCTTGCTCTCCCTAAAGGATTAATTATAATGCTTTCCTTTCTGTGCTTTCTGCTAAATAAACAGAAATTTCTTAGATTACTGACCATTTAGGTTGTCACATTATTGTTATAATTCTCTTTACTTCCATCTCCAAAAGTGAATTAAAGGCTCCATAGATCTGAATTTCCTTGTTGATCTGCTGACATCGCAGAGGTCTGTGTAAAAAGTTGGCATGGGCTGAGAAAACATCCTTATCGAACAAAGGCAACATATTTTTATGTATTGACTTTTGTGTGATTCAATTTGCAGTAAGTATGAGAGTAACCTTTATAAACTGCTCTGTGAACTTAAAAGCAAGTTTGCATTTTGTGGTTAACTTTTCTTTTACTGTATGATTTCCCAACTGCTGACCCAGCTCATTGGCGCTCTTGAAACCTTTTAGCCAAATAATGACAATGAATGGTTTTCCAAATGCTTAGAATCATAATCTGAAAGCTGATAGAGAATGTTGGGAAGGCAGACCCTGTTAATTTATAATTGTAGTAATTAATTTAGACAAAATGTAAATTGTTTTTTAGCTGTTTACATAGGGAGGCAATTATGTTGATGTATCAGTCTCTGATTCTGTTTATTTAGATTTTATTTTTTAATTGAAAAATAATAGTTGTGTATATTTAAGGGGTACAATATGATGTTTTAATATATGATAAGTATGTGAGGTGACTGGTTTATTAACTAGCTTGGCTAAAGCTCATTCTAAATAAAGTCATGGAGAGGTAATTTCCAAAATAAATAAGTGTCTTTTATTTGGAAAGTCTGTACAAGTCATTCAAATCATATTGATGTTTAATTTTTCTTTTTGTGTCTTTGGCAATATCTAACATTTCATACACACTTTCATCATATTATTAAGCATTGTTGAAATTATGAGTCAGTCTTTTCCTCTACACTCAGTCATGAATAAGGCTGGGAGTAACAAAGTTAGCAATTTTATGCTTTTAGTTCTATTATTTTCTTTTCATTACATAGGTCATTCTGACCTATTACAGATTTTTTGGAAACTGTGGGACTGTTCCTACTGAAATTTGTTATTTTCCTAGGTGATGAAGCTGGTCTCTTTTTATACTATAGCAATTTCCATCACAATTAGTTAAATGTGTGTTATATTCTACTATTGATTGACTAACTTTCTGATAATATTTCATTTTTAAAAGTATTTCCTTATGAAAACAATGGAAAAATTTTGTCCAAATGCCATCAAAAGACTTTCTAGTTTATTAACTTTGATATAGAAACATTTTCTTTCTACTTTCCGTTCAGAATATTTCTGGGAAGTCCCAGCATATTAATAGAATAACTTGTACTGCTTGTGGTTAACTTTTCTTTTACTTTGCAAAAGTTTAAATGTTTTAGTTTTGGGTAATTTTGAGTGAAAACCACCTCAATGATACCCTGTCTTATTGTCCATTAATTATTTTCAAGTCATTTTTAAAACCAAAATCTCTACAATGAAATCTTCAAGAGTTATCAATAAATTATGGTTTTTAAATACTTTCTCTGTTCTTAGTGCTGTTGGTGGTAAGAATTGTGTGTAGGACCTTGTATCTATTTACAGTCAAGAGCTTCTTTTTACTTGCCTATTCCTAAAAGATGCAACACACCAGGAGAGTCATTACTACTATTACTATCACTCTTAATTATTAAGGGTAGAGTGAATCTAATAAGTCAATTAGTAAACATTTGGATATCAGCCTCTGAGATTCAAAGGAGGGTGAGTTAAGAGACACCCGAATGCTATCTCTCAAATATTTGGGATGGCAAAAGGTAGTACTTCTTACTTTCTGAGAACTTTAAGACAGAGTGATAGATAGATATTATAAATACGTGATAGGCAAACTCTCAGGCTAATCAAACTATTGCATGTAGACTCTTTTTGATAATAGTTCCATGGATAATTCTATTCTTATGAACATTACATACACCAGAGAAAACTGTATTTGAACATCTCCTATATCAAGACTAACATATAGCAAGAAACTCAATTAGGCATTTGAGTCAAAGATCAGTGTCAGAAACTAGTCCAACGTGGTTTCATGTGTCTGTTTTATTTCAGGTTTTACATTATCTGAGCATAACAACATCTACCAGGAATTGCTTAACAAATTTTCAAAAACCGTGGCTCTTGCAAAAATTTCATAGACATTTCATATAAGTTTGAAACATTTAATTTTATAAACGACAATCAAAACAGGTGGAACATGAATGTGCTGTTCTATTTTAGTATTGACTGACAGGGAAATGGTCATAGTCACCTGGGAGTAGTTCATTTCCAGGATTCCTTCTAAGCTTAACATTCGTTTCCCTGGTTCACATGAGGGATCATATCATTGTTTTAATGTATTTTCCTATCACCCTTACAAAGTTCCATTTTTTATCCTTTTAAGTATTCTAAAACTCAAGAGATCTTAGAAATATAAGCAATTGAATACATGTTGTGTCTGTATATTCTCTGGTGTTTTATGATGGTATGACATGTGCTGCAAACTGAAATTTGGAAACCATTTCTGTTTCCCTAATGCTCTATCAAAAATAGTGAAAATCCAAACCCTTGCCTGGGTCCACTGAGTCACAGACCACAATATTGGCTTGAATCATAGTTAAACGGAAAAAATGGATGAATAATTTCCACTAATGTTCACTGAGGTTAAACGCCACAAGGAAAGGAGTATAGTGATGGTTACATGTGTAATGGTAGGATCAAGATGGAAGAATTCTGCTCATTATAATAAACTTTCAGAAGGTGACATTAGAAACAGGTTTCATTACCTATTGAGCTAGCGGTCTCAAACCATTAATGGGTCACAACCGAAAAAATGTTAACAAAATAGAAAGAATAGCAAATAGACAGCAAGGATGAGTAGCATTCAGCAAAGTCATATACAGTTTTGTGTGTATGTGTGTGTGTGGCCTAGAAATAAAATGCATGTCTAGCTGGGGGTTGTGGTTTAAAAGACTTGATGGTGATCACTCGAGTTCCCCAACCATTTCAAAATTGGCCCAAAATCTTTTTTCAAAATACACATGCCCTAGCTCCACTTAGGCTTGTATATTGTTGTTTTTAACAGTCTCCCCTAGGTGATACCACCTCCAGAATATAAATTAAGCAGACTTTGCACTCTTGAAGAATTGGCGTGTGGGTAACAAGGAGGTGGACATGCTCCTCCAGCACCAGGGTCTCCAATGGGCTCCTTCTGTACAGGGCCCAGCCCTACAGACTGATGGTCTTCCTGAGCCAGGTCAGAGGGGGACGACCCCACCTGCCACTCCTTTTGTCTGATCCAGGGGGTCTGCAACATCGACTCTAATTTTCAAGAATACATGAATATGGTCAGTGTAACAGATTGAATGAAAGCCCAACCTCTCCTAACAAGCAATGAGCTAAAACATAAAAGATCAAGATTTGGTAGAAGGTTAGCACAAGTTCCTCTGTGAGGGCCTGACTTCCAAGAGCTGCAGTGTTCAGGGCACAACCACGTTCAAGGAAGGTCATCATTGTGCTGGTTGGAGGGAGGGAGCTGCTGCAGAGCACTGATGTCTGATGCAGAGTAGATTTGCCTAAAATTGAGAGGCCCCTTGATGTATGAGATCTTAAGTATGTTCTTTGAGTGGCCAGGCCTCTGACCACCCAGTGTTATGCAAAGAATGGCCATGGGTCCCTGAGATAACAGGTGGGGATCTTATTTATGAAGCCTTTGTCATTCTTCACATATAAGCTTAGGCCCCAAGGGTGAGTTTTCAATTGTCAGAAGAAAATCAGCAAATTCTGGGCCTCTGTTGTCATCCATTACACCCATGGAATCATTCACTTATTGTTACACATCTTTACACATTTTTAATCTAAATATGTAGTATGGGTGAGGGTCCCTGCTGATGGCCAGCAGAGAATGAAGCACATAGGAACCCTGCCAGTCTAACAGGAACAAGAGGCATCAGACGAATAATTACAAACACTATGTAATCAATGACTTAGGGCAATCAGGGAAAGGCTCCTTCACTTCTCATGGGTGGATAAATCTTTCATCTAATTATACATCAGGCTCCGGTTGGGGGGATAATGAGAAGGGAGATGGGATGCCTCTGCTTCTTAGCAACCCCATGAAGCCCCAGCTTGGCCTCTGGGCTTCCCGGCTGGAGGCCCCACAGGGCAAGAGAGGCCACCACTAGGGGGCTCTTGAAAGGTGTCACTTTGCATATGTTTGTCACCCATACTGTGCAGTGAACTGAGGAAGTGTGTGGGTTAAAATCTCCCAAGATCTTGAGCTGAAACCTGCAGTCACATTATTTTGCATGGTGGTTACCTTCAACGGCACTATATTCAGTCCAAAAATAGATTGAATTATCCTGAATAAAATGGCCTGATAATCGACCTAATATTGTAACCTACCTCTTCCTATTCTGGATTTGGAGCACAAATAACTGAAGTATCACGAAGCTTTTGGAACACACCTTGGCCATCTTAGTTCTCTTTTAAAGCAAAGCACATATTGTGAATATATTTAAGTTTAGTAACGTCCCTGTTCGATTTCTCCTGTATTTTATAGGAATTATTCAATGAAATTGACGAAGAATGAGTTCTTTGAAAACAAGTTTGTTTTTCTAAAATTGAGCTAGTCTGGATGAAAAATGAACCAAAAGTTACCTTTAGTACATTTGATTTATTTTATTTCCTGAGTCGTTTAAAGAAACCTCACAGAGGAATGAAAACTTCAGAGTTTATTGCAATTAACTCTGTGGGTTTGACAAAGAAGGCCTGTGAGGACGCGGAGGGGCTGTGCCCTAAACAGACCCAGAGCTGCAGACTCCTAAATCACCGTGCACGCGGGGTCTGTACCCTGCGCAGTCGCCCCTGGGGTCCCTTTTGGTTTTTTCGCCCGCTTTATGGGGCAAAACCTGCAACTCCCTCTCCTCGTCTGTGACTTTCTGTTCACTAAGTCTGGGGCCACCTCATCTGTCTTGCTTTCTCCTGCGGCTCAGTTGTCTGTTCCTTGAAGCATAGGTGTTGTAGCGTGAAGGTTTTATTCCACAGTAATGTCACCCTTCTCTCTTGCAGCCGTGAGCTGGAAGGAGAGAAGTGAAGTTTCTGAATAAAAAAGGAAACACAGAATGGCCAATTCCTACAAACGAGGAGCATCTTTTCCTTTTCCTTTTTTGATCCACAAAGCTCTACCTGCATTCCTGTCCCCTGGTCAGGCTCCGGGCCCTCCACTCCATACCCCTGCCGCTGTCACCGTCTCCAGGCCTGTCCTGGTTAGCACTGCCACGTGTCTGCAGCCTGCAAGACGAGCTGGCACCGCTGTGAAGTCGGGCGCTGACTCCAGCTGCTGCCTAACTGTGGCTTCCAGCTGCTACTGATGCCAAAGCAGAATCCAAAGGGTGTGAAGCGTCCTGGGCTGCCCGGCGCTGGGCGGCTGCTCCTGAGCCCACTCGCTGTCCTGAACAGTGCTGGGGGCAGCCAGTGGGTGTTGAAAGGGGCCAGACCCCAAAGACCCAGAAAAGGCTCTGTTTAACCAAATTTGTATTTTCTTACCTCAGCTGAGGGTCAGTTTAGCCAAAACTTGTCTGTTTCTCATTCTTTTGTGCCCCTTAAATTAAAAGCCTCATCACCAAGAGACATTTGGCCCATGACCTCTCAGCTGTTTTTGCTTTTCTGATGCCTGCCACTTCTCTGTTCTCAGCAGATCTGAGTGCTGTGCGCTGATGCCCCTGCCAAGTGGAGGTCACTGTCAGCTGCTCCTGTGTTCTGAGCTATTCTCCTGGTTGACTGAGTCCAAGAGAACTGTGATCGAGTGACAAGATCAAAGGGCCTGGGGGAAGAAACTGCTGGGCCACCATGTCCTCAGGGATTTTCTGCAGCAATGAATCAGACAGGCTCTGGCACCCCGCTGTGGGCTGCTGACATCCTCCTATAAAGTTACAATACCTGTGCTAGTTCTCCCAACACATGTCTGATCACAATGCCACTTTGTGTACTCGCCAAGCTTTCAAGTCCTACATACAACCCTCCACTTACTCATTAAAATGGAGCCATCTTTAATTCTCCTCTGCCCTTCACCTGCATAGTCATTCATCTTTCCTCCTAGTTTTAAATAGAATCTTTTCTACATTCTGCCTCCAGGGTCAACACCACCCTACACTCTGCTAGGAAGAGCACTCTGAATGACAAATGGGATGAAGCTACCTACGCCCTCTGCAACCTTCTTTACCCACCTTCACTGACAGAGGAGCCAGGCTGCCCCCTTGGCTCCTGGGCTTCTGACTTGGGCCTTCCCAGGGCAGGGGTAAGGGCAGCCTGATCTCAGCAACAGACCCACTTTTGTGTCCCCAGTAGGTTCTCCCACGTCCAAGGGGGTAGGGAGTGTGTAGCACATTGTCCCTCTCTGTCCTGCACAACTCACATCAAAACTTTCTTAGTTCTCCCTCCCACCTCCTAAGTATTAGCACTTTGCTCCACTGCAGCCATACAGACATCAGAGAGAAAGAGGTCACACTCTTTGTGGTCACATGGCCATTTGGTCATGTGCCTTGTCTCTGGTAAGCACCCTGCTTCTGAACTGTAGGGTAGGCCAGGTCCATGGCACAGGTCCTGCTATTCCCTGCTCCTGACCGGGGCCATCTATCTCTTTCCCTTTGAATAACCTCCCCTGGCAAAAAGGGGTAAGGGCACCTGCCTGTCAGAGTTATGTTAGGATTGATCAAAACAATAGAAACATGTTTCTGAGGCCAGGTGCAGTGGCTCACACCTGTAATCCTAGCACTCTGGGAGGCCGAGGTGGGTGGATGCCTACCTGAGCTCACAGATTTGAGAATAGCCTGAGCCAGAGTGAGACTTCATCCCTGAAAATAGCTGGGCATTGTGGCGGGCACCTGTAGTCTCAGCTACTTGGGAGGCTAAGGGAAGAGAATTGCTTAAGCCCAAGAGTTTGAGGTTACTGTGAGCTATGACACCACGGCACTCTACCCAGGGTGACAAAGTGAGACTCTGTTTCCAAAAAAAGAAAGAAAGAAAGAAAAGAACCACGTTTCTGAACCTGGTGCTACAACACAGCAAGCCCTCAGAGTGATGTTTGTAATGTGCACATTGCAGTGGGTCTTGACAAAACCTCCGATCGACATTCCTTTGACAGCTCCTTATCAAGTGCCTACTATGTGCTAAGCACCCCGATATGTTCTGGGTACTCAAGGTTGAAAGATCATTTGACCAAGTTGTGTGGGACAGCAAGAGAGGAGGCAGTTAGCATCCCATGTGGTGAGCTGCCTGGTAAAGTTCACAACATAATGTTTTCTAAACACTGCACGATTACTGATGCTTGAATTAAAAGGGCAAGAAAGGAGGAAGGAGGCAGGTTGCTTGTAGTTTGGGGTACTGCTAACTTGGTACCTTTTCAGCTCCTTCTTTGGGGCTGTCCAGTGTTTCTATTTTTCAAGCTTCCTGTTTGATGTTCCCAAGGGGTTTTGCCTGACCCGGACACGCCAGAGCTTATTTCAGGACTGCTGTCCCCAGAAAAATGCATTGTCATCTGAGGGTTCTCGTGCACTTTATTCAGCCTTGCACTGCCTTCTGATATTTGTGTAGGAGATGTGGGGCCAGGCAGGGTGGTCTGACTGAGCCACAAGGAATTGCTTCAGATGGCAAGCAAATCTTGCACAGCCCGAGAGACAAACATTCCAAGAGATATTTAATGTTAACTGTTCTGGATATGCAGGTAGTTGACAAGTTACGTCTTATCTTGGGTTATAAATGAGAAGTTTCTATTACAGGTGTGAGATATTAGGAAAAGACAGTCTGTGCTGACAGTTACACTTAGAGATTTCCAAAGCTGTGCACAGTAGGGACGTAGTAATTGTTTTGGAGGTCTGTATCTCTTTCCTTTGTTGCTAACATAACTATGGTGCAATTTTTCCTTTGCATTTGATTTGCTGTATGATTTTAAGGACAAGAACAGTAACAAAGACGATTATGTGGCTCCTTATACTTTGCAAATAACTTTAATCCTTTCTGTACACATAAGATACCCTGAGGGGATTTTTCAATACATTTCAGTTGCAGAGATTTCTCTGCATGTCTGTCCTCCTGGGGCTGGCCACACACCGTAACTTCTGACCATGGCCAGGGGGTTGAGGCATGAAAGAGGTGTCAGAGGAGTCATGGCCTGAGGTTCTCCTGTCAATGATGGAATATTTGGCACATAGTGGGCTCAGTACTGAACTGAAAGTGGCAATGGGGGAGAGGAGGAGGGAAAGAAGAGGAACGAAAGGGAGAGTGGGGATGGAGAAGCCAGAGGGAGTGAGGGGGACAGAGAGCTGCTTTCCAGCTCAGAAGCTGGAGGTGGCCCGAGTAGCTGCAGACAAAGTGGCAAATAAATTTGTGCTCCCCGAGCTCTGTGTGTTGTCAGCCTTATACGACTGCTCTTCCAGAAATATTTTTTTCTCCAATCTTTTGTCATGGGACAATCTCCATCACTTTTGTCTTTCTCGTTTCTAGTTTTGAAAGTGCCCCAGAGAAACTGAATGTGAAGGAAATAGAGCTTTGACTTGGGAAAGGAACAGGAAAGAGAAAAGGAAAGAAAAAAGTGTGGTGGAGAAATATGTGAATATTTTACAGCAGCAGGTTTTCAAAGCCAGGAAGATGTACTTTTTATGTTCATTTAAACTTACAGATTCATGTTAAGATAATACAGTGGCTTCACTGCTGTTGTATTCGATTCCTTGGGGAGGGATGCAAAACGGTTCTGTAGCTTTTCTGTTAGCTACAGAACCACATAACACAATTATTAAACTGTGCACATATAATGTTAAATACCATAACTCTGTAATTACCAAACCGAAATCTGAAATGCATACCAAGCCATTCAGGCCCAAGACTGCAGCAAATTTCTTGTAAAGTTCGTAAAAACCTCTTAAGCTAATCTTTTTAATTTTTAAGGTGTTGAAAGTCAGCTTGCCCTGGACATGTGAAAAATCTTGAACATGTGAAAGTCGCTTAAAATATATATAAAGAAAAATACATGAATTGTTTTAAAATGAGAAGTCTTTTTCTTTCACAGCTAAATATTAATGGGTCATAATTTTCTCAGAAAACCTAACACTATCGGCAGTTTGTCACTTGCACATAAACTGAAGGGACACATCATAAAGTCAATGGAGATTTATTGAGCATCTTCTATGTGTTTCATGAAAAAGTTTTAGATTTTTACATTGTTTTGAAATTATTTAATAATTAAGGAAGTGACTTGACTTTTTTTTTTTACCAACTTTTCAAAATTTTTATACATACAAAATAGTTTAAAGGATAATACAATAAACACAGATTGTCCATGTAGATCCAAAATGTTTTTTTTTTTTTTTTGGTTTTTGGCCAGGGCTGGGTTTGAACCCGCCACCTCTGGCATATGGGATATGGGACTGGTGCCCTACTCCTTGAGCCACAGGCGCCGCCCTAGATCCAAAATTTTTAAAAATGTATTTTATACGTGTGTTTCCTCTCCATCTGTTTGTGTACACATATATAATTATGTATTATATATAAGCACATATATATAATTTTTGTTGTCATTAAGTGTTTGAAAATAAATTGCAGACAACATGAAATTTCACCCATATGAGTTCAGCAGGTATTTCCTAAGACTAAAGCTCCTCTCCTATAATATCATTACCATATCTCACGTAAAAACATTGAATTAGAACATCATCTAATATCCAATCCATATTTAAAATTTCCCTAAATCCCCAAGAATACCTTTGGAGCTTTTTCTCTTCTTTTCTGACCCAGGATCTGATCCAGGTTTGTGTGTTGTATTTGGTCCTTATGATGTTTTAGCCTCTTCTAATCAATGACAATGCATTTCCCACACAACACTGTTTTTTTCCTTCAGACTAGAATCCAGTCCTTTTGTCTTATGAAATGTCCATCTAGACTCAGGATTTGTCTGATTGGCTTCTCTTGGTATTATTTAACTCATCTCCTCTGGTCCTGGAATTTCCTTTAAACTGGTGGTTCGATGTTTGATTACATTCGGTTTCAATGCTTGACAAGTGACCCTGGGTCCTTCACATCCCATCAAGAGGCCTGAGACATCAGGTTACCCCACTAGTAATGAGGTTAAATACGGTGACTTATTTAAAGTGGTGACTGCCAGGTCATTCCACTGTAAAGATATAATCTCCTTTTGCAGTTAGTAAATAATCAGCCAGGTGACATGTCAGCAATTCACAAATATCTTGTTCCCCACCAACTTGTGTGTGGGTGTGTATGCAAAACAGTGGCTTTCAAAATCCAGTATTTCCTTTATATTTATTAGTTATATATTATTGTACCTATAAAAATGTTTTCACTAGCACTCCTTTTCTGTTTTTGAATATGATTATGAACTCCTGTTATTTATTTATTATGCCAGTTAAAATCCACTATAATAATTATTCTCATTAATGTTCAAAATTCCCAAAGCTGGCCAGGGCGGGCCCCTTCAGACTGTCTCCTGGGTCATTTTGGTACATCCCCATGATTCTCTGAGCCTTTGCTTTCTGGCACAAGGTACCAGAAGCTTACGTCATACTTCTGTTGTCATGGTCCCTCTCAGTCTGGAGTCCTTCTAGTGGGGAATAAGTCGTTAGAAACTTGGAAACGGTGTTAGGTGTGCTGATTGCTACTGGGCATTCTTGCTTCCTCTTTCAGTGCAAAGCTGTAAATACGTATTTTTACAAATTATGAGCTAATACTTCCAATTCAAATTTAGCATTACTGCTTTTCTTAAGTTGTTTCATTTTGTATTTGAATCTCTCTCTCTCTCTTTTTTTTTTTTTTTTCCAGTTTTCAGCTGGGGCTGGGTTTGAACCCACCACCTCCGGCATATGGGGCTGGCGCCCTACTCCCCTACTCCTTTGAGCCACAGGCGCCTACTGAATCTCTTATTTTCTTACACAAAACTATTGATTCCTCACAACATTCATATTCATTCTTACTAATTCTAGAATAAACAAAAATAGATCAACTACTACATGAGTATTGCTATTAACAACCATCTCCTGAAAGAGGCATATGGTTCTTTTTGCCCACAAGGGATTGTGTTCAAAAATTTCTAAAAATATTTTCTCTGCATAACTATCAATTTCCTACGGAATTACATTCATTTTTCTCAGTTTTAGAACTTTTAAATCTCGTTTTATGTAATTTCTTTAATAGAGAAAACATTTTGATATTCTGTTTATATAACAAAATCACATGAAAATGTGCAGCGAGAAGTCTCATTTCCATTCTGCTCCCTCCTCACCTCCTCTGAAACTTGCAAGTAGTCATTCTCATTAGTTTCTGCTTGTACATCTGCATTTTTTCCATACATGAGCAAATATAAACACACGCGTTTCTTCTCCTTTTTTCACAAAGTATGTGAGAATGAAATAATCGTTCCACGCCTTGTTTTTTTATTTAACAGTATATACACTCTCATCCATTGTTAAACTGAACTATATAGTTTTAAAATTGTTTACTATAATGCAGTCTTAAATAAAATTTTAAGATGCAAACTTTAACAGTTTGTATTACTTGAACCTATTTTATGTCATAAATTTATGGTTCTAAAATCCAAACAATACTAAAATGCATATATTCTCATTCCCACTCCTGCCCCATCTAGCTCACCTGCCCAACTCTACCAGTGGGAAAGCACCTGTATTTTCTTCTTGTGAACAATTTTGGTTCTTACATTGTAATTATGACTATAGGATCCACTTCTATACACAAAATGTATAATTCTATATGCATGTTCTGTCCCATGCTGTTTTCTTTTAACCATAGGTGCGAGATCTCTTCAGATTAGTACTTAAAAGTCTTTCTTAGTCTTTTTCATAGTATTCTTTTCTAATATGGTCAGCAAAACCAAAATCAAGAAGGTGAAAGGGCAGAAAAGGTCCTGTTAGTAAGCTCCCCGCTGGCTTCTGTGGAGGCTCTGCATCCTGGTGAGTGGGAGGACTCAGAACTTACAGCGCAGAGATGGGAAAATGGTGGTTACTATCCCCTGGCACCAGGGTCAGCACCACAATTCTTTTTTTTTCTTTTTTAGTTGCAGTTTGGCCAGGGCTGGGCTTGAACCCACCACCCTCGGTATATGGGGCTGGCACCCCACCCACTGAGCCACAGATTAATATAACAGTTCATACTATTGGGTTACATTGCTTCTGTTTCTTTTTGTTGTTGTTGTTGTTGGGGATTCATTGAGGGCACACAAAACCAGGTCACATTGACTGCGTTTGTTCGATAAGGACCCTCTTATAATTGTGTCCCCCCCGCCACACCCCTTGTCCCTCTCTCTGGTCTCCCCTTCCCCCATCCCCCACCTCCCATCGTGTACTAGGACCTTAATTGTCCTCATATCAGAATTGAGTACATAGCATTCTTGTTTCTCCATTCTTGTGATGCTTTACTAAGAATAATGTGTTCCACATCCATCCAGGTTAATACAAAAGATGTAAAGTCTCCATCTTTTTTAGAGGCTGAATAGTATTCCGTGGTATACATATACCACAGCTTGTTAATCCATTCCTGTGTTGGTGGGCATTTACGCTGCTTCCACATTTTGGCAATTGTAAATTGAGCTGCAATAAACAGTCTAGTGCTAGTGTTGCCCTGGTAAAAGGATTTTTTTTCTTCTGGGTAGGTGCCCAGCAATGGGAAGTCTAGCTTGAGTTCTTTGAGGGTTCTCCATACTTCCTTCCATAAAGGTTGTTTTGGTTTGCAGTCCCACCAGAAGTGTAAAAATGTTCCTTTCTCTCCACATCCATGCCAGCATCTGCAGTATTTATTTATTTATTTATTTATTTATTTTGTAGAGACAGAGTCTCACTTTACCACCCTTGGTAGAGTGCCCTGATGTCACAGGACTCACAGCAACCTCCAGTCTTGGGCTTTTGCGATTCTCCTGCCTCAGCCTCCTGAGCAGCTGGGACTACAGGCACCCACCACAATGCCCGGCTATTTTTTTATTGCAGTTCAGCCAGGGCTGGGTTTGAACCCGCCACCCTCGGTATATGGGACCGGTGCCCTACTCACCGAGCCACAGGCACCACCCGCATCTGCAGTTTTGAGATTTTTTGATGTGGGCCATTCCCTCTGGGGTTAGATGATATCTCAGGGTGGTTTTGATTTGCATTTCTCTAATAATTAGGGACAATGAGCATTTTTTCATATGTTGTTAGCCATTCATCTGCCTTCTTTAGAGAAGTTCATCTCTCTTCCCCATCGATATATGGGATCATGGCTTTTTTCATATGGATTAATTTGAGTTCTCTATAGATCCTAGTTATCAAGCTTTTGTCTGATTCAAAATATGCAAATATCCTTTCCCATTGTGTAGGTTGTCTATTTGCTTTGGTTGTTGTCTCCTTAGCTGTACAGAAGCCTTTCAGAAGTCCCATTTGTTTATTTTTGTAGTTGTTGCGATTGCCACATAAGTCTTCCTCATAAAGTCCTTCCCCAGGCCAATAGCTTCCAATGTTTTCCCCACACATTTGAGGATTTTAATTGATTCTTGCCTTAAATTTAGGTCTTTTATCCATCTTGAATCAATTTTTGTGAGTGAAGAAAGGTGCAGGTCCAGTTTCAGTCTTTTACATGTGGATATCCAGTTCTCCCAGCACCATTTATTGAATAGAGATTCTTTCCCCAAGTATATGTTCTTGTTTGGTTTATCAAAGATCAGGCGGCTGTAGGATGTTTGTTTCATCTCCTGGTTTTCTATTTGGTCCCAAATGTCTATGTCTCTATATTTGTGCCAGTACCATGCTGTTTGGATCACTATGGCTGATGCCCCCCGCCTTGTTTTTATTGCTAAGAATTGCCTTGGCTACATGGGTTTTTTCCTGGTTCCATACAAAACAAATAATTATTTTTTTCAAGTCTTGAAAGTATGATGTTGGTATTTTAATAGGAATAGCACTGAATCTGTAGATTGCTTTGGCAAATATAGACATTTTAACAATGTTGATTCTTCCCAGCCACGAGCATGGTATGTTCTTCCATTTGTTAATATCTTCTGCTATTTCTTTTCTTAGGAGTTCATAGTTTTCTTTATAAAGATCCTTCACCTCGTTTGTGAGGTGTATTCCTAGGTATTTCATTGTCTTTGGAGCTACTGAGAAGGGTATTGTGTCTTAATTTCCTTCTCATCTTGGCTGTTATTGGCATATACAAAGGCAACTGATTTGTGGACATTGATTTCATATCATGAGATGTTAGTGTATTTTTTGATCACTTCTATGAGTCTTATGGTTGAGTCTTTGGGGTTCTCTAAGTATAAGATTGTATCATCACAAAGAGGGAGAATTTCATTTTCTCTGCCCCCGTTTGGACGCCTTTAATTTCCTTCTCTTGACTGTATTGGCTTGAACTCCAGCACTATGTTGAATAGTAGTGGCAACAGAAGACACACGTATCTTGTTCTAATCCTGAGTGGAAAAGGTTTCAGTTTTACTCCATTCAGCATAATATTTGCTGTGGGTTTGTCATAGACTGCTTCGATGAGCTTAAGGAATGTGCCGCCAATGCCTATATTCTTCAGCATTCTAATTAGGAAAGGATGCTGAATTTTATCAAATGCTTTTTCTGCATCTATTAAGAGGATCATATGGTCTTTGATTTTGCTCCTGTTGATATGGTGAATTATGTTTATGGATTTGTGTATGCTAAACCAGCCTTCTCTCCCTGGAATGAATTCTACTTGATTGTGATGTATGACTTTTTCAATAATAAGCTGTAATCTATTGGCTAGGATTTTATTGAAAAATTTTGCATCTATATTCATTAGTGAAATTGGTCTGTAGTTCTCTTTTTTAGTTGGGTCTTTTCTTGGTTCTGGTGTCAAGTGATTTTTTCTTCATAGAATGTATTGGGGGAAGATTCCTTCTTCTTCAATCTTTTGGAGTAATTTCTGCAGTATGGGAATAAACTCTTCTTTGAAGGTTTGATAGAATTCTGGTGTAAAGCCATCTGGACCAGGGGATTTTTTTGGTTGGGAGATTTTAACCTTATGCTGAATGATTGTTGGATTCGGGAAGAGATTAAAGAGGAAATTGTTAATTTCTTCTAACACCATAACAATAAAGACACAAGTTACGAAAACCTATAGGATACAGCAAAAGCAGTACTGAGAGGAAAATTTATCATGCTAGATGCTACCTTCAAGAAACAGAAAGTGAATGCATCAGTATACTCACAAATCACCTTGTGGAACTGGAAAAAGAACAATCTAATCCTAAACCAAACAGAAGAAAAGAAATAGCCAAAATTAAATCAGAGATTAATGAAATTGAAAACAACAAAAAGAAATCATTCAAAAAAAAAAAACAGATAAACCCTTGGCCAGACTTAATAGAAACAGAAAAGTAAAATCTCTAGTAACCTCAATCAGGAATAATAAAGGGGAAACAACAACAGATTCCACAGAGATACAAGAGATTATCTTTAAATACTACAAGAAACTCTAGGCCCAGAAATTTGACAATGTAGAGGAAATGGATGAATACTTGGAATCACACCTCCTCTCTAGACTTAATCAAGATGAAATAGTTCTCCTGAACAGACCAATTTCAAGCACTGAGATCACTGTTTGCATTTTTAGGTAGAGTTCAGGTTGTAGTTGAGCCCTTCACTCAGGAGGTGTGCATATACCCCTCTGTTGTGCCCTTTAGGTGAGAGCTTACCAAGCCCCTCCCTCTCTCTTTTCTCTCTCCTTCCTCTTCCTCTCATTCTTGAATTTAATTGTGTTTTTCTCTCTTGTGGGCATGTGGTTGTTCATCTGTTAGTTTCATATTAGTATTGATTACATTGGATTGTATTCCATGTATTGCTTGTTTTTCCATTCTTGTGATATTTAGGTATTCTCTAAATCCTTCCATGTAAACACAAAGATGTAAAGTCTCCATATTTCTTTATGGATGAATAGTATTATTGCACGGTACACATATACTATATTTTATTTATCCATTCTTGAGTTGATGAGTATTTGGGTTGCTTCCACCTCTTGGCAATTGTGAACTGAGCTGTGATCAACATTCTAGTACAAATATTCTGGTGGTAAAATGATTTTTTTTTCTTCTGGGGAGGATCAAATGGAAGGTCTATTTTTATGTCTTTGAGAATTCTCCATACTTCTTTCCAAAAAGGCTGCATTAGTTTGCAATCTCACCAGCAGTGTGTAAGTGTTCCTTTCTCTCCACACTCTTGCCAGCATCTGCAGCTTTGGGACTTTGTGATGGGAACTGTTCTCACTAGGGTTAGGTGATATCTCAGGGTGGTTTTGATTTGCATTTTTCTGATGATTAGAGATGGTAAACATTTTTCCAAGTGTTTGTTGGCCATTCAAGTCTATAGTGATTATAGCTGCATAATATTGGCACAAAAAATAGAGACCTAGATCTATGGAACAGAATAGAAAACCTAGAGATGAAACTAGCCTCATATCACCATCTGATCTTTGATAAACCAAGCAAAATCATACACTATGGAAAAGAATCCCTAATTAATAAAGGATGCTAGGAGAACTGGTTAGCACATGTAAAAGACTGAAACTAGACCCACATCTCTCACCACTTCACAAAAATTGACTCACACTGGACAAAAGATTTAAATCTAAGACACAAAATGATAAAAAATCTGGAAGAAAGTGCTGGAAAACTCCTGCCAATATCAGTCTGGAGAAAAATTTTATGAAGAAGTCCCCATTGGCAATTGTAGCAATAACAAAAATAAATAAATGTGACCTGATCAAGTTAAAAAGACTTGCATATCCTAATGTATCCTTAATCCATTGATGAAGGTACCAACTGATGGCAGATGGAAGATGCTGTGGTACCCCCTACAGACATTCTTTATAGGGTGAGGGTCTCTCACACACTTGGTCACCTCACTTAGGCCACCTGCTCCAGAAAATTGCCCTTTGCCTCACATGAATCACTCAGAGACCTTTGCATTAATGGGAGAAAACTCAGCAATGACAGTTACATTCCAGAGATACCTGCCCACCTGTGTGTTGAATTTTGTCAAATATATTTTTTCTTTATCTATTGAAATGATCACATGCTTTTCTTTTGTTTGTTTATTCTATGGTAAATTACACCAATAGATTTTCAAATTGAAAGCACCCTTCAATCCAGAAATAAACAGTATTTGGTTATGAGATATTATTCTCTTTATATACCATTGGATTTTATTTAATATATTGCTAAGAATTTCCAATCTATGTTCCTTGGGAATGTTGACCTGTAGTTTTCTTTCCTTGTAATGCCTTTGATTTGGTGTCAGGGTAATGTTGACCTTATAAAATGACTCAAAAAGTGCACCCTCCTTCTCTATTTTTTTGAAAGTTATTATGTAGAATTGATATTATTTCTTCCTTAAATGTTATAGAATTACCAATAATAGTATCTGGAACTGGTATTCTCTTGGAAGGGAGGCTTTTAACTATAAATACAATTTTTTTGTTCAATTTAATTATGCACACAATGGAACAATTGAGGTTTTCTATTTCTTCCTGTGCAACTTTCAAGAAATTTGTTTATGTTTTTCTAAGTTGTCAAATTTTTGGCATAAAATTGTTCATTACATTTTCTAGATAGCCTTTTAATTTCCATATTACTTATGGAAAAGTTTTTTCTTTTTCTCCATATTCCCCCCCCCCCACTCTGTCTTGCTCTTCTCCCTTTTCAGCCTAATTAGAGGTTTTTCAAGTTTTAAAAAATATTTTCAAAGAAGCAACAGTTATGTCATGACTGTTTTTTCTACTTTATTAATTTTTGGTCTTATAGTTACATTTCCTTCTTCCCTACCAACTTTGAGTTATTTTGCTCTTTTATTTCCAGCTTTTTACAGTGGAAGCTTAGATTATTGATTATAGATCTTTCTATTTTTCTAGTACACATTTCAAAGTATGTATTAACAGTTCCTTCTAAGCTATAAGAGAGTTGAATTCCACAAATTTTGTTATTTTGTATTTTTATTTTTCTTCAATTCCAAATATTTTCTAATTTCTATTGTGATATCATCTTTGCTCCATGGACTGTTTAGTGGCATGGTGTTTAATTCCCAAATATTTGGAGATTTTCCAAATTATCTTTCTGTTATGATTTTTAATTTAATTCATTAAGAACAGAAAACATACTCAATGATTTCAATCACTTTAAATTTACTGGGTCCTATTTTATGTTTCATAATATAATCTATAATTATTTCAGGTGAACTTGAAAAAAATGTGAATTCTGTAAATGTTGGTTAGAGTTTTCTATAAATGTTAATAAGGCCCAATTGGTCTCTAGTGTTTTACAAGTCTTCTGTATTCTTACCAATTTTTGAAAAACTTGTTCTGTTAATTACTGGAGAAAGAATGTTAAAATCTCTGACTATAATTATAGATTTGTGTATTTCTCCCTTCATTTTTCTTTATGCATTTCGACACTCTGCATCAGGAGTGTGTGCGTATATATATACATATATATATCTTTTTTTGATATATACTGAGTCTCACTCAGTCACCCTGGGGTTGAGTGCTGTGGCATCAAAGCTCACAGCAACCTCAACCTCTTAAGCTCAATCAATTCTCTTTCCAGCCTCCCGAGTAGCTGGAACTACAGGTGCTCACCATAATGTCTGACTATTTTTTTTAGAGACGGGGTCTTGCTCTTGCTCTGGCTTGTCTTGAACTCTTGAACTCAGGAAATCCACCTGCCTCATCCTCCTAGAGTGCTAGGATTGCAGGCACGAGCCACTGTGCCCAGCCCTATATTCTGATTTATTATGTCTTCTTGATGTAATAATCTTTTTATCATTAGTAAAAATACCTCTTTATTATTGGTAATATTTCTTATTCCAATATCAAATTTCCCTAATACTTTCTTCTAATTACTGTTTGCCTAATATACATTTTATATCCTTTTGTTTTTAGCCTGTCTGGACCTTCTTGTTTAAAATGGATTTCATGTAAGCAGCAGATGGAGGTCTCATTTCTTGATAGGTCTGACAATATGCACATTTTAATGGGCATTTTTAGATCATTACCTTTAAAGTAATTATCAATATGATTGGGTTTAAATTCTATAATTTTTCTGTTAGTTCTTTTTCCTACTTTTCTATTTTCTCAACTGTTTTTATAATGTGATTAGTTTTTAAGATTCTATTTTTTATTCATTATTGCCGTACTAGCTATACCTTTAGGTTCAATTTTTTAATTGGAGCACTAGGGGTTATAATATATCTTTAACTTACCAAAGTCTGACTTAAATAGTATTAAAGTATTCATGTATAATACACAGTAAAGAAAACTTTTAAGAGTATATTTCCATTTTACTTCCATTATTTGTATTATTATGTCATAATTTAAATTTATATGTGATGTATAACCTTGAATATATTGCTTTTGCTTAATAGACTCAATTAGCTTTCTTTCTTTCCTTTCCTTTTTTTTTTTTGTTGTTGTTTTTTGAGGTGGAGTCTCAAGCTGTCACCCTGGGTAGAGTGCTGTGGCATCATACCTCACAGCAACCCAACTCTTGGGCTCAAGTGATCCTCCTTCCTCAGTTTTTCTTTC
Organism: Nycticebus coucang; assembly: GCF_027406575.1. NCBI lineage: Eukaryota > Metazoa > Chordata > Mammalia > Primates > Lorisidae > Nycticebus > Nycticebus coucang. Next base: position 2,001,035 of record NC_069798.1, read on the forward strand.
TTTCTTTTTTTTTAATTTTAGTTTTTTTGTTTGTTCATTTTTTTGCTCAGGCTGGTCTCAAACTTGTGAGCTCAAGCAATCCACCCACCTCAACCTCCCAGAGTGGTAGGATTATAGGCATGAGCCACTGCACCCACCCATAGTGTCAATTAACTTTTTAAGATTGAGATATGATTCACATATCATCAGATTTGCCCTTTGAAGGTGTATAATTCAGTGTGGCCAACATGGGGCACAACTGGGAATGCCAAGAATTCACATTCTCATTTCTCTCCAGGATGGTAATGGATAATTGAAATCCAAACATACTAAAAAAGCTTGGAGGACTTCTGTTAAAAAAAAAAAAAGAGAGAGAGAGAGAATATTCGACATTTTGATATTGACCATTACCAACCCAGAAAAATGGTAAATGTTTGAGATGATGGACATACTAATTACTCATATAATATGATTGTTATTCATTAGATGATCATAACATCACTACAGATCACATAATATTTACAGTTATTATATAGCAATTTTAAAAACTTTACAAAATAAAGATAACGAGTCAGTCTGAGCAGTGCTCATTTTTCTGACTTGGTTGCTTCATAGAAACACAGCTCCAGGAAAAGGAGCCAGATGAGGAAGGGGGGGAGGACAAGGAAGAAGAGCAGGAGGAGGAGGAGAATCAGGAGGGGGAGGAGGAATAGGAAGTGGAGGAGCAGGAGAAGGAGCTGGAGGAGGAATAGGTGGAGTGGAGGAGTAGGAGAAGGAGCTGGAGGAGGAATAGGTGGAGTGGAGGAGTAGGAGAAGGAGCTGGAGGAGGAATAGGTGGAGTGGAGGAGCAGGAGAAGGAGCTGGAGGAGGAATAGGTGGAGTGGAGGAGCAGGAGAAGGAGCTGGAGGAGGAATAGGTGGAGTGGAGGAGCAGGAGAAGGAGCTGGAGGAGGAATAGGTGGAGTGGAGGAGCAGGAGAAGGAGCTGGAGGAGGAATAGGTGGAGTGGAGGAGCAGGAGAAGGAGCTGGAGGAGGAATAGGTGGAGTGGAGGAGCAGGAGAAGGAGCTGGAGGAAGAGGAGCAGGATCAGGAGGAAGGGGTGCAGGAAGATTCAGAGGAGAAGCAGGAGGGGCAGGAGGAGGAGCAGGAGAGGAGCAGAAGGAGGAGGAGGAGTTGTTTTCATGTGAGGTGAAAGCAAGACTGTTTGCCCAGCCTCACGTCCAAGGCATTCATCCAACATCAGCACCCACTTCTAACCTTTTTCAACATGGAGCCTATATTAGAAATCAATGCTTACTGTTTTGTCCTGGATTCATGACTCCTTTGTAAGGAGGGTGGTAAAGCACATTCGGGCCCTCTGTGGAACCAGACTGGCTACAACACATTCAACCACAATGGCCTGTTTCATCTGTGTGGATCTTTCTTTTTTTATTTTTTATTATTAAATCATAGCTGTGTACATTAATGTGATCATGGGGCACCATACACTGGTTTTATAGACCGTGTGACACATTTTCATCACACTGGTTAACATAGCCTTCCTGGCATTTTCTTAGTTATTGTGTTAAGACATTTATATTCTACATTTACTAAGTTTCACATGTACCCTTGTAAGATGCACCATGGGTGTAATCCCACCAGTCACCCTCCCTCCACCCATCCTTCCCCCTCTCCTCCCTCTCTCTCTTCCCCATATTCTTAGGTTATAATTGGGTTACAGCTTTCATGTGAAAGCCATAAATTAGTTTCATAGTAGGGATGAGTACATTAGATACTTTTTCCTCCATTCTTGAAATACTTTACTAAGAAGAATGTGTTCCAGCTCCATCCATGTAAACATGAAAGAGATAAAGTCTCCATCTTTCTTTATGGTTGCATAATATTTCATGGTGTACATATACCACAATTTATTAATCCATTCGTGGATCAATGGGCACTTGGGCTTTCTCCATGACTTAGCAATTATGAATTGGGCTGCAATAAACATTCTGGTACAAATATCTTTGTTATAATGTGATTTTTGGTCTTCTGGGTATATACCTAGTAGAGGAATTATAGGATTGAATGGCAGATCTATTTTTAGGTCTCTAAGTGTTCTCCAAACATCTTTCCAAAAGGAATGTATTAATCTGCATTCCCACCAGCAGTGTAGAAGTGTTCCCTTACATTGGATATTATGTGGATCTTTCAAGAGCCCTGACACCAGGCAGGGGAACCTCCACAAGTAGTCCCAGGAGTCAGTGACCACAATGTGAAGAGGTGCGGCTTTCTGACCCAGCACCTCCTGCTGTTGGTTCTGGAACACTCTGTGGGGTGGGATGAGTTCTTCAAGGGCCCACACTGGCCTGGACATGGGCAAAGGGGCTTGGTCTCCATTATTCATTGCAGTGTGCCCAGAGCCCAGGATGGTGCCTGAAATATACCATATGTTCACAAGAATTGTGGCCTAAGCTGAGGGACAGGATTTAGACTAGTGGACAGGAGGAGGAAGACAAGGAGTTTGGCCATTATACATTGAGAATAACAGGAATTTTATAGCTTTATTTAAAACCTGATTTCACATGATTGGTGGATTGTTTTTTTCATCTTTTAGTTGGCTCATTGGTAGCCTGCATATGGGTTTAGTAAAGGTGAAGGGAATGCGTTTGGGTGAGGACATAGACACTCTCCAAAATGTGTGTTCTGGCAGAGGCAGCAGTGTTTTAAGTTGTCTGGTCACTGCACAGGGCCGCACGGTAGAGCTTCCTGGGATCTTGCCTCCCTCCCACCAGGCATGCAGTGAGCCCGCTGCTGGTGGCCACAGCTGCCCTTCTCAGAGCACAGAACTTGGCTGAATGGGTTGGGAGACACTCTCTGCTGGAAGGTTATGACCCCACTACACTCCCTGAGCAGTTCATGGGCAAGGACTGGCTAACAAAGTGTCACAACAGCAGGCCCCTTAAAGTGGGACATCTCTGTATGTCATTTGCATTTCTAGTGATCCTTGTGGCCAGGCTGAATCTAATGTCTACCAGACTCTCCACCCTTACCTGGCTTTTCTCCAGGCCCTGGACTCCCCTCACCCCTCCCCTCACCCCTCCCCTCATGTGAGCATTTTCTCCCTGCCCTCTGACTCCCCTCACCCCTCCCCTCCTGTGAGCATCCCTCTGTCAGCCACTTGTGTAAGAATCTCCCTCAGTCCCTCCTCTAGGGAACCCGACCTAACGCAGCGAGTGTCCACAGTTCTTGACATCGCTGTTCCTTCTGCCTGATTTGACCCCCTGCTGGGGGTCCATTTTCCAGATTTACAGGTCTGAGAATCTCACATTTTTACCATATTATCCTTGTGCCCAGGGACAGTTGTCAAGGCAAACGTTTTCTCTAGGACCTGCCTTGCTGATAGCACCTGACTCTGGCAATGTATCCACCAAGTCTCCCTTTCTATCAGATGCTGTCTTGTCACTGCAAATCATTTCCCATTCTCCAAGCTTTACTTTTTAATTGCCCCATTCTTTCTTTACATCTCTTCAAATTTTCAGTTGGGGCAGTCAGACCATGTTGGCTGGCACCTTATTTTCTGCATGTGAGGTGATTTTGCACACTGACCTTATCAGGGTTATGCTCACTTTCTGGCTTAGTTCTCCAAGCTCAATCACACTGCATCATTACCATGTGCTGGGCTAGGGGAGGGCAGAGAAAGCTCACCTTCATTTATACTAAACATATAAATAGTTCCAAATTTCACTGCTCATCTTCCTTCTGGGAGTAAAACTTTCATTTGTCAAGAAATCAAGGAAGAAGACTTCCTTCAATAGCTTACCTTGAAAAGTATGTGTTACTTTAGAGATAACAGGAAGCTGTAAATTGATCTTCCCTGCACTTAACTTGAGAAATCCAATATTAGGTTTCTGGCTTGTGTGGAGTGGATATCTCAGTCGGTGACTTTTAGGAAAGTGGTAAGCTAGACACTTCTTTCTGGTTACATCCTTACCTGTCTCCCAGGAATTATTTGCAGATTAATGAGGGAATAGCTGAGAAGCACTGTGAGTTCTTAGAAAGGAGCCAGACAGATACAAATATCACCATCCTAGTCACTATACTCGGCTTAACTCTCACACTGACAGGAAAATGATGAAGCACCGTCCTCCTTTCCCGAAGTCCTTCACCCAGGTGGCCAGATCCTTGCTCTCTACACAGTTGCCACTTTGCTGTTCTCTATGCTCACACATTTTCTTCTTTACTTCAAGGAAACAGAAACCCAAACTTCAAGTAAACTGGCTCAGGTCGTGGAGGTTCTGAGTGCACACACTAGGCTGTGAATGTGTAACCTGGACTGCCTCCCCCACATCCCACATTCACTGTTCTCCTGTCGAGGATGAAAAATAGCTTCCCTGACCTCTCTGATTTCACTGTGAAAGAAGCTGGAAGGAAGCTATTGAGGCAAAAGACATGCAGTGATTCCAGCTGTGGCAGGTGGATTCACCCACCTAGGGACTGGGTACCTGGCACTCATCTTGCAATGCAGGGTCAGTGATTCTCACTGATTTTTTTTTGTCCCTTCAGAACCATGTGTTCAAAACTATTATAATCACAGTGACACTTAGATGTGTGCAGTGGTAGACTTTAAGGACATCCAGGACATAGGAGCTAAGGATGGGACCACAGCCAAGGTCCCTGCAGAATGCAACTGGTGCCTGCTTATGGCACAGGTCAGCCTGCTGCCCTGGAGGTGCTGTGGGACAGGACCCCGGTGTACAGTCTGCCCCTCTGGCTGCCCATGCAGGTTGGGAACAAGGCAAAATGTAGTTGGGAGGTGAAGGGGAAGGAAAACAACTTCTTAACCTAAGGTTTCCTTATCAAAATTCTATCTGGAACATCCCAAGTGCTCAGTGAATATTCAGCCCCTATCACTGTTTTCTTCTTCCAGTGAGGAAAACAGGCTCAGGATTGAGAGGGGCAGCTGCCATTAGCACACGTGAGAGTCACTGGTAGGAGGAAATCCGTAGCCCAGAACACAAGGAAGAAAGGACCACCGCAGCTTGAGGGGGTGGAGGCATCTGGCGCCCTGGACATCTAGTCTGAGAGGAAAATAAGTCAGCTAAGCCACTGTAGTAGGATTTCCATAAATGCAGTGATCATTTCATCAGATCTAACAAGAATTAGACAAAGAAATTTAACTTTATCAAGAAATGTTTAAAATGTATCTTATGAATGATGACCCTTGTCCTGTGTGTGTTGGGTGCCTTAATTTAGTGGGTAATAATAGTGACACTATTAGTGGGTAATATATATACACACACACAATTATTACCAAATATACAAAGGGTACCCAAAAATGTGTATACATTTTAAGAAAGGAAAAACTATATTGCATTTGTAATACTCAAGTCCCATTTGATTTTTGCAGTAACAAGAGGTGCTCAAACATGGCTTGTAGTCATCTTTTGTTATTGGTATATACTGAATATTACAATTTAATACAGATTTTTCCTTTCTTAAAATGTGTAGACATTTTTTGGCACCCTCTGTAGATAACATAGACAATCCTATATAGATATGAATAATTCATATATTTGTATTCATAAATATTCATATGCATTACGACTAAAAATTCATAGTTTTTAAGGGTACAGTTCTTCATGTGTTGGAGCATCAAAAGCTTTTTCTTATGTGTGGTCCATGTCTTGTGCAGACTATTTTCTTTTAAGTAAGCTCTATGGTCACAGTTACACAAAGCCTTAGAACATGCGTTACCCCTGGTCTCCACAGTAACGCTGAGAAACCAAGGCTAATCTTAATGCTTAGTTCCAGAGCTGCAAACCCTGTTCCTCAGCAAGGAAGCTGCGGAGACAGCTGTCCTCCGGATCTCTGACGTCCAGCACACATCCCATCTTTTCAGTTGTGCCGCTTTTTCATTCGGAGTTGAAACTTCTTCCTGAAATCAGATTAATGCTGATATGGCTTAGAAACTGTCTTAGGCAACGTATTTCTCACTCCACAGAGAAAAGAAATTCCCCAAAGGCTGCTCTTCCTGCGTCTAACGTTCTGCCAAGCTGTTAATCTCTTCAGTGCATGAAGCAAATGGAATAAAGGCTGGAGGGGGAAATATGCATTATACATACGATATGTTGGAGAAGTCTCAACAGTGGTAGCTTAAAAGCAAAAATGATATAGTAACGGTGATAATGATATTACATTGGTTTACATTTCCAAGCTTGCAGATTAAGTACATTCAGATGATTCTCATTTTGTTTTTACACCAATCCTGGATGTTAAATGGAGCTCGCTTAGACTTAATTATCGATCAGTGTCACCACATCATTACTACAAGAAAGTTAAAGGGCATGTGGACTTAATCACACAAAAAATTGTGATTGTGCAAGAAATACTATAAAAAGTGACGCCATGGCACTCTACTGAGGGCCATAGAGTGAGACTCTGTCTCAAAAAAAAAAAAAAAAAATGTAGCTACAATCCAAGAAAAAAGGTGAGAATGTTATAATCTATCATCCAGAAACACAAACTGTATTACGTTTGTGTATTAAGTCCAGTTGTTCAGTGTACTTCCTTTCACATCATGTAGTCATAGCTTAGGCAGAATTTTTAACCTTACTTACGGGTAATATCTCGCCACTGATTTGTTGTGATTAAAATAGTTGGTTCCTGCTCTATGAAAAAGAGGACAAATGAAATTGATTGGTCCCTTTTCTATTTATAGATACTCAGATAATTTCAAGGTTTTCCATTATCAAACAATGTTTTATGACTAAAATTTCTTCCCTACTTTGGATTAGTCCTTCTGGATAAATTTCTAGAATTTAATTGAGACATATTTTCCCAAATGCCTTCCATAGGCGTGTCTTCAAACATACATCGGATCCAACAAGAAATGAATGTTTCTGTTTTGTAATAATTTTGCCAACATTGGGGATTATATTTTAAACTTTCTGATAATTTATTTCATGGGTAAAACATTTTACTTCACTTTGGTTTTAATTTTTCTAGTTTTAGCTTTTAGTGAGATTATCTTCTCACATTTTAGTTTATTTTTCTCTCAGGTAAGATTTAGTGAATTATTTAAACAATATGGATGCAATTGCAACATATGTTATGAATATTCTCCTCAATCTGTTGTTTTCTTTTAAACTTTATGTAATTATGGTGCTAATTATTTTTGTATGCTTATTTATTTATGTTATTGAATATTTAAAGTGTAATGCTATTGAAAAACTTTCTGAGCGGTTTGTACAAATTTACCTTCTTATAAGTGTGTGTGGTGGGGGTAAGGGGTAGTTTTAGAACTGTTCTCGGGATAAGGGTCATGAAAAAGTATCAGAGGATGAACAAGTATCAGAGGATGGACAGTTTCCTGGGGCCCAGGCATCGTATTGGGAAAACTTGAATTTTAATCTTGGCATGTTATTTACACCAGAACCAACAACTATGGAGTTGGATTCTAAGGGGCACAGGCAGTTGCACTGTACTGGGCTTTATTTATGAATTCTGCTTGCAATGTGGGTAGGTGTCTGGGTGAGCCTGCCCCAGGGACCCAAAATTGACACATGACTGGGGCTGAGGAGGCTACATGGAAACATGGGGAAGGGCCCTTACTCATCCCAGGCTGGCTTCACAGAGTGCCACCTGGCAAGTCACACCAGACCAGCCTCAGAGGGCCCTGAGCTTGCTTTACTGCTCTGCTCTTCTCGTCACCCCTGTTTTTTAAATTTTATCTTTAAACTGGTGTTTTGTAAGTGAAGTCTACAGGCAATGGAGGACGTGTGGGCACAGCAACACGCTGTCCAGTGTTCTGCAGCTCCGTCCACGGTGACCCCTGAGTGTGGGTGAGCACAGAACTCCAGCGGACCCTTCATGTGAGAAAGTTCAAGGAAAGCATGTTACCTATGATGAAATGTGGGGGGCAGGGGCAGCCTCAGAAGCCACACTTTGCTTTTGAGCAAGAACTCCCCAAATTTGCAAAGAAGGCAATGGCATTCTAAGAACCACCATTGACAAAGAGCCCTTTCCTATCCTGTCTTACTGATTTTTCTTTCCCAAATTAGCCAGACAAATCTGGAAGGAAAAGACAGGAAAAAACAACCCACAGGTGCTTTCCTTCCGGTCTTTTCTTCCTCATCGGTAAGTCAGAGGCAGAGAATGTTGGTAGAATGTCAGTGCACCCAGCAGTGAAATAAAAACCACTGAGTGAGTTTCATGCAGCGGGTCAGCTGTTTTGCAAAGAGGAATGCTCATATGCGTAGACAAGCTACAAATGACAAGTTATGTGATTTTAGTGATTCTGATATAAGCTGAACTCCCATATTTACATTTAAAACTGGCATTGAAGAATATAAATATTTATGGTTAAACTCATGCTAATAATTTAAGTGGTTTTTACTTTACTTAAAACAACATTAAATGGCAAATAAAAAGTGAGATGGCAGTTGGAGTAAGAGGCTGTGGAAGAAAGGGAGTGCTCTAGGCATCAGAGTTCTTGGCGAACCGTCCCCTGCCTTTTGAAGCAATCCACATTCCTATTTTGCTCTGGGGCCCACAAATTGTGTACCTGGCCCTGGAACCATCTGAGGTAGGAAGAGCAGTTAGCTTAGGATGTCTCCAAAAGTCCTTGTGGTTTCAGAAATATAACATCAGAAGCTTGGATTTAGGTAAAGGTATTTTATCTCATTGAGGTTCATTTACCTTTAATTTCATGGCATGTGCTATTTAGGAAATGCCTGATTTTATCAGCTCTGATAACAAAATAATAATAAAAAGCATTTTACTCCCTATTAGAAAAGGAGGGAAAGTGGAGGAGCTCTATGCCTTGCTGTGTGACAGTGATAGTTCAGGCAAAGGGGACACGTGGACCCCTCCCCGCTGAGGGATTTTGATTCTTCAGCTCTTGCTTCAGACTTGGAGGGACAGGGACTGGTTTCTTATGTTTATTTTAGTAAGAGGGACCATGTCCTCAAATCCCAATACAAACAAACAAAACACTTGTTTGAGGACCTAAAGGAATCTTAGAAAAACTCATGATGTTTATCTCCTCATTGGGCAAGCCACAGGAAGTGTCACACATGCCCGTAGAGAAATTTCAGAGGCCGCGGCAGTCAGGAAATCCATCCCTAACATCTGCTTTGCTTTTTGGTGAGTGTGGCTGAGCATTTGACCACAGAAGCCCTCCACCCCTCAGGAGCACCTGGATGGCAGGAAATGATCCGGGCCTAAGGAGCAGCGCCCCGTGGGCTGTGGTCTTGCTGCAGAGTTGGGGAACATGTCCAGATACACACTGTCCGTACACAGATTGGAAAGAAAGTAGATTAAGCACACACAAACCCCAGAGTGGGAAACAACACAAACCCCAGATCACCAGAGCTGAAATGATCCAAGTGCCTTGATTTCCTGTCCTGGAACTTTGACTGAGTCTCTGTCTCCACAGTGAACAGCAGCAGCTCAAAGACAGAACAATAGGGGCGGCGAAGTCCAGGATTGTGGCTGTGGCTTTGCCTGTCGTTACTCCTGTGACATGTCAGCCTGTGCCCGTTACTCTGCTCGTGCGTGGTAAGTGTTACTACTGTTCCAGTTTCATAGAAAAGAAATAGCCTACAAATTGAAGACCATGAGATCTGCCAAGTTGTTTGAACTCCATGGGACCCCCTGTGATGGAGTGCGGGAATTTACCGTGAACTTTTCTTAAATCCTGTAACACCTCAGGCTTGCTGCTGCCCTCCCCGACGTTCTGTCCTTTCTGCCTGCTAATGTTGTTCCTTCTCTCCTCACCTGGGTAAATCCTTTATTCATTCAACAAATGAATTCATTCACAGGGAGTACTAGGGGCTCCATCCTGCTCTACATTCTGAGGACACAGCAATGAACAGAGCAAAGTTCTTGCCCTCTCGGAGCTTACATTCTGGTGGATTTGTTTTCTCTCTTCAAGATGCAAAACACACACACACCACCTTCTCAAAGGGCCTGTCTGCTCGTATCGCCCCTGGAGGAAGTCACCCCCACCCCCGGTGCACTCTCCTGCAATGCCTAGCCCTTCTTTATAGTCCTTTGCACATGTGTGTCATTATTTACTTATTTATACTTATTTGATTGTGTCTGTCTTTCTTTATCGGACGGTCACTTCACAAAGTTAGCAAGTTATGTTGGTCCCACCCACTGCTATATTTCTGAATCCTTCAGCCTACGGGGCTGCAAAAAATGTATGTTGATGGTGCTTAACACGCCTCATGTTCCATCGTTGGAACGATAGTGTTGTGGGAGTTAGTTATACCCTACTGTTCAAGGTCATGGGGCTGGGGTCTGATTTTTCACACATTTATGCCTCCTGAGGGTGCGTGTTGTCATGTGGTACACGCAGTCGCTGCTGCAGAGCTTGGCATGCTGGAGCTCATTGAAAAGTCAGGCAAAAAATTCAAAAATTTCAACCTGTGGTAGAAATGGGTTAGTTCTCTCCTTTTTGCTGCTAAAAGTACTCAGATTTTTTCAGCATACTTTTGGCCAAAAGGTGGCGGTGCAGGAGAATAAGTGGACAAGCTTCTGCTTCCGCAGTCCCGAATCCCATCCGCCAGTCCTAGCTTCCGCACATTCACTTCATACACACACTTTAATCTATCACAAAGAGAAGTGAATGAAAACCACCTAAGCGTACTAACAATGAACATTTCTCAGACCATTGAGGAGATCCACAAGGAGTTACAAACACACACAGCTACAATCCAAATTGTTCAGATTTATTAACTAATAAATATATACTAGGACATAGACAAATTGACTTTTCTTATTTCAACGATTATAGTTAAAGAAAAGACTTAACGTTTTTTGCTTAGTGACTGGCACTGAATTACTCTATTTCACTGAAACTTATTCCCCCAATTCCACTCCCTTCTATTAAACTCTTCCCAGAGTGGGCTAAGCCTTTCTGGCAGAATGATATGAAAACCAGCAGCCTCTTCAAAAGCTTCAGGAGCAAATACACAGAGAGCAGCTAGACAACCCCTGAGATAAAAATCCACTTGTGACTTTGGCTGTAAATAATGAATGGTGGTTTCCATATTTTCATAAGGCCACCTGGGTGCCTGTGGTGCCCAAGGCAAGTCTCCACCTTCAGCTCACAAATTCATAATCTCTTCCTCTATGTGTTTACCTTACAAAGGAACAAATAAAAGTTTTCATGTTCCTTTATTTTCACATGAGATTTTTCTTATCTAGTATGGGTGGGTGTGCGTGTACGTGTGTTTGTGTGTAAGCATGAGAGTAGAATACAGTTCATTTGGAAACAATATTTGGGTTTGTTGTCTTCTGTATGGATGAAATTTGATCCATGCCCTCAGAGTACACAACATAATTGGGAAGATAAGACCCATGTGTGTGTCAGCTGATTTTTCAGATCCATTAGGCTGTGGCTTAAATGTTACGCAGGATCATGAGGAAGATTCCACGTAAGGGCCAGATGTCAGAGACAGTGAATCAACTGCTTGGTACAGACGGGATGGGAGGTTAACCTCTTTAGCAGAAATATAACCAGACTATGTCACTTACAAATTATTAAAAGTTGTCTCGGTATATGGAATTTGTGGACCTTGAAAATACTCCTATAAACATTAAATTGATAGCTTAAAAAATTTGCAATCACAGCATGTGTTAGCAAAAAGATGAAAGCCATTCATCTTTGAAATTTTCTTAAGAATAAAAGCCAAAAACTATGTTGTCCCTAACAACAAAAAAACCCTTCCAAGTAAATATTATGCTTCTTGACTCAAGAGAATTATAAGTGAAAACACAGAAATGCAGATATCTAAAAGATTTTATTAGTACGTATGTAAGGAAAAATTTTCCCAATGCTGGAAGACATCCTCCCCAATTAAGTTGGCAAGAGGTACCATGTCATCCACAGGCTGGAAGGCACTGATGGATTTTGTCAGATTTCACAGAGAAAGAAAATGCTAGGTGGACAACCTTTCTGTTCCCTGTGAAGGATGCTGTTTTGTAAAGTTACCATTTGGGACAATATCCATCTGTGAGATCTTTCAAGGAAGCTACAAAGTATCTCAGAGGATAACTGACATAGGGCTAAACATGACTTGGGAGGGAAACTTGTTATCTGTGTTTGCTTAGTGAGCATGACAGGGGACATTCATGTTTGGGACAAAGACAGTGTTTCTGAATGATTCTGTTGGTCAGTGCAGCATTAAATCAAGCTCAGAAAAGATAAAACCTAAACAGGTAGAGATGGAATGCACACAGGTACCAAGTGACATACACTTATAACTAAAAACTCACATACTCAAGAAAATGTTCACCTGTTCTTAGACCTATTGCTAGGAGCCAGTGCGTCTTCTGAGCATCAGAGCAGTGTTTCAGTGTAACTGTTTCATAACTGTAGGACAGTCCTTGTTTTCTGATAATAGCGGTGACAGTGACAGGAACAGCAGCACCCAGCGATCTCTGAATGATGGCTGTGCACCCGGCGCTTCTCTGAGCACCCTGCACGTCGCCTCTGCAGAGCGCTCTGCATTGGTCGGTGTCACTACTCTCAACTTACACAGAACCTAAAAGTCTTAATAATGATCAAGAAAAGCCATTGTTGTCAACATGAAGGCAGAGAGGCTGGTGACTAGTGTTAATCTTTACCCAGGCTAAACTTGGGTCCATAAGCATTGGGTACTCAACAGATATCAAAATACTCTGCCTATGACTATTTTGTGTGGTTGATTTTCTCCCCAAAGAATTTTCTAACTCAGGTACTTTCCCAGATTTTAGGCAAATTCAGGCTCAGATCCGGGATGACGTTTGCTGACAGACAGGCTCCTAAACTCATAATCAATGCCACTGTGGGCAGGGGAGTCTGTCAGATACCAGGTACCACCCTCGGAGAGCAGGGAAGGTTTATGATGAGACAGCCTAGGATAAACAATACTGCTGCTGTTGATACGTGTGCTCAAGTCAACTGCAGTGAAAATGCAGGTCCACAAAGGTGGGTTTGGTTTGAAGATGCTCGTTTTCAAAACCAATGGAATGTTTTCTGAGTTCTGATATGTGAAGAAGGAATGGGCTTCTCTACTCTGGCTGCATACCTGAGAATCACCTGAGAGTTTAAAAAAATAGAAAAAGCAGGTCTACAAGCCCCAACTCAGACCAATAAAACAAAGACTTCTGGATGTGTGGAGACTGAGGATTTTAAAAAAATTCCCCAGGTGACCACAACATGTAACCAGGATCCAGAACCCTGACTCAGATATAGTCTAGACCATTAAAATTTCCCCTTGAGTGCGTGCATTGGAAGTCTCAGAACTGGGGCACAGAGGCTAAAATCTCCAAAAACAGAACAGCCAAAATGGCACACAGTGTGGCCGAGAAAGCCAGAAGTCTATGTGGTAAGACCACCTCTCTGCGAAGGTTCTAACTCACCAGTCCAAGATAGTCATTTTGAATAAATAAACACAGTTTTTAGTACAGGGAGCCTAACAAGAATATGAGGATATTCGCAGAGAAAACAGGATTCATGTGAAGACCAAATATGATTTAAAATTCAGGAGTGCTTCTTCACCTCTTAGTAAGGTCCCAAGAATGAGTTATGACAGAGAAGAGGAGAGAGAGAGGGAAGAGGGAGACTCATGTAGTAATCAAAGTAGTGGGAGGTTGACCTCAGGGTTCTACAACGCACAAACCACTTCTTGGCAGCAGCCAGTGATGAGCTGCGATTTAAGTTCTATCCTCTACTCTAGCTCCGCTGTTGGGCTCCCGACTACTTTTTGGGTTTAGATGTCGTGTAAACTTCTTGAGGGTGACAGTGCCCATCCATGGTCCTAGGGTGTCTTCGCAAGATTTCAGCTATCTGATTCTCTTGAATCTTCATTTTAAAAAGTAATAGTTCACAGTCTCTATGTAATTTTCGAGAAATTTGAGAAGGTACAGAAGCTTAAATCACAAACTTAACTGTATCTAAAAAAAAAAAAAAAGAAGGAACATTCACAAAACACAAAAGCATTTAAAATGACTGAAGAAACCAGGATTAACACAGAATGGAGGTTTACACAGTCTTCAGATGACGGCAACCAAGGCCAGCCAGGAACGCAGGTGCGGGTGGAGTCAGACCCGCCCCTGCAGCTTCTCACCCAGACGCTGGTCCTGAAGGGTCTTCTCTACCCAGAGCCGAGCTCATCTTCCGCTGTCCTGACACGCTGCGAGGTGCTTCGACAGATGTCCCCTGCTCTTGAGAGACCCGGCACGCTGGAGAAGCCAGCTAGAACCAGATTCCTCCAGATCTTGCCTAGAAAAGAAGCAAATGAGAGGGTATTAGGAGAAAAGAATATTGTACCGTCTCTCCCCAGAGTCAGGGCGCGAAAGAATCAAAGCTGAGGCAAACTTGAAAACCCCCCCAATACACAAAGTGGGTCTCGACATCCGAACTTCTGTGTCCATTCTGGGAAAACCTGAGATTCAGAGCCCATTCAGAAGGGACACTTCCTGCGAAGTCCGGATCAGTCGGGGCTCTGTTCTTGTAATGCCATTGAGAAGGTGCGGACCCCGCCTAACGCCAGTCCCGGGAACCTGGTCCAGCCCACTGCTGCCCTCCTGCCCGGCTGGGCATTTTCCCTCGGGCCCTAAACGGCTCCCCGGGTTTGGGCAAGCTCAGGCTACACCAGGGGACACGACGCGGGGTCCTACGACCAGAGCGACAGAAGCGCGAGAGCCACAGGGGCGCGGGAGCGCGCGGCGGCGGGCGGGGCCCCGGAGGGGCGGGTTGGCGGGCGCGCGCAGCCCCCTCCCCAGCCCCCTCCCTGCAGAGCGCGGGCTCGCCCCCCGCGCCCGGGCACGCGCCCACCTCCAGGGCCGCGCAGGGGCGGGCTCCGCGAGCGCCGGCCCCGGAGCCGCGGTCCCATTGGCCGGGGGACACGCCCGTTCCCGGTGAGGGGTTCGAAAGTTTCACCCAAGGTGGAGAAGTGCGCGCCCGCCGGGAAGCCCCGGCTGCGGCGCTCGGGCGAGGCTGTTCAGGGTTTCGTTCCTGTTTTCAGTTTAGGCGGTGAAGGAGGGAGTTGGAGCCCGACCCTCCGCGCTGCGCTTTCGCCTCCATTCCTGCCCCACCTCACGATCCCTTCAGTGGGGAGGGACTGGCAGCGCCGCCCACGGACCGACACCAGCCCCGCGGCGTCCGGGATGCTTCTCCACGCCCGGCGGCTCCCGCCCGGGTCTCTCCGGCCCGAATCTGGGGGACGCAGAGGCTGAGCCGCACGGCCGGGGCTGCAGGGCGAGCTCGGGGCCGGGGGCGGCGCGCGGAGCCTGCGTGTGCCGAGGGGCCGCAGCCGGGCAGCGGGGACACGTTGGCGGCAGACTAGACTCCGCGCAGAAATCTCCTGGCTGCCCCTGACGGCGCCCCGGGCGCCGGGCGGGAGGGCAGCTCGCCCTTGTCTCTGGCTCTCGTCCTCGCGCGCCTCCCAGGACCCTCCCAAAGGGTCTCTCTCCAGGGCCCCAGCTCCAGCGGCAGCGAAGGAGCCGCCGCCGCGACCGGATTCGGAACCCCACGCTTCATGAGCCCGCCCCGGGGCCGCGGGCGCCTGGCTAGGTGGCTGCCAAGAGCCTGGTGAGGGGCTGCCTGGAGCCCGGGGGCGAGCGGAGGCCGAGAGCCCGGGGAGCGCGCCCTCGCGACGGAGAGCGCGGCGGCGCCGAGGCGATGCCCAGGCGGCTGCGAGCTGCCGGCGGCGGGAGGCCCTAGGCGGGCATGGGCCTGGCGTCCCAGAAGCCCTGGTGACCCTCGCGCGACCCTTTGGCTCGGACGCGCCGGACCGACGCAATGGCCTCGGAAGTGGTGTGCGGGCTCGTCTTCAGGCTGCTGCTCCCCATCTGCCTGGCAGTAGGTGAGTCTGGTCGGTTCACTGCGGCCACTTGGGGAGCGCGAGGGGTCAGCCAGGCGGGGGCTTCCTAGCAAGGTTTAAGGGCTCTAATGCTCTGGGTTCGGTTCGGGACGCCGGTGCCGTGGTCCGGGTGCCAGCAGCGTAAGACGCGCGCGCTGACCTTGTGCCACAGTCGGGCTCTCTCACTTCCCGCTCTGGGGCGCACCCCCGGGGTCCAGGTGACCGGGGTCAGCGTGTGCTGGAGACTGGACACCCAGATCCCAGAGGCACAGGTGGGTTTTCTTTCGCGGAGTACTGACTTGTGCACAGAGATGCCAGTCTGGTCAGAAGGCGGCTGTACTCGCATCGTAGGCAGAGTACAGGACCCCACTAGAATCCACCGCCCCAGTGTCCCCAGACGCGGAGCGCACAGCTTAACCAGGCGGCACCGAGGCCACTTCTTTCCTACCCCATATCCCAGCAGCCTTGAAGGAAGAAGCGAAAGACTCCAGGAGTTCTAGAAAGAAAAGGAGGGGCAGGATGCAGGGAAACGAGCCTTTAAGTTTCTTGCTTTTATTTAGCACACAAAAGGGACTGCAGAAATGCTGGCTGCTGAAGCCACAGACCCACCGAGACCCAGTCCCGCCCTCTCCAGCTATTTAAACGGTCGGAGAGGTTGGAATTCCTTGGGACTGGCGAGGCTTCCGGGAGGGCCCCGAGGAAGCCTCACTGACCCCCTGAAGGAGCGTAGCCTCATCTACAGGACCAGCAGATGGTGAAAAGCAAAGCGAGGAGCTTCTCGGAGGGACAGTGTGTGCAACATTGACCCGCACTCTGAAGAAAGACCGAGCGCCGCGCCACGCCGCGCCTTCCCTCGCCGCCACTTGAGCTAGAAAATGGAACACTTTTAACAAGTAGCAATTGCATTTACAAGGAGGGGAGGCACTCTCCGAAAAGGCCAACTTTTTGCATGTCGCCAGAGGTCGACGAGTTGAGGTCACACCTGTGCTACTTTATTTGCGCGAACTGTTGGGGGCTGTAGCGGGTTTGGTGCGGGTCGCTGCCGGCTACTGGGAGGATTTTTCTAACAGGCTTCCTGAGTGCAGGGTCCAGGAGTGTTCAGCTCCAGGAACCCTAGCAGAAAAGCTGAGAAGGCTCCGGAGGGGAAGCAAGCTGCGGCCAAGTGGGTCCTGGGGCGCCAGGAGGGGCCCCGTGCACACCAGCCTTGCTGTCTACTGTGCGTCTGGTATGTCCAGGCAGGACAGTTTTGCAGGGATCTTTGTCCTTAATTGTCACTCGCGTGGATGAGCAGCGCAGCTACCCGCATTTTGGAAAGCAACTTGGGGAAGGCTTTCTTTGGGTGCCTTACACACAGGTGGTGTCCTTGTCCAGGAATTGTCTCTGTAGCTGGAGCACCTGATGCTGTGCCAGCCACATTCACTGTTTGCAGATTGGTAGCTACTGCCCCAGTTAACGAGGGGCTTTCAGCATGAGTGGCAATTTGTGGTCGTAGGTGCTGGACCTGGGGAGTGGCACTAGGTCAGAAGCCGCTCTCCTCCTCCCTCAGCAGCCCCTCCATCCCCCCTCACCTCTTCTGCTGTCCCTCCCTTTCTCCATCTCCCCTCTTCCTCTGTGTAGGGTAGCCCCTCTGTGTGACTTTTGGAAGAATTGGGCGGGTGGTCCCCTGCAGCCCACTGGGTCCACTCCGTGACCTGCACCAGGAGCTCAGTGAAATGGTAGCAGGGAGTAACCTGCTAAGTGCCTGCCACCTTGCTCTGAGTTGGGACACTGGCAGGATTCAACACAGCCTGCCCCCATGTCTCCTGCCCTGCAGCCCTCTGGGTGGGGCTGTGGTCTTGCTGCTGGCCTTGTTCTACCCCACAAAGCGCTGGGTGGGACTACATTGCTCTGTTCTCCAGAGGGAATCTAGCCAGAACCTGCTCTCCTAGGTGGCAGGGGCAGAGGGAATGAGGCACCAAAAAGAGGTCAGGGGTGCCAGGGCAGAGTGGGGGAGCAAGGGTGGCTGCCCAGAGGTCAGGTCCAGGCGTGGCTCCCTCACCCCTACCCAGACCCAGCTTCTTCCCCTGCAACCATTGGTGGCCCCAGCAGTGTCCACTCTTGCAGGTTTGGGCTTGGGAGGTTGGGAAGAGCTGGGTTTCTCCCTCACCTGTTTTGTCACTTCTAGGACAGCTGAGTTCCCCAGGGATTCTGGGCCACCTTCCCTGACCAAGTCTGTCTTCCCACCTCAACTTTCCCATGGGACTCCCACACCTCGGGGGCTGACCAGGGTGTGTGGCAGTGTGTGTTGGTGAGTGTGTATGTGTGTGAGTATGTATATGTATGTGAGTGGTGTGAGCAAGTGAGAGTGTTATGAGTGTGAGTGTGTGTCTGGGGGGGGGTGGAAAACCTGGGGGGTAAGAAGAGGAAGTGGAGGCCCACCGCTGGGAAAGAGCAAAGCTCCTAGCTCCTGGGGTACTTGGCACCAATGGCCCCTCATGTGTTGGCTGCTGCCTAGAAAAGATAACACACATCCCGGAAGGTTAATCAAGATTAACCATGCTTTCTAATTGCTGTACTTTCGAGACCAAAGAGGGCTGGTACATGTCGCCTTGTTTTGAGCCTTTGCCTCTCTTCCACAGGACGTGGAGATTTTCAAGGTTACTGAGGGTTTTCAGCTCTGCTGACTCCCAAGGTGCTACTAAATCAGATATTCAGGTTTCCCCAATATCTTGGACTTGGAGAGTGCAATGGTCTGCTTGCTCTTAGAATTGATTTTACATTTTAGCCAACTATTTTTATATGTGGAAAAGGAAGCCTTCCAAGCCAAGCCTTTTCGGAAACTTACATATTTTTCCTTTAAAACCATTTCTGTATCACTGATGCTGAAGTTTTTCTGCATGAAGATGTCTTAATCTTTTCACCTAATGGATGTATGTTAAAAACTAACTTCCATTGTGTTTAATATGTTTAAAGTGTTGTTTTTCTCTAGAAGAAATTTAAAGGAAAATGAAGTAAAATTAGACCTCTTCAATACAGGTGTTATGTGATTCTTGAGCATTAAAAGCAAAACAAAGCCGTAACAGAATATGTTATTTGCCAAGTAAAATTCACATCTCAAAGCAGATATGTCCATGTCCAAAGTGACTGAAAATGTTAAATATCTCTAAAAATATTGGAATATTGGTGACAACTTGATAACCATCTGATATTTTTCTTACACATAATATATGAGGAAAAAACAGGTAAAAACATTACATAATATTATAGTGCTTTTTTAATTTGTTGTTGTTGTTGTTGTTGTTTTGTGCTTTTTCGTGAGACAGGATCTCACTCTGTTGCCCAGGGTAGAATGCAGTGGCATCATCATAGCTCACTACAACCTCAAACTCCTGTACTGGAGTGATTCTCCTGTCCTCCTGCCTCAGCCTCCCTAATAGCTGGGACTACAGGTGTTTGCCACCACACCTGGCTAATTTTTGTATTTTTCTGTAGAGACAGGATCTCACTATGTTGTTCAGACTATTCTTTTTTTTTTTTTTACTAGAAAAAAAAAATTTTATTCAAAAATCTCATAGTGTTTTAAAAATAGGTCAGAATTTGTATAATTTTGGTTCAATATAATTTAATTATGTTTTATAAGTTATAAAAATGGCTAATACATGGTTACTGATTACTTAGTTTATAATGTTTATAATAATGCTATAAATTGTGAAGCCACAATTGTAAGTTTTTTTTTTTTTTATTGTTGGGGATTCATTGAGGGTGCAATAAGCCAGGTTACACTGATTGCAATTGTTAGGTAAAGTCCCTCTTGCGATCATGTCTTGCCCCCATAAAGTGTGACGCACACCAAGGCCCCGCCCCCTCCCTCCATCCCTCTTTCTGCTTTTCCTCCCCCCTCTTGAACTCCTGGCCTCAAGTGATCTCCTGCCTCAGCCTCCCAAAATGCTAGGATTGTAGACATGAGCAACCATGCCCAGCCTTATATCAGAATCTTTAATAATTATAATAGTATCCGATAATTATTGAAGATTTTACAAATATTTTTACATTTATCTTCTTTTAACATGGTGTTATTCTACCACCCATCTCTAGGGATATGATTTGAGTTAATTCCAGGGGCAGGAAGGGACTGGTGTGTTTTTATTTGCTCCTGTGACCCATTCATTCCATCTCAGCCAGTCTTCCCTAGAAGAGCCTACTTGCCCATTTTCAGGGAGAGGGGATAGGAAGCCTGGCTGGGGCAGAACAGAGTGAGAACAGGACAGGCAGAGATCATGGCTTGTGGTTCCCCTAAAAGAAGTAACCAGATCTTAGGAAAGAACAGAGCAGAAAAGAATTCTGATTTTTCCACAAAGACACATCACCCAACTATCTATTAGGTCTGAGAAAAAACACTGGGAATCCAGGAAGAATCTCTAAAATTCTCTTTAGAGGTAGTTGGATTCGATTCTAAGTAAAAACACGGGATCACTTTTAAGTAGATAATTTTCTCTTCATAGCATAAAATGTTTTCCCCTCTGTAACATACATCATCTTGAATCACACTCACATGAATACACATGGTCCAGGAATGACAGTGAGTGTAGCCAGTTTTCCTTGGTGTTGGTGTCCTGTGTAGCTGGGAAAGATTCATGGAAAGCATTTAATGAAGTATCTTTCTTTCTGTCACACCTTCTCAACTTTATACAGATAGATGCTATTTATCCCTTTCAAAAATGAAAAAAGTAATGGTGGAAAGGATTAGAAATGTATAGTTCCATTCTAAACTGAGCTATTTTGTAAACACAGCTAGGCATGAGCACTTGGTCAGGTGAGTCGTAGGGGCTGGAGCTGTGCGTCTGTGCTGTCGTTTTGTAAATAGGTTGGTTTTAGGCAATGCTCCTTCATTCATTGTCAGAGATAAGCAGATTGCTTTGAAGGTCTCCTTTGGGGGACGGCGGTGTCACCATTTGGCAATTTGAGAGGCTCCCACTTAGCTCCTGGCTCTGCCCTTCCCTGTGTACTTGTAGGGTCATTTCTGCCCTTCCCTGGGTACTTGTAGGGTTATTTTGCCTGTTGCTTCTCTTTTCTTTCTGTAAAATGGCGACGTTCCTACCTCCTTGAGTGCTGTGAGATGCCGTGCACAGCACACCCTGGACAACACCCGACACGCTGCAGGTGCTGCATTGCCTTTCTGCAGGTGAGCAGGGAGCGGGGCTGCTCAGGGAAAATGCCAGTGGATGTTAACAGACTAACAGGTAGTAGTAAGGACCAGGAGGAGGCTAATCTGAGTGTGTGGGAGTCCTAGAAAGGCAATTCAGTGCTCGCCTAGAGGCAAATTAGGTGAGAGTTGGTGTATATGTGACGGGAGGGTTTTTAATTATCAGGATTTTTTCTCATTGGTTTTACTCAATATTCTACATATCTGCAGTTGTGTTCTTCTAATTAAATAATATGTTCTACCTACAGCAATAGCACATTGCTATTGATATTGTTTACTTTTGTCTTCGTAACACTGCGGTATCATGTCAATAGTCTTCCATATGATTTTATTTTTAACATAGCATTTTCCTCTTGGTTCCTTATGCTACTAGTGGCTGTATGTGAAATTACGTACCCCGTTTTCCCGAAAATAAGACATCCTCCAAAAATAAGACCTACTTACAGGAAAGATAAGACGTCCCTGAAAATAAGACCTAGCGCATCTTTGGGAGCACACCTTAATATGAGACACTGTCTTATTTTCGGGGAAACAGGGTACTAGTGGCTGTATATGAAATTACGTAGTAACAGTGTGTATGATATTATAACATTTTGTGTAAATACTCAGGAGAACTTAGAATAGTATAAGCCTACCTGGATAGTGATGCACCGTTGATTAAAAATAATAGGATGATACCGTGTGCATAATGTACAACATTAGACTTTTACGATTTATAGTTTTAAGTAGTTGTTTTGAGGACATGGGATCAAGCAAACCAAATAAAGAGAATATCTTTGAGGCTAACCACAAAAGTATATTTGGAAAACATTTAAAAATATTTGGCTGTCAGTGTCGAGGTTTGTCACATTCCTCAGAGCCTCCACTTATCCTTCCAGACCCATCCAGGACACGGCAAGGTCAACCCACCGAGGACATTAGGACCACATGCCAGTCATCCGCACAGGGCCCATCACGCATACACTGTGTAACAAGTCATGATTTTTGAACTGTCAATAACTAGGTAATGGGCCTTTACCCAAATTGTTTTTGAAATTTAAGAGAGGTAACATAATTTTGCATTTTTTCTGTTTATTGGTGGGTTTTTACAAAAACTGTGTAATGGTGACCACTTTAAAAATGTTTTTCATGGCTCCTGAGGAATATATGTGTAATTTCTGTTTGCCATGCTGTGTCGGAAACCACAGTGATGCTTTCTGGTTTTCTATTTATTACTAGCTGTTCGTATTCTTTTTGTGTATGCTATATTGGTTGGACACAATTCTGCATTAAATCAGGATATTATGGGGGGACACATTTCAACTTTTTATATATGAATTTGAAATTTTTAAATGCATTTTAAAAAATAGGAATGGATTTGGTCTACATGGAGGCTTCCTATGGAGATTTCACTCATCACCTGAGGGCGAAGCTTTTGGTGAGACTTTTCACTACTCTCTTCAGGAGTTGTCAGAATAAATAGTGACCCAAATAAATGACTGTCTTTGCAGCAGTTTTCCCAACTCCAAACTCTGCAGCACACTTCAGCTTCCATTTGATCGATATCAAGCATCCTCTCTTCCCCCGCAGCCTTCTCTGGTGGGCTCAGGAAAGTTCTAGGTCAAGTGAACAAGCTGTTCTTCTGCCTCATCTACGTCACATTTGTGATGAGACCATTGGTGCCAGTGTCCTTGGGAAGTGACATCCACACCAAGTACCTCATTTGTCGCTGTCCCTCCAACTGTGTCCTCTCTCTTTCATCTTGGTCCTCAGGTGTGTTGCGTGGGTCCACGTCCTGTGTAACCTGCAGCCTGAAGAAACTCAGGCCTGCACACTGTCTGTCTGTCTCGGCCTGGTGTGGGTCCAGGTCTGCCTTCCCCTGCTCAAAGCCCTCGGGATCTTTCCTTCAGAAAAGGGCACTTGGTGCTTATCCCAGTGGCCAGATACACTTCAGCCTTAACCTCGGTCAGATGGGGCAATCGTGTCACCAGCACACTCCTGGTTGTTAGCCCGGCAGGCCTGTAAGCCTGTCCTGGTAGCAGGTGGGTTCTTTTGTCCATTTGTTGGATGGCCCTTGCAGCGAGTTATAAGCAAAGACGACTCTGGTTTGCCTGAGTCCTCTTCTCAATATCTGTCCTAGGTAATGAGATGTGACAAACTTTATTTCTCTTCCATAATCATCAAGAGGTAGTTGACCTGGTGTGGGAACGCTGACTCTGCTCAATGAGGATTCCCAGGATTCGGCCATTGCTTTCTGTGTCAGGGCGGTTGCTCTTATCCTCGTGGTTCCTGAGCCTGTTTCTGTGTCGGCGCCAGGTGGAAGGTCAGAGGAAGCGCGTGCAGGAGGGACACTTCCTCTCCGTCCTCGCAGGGCACAGCTGGGAAGCCGTGGGAATGAGTCACTTCTGCTCTCATCCTGTCAGCCTGAATTTCATAATCTTGTCCTCTTACCTGACTGCCAGTGAGGCTGGGAATGTCATCCTCATCTGGTTGGTCATGTGGGAAAGGTGGGAGCGTGGTGATGATAAGAGAGGCTAGACGTTAGCATGCTGACAGAGCCCCGGGCTCTGCCTCCTGCGGGTGAAGGGCCTTCCTGTGCTGGTTTCCGCTCAGAACTACTTCACCACCTTCTTTCCTTCTAGACCTGCAGGTAGGCTCCAGTCCCCCAGGCCCTAAAGGTGACATACAAAGCAGGATTCATGAGATGTGCTATACGCCAAGAAGAACTCCATAATCTTTCCAGTGTATATAGACAGAAATTTGGGGAATGTGTGTGGGGATGTGTATTAAGGTGTGGAGTAATCATGGCAGGAACTGGAAGTTGGGTTGGATGTGACTTGTTGATGTGGGCCCATGGAGCAGAGTGCATGCATTCCAAGTGGCACCCCCAGGGGAGAGAAAGGACTCTTACAGCCTAGTTGCTTGGCTGAAACGTGGGCCAAAAGGTGGCCTGCACCAAAGGAGGCTGAAATGAGCTTCCTTGGCACACTGGGAGGAAGGTGTCCAAGGGCTCAGCAAGATTGGGGTGTTAAACGGGGTCTTTTATGATATAAAATCTGCTCAGCCACCTTAGGAAGGTCCAGAGGACAAAGCTTTCACCATGACTGTCAGAAACACATTTGTGAGCAACTTTGTGGCTCCTCTCCCCTGCGGCCACTCTTCCCTGTGGCCACTCTCCCCCGTGACTGCTCTCCCCTGTGGCCGCTCTCCCCTGTGGCAGCTCTCTGCTGTGGCCGCTCTCCTCTGTGGCTGCTCTCCCCTGTGGCCACTCTCCCCCATGGCCACTCTCTTCTCTGGCCACTCTCCCCTGTGGCCACTCTCTTCTGTGGCTGCTCTGCCCCTGTGGCCACTCTCCTCTGTGGCCGCTCTCCCCCATGGCCTCTCTCCCCCGTGGCCGCTCTCCTCTGTGGCTGCTCTCCTCTGTGGCCACTCTGCCCCGTGGCCTCTCTCCCCTGTGGCTGTTCTCCTCTGTGGCCACTCTTCTCTGTGGCCACTCTGCCCCGTGGCCACTCTCCCCCGTGGCCACTCTTCTCTGCAGATCAGAAATCACACTGGAAGCTGCTGCCACTGACTAGGGATCCTTAAACGCAGTGGGGATATTTGGGTCTTGGTGACAGGGGTCAAGTGGTGGGATTTGATCACCAAAGACTAGGTGAGGGTGGTACCATCGTAGATGACTGGGTCATAGCAGCAATCCGAGTAGCCCAACTTGTAGACTATTGGGATTGGCTGGTGTTTCTGGAAGTAAAATTGGGTGGACAGTTTACAGAACTTTGACTTGATTTGTATTAGTGCAAGAGTTCTAGGTCAAGTGACTACAAGTCCAGCTTGAATCATGCAAGCAGAGTCGTAGCCTCTCCAGCAATTCCTGGACTTAAGCAGTTTACAGACCAGAACCCTCTGAATGAAGGGGAAGCTGGGTGCCCTTGGGGAAGCCTCCTGCTGTGCTGCCAATTACATTTTCATCTTACTTTTCCTACCCCGTTTCTTTAAGTAACATGTCTCTTCATTTAAAGTGCAAATATTTGTGGAAAGATAAAATGGCTATTTGTTAACTCTATATTAATTCAAATAACTTATTTTCCTCCTCCCATCCAGTTGTGATGGGAGGAACATTTTAAATGGAAGAAAAAGTTTTTAAATAGTGAATATAGATACAATCTTGACACTCAGGGAATGTTTTTAGGGGATCATAATTTCACTGGCCGTTTAAGACTTACCAAGAAGAGTTTCAATGCAGATCAGAGCACATCTTTTTCAGGGTCAGCTCTACACACAGAAAACAGGACACAAAAGTCTTTCTCATCTTCCCTTTTAAAAGAAGCATATGGTTTCTGAAATTCAGGGGGAAATGTGTCATCCTGATTAGGAAGCCCTGCTCTGAAGCTGGATTGTCTGGGCACAGACCTCGGCTTTGTGACACAGCTGTGTGACCGTGGTCAGGTGTTGACATCCTGGTTTTTGAGATGTTTTATCTATGACACGAGTTGATAATAATAGTACCCAGGTCCCAAGGTTGTTGTACAGTGTTCTGTGCAGTACCTGACGTATGGTAAACACTCAAAGAGCTGCTCTTACATGGATAGTTCTAGACTCAGAAGTCAGGCATTGCTGCTGTTGAGTAAAATGTGTTGGCTGCTCATCACGAGCAAGAAAGTTTCCAGGGGCAGATAATCTGAGCTCCTCAGGAAGCTCTGGAACACGACCTGTTGAAGATTGAGGCTGGTCTGGTCCTCACACCCTTCCGCCATTCAGATATGCTGGACGCCCTCTGTACCAGTGTTTTTTGTTACCTTTGAAACAATGGGACACCCGCGCCACCTTTTCCCTTTCATTCATGCTCCTTTGCAGGTAGAATGAATTGTTACCTCTGGGTCCAGCCCTGCAGAGTTCTGTTCTTAACTCTGTGATCTCTTCTTCCCTTCCGTGTGTCTACAGGTTTGGGGACCCTATACGATTAATCCTTGCTGATACCACCAGCACTGAATGTACTGCCTAACGTGCGGTGCAGACAGAAACTATTTCAGAAACCCTGTTTTGAATCGTAGGTTTGCAGACTGTAAAGTGTGATCATCACACTCAGCTGTCCAGCACGACGAGCACTGAGGAAGTATTTGCCAATCGACTAAGTAAAACTTTCCTTGACTAAGTTTTTTTTTTCCTTGTATGTCTCAGAAGTCTGAAAATAGAGTTAGTTCTAGCTTTCGATAGCATTGGTTGTTCAGTCTTTGGATATAAAATTTATAGCAACCTAATTTATACCATCTGTGACTTTTATAAATGTGAATTTTATCACTATGGTTTTTAGTACTTTTTACTTGCTTTGCAGTGAATATAGAAGGAAAACCCCCCTTGACAATGGTAAAGCTTGGCTTGGAATCATCCTTGAAGTGCACAGTATTTTTAAAAATGTTTTCAGCTCTACTGGAACCACACATTGATCTGTTTCATCCTGTGGTCAAGTCCTCTAGGTCAGCAGTTTTGGCCATGGGCACAGAAAAGGAAGAAGAATATAGACTCTTAACAAGCTGTAGTGTCGACCCAAAGCACCATGGAGAGGAGTGATAGAGATGAGCAGAAGTGAGCACCCCGGTCCTGCTACGTCCTCCGTCCATCTGCTTTCCCAGGGCTGTCACTGCAGCCAGGACACGGACCCCTGCTAGAGAAGCCGGACAGCCCAAAGTGTGGGAAGGGCCTGCTCCGAAGGTCTAAGAGACAAGTCTGGCTCCTGTTCATAATGAGCCCTGTGACTTCGCCAAGTCCCAGAAACTCTCTATTCCTCAATTACATCATCTGTAGAATGAGGTGCTCAGGCTAAGAAATATTTTCATGATTCTCAAAGTAATATGTCCACACATCTTTTTTTAATATTAGATGGTATGACTACTATAAGTCACTGCTTTGTAACCTACACACCAAAAATTTCGTATTTAAATTGTTCTGGCCTCCTAATAACCGTCATACATCCCTTACTTAAGACATCAATAAAAGCTAGGAACTACTAAGGGAAATAATGTTTTTGTCATGGCAGGTAGTTTGATTCAGGGTTTTACAGAGCATGTGGTTCTGGAGTAGGGACACTTGAGTTTAGGCTTTGCAGTCCTGGTGTTTCCCTGACCCTTCCTCGCTTGCTCCTGATACAGAAGACTCAGACTAAGTCTCACCAGTGACGATGATAACAAGAGTAAGACACACAGCTGCCTTTGGTTTTGAACTGGCTTTGTGAATTTGCAGAAAGAAAGGAATTTTACCCCCACAGTTTGTGATTAGACATGTCTATAAGGAAGACCAAGCCACATTATAGTTAGTGATTGAACTCAAATGATCTTGTGGAAGCATAGAACTATAAAAATAAGACTTGGGTAAGAAGAACATTTTGAGTAAAATAATGAATATAATCAGCACAGCATTGCAATGACATCAGGTACTTGATGGGGCCTTAGCTAGGTAATTCTATTATTCATAAAAGGAGAAGAGAGGCCACACAAAAACGTCAGCATGTGTAGGTGAGAGAGTCACGGGAGAGCTCCCCACACAGGTGTTGCTGCCGTGGCTTTAGCACCAGCTATGGGGGAATGAGCTCCCTGCATTTCCATTCCTCCCGCCGCCTTTTTCAAATTTAATATTAGACATTGCTCATACCTGGCAAGTCCTGACTCTTGCTAACCTTGGGGTCCAAGGTCAGAGTAGCTGATAAAGAGTGTAGAGTTGTTAGATAGACCCAGGCTGGCCTTTGGCTCTAGACAGAGCTGCTCCAGCACACAGCCTCTGGCAACCCATCGTCCCTCAGGAGAGAGGATTAAAGGCCAAGGCTCTAATGATTCTAAGCCAAGCTTTACCATTGTCAAGGGGGGTTTTCCTTCTATATAAAAATACAAGGCTGTGGGAAGTGAGAAAGTCCTGAAATGGGCTTTGTATCTTGTGAGCCCATGTTTTCTAGAAGCCTCCAGCTGCCTGGAATTTTTCATGAGCGACCACAATCCTCTTTAGTGATAATTTGAAGCATCATTATGTTTGCTGTTGCCTTAGAGCCACATTGCATTTCTGACCTGTGGGGGCACCGCCCAACACCTGCCACCTCATTCACTAGACTGGCTTCTGGTTACCTCGGGCTATTGTCGAACATTAAAATCACACTCAACGTGCAACAATTTCCCACCTGGAAACTATTTTAAAAGATGTCACAGCCTCCCTAAAGGCATTTCTTAAACTGGCTATCAAATATTTTGAACAAATATCTTTAGAAAAGTATCTTTGTACAGTTACCACTTAGAAGGGAACAAATCTCAGATGCTATCTTTTCCTGTGACTCCAATTGGTTATGTATCACAATATATCTGTGCTCAGACTTGCAGATGAGATCTAGCTTTTGAAGGAACATGTTAAACATAGCGCTGGTCTGGCAAGGAAGAAGTGTGTGGGTCAAACAAACCTTACAGAGAACTTGTTAAAATGTGAGCCCCACTATCATAATGTTCTAAATTTGAATATGAGTATGAGACACTTTTTAAAAAAGAACATATTTGAAATGTGGTCTTAATCATCTCCTGGTGACTTTGTTTGTTTCCATTGCTTTTTAAAAAATCATCCTCTCATTGGGACCAACTTTTCCTGTCCCCTCACTCCAGGAAATCTAATATATATACATTTCCCAGCACGCTCCAAAGTCACACAGTCATCCAGGATGCCCACGTGCCCAGCCTTTCCCAGACACCCGTGTGCCCAGCCTTCCTTGTTTTAAAATAGCACTGGCTTTGTTTACTCCAATGTCAAAGGAAACTCCTGTCTCATTTTTTGTTGATTTGTCTTTGTCACTTTTGTCATTACTACTTTCTAGGATCTTTTTTGGCTATTGCCGAAGGAAATTTAACCATTTTTAAACATTTTATTCTGAAACTCTAAATATTGGCATTTACACTTTCCCATCAGTGTATTCCTGGTTCAGTGGTGGATGCTTTATCTCCATTTTGCTTCTTAATAGACATAAGAAAATTTTTTTTTTTGCTTGCCTTCTTTCTCCTTTAACATTGAACAGCACACAGAGGGATGAATATAAAAGAGGTTCAGAGGTTGTCTGCGATGTCTGAAGTTCCGTGTCGACCCCCCCCTTGCACTGACTTTTACATCCTTCGGTCCTCACCAAGTCATCTTTGTTGTCAGATATAATTACTGTTGCTAAACATTTTAATTTTACATAGATGTTCAATATCTTATTGTAATAACTTACGACTGCGTTTTTAAGAGTTTATGATTAGGTATTTTTGAGAAATTCTATTCTACATGGCAAGACTGTTCTCTACTTAGTGTCTCCTGAAATTGTGAATTTCTAGGAATTTAGTATAACAGACAATGTTTCAGAAATCTGTTCGATGATGGAGCCCCTATTTGTTACCCTGGGCACTGTTTTGCGAGAACACATTGGAAAATTCTGGACTTTGAGAATTTTGGAATTTTGGACTAACTATGAAGGAACTTATTTTGGGATAAGGGGAGCTTTCAGAAAACCCCAAATCCCTCTTCCTTGGTGGGAACATGAAGCCAACTCTGCCTGGCCGTCTCTGTCAGACCCACCAGCGTGATGAGCAGAGGTTATGGACCTTTTCTGTGGATACTCATTGACATATATTTGTACTGTTTACTGTAAAAATCCAAAGAGGACAAAGGTAGAGAAACAGTCTTAGAAACTAGATAATCCAACAGCTATAGGAAACCTGAAAATAATCAGCCACACACATTGTTGGGTCTAATAGCAAAATAGTGAAAAACCAACCAGGGAGTGGAGGTAAGGCAACCGGCTTCCTGCACCAGCCCCACCTCCTCTCAGCTGGATGCCCATGGTGGCTTCTGCGGTCCTCCCCCTCTGGGTGCTTCTGTGCTGTCCACTCTCAACTGCTGACCACCTGGGGCTTTTTTTAAACAGTGAAGTTAGATGTCACTCCTCTGCTTCAAACCCTCCAGCGCTTACCAAGCAAACATTCCGTCTTTCACTTGTCCTGGAAGGCCCGTGGCCGGTGCCCTCTGACCACACTGCTGATACTTTTATGACTGTCTGTGCTTCACGGCCTTGGTGCTTGCTGTCTGCTCTGATGGGCATGTCCCCCTGGGTCTTGGCTCAGATGTCACCTGCTCAGGGACCTCTGTCCACACCACCTAAACCCCCGCCCCATAGGGGGTTGGCTTCTGACTTCATGCCAACAGGACCTAGTCTGTCTCAACTCTTCTCTGGTAATGAGTTGGCTGTCAGCATCTGTCTCCCCAGGAAGGCAAGAACCAAGTCTCTCTCTTACTTTGCGTGGTGCCCACTGCCTGTCAGGGAGGATCTGGCCTGCAGGACGCACACAGCAGCTCAGGGCAGGGCCTGCATGTGTGCGCAGCAGGGCCGGACGTGGTGTCCTCACTTACCTTCAGTCTTGTGTTCACTGAGGTCTCAGTCTCCTCATTTGTAGAATTAAGTTAAGAATAATAGAACCTGCCTCATAGGGTGACTGGGGGATTTAGAAAACCAAGGCATTTAAAGTGCAGTTAACACAGTAATTGGCATAGTCAGCATTTAATAAATAGAAATAATTATGGTGATGTTGATCTTTCTTTCATTGACTCATTCAACATTTATTGGTCAACCAGTACGGCCAGATTTAGGGAATACAAAGTGTAGAGGCTTGGCTCTTTCTCTTGCAACTCCCTTTAAGCCTAGATTCTCTGTAGTTCTCAAAATAAATTGCTCTTCGGGTACACCAGACACCCCTGCCCTGGAGCAGTCTGAGTGTTGGTTGGAGCGGCCTGGAAACTGTGCTAAGTGTCTGGGCTTGAAAAAGTCACTGCGGAGAGCAGGGGCTCAGCTGGTACATGCAGGAAGGTGGCCCATGTGTGAGCAAAAAGGCAGAGAGACGCAATGCCTGGCTGACAACAGACCCTCCTCACTACCCAAACCCACTCGCAGAACACAATTCAGTAACAACCGTGACTGAGAAAACTCTGTGTTGACACTTCTGGGAATATTTACTTAAAAAAACAGGGACAGGGACATTAAACCAAAGCAGCCACTCCCTGTGTGTGTGGTTGTGGGGGTCATCAGCTCCCCATTCTGTAGGCATCTCGGGGGTGCAGGAGGGTGGCTCAAGTGGGTGGCCGCCCAGCTGTTCTGCCATTGAGACAGGCCCAGGGCTGAGTACAGGCTGGACGTCAGTGTGTAGGCCCCTAACTAGAGCTACTGCCTAGGGCCCTAACTAGAGCACCTGTGTAGGGCCCTAACTAGAGCTACTGCCTAGGGCCCTAACTAGAGCACCTGTGTAGGGCCCTAACTAGAGCACCTGTGTAGGGCCCTAACTAGAGCCACTGTGTGGGGCCCTAACTAGAGCTACTGCCTAGGGCCCTAACTAGACCTACTACATAGGGCCCTATCTAGAGCTATTGTGTAGGGCCCTAACTAGAGCTACTGCCTAGGGCCCTAACTAGAGCACCTGTGTAGGACCCTATCTAGAGCTATTGTGTAGGGCCCTAACTAGAGCTCCTATGTAGGGCCCTAACTAGAGCTACTGCCTAGGGCCCTAACTAGAGCACCTGTGTAGGGCCCTAACTAGAGCTCCTGTGTAGGGCCCTAACTAGAGCTACTGCCTAGGGCCCTAACTAGAGGTCCTGTATAGGGCCTTAATAGAGCTACTGTGTGGGGCCCTAACTAGAGCACCTGTGTAGGGCCCTAACTAGAGCTACTGTGTGGGGCCCTAACTAGAGCACCTGTGTAGGGCCCTAACTAGAGCTACTGTGTGGGGCCCTACCTAGAGCTCCTGTGTAGGGCCCTAACTAGAGCTACTGTGTGGCCCTAACTAGAGCTACTGTGTAGGGCCCTAACTAGAGCTACTGTGTGGCCCTAACTAGAGCTCCTGCACATGCTCAGTGACTGTGGACAAACTACAGTCATGTGCTGCTTGTCTGCCCATGCCCTGGGGGCTTGCTGCTTCCTCTGGGGCTGCTCCCAGAACTGCACAGAGGCCTGTGCAATACAGACGTGAAGCCCCCTCTCTGTGCTTCCCTTGGCTTGGCTTATCTCGGATGTGCCCTGTCACCATGTGCAGGCAAGTCTGTGAAAGCCACCACTGGCAGAGACCTCTAACGCAGTGGTTCTCAACCTTCCTAATGCCTCCTAATGCTGCGACCCTTTAATACAGCTCCTCATGTTGTGGTGACCCCCAACCATAAAATTATTTTTGTTGCTACTTCATAACTATAATTTTGCTACTGTTATGAATCATAATGTAAATATCTGATATGCAGGATGCATTTTCATTGTTACAAAGAGGCCGTGACCCACAGGTTAGGACCATTGCTCTAAAGGCTTTGGAAACATTGGGGGTGTTCGCAGAGGGGGGACCCAAAGCCGTTGTCCACAGGGCCAGAGTGCTGTCCTGCCCTGGGCTCTTGTCTCTCTTGGTGGCATAGAGGTGCTTAATCCTGGCTTTGAAGCACCTTTTTCTCTTTTCTTACAGTTACGATAAGACTTTATAAAACCAGAACATTCTTCCCTGAAGGACAATTATTTAAAATGGAGTGTAGATGTCTTGGCGTCCTCAGATCTAACGATGAAGCAGGACAACGTCTTAATGAAGTGTTCCGGTCTTTTAGCACACACTGAACGTGCGTTTTGTCACTAAACAGAGGCATCTGGTGTATGTGATGGCGTGGCTCATTTCCTTCCTCAAGTGTCTTGAGATAACGGCAAAGGGTGGATTTTTAAACTGTGAAAATACCATACTCAACATCATAAGTACTGTAAAAATCCTGTTGCCTTAAGAAAAGGGCCTTTAAATTATCATGTACATTTCAGTTTATGAAACACATTCACATACTTTCTGAATTATAATCTCAGACAGGGCTGGGAATGTGGTTTTCTTGGTAAGTGCAGAATCTTCATCTCTGCCCTGGGTGCCTGGCATACAGAGGGCAGGTGCGTTGTGTGTGTGTGTGTGTGTGCGTGCGTGTGTGTTCTTTCTCTCACTTAATACTTGCAAATGCTTTGTAAAATTGGTATTGCTCTGTTGAATTTACACATGGGGAAATGGAAGAGGCAAATATATCTCACATGAGAAAATAGATCAGAAAAATTAGGTCATTTATTTATTTATTTATTTATTTTGTGGTCAAACATCAAGAAAGTGGTGGACCTGTACCTGGACCTGGATGTTTTTATTTTTTAATTTTTAATTTTTTTGCAGTTTTTTGGCCGGGGCTGGGTTTGAAACCGCCACTTCTGGCATATGGGGCCGGCACCCTACTCCTTTGAGCCACAGGCACCGCCAACCTCAGATGTTTTTAAAATTTAAGTGTAGTTTACTGTCAGTTACAAGAAATTTTTTCCTCAGCAAATACTGATTCTTCTAATGCTCCTAATCTGAGTCTTTCTATTTTCACCATTTCCACTAATGATCTTGGTAAACTGAAAATCTGACCATGTGCAGTCCAGTGCTTAAAATGGAGCATTATTATTTAGATTAAAGTGTTTTCTTTATTCTGAGGGCAGGAAAAGAGGCCAGGGGGTTCCTGTTGGATTTTTCCCAACTCTATCAACAGGAAGGATGGTTGCATCATTTCTCTGAGGGTCTCATCCTTGGGCTTGACTCTTGCCCAAAGGTAGGCTGGGGACCGAAGCACCTGCCAGTGTCTACAGGGGCAGGTGATGTTGGGTTAGTGGTCCCCCACTCTGTACTATACATTTTTGGGAACTCCTGGCTTAAGGTATCACATGTTCTGCACGTATCTGCAGAGGAATTTTGTGTGCTAACGAATACCCTGTAGCCATTTTCAACTGGATTTCTGGATTCTTTTCTCTATTGCATAGTGCTGTTGTATTGCTATGATCTGGCACAATAAATAATTATTTAAGTAACATAACAAATGCTGGGAGGAACACAGAATTAAATTCATCAATTCATTGTCTTTATTCTGTTTGGGCCCTTTCTTAGTGTTCATTGTGACTCTGGAGCAATAGAAAGTAGCAAAATAATCTGATCTCAGGAGGCTCAGTTTAAACTCTCACGTTTTCAACTTCAGGTGAGCCTGAAATGTCCCTTATGGACTGTCACTCTTTCCTCTATTTAACAAACATGTGTTAAGTCTGTATTGTCTGCCATCTGCCAGGCACAGCTCTGCATAGACTTAGGTAAGCTCTGATTAGTTTAGCCTCATGTATTTTTTTACTTATTTTTATTGACAAGTAAACATTGACTGTTTCTATGGTGCACCCTATATCAACTATTTAACATATGAATTATCTAATACATCTTTGTTTTGAGGTGCGAATACTCTTTTAGCATTTTTTTTTTTTTTTGAGACAGAGCCTCAAGCTGTTGCCCTGTGTAGAGTGCTGTAACATCACAGCTCACAGCAACCTCTAACTCCTGGGCTCAAGTGATTCTCCTGCCTCTGCCTCCCAAGTAGCTGGGACTACGGGCGCCTGCCACAACACCTGGCTATTTTTTGGTTGCAGCCGTCATTGTTGTTTGCTGGGCCTGGGCTGGATTCGAACCCGCCAACTCAGGTGTATGTGGCTGGCGCCTTAACCTCTTGAGCCACAGGTGCTGAGCCTCTTTTAGCAATCTTATTTTATCTTTATAGTAAATGAGACTGAAGATCTTTGTATCATAGAGAGATAACTGAAATCTGTTTATGTTCTTAAAAAGGAAAGGAATCATGGGATCATTCCCAGATATTCTCAGAGAGATTCTCGTTCCCAGATATTTAAATCACACTTTAAATCAGTGATTTTCAACCAGTGTACCATTGCAAACTGGTGTGCTGTGACAGCATTGTAGGTGAACAGTGAAAATTTTTAAAGGTCATTAATTAAATTATTTTTGAAAGGAATTCATAGCACTTTAAGTATAATCTTTCCTTAGGCCCCCTTTTTTTGATCAACATAATTTAAGTGTGCCATGGAAGTTTTAACTATAGGTTCAAGTGTACTGTGAGATAAAAAAGGTTAATAAATACTGCTTTACACTAACACAGAGCGGTCTCTACTAGTTAGCCTAATTTAGTAAGGTTTACTTGTCTAGAAATTAAAAAGTCTATAGCAGATATTTTCTTGCTGGAAATAGCAAGCCTTCATTTCATTGGGAAGCATTAATAATTGAAACATCTACTTCACCTGCCCTGTTTTAAATTAGCACTTTATTAGTGTGAAAACAAAATGTGATTATGAATTCTAGAAAGACTAATATTCTGTTTCATCTAAATACATGCGAAACCCTATGCAAAACCCCAGGAAGCTTTTCTGATTTGTGAGAACATACTTTTCACTACTTTGAGTTCCTTAGGACTCAGTTATTTTATGATAAGCAACATTTTTTACAATATTTTACTGGAGTCCAATAAATAACCCCCCCCATTATATATATATGTGTGTGTGTGTATTATATGTATATCTCCATTAATTTCTCGAGGAATTAAGTGATTAATACTTACCATCTTGTTTGCTTTGAAACTCTGATACACATACTGTCAGACTCTTCTGACTATGCTGGATAGAGAAAATTTTTTCTAAGTGTTTTGTACACAACTCATGTTGATATTCAAGGACAAGCTCTCTGAGACCATCCCTTCTCACTAATGTTACTGATAAGTTTCATCTCATTTTTTTATTAATAGAAACATCTACTTGCAAATAATTATTTTGAAAAATTTATATCAGAACTTTGGTTTGTTTCCTGTGCAATATTGCTATTGGTTCTCAGGATGGTGGCTCTAAAATAAAAGGGATGTTATATGGAAGCTAGAATTTAGAGAAAGGAAAATTAAAATTTTGGTTTTTCAAATAAGATATGTAAAACAAAATACTTCACGATTCATTACGAATCTGTAAAATTCATTAAAATCCATTGCCATTTGCACCTTTGAAGAGGTTTTATAAAACGGTTCTTCCTTGTTTTATTTAAAATGAGGCTTTTAGAAGGTAACTCTTAATAATGTCAGTCAATGGTCTTGAGAAAGTTGAAAGGAGTCTTCTTCTTTGGTGCATAATATTTATAATGAAGTTTTTGAGCTCAGTTCACCTCATCATTGAAATTATTAATTAAACTGAATAAGGAAAATTTTTCTACTCATCAAAGAGAAGTTGAGTATACTTACATTTTGGTCATGGGAATATATTTGTCCTCTTCTTGCTGGACTTAATACTATAACGGAGGTCATTTTCATTGCTCAACCACGTTGGTGTCAGAGAAGACTCTGACCTTTCAGAGTATAAAATCTCTTGGAATTCAAATGAAAGCCTTGCCAAGAGGTATTTGAGAATGTTGCGGAGCCCATGGATTAGCGAACAAGATGCATTCCTCAGGTATGTGAGAATAAAATAATAATCAATGCTACTTTATTGATTAATGGAAAAAGTAGAGTTGACATATTGTGCTGAATTTTATATTTTTAATGTGATTTTATATTTTTGAATAAGGTGATCTGTGCAAATCAAAATGTGGTTTAATTTGTATATATTTGTAATTTTTTAAAAATTTAGGGGCAGAAAAAATATATTTCTTTTCTGACCACAAGTCCCAAAGCCTTGCATAGATATTGGATTCACCTTTACAGGTATGTCCTCAGAGCCCTGGAGCCTCAATTATAAAGACATGTCATTAGATGTGGCTTTAATTAGGAGAAGTAAGGTTTCCACAAACTGATACTCTTTAAAGCTTTCTTTAAGTTTTATTCCTTTTATGGTCTTAGGATGAGAAACTGCTCAGTAGTCTTTTAACTAGATGGTGGGTGCAATCACTAGATTGTTTTCCTGTTTGCATGTTTTCCTGTTCTCCCTGCCATAACACCCAGCACATGCTCTAGAACACCTACTTCCCTGCCGTGGCACCCAGCATGGTGCTCTATAACACCTACTTCCCTGCAGTGGCACCCAGCACGTGCTCTATAACACCTACTTCCCTGCAGTGGCACCCAGCATGGTGCTCTATAACACCTACTTCCCTGCAGTGGCACCCAGCATGGTGCTCTATAACACCTACTTCCCTGCCGTGGCACCCAGCATGGTGCTCTATAACACCTACTTCCCTGCAGTGGCACCCAGCACGTGCTCTATAACACCTACTTCCCTGCAGTGGCACCCAGCACATGCTCTATAACACCTACTTCCCTGCAGTGGCACCCAGCACGTGCTCTATAACACCTACTTCCCTGCAGTGGCACCCAGCACGTGCTCTATAACACCTACTTCCCTGCAGTGGCACCCAGCATGGTGCTCTATAACACCTACTTCCCTGCCGTGACACCCAGCATGGTGCTCTATAACACCTACTTCTTTGTTTTCTTTCTGCCAGCTTCCCAGATGGGAGGAAACAGGGAAGCATGTGTCCTGTTTATATGCTAAAGTGTCTAACTGCTCTGGGGACCTGAAAAATGCAATGAAGAAAATTTAACTAACAATGTAAATCAACAAAACATATCTTTTTGAGAAAAACCTATTTTGTGTTGAATAGTTTTCATTACCATGATGCCACTGAACCTGGACTTGTGTCATGGTGATATGATCTTACTGGTACTTTGCAACAGATATAAAGTTTAAAAGAAGGCTGGGTGATTTATTAATCAAGGATTCCATGATGAATTCTGGGCTGGTGGTAACTGTGGCCAGTGGTCATGCAGAGGATAGATGGGTCTGGAATGCTGATTGGCAAGATGATCGCAATATGGCCACATTGTTGGAGGGACTTAGCCCTCTGTGTAATTCTGACAGGTCCTGTTGGCCGTGATCTGACTATCCTGATTATCTTACAGCTATTCCAGGTTTTAACACAGAAGTAAACCAACCCCTAAAGCTTACATCTGGGCACAAAAGCCACCGCAGTTTTACGAAGTATCAACTAGTCAGTAGTTCCAGTTGTGGTTGATTTTTCATTGTTTTGATATTCACACTATTGCTTATTCACTGTAAGAAACTCCGAAGCTAAGTTTTTACATATTTTAGGCCACAGAAAGGAACGTTATTTTGAAACAGTCCTCCTCCCATGTCTATCCTTTGGGTGTGAGCAGGGGCTGGCCTTGACAAGAGGCAGCATTTAGATGTGTTCGTATTGAGGGACTAGACTGAGCTATGCAGAGGTGAGTCAAATGCTGTATTTGTGCTTGAGAACCAAGCTTTGTTGCCTCTCCCTGCTCTGCAACCCCTGATACCTTCATAATATTTCACTATGTTAATGTGGTTCATAGAGCCAAAGTAGCTTTTAGCAGAGAAAGTCACAAACACGGTTCTTTTAAACCATAATTAGGCAAAAACTTACCTAAAAATTAGGCAATCCATAATTAGGATTACATAGCCTCCCCAACCATTTCATTTTTTAAAGGTTAGTTGGGTCTTTCAACTAGTGGTCAAATTTTGATCCCATGTACAAACATCCAAAGGCAAATTTTCTATCTCAACCAGAAATATTTAAATTCCTAGGCTTGGCAATTTTAAGACTTACTCATGTATGTGGTAAGTAAAAATATAAAAAAACAGTTATCAGTTGATGATTTTTTTGATTGAGCCACAATAACTTGGTTTTATTTGTAACCTAATGTAAATATTTGTTCTATTCCCTCCCCTCCATGTACCCAAATAACTACTCTTTTTATCTCCTTGGTGTTATTATAAATCAGTGAGAACGTAGTTTAATTCCTTTAGCTTCCTCCTCCCAAACAAGTTTGTATCCTTTTCTTTTGGAGGTTCTACCAGGCAATGCAGCAAATATGCCACTGCAGGACGGTATACAAGTGTCCCTAAGGACGGAGTTTCTATGCTCCAGTTATCTCAAGGTGAAGAATTAAGAATTCTATAGATTTGTGTTTGTATTTCTAGCCTTGGGTCTAACTCTGCCTGCAACTACATCAAAGATAATTATTTGAATTACAAATTTTTCCTACGGAGACAGATGTTTAAGTTTCTTTTGGGTGTAATAAACCTGATATGATAGATGAGTGATTTTTTTTTTTTTTTTTTTTGAGACAGAGTCTCAAGCTGTTGCCCTGGGTAGAGTGCTGTGGCGTTACAGCTCACAGCAACCTCAAACTCTTGGGCTTAAGCGATTCCTTGCCTCAGCTTCGCAAGTAGCTGGGACTAGAGGAACCCGCCACAACACCCGGCTATTTTTTGGTTGTAGTTGTCATTGTTGTTTGGCAGGCCTGGGCTGGATTCGAACCCGCCAGCTCCGGTGTATGTGGCTGGAGCTCTAGCTGCTTGAGCTATAGGCACCGAGCCTGGATGAGTGATTATTTGACCAATTTATTAAGTTAAAAATGCACGGTGCAACAATGTGTCCGTTCAGAATTTGCATCAGTGATTTGTCCTTAGGAAGTTATTTTACCGTAAAATCAGGACATGTGAGGAGATTCTCCTGCTTTTCATTCTGCTTCCCCATGGTATTTTTTTCTTTTCACATTCTTTCTTTTTTTTTTTTTTTTTCATTTGAATATTATTTCTGTAAGAAACATTCTGGCATTGGTTGGCATTTGAATGCAATCCAAAGATCAGGTGCAATCGATCATGCCTTACTGATGTTCTGTTACTGACTGGAACACTTTGTTCTCATCTTAGGCCAGTTAGAAAGGAAAGATGCTAACACATCTTTGGGTTGTCAGTCTGGACATTGCAATCAATTTTTCAGTGGAATAAAAAGGAAGCTGATGTGGAAGAAGGACCAGCCTGGGACAACACCTGTATCCCAAGGACCCCTCATGATCACATCATTAATTAGAGAGGTAGATTGTGTAGCATTCAAGGTCACACACTGTGGAATAAAGCTGCTTGGATTCCCATCCTGGGTGTGGATCATGGGTTGTTTGCTCCAGCTCTGCTTCAGAGGTGCCCATTTGTAGATACCTTAGTACCTCAAGGAATCACTTACACAAGCAGAGTGAGTAGATGATGAACTTAGAGGTGAAAATAAATGTCAGTTCTGCGGAATGTGTCAAGAAGTTCATGGGGATTGAAGGAAATATAAAAAATTGTTACAAGTGTCCTGACAACATAAACTTTTATCCATCCAACTAGTAAATAAACAGAGAGCTTAGTATTCTTAGTCAAAGGAATAGAAACCAAGCTGTTAATTTCAGGAACGTCTTTGAATGCAGCCACAGTATCCCTTGGCGTTTACGCGGCCGTATTTGACTATCCCTGAGGAATTTAGTCTGTTGCGAGCAGAAGGCACCAACTTCCTATCCCTCTGTTAGACCTGGTGATGTTCCTGCTGAGGACTGACACCTGAAGAAGACCCCCCTTGATTTCATAGCCTCCCCAACCATTTCATTTTTTAAAGGTTAGTTGGGTCTTTCAACTAGTGGTCAAATTTTGATCCCACGTACAAACATCCAAAGGCAAATTTTCTATCTCAACTAGAAATATTTAAATTCCTAGGCTTGGCAATTTTAAGACTTACTCATGTATGTGATAAGTAAAATTCTAAGAAAACATTGATCTATATCTTCTTATTCATAGAGAAAATTTGCAATTAACACCTCAGCTGTGTCTTGCTCAGGCATGCCAAGATGAGTTTGTAAAGACTTTTGGAGCTATGAAGCTGATAGTCCCCAAAGACTAGAATCTTTGCTCATCAACAAGTCAGACCACATTGTGAAATATGCATACTGGAATAATTCTTTAATTAATTTATTTTTAATTGCTACATAATAATTGTGCGTAAATACATAGGGTATATGTGATACATGAATACAACATGTAGTGACCAAATAAGGATATTGAGGAAGGCTATCCATCACCTCAAACATTCATCTTTTTTTTTGTATTGGAAACATTTCAAATATCTTCTAGGTATTTTTAAATTATGGTTAACTATGGTTGCCCTTCTGTGCTAATGAACATAGAATGAAATAGACGGAAACTTTTTATAGTGTCATTGGATGGTAACGTTTTCCCTACGTGGTCAATGAAATCGTGACGCACAACGTTAGCCATGTCAATGTGGTCAAGTTAGCTTGTCAGAAGCTCAAATTCTAAACATGTTCAAGTTTGAAGATTTTCTCAAGATTTAACACGCTCAACATTAGGTGTTATATTTTGCTTCCATACAGAGGTAACTTTCAACTCCACATCACTGGGAAGAAAATGAAGTTTGCAAAGTCTAGTGATTCACTCCCAAGAAACAAACCAACCAAGTATGAATATTACAGAGGCACATTTTCACACTGTCTGGTCACTTCTATTAGTGTCTCTGAGGCTCAGGAAAGTCTGCCCTTCAATGGGACTCCCACCCACTTAGAAACTTCCACAGTCAAATACTAAATCAGAAATGGCTCGATTTGAAGGCATGGGCATACTCTGAACACTGCTCATGTTTTTACTTTTATAATTCTTTTAAAAGAATGGTGACTGTTGGAAAATAGCAATTATCACAGCAATCGTATTTTTATAGGGTACCTTCTCAAGTTTACTACTGTATTATGTTTATTACTCAACTCTAAACACTGAAAATACTTTTTAGCTACTAGTGTATCCTCTAAATATGTCTAAGTTCA
This sequence comes from Nycticebus coucang, assembly GCF_027406575.1. Classification (NCBI taxonomy): domain Eukaryota; kingdom Metazoa; phylum Chordata; class Mammalia; order Primates; family Lorisidae; genus Nycticebus; species Nycticebus coucang. Next base: position 2,042,515 of record NC_069798.1, read on the forward strand.
TCTCAAACCAATGAAAAAGTGAAAATATCTATCAATATTTAATTTTTCCACAAAGTGTATATATGTATTTGTATTTTATCATTTTGAGGAATAAGGCTTCTTTTATAGGCTGTGATGTTTATCTTTACACTTACCTTCTCTACTGGGATGCAAAGTTGCTTAAATAAATATAGCACATAAAATATTTTATTTGATATTTTAAGTTCTAATGCAAGCACTTTGCCTAATATTATAGTTCCACATAAATATAAGAGTTTCAGTTAAAACTGAATTTCAGATAACCAATAAATGTTTTTAGTATAATATGTTATTTGAAGTATTCTGGACACCTAAGAGTCACAAATATGGTATTCTCCATATTCATATATTTTGCACATATGTATTGATATGTCAAATTTTGTATTCCTTCTCTTGTTAGTATTATATCATAATAGTATTTCTGTCTTGCTACACAGTCTTCACAGTTATTTGTAGAGCTACATGCTACTATCATGAGTTAAATATCATGCTTATCTAACATTTCCCTATTTTGGACATTTAGGATGTCTCAAATATTTTCACTTAAGAGCAGCAATTTAGAACTTATCTTTCTTGACCTCAAAGGGATTTAGAAACGATAGCATGGATAGAGATAAATGTAAACAAGGATCGTAGTTCTTTTATAACATTTCCCTAATGTAATTTTCTTGCAGGCTATTTTAAGCTTGAAATAGCTTTAAAAATTTATAAAATTTTTATACAATTTAATTTTAAATTAGCAAGTATTTAGCACATAGATGTGTATATTTTTTATCTCATACACTTAAATTTGAACATTTTTTTTCTGATTTCCTTTCTTCTTTCCTTCTTTCTTCCTTCCTCCCTCCCTCCCTCCCTTCCTTTTTTTGATGGAGTCTTACTTTGTCACTCTGGCTACATTGCACAGGCACCATCATAGCTCACAGCAACCTCAAACTCCTGTGCTCAAGGGATTTTCCTGCCTCAGCCTCCCAAGTATCTGGGAGTACAGGCATGTGCCAACTTGCCTGGCTAATTTTCTGTATTTTTTGTAGAGATGAGGTTTTTCTTTTGTTCAGGCTAATCTCAAATTCCTGGCCTCAAGTAATCCTCCCACCTAAGCCTCCCAGAGAGCTAGGATCAGAGGCAGGCGCCCCTGTAGTTCGACTGAATCTCAGCCTGCATTCCGTGTTTTGATGACTATTGATTCAACTGTCCATAACCAGACTGCCCATTCTAAACAGACAGGTTGCATATACAAGAGCTTCAAAGCTCTTAAATATTATGTAGAAAATGTCGATTAATCTGTAAAACATTGTCTTCAGGGAAAAACAGAGAAATAAAAGAGAAAAGATCCTTGTAGTTAAGAATTTTTATGTCTGTCCTTATTTATAACTATATTTAGTGGATGCCAGCCCTCCTGACCTAGTCCAGAATCAGACTCATTGCTTCCCTGTTCTATGTTATATGATTAAAAAGCTAAATCAATAGAAGTATTGACAGATTCAGAAATAGTCTATCAGCTTCTTTGAGCTTCTTTCCTAGTTTTGAAGCCCCCTAGCCTTGCCTTACTCCTGGTGATAAATTCTGATAATTTGTGAAAATTTTCTGTGTTTCATTCTGGCAAACATAGTTTATCTGTTGGCACCAACTTTCTTTTTTAAAAAAAACCCACCCCCATCTGCCCATGATTGACATTGTACCCATTGTACTCCTTTAACCAACAGAATTTTGCTGCTTCATATATAAGAAAAAAGCTTCTGGAGTTTTTTGGGACTCAGAAAGACAGTGGGCCTCAGCATTGAGCCAGCAGCATCAGGGTCTCCTTAGTCTTGTTAGAAATGCAAATTCTTAGGCCCCAATCCAGACTACTGGCTCAGGCATTCTGGAATCAGGGCTACAGGTGATCTGAGCGCTACTGTGCTCAGATAAGCAGGGCCAAGTTTTCTTACTCAGTTGGGAACTTCTAGGAGGAGAAAGATGTTTCTAAATTCATTGTCAAATATTAGCTTTGCACTAGGATCACAAATTACATTAAAAACCAGCATGAGAGTATTCATAACTGTTGCTCAATTTCAAGACTAACTGAGGAAGGAATCTGTGGGAGAATCCGTGTGGCTGTGATGGAATAATCTTGGGCACAGCCTTTTTTTCTCATAGAATCTTGGGCTATATGACTTTGAATACAAAAGATGATGGAAGCTGATTTTCTTGTCTCTTTGGACACCTGATTTTTATAATAGTAAATCATATTTATTTTTCCTTTTAAATAGACTTTATTTTTTAGAACAGTTTTGGGTTCACAGAAAAATTGAGGAGAAAGTCCAGAGTTCCTACATACCCCCATATGCTGTTACCCACCCTCCATGCTGTCAGCCTCCCACACAACTATCTGCTTCCCTATCACAGTGGACATGGACGAACCCGCACTATCACACCACTATTTCCCAAAGTCTGTAGTTTACATTAGGTCAAATATCAAGAAATTGCCAATGCTGTATTAAATATTAGATGGAATCTTGTTGTCACATAATATCATGGTTTTTCTGGATAAAGTACATGCATTTTCCGCAAGTGGGATCATTTACTCAGGTTTTTGTAAAGGTAAATCTCCCGAGACCATATAAAACTTCAATAAACTTCTTACCTTCTACAGCTACAAATGTTCAATTTTAAAACACCTTTATATCAGTTAGAAAGTCTTTAGGTCTAAAATATGAGAGGGAATTCAGTTTGAGAGGGAAACACTCTGAAAAATTGGAGTTGTCATGAATCAAGCTTGGGGTTTATTTGCCCAAGTTTATAAGCAAAGAGTTGAATTGTTTTACTCATTCAGTACAATTTGCCCTAATTAATTAATTCTTGGGTATCTTTGTGTCATAGGTATAGAAATATTAGGTTCTCTGAAATGCATATCAAACATGTTATTTTCCTGTGCTTTTGCATTAAATTAATTTTAATAATGAATTTTAGAATAAAGCCATCTTATCCTAATTTAAATTCTTTCTATTCTAGTTCTTTCAATGTCAGTATGGCATTTTGTCATTTCATTTTTTTCTCATGGAATTTATTAAGAATATGTTAATGCTTTAATCTTAAATTGGACATTCATTCAAGGCATGACACCATAATTTGAGAGTATTTTGTATTGTTTTGGTTGGTAACTAGATTTGTTAAAATGCTTTTAGATTTTTAGAGTGTTGTTCTATGCACATTTTTCTCCATTCTAAAATTACTGCAGTAGTACAAAAGATGTCTACTCCTATGAGCTTTCTACCCCAAGCCTATACTTTGCAGTAATTACACAAAAATGGTTAATAAACATGTAGCTAGGTCCGGTGTTTTCTTGGTTTTAAATGTGCTCCTTTCTAGCTCTGTTGAATCCTTTCAGGAGAAGGCAGAGGATGTGGAAACAGACCCACAAACAACAAGAGGGTGGTTGGCAGGTAAGAGAGATCAGTAACTGAAGTGCTCTTGGCGTGAAAAGGCAGCAGAGCTGTCCACAGTGTCCAGTGGGGGTTCAGGAGAAGCAGCACTTGGGCTTGAGGAAGCAGAAAGGCAGGTGCTGCGAGGGGTGACTTGTGCTGGCTTCCGTCGTGGGTGGGGAGACACCGTGGAAAGGACGGCAGGGAGGAGAGGAGCTCCATCCTGGAAATGGATCCATGAGTTGCTTCTCAGCAAGAACCACTGGAATCTTTTTCGTGCACAAATCATCTGAGGCTCAGGCCATGTCTTTAGAGTGCCACTGTGATGACTCAGGTCAGGGTTCTTTTGTGAGCCAAGGACAGCCACACACGGGCAGCAGCCACAGAGCGTGATGGCGTAGAGCCCCAGCTACCAGAAACACATACAGAATGGTTGCAAATCAGCCCGAAGAGATTCCCTCTTTAGTGATGTCTGAATTCAAAGTGTGCAAACAAGAAGGTCACCCAAGAGCAACAGAGGGATATTGAGCTGCTTTCTGGGTTTCTTGGAGGACTGCTGGCCTTGGGACTGAGTGTGTGTGGCTAAGAAGGCAATGCCCCTATGATCTGGTTTTTTTCTGGTCACTGTAAGAAAATCCCTGAATTAGTAAAGATAGTTGTCTGTGCCTCATCCTTGACATGGTAAAGAGTTCTGTTGCAGTACAATCAGTGACCTAGGTAGATAATCTAGGTAAGGTGAAGTCATTAGAGAGGAGGTTTCTGAGGATCTTCAAAGCCAGGCTAAAGAATTTGGAATTTGTATAAAGAGGAACCATTACCCTTGCTATGGCAACTCCCTTAACCGAAACATGATAGTGCACTTTTTAAAGGCTATGTAATGCAACTAGACTAATATGATGACTTATTAAAAGAAGCATATGGTCTTTGGAGATTATCAGCCTGGAGTGACATTTGGTCACTTAGGGCATCCATTACCTTGATGTTATGAGCTCCACTGGACTTCAGAAGAGTTGTCACAGACTTGGCTTTGCTGTAGCTATTGAAGCCACATGAATATTTCATCAGTTTGGGTAATGGTATGATAAATATTATGAAGGACCATGCTAAAAAATTATGTATGAACGCGTCATGTTATTGAGGACACACCAAGAATGTTGGGACACTAAAGTGGGCATCCTCCACTCTGGCCCTTCCTCTTTATCAGGCCTTGGGAGCAAGTTGGGGCTCGAGGGTGGAAGGGCCTGAAATGTCACAGAGAATGTGCTCGGGGATGTTCTTTTTGCTAATCTTCAAATGGTTCTTTTTGTCAAATAAAAATAAATAAATTCAGACTTGAGTAAGGAGAGTCTTAGGGCTCTGACCATGAGAACTGCCAGTGTCTCAGAGGTCTGGAGAAATGGAGACAGACGAGGTGCAAAAATCAACAGGGGCAGGAGTGGAACCAGCAGGCAGCGAGAGGGGACGGCTCCTCGCCGGTCAGGAGTGTCCTCCCTCCAGGTTGGTGGAGCCTTAGCAAGAAGCCCTGTGAGGGAGGGAGATCCATCTTGCTTGCTCAAGGGCGAGGCAAAGTCTAGGGCCTGAGGGACAGTGAGTTCTATTTAGGTTCAGTCAAGTCGCTAGTGGGTATTTGGTCCAGGTTGGCCAATGGGGAGAAACAGTTTGGCTGATAATTTATGAGATGGATATTGAGGACTTGGAGGGCCTGTGTCAAGTCCTGTGCTGTGTTCATAAGGTGGGTATCTGTGTCTCATCTAAGTTGCCTGGGGAAGGGATTCTTTGGATTCAGCAGTTTTCTGGAAGACAGAAGGGTTGTGGGGCTTGTGGAGTGGAGGTTCTTGCCTGTTGTCGTTTTCCTGGAGCCTATGGCTCAGGTGAGGTTCAACATTGTCCCTTTATACCAAAGGTAAAGGGCTGGCATTTCACACGTCTGCCAGTTCAAGTCTATAGTTCTTGAGCGCCTACACCATGCTGGGCGCTGAGTTAGCTACCGAATGTTAAACAATCATGACCTCTATCCTGTAGGTCTGAATCTAGAGACCACATTGACTCTGAGAAGGTGCCAGGAGGCACTCACAGATGTGATGGACTCAGTGACTGTTTGAGAGCACCCTGGGGTTGAGGTGTCTGAATTCTTGGCTCCTTTCATTGTTCTTCTCTGCCACAGGGGCCCTCTTCTTGTCTGTGAACTATCTTCAGAAGACATAGGCTCCAACCCCTTGTTTCTGCACCCCCATGACTTTCTTTCACTTGAGGACGGGCACAGACACTTAAACCGGGTGAACCAGAGGACTGAGATCAAAGGGGATCCCAGGATTTTTGGAGTTTAGGCCTGGGTGCCTGAGACAAAGCCCCGTCAGCTATAGTGTGGTGAGGTCAGCTCTTAGCACAGCATGATGATCTTTCTCTTTTGTTCTTACATAAAAAGATGTATTTGTGAAAGGAGGAAGAGAATCAAGATTTGCTTTTCAAGATGTGGTGTGTGTGTGTTAGAAAACAAAGACCGAACACTAAACTTTCCCATACTGTGATCTTGGGAAAACAAAGTGTTCTCCAGGTCCCCATGACACAGATGAAAGAGGAAAGAGCATTGTGTCTAGACTGACACTGTAAAAATGACACCTTTATCTCAGTCCCAGCCCACTAGCTTTCCTTCTGACTTTGAATTAAAGAAGAAATTCCTCTGTTCCACTTTAAATTCCCATACAGTCAAGTCTAACTAGAAATTTTAATAAAAGAAATGCAAGAAAGGAAAGGTCAGTATCTTACTTATGATCAGAATTGTCAAACACACACAATATTTTGTTTTTTGGCATTAAATTTTCTGTGTCTAGTTCCATATAGATCCCTTCTCCCCCACCACAGAATAAATAGCTAAAGGAGATTCTTTAGTAATGCATATTGTGTATTTGACACTGTTGCCGACCTACACATAGATACTCTGAATTTCTACTGTTTTGCAGAAGTTCTGAGGGAGGAGAATTTGCTTCTCTTTGCTGCAGGTTACAGTATTAACTTTCATATTAAATTATACTTTGGGCCCTCTCATCCCTTACAACTTCTCAAGTATAAGGTAAAATTACAGCAATTCTTAGTGACTTTCCTAAAATTTATTAAAAAGTTTAGGCAGGACTAATATACTAGCTATATGCACCTCTTCCCTCTTAGAAATGTGTTCTGTCTGTAAGAGAATTCAGAGAGCTTTGTCCTCCATCCCCTCTCATTGCCCTCTACCAAAGAGGGTGTGAAAAGTTGCCAAAATTGAGTTCAGAAGAAAGCACACACTGGGAAGTCAATCAAAAATGGTTTTTGTCGCATGGAAACTTTGCCTGACTCCTGGTCAGGAGCTTGGCAGAGCAGTCTTTCTTCTCGAGACGCCTCAGGACATTCCCCGAGAGGCTTGTTCTCAGCTGAACGGCATCAGTTCTTTCCAAGCTGGGGACCTCAGCAAGCCCTGAGCAGGGAAGCCCCTGTGGGCAGTGGCTCACCCCAGCAGCCATTCCTTCCCAAGGACACCTCAGGGAGAGAAGCATCGGAGGTCTCATCTGGTGACAAGATCTTTATTCAGGAAGACATTCACTCTGCGCCACCTTCCTTACACTTTACACGTAAGGGGAGACTGCCTGTTTATCTATTTTATTTATTTATTTTTATTTTTTTAAAACAGAGTTTCACTTTGTCATCTTTAGTAGAGTGCTGTGGCGTCCTAGCTCACAGGAACCTCAAACTCTTAGTTTCAAGGGATCCCCTTGCCTCAGCGTCCTGAGTAGCTGGGACCACAAGTGCCCACCACAATACCTGGCTATTTTTAGAGACAAAGTCTTACTCTTTCTTGGTCAGGCGATCCACCTGTCTCAGCCTCCCAGAGTGCTAAGATTACAGGTGTGAGCCACCGTGCCTGGCCTGAGATCACCTGTTTATAAAAGTGGCTGCCAGAAGAAAGAGTCTGAGTCTGCAGTAGCATTTTCAGATATGTTTAGGCACAACGACCAGGAGGAATTTAAACAATTTATTCCTGAATGTCTTTTCCTGCCATGTTCCAAAAAGTGAAACTTGAGCTTTTCAGATAAACAGAAGGTTTTCATGCGTTTGAGAAAGCCTAGGGATTACTTAGAGGGGTCAGGTAACCCCACAAAAGAGGGACCAGACTGGGAATAAGTGTGCCTCAGTGGGACACTGGTGTTTCCAGCTGCATCTTTCTGGAGAGAAGACCCATCTCCATGTGCTGCGGGCTGGTGGCCACATAGTTATGCTTGTGTTTTATCATGTAACTTGTGCTCAGTTAGGAAAGTTTACAGGCAAACCTCAAGGAGTGCTGCCATTCAAGGGAGCTTGGAACATTCCCTGGCTCAGGCCATCATGGGACGTGCAATGCGATTCTGTGCTGTGTCTGCTCCAGGCTTCTGTGGGATCACGTGGGTCAGACTGCAGCGCTGTGCAGATGTTTACAGTTGTTTAGATAAGAGATGGTTAGGTCCATTGTGTCAGAACCTTACACCTAACGCTTCTGCGCTTGTAATAAGCTGAAGAAAGTGAGATAAGCTGTGCTAGGGCTGCCAGGTGGTGGCTCTGGCATGGAGGTTGCTGTGAGTGTGAAGATGCTGAGTGCTGGGAAGGGTCTTTGAGACGAGATGTCCCATGTCCACAGACTAATGTTCCAAATGGGGCCTCTGCTTAGCTAATTAGAGAAGTGTAGCTGCTGTGTGGTCTACAAGCTAGAGGGACAGTCTGATTTTCAAGTTCCCTTTCAGCCCAGACACTGACTTCAGACAAGGGACGTGAGTTGACTTTGGTTTGTAGTGTTTGCACTCATGACAGTGTTTTTGCTTGCAAATTTCAGAAACAAAACTAAATCTTGATTAGAGAAAGTGGGCAATTTACTGGCACCTTCTGGATCACAGCAAGGCCTGGGGTCCAGACCTCACCGCCCTTCTCCATTTCCTGGCTCTGTTTTCTCTTCTGTTGGGACATGCTGACTCAAGCTGTTTCTTGCCAAAGGATAGTAGAGGCAGTTCTAGGCTGCTGGGATTAGCGATTCCCATGACAAGAACTTCTCTTTCTGTTAGCTCCAGCAAGAGTCCCAGGGAGCACATAGTGTGACCCCCCTGGGTTCCCAGCATCAAACATTGTGCCTGGGGAGGGGCCTCATCAATTACACCAGGTGGAACCTAGGGCTGGAGGGTGATTTCAGACAAACAAACTGTGATGGAGAAGGGCAGTCCCCGAGAGGGAAGTCAGGTACAGTGTGATCACTCACCAGCCCAGCGTTTCATTGGTTTGCTGCAGTGAAGGCGTGGCAGCTCCGTGGCTACCTGTCCAAGCCTTTGCTGGGGGTGGGGGGGCTGATGGAGCAGCCCATCACTGGGCACTGCCCACCCTGGACAGAGGAGGGAGGGGAAGGTGGCTGACCATAGGGCAGTCCTCACATCTCCCACTCAAATGTGGTGCCCCTCTCTCAGGTGGTTGGCCAAGCCAGGCACAAAGCCGAGCCCGGTGTCAGGGGTGGGGATCGTGACATCCCCTGCACCGTGGGGGTCCACTGGGGACTGCAGCTGGGAGTGTAAGCAATAACACAATTTCCTAGGAAGGCTGTTGGCTGAGGGGCAGGCTGGCTGACAGGTGCACAGCGGGCCCTGCCACAGTGGGCTCACTCGTAAGGAGATGCAAACCCAGGGGAGAGTGGGAGAAATGGGGGGCAAGGGTACCTGGCGTACATCAACTCAGCTACGAGACCAGGAGAGCTGGCTGCAGAAGAGGTTGTGGCCGCTGCCTCCAGGGGCTGTAGGGCTCTGAGGACCCAGAAGGAGCAGGTGTGTCATGAAGACCCTTGTGGGATCAGAGCAGGGCACTGGGGAGAGAGGAGAGATAGTTGGGTTCAATATAAGGTGGAATTTCATAACATTTAAAGCTATTCCTAGATGGAATGTTACGCTGAAGGGCCCACAGTCCTGTTCCTGGGGAGGCTGGTGGTGGAAGAGATTTAGGAGTAGTCTGGGAAGTTCAGCCAGGTGTCTTTCAGGGTCGCTTCTGTACTGAGAAGCTTTGACTTAGATTCTTGGCACAGACTAACCATTAAAATCCATGAGTATTTGTCCAGTACCCTGAAAGGCTTAAGAAAAGAATTTTTATAATGCACACCAGGTACTGTGAAGTCTGTTCCCAGTGATTTTTGGCTGCTTATATGTGTACCGGCCAATGAACTCATTTGCCCAAGATCCCCGGCAACACAATCAATCACCTTTCAAGTTTCTGCTCCATCAACATGTACAGAGTTAGAGGTGTAAAAGCTAAAACATCCAGAGAGGTTTACATACTCACATTACAAATTGGTGTATGTTTTTAAATTTGATAGCTTATAATTATGATACTAAGTGTGAGAGTTTTTGTGCCCCAGACACCTAGCTCTGGAGCACCAGGGGCCTTCTGCCAGGAGGGGGTGTACAGGCTGGTTCCTAAATATTTTAGGAAATTTTTTGTGACAATATAAACACTGAACATAACATTTTTCTTTTTCAGACTGACAGACAAGAAATAGAATTTCAGGGAGTAATGTACTTTTTTTTTACTTGAAACATTCCAAATTTTTCAAAGTTGGAATGCATATTTAGAATTGTTAATATCTTAAATTTTTTGGCAGCTTTTTTCTCGCTGATATAAAAAATGATGTTGTGTTTTACAACTGATGGTCTCTTGTGTGCAATGGTATATGAAAGTAGGGATTTGCTGAAAGAGACATTTTTGCATTATCCTGCAATATTAGCAGAACCGATTCTGTTTCTGAGTTTTGCCTTGTGGGGCCTGTGAAGGGAGTGTGGGGACGCATGCGGCTGCTCCCAGGGCCTCTAGATTCATTCTCAATGGAGTCCCAGAGACCCGGGATGCTAGAGGGGGTTTGGAAATCTTCAGGAATGTTCTTAAGGGTTAGGGAGGGCCAGTAAAGGGCTTGGACTAGCTCAGTTGGAAGGAACCCAAAAGGGCTTGAGTGGGACGAACCTGACTTGAAACTTCACTTATCCTGGGGGAGGCTTGTGAAGAGTCTCATCTAAACTCTGTCCATACTGAACTCCTAAATCCCCTGTGAATGACATGCCCATTAAATTACTCTGCAAAGCTGCATTGTTAGGAGGAAAGCTATCCCACCTGGGGAATTCTGGAGCTAATGATGGCCCTTGCAGTTAAGCTGGTCTTCTGCCTATCTCTGCATGAACCCAGAGGCACTTGTCAAAGCATATGGATGTGAAAATATGGTGAACACAACCTTGAAACGAGGCTAAGGGGCATCATGAAATTTAAGGAAACACCTTTTGATGCGGTGAAAGTTGAAATTTTTAGTGCACACGCTGGCTTTTAAAATATGGCTGTCTTTGGCGTTTATTGTGGAGCTGGCTCAATTCCAGACAGCTGGATCTTCTCAGGCATCACTTTGGTTTCAATGACTTTTGAGTCTATTACATGAATGTTTTTGTGATAATTAATTCCATTGCTTTTTAAAAAGCATTCAAATGAAAGGAAAAATCAAATGGAGCAGTCTGTTGAAACATCAATTATGTTACCAAGAGAATCAAATGATTGTGGATTCAAGGCAATGGATGTATTCAATTAAAAACCTCATTCTGTGAATAATTGTGGAAAACTCCCTCCAAGTCTAAACTTTTAAATCCACTCTACAGAGTACTACACAACTTAACATATGTTCAGTGAGGAAAAAAAATAGTCAACATATGGATGTTTCAACTTTCTATTTTATCCATTATTATTGAAAGCTTTATTCTGAGGTATTAAAAGTCATAACTAAAAGTATTTCATGGTGAAATACTTTCTAAATAAACTAAAGGCAATTGATATACTAGGAAAAAGCATTGGTGATTATGTAACTAGCAAAGGTTTGCTCTCTATAATACATGAGAGGCTAGAACAGTTTAGCTAAAATAAAAGAGGAATAGTGTACAAGAAAACTAGAAAATGATATTTATCAACAACTTACAAAAGAAGAAATACAAATTGCCAATAAGTCAGATAAAAAGAAAATCAATATTATTAGTAAGAATGTAAGTTAAAAATAATAGCAAGATCCTACATCTTGCCTGTTGAAAAATAAATGACAGAAATAAATGAACCTGTTTAGTATTGGTGAGGGTGCATTTAACAGGGGACATTTATATGCTGCATTTGTTTTTCTAGGAAAGTTTGGAATTATCTATCAAAATTTAAAATACGATGCCTACTTTATGATTCCATAGGATGTTAAGCTACAGAAATACTGACACGATCAAGCAGAGACATGTGTTTATGACTGGTGACTGCAGGACTATAAAACAGGTGAAACATCAGTCCAGTCAGGGGACTGTTTTAATAAATCATGGTAACTATGGAAATGATGCAATTTAAAAAAAAAGACTACAATACCTATGTATGTACTAATATAGTAGATTGTTTAGTTAAAAAGGCAAGTTGTCAAACATTGTCTATAAGGTGATCTTTTATAAAAAGAAACTGCTTTAATTAATGCTGTCTAGTTTGTGTGTGTGTGTGTGTGTGTGTACACTGCAATAATAGAAGAGCACAGACTGGGTAGTTTATAAACAGTAGAAGTTTATTTGGCTTGTGGTTCTGGAGGCTGGGAAGTCCAAGGTTGGGGACTACATCTAGGGAAGGCCTCTTGCTGCATCAAAGCATGGGTGGAGGGTACCACCTGGCGAGAGAATCCACGCAAGAGGGCAAGAGAGGACCAACATTTTTGAGGTAACATTAATGCATTCGTAAGTGTGGACCCCTCATGACCGAAACTCTTCCCATAGGCCCCCCAACCCTGCAGCATTGGGGGTCAAATGTTCAACACATTTACTCTGTGGATACATTTAAACCATAGCAGCCACTAAAAGTTAATAAGGAATACTTGGGGAGAATGAAATTCAGGATAGGAGGTGGGAGAACTTTCTTTTGATTTATGATGTTTTCAATTTTGTAAAATTTTATAAATAGCAGTACTATTTTATAAGGAAAATATTAGAAAATTGGAGGATAAAGGAACAGAGGAAGATAGAAAGGCCACCCATAATTCTACTACCTAGGCATAACTGTTATTAACACTTTGGGATACTACTTTTACATATGGGTATTTTCACATAGGCATGTGTATCTTGTTTCTGAATTTTCCCATGTATCAAAACCTTTAGAAAAACATGTTTAATAATGAATTTTTGATATTACATCCCTGATCAGTGTAATAAGTAATTTATTCAACATTGTTAGATGTTAACTTATTTCTAAGTATTATAAATAATGTTGATATTAACATCCTGATATGTAAATATTTGCCTCCATCTCTGGTTATTTCCTTAAAATACATCTCCTGTAAGTAGATTAACTAGATTAAAGTTTATGAGTATTAAGGTTTATTACTAATTGATTTTAATAATGTAATTAGTATATTTTAATCTTAAAAATCGTAGTATAGAAGACTGTACAATGTAGAATTGAACAATGAAAACCTCCTATTTTTCCTTATTGCCAATATTTCCTTTAGTAGCCTTTTAAATTATTTAAATAAGAAAAAACACAGAAGTCCTCAGAAGTCTTCAGAAAACAGCTAAGTAGTAGATGTTTTCTAATTTGGGAATATCCATTTACCATACAACAGTATTTCTATACATGTTGTTGTAAACAAAAATGTTTGTACAGTAAACATACAGGTAACACAGTCATGTTAAACTACCTGCGGTGGACTTGAAACTGAGGCGCAGAGGAGCAGGCAGGTGAAGAGGACTTCTTTTGGTGGTGGTAGTGGCCACATTCCTCTTAACTAGCTTTTGTGCTCCTGAAACTGTGGACCAATTCCAGCCCAGCCTTGTGTTTTCCTACCAGAGAGGGCTCTGGAGTTTAGTGCTAGCTCTGCACTAAATTCCGACTGGATCCTCCTACATCTGGGACCAGCAACCCTTTTGTGCAAGGGACCCAGAGCAGTGAGTGGGGTTGTGGGGCTGTGGGGCTGTGGACCCCTGCTGCTTTGCCCTTTGCACAGCAGCAGTAGAAAATAATTAAAAGAACAAGCGTGGCTGTGCCCCAGTAAAACTTTACTGGTAGACATTGAAATTTGACCTTAATATAATTTTCACGTTTTTTTTTTTTCTTTTCCCCAGTCATTAAAAAATGTTAGCACCATTTTTATCAGGTGGGCAGGATTTGGCCCCCAGGATGTAGTTTGCTGACACCTGTTGGCAGAACATGGAGCAGAAACAATTTCCAAGTAGAGGATGGAATTGTGTCCTATACAAAAGATCATCCTGCATTGGAAACAGACCTAACTTATTAGCTATTTTTATCTGACAGTGTCCTAGGGGAAAGACCTTCTTGGCTTTCCATATTTAAATCTTTCCCAGACAAAGTAACTGAAAATCCTCCTGCCTTCCCCGCTCTCCTGGGATGTCTCTGTGGCCCTGGTGCCCCACCCTGACGTCCATGCTTTTCCTGCTGGCAGTGGGCAGCAGCAAGGGCAGGGCGGTGAACGCTTTTACGTCAGCTGGGACATCCTGAGCTGCACAGCAACTCACCATCCTGTCTTTTCTCCTAACGTCTTCCTCTTCCCCAGTATTCAGACACGTCTCCTTGAATGACAAGAGGAACCTGTGTTGGCTGGGGGGTGAGGAGGGTAAAGGCAGGAAGAAAACCATAAATTTGAGAAATTTAAAGGTTGACCACTTCCTGTTTCTCTTGGAAATCCTTGCAGAAAAGAACTGGGAATGGACACAGAGATTGCTTAGTAAAGCTTCTTAATGTTATCAGCTTCAGGGAAAACTGAAGCCCTGAAAGAGGGACTCAATTGTCCCTATAAGCTCTTAGGGTACAGTACTAGGGGTGGGACCAGATTCCTGGATTCCCTCTCTGGATCTGCACCTCTGTACGTGAGCTGCCCCTGGACAGGGGTCAGCGTTCAAAGCCAGGCAAATCACACTGAAGCCAACGATGGGGTGCTGGGAGCATGATGTGGCCCCAGGGCCTGGTCAGCAGGTCTGTAAGGTGGACAGGTTTGGTCTAACAAAGGGTGTGTGATTCCCCCACCTGTGGCTTCTTCACTGCATGGCTCTGTCGAGTGGCCACGCTCCGCAGCCAGCCTGGTAGTGCCTCCGCCACCTTGGTGACCCACTGGGCTGGCTCAGAGGATGTGAGCCATTTTCCAACAGCTCCACCTGTTTCTGGCTCTTTCCAGTCAGTGCAGGGCCAGGTCCAAGCTGCCTCACTCCCATCGTCCTCCACTGGCCACAAACACAAGAAAGGCTTTTCAGTGTTGAATTTGGAAGAAGTGACTTTTCTCCTTTGTGACATCTGAATTTAACTTATAGTCTGTACTTCATCTAACTACAAATAAACTGAAGTCCTTACTGAACAGCTGGGCAGGGTATTATTTTTGGAAGTCGTGGGGGCCAGTAAGAGGAAGAAGAGACCATTCATTTCTATCTCCCTGCTCATCTGTGGCAGGAGGTTTGGGGGCTATTTAGAAAAAAGCTTCCAAATTGGTGGATGTTCTGAGTCAGGATCCAGAAATTCTAATAGTATAGAGGGGGGTCATATTGAAGTTATTAACTTTTATAAACCATAAAACATGATATGCCTTTTTCTTTCCCACTCCCTTTTGAGTCTCACTTGATAGGAATAAAATAATTTTTGCTAATGTTAGATGAATTGTTATGTTTCATGTACTGTTTACAAATGTCTTTGGCCACATATTGAATTAATTCTAAAAATGGGGAGGTGGGGCCAAGGTGTAGGGTTGGGGGGAGGCAGAGCCAACATGGACCTGGGTTGTAAGTGAGGTCTGATCTGGGGCAATGGTTTCATGCTGTGGGCTCTCAACTTCCTCACTTTTAAAATGAGAGGTGAGCCAGGGCGGTGCTTGAGGCCTCTCCTAGGTCAGACATGCCATGATTCCAAAACACAGCGTTACAGCATTGTTCTTTGTGAGTAGCTCATATCTCTTGGTGTGGTAAGGAAAGTGGGCACTATTTATTTTTCACAGGACTCCAAGAGAAAAGGGAGGGAAGCTGATGTCTGAACTTCACCCCAAGTGCTGGTGAGGCTCATACTTTCCATTGTGACCTACATCTCTGCAGTTAATGGCCATTTAACTTACTCCATGGAGCAAACTTTGGAGTCTCACTACCATTCAAAGAGGTGTATCTAGTGTCTCCCTGGCATGAACAAGAGGTTCCTCAACATGAGATGTACATTGGCAATGGATGGGGTGCTCTTGATGGCACAGTCTTGGTGATGTACTAAAAATGACCCTGGGCCCCACGTCCAGGGGGTTTTCAGATCTGCAGGGTAAGGGCACGGAGCTCTTTAGAGGGCTTCCAGTCAGGCCATCCCTGTGCCGTTTCACTGGACATTTTGTTAAGTGCTTCTAAATTTGCAGACTAATGTTTACAACGGAGAGACATTTTATGAGAACTGGAAAATGATCTCAAGTGAAGTTTAAAGATACTTTATAATTTATGTAGAATAATCAGCTTCTCATCCAGCTCCTGTTTTCTTTCCTGTTTAGAATCTATTCAGAAATATTCAAAAGCCATTTCTTTGCTTTCTTAAGGAAAGCAAAAGAGCAGCTGGAGTGGGTCCGGGTGCTGGTGGTGGCTGTTGTGTTGGTCTTCAGAGAGCGAGGGCAGGGCTGCCGAGTGCCTGCAGTTCTTAGCCGCTGTTCAGGGAAGATTGCTGCTGTTACCCTCCTCACACCTACTCTGCCAGACTCCCCCGAATTTGGGACTATGTCTTTATGAGAAAGAACTAAGTTGCTTTTCCCAGGAAGGCAGATGTAAAATAGTGGAAAAGTCACTAACGTGGAGTCAAAGTCAGAGTCCTAACTAAAGCTACTTTCTGTGTGACCTTGTGAAAGTCACTTGGCCTCAGTCTGCTCAACTGTGAACACTTCAAAGGTAAATGGTGACTCACTGTAGTGGTTTGGGAGGGTTGACTACTGTAAATATGTGAAAGTTGGAATATGAAGTAGTTAATCCAATTACCACAGTTGAAAACTTGAGTAATTTTAGCTATGCAAGTCACCAGGCTTTACTCCATGGTACATTTAATACATTTAATGGTCAGTCACTTTGTGCCTGTTTATTAAATGCTGGCAAGGCTCCAGTCCCCGTGCCAGGTGCTGAGAGGATGAGGAGAACAGAAAAGATACCTCGCTTACCTTTGTGGTACTCCCACTCTGGAGAGAAATCTTAGAGAAATCTTCATTTATCCCACTGATACTAAAGAGTTGAAACATTTTGACTTTCCTTTAAGGTAGTTTAAGATGTTGAATGAATGGATTGGATGCCAAAGAGAAATCCATCTTTTGATGTCTACTAATGTTTTGTAAAGGAAGAATTTTGTAGAAGGCAATAGCTGGAGCCGCAAACAGGAGTTGATGGTATCCATCTGAGCTTCTCATCAGAACATATCTGTTTTCCTCCTGCTGAATTTATATGAAATCTGAAAGAGATGAAAAAAATCATCGTCAGCTATTGCTTGTTCTTTAAATTGAAAACATTAAAATGAGGTTATTTTAGAACTGTTTTAAATAATTCCTACAAAATATGGATGGTTTTCCCTGGAGGGTATTTGTTGGAGATCTGGTTTGAGAGGTGGGCCTGGGTCATTGCCCCAAAATGACTGGCTGTGCTTCCTTCAGGTGGGCAGTGTTTCTGGAGATGGCAGGTTGACATTATAACTGAGAGAGAAAAGATGTGGTTTTCTGCTAAGTTACCTAATAATCTACTTTATATATTTTTTTCAACATATTGCTGGTAAGCAAAGCTGCTAACACTGCAATGTTTTCAGAAAATTCTCTGGTTTGAAAATATTTTGGAAACCAAAGGGCCTTGACTTCAAGCACACTCCATATTGCAAGCTCTTGGGCTAATTAGGCTTTAAGGGTAAGCAAGAATGGTTTGGGGTAAAAGAACAACTTAGACACATGTTAAACTACTTTTCTGAGAACAGATTTTGTGAGGGAAGAACAAGATGTGAGACCTGTCCTTTGCTGACTAGCAGGTATGTAGTATTGTGAGGCGAAAGATGGCAGAGAAGAAGCTACACGTACCATCCTTTTCTCGGTCCCAGCCCTCTTCACACAGGCTAAGTTACAAAGGGGAAAGACGGGGGCTCATTTGCCAATGTCTATCTTGGTCTTACAAAGCTTCTTTTGTTCAAATTTGTTCAATATCCAAAATTCGGTTCCGATTGCTCTGGCTGGTTAAGTTTATTCTTGATTGTGTAAAATTGTATCTAGGTTTTTTAATGAGAATTAGCAAAAAGAGTTTTAACATTAATGCCTTCATTTTATAGTTACAAAATAATTATGTCCATTCTAGAGAATATGAAAATACACTAAAATTTGAAAATAAAGAATACAAATCAATTGTTTTGTACCATGGCGTGATGCTTATTGCTACAATTCTAAAACATCTTCTTAGTGTAGCTTTTGTCAAATGAATATTTAGATTTCAATTGTATGAAAACTGAATAAAATTGAATCATATGCTATACTTCGTTATATTTATTTAACAATATTTTAGTAAATATTCTTCATCAACCTGATGATGGAGGAATTTCTTAGTATCTTAGACCATTTTCCTATTGTTATTTCTAGTTTTTTTGGTTTGTAAATAGAGCTTTGATGATGTGTTCTTGATCTGGGACCAGAAATATGCTTCTTTAATATTCATCCTCAAACCCTTTCTATAGTCATGGTACCAGACAACCTTTTGTAAAATACCTTTTTAGTCACCCCTCTGAGTGAAATGAAGTCTTGCATCAAAGACTACATTTGCCACACCCTGAAAAGAGTATTGTATTGGGATCCACTGGCCTATCTTTCACTGCCCTGTGTGGCTGCAAATACTCTGCTTTAGGAGGTTAAGGCAGAAGGAAGCAGCTCTTCCCTTGCACCCTTGCGTCATATCTGAGTGATGACTCTGAGAAGTGACACTTGCTTTGTGGCCTTGAGTTTGGACTGCTGTCATTGGAAGCTGGGTTGCAGTGACCAATCTCTGATTTGGAGAGTTGAGTCAAGGGCCAGCAATTAACAAGCCTTTATCCCAGAAAAGAGATTTCTTCTAAGCGCACTAGCAACATGGACTAGAACAAACCCATCTGGACTTCTCATCGTGGACCAGCCCATTGCTGGGCTTGTTCTCATTGTCTTATTTAACAGCCCTCTGCTATCACCCATCAAATAGCCGTATTCCTATGTGTAGATGAGATAACAGAACCAAAAAGGTTCAAGCCAAATGAATTGTTGCTAAATCAATTGTTCCTTAAGTAATTTCTGTCTTGGAAAATCTTTTCAACATAATAGTCTTATATTAATGCTCCAAAGCTACCATTCTTGTGGTTTTTCCTCCATTATACCTACCTATACATTTAGTAGAGAATATTTCTCATTTAATTTGAGGTTAGAGAGGTGACATTTTATATACACTATCGTAGTGATCATTAGAGCTCCATATTTGTGATTTTATTACTTTTATATCTCCTCTATGCAAAGGTACAGTGCTGCTCTCTAAAGAGCAGTGTGCCCTGTGCCTACTCTTAAAGGAAGTGGGGGGTTGTGTTTGTGAAACTCTGATTGGAAAGATAAAATGGTTATGCATCTATTTTTTGCCTTGTATTTACACTTTAAACTTGTTGGGCAGTTTGCCGAGAAGTAATTGACTTCCTTTGCCCTTTCCCTCTCCTCTTTCAGGTTGGAAAAGGGTTTCCGTGGCTTTTGGTCAGTTTGGTTGGTGGGTATTGCAAAGCTGATAGACTGTGTGTGTCCTGCCTTGAGTGTCTGTCATTCACTTCTGTTTGCAAGCTAAAGCCAAATATACTTATTTTTCAGTTTTTACTTATTTTTTTGGTACAGGAGTTCATGTTCTTCCCCCCCCCCCCCCATTTCTTCCCTGTAATTTAATCTGGGAGCGCAGATTTGGCAGCTGGCCTGACCAAGGTCAGAGAGCTCCTGCTGTCTGTCCCAGGCAAGGGTACTGTTACAGATGCTCTGTGGTGGAGAATCAGTAGATAAGAAGAGACTAGGGGAGCTGAGCTGAACCAGATATGCAGACCAGCAGATCCCAGTGCCGACATGTCAGGCTTCCTTCTTCCCCTTCCCATCCTGCTGCTCTCAGAAGACCTTGCCTGGCTGGTCAATACCTTAGGGCCCATTTTTGAATTTCAAATTAAACTCTTGGGCATGTTCCTTCTCTGTAAATGAGAAGAGGAATTGGGAAAACGCTGACATCTTTTTTCATGACTCTATGATCCCTTTTAAGACCCACAGCTCATGAGATCAATAGGTTCTTTTCATAGGATTCAAAATGGTCTGGGCTTTCATCAGAGCCCAGGTCACAGCTGCAATGAGGGGCTAGGACAGGAAACGCTCCCCTCACGGGGCTGGGAGAGATTTGTATGTGAAACACTACTCACCTTCTCGGGTGCTACAGACCTGTAAGGAAAGTCTCCTTTCCTTCTTCTGAGGACCTCTGAAAGCATTCACTAAGCAGACAGGACATTTGAAAAGATGTACCCTCCATCTGTCAAACACTCTTGTGCTATCAGCTGAATTAACTGTGGCTTCATCACGAAGTTCCGTGCTGGTGTTTATGGGGATTTAACGTGCACCAAACACAGTGTTCAGAAATTGTACTTGATAGTTTTATTCCTTAGAAGAAGAATGGGTGTCCTCACTGCCTCTCTTAAATTGAAATTCATATACACAAGGCTTACCTTTTGAGACCAATTTCAAGAGTATAAACAGTCAAATTACTATACTTCCATCTTTTTCTAATTATTCTCAGAGTCCTTGGATGGGAAGGCATCTTGGGAGATTATGGAGGCTATTGGTAATTCAGTATGGAGTTACCAGTCATCACTCTCTGGATTCTTCTCCTTTGGTGAAGTGAATGATTTTTTGAAATCAATGATTGAACTCAAATTATGTCTTTTTATTGAAAATGCTTGATTATATATTGCTTTCCCCTGTTTTAGCTAATTTCAACAACAGGTTTTTACTCTTATTAGGTAGGTACTCAATGTATCCTCTTAGGTATTCTAGTGCACAGACAAATTAAGGTGAATTCAGTACTGACAGCTTACAGGGTGGTTATCAACCATTATACAAGTCTGAACTGCCTAGAATACTTGGGAAAAATGTAGTTATTGAAGAACTGCTTTGAAGTTTGGACTCGTAGATGTGAATGGAGTTGCTGAGAAGTTTCTGACCTAAGGCAAGTTAGAAAGATCATTGACCAGTAAAGAGCATGCACCAATTAAGAGCATATTAATAATAGGTAATCATTGCTCTAGTTGACAGATTAATAGTTTGCTAGGAGAGTGGCATCTGTGATGACTACATAAATCTAAATGCTATTTGTATGGCTACCTGGCTAATTCCCATGTGTAGTCCTTTTTTATACTTCCCAGTTTCTGTCCTATCTTGGTCATAGTGTTGGTTGTTTTTCATTGCTCCTCCAGACCACCTGCCACCTGACCCGTGGGCCTGCAGTGAGGTGCTCTTCTGCCCTTGGGCTCCTGACTGGGTCAATGGGAGGACAAAGGAGGTGGAGTGGTGATGGCGCCCACCTGATAGCCCTGAAGTTCTCTATTCTCCTTTGCAACTTTAACCCCAGACCGCACCAATCAATAGCATCCACTCATCATCATACTTTCTTCAGTCACCCAATCCAAGCTCACCCTTTAGAATGCTCTGCTCAGCTGTGACAAATGGTACCTTTGATAAAGAACGCAATTGATAAGTTGATTGTGTTGTGGATCAAAGAATTAACGGATGAAAATGTAAGAAAACTAATCAATATAATTCAGTCAGAGCATGTCAGGACCTTAAGGGGTTCTCTTGTGACTGTCCCTCATTCCCGCACTGCATAGGTGGAACGTTGGTGGATGCAGTAAGCTGCTGATTAGACAGTCACAGAGGATTTTCTGAATTTCTCCTTTATGGGACTGTGTTGTGGCACTTCCTTTCACCAGTGCTTCCTCGGTACAGCAGGGTTGAAAGGGCATGAACTCCGGGGCTCCTCCTTGTGCTTACTGACTGGGCATTATACTTTATGTCAGAACCTTCTCTGTACTCAGTTCCTGGGGATATGGGGATGAAGAGAAGGTGGATTCTGTCTCTAGGGGCTTATAATTGCAAAAAGAACTTGTAACCAAAGAGCTCAAGTGCTGAAAAGTCCACAGAGGCCTGCATAAGGCCCCTGAGGGACGCAGGCAGGGAGACGCCTCAGACAGTGTCTGACTCTTCCTGAAGGAGACATTTGAGTAGAATAAGGAAGGGAACAGGAGACACAGTTTGTCCTAAAGACAGGAGAGAAACAGAAATGAAGCCAAAGCAGAGGGGTTGGGCCTGAATTCTTTTGCAGCGCCTGGATTCCCATAGCCCTTGGAGGGAGGTGAGAACTTCGTGAGGGCAGACAGAAGCTCAAATGAAAACCTGAAACTGTGCTCTCTGTGCTCTTAATGAAAAGCTTTGGAAAGAATGAGGAAGGGAAGGAGGAGCAGGGTGATAAGGAGATGTTAAGTGGTAAACAAATTAGGAAGTAAGATTATCGGTGTTCATAGAACATTAGAGCTTGAAGTTGGTCTTCCGCCCTGAGATGAGGTTAGAGGCTCCTTGAGAACCAGACCACATTCTTACTCATTTGCAGGAGAAAAACACTTTTTTACTATCTACGCTCAGATAAATATAGTCAGATTAAAATGAAGAAAGACCAAGTGCACAGCTTGGGAGAAAGAGGTGCCTGTGTTTCATAGGATGCTGCCTGCAGCAAAGGTGAAGTGGCCCTGAGCTAGCATAACCCCAACTCTGATAGCATACACGGCTGAAAATGACACTGAGGGAAGCATCATAGTCTATTCATGTGGCTATACAAAAATTTCATAGACTGAATAGCTTATGAATGACAGGTATTTATTGCTCACAGTTCTGGCTGGGAAGTGCAGGGTCAAGGCACCAGCAGGTTCAGTGTCTGGCGAGAACCCATTTTCTGGGTCATATGTGGCCCGTTCCTGCTTTGTCTTCCAATGGTGGAAAGGGCAAGCCTTCTGGGGTCTCTTATAAGGATGCTAATCCCATTCTTGGGGCTTTACCTAATCACCTCCCAAAGCCCCACCTAAAGCCATCATGTTGGATTTAGGATTCAACAGATGAATTTTGGGGAGGCAACAAGCATTCAAACTAACAGGTGGATTTATTCAATTTCCAATCATCTTATGGACAAGACAGGGCACACATTTTTGTCTAAATCACACGGGACTGACTTTATTCTCTGCAAAGAAACCTTGGAGATTGAGGAGAATTTTTGAATTAAAAATCCTGTTTCCCTTAAATATTACATGTTCAGCTTCTTCACCTCTTCCCATTAAAAAAAACCCACTAAATTTATTTGCCGCATTTTTTTTTTTTTTATAAGAAAGGTTGGTTGGAGAAGCAGGGATCCATTATCACAACATAACAGTGTTTTTCATTGTATTTCCTTGGCAAATTTATAAATCTGCTTCTAGTGTATGGACATTTCGTAACAATATGAGCTTTTCCTCCTATATGTTTTCCATTTACTTATCAGTCTCATTAGCCTGTTACTAAGACATCTATGCTGAATTTTTGTAGCACTAGAAGGAGCAAGCAAGATGATGTTATAAAAAGTCAGCGTCACATTAATTGTTTTTTTTTAATTTTGAGAGTCTCACTCTGTTGCCCCAGGCTAGAGTGCTATGGCATCATAGCTCACAGCAACCTCAAACTCTGTGGCTCACATGATCCTCTTGCCTCGGCCTCCCAGAGGGCTGGTATTTGGGGCATGAGCTTAGGTGGGCTTGGGCACATTCATTTAAATTTTATGACACAAATGAGTTGAATATTTCTCATTGTTGACGTATCCATTTTCCCAAATCTGTGCTTATCACCATAAATATTATTCTTCTATTCTTCATGTCAGTTCAATACAATGTATATTTATTTATCACTCATGCTGTGTGAGGACACTGTGCTCGATGCTAATGCTAAGAGGATGACTTTATCGTGTCTGTCCTGGATGGTCCACAGGCTTCAGATTGCCACGTGTACTATTCGGGCTTCCTGTGTGGGAGGGACTTGCCCCGTCCTTAAGTCCTCCTGCCCCTCTCCTTCCTTCTTTCATTCCCAAAGTAGAAGTTTTTGTGTGCCAGTAAGCGTTCAATCAAGTCAGCTTTTTTTTGAAATTCAACTTTTCCATATTTTCATAGTGCTATCTGCTGTTCCATATTTAGCTCCCAGTTAATGTCTAGGAAATTGCAGCAGTGACAGAGAAGGGAGACAGGGACTCAGGAAGAATCAGGAGCGGAAGATCCATTTTCTAATTTATCAAGACATCAGGGCTGGCTCTTAGCTTATTACCAATAAACAGTTTAAACAACAAACACGAAAACCTGAGTATCCTGAGAACACCCTTAGTGTGGGAAGAATGTGAGGAGCTGGAAGATGTGTACTCAGCAGAAGGGCTTGGGGCTCGATTTTGCCCCACACATGGGAAGGGGAAGGATGTTCCAGGAAATTGGACAGCACATCAAAGGAAAGGAGGAGTGATCATTTTTGGAGTGTTTTAGGAACATTAAGAGGATGACAGCTGGAAGTTTGTGGCATGAGGAAGCCCTAAGCTGGTGAGAAAGGCTGCTCAGGTATGAAAGGGTCTGGACGCCGTGGGGGAGACCCATTGGGAGGAAGCAGACAGATCTGCAGTGGAGACCCAGGGGATCCAGTGCTGGTTCTCAGACTCTAACCTCCCAGCTACCCACATGACTTGGGGCAGAAGAGTTATACTTTCTGCATCTTGTTATTTTCATCTTTAAAAATAAAAATGACAATACCTTGTGGGGCTTTGTGACGATGAAAACATATATCCATGTACTAATTCGTTCTGTCATTTACGCATCTCCCTAGCAGCTGTTTCTCTAGTGTCTGCTGCGTGGTAGCCCCATTCTAGATGAAGGGTGGTTGATGGGCGGGGGTGACCAACCAAAGAGCCAAATAGTGCAAAGCATCTGATATAAGGACAGCTGGCAGACGATGCAAAAGGTTTACTGCTAATAACTGTCACTGCCATTGTCCTCCAACAACTAGGTGAGGCGAAGGAGGGGCCTCACCACAGTGGTATTTATGAAAGATGATTTTGGAAGCAATGCTTCCTTCCATTTCATCTCAAACCCGATCTCTTAAAATTCAGAATTGAGAGGCGCGAGTCTGCTGGTGGCCTGATGTCTGGTGCAATTTCCATCATCTGGAATTATTGTAATGGAATCAATGAGTGTTAGATAAAACAGCAAGTAAGAGGGGGTCAAAGTTACTAAAGGTAAATCAATTCAAATCCCCTGGGGATGCAAACCCTAACTGAGTCTGAGCATTCCAGCAGGAGGGTAGAGAAATGAATGAGCACTTGGGAAGAAGTGGGTTGTTTTTGGGTCTCCCTGGCTGATGGGTGTTGCGCTAGAAGGACTGTGTCACACACTGATAATGTGGTCGTTTGACCTCTCTTACCTTTCATTTCTTCCTTCTCTGCAAGGAGAATGATACCAATTCCTTCTTCACAGGACTCCAACAAGAATCAGATGAAATAAGGGCTTGATAACTTGAATAGGCCCTGTGGGTTATTATCCGCAGCATCTGGCACATGCTCTATAAATTGATTGATACAACAAAAGATTATAAAGAGAAAATTTAATTCTACTAGATATCAAATAGCTAGGGTCCCTTTCCTATTTATTCTGTCTCTGAATTGAAGTAATCATTTAATTAAAATGGAATAAACAGATGGGTTGTTTTGGTATCAAACCTGCATGCAACTAGCTGTCACATGAACTGTCCTATCCCCTGAGCACCAGTTGCACAGCCTGGGAGAGCCCACAGCTTTCTGGGGGTTTTGGCAAATTCTCGAAGCTTCTCTGCCTGAGGGTTTCCTACCAAGTGTTCTGCTGTGGCTCTGCCTCACATCAGATGGAAGGCAAAGTGCAGTACCTTCAGACGCTTGCAGCAAACTTGTCATGATTGACTGTTGAAGTTCTCTTGGTCACAGGAAGAGCCACGCTATGTCCCGCTGTGTTTTCATCAACCCCCAGCGGCTTCTCCTCTGTGCTGGTCGGGCTTCTCCCCCTCTCCATTTCCCTCCATTCCTGAAGCCAAGGCCACCATCCCCCTGAGCAGAGCATTTCTGCCCTTACCTGGACTCCTCAGGATCTCTTTTTCTACCCCAATAATTTATCAAAGAAAGCATCCAAATATACATAGTTTTTTTTTCTAGGAGAAATTATGGCCCTGGCTACTAAATGAATAAAATATTTCTATTTTGTAATAAAATACAACAATACAGCTTTTTAGAGTAGCTGGACATGAAATAAAGTTAGAACGTAAGTCATTTGTGTTACAGTCTTCACCTGTAAGATCAACATATTCCATGTTTGTCTAAGAGAAGACTGACCTCACACTAGCTGCTGGCAAGGTATGAAAGGCTGGGAAGAGTGACTCGGGCTGTGCCCCCAGGGTGTGAGGCTGTGCCCTTTACGGCCAGTCCAGTGCGCCACTCCTGACTCACTGCAGAATAAAGAGTGTCACGTCCACTAAGGCAACTTGGAGAAAGAGCGTCACTTTTGATTCACAGGATGTGACTGAGTGGGTCTGTCAAGTAGACCCTTTGTGTTTAATATAATTTTTTTTCCTGAAGGAAAGGCTCATCAAATGTTCAATATAATTTGATAGACTCAAATTATAGTCTTTTCCTTTGAAATTCCCTTTATCAATCTAGAAGGGGCCTTGGAGACAGATATTTTGGGGCCTGAGGATGTATTTCTGCAAAACCCAAGAAAGCCAGAGTTTGCTTTCTTTTAGTTTCCAGGTAGGAAATGTAGGCAATCTGCAAGAAAAATCAAAATGTTCCAGATGATAGCTGAGAAAATGCAAAGAAATACTCTACTTCTTCTCCTGAGGGGAAAAAGAACAAGAATGGCTCGCTTTTAAGGATCCACGTGTTCCGAGGAAAGGCTAACCAACTTTTAAAAAATACAAAGCAATCTCAAAATGGTGTATGTTCAAGTAGAAGATAACTAGGATTTATGATACGTATTTCCCTTCTCTTGCCCACCTACTTCAGTTGTTCATAGGAAATCTTAATTAGATTTACCATGTTGGTTCTTCCTAACCAAGTGCTGGATGTGATTTGCCCTAAATTAAATAGGTTTAGTTTTGAAAGGTTTGAATTTATTTCCAGTGCCCCAAGAGAGACATCTAAGCCTTGTTCACAGATCATCCCAGGTGAGTGCTGTCTGACCAGGAGCTCAGACTTCTGGCTGGGAAGTGATCCCAGGACAGTGTAGGAGGTGCCTGAAATGGTAACTCATCCCTTGCCTTCGTTCAGCACTTCTGATTGAACTGGGCTATAATGACATTTAAAAAATGATACATGGCATAATTCCTGTTTTGTTAAGTTGCTTTGAGCTTTGGGATGTTAATGGACTTGCTGGATGCAGCTTTCTGAGGAATGAAATTTTGAATTTCTTCTCTGGGGTCTGCTACTGAGGACACATGCTGTGAAGCTCAGTGTTTGCTAAAGGTGGACATTGCAAAGTGTATTTTTCTACTTTCTTTTTGTAGTATATAGTTCACAAATGCCCCCTCCCAAAGCTGACCAAAACCTCCCAGAGTCTTGTGTGGTTAAGTACAATTTGCATTGAATCCATTTGTAAGAAAAGCTTAAAACTTGGAGTTCAGCTTCACAAACCCTTTCATTCTGAAAGAAGCTCCCTGGAGCTTAACTTCTAGTCACAGAAAGAGGTTCCTAACTCAAGAAGCACTCTTGTTTCCTGCCTTTTTTTAGGTGCCCAAGTGGGAACTATCACTCAAATGTTTTCTTTCCTGCACTTACATCTAATTCCCTTTTGAAATTGTTGCCGTCATGTTAGCCAGATTGAATGTTGCAGAATAACCCATCTGGACACTGGACATTCTGCTGGAGATTGACATCATTGTTCAGGTGTGAGAGTTTTTCTCTGACTCCTCTGTTTTTCAGGGCAGAGGAACTTCACCCCTGTGTCCCTTTCCTCAAATCTTCACTGTCATCTTTGGTTATTCCACAGGCACTAACTACACTAGGTTCTCTGAAGACACAATGACAAAGCCCTACTTTTTAGGGGCTTATAGTCTAACCTAGGAAGCAGCATGTGTAGGGTGAAGCATGTCCCACAAGTGATAAAACCAAGATGCTCTGAGTATTCAGAGATGGAAGAAAGGACTTTTCCTTAGGGTTAATTTTATTTTTAAAATACAAAATATACACACAGACATCATGAGAAACTTTAAAAGATAAAGACAAAAAGCCACAGTTCTCCCTTCTTCAATCCCTCAAACCACTGTTAATAGGCTGGTATATTCTCATAAATGTTGTCTGTGTGTACAGAGAGGTAGCAGCAAGAGTGTTTGAGAGTAGAGGTCAGGGGCCACTGACCACTGTTGTCTGTGTGTTCAGAGAGGTAGCAGCAAGAGTGTTTGAGAGTAGAGGTCAGGGGCCACTGACCACTGTCGTCTGTGTGTACAGAGAGGTAGCAGCAAGAGTGTTTGAGAGTAGAGGTCAGGGGCCACTGACCACTGTCATCTGTGTGTACACAGAGGTAGCAGCAGGAGTGTTTGAGAGTAGAGGTCAGGGGCCACTGACCACTGTTGTCTGTGTGTACAGAGAGGTAGCAGCAAGAGTGTTTGAGAGTAGACGTCCGGGACCACTGACCACTGTCGTCTGTGTGTACAGAGAGGTAGCAGCAAGAGTGTTTGAGAGTAGAGGTCAGGGGCCACTGACCACTGTCGTCTGTGTGTACAGAGAGGTAGCAGCAAGAGTGTTTGAGAGTAGAGGTCAGGGGCCACTGACCACTGTTGTCTGTGTGTACAGAGAGGTAGCAACAAGAGTGTTTGAGAGTAGAGGTCAGGGGCCACTGACCACTGTTGTCTGTGTGTTCAGAGAGGTAGCAGCAAGAGTGTTTGAGAGTAGACGTCCGGGACCACTGACCACTGTTGTCTGTGTGTACAGAGAGGTAGCAGCAAGAGTGTTTGAGAGTAGAGGTCAGGGACCACTGACCACTGTTGTCTGTGTGTTCAGAGAGGTAGCAGCAAGAGTGTTTGAGAGTAGAGGTCAGGGGCCACTGACCACTGTTGTCTGTGTGTTCACAGAGGTAGCGGCACGAGTGTTTGAGAGTAGAGGTCAGGGGCCACTGACCACTGTTGTCTGTGTGTTCAGAGAGGTAGCAGCACGAGTGTTTGAGAGTAGAGGTCAGGGACCACTGACCACTGTTGTCTGTGTGTTCAGAGAGGTAGCAGCAAGAGTGTTTGAGAGTAGAGGTCAGGGGCCACTGGATGGAATCTATTCACAGGGACACCTGGACATTGGCCAAGTTACATGTTCTTCTGAGCCTGTTGCCTCTAAAGGGGGATATTGATAGCATCTACCTCATAGACCCAGGATTCTATAGACAGTTTTACAATATATTTTTCAACTTGTTCACTCACACATGAAATAATCATTTCTTGTGGTGGTTGCACAAAATTCCAGTGTATGGCAATTGTAGAATTATACCCTCATTTTTAGACATAAATGCAATGCTTTTGCAAATCAAAAAATAATTACTCTTTATTATTGTTATAAGGGCTTTCTTAGGGAGGAGACAAACATTTGAGCCAGTCTGAAGGATGCTTATGAATTTGTGATTCAATGTTGGGCAGAGGCATTTCTGCCTCCAGAAAGAGGCAGAAATTTATGTGTATTTATTTATTTATTTATTTAATCATAGCTGTGTACATTAGTATGTGTTTTTTTTTTTTTTTAAGAGACAGGGTCTCACTATGTTGCCAAGGCTGGAGTGCAATGACTATTCACAGTTGCAATCACACTACCCATCAGCATGGGAACTTTGTCCTGCTCCATTTCTGACCTGGGCTGGTTCACCCCTTCTTAGGCAACCTGGTGGCCCCCTGCTCCCTGGAGGTCACCATAATGATGTTGAACTTAGTGCGTCCACCTGATCGTCATAGTGCAGTATAATTCAGAACTCCTGGACTCAAGCAATCCTCCTGTCTCAGCCTCCTGATTAGCTGGGACTACAGGCACGTGCCACCATACATTTTTCCAGTATATATTTATTGAAAACTTACGATGGTCAGAAAAAAAATAGATGTGGAAAGAGAGTAATGAACAGGAAATAGTCCCTGTCCCAAAGTTGCCTGGGGCCTGGATATACAAGTTTGGGGAAAGGCTAATGGGGAAGTGTGGCTAGGATTGGACATATGACAGGGATTGGAGATACGTTTAAGGAAGCTCATTGTTTGACTTTTTCAAATGATAAGCCAAGACCAGAAGGTTCTGTAACCTCCATGTCCCTCAGCAAAAATTTGCAAAGTGACTGAGCAAAGACATTTGTGGGAGTAACCCAGAATCTACTGAATTCTGATAGAAATCATCAGTTTGATCTCACAGTAGCCGTCACAGTCATACCTACTTTCACGGGGGTAGAGCTCCGTACCAAAGTAGCCTCACTTTGGGGGAACACAGGGAAAGTTCTGAAATATTATGGATCATTTAGTGAATGCAGAGCATGGAATAAGAATGAGCCAAGAAAAGTGAAGCAGTATCTGTGCCTGGAAATTTAGGAAACCTAAGACTTACTTCTTTATCTAGTGATCAAAAAATTAAACCATCTCAAGTCATCCCTGACCAGATGAAAACATCTATAGTGAGCTAAAAAATGTTACTGGATTAGATGCACTAATAAAGTATCTGAATAAAGCATCCCACCAGCATGTTTTTCACTACCTTAACTTGCTAAGGTACTCTGTTTCCCTGAAAATAAGACATCCTCCGAAAATAAGACCTACTTACAGGAAAGATAAGACTTCCCCTGAAAATAAGACCTAGCACATCTTTGGGAGCACACCTTAAAATAAGACACTGTCTTATTTTTGGGGAAACAGGGTAGGAGGGTTTGGTGTACATCAGAAAGAAAGGTACTAGAGAGCACGGGAGGCTAAGCCTGGAGAATGGGACATGTCTCGTTAGTGTGTTCACAGCAAGGATTCTTTCACCCTCTCCATTCTAAGTAACACAGACTATGTGATTTGACAAAATGAGAGGTCTAAGACACTGAGTAGGTAGAGACTGATCAAAGAGATGTGGCAGAAGAGGCTGATTTTAAGGCATTAGTTCAAATTTATTGCTATTTGGATGTTGTTCTGGGAGTAAAGCTTTCCTGCTGTGGTCAGAGCCACATGTGTCTCGTTAGTATGGTATCATAAACATAAACCCTAGACAGAGTCAAAGACTGAATTCATGCCATAAAAGGTGTGTCTACTTCTCCAGCAACAGAAATATTTGAAAGTAATAGTTGTAGTTCCATATATGTCAGGGAAGAGGGTGTTCCCAGGAAGAAGCAGACAGAATGTGAATTTATCCGGATGAAAACAATAATTTTTAATCAGTCTACAGCCATATTAGTTTTTAAACATAATTCAAGGTTGGGCAGCACTGGGTGCTGAAGATGGAAGAAATATAGTTAGTTGAATTGATTTCCTTTCATGCTAATGCACACCTCAGTCCAAGGACCATGCTGCCAAGAATAATATAGAATATTCTAAAGTCTACAGTAAAAGCCCACAAAAAAATCTATTTTTACTAAAGTTCTTGAAAGAAGGAAACTGTAGCAGGCTATAAATTAATCCTGTTATAAAAAGCCACTGCCACTTACATAAAGCCAATATAAGTGTGCATGCTCGTGTGTGTGTGTGTGTGTGTGTATGTGTATTCTGTCCCTGTCACCCCTTTTCCATCAATGTCTCAAATTGCATAGGGATGAGCATATGGCATTTGAATGTCAAGGGACTGAATAAGATTGAAACTTATTTCTCTTGTTTCTGAAAATGAAAATGAAATTTATTCTTTACTTTGTAACATATTCCAGTAGGCCAGTCCCAATTTATTTTAGTTTGAACCTATGAACTTGCTAATATCTGTTTTAGACATATGAAGGTCAACGGTTCAACCTAATAGTTTAGAGATACTGATATTAACAAAAATGGAGAGATAACATTGCAAACTTGATATCTTTATGAGTCTATAAAGATGAACTTCTGAAAAAGACCGTGATATTAACAAATTCTCTGATGTAGAAGCCAGGCAAGGGGCTTTGCTTTATTATAGGGTCCTAAATACTTCTAGGTTCTTCAGAAAACCAGTGATGGAAAAATCAAGCTATAGTGATTTTGTAGCATGCTAGAATTTATATATAACAGAGAAGTTAATTTTTGATAGAACTACAGAATAGAGACAATTAAAAATAAGATAAAGCTGATAAAGACAGAGTTAGTTAAAAATAAAAGAATAGGAAAACAAATTTAAAAGTTGGTATGAAATTTATTTTCATGATATACAAGCTCAGGAACTGTGGATTTAAGCAGGGCTCTTCTTACTGATAATGAAATACATCTAATTTTTAAATAATTTTTCCAGTAGTTTCAGAAATTATATGAACATAAAATCTTTATATCCTCATTTGTAATCATGAGAGACAGTCCAATGTTACTGATAAAGATCAAAGATAATTTATGCAGCATGAACATGGTTGAGTTGGGGCATAATGATTTGGGTTGTAAATACAACAACTTTGGAGGGTGGATCAAGATGGTGCAGCAGAAGAATCGTTCAGCTGAGCTGTCCTAGAAAGACTGGGGGAAAAGAGAGAACCCCGCTTTACCTGGCACGGGAACCTTACCCAGAGTCATAGCTCAGGGAGCACAGTGAGGAGGTGGTGAGTTGGATACAGCATATGATCTAGAGTGATGGAAATATGATAAATTAGGTAAATGATTGTGCCCAGCTGGGATTGGCTGCCTCCTCACAGAGGTCTGAATTGGGGGAAACCTTGCCAGAGTTTTCAGTAGTTGGGGGAAGCTGCACATTGAGTGGAAAGCTTGGAAGAGTGGGCAGACTTGAACAGTATATAGCAACCAGATTTTAATGCTGGTTGGAGTGGACTCACCATTGATTTGGTGACTGGTGAGGCAGCCATACTAAGAAGGTCTTAGCGGTCAGGGGGCTGCCACTGTGTGAAGGTCGTGAGAAGGTCTTAGCAGGGGTCTAAAGGATGGATGTCTTAATTCTGCCTGCTGGGATCAGAACTTGACTCTTGAGACAGTCTCAGGGACTCCTGCACCCCATGGGCCTGGAGTTTGGGGCACTGTGAGACCTGCCCCTGAAGAATTCATGTGAGCTTTAAGGTCCCAACTTGAGGGTTTGTATGCTGAGGAAAGCAATCAGTTGGTCACTGAAGGCAACTAAGGTTGGAATAAGTACCATAGAGATTACTGGCTATGCTGTCTGTTTCCTAAAAAACCACAGCACCACCTAGTATCCTGGTGACATATTACAACATACTGTCATCAACAGCAAGGAGTTCAGTGAGAAGGAAAAAGGAGGACAAGGAGGTAAACAAGAAGAAAGAACACGTGAGGAGGAACCAACAGAAAAATTCAGGCTATGTGAGAAATTGAAACAGAGGAACTCCCCCAAGGGACAATAAGGCACCTACTGCAGAAGACTCCACCTATAAAGAATTATTGGAGTTGGCAGAAAGGGAATTTAAAATATGGATGATAAAGACAATAAAAGGAATGGATGAGAAAATGGAAAGATGAACCAAAAGTTGGATGAGAGATATGTAGAATATAGAAAGGATATGGCGGAGCTTAAGGAAATGAAGGAGACAATCAGAGAATGTAAAGATGCAGTAGAAAGCATCAAAAAGTAGGTTAGACCATGGAGAAGTAAAACCTCAGAGCTAGAGGATAAAGTTTTCAAGTTAACCCAGGTAATTAAAGAGGCAGGAAAAAAAAGACAGAAAGCAGAACAGGCTCTTAGAGAACTATGAGACTCCACGAACATTCAAACATATGAATAATAGGGATTCCTGAAGGGGAAGAAGATTGTCCCAAAGGAATGGAAGCCTTACTAGAGACTATCATAAAAGAAAAAGTCTCAAGTTTTCCTAAAGGGCATGTGACACACTCCTTTCAGGTGGACAGCGAACCCTGGGTCATCTCAACTCAAACAGAGCCTCTCTGAGACACATTATAATGAACCTATCCAAAGTCAAGATGAAAGAAAAAATTCTGCAAGCAGCCAGGAGTAAGCACCAACTGATCTACAGGGGCAGAACCATTAGGTTGACAGCAGACTTTTCAACTGAAACCTTCCAAGGCAGAAGAGAATGGTCATTCACCTTCAACATTCTTAAACAAAACAATTTCCAGCCCAGAAGTCTGTATCCTGCTAAACTAAGCTTGAAGATTGATGGAGAAATCAAATCTTTTGTGGATATACAATCACTGAGGAAGTTCTCAGCACTGACCACCACAATGGACCACTAGCAAAGTAAACACCCAGAAGCTAAAGGTCAAAACTTAGCTTCCACAATGGTGCAAAGGATAAAACTACACAATGGAGTTTCACAAAATAAGATGAATAGTACTCCACCGCACTTATCAATTCTCTCAATAAATGTCAATGGACTGAATTTAATACTGAAGTGGTACAAGGCTGGCTTATTGGGTAGAAAAGCACAAGCCATCCACATCCAGGATACACACCTAGCCTTAAAAGACAAATCAAGATTCAGGATTAAGGGATGGAAAAAAGTATTTCAAGCAAATGGAAATTAAAAAAAAAAAAAAAAGGAGGGGTTGCCATCTTATTGTCAGATACAAGTGGATTTAAAGCAACTAAAGTTAAAACAGACAAAGATGGACACTTTATACTGGTCAAAGGAACAATACAACAAGAAGACATTTCAATTTTAAATATTTATGCACCCAACTGAAATGCTCCCAGATTTATGAAATAGATCTTGATGGGTCTGAGCAATATAATATCCCATAACACCATCCTACTAGGGGACTTTAACACCCCTCTGGCAGAACTGGACAGATCCTCTAAATAGAAACTAAACAAGGATACAAAGGACTTAAATGTGGTCCTAGAACAAATGGGTTTAATAGACAAATACAGAACACATCATCCCACAGCTCAGGAATACACATTATTCTCTTCAGCCCCTGGTATGTATTCCAAAATCAACCATATCCTAGGATACAAATCAAAACTCAGCATAATTAAAAGAATAGAAATTATACCTTGTGTCTTCTTGGACCACAAGGCACTAAAAGTGGAACTCAACTCCAAAAAAAATGTTCAACCCCACACAAAGGAATGGAAATTAAACCACCTTATGCTGAATGACAGTTGGGTGCAGGAAGAAATAAAAAAGGAAATCATTAACTTCCTTGAGCATAACAACAATGAAGACACAAGCTACCAAAACCTGTGGGATACAGCAAAAGCAGTCTTAAGAGGAAAATTTATTGCTCTAGATGCCTACATTTGAAAAACAGAAAGAGAGCACATCAACAAACTCACAAGCCATCTTATGGAATTGGAAAAAGAAGAACAATATAAGCCTATACCCAGCAGAAGAAAAGAAATAACAAAAATTAAATCAGAGATTAATGAAATAGCAAACAAAAGAATCATTCAGAAAATTAATGAAACAAGGGGCTGGTTTTTTTAAAAAATAAATAAAATAAATAAACCTTTGGCCAGATAAACTAGAAACAGAAAATAAAATCTCTAATAATCTCAATCAGAAACATTAAAGGGGAAATAGCCATAGATGCCACAGAGATACAAGAGATCATCTCTGAGTACTATAAGCAACTGTATGCCCATAAATTTGACAATGTGAAAGAAATGGATCAGTACCTGGAATCACACCCCCTCCCCAGACTTAGTCAAGAAGAAATAGATCTCTTGAACAGACTGGTTTCAAGAACTGAGATCAAAGAAACAATAAAAAAATCTTCCAACAAAAAAATGCCCAGGTCCAAATGGCTTCACACCAGAATTCTATGAAACCTTCAAAGAAGAGCTTATATCCATACTGCAGAAATGATTCCAAAATATTGAGAAGGAAGGAATATTCCCCAACATGTTCTATGAAGCAAATATCACCCTGATACCAAACCCAGGAAAAGACCCAACTAAAAAAGAAAATTTCAGACCAGTCTCACTAATAATATAAATGCAGAAATTCTCAACAATATCCTAGCCAATAGATTACAGCTACATATTAAAAAAAAATCATTCATCATTGTCATATCCCACTGCTGCCACCCCTAGTCAGGGCCCAGGATGGGCCATGTCTTGGGGCTGGCTTAACTAGGTTCTGGATGTGGACCACTAAGCTACCTTGCTCAGGAACAATTTCTCTTAGGTGTCTGAGGGCTATCTACTTTAGCTGGAGGGAGGGAGGAAGGGAGAGAGAGAGAGAGAGAGAGAGAGAGAGAGAGAGAGAGAGAGAGAGAGAGAGAGAGAAAGTCTTTGAGAGAGTAAAGCAGTCTTAGAATGGATAGATCTTAGTCTTTAGTAGAGCTTGATAATCTTCAGCAGACAGACGCTGTGCTGGCATTCTGCAGGCAGAAGAAGAGACAGAGTCAGAGTAAGTGAGTTCATGATAGAATGGGCATGCTTCTGACTGCCTTCAGCCTAATATAAGGCTGATTTCATGTCTCTCAACACCACAGGTGTAGAGACTGCCGATTCACCAATACTCTCATCTTGAGAGCTCTCATGCTTGTTAAGAGAGCTAAATCACTCTCCATGCCCTTTGCACCAAGGTGTTCCATTGTTGAGCTATTCAGGTATTTCTTACAACTCTCACTCCTCCTAGCCATAGGCTATATGGGCTGCTACACATCATGATGAAGTAGGTTTCATCCCAGGGATGCAAGGCTGGTTTAACATATACAAGCCTATAAGCATAATTCATCATATCAACAGAAGCAAAAACAAAGACCATATGATCCTCTCAATAGATGCAGAAAAAGCATTCAATAAAATTCAGCATCTTTTTCTAATTAGAACACTGAAGAGTGTAGGCATAGGTGGCACATTTTTTAATCTGATCAAAGCCATCTGTGACAAACCCACAGCTAATATTACACTGAAGAGAGTTAAATGAAAGCTTTTCCACATAGAACTGGAACCAGACAAGGTTGTCCTCAGTCACCATTACTATAGTTTTTGAAGTTCTAGCCAATACAATTAGGCAAGACAAGGAAATAAAGGACATCCAAATGGGTGCAGGGGAGGTCGAAGTCTTGCTTTTTGCCAATGATATGACCTTATACTTAGAGAACCCCAAAGACACAACCACAAGACTCCTAGAAGTGATCAAAAAATACAGCAATGTCTCAGGATATAAAATCAATGTCCACAAATCAGTAGCCTTTGTATACGCCAGTTAACAGCCAAGATGAGAAGGAAATCAAGGACACAATTCCCTTCACAATAGCTTCAAAAAAAAAAAAAGAAAGAAAAAGAAAAAGAAATACCTAGGAATATACATAATTAAAGAGGTGAAGGACCTCTATAAAGAAAATTATGAAACTCTGAGAAAAGAAATAGCAGAATATATTAACAAATGGAAGAACATACAATGCTAATGGCTGGGAAGCACCAGCATTGTGAAAATGTCTATACTAATCAAAGCAATGTATACATTCAATGCAATCCCCATTTAAATACCATCATCATATTTTCAAGAACTGGAAAAAATAATTCATCATTTTGAAATAAAGAAGAAGAAACCCGTATAGCCAAGGTAATTCTCAGTAATAAAAACAAAGCTGGGAGTATCAGTCTACCAGACTTTCTGGTATACTACAAGGCCATAGTGATCAAAACAGCATGGTGTTGGCACAAAAATAGAGGCATAGGCATTCGGAACCGAATAGAAAAACATGAAACTAACATCTTATAGCCACGTGATCTCTGATAAACCAAACAAGAACATACACTGGGGAAAAGAATCCCTATTCAATAAATGGTACTGGGAGAACTGGTCAACCACATGTAAAAGACTGAAACTGGGACCTGCACCTCTCACCAGTTACAAAGTTGATTCAAGATGGAAAAAGATTTAAATTTAAGGCATGAGACAATAAAAATCCTCAAAGAAAGTGTGGGGAAAAACACTATAAGATATTGGCCTGGAGAAAGATTTTATGAAGAAGATTTCTGTGGCAATTGCAACAACAACAAAAATAAACAAATAGGACTTAATTAAACTCAAAAGCTGCTATACAGTTAAGGAAACAACAACCAAAGCAAACAGACAACCTTCAGAATGGGAAAAGTTGTTTTCATATTATGAGTTGGATAAAAACTTGATATCTAGGATCTGTAGAGAACTCAAATTAATCAACAACAAAAAGAGACCCAATAATCCCATAGATCACTGGGCGAGAGTGATGAATAGAATTTTCTCTAAAAAAGACAGATGAGGGGGTGGTGCCTGTGGCTCAATGGGTAGAGCGCAGGCCCTATATACCGAGGGTGGTGGGTTCAAACCTGGCCCTGGCCAAACTGCAACAACAACAAAAAATAGCTGGGTGTTGTGGTGGGCGCCTGTAGTCCCAGGTACTTAGGAGGCTGAAGCAAAAGAATCACCTAAGTTCAGGAGTTGGAGGTTGCTATGAGCTGTGTGAAGCCACAGCACTCTACTGAGGGCGATAAAGTGAGACTCTGTCTCTACAAAAAAAAAAAAAAAAAAAAGACAGATGAATGGCTAACAAACATATGAATAAATGCTGATCATCCCTAATCATCAGAAAAATGCAAATCAATACTACCCTGAGATACCACCTAACCCCACTTATCACAAAGTCTCAAAGCAGATGCTGGCACTACTGGTGGGACTGTAAACTAATACAACTTTTTTGGAAGGAAGTGTGGAGAATCCTCAAAGAACTCAATGTAGACCTCCAATTTGATCCTGCAATCCTCCTATTAGGCATCTACCTACAAGAAAAAAAAATCATTTTATCATAAGGAAATTTGCATTAGACTGTTCATCGCAGCTCAATTTACAATCATCAAAATTAGGAAACAACCTAAATGCCAACCAACCCAGGAATGGATTAACAAGCTGTGGTATATGTGTACCATGGAATGCAGTTTAGTCATTAAAAAAGATGGAGACTTCACGTCTTTTGTATTAACCTGAATGGAGGTGGAACACATTCTTCTTCATAAAGCATCAGAAGAATGGAGAAGCAAGAATCCAATGTCCTCTATTCTAATTTGAAGGGAACAGAAGAGCTAATGTAAGAGGGGGAGGTAGGGGAATGAGCAAGTGGAGAGAGGATAGGAGGGTGGGGGACGGGGGGTCATGGTGGTGGGGGTGGGACCCAATTATAAGAGGGACTTTAGCTAACAAATGCAATCAGTGTAACCTAATTCTTTGTACCCTCAGTGAATCCCAAACAATAAGAAAAAGTACTAACTAATTGAACAATGCAAAATTACTGGCAATCTGTGTTATCTTGTTAACTAAGAACTCTGTAAGATTTCTTCAGACGCTAAGAATATTAACTTTGTTCAGTAACTTTGTGAAAAAAATATATGTATAAATACAACAACTTTATATGTGAACCCTTTAAAAAGGAAGTGAATAAAATATTAAAAGAAAGTCTTAAAAGACAAAAAAGCATTGTTATTCTTTCTTTAAACCTATGCAAACTGTGGACAATCAGAATGAGTTTAGAAAAGTCATAGAATTTTTTATATTGTTATTAATATTTGATATGAGATATATGTAGTGTTTAATGCTGCTACCCTGTTTCCCCAAAAATAAGACAGCGTCTTATTTTAAGGTGTGCTCCCAAAGACGCGCTAGGTCTTATTTTCAGGGGACATCTTATCTTTCCTGTAAGTAGGTCTTATTTTTGGGGAAACAGGGTACTAATATTTGATCTGATACATATGTACGTATGTTAAAACAAAAAACAGAATCCTACCTTTTTGTACTAATTAAAAAGGCAATGGATCTTCAAACTCGTGGCTAAAAAATCAAACTGAAATCTTACTGATCCTCAGTTCCAATTCATATTTTAACATAAAATCTGATAAAATCTGAAGTTGTTTGGAAAAAGTAGAAAATTCAGGCAGATTTTTCCTTAGATTTGGTTAGAAGTTTTAGTATGTTGAATAGAGGTTATGATTTTCTGATACAATTTAACTTTACATCTTTATAATCTATTACCCTGTGAAAGCCTCGTTTTCCTTGAGGCTTTATACTAGATAATATTCATTTAATTTCTTTAATGAAATTAATGTACAATACGTGCATAATGATCTATTTCTTGAAGTGTGAGAAATAATGATTGATCAATTCAACGTAGTCACACTTTTTGCCACGTTACCTTTTATATTTCTCTGGATAAAAATGTAATTTTAAAACATAGGGACTATCTCTGAATGTGAGGGTGTATTTTCCTACCTGAAAATTACCTCTATTAGCCTTTTGTGTCATAAATGTTTGAAAAGTCTTTTGATGCGCATGGAGCATCTAATGAAGATGCTACATATGTAAGCATACCACTTTCTTTTCTAAATGGTAGGGAGGGACTGTCTGGTTTCATCTTTCTTGAAAAAATAATTTTTGTACCTTTCTGAAGGAAGCACTTGGGGCAAGACCTCCCGTGGGCATGGAGGTCAGGCTAGAGGGAGCGGAAGAGAGCATTCCTGTCTCGACTGCACTGTTCTAAAGCATCACTATCTGAGACATTTATAGTTTTAACTGGATGTAAAATATGGAGCACATAATGGGAGAAAGAATTGTACACAAATAGACAATGAATCAGGGGACATAACAGCCTCTTTCCTGTCTCTATTTCTTTGATAGTTTTGCTTCCTTAGGAAAAAGCTACAATTGTTTAATTTTCCCTCAATTGTAAAAACTTTCCAGCTGTTCTCCCTTTTTTTCTATTTATAAAATAACCAGAAATTGGAGAGAATATATTTTTAAAAGCAATTGATTGTTTCCAAGTGCAGAAGGAAAAATATAAACAAAGTTTTTAGAATCACTGAATTTAATGAACGTTTATTTTCACTTGGTATTGAAGTTGCTTATTTAGAAGTGTATCTATCTACTGCTCTAGAAACTGTTAAAATAAACAAAGCACCTTGAGGCAGTAAAGAGCATTTAGAATGCACTTAGTTAAAATGGAGGTTCTAAACATTTTAGGTACTCTTTCCTGGGCCTATAATAGTGAGACAGTATTGGGAAGGTACAGCTTGCTAAATATTCATCTCTGAGACCTTTAGTAACATAATCTAAAGTTATTACCTGAGCTAATATAGAATGGTCAATTAAAGTGTGCCCAGAGCTCTCTGTAATCATAGTATAGTAATAGGGAAATTACTACACAGGCATTGCAACATGAGTATTTTTACAAATCTTATGGGGCCATCTTAACTATTTTATATTTTTTATTTACCCTCTTTTTATATTGATAAATTACAAGTTGTCAAAGTCAAACCTATTATTTTTCCTACTTGTAGAGTTTTTCCAAAACAGGGTGCTAAATTTCTTCTTTAGAAAATGAAATTAATGAGGTAAGTCCAAGTGTTTGCTGTTCAAATTGTAGTTATTAATGTTTATGAAGTGTTTTGCTCAATAACTTGTTATCTCACTTTTTAAGTGTGAGCTCTTGAGGCCTGATAAGATCTTTTGTTTGGGAAATTACTGGCAACAGTTGTCATCTTCCTGGGAAATTTCTGCATAATTTGGGTGATTAAAACCAAGTAGAAATGGTGGTAAATACAGGGTGCTCTTAACTAAAGCAAAGAATCTTTTTCCTTTGAATACGCTGATGTCAATAGTAAATTCTTGAGACAGAGGACAGAGGGAAGCTGTCTGACTGACCCCTAGAGAGGAGGTGTGTCAGGGACCATTGAGCGCAAGAAGAAGATAGCCCATTGTGAGAAGTAAGTCATGTGCTGTAAGTGTCTCCAGGTCCCCAACAAAGGCAACATCACATTCAATAAAGGAGCAGTTGCTATTTGCCTTCTCAGGCTTTTCCATCTGTAATGCACTGTATTGCCAAATTCAAAGGCACGTTTTGCCTTAGATGGAGATAGCTCACACAGGTAATAATATTTAATGCCCTCATAATGCCATTTACTTTGGCATAAGTTTGGATAGCTCCTGAGTAGCATCTTCACACATAGAAAGTAAAGCAGGGAATCCAGCAATCTGGCTACTATCCTCAATCAAGTGGGATTATTTCAGATGGAAAGGAAATGAAGTCAGATTTTGGAAGTAGCTCATTATGTAATTAATTTTTTTTAATTTGGATATCAATTATCTATTACCACATACAAATTAGGTAGATATTTAACAGCTTAAAAAACACGGAGAGCTCCCAGAAGTCAGGTCTCCAGATGTGACTTAGCTGGGTTCTCTGGCTCAGAGTCTTGCACAGGCTGCAACCCGAGTGTACCCAGGTTGGGGCACAGCCATGGACGGGGGCTGCTTTCAAGCTCACGCATAGGGCTCCTGACTGCCGAAGGCTAGCTATTGGCTGGAAACCTTTTTCCTTGCCACATGGGACTCTCCACAGGACAACTCATAACATGGCACCTGGCTTCTGGAGAGGGGAGACAAGTTTCAGTCCTTTCATAACTCAGCCTTGGAAGTGGCACCTCCAATACTTTTACTGTATTTTTTACAATACTTTTACTGAAGAAAGTCACTCAGTCTAGTCTGCACAAAGAGGAGGGTATCACACGCACGGGTATGAATACTAGGAGGTAGGGAATGCTGGGGGCTGTTTCAGAGGCTGCTTGTCACCCTGGGCCACCCTTGTCCTTTTCATAAGCTCTTTGGACTTTGTTATAAGTATTGGTAACTGAGGTCATGATGTGGGAAACCAAGAACAGGTACTATTCTTCCTCCTTCATAGCTAATCACCAGAAATTTTCTCAATACACATATTTAAATCATGAATATTATGAAGACTTAACAAGGTTATAAAACATGGAAACAGCAAAATACACACAAAGTATTTGCTGTCAAGGAGGACCCTGTACTAAGTGTGCAGTGCTCAGTAAGGGGGTCTGTAACAGGCAGCCTGGTTTAACTGAGCCATGGACATTGAAATGAGGAGAAATACACAGTATGTATATGAGCTCAGAGCACAGGATGGGCGCTGGAGGAAATAGAGCTGTAAGCATAGCGGGGTCTAGGCAACCTCAAACCCAGGGTGAGAATGGGCACTTCAGGGTCCACTCAGAGTGAAAACCAAAGTCTTTGGGTCCCTTGCAAATTGTTGCATGGTGTGACCTGCTGGAGGACTCCGCTTGCATACCCGGTTCTCCTCTAGGCTGTCTTTGGCAGGTCAAGCCAGCCAGGCTTGCTTTCACTTTGCCTGGCAGACTCTTCCACAGGGACCCACGGGACAGATCATGTCCCTCACCTCTGCTCTGAAATCTCACCCTCTGAGGGGTGTCACCCGCACCCCTGGGTCCCCTGCTCCCTGGACTTCCTGACTTAGCACTTCTACTGTACCTCCCCCCCACTGTACCTTTTATTATACTGATTACTCATCCCTGTTTCCCCACCAAATGTCAGCCCCCAAAGGCAGGGAGGTATCTCTGTCATTTCTACACATCTCTCTGATGCATCTCAGTGCCTAGAACACTGCCCAGCACACAGTATGTGCTCAATGAATATTAGTGGGTGGAATGAACAGCCAAATGTTTCTAGACTATTTTATAAGAAATTTCAACTCTGGGCTAGGTGCCTGTAGCACAGTGGTTACGGCACCAGCCACACCCACCAAGGCTGGAGGGTTGGAAACCAGCCTGGGCCTGCTAAACAACGACAACTGCAACAACAAATAGTTGGGCGTAGTGGCGGGCGCCGGTAGTCCCAGCTGCTTGGGAGGCTGAGGCAGGAGAATCGCTGAAGCCCAGGAGTTGGAGGTTGCTGTGAGCTGTGATGCCAGGCACTCTACCGAGGGTAACATAGGGAGACTCTGTCTCAAAAAAAAAAAAAAAAAGAAGAAAGGAAAGAAAAAGAAAGTTCAACTCTGGATGAGAATGAAGCAGAAGGGAAAACCAATCTAGAGACTGTTCAGCCAAGTGTTTTTGTCTTGCGTATCGCATCATTTTCCTGCCACTGTCATCTCTCTGCTCTGGGTCTTTTTTTTTTTTTTTAATTTTTTTTATTGTTGCAGTTTGGCCAGGGTTGGGTTTGAACTCACCACCCTCAGTAACTCACTGAGCCACAGGCAC
The DNA here is from genome assembly GCF_027406575.1 of Nycticebus coucang. Lineage (NCBI taxonomy): Eukaryota > Metazoa > Chordata > Mammalia > Primates > Lorisidae > Nycticebus > Nycticebus coucang. The sequence goes on from NC_069798.1 coordinate 2,086,160, forward strand.
TACCCTCTGCTCTGGGTCTTTAAGAGAAGAGGTTAACACGTAGATGGTGATATAAAAACCTGCAATACACATGTGGCACCTTTGTTATGAAAAAGGACTTCTTGTCTACTCCTACCCCACCACACGGCCCCCCACATTGCCCATTTTACTTCTTTTCCTGTCACCTTCCAGAGTGAGACACCAGAAGCCCATCCTTGGCTGGGGTACACCGTGCTCCAGGTGTCAAACTCTGGCTTAGGGTAAGCACTTCTTTTTTTTTTTGTAGAGACAGAGTCTCACTTTATGGCCCTCGGTAGAGTGCTGTGGCCTCACACAGCTCACAGCAACCTCCAACTCCTGGGCTTAGGCGATTCTCTTGCCTCAGCCTCCCGAGCAGCTGGGACTACAGGCGCCCGCCACAACGCCTGGCTATTTTTTGGTTGCAGTTCAGCTGGGGCCGGGTTTGAACCCGCCACCCTCGGTATATGGGGCCGGCGCCTTAACGACTGAGCCACGGGCGCCGCCCGGGTAAGCACTTCTTGATCTAGTCTGGGGACCCTATTACTAGAACCTTGGTGTGCCCCGCAACCTGCACTGTCTCCCAGTTCCAGCCGCTCAGCATTTCCATCACAAAGAGCACTAAGGCATTGTCCCCTCCCGCCTGGGTTCCTCTGCTCAGCCCTTTTCCCCTCTGACTATCAGGGGCTTCCGTCTCCTTTCCTGCTCCTGGTTCTGGTGGCACTTTTATTGTACTTCCACACTTTCAGTTCCTATCTTCCTCCTGGGCACAAACCTTCCTGCAGACCTGCAAGGACATCCTTACTGACAGTTATGACCAATTAATCTCCCTGTTACAGTAAACTTCCTTTGCGAAAACCTTTCCTTTTGTGAAGCTGGACTTTCCTTTCCTGGTTTTTTGCTTAACTGTCTTATCTTTTCTGCTGTATTTTCCCTGCATACTTGCCTTGAAGTATACTTCTTATCACTTTCATTACAAGGGATAAGCGTCACTTGGTTTCTGGCCGTACCCAGTTACTTATGATAACTGCTCAAAACCCAAAACAGTTGGTTTTGGTATTTCCCTTCATACTTCTCTTGAACTCTCCATAAAAGTCAGACTTTTTTTTTTTATGGCTGAATAGTGTTCCATGGTATACATATACCACAGTTTGTTAATCTGTTCATGCGTTGATGGGCTCTTGGGTCGACTCCATTCCACGTCTTGGGACCAGCTTTCCTGACCCCTCACTCACACCAAGGAACGTGCCATTCTCCTTTGCGTTTCTGGCTAGTGCCCTTGCCTTTGGAGAGTTCATCTTTTCGTGTCATTTCAACTAACATCTCTGTTCAGGGCTGATTTTTGTTTCCCTGGGTAGTCATTACGCAGCAATGTTGTCTGTGTGTTGTGTACTGACCAGTTCCAAAAGATTTTCCATCAGTGAGTTGAAATTTATTTCATTTCTTCTTAAATTTTACATTCTCCCCCTCCCATGGCAATAATCCTCATTCTTACCCGGATTGCAAGCCTTGTATTCACCTTTCTATACGTAATTGTTCTTCATACTGCCTATGTTTATTTGAAAAATGTTTTTGTGTTCCACCTGCTGATGTTTCAAGTTAGCAGCATCACCAACCCACCCCAAGTCCTCATTTATATCCTAATTAATGCAGTTGCTAAGTTTTACTTCCCACCTACCCTATCACTGGATTCATCTTTCTAAAATGTTTTCTCCTGATCAAAAGTTATCAGTGGCATATTATTGTTTAACATGTCAACTCTCTATTCTCTGCTTTCCTTATTCTTTACTACCAGTGTTTCTTTCAACATTTCTCCTGTGTGCATCCATTAAACTAGTCTCTTCATCCCCAATTCCCCCAAATTTATACTTACTCCTTTCCATCTGTTATTATTCTGTATTCATCTAACAAAATTCCTTACTGAAGTGCTGTAATGTGAAAGGTGTTGCAGTGGTGCCCAGAGATGAGAAGAGGAGTGGAGAAGTTCAGGCCAGGTTTATTGAAAAGGGATGGTGACCCACCTGGGCAGGGCAGTTAGAGACCACTTTTATATGAGTTTGTAGGGGGCAGGCAAATTCCACATTTGCCCAGAGGGCTATAATGGGTTAGGGTCCTTTAGCAGGAATTTCAGGGGTGGGGCTGACTAGGTATTTTGTGTCCTTTGTCTTGGATGAGAGGAAAAGGAGGAGGGAGAGGTGGAAAGGTTGTGTGGGGCCAAGTTAGGCCCCCAACATAATGTACTCATTATCTTCCCACATGGAATGCTGAACACCATCTTCTCCTTATTGAATACAAAGGATATTTATGATAACTGCTTTGGTTTTTTGAGCAGTTTTCATAAATAACTGGGTAAGGCCAGGAACCAAGTGACACTTATTCCTTGTAATGAATCTATATGAGTTAGAGACAATGATTATCCCCATTTTATAGAGGACGAAATGGGAACCTGCAGAGACGGGGTGCTCACACTGCACATCCCTGGGGAGGTTGATATGGACTTTGGAACCCACCAATCAAATTCAAATTATAACTCAGTTAAATCCTGACCAGGAGAATTCAGTTGAGTAACTGACTATTAGCTTGAGTGTCCTTATCATTAAATGAGGAGTAAGTGAGGCAATTTGTACAAAGCTCCAACAGACAGCATTAAGAAATACCTTTCCATCCAGGTAAAGACAAGAGATATAAACTCTCCATCTTTTTTATGGCTGAATAGTGTTCCATGGTATACATATACCACAGTTTTTTTTTCTTTTTTTTTAATCCCACCAATCACCCTCCCTCTGCCCAACCTCCTCCCTCCCTCTCCCTCTTCCCCATATTCTTAGGTTATAACTGGGTTATAGCTTTCCTATGAAAGCCATAAATTAGTTTCATAGTAGGGCTGAGTACATTGGATACCTTTTCTTCCATTCTTGAGATACTTTACTAAGATGAATATGTTCCAGCTCCATCCATGTAAACATGATCATGATCCATCTTTCTTTAAAGCTGCATAATATTCCATGGTGTACATATACCACAATTTATTGATCCATTCGTGGATCAATGGGCACTTGGGCTTTTTCCATGACTTAGCAATTGTGAATTGGGCTGCAATAAACATTCTGGTACAAATATCTTTGTTATAATGTGATTTTTGGTCTTCTGATACCACAGTTTGTTAATCTGTTCATGTGTTGATGGGTACTTGGGTTGATTCCATTCCACATCTTGGTGACTGTAAATTGAGCTGCAATAAACATTCTGCTGCAAATGTACTTATGGTAAAATGATCTTTTTTTCTGGGTAGATACTAGATGGAGTTGAAGAACATTCTTCTTACTAAGAAGAATGGAAAAGACAGTATCTCGTGTATTCAATAGTAATATTGTAAATAACAGTGGTATGGTGGTTATTTTAGCAATATTAATTCTTCCAATTTATGAATCTGGACTATCTTTCCATTTCCAGTCAGTCATGCACTGCATAACAACATTTTTGTCAATGACAGAACACATATACATTATTGGTTCAGGAAAATGTTGCTTATTTTCCATGAATTTGTGAATTTTCTGAAATTCTTCCTGTTATTGATTTCTAGTTTTATACCATTGTGATGGGAAAAGGTACTTCATATGATTTTTGTCTTTTTAAATTTCTTGACACTTGTTTTGTAGCCTAACATATTTTCTATTGTGGAAGATCCTTCATGGGTACTTGAGAGGAATATGTATTCTGCTGCTATTGGATGGAATGTTCTATATGTCTATTAGGTTCAATTGGTCTAAATGTAGTTAAAGTCTCATGTTTTCTTATTGACTTCTGTCTGGTTGATCTGTTCATTACTGAAAGTGGAATATTGAAATCACCTACTATTATATTACAATCTGTCTTTTCCTTCATATGTCTTAATATCTGAGTTACACATTTAAGGGCTCCAATTTGGGTACATATATATGAACTGTTATAACTTCTTGATAAATTTACCCCTTGATCACTATATAATGACCTTCTTTGTCTCATTTTATAGTTATTGACAAAGTGTATTTTATCTAAGTACAGCTACTTTTGATTAGGTTACCATTTGCATGGAATATCTTTTTTCATCATTTTAACTTTATGCATGTTCTCAAATGTGAAGTGGGTTTCTTGTAGGCACCATGTTTTATAATTCGTTTTGTTTTATTATTTATTCAGCCACTCTATGCTCTTTGATTGGTTACTAATCCATTTATAGTCAAGACAATTATTGATAGCCAAAGACTCACTGCTGCCATTTTGTTAATGGTTTCCTTACTGTTTTGGAGGTCTTTGTTCCTTTTTTTTTGAGACAGAGTTTTACTCTGTTTCCCTGAGTAGAGTGCTGTGGCATCAGCTCACAGCAACCTCAAACTCCTGGACTCAAGTGTTCCTCTTGCCTTACCTTCCCAAGTAGCTGGGACTACAGGCACCCATCATGATGCCTGGATAGTTTTTCTATTTTTGGTAGAGATGGAGTCTTAGTCTTGCTCAGAATAATCTTGAACATGTGAGCTCAAGCAGTCCACCCTCCTTGGCCTCCCTAAGTTTTATTCCTTTCTTCTTCTCTTGTGTTCATTTGTGATTTGCTTTTTTTTTGGAGAGATATGCTTTGATTTGTTACTTTTATCTTTTGTCCATCTACTGGGGTTTTTTGCTTTGTGGCTACCAGGAGGGTTATATAAAGCATTTTATGAGTATAGTCATAGACAGGCTCTTTTAAACTGATATAAAAGCCTGCACTTTGTTATCCACCCTCTCAATATTTTATGATTTCGTTGTCACAGTTTACATCTCTTTATATTGCACATCCCTTAACAAATTATTGTAGCTGTCATTACTTTTAATAGTTTTGTTATTTAACTTTAATACTTTCTGGGTAGTTTTAAGAGCAGGGGGGCCATGTATTTTAATTCTCTGTTTCTCATCATGCTCAGCATGGTGATGGATGTGGAATTAATCTCAGATTATTGGTTCTAATTGACATATCTATGTAGTGATACTGTTTGATCCAGCAGTATCCAGTACTATCACCTGCACTGTTGTGGTGTACCCCTAATTCCATCAGCCTGCCAGTGTTAATGACCTTCTCCCTTTCTTTTCTCTTCCTACCCACAGCGTGTGCATTCCGATACAACGGGCTGTCCTTTGTCTACCTTATCTACCTCTTGCTCATTCCTTTGTTCTCAGAACCAACAAAAGTGACAATGCAAGGTAAGAGATTTTGACTTTTCCATACCACAGAGTTATACAGTTTGAACATACTTTGCTGGGCTTTCAGGAATTGTCTTTATCCAGTGGCAGAGATGTTATCTGTGTAGCTAGGCTGGTACGGCACAGAGTAGGTGTCAAACATTTTAACAGCTGCCTCAAGTAATAATGAATGGAACTTGTTTTTGATCCATGTTTTTGTCACTTACACACTCAATAAGTTCCTATCAGGTCTTCATTAATAGGCTTGGCACTATAACTGGAATGTTTTGGCCAGTTCACACTAACTCAGAATCCTGTCAGTAAAATAAGTCAGATGGCATGATAACATGGGCACAAACATTTTTATATCGCCTTTTTGGGGGAGAATATGGTAACAACTGAAGAGACAGGGCTGTGTCTGACATGTCTAAGCCACTTAGCAGGAGAATGGGGTAGGAAGCCTGGTCTGAGTCATAACTTGTTCATGGGTCAGTTGAGATTTCTTAAATGCGTCTCAATGACATAATGAAGGAGAGTAATTTGAGCGGAGGTATAGTACCTCCAGCACATTCCTGCAAAGCTTATGATCCCTTTCTGTTTGCTACACAAGAATCTGAAGGTATAGAAAAGCACAGTGACTACATATTCTGAGGCTCTAATTAGGAAGCATGGTCTGCTATATGAATTCTTTTTTTATTTGAAGTTCTTTCATTAAGTATAAAAGTTGAACCGCATCGAGTTAATTTAATAAATTGTTTTTTAAAACACTACTGTTACAAGAAATAAGGACCATGCCAGATGTCTTAGGTAAGTGTAGTATCCGTTTGTATACATAAAAGGAAAAGGAAGTTGTGTTTGACCCCACCTACAGAGTGACATGGGAAAGGTCATTGATGGTGATTTCCTAGTTAATGATGGACTCTTTAGAAAAAGAAGTGAAGAGCGTAGTGTACACAGAACAATGAGTAATGAGTCCATCTTTCCCACATTTTCTCCATTTATTATTAAACTCATGAAGCATATTAAGACCGTTTATCCTAATTGTTATGACTATAGATATGCCATGTTGATTTTTCTGTCTATAAAAGAACCTAAATAATAGTGCCTCTATGTCACCTAAATCCTTAATACATAAAGTTAAAAAATAGTAGAGAAATGTGAGTTTATGCAAATAGAGAGATATACTGTTTATGGGACTCCATCCACCACAGCCTCATTTCTAAAGTTTTCAGCATATAAAATATTTTCTGGCCTCAGAAACAAGATATAACATACAGGAAACTCCTGTTTTGTGGTTTGGAGCTCATTTATTAAAGAAATGAGGTTTTGTGTATATTCACATTAAAGTTCTTTAAAAATGAGTACCTTTGAACAATTAAATTATCCATCACTTGTATATCAATGTGGGCCTTTAATATTTTATTTGGAAATCAAGAGACTTGGATTTTCCCATTTATACATCTATGATACCCCCATCTTTTCTTTTCTCCCAAGCTAACCAGCCCTCAATATGCAATAATGTCAGAAATGCCCTTTAGTTTGTGCCCAAGTGTGTTGGTTTATGAGCAGGTGCTCCAGAGACTGACACTCTCAGCAAGATTATAGGTGAAACATGAAATCAAAATCAAAGAAAAAAATCCTCTCTATATAGAGAAATATAACAAATTAACAATGTTATGTCAGGGAACAAACAAAGCATGAATGAGTGCACACACATCTGTTTTCATAAGAGGAGAGAAGGTAATAATGGGTTGGAAAGGGAAGTTCTCATTCATCCTTGCAGTTAACAACCAAGAGCAGCATTGTGATGATTTATTTTTCTCTTCCTGCATTTTAGTATCAAGAACCATGACTGATATTTCACATAACCTTGTTTATTTCTTCTTTTCTGTAATTGAGGAGGGACTCTAATAAAGGATGTCACACTTTTTTTTTTTTTTCTGAACACTAGGGCTCATAAGCTGTAGCAAAATCTGTGTTTTGAGACATCTTGGATTAGACATTTTAGTGGTGCTAGGTCCTAAGTGTATTCAACATATGCAGGTGATGGACCTGGAACAGTGAATGCAGTGTGGCTTTTCAGGAAGACAGACATTTAAAAATACTCAGACTTTGGAGTTTGAGCTTGTACATGTCTCATTAACTGAGGTAGGAAAGTACACTGGCTGATTGAAAGGGCTCTCATCAGGCTCTGCACTCCCTGCTTCCAGATAGTCTGTGCCCGGAATAGTGAGTTTGAATCAGCCTCAGGAACCTATCAGACCACTGCACACTGCTGGGAGCCTGTGCTAATGCAGACCCACCTGAACTGGAAGTGAGACGCAGACATCCAAGCAGTGCTGCAGTGCCCTTTCTCTGATGAGAGATTATTCTTGTGTGATCATTTTCCCCATGAATATATCCATAGAGGTACCCAGTGCGTGCAGAATATTAATGTCACAAATTAGAGGGGAGTTCTTTAACGTAGTTCTTGGGGCAATCTTAAATATAAAATTTCAGTCTCTGCCCTGTTGTTATTTAGGTCAGAGATACTCACTTATTTTAATTTCAGTGACATGAGCAGGACAGAGAATACCTGACTAGTACTGATGCTTTTTTCATGCCTATGATTAAATGGAAGATTAGTTGTCAGGCCTTATATTATTGTCTTGTAGAAGAAGGAAGGTGATCAATTAGCTGATGAAACATTAACAAATTTTATTCTTAAAAATTAGAGTGGATGAAAACTTCTTGGAGATGCAATTTGCTTAACTTGGGGTTATTGTGTGATTGTTGAGGGCTGCAGCTTACAGAATCACAGATATATAGAACTGGAAGAATTTTAGGAGTTATCAAGCATAGTGCAGCGACTGTTGGTGGAATCCCTTCTGCAACACCATGCCAGCTGGCCACGCGGTACCAGTGGTGCCAGGGAGCCGTCTGTTGCCCTGGGAAGTCTATATGCTCTGACAGTTCGTTCTTGAATCAACCTAAAATCCCCCACCCTGAAAATCCAAGCCATTGTTTCCAACCTAGAACAACAAAGAGAGTTAACAGAAAACCAGATCACTTTACAATCTGATTGTAAAGGGATTCAGTAAAAGAGATTTGACTAAACCTCCTAAGTCTTTTTTTAACCTAGGATTTTTAGAATTCTTGATTTTCTGTTTCATATCTTCAAATGTGTTATTATCTCAGTAGTATTTTATCAGTCAGAGTTTAACCAGAAAGCAGGAATCACTCTGGATCCTTTACAAAGAGAACATTTAGTAGGAGGGACTGGCTACTAATGGTGATGAAAAAGCCAAGCAGCTGAAAAGAATGTTGAAACATCTGGAATACCAGCAAGGCAAGCAGGCAGGGGAACAGGAGGGCAGCCTCAACAGGAGAAGGCTGGGAAATGGATGTTAGTACAGACCGGCCTTGCCTGGGCCTCTTCAGCCAGCTGTGTCCACCAGCTGCAGCCATCACATATGTCATCAGTTAACTACTCATCCCCTTTCCAATACCCAGTGGTGATGATTGGCTCTCCCTTAAGTCTTTTTTGATTAGGCAGAATATTTCACATTATTCATGAATGGGATTTCTAGACTATTCCTTCCAGACTGACTTCTCTAGGCTCTTCTCTCTGTCAGAATCTTTTCTAAAGGGCTGTGTATAGTGGCTGCCGCAGTGTGAGTTGGGAACCCCCCGTTCAGGACTGAGAAACCATTTCCAGCTGCCAGGAGGCATTTTTGTGATCATTCACAGTAAAATCCTTCTCTGGAAGTTGGTGCTGGTGGCTGAAGGGGGCTACCTTCTACGAGCTTCTCCCCAGACCAGGGTTAGCCTGGACCAGGGTGCAAAGACCTCAAGGCTGGGAAGTCTCTGAAGGGACACGGCAGCTCCAGAGCATCCTGTCGGCTGAGACCCCCATTGTAAGAGCAGTTTAATTTTTCACCCCAGAAGGTGTTGCTTTCCTCACTCTCTGACAGGTATCTCTGCTCAGTGATTTTCCTGCCACATGAGTCTACCTCAGCCTTGATTCTGGGGAACCAGACTACAAGCGACTCTGAAGCAGAGACTACTGTCTCTGATGGAGCTCAGCAGGCAGAGGTGTCAGCATAGGAGGGGAGACCTTGCCACAGGAACAGCCTCAGTGCTTGCATACAAGGGTACAAATACCAAGGCCAAGGCCCAGCATCCAGGTCCCTCCCTGCAACTGACTTGATCTGGATGTCACTTATTTTGGTCAGTCAGGTTTTTCTTTCTTGCATATGGAGATCCATATTCTTCAGGGCTATTAGGGTTTGCAGGGATCAAATGACTACATAAATATATACAGTAGACCCTCTACTGAGCACTTGACCATCCAAGGGACTGTCACAAACTGGTCAACATACATAAGTGGTCAACGTAAGGAACTGGGCCCACTGTACTGACATGTACGTGTGGTGCATGTCCAGTCTATTCATTTCCACAGTTTGTAGTTCTAAAAAGCATTTATGATTATGGCTATCGTCCTGTGCTTACCTCAATCTTCATAGTATTAAATGTCATAGAATAGTCGCAGGATTGTTCAACCTTTTATCTTTTCTGCCATATATCGGAGGAATAAGAGTTATCTTGAGCTATACATTAAATACACAATAACTAATGAAAGTTGATTAGCCAAAAATAGGGTCTGTGTATACTTTTCACCATATCTGACTGCACAGATACACAAATTGTTCTCAAATAATCTGCAGGTGGCCCATGGGCCACAGGTTGGACACCTCTCTTTATTACACACAGCAGTCCTCTGGAGACAGAAGCTTAGGGTACCACAGGTTATAGTATTGGGCTATTTCACATTTGATTAGGATCAGAGAATCATGAGTAACTGAATAAATCAAGATTTTTAAAAAGTGATTTATACTTTTGCTTACAAGTATAGGCATTTTATTTAAGCATGTAATACTATAGGAAAGGAAATGAACATTTCCTTCTTGTTCCCAAACAGGATTGAGATTGTCCTCCATTAAATTTATTAACTAATACGTAATCAACTTTAGGTGGCCTGAGAATTGAAAATTAATGAAGTGTTAAGTTCTTATACTTTATGATATAGTGAGTACATCATATTGGACAATGTGGGGAAAAATTTGATTTTTTGTTTAGATGTAATATAAATATTAAAGCATATGCAATATGAAGTATGGATGAAGGCCATATTAACTGCTCAATAAATACTGGCTAATAATAAGATTATCATTATTTTAAGTACAATATTATTACTTTGAACATCAGAGTGAGATGGACTAAAAACACCATTCTCATTTGTGTGACTATAGCCAGTCTTTACCAGAGGATTTTTACTAACGTTCTCTAAATATTAGCAAGGAATTGTGTGATTTCCAAAGTTTTTTTTATTTCCAAAGTTTTTCAGTGTACTGCTTTTAGATACAGCTAATATTTATGAGTTTTTGTTAAATTATATTTGGTTTAATTGACCTGTTGATAGAGAGCATTGTCCACTACGGTTATATTATTATTTACATGTATTAATTAATTTAATTCTCACAGCAAACTTCTGAGGTGCTTTTATAATTAAAAACTATTATCAAAAAAATCCTCATATTTCAGATGAAGACTGAGTTCCACGCAATAGCAAGCCTTGGGACATACTGGTGCTGTATGAGTGGATTACACTCTTAGCCTCTGTGGTTTTCTAACTCACGCCCTGGGCAAGAGATAAATCTTCTGTGGATTTGCAAGGGAGGAAAGAAACCCAGTCACCTAATAAACCTTGTTGGCTGATAGATCACAAGGCTCTGGGCACAAGGGCCCGGAGAGGTAATATGAGTAGAGTTAAGGAAGATATTTTAATCTGCATTGCTGCAGATTGATGACCTGCATGTATGTTATGTAGAAAACACATCACAGGAAGCGTGACCGGTTATTTCTTTCAGCAAATATTAATTGAAAGACTGTACTTCACAGAACACTATGTTTGGATTTGGGGAAGATGAAAAGGTGAAGAAAATATAACTCCTCACTAGAGTCCTCTCTCAAACACCCTGGATTTTATGTATCTTACCATGCGGTAGCTCTTTTATAGCAGTAGTTATCTTTGGAAGCCAACAACTTCCTTCAGCGATACTCTTATTTCTCTAAACTGTTCTCCTTTGCATTGTCTTAGGAGTTTGTCTTAAATAGGCTTAATGTTTGGATTGTATAGGGTTTGGAGTCAAGCTTGATGGAGAAAAAGTGGTGATTAAAATAGATGCGTTAGTTTTAGAATTAACCCCACCCCTGTCAGATATTAGTATAAAACAAAGGGTCTGAAGGTCAGTCCCAATTATGAATAAGGAGGTTTGAGTTTTACTGAATGAGAACAGCATGACTAACACACAGAGTAAGTATGTATCTCCCTCTGAGGGCGGCTTTTATCTGGAATATTGTTAGGAAATGAGACGCACAGGCAGCACCCCGAGGAAGCGTCCGTTCACTAGATCAATGCTAGGATCTTAATTATAAAGTCAGAGAGAGTGCCCACGTGGCTCAGCCCAGAGATTGGGATACCCATCTAGGCAGGTGCTAAACTGTCAGTGCTGAAGCACCGAAGATGTAAAGAACAGTGAAAGCAGCCAGCTTTTAGGTCACGGTTCCTATGAGCCACTACTGTTCCCCGCACTCCATGTGCTAACTCATTTTATTAACTGACAGAAAGACTATTTATTTGCAAGAGCAGAACTTTTGTTCTGAAATGAAAAAAATATATATATGATGGCGTTAACTGGACTAAAAATCCACTTAGCAAACTAGGCATCCTACCTAGGAAGATGTTGGTATCAGGGTTCTTTCCTCTTACTCGGGAACTGAACCTGGCTCAGTGAGAGGCATGTTTTGACCGTTTGTGCCTTCCACCAATGCTGGGATAGACCCCTTCTTTCTTCATGCCCTGGATCATAAGTTCTGAGTTTCCAATTCTGTAAATGCTTGAAGTCTAGAGCCTTTTCCAGTTTGTTTCAACAGAAACAACAGGAACATTCTTCCGTTTACTCACAATAATTGATAGTTCTAATATTACCAGTAAAGTGCCCACTGTCTGAAATGGGAGGTCAGCACATCCAGCTGGGGTGAGACATTGGCCACTTGCTGGAAATTGCTTCCGTCTGCTTGCTCTATCCTACCAGCAAGTTATCATTGTTAATTTATGCTCTTGCAGGCTGGAGTGGATGGGCAGGTCTCCACTCCTTGTGGAGTGTCATTTACTTTTTGGGGACTATTTGAAAAGAGAGATACTCCAAATTATAAGACTAAAATACTGCCTGGGCAACACTTGCCATTGCTGTGTAGCCAGAATATCTTAGAAGCATCATCTAATCCGTTCATATGTGAAGTGTTCATATGTGCGCAGAAACACACACACACAGAGTGCACGTGATGGTCCTTGTCCAAAGTATGGGGTCACTAATAGGGACAAAGTTGTCTTCTTGGCCAGCACCCATACTCATTCTGAGTTTTAATGTTCTCTAGGATTAGACACACTGTAATAGATGAGAACAAAATTCCCAATAGTAGATGAATGAAGGAAAAGGACTTCTGGTGCCTCTGTGGATCTTTCTTAGGTGTTCTCGTTCAGTTATGAGAACCTGCTCCCCAAGAGAAGGTGAATCACAGACAGTGGGCCCAGGTCTCTGCTCCAGAGTAAATGACAACCCTTTCAGGTATTGTCCGCAAAATGTTTTTCTGTACGTACTTCTGTTGACATGATTTTTCTCCTTGTTTTAAAAGGTGTAAGTCCCTGAAATATCTTTTTGGTTTTTGTTTTCTAAAAAACTTTACTTTGAACAAGGTAGCAATTCCCCTAATATATTTGCTTTTGTTCTCAAAAGTTATTATATGTATTTATTTCTGTTTATTGTTATCTCTTCCAACATTTTGGGGAGGCAGAGTTAAAAAGGGTTAGGAAAGGAGGGCTTATTGTGCTTTGCCAAAGTTGTCCTAAGATGATAGAAAAGAAAAGCATGTTTCTGCTACCCAGCTTTGAACAGGACTCCTGCTTTAAAAGGAAGTTATACTAACCTTAAAAGTAATCACAGTGTGTGTGTGCGCTTTGGTAAAATAAACATCAAAAGGGCCTTATCCTGAAGTTCTGGCCCAGGATGCACTTTACTAGAATCACTAATGGCACTCTGAGAAAAGAAAAATGATGTTCAGTTTGCCTACATTAAGAGGCAAAGAGGTCTGTAACTTGTAAAGACATGTTTAGACATCAGAAAGGAAATAGTAGCACATATTTAAAACTGCTTGCATCTGGTTCTTGTTAAAAATAGTCTTTATACCATTAGACTTATTACTGTGTCAGAATAAAACACAACACAGGAAAATATTTGAGTAAATTATTAAGTGCATGTTTTATTATCCATATCAGGTCATCACTAGAAGGAATGCAAAAAGAATTAGATGGTTGTTTCTTGAATTTTTGAATAAATTAATTATAGATCTTTTTATAATAGGCTATTTTATCTGTTCTTTTTGAGAATACAGATGTTCGTTGTTGCTTTAAATTTGGCATATTCTAGTCAGTCAAGCAGAGAAAGTTTCAGGCAAGATACGATTCTCAGCTTAGGAAATGCTGGGTCACATTTTTATATGACTAAAGAAAAAATTTCAGAAGCCCAAATGTTTTGCTTTATTTGGCTATGATAAGCTTTGTCTAAAATATGACTTCTCCTTCTATTTAAAGGCTGGCCTGTCATTACAGTGAGTTAGTTCTCTTGAATTGATACAGTTCTTTCATCAGGTCTTCAAGTTTTGATTCTTTTGTTTATTCATTTGACAAACATTTCCTGGTGCCTGTCCCGTGAGGACGTGTCCAAGGCAATTTGGCTTCAAAGGTACACAGTACAAGCAGCCCGTCCTCAGGATGTGAATACAGCTCTGCTGTCTACTCACTGCTTGGCCTTGGGCAGGTTTCTTGACTTCTCTCTGGTGTCCTGGTGCGTTGAGTGCTGGGCACTGACGCTGGAGACAGCACTGAGAGGTTGGCCACGTGTGCTCAGGGTCGCCAGTCAGGTGTGTGATACGTGCTGAATAGAGGGATGAAGTGCTCTGGAGGAGGAGACCATAGCGGCTCTCTGACTTTAAATTTATCTTCTTTTTAAAAGTATTCAATTGTAGTTGATTTGCTTGTGTGTTATTTTTGAGTCAATTTATTTCACTTTAAAAATGTCCAATTATGGTTGATTTGCCTGCATATCATTTTTAAGTCAGTTTATTTCAGTTTTGGCTGGACAAGACTAATTTCTGATGGAATCATTTGTTAGAACTCTGGGCTTTAATTCACGTGTAACTGTTTCTCCAAAACAGACTCTCTCATGTTTGTACAGGTTCATATAAAAAACCTTTTGAGATGAAAACTTACATTTAACCCTCAAAAGTGCTAATTATCAGTTATCAAAAGAATAAGCAGGAAATCCAGATAGTGCTTTCTATATGCCTGGCAGCTACCCCAGGCTTTCTATATAGCAGTTGACTTAATCCTTGCACACCTCTGTCAGGCATTGGTATTATTTGTAATTTACAGATAAGAAAACTGGGAAATCCACAAAGGATATTGAATAATTCTTGAAACTAACAGTGTTAAAAATTGAGTCAATGAGTGAAAGCTTCTACTGTAAAAAATTCAGTTATCTACATAAGCATTTCCCTCATTCTACTAAATATTACTATAAAATTAAGAGTGAAAATAAATGGAGTGATTATCTGTGCTGTCCACTTGCCTTACAACATTTAAGTAGACAATTTTGTACCTTAAGCTACTTTTTAGTATATTTGTTCAGCATTAGTCAAGAAAGACAAATAACCACAGTGAGGTTACTGGTAGAAAATATTCATTAATTTTCCTGGTTCCCGAATGAACATCATTGAGTATCTGAAGTGGGCCAGGCAATCCACTTGGCCCCTGAACCTCAAGTAACCATAACCAGATCCCTTTAGTCTTATAGGTCATTATTTAGTCCTTCCCAATTTCCTTCTCCCCTTTCTTTGTTTTTTCTTTTTCTTTTTCTTTTTGTTGTTTGTTTGTTTTGTTTATTTTCTGCATTTCAGCTTGCTTGAGGGAGGAAGGCCTGGCATGTGTGAGCATGTGTGCTCAGGATGGCGTGTGGGTTTTGAGCATTCGAGATACCTCTTTGTCCTCCTCGCCTGCAGCCTGGCAAGCCATGACCAATGTTACTGGGTCCTTTTGCAATTAGGGGCAAAGAAATGGCATCTTCAGTACCAGCATCTTCACCCATCTGTCTCTGTTCCTTGGGGTCTAATGGCTTCTGCAGATGAAAACTGCTTTTTTAAAATGCAAGGACACCTGCTATGCAGGCCCCTGGCTGTTACTGGAACGTGCCCTAACTCCCCTCGTGGTGGCTGCTGTGGTCTCCCACCCAGATTCTGCCACTCCACACCTCCCGAGGACCCGGCTTTGATCCTCCCTGTTGCCTGCAGTGTTGGTAGCAGAAGGCTCATAGCTGTGACTGTCTCTGGGAACTGTTCTCAGTTAAAGGATGATCCGTCTTCACCTCTCTGTTCGCATTTCCATGAGCAGTCACTACAGGGCTGCAGGGACCATGTCCCCCTGCCCCGTTCTGGGACTCTAGGGCTTTTTCAGCTCCAGAACTTTCTTGAGACAGGCAGCACCTCTGCTGGACTGTTCCACTCCCTGCCCCCCCAGCCCCCCACCCTGCCTTCTCGCTTTCCCCTCCGACTGTTTCTGATGCTCTCGCAGTAAAGCATCCAGATGCAAGTCTCTGTCCCGGGGTCTGTTTCCCTGACCTGAGCTGGCTGTCTAGCAGCTCTGAGATTCAGCGGCGAGAGCTGCCACAAGTAAGGAGTGTTATAGAGAGAGCCCTGCAGGGACACAGGCTGATTGTGGCTAGGCAGGCTGTGCCCTACACAGGGTCCCTGTGGAGAGGGATACTGATGGCTGACGTCTGGCCTCTGCTTTACTGAATTGCTGAACTGGAATGTTAAGGAGTCCTGTGTGTGGGCTAGCAGTGGCCCTCCAGAAAATAGGAGAGAGCACACCAAGGACAAATTCTGGAGCAGTACGTAATTTTTCTGAGAATGATTTCTTTCTCCCCATGAAGCTCTTTTCATTCCCTCTTCCACCTTCCTCAGCCTTCTCATGTGGCTTCTCTGCAGCCCAGCTCCCAGAGCAAGGCAGGGGAGGCTTTTGTCTGTGCCAGTCCTGGTCTGCTTCTGCCTCCTTTCCATACGAGTATCCGTGGAAAGGCATGACCTTTCTATACGGAACTAAATGGTTGAAACGATCCATACTTCTTTGTTTTGTATCAAGAGTTAGGTCCATACTGTTTCATCCGTGTTAAGGGTTAGAAAGCAGTCAGGCCATGAAGAGCTGAAAGAGAAAGGGAACAGAGGGAGTAGTTTATATGAGGCGAGATCTGACCAGACTCCTGTGGAGCCATAGCTGCGGCTACCTGCTGCCTTAAGGCTCTTTCTTGCTTTCATGATTACTTGGTGGCTCTCTGTGCAATAGGTGAGGATTGATGACCCATTTATGATCAGGCTCATTTGACAGCCAGGATATTGCAAAGGCATGATCAAGGATGCAGACCATGCTGGCCACTTTTTCATAAAATGAGTGTTTAGCCAACACCTGTCTCATACGAGTGAGCTGAAGACAGTGACAAGGTGCTGACTGGGCTGCATCTTTGAATAGCAGCAACTAAGCCTATCGTTGAGCCATATGTTGCTCATCAAATATTCAGCAGCTGGAGTTTTCACAAAGGCTTTTTGTAGGCCCACGCATGTACACCTGGGAATACGAAGATAAGCTTCTGAAAGCTGGTCTGGGCTGGGCTTTGTGCTTGGACATGTGGGACCAGATAGATGTAGAAAAAGGGAAAGGATTAGGGACCAGTTACCTAGGAAATTTAAATATGTTTGTTGTTCAGAGCTTTGCTGATTTTTGCTCTTATGTGTAAAACCATAACTGAGTCTGAATGAGTGACTCCTGTACATTTATTCCTGGGACACCCCTCACAGGAAGATAGAACTGTACTGAGTGGGGGCCTGAATGGAGTATTGATTGATTGATTCATTCATTTGACAAATGTTTCTGTGGCATCTGCTTTTTCCTGAACACTATATAAGGAACTGGTAACACGATAGTAAACCAAAATAGACACAGGCCCTATAATCCAGAAATTTACTATCTAGCTGGTGATCCTAAAGTATAGGTTAAATTTTATGGGATACATTCTAAAGTAAAGTCTAAATATAGTTAATTATCTTCATTCACAAATTCTATATTTGTGAATTCACCTTCCTGCTAAAATGAATGTGCAGGCCCCAAATCAATACCCAGAGTGCTTTCAGGGTCATCCGTGGACCTGCTCAGACTGCAGAGAACTTGAGCTGCTTGGTGTGCAGGTTCCCTGCTGAGGTGGCGCAGGAAGAAAGCTGTGACTTCTTTCAGCTCTCAGAGTGTAAACAGGTGTCCTTTGTACAGACTCTTTAATGCCATGTTGTTCACCTTTTTGTGCCTTTTTTTGTGGTTTCCCAGGTTAAACTGGCCTGCGTGGTTGGTGCTAACCTGTGATCTGTTTAGTGTTTCTCAGCCCAAGAAGGCTGGGGTGTGCCTTCCAGAGAAAATACATGTGTCCACAAAGATTTTTTACAGGCCTGAGTAATAGTGCTATTGACTGTGAGTTCAATGTTGATGAATCAACAACATATATTAAGTAAGATGTTTTTAAACAGTAACACATGTAAGACAAAGTTATGTTTTGATTGGTTAGAAGAAAATATCGTAACTAGAGGCTTGTGGGGTACCTAACCCTTCATTTCCACTAGGAGCAATGGTTCAGCGTTTACTAATTCTATCAACATTATAGAAGATAATGACCACGGATAACAAGAACACTGGAATGTGAAGGTTCGCTTTGTAGTGATGTAAAGACATGAAAAGGAGAATATGGCTATTAAATTGTTTGCAGAGGGGCGGTGCCTGTGGCTCAGTGAGTAGGGCGCCGGCCCCGTATGCCGAGGGTGGTGGGTTCAAACCCAGCCCCGGCCAAACTGCAACAAAAAATAGCCGGGCATTGTGGCGGGCGCCTGTAGTCCCAGCTACTCGGGAGGCTGAGGCAGGAGAATCGCCTAAGCCCAAGAGTTAGAGGTTGCTGTGAGCCATGTGACGCCACGGCACTCTACCGAGGGCGGTACAGTGAGACTCTGTCTCTACAAAAAAAAAAAAAAAAAAAAAATTGTTTGTAGAGGTTTCTTTAAGGTGATAGGGCCATAGACTGGTACCGGTCTGTGGACTGTTTGGAACCCGGCTGCATGGCAGGAGGTGAGCAGCAGGTTTCATCTGCATTTACAGCCACATGTCAATTGTAGTAGGAAGGTAAATTCACAATAATCATATTAATAATCATAATTATTATATATACATATGTATGTATAGAGTATATATAACTTATATGTTATTTTTGGAGATGCATGTTTATATGTATATGAATGAAAAAAATATACATACATACAATTTTCTTTTAAATTTTTGTGTCCCAATTTTGGATTCTAAAGTATACTAACTACAGAAATGCGAGAAAAGAAACTCAGCAGGAATCTTGAGAATGTTAGTACTAACATATTGGTGAGACCATTGTCATATACAGTTGTATTATTTTTAAAAAACAGTAAGTTTATTTAAAGAAGTATATATATCTAGGGAGAATATGGATACTTAAGTGAATTTCACAATTTTTTCTTACACTGAGTTCTTACTGATTTGTTTACTCTTGCCTATGAACACAAACAAAATCTCTAAAAATAACATGCAAATTATATGTAGTCCATACATATGTATATATAATAATTATGATTGCCAGGTTAAGGAACTATGGCCAGTTAAATTTAAATTTCAGATGTACAACAGATAATTTTTAGTATAATTATGTTCTAGATTGCACAAGAGATATTTATACTAAAATGTCAAAATATTCTTTTTTGTATTTGAATTTCAAATTTAAATGCAAGCTTTGTATTTTTGTTTGCTAAATCTGGCCACCTTAATAGTTACACATATATACTCTGTGTGTGTGTGTGTGTGTGTGTGTTTGTATTTGAATGGAGGAGCTATTCCCTCCTTTTTCAAATTAGCATTTCCACAGTTCAGTTTGGGCACCAAAAGGCTCCCTAAGGTATGCATTTGTAAACTCTACTCTTCAATACAGTGCAAAATGTTAACAAACTTTGAAATTATCTTTTACTTTTATTTATAAATATTAGTTATCTTTTTTTTTGAGACTTTGGAAAAAAAATAAGCAGTTAAGTGATAATTCCATACTGAACCTCAGAGTCAAAGCATTCTATAACAGACATACTCTTATTTGACAATGCGAATGTTACTTCCTTTGCATTACTATTATTATCATTGCTTAATATTTTGATGCAGCAATCGTCTGATTTCTTTTCTGAATGTATTTATCTTCATTCGTTCTTTATGAGGTTTTTGTTTCTAGTCCTTATCTTAAACATTGTTATTCTTATTAAATTTTAAGCCTTTTTAATTTTGTGAAGGCAAAAAGTGGAAACCTAATAAACACATGTATACGTAAAAAAATTTTTTTTAAAAAACGTTAACAAACTCTACCAAGTGTTTATATAGACATTGTATGTTAACGACGTAATATACCAGACATTTGCACAGTCTGAGTGAGATTAGATTTAGCTGATTAAGCTTATATCTGGGGTACCCTCCCCATTTCTATGCCAAAACAATTTTTTTGATAAAATGTTTTTGGGGTTAGAGCTAGCTTAGTGATAAAAATAAAAGCTATCAAAAGATTCTTCTTTGAAAAAGTATTTTCTATATCTCATTTAACCATGAATTCAATTCAACCTGGAAAGTTGGTTAGGATCCCTGGGTTATTTTATTAGCTTGAGGGACATATTGACGGTTTAAAATCTACCCAATATGCTGTGGGTTTATTTCTTTCATTCCTTTCTTCTCTCCTGTAGATGAGTGTGTGACAAGCACGTTTGTCTAGTGACAGTGATGATTGCCTTTCTAATGACAGAATAGCATCTATGATGGAAAGAGAGTCTACATTTTCTGGACACAGAAAATGACCCCTCTGACCCCAGCCTGCCCCCTGCCTCTCACCCCAGACTATCTTAGGCAGCAAGATCTCAGGACATCATTGTTCTGTGGACAAGAAATGGACTCATCACTGAAGATGTTTATATGCACCCTCTGCTGAGTCTTGGAAAGCTTTTGCTGGTAAAGCAACAAGACTTCCTCTTCCCACACTGGCTCTCTGAAACGTGGCCACATAGAGGTCAGAGAGGACTGTGTGTACAAAGTACACAAGGCTGGTCCTCGGTCAGCAGGCTTGTGTGTGGGGTGCTGGCCCTGTGTGACTGAGCTGGCTCCACACGGTGGACCTCCTCCTGAGCCTGCAGGGATGATGGTTGGGGCGGGACCCAGGGTTCTTCCTCCTGGGAAGCATCTCTACAGGCAGATTTCTTAGCCTCTCTCATTGGCAGAAGCAGGTTTTTCCCTGGTTGGACTGAATACAAACACATTTTTTTTTTTTTTTTTTTTTGTAGAGACAGAGTTTCACCTTATGGCCCTGGGTAGAGTGCTGTGGCATCACACAGCTCACAGCAACCTCCAACTCCTGGGCCTAAGCAATTCTCTTGCCTCAGCCTCCCAAGCAGCTGGGACCACAGGCGCCCGCCACAACGCTCGGCTATTTTTTTGTTGCAGTTCGGCTGGGGCCGGGTTTGAACCCGCCACCCTCGGTATATGGGGCCGGCGCCCTACCGACTGAGCCACAGGTGCCACCCCAAACACATTTTATAAACCTTAATGGAGGTGATTAGAAGGTGCCCACCATGCTATCCTCCCCCAAACACGGCTGGGTGGCAGGGTCTTTCCTGCAGAGATGATTTGGCCGTTAGCAAGTGTGTGAATAAGATTTGATAGAAGATCTAGCAAACCAGGAGTTCAGAGAAGACAATCTCTAGACAAAGAGATGCGGGGCATGGTTGTTATTGCTGAAGAGACACTGACGCTTTTTCTGCTCAGTCCTAGGTATAATTTTTCACACAGCTGCATTTTGTGCTAAGTGGCAGTGTATTGAGTGAATGGATGTTACACTGTTAGCGAGTCAGATGAAGGAGTGACAAGCAGATTACTTCCTTGCAGGATTATTTACTGAAATTTCCAAATTAGGGGATAGCATTTGCATTTTTGATAAGTTGTCTTAAAGCAATAATAATTTGTTAACTTTTTTCACATTAAGAAGGCCCATACAGTTAACATAGCAGGAAAATGATGTGAGCAAGTTTAGTCTAAACACAGAAGAGTCCAGATGTGGGAAGATAATATGGCAAAATAAACAAAGATTAATATCATGATTTCCTCCAGTTCCAACTGTTGAGTTTAAAAACCAACTGACCTTTAAAAAACAATGAACGCGGCTGTCTGGAGCACAGGATGGATTCTATAGGACGTCTTTTACTTTGACATCATGTCTTTGTCTATTTATGAACTTGGGGCCAAGCTGCCAAGGTCATGTTCTCCTTCAGTCTGCACAGACTTTCTCAGGTTCTGAGCTTGGTGTTTAACTGTTCGTTGTCTTTATCTTTTGGGGTCTTGAGATTAAATTTGGGGAGCTTGTGAATCATGTTGTATCATCTGCTTAATGGCTTGAGGCTGGAGGCAACTTCTCTGAACTCTGAATTTTGCATATTTTTGCAAGCACACCACTGTTTAGGATTCCCTGACAGGGTATCCAAAAAGTTTTGGGCAGTGATTAGAACAGTTAATTTGAGGACAAACCATTTAACAATTGGTTTACTGTTTTCCACCTGCCTCGGAATATCTATTTTTAAAAGACGGGGTTGTCTACTTTGGTCCAGAAAAAGGGTTCTGTTTCCACCAGAGGGAGCTGTTTCGTTTAGGAGCTGTGGCATTTCAAACCTTTCAGATCATCATTCCCATTAATCCCATTTAATTGGCTTCATTCATAATTATTTTATTAAAAAAAAGATAATTTTAATTGATCCATTATTGTTAGTGTTTTTTGAGATTTGCATTGTGAACAAACAAGAATGCTTTTTGGAAAGGAGATTAATGAAATTCAACTTCATGAAAATCAAACTTACTGGAAAGAAAGTGGTACTAAGGCAAAAACTGACTTAATGTTGAAACGAAAATACAATTTTTCCCCCACATTAAAGATACTTGGAGATAGGACCAAAGGGTAAGAAAAGATTTCAGAAAGGAAAGTCACTACTGTAAGGATGAGTGCACCTAGCCTCTGGGAGCATAGACAGGATTAGATTATGTATTTTCTTTTCTTTCTTTTTTTTTTTTTAATTAAATCATAGCCGTGTACAATAATGCAATCATAAGGTACAATGTGCTGGTTCTGTATACAGTCTGAAATATTTTCACCGAACTGGTTAACATAGCCTTCGTGGCATTTTCTTAATTACTGTGTTCAAACCCTTATACTCTACATGTAGTAAGCTTCACCTGCACCCTATATGAAATCTTGAAAATCACATAGCTTTCCAAGCCAAATCCTGTATGGTGTTAATCAAGATTAGCAGCAACCATCTACTTATGTAGCTAATTTAATTATATCACAGAAATGTTTTATGTATCAACAATGATATCCTAATTACATTCTTATCATGATACTCATCACCTCCTCACCCTTTATTGGAGAATTTCTAAGTTAGAACTTTATTATAAAGAAATATAAACAAAAGTATGTCTCTACACTCAAGGAGTTTATGATCTGATTTTGACAGTATACTTGGAAGTAACATTAAAGGAATAAGCGTAACATGTCAATAATAACAATAGCATAAGTAGCTGAAACTTGTAGTTCTAAAACTAAGAGGATGAACTTGTTCTGGACGTTGAGGAGCATCTTTAAAAATTTTAATTTTAGTTTGACATAATTAAACTAATGTTGGTCAGACAGTGTTTGACAAACAACTTGTATGTGTTTTTTGAGGCATCTCCTGAAAAGTTAAAGCAGAGCCTCATTTATCTATATGAGGATGTATATTTAACTGTTTGAACTACAATTTATCTAAAGGCAGTTCCAACTTGTATAGGCTAAAAAGTAGTCTGTTTGTGTGTCTGTGGAGGACAGGAAGGGTTGGAGGGGTTAATGCAGTTATGTTTCCTTTTCATAATAATGCATCAGGAAGGTAAATCCTTGGGGATCTTCACATATCAAGTGTTTTAGCTTACTTTTGCTATTTTTTGCTTCTGAAGGTCATGGTGGGAAGAATAAGAAAGAGTGTGTGTGTGTGTGTACTTGTCTATTTAAAATAGATCCAACTTAAGAAGTGGGGTCTTGTAGGTCAAGTTCATGAGAAAGAAGAGAAGTAGCACATTAGAAACAGTCAGAACATTTACTGGAATGTTTGAAAAAAAAAAAAAAAGAAGTATGTTCTGCGACATATAGCCAGGAAGTGGAGTGTAATGAAAACCTCTCCCAAAGCAGACTCGTTTTAGAAAAAAATCTATTGAAGTGATGTCTCTAATATCCTGGAGCTTAGGACAGTGTTTTTTCTTTCTTCCCATAGAATGTTCCGTCTGTCTGTAAAAGGCAAAATGGGTGCTTGTGTGTTACCCTCTGAGAGTCTATCCTCCCCATCACTGCACTTGTGTGTGTGTGCAGGCAGATCATGCTAGTGAATTTCTATCTGTGACTTTAAGCAGTGGTGTAATACGTTCATAACCACACTCCCTTCTCTCTTCCTTCCCTTTCCTTCTCTTTTGTTTTGTTTTCAGCGTGGACTCTCACAGGTAGTGCGAATTTGGCTGTGAAGACTAAAGTTTGTAAATCAGACGCTCCATAAACAATGTCCCTTGCTCAGTTATTTTGTTTAAGGACCCATCTAACATCTGCCCACCTTCGTCCAGTCAAAGCTACAATGGTTTTTGAAATCATGACTCTTACTGTCTTCTCTTTTATCTTGAAGAAACTAGGAAAATTAAACCATATCCTTTATTATGTTTGCAAAAGTTTCATATGTTATGTAATTTATCTCTCACACCTAATAGGTTGTATGGAGCCAGTTTGTATGGAGACATATGTACATGTGGATGTGTGTGTGTATATTTGCATTTTACCAAGGAAAAGACTGAAATGTGTGGAAAAGTTTCATGATTTGCCCAAGGTCACAAAGTAAGCAAGTGGAGGGCCCGTATAGAATCCACATTTTTGAGCGCTGATTGAATACTCTTTCCTAACTACCGTGCTGCTTCCCAGCTGTGCTGTGTTGAGTGCCTGTATGCCTCAGATACATCCAGCCTTCAACTAGGAAGCCTGCCTGTATAAGGAGTACTCCCTACCACCTTTGCCTAGGGGCTGAAAAGCCATGACACAGCAGAAGAAATTACATTGGACCTAACACTTTTGGAATAGACGGAGATTCAGAAATAAGACCCTTCGATTTACAGTTGGCATGGAAATGGTTACCTTTTATTTCTTGTCATTGAGTAAGTTTGGGTTAAGAACTAAGGAAGAAAAAAACAACTTAGAAATGGTAGTGCTCAGCTAAGCAGTTTGAAGGTTTGTGGCTTTTCCCGCAGGCAACTAATTCAAATAGAATATGATGAATTATATGTGAATAGGTGGTATGATTTTATACCTATGTTATTTTATAATGGGTTTGGGGACTAGGACCTGGAGAAAATGAGAAAAGTTATAATGAAGACTGATTTTACTAAAGTACTCTCAAAGTAGGCTGAGCATTTTTTACAATGTTTTGAGCCACTGAAAAGTAAATGTAATATTGTCTATCTTGTTTCTTACATCTCACCTAGAAGTCCAGGTATATGTGAATGTGGGTGTGGCAAGGGGACATTCAGATACTTAGTGAGAGTCTTATTCAGATCATGAGTGTTTTTGATGTGAAGAAAATCAAATGTGGGGGCGGTGCCTGTGGCTCAAAGGAGTATGGCGCCGGCCCCATATGGTGGAGGTGGTGGGTTCAAACCCAGCCCCAGCCAAAAACTGCAAAAAAAAAAAAAAAAAAAAAGTCACATTTGGAATAAAAATTAGTTGGCAGAAATTATTTGAATGTTTTATAAGCTTATTTGGGGTGAAAACATCAGGAAACTTTGCATATCATACAGCATCCAATAATTTGCTGCCTATGGGGTTATTCCCGAAGCCTCTAGTGCTTTAACACAGAATCATAATTCTGGAAGAAATTCACAAAGGTCAGCAGCCTTTTCTTTGTTGTTCTTCAGGTAGGCACCAAATCAAACAGATGGCTGGTATCACTGGCTGGTTATTTCACATGCATTTGTGAGCAAAGAGCTGTTCTGGAAGGAGGGTTGGATATGGAGGGTCCTCCGAAATAGCAGAAAGAATATCATTTTTGTGACATTCCCTCTCATTCTAACCCTTCTCTCTTCTGATCCCTTCTAGGACATAAAGTAGGTACTTCACAAGTTAGGACTCATAGTCTTTCATTGCTCAGAATTTTTTTAATAAGTGTAACTACATTGTATTTTACTTTTATTCTAACCTCTTTCATAGGATGCAGAATGAGAGCTCAATAATAATTTTTTTAGTTTAGCTTGTTTGTGAACTGATCAGTAAATTATCAGTACAAGTTCTTATTTCTCTTTCCTGTTCCTCTTATTTATCTTACGTTTTCTAGGATACATTCTTTAAAATGAAATAATGAATTATTGTGGCAAATTTCTAACTACTCTGTGTTATGAAATAAATTCAATATTACATTTTTTAAAATATAATTTTGAGGCTAGGGATTTTTTTAAAGTTCCACTGCAATTTTGAAGTGCCTGGCCTTATGTAGAATTTGTATTTGTCACAATATGACTATAGGGTTTGGACCCGGCATTTTTGATGATGGGATATAACAGTGGTCAGTGTAGTGCAGTGACCTGGTTTGGTCTGCAGGTATTTATTCATTATTGGAATAACTCAGTATCAAGGAGATATCAAGGTATATCAATTTTGTTATGATTTTAATGATACTTTTTCCCAATTTATCCCATAGGGCAAGCTTACTAGAGCCATATGCATATATATGTTTTTTTTTTTTTTTTTTTTGAGACAGAGTCTTACTTTGTTGCCCTCAGTGAAGTGTCCTGGCATCATAGCTCAAAGCAACCTCAAACTCTTGGGCTCAAGCGATTCTCTAGCCTCAGCCTCCCATGTAGCTGGGACTACAGGTGCCCACCACAACACCTGGCTATTTTTAGAGACAGGGTCCTGCTCCTACTCAGTCTGGTCTTGAACCCATGAGCTTAGGCAGTCTACCCGCCTTGGCATGTCAGAGTGCTAGGATTACAGGCATGAGCCACTGCGTCTGGCCCTAGGGCCGTATTTGTTACACTGCTTTATCCTTCAATAAAGCAGTGCCCTGAACAGTATTATAAGCGTTCCTTTCTCTCTGCATTCACACCAGAACCTATTATTTTTGGACTTTTTAATAAAAGCCATTCTGACTGGATTAAGGTGATTTCTCTTTGTGGTTTTAATTTGTAATTCCCTGATGATTAAGTTTGTAGAGCATTTTTTCATGTTTATTGGCCATTTGTCTTTCTGATTTTCAGAAGCTTCTGTTGATGTCTTTTGCATGCTTTTTCTTATAATAGGGTTGTTTGTTTTTTTCTTGCTGATTTGCTTGAGTTCTTTGTAAATTCTGGGTATTAGTCCTTTATTGGTTGTGTAGCTTGCAAGTATTTTTTCCCATTCTATGGATCGTCTCTTTGCTTTGTTGATTGTTTCCTTAGTTGTGCAGAAACTTTTTAGTTTAATCAAATCCTATTTATTATGTTTTTTTTGTTGCCATGATTTCTGTTGGGATCTTAGTCACAAAAAAGATGAGTTAACACCTTTTGCAACAATCTGGGTAGAACACAAAGACTATTCTCCTAAGTGAAGTATCTCAAGAATGGAAAAACAAAAACCACCCATAGTCAGTATTAAATTGGAATTAGCCAATGAATACACATGGGCACAGAGGGGAGTAAAGTTCAGTGGCAATCTAGCAGGGGCGGAGAGAAAGGAGAGGGGAGGCAAAAACCTGCCTAATGGGCATCATGACACTGGGTGGTGGGCACACCTGCAGCCAGGACTTGATCACTGCAGAAGTGATCCGTGTAATCTAAAATATGTGTATCCCCCTTAATACTTTGAAATAAAAAAATCAGTGCCTGCAAATCTTTCCAAATTTTGTATAAAATATTTATGTATTTTATGTCAAATATAAATATTTTATATATTTGTGTGGGTATGAGAGAGAGAGAGAGAGAGAGAGAGAGAGATAAAGATAAATTATCACTCTATTGCCCAGGCCAGAGTGCTGTGGTGTCAGCCTAGCTCACAGCAACCTCAAATTCATGTGATCTTCCTGTCTCAGCCTTCTGAGTAGCTGGGACAATGGCTGGCCACTACAACATCTGGCTAATTTTTCTATTTTTAGTAGAGATGGGGTCTTGCTGTTGCTGAGGCTGGTCTCGAATTCCTGAGCTCAAGTGATCCTACCACCTTGACCTCCTCGAGTGTTAAGATTTCAGGCCACTTGGCCCAGCCTATTTATTTGTTTCTTACTTTATTCCAAATAGGATATAAAGTAACTCACAAAAATACCCGTAGCATAATCTGTACCATAGGAATAAAGATAGATCCAGGGATGAAATTAATACCCAGAATCCTACCACTCTACCAGAGGTAGGTTCACAAAACACTAGAAGCGTTTTAGCAGTCCAAAGAGGGAAATAGTTATACGCAGAATTCAGAGTCCCTAAGATGAAAAACATTATGTTTCTCAGCAGTGTAGCAATTCTTAATGCCATAACTTAGAATGAATTCTGCTTATTCATTCCCAGGAAGAGGGCACAGTGAGATGTTATGAAACCACATTCTTGTAACCTCTTCAGTAAATAAAATAAGCAAGGCTATTTCCTTGCTTACCTTCGGCATAATGGAAAATCTAGAAACTCCAAGGGCTTCATTTGCTTTAGGCCAAGGTTCTCAGTGCTGCTGGCACAGTAGAATCACCTATGAACTTTTACCTGGGCTTCCAATTAGATCAGACTCTCTGGATGAGGAGTGCAGGACCTGTTTATCCTAAGAGATCCCAGGTAACTCCAAAGTGTTCTGCTTTCAAGCGTCCTCAGACATGGGCTTCTTGCTAACAAGTGTAAGTAGGAAGGGGCAGAGATTTTGAGTTTTGCCCTCTGACAAATATTTGGAGTAGGATAACATTTGCAGCTCCTCAGGGGAGAAGACCATGGGCTTTTGGAGTCAGGGTTTCATATTATTTTAAGAGTTAGCTTCTTTATAAATACATGCTACACCTGTTTAATACATCTTCCCAGAAGTGGTTAGTTTTGTGGAATAATGATTTCAACTTCATAATTTTACTTTCCAACCCTCAGGGGACATATTTCAGGAGTAAAAGTGATTTCCTATTCATAGTGGTTTTAGACTATCGCCCCCCATTTCCTAAGCAGCCTGTAATGCCCCCTCTTTGTGAACAGCTGGCCAAATAGGCTGCATGTACCTACTTTCAGCAAGAGGAGTTCTAAGTGGCCCTTAGCTTCATTCCCTTCTGTACACTCCATAATAAATTGTTTTCTTTTTTTACATTTTAAAAAAATTTATTTTTAGAGTAGGGTCTTTGTCTCTGTCACCCAGGCTAGAGTGCAGTGGTGCGATCAAAGCTCACTGCAAACTTGAACTCCTGGCCTGAAGCAGTCCTATCACCTCAGCTCTCTGAGTAACTAGGACGACAGGTGAAAATTATTTTCTAAAATGAACTGGCTGCTGTGCAGTTGAGAACTGTGGTTGCTCCTGCTTTGCTCCACTGGATAAGAAGGTCTTCAGTTACCTCCTGACCCATTTCTAGTGTTGGTGAAAAAGAAATCTGCATGGCGGTCAGGAAGTTCGTCTGGCAAACACACGATACGCAATTTCAAAATGATGAGTGCTGGATACGCAATACTAAGAATATTTTTCTTAAGCATACAGAAGCCTATGCGTTTGTTTTTGTTCCATTCACTAATGGGGAGTGGTAAGATCAGTAAGACTCAATGGAGATAATCCTAAAACACAATACATTTAATTTAATAAATAGATTTCACTCCTCACCCATTTACCAACAGAGAAAATACTACTGCCCCTGTTCATGTCAGAATGAAGTAAAGAAACTTTTATCTCGATTATTTCAGGAAGAGAAGCACAATATGAATCTGTTAGGGACGTGCACAGAGACAGGTGCCAGCACCAGGTCCCGTCAGGAGTTTGCATACATGCAATTGGCAAACAAAACCCAGTTAAAGCTTTTAGACTTTTAAAAACTGTCCAAATAAAACATGTGAGTTTTTTTCCTTCCTTCAGTTTCAACTCAGCACAATGTTAACTTGTTTAAGTTTTTCAAGTGTTGAGTTTGTAACCCAGCCCATATAGTGTACAGGTCGTATTTTTAGTAGGACGTTGGCAAAAAAAAAAAAAAAAAAAAAAAAAAAAAATGCCCTATTTTTTTTGACAACACAACCTATAAGGCGTACTTGAGGAATACATTCCATGACAAATGTTTGACTCCTGGAAACACTTTCTGATGCCTGCTGTCAGTGATTGTGCGCTCAATTATGTTGAACATCCCAAGCTTGTTTAGTCATGTGCCAATTTTAAGTCAAATTTTGACTTCCTCAGAGAAGAACTGTTTTGAGAGCGGTGTTTGTGCTCTTGGTGTGGTTGGTTCACGTGGCCGCTTGATTTCTGGCAGGTATTGTGTATGTCTGACTCTCATTGTATGGTTTGTTTGGAGACTGACTTTTTTCACTGAAAGGCAGTATTTTGACAGTAGGCATCAGAAAGTGTTTCCAGGATTTAAACATTTGTCATGGAATGTATTCCTCAAGTATGTCTTATAGGTAGTGTTGTCAAAAAAAAAAAAAATAGGGCATAATGTCACATTCTCTAAGTCAAAATTATGCTAACTTTGACATTAATCACAGTCTAAGTCCAAATATATGACAGCTAGAACACTCACACAGACCCAGGGTCATATCTGTCTTAGCTGGGAACAGAAACCTTCTATAGCAGAGTGAGGCCCTGCACTACTAGCCAGCGTCCTGCCCTAAATCCTGGCGGTCTATGTCTAGACTTAGGAATCACGTGAAGTTAGAATCAAATCCTGCCTCCTGCACTGACTGTCCTTAGGGCTTTTGGTAAGTTACCGAACTCTAAACTGTAATTTACTCATTTGTAAAATGAAGGGAAAAATAATGCCTGCGTCTAGTTACAGGGAGGGTTCTGTGACTTACTCTGTTCAGAGTGAGTGTGCAAAGGGAGTTAGCTATTATTATTTCTCTCCACTTGTAGGACCAGTTGGAAAAGTACTAGCTGGATGCCAGAGGATCTTTGAACTTTTGTCTTTGTAGGCTGGGCCTGGAAGAGAGGGTGACAGAAGCCAACCCCACTCATGTGTCTTTCTTAACTGTGAGTTTTAGTGTTATCTTTGGCTAAGCAAGGCCTCAGCTAACGTTCTCCTCTTTGTTTCTGGATCACCCAAATACTTCATCCCCCAGGTCCAGTATGTACTAAGGTGTGTAACTTAAAGAGGCAAAGTCCCATGAATTCTTGTATATCTGACTTCAAAAGCTCCAAATTTAGGAGGGTCATGAGATCTCTTCTTTCATTAGATAGCTCTAGATCTGTATGTCTTTATACACACACGTGCAAGTGCGTATGGGTATATTTCTGCTTCTGCAGGAACTAACATTTTGAAATTAAAAGAAATTTGCCCAATTTCTTAGAGCATAAACCCGTCCTTTATATTTCAAAATCATTCCCGAGGTATATGTGTTTGCTTCTTGTGCTCTGAAGTCCAGGGTGGTTAGGATTCCCTCCCCTAGTCCACAGTCAGCCAGAGTGGCTGAAGTATTTATGCCCACTTGAGAGCAGCCCAAGAATAGCTCTACATTCTGAGAGTGCCAGAACTGAAATCCAGCAAGTCTTTATTCCCAGGTGAGGGAAGGATATAATGGAGTTATGCTATTACCTCTGTCTGCAGACGCGGAAATGAATGGCCAGGAGTGGTATAAATGTCACTTACTCCTTTGCAGGAATTTCAAGAGCCTAGTTAAGAGACCACTGAGCTTCATTTGTTCCAGGTGTGGTCCTATGTCCCATAGGCCACGCTGGAGACCTGAGAATCTTAAGTTGGGGCATAAGGCTCTCTGCTACTGTGTTCATTTGGGTTTTAAATTCTTCTCATTTACAGAAGCATTTCACTTCATAGGTTTGTTGCTCAATTTAATTAACATAATTAGGGCCAAGTATGTAGCACAGGCTTTGTTTTGCATATGGCAAATCCATAGCAGTCCCAGAACGATGCTAATTCAGTGCCCCGTGAACACCAATGGTGGTAAGTCACTAGCCCTAAAACAACTAGTACTATAATTTTGCGAAAAACATATATATTGTATATATCATTGTAAGTAACTAATAACACACATTCTTTGCATGTTCTTTTTATCATATTTTCTTCTTTTGATTTGTGGCTGGGACAGATGTATTTGCTGCATTCACCGCAAGCCGTCATATTTTTGGTCTCTCCCATGGACAAAGATAGCAATGACCTTTCTTTGGTCAGCTTTTCACTGCTTGTCTCCTCTTTTGGCTCACTATGAAGCTTTTCTCTTGTTACTCTGCCTTGTCCTTGATTGTACTCCTGTCCACAAAGATTCATTGCTATTGTATGTTTTTTGTGGAGACTATACACACTTTGGGTGTGGCTTCTTAGGTTCCCTTCACAGGTTGCGGCAGCATCAAAGCACAGAGGAGCAGGAGCTGTATTCGTGTTCTGAAAACCTAGCATGGTAACCTGGAAAATTCTCCTCACTTGGACAATGTCCAAGATCTTTATTTTGCTAGTATGTACCACAATTTAGAAGAATTCCAATTAGTCCTAATGTTTCTTCTTTCATGAAATTGCCAGAATTTTGGGTGAATACATCCTTACATAACTCTTTAACTAGATGTGGTTTGTGAACTTGATAATTACATCCACAGTTTATTATCAATAAATGGTCAGAAAGCATCCAGTGGAGTTGTAAGGCCTCATAATATTAGCTGGTTGTCGTCTCTCCTGATCCTTTATTGCCTGTGAGTTCCATATCACTCCTGATGGTTCCATTTTCTGAGTCATAGGCTGTTCTGTTTTTACAACTGGGCATGGTCTTTTCTTGGGCTCCATATTTTGCATTTCTTTAACATCATCATCATCTTCTTCACTCTCTTCCTCACAGTGAATGATTTCACATGCCACCTCTACAAATTATTCCTGTTTATTATCTGAACTAGAGAAAATGTCCTCATCATTTCCTTCAGAATCTGACACTGTCAGTTCTTCCTCTGGGTTAGCTACTGACAAATTATATTTCCTCTGCACCATATGTGTGTCTGTATCATGGGGAAAAAGTCATCATGTGACATAAATGGATTTACCGAATTATCAGATATTCTATATTTTCAGTCATACATACCTTGTTCTTCACCAAACACAAATTCACTGCTTACTACACTATGAAAAATACAGAGGGCGGCGCCTGTGGCTCAGTGAGTAGGGCGCCGGCCCCAGATACCAAGGGTGGTGGGTTCAAACCCAGCCCTGGCCAAACTGCAACAAAAAACAGCCGGGCGCTGTGGCGGGCACTTGTAGTCCCACCTACTCGGGAGGCTGAGGCAGGAGAATCGCCTAAGCCTAAGAGCTGGAGGTTGCTGTGAGCCGTGACACCATGGTACTCTATTGAGGGTGACAAAGTGAGACTCTGTCTCTAAAAAAAGAAAAGAAAGAAAGAAAAAGAAAAACACTTAGACACTTAGGAAAAAAATAGAACACCGGCTTTTCCTAGAAAAGAGACTGCAACTCATTACTACTGGTAAGAAAAGTATCAAGAACTACTGATCAAGGAGTGCTGCGATGTGGAGGTGTCTCAGACGGGTAGGTAAGGGTACTAACAAAATAGAAACGAAATGCACATGAAACTGCAACTACCTGCATAAACAAACATACGACAAAACTGTAGTGGGATCAGTCCCTGACTCCCAGGGTAAGTGACTGTTAATTAACAGTGTTGCTGTCCTCATCATTACCATTATGACCGTTGTCATTGGCATCTGCTGTAAATATCTGTATGTGTGTGTGAGAGAGAGACAAAGTGAGTTTCATCTTACATTTTGGAAATGATGGTGAGAATTAAGAGTTGGGCTGATACTCAGCAGGCATGCCCCTGTACAGCCAAACAGATTACAGAATATTGAATACACCTAATAGGTTAATAAACAGTTACTGCTCTGAGCTTGCCAGCACCCCACACCTTAATGTCCCAGTTTGCAATTTCTACCCCAGCACCATGGAATCAACTTGCAGTGCAGCAACCAAGGGGTTAGAGCTGGCTCAGCGGGGGCCTCCAGGCCCCTGCCCTGTAGCAGTAGCAGCTCTGAATAGTCATGTCTATGTCAGAGTGTTGGTTAAATAGCTTGAAGATTATTATAGCTTGTACCTGTGAAAAGAAATTACAAAAGCAAGATTTCATTGCAGTTAAGCGGTCTATTTGAGAATGCATTTTGCAGAGTTACTAGACCTAAGCCCAAGTTAGTAAAAAATGTGTTTATTAAGTGAAAGTGTTTATTACTTTTGTTCTAGGTACTTGTTTTTGTAGATACACTTTACTATCCCAATCTATGAGTCCTCTTGAGTGCCTCACCCTGGATAAGGTCTTGCCAGAAATCTAAGAGTAGGCAGCACTGTTCCTGCCTGGAGGCCTAGGTCCTTGTCACTTCCTAACTCAGGGAGCATTTCTAGTCATTTGCTGGGGCAGGAGCCAAGTTGGCTGACATACTTGGTTTTCAGAGACCAGCAAAGCAGTAACACTTGGCAGAGATACCAGGTAGGGCTTTCTAACTGGCCTCCCAATAACCATTAGAGGCCGTCTGACCTGGGACGAGTCACTCTTTTGGGCCTCTGTTTTCTCATCATAGAAGTGAGGGGGTTGGACTTAGCAGATAGTAGGGACTCTTTCAGATAACACATGAAATGTCCCCAAACCAAAGGAAGTTTTAAAAGAATAATAAAAGGGAATACTATATATATATTTTTTGATTCCTGAATGCTTTCTCCCATCATTTTGGCATTTTGGAAATTATAAAACACCTTATAAGTGCAGAGGAAATTGCTCTGTAGTTGTCATTTTCATCCAACTTGTGAATGTGGCCTGACACCTTAGTTGAATTTATTTACATTAGTAGAACTATCAGGGGTTGATTTCTTGGCTGAGTCTGGGTGGTGTTTGTCATTTAAAATTCCTCAGAAAGATCACAGTATGAGAAGCATTGATATTAAAAGTGTGTATTCAGAACACTGCCTTATATTACTTAAAAGAAGTAAAAATTGCCAAATATTTCAAATAGACAAAAATATTTTCAAGTTAGTTCAGGTTGTTCAGATCAATTCATTGAGCCTGCAGCCTAGTAGAGAAGACAGATGTTAAATAACGGAAATGGTTACGATAGAATTACAAGCTGGGTAGCTGTGAAGACAAGGATGGGGGCTGCCTAGAGAACAGGTAAGGTCTCAGAAGGCGTCTACCTTCTGAGAGGTCAGCAAGGTCTCTGAGTGAAGAAGGAAGAAGAGTGCTGAGCTGGACAGAGAGAGTAGGAAATGCAAGGGCCCTAAGGCATGAGAAAGGTTGGAATGCAGGGAGGAATCTCTGACTGGAAGTCCTTAAGTAGGAGAAGGGCTTGATCTGATTTGCTTCTTTAAAAGACCCACGGGAATCTGACCCACAGGAGGGAGTCAGGCTGGGAGGCTGCAGGGGTAGTGTAGAGAATAGGGCCAAGGCAGGGATAGCAGCCATAGAGAAAAAGGCATGCATTTAGCATTTGTTTGGAGGAAAACCCAGCAGGACTTGCAGATGGGTTTAATAGGGCCTGTGGTGGGGAGGGATTGGGAGGAATAAAGGAGAAGTCATTGGTTATAAGTCTTAACAACTGGCAGGGTGGAGGTGTGATTTTACTGAGGTGAGGGAGCTGGGCTGGGAGCAGGGTTGGTGGAGGAAAATTCAGAGCTGCCTTGGGGACAGGATCCGCCTAGAGTCGGTAGGGAACCTGCCAAAGGGGGCTGTCATGTGAGCCGAATTTAGACACATTCTTAAATTGAATCTGAAGAAGGAGGCACAGACCAAATTTTAACTTTGATTGTGAAAAAATTAATGGGATTCCCAATTAATTTAATGTGATTACAAGTTAACAGAAAGTTTATAAATAACATGATGCTCCCCCAGTTTTTATTAAATAAATGATACTGCTTTAGAGGTAAGGTAAATGTTATGTGCCATCCTATCTAAAACATCTTTGAACTCTATTTCCTATGACATCAAATGTATTTTTTGGCACAGAGGCATTTGACGAATATTTGCTGAAGAAATGGCAAGTCCATTTCTTGGCAAGTCCCAAGAAAGAGCAGGGTGGCCACATACTATTCAGAACTGATCAGAAATGAACCAATAGGTATTTTGGCAAGTTCCAAGAAAGAGCAGGGCGGCCACATACTATTCAGAACTGATCAGACTGTCTATTTATCCTCCCTCAAGAATATGCCAAGGACCATCCATGACCAACACACCGTGGGAAAGAACATGATGCTCCCTCCCACTATATAAGGTGACCATTTACCAAAAGCCTCGTTTCTTTATTGGCGTTTGGTCTGGGAAGCAGAAAACAAATTACAGTGTCTAAAACTTGCACCTACTGGTGCCATGACATGTAAATCTGAAGGTGAGCGTCTAGATCTGTCAGCATGGGTCGCTCCTGCTTGTCCTTTGACAGCCCTCGGCTAACTATAGAAGACACCTCACAGGATTCCCTGCAGTAATTATGACATAGCAGGTCTTCCTGTTTTGTGGGATCATTCCCAGAAACAGTTTTGGAGGAATACTAAAACTTTTAGTATATTTAACAGTTATTTTTTTTAAGTCCACTCTGCTGTTACAAAACAAAACACAAAATTCTCAAATGGCAAAACCATTTACCAAGTCATAAACGGAAAATTCAGTATTGAACTGAAATTCTAAATGATACATCAAGATCACTGTGAGTCCTGGAGTTAGAGTGAATGGCTATTTTCAGTAAATGCTAATGATTTTTACATTTATTTGTACAGCATAATTGTGAAAGAAGACCCCAGATGGAATTTAAACCCCTCTGAACTCCCATTTGTCCATCAACCAATTACCTAAGACAGTTATATAAATTAAATTTTCTCCAGTTCAGATAAAAAGAAAGACAACTGTACAAATAAAATACAGATAAAATGCTAAGATAAGGATTATTCCATATGACTTTTAGGTATATCTCTCCTGCAAAGCCTGTATTATCTTGAAACTTAAGTTTTAAATGATTGTATTTCCTGTTTCATTGTCAATTTGATTCCTTTTTTTTTTTTTTTAACCTTCTGTGCCCTATTCCCAGAGCTCCCTAGAATTCACTCTTGGCTCTGAACAGGCGGTCCCTGCATTATTGCACTGATTGATTGACAGGTAACTTCTTTACTCACACACAGCCTGGTCAGATATAGACTGGAGCTTAGAGCTCAGGGTTCAAGTTTGCTCATTTCATCTTCATCTCAAATGCTGTTTGCTTTTCTCATTCAAAGTTTTACCTGCACTCCGGGATCTGTTCAGATTTTATCTCCAACCCCCTTGAATTCTGACGCCGACTTTAGTTTGTCCAAATCACTCTCTTGTCATTTAAGTACTGTGAAGCATACACTCATTGTCGAACAGTTTAGCAATTGACTGCTCTGTGATATTGCACATGGATTAGTTTATAAAATATGCATGGACAGAGCCTTTTCCAATATACATAAATCCTGAGCAGAACTTAAGTGGGATAATGGAAAGGGGTTGCAGTGCCCTGTGGCCCTCTGCAGTCCACCACCTGTTCAGAATATGCACTATGTTAGGAAGAGCACTCAGAGCCTGGCAGCCTGATGGTGGACCCAGCCCCACCAGGCACTTGTCTTACATCCCTAGGCAATTCACTTAAACCCTAAACATTTCCGATAAAACAAAGAAAAAAATCAGTATCTGCCTTACTCACCTAAGCTTCAGATGTGTGATATTAAAAGTAACAAGAAACAGGTATTGATGTGTTACTGTATAAAAGACCCTGATTCAAGAATGTTACATGCTGTGAAACCTTGACCACCTCCCTACACTGACCACCTCTTTAAGTTGACTGTACATATTCCACATGTACGTGTTGGTACAGTAGGCCTTGTTCCTTATGTTGACCACCTCCATATGTTGACCAGCTTCTTACAGTCCTTTGAGTGGTCAACTTGCAGAGTTTCTAATGTAGTTGTAACTCTCCCATGAGGTGGATATTATGGTTATCATGTCCATTTCATGGATGAGAAGCTGGGCACAGAGTGTCAAATCTCAACGCTCTGAAGCGCAGGAGTTGACAGATGAATCACTCAACTCTGCTCCTCAGGAGATGATACCTACAGAAATGCTTTGACTTAAATGCAGCTCCATCTTAATGCAGTAAGTTCTGTAACCAACTTGTGATGCAAAAATCATGTATTAGAAATATTACTTAAAAAATAAACCTTTAATATATCTTAAATCTTTTTCTCTTCTCCCTTCCTTTTCCTTTTTTAGCCAAGTACAGATATTTATGTCATTAAACAGTACTTTGCACTATGAAAATCTAGAGTTCTAGTCACATGCAAGGCTGTAATAACCTGTAATTGCTGTGAACTGAATTGAGTCTTCCCCTTCCAAATTGATATACTGACATTCTAAGCTCATTCCCATGTGACTGGTGTCTTAGGAAAGGAGGAAGACAGCAGGGATACATACCCACACTGGGAAGACCACATGAGGAGACAGTGAGAAGGTGGCTGTCTGCAGGCCAAGGATGAGGCCTTAGGAGAAACCAGCCCTGCTGGCACCTTGACTGTGGACTTCCAGCTTCCAGAACAGTCAGACAATCAATGTCTGTGGCTGGAGCCACCTTGTCTGCAGCACTTTGCTCTGTAGCCCTAGCACATTGATTCAGTGAGAATCTTCCTTGTGAGCTTTCTTGATCTTTACCTACTTTGCTCCAAGTGTGAATTTTTTCAAGGGTTCATTTTATTCTCAGAACAAGAACTGAACAATTTCCTCGTAGATGCTGCTACTGCCATACCTTATCCAATAGTAGGTCTAAACAATTATGGTGCTGGGCCACCATGGCTGGATGTACATGAGAAGGCATAAGGCTTAGGTAATGTGGCATGCTGGCTGGGGCTTCAGCAGCATCTTTCCACGGTACCTGCCTACTCTCAGCCCTTTTCTGCAGTGCCCATTTGTTGGAGTGAGCACTGTCAGAGATGGACGACAAGCCTGCAGGCCTGGCTTCCATTGGAGATTGCAGACACAGTTGGAGAGGTCTTGGGTTTGTTCATGAATAAGTCCCCCTACAAGTTCCCTTCACACTTGGGGATCCTGCTGAGGGGCACAGGGTGTGAGGAACTACAGAACAGGCATGCCCAGAGTGTATTATCAAGAAAAGGCAACATCTGGACTCTAATGTCAAGATTTAGAAGTGTCAGGCTGTATCAGGGCTGGGCATTTTCCTGACTTACATCTGTGGTCTCCAAAGTCCAGACCCACATGTTGAACAGGATGAGTACATGAAGGCATGGATGGATAGGAGGCACATGGGTTTCTCCTGTCCATCCACACAGATTCAGTATGGGCCACACGTTGGGTCATGGAGCTCCACTTGGTGGTTTTCACGCAGGATGGTGACCATGCCCCTTCCTGAGAATACATGAGAGGGACTAAGAGCACCAGAGGCTGAAATGTTAGTGTCCGCTTGGAAACAGGACTCACGTTCCTACCAACACCACCAACAAAGCACTTTCATGGAGCTCTTGGGAGGGGAGGAAGAGGGAAGGAAATGTTCTTTCATCGACACCCAGATTGCATGGACTCTAAGCTGTACTTCTGTTGAAAGAAAAAGAAAAGTGTTTTCTCCACAATAGAGGAGACCATGAAACAGGAAGTGAGAACATCACACCAACATTGGATCCCTGAAAATCCAGTGTGGGAGTTCCTTCTGTGGGGCTTAGCCAGCTCCTTGATACCCGTGACCAGCATGGCTGAGTTGGGCTGTGACTTTGAGTTTATTGGAATGGTGTGGTTTGGGATACAGGTGGACATGATGAGTCTCTTTTATTATGGAAGATAATAATTCGGCCC
This sequence comes from Nycticebus coucang, assembly GCF_027406575.1. Taxonomy (NCBI): domain Eukaryota; kingdom Metazoa; phylum Chordata; class Mammalia; order Primates; family Lorisidae; genus Nycticebus; species Nycticebus coucang. Next base: position 2,125,653 of record NC_069798.1, read on the forward strand.
TGTGAGACCCCTAGAATTTAAATTTGCCTCCCTAGCCCCCCCCCCAAAGCCATGTTCTATGGTGGTCCCACGAACATTGGTGCTTCTTTCCTGAGGGAGGCTGTCCACTTCAGGTAGTGAGCTGGTTTTTAATCCACATTTCCTTTCCTTACTTTTTGCGTTCTTACTTCTTTGATTGTATTTTGGATTTATGTTTGTTTCTATAGTGTTTCAGTTTGGAAGGTAACAAGAAATAATTTTAGTGTAAGAATAGTACAGTAGCAGGATAGTAACTTCTTATAACAAAAATGAATTTCAAGTATTCTGAAATCTGGCTGTGAGAGTTTAGGTTCCAAAAAAGGTTTATATTAGTGAGACCAGTTAATTATTTTAAAAAGAAAGAGCTTACTTTGTGGAATATAAAGTATAATTTTGCCTGTGCTTTCTACTTTATTTCTATTTAGTTAGCAAAAAGGTAGAGATAAGTAGCTTTAAAATTTTCAAAACACTACAGTTACTAGGTCATTTGGACAATAGTTGGATGCCATGATCTTGCCACAACCTCAAAAACTAAGAGTTTAATTTCCTTTTTTTTTTTTTTTTTTTGCAGTTTTTGGCAGGGGCTGGGTTTGAACCCACCACCTCCGGCATATGGGACTGGCACCCTACTCCTTTGAGCCACAGACACCGCCCAAAAACTATCAGTTTAATTTCTTTAAAAAAAAAAAAAAGTATTCATCAGTGCCAAGTATAAACTGGAAAACAACTAGTCTGCAAATGTGCAAATCAGAAATACCTAATTTTGCATTTTGACTTGAACTAATGATGGGAAATAATTGCATCTCAAGTGGCAATTTAAGCCAAGCAGAAATGTCATTGCAGGAAGTCATTTGGTGAAGACTGTGGAATCAGCAAGTGCTTTGGAACCTTGGGCTGCGGTAGTGATTTGGAGATGTTAATGAAGCCCAGTCAACAGAGAAGGGTTGAGGTTGAGCATTACAAACTATGGAATTGCACAAAATATAATTAAAAGTTAGAATCTCATCTTTTAAAAAATAACTCTTCCCTATTGCCTTTTCCTGATAAGGAAAGAATTGTGTATTTTGTAAACTACTCCATAAATCCCAAACTTTCAAAATTGGGAAATTGAAGTTGAAGAAGTTTCTAATTTGTTTCATAGAAGAGAATACATGTGGGATCTACCGAAGAGTAGATAAAATCAGCCTCAAAGGTAGTTCATGCCTTCCCTGCCCAAGCACTTGCTAGTGCTAGACATAATGCTTGGTGCTGGAGACGCAGTGCTGGTTTACCTCTTGTCTCCATGGAATTACTCCTTAGGAAGAGCTAATAAACAAGGAAACAATCAAGTTAAGAATTCTATTACAAAGTACAACTAGAGAAGCAATATAATGAGATAAAGGGTATCAGTCACCTTTTGTGGTGCAGTAACCACAGTGGCATACAGACATGGCTCACTCGTGTGTCTGGGAGCAGTGCAGGGTACTCCACCCTCTTGAAGCATGACAAGAGGATTGGTGTGAACTAGTACCATGACAGAGCCCAGAAGGGCACCATTGTAGACCACCAGAGAAAACAGAAAATGGTTTTGCGTGAAATGGTCTTGGAGGGCCTGAGTAGGAGCCATTTAAACTGAAACTCAAGAGCTGAAAAATAGCCAGCTATGGAGAGAATTGAGGGATGGATGAAATTACCACATAGGAGAGGCATAAAAGCTCCCAGGAGGTATAAAAGGCTCACCCATTCCTTGATTTTGAAGGATGGCAGTGTGAATGGTGGGGAACTGAATTGAGATCAAGGTGGAAAGGTAGGCAGTGTAGGTCTGATTGGACGCATGGAAGGAATTAGAGTTTAAGTCCAAGGAGAAGCCCTGCAGGGCTTTAAGTGGGGAATTATATGATGAGACATATGTCCATAAAAGATCTCTCTGGTTCCCTTATGGAAAGTGCATGATCAGGAAGGAACAGTGGTAACAGGGGCATCCTTAGAAAGCTACTACCTTATGTGGTTCAAGGTGGAAAAGGAGACGGCTTGGACCTGTTCTCAGTGGAGACAGGAGAAAGAGTGGCCGTAACTTACATTGTGAAGGTAAAAGCCAGAAGGATTTACTGTTGGACAGGATGGGACTATAAAAGACAAGAAAAATCAAGGATCCTTCTTGAATTTTGGGGTTGTCCAACTGGATGGATCACGGTGACATTTACTGAAACAGATAAGAACAGGTGAGGGAGTGTTTTACGAATAGATAGAATTGAAAGACTCATTTTAGACATGTTCTGATTGCCATACCTGTTATGGGCTGAATTATGTCCCTCAAAAAGATAAGTTGAAGTCCTAACCCTCAGTGCTTCTAAATGTGATCTTACTTGGAAATAAGGTCTGCCAATATAATCAAGTTAAGAAAGAGTCACCCTCGTGTAGGATGGGACATTAATCCAATATAACCAGTGTCCTTATACAAAGAGAGAAAACACACACAGAGAACATCGTGAGATTACTGAGGCAGAAGAGAATAGAGTGGTGTAATTGCAGGTTCGGGAACACCTAGGGTTACTGGCTACCACCTGAGGCTGGAAGAGGCAGGGAACAATTCTAAGCGAGGCCTGCAGAGGGAGCATGGCCCTGTTGACACCTTAACTGTGGACTTTTCAGCTTCTAGAATGGTGAAGCAATACATATCTTTTGTGTTGATTTGTGGATATGGGTTTTTACCCTTTGAAATGGGGTCTTGCTGTCTCTCCTCAGCTAGAGTCCAGTGATGTCATCATAGCTCACAGCAACCTTAGACTCCTGGGCTCAAGTGATCCTCCTGCCTCAGCCTCCTGAGTAGCTGGGACTACAGGTGTGAGCCACCAGTGCCTGGTTTTCTGTTGTATTAAGCCACCAGGTTGTAGCCATTGTTACAGCCACTGCAAGAAACTAGTGTGATGGCCTAAGCAAGTGAATCGTGAGAAGAATCTGAGCTTCATCTAAGGCAGCGGTTCTCAACCTGTGAGTCATGACCCCTTTTTAACAATGAAAATACATTGGGGCATTAGGAAGATTGAGAACCACTGTTAGGGGAAAAGAATCTGTCAATGCAACGGCCCTGAAGAAGAATGTTGCAGGTAGAGGAAAGAGCCACTCCTGTTTGTAGCCTACAATCTTGTTTATACTTAAGAATCATTGTCCAATACAACTAGCATAAACACTGATTTAATAAATGAGTATGAAATTTTACAGCATGATTTCCATCCCTGGGATAAAATGTGCACACATAATGTTGTAAATTATACATACCCAGTGAAAACAGCATGCACACTTTCATAATGATTGTGTTTACTTGCCATGACATATGTTAGAATGAGAGAGTCCTTTTCACTTATTTGGAATAGTAAAAATACAGATTTGCAGAATTTCAAGCAACATGAGATCTTATCTCTTAACTCTCTTTTTGACGCCTATGTTTCCTACATTACCATTCACAGGAGATCATTCAGTTTCTGCTTAAACACTTCAAGTAGCATAAGGAACACATTGACTTCTAGGACAGCCCTTTCATTTGACCTTCAGAAATTTTGACCTTAATGGGCAAAAGCACATATTTTCATGACTTCATTAACTTGTCTGAGCTATGTTCTTTGAAAAATCTCGAAGTTAAATTTCATCCCTCATCACCTGGAAAGGCTTTCAGATGTTTAAATGCTCCAGCCATTTTCTTCTGAGTATTTTCTCCAGGCTTGCTGTACACGGTTCCTCCATCTCTAACCTTGACCCAATCAACCTTGTGGCCTCATCTGACGTTCCCTCAGCTTCTCAGGGCCTTCCTCAACTCCATGTGTAAGCATCAGCAGGACAAAGTAAATACTACAATAAATAATTTCTAAAAGCAATAATAGAGGGAGAGGGAAATAACTAAAATGTGTTGAGAATGAAAAGATGAAATTCTTTCAACAGAGCATTAAGAAGAAACCGACTCAATATATAAAATTGACATGCATATGGACAAAAGCTGAAAGGGAATCTGCCTCCAGTCAAATGCCTTTTATCTTTTGATGTAATTTTTATCATTAAGAATTATTCCTTCAGTGCTGTGTGCCTGTTCTTATTCATTTTTGGTTTTGCCTTTTCTAGGGCTGCATTCATAATCACAGCATTTTCTCTTCACCTATTTAAATAATTAACTTGTTACCTGTTTTTCATCAACTAATTGCATTTCTCTGATTCTTCTAGGACCCATGCAGGGGTTTCCCGATGGTTTAATTTCTCTCTGGGCTTCTTGAATCGTCTGGATTTCTGCGTCCGCCCTGAAGCCCTCCTCCCCTTCCCCCGGCCCCCTATTCTGTCTGTGCCTGTTGTTTTTCGCTCCTACCTTCCGTACCTTCGCACTCCACACCTCTCCTCTTGTTATACTCATGGTCATTGTCATTCTATCTCACCTATTTTGGCCACTCTTTGACACGTTCTTTTCCTGAGATTAAGGCTTCTGAAATAGAAGGCAAAGGCTCATTTCCTTCCCTCCTACCAACAGTACTGATTACATTTGCTAAGTTGGGGTATAAAAAGAGGTTAGTGAAATATTTCTGTTGTTGATTTTGGTCTCAAGAATAAGGAGAAATATAGCTGAAGGAGCAAAGCTGTAAAGGAAGGGAAGAGGAGGAATACAAATAAAATGCCTGAGCTGAGCTATTTTTTACTAGAGTGGAGTTGATTTTCGGTTACTGAAATAGTGATTGAAATGAAGAAGTGCTACAAAAATAGTTGGAAAGTTTCCATTTTCAGAATAACATTTAAAATATGAAGTTGAACACGTGAGTGCATATAATTAGTTCTGATTTAAACTGTCAGCCTCAAAGAGTTTTTTGTGTGTGTTCTTGCATTTATTATTTTCCACAAGATATTTGGGTCTGCCATAGAGTGCCATGTAAATAAACTGAGGTTAAGTGTAAATAGCAGGGCTACAAGAGTTTTTCCTGGTTTGCAACTTTGAGTACGTAGGGACTGTGGTCCATCACAAGTGAGTGTGGTGGGAAAAGGGCCCACTCTTTGGGTCTGACCCTACTTTGGCACTGATTGTCAAGGCATTCTTTTAAAAACATTACGTTATTCATATATTTTAAAATTTTCAGGTTAAGTCTTTATTTTTTTTTCATTTATCTAATCTCCAGAACATGTGAATATGTTACTTTACAGGGCAAGAAGGACATTGCAGTTGTGATTCCGTTATCATTAATTTTTCATCTTTATTGCCAAAGAATGTTCTCTTTTAATTTCTTCATGAAATCGGGGAGGTTGGTGATCCATACGCAGGAGGAAGACAGCAGGTTGAGCCAGCCGTGATGTTATGCCTGGTCTCTGAAGTACAGGGCAGGGCTCCAAATCACTGTCCCTTGGACTTACCCAGATGGAGCCTCTGCACTGCAGTACTCAGCAGGGGTCACCAGGGGCTGGGTGATTGGTCTCTGCATGCGTGACCCAGTAAACCGTTCTTTTACCTCTTCCTTCCTCTTGACTTCTTAAGCCTGACTACAATGTCCCTAAAGTAACACTAGCACGCCTGTATCACTTTCATAAAGCTTTGACTGAGAATTTCAGAACTTGGTGTTTTTGAGTGACCTCTATTTTAGGAGGAATGGAACATGTGAGAATTGAAACAGTATAGTCTTTGGGCACCACACCAGCTCTTTGAAAGCCTTTTAGAGAAGCATCTTCTAGTGCCTTAGTTTCCCATATCACCTGTAAAAGGATCGTTTAGTTTCTGAGTAGGCCCCACACCAGACAACCCAGGGGGACTCTAATTCCTAATGAATTAGAATGTTGTATCTCAGTTTTCACTGTCGGGGGTGAGTCCTGGAAAACTGGTAGGGAAAGCTGTTGGCCTGTCTATTCAACTCACAACCTCCAAAATTGTTTAAAAATGCATTTTTCTGGTGACTTTGAATTAGTCACTTTGAAGTTAATGAAATGGTGAAATCAAGATTAAATCCTTTTGGGTCCTTGATGGACCCTTATTGTTTCAGCTTCCTATTGCTGTTGAAACAAATTACCACAAACTTTGTGGCTTAAAACAGTACAAATGTATTGTCTTACAGTTCTGTAGGTCAAAAGTCTAAAACAGGCTAATGTCAAGACTTCTTACTGAGGGCTTGGGGGGGAAATCTATTTTCTTATCCTTTCCAGCTTCCAGAGGCTTTGTGGTTCCTGGCACCTTCTTCAAAGCCAGTAGTGGTCTTCCTCCCGAGGCCCTCTCTCTTCTCTTTCTCTCTTGAGTACCCTGAGGATTTCTTTGAACCCACCTGGATATTATAGGATCATCTCCCCCCATCTCAAGATAATTAACTTAATCACATTCACAAAGTTCTTTTTGCCAATTAAGGTAACATATTCACATTTCTGGGAATTACCTAAATGAAGAAACAAAAGATTTATTCTGAAAATGTTAGAATGTATGAATAGCTTAATGCCCTCAAAGAATGCCTTGATAATCAGTGTCAGGATAAAGTCAAATAAGATACTACATTGGTTTACAGACTAATAGATAGAAAAGATGGCTGCCTATTTTCTGGCTTAAAAGATGTTTTCATTTGCATATTCTTATATAATGAAGGGAATATAAAAATCAGCTTCAATTACCACCTGAGCTATGCTCAAGAGTGTAAACCAGACATTTACATTTAAATTGCCCACAGATTTATTGTATTTACATCTATTTAATTATTCAATTGAAATTAAGCTCAATTCAAAGTTATTAGAATCCAGAGAACCATAATGGGCTTTTCATATTCTTTGCAGAGATTAGATATTTGACCAGCAAGGATTGAACTGCTATGTGTAAAGTGCTTGGAAGACAAACCATCCCTGTTTCTTTAAGTATATTCCTTTAGTTTATAGAAGTGTTATTCTTGAGAAAAAACTGCTTATTAGATGTGGTGGGTAAATGCCCTAGTTGAAATCTAGATGTCCTAATGGAGCACTTAAGGAACTTAAAGAGAGTGCTAAAAATGACTTTTGAAAGCTGTAAGTAACAGTCATGTAGGTTTAAGTACCCTTGAAAACAGTTTGCTTTCAAGGGTAGGGCACAACTTGTTTTCATGCTGCATAGCATGGTGTCTTGTGTATCGAAAATGTACAATGAATAGATGTTGCATGAATGTAAATTCAATGCATTTAAAACCTAATCTAACATTTCATCTAGGAAGCTGAAAGGAATTTGATTCACTAGGAAGGTGTTCATACACTAAAATAATTTTTTTTTTTTTTTAAAGACAGAGTCTTATTGCTATGGTGTCATAGCTCACAGCAACCTCTAACTCTTAGGCTCAAGCGATTCTCTTGCCTCAGCTTCCTGAGTAGCCGGGACCACAGGCACCTGCCACAATGTCTGGCTATTTTTAGAGGCAGGGTCTTCTTCTGGCTCAGGCTGGTCTCAAACCTGTGAGCTCAGGCAATCCACCCACCTTGGCCTCCCAGAGTGCTGGGATTACAAGTGTGAGCCACCACATCCAGCCTTTAAAATAATTAATTTTTTTTTTTTTTTTTTTTTTTGTAGAGACAGAGTCTCACTTTATGGCCCTCGGTAGAGTGCCGTGGCATCACGCAGCTCACAGCAACCTCCAACTCCTGGACTTTCAGCGATTCTCTTGCCTCAGCCTCCCGAGTAGCTGGGACTACAGGCGCCCACCACAATGCCCAGCTATTTTTTGGTTGCAGTTCAGCCGGGGCCGGGTTTGAACCCGCCACCCTTGGTATATGGGGCCGGCGCCCTACCGACTGAGCCACAGGCGCCGCCCTAAAATAATTAATTCTTTTAACAAATACTGATTGGGTTTTCTCTTGGGGCTATGTACTTTTTTGTTAATATATATAAACAGGTAAAAAGTAGACACAGGCCCTTATCCTCAAGGCCATTGCCAGGAAGGGCAAAGCAATGGTCTCAGTATATTCTGATTATTATGTTACATTGACTCCCAAATGTCCATGAATATTTTTGCTTATCCCATTTTCTCAGCACCATTCATTGAAAGTTGTTGAGTTTTTCCAGATAAAACAGGGCTAGAGAATAAATAACCAATAAATACTTGTTGAATTTGTGACTCCATATTTCCAGTACAGATGTGTTTCATTGCTTTTTTAAATTCCCAGAGGCATTATGAGCATGCAGGAAGTGTCTGGAGTCAGATTTGGCTTTCAGAGCTTGGTGTGATTAGGTATCTGTCATTCCCAGGTATTGTGCACTGCATTACACTTCTCAGAACATTTTAGGTACATTAAAGCATCATTTCCTTACAGGAATTTTGCATGATTCAGTTTTACAACTTTGGAAACCAAAGCATAGAGTGATTATTCTTTAAGGGCCTTAATTTCCCTCTGGTTTATGTGCTACTCAAGACAGGTTCTATTCATAGGGTCTAGCACCATAACAGCCCCTAGTAGCTATTGGCACATGGTTATAGAACTAAAGTCCACAGCACGTTGATATCTGTCTTTTTGATTAGGAATGTATTGATTAAGAATATCTTGAGGGCGGCGCCTGTGGCTCAGTCGGTGGGGCGCCGGCCCCATATACCGAGGGTGGCGGGTTCAAACCCGGCCCCGGCCAAACTGCAACCAAAACATAGCCGGGCATTGTGGCGGGCGCCTGTAGTCCCAGCTACTCGGGAGGCTGAGGCAAGAGAATCGCTTAAGCCCAGGAGTTGGAGGTTGCTGTGAGCTGTGTGAGGCCACGACACTCTACCAAGGGCCATAAAGTGAGACTCTGTCTCTACAAAAAAAAAAAAAAAAAAAGAATATCTTGAGTATTGGGCAGTGCCTGTGGCTCAAAGGAGTAGGGTGCTAGCTCCATATGCCAGAGGTGGCGGGTTCAAACCCAGCCCTGGTCAAAAACTGCAAAAAAAAAAAAAAAATATCTTGAGTATTCAGAAGTTCCGTCATAATCCTTCCTTTCTTTTAATACAATGCCCGTACATAGTCCTTTGCTCTGGCTGCTATAACAAAATACCATAAGTCAGGAATTTAAATAGCAGACATTTATTTTCTCACATTTGTGGAGGCTGGATGTCTAAGATCAAGGTGTCTACAGGTTTGATTTCTCCTAAGGCCTCTCTCCTTGGCTTGTAGAGGGCCACCTTCTACCTGTGTCTTCACGTGGTCTTTCCTCTGTGCGTGTTTGTGTCCTAATCTCCTCTTCTTATGAGGATGCCTGTCATACCGGATGAGGGACCATCCCTATGACCTCATGTTATTTTAATTACCTGTGTAAAGGCCATGTTTTCAAATACAGACATATTCTGAGTTCTGGGCTTTAACATATGACTTGTGGGGACATAATCAGCCATAACATGTGTACATTATTACTCTATGAATACCACAGTGTGTAAATGAAGTAAGACCAATTTAACTGTTCAGTGAGAGAAGGTGCTGCTGCTCTTACAGATGCTCCTTCCACACCCTTCTCAACCAGGCTGCATGCAGAGTTAGGCCAGTCTCCCATCATGGGGAGCCTGTAGCACAGTGGCTCTTGGTCCCCCTCAATGTGGAATTACGTCATGCTATGACCCACAGAGCAATGGAATCAGAACTTCTGGGAATGGAGTCTGGCATCCTGTTTTTAAAAGTTCCCAAGTGGCCTTAATGCACAGCAACGTTTGTAGATACCTTCAACTCAGAAATTAGGCAAAAACTATTGAATAAGAACCCTTGGATGTACTGTCTAGGTAAATAACAACTACATCTCAAGAACACCCCACCATGATTTCTGCTCTGAGACGATCTCCAGTCTTATGTAATAGGAGAATAAGTCACAGAAATTCTGAAAGACTTAAACAAAATCACAGAAGTAGTTAAGTAGCAGAATTCAATCTTCAGCACACTACAAGGGATAATATGTATAAGAAGTTAGTAAATGCAATTATTATTGGATGAAAACATTTCTATACCTATTTCCCTATTGAATTAATGAGCTCAAAGATTTATTGTTATCAATGGCAGGAAGATTCCAGAATGTAATCTTTTCTGCTAAGGAGCAATAGGTACATTTTTGAGCCTTTAGAATACCCACCTACTCCTAAATCAACTAGCTAGCTTGTCACCCGCTCTGAAACATGAGCACTTTGCATGCTGGTTCTGAGTGTTGTGTACTTTTGTCACCATAGTATCAAATCTGGTTCTGGCCTAGAGTATGCAGTAAGCAAATGTTAGAATTGATAAGAAAATAATTAAGAAAAATGTAAAGGTTAGAACTTTGGACCACAAAAGCATTTGGAATCTAGATCATCAGGGCAAGAGGTCCAGAGGCATCAGTTACCAAGGGTCAATAGACAGGATGTGTTTTGGAAGCTGGTGAAGTAAATTAACAAAAGGGATCAGTGGATAGACAAAGGCAGACCTGGCTAGTAAATGATGCCCCATGATCATTTCAATGTCCACAGCTATGATTTAATAATAATAATAAAAAAAAGACAAAGGCAGACCTGCATGGGCTAGCAGTTCAGGGACTAGGAAAGTGATCACTGGGCCATGAAATGTGCAGGTGGCCAGGAAGTTAGGCTATTGTAAGAGTTAACTAGCTTCTACTGTGGGATTTGCTTTGATATTTATTTTGGACAGAAATGGATGCAGTGGTGTCTTTGATCTGTTTTCAGTGCAGAGACAGGTATCTTGGATGATTAGCGCTGCTGTGGCTGCCACATGTACTATAGATTCAGAAGGCAAAGGTAGTAAAAAAAAAATATATATATATGTGTGTATGTGTGTGTTTTTTAAAGGAAATAATTCTAAATTCAAGGCGTTTGCTACTCATTAAGTGATTGATGGGAAAAACTGTTGGTTAGAGGTGTCTGAGGTTTACATATTCCTACATACCTACATGTGTTGTCCCTTTGTCAAATACACAGACTACCTGTCCAGTGAAGAAGGAGACATGCTCTCTGAAGGAGGCCAGGAGCTCATGGGACCCTGCCTGACTTAAGCTGATGGGGCACATGTTTTCCGTGTGTTCACGTGCTTTCCATTTCTGTCCTCTTCATTCCTTCTTGTAGATTGGAGTTACCGTTTAGAGCAGTGGTTCTCAACCTTCCTAATGCCGTGACCCTTTAATACAGTCCCTCATGTGTGGTGACCCCCAACCATAAAATTATTTTCGTTGTTACAGTGTTCCAGGCCTTGATTTTATGGTTTCCCAGATGCATACATTTTCCAAAACTCACTAAATTGTATACTTCAGATCTATGTATTTCAATTTATTTAGCCTGTATCTTACCCTGGACAGAGACCTAAAGCATTTATGTTAGAAATTAACCTTATGGAAGTTATATGAATTCACTTTTTAAAAATTAGTTTGCTATGACTAAATCTGGGAATTCAATTTACCATTTTGTTTTGGGGATTACTTTTTAAATCTCTGCACATATTTTTATCTTCTAAATGATAAAAGTCCCAGTACAAATTTATAGTTAGATAGTAGAAATAAGATGTAATGTTCAGTAGCATAGTAGGGTAGCCATCGTTGACAATAATTTATTGTATATTTGGAAGTAACTAGAAGACTAGATTTGGAATGTTCCTAACACAAAGAAGTGATAAGTGTTTGAGATGATAGATATCCCAATTACCTTGATTTAATCATTACACATTGTATGTTGTATCAAAATATCACATGTACCAAACAAATATATATAACTAATTTGTACCAATAAAAATTTAAAATAAAAATAAAAACATAGATGATATAAGAAAAAAAGATACTTTAAGATCATTTTAGACAAATTGGGAAGGATTTCCATACTAACAATATACTGAATAGTTAAATGGTAGATAAGACAAACAGAAAATAGACAGGTGTTAAGATTTATATACCAAGGAAGAAAATGAGAAGAAGTTGGGGTGGGGGCGGTGGTGGAGGAAAGAATGAACTTAATGATGATGGAAAGGAAAGAACTTGGGCTGCTATGTTTCATAGCAGATGTAGCAGTATAAATGCAAGGCTAATTTTACCAGGTCAAAATTTGAGCTCCATTTAACTCCAAAAAGGTAAGGGGCTACCTGTTCCCTCCCCTGTGTATGTAGTTTTAACATTCTGCTTCCCTCAATCTTTTGACTTGATGAGGGTTAAAAATACTGCATTGTGTTTCCTAAGACCCTAATCTATAAAGCTTTGCTAATTAATACCTGATACATTTCATTCATTTTTTTATTCATTCAACCAACATTATTTATTGTGTGCTATCTGTTGAACACTTTTGTAAACACTCAGGGGTACCCCAGCGAAAAAAACAGGATCTTTGTACTTACAAAGCTTACATTTGACAGGGAAAGCAAATTACAAGCAGTGAGGTGCACAGAGCAGGATTCTGTGACAAGGAGAAGTGGGAAGATGGTGTCCATATTAGCTTGGATGACCAGAAAGCTCTTTCTGAGAGGTCAGCATCTAATCTGAGACCTGAGTAAAAGGAGAGGTGGGCATGTAAAATCTAAAGAGAGAAGTTGAATCATCTTCTTGCTAGTCTCCTGGGTAAATGAAAAAAAAAATCTTTGTAGAAAAGATGACAGATTAATAAAAAAAGATTTGTTTCCTAAAATGTGATGGACAGAATGGTTGAGTATAATTTATGCCTTCTACTGGAGATTCCCTTTGCAGATGAGTCACTGTTCTGTGGCTTCTGAGTACAAACAATAGCCAGAAGGCAATGCTGGCCAACAGCTGCCCAGGCCTGGCTTCCACAGCATGAAAAGAAGGCTGGGTGTCAGGGGGATTAAACACAGCGGGTCACAAGGCAGTTAGTCATAATAACCTAGTATGTGCTCCCTGTGAGATAAACAAGGAGATAGCACAAAAACCGCCTCCTCCTGACTAAGCTGGGCATGTCACGCCATCTTGCATATGTGAAAAAGCTTGATGAAGGTGGTGAGCAGCCTGAAGCACATTAGCCACTAATCTACACCTGCCCTGATAACTGCCACTCTCTGTGTAATGACTCCCCTCAGCACCCTTTGATGCAGCCCCTTCTTGATCGAGACTCTGAACCTCCGTCAGTGTGAATCTGAACACAGTTAAGTCCTTTTTGTAACATCACTATGCCTGACACTCAATACATGTTGAGCTAAATTAGATTTATTGAAAAGATAAGTGAAAGGGGTGGGGGTGGGGGATTTAAAATTATTATATTGAGCATAAGAGAATGAAGTGTAGCACAAAAGAAAGCTTTTTTTTTTTTTTTTTTTTATCTTTTCAACTCCATTGTTTTCCTAAAAGAGTTGCTGGATAGCTCTGTGTAGGAGACATTCCAGTTAATTGCTGGAAGAATGCTCCACAAGGAATAAGCGTGGAGGCGAGTGGACTCAGCAGCTTAATTGTTCTTCCCCCATTCATTACCATATGTAGGTCCCTTGGTGCAGAATTTGGCAAACTGGCTTAATAAAATAAGAAGTATAAAGACTTCTTGTTGGCCTAATGTGAAATGTTCTTGCCAACATATATTGAAATGAGCACACAGGGGTCACCTTTGCTCCTTAGTGAGATTTTCATTTAACATGGACTTTCAGCAAACATTTAATGGGCTCTCTTACGTGCACAGCATAGTGCTAGACACACAGGAGTGTGGGGAGAGACATCACACTTGGCTTCTGCTCTCAAGAAGCTTACATGCAAATCAGTTGTCTGAAGTAACATGGAAAGGGCTTCTCCAACAAATTGCATTTTGAAGAATGTAGTGGAAGTTCACTGCTGGGAAGTAGAAATTTTAGAAGGGTGCTTTTTTCCTCCTTTGAATGATAGATTATTAAAATAACTGAAATTCTCAGCAATGAGGCCCATTAGCTTCCAAATTTCTTGACAAAAGATGCTTGCTTTTGATTTTGACAGCTTCATCAACAGAGCAGGTCGTCCTTGTGTATTATTGGTTTATTTTGTATTTTCTCCCCTCCTTATCCTGTCTAACCTAACTCTCTAAGGCAAGTAGGCTGAAAGTAAATGTATGAACATTAAACCATACTTCATATTCAAAAAAATGACTAAGCTATTTCTCACATGGTTACTCCCTGACATAGATCAGTGGCTGTGTAGTCTTCTGAGGAGAAGTGGAGGACTTGGGGAGACACCTCAGTCTGAGAAGTTTGTGAAATACCAGAATCAGAGGTGGAGTAGGGTTGGGTCTCTAGTCTGGAAATTTTGAAGCTATATCTGGTGAACTTCTAAGTTAATTCCTCTCTTTCTGTTTGTTCCTCCCTGAAGGCTGCAGGATTTCTGCTGAGGGCAATCGAGGACTAGTAGGGCTGGCCCTTACTGATAGGGAGGGGATCTCCCACCCATGTGCCATACATTGATCCCTGGGAACTAATGGAAGTATAGGACAGGAATTCCTGTAGCAAGGAAATGTCTGCAGTCAGGGAATTTCTGCAGACAGGTCCACACCTGCCCTCAGGCCTTTGCAGAAAAAAAAAAAAAAACATGGAAACCATGAGTTGTTTAGGGTTAGGGAGGCAGAAGTCATATCTTGGTTGAGAAAAAAGTAAAAGCAAAAACTATAGATTTTTAACTCTCCTTCCTCAGACCTGTCCAGCAGGGGCCTCAAATAACGTGATTATGTTTGATGTCATTTATTTATAACACTGATGAGGAAAAAAAAGTCAATTCCTGACCAGAGTCTCTGTCTATATGCAGCTTGCATATTCTCTTGACCAGAGTCACTGTTTATGGGCACTTTGCATGTTTTCCTTGTGTCCCTATAGATTTTCTCCAGGTAATCTGGTTTCCCTTCATATCCCAAAGCTGTACCCATCAGAGCAGTTGACATGTCTACATATCCCAGTGTGAGTAGGTGTGTATGTGTGTGTGTATGAGTGTGCACCCTGCAATGGATGGGGTTCTGTCCTGGGCTGGTGTTCACCTTGCACCTGAGCTGCCAAAATAGGGTTGGGCCCCTTAGATCCTCAACTGAGGAATTACTAGAGGATAAATCATCATCTGATGGTTTTAATTAATCTTTCTTAACTATATGTAGAACTCACATTTGCATAGTATTTCAGTATTTGATAGTGGAATTGTTTGGATTTT
This sequence comes from Nycticebus coucang, assembly GCF_027406575.1. Classification (NCBI taxonomy): domain Eukaryota; kingdom Metazoa; phylum Chordata; class Mammalia; order Primates; family Lorisidae; genus Nycticebus; species Nycticebus coucang. The sequence continues at coordinate 2,140,678 of NC_069798.1, forward strand.
TGTTTAGAAGTTTGGTGTTGGTTTTGTGACCAGGAATATGCCCTGGGAAGTTAACTCTTATTAATTATATCAATTAGCCTATGACCAAATTTGTGTCATTATATATCATTTTGCTTAAAAGTCACAGTTTTGAAGGACCAATTGAGGACATGAATTGAGGACTTACTCTATGATGTCTGACAATTAAGTTTACGGACTTACCACCGTAACTGAGCCCCTGTTTTAACGAGTGTCTCTAACTCAGCTCCTTACTCCCACGGAGCACATGAGGAGACCCTCACCCACATCCAGCTTTGATTCCACGGCCTGCTTCAAGGCCTGCCTGTGCACAGCTTTGCACTGCTCTTCTATTTCTGACCGTTAGAATATTTATCTTATGCTGGTGACCGGTTATGCCCTTCTGGTTGTCTGCACCATATTTTACCTGCCAGTTCTGTGTGTTTGGAGTAAGAGCCTGGTACCTCAGAACGAGAAAAAAGCTGCAGGCCCCTGTGTTTTCTGGAGAGAAAGTCGTGCTGCTTCCTGCCTCAGTCCTGACTCTTGCCCCGACAGATAGTGACGTGTAATACACAATTGGTTTAGAAAAGAGTTATCACTCTTTAAGCTTATTAAAAAAAAAAAAACTTCTGTATTTAGTCATTGCTTTCTAATGCTTTGAAAATTTAAATCTTTCTCTTTGCATTTATGTGTCTGTGTGTTTCAGCAGAGCGTACAATAGAAGTTGTGAAAAGGGATCATAGATGAGGGAAAGGGCCAGCTCTAAAAAAAGGTTTTGGTGTAGGTGTCAGAACAGGAGCCTTTGTGTCAAAGTTGTGGGGACATAGTTGTAGAAGAAATGAGCCTTGCTCGTGGATGATAAATTTAGGAGCGATGCACAGGAGACTTGCAATGCTGACAGCTCTATGTCCAATTCCTTTGTCCCTTAACTGTCATCCTCCTGGACTCCGAGGCACTGCTTTTCTCTCTGATTGTATCAGTTTCAATGTGAGGCACATTTTCAAAGCATCTACAACAACTCTTTAAAAGTTATGATAAGACATATGGCCAACGTGATAACAGATAGATCTAAAGGTGAGGGAAGAGGAAGAAAACCTACTTTTATTTTGGCTTCAATATGTTAATAAAAAATTGGAAGTAGAAAATTGAGCTTTTTCCATGAAGGATTTAGAGGTGGAGCGGAGTGGAGCACCATGTTCAACTTAAAGGCCTGTGGTTGAAATTTTCAGTCCAGTCTGGGAGGGTGGGAAGCAATCCAGGGGAAATGACTGTACCATTCGTTCTTCTCTTTGCTTTTGCAGTGTTTGCAGGGGGCTTCTCTGTGAGTCATTCCTTTTAGCAAAGATTTGTTTTATAAAGTCCTGGAATGATAGCCACAGTGACGCTTCAAATGGAATGTGAAGTAGGCACAGCCTTGCTGTTCTCCTTTTGTATTAGTTTGATACTACATACTAATGACATAGTCATTCTTTTGTGTGTGTGTGTGTGTTTCTTCCTTTTTTATTAAATCATAGCTGTGTACATAGCAATCATGGGGTACAACATGCTGGTTTTATATACCATTTGAAATATTTTCATCACACTGGTTAACATAGCCTTCACCGCATTTTCTTAGTTATTGTGTTAAGACATTTGTATTCTACGCTTAATAAATTTAACACGTACCCTAGTAAAATGCACCATAAGTGTTGTCCCACCAATTACTGTAAGACAAAAATGGTTAAGACAATTTCATGTACTCAACCTAACAGCTTGACTGCCTGGTATAATTCGAAGTCCCAGCACACTCTTCCCAACTAACAGGTGTCTATATTTAAACTAATTTTCAATTTTATGTGTCAAACTTGCCTTACATTTTTCCACCTGGAGAATAAAAATGTGGGAAATTTTAAAAATATAAATGCTTTAGATATTTTTTCTAAATGGAAGGAGTTTTGCTTAGTACATGGACTACACAGTACTGTGGTCCCTCAGCATCTGTGGGCAATTGCTTCTAGGAGTCCCTAAGGATATTAAAATCCACAATGCTCAAGTCCTAGATATAAATTGGTTTAGTGTTTGCATATAAACTATTCACATCTCCCTCTATACTTTAAATCATCTCTACATTACTTATAATACATGATACTATAGAAAAAAGTTATTATACTATATAATTTAGGAAGTAATAACAAGAAAGAAATGTGTACATGTTCAGTACAGATGAAATCCTTTTTATTTTTTTTTTTAAATGCTTTTGATCCATGGTTCGTTGACTCTACTGGACGTGCCCACAGATACAGATGGCCAACTGCACTTCTACTAGAGCTTTCTAATTAAACTGTAATAATAAAAGTATCATCTTGGGCCTCAGCACCTGTAGCTCGGCAGCTAGGGCACTGGCCACATACACCAGAGCTGGTGGGTTCAAATCCGGCCTAGGCCTGCCAAACAACAATGACAACTCCAACCAAAAAATAGCCGGGCATTGTAATGGGCGCCTGTAGTCCCAGCTACTTGAGAGGCTGAGGCAAGAGAATTGCTTAAGCCCAAGAGCTTGAGGATTCTGTGAGTTGTGACACCACGGCACTCTACCAAGGGTGACATAGTGAGACTCTGTCTCAAAAAAAAAAAAAAATATATATATATATATGTATATATGTGTATATATCATCTTGGGTCAAGCTAAAGGAGAGTCTGAAACAGAACTCTGCATCTCTGTTTTTATGCAGAATTTGCATTCTAAACATTACCTTACCTATAAACAGTGAATTCACTGTTAGTGAATTTTCCTAACAGTGAATTTTTTTGCTATTTAATTTCCACCAGAAAGAAAATTACCACAGGCTTGGAGTTGTCCTTTAAAAACTTCTGGAATTCTGGCAGGGATTGGTTCTTAAGTAGAAAATTTCAAAATTAGCATATAAAAATTGCCACGATCCTAAGAACCATGAATCTGTGATATTTGCTTGTCACATTTAAATCACTTAAGAAAAAGAGAATTGGAAATGTTAGCTAAGGCTATAGGCACTGAATTGCTTTCAGAAGTAAAATAAATGAAGAATTAGTTTTATATCTGTGTTTAAATCTCATTCCTGACTGTAATCTACAAATTGACTATACTCGGTTTTTTTAAGCTCTGTGTGAGGGACTATATTTCAAAGAAACAAAACGCATGAATAAAACACAAGGTAAAATGTATTGAAAACCTCTGATCCTCTCTTTGTTATCGGTTAACACTGAATTTCTTCTGCTTTGGCATTTTTAATAATAGAGGAAAAATATACAGATGTGCAATTTGGTGCTGGGTCATTTCAGCCATAGATTGCTCATTTTGCAAATCTGCTACCTTGGGTTACTTTTGGAAATTATCTTGAAGTTATCATGTACATTTGTATCCTTTTTATTACATACCCTATTTAGTGATATGAGTATTTATTAGGTTGCATTTCTTTGGAAAATTTAAGATTTTAAATATACTCATATTTCTTATATAAATGAGAGTACCTTCTTAAACACATTGGCAACATGATATCCTCAATTATTTGAGTACATGTAAAATATTATCAAACCAAAACAACAGTTCATTTCTAGAAATGCTGTGAATTAATTGGAGCGAGGCTGTAATTAGGGGTGGGATGTGCATGTGTGTACGAAAAGAAACATCTTTTTGTCTATTTCTGCTGCTCTGCTTCATTTCTGAAGTTCCAGGTTTTCTTTTGGTGTCATTTCCTTTCAGGAAAAGAACTTTTTAGCATTTCTCTGTGAGCAGGTGATAGTTTTCTTTCCTTGGAGAATGTCTTCTTCTTGCCTTCATTCCTGAAAGAAGTTTTCACAGGATACAGAATTTAGGGTTCCTAATTCTTTTCTTTCAATAGTTTCCTCCCTGTATGTAATATGACATTTTTTTTTAACCTCATGACTCTTTATTGTAAGTTTTTAAGAGTTAGTTATTAAATATCTGAGGATATTTCTTTGAGTACATCCCATTTATGGTTTGCTGCGATTGTCAAATACATGAATTCTTCATCAAATTTCTGGAATTATTTTTACATACTGTATTATCTAATTTTTTTTCTGTGCCATTCTCTTCTCTCCTTTAATAACTCTAATAATATAAATGATAGGCTTTCTGATACTGTCCTTTAGGGCTCAGAGTTCTTTTAATTTTTCAATCTTTTGCTCTGTGTTTTTTACTTTGGATAATTTCAGTTAATCTGTTCATGCTTACTGAGTCATTCCTTTGCCATCTCCACTCTGCTTTTGAGCACATCAGATAATGTTTAATTTCAGTACAATATTGTATTTTTTCTGTTCTAAAATTTTTATTTTTTTATAGTTTCTATGTGTCTGCTCACAACTTTGATCATTCCACTTATTTCAACATTGCTTACTTTTACATTATAGAGCATGATTATAATGGATGCTTTAAAATAATTTTCTAATAATTCCAGTATCTCCACAGTTTCATTGTTGGCACCAGTTGATTATCTTTTCCTTTGGGAATTGGTCAGATTTTCTTGGTTCTTTGTATATCCTGCAAGACTGGGAAAACTAGGCACTCACATTACTCTTGTTTTCCCCAGTGGGAGAAATTGAAGGTCAACCCAGGCCTCTTGGCACCAAGCTATGCCTCCTTTGGAGAAGGGTGACATGGATAAAGTGAATGGTTTTTCTCACCCTCTTCAGTATGTTCACTTTTGTATTTTCTTTGTTCTATGGTGGTGCTAGAAACTTGAACAGCCTCTGGGGCTTCCACATTGGTGTTTCTGTGGAGAAATGAGAGCTGGAACCTCCTATCCTTCTACCTTGCTGCTGTTGCTCTTTTCCTCTTAATTTGTAGAGTTGACTTTGACTTTTATTAAGTTAGTATAAATACATTGGTATGTTTCTGAGCAATATATGGTATTCCATTGGATTTTTTGTCTTCTCCATAGGAATCTTAAATTTTTGTTTGTTTTAACTTACGGGTTTATAGCATAACAATGTCTAGTAGGACAGGACAACTTCACCTATTTTTGACCCTATTTCTAAAGATTTCAAAATTGACATGGAAATTCATTGAGTTTTATACTTTGAATTACATTTAATACATTTTAAAGTAAATTTGTTGACCTCTCCAAAGCATTCTTATGTATCTCTGTATGTATATACATAGACAGGGGTAAAGATCTTGCTCTTTTACCTGCTACCATGGTGTTATCATAGTTCACTGCAACCTCAAAGTCCTGGGCTCAAGTGATCCTTCTATATCACCCTCTTGAGTAGATGGGACTACAGGCATGAGCTGCCATGCTCAGCAATTTTTTCTGCTTTTTGTAGAGACAGGGATTCTGTATGTTCTCAGGCTGGTCTCAAAATGATGGCCTCAAGTGAATCTCTCATCTCCACCTCCCTAAGTGCTTATAGGATTATAAGGCGTGAACCACCACAGCTGGAATTTTATGTATTTTGAAATATGTTTATTGAATGTGTAAAAGTTTTTATTGGCATTTTATTTGAAATTGTATTGATTTTTTTTTTTTTTATTAATTCATAGCTGTGTACATTAATGCAATCTTGGGGCATCATGCACTGGTTTTATGCACAATTTGAAATATTTTCACCAAACTGGTTAACATAGCCTTCCTCGTATTTTCTTAGTTATTGCGTTATGACATTTATATTCTACATTTAGTAAGTTTCACATGTATCCTTGCAAGATGCATTGTAGGTGTGGTCCCACCAATTGCCCTCCCTCCCCTCACCCTCCTCCCTCCACTCCCTGAAATTGTATTGAATTTTTAATAAATTTGAGAGAAATTGACATTTTTATCATATAAAGTCATTTCATATGGAATGCAATAGATATATCTTCATTTATTTATATCTCCTATTTGCTTTTTTACTTTTTATAATTTTGTCCATAAAAATCTTATACACTTTTTTATATTTTAATTCTTAAATACTCTTATCAGTTGAGTTTCAACTGCAGTACCAGTACCCATGGGATATATATGTTTCTCTGTATATGACTTATTTCAAAGAATTATTTACTCACACAATGGATTACGTGAGCTGACTGAGGAATTTCACAGGAAGGGAAGATTATGGGCAACCAAAATTCATGGCATAATGGCACAGGCTAGAATTCTCTACAGGTAATAGAGTTTCTTTTGTGTTATACACACACACACACACACACACACAGCCCCTCAGCCTGGTTTTCAGGCCTTCTAACTTCAGGCCTTCCCAGATTATGGAGGATAGTCTACCTTCATTAATGTCGGTTAATTATGGACTTTAATAACATCTGTGAACTCATAGCAACACCCACATCAGTGTTGATTCAAAAACTGAGGCTTATCTCCTATCCTGTAGAATACTGACACATTGACAACACCATTACAATTCAGTTTTGATTGCTAATAAAGTTGTCTCTTGTTTTCTATTTGATTATTGCTGCTGTAGAAGAGATAAATTGATGTTTCTGAATCATTTCTTAAATTCTTATATTTGTTCTAGTAGTTGGTCTATGGATTCAGTTTGACATCCAGTATTGATGATGATATCATCTGAAAGTAATTCCTTTTGATCATATTACCTGCAAACAATTCTAGTTATTAAGACTTTTTATTCTTTTTCTCATCTCATGGAATTGGCCTGTACATCCAGGGATATGTTATTATGTCTTTTGATTATTCTCTTGACAGTGGAAGGGCTATGTCTAAAATTTCAACATGAGCAGGATGTTTCTTTTAGTGATGTTATAAATTCTTTAAGAATGTTTCCTTTTATTCCTAGTATTCTTAGTGTTTTAGAAATTATAAATAGGTTTTGACCTTTATGAAATGTTACCTCTGTATGTGTTAAGAAGATCAGGATATCAGCCCCCTAATGTATAAATTACACTTATCGATTTGTTAATGTTAACCACATTTGTTTTTCTGCAACAAGCATTATATTTTTACTATGCTATTTGAGTTGTTTCTCCTTTTCTTAAATTTGTGCAATGTTCACAAGTCAAATGGGCTTATAATTTTTTTCCAGGCTTATTTTATTTTGAAATTAAAGTTACTCAAAATTCATAAAATGTTTTAGGCAGGTCTCCTTCTTTTCTACTTTCCAAAGCTATTTTTATTAGATAGGGGTTGGTTATCTGTTTCTTCAAAGTTGTCATCATTTCCTTATAAAATTTTTTGGGCAAGGGCTTTTTTTTGTGGTTCCATAGCAGCATGTCATGTCTAAATAGGAAAGCATATTTCTTTTACAGAGAATTTTTAATGAATGTAAAGCCAATTATATAGTATTACAAAGGGAATAAGGTAGCTCCCTTAAGGTAGTATAATTATTATATTGCATATACTTTTGAGTCAGTCTACAAGATAGGTTATATGGAAACATGTTCTATGAGGAACTGTACAAAAGATAGAAGGAATGTGTTTGATCTTAAGTTCTTGGGATGGGTATTGTGGCTCACACCTGTAATCCTGGCCCTCTAAGAGGCTGAGATGGGTGGATCACTGAAGCTCACGAGTCTGAGACAAGCCTGAGCAAGAGAGACCCTGTCTGTACTAAAAATTAAAAAATTAACCGGGCATTGTGATGGGTGCCTGTAGTCCCAGCTACTTGGGAGGCTGAGTCAAGAGAATCACTTAAGCCCAGGAATTTAAGGTTGCTGTGAGCTGTGATGCCATGACACTCTTAGGGGCAACAGAGTGAGACTCTATCTATAATCATCATCATCATCATCATCATAGTAATAAATTTTAAGTTGTCTTATAAAATCTCTATGCTTTGCATCCCCTAGGACATACGGGACGGTTACTGAAGTCTCTGTGCTTCACCAGCCTTTCCTTCCTGTTGCTGCACATCATTTTTCACATCACATTGGCCAGCCTTGAAGCTCAACACCGTATTACACCTGGGTACAACTGTGAGTATTGTGGTGTTTTATTTTTCATATTATGTATGTGCATAATAAAGCTATGTGTCAATACACCCATGGAATAGTTTGGTCATTCAGAAATCTGGTATAGTAAAAGGACATATGAAAAAGCCTTGTCATGGAAAATTGGGTCATGAGATTAAGTTTTTTCATGAATCTTCAACATGTATTAGATATCAGGTTTCTATATGTCTTGTAAGTCATTATCATTGAGCTTAACCTAAAAATCAAAATTTACACACGGTTTTTGCAGCCTACAGTATAGCTAGTAAAAAAGACATGTATAATTCCTGACATGACGAATGAGTGCAAAAATTGGATAACTTTATATTATTATGTGATAATGGCATCAGTCCTATTGTAAAGCACAATATAATATTTCTGATGCTTTTTTGGGAAAAATGTAATGATACTGTTTCTTTTTCCAAATGAGAAGTTTTTTATTGGTATTCATAGGGAAATAATGTCTTATGTCTGTTGTATTTTGAAGTTATTATCTGAAACATCCAGTTAGGGGGTGTGATAGTCACTTAAAAAAAAAAAAAAGCCTTTCAAGTAGATGGAATGCAATCCATACATTTTAAGTTAAGGTTTCTTTAGAAACCCTGGGATATTTGAAATAGACTATAGTAACAGCTTTAACTTGTCAGTTTTTCTTTGAAGAGCCCATTTGTGGGTTTGAAATTTCCTGAGTTTTCATAAGGGCAAGCACACATAACACGAAGTAAACCTACCCTTTCCTGTGAAATAAAAAGGAAACCAAAATTCTTCATAGATGAAAGAGTATTAACTTAAATATAGTGAGGGATTTTTTAGGAAAATTTATATTTGTAAATTATCCATTATCCCTCACTGCATAATTTTTAGATACAGTTAGATGTATCTAAAATGTATTTAGATGAGCTGAAGTTAGTGTTTATTTTGGCCACTTCATTGAGTTAAGAGGTTCTTTTAAAATAATGCCTATTAAAAGATAGGGCATTTTTTTTATTCAAGAGCTATTATTTAAGGTATGGTTGTTACCATAAAATTCACCCATTTTAAAGTATACAATTCCGTGGTTTTTAGTGTATGTGAAAGGTTTTGCGACCATCACCACAGTCTAATGCCAAAACTGTCATCATCTGCAAAAGAAGCTTAGCTCTATGAATAGTTATTTCCCGTTCCCTTCCCAACCAACCCTAGGCAACCACTAATCTACTTTATTAGATTTGACTATTCTGGACACTTAATATAAATAAAATTATACAATTAGTGGCCTTTGTGACTGCTTTTTTTAGCATAATTTCAAGGTTCTTTCATATTATAGCATGTATCAATATTTTATTCATTTTTGTGCCTAAATAATATTCATTTGTTAAGATATAGTTTTAATGTTTAATAAAAACCAACCTTATAACATTATTAAAATGTTAATAAAGCATAATGTTTAAATAAAAGATATTTTGATTATGTTATAGTAATAAAGAACATTTATTGTATTTCACTGGGTTCAAACCTTTGTGGACATAGTAGAAAAGTTAGCAATATTTTATAGTGCTTCTTTATCCGAAATCCTTTGGATAACTCTTAATGAGGCCCTCCTAGGACTATAAGGAAGACTTTTATAACTATAGGTGTTGTCTAAATAAAAAAAATATTTTTTAAAATGAGTTATTCATATTAGAAGTATTTAATTATAGATACATTATAACTTACTAGATTGTTAGTATTTTTTTTATTATTATTGGGGATTCATTGAGGGTACAAAGAACCAGGTTACAGTGATTGCATTTGTTAGGTAAAGTACCTTTTATAATTGTGTCCACCCCCAAAAGGTGTGTCACGCACCATGACCCCCCCTTCCCTCTTTCTGCTCTCCCCGTCCCCCACCCCCCACTGTGTACTAGGTCATTAATTGTCCTCATGTCAGAATTGAGTACATAGGATTCTTGCTTGTCCATTCTTGTGATGCTTTACTAAGAATAATGTGTTCCACTTCCATCCTTTTAATGGCTGAATAGTATTCCATGGTGTACATATACCACAGCTTGTTGATGTTTGAGTTTATAAATGTACAAGTTTCTCAATTCTGAAAATATTCATTCACCTGATTTACATAGCAAGTCCATGTCTCTCTACCAAAAAAAAAATATTAAGGAAGACTTGCCAGGTATGGTGATGTGTTGTAGTCCCAGCTACTTGTGAGGCTGAGGACAAGGATCAGTTGAGCTCAGGAGTTGGAAGTTGCAGTGAGTACAGAAGTGCCACTGTATTCTGTCTGGGTGACAGAGTGAGTCTCAAAAAAAAAAACAAAAACGTTTTCATTTGTGCTCAAATGTCCTTAACTATTATTCTTCACTGCAATATAACTTTAACATGTCAGAATCCAATATAATGTCTTCCTTGTCCTTTTTTTTTTAATGTCCCTGTATGAAAGCACTATTCCACGAAGACCAATTTAATGGAAGGCATAATAGTAGACTTTATTTCTACAAAGTTAAATTCCAATTTGAAGTTTATTTCTACAAAAAAAGTTAAAGTTCCAATTTGAAGTTCCTATATTTTTGACGAAGTAACCACTAGAGGGGTATGTTAAAGATTGAGTTAAAAAATAAATTTGAGTTTTTTACTTCTAACCACAGGCACCTTAAAAAGGTGAGTTTATAGAAATCATAAATTTCTTCTGAAAAACTAGTGATGCATGTAATAGCATTGGCTCATCAGGTGTTTAAAATTTTTTTGGTTCAGTTTTATGTGTAGCATTTAAAATTAGTACATTCTTGAAAAAGGATAAAAGAGAACAAACAATCTTCAGAGCTTTGCAAACTAGTTTAGTCCAAGATTGACACAGACCAGGTTTTCAGCCTAGAACATTTTTTAATGATCAAGTTATATATAAACTCCTGAAAATACTGTGGGTGGGTAATGGAAACACTGACTTTTAATTGAGACTTGACGTCACTTCACTAATGTTATTGTTTCTCAATCATTTGGAGTTATGATTACACTATCGGAGTTGTGAACACAAACTCAGTTATTTTGATATCTCAAATTTTAAATTTAGCCCTTTTTTTGGCACCTGCATCTAGAAAGTGGCAAACTTTCAAGGAGAAAGACAAAAATTGTGTTATACATTTGAATGTTTTCTCTATGTTTAAGACACTGGTTAAAATGAAAACCTGGACAAGTTACCCAGTCATATCCAAGTGATATTCAAATTCAAGACCACCAAGTGCTCATGTATATCTATTTCATTTTGTTTTCCTAACTTCTTCTTTCCTCCATTTAAAATTTATACCTTCTCCGTTATAGCAAAAGGTACCCACATCTCTTAGGAGTCTAAGACATATGTTTTGCAGGACAACAGTAGCATTTATAAATATTGAGTCATTGAAAGTTCTTATTACCCCAGAGTCCTATTAACATTAACTGGCAGCATTAACGATTTTTTTCAAACCACTCTATTTAGTTTTTCACTAGTTGGCAGGTTTGTTAAAGGTGCCATTGTGCAGAACTGAAACTTAATACCACCTCCTTCTCCTGTTTGTTCCTTCATTTCCAAAACGGCGTTCTTATAGGTGAGGGAAGAGTCCACCAGGCAGGGGAGACCTCTGTAAATTTTGATTGAACATGTGTTGTGCCGCTTATGAAAATGTTCGCATTACGTCAAAACTGTGCTACTTAAATAAATGAAGACCCATTTTCAATTATGTCAGTACAGATTACATAGGAGTAGTTTGTTTGCCTGTGTGTTAGGTGTGTGGCAATGTTCGTTAAATTTCAAGCACGTCTGGATTTGTCAGGCTGTGTTAAAGCATGCTCGTGATTGAAAGAAACTTTTGGGTTCAAAAACTATGTAAGGACATTTTCTGATGATAAAGACTACTTTTTTTTAATAGACCGTCTACGAACACTACGACCCCAGGGGCCATTATATTCCTTTTCCAACTAATTACTCCTTTTTCTCACTCCAATTGGCACCATCATTCTTTAAGTAGGGCATTCTGTGTACCCCTGTGCCTTGCTTTATCCTTCAGCTGTGCTCTACCCTCAGGAACTGTCCTGAGGAAGAGGTGAGTGGGAGCCGCCACCCCAGGCTGGATCCAGCTGGAGACAGCAGAACTATTTTAATTACGTGAACAGGCTGGTCTGCTGTCCAAACCTTGACTCAATGGGGCTGTGCCTTTTGTAGTCTCTTTTCTTCAAGGGGACAACATTTTCTTATATAAACGTAGTAGTGTCCAGTATTGTAACGATGAAGAAATAGGCTCTGAGAGGGGAGTGAGTTGCACAAGCCGTAGCATGTCTCCGCAGGAATCTGAGCGCAGCTCTGCCTTCCACTCTCTTCCCGTTTCTAGTTTAAGATTGTTTCCTCCAGGGTACTTCCTAGGAGTTTGGATAAGTCTAGTTTCTTTTTTTTTTTTTTTTTTTTTTTGGTTTTTGGCCGGGGCTGGGTTTGAACCCGCCACCTCCAGCATATAGGACTGGCGCCCTACCCCTTGAGCCACAGGTGCCGCCCAAGGATAAGTCTAGTTTCAAAAGACTTAAGAATGATTCCTTTCATGATTTCCTTTTGTTGGGGTTTTGTCCCCATAATTAATTGAATATTTTCTTTGCTTCATTCAAGTGCAGGATTCATGGTTAGATTCAATTTCCACTACAGGTCATCCCCCTCAGATGAGATGCTTGTCCCTCTTGTGAGTGGACAGGCACCTTGAATTCCATCTTTTCTCATTCCAAGAGCACATGAGACTTGGCCCAGAAGTTCTCAGCCCAAGAAGTTATGATAGGCCTTAATAGTGTTTTTTTTCCTGATGGACTTCTATCCTCAATACGTGTAAGGCTCCCAATACCGAGAGTCAGTGAATTAAGCATCTGCATTTGACAAGAAGACTGGGGGATAAATGTGCCCTGACATTTCATCACCCCATCCTGATGACTGAGGGGTGAACGCAGAGTGAGCCACTGTCACCTACACTCTGCTTTCAGGTGCCAATGCTGACTTGTCACCTGGCATGTATAGCTGTAAATTCATGTCACGCTTTGCTGATCATGTTAATGGGACATGCATTCCTAGATTTGCAGAGTCACCTAGTGGAACCATCCTCATACAAATAATTCCATAGGCTAAGGAAAAATAATTTTTCATATTTGAGACAGTATTGTGGAGAAAAGAGTTAATATGGATCAAATGGAAGATAAAATATGTAAGAGCAAACTCACACCCTGTTTTGCTTTAAGAGGGATTTCCTGTGGTCACTTTCTGCCTCTTGCTGTCTTGCGCAAGCTGATGAGTGAGGAGCATCGGAGAGAGTCTTGACTCTTCACATTGTTCTCTTCTTCTCCCCCTTCCTTGTTGTTTTCATTTGCTGACTCATTTAGGCACCATTTCTCTCTGAAGGCCAGTTTCCAGAAAGCAGGTACTGCTTTCTCAGCAAAACAATTTTTTAAAAACTAGCCTAAGTTGTAATTATCCTTCTAGCCACTGGTGCAGCGAAGTATTAGGATACCATAGTCTAATTTTCTTTTGAATAAGATTGTCTAAAAGTATGTGGATCATATATATATATATCTTCTAATCACACATCTATAGGAATAAGAAAAACGTGCTTTAATGCTTTTTCCTTCAACCTCTGGCAATTGAGGCAGATTTCTTTTTCTGACTCACGTAGACTCACAAAGAGTGGAGAGGCAAAACTGTTCCAGTGAAAGACACAGTTCTGATCAGTAGACTCTGAATGGAAGTCTTGCTGAAAGAGAACTCTCATTACCTGATGTCTGAAGAAGTCATTGTTCTTCAATGAATACAGTAGTTTTGTAGGAGGATGAACTGAGGGAAAATACCCATCAGGATAACAAACTCAGACCAATGCCATGTTGATATCTTGATTTATCTTTAGTAACCGTCATGTAGTGATGTCCAGATTATACATTTTCAAATAGAATATCTCATTTTATGGTGAAAAATATTTTTGTAAGAATTTTTACACTATTTAACATGAGTAAATTTAGGGTCTTAGGCAACTGTGGCCTAGTTATTCATCTTTATGGCTCAGTTTCTCCGATTGTAAAATGAAGATAATGGTGTGCATCTCATAAGTTGTTGTGAGGATTGAGTTGATACAGGCAATGCTCTTGAAACTGTGCCTAGCCCATGGTAAGTACTCAATTAGTATGAGCTAGTGGTGTCATTGCTGTTATTAGAAAAGTCACACACAACTACAAGGTAGTAGAAACAACTCAGAACCAAATTCTGTCTCTAAATTATGTACAGTCACCTAGATGAACCTTGGGAATTATGAAATTTAAATTTTACCAAATAATTTTCTATGGCAGTCCTTATCTCATTTTTTTTATTGTTGGGGATTTATTGAGGGTACAAAGAATCAGGTTACATTGATTGCATTTGTTAGATAAAGACCCTCCTATAATTGTGTCCTGCCCCCAAAAGGTGTGTCACACACCATGACCCCTTACCCCTCCCTCCTTCCCTCTCTCTGCTCTCCCCTTCCTCCACCCCCCACCATGTACTAGGTCATTAATTGTCCTCATATCAGAATTGAATACATAGGATTCTTGCTTGCCCATTCTTGTGTTGCTTTACTAAGAATAATGTCTTCCACTTCTATCCAGGTTAATACAAAAGATGTCAAGTCTCCATTTTTTAAAATGGCTGAATAGTATTCCATGGTGTACATATACTACATCTTGTTAATCCATTCCTGGGTTGCTGGGCATTTAGTCTGTTTCCACATTTTGGTGATTGTAAATTGAGCTGTGATAAACAGTCTAGTGCAAGTGTCCTTATGGTGAAAGGATTTTATTTCCTTCTGGGTAGATGCCCAGTAATGGGATTGCAGGATCAAGTGGAAGGTCTAGTTTGAGTTCTTTGAGGGTTCTCCAGACTGCCTTCCAAAAAGGTTGTATTAGTTTGCAGTCCCACCAGCAGTGTAAAAGTGTTCCCTCTTCTCCACATCCATGCCAGCATCTGCAGTTTTGGGATTTTGTGATGTGGGCCATTGTCACTGTGGTTAGGTGATATCTCAGGGTGGTTTTAATTTGCATTTCTCTAATGCAAGGGTACATGTTGGATCTATTAGTATAGAGTATAAAAGTCTTAACACAATAATTAAGTAAAAGAGATGAGGTATATATTAACCACTGTGATGTAAGCATTCCTAATTCTATATGAAATCAGCACATTGTACCCCATAAATGCAATAATGTATATATCTATGTGTTTATGATTTAATAAAAGAAAAGAATTAGGGACAATGAGCATTTTTTCTTATGTTTATTAGCCATTTATCTGTCTTCTTTAGAGAAGGTTCTATTTATCTCTCTTGCTCAGTGATCTAAGGGATTGTTGGCTCTTTTTATGTTGATTAATTTGAATTCTCTATAGATTTTAGTTATCAAGGTTTTGTCCAATTCATAATGTGAAATATCCTTTCCCATGTGTAGGTTGTCTTTTTGCTTTGGTTGTTGTCTCCTTAGCCATACAGGAGCTTTTCAGCTTAATTATGTCCTGTTTTTTTAATTTTTGTTGTTGTTGCAATTGCTGTGGAAGGCTTCCTCATAAAATCTTTCCCCGGGCCAATAGCTTCAAGTGTTTTCCCCACACCTTTTTTTTTTTTGAGACAGAGTCTCACTATGTTGCCCTTGGTAGAGTGTTGTACTATCACAACTCACAGCAACCTCAAACTCTTAGGCTTACATGATTCTCTTACCTCAACCTCCCAGGTAGCTGGGACTACAGGTGCCTGCCACAACGCCCAACTATTTTTTGTTGCAATTTTCATTGTTGTTTAGCAGGCCCAGGCTGGGTTCAAACCCACCAGCCTTAGTGTTATGTGGCTGGCACTGTAACCACTGTGCTACAGGTGCCGAGCCAGCCCCCCCACAACTTTCTTTGAGGATTTTATTGCTTCATGCCTTAGATTTAGGTCTTTTATCCATCTTGAATCAATTTTTGTGAGTGGAGAAAGATGTGGGTCCAGTTTCAGTCTTTTACATGTGGATACCCAGTTCTTCCAGCACCATTTCCAAAATTGATAGGGATTCTTTCCCCCAGTATATGTTCTTGTTTGGTTTATCAAAGTTCAGGTGGCTGTAAGATGTTAGTTTCATCTCCTGGTTTTCTATTCGGTTCCATATGTCAATGTCATTTTGTATGTACTCCGCACCATGTGGTTGCAATCCCAAAGTACAGGGGTAGGTGGTACAGGTTGAATGGTGGCATCAATGATGTATATCTTTAGAGTCCCTGTGTCCTCCTTCCAAGGACTTTCTCCTCTTCTGAGAAACCTCCCCACTGGAAACTCTCACTCCACCTGCTCTGAGTTTGGCTATATACTATATTAAAATATATATATATATATAGTATTTATAATATATATTATATATATATTAATATATATTATTTATTATTTATGGCCCTTTCCTCATTCCTGCCTCTACCTGAAAGCTTGTCATCCACCCATACCCTCCAGCTCAGAGGAAAATATGATAAATATATTATTCACTATGTATCACCATTTCTATATTGTAGAATTTTAGAAGAAAGAGGAAAAGGCTAGAAGAGTTAAGAAAAGAACAAATGGACATTGTTTACATAAAGTAAACTAATGCTTTGCCCTTACTCTGTCATTTACTCTTTACTCTTTACCACTGTGTTGGTGGCTTTCACAATTATATTACCAGTAGGAAAAGTTTTTGCCCAGAGGCAAAAACTGTCTTGTCTTAGGTCATATGTATTAGTAGCAGAACTGGAATTCAATTTCACATCTCCTGGACTCCATAGTCTATATTCTTTCCAACATACTCTAATGCCATGTAAGTGTGCTTTGGTTATGTAGATTCTTAGGAATAGGTAAAAATAATATACATAAATTTAGGAGATTGTGCTAGGTGAAAAGATAGTTAATCTGATATTCTTGTTGAAGTATTAATGGCTAGAAGTGACTTAATATGTTTTACTTAGTAAATGATATTGACCTTTAAGAATGTTTACCTCTTAGATTCATGAGGTCATTATAGTGACTGCTGAAGTGAGGAGTCAGATGCATATTGACCTTCAGGGACATGTTCTCAGCCCTTTCTGAGCCCACTTTTCTGCCACCTTCCTCCAGATGGATAGTACCTTAGTCCTGTGCCAACTTGTTGATAACCAAGGTATTCTGTCCTGTGACTAGTTTTAATAAGTGTTTTTAAAGGCTGACAAAATTGGACATGCTTTTCCTAAAGATGTAAATCAGTTGCTAAATCAGCAAGAATGTTCTGATTGGTTTTTGATGTACAGAATTCTACTTCCTTGAAATGTGACACCCTGAGATCCTGAGGCTGTTTCCAAAACTCCACACGTATAGTCAAATTCTTTCTCTACACAACAATCTTTCAAGTATTTGAAGACAGCTGTGTTGTAGTAACATCTGAGTATTTTTACCAATACATCTCAAGTCCCTCATGCTCTGCCATCTTCCCACCTTGGTCAGTGTCCCTTGTAGCTGACCTGTAAATCTGTGTCAATGTCTTGTCAGGTGAAGTAGCTGGAGGCTGATTAGTGCCAAACATGGGGGGGATGTGACTTTCCTTGTACTGGTAACTGTCCTTCTTCCATCAGCTGAACTTGGCATAGTGTTGATTCACACAGACCTCTTCTGACATGAAACTTCAGATCAATTTCTTGTGAAATTGTAATTCTATTCCTGAAAACAGATACCCCCATCTTTGATTTTGATTCTGCCTTTACAGAAGACACTTTGCTGACCTGACTTCTCTCCATCTCAGCCCTAAATTATGTAAAATCTCTATAGAGTTCCTAGTAGGGATCAAGCACTTCAGAATGGTTATTGTAGCCCAATTCATAATTATTCAGTCATGGAAGAATCCCAAGTGCCCATCAACCCATGAGTGGATTAATAAATTGTGGTATATGTACACCATGGAATATTATGCAGCCTTAAAGAAAGATGGAGACTTTACCTCTTACAGGTTTACATGGATGGAGCTGGTACATATTCTTACAAAGTATCTCAATAATGGAAGAAAAAGTATCCAATGTACTCAGCCCTACTATGAAACCAAGCTATAGCTTTCATATGACAGCTGTAACCCAATTATAGCTCAAGAATATGGGGAAAGAGGATAGTGAAGGGGAGGGGAGGGGGAAGGATTGGGTGGAGGGAGGGTATTCCATGGGACCACACCTACGGTGCATCTTACAAGGGTATATGTGAAATTTACTTAATGTAGAATATAAATGTCTAAACACAATAACTAAGAGAATGCTGTGAAGGCTATGTTAGCCAGTTTGATGAAAATATTTTCAAATTGTATATAAAGCCAGCATATGGCACCCCATGATTGCATTGATGTACTCTGCTATGATTTAATTAAAAAAAAAAAGAGATACAGATATTCAGATAGTAGGCAGTTTCAGAACCCTAGCATGACTCAATCCAGATAAAGCATCTCTCAGACACATTGTAATTAACTTTGCTGATGTTAATATGAAGGAGAAAATCGTGCAAGCAGCTAGATGTAGAAAAGCATTAATTACAAAGGGAGAAATATTACAAGGACTGAATCTTTCAGACAAAACTTTTTGAGCCAGAAGAGGATGGTCATCAACTTTTTATCTTCTAAAACAGAACGACTTTCAGCCCATGATCCTGTATCCAGCTAAACTGAGTTTCATTCGTGATGGAGAAATCAAATACTTAACTGACACATACATGTTGAGGAAATTTGCTGTAACTAAACCCCTTCTCTGGGAAATACTCAGACCCATTTTCCATAGTGACCAGCACAATGATATCACCGAAGTAAACTCACCCAGAATTTGTCAAACAAAACCTAACTTCCACAATGATGAAAGAATTAAAAGTATCCTCTAGTCCTTTGAAAAACATGACAGTCCAAACACTACCATACTGATCAATTCTCTCAAT
This sequence comes from Nycticebus coucang, assembly GCF_027406575.1. Classification (NCBI taxonomy): domain Eukaryota; kingdom Metazoa; phylum Chordata; class Mammalia; order Primates; family Lorisidae; genus Nycticebus; species Nycticebus coucang. Next base: position 2,159,515 of record NC_069798.1, read on the forward strand.
TAATGTGAATGGCTTAAATTGTCCTCTAAAGAGGCACAGGTTGACTGACTGGATACAAAAACTCAGGCAGGCCACGTATTTGTTGCCTAAAAGAGACTCATCTTACCTCAAAGGGCAAAAAACGACTCAGTGTGAAAGGATGAACATCTATAATACAGGGAAATGGAAATCGGAAAAAAAGCAAGGGTTGCAATTTTATTTGCAGACACAATAGGATTTAACAAAGATAAGGAAATACAAGGATGGGCACTACATATTTGTCAAGGGAAGCACTCACCATGAAGAAATTTCAATAATTAACATTTATGCACCTTACCTAAATGCTCCTTAATTTATAAAGAAAACACTAGTGGAGATGAACAATTTGATATCTTCCTGCACTATAACAGTTGAAGAATTACACACCACTTTGTCAGTTCTGGATAGACCCTCCAACAAGAAACTAAACAAAGAAGTAATGGACTTAAACTTGACTGTAGAACAAATGGACTTAACAGACATCTAGAGAATATTCCATCCTAATAATACTGAATACATATTCTTCTCATCAGCCCATGGACCATCCTCCAAAATTGGTCATATCTTAGGACACAAGTCTAATGTCAACAAATTTAAAAGAATAGAAATATTCCTTATATCTTCTAAGACCATCATGGAATAAGTGTTGAACTCAACAACAACAGAAATCTCCATACTCAAACAAAGTCATGGAAACTAAATTAGCTTAGGCTGAATGGCAGCTGGGTCAAAGACGTGATTAAGAAGGAAATCATTGAATTTTTGGAACAAAATGATAATGAAGACACAAATTACCAAAACCTTTGGGATAAGGGAAAGGCAGTTCTACGAAGGAAATTTATAGCATTAGAAGTCTTCATCAAGAAAACAGAAAGAGAGAAATTCAACAACCTAATGGATCATCTCATACAACTGGAAAAGGAAGAATAATCCAACACAAAACCCAGCAGAAGGAAGGAAATAACCAAAATTATAGCAGAATGAACTGAAATTGAAAACAAAAGAATCATTCAGAAGATCAACAAAACAAAAAATGTGTTCTTTGAACAAATACCTGGATGCATGCCACCTTCCTAGACTCAACCAGAAAGAATTAGAAATTTTGAATATACTTATATTGAGCACTTAAATAGCATCAACTATACAAAATCTCCCAAAAAGAAAAGTCTGGGACCAGATGGCTTCATATCAGAATTCTACCAAACCTTTAAAGAGGAACTAGTACCTATACTACATAACCTTTTCCAAAACATAGAAAAAGGAATCCTCTCTAACACATTCTATGAAGCAAATATCACCCTGATCCCCAAACCAGGAAAGGACCCAAGAAAGAAAGAAAATGATAGACAAATATCATTAATGAATATCGATGCAAAAATATTCAGTAAGATACTAGCAATCAGAATTCAATGGCACATCAAAAAAATATACATCATAATCAACTTGGTTTTTATCCCAGTGTTATAAGGTTGGTTCAACATATGTAAATCTATAAATATAATACATCACATAAATAAAATAAAAACCAAAGACCATGTAATTCTCTCATTTGATGCAGCAAAAGCTTTTGATAATATCCAACAGCCTAACATGTTCAGAACGCTTAAGAAAATAGGTTTAAATTGGAAGTTTCTTAAGCTGATAGAGGTCATCTACAGCAAACCCACAGCCAATATCATATTGAATGGAGTAAAATTCAAAACATTTCCACTCAGATCTGGAACTAGACAAAGATGCCCATTGTCACCACCACTATTCAACATAGTACTGGATGTTCTAGCCATTGCCATCATGCAAGAGAAGGGGATCAAGTGTATTCAAATGGGGTCAGAACAGGTCAAATGCTCACTTCTCATGGATGACATGATTTTATACCTGGAAAACCTCAGGGACTCAACTACAAAGCTCTTAGATGTGATCAAGGAATATGGCAGTGTCTCAGGATACAAAATCAATACTTACAAATCAGTAGCTTTTATATATACCCAAAACAGTCAAGACTAAAAATATAGTCTAGGACTCTATTCCTTTTACAGTTGTGCCAAATAATATGAAATACCTGGAAATTTATCTCACAAAGGATGTGAAAGATCTCTATAATGAGAACTATGAAACCCTGAGAAAAGAAATAGGAGGAAATGTTAACAAATAGAAAAACACCATGCTCATGGATGGGAGGAATCAACATTGTTAAAATATCCATACTACCCAAAGCAATCTACAGATTTAATGCAATCCCTATCAAAGCTCTAATGTCATACTTTACAGAATTTGAAAAAATAGTTATTCATTTTATATGGAATCTGAAAAAAACTCGAATAACCAATACATTATTTAGAAATTAAAACAAATCAGGAGGCATCACGTTGCCAGACCTCAGAGTATACTATAAATCTATAGTGATCAAAACAGCATGGTACTGGCACAAAAATAGAGATGTAGATATATGGAAGAGAATAGAGAACCTAGAAGTGAACCCAAGCACATATCATCATTTGATATCTTTGATAAATCTAACAAAAACATATATTGGGGAAAAGATTCCCCATTTCACAAATGATGCTGGGAGAACTGGCTAGTCACCTATAGAAGACTGAAACTGGACCCTCACCTTTTACCATTAACAAAAATTGATTCTCACTGGATAAAAGATTGAAACTATAAAAAAACACTAGAAGAGAGTACAAGGAAAATTCTTGAAGATATTGTCCAGGGAGAATATTTTATGAGGAGTAGTCCCTGGCAATTGAAGTAATACCAAAAATATTTTACTAGGACCTGATCAAACTAAAAAGCTTTTGCACAGCCAAGAGCACAGTAAGTAAAGCAAATAGACAACCTTCAGAATGGGAGAAGATTTTTGCAGGTTATGTTTCCAACGAAGGTCTGATAACTAGAATCCACAGAGATCTCAAGCTAATCAATAACAAACAAACAAACAACGCCATTTGGGGTTGGGGGGAAAGATACTTGAACAGAAGCTTCTCTGAAGAAGATAGGAGCAGGGCCTACAAACACGTGAAAAATGCTTATCATTTTTAATATCAGTGAAATGCAAATCAAAACCACTTTGAGATCTCACCTACCTCCAGTAAGATTAGCCCACATCACAAAATCCCAAAACTGTGGATTTTGGCTTGGATGTGGAGAGAAAGGAACACTTCTGCACTGCTGATGGAACTACAAACTAATATAGCCTTTTTGGAAAGAAGTATGGAGAATTCTCAAGGAACTAAAAGTTGACCTGCCATTTGATCCTACAGTTCCATTACTAGGTATCTACCCAGGTGATCAAAAAGCATTTTATAACAAAGGCAGTTGTATCAGAATGATTTTTGCAGCCCAATTCATAACTGTGAAGTCATGGAAGCAGCCCAAAGGCCCATCAACCCATGAATGGATTAACAATTTGTGGTGTATATATATACCATAGCATACCATGCAGCCATAAGGGATCTCTAAACTCTCACTCTTTGCTGATGACATGATGTTAGAGAACCCCAAAGACTCAAGCACAAGATTCTTGGAAGTGATCCAAAAATACAGCAATGTCTCAGGATATAAAACCAATCCCCACAAATGGGTATATGCTAGTAACAGCCAAGACGAGAAACTAATCAAGGACACAATTCCCTTCACAGTAACTTAAAAAAAATATATGAAATAGGCTTAGTGTCTGTAGCTCAGCGTCTAGGGTGATAGCCACGTATACTGGAGCTGGTGGGTTCAAATCCAGCCCAGACCTGTCAAACAACAATGGCAACTACAACAACAATAACAAAAAGCCAGGCATTGTGGTGGGCACCTATAGTCCCAGCTATCTGGGAGGCTGAGGCAAGAGAATCACTTAAGCCCATGAGCCTGAGGTTGCTGTGAGCTGTGATGCTATGGCACTCTACCAAGGGTGACAGATTGAGACTCTGTCTCAAAAAAAGAAAAAAAATACGTAAGAATATACCTAACAAAAGAGGTAAAGGACCTCTATAAACAAAATTATGAAACCACAAGGGAAGAAATAGCAGGACACATTAACACACGGAAGAACATTCAAAACAATCTACAGATTCAGTGCAATCTCCACTTTAATACCAACATCATACTTTCAAGATTAGGAAAAAATGATTTTTTGTTTTGTACAGAACCAAGAAACAACCCATATAGCCAAGGCAATTCTTAGTAGTAAAAAGAAAGCTGGAGGTATTACCCTGCTATACTTTAGGCTGTACTACAAGTCCATAGTGATCATAATAGCATGATATTAGCACAAAAACAGAGACATAGACATTTGCAACTGAATAGAAAACCATGAAATGAAACTAACATCTTACAGCCACCTGATCTTTGATAACCAAACAAGAACATACACTGAGGAAAAGAATACTTATTCAATAAATGGTGCTGGAAGAACTGTGTATCCACATGTAAAAGACTGAAACTGGACCCACACCTTTCTCCACTCACAAAAATTGATTCAAGATGGGTAAAAGACCTAAATCTAAGGCATAAAACCATAAAAATCCTCAAAGAAAGTATGGGAAAAACACTTGAAGTTCATCAGCCTGAGGAAATATTTTACGAAGAAGACTTCAGTGGCAATTGCAACAAAAACAAAAATAAACAAATGGGACTTAATCAAACTGAAAAGCTTCTGTACAGCTAAGCAGACAACAACTAATACAAATAGACAACCTTCAGAATGGGATATTTGCCTATTATGAATCATACGAAAGCTTGATAACTAGGATCTACAGAGAACTGAAATTAATCAACAAAAAAAGAGTCAAGAATCCCTTTTATTGCTAGGCAAGAGAGATGAATAGAACTTTCTCTAAAGAAGACAGATGAATGGCTAACAAACATAAGAAAAAATGCTCATCATCCCTAATCATCAGGAAAATGCAAATCAAAACCACCCTGAGATAACGCCTAACCCCACTGAACATAGCCCACATCACAAAGTCTCAAAGCTGTAGTTGCTGGCATGGATGTGGAGAGAAGGGAATACTTTTACACTGCTGGTGGGACTACAAATTAATACAACCTTTTTGGAAGGCAGTATAGAGAATCCTCAAAGAACTCAAATTACACCTCCCGTTTGATCCCATTACTGGGCATCTACCCAGAAAAAAAAAATCATTTTATCATAAGGACATTTGCATTATACTGTTTATTGCAGCTCAGTTTACAATCACCATAATGTGGACACAGCCTAATGTCCACTAACCCAGGAATGGATTAATAAGCTGTGGCATATGTACACCATGGAATACTATTCAGCCATTAAAAAAGATGGAAGCTTTACATCTTTTCCAACCTGGATGGAGTTGGAAGATATTCTTCTTAGTGAAGTATTGCAAGAATGGGAAAAAAAAGTATCCAATGTACTGAATACTATTATAAAACCAATATATAATTACTCACACATTCATATGAATGACAAAACACAAATGTAGTCCAGAAAGAAGGAGGGGAAAGAAGAAAGAGATGAGAGGGGAGGAGGTAGGGCCAGTGGAGGGAGAGCATTTTGTGGGATCTCACCTAATGTATATAATGCAAGGGTGCATTTCAAAACAAGTAAGAGTATATTGTAAATGTCTGACCACAAAAAATAAGTGAGGTGACAGTTATGTTAATCAGTTTAATTTAAGTGTTCCACATTGTATAGCAAATCATTACATTGTATCCCATAAATATACAGTGATGATTTAAGAAAAATTAAATTTAAAAAATGCCTTAATGCTGCATTGCAGTGCCGCAAGGTCCTTGATATTTCACCCATTCACAGATAAAGAGACATAACAACGGAAGAGTTAAATTGTGACTCGATAAAAAAAGAAAAGGTGTAGGGAGAATATGGTGACAGAATTCAGGACCGTCCAAGTTGTGTGTATATGCAGGGTGGTGGTCTTATCGAGTCAGGGGGAAAGGCTGCAGAGATGGTGACTTCTTTCCACTCTGTGGTTGCTATCTCCTGTTTCCTGCTACCAATTCCACAAGGCTCACGATTTCCTGGCTGCACCTTTGCTCATGTTATTCCCCTGGCAGAATGTTCTTACCCACACCACCGGTCCCATACTCTTCTGTTAATCCCATCCTTTAATATTGGCCACTTCCTCCAGGAAGCCCAAGCTAATCCCCCCAGATGGATGGGGTCAGGTTCCTATTGCCTCTCCAAATACCCTAAGCATCATTCATTTAATTTTTCACGTTGAGTTATAGTCACTGATTTTATATGTTCTCCCATTAAAATATGATCAAATTGAGGGTTGAAACTCTCATATTTTATTTAGTTTTGTAATCTGAGCACCAACCACAGTGGCTGATGCATAGTATGCTGCCCAGCAATTGAAGAACGAGTAAATGAATTAGTAGCAGCCAAAAAGGAAATGAAGGTGTAGCAATGATGAAATTTGAAGATGTTCTTACTTTGTTTTGTGACTGATTCTTGGTGGTATCCTCACCTCAGTGTCCTCTCTCAGTTGGGGTTCTGTGCCCTCGCTCCTGCCCTGCAGGTGCATGTGGAAAATCTTAACCCTCATAGTTATTCCTGTTTCTCTTCTTCTAAGTTCATGAGGAAATATGAAAATGACATGTTTTATTTTTCTTTAAAATTTACTTATCAATTGAAGTTATTTGGTATTTATTTGTTTCACAAAAGGAAATTTGGATTTCAGAAAATCAAGAGAGAAAACTATAAAAGAGAAATCTGGAGTTAGAATTAGCAAGGAGAGAGAAGAGAGGGCGTGATGGGGCTGGGTGTGCTTCAGCAAGAGGGTCTCACTAATAATAAGAGAGAGGAGCCCCCAAATGAGTAATTGTTGTAGCAAGATCCACACAGTCATCTTCTTCCTGCCCCACACCCACCAGTCTTTGCTGTAAGATAAATCACAGAGCAGGAAGTCTGAAATGATTTGGGATTGATTTTTTTGTTTGCTTAAATAACAATTTCTCTAACCTCAGTATCATGATGCAGCAATTCTAGTGTAAATTATTTACAATAAAGCACTAAGGCAAGCTTGTGTGGTATGGAAATAAACTCCACCTCAGAATTATAGATGGCAATATTAAGCTATAACTGTATGTTTTTTAATTTATGTTATTATGGAAGGACATTTCAGGGGCATAATGGAAAAAGCACAGTTGGGCTAAGTATAGTCATGACATTCTAGAAAGTATTAACTGTATATCACAAGTTTGGTCATTTCTTCAGACTTACAAAACTGGTGTATATTTTAGGGTTTAGACGTGTGGATTCATAAATTAAAAAACAAACAAACATTTTCTCCTATAATCAGAAGTTTAGATTTCAGCAAGTCTTCAAGTATTTTATTTTATTTTATTTTATTTTTGAGAGTGCCGTGGCATCACAGCTCACAACATATTCAAACTCTTGCAATTCTCTTGCCTCAGCCTCCCAAGTAGCTGGGACTACAGGCGCCTGCCACAACACCGGGTATTTTTCTGTTCTTGTTGTCATTGTTTTTCAGCAAGCCCGGGCTGGGTTCAAATGCACCAGCCCTGGTGCATGTGGCCTGTGCCCTAATGACAGAGCTACCGGTGCTGAGCTGAGCAAGTCGTCTTGATTTTGAATATATTTTAGGAATCTAGAAGATTAGCAAGGCAGGTACTAATATAGTTCATGCCTTATATTCATTTTTGAGAGGCATTTAAACATTTCATAGTGATTCCTATTGCAGAATATGGCCATAGATAGAATATTAGTATTAAAGATATCACTATGAAAGTTATATTTCTAGATATTTCTAGTTATATTTCTAGGTGTCGTGACCCCTAAGGCCCTGGTCTCAGTCGCCGCAGGAAGGAACCAGGCGTGACATTGATTAGAAGTACAAGCTTGCGGGAGGGGAGCTAACCTTAAGTGCAGGGTAGCCCCAAGCCCCTTTTGCAACGGATGTTTATTAAGGTTAAACACAACAGGTATAGAGAGTTAAGGTGACTACATATGAGAGCTGCATGCTAAGGACTGCCATGTGCTCTTTTCTCGTGTGTTCTTTCCCCACAACCCTCGTGAAGAAGCACTAAGCCTCAATGTTTAACACATGCTTACTAGTGAGTGACTGATCTTATCTCATTCCAGAACACTGAGTTACTTGGGGGTTTGCCCCCAAGTCACAGAACGTCTCTAGGCTTGCCAGGGGACTGTCCTGTTCTCAGCATTTCCTCTTAATGTGATAATAATCAATAGCTTTCTTTTGCAAGCCTGGTGTCCATTCCTCTACCGACACGTTTTGCATATTGATTTATCATTTATTTTCTGAGAAAGTGTTTGCTTTGCACACATGTATCATGATTGTTTTAAATATACATTTTTCTATGCTTGCATTATTATTTAGTACATGATCCCTAGTTTTTAAGTGGGCATCATTCTAGAAGAGCCCAAATCTATTGTTAAGATACAGTTCAGTGAAGTAAGGTGTGATGGCTAAAATCCACCAGTTCTCATGTGGTGTTTGCATTTTCCCAGCTACCAATGAATGGATTGTAAGAAATACCAAAGCATCTGTGATGTAAACCACGTTAATCTAGCCAAGATCAAATGTACATAGAGTTTTTTCATTTTTGTTAACCAGGAAGAAGATATTTTCCTTATAATTTTACATTTATTTTATAAGTACTTCTCAAAAAATAATTTTTATTTCCTTCATTAAGAAATTTCAGAGGGCGGCGCCTGTGGCTCAAGGAGTAGGGCGCCGGTCCCATATGCCGGAGGTGGCGGGTTCAAACCCAGCCCTGGCCAAAAACCAAAAAAAAAAAAAAAAAAAAAAAGAAATTTCAGAGTGTTCTGTTTATTTGTGACAATGATAATTATATCTTGCGTCATTAATTTGGAGAATGTTTTCCAAAAAATTAGATACTACACAACTATAAAGAAGATTAGTTTTAAATAATTCAGATTTTTTAATAATGTTCACTATATTGTCACACCTTATTTATTTGATAACTATTAAATGACTATTACATGCATTCACTCTGTTAGGTGTTTCAAATACATTGGCCAACACGTCACAGGCCTTGCTTGCCCTCACACATTTTACAGCCTACTAGGAGAAGGTGGAAAGTGTTCAAATAAATGAATAACAATAATAGAGTTTGATATAGTGCTATTATTAAGGATGCACAATGAACTATGGAAATACAGTAGAACCTCTGTAAGTTAACAACTCAAAGGACTATAACAAATTGGTCAACCTACCGTGCTGGTCAAAATAAGGAACTGGGCCTACTGTACTGATATGAACATGGGGTGAATGCCTAGTCTGTAAATACCCTGTTTCCCCGAAAATAAGACAGTGTCTTATTTTAAGGTGTGCTTCCAAAGACGCGCTAGGTCTTATTTTCGGGGGACGTCTTATCTTTCCTGTAAGTAGGTCTTATTTTCAGAGGATGTCTTATTTTCAGGGAAACAGGGTATTAGGTCAACTTGATGAGGTGGTCAACTGTGGAGATTCTACTCTATACAAAATAAGTACCTATATTAGTCCAGCATGGGAGAATGGGATCTGGAAGAATTGACGTTGAAGCAGAAACCTAGAAAGATCATTTCCCACTGAAGGCAAAGCAAATGTGAAGGCTCAGACATGAGCCAGATCATAGTATAACTGAATTATTGGGAGGAAAAATCCAGCATGGCTACTGTAAGAAATGTGAGATTAGCAGGGCCTAAGAAGACGGGAGAATTAAGTAGATGCCATAGTACAGAGGACCATATAAACCCATCGGGTTTTTGTTTGTTTGTTTGTTTTGAGACAGAGTCTCACTTTTTCACCCTTGGCAAAGTGCTGTAGCATCACAGCTCACAGCAACCTAAAACTGCTGGACTTAAGCAATTCTCTTACCTCAGCCTCAAGTAGCTAGGACTGTAGACATCCACCACAATGCCTGGCTGTTTTTAGAAATGGGGGTAGCACTCTTGCTCAGGCTGGTATCGAACTCCTGAGCTCAGGGAATCCCCCACCTTGACCTCTCAGAGTGCTAAGATTACAGGCGTGAGCCACTGTACTGGCTCAAACCCATAGGTTTTAACCATGATTGCAAAATAGAGTCACATGTAAGACTGTCTTTTAAAATACCCATGCCTGGATTTCACACCATATCATTTGAAAGTGAATCTCTCTCTCTCTCTTTTTTTTTTTTTTTGTATTAAATCATAGCTGTGTACATTAATGCATTATGGGGTACAATGTGCTGGTTTTATACACAATTTGAAATACTTTCATGAAACTGGTTAACATAGCCTTCACTGCATTTTCTTAGTTATTGTGTTAAGACATTTTTATTCTACACTTAGTAAATTTAACATGTACCCTTATAAAAGGCACCATAGGTGTGGTCCCACCAATTACCCTCTCTCCACCCATCCTCTCCCTCTCCCCTCCCCTCCCTTTCCTTTTTCCCCTTCGTCTTGAGATATAATTGGATTATAGCATTCATTTGAAAGTGTGGGTGTTTATAAATTGGTTTCATAGTAGGGCTGAGTGCATTGGATTTTTTTCCATTCTTGAGATACTTTGCTAAGAAGAGTATGTTCCAGCTTGATCCATGTAAACATAAAAGAGGTAAAGTCTCAATCTTTTTAAAGGCTGCATAATATTCCATGGTATACATATACCATTCCTGGGTCAATGGGCACTTGGGCTTCTTCCATGACTTAGCAATTATTAATTGGGCTGAGATAAACATTCTGGTGCAAATATCTTTGTTATAAAGTGATTTTTGGTTTTCTGGATATATACTTAGTAGAGGAATTGAAGGATCGAATGGCAGTTTTATTTTTAGATCCCCAAGTGATCTCCAAACATCTTTCCAAAAGGAATGTGCTAGTTTGCATTCCCATCAGCAGCACAGAATTGTTCACTTTTCTCCACATCCAGGCCAACATTTCTGGTTTTGGGATTTTGTGATATGGGCTAATCTTACTGTAGTTAGATGTTATCTCAAAGTAGTTTTGATTTGCATTTCTCTGATGATTAAGGATGATGAGCATTTTTTCATGTGTCTATAGGCCGTGCACCTGTCTTCTTCAGAGAAGTTTCTATTCAAGTCCTTTGCCCACTCTGAGATGGGATCACTTGTTCTTTTCTTGCTAATATGTTTGAGTTCTCTGTGGATTCTGGTTATTAAACCTTTGTTGGAGACATAACCTGTAAATATCTTCTCCTATTCTGAGGGCTGTCTGCTTGCTTTATGTACTGTGTTCTTGGCTGTGCAGAAGCTTTTTATTTTTATTTTTTTTATTGTGTTAAGACATTTATATTCTGCATTTACTAAGTTTCACATGTACCCTTGTAAGATGCACCATAGGTGTAATTCCACCAATCACCCTCCCTCCACCCATCCTCACCCCTCACCCCCACCCCCTTCCCTATATTCTTAGGTTATAACTGGGTTATAGCTTTCATATAAAAGCCATAAATTAGTTTCATAGTAGGGCTGAGTACATTTGATACTTTTGCTTCCATTCTTGAGATACTTTACTAAGAAGAATATGTTCCAGCTCTATCCATGTAAACATGAAAGAGGTAAAATCTCCATCTTTCTTTAAGGCTGCATAATATTCCATGGTGTACATGTACCACAATTTATTCATCCATTCGTGGATCGATGAGCACTTGGGCTTTTTCCATGACTTAGCAATTATGAATTGGGCTGCAATAAACATTCTGGTACAAATATCTTGTGATGATGTGATTTTTTGTCTTCTGGGTATATGCCTAGTAGAGGAATTGTAAGATTGGAAGGCAGATCTATTTTTAGATCTCTAAGTGGTCTCCAAACATCTTTCCAAAAGGAATGTATTAATTTGCATTCCCACCAGCAGTGTAGAAGTGTTCTCTTTTCTCCACATCCACGCCAACATCTCTAGTATTGGGATTTTGTAATATGGGCTAATCTTACTGGAATTAGATGATATCTCAAAGTAGTTTTGATTTGCATTTCTCTGATGATTAAGGATGGCGAGCATTTTTTCATATGTCTGTAGCCCGTGCACTTGTCTTCTTCAGAGAAGTTTCTCTTCAATTTCCTTGCCCAGCCTGCAATGGGATCACTTGTTCTTTTCTTGCTTATACATTTGAGTTCTCTGTGGATTCTCGTTATTAAACCTTTGTCAGAGACATAACCTGCAAATATCTTCTCCCATTCTGAGGGCTGTCTGCTTGCTTTACTTACTGTGTTCTTGACTGTGCAGAAGCTTTTTAGTTTGATCAGGTCCCATTAATGTATTTTTGGTGTTGCTTCAATTGCCCAGGGGGGGTCCTCCTCAAAAAATAATCTCCCAGGCTGATTTCTTCAATAGTTTTCCCTTCACTTTCTTATAATCTTTTTATGCTTGAAGTCATAAGTTTAAATCTTTAATCCAGTGAGAGTCTATCTTAGTTAATGGTGAAAGGTGTGGGTAGAGTTTCAGTCTTCTATAGGTCGCCAGCCAGTTCACCCAGCACCATTTTTTAAATAGGGAGTTTTTTTCCTACTGAATATTTTTGATTGGCTTATTGAAGATCAAATGACAGTAAGTAGCTGGGTTGTTCTCTTGGTTCTCTATTCTGTTCCATACATCTACCTCTGTTTTTATGCCAGTACCATGCTATTATGATCACAGTCGATTTATAGTACAGTCTGAGGTCCAGTACTGTGATTCCTCCTGCTTTGTTTTTATTTCTGTGTAATGTCATAGCTATTCAATATTTTTTCTGATTTCATATAAAATGAAGTATTAATTTTTCAAGGTCTTTAATGTATGACAGTGGTGCTTTAATAGGGATTGCATTAAAATTGCATATTGCTTTGGGTAGTATGGACATGTTAACAATGATTGATTCTTCCCAGCCATGAGCATGGTATGTTTTTCCATTTGTTAACATCTTCAACTATTTCTTTCCTTAGAGTTTCATAGTTCTCTTTATAAAGATCTTTCACGTCCTTTGTTAGGTAAACACCCAAATATTTCATCTTCTTTGGTACTACTGTGAAAGGAATAGAGTCCTTGACTGCTTTTTCAGCTTGATTATTGTTGGTATATATAAAGGCTACAGATTTGTGAGTATTGATTTTGTAACCTGAGATGCTGCTGTAATCCTTGATCACTTCTAAGAATTTTGTAGTTGAATCCCTTGTGTTTTCCAGATACACACTCATCGTCTGCAAAATGCGAAAGTTTGATCTCTTCTGACCCTATATGGATTCCCTTGATTGCCTTTTCTTGCCTGATTATAATGGCTAAGACTTCCATTACAATGTTAAAAAGCAATGGAGACAATGGGCAACCTTGCCTGGTTCCTGATCTGAGTGGAAATGATTTCAATTTAACTCCATTCAATATGATGTTGGCTGTGGGTTTAGTGTAGATGGCCTCTATCAGTTTAAGGAATGTCCCTTCTATGCCAATTTTCTTAAGTGTTCTGAACATGAAACGAAGCTGGATATTATCAAAAGCTTTTTGTGCATCAATTGAGAGAATCACATGGTCTTTGTTTTTTAATTTTTTTATGTGATGAATTACATTTATAGATTTACATATATTGAACCAGCCTTGAGACCCTGGGATAAAACCCACTTGGTCATGTTGTATAATTTGTTTGATGTGTTGCTAGATTCTGTTTGCTAGGATCTTATTGAATATTTTTGGATCAATATTCATTAGAGATATTGGTCTATAATTTTATTTTCCTGTTGGGGATTTTCCTGGTTTGGGGATCAATGTGATGTTTGCTTCATAGAATATGTTGGGTAGTAGTCTTTCTTTTTCTACATTTAAGAAAAGGTTAAGTAATATATGTACTAGTTCCTCTTTTAAGGTTTGGTAGAATTCTGATGTGAAGCCAACTGGTCCCAGACTTTTCTTTTTGGGAAGATTTTGTATAGTTGATGCTATTTCAGAACTAGATATAGGCCTGTTCAACATTTCCACTTCATTCTGGCTAAGTCTTGGAAGGTGGCGTGCTTTCAAGTATTGGTCTGTTTCCTTAAGATTTTCATATTTCTGAGAATAGAATTTCTTGTAATATTCATTAAGGATTTTTTGCATTTCTGAGGAGTCTTTACCATTTCTGATTGATGAAATTAGAGATTTTACTCTTTTAGTCCCGGTTAGGTTAGCTAAAAGTTTATCTATTTTATTGACCTTTTCAAAAAAACAACTTTTTGATTTATTGATCTTTTGTATAATCCTTTTGTTTTCGATTGTTAACTTCCTTTCTTTCCATTCTCTTGAGGAAGTCTGCAGTGCTATAAATTTCCCTGTTAGGACTGCCTTTGCAGTATGCCAGAGGTTCTGGTAATTCGTGTCTTCGTTATCACTTTCTTCAAAAAATTTGATAATTTCCTTCTTAATCTCATCTATGACCCAGCTATCATTCAGCATAAGGTTATTTAGTTTCCATGTTTTCGTATGAGTATGCAGATTCCTGTTGTTACTCAGTTCAAACGTTTATTCCATGATTGTCTGCATAGATGCAAGGAATAATTTCTATTCTTTTAAATTTGCTGAGGTTAGCCTTGTGACCTAAGATGTAATCAATTTTGGAGGATGTTCCATGGGCTGATGAGAAGAATGTGTATTCAGTTTTGTTAGGATGAAATGTTCTGTAGATGTCTGGTACATCCAATTGTTGAATGCTTAAGTTTAAGTCTAAAATTTCTTTGCTTAGTTTCTGATTGGAGTATCCATCCAACACTGTCAAAGGGGTGTTGAAATCTCTTACTATTATGATGATGGAGAAAATCAAGTTGCTCATGTCTGTTAGAGTTTCTTTTATAAATTGAGGCACATTGTGGTTGGGTGTCTAAATGTTAATAATTGAAATCTCATCAGGTTGAGTATTACCTTTAACAAATATGAAGTGGCCATCCTCTTTCCTTACTTTTGTTGGTTTAAAGCCTACTGTATCTGCAAATAAAATTGCAACACCTGCTTTTTTCTTCTTTCTATTTGACTTGAATATTGACCATCCCTTCACCCTGAGTCTATATTTATCTTTTAAAGTAAGATGAGATTCTTGTATACAGGAGATATCTGGCCTGAGTTTTTGCATCCAGTCATCCAAAACTGTGCCTATTTAGAGGACAATTTAAGCCATTCACATTAATTGAGAGTATTGATAAGCCTGGTATTATTTTGGTTGTTGAGGTTTTTGAAACTCCAGTGGACATTTTTAATCCTTTCGCCACTGTGAAAGTTGGAATTTGATCAAAAGTTTCTGAGTGAGTTTACTTTGGTGGTAGAGCATTGTGCTTGTCATTGTGGAGAATGGGTCTGAGAATATCCTGGAGAGCTCATTTAGTTATGGCAAATTTCTTCAACATGTGAATGTCATTAAAGCATTTAATTTTTCCATCATAAATGAAACTCAGTTTCACTGGATACAGGATCCTGGGTTGAAAGTTATTTTGTTTTAGGAGTTTAAAGGTCAGTGACCATCCTTCTATCTTGAAATTTTCAGCAGAGGGTTCTGCAGTCATTCTAATATTCTTCCCCCTGTAAGTTATGGTTTTCTTATGTCTGGCTGCTTTCAGCATTTTCTCCTTCATATTAACTTTGACAAAGTTAATTATGTGTCTTGGAGATGCTTTATTTGGACTGAGTCGTGCTGGGCTTCTGAAACTGTCTGCCATGGGAATTTTAGAATCTCTTGCCATGTTTGGGAAGTTCTCCTTGATTATCTCTTGGAGTAGAGCATCTGGGCCTTTGGAAGCAACGTGGTCGCCTTCAGGAATTCTTATAAGGTGAATTTTAGTTTTTTTGAATTATCCCAGAGCTCTCTGAGAGAATAATCCATTTTTCCTCTCCACTTTTCTTCCTCTTTGAGCGTTTGAGAGCGTTCAAAAGCTTTGTCTTCAATGTTAGATATTCTTTCTTCTGTCTGCTCCATTCTCTTACTGAGGGATTCTACTCTATTTCTCATCTCTTGGAGGCTGCAAATTCTTTTCTAAATGTGTCAAAATCTTTGGTAATTTTTCTTTGAATTCATTGAATTCTTGAGACAACTTTTGAATTATTCCTAGAATTTGTATTTCTACCTTTACTTCCATTCTGTTAATCTTATTTGCCATCCAAATTCTGAATTCGATTTCTGGCATCTCAGCCACTTGTTTATGAATGGGATCTTCTGGTACATCTGCCTTGTTGTTCCTTGGGGGAGGTGATCTACTGTGATTATTCATGTGGCCAGATTTTTTCTGCTGATTCTGCCCCATGATCGTTTTTCACCGTTTGGCTAAATGAGCAGGTAAGGTAAAATTGGATTGGGGACTCCTGGAGTAGTGATTAACCAGCCCTTTGCCAAAGAGCTGGGTCTGGTGACTGTAGCTTTTCCCCTACAGCTTTGCAAAGGACTCATACAGTACTACAGCCTGAGACACTTGGGACCTGCTTAGTGTGGTGGGGCTGGTGGCTCTATCTTGTATTCAGCTGGTGTTTGTCCAATCCTAGTGAATCAGTAACTCTGAGTTGAAGTCTCAGCTGTGGAGAAATATAAGCAACTAATTCACCCCCTCCACCACCACCACCACCCCCCATGGGCAAAAACTGGAAAAGGAAAACCAAATCTTCCCACAACAACCCAACCAGCATACCACCTTTGGTGGCCATTGGGTGATTGGCCCAGGTCAATAGTTCCAAATCAGTTGTCCCATTCAGCATCCAGTCTCAAGTAGGAGAGTTCAAAAGATCTTCAGCATATAGATAACAGGGGTCTCCTGGCAGCGTGAGTGTGGCTCACTCCATGGCTCCATGGGGTCAGAAGAGCCTGCCCAGCAAGTGAGTTAGTCCGGGGAGGTTGATGCCTCCTTCCCCACCTTGCACCTCTGTCACACCCAGTCACTGGTAACCCAGCAGGGCTGTGACCCAGTTCCCTCCAATGAGCAGATGTTCCAGGGGTTTGCACCTGCCTGAGTCATAGGGAGATCTGTGTCTCTTCAGCTAGGCCGCTGCACTCTGCCACCAGCTGTCAGGGGGAGCTGAAGCTCTGACTACCTTGGGTGCTTAATGGAAGCTGGGGAGTGTCACTCAGTTATAGCCCCACCCTAGATTGATGTTGTTGCCACTTATATTCTCACAGAATTTGCATTTCTGTCCCAGCTATATTCCACTGCTGGCCAGGAACTATTTGAATTCACAGAAACTATGACTCAGCCCCGCTTTGTGCTGATGCCGCTGCGCTGATTCTCACGGAGCTGGTGTCTCTGTCTCTGCTGCACTGTGTGTTGGGATGGTGCGGTTAGAGCTCACAAAGGGCTCTCAGTTCCTGTCCCTCTCTGAGCTGATGCCACTGCCATGCCTGCTGTGTCCTAGCTATGCTCCACTGGGGGCTGGGTGCATCTTGGGCTCACAAAAGCAGCAATTCTGACTCAGCTTCTCCCTGGGAATATGCTGCCTCTGCACACGGGTATTCTAGTCTCCATCCTGCTGTGCCTAACCTGGGCAGGTACCACCTCAGGTATACCCTTTGCTCAAGGGGCCTGCATTTCTGTGACTGCCACCACAGTAGAGGCCCAGCTCCCTGTGCTTGCTAACAGAGAGGAGAAATGTTTCTCCAAAACATCACCAGGGGTGTGAGCCCTATAGTTCCCACCACTGCTGCTGTGCTATGCTGTGGGGCATCGTTTCTCCCTCTCCTGTATAGTCCCTCACACCACAGTCCCCGCTTTACACCCATGCCACTGATTCAGCACAGACTTGTAACAGCCCACACCTTGTCCATACCTCTTGAGAGTCTGGACTGTGCAGAGTCAGGCTTCTAGACCTTGGGGTGGAAGTGGAGGAGAGTGCTGGGAGTTCAGAATTGCAGGCAGATTATATGTTCAGTTTTATGCCTGGTGGGAGAGTGCCATGGCACAGTAGTAGGTCCTCTCTGGGGAAGGAGATTCAGTTTTTAGTGGCTCTCTCCTGTGGAATAGAAAAAGAAATCTGAACTCTGCTCACTTGTTTTTAGAAAGTACACTGTGAGCTGTTCTCATTAGGGAGGGGACTCCCGTCTGCTTGGCGAATGGTTTTGTACCTATTGTTTCTTTCCTTGGGGTCACAGCTCACCTCAGCAGGAGTGATGGGCGCTCTTCAATCTTCTCTCTTGGCTCAGCTCCAAACCATCAGCTTACTTGATAAACTTCTGTCCTTTAACTCTCCTTCTAGATGGGACCCTCTGTGGAAAGCTGTCTCCAGTCAGCCATTTTGCCTCCTCCCTCCTTGAAACTGAATCTCTAGAATAAAGTCTGGATTTCAAAAGGGTACCCTGATGATTTAATCTACACTCAATATTGAGAGGTCCTAATGTAAATTATATCAAGAAATAAGGTTTATGTTATAGGCAATGGGAATTCTTTGGCAACTTCTAAGCAGGAGAGAGGAATGTTAAGATTTCCATGTTGGAACAATGTACTCTGGCCATCTGAGTGGAGAAGAAATCGATAGAGTAGAAGTTTGGAAGGAAGAGAGTGTTTTGTAGGCAGTCAGTAATCCATGAAGAAGGAATGATGGTTTTAGCTAAGGCAATGATGGTGTAGCAGAGAAGTGAAAGCTAAGGAGAGATATTAAGAAGGATGACTTAGGAATGGGGTGTTAGGAAGAGGGAAAGATCTAAAATGATACCTGGGTTTTTGTTGGATGAGCTGGTGAAGGACACTGCCATCTTGAAATAGGAGATGATGAATTCCACTCTGATACAGAAGGGGTTTGGTTGAATTCCAGATGTCACTGAGGCCTGGTTAGATACTTTCATTTTTGCATATACATTTTTCACACGTCATGTACATTTTGATTTGCATTCTATATTTGTTATTGCAAGAATTTCTTTATCCAATCAGGAAACATTTATTGAGAACCTGTTATATGCCACCCAGTGTTTCAGATTTGGGATACTTTAGTGAACAAATCAAGGTTCCTTCTGCTCATGAACCTTATATTTCACTAATTATGTGTTCCTATGACTGGCTTTGAGTGACCAAAGTGAGAGGTGCTACTCTTAACTTCTGTGTCACATGTTTTCACAATTCTACGTACTCTTTATAAATACTCATTTCTGGCATAATCTTCCCTCAGGTTAATTTATCAGAATGGTTCAAATCTTTCCTTGGATGGTCAAATAATTTGAATGTTATCTTCACTGTTTCTACACAGTGCCATATTGTTCATCAACATACTGTGCCTCTTAGAATGCCACCAGAAGTGGGGGAGGGCAGAGAGAGAATGAGAATATGTTATGTTTTTTTTGGTTTGTTTTTGAGACAGAATCTCGAGAGTAGAGTGCCTTGTCATTGTAGCTCACAGCAACCTCAAACTCTTGAGGCAAAGTGATCCTCTTGCCTCATCCTCCCCAGTAGCTGGGACTATAGGTGCCTGTCATAATGCCCAGCTAGTTTTTCTATTTTTAGTAGAGACGAAGTCTCACTGTTAACCTCGTTGTGAACTCCTGACCTTGAGCAATCCAGCAACCTCAGCCTCCCACAGTGCTAGGATTTACGGAGATTAGCCACCATGCCTGACTAAGAATATGTTTTTTAAAAGTACACCATAATAATTGAAACTTGGGCCCACTTGGGTATGCCCCAAATCATTGGACATTATGAACATACAAATAAAGCAAAGCCATAATGAGATACAACTTTACACCCACTAAGATGGCTATAATAAAAATAAATGAAACCTGAGCAAGAACATGTGGTGGTGATCAGCTAGAGAAACAGGAGAGCTTGTCTCTCTAAAATATCTTTTTTCTCCTCTTTCTCTTTCTCCTTCTTCTTACTCCCCACCAACATTTCTTTCTATTGTGAAACTTGAGGTTCTATGTGGAGAAGATGCTGAATAAGTCTAAAAAAACAAAATTCATGTAGAATAGGTCTTGGAGGGTTTAAAAGGCAGATGGGAACAGCCTAAATTAATATCTCCTAATATGCTCATTTATCTTAATTTCAAAATAAGGAATACAAGGTTGGACAATAAGTTTGTGAACATATCCTAGAAAATGTGCTATATATCTGATTTCTGAATATCACCATGGTCACCAGATATTCAAGGGGAGTACTTAAAAGGTGACTGTACTGCCATCTCTTTGGGGAAAACCAGATAAATGCAGAAAGGGAATTAATTTCTTTTTGTTATAATTATCTAGTATAACCAAAGAATATAAAGGAAGTATTTTTTACTCTTTCCAGATGTTATGCATTTGGTCGGTATCTTGACTTTAAATTTGATATATATTTGGTGAATATTTTCAATTGCACCTGCACAGGGATACAGAAATATTGCTATTAGTCCAGAGAATAAATGCTGCTTTCTTAAAATCTATCCAATATCTCACAGTAACATGATTCTTTCTAAGGATATTTCTATTTAATCTTGATTAGAAGAATTCTTCTGAGTATGTGCATAACCCCAAAGACAATTCTAGTCTTTTACTAGAGTTGGTAACATGATAGAGGTGTATTTATTTTATGGTAGAAGGGAATTTGCATGGTTCTTACAACAAACAGTTATCAGCTTTTAGCTCAGTGGGAAAAGTAATCTCTTAACATTGCTACATGGACTCATAGAATGTGATTGCTAGAAAGAGGTTTAGCAAGCATGACCCTTCCATTTCAAGAGGTTAAATGACTGCTGTGTCTTGGCAATGGGATTACAAATCCAAAAACTGAGATGATACTGCATCTCAGGGTGACTGATGAAGGTTTGTTTATGGAAAAAGTAAATTGTATTTGCTACAAGGAAAAGCAGAAGAAAGAGGAAAAAAGTTGCACAACTGGATGAAGCAAACATTTCTGGCTCAAGTCAATGTGAAATAGAGTTAACCAGAGTGATTTACCCAGGGTTTGCAGTTGTCTGCTCATAGGAGCACTATGGGACAATTGAGAAAGTGTAGGAGGAAAATGTCAGTTGTCAGTGTGAGGCTGTGGGCAGTAAGCATCCAGGAAAAGCAACAGCAAAGCAGAGGGGAAATGCAGAATGTTTGGAAGGGCAGTGATCGCGTACCTGCCTACTGCCAGTGTAGCCTGGAATCGCCATCTTTTTGCATTATTTTAGAGACTTTCTCATGGAATAGAGCATCTAAAGATATTATATAAAGAATTTGTTGTCTTGCTGATATAGTTGATTACAGTGTTTGGTCCTAGGTTCCGGACAAAACAAAAACAAAGACATGAATGTTGTGAGAATCAGGGGTGCATTTCTAGATGGCTCTCTGCATAGCCCAGAGAGTGCAGTGGTTCACCTGCATTTATATGCACCTTCCAGGGAAAGCTAACATTCTTCCATGCTGGTGTTTAGTTGTGAGGGGTTCTTATTGATGGATCTCTTGTTATTTGTTTAAATTTGTTTTCTCTTAGACATAAGGACTATTTAGCTGTATTGACTTTCACATTTAAGGTTGGAGAAGTATAGTCTTGTATCGTAAGTGAAAAATAACCTTTTATAAGGAACTCGAATTCCCTTTGTAGAGTTGCATGCCTGGGAAGATAAGTAAAGAGTGTATTGCAAGAGGGACTTTACCTAACAATTGCAATCAGTGTAACCTGGCTTATTGTATCCTCAATGAATCCCCAACAATAATAAAAAAAAAAAATTATTAATCCCTCATGTAAATTGTAAAAAAAAAAAAAAGAGTGTAAAAGGGATTTTTTCTTTTTTCTTTTTTTATTTTATTTTATTTTTTTTTATTAAATCATAGCTGTGTACATTGATATGATAATGGGGCATCATTCAAGGGGATTTTTTTTCATTGCTAACATGAGAGGATACCTGAACATAGCATTATTAATGGGACTCTCATTACATTTTATATACATATAAGCTGACTCATTTTTAAAATTTCTATATGGTAATGATAATGGATTCCTTTACCAAATTGAACTGTATAGATTCCTCAGTTTAGTTTTTTCATATTAGAAGTAAGGAAACTGAGTCACAGAGCTGCTTTGTAATTTTCCCAAGGTCTTTGAGATAGTTTGTTGCAATGGTTGCATGAAAATGTCTAGGCAAGGTTCATTTGAAAATATTTTTGAGAAAATCTAGCACATAATTTTAAAATTAGGGCTTAGGGACTTTTTATAGTCTGAGTAATCAACTCAGAAAACCCCCCAAACACACAGTTGATCCACAGAAATCAGTCAGGTGAAACATAGATGCTCACCAAAAGTTTAGGAGAAAAAAAAGTACAGCCACAGAAGTGTAGTTGATGTTACCTAAGTCTTAGGATATACTGTGCTTATAATTAACGTTTTGTAGAGTTGAATATGTCACCTTTTTATACTTTCATGTTTTTTAGAGTTTCATTGAAGATAATTAAGGGTGTAAGAACAGTAGCTTCAGACTAGAGAATTCCTGCCTCTATTGTACATTTTGGCTGGCTATACGTGTTTCTCGAAAAAGACCTAAGAAATTGGCCATATAAGAAGTTTTGCTTCTTGCTATAATAAAGCTAATCTTTTAAAGTGATATTGAGAGTGAATTCCAGAGAATTTGGTTGAATAAAATCAATGTTAATATTTAAATATATCAATTTGGAAGTTTTAGGATTTTAAAATTCAATAAAAAGAAAAAAGTACCAATATATCTATAAGATCAAGCTCAGATTCTTGTGATCTCAAATATTTCAAAGCTGATAAAAGCTTGATTTAATTCATTTTGATAATTTGGGGGCTTTTACAAGTATTAAAAAGTGAGTATTTATTAAATACATTTAAGAGTCTCTGAAAATAGCTATATATGAGATAAATATAAGATCCTATGAAACTAGGTAAACGGCAGTTTGATAGTTATGCAGGAAACTGTCAATATTTGTGACAGGAGAGCCATCTGTATTTCTTTATTACAGGTGTTTCTCAGTATCTAGGGTTTAACAAATATTTACTAATATAAAATACTTTGCGGTAAGATTAAATTGTAGGTAATTTATTTAACTTTATTATAGATTAGTTAAATAAATATTTTACTTAAAAGAAATGTAGATGTTTGTCACTTTAGAGCCTTCACTTATCAGAGGTTCTTACCTAAGTCTGAAAATCTTCTGTTTTTCTGCGCTTGAACAAGTCAGTGTTCCATAGTGGGACTTTGTGATTTCATGAAATAAAAAACAGATAGCAGGAGCATATGAATCAATTGAATGTTTCATAGCAGTTGTTGATATGCACAAGTGGGATGAAAAAACTGACAAAGTGAGATATGGAGTCTTCATAATAAATTTAAAAAATTCTTTGTATTTTTCATATTTTGTCGAATGTGTTACAAGACATCTCTTGTCAACCTTACCTGCAGTGGATATCTGCATGTGATCTTTGACATACTTTTAACAAATTTGGACACACTTCTGCCAATCCAAATGATTATGTAATCCAAATTTGAAGTATTACTTAAGGTCTGGCTTTAGGTAACTATAAGCTTAAAATAAAGTTGAAATGTTAAGGTTTGTGATGAAGTATCTAAAATCACCCCTTCTCATTAACTCAGATGCAGACTACTATCTGTTTTTACTGTGAAGGCTTTGAAAAGAAAATAAGACAAAACATTTTCCACTTAAAATAGCTCTTTGACTAATTAGTTCATATTTCAGAATCTTAATAAGCTAGTGAAATCCATCTCATTAATAAGACAGCTTACTAATAAGATTGAATCACTAGCCTATCGTTTTGTTGAGAAAATAACTTCAGGGTCTTTCTGTGCTATTGTAATAGCTAGACATTGTCAACAATGACTGGTCTTTATTTTACTTTTGGAATTATTAGTTATTATTGACTTTGAGTCATTACAGTAAACATTGTCAATAATGAGGCACTTTTAAAATTTATTTTGCTTTTGGTAACTGTACAGTAAACTTCATACTCAATAATATATTAATATAATTCTCATAGTGTTGGTACTTTTTTATGTTAGAAGTCAGACTGGCCAAATTCATACCCTAGCCTAGAGTACGTCTATGTTTTTATTTTCATAACACTTATTTCAAATGATGGGCTGCCTAAAGTAAATGAATGCACTTCTGGGAAAAGTAGATTTTTTGTTTTTATTAGTGTGAAACTAAAATGCATTCTTATTTTTATTTGTGTATATATTTATTTTCAATTCACAAATAATATTTGAGTATCTTTATAGGGTACAATGTGATGTTTTGATGTATGCATATATTGTAGAAAGATTCAGTCAAGCTAATTAATACAACTGTCTTGTGAACTTGCCATTTTTGTGATAAAAGCATTAGAAATTTATTCTTTTAGCAAATTTAAAATGTACAATACATTATCACCGCCTGTGGTCATCACACAGCGCAGTAGATCAGGAACACTTGTTCCTGCAGTCTAACTGAGACATTGTACTCTTTTGAGCAACAGAAGACATTGTACTCTTTTTCCCTCTTTTGAGCAACAGAAGACATTGTACTCTTTTTCCCTCCTGTCCATTTTTTCCCTTTCCTTTGCCTCTGAGAATCACCTATCTAGTTTCTGTTTCTGTGAGATGGATTTTTTTTTTTAAGATTCCACATATACTTGAGATCACATCGTATTTGTTTTTCTCTGCCTGGGTTGTTTTGCCTGGCATAATGTCCATCCATTTTGTGTTGATGAAAACATTTCCTTATCTTTAAAGCTGTATAGTATTCCCTTTTGTATTCCTTTATACCATATTTTCTTTATCCATGAATACTTGGGTTGCTTCCATATCTTGGCTGTTGTGGATAATGCTGATGTGAACATGGGAGTGAAGATATCTCCTAAACTTACTGATTTCAATTCTTGTGGATATGTATCCAGAAGTGAGATTGCTGGATCTTATGGTATTTGTATTTTTAGTTTTATGAGGTACCTGCACGCTAGTTTCTAAAACGGCTGTACATTCTACATTCCCACCAACAGTGTACCGACTTTCCGTTTTCTCTACATTCTTGCCAACATTTCTCTCTTTTTGATAATAGTCATCTAACAGGTATGAAGTGATATCCCCTTGTAGTTTTACTTTCAATTTTCATGATGATTAGAGATATTGAGCATTTTTCATAAATCTGTTTGGCCATTTGTTCTTCTTATTCCAAAAAACAAAGTCTGTTCAGATCCTTTGCCTCGTTTTCTTTTCTTTTTTCTTTCTTTTTTTTTTTTTTTTGTTTGTTTGTTTGTTTATTGTTGGGGATTCATTGAGGGTACAATAAGGCAGGTTACACTGATTGCATTTGCCTCGTTTTCTTAATTGGGTTATTTGTTTGCCTGCTGTTGAGTTATTTGAGTTCCTTATATATTTTGGATATTGATCAGATTGATACTGATCAGATGTATGGGTGAAGATATTTTCTCTCAATCCATGGGTTGTCTCTACACTCTGTTAGTTTTTTCCTGTGCTGTGCAAAAGTTTTTTAGTTTGTGTCAATTTTTGCTTTTGTGGACTGTGCTTTTGGAGTCCTATCCAAGAAATCACTGCCCACCCTAATGTTGTGGAGTTTTTCCCCTGTGTTTTCTTCTAGCAGCTTTACAGTTTTAAGGTCTCACATTGAAGTTCTTTATCCATTTGAGTTGATTTTTACATATGGTGTAAAATAAGGGTCTAATTTTATTCTTCTTCATGTAGAAATTTAGTTTTCCCAGCACTACTTATTGAAGAGACTGTCTTTTCCCTTTTATTTATTCTTGCAAACTGTATTGAAAACTGACTGTAAATATTTGGGTTTCTTTCTGGGCTTTCTATCCTGTTCCATTGGCCGATGGCATCTATTTTTATTCCAGTCACATACTGTTTTGATTACAGTAGGTTTATAATGTATTTTAAAATCAAGGACTTTAAAATGTGATGCTTCCATCTTTGTCCTTTTGCTCAGGATTGTTTTAGCTATTTGGCATCTTCTGAGGTTCCATTTAAATTTTAGGGTTATTTTTCTATTTTTGTGAAGGATGATAAAATATTGATAGGGATTGCATATATCTGCAGATTGTTTTGTGTAGTATTGACATTGAACAATATTAATTCTTTCAATCCATGAACATGGGGTATTTTTCTATTTATTTGTATCTTCTTCAATTTCTTTCATCAATGCTTTATAGTCTTCAGTGTAAAGTCTTTCCATCCTTTGTTAAATCTACTTTTAAGTATTATTTTTCATGCTATTGTAAATTGGATTTTTTTTTTGTTTTCTTTGAAAGTTTGTTGTTAGTACACAGAAACACTACTCTTTTTTGTGTGGTGATTTTGTAACCTGCTTGAAAGGGTATTATTATTAGGCTGTTGGTATTTGTTGAGACTCATCGAACTAGATCAAGAAAAGACTCATCTGATAAAAACTTATTTCCAAATAACCAAGTTAGTCAAAATTTGATATATGAATTTCATGAAATGATAATGGAAACTGGATTTAGATAGAGGATTATTTTCTTCTCCCACAAAGGATGTCAAAGAATTATGAAAAGCACAGCTCAGATTTATTTATTCATCTCATAAATATTTATTGTACCCCTACTATGTTTTAGGTACTTTTCCAGATGGATGCTGGCGATATGGGTAGCTTAAAATCAACAACCACCACAAAAATGTTAATCCTTGATCTCAAAGAGCTAATATTCTGTAATATGGAAGACAAATAAAAGTAAGCATAATGATTTCTCGTGGTATGGTTTACTAAGAAAATAATTCCAAAAGGTAGATAAATATTGAAATATCTACTCTTGAAAATTTACATAGGCTATTAAAAAAAACAGAAGTGGAAACATGAAAACTGTACAAAGATCTTCCTCATACATGATGCTCCTGCTTTAGCTGAAATCTTTCTCATACACAGGGTTCCTGTTTAGCAGGGATCTTCCTCATACAGGGTGCTTGTCTTTTGGGGTTAGTTTGCTTCCCCAAACAGGCACTCTATAAAGTTGTTCACACAGAGCTCAAATGGTAAGAAGACTGAATAAAAATACTAAAATACAAACATTTCCACTGTAATGACTATGTGTTCACATATCTGTCACCTTAGGCTCGCCAGATAATTGGTAACCAAGAGAGGAAACATCCAGACTTCGCTCAGCAATTCCAGATAAAGTCCCCAGCCTGGGGTGTGGGGGAGCTGTGTCAGAGCTCCCTGCTCTTCTGTTATTCTGTTCATTTTCGTTCATACATGCATACTTACACATGTGCCCACATACATCCCAGAGCCCAATCTAGATCTTTCTTCCTCAAAGCCCTTTCATCAGTGGGGATTAAGACTGGTCTGAATATAAGTTAGCAGCGCAGTTCCTTCTCCTTGGCTTTCTCCTCTGTCATCCTGCTTCCTTCCTCCTTTTCCCATTCACTCTTCTCTTCCTTTCTTCTCTGCTGCTTAGAGTGACATGTTTGATATATTGATCGAAAGCACTAGACTCATTTTACACCCTAACATATATATTTGATTTCATGAAGTTTGTACTCTTCAGGAGAGATACCAGTGGAGAAAGAGAGTAAGGCACAGCACTGTGGGCTGCTTTAGCATCAGGCATCCCCCACGTGTTGTTTCAGATCCTCTTATCCTCTTAGTCTCAACTGCCTCTGGGACATTTGAGCATCTGTCGCCACCCCCGCTGTCTCCATGGCAACCAGTCCTGAGTGAACTGTGGTTGGCTCTGCCTGCCTCAAGGTTTTTCTGTAGATGTCCAGGCTGGGAAGCGTCTGGGAGAGGTGGGGCATGCCACACCTCGCAAGGAGATCCGTACCTGTGGGGCCGGCCTTCCATCCATAGGAGTAGGGAGCTGGAAGACAGATTTGTCTTTCATTCTCCCAAGATGGATTGCCAGTTACCTGTTTGGGCTCTTGCAAGACTATCCTGTGAGATCAAGTCATGAGTGGCACCACTGGTGGCAAGTAGATAAACTGGCCTGGCTTCCCTGTTTCCCAGCTTTGCTTTCTTCATTCCCCCTGGTGTCTCGAGGTGGCATTCTGACCTCTGGATGCTCTTTCTCATCCTGGACCCTGTGTCACTGCCAGGCATTTTTTTAATAGTCAAGCTGATACAGTATGTCCATTCATGGATATAAGACATCTCTAGAAATTCTAAGGACAGTTTTCATCTTTGGTTACATAAGAAAGCAGACAAAAGTGTGTTTTTGTGAGCTGACCTGTCAGAGTCGGGGGCTGGGGGGGATGAGACATCACTTGGTGGAATTCCCTGGACTGTCTTGACCTGGTCTGCACAGTAGTCCTCAGAGCAGGGATTCCATCAGCCCTTTTGGTGGCTCTCATGACTCACCACACTGCTCTAGTGTATGACAGCTTTAGAAAAAAGCTAGTGTCATGGACACTGGATTATTTTTAAAGACTTGGAAAACAGCCATAAATTATTTTAATTTCTTAAAGATGAATGAGAAAATATAGAACAGGATGAAAAAAGGGGCTCCCTCCCTCCTTTCTCCTCCTCTTCCTCCTCCTCATTATTGTTATTTGTTTGATGGATGATTCTCCTGGGGGACTTTTCCCTTTAGATGGCCAGAAGCTTATACTATTCCTCCACTGCCTCCCTAACACTAGTTACCTGAAGAATAAGGTGTTCACTAGGAATTATGAGCAATTGACTTAATGTCTCGGCATCCAATATATGGGTTCTAACCTGCCAGATGTGCTTCTTTTCAGGATGTAAGAAGCAGGCCCCCTGCATACCAGGTTCCTTCCATTTTCTCACATGGGCTTCTAGCTCTGTCTGTCATGGTGCCTCTGTGGGCAATCCCCTCACCCCTGGGTTTGATTATAGCAGGTCCACCAATCCCCATTTGTTCTATTGATAATTGGCATTTAAAACAAAAACCTCTCCATGTAGCAGTTCAGGATGTGATGACAATTTAAGTCAGCACATTATTGTTCCTCACTGAGTGTTTTTTTGATTAGTGACATTAGGATGTAGTACACGTATAAACGATTCTTATGCTCACATAAATACTTAAGCAGGCAATGACTTGTCTATGTAGAAAGTTCTAAAAAGTTCAAAAGTTGCAGGGTACAAGGTTGACATATGATAATCAATTGTGTTAATTGTGTAATCAATAATTAGAAGTGTGTTTTTAAAATGCTATACATAATGGTACCAAAAAGCATAAAATACTTTGATGTAAATCTAACAAAATATATTGAAGATTCATGTGCTGCTGAAATAAACCAAGTGAAACCTAAATAGGTGGAAAGATACGCTGGGTTAATGTAAACAGGCAGGGGACCTGAATTGGAAGAGTCCTGTTTTTAAGATCTTTTTTCTCTCCAAACTGATCTATCAGTTCAATACAGCTCTAATCAGAATCATAGCAGGATTTTTTTTTAAGTCAACAAGCTTATTTTATATATGGAAAAGCAAAGGAACGAGAATAGCCAAAGTAATTTTAAAAATGGAAGATGAAAAGTTTGGAGATACACATTATCTAAACCTAAGAGTTGTGTAGAATAAGGCCTAAAATTTCAGATGCTACTACAGCATTTTAAAGCTTCACCTTGGCCCTCCTGTGCCATCCCTGTTCTCAGCAGATGTGACCCTCAGAGGGAAAGACTCCCCACCTGGCTTGGTCCCTATCAGCTGCGCCTGCTACAATCCACCTGGTCTGTCCTCAGTCCAATGAGCTTCAATTGTCTGCTAGCCACAAACTATTTGGATAAGCCACTCTCATTCTCCCATGGTGACCAGGGGTCCCCTGTCAAGTTTTCCTTTGCCTCTCAGTGACCCTGCTTGCTCATCTGTCTCTAGGTGTGATTCCTGTGAGGCCCTGGCATGGTGTGCAGCATCCTCCTTCCCAGGGCCGTGAGTGGATGTGAGCAATAAACTGCTACCATTTTTATCTGCCCAGTGTTGTATTCAGCATCACATTCTATTCAGAGCAGGGAATCCCTTCCTCACCAATGCAGTGAATAAGAGATGATCAGAACAATATTAAACTACAGTAATCAAGTTTGCTATTGGCAAAAGAATAAGAGTCCAGAAATAGATCCATATATATGTGCATGGTCATTTGATTTCAACAGAGGTGCAAATGCAATTTTGTGCAGAAAGAAAACTTTTCAACAAATGGCATGGGAACAGCTGGGGATTCATATTAAAAAAAAAAAGAACTCAAATCTTTACCTTGCTTCATATACAAAAATTAACTCAAAATGAACCTACGATCCAAATGTAAAGGTTACATCGAACTCTATGTAATACATAGGAGAAAATTTTCATGATGTTGGGTTGAACAAAGGGAAGTATTTCTTAACTGCAACACCAAAAGCATGATACATAGAGAAAAAAATTGATGAACTAGACTTTGTCAAAATTAAGAACTTCTACGCCTCAAAATCCACTAGGACAAGAAACAAGGAAGCCACAAATTGTAAGAAGATATTTTTAAATCACGTATCTGATGTATTCTAGACTTGTATCCAGAATTTATTAAGAACTTTCAAAATCCAATACTAAGAAAACATGCATCTCAATTTTTAAAAAATAGGCAAAAGATTTGAATACACAAGTCACCAGAGAAGATACAGAGATAGCAAATTAATGCATGAAAAGTTGCTTAACATTATTAGTCATTATGAAAATGAAAATGAAAAACAGAAAAAATGATAGGCAGGAAGGAAGGGAGAGCTGGAAGAAAGAAGGAAAGAAAGGAAGAAAAGGAAGAAAAGAAGGCTGTGGGGATGAGGCCTTCTGAGTTCAAGATTTTTCTTTTGTAATCAAAGGATTTGTGTTGTAAAATTTGGATGCACATGTGGCCTTGAGGCTGCAGGTTCCCCGCCACTGTAAGTGCTTACTGTAGCTTTATTTGTGATTGTCCAAAACTGGGAGCAACCCAGATGGATGTCTTTCCCCAGGCGAATGAATAAATAAATTTGGTTCCTGGATGGAGTTTTAGTAAACAATAAAAAGTAACAAACTATATGGATACATGAGGGAACATCTCAAGTGCATTATGCCAAGTGAAAGAAGAATGTATTGGGCTACCACATACTGTACATGCAATGTTTAGGAAAAAGCCAGACTGTAAGGACAGAACGTACGATGGTAGTTATCAGTGACTACAAGATCAGTCTGCTGGCCACTTAAAAGACCTTGGAGACCTTTGCGGTCTGATGGAACTGCTTTATATCTTGACAGTGGTTACGTGTCTATATGAATTTGTCAGATCTTGAAAACATATGCACCAAAAGAAGTGAATTTTACTCTGTGTACGTTATACCCTAATAAAGTTTTTATTTTTTTAAAGCTAGTGACCATAAGTGGAACAAATTGGAATTTTTTTACTATTTGTTTTGGGGCTTTAGTGAAGCCTGGAGGGGTCACAGTTGTGGATTCTGGTCTGGCATTGTCACTAGCCAGCCACGGATTGTCTGCTGATTTTCCTCAAGAGATATTGTAAAGGCCAAATTAGGTAATGTTTTTGAGACAGTTTCACAAACGTAAGAAGCACTATCCTGGACCAAAAAAATTATAATTATTTATAATGTTTGGCCATGTGGAGTTCTTTTATTTTTTTTTTTTTGTAGAGACAGAGTCTCACTGTACCGCCCTCGGGTAGAGTGCCGTGGCGTCACACGGCTCACAGCAACCTCTAACTCTTGGGCTTACGCGATTCTCTTGCCTCAGCCTCCCGAGCAGCTGGGACCACAGGCGCCCGCCACAACGCCCGGCTATTTTTTTGTTGCCGTTTGGCCAGGGCTGGGTTTGAACTCGCCACCCTC
The DNA here is from genome assembly GCF_027406575.1 of Nycticebus coucang. Lineage (NCBI taxonomy): Eukaryota > Metazoa > Chordata > Mammalia > Primates > Lorisidae > Nycticebus > Nycticebus coucang. The sequence goes on from NC_069798.1 coordinate 2,191,166, forward strand.
GGCATATGGGGCCGGCGCCCTACTCACTGAGCTACTGGCGCCGCCCTCACGTGGAGTTCTTAATAACTTTTTTTTCTGCTTCATATTGCATATACATGCATTTCTTCAGTAACTGTTTATTGACTGTTTGGTCACTAACTTCCAAGAAGAGAGTTAGCCTTGGGGAGTCACAGATAGGTAAGCTACAGTCTGTCGCCCCTGGGGAGTTCAGCCTGTAAGGTAAGAGGTGAGCATAGAAATACATCCTGCAGTAACAACTGATGAAGATGGTATACAGAGAAATATAAGATTAGGTGAAGAGGTACCCAAAACAGTGATTGAAAAGCTCCAGTAGTGGGGCCATGGAAGGTAATCCAGAGACATGAAAGGTCCTGGATATCATTATAGGAGTTCAGTAGCAGAAGATGCTGATGTTTTTCAGCAGTGGTGACAAAACAATGTTCTAGACATATCATCTGGCGACAGTGTGAGGTTTGATGTACATGCATATACAGGTGGTTATTAAGTTTGTGATAAGGGATTTGACCATGGAAGCAGAAATGCCAGTCAGGGACTTGTCAAAGCCAGATGAACTATGTAGAGATGGATCCCTACATTTAACCTTTCATGTGGGATACGAGAATTGCTGCTCAGAGCATATGTACAGACTGGTGGTCTTCAGTAGGTTCAAAGATGAAAATAAGAGTTGGTTTTATAAAAAAAGATAGATGTTGGGCGGCGCCTGTGGCTCAGTCAGTAAGGCGCCGGCCCCATATACCGAGGGTGGTGGGTTCAAACCCGGCCCCGGCCAAAACTGCAACCAAAAAATAGCCGGGCGTTGTGGCGGGCGCCTGTAGTCCCAGCTACTTGGGAGGCTGAGGCAAGAGAATCACTTAAGCCCAGGAGTTGGAGGTTGCTGTGAGCTGTGTGAGGCCACGGCACTCTACCGAGGGCCATAAAGTGAGACTCTGTCTCTACAAAAAAAAAAAAAAAGATAGATGTTACATGTGGTGTTGGAAGGAAGTTCCTTGGGATGAAGTGTCAGGCGGTGGGTAAAATGAGCCACAGGGTTGCAGCAGGTTGTTTCAGCAAATGTTAGATACAACTACTTTGGGGTTTTAACAGGCAGTTTCAGCAGCTGTCCTTGAAAAGAATTACATTGTTAGAGCAATGTTGTGTGCCCCAAGTACTTTCCTCCCCTGACTTCTTGACCATGTTGGTTGGCTATGACAAGAATGACCCAATTCACAGGCTATTCATAGACTAGTCACAGACTACTGGGTGAAAAGTGATAAGAACTTGAACTAAGGCAATTGCAGAGGGATTTTAGAAAAGGAGACTGCTGCAAAAAATAATTAGAAAGTAAAATGAGAAGACTTAATGTCTAATTCCATGTAGAGGATAGGGAAAGAGAGCCTGACTCCAATGGGTGGAGGTTACCGTTTTTAAACAGTGTGAGGATCATATAAGGAAGTGCATGTTTGGTATAAAGAGTGAACAGGGAAACAGGGAAAGGAAGATGCCTGTCAGTTTAATGTTTGAAATCCTGAGATCCTTTGTCTGTGGGGCTGGAGGTGGAAGTGTCTGCTAGATTATTGTGGAGGTATCTGTGCTTCAGAAAAGATACCTTCTTAGAGACACAGAAGAGGTGGATGGTATCAGGGTGCTGTGAATAGATAAGGTCACATGTGTAATAGCTTACATTGTAGTAGCTTCACACTTCTAGTTGAAAGGAATAGATGTAGTAATCCCCCCTTGTTTATTGGAGATCTCGGGTGAAATGACAACGTAGCATGCATTAGTTTTAGCCGGTGTGTGTTTTGTTCAATCCCTGTCTTTCATTCTGTCCTTCAGGTGTCTGTTTCATATATTCTTGTGTCTGCCTCTTCTGCTAGATTGCAAACTACCTTAGAAAATCTCGTTGCTTTCTTACTTCAGCTTCACGCATGGTGCCTGGCATGCAGTGGACATTCAAATTTTGTAAGTGATGTGGTGACTCTTATGCTATTTGTTGGCCTTCCTCCTATCTCTCTGCCTTCTTCCTGTCTCTTTATATAGAGAGCACTGATTCACAATAGAATAAAGTGGGCTTACCTGTGCTGGCCCCCTGGCTAGAGTTAAGCTATAACTTATCATTTATTTTCAATACTAACCTTCATTGAAATATATAGGGTAAAGCTAACATTTTTAGCAACTATTGACAAATGGAAATCAAATTTAGTCCATTGTTCATTCATTTTTTTAAAAGCAACCAGCCTGAACAATATATCATAGGCCTCACCTTTACCCAAAATGGACAAGTTAAGCCAGGTATGGTGTGAACCTGTAGCCCCAGCTACTTGGGAGGCTGAGTCAGGAGAATCTCTTGAGCCTGGGAGTTTGAGGTTGCAGTGAGACGTGATGATGCCTCAGCCACTGCACTCTAGCTGAGGTAACAGAGCAAGACCCTGTCTCAAAAGAAAAAAAAGTAATATTTGTTTTCTTTTGTTTTCATAAGATTTAATATGAAGAACCATCACTACTAACTTCAGTCTTATTCAACCAACACGATTTTATGGAATCTTTGAAAATTCATTGCTATCTTTCAGGGACACTATTGCAAAGTGTTCTGGACCACAGGAAGCTGCCTTCTGCTTACTGGTTTCATTATCAGTGACAGGCATTTTGGAGGAACAGAGGAGGCATCACTTTGGTCACATCAGTCTGTCAGTTGCCTGAATGATTTTCCCTTCCTGTTTTGAAGTATGTAATAATGCCATCTTTCACACTTTGGGAGGAAAGAGGCCCTTCCTTGCAGAACCCTTGGATATTCTGTTTAAGCTGGCATTGCTGGAAGTGTGAATACAGTAATTTTCCTGCCAGTTGTGGCGGATATCACAGCCCAGTTCAAAGCCTCTTTTTAGATCATTTATCCAGATGGAATAGAAAAGTTGGGTGAAGGGCTGCAGTGTAGGCCATTGGTCCAGAATGGCTGACTGTTTTCCCTGAATTCACCCTCCGCTGTTGGACCAAGGAGAGTGGTCATCTGGATTCTTGGAGCAGCTCTGTCATCCCTCAGCTAGAGAATACAGCCCTTTGGAAGAGTTGAATAGAAGCAGGATTTTTTTTGCCCAATCTCTTTCATCTAAGCAGTATTTAAACATGTTCAGGTGATTATTAATGTAATTTGTGTGATTCTTCTTGTTCTTGCAGGGCTTGTTGCATTGCGAATGTGAAGGTCAAATGTGCACAGACTCATCAGTCATATCCTGCATTAGTATTGATTTAGACTGCTGTAAACTGGCAAGAAATGAGGAAAAATATTTCCTATTTCCCAGTTGTAAGCCAGTTAAAATATTCAAAGTGTACATAATTACTTCCTGAGAAATTTTATCTCACAATGGATCTAACTACCATTTTTTTCTTTTTTTTTGTGGTTTTTGGCCAGTTTGAACCCGCCACCTCCGGCATATGGGACCAGAGCCCTACCCCTTGAACCACAGGCGCCGCCCACTACCATTTTTTTTCCTAACCAATAAATGATGACCGTTTTTTGTGTGAATACTCAAGAGTTCTCATATTCAGCCTTCTTTTAAGGACTTTCGGTTTTGTATTAAGATGGGCACATTTCATCTGTTTTCTGCACCAGATAAAAAGTGCTTTCATAAAAGCAGCCTGTTCACAAAAGGCTTGCTTTCGTAAACAGGCTGTAATATCCTCAAGTATATCTTCATGAAAGTGACTGTCTACATTTGTATGTGTCTCTACAGAACACGCTATTTCGTTGACTTGTATATTTACATTTCTGTAAGGCACATGTTATAAAATCAATCTGAGCCTGAATTCTCCAGAAGCATGAGTTGACAGAGAGGATCAGGTTTTTGGGAGTTATTATTATGAAATGATACGGCAGTTTAGAAAAAGGATCAATAGTGCTTTTGTAGATGTTTCCAGGTATTTTCCCTCTTTGGGAGTTGAAATCTATGCATGGTACCCCACGCATTCCCCTCAGCAAGTATTTCTGGTCTGTTTCAAATGGATTTTTGTTATTTTTCCCCTTTAGTAGTGAGCATATTCACAGGCTTTCAGCACCCATTCTTTTTTTTTTTTTTTTTTTGAGGCTGAGTCAAATTCTGTCGCTCTGGGTTGAGTGCCATGGTGTCACAGCTCACAGTAACCTCAAACTCTTGGGCTCAAGCGATCCTCTTGCCTCAGTCTCCTGAGTAGCTGAAACTACAGACGCCTTCCACAATGCCCAGCTAGTTTTTTTTTTTTTTTCTATTTTCCATAGAGATGGGACCTTGTTCTTTGTCAGGCTGGTCTGAAACTCCCAAGCTCAGGTGATCCACCCTCCTTGGCCTCTAGGATTACAGGCGTGAGGCATTAGTACCTATTCTAATCAAAAAACAACAAAACAAAATGTATCAATCTTAAAACAACATCAATGAAGCAAAGTAAGAACCAGGACTGATCTCAGGAATTTTTGGCATTCATTGACAATCAAGGATTGTACTAATCCAAACAACATGTATCACAGGATTTTCTTTGAGAATATCTTTCTTACAGGAAGCCTTGTAATTTAACAAATTTAATTACATTTCATCAAGAAGTTTTGATAAATAAAGAGCCTCTGGTCATAATATAAAAATAGTTTCATCATATCTGAAATCAGACAATCTTGTGAACTCATCTTAGAAAATGTGCTACATACCTCATTACTGAATATCACTACAGACACGTTTGATGTACTCCCCTTGGCTATCTGGTGACCATAGGTCTGTATGATGACAGATCTGACGACCATTCCAGCACAAGAGTTCCAAAATTGCTCTGAAGAGTGGACGAGGTGCTCAGTTGGTGCATAGCTTCTCAAGGAGAGTACCTCAAAGTTGATCGTAGTAATGGACAGCAGTGAGTACATAGCACTTTTTCTAGGATGATTTCACAATCTTCATTGTCCTATCTCAGATGCATAAATATAGTTATAATAATTTTAGTATGAGATTTGTACTAACATATTCATATATATTTTAATTTTTAGTATATATCGAGATCATGATGAAGATATATAAATTAACAATAACATTAAAACACCATCTCTATCTTACTTTGTTGTGTTCCTTGGCAATCTTGAAACCATTTAAATTTAGTGTGATAATTGATACGTTTGAACTTTGGCATTTGTCATCCACTATTTTTTTCTGTTTGTGTAATATTTTCCCATCCTTCTTTTCTTTTTAAATTTTCTTCTGTCTTGAGTAATTTTTAAATTCATTTTTATCCTACGTCTTGACTGAACAACTAAAACTCATAGTTTCATTATTTTAATAAATTTCTTAGGGATTATGCTATTCACTTTGGACTATCACAGTCTGCCATCATACGATGGTAAGCCTCTTTACTTATTGTAAACCTTGCAATAGTGTACTGGCATTCACACCTCTTAGCTTTTATCTATTAATGTCCTATCTTTTACTCTCATATTATCAAGCTCATACACTCACATCATACACCATACACTCATATCATAACATGATAACTCACGTTATCGTGTTTGTTAAATAGTCAATCCTCTTTCAAGGAGATTTATATAATGCGTAAAGTATCTGTTTACTTGTGTAGCTGCCGTTTCCAGTGCTCTCCGTGCCCTTTTGTGCTCTCACATTGCCACTTGGTTATTGTTTCCTTCCATCTGGAGGGATTATTAGTAATTCTTTTGTGGGGGTCTAATGTTTTCATGGCATGTCTTTGTCCATCTTTTTACTTTTAATCTTTTTTATTTTCCCTTACTTCTGAAACATATTTTTATCAAATATTTCAAATTGACAGCTCTTTTCTATTATTATCTAATATTATTATTATTCCCATTCAGTGTGTTTTTCATGTCAATCATTATTTTATACTTGAAATTATTCTATTACTTCCTTCTGGTCTATGCGGTTTTAGATGAGATATTCATTCTAGATGGAAAAGGTGTTTCCGTCTAAGTAATGTATCATTTCTTTCTGACTGCTTCCAGAACTTTTCCTTTGCCCTAAAGTTGATGTGTTCTAAGATCTGATTTTTTTTTTTTCAGTGTATTTTCCCTCTGCTTTTTGGATTAGATAGATTCTACAGATTGTTTTCTTCTCAAGTATGTATGAGTCTGTCCTTTATTACCTCCATTATACTATTGTGCTCATCCAACATGTTTTTAAAATTTGGATTTGTAGATTTTGGTTTCATAAATTTCATTTAGTTCTTTTTTTGTAACTTCTGTTTCTTTATTGAGATTTTAAATTTTTTTCCATTTGTTTCCTTGTTAAATTTATAATTGCTGCTTTAAGCTCCTTGACAGATAATTCCAACATCTGATTTATCTCAGTGTTGATGTCTTCTAGCATTAGTGGCTTTTTCTTATTCAATTTCTTTTTTAATTGTATCATACATACAATTTTTTTATATTTAATTGTATCACAAATATTTTGGATGTAATTATATTAAATTCTACACACTATTTTATCTTTGTTTTTTAAACCAAGAAGTTTTCCTATTGAGATGTAGAATAAGGCCCAAGTGAGTGTACATGTTCAGCTTCACTGTGAGCTCTGCCGACACCAACCCAGCAAAGCAGAGCTGACTCCCATTGCCTTAGGGCAGATGAGTGAGAGGAGGGTCAGCTCTCCCTTGAATCTGCTGGCACTGTCTTAGTGAGTGTGGGACAGCATCTCTCACCATCTCCTTGCTGCTAAATGCAGGTATAAGATTAGTTCCTTGCCAAATTCTGGTAGCACTGTGGGTGGGGTAGGCTGGAAGTTTTGCTGCAAGGAGAGGTTGGGGTCACAGTTCCCTGGTGGTTATCCTTTTCATTTTTGAAAGATGTTCTTGCAGAGCATAAAACTTCAAGTTGTCAGGTTATTTACATTTTTCTCTAGTACTTTAAAAAGATTGCTCCATGGTCCCCTCATGTTGTTGGTTCTGATAAAAAAAAAAAAAAATCTGCTGTCATTCTTATCTTTGCTTCTCTATGTATAACATGACTTTTGGCGAGGGGACGGCTTAAAACATTTTATATTTTTTATTGATTTCGATCACTTGATGGGGGTGTCCAGCCTACGGCAGGCCACACCAGGTTATTTGAGGACTGTTTTACTTATCTGTGGCATCAGATATCGTGAAAAGTATGAAGGGGGGGCCTTTTTTTTTCTTGCTCATCAGCTGTCATTACTGTTTATATATTTCATGTGTAGCTCAAGATAATTCTTCTTCCAATTTGAAGCAGAAAAGAAAAAAGGTTGGACAAGCCTAACAAATTATGATATGCCATGGGGTGATATTTGTACCTTTCTTGTTCCTGGAGTTCATTGAGCTTTTTGGATCTGTACATTTATAGTTTTAACAAATTTGGAGAATCTTTAGCCATTAGTTTAGAGTCCCAGTACATGTATCCTATCCTCTTGAAGTTCCCCTTACCTCAGGGATGCTCTTTTTTATTTTAGTAGTTTTTTTCGGTGTCGGTTTGGTCAGTCTCTGATGTTATATCTTCACATTCACTGACCTTTTCTTCTGCGGTGTCTAATATTTCTCCCATTCAGTGTGTTTTTCATGTTAATCGTTATAGTTTTCATCTCAAGAAGTTCAACTTTTATCTTCTCATATCTTCTAAGTGCATACTTAACTTTTATAACATATGGAATAAAATTATAGTAACTGTTTTGACGTTTTATCTGCTAATTTAAACACTTTTGGCAGTTCTAGAAAGATTTTGATTGTTTTTCTTTTCTGCTAATCATGGGTCATATTTTTTGCTTCTTTATATGCTTGGTAATTTTTTATTGGCTACCTAACTTAGGAATTTTATCTTGTTGGGTGCTGGATATTTTCATATTCTTATACATATTCTTAAACTCTGTTATGGAATGCAGTAACATTACTTGGAAACATTCTGATCCTTTAAGGTCTTGTTTTGACTATGTATAGGTCAGGACAGGGAAGCATGTAGTGCGGTGGCCCATTTTTTCCCCATAACTGAGGTGAGACCCTTTTGATTACTCAATTCTGGACGGTCGTATCTCTGGCCCTATGAAAAAGGTGAGTGCTTTTCCTTCTAATTTTTTGAGAGACTTTCTTCCTCAGGATGGGGTAGGTTTCTCACAGATGTGCTGACCACTACTCAGTTGAATCTAGAGACCCCTGGGGCCATTTTTCTGTGCTGCTCTATACTTCATGAGTCTCTTGCATGTGAACTGCAGCATTCTTGATCTCCTTGGGTTCTCAGCTCTGCCTATTCTGCTGACCAAATCCCTTGAGCTCTTCCTGGCTTCCTCTACTCTCCTTGCATCGTACACGAACATTCTCTGTGGCAACAATCTGGGAACAATTGTTGGGTTTGCTTCATTGCTTCCTGTTTTCAGGGAACTGTCCTTTGTTGACAAAGATTCTGTTGTCTTGAAAATTCTTGTGTCAGCACTTTATGGGGGTAAGACATGATTGCAAGAGGGACTTTACCTAACAAATGCAATCAGTGTAACCTGGCTTATTGTACCCTCAATGAATCCCCAACAATAAAAAATAAATAAATAAATAAAAGAAAATTCTTGTGTCAGAAATGTGTCTTTGATCTATTATTTGTTTTGGTTTTGGTTGTCTCAGGTGAGAGAGTAAATCTGAATTCTATAACCCAGTCCTGTCTGGAAGTGAAAACTCTCATCGATTTGAAGATTATTATCCTACCCGCTCTTGTCTTTAATGTCATATTTAAGCTAATTTTTCCTCTTTATAGGTAATCTGCTTTTTTTCTCAGGATGATTTTAAACTTTTTTTGGTCTTTAGTTCTTTGCTTATATATCTATATTTGTATCTATGAATCGGTGTAAATTTCTTTTTATGCATTCCTATTTGTGTTTCATTGGTACTACCTTAAAATAAATTCTCAGACAGCTTTTCAAACCATATAGGTTGAATGAATTTGTGTTGTGTTCATTTCTAATTAAAATTTATACTAAGAGAGTAACCATTTAGGATTCTAACTTTATTCTGATATCTCCATTTATAATCCCTACTTGGGGTGGGACCTGGGATTGATAACCATATCACTGTGTTCTCTGTAATTGTCTAATATAAAATGGCAGGGAAGAGTTCTAGAGTTTTGAACTACTTTTCACTTTTTAAAAAATTTTTCAAAGAATTTCTTTTCAGGCAGTGATATATTTAAATATCTAAAAATGTTGTACCCAGATTTTGTCCATTAAAAAAAATTCGATTGGGGTAATTGTTTAGGGTATCTATTGGACCAAACTGCCAAAAAATAGAAACCCTTTTGTGTTTACCTATTTACAGTTTGAGACAACTGATATTTTCAAATCAATTTTGTGATGTTGTAAATGGACCCAGGTAAGTTTGGTCATGCACAGTAACTAAGTTATTTTTAGTAAATACTGAATTCCTTGATATTTAGAAGAAAGTTTGAACCATACGTACTATTTCTGCAGTTTTGCTACAGTACAGGGTTCCCATGAAAACACATCTCAGACAGAAAATTCTTTTAGCTATGTAAACATTATTAATAGTCACAAAAACGGTAATGTGTCCTGTCATATCTTTTTCATAAAGTTCTGTTCCTAATCCTAGAAGGAACTTCAAGGATACCTTGCATGAAATGTTCACTCGAGAAAACACTAAGATAGGTAGGATTCAGTGATATTTTTTGTTGGCATCAGTATCGCACCAATCCTCTGAAATCAGTTGCTAGACCCAACACCACTGCAGAAACACTTCACCTAACTGAAAATGTACTGGTCTATTTTAGGGTGAAGGAGGAAGAGCTCATTAGATTTTTATTATTTACTCATGCAAGGGTTCTGCGATGCACTTGTTAATCCACTTATCTTGAACACTACTGATTTTATCAATGAATACTCATTTTAACATTTATTTGAATAAACTACAAATCCCTGTCTTAATCAGAAACAAACAAAGCACCAGTAGTCTCCTCTGGGGGTGTCACTATTTGTAGGAAAGGCTGGCTGACCATCCCCTGGAGTTCATGTTTCTGATGAGGAAAACTGACTATCCTTGGAGTGTGGATAAAAATCTAACACACTCGAGTCTCACAATGCCTCTGCTGGTGAATTTTTAAAATAAACTACAGACGTTTTGTAAATTTACACTTTTATTATAAGGGTATCCATTTTGCAGTATGTAATATAAGTTTATTTTGCATCCTCATTGTCAGTTTCAGCTATTTTATTGGCATGTATCCATCAGCTAAATGGAATTATCAGAATTAAATTTTTGGTACAACCTATAATAAAGGTTTAGTAAAGTTCCCACTATTTAAAGAGTCTTCTTTTAAAACTACATTAAGAATATAAACTCATCATGTATGATTATTCAATAATTACTTAGATCTTTCATGTTTTAGAAATTTGCTTTTCGGAAAATTATTTGTATTGTTCAAATTAAATTAATTTATAAAATTCACTGATTATTTTCCTTTTATCTAGTCACGAAGTATTTCAGTATCTTTGCTGCCATCTATTAAAATGAAATATTTTAGTTATTTTAGGTAATATTTACATAATACATTTTTAGTGCTTTTCTATTATTTAATGTTAATTAAAACTAAAAGCTAAAATTATTAAATCTTTGCTCTTTTCCTAAGGAGGCTTCTTATGAAGATTGTTGATTTATGAGCCTTTCCTTCCTCCATCTAGCCTTGGATTTTTGGCAGAAGTCAGTGCTTAAAATAGGTATTTGTGGTCAGACCTTGCTGCTATAATACCAATTAGATGCCTAATATGTTAACTTTTATTTAGCATTTTACATTCCTATAGCACTTAGCTCTTTGCAAAGTACTCTTCACTCACTTATTTCAGTTTGTATAAAGAACCACAGGAAACCGGTGTTAATAATCCACAGGAAACTGTAATGCCGGTGCCATGGTCATGGTTGTTCTGTGAGTTTAATTAAGACTTGTTCACAGGTCTTCTGGTAGCAAATTTGATGCATTTTCTGTTTATTATTTCATAATGCTTTATTTTCTACTTTGGTGAATTATAAAATAGACTTGAATATAAATGACATCTGCATTCTATTTCAGATGCTAAAGTTTTTGTACATTAGAAGCAAAACATACCTTATACATATATAAGATTTACACGAAAGTCACCTACACAGTATCTTGCCGATATTTCTCTCATCTCTATTTTTCTTTCTGAAACCCTGTATTTGTGTGACAATGAAATTATTCATTTTTCTAGACAACTACCAGCCCAGGCATAGTCTTTAATAATGTGGAGCGTGAGGATGAGCAGGACGTGGCCTAAAACATCCTGAATTTCTTAGAAGAGACCAGAAGTGGCGTTGGACGATTAGGTACTTGGAAATAAGTCCCTAACATTTGAGTGACAGAACACTAGGAAAGTGTTAGGATTGAAGAAAAAATAAAAATTTTTGGAAATCTAGGTTGACCCTTTCATTCAGGGCTGTTTTTAAATTGCTTTCATCTGCCACATGGAGCAGAAGGACAACCTTACAATGAGTTAGCTCTGTACAGAGGGGAATCAACATATAGAAATTTAGGGAAATCTGTCAGAATTTCCAATTATCTGTCAAATGCCAGCCACAAGTGGATGAGCACTGGCCGTGTCCTCCCCCCATATGAAATTCACCACCAGTATTACAGGCCTAGAACATGTGACCTGACCGTGTCCTCCCCCCATATAAAATTCACCACCAGTATTACAGGCCTAGAACACATGAAGTTGTTGTCATATGTGCAAGCTTCTCCAGAGGATATATCTCCAAGGGGTTTAGGACACCCCAGTTATGATGTGAGACTCAAAATCAGAAAAGATTTCATTAAGCCTATGTTTGCTATGAAAGAATGCTGAAATCTATAAAAGACTAAACCACTGGGAGGGCAATTTTCATTCATTCATATAGTAGGTCCTGGCATTATTGGCTCCATTGTGCTATTTAAGGGAGCTGTGTTTAATTTTGTGCTATCTCCTGGTCATTACATGTAATTTTTTAGTAAATAGTTTACTCTTCATAAACTAAATATTCATTTCTCTTGCTGGCAGTAAGCTTGATTGTCTGTTAGAGACACTGTGGAGAAACCATAGTAGACTAAAATGGAAATTGTAAACAAGTTCAGAAACTGCCCAGATTTCCAGGGAAAAGGAACGTGGGAGAGCCAATAGCTGAGTGGCTCTAGCACTGTAAAGACCTGGATCATTGTAGCGTTCCTGCCAGACCAGCAGCTCACTGGTAGGAAAGCTTATTGGTTTGTGTCTGCACAGTTCTGCAATTTTGTCTTCAAAGGAGAACCCAGTGAAATATAGCTGGCAGTATTTGTTTTTCTTATTTCTAACTAAGATAACATTCCACGGGCTATGTTTTTGATTGCCTGCCATGTAGTGATGACATCTGACTGCTTCCTTCCTATATCCAAGCACTGGAATTCTAGCCCCAGGCCTTTCAGTTTTGGCAAATCTCTTACAAATTAGCTGCCAGTCCCTTAACTTCCTTTGGCTATAGAATTAGGTAGCACATCAGCAGAAATGAGGGGATGGGGGTACGTGAGACTTCCATATCACTAACACGTACCAAGGGCTTGCTTCAGCCTGGGTGCTTATAAAATCTGACTTCTATGGTTTCTTGACACTTCCTTTTTCTTTTCTTTTTTAAGAAAATTTTTGAGGAAAATGTTAAAAAAGCAATCTCAATGAGTCTAGACTCCAGGAGTCCAGTAGACATGCCAAAGCAAGTTCCACCTTCATCAATCCAATGAAGGTTAAGAGCTGTAAGGTTTGCATTACTTAAAAAAAGAAAAGAAAGAAAAGAAATTGAGACATTGCAGTTTCAGAATTAGAATACTAAAACTATTCTGACAAAAAGCAAGGCAAGGCCCCAAGGAGAGACATTCATGCTTTGAGAAAGAAAGCATCATTTTTAGCTCTAGAAACTGCTAGAAGGACAGATGCAAGAATACTACACAATAGTCATCTCAGTAGAACACCACTTCTCTTGCTGTGAAAAGTAGTTGGAATTTTTTTCCTATGCGAAGAATTCCCAAGATGTCTCCAGAGTTATCAGCTGGAGACCATGTGTAGAAGAGAGAGTTTTAAGAATAGTGTTTTAAATGCATTACTTCTCATTATGACCTACTGTCAAACCTTCCCTCAAAAGTCACAGAAAAAATGAGATTACTGAGAGTTGGGAGTAATGTGGGTTTGAGAAAGCTGCACACGAGGAAGACAACTGTCACTCCAGACTACTGGCAGCAGGGCATGGCCATCGCTGCTGCAAGGCTGGACACAGCAGCCACAGCTATGCTGGGATGAGAGGGGGCTCTGTCCACAGTGGGGTAGCTTTCCTGGCAGCAGAATTAAGAACTCTGGCTCTCAAGGTGTGGCCCCAGTCTCTCTTTGTGGACAAAGTTTGCCTTACTTGAAGCCAAGATTTATTCAATTCTGTGTTAGGTTGCTGTTCTTCAAAGGGAACCCCTCTTGTTATTTTCATCCATGACTTCTAATTCTGCTCTCTGGGTAATGCTAAGTGAAAGGTGTTGTGACACCCAGGAATAAGACTGGGATTGCAAAGGTTCAGGCCAGATTTATTGAAAGGGACAGCAACCTGCTTGGGTAGGGCAAAGGGCATCTGCACTGAGGGCAGTTGAAAGCCTCCTTTTGTACTGGGCATAGATAGGGGAAGGAAGATTCCCCTGCTTGCTGAAACTTCTGGTGGGCTAGAGTCTTTCAAGAAGAACTCTTGGGAAGGGACCAGGTAGGCCTTTAGTTCTAGGAGGAGGGGAGGAGGGGAATGAGGAAAAGGAGGAGGAGCGGGAAAGATTCCTGCAGGGCCACATTAGGACCCCATCACTAAGCAATCTTAACCTCTCTTCTGGATAACAACAGCATTAGAATATTTGAAAGCAGTTACCATGCTTTCTTCCCCTTTGTCCATTATAAGCAGAACAATATCTGAATAATAAAAACTGTCTCTCTGGAAAACAACAACAAAAAACAATTCAGGATTCTTCCAAGCAAGCAAATATTTCTATTCCTAAGAACATGTAGCATTGTAGAGAACAAGCCTGATTTTTCCCACAGCAGGCTGTCCCCAAGAAGAGTACCAGGAATTAATTCTAATTCTACGGGGATAGTCTCCCCAAATTAAAAAGTGACTTTTTTGTTCCATTGTAATAACTATTTACACAGTTTAGTGGAATTGGGTAGGGACGAAAACCTAAACAGTTTGATAAGGAAAGTGGCCCTGTAGCATGGTGGTTGGGCATAGACCACAGAGCCAAATGGCCTGCATTTGAACCCTGGCTCTTCTACTTAGGCGCTTTGCGACCCTGAGCATGTCAGTTAACCCCTCTGTAGCCTCAGTTCCCACATTTGAGAAAGGGATATGATGATGTTTATCCCTATTTTGTAGAGTAGGCCTGATGATTAAAAAAAATTAATTAGTATTAGTAAGCCTCAGAATAGTGCTTGTCACATGGTTAAATGCTGTATAACTACTTAGTAAAAGTAAATAGAGAAAGGAAGGGAGTCATTTAAGAAGACAGACTTTCTATTTCATTGCAAGTTGACTGGGAATAGTTAAAGAACGGGCCCAGGAGACACTGGGGGTGGTATTAATCCTGTTCGATCCAGTCTCGAGACTAGTGAAGACCTGGACATTAAATTAAGCTGTTTGTTCTGTGTGACTAGGTTAGATGCTCCTCACTATGCCCAATGGGACACACGCACACTGACAATTCCTAACACTCCTCATTTCTAATGCTTTGCATAAGACTTAGGTTACTCACTGAAATCAGGCAGAATTCCTTAGCATATAAATAAAAGCTCTCCATAATTTAAAAGTAGGAATTAAAATGGATCTTCTGCCTGATTTGGGGTGGGGAGTGGGATCAGAAAAGCCCCTTTTCATGCCTTTCCATTGAAGGGTAGGCACACATACATCCTCATGAAAGCCGTATGGAGTGGGAATGCCTTCTGGGAGCTGCTGTGCTTGAGCCTCAGCCTTGACCTGGGTTGCTCGTAAGGGCCTTACTCTCCCTTCCTGAAGTGGAGATGTAACAATGCCTACTCTCCCTCCTTCATGTACTGGTAAAATTACAATAGTTAATACCACCATAGTGCTTAGAACATGACAAGTTTTAAATGCGCATTCAATTTTCCTAATGAAAACACTTCAATGGACACCCGCTTGTGGCATGTAACAACTAACAAAATCATGAATAATTTCAATAGGCTGAAGTTGCTCAAAACCTTGAAAAATATTTACATCATGCCATCAATTCATCTGAGTTACTGCCCCTTTATTAAAACCCAGCGAAGGTCTTTCATGTGATAATGTCTACATGAAAAGCAGTGGTTGTACACAGGGTTCTCAAATTCCTCTAACTAGTGTACTAGACGGATATAAAGGAGATTACAATCCCATCATCTCAAATAAATGAAAAGTGACATGTCTGATACAGTTTGTTCCCGTGATAGTAGGGATCCTTGTAGCACACAACACAGTGGCTCTCAGAAGGAAGGCACAATCTCAGGCAAATAACAAGTTAACAGATTGACAGAAATATTGTAAAACAAATGAAAAATTACTAATATGTCATATATATTACTATATCATATATAAATATATAATGTAATCCTTAATCTTAGAAATGAACAAGAAAAAGCTTACATCAACACAAAAAGGAAGAAAAGACAAAAATAGGAAGTGAAAAAGAATTTTAAATGGTCACTATAATGTTAAAAAAATGCCATTAGGATATCCAAATGCCTTTACAATAAAAATTAAGGGAAAAAGTAGATATCATAGATTGACTAAAATATTGTAAAACAAAGGAAAAATTATTAATATGTAGTATGTATTAATAATTCACATAAATATATAATGTAATTCTTAATAATCTTAGATATGAACAAGATAAAGCTTACTTTGATAGAAAAAGGAAGAAAAAGTAAAAATAAGAACTTAAAAAGAATTTTAAATGGCCAATATAATATTTTAAAAATGCCTTAGGATACCCAAATGCCTTTAGGATAAAAATTAATGGAAAAAATAGATACCATTTTTTAATCTTTAACATTGGTACATACTTAATAAATTAAATTGTGCTCCTCCAGCCTCCAACCTTATCATCTCGTCCCTTGATTACAATTTTTTGGCCATTCTGACCTTTCTTCCAGGCTTCTTAAATGTGCTAAGAGGCTCTTTGCTGGGTCTCCACCCTCTTGTTTGCTGGGCCTGATATATTTTTCCTCCACCCTGGATATTGTGCTTAAATGTTCCTTCTCTTCCCAATGTAGTCTCTCCTTTTCTTTTACTTCTTTTAACTTACTGTAATTTTTAATCATGTGATTACTTGTCTCCATTACATCTCTTTTGCTTTGGACAGTAAACTGCAAAAGGGTGGGGGCCGTGGAAAGTTTGTTCACCCGCATAAACACGGATTCTATGTATAGCTTATGGGACCCGCTCAATACATGCTTTCCAAGCAGGTGGATGGATGAATGGCTATGGATGATATGATGAGGTGGGATTATTAAGACTCCATAAAACATGTCTAAAGTGTATGTTGAATCATATGAAATTATTTTTGTCAGCAAAAATGGTCAATACGACAAATTTCATAAGGTTCAACTTACAAATAAATGCAATTTTCAGAGGACACGTTAAGCTATTTTAAGTATTAAAAGTCATAAACCTATCTCTCCTCTTGGTGTGTCTTGGTCTAGGCATATCCATTATCTAAGGATGTCTAAAGGGCAGCTATACTCATAATATTATTCATAACAACAACAACAAAAAGAGGTGGAAAGACACTAAGTGCTCAGTCCAGAGGAACTAGGTAATTAAATTAAGATATATTCATGAATTGAAACGGTTGGTGATCATTAAGCATTGTGCCACTTAAGAATATGGGTGGACCTGGGTGGTGCCTGTGGCTCAAAAGGGTAGGGCGCCGGCCCCATATGCTGGAGGTGGCGGGTTCAAACCCAGCCCTGGCCAAAAACTACAAAAAAAAGAAATATGGGTGGACTTGACACCTTTGACCACATGAAGGTAAGTCTGTTACATAGCAGTGTGTGTGAACTTTGTGCCTCTTGGTCACACTTTCTCATAGGCACTTACACACCCACGTACATAGAAAGAGAGAGAGAGAAACAAAAAGAAGTGTTGAAGGATGTATACCAACAAATTAACAGTGGTTGATTTCTGTAGAGTGGGTTTACTCATGATTTAAATGAATAGGCACTACTTATGTAAAATGGAAAAATCCTTTGAGAGTATTACATTCTAGAGATTATTAAGATTATAGATAGACATGTATATTTGGCTAGCTAGATGACAGAGAAGGTTGTAGGAAGAATTATAATTTAATTAAGATCTGTACCTCAGACCATACCAAATCATAAGCAACTTATACTTAATACAGTTATGTACTGGGGGTCCTAATTTTATAATTGCAGTACAGTATAGTAAATTTAAAATTGTATTAATATTTAAAATAAGTTATTTTTTTTTAATTTCAGCTTAATGTGAAGGTACAGATAATTAGGTTACGTTGTATTTTTTAGGTAGAGTCCAAGGTAGCTGTGTCCTTTACCCAGGAGATGTGCCGTATATATCTCCTTACATTGTGCCTGTTAGGTGAGAATGTACCCTGCCTCACCCCTCCCCTCTCTCCTCTCCCTTCTCCCTAATTCCCCTCACTTGAATTTAATTGTGTTTTGCTCTTGTGTAGGAGTGTATTTGTTCATCTACTGGTTTCATATTAGAATTGATACATTGGGCTGAATGCAGTGGCTTACACCCGTAATCCTAGCACTCTGGGAGACCAAGGCAGGAGATTCCCTCGAGCTCAGGAGTTTGAGACCAGCCTGAACAAGAGCAAGACCCCATCTCTACTAAAAATGAAAGATTATCTGGGCATTGTGGCAGGTGCCTGTAGTCCCAGCTACCAGGGAACCTGAGGGAGGAAGATCGCTTGCACTCAGGAGTTTGAGGTTGCTGTGAGCTAGGCTCATGCCATGGCACTCTAGCCTAGGGCTACAGAGTGAGACTCTTTCTTCACCTCCCCCCCACCACCCCCAAAAAGAATTGAGTACATCGGATACTTGCTTTTCCATTTTTGTGATATTTTACTAAGTAGAATGTTCTTCAGTTCCATCTAGGTTAATACGAAAGATGTAACGTCTTCATCTTTTTTATGGCTGAATAGTATTTGAGTTATTCTTTATTTTAACTAAAAGCTCTGAGAAAAATTAAAGGACACATTTTATATCACACTATGGGACTTTTAGACAAAGAGGTAGGAGATTACCTATAGACTATCTAGGATCTCTTTCTCTAAATTTAGGACACACTAGTCCTTTAAAACAGAATTTTTAAAAGTCTTACCTTTTATAGCTCCCTACATATTTTTTGATAAAATACTATGTGAGGGCAATACTTTAGAGTTATTTTATTCTTTTCTAAGTATAGAAGGAACCTCATAAAGCAACTGTGACTAGATATATTTCATCATCTATGGTGACATCAAAAGGTTCAATAAACAATAGTGCTACTTTCCCCCATCTAAGAAACCACCCCTACTTGTATAAACTCTCTCAGGTCAAATATAGGGTGTCCATAAAGTTCATATGCAATTTAAAATAGTTGGCTATTTTATATACACTGTGACATTCTGTCCAACTGCCCGATTGTATCAAATTTCATTAAATCTTACTTGAAGGTATGGGAAAAGATAGAATCTGGTCAAAATAATTCAGAATTTCTTTAGACTAGCCTGAAATATGTATCATTCTGAAATGCTCCAGTCACAGCATAATGTGGGATATCCCAACGCATGCAGTACCAGAATGTCTGGTATTATCTGTGATTACTTGCAGCTTGCTCATGCATTTAATCTAGTTTTTTTTTTTTTTTTTTTTTTGTTATTGAGTTCTCCATTTTAGAAGGGCAGTGAGTTGACATGCTCCAGCTCATCACATAAACAAGAGTATTTTCTGTGCCTCTAACTTATAGTGCAGCTGTGGTTAATGCTATGAGTGTTTACATAAAGACTGATGCATGGATACCTTTTCAGCAGCAGCTGGGAGATTGCAGTCAGCCAAAACCTCAGCAAAGTACAGTAAATCTTTTTGAGTCAGCACTGAGACAAACCAAGAAACTTTTTTTTCTCTTTTCCCGTTAATGCATCAGAATTAAACCATTTAAATGGGATGAAGGTGAAGAGTTGCAAAAGTTTTGCAAAAATAGAACAGGGGAATGTTTAACTTTGGACTCTATGACTAGACTTGTATTACTTTGCACCTTTCATCCTAAATGTTTCGTAGGCAATTTCCAAATGTTCCTCTGCTTTGAATAGACAGTTTGGGCAATAACATGGGGGAGAAATGGATTATTTAAGGAAGGTGGCCACAAATCTCTTCAGGTCACTAATAAATAAGGGGAACTTTTGGCCATTACACTGTTGCGTTCAGAAAAATCTGGATGTAATATGTACCTGTGAAATAGGCCCAAGACTTGAATGGCTAAATCAATTGTTCCATATTTACAGCATTCATTCATTTATAACAAATATTTTTAATTTATTTATAGCATTTATATGCCAGACACTTTTTAAGAACTAGAAATTAAAATAATAAAATAAAACTCCAGCTTTCTCTCCTAAAAAGAAAGTGAAGCACATTTGGTGGACCAGAGAAGTCACAATACAATAGATCAGGCGTGTGCGTTTTTTACATCATTGCACAGAGACCTCAATTGGCAAATGCAGTGTATATTCAGCAGCCTCTCTGCTTGGAAGCACCATGCATCTGTTTTTTTGTTTGTTTGTTTTTGTTTTGTTGTTGTTGTTGTTGCAGTTTGGCCAGGACTAGGTTCCAACCCTCCACCCTTGGTATACTGGGGAGCACCCTACTCAATGAGCCACAGGCACTGCCCATGTCTCTGTTTCTTGTCTAGTTCAGCTCTGTTTGACAGACTTGATGAAAAGCGTTCTTATATCACACTGCGTCGCAGAATCAGGAGCCACAGACCTTCCTACGTTCTGAAGGCTTCTGGTTTTCCTGTCTGTCATATGGAGACCCTTCCTCTCTTTCCTAATGGTATGTGAGTGAGCCTCCACGTATTGCTTCCATGTGAGATCCTATCTGAAGGGCTGCTTTGTGAATGGAGCATCACCGAACCAATATGTGGTATTGTTATTAAGGAAATTCATGCTTGTGAAATTTTGAGTTTTCCTAGACTAAATATATTAATCCATGTCTAAGTTCTTTGGGGTTTGGTCTCCTGTCCTCTTCACACATTTTATCCCCCTAAAACATAGTTTTTATATCTCCAACTTGACCTAAATTATTTTGACTATAAAATAAAATAGAGGGAGTCTGCTATAGTTATCAGCCCCAGAAAAGCTTATGAGCTGTAGACAGTGCTATTCTGGCCTGTTTGAGCTGGACTACTAGAAAACCACGAAGAGAGAGGAAAGGTCTGTAGTTTGTCCAAGAACACTTTATCTTTCATTATAGGTACTACTAAAGATCTCAGACTTGAAAATACTGTGTATAGTACATAGACTTTTTAAAAGTATGATACTTGCTGCATTCTTTAAATGTATATTGATTGCTTTTCAACTGGTTCAAATTTAAAACTCAAAGATTCCACTCTATGCCAAGAGATTAGTCAGACATTCTTATGTGTGACTGTAATGTTCACAGTATTTATCAGTAAAAAGCATGATTTTGAAGAAAAGAGTTGGCTGTCATAGAGCTGCATTACATAAGCCCCTCTCCAGTGGTTTTGGAGAATGAGGCGTCTTCCTGCGCTATAGCCTGTCTCCTTTAACTAGACCTGGAAACTGCCCCCCCCCCAGGGACCACTTCGTCTAACATATTTCAAGTTTCTGTGTGTAAATTGGAGTCCCCCAAGGGTGCTTTTTTGAGCCAAGAACTCAAGCTTCCAAAGGGGTCTCAGTTTAAAAAAAGTAACAAAAAATCCTGACCTCTGAGAGTTTTAAAAGACAAATGAGATAACAATATTTGTAAAAGTGGCCACTGGTTTCCTGAGAGAACAGATACGCAAAGGAAAGATATCCAGGCAGTGTGTGGCCTGCCTACCTAGATCACAAACACCTGCCTCCTTCTCTTCCTGTGGCCACTAGTAAAGCATTTGTATTCTTTCTTTCACAAAAGCAGTTTAGAGGAGGGTTGTATGGCAGTAAGTGTCTATTTAACCATTAGACTGAATAGTTACTTAGTCAGGTACAATAAAATCTCAGGAAACATAAGGACTGTTCAAGAAGGTGTTTAGTTTTATTGTGTTTTCCAGTCAACTAAGAGGTTTAACCCCCTGCTGTTGAAAATCTCTGTTTTATGCCCTTGTCTTTCTGCTCCAATAAGAGCATCTCAGGGTCTCCAGGACTGATTGTCCTTGTAAGCTAACTCTGTAGAAAGAATAGGGTGTTTGCCAGGTGCGTAGAAAATGGCCCAGACACGATCTTTTTGTTTTGTTTTCAATTATTCTTTTTTTTTTTTTTTTTTGTAAAAGTGTAGTATTAGAGGGGAAAAAATCACAGCTTAGCATAAAATAGAAGTCTGATTATTGAGGCTTCTACCTAGTTGGGTTCACTGCTTTTCTCTACAGCTGATTCATTGGGCCCATGATCATAGTTCACTATAGCCTTGAACTCCTGGGCTCAGCTTCTTCAAGCACTGAGATTACAGGCCTGAGTCACCCTGCATAGCCTTGTGAATGTTAAATTATGAGTCCACCTTATTTTCAAATTTTTAATCTATAGGTAATACCTGACATTTAAGAGAAAAGCAAATTAAAATAATTACAGAATTAATCATGTAGAAATAGGCAGTGTTCTCAGATATAAGTTAATCTCAGAATAAAAATTTTGAAATATGTAACACATGGTAAGATGAAATTTTTCTATATACATTTAATATTTTATGTCATAGTATGTATTTTTATCAGTTGTATTAAAAACAAAGAACTACCAATCTCCTGGCCTCCATGTGAAACACTGTAGTCTTTTATCTGAACTTTATATTCGACCCATGTTCAGGGAGAACCAGAACTAAAACTGCAAATGCTATTCCAAACTTAATGTGCTTCATGAGTTTTCCCTTTTCATAAAATTTCTAGCTATCTAAGTGTCTACCATGTTTCTCTATTTAATTTTTATAAGTGAACATTATAGTTTGGCGCACACTTCTGGCAATGTAGAGTTTGTATTTAGTGTAAAGAAAGCCAAAGCTGTACCAAGCAATTGTAATGCCATAAAAAATGCCCCAAGGAACATTCTCCCCACTCATCCCCTATGGAAACTTAGATTCCTCCATTGAACTTCTTGCCAGTACTATATAAATACTGGCAAATAAGAAAAATGAAATTGCCCTATTTTCTTCTTCTTTGTCTCAAAAGACTGTGAGTGCATTTTTATTGGGAACAAGTACAATTCTTTTTTAATACACTTTGTTGGTTGACTTTCCATATGCTCATTTTCTTACCCCTCTTGTCTTCTGAGCGTATACATCAGGCTACAACATAGGACCCCTGTTGGCTTCTGCAGAAATGATGGGATCTCAACATTAGATTTATGTCCTTATGTACATTTTTAAGGGATAAACTCATAGACACCAATCTGAATTGTTAAGCTCTTTATGAAGGATTTAAATTTAAATAAATGAGTTATGTATACATTGGAACTTAATACACATTCTATGCTTTACCCCCAAGATAATTTTAGGAGAGTTTTGGCAAACACACACTAAAAGGAAGAATATAGAACACACACGGATTCACTGAAACAAACCGCAAAACATATAAACCTGCTAAATTAAAAAAAAACAAAAACACAAAACGTGCTAAATTTAAAAAAGAAGCTATGCTAAAGCATGTTTCTGTTATTTGATGCATGCTTTTCCTTATTTTATTTTTTCCTTTTTTCTGAGTGTTAGGGCTCAGGCACATCACAAGCTCATGGTCCAGGGTGTCCTTTTAGCTTTGGCCTTTGGAAGGACAGTATTGGCCAGTCTCCACTGCAACATACTGCTGAAATTTGTCTATTTGTTTGTTTATTTATTTTCTTCTTTGTCCATTTTGTTCTCTTTCTATATTTGACAGAGGTGGGTTTTGCTTTTTCCCAGCTTAGTAAGGAACTCTTGGCATTAAGGGACCTGCCAAGTCTGCCCCCTCAAAGTCCTAGGGTTGGAGGCATGGCCATAGCACCCTGCCAGACAACACCATTTCTCCTGTCACTCTCTTTCTTTCTGTCCATCATCTCTCCTTTTCTCTAATTCTTTGCTTTCACCTCCCCTTCTTTTTTTATCTTTCTTTTTCTCTTCTTTCTCCCTACTCACTCTTTACCCTTCTCTTCCTTGGCCTTTATTAAGAGAGTGCTTCAACCTAAGCTCTGAGACAAGGTAATCCAAAGGAAAGGAGGCAGTGAGAAGGAAGAAGTAGGGAGAGGGAGTGAACAAGAAGAAAACATACATAAGGAAACAACAGAAAAATTTGGGGAACATGAAAACCAAAAAAAAAAAAAAACCTCCCTCCCCTGCAAGGGATCATGAGGCAGCTACTGGAAAGGACTTCATCTATAAAGAAGTAATTGAAAAGACAGGACGGAAATTTAAAATATGAGCAGTAAAGACAATAAAGGGAATTACAAGAAAGTGGAAAAACAGAACCAAAAAATGGATGAAAGATATGAAGAATATAGAAAGGATAGGGTGGAGCTTATGGAAATGAAGGAGTCAATCAGGGAACTTAAAGATGCAGTAAAAAGTACCAATGGAGAAGAAAGAATCTCAGAGACAGAGGATAAAGTTCATAAGCTAACTCAGGTAGTTAAAGAGGCAGAAAAGAAGAGAGAAAAAGCAGAATGTTCACTCAGATAATTATGGGACTTCACGAAGTGTTCAAACATATGAATTATAGGGTTCCCTGAAGCAGAAGAAGTAAGTCCCAAAGGAATGGAAACCCTGCTAGAAGATATCATAAATAAATATTTCCCAAGTTTCACTAAAGATTCTGAATGATATCAAATCACAGGTCATCTCAACACAAATAGAGGATCTCCAAGACACATTATAATGAACCTGTCCAAAGACAGAAGAGAGAATTCTTCAGGTAGCCAGAAGTAAGCACCAACTGACCCACAAGGGCAGAGCCATCAAGGTAACAGTGGACTTTTCAGCTGAAACTTTTCAACCCAGAAGAGAATGATCATCTACTTTTAAGCTTCTTAAACAAACAATTTTTAGCACAGAATTCTGTAACCTGCTAAACTAAGTTTCAAAATCAATGGAGAATTCAAATATTTTATTGTTAAGCAGACAGTAAAAGGAAATTTGCCAGCTGTACAGGAACAACAAATTTCCAGCTGTACAGGAAATACTTAGGCCTGTTCTCCAAACTGACACCACAGTGGACCACCAGCAAAATAAACTAAAGGACAAAACCTAACTTCTACAGTGGTGCAAAGTATAAAAGTAAGCAATGAATAGAACTCCATGACAATTCTCAATTCTCTCCTAAATGTAAACCTTTGGCCAGACTAACTAGAAACAGAAAAGTAAAATCCCTAATACCCTCAGTCAGAAACGAAAAAGGGGAAATAACAACAGATATCCTAGAGATACAAGAGTTTATCTCTGAACACTACAAGGAATTCTATGTTCAGAGATTTGACAATGTGAAGCAAATGGACCAATATTTGGAATAACACCCTCTCCCTAGACTTAACCAAGAAGAAATAGATCTCTTAAACAGAACAACATCAAGCACTGAGATAAAAGAAATAATAAAAAAAAAAATCTTCCAAAAAAATACCCTAAACCAGATGGGCACTAGAATCCACTCTAGAATTCTACCAAACCTTTAAAGAAGAGCTTATACCTATGCTGCAGAAAGCATTCAGAAGAAAGGAATTTTCCCCAACACATTCTATGAAGCAAACATCACCCTGATACCCAAACCAGGAAAAGCCACAACTAGAAAAGAGCACTATCAATTTCACTAATGAATATTGATGCAAAAATATTCAAAAAAATCTTGTAATGCCAACAGATTACAGCTACACATTAAAAAAAATTATACATCACAATCAAGTAGGATTCATCACAGGGATGCAAGGCTGGTTTAACTTACACAAATCCATAAAAGTAATTCACCACATTAATAGAAGCAAAAACAAAGACTATGTGATCCTCTGGATAGATGCAGAAAAAGCATTTGATAAAATTCAGCATCCTTACCTTTATGAAAATGGACATATGTGTCAGCCATCTATGACAATCCATCCCAGCCAATGCATTCAGGCAAGAGAAGTATATAAAGGGCATCTAAGTAGGCACATGTCACGACCCCAAAGAACTGCCATAAAATGCTTAATGCTTAACATTAGCCTTACTACTACAGGACTGAACTTTGCTCCTCCAGGATTACTGAGTTACTTGGTGGCTTGCCTTCCAAGTCACAAGAGATTTCCAGGCTTACCAGGAGAATGTCTTGTTCTCAGTAATTTCTCAGATGAGTTATGATATTGGTGGCTGTTGTAGTAAGTATGATGTTTAATCCTCAATAGGCACAGAGAGGTCAAACTCTCTCTCTCTTCACCAGTGATGTGATTTTGTACTTAGAGAACCCCAGAGACTTAACCACAAGAATCCTGGAAGTGATCAAGAAGTACAGTAATATCTCAGGATATAAAATCAATGTCCACAAATCAGTAGCCTTTGTATATGTCCATAGCAGCCAAGTTGAGAAAGGAATCAAAGACACAATTCCCTTCATAGTCGCTTCAAAGAAAATGAAATACCTAAGAATATACCTAACAAAAGAGGTGAAGGATCTCTACAAAGAGAATTATAAAACTCTAAGAAAAGAAATAGCATACTATGCTCCTGGCTAGGAAGAATCAACACTGTTAACATGTCTATACTTCCCAAAGCAATCTACAGATTCAATGCAATTCCCATTAAAATCCCAACATAATGCTTTGAAGAACTGGAAAAAAAATATTTCTATGTATTGTATGGAACCAGAAAAATTCCAATATAACCCAGGAAATTTCTGGTGATAAAAACAAAGCTGGAGGCATCACACTACCAGACTTTAGGCTATATGATAAGTACACAGTTATCAAAACAGCGTGGTATTGACACAAAAATAGACACATAGACATTTGGAACAGAATAGAAAACCAAGAGATGAAACCAGTCTCTTACAACCATCTGACCTTTGATAAACCATATAAAAGCACACGTGAGGAAAATAATCCCTTTTCAATAAATAGTGCAGGGAGAACTGGATGACTACATGTAAAAGACTAACACTGGTCTATACCTTTCACCACTTACATAAATTGATTCAAGATGGATACAGATTTAATTCTAAAATTTAAACCTTGTATCCATCTTGAATCAATTTATGTAAGTGGTGATAAAAATCCTAGAAGAAAGTGTAGGAAAAACTCTTGAGGATGTTGGCTTGGGGAAAGATTTTTTGAATACTTCCATGGCAATTGCAGCAACAACAAAAATAAACAAATGGGACTTAATTAAATTGAAAAGCTTCTGCATAGCTAAGGACACAATAATCAAAGCATAAAAACAACTTTTAGAATGGGAAAAGATATTTGGATGTTATAAATCTGACAACGGTCTGATAAGTGGGATCTATAGAGAAGTCAGGTTAATCAACAAATAAAAGCAAACAATCCCATTCATCACTGAGAGGCATGAACACAACACTCTCTGAGGAAGACAGACAAATGACTAAAAAACGTATTTAAAAATGTTCATCATCCCTAGGCATCAGAGAAATGCAAATCAAAATCACCCTGAAATATCACGTAAAGCCAGTAAGATTAGCCCGTATCACAAAGTCACAAAGATTAGCCCATATCACAAAGTCACAAGGTTGCAGATGCTGTCATGGATGAAGAGAAAGGGCAACGCTTTTACACTTGGTGGATTGTAAACTAATAACAGCCTCTTTGGAAAGAAGTGTGAAGAATCCTCAAAGAACTCAAATTAGATTTCCCATTTCACTTTGCAATCTCACTATTAGACATCTACCCAGAGAATAGAAATCCTTTTATCATAAAGACATTTGTTTATCCCAGCTCAATTTGCAGTTGCCAAGATTTGGAAACAACCTAAATGTCCATCAGCTCACAAATGGATTAACAAATTTGCATACCATGGAATACTATTCAGCCATAAAAAGATGGTGACATTACAGCTTTTGTATTAACCTGGATGGGGTTGAAACACATTCTCCTTAAAGTGTCATAAGAATAGAAAAGCAAATATCCAATGTACTCAATACAAATATAAAGCCAGTAGGTGATCTAATTCACACCCACATTGGAGAAAAACTCATTTCAATTCAAGTTGGTGGGATAGGGTCTGAGGGAGGGAGAAAAAGAAGGGTTTGGGGTGCTCCCACTTAATGAGCACAATGTAGGGGTATATGGCACACCTTTTGGCTGTGAAACACAAGTACAAGAGGGTGTCCACCTGACAAATTTATATATTGTGACCTGGTTGTTTGTACCCTAGCATGAACCTGAAATTAAAAACAAAACATAAGCCAATTAATTAAGGGGTAAAGAATTATTTTTATGTTTGTCTTTTATACTTATTTGCAATTACTCACAAATCTTATCTCAGAAATAGAATTTGAAAATTTTATGGATCTCACCATTTAACCCAAGTGCTGAAATTGCTTATTGGCTGGGAAAACTACATTTCTTGGGTATTTATCATTTACTGGGGCAGCCACTTCTAGGGTTTAACAGATTCCAGATGAACTTCAGCGGAAGATCATGTTGAGATTTGCAAAGTAAAATGTCATTACTTGTCAACGGAGAAGAAAAATCTATTTTTCTCTTAATACTTCACTTTATGTTTAATGCTCAGTATATGGTAAAATCTTGGCTCATTTGATTGCATATGAAGTTTTTCCTTTCAAGAGTTAAAAATTTTAAATTAAGCTTCTGGCAAAAAAGTTATGAGTGGTATAATTTCCTGATATTTTAGTGTTTTGTCACCTATTTCTGTGCCAGGACACATGTTCAACTGCCTGGCAGACCCTACCATATATGAAAATACTTCCATGTTTATAGGAATTTGCTGGCAAAAACCCATTGCTTCCGTGAATTATTTGTCCTTTTGAAATAGGAGAAGAGCAGGTCCAAGTTCAAATGGCTCTTGGTGGCTGAGACAAACTTGTTGCAAAACTGTATGGTGAGATGAACATCTATGCATCATTTAACCACCACCTTTCCCATCACATTATGAAACTTGTGGGAAAAATTAAGTTTGGGTTTTTGTTTGTTTGTTTTTAGTTTTGGCAGAGGCTGGGTTTGAACCCACCACCTCCGGCATTTGGGGCCGGTGCCCTACTCCTTTGAGCCACAGGCGCCGCCCCAGAAAAATTAAGTTTTTTTTTTTCCTGTAGTGGGAATTGAGCAATGAATTGATGAAAGAATGACTGATAGAAACAGTCAGTGAGGAAACATGATAATATAACTAATTTATAACATGAAGACAGAGATTTTTGCATTTCCGGTGACAACCTTTATGAAAAATAAAATTGCCATCTGAAAGGAGCCTGTTAAAAACCTCTTAATGTTATATTAAGGAAAGAGAAAGACCCAAGAGTAACTTGTCTAAGGAAATATAGATGACCAGTGGCAGAACTGTTTCTAGAATTTAGATGTCTGATTTTAAGTTATAAGCAAAGCTCTGTGGTTTTAAACCATTAATACAGAAAAATTAGAAGAAATAAAAAATAGTCACCCCTCGTTCCATCATTTATAGAGAACATAGGTTTTTATGACTTTTTGTCTACGTGTATTTGCATGGACTGAACTCTAGCTGTGTGTACTGGGTGTAAAACAAAATTAGGTCCTTGATGAAAGGCCATGAGCAAGGAGGTTAGATGACTTCTATTATAGGCACTGATAGGCTTCTAAAATTAATAATCAGACACATAAAATTTTGTGGAATGAAAACAGTTTTTTGAACTCCATATTACAACCAGATGGCAGAAGGCTGGAGACAGATGATATGAAGGAGACTAATGAAAGGAAAAAAGGAGAAGGCAGGGAAGGTAAGAATATAATCCTCTATGGCTAAGAAAGCAAAGAGGGAAGAGGTTTAAGAATGTTATCCCTGGGAGGTGCCTGTGGCTCAAAGGGTTAGGGCGCTGGCCCCATATGCCAGAGGTGGTGGGTTCAAACCCAGCCCTGGCCAAAAACTGCAAAAAAAAAAAAAAAAAAAAAGAATGTTATCCCTAAAGTCCCTCTCAACCCTTAGTTTTCTCACTTGAAAAGGATATACATACATACTAATATTACTGATTTCATAGAGTATTTAGGAGGGTTAAATTAGCTAATATATATGAAATTAGTACCTGGTAGGAGATTAGTAAATGTCAGCTGTTTTTATTGCTATGTTCATTTCAGGGAAAATATCTAATCTCTTGATCTAAAATATGGTTAAAAAAAATAGCTAGAGATTATTACAAATGTTTTCATTACCACTAAAAATTTGAAAGTTCAAGGCATTGTTCTTATTTTCATTGTTCATATTGAGTGCTCCTTGAGATATAAGTGTCAGAGCCTTGACAGAACAGGCAACACAGGTGAGTTTTGCTTTCCTGTAACTGGGGGGCCAGGAATGGGGTGGGCATCGGGAACAACTGGGCATGGAGAGGACTGCCACGGGTCATCATCCTCACCTCTCTCTGCCGCGGCTTCTCTCTGCACACACACAGGTTTTCTACATGTGGCTGCCAACATGGATCTGGGCAGACCTGGGCTTCACTGTTTCTGATTCTCTGATAGCTGAGGAGAGATAGCATCTCGCCCGCTAGGTGGAAGATAAAGGCAAAGGTTCCATTTTGGCACCATAACAGCTGATCGTTGTGTCTGCCCTGGTCCACTGTGGTTGGGACCATTGAGCGCTGGGATGTCTGGCCAGACCTGTGGCCTACCTCTACCTCTGTGTCCAGGGAGGCAGAGATAAGACAATTGGGAGACCCACCAGGGGCAATTCATTCCTTCCTCAAAGAAAGGAAGTCACCATTATCAAGAGAAGAAAATAGAACCAACAGAGGTTGATAGGTAGATAGGGTGGAAGGGGGAGAAAGAACAAGAATGGCTAATTTGGGCGGCGCCTGTGGCTCAAGGAGTAGGGCACCAGTCCCATATGCCGGAGGTGGCGGGTTCAAACCCAGCCCCGACCAAAAAAAAAAAAAAAAAAAAAGAATGGCTAAGAAGAGCTTTTGTTCATTTGCAAAGGAGCAATTGTATTTATTCAGGGAGAAAATGTCATATACTTTTAGGTATTGTAGGTAATCTAGAGATGATTTGAAGTATGTGAGAGAATGTGTGTAGATTGTATGTAAATAATATACTATTTTATGTGAGGGGCTTGAGTATCTGCAGATTTTGGGTCCTGGATACCACAGATACCAAGGGACAACCATATATCCATTTCTCTTTGCTATAGATTTTCCTTTTTCTTATTTTTTATATTATTTGTTTTTTCCTGAAAAATGTAAAAATGTTTTAGACTTCTCTATATTATAAAGCTCATTTTTAAAGTGTTGAATCAAGGTAGTCTGCCAACTACTTTTTTCTCCAGGTTAGACTGCTTCGGCAAAGGAGAATAATATTACCTTACCATGTAAAGCATGTTTAATGACTTTAAAAGAATTCCCCAGCAACTGAATGATGGGCTGCCAAAAATATTCCCAGTGCCAAAAGATCTGAATATGTCTATTCCATTTATTGTGTGCTTCTTGTTCCGTTATGACTAAATACTCACAGAAGACAAAGAAATTCAGACCTCCAGGGTATGTGGAATTGGAGGGAAGAAAGCCTATTTTAATGTGTCCCATTCTGTACCTGGCATAATTAAGATGATTAAGAAAGTATCAATAGCAAAAAAGAGGATGAGCTTTAAAAAAAAAAGAAAAGAAAAAAAGAATTGCGCCATTGTGCTTGGCTAAGTTAATATGATTTATTCTAAGGAATATTAAAAGTCTTTCAGTAACATATTTTAACTTGTTCTACCTGTTTGAATACATTTCTGAGAAATAGGAAGATGGGGCCTAAATCTTAATTAAAGTTCTCTGTTCAAAAACGCAGAAAGCATAGCATAGCAAAATAATTTATTTTTAAAATTTTACCTTGATGGTAAATTGAATCTATTAAGAAAAGAATTTTCTTAAAATTTTTTTAAAAAGGAATATATTGAGAAGTTTTGGGAAAACAATGGAAATGAGGAAACATAAAAAGTGCTTTGCTCACTGGAAGCAAGAGAAGTGAAGAACAGTAACATCTCAGCCACTCCTACCCAGCCCTTCCCTCCTCCCGAGAAGACCCACCCAATTGGTCTGTGTTTATTTGGTTCTCACTTCAGCAGGGGATTCTTAATCTCTTCCCCCTCTTAGTTTGGACCAGGCAGTCAATAGCAACCCTGGCTTCCACCTGACAGGTTACACGTGTTCTTTGCCAGGTCTTAACTGCCAGCATTTCAGAGGCAGGATAATTATCTTCAAAGAAGTATACATTTCATATGGTTATCAAAATACCATACTGTGCCCCATAAATATGTATAGTTATTATGTGTCAGTTAAAAATAATTTAAAAAAAGAATTCCTGAGATAATGATTCTTAATTGTTTTGCATATGACTCATGGGAGAGAAGAAATTCACATACCTTTTCCGTTCCAGTCTCCTCTACCCAGGGCCAAGACAAATCCCTGGGCTGGTTAGCTAAAAGTCTGTTTTTTTACTCCTACGCAGGAAAGCATATTAGAATTCAGCTGGATGAGAGCGACTTCATTCAAAGTCTGCATAAGCCTGAATTTTCTTTAAGTGTATATGTGTTTGTACATATAATCCACATCTAAAATGTAGTCCTTTATTATTTATAAAAATTATTTATATCTATTATGATTGACTAATATGAATCCAAGTCTCTGGGTGAAGCACCATGTTCATGTTCTCTGGGGGCTAGTTCAGTCCCTCTGCTGTGTCACCTCACGCCTTCGCAGGAAGTCTGTCTAATGCCTGGGAGACACAGAGTGACCACCTGAAGATAAAGAATTTAAGGTGGAGTTCTCCAGATAGAAACCTAAGCATCCGGGAGTTTATTTTGATTTTAGAAAGGAAGCTTTCTAGCTGCCTCTGGAGACTCAGTGCTAAATATACCACTTCCTATTTGCAGAATTAACTTTTATGGGAAGGCAGTAATTATTGGTTAACTATCTGCTATGATATCAAAACCAGTACACAGCACAACTTATAAATTTAGGGGTAGGTGGGTATTTATTTGCAATAATTACTAAGATCAAAATATTTTTGCCACAGATTGAGCATCAGGAAAATGTAAAAGAAATATGGGTTAGCACAATCCCTTAACCTTAGTAAAGGCAGAATTTTTATTAAAATGTTCTTTGATAAAAATTAGCACTTTTCCTTATATGAAGTGCTAAGAAAATTATTCTACACATATACCTATAATTGGGGACAAATTGTTACATGGAAAAATTACAGAAAGTCTTTTTTAGATCCAAATCTCTTGTGGATTTGGATATACTATTCTTTGTGTCACTTGGAACAGCACTTTTGCATTCTTCTGATTAAAAACATTTAGCTTTAAAAAAGAGGAATTGTTAATCTTGCACTTCAGCTTTGCTAAGACAAAGCCATAGTGTATATAAGTTTTAACTTCAGAGTGTCATCTAGCTTTCAGAATCGCTCTCCAAAATTAAAACTTGAATTTTAGAGTGTACAACTTACAATACAACCTGTTTCATTAGTTTTTTGTTTTGTTTTGTTTAGCAGGCCCAGGCCGGGTTCGGACCCACCAGTCCCGGTGCATGTGGCCGGCACCCTAACCACTGAGCTACAGGCGCCCAACCTGTTTCGTTATTTTTGACAGAAGAGTTTTATTTATATTCTGAGCTGAACACAGATTTTTAGAGAATGAATGAGGTGGCCTTTTACTAGAGGGAATTGGGGGAGACAGCTTTGTCACACTGCAGGGTATATGCACTTAAATCTTTATATGGATTCAGCTTTTGTAAACACAGAATTTTCATTAAATTCTCTTCTTCTCTATAAGGGGCCATCTGGCGACAAAAGGTGGGAAGTAATACTTTTAAGGGAAAACCAAGTCATCTCACTTAAATGTGAAGCCCAGTGTCTAGCATGTGTCTGCCACAGGAAGACACAACTCTGAGTCCTGAATGTGTCCTGATGAGTTTCTTCTCCCTTCCACTGCAGGCTCAACGTGGGAAAAGACATTTCGCCAGATCGGCTTTGAAAGGTAAGTAAGACTTAGCATGTCTCCATTTTAGCTACAATTACTCCATTTTATTCTGAGTAATTTATTGATTGTATATCAGCACTCTTGCCACCATTCCAGTAATTGTGTCACCTTGAGCAAGTCATCATCTTGCCCCTCTGAGTGTCATTATTTCTTTGTAAAGTAGAGCTTTACTTTATAAAGCCTGGCCTACACAGAGTGGAAATTAAGATCCAGTGGGGCCATGTATGTAAAAATGCTTCTTGACACATGAAACAGCATAAAAAGTAATTTGCATTCCTAGAGAATCACCACCTCATATGTCATATTCAATTCTACAGTTTTAGTACAGTGAAATTTATATTGATCTTCCCAATTATTAAAATTGTTTGATTTTCTTAGCCTTCAGTGAAAAACCGAGATCATGTCATTCTTAGCTAAAAGCATTTCTACACCAGCATTCCTCTAACAGGGAAAAAAAAAAAAAAGGACACTATAAAACTTCAGAAAATGTGCAGATGGGGTCAATACAGCCTCTAGTCCCTACCCTTGGAATGGAATGGCAGTGTTTCGGACAACTCTCTACAAGTGGCATTTATCATCTGATATCAAACTTTTAATATAGATATAGCTATTGAAAGATTGTCATTTTGTAATACAAACAGTGATTGTATTTTTGTTTTGCTCTCAAAATTAGATGGATGAGTTTTTTCATCATATCGAAAATGTGTCTTTCTGTGTGTTGATCAAGCTGACAGAGTATTTACAGCATCTAAAAAAAAATAATAAAATAGTTTTAAATGCACTGTTTCTTCACTAGCAATAGAGAATTGTGTATCACTAGACCCACGGGGATGATACTTCCTTTACCATTAATTCATTCAAATATTTATTTCTCTACCATTTCCACTCACATCAGCTGCACCACCTTTGTTTTCACAGTAAGTGCTCATAAACCTTGAGAGTATTGTGAGAGGTTGGCCTTGCCTGGTCAGATCTCATACGCCAACTTGAAACAAAGAATGGAAAGTCATGTGCAGCTTGATTGTGGTGAGAAAATCTTTTCTCAGAGCATCTTTCTCTTCAGTCTTCTTTAATACTATGAAAATTTTCAAATATATACAGAAGTGGAGAATAGAGCAAAATGAGTGTGACTTATTTACTACCCAGTTTCAGTAAGACTTGACCATACTTGCTTTATCTGTTTTATTGAAGATCACTTCTTGACCTTTTAATTAAGGTCAACTCTATTTGGGGAAGAAATATTTTAAAGAAAACCTCAGATATTGTGTCAGCATGCATCTCTGAAAAAAATGGTTATTTTCTTTCAGAACCGTAATGCCATTACCATGCCTAAAACAAATAACATTAAGTCTTGGCATCACTTAATACCTAGATATTTAATATTTAAGTTTAATATTTAATATTATATTATTAATGTTTATATTCAATATTTAAGTTTCCTAAATCATCTCAAAAACATCATGTTTATTGGTTTGAATAGCATGCTATTAAAACAAACACATTCCATCTCATTATTATGTATTTAAAATTTGTAAATTAGTTAGTCATCATTATTATCATTTTTATTTCAGATTGATATAAGAGTACCAATGTTTAGGTTACACTGTTTTCATTTCTAAGGTAAAGTTTAGATTGTTAGCTGAGACCTTCACCCTAACATTGTGCCCACTGGATGAGAACTTGACCGTCACCCTTCCTCTTCCTCTCTCCCCATTCCATCCTCCATTCTCGCCCTCCCTCTCACTAAAATATACTCGTATTTTTCTTTTGTGTGGGCATGTAATTGTTTATAGATTGGTTTCATATTATTATCAAGTAGATTAGATACTTCCTTTTATCTTAATTTTTTATTAAATCACATCTGTGTACATTAAAGCATTTATGGGGTACAGTGTGATAATTTGATGTACAGTATGAACAGCTTACATCAGACTCGTTAACATAACCAACACCTCACTTACTTATTTGTTGCAGTAAGACATTTATACTCTACTCTTAATAGTTTTAAAATGTACCATTGCATTAGGCAGAATAGATGAGGTCCAATCAAATACTCTGCCTCCTCCTGGTCTCCCCCACCCTTCCCCTCTACCTCCTATTCCTTCTTTCTTTCTGGACTATAGTTTTGTTTTATCATTCATATGAGACTGTCGATGATTATATATTGGTTTCATAATAGTAT
The DNA here is from genome assembly GCF_027406575.1 of Nycticebus coucang. Classification (NCBI taxonomy): domain Eukaryota; kingdom Metazoa; phylum Chordata; class Mammalia; order Primates; family Lorisidae; genus Nycticebus; species Nycticebus coucang. The sequence goes on from NC_069798.1 coordinate 2,226,689, forward strand.
TGAGTACATTGGATACTTTTTCTTACATTCTTGAGATACTTTACTAAGAAGAGTATGTTCTAGCTCCATCAAGGTAAACAAAAAAGATGTGATGTCTCCATCTTTTTTTGGCTACATACTATTCCACGGTGTACGTATACCACAATTTGTTAATCCATTCATGGGTCGATGGGCACTTAGGCTTCTTCCATGACTTGGCAATTATAAATTGGGCTGCAATAAACATTCTGGTGCAAATTTCTTTGCTGTAAAATGATTTTTGATCATGTAGGTATATACCTAGTAGAGGAATTGCAGGATCAAAAGCCAGGTCTACTTTTAGTTTCTCGAGTACTCTCCAAACTTCTTTCCAAAAAGGTCATATTATCTGGCATTCTCACCAGCAGTGTAGAAGTATTCCCTTCTCTCCACATCCACACTAACATCTGAAGTTTTGGAATTTTGTGATGTGGAATCTTACTGGAGTTAGATGATATTTCAAAAGTAATTTTGATTTGCATTTCTCTAATGATTAAAGATGATAAGCATTTCTTCATGTGTTTGTAAGCTATGCACCTGTCTTCTTAAGAGAAACTTCTGTTCAAGTCTCTTGCCCACAAGGAAATGGGATTACTTGTTCTTTTCTTTCTTTCTTTTTTTTTTTTATTAAATCATAGCTGCGTACATTGATATGATCATGGGGCATCATTCACTAGCTTTACAGAACATTTACCAAGTTTCACATATACCCTTGTAAGATGCACCGCTGGTGTAATCCCACCAATCCCCTTCCCTCTACCCATCTCCCTCCTCCCTCCCCTCCCTTTCCCCCTTCCCCCTATTCTTAGGTTGTAACTGGGTTATAGCTTTCATGTGCAAACCCTAAATTAGTTTCATAGTAGGGCTGAGTACATTGGGTACTTTTTCTTCCATTCTTGAGATACTTTACTAAGAAGAATATGTTCCAGCTCCATCCATGTAAACATGAAAGAGGTAAAGTCTCCATCTTTCTTTAAGGCTGCGTAATATTCCATGGTGTACATATACCACAATTTATTAATCCATTCGTGGATCAATGGGCACTTGGGCTTCTTCCATGACTTAGTAATTATGAATTGAGCTGCAGTAAACATTCTGGTACAAATATCTTTGTTATGATGTGATTTTTGGTCTTCTGGGTATATGCCCAGTAGAGGGATTACAGGATTGAATGGCAGATCTATTTTTAGATCTCTAAGTGTTCTCCATATCTCTTTCCAAAAGGAATGCATTAATTTGCATTCCCACCAGCAGTGCAAAAGTGTTCCCTTTTCTCCACATCCGCGCCAACATCTCTGGTCTTGGGATTTTGTGATATAGGCTAGTCTCACTGGAGTTAGATGGCATCTCAAAGTAGTTTTGATTTGCATTTCTCTGATGATTAAAGATGATGAGCATTTTTTCATATGTCTGAAGGCCACGCGCCGGTCTTCAGAGAAGTTTCTCTTCAAATCCCTTGCCCAGCCTGCGATGGGATCCCTTGTTCTATTCTTGCTAATGCGTTTGAGTTCTCTGTGGATTCTGGTTATTAAACCTTTGTCAGAGACATAACCTGCAAATATCTTCTCCCATTCTGAGGGTTGTTTGCTTGCTTTACTTACTGTGTTCTTGGCTGTGCAGAAGCTTTTTAGTTTGATCAAGTCCCAGTAGTGTATTTTTGAAGCTGCTTCAATTGCCCGGGGGGTCCTCCTCATAAAATACTCGCCCAGCCCGATTTCTTCAAGGGTTTTCCCTGCACTCTCCTCTAGTATTTTTATAGTTTCACGTCTTAAGTTTAAATCTTTGATCCAGTGAGAGTCTATCTTAGTTAATGGTGAAAGGTGTGGGTCCACTTTCAGTCTTCTACAGGTTGCCAGCCAGTTCACCCAGCACCATTTGTTAAATAAGGAATCTTTTCCCCACTGAATGTTTTTAATTGGCTTGTCAAAGATTAAATAACGGTAAGTAGCTGGATTCATCTCTTGGTTCTCTATTCTGTTCCAGACATCTACTTCTCTGTTTTTGTGCCAGTACCATGCTGTTTTGATCACTATTGATTTGTAGTACAGTCTGAGGTCTGATAGCGTAATTCCTCCTGCTTTGTTTATATTTCTGAGTAATGTCTTGGCTATGGGAGGTTTTTTCTGATTCCATACAAAACGAAGTATTGTTTTTTTCAAGATCTTTAAAGTATGACAGTGGAGCTTTAATAGGGATTGCATTGAAATTATGTATTGCTTTGGGTAGTATAGACATTTTAACAATATTGATTCTTCCCAGCCATGAGCATGGTATGTTTTTCCATTTGTTAATATTTTCAGCTATTTCTTTTCTTAGAGTTTCATAGTTTTCTTTATAGAGATCTTTCACGTCCTTTGTTAGATAAATTCCCAAATATTTCATCTTCTTTGGCACTACTGTGAATGGGATAGAGTCCTTAACTGTTTTTTCAAGTTGACTGTTGTTGGTATATATAAAGGCTACCGATTTATGAATGTTGATTTTGTAACCTGAGACACTGCTGTATTCCTTGATCACTTCTAAAAGTTTTGTAGTAGAGTCCCTAGTGTTTTCCAGATATACTATCATATCATCTGTGAAGAGCGAAAGTTTGATCTCTTCTGACCCTATGTGGATACCCTTGATCGCCTTTTCTTCCCTAATTGCAGTGGCTAAAACTTCCATTACAATGTTAAAAAGCAATGGAGACAATGGGCAGCCTTGTCTGGTTCCTGATCTGAGTGGAAATGATTCCAATTTAACTCCATTCAATATGATATTGGCTGTGGGTTTGCTGTAGATGGCTCTATCAGTTTAAGAAATGTCCCTTCTATACCAATTTTCTTAAGTGTTCTGATCATGAAGGGATGCTGGATATTATCAAAAGCTTTTTCTGCATCGATTGAGAGAATCATATGGTCTTTGTTTCTTAATTTGTTTATGTGCTGGATTACGTTTATAGATTTATGTATATTGAACCAGCCTTGAGATCCTGGGATAAAACTAACTTGGTCATGATGTTTGATGTGTTGCTGGATTCTGTTTGTTAGGATCTTGTTGAATAGTTTTACATCTATATTCATTAGTGATATCGGTCTATAATTTTCTTTTCTTGTTGGGTCTTTTCCTGGTTTGGGGATCAGGGTGATGTTTGCTTCATAGAATGTGTTGGGTAGTCTTCCGTCTTTTTCTACCTTTTGGAACAGGTTGACTAATATAGGTACTAATTCCTCTTTAAAGGTTTGGTAGAATTCAGACGTGAAACCATCTGGTCCCGGGCTTTTCTTTTTAGGGAGGTTTTGTATGGTTGATGCTATTTCCGAACTTGATATGGGCCTGTTCAACATTTCCACTTCATTCTGGCTAAGTCTTGGAAGGTGACGTGCTTCCAAGTATTGGTCAATTTCCTTCAGATTTTCATATTTCTGAGAATAAAGTTTCTTGTAATATTCACTAAGGATTTTTTTGATTTCTGAGGAGTCTGTTGTTATTTCATCTTTGTTGTTTCTGATTGATGAGATTAGAGATTTTACTCTTATTTTTCCTGATTAGGTTGGCTAAAGGTTTATCTATTTTATTGACCTTTTCGAAAAACCAGCTTTTTGATTTATTGATCTGTTGTATTATTCTTTTGTTTTCAATTTCATTTAATTCTGCTCTAATTTTAGTTATTTCTTTTCTTCTACTGGGTTTGGGGTTGGAATGTTCTTCCTTTTCCAGTTGCTTGAGATGTCCCATTAAGTTGTTAACTTCCTCTCTTTCTGTTCTCTTGAGGAAGGCTTGTATTGCTATAAATTTCCCTCTTAGAACTGCCTTTGCGGTGTCCCAGAGGTTCTGATAGTTCGAGTCTTCATTGTTGTTTTGTTCCAAAAAATTGGCGATTTCTTTCTTAATCTCATCTCTGACCCAGCTATCATTCAGCATAAGGTTATTTAACTTCCATGTTTTTGTATGAGTATGCAGATTCCTGTTGTTACTCAGCTCAAGTTTTATTCCATGGTGGTCCGAGAAGATGCGTGGAATAATTTCTATTCCTTTAAATTTACTAAGGTTAGACTTGTGACCTAGATGTGATCGATTTTGGAGTAAGTTCCACGGGCTGATGAGAAGTATGTGTATTCAGTTTTGTTGGGATGAAATGTTCTGTAGATATCTGCTAAATCCAAATGTTGGATGGTTAAGTTTAAGTCTAAGATTTCTTTGCTCAGCTTCTTTTTGGAGGATCGATCCAACACTGCCAGAGGAGTGTTGAAATCTCTGACAATTATGGAGCTGGAGGAAATCAAGTTGCTCATGTCTGTTAGAGTTTCTCTTATAAATTGAGGTGCATTCTGGTTGGGTGCATAGATATTAATAATTGAGATCTCATCATATTGAGTATTACCCTTAACAAATATGAAGTGACCATTCTTGTCCTTCCTTACTTTTGTTGGTTTAAAGCCTATTGTATCTGCAAATAAAATTGCAACACCTGCTTTTTTCTGATTACCATTTGCCTGAAATATGGACGACCATCCTTTCACCCTGAGTCTGTATTTGTCTTTTAAGTTAAGATGTGACTCTTGTATGCAACAAATATCTGGCCTGAGTTTTTGTATCCAATCTGCCAACCTATCCCTCTTTAGAGGACAGTTTAAGCCGTTCACATTAATGGAGAATATTGATAAGTCTGGTGAAGTTTTGGGTATCGAGTTTTTCAAAAGTCCAGTGGGCATTTTTAATCCTTTCGCCAGTGTGGAAATTGGAGTTTGATCCGAAGTTTCTGAGTGAGTTTACTTTTGTGGTATAGGATTGGGTTGATCATTATGGAGGATATGTCTGAGAATATCCTGAAGAGCTGGTTTGGTTATGGCAAAGTTCTTCAACATATGAATGTCATTAAAGTATTTAATTTCTCCATCATAAATGAAACTCAGTTTAGCTGTATACAAGATCCGGGGTTGAAAGTTATTTTGCTTTAGGAGATTAAAAGTTGGTGACCACCCTCTTCTTGCTTGAAAAGTTTCAGCAGAGAGATCTGCAGTCATTCTAATATTCTTCCTTTTGAAGGTAATGTTTTTCTTTCTCCTGGCAGCTTTGAGGATTTTCTCCTTCATATTAACTTTAGTGAAGTTAATTATGATATGCCTGGGTGATGTCTTATTGGGGTTGAGTCGTGCTGGGGTTCTGAAGCTGTCTGCTATCTGAATTTCAGAATCTCTAGGCATGTCTGGAGAATTCTCTTTCATAATTTCATGCAGAAGGGCCTCTGTGCCCAGCAAGGCCACTTCATCTGTTTCTGGAACCCCTATCATTCAGATATTCACCTTCTTTGAATTATCCCAGAGCTCTCGGAGAGAATGATCTGTTTTTGCTCTCCATTTCTCTTCCTCTCTGAGAGTTTGGGAGTGTTCAAAGGCTTTATCTTCGATGTCAGAAATCCTTTCTTCTGCTTGCTCCATTCTGTTACTGAGGGATTCTACTGTATTTTTCATATCTTTGAGGGCTGCAAATTCTTGCTTCAGTGTGTCTAAGTCTTTGGTGGTTTTGTCTTTAAATTCGTTAAATTCTTGAGACAGCTTTTGAATGTCTCCTCGAATTCCTAATTCCACTTTGTTAATCTTGTCTGCAATCCAAATTCTGAATTCGATTTCTGACATCTCAGCCAGTTGTTTATGAATAGGATCTTCAATTGCATCTGCCATATCTTTCCTTGGGGGGGTTGATCTATTCTGGTTATTCATGTTACCAGAGTTTTTCCGCTGATTCCGCCCCATGGTTGTTTTACTCCCTCTGATTTTTTCCCCTGGGGCTTTGTCGAGGGCCCATACAATGTTGTGGCCTGAGAAACTGGGGCCCTGTCTTGTGTGGTGGGGCTAAGTGGTTCTGTCTTGTTTTCAGCTGGTTTCTGTTCCACCCTAGTGAAACAGATACTTTGGATTGAAGTCTCAGCTGTGGAGAAATATCAGCAATTAAGTCACCCCGCCCCCCACCGGCAAACAATTGGAGAAGAAAAATCAAACCTTCCTACCACCATGCACCCGAGCACCACCTGATTTGTCCTCAGGCGATTGGTTCAGTTCAAAAAGGTCCAAATCAATTGGACTCTCTGCACCTGTCTCGGGTGAGAGAGTTTAAGAGGTCTCTGGGAACTGGATCACAGGGGTCTGGTGACTACTCTGGTGTGGCTTGCTCCAGTGCTGCGTGGAGTCAGGAGAAGCCACCCAGCCAATAAATTAGTCTGGGAAGGTTGCTGCCTCCTTCCCCACCTTGCACCACTTCACATCCAGTCACTGATAGCCCTGCAGTTGGCTGATCCAGTTGCCTGTAGTGAATTGGTACTCCAAGAGTTTGTACCTGCCTGAATCACAAGGAAGTCTGCCAGGCCGCTGCGCTCTGCCTCTCTCCAGCAGGAGGAGGTGAGGCCTGACAACCTCGGGTTCTTGATGAAGGTTGAGGGTTTTTCACTCAGGTCCAGTCTCACCCCTGATTAATGTTACTGACAGAACAGAACAGAACAACTCTGCAGTTCCCCTGCAGAAGAGAAGCTGAATTGAGCTCCAAATCAGCTTGTCTTTGCTCCTGTATTGTCTATAGGCTGACGATCCCCTGAGGGCCAGGTGCGTCTTAGGTTTAGTAAAGCCGACCTCTGGGTCAGCCCCACCCTGGGAGTTTCCCTGGTTTGCAAGTTGGAGTTGCCTCAGGGAAACTCAGAGTCTCTGGTTGCCCAGGGAGACAGGGGGTGTGGCTTCAGAATATTCAGTAGTGAGCCGTATTGCTATCAAAAGAGGGCTGCTGCTTTATGGCTCAGCCAACGGCCGCTCTGGTGTAGCTCCCCTCCGGCCAACCGTCCTCTCTCCGCTCCCGTACCCCAGAGTCTGCACCAACAGGCTGCAGCCCAGCACTGTCTACACCCCTCGAACAATCGCCCAAGAGTCCGGACCCCTGGGGGACAGGCCTCCAGACCTTGGAGCGACAGCAGAGGGGAGTGCGGGGAGCCTGGGGTTGCAGGCAGATAACACACAGAGCTTTACACAGTTTTATGCCTGGCCGTATTGTCACCAAAAGATGGCTGTCACACTGTGCCTCAGGGAACTGCCACTCCGGTGCAGTCCTGTCTCCGCCGACCGACCGGGACTGGCCTCCAGACCCCAGTGTGAGCGAAGGGGAGCGCTGGGAGCTCAGAATTCCAGGTAGAGACTATATACAGTTTATACAGTTTTATGCCTGGCAGGAGGATGCCGTGGCACCCTAGTAGGGGAGGTAGGTCCAGTTTTTAGGGGGTCTCTCCCGTGGAGTGTAGTGGGAGGACCTTTGAACTCTGACCGGTTGTTTGTGGGGCACTCTGCACCGTTCCCATTGGGGAGGGGACTCCCGTCCGCTTGGTGATGGATTTTGTACCTTTTGTTTGTATCCTTGTGGTCACAGCTCGCCTCAGCAGGGTTGATGTGCGTTCTACAACCTTCTCTCTTAGTGCAGCTCAAATCTACCAGGTACTCGCTGAATTTTTGTCCTTTAACTCTCCTTCTGGATGGGAGCCTCTGTGGAAAGCTGGCTTCAGTCAGCCATCTTGTCTCCTCCCCCATGTTCTTTTCTTATTGATTAGTTTGAGTTATCTGTGGATTCTAGTTATCAGACCCTTGTCAGAAATATAACCTGCAAATACCTTCTCCCATTTTGAAAGCTGTCTGATTGCTTTACTTACTGTGCTCTTGGACATGTGGAAACTTTTCAGTTTGATCAGATCTCAGTAATATATTTTTGGTGTTGCTTCAATTCCCTGGGGGGTCCTCCTCATAAAATATTCTACCAGGCTGATTTCTTCAAGCATCTTCCTTGCACTCTCTTCTAGTATTTTTTATAGTTTCCTGTCTTAAGGCTAAATCTTTTATCCAGTGAGAATCAATTTTTGTTAATGGTGAAAGGTGAGGGCCCAGTTTCAGTCTTCTACAGGTCACCAGCCAGTTCACCCAGCACCATTCGTTAAATAGGGAATCTTCCCCCAATTAATGCTTTTGATAGGCTTATTAAAGATCAAATGACAATAAGTGGCTGGATTCACCTCTTGGTTGTATACTCTGTTCCACATATCTAACTCTCTATTTTTGTGCCAGTACTATGCTGTTTCGATCACTATAGGTTTATAGTATAGCCTAAAGTCTGGTAATGTGATGCCTCCTGATTTGTTTTTATTTCTGAGTAATGTATTGGCTATTCAAACTTTTTTCGGATTCCATATAAAACAAAGTACTATTTTTTTCAAACTCTTTAAAGTATGACAGTGGTGCTTTAGTAGGGATTGTATTAATTCAGTAGATTGCTTTGGGTGGTAAGGACATTTTAACAAAGTTGATTCTTCCTAGCCATGAGCATGGTATGTTTTTCCATTTGTTAACATCTGCTATTTCTTTTCTCAGAGTTTCATAGTTCTCTTTATAGAGATTTTTCATGTCCTTTGTTAGGTACATCCCAGATATTTCATCTTCTTTGGCACTAATGTAAAAGGGATAGAGTCCTTGATTGTTTTTTCACCTTGACTATTGTTGGCATATATTTGTAAGTATTGATTTTGTATCCTGAGGTGCTACTGTGTTCTACCTTCTAGGTGTTTTGTAGTTGAATCCCTGGAGTTTTCCAGGTGTAAGATCCTGTCATTTGCGAAGAGTGACAGTTTGATCTCCTCTGACCTCATCTGGATACCCTTACTCGCCTTCTCTTGCCTGATTGCAATGGCTAAGACTTCCATTACTATGTTGAATAGCAATGGAGACAAAGGGCATCCTTGTCTAGTTCCCGATCTGAGTGGAAATATGTTCAGTTTTACTCCATTCAATCTGGTATTGGCTATGGATTTGCTGTAGATGGTCTCTATCAGTTTAATAAATGTCCCATCTAAGCCTATTTTCTTAAGGGTTCTGTTCATGAAAGGATGCTAGATACTATCAAAAGCTTTTTCTGAATCAATTGAGAGAATCGTGTTTTTTATTTTGTTTTTGTGCTTACAGGAACTTAACTTTTTTCTTACTTGAATAATGATTTAATAAAAACAGCCACCATGTGACAAACACTGTGTTAAATCATTTCTATTCTATGCAGTAACCCCATAGACCAGGAGTTGGCAAACATATTCTGTAAAAGGACAAATAGTAAACATTTTAGCCTTTGCAGACCAAACAAGTTTGGGTGCATCATCTCATTTTGTTGTGGAAACATAAAGCAACCATAGATGGTGGGTGTAGCAGTGTCACAGTGAAATTTTATTTACAAAGACAGGCACTTGGCAAGCACTAACAGCTGGTCATAATTTGTTGACCCTCCCACACCACCCTGGACTGCGGTCACCATCTCACAGGTTTAAAACAAACAAAAGAACAAAGAAACCAAGTTGGCTGACCATATAGTCATAGCCTGTCATATTGACTTGTGTTCACTTCCAGGTTCTTTTTACACCATATAACATTGAATTCTTGAAATTGTACATCTCATTTGTACATCTCAAGGGAAGGTCCACCCCTCTCCCTGCAAGCACTGCTGTGGAGACGGCGTGCAGAGCAGGTTCTCCAGGTCTTTCTTTCAGTCACATAATATAAAAAAGAGAGAGTGTTTTCTTTTTCTTTTTCCATAGCTCTGGAGTCATAGTCTGAACTCACACATACCGTCAGCTGTCCTCGTTTCATGATGACTTTGAATAAGACCAGACATTCTAAATTCCGTATTATAGTGCCTCCCTGAAGTGTTTATGCTTCTAAATAGAAGAGTTATGAATAAAAATGTTAGAAAGCCATTTATCAAGTGGTATGTTTATTTTGAGCTGTAGTTTCTTTCAGCCATTACTCCCCAGGAGTTATACTATAGGTCTATTGAGGGTATTTGGTGATCGTTCTGGCTTTTAGATGTTATCATAACATGCCATCCTATTCTTCCTATGATAACTCATGTCTTCTCATTTAAGAGAAGACAGTATTCTGTGCATTGCATCCAGTGTCTTAAAATACGGAACAGATATTGATCTTTGGGATTCTTGTGCATTTTCAAATGCAAAGACTAAATGTTAGTGTGCTGTCGACCAGGACTTGGTTTTTTTTCCTTCCTCAAATTTAAACCATTGTTTCTCTTAAAATCTGAAATCAAGGTATCTGGTTCTTTAGAGTAATTGTAAGAGATATCGATCCTTTCAAGGCTATGTTCTTCTTCTTGTCAGCAGACGGTTTTTAAGTGATCACATCTCAAGGAAAAGAAGTAACTGAACCATCTGAAGCTTCAAAGCTTTCTCTAAGAATAAGAAGCCAAGATTCTCTCTTTTTTATATTATGTGACTGAAAGAAAGACCTGGAGAACCTGCTCTGCACGCTGTCTCCACAGCAGTCCTTCAGGGAGAGGGGTGGACCTTTCCTTGAGATGGTATACAGCCACCTTTTCTTTGCTTTGCTTCAGAATAAATAGAAATTGTCACAATTGCAAACAGTCACAGTTTCCCTCTGGGGGAGAGATGAGTTTATTTTAGGACTTCATTACAGGAATGTGAGGTAACATAATAAGAAAATGTTGTAATGCATCTTCCGAGTCATCTCCAGCATGCCCTCCCTACTTCTGGTACCACCGTATTGATGTCCACATAACAAAAGAAGGTTCTCTCTCTTTTCTCTCTCTCTCTTTTTTATTTGAGACAGAACTCACTCTGTTGCTCTGGGTAGAGTACTATGGCATCATAGCTTAAAACAATGTCAAATTCTTGAGGCTTGAACAATCGTCTTGCCTCAGCCTCCTGAGTAGCTGGCATTATAGGCACCTGTCACTATGCCTGGCTAGTTTTTCAATTTTTAATAGAGACGGGGTCTTGCTCTTGCTCAGGCTGGTCTCCAACTCCTGAGCTTAAGTAGTCCACCCATCTCAGCCTCTCGGAGTGCTAGGATTACAGGCATGAGCCACTGTACCCATCTGCCGTGCAGATTTTCTAAGTTTATGATTATAAATGTTTCAAAATAGATAGTCATTTATTAGTCTAGGTCAAGGTGATGCCAGGTGAGTGTGGCTCTATAAATCCATTGACACCCTACCTGTTTTAAACAGGTGTAATCAGCGAGGGTGGCTTTGGAACCAAAATGGTCAAAGTTTTCAGTGGCTTAAAACAGTAAATATTTCTTTCTCACTCATGCGATATCTGCTGAGGATATCAGACAGCTCTGTACAGCAGCTTTCCTCCACATGGTGTGTCACTGGTGTGTAACAAGTGCTACCCGTGGCACTTCCGTCCCCTTGTGATGTTTCTGAGTTTACTCGGGAAGAGAGCTGGACCACGGCACACTGCATCTAAAATATTTCCACCTGGAAGTGTGTTTTGTGACTGCAGCTCACAGTTCACACGTGCTATGTTGCCATGTAGCCAGGAAAGGGACAAAAGGCAGAAATAGTAGAGCGCTCTAGTGATATCTGTCACAATAAGCTCTGAACAAGGGGGGAGCATGGTTTTCTGTTTCCAAAGCTGTTCTTTTAGTCTCAGAAAAAAATATTTCAGGAAGGAAATAAGCTTAAATGTAGTGACTTGCCAGCAGAGATAAAAGTTCCTGCCATCTGGGAGATCCTATTTAAAAATAATAATATTTCACTGATCTGTTGCCCATTTTTAATTCAAAAACAAAGAGGTTATTCTCAATGAATCTGTGTAATCAGCACAGTACTTCAGATTACATTAGTACTAACAACATAGTCTTTGATTTTATTTGCTACTCTAGTTCAATTGTAGAATGAAATGTCTTGACACTTCAAAGAACATTTAAAAATGTAAATCACCATGGAAATAGCCTGATACAATGAAATGTAACTATTTCTAGGGTCCTGCCTCAGCGTAGACATAACTCAAAGGCTTGGCTTTGTCTTTGAGGGGATCGAAGGCTTCCACAGCCCTCTGTGTGTTGGCAGGTCCCTGCCCCTGCATACATTTCATGGAGAGGTTTCCATCACCTTGCAAATATTTGACATTGCTGCTCAGTGAAACCTGCCTTGATGGCTTACTCCCAGGAACACGTATAATACTTTTGCATTATCCTATTATGGTACCGGACATATTCCATTGAAATTTTTTTCCTGCATTTCTTCTCATTTATATATATATATATATATATATATATTTTTTTTTTAGAGAGAGATTCTCATTATTTCACCCTCGGTAGAGTGCTATGGCATTACAGCTCACAGCAACCTAAAACTCTTTGGCTTAAGTGATTCTTTCTCTCCCCTCAGCCTCCCAAGTAGCTAGGATCACAGGTGCCTGCCACAACACCCGGCTATTTTGTGGTTGTTGTTGTAGTTGTCATTGTTGTTTGGCAGGCCCGGGCCAGGTTTGAACCCACCAGCCCTTTAGACTGCCAAAACATCCCTCCAACTTGTCCAGAATTCTGATTTATTTTGTTCAAACCTGTTGTCATGAGGTAGCCACAGTGCACCATAAGGTAATGGTCTCATTCATTCTCACTGTAGGCACATAAGTGCCTGTAACTCCTACACCTGCAGAAAAGTTAGATGTTACAACAGAGGCTTTTACATACAGAGTGTATTTTAAATTACACATGAACTTTATGGACAGCTGTATATGTGATGCCATATAATTATTTTCATTAAACTTTTCTTATGTTCTTAATGTATGGATGGATGTATGTGTAGGTGGTTTGTATTTTTAGGATGTTGATTGTTTAACCTAGGAATTTGGCTTCCAACATAGAAAGTAATAAGCTTAACTTTACTTTATTCATGTATAATGACATCATTTAATAAGTATTTGGTGAAAATATGTATATTTCTTCTACAGAAAAATATGTAATCCTGTTCTGACTTCAAGGACACACAGAGGAATGGGTGTGCTCTTTGAAAACAAGTAGAGTACTGGCAAATTTTGTGATAGATTTAAGATAAGGTCCATGTGAGGCAATGATGGCCACTAGAAGGAAAGTCCTCACAGAGCAGGCAGTGATACACTGAGGTGCATTGACATTGAGGCTTATTTCTACAGATTTAAAGGAAAGGGGGTTTATAGAGAAAAGCAAAGGATGTGCAACAATGTGCAAAGGGATTTTTACAAGGATTGCGAGTAGTTTTGTTTGGCTAAATGACAAGAGACTAGGAGATGAGGTCAAAGAAGTGAACTGGGGCCTCTTTGTGAGGGGTCACCCACACCATGCTGAGGAGCTTGGATTTCACCGGTGGGTTGCAGGAGGCATGGGAGGGCACTTGGAGACTATGACCACATAGAGAAGGAGAACTGGTCGCGCTAGTCACGAGTTGGACGGATCCAGTCTCTGCCTGGTTTCTTTGTCCTGCAAAATCAGTCATATCCTGGCAGCAGGTTGCACCATCCTTTCTAGCAGATGATGCTACTAAAAAGTCAGGTTATGTGTCTTTGATCTCACTGCCACTTGCTGATGACATCAATGATACTAATGGCTTGATTGATTATTGTCCTTGAAGTCACAATGAGTAGTTGGTAGAGCAGCCAGCTCTGTCTGTGACGTTTAGTCCAACTAAGAACAAAACAAAACAATTAAATGCATTCTACTTCCTTCCTCAACATACAGATACATGAATCTAGAACAGACTCGCCAACTTAGAAGCTGTAAAGGAAAAGACAGTGGTGCACCATTGTGATCCCAACACAATGACGGAACTGTTTGCGTTTTCCGTCAGGATGCCAGGAAATCATCCATGCAGGATGGTCTCTGAGAGTCCCAAAGGAATCATGCTTGTTTTGAAATTTCCCCTTCTGTAGGATGTATGGACATTTTGCCCACAGCTAGAAAGAAATTGTTCTGTGAGTGAAACTGAGAGTCAGGTACCCCGTACCTGTCTCATTACTATGTTCTTATTCTAGAATTGATATAAATTAGTTGTTCTATTCTTAGGGGTAAAGTATAGTTTGAATCTCATTGTGGACTGTTAGCACAGTCCCAGAAATAAAAAAAATAAATAAAAATATATGTAATCCTTTATTAAAATTTCTCTTTCTTTCAAAACATAGCTAGAAGAAAAAATCTCTGATCTGTAATGTCCACCTTTGCTACACTGTGTCATCATGTCTAATATAAAGAGTCTTTGAGTTAATGAATGGCCATGATGAGATCCTACAGAGAACAGTGCATTCTTGAACTAAAAAACTGAATTCCCAGGTGATTACCTTGGTACCTTGTTCTATATGAAATTAGAGGACTCAGCACAAAGGCTTTAGATTACATTTGTGGCATGAACAAATGACTGCATGATGCGTCACTTAGAAATCTTAAGTCTTGGTGTAGACAGCTTGAAGAACAGTGGGCAAGAAATTCATAATGTTTGATATGGAGGTAAAACTTGGCTGTTGAGCCTATAAATGGGATGTTTGGGGGGAATCGTGCTAATAAGGACATAGGTGCAAGCACAGGGTAGTTCTGCATCCTACTGTGAACCTAACAGTATCTCTTTCACAGCTCTAACCACCATAAAATGCCTTTTTTGTAGCTCAGCCAGTGGAACACCCTTTCTAGGAACAGAGACGTTATTACTCAGATAAAGCAACATCTTCTATTGACAGATTTCATAGGAACTGTTTGCGTTTTCCATCAGGATGCCAGGAAATCATCCCAGATAAACAAAGTGAAGACTGTTCCTTCCTGGCTCTTCTTTTTCCTGATCTAACTACACACACCCATATCCCACACCCACACCCACTTTCCTAAATTTGCACAAAATATTTGAAGTAGCAAACAATTATAGTATTCTCCCAGTATTGTGCTATTTCTATAGCCTGCTAGCCTCACACCCATGGTTACTGTGTAAATGGAGACCCAGAAAGGTTGAGTAGCTTCTCCACTCCTGAGAGAGTGTCAGTTAGGTGTCTGTGACTGAAAGCCTGTGTTCTTTCCCTTGGCTAATCTTTGCAGACCCCGTGAGGGTCTTATCATATGTCAGAGGTCTTATCGTATGTCAGAGGTCTTATCGTATGTCAGAGGTCTTATCGTATGTCAGAGGTCTTATCGTATGTCAGAGGTCTTATCGTATGTATGTCAGAGGTCTTATCGTATGTCAGAGGTCTTATCGTATGTCAGAGGTCTTATCGTATGTATGTCAGAGGTCTTATCGTATGTCAGAGGTCTTATCGTATGTATGTCAGAGGTCTTATCGTATGTCAGAGGTCTTATCGTATGTCAGAGGTCTTATCGTATGTCAGAGGTCTTATCGTATGTATGTCAGAGGTCTTATCGTATGTCAGAGGTCTTATCGTATGTCAGAGGTCTTATCGTATGTATGTCAGAGGTCTTATCGTATGTCAGAGGTCTTATCGTATGTCAGAGGTCTTATCGTATGTCAGAGGTCTTATCGTATGTATGTCAGAGGTCTTATCGTATGTATGTCAGAGGTCTTATCGTATGTCAGAGGTCTTATCGT
The DNA here is from genome assembly GCF_027406575.1 of Nycticebus coucang. Taxonomy (NCBI): domain Eukaryota; kingdom Metazoa; phylum Chordata; class Mammalia; order Primates; family Lorisidae; genus Nycticebus; species Nycticebus coucang. Next base: position 2,242,076 of record NC_069798.1, read on the forward strand.
GTGTCAGAGGTCTTATCGTGTGTCAGAGGTCTTATCGTGTGTCAGAGGTCTTATCGTGTGTCGGAGGTCTTATCGTATGTCGGAGGTCTTATCGTATGTCGGAGGTCTTATCGTATGTCAGAGGTCTTATCGTATGTCCGATGCAGGTGTGTTCCTGTTGTCAAAATGGTGATGCTGCCTAAATAGCTAAAGATCATGCGTGTTCTGCCTCCTTTTCTTGGCCTTGGTTTTCCACATCGCTTCCTGCTTAGGGGACCCAGGAAGGCTTTGGTCAGGAAGGACTCTCAGCTTTCATAGGTCTGCATAATCCTTTTCTTTCAGCCCCCCTGCTGGTATTGTTTACCCATACCCCACCCAGCCCTGCTGCTATACCATGATGATTGCGCCTATGAGAGAGGTTCCTTCTGTGTGTCTGAAAGACTCTGCTGTCCACTCCCTCCTGGCCATGGACTTCCATGCTGTTGTACTTTAAACCTAGGCTCACCTTGCCTTCCCTGGGAATGGTGGGCCTTTCCCCTGATCCTGCTGCCTCATTCCAATTTTTTCTTATTTCACTCTTCTTGACCAGGAAAGTGAACTTATTTCTGCTAAAACATAATCCAGTCTTTTACCTGCCTACTTAATTAATTTCTAAGTCACCAACATAATATTCAAGCCCTCCTCCTACCTTGGATTTCCAGTCAGATTGTCTCCTTTTAAACACATTTTAAGTTTCCTGATGGATGGAATCTGAACTCACTTCACACATTCCAGCTATTTATGTCTAGAATGCTTTGCTTTATGTCTTACTGTCAAAATCTTGCCATTTTTCAGACCTCTCCCTTGTATCAACTCACCTCTGGAGCCTAACACCCTTCTGCCCTGCTTTCATATATATGACTTATTTCTACTAAGTCTCTCTCTCTCTGTCTCCCCCCTCCCCCTCTCTCCCCCTCTTTCACCCTCTCTCTCCCCCCTCTCCCTCTTTCACTTCTCTAAGGTAAAACCTTTACCTCTTAGTGTCCATGCAAGAGTGGCATGCTATATTCATCACCACGTGCTTAGCAAAACATATATAAAATAAATATTTGTTACACTAACATGCATAGACAGTTTGTGAGCTAGAATTTTATGTCCAATTTTTTTCCTCTGTGTAACTAAGAAAGTCTTTCAGAGTTTGCATCAGCCAACCTAAATATCATTCTATAGCAGAGAAAGTCTTTCAAGACAGAGTATTTTAATTAGACTGAGTCTTCACTCCCCAGGGAAGAGGAAGAGGAAGAGGACTTTATAAACATTTAAGTTATTGCATTATATAAAGGAGTTGTTCTTATTTCTGAAAGGTCATATTAAATAATTATGTTGGTAACAGAGATTATATTTGCATTTCACCTTAACAATATAATTTCATAAGTTATCCTTGTGTATTAAAAAATCTGTTTAAAATCATTAAAAAGGAAATAAAACAAAATCACTCACATGCATCTTATTTTAGTAGCAGATATATCTGCAGTAGAGGCTACAGGAGTAGGCAGTGATGTTTTGGCATTTTTATTTCCTCACCCAGAGATCTTAGAATTTGAAGATCAATATTATATCATTCAGTTGCTGTAGTGAATTAAGAGTGACTTGCTTTATCCTGGGCAGTTAAGAAAGATTTTTAGTCAGAGATTATGTGAACAGCCATGCCAAAGAAACACAATTTCTGCACACTATGCCACTTCGCACCACATCACACCCCCCAACTTTTTTGGGCATAGTCGGGGTGAGCAGAACCAAATCAACAATAACCTGCTTCTCAAATGTGAGGTAGAGGCAGGTGACCGCAGACAACACACACAGCAAAGAGGAGTTAACTAACATCATGTAACTTGTGAACAATAAAAAGCAGACAGGATGTCACTCAGAGAGCAAATGGAAAACACTGCTCAGTTAGCAAATCAATAGTGCAAGAAGTATAAACATTAAATTAGGAAGTCAGGGAAGCCTCAGAGACAGCTTCAATGGCATGTCCCAGATGATGTTTATTGACCTGCTTTATAGAAACAGGGAGAAAATTGTTTTCACTTGGTCATCATGAGAAATGTTTGGGTTTGAAAACTTCTCTGCACTCTGCTCAGACCAGTTAAATATATTTATTTAGACATCCACACAGATAATCGAATTCCATTTGGACCTGGGTATAATTTCAGTGAACTTATCAGTGGTTTTGTATGAATGAGAACACTAACAGATGCAGACCACACTGTGTAAAGGATAGGGTGACCCTGGTTCTTAGAAATCTGAAACCCAAATCTCAGGCTTTGCCTCAAATTGTTGGATGGTCACAGAACTTTCCAAAAAACGGGTGTTCAGCTTCTTGAAGAAAAATGGTGATAGGCAATATCAATGTGGCACTGTTTAATTCCTCATTATTAGGTGTATCCATGGTCTGATTGGCTAGCATTTGCTCCCCAGCTCCCTAGGAATGCTAGTCTGTGTTCCGAGTCATCTACTCTTTGCCCCAAGCTACATTGGGGGAAAGAAAGAAACCACCAACAATAAACATCAACCGGACCACTTCATCTGTTTCTGAGAGTCATAGGGTTTGGTTAGGGTTAGGATAAGACTAACCTGGGTGGCATTGACTTTATCCACTCAACAGCCAGGAGGAGTCTGGAGCTATCAGCATGTAAGTTCCTTCGAGGATACATATTCTCTAGACAAAGGACAGCCCACTGAGGCTTAGTGGGATGGATTACCCTGCAGAAGCAGGTGAGAACTCTTCTCTCTTAAAGATTCTCTTCTCAGTAAGGAGGAAGAGGTTGTAGAGTCTGCATACATTTAACATTAAAACCCCTGTTGGTGCTCAGTGCCTGTAGCTCAAGTGTGTAAGGCATCAGCCACATACACCAGAGCTGGCGGTTCAAATCCAGCCTGTGCTGGCCAAACAACAATGACAACTACAACCAAAAAATAGCTGGGCATTGTGGCGGGCACCTGTAGTCCCAGCTACTTGGGAGGCTGAGGCAAGAGAATCGCTTAAGCCCAAGAGTTAGAGGTTGATGTGAGCTGTGATGCCACAGCACTCTACCCAGGGTGACAGCTTGTGATTCTGTCTCAAAAAAGCAAAAAAACTCCTGTTGGTCAGCAGAAGCTACAGAGACATCATGGTGCCTAGCACTTAGTAGGCACCCAGGGAATATTTAATAGAAGCACCTCAATTGCACACTAAAATGAGAAATTCCTTACAGCATAAACAGATGTTACTAAACATTCAGCCCCACTAAATTTATCTGCTATAATAAATGATGATTTCTTGTACAATTTAATTAAGAGGTATTTGTTAAAGAAGTGTCTTATATCCAGAATCAAGATTGGCATGAAGAGAGTGGTGAAGAAGCATAAGAAATGGTCTCATCCTAACCTGCTCACCCATCTCAAATAGACACCCCAAAGCTCACTGTCAGTATGGAGAATATTCACTTGAATTACCAGGATTCCCATGTAGAGAGCCCCATGAGTCTGGACAGAAGCTGGATTCATCTTGGTGAATCAAAGAGGGGTTAGTATTTGTGCAGGGGAGGGAAGAGTCTACAAGGGGCAGGGATGACAGGAATGAGGACAGGGTGGGTGTGACTGTGTGAGTATTGCTGAAAAATCTGGCTCATTGGAGCAGGAGTCTTGAATCATGCAAATAGGATAGAAATATTCCTTGTACATATGTACCCTGTAAGTACAAATCTCAAGGGCTACAGCTCATTCTAAGGGTGTTTATTTTTTTATTTATGAAAATGACAAGTATTTGTTTAGGAGGAAGTCTCTCAATAACCTAACTATAATCCCACAAATCAGTGATTTTATAATAGGCCTTGAGCTATTAAAACATAATTTCCAAGAATTTAAAGCAAAGGGATTTGCACAAGTTTCCTCTGAATCCGGCATTGTTAATTTTATCCTTGCCATAAATTTTCTAAGAGGGATATCCCCAGGGAGAGGACGCCAGTGCAGCAGCTTCTGTTAGAACACCACAGAGAAGTGCTCAGGACCTTTAATGACTGTGTTTCTTTCTGAACATTAAGATATTGTAAAACAATTGCTACCACTTTAGTACAATTTCTGTGGTACTTTCTTTTTTGGTTGTTTCCGAAATATATATATTTTCTTTTTTTATTGTTTGGGATTCATCAAGGAAACAAAGAATTAGATTACCCTGATTACATTTGTTAGGTAAATTCTCACTTGTAATTGTGTCCCACCCCCAAGAGGTGTGTCATACACCATGACCCCCAACCCTGAATCTCCTCCCCTCTTCCCCCTCCCTCATTCCCCTATCCCCCATCTTGTATTAAGTCATCTATTGTCTTAATATTAGAATTGAGTATACTGGATTCTTGCTTCTCCATTCTTGCGATGCTTCACTTTTTATTGAAACACTTTTTTAGATGTGAAAACTTCTAGGTGTGAAACTTTTTAGTGAAACACTTTTTAGAATGTGTTCCACCTCCATTCTGGTTAACACAAAAGATGTAAAGACTCCATCTCTTGTAATGGCTGAATACATTCTCTGGTATACATATGCCACAGCGTGTTAATCCATTCCTGGATTAGTGGGCAATTAGGTTGTTTCCACAATCTGGGGATTGTAAATTGAGCTGCAATAAACAGTCTAGTGCAAATGTCCTTATGATAAAATATTTTTTTTTCTTCTGGGTAGATGTTCAGTAATGGGATTGCAGGATCAAATGGGAGATCTAATTTCAGTTCTTTGAGAACTTCCAAAAAGACTGTACTAGTTTGCATTCCCACAAGCAGTGTAAAAGTGTTCCCTTCCCTCCACATCCACGCCAGCATCTGCAGTTTTGAGATTTTGTGATGTGGGCCATTCTCACTGGGGTTAAGTAATATCTCAGGGTAGTTTTGATTTGCATTTTTCTGAAAATTAGGAATGATGGCATTTTTTCATATGTTTGTTAGCCATTTGTCTGTTTTCTTTAGAGAAGGTTCTATTCATCTATGACACACCCACAGCTAATATTACACTAAATGGAGTAAAACTGAAAGCTTTTCCACTTAGAAGTAGAACCAGAAAAGGTTGTCCTCTATTGCCACTACTATTCAGCACTACTATTCTAGCCATTATAATCAGGCAAGAGAAGGAAATAAAGGCCATCCAAATGGGGACATAAGAAGTCAAACTCTTGCTCTTTGCCAATGATATGATCTTATAATTAGAGAACCCCAAAGACTCAACCACAAGACTCCTAGAAGTGATCAAAAAATACAGTAATGTCTCAGGATATAAAATCAATGTCCATAAATCAGTAGCCTTTGTATATGCCAATAACAGCCAGGATGAGAAGCTAATCAAGGACACAATCCCTTCACAGTAGCTTCAAAGAAAATGAAATACCTAGGAATATACCTAACAAAAGAGGTGAAGGACTTCTATAAAGAAAATTACCCTAAGAAAAGAAATAGCAGAAGATATTAACAAATGGAAGAACATACCATGGTCATGGCTGGGAAGAATCAACATTGTGAAAATGTCTATACTTCCCAAAGCAATCTACAGATTCAATGCCATCCCCATTTAAAATACCAAGATCATACTTTCAAGATTTGGGAAAAATAATTCTTCATTTTGTATGGAACCAGAAAAAAACGTCCTGTAGCCAAGGCAATTCTTAGTAATAAAAACAAAAGCTGGGGTATCACCCTGCCAGACTTTAGGCTGTAGTATAAGGCCATAGTGGCCAAAACAGAAATAGAGACATAGACGTTTGAAACCAAATAGAAAACCATGAGATGAAACTAACATCTTACAGCCACCTGATTTTTGATAACCCAAACAAGAACATACACTGGGGAAAAGAATCCCTATTCAATAAAGGGTGGTGGGAGAGCTGGATGACCACATGTAGAAGACTGAAACTGGACCCGCACCTTTCTCCACTCACAAAAATTGATTCAAGATGGATAAAAGAGTTAAATCAAAAGCATGAAACAATGAAAATCCTCGAAGAAAGTGTGGGAAAAACACTTGAAAGTATTGTCCTGGGGAAAGAGTCTATGAAGAAGACTTCAGTGGCAATTTCAAGAACAACAAAAATAAACAAAAGGGACTTAATTAAACTGAAAAGCTTCTGTACAGCTAAGGACACAGCAATGAAAGCAAATAGACAACCTTCAGAATGGGATAAGACATTTGCTTATTATGAATTAGACAAAAGCTTGATAACTGGGATCTACAGAGAACTCAAATTAATCAGTGTAGTAGGGTTGGGTGGCAGTGCTAGATTCTGGGTTTGATGGCTCTGTGAGGTTGGATGGACTTGTAGCGGTTCTGATTTTCTGATGGGGAAGGTTGTGTGGGGTTGGGTGGCAGTGCGGGGGTGGGTGGCAGTGTGGGGGTGGATGGCTGTGTGGGGTTGGGTGGCAGTGTGGGGGTGGGTGGCTGTGTGGAGTTGGGTGGCAGTGTGGGGTTGGGTAGCAGCTTTTAGATCAGCCTCTCCTGCTATACATAATGTCTTTCTCAGCACTGTTGGCCTAGGGCCTCACAAAATGTCTAAGATATGGTACATGCTCACGCATACTCATTGAATTAGATTAGCAGGAATGGGTTCAGTTTTAAGTCCTTAAGTACAAAGTTCATGCTTGTTTTTTTATTTCTTGTTATCTTCTAGTAGTGACATACAAAGCATCTTGCTTCTTTTCTAGTCTGGTGTTCAGAAGAGGATGAATATGCTACTCTGTCATAGCCTCTCACTGTGAATCTCATTTTCTTTTTTTTCTTCTTTTTACATTTTTTGTGAATCTTATTTTCTAAAAAGCAAAAAGAAGTTTATTTTTCTCAAGCGATTCAATGCACTAATTCAAGGAGGAGGGAATATCCGACATGATGCATTGTGTTTATTGCCATTGTGGTTGAAGAATGGAATTTCTGACTGTCACTGGTGTTTTCCTTGTAGGCCTTCCTCCAATAAGCCTGGTGGCTCACCAGCTGGACAGTGCAGCCAGCACTTTACTTTTCGTTTGGAAAGCAAGACATTTTCTTTTCTCTGTATGGCATAGCTCTTTGAAAATATTATGGTGGAGTTTTCTCCTTTGTTATGCATAAAGGATGCAAACAATAATCAATACAAATTAGTATGGTTGGGAGAGGATGGAAAACCCTTTTACACTCAGAGAAAGTAGGAAAAAGACAAATACGTGCAGTATTCAGAACACCCAAGATATGGAATCAACCTGTGTCCCTCAGTGAATGAATGGACAGTCAGAAAATGTCAGTGGAGTACTATTCAGCCTTCAGAAAGGAAATTATTTCACTTATGCCAGCATGGGTAGAACTGGGGAACATTCTGCTAAGTGAAATAAGCCAAGTTCAAAAACATAAATAACATATGTTTTCATATGTATGGAATATGAAACAATCAAACTTGTAGAAGCAGGGAGTAGAATGAATGGTGGTCACAGAGGCTGGGGGTGGTGGTGAGAGGAATGGGGAGATGGTAGCCAAAGGGTACAAAGCCTATGATAGGAAGAATAAGTTCCAGAAATCTTTTGTATATCATGATGGCTATAGTTAATAAAAATGTGCCATGTAGTTGAAAATTATTAAGATTTAAGTATTCTAACCACAAATATGAATGATAACTGTGAGATGGCGGCCCCCATAACTCAGTGGGTAGGGTGCTGGCCACCTACACTGAGGCTGGAGGGTGCCTATAGTCCCAGCTACTTGGGAGACTTAGGCGAGAGAATCACTTAAGCCCAAGAGTTTGAGGTTGCTACGAGCTGTGATGCCATGACACTCTACTAATAGCGACATAGTGAGACACACTGTCTCAAAAAAAAATAATAATAATAACTGTGAGGGATGCATGTGTTGAACAGCTTGATTGAGAAATTCCACAATTTATACATATATCAAAGTATCATGGTGTACAACCTAAATGCGTACAATGTTTACTTGTCAATTAAAAAAAAAAATAAAAAGAAGAGGCCAGGCACAGTGTCTCATGCCTGTAATCCTAACACTCTGTGAGGCTGAGGTGGGTAGATTGCCTGAGCTCAGGAGTTCGAGACCAGCAAGAGCGAGACTATCTCTAAAAATAGCCAGTGTTGTGGCAGGCGCCTTAGTCCCAGCTACTTGGGAGGTTGAGGCAAGAGGAACACTTGAGCCCAAGAATCTGAGGTTGCTGTGAGCTGTGACACTCTACCAGGGCACTCTACCCTGGTGACCCTCTACCATGGTGACAAAGTAAGACCCTGTCTCATATTAAGTAAATAAATAAGTAAATAACTACTTTTTGTGATAGAATATGATGTCTATATTTTACAAATTTGAATGTCATTTTATTTATAATATGAAGGCAATATATTCGATTTTTTAATGTCCTTAGTAAACATAATTCATGAGTTTCCAAACATTGTTTTTGAAATATTACTAGTTGATGAGATTTAAAAGCTTGACCTCCCTCCTCACAAGAAAAAACAAACAAACATGTGAAGAAGCAAAATGGTTCCCCAGAGCTGGTGGGAGGACAACTGAGGAAAGGCCTTGGGTCACTGCACTTTTATTATTTCTGAGGGGATATCAGAACAAAAAGAGGCCATTGTGGCCTTCCCTTGCTGGTAATTTTGTCATGGTCACAAAGTCAGCACAAATGGACACACAGGAAGCTGTCAGGTATCTGGAAAGGGTCACAGGATGAGAGGCCAATAGATACAATATATGACCTTGTCCTGTACATAAATATTACCATCAGCAAGTTTGGAAAGACTCGCTTTTTTTTTTTTTAATTAAATCATAGCTGTGTGCATTAACACGATCATGGGGCACCATACACTGGTTTTTCTAGACCATTTGACATATTTTCATCACACTGGTTAACATAGCCTTCCTGGCATTTTCTTAGTTATTGTGTTAAGACATTTACATTCTACATTTATTAAGTTTCACATGTACCCTTGTAAGATGCACCGCAGGTATAATCCCACCAATCACCCTCCCTCTGCCCATCCTCCCCCAATTTCCTCTCCCTCTTCCCCATATTGTTAGGTTACAACTGGGTTATGGCTTTCATATGAAAGCCATACATTAGTTTCATAGTAGGGCTGAGTACATTGGATACTTTTTCTTCAATTCTTGAGATACTTTACTAAGAAGAATATGTTCCAGCTCCATCCATGTAAACTTGAAAGAGGTAAAGTATCCATCTCTCTTTAAGGCTGCATAATATTCCTTGGTGTACATATACCACAATTTATTAATCCATTCGTGGATCGATGAGCACTTGGGCTTTTTCCATGAGTTAGCAATAATGAATTGGGCTGCAATAAACATTCTGGTACAAATATCTTTGTTATAATGTGATTTTTGGTCTTCTGGGTATATACCTAATAGAGGAATTATAGGAATTTTTTTTTATTGTCCTGTGTTCTTTTTTTTTGTAATTTTATTTTTTATTATTAAATCATAGCTGTGTACATTAATGCGATCATGGGGCACCATACACTGGTTTTATAGACCGTTTGACACATTTTCATCACACTGGTTAACATAGCATTCCTGGCATTTTCTTAGTTATTGTGTTAAGACATTTACATTCCACATTTACTAAGTTACACATATACTCTTGTAAGATGCACCGTAGGTGTAATCCCACCAATCACCCTTCCTCCGCCTACCTTCCCCCTCCCTCCCCTCCCTTTCCCTCTTCCCCCTATTCTTAGGTTATAACTGGGTTATAGCTTTCATATGAGAGCCATAAATTAGTTTCATAGTAGGGCTGAGTACATTGGATACTTTTCTTCCATTCTTGAGATACTTTACTAAGAAGAATATGTTCCAGCTCCATCCATGTAAACATGAAAGAGGGAAAGTCTCCATCTTTCTTTAAGGCTACGTAATATTCCATGGTGTACATATACCACAATTTATTTATCCATTCATAGATCAATGAGCACTTGGGCTTTTTCCATGACTTAGAAATTATGAATTGGGCTTCAATAAACATTGTGGTACAAATATCTTTGTTATGATGTGATTTTTGGTCTTCCGGGTATATACCTAGTAGAAGAATTATAGGATTGAATGGCAGGTCTATTTTTAGATCTCTAAGTGTTCTCCAAACATCTTTCCAAAAGGAATGTATTAATTTGCATTCCCACCAGCAGTGTAGAAGTGTTCCCTTTTCTCCACATCCACGCCAACATCTCTGGTCTTGGGATTTTGTGATATGGGCTAATCTTACTGGAGTTAGATGATATCTCAAAATAGTTTTGATTTGCATTTCTCTGATGTTTAAGGATGATGAGCATTTTTTCATATGTCTGTAGGCTGTGCACCTGTCTTCTTCAGAGAAGTTTCTCTTCAATTCCCAGCCTGTGATGGAATCACTTTTTCTTTTCTTGCTTATACATTGGAGTTCTTTGTGGCTTCTGGTTATTAAACCTTTGTCAGAGACATAACCTGCAAATATCTTCTCCCATTCTGAGGGCTGTCTGCTTGCTTTACTTACTGTGTTCTTGGCTGTGCAAAAGCTTTTTAGTTTGATCAGGTCCCGGTGGTGTATTTTTGAAGCTGCTTCAATTGCCCAGGGGGATCCTCCTCATAAAATACTCGCCCAGACCGATTTCTTCAAGAGTTTTCTCTGCCCTCTCTTCTAGTATTTTTATATTTAAATGTCTTAAGTTTAAATCTTTAATCTAGTGAGTCTATCTTAGTTAATGGTGAAAGGTGTGGGTCAAGTTTCAGTCTTCTACAGGTTGCCAGTCAGTTCACCCAGCACCATTTGTTAAATAGGGAATCTTTTCCCCACTGAATGTTCATAATTAGCTTGTCAAAGATCAAATAACAGTAAGTAGATGGGTTTATCTCTTAGTTCTCTATTCTGTTCCAGACATCTACTTCTCTGTTTTTGTGCCATTACCATGTTGTTTTGATCACTACTGATTTATAGTATAGTTGGAGCTCCGGTAGTGTGATTCCTCTTGCTTTGTTTTTATTTTTGAGTAATGTCTTGGCTATTCGAGGCTTTTTCTGATTCCATATAAAATGAAGTATTATTTTTTCAAGATCTTTAAAGTAACAGTGGAGCTTTAATAGGGATTGCATTAAAATTGTATATTGCTTTGAGTAATATGGACGTTTTAACAATGTTGATTCTTCCCAGCCATGAGCATGGTATGTTTTTCCATTTGTTAACATTTTCAGCTATTTCATTTCTTAGAGTTTCATAGTTCTCTTTATAGAGATCTTTCATGTCCTTTGTTAGATAAACTCCCAAATATTTCATCTTCATTGGCACTACTGTGAAAGGAATAGAGTCCTTAACTGTTTTTTCAGCTTGACTATTGTTGGTATATATAAAGGCTACTGATTTATGAATGTTGATTTTGTAATCTGAGATGCTGCTGTATTACTTGATCACTTCTAAGAGTTTTGTAGTAGAATCCCTGGTGTTTTCCAGATATACAATCATATCATCTGCAAAGAGCGAAAGTTTGTTCTCTTCTTACCCTATACGGATACCCTTGATCACCTTTTCTTTTCTAATTCGATGGCTAAAACTTCCATTACAATGTTAAAGAGCAGTGGAGACAATGGGCAGCCTTGTCTGGTTCCTGATCTGAGTGGAAATGATTTCAATTTAACTCCTTTTAATACGATATTGGCTGTGGGTTTGCTGTAGATGGCCTCTGTCAGTTTAAGAAATGTCTCTTCTATACCTATTTTCTTAAGTGTTCTGATCATGAAGGGATGATGTATATTAGCAAAAGCTTTTTCTGCCTCAGTAGAGAGAATCATATGGTCTTTGTTTTTTAATTTGTTTATGTGCTGAAGTATATTTATAGATTTACGTATATTGAAATAGCCTTGAGACCCTGGTTTAAAACCGACTTGGTTATCATGTATAAGTTCGTTTGATGTGTTGCTGGATTCTGTTTGTTAGGATCTTGTAGAATATTTTTGCATCTATATTCATTAGTGATATTTGTCTATAATTTTCTTTTCTTATTGGGTCTTTTCCTGGTTTGGGGATCAGGGTGATGTTTGCTTCATAGGATGTGTTGTGTAGTCTTCCTTCTTTTTCTATATTTTGGAACAGGTTGAGTAGTATAGGTACTAGTTCCTCTTTAAAGGTCTGGTAGAATTCTGATGTGAAGTCATCTGGTCCCGGGCTTTTTTTATTAGGGAGATTTTGTATGGTTGATGCTATTTCAGAACTTGATATAGGCCTGTTCAACATTTCCTCTTGATTCTGGCTAAGTCTTGAAAGGTGATGTGCTTCCAAGTATTGGTCAGTTTCCTTCAGATTTTCATATTTCTGAGAATAAAGTTTCTTGTAATATTCATTGAGTATTTTTTGAATTTCTGAGGAGTCTGTTGTTATTTCATCTTTGTCATTTCTGATTGATTAAATTAGAGACTTTACTCTTTTTTTTCCTGGTTAGGTTGGCCAATGGTTTATCTATTTAATTGATCTTTTAAAAAATCAACTATTTTATTAATTGATCTGTTGTATAATTCTTTTGTTTTTAATTTCATTTAATTCTGCTCTAATTTTGTTTATTTCTTTTCTTCTACTGGGTTTGGGGTTGTAATGTTCTTCCTTTTCCAGTTGCTTGAAATGTTTCATTAAGTTGTTAACTTCCTCTCTTTCCGTTCTCTTGAGGAAGACTTGCAGTGCTATAAATTTCCCTCTTAGGACTGCATTTGCAGTATCCCAGAAGTTCTGATAATTCTTGTCTTCATTGTCATTTTGTTCCAAAAAGTTGGCAGTTTCCTTCTTAATCTCATCTATGACACAGCTATCATTCAGCATAAGGTTATTTAACTTCCATGTTTTTGTATGACTATGCATATTCCTGTTGTTACTGAGTTCAATTTTTATTCTATGGTGGTCTGAGAAGATGCAAGGAATAATTTCTATTCCTTTAAATTTACTGAGGTTAGACTTGTGACCTAAGATGTGATCAATTTTGGAGTATGTTCCATGGGCTGATGAGAAGTATGTGTATTCAGTTTTGTTGGGATGAAATGTTCTGTAGATGTCTGCTAAATCCAAATGTTGGATGGTTAAGTTTAAATCCAAAATTTCTTTGCTCAGCTTCTTATTGGAGGATCTGTCCAACACTGCCAAAGGAGTGTTAAAATCTTTGACTATTATGGAGCTGGAGGAAATCAAGTTGCTCATATCTGTTAGAGTTTCTCTTATAAATTGAGGCACGTTCTGGTTGGGTGCTTAAATATTAATAATTGAAATCTCATAATATTGCGTATTACCCTTGACAAATATGAAGTGACCATTCTTATCCTTCCTTACTTTTGTTGGTTTAAAGCCTATTGCATCTGCAAATAGAATTGCAACACCTGCTTTTTTCTGATTACCATTTGCCTGAAATATGGATGACCATCCTTTCACCCTGAGTCTGTATTTATTTTTTAAGGTAAGATGTGACTCTTGTATGCAGCAAATGTCTGGCCTGAGTTTTTGTATCCAGTCAGCCAACCTGTGCCTCTTTAGAGGACAGTTTAAGCCGTTCACATTAATGGAGAATATTGATAAGTCTTGTAAAATTTTGGGTATCGAGTTTTTCAAAGTCCAGTGGACATTTTTAATCCTTTTGCCACTGTGGAAGTTGGAGTTTGGTCAAAAGTTTCTGAGTGAGTTTACTTTTGTGGTAGAGGATTGGGCTGGTCATTATGTAGGATGGATCTGAGAATATCCTGAAGAGCTGGTTTGGTTATGGCAAATTTCTTCAACATGTGAATGTCATTAAAGTATTTAATTTCTCCATCATAAATGAAACTCAGGTTTATATGGATACAGGATCCTGGGTTGAAATTCATTTTGTTTTTGGAAATTAAAAGTCGATGACCACCGTCTTCTGGCTTGAAAAGTTTCAGCAGAGAGATCTGCAGTCATTCTAATATTCTTCCCTTTGTAGGTAATGGTTTTCTTACATCTGGCTACTTTCAGAATTTTATCCTTCATATTAACTTTAGTGAAGTTAATTATGATGTGCCTGGGGGATGTCTTGTTCGGGTTGAGTCATGCTGGGGTTCTGTCTGAATGTCATGCTGTCTGAATTTCAGAATCTCTTAGCATGTCTGGAAAATTCTTTTTCATAATTTCATGGAGAAGGGCCTCTGTGCCTTGTGAAGCTACTTCATAACTTTCAGGGATTCCAATGAGGCAGATATTAGCCTTCTTCAAATTATCCCAGAATTTTCTGAGAGAATGATCTGTTTTTGCTCTGCCTTTCTCTTCCTCTTTGAGAGTTTGGGAGTGTTCAAAAGCTTTGTCTTCAATGTCAGAAATCCTTTCTTCTGCTTGCTCCACTCTGTTACTGAGGAATTCTACTGTATTTTTCAGATCTTTGAGGACTGCAAATTCTTGTATCAATGTGTCAAAATCTTTGGTGGTTTTGTCTTTAAATTCATTGAATTCTTGAGACAACGTTTGTATTTCTCCTCGAATTTCTAATTCTGACTTTTGAATTGCTGCTCGAATTTCTAAGTCTAAATTTTCCTCCATTCTGTTTTTCTTGTTTGCAATCCAAATTCTGAATTTGATTTCTGACATCTTGGCTATCTGTTTATGTATGGGATCTTCAGTTACATCTGCCATATTTTTCCTTGGTGGGGTTGATCTAGTCTGGTTATTCATGGTACCAGAGTTTTTCCGTTGATTCTGCCCCATGATTATTTTACACTGTTTGACTTTTCCCCTTGAGCTTTGTCAAGGACCCATACAGTGCTAAGGCCTGAGAAACGGGGACCTGTTTGGTGTGGTGGGGCTAAGTGGCTCTGTCTTGTTTTCACTTGGTCTCTGTCCAACCCTAGTGAAACAGTTACTCTGGGTTGAAGTCTCGGCTGTGGAGAAATACCAGCATTTAAGTTACCCCGCCCCCCCACAGGCAACAATCGGTAAAGGAAAATCAAGCCTTCCTACAACCACACACCCAGGGCAGCACTTGGATAGTCCTTTGGTGATTCACTCAGTTCAAAAGGTCCAAATCAATTGTCTTAGTCAGCACCTGTCTCAGGTGGAAGAGTTTAAAAGGTCTCTGGCAAGTAGATTGCAGGGGTCTGCTGACAACTCAAATATGACCCGTTCTGGTGCTCTGTGAGGTCAGGAGAGCCCACCCAGCAAATAGATTAGTCTGGGAAGGTTGATGCACCTCTGTCACACCGCACCTTGCACCTCTGTCACACCCAGTCACTGATAACCCTGCAGGGCTGTGACCTAGTTGCCTCCAATGAGCAGATACTTCAGGGTTTGCACCTGCCTGAATCACAAGGAAATCTATGTTTCCTCAGCCAGGCCGCTGCTCTCTGCCTCTATCTGGCAGGGAGAGATGAGGCCTGACAACCTCGGGGGCTTGATGGAGGCTGGGGGGGGGGTGTTCACTCAGTTCCAGCCCCACCCCTGATTGATATTACTGACCGAACAGAACAACTTTGTGGAATTTGTTTCTGTCCCGGCTAAACTCCCCTGCAGAAGAGAAGCTGTTTTGAGTTCCCAGAACCTGCGCCTCAGGCCCTGTCATTGCTGCTGCAGGTTTGTATTCACAGCACGGTTAGCTGTCAGTTCTAGCCTCCTGCCCTCCTTTGTGTAGGCTGATGATCCCCTGGGGGCCGGGTGCGTCTTAGGCTCAGTAAAGCGGTCTTCTGGGTCAGTCCCACCCTGGGAGTCAGCCAGCACTGCGTGTGCGTTTTCTAGTCACCACACTCCACCCAGGCCAGTAGTGCCTCAGGCAAACCCTTTACTCACGGGGCCTGTGTTTCCATCCCAGATCTGTTCCGCTGGTGGTTGCCACCTGAGAAGATGCCCGGCCTCCTCTGGTTGCCCAGAGAGATAGGGGGTGTGACTCCAGAATATCCAGGCGTGAGAGCTATTGTTGCCAAAAACAGCTGCTGGTCTGCGCCTCGGGGCACTGCTACTCCTGCGTGGTTACCTCTCAGCCAACTGTCCTCTCCTCACTCCCGTACCACAGAATCAGCACTGACCAGCTGCGGTCCAGGCCCTGTCCACACCCCTTGAGAAATCACCCAAGAATCTGAACTCCTGGGGAACAGGCCTCCAGACCTCAGAGTGAGAGTGTAGGGGAGTGCTGGGATATCAGTTTTGCAGGTAGAGAATATATATAGTTTTACACAGTTTTATGCCTGGCAGGAGAGTGCTATGGCACCCTAGTAGGGGAAATAGGTCCAGTTTTTAGAGGGTGTCTCCTGTGGAGTATAATGAGAGGATTTTTGACCTCTGTTTGTTTGTTTATGGGCTACTCCAAGTAATTCTCATGGGGGAGGGGACTCCCGTCTGCTTGGTGATGGATTTTGTACCTTTTGTTTGTATCCTTGGGGTCTCAGCTCACCTCAGCAGGGTTGATATGCGTTCTTCAACCTTCTCTCTTGGTGCAGCTCTAATCTGCCAGGTTACTTGCTAAATTTCTGTCCTTTAACTCTCCTTCTGGATGGGAGCCTCTGTGGAAAGCAGGCTTTATTCAGCCATCTTATCTCATCCCCAGCTCACTGGTTTTGACTGGAAGCCATTTAGTAGTTCTTATTCATTTAAATAATGCTCATTTGATATTTTAATTATTTTATCATAATCCGGTAGAAACTGACCTTTCTACCAACTCTGAACGAACAGATTTCCCACCCAAAGGGTTGCATGAATGTAGTTGCTAAACAATCTATATTTTGCGCATTTTCTACTTTTTTGCTTACCATCACGTGTGTGAGATAGTCATATTTGTGGATATTGACCTAGATTGCACATGTACTTACACACATTTATTGCTATAGTATTTTTGTTTATGGATAGGCCATAATTTGATCTTTTTATTCTCCTCTTTGTGGATTTGTAGGTTATTCCTAAGTTTCAGCTTGATCAAGTCCCTTTTAAGAGGTGTAATTACTGCCTGAACAAATAAGATTGTTATGACTGTAACAAGATCGAAAAGAACTGTTTGCCTATTTAAGAGAACATGATGTTCGAAGTGGTTTAACATATGTTTTTTGTATGAAAATTTCATTGTCATAAGCCTGGAAAACAGTGCGATTTAGATTAACATTATATGTAATGTCAATGGAAATGTACACATTTATCTCATTGATTTATTAAAACAGGTCTTCCATGTAAAACCTGGTTATCTTGATTTCAAATGCAAAATTTACTTGAAATAACATTTATTGCTAAATGCCCTGCAATGTATACTTTAATTAGTTTAGAGAGCCTTACACATATATTTACTCTATGCTATGCAATGTCCCTGGATAATCTAATTTACTCTCTTCACTTCAGCCAACATGTAAGAAGAGAAATCTCAGTTTGACCCCTTCAGCTGTGACTTCTCCCCCAGGCACAAATGTCACATGGCTCTAGTTGGAGCAGCTGCCTCTGCATCCCAGGGTCCTGATGATACTTCCCGCTCATCATGAAAAGACCACTTACACTACTGGAAACCGAGTCACTGTTCCTTCTACAGCCTCAGCTTCCTTGGCTTCAAATCCTTCTGTAATTCCGGTTACATGAATTTTTCAAAAAATATCTGAACTCACTATGGCCAGACTTTAACTTATCTTTCTGACCATATTCACAATTTATAGTTCCTGCTTAGAGTCAGTGCCTGACACAGAGTAAATGCTTAATAAACTTTTGTGAATAAGTGAATAAAAAATTCTTCCAAATGGAACCATTTAATGTTAGGTAGACAATAGACCTCTGTAAGTTGACCACCCAAGGTTCTGTAACAGACTGGTCAGCAAATGGAGGTGGTCAACATCAGGCACCAGGCCTACTGTGCTGGTGCGAACATGTGCCGCATGTCCCATCTATGAACTCGGGTCAGTTGAGGAGGGGTCAGTGTAGGAGGACCCAGCTAGGGAGGTGTACTGTACTTTGTATCTCTTTGTTTTGAAGTGTTTTCTCTAACATATTTATTTTATAAACAATATATGTTTTAATGGTTTATAATTTTCAATTTTGACAATAAAATCTGCACGTGCAAATAACTGAGACATTGTTCACGAGCTCTCTCAGGTCTCCATGCCATTCCCAGACCACAGTAACGTATCCTTCTCTCAGTGTTTGTGTTTTATCTTCCCCAGCTAAATTACAGAGCTCTTTGTGGTAGGCCTCTCATCTAATAGCAGAGCTTTACACAAACTCTTGTCACAGGAAAAGAAGAGTAAATATTTGGAGAGGCAATGATGTGTCCCAGAATGCATGTGCATCCAATATCCCTCACTGGTCCTCTACCCTGCAACACCTCCTGCATTGGTCCCAGCGATGGAGAGATGAAATGGGCAAGGGCTGCTGTCAGGCAGGTTGATAAACAGTGAGCAATATAAATATTCTGTCCTGGTGTATGTGTGGGGATACAGCAGGCATCTGAAGGAGGAAGTGGTCAGTTCTACCACTGAATGGATATGCAGAGGAAAGGTAGAGAGGGCCAGTATGTCTGGACAGACAGGAGAATTTAAAGCATTCTGGTAGGAGGGCACTGTTGGACAACAGAGAAGACTGTACAGTAGCCCAGGAGAAAGCACTGGTGTATTCTGTATATGCATTTACCGCGACTGGACCTGGGGTTAGAAGGAAAGCAAAACAAGAGATGAGGCAAATACGACCTGGAATGGGGAGGCCTCACGTCCTATGGATGTTTCCTGTAGGCAATGGGGTTAACATGGTCAGCTTTATGCTTTTAAAAACTAAACTCTGGTAGTAATGTGGAGGTCTGACTGGCAGAGAAGACAGCTTGAAACAAAATACTCAGGATGCTATTGCAGTAATCCAGAGGCTGGTCAGGGCAGTGGAGATAAGGAGGAACAGAGGTACGAGAAATGCTAGGATGGCAGAAGAGCAGAGGTTCACTGCGCTGGTCAAATGTAGCATAGAGGTTGAGTGGGATTAGAATTGGAACAGGTCCCTTGGGACTTGCAGTTGGGATAGCTTTGAGAGGGCATTTTCGGTACATAGGCTTATTAACAACTATTATAAATATGTAGAGAAGATAGGTGTGTAACTGTGCATATTAGTTTAGCTTCCAAATGATCCATTCAGTCAAAAACAGACTGATGAGCATTCTCTAGCCCGTCGTTTCCTAAAACCTGTTCCATAAACACTCGCTCTGTAGAATGTAGTAAGTGTTAGATGAAGTTTTTAAGAAATGATTTTTGTGGGGCAGTGCCTGTGGCTCAAGGAGCAGGGTGCCGGCCCCATATACTGGAGGTGATGGGTTTAAACCTGGTCCCAGACAAAAACTGCAAAAGAAAAAAAAAAAAAAAAAGAAATGATTTTGTAGTCCAGTAAATTTAGTTGTTTTACAACAGAATTTCTCAAGCCTTTTGGCATAATAATATGCATTGTGAATTTTTAACACATGTTGACCAATTACTATTTTTTTCTTCTTTTGTCTTGTATAAATACACAGCATGTCTGAAGACTAGCATTCTGATGAGGATACTGTAGTAAACACTGGCCTAAACAATGAAGAAGGAAACTTTATTGATAAGGTGGTCTCCAAATGACGTATCAGTCAGACTTTGATCTGTTTGTCGTACATATTCTTCACCATATTTTTCAAAAGCATTACTGTTTTTGCAGTGGCAGTTATTATGAATGCCCTTTTTGTTAACTCAGCAAGCTGAGAGAGAGCTGAATTTAATAGTTTAGCACCTCTATGGCTGAATGATTCCATTCTAAGGAGGGATCTCAGCCCAATCCTGGATTCAGTAGCTGAATTCTATCACAGCGGGTAGAGTGATTGCTTTTGCATACGACATTCATTTATGTCCTTAATATATGTATGCTATAAAATGTCTCTTGGGGGAGCAGAAAGCACAAAGCTGAGACTGTTGCTTCAGAATGACTGCAAACTGGAAGCTTAATGCAGTCTGCAGGTGGGAAAAGTATAAGGCTTTGGCTTTCTAATTCTCTCTTGTGGTGCAAGAAGCCACTCAGGCCACAGCTAGAGCTCTTGTTACCTTTCCTTTAAGAACGTTTTCCCCTGCAATTCCACTTGGTTAGTGCTTTTCATATAATGCCACTGCCAATTTGTTTTCCACGAAAGAGCTATAATTACTGCCAAAAATCCACCTGAGTAGTGAATAGTTCCAGCCCACTCTCCTGACCTCCACCCGCACAGAAACACCTCTCAAGCCTGGCCTTTGTTCTCTGGTCTCTTTCCCTGATTCTCCTTTGTTTTCTCATTCTAATGACATTTGTTCTAGTTTGTTCTTTTCTATCACATTAGGATCCTACATTTTTACTATGATAAAATCAACTGTCAGATTTCATAATTATAAATGTAGTTGGATGAAGTTCTCATAATTGAATTTCTTACTCTTGTCCCAGACGAAAAGAATTTGCTACTTTTTAAAATCTCCGACATAACTGTTTTTTTTTCTACTGATGTAATGATTATACAAATTTATGGGGGTACATGTGATATTTGATACGTGCATACAAAGTATAATGGTCAAATTGGGTGTTTAGGATCTCCATCACCTCAACTATTTATCATTTCTTTGTGTTGTGAAAATTCTAAATCTTCTCTAGAGATTTTGAAATCCGCAATAAACTGTTGTCATCCTCCTGTGCTAGTGAGCCCAATAACTCATATCTTCTATCTAACCCAGTGGTTCTCAACCTTCCTAATGCCATGGCCCTTTAATACAGTTCCTGTGGGTTGCAACCCACAGGTTGAGAACCGCTGATCTAACCATATTTTCACACCCAACTTATCTTCATATCTCCCCCCCACTTCCCTGCCTCTGGTACCTACTATTCTATTCTCCTCTTCCATAAGATCAACTTTTTAAGATTAGACATGTGCGTGAAAACATGTAACATTTGTCTTTCTAGATTTAGCTGATTTCACTTTAACATAAAGGCCTTCAGTTCGATCCATGTTGCTGTTTTATTCTTTTTTATGGATGAATAATATTTCTTTTCTAATACCACATTTTCTTGATCCATTTATCCTTTGAAGGACACTTAGGTTGGCAATTGCAAATAGTGCTGCAATAAACGTGGGAGTGCAGATACCTCTTTGATATACATTTGCTACCTTTTCGATATATATCCGCCAAAGAGATTGCTGGCTCCTATGGCAGGTGTGTTTTTAGTTTTCTGAGGAGCCTCCATGGCTATACCAATTTACAGTCCCACCTGTGGTATGTGCTTGTTCCCCTTACTGCCGGCATCTGTTTTTTGTCCTTTCAATGATAGCCAGTCTTTCTAGGCTGAGATGATATCTCATTGTGGTTTTGATTTGCATTTCTCTGATGATGAATGATGTTGAGCACTTTTTCACATACCCTTTGGCTATTCCTATGTCTTATTTTGAGAAATGTTCATTTAGCTCAGTGGTTCTCAACCTTCCTAATGCCGCCTAAATGCCACGACCCTTTAATACAGCTCCTCATGTTGAGGTGACCCCCAACCATAAAATTATTTCTGTTGCTACTCCATAACTGTAATTTTGCTACTGTTATGAATCATAATGTAAATATCTGATATGCAGGATGTTACATAATGTAAATATGTATTTTCATTGTTACAAAGCAGTCACCACCCACAGGTGGAGAACTGCTGATTTAGCTCATTTGCCCATTTTTAAAATGGATTATTTGTTTTTTTTGCTGTTGAATTGTTTGAGTTCTTTGTATAGTCTGATTGTTAATCCCTTTTCCGATGAATAGTTTGCAGATATTTTCTCCCATTCTGTGGGTTGTCTTCTTTCTCCATTGATTTTCTCCTTTGTTGCCCAGAAGTCTTTTAGTTTGATGTGATCCCATTGGTCTATTTTTGCTTTTGTTGCCTATGCTTTTGAGGTCTTAACCAAAAACATCTTTGCCCAGACAAATGTCCTGTAGCATTTACTTCCAAAGTAGTTTCAGAGTTGCAGTCCAGATCATTGTTTAAAATGCAATTTAAATTAGACTAAGGATTGATTCCTATAAGAGCCTAGATTAGATGAGTTGTTAAGTTGTAATTTTCATGTATATTATAGTAATAAATAAATAGAAACATCCTGTATACAGTAGTAATTGGCTAATTAAATAAATACTCTCTGCCCACGAGCATGGTGATGTATCATCATCAATGCATTGTGAAAATATTAGTGATACATTAAATGAACAAATTAGTTTCAAACAGGTCAAGTATGGCTTAGATTTTTTAACAATTATTATGCAAGTCTACATAGAAAAGGAAGCCTGGGAGGAAGGCCGTGTGGGTACACATTTGAGAACATAGTGGTGAGGAGTGTTGAGTTTGGACTTCAAGGGGATGGAGGATAATTCTGTTCTCTCTCTGTCTGTGTGGCTCTGGGGACATTATATTGTCTTTTTTCATATGTAAAAGGAAAATAATAATGCCTAACCCTATATGGTAGTTGGTTGAATTAGATAAAATGTGCAGAGCTCTTAGCACAAAGTAAATACTCAGTGAGAGATAGATATTACTAAGTTTTTATTTACCAAAATGTTAACAGTGGTTACTTCCATATGATGGGAGTCTTGCTATTTATTATTTTAAATTTTTTTTTTTTTTTTTTGTAGAGACAGAGTCTCACTGTACCGCCCTCGGGTAGAGTGCTGTGGTGTCACATGGCTCACAGCAACCTCTAAGTCTTGGGCTTACGCGATTCTCTTGCCTCAGCCTCCCGAGCAGCTGGGACTACAGGCGCCCGCCACAACGCCCGGCTATTTTTTAGTTGCAGTTTGGCCGGGGCTGGGTTTGAACCTGCCACCCTCGGCATATGGGGCCAGCGCCCCACTCACTGAGCCACAGGCACTGCCCTATTTTAAAATATTTTTATCATTATATATAATACATATTACATACATAAACAAGTAGTATATAATCGGTAATCATGTAAAATTTACTTGAATGTTTATGTGTATATTTTACATGATCTATATCCCTGTCTTTTGCTTCCTGTTACTAAACAAGTTTTATCTTTGACAAACATTTTGCAAAGGCTTAATCCTCCTTTGAATTTCCTCTCTTAATTCTCCCCCTCCTCCATGAACACAAGCACAGGCCCTTGACCCCTCTGTCTTCATCTTCCCCACTCTGAATACATTTTGTAAACCTAAGTCTGTGTAACCTTCTCTTCATATCACCCAGTCATTGTATTTGCTTTTTCTTGCCAGAGTTTGTTCCTTACTATATGGGCCAGGAGAGAACATGCCAGGAGTCACTCTGTGTGTGGCTTTTAAACTAGCAACAAGTTTAAAGTGTGGCGATAGCACCATACTTCATCTCCGTGCAGAGCTAGGAGCCCAGTGGCTCAGGACTGCAGCAGCACATGGGACAGTCATCTTGCAGGGCAGTGAGGGTCGTGACTGGCCCATGTCATGTGCTGACTGTGAGAAGTCTGCCAGCGGCTGTCAGCTCTGTTGTCATCACTCGCAGCAGAGTGAGCTTGGCCAAAACATGTTTCAGTTGAGGTGCCTGTGCTGGCCAACCATGCTAGCAACTCAGCATACTGCTGCTTATTCCCACGTTCATTCTCCTTGGATGTTTCCCCAGATCACAGATGGTACCTGTATTCCCTCCCCAGACAGGTCCTTCCTCCTCCTCCCCACCCCCATTGAAGACCTTTTCCTCTACCTTACTCTCTGGGCTTTGCTACCTGCTGCATCATATTTCCTTTAGTATCTCAGTTTTTTTTTTGGGGGGGGTTGTTTGTTTTTTTTTTATTGTTGGGGATTCATTGAGGGTACAAGAAACCAGGTTATACTGATTGCATTTGTTAGGTAAAGAGGGACTTTTCCCTCTTACAATTGTGTCTTGCTCCCAAAAGATGTATCACACACCAAGACCCAACCCCCTCCCTCCTTCCCTCTCTCTGCTCTTCCTTTCTCCACCCCTCCCTCCTTCTTTCTCTCTTTGCTCTCCCTTCCCCCCCCACCGTGTCATTAACTGGGGGGGAAGGGGAGAGCAAAGAGAGAAAGTCATCAATATCAAAATTGAGTACATAGGATTCATGCTTTTCCATTCTTATGATGCTTTACTAAGAATAATGTCTTCCACTTCTATCCAGGTTAATACAAAGGCTCTAAAGTCTCCATTTTTTAATGGCTGAATAGTATTCCCTGGTGTACATATAACACAGCTTGTTAATCCATTCCTGGGTTGGTGGGCATTTAGGCTGTTTCTACATTTTGGCGATTGTAAATTGAGCTGCGATAAACAGTCTAGTACAAGTGTCCTTATGATAAAAGGATTTTTTTCCTTCTGCGTAGATGCCCAGTAATGGGATTATAGGATCAAATGGGAGGTCTAGTTTGAGTTCTCTGTGGGTTCTCCATACTTCCTTCCAAAAAGGTTGTATTAGTTTGCAGTCTCACCAGCAGTGTAAAAGTGTTCCTTTCTCTCCACATCCGCACCAGCATCTGAAGTTTTGAGATTTTGTGATGTGGGCCATTCTCGCTGGGGTTAGATGGTGGTTAGATGGTATCTCAGGGTGGTTTTGATTTGCATTTCTCTAATAATTAGGGACAATGAGCATTTTTTCATATGTTTATTAGCCATTCATCTGTCTTCTTTAGAGAAGGTTCTATTCATCTGTCTTGCCCATTGATAAATGGGATTGTTGACTTTTTTCATGTGGATTAATTTGAGTTCTCTATAGATCCCAGTTATCAAGCTTTTCTCTGATTCAAAATATGCAAATATCCTTTCCCATTGTGTAGGTTGTTTATTTGCTTTGGTTGTCTCTTTAGCTGTACAGAAGCTTTTCAGTTTAGTTAAGTCCCATTTGTTTATTTATTTATTTATTTTTTTATTAAATCATAGCTGTGTACATTAGTATGATCATGGGGCACCATACACTTGGTTCATAGACCGTTTGACACATTTTCATCACACTAGTTAACATAGCTTTAGTGGCATTTTCTTAGTTATTTTGCTAAGACCTTTACATTCCACATTTACTAGGATTCACATACTTCCTTGTAAGATTTCGTTGCAATTGCCACAGCAGTCTTCTTCATGAAGTTTCTCCAGGCCATTATCTTCCAGTGTTTTTCCTATGCTTTCATTGAGGATTTTTATTGTTTCATGCCTTAAATTTAAGTCCTTTATCCATCTTGAATCAATTTTTGTGAGTGGAGAAAATTGTGGGTCCAGTTTCAGTCTTTTACATTTGGATATCCAGTTCTCCCAGCACCATTTATTTAATAGGGATTCTTTCCTCCAGTGTGTGTTCTTGTTTGGTTTATCGAAGATTAGGTGATTGTAAGGTGTTAGTTTCATTTCCTGGGTTTCTATTTGATTCCAAATGCCTATGTCTATTTTGTGCCAGTACCATGCTGTCTTGACCACTGTGGCCTTGTAGTACAACCTAAAATCTGATATACTGATACCTCCGGCTTTTTTTTTTTTATTATTATTACTAAGAACTGCCTTAGCTATATGGTTTTTTTCTCATTCCATACAAAATGTAGAATCATTTTTCCCAAGTCTTGAAAGTACAATGTTGGTATTTTAATAGGAATGGCATTGAATAGGTAGATTGCTTTGGGAAGTATAGACATTTTAACAATGTTGATTCTGCCCAGCCATGAGCATGGTATGTTCTTCCATTTGTTAATATCCTCTGCTATTTCCTTTCTGAGGGTTTCATAGTTTTCTTTATAGAGGTCCTTCACCTCTTTTGTTAGGTATAGTTCGAGGTATTTCATTTTCCTTGAAGCGATGGTGAAGGGAGTGGTGTCCTTAATTAGCTTCTCATCTTGACTGTTATTGCTGTATACAAAGGCTACTGACTTGTGGACATTGATTTTATATGCTGAGACATTACTATATTTTTTTATAACTTCCAGGAGTCTTATGGTTGAGTCTTTGGGGTTCTCTAAGTTTCTGGGCAGATCCCACCAGCCAGAGATTCCCGGAGTGCACCCTCCCTAGTCTCCCCATGCCTAGTTGTAAGGAAGATGTTACTCGGCCACCATCTTGCTCCTCCCCACTAATATGTCAGTTTTAACAAGAAATGCCATATCAGTGTGAAAATTACCTAAATGTCAGTTGATGCTACTTTTCTCAAAATACAATATTGAGTGGGAATAATGTGCTTTATACTTTACAAAGAATGTCTATGTACATTACCTCATACATATGTATTTGTGTTTTTTCTAAAGTTATGACATAGTATCTATTGTCACTTGAATGCAATACAGAAAGCAAATGGTACTATCTCTTTGCACAAAAGAAGGAAGACTGTGAGCAGACCACCAGTGGAATTCAGATGCTAAGTTTCAGACTTAAGCTTGAACCTAAATGTTCTAATTCCATGATCAATGTTGCTTCTTTAAGATAGAAAAAGAAAAATCCTAGATTCACCTTTTTTAGAATAGAATAGAAGACAAAATGAATGAATTATACAAAATAATGAAGAGTTTCTGGATTCAAGAATTATGTTAACATTTTCTCTGTTTTCCTTCTAGCCTTGATTCATCTCTAAAGTAAAATACCTTCCAGCTGCTACTATATGTCTAGTTTTTAACAACTTCTGCTAGATTGCAAAAAAACTGTAATTTGTACTGGACATGTGGTTTATTTATAAATAATAATGGTCCACTAGCATATTTTTGGAGTAAGAATTGGTTTAAAAGTTATTTATAGTATTTCTGACACTCCGGGGAAACACTGGAACCTTCCTAAACCACACCCCTGAGCGATGGATTCTGTAAGACTCAGATATCAGTGAAAAGCTTTCTGATACTTTCTTAGGCAGAAACTGAGCATCTTTTATTTTAAATCATTAAGAAGGCTGAAATATACTATGAAATGGTTTAACCATGGAAATGTGAGAACAACTAAATTCCCTGTCCCCTTTTTTGTCCTTTATAGTTTAAAGGGAGCTGATGCTGGCAACGGGATAAGAGTGTTTGTACCTGATATTGGGATGTTCATCGCTAGTCTGACCATCTGGCTCGTTTGTAGAAACATTGTCCAGAAGCCCACGACAGAAGCCGCTGCACAATATAACCTGGAGTTTGAAAATGAAGAATTGGTAAATCTCCCCGTGTGCATCCTCTTTCTTTGATTTCTGAGGACTGTGACCCTTATTAATTAGATTGTGGAACTATGACAGTAAATATGCAGAGGTCTTTATGATTCATAGTGCTGGACATAAAAGTTAGCAGTCACTTTGCACAATAGCCTTATGTGGTCTCAGTAGGCAGACATCATCCCTTAGTGATGAGAACACAGGCTCAGGGGTGTCCATAAGGTAAGGGCCAGGACCTGACCCCAAACATCACCTCATCTTATCTTGTAGGATAACCTTGTAAAGTCACACATAGTGTTATGGTCCAGTCAGTCTGGATACACTAGTTATTGTAAAATATTAGAGAAGTAACATCTGGTAGTTTTAGGAGAAAAAAATTAATTCTTTCTTGAAGGGAAGCTTTCCAGTCTGAGCATCTTGCCCTCCACAGTGTAGTTTTGTTGACTCAGCAAACTTTGATCAAGTTTATTTTAATGTGCTCCAGATGGAAAAAAATATATATGTGGAAAAGTGTGAGAATTCAAAAACAGCTAAAAAGAGTGATGTGTGTGTTTTTTAGCCAGTGAGAAGGTTTCAGGAGTGCTGGGTTAGGTTCTTTTTTATTTATTTATTTATTTTTTTTTATTAAATCATAGCTGTGTACATTGATATGATCATGGGGCATCATTCACTAGCTTCACAGACCGTTTACCAAGTTTCACATATACCCTTGTAAGATGCACCACTGGTGTAATCCCACCAATCCCCTTTGTTAGATTTTTCTCCTTGGTATGGGAGGTTGTCAAACTGTTCTCAAACTGTCTCCCGATCTGTCTCAGGACACTGTCACAGTATAACTCTACTTTGTTAGGCAAGGTTAGATGACATAACTTTGACAAGTAATTGATTTAGTAATGGAAAGATGAAATTTACAAAGAAAAAGTGACGAAAAAAGACTTGATTGGGACACTTGATGCAAGGCATTTGCAACTACCAAATGTTTTTAGTCATAAACTTTGGCAAGAAATTAAATGTATAAAACTGAAATGAATTGCAAGTACTTACATGCCACTAAGACATCAAGAGAGGAAAATTCTCAATTATAACAAATGGTTTACACTACACACTTCATAGATAAGCAGACAATTGCCTTTAATCTTGTTAAAAAGGAAAACGATAAAGAGATGATATAATTCAATAAACATATGCAAGTTAGAAATGATATTACTGCTCAGAATTGCTGGATAAAAGATATACTATCACGTTGCATATCAATATGCTATTAATTTAAAGGCAAACATTAAAAAGGTACTGCATTTGGCTCTGTACCGTGTGCACTTTTTTGTCCAGATTTTTGAGGGTGAAGTAAGGATATGTATCATACATGGTTAGTGCAGCTCATCTTTCCAGAAATGAGCTCAGAGTTCCAGTCTGGGAGGTTCTGGATTCCAGTGGGAGCTGGCTAGAGTGGTCTCCTCTAAGCACCGCAATCAGGGGAGCTGCTGGGAGGGGGTGCTGGTGAGACAGGCTGTGACCTTGCAAGGTGAGGGCTGAGACCCAGCTGCGTGGAGGGGTTTGGGAACCCTGTACAGGCTGCTGGGACCTGCCTGGCAGCCCGCAGGCTGAGCATCCTCAAAAGCTCCTGCTCTGCTGGCCACATGCATGGATGGCCATCTTAGCTGCAGCCCTGGATGTGGCAGTGAGGGAAGGGCTCCCAGGAGAGAGAGAAGAGGCAACATTCACAGAGCAGGCAGCTGCAAGGGGGCTGGACCAATCTGCACCTTTACCAGAGGAGCGTTAGCCCTCCCCAGATGTGCCTCTCCCGGTAGAGAGATGTCTACTTTCTCAATTTTTCCAGAAAGTTTGGTCCAAAAATGTGCATGTGTGTTATACAAGGGAGCACATTATACACAGCAAAATATGGAACTTGGTGTTAAAAAGTAACTATAGTGAAGTAGTTAACCATGTGTTACATTCAAGACAACAAACCATGTGACAAGTGTGAGTGTCCTAAAAATGGATCCATAGATAAAAGTGTTTTTTCTTCTTGTCGACATTACAATTTTAAGACAGAGAATGCAAATTTTGAAGATCTGTTTTTTTTTTTTAATTAAATCATAGCTGTGTACATTAATGCAATCATGGGGTACAATGTGCTGGTTTTATATACAATTTGAAATATTTTCATCACACTGGTTAACATAGCCTTCACGGCATTTTCTTAATTATTGTGTTAAGACATTTGTATTATACATTTAGTAAATTTCACATGTACCCTTGTAAGATGCACCATAGGTGTGGTCCCACCAATCACCCTCCCTCCACCCATCCTACCCCCTCCCCTCTGGAGATCATTTTTTACATTTAAATTTTATCTTATAAAATTTACCAGTCTTGAAAGTGATTTTGCTTAAATAATCATTACCAAAAATTGTCTAAAGTAAATCAATTTATCTCAAGTTCTGTGGACGTATAATTTTTTATTGTTATGGCAGTAGAACCTCCATAGTTGACCACCTCCCTACACCAACCAACTCCTAACTCCTTAAGGTGACCTAATTTCCAGAGACTGGACATGCACCACATGTCTGTATTGGTACAGTAGGCCTAGTTCTTTATGTTGACAAGTTTGTTGGATGATCAACTTACAGAGGTTATCCTGCATTTATAAAAGTAGGATTGTCTTTCAGTTATCCTCATAATACAGCTGAAGGGTAAAATACACTTATTAGAAAATGAGTAGACTTAGAAATCAGACATGGAGGCTAATGCCTGGAATCTTAGCACTGTAGGAGGCTGAGGTGGGTGGATTGCTTGAGCTCAGGAGTTTGGGATCAGACTGAGCAAGAGTGAGACTCCATCTCTAAAAACAGCCAAGCATTGTCCTGGGTGCCTAGTCCTAGCTATTCAGGAGGCTGAGGCAAGAGAATCACTGGAGCCCAAGAGTTTGAAAGTTGCTGAGAGTTATGACACCAGGGCACTCTACCCAGGGTGACAAAGTGAGACTCTGTCTCTAAATAAATAAATAAATTTATACTTGCTCTGTTCATTTTGTTCCTCTCACACTTAAAGAGGTAATGGAGCAAATTTAAATTCAATGTTGCTCATAGAATTACAGAAACTTAAATTGGAGGGTGTGTTTGAGGGCAACTCACCCAGTAAAAGAATTCTTTCTATGCCACTCATAATAGATGAATTACAAAGCTTCCTATGAAAAGGACTTATGTCAACAAGGACAATGCTCTTTGCCATAAGACTAAGAAAGCCTACATTGATGAACAGAAAGGGATGGCTGGTAGGTTAGGCTTAGGTGTCATACGTCTGGTGAAGAGGAAACAAGACAATCACATGTACTAGTGTTAATTCTAAAATCAAGCCTCCTTCTCAATTTCACTCAATTTTCAGAGATAGATTTATGGCACCACTCTTCATTTGAAATTTGTTTAAATATGTAAGCCTGTGTGTTATGCATCACATTATTTAAAGGTGACAATAAGATGGAAAGGCACTCTAAGCACTATGTATTTTGGGCTTTGAAAATACTATATGCCATTATTATGATGCTGTTTTCCTTCTCAGTTATATTTGTTTGGGGCTATTTTACATATTGATTTTTATTCTCTTAGCAGATTTCAACCTATAAAGTAGCCCAGGAGGAACAGGGTTGGGGGAATCTTCTGAGGTTAATCCACACGGATTTATTTCTTCCATGTGGCAATCTGGACTTGAATCTAAAAGGAATATAAGTATGTACCTAAAATAAGCAGAGAATTTATTTTGTTTTTGACACCCCAACATACTTCCTGCTGCTTATAAATCTTGGTTTTTGCACTCTAGAATGTTTGGACTTTGAGGACACTGGGAGAATAGTGTTGCTGGCATTGTTTCTTCTTTCATCTATCTTAGTGAAGAAATGGCAAGATTAATCCGCTGGTGCCTGCAGAATTCCTTTTCAAATGCATCATTGTTTTAAAGTAGCAACTAATCCCTGGAGAAGACACATGGATCTTCCATAATTTTCCGTGATTTGATAATGAGGCTCAAATTTGCTGTTTTAATGGTGTTTACCATGGGAGCCCTAGCCTCCTTCTTGTGTGTTGTGATTTACAGAGAGCAGATCTCAGAAAGGAGACCAAAAAAAAAAAAAAGAAAAGAAAAGAAAGAAAGAAAAATAACCAAGTTTGCCCAAGAACACATCTGTGGTCTTATTTATTTCTTTACTTTAATTCGGAAGTAGATTTTTTTTTGCTTTTTATTCATTTTAATCCAGAAGCAAAGATGCAAATTACAGTTGTGAGAAAGATTCTATCAATGGAAAAAGATCCAAAGTCTGAACGGTAATTTAAAGAGGCTTTTTTCTGAGCCAAAGGTATGTGACTGGCTCAGAGAACATGTCCTCAAGATGTCCTGAGAAAATGTGCCTGTTGTAGGTGGGTTACAGTTTGGTTTTACACAGTAATGGACATAGGAATTACATGTAAGACCCTGTCAGTATATGGAGGGTGTACCTTGCTTTGACCCAAAAAGGCATCTCAAAGTGGGAGCTTAACAGGTTATAGGTGGATTTAAAGATTCTTTGATTTGTAATTGGTTAAAAAAAAATGAAGCTTCATCTAAAGGATTGAAATGGTTTAACTTAAGGTAAAGATATCTGTTAATCAAAGATAAGCCACCACCAGACATTTACCAAAACTCAAGTGAGTGCTGATTAAATCAATAGCCTGCAGAGGTGGTTTAAACTTTTTCTTGTATAGCCTTAGGCCTGTTAAAGGACCTCTCCAGGAAGGCAAGGGAAGTGACATGCAGGTCTGACCCTGCGCCCTTTTCAGGGCCAGCAACCCAGCTTTAAGGTACTTCTTGACCAAGAGGGAGTCCTGTAGGAGACCCCTGAAAATAAACACCTTGGTAATAAGGGAATGGGGAAGGGATTGGCCTCTTATTAAAAAGTACGAGAGCGCAGGAGCACATACATCATTGCTTGGCAGTCTCCACACCTGTGGTGTAAATATCCATGGGATCACTTCTATAAATAGCCATGGGAGAAGTTAGTGGAGGCTCCTACCAAGACTGACTGCTGCACCTTTGAGATGCTCTGGCACCACTGATCTGACTGAGACAACTGGCTCCTCCTGATGGGGAGCCTTACCTGACTGAGACAACGGGCTCCCCGGCCCTTATGGGGAGCTGTACCCCTAATGAGCCTGTACCGCAGTCTGCATCCTGGCAGTTTCATGGACTGGGGCCGGCGACCTAGCGTCCTGGCTCCAACTGAGTTCATTCAGTCAGCTGAAGGAATTAAGAGTTTCTTTTAGTTCACAATTCCTATTCTGAAATTTTTTTTTTTTTTTTTTTTTTGCAGTTTTTGGCCGGGGCTGGGTTTGAAACCACTGCTTCCAGCATATGGGGCCAGCGCTCTACTCCTTTGAGCCACAGTATTTTATGAAAATTAAATTGTGTAGAAAAGGATTATCTATATAATAAAACAATATATAATTTCATCAAACTGTTATTATCCTGTATAATGTAATACTTATAACTCCTTTTAGCTATTTTGTGAGATTTAAGACTTTTTATTCCCTTCCCTCGCCACCCCTCACCTCCCTGTCTCACTCTGTTGCCCAGGCTAGAGTGCCATGGCATCATCCTAGCTCACAGCAACCTCAAACTCCTGGGTTTAAGCAACCCTCCTGCCTCAGCCTCCTTAGTAGCTGGGACTACAGGTGCCCACAATGCCATCTGGCTGATTTTTCTGTTTGTGGTAGAGATGGAGTCTTCCTCTTACTCAGACTGGTCTCACTCTCCTGAGCTGAAGTGATCCTCCCACTTCAGCCTCCCAAAAGTGCTAAGATCACAGATGTGAGCCAAGATCACAGATGTAAGCCATTGTGCCCAGCGTGAGGCCTTATTTTCTGGAAGAAGAAATAGTATCTTAATGTATCATTAAATTTCTTATAAATTAAATATTTATTCAAATAGGAATTGTAGTCATGACTTGGTCTGTGTAAAGAGGCATCTTCCTAGTAGACAAATCAAATATGAAGAATAAAAAGAATATTCTAACATAAGTTATCCCCCACCATCTGCTAAAGATTCAGAGATGCAATGTTAATTACTACTAATGTTATTTGGAAATTCATTCTCAACCTCAAAGATTGTGCCTGCTTTCTGATACCTAATGTCCATTATGCTGTCATGACTTCTGTGTTCTGGCACATGAAATGCCCAAGACCATATTTTTTAATGACAAGAAACAAAGAATGGGAGAAATCAATCTTTGTAATGTCACCTTTTTTTTTTATTATTAAGTTTTTTGTATATCATAGATCATAAATACGTTTGTGTTGATTATTTGTACAAATTGGAGTGCTTACATCATACTAATCAGCATAGCTTTCATCTCATTTACCCAATTACAGCATTAGGACAATTGTGTTCTACACATGATAGAACCAACTTGTACTTGCAATGTGCTCCATAGTTGTGGTCCCCCTACTATCCCTCCCACCCCCTCCCCATCCCTCACCCTCCCCTCCCCTCCTTCATCA
The DNA here is from genome assembly GCF_027406575.1 of Nycticebus coucang. Lineage (NCBI taxonomy): Eukaryota > Metazoa > Chordata > Mammalia > Primates > Lorisidae > Nycticebus > Nycticebus coucang. The sequence goes on from NC_069798.1 coordinate 2,275,603, forward strand.
TAGACTAAAGTTGTGTTTCATTTTTCGTATACGAGTGTGAGTGATTATAAATTGGTTTCACAGTACTACTGAGTAGATTGGATACTTTTTTCCCATTCCTGAGATACTTTACTAAGAAGAATATTTTCCAGCTCCATCCATGTAAACATAAAAGATGTAAAGTCTCCATTTTTTTTTTACTGCTGCATAATATTCCATGGTATACATATACCACAATTTATTAATCCATTTATGGGCCTATGGGCACTTGGGCTTCTTCCATGACTTGGCAATTATGAAGTGAGCTGCAATGAACAATCTGGTGCAAATATCTTTATTGCCAAATGATTTTTGGTCCTTTGGATATACACCTAGAAGAGGAATTGCAGGATCAAATGGCAGGTCTACATTTAGATCCCTGAGTGTTCTCCAAACTTCCTTCCAAAAGGAACAGACTAGCTTGCATTTCCACCAGCAGTGCAGAAGTATTCACCTTTAATTAGGCTTTCAGTGTTGGCTTGGTTCTCCCCTGATATTTAGTCCAAAGTTGTCTGTTTTAAGTTTCCTAGAACTGATTTCTTTAGATAGGCACACAGACATGGTCTGTGAAACATGGAACAATTCAGAATAGTAAGAATCTGGACAGCTGCCTGGTCACCCTGCAGTCTCACAGAACATGACTGTGGTAAATGGAACCCTCCTGTGGTTGTCACAGAGGCCCAGTCACCCCTGTTCCTCAAGGTCACTCAGAGAAACTGGGCAAAGCTTCCTGTCATAATGTACCTCGGAATGTGTCATGTACCTGTTGTCTACCATTTTTAAGGACTTAAAGCTCTAAAAGAGCCTTTTACCTTTGATGATATTTTTAAATCCTTATTTTTGGAAATTCTTAAGAATATTTTATTCTGTTTATGGAATATTTGATAGGTGATTTCAGGCATTTGAATTGTAAATAGCCACAAAACATCCACATAGGAAACTTGTATGAAGAAATTATAGAGCCCTTGGGTCATTTCTTGGGCGTCAGGGGGGCAGTCAGGGTTGAGATAAGAGGAACCACAGTGTGCTTCCCACCCATGCTATCTGCCCTAACTCCAGAGAAGCTGTCTCATTCAAAGAATTCCAGGCATTCCTTTGTGCCTTCTCTCTTCCCTTAAATTGTAAATATCCCTGTAATGGAATTGTCACCAACTTAATGTAATTTACATATTGTTTTTCAAATGTTGATCAGGTGTGTGGGAGCAGGTGATAAAGCTCCCATCTCTACCTCCACTTATTCTTTTCACTGACTTCCCTGTTAAAGTTAGTACAAACTCTAAGCAACATGCAGTTGCTCAAGCCGGAATCCCTGGTGTACCACTGGATTCCTTGGGCTGCTTATCTCTTACCATCAACAAGGCCTATGGATTCAACCCTCAGATTCTGTCTGCAATCAGTCTGATTTTTTTTTGCAGTTTTTGGCCGGGGCTGGGTTTGAACTCTCTTACATGTGGCTTTCCAGTCCTCCTAGTGCATGGTGTTGTTTGCTTTATCAAAGATCACATGACAATATGAGGCTGGTTTCATTTTCTGTTCTGTTCTGTGGGTCTGTGTTTCTATTTTTATGCCAATACCTGCTGATTTTGATCACTATAGCCTTGAGTCAGGTAAAGTGATGCCTCCAGATTAGTTCTATTTTGTAGAATTGTGTTGGCTATTTGTTTTTTTTCTGATTCCATGTGAAGAATAGAGCTATTTTTTCAAGATCTGCAAAGTATGATGTTGGTATTTTAATGAGGATTCCATTAAATCTGTAGCTGTCTTTGGGTAGTATACGTATTTTGACAATATTGACTCTTCAGAGCCAGGAGCATGATAGGATTTTCCATCTGTTAACATCCTTTGCAATTTATTTTCTTAGTGTTTTATAGTTCTCTCTACAGAGATTCTTTATATCCTTTGTTAAATATATTCCAATTACATTTTCTTCGATGCTCCTGTGAATGGGCATTTTGTCTTTGATTCTTAGCTTGACCGTTATGGGCATATAGGAAGGCTACTGAATTGTGTGCATGGATTTCAGGAGTCTCTTGCTTAAGTCCCTGGCATTTTCTAGGCATAAGATCATGTCATCATCAAAGAACAGTAGTTCGATCTCCTCCATCCTTATTTGAATAACCTTGATATCCTTCTCTACTCTGATTGCTTTGGCTACGACTTCCAGAATTATGTTGAATACTAGTGGTGATAGTGGACATGCTTTCCTGGTTCTAGTTCTAAGTGGGGATGCTTTCAGTTTTTCTCCATTCAATATGATGTTGGCTATGGGTTTGTCATAGATGGCTTCTATTAATTTAAGATGCCTTCTATTAATTGTCCCATCTGTGCCAATTTTCTTGAGTGTTCTTATTATAAAAGGGTGCTGAATTTTGTCAAGACATGACACTATAAAAATTCTAGAAGGAAATGTAGAAAAAAAATGATCCATCTACAGATGGAATTTATGAAGAAGACCCCAATGGCAATTGCAGCAACAACAAAAATGAATAAATGGGACCTGATGAGGTTTAAAAGTTTCTGCACGTCTAAAGACATAATCAACAAAGCAAAGAGATAGCCTTCAGAATGGGAGAAGATATTTGTATGCTACACATCCAACACAGGGCTAATACTAGAATCTACAAAGAACTGACGCACATCTACAAGAAAAGATCAACCAGCCCCATTAAAAACTGGGCAAGAGACATGAAAGATATTTTCTTATGCTGATAAACTAAGGGTTAAACACATGAGAAAATGCTCCTTGTCCCCAATTATCAGAGAAATGTAAATCAAAACCACATTGAGATTATCGTCTGACCCCCATGAGACTGGCCAACATCCTATGTTTCCAAAGCAAGGAATGCTGGCCTGGGTGCAGACAGAAAGGCCCACTCATACACTGTTGGTTGGACTCAAACTAGTACAGCTTCTATGGAAAGGAGTATGGAGGTACCTCAGAGAACTAAATGTAGACCTAGCATTTATTTCTGTAATCCCACTACCAGATATTTACCCAAAAGAAAAAAATATATCCTATCACTTGCTCGAATGTTAAAGCAACATAATTTACAAATGCAAAGATGCGGAAACAATCTAGGTGCCCTTCAACACCTGAATTGATTAATAGATTGTGGTATATGTATACCATGGAACACTATTCAGCTATTAAAAAGATGGAGATCTTGAATCTTTTGTAACAATCTGGATGGAATAGGAGGCCATTCCTGTAAACAAAGCATCACAAGAATGGAAAAACAAATATCACATGTACTCAGTACTAAATTGGAACTAGTAAATTAACAACTACATGCTCACATGAAAGAAAAGCTCAATGAAATTCAAATGGGGGAAGGGAGTGAGGGGGTTGGGTAAATTTCCACCCAGTGAGTACATTGCATGGGTATATTGCACACATCCTGGGTAAAGAACATACCTACAACTTGGACTTTAACCTGACAAGCGGAAACTGTAACCTAATCGTATGTACCCCCATATCAGTCTGAAACTTAAAAAAAAAAAAAATAAGTGAAAGTCTAAGATAGTAAAAATTTTAAAAACTATTGAGCAGTGCACCTATTCACAAATTCCACTTAAAATAGAAACACAGTGCACTGTTGTCGAAAGCTGATAACAGACCTATGTCCGCCACACCCATAAACTCTCGCCAGCCAGCCTGTGCAGTAGTGGCTCCAGTCCAGTGGGGGAAGTTAGAACTAAATTGTGAGCAAGCTTAGCAGCTGTCAGGTTAGCCCTTACAGCTTACTAATGTTCTGATTGTGCCAGTCAGGCTGGGAGTATTATTTCACACTGAAACCTTTTTTTCTTTTGAGACAGAGTCTCACTCTGTTGCCCAGGTTAGAGTGTTGTGGTGTTAGCCTAGCTCACCGCAAACTCATTCTCCTGAGTTCTAACAATTTACCTGCCTCAGCCTTCCAAGTAGCCGGGACTACAAGTGCCTGCCACACCTGGCCGCCACTGCTCCTGGCTCCTGGCCCACTGAAACTTATTTTATTCTTTGATATTTTAAATACATTCTGTTTTTTTTTTGTTTGTTTGTTTTTTTTGAGGCAGAGTCTCACTCTGTTGGCCCAGGCTAGAATGCCAGTGTCAGCCTAGCTCACAGTGTCAGCCTAGCCACCTCTTGGGTTCAAGCAATCATCCTATCGCAGCTTCCCAAGTAGCTGGGACTACAGGTCCCTGCCACCAAACCCAGATAATTTTTCTATTTTTTAGTAGAGATGGGGGTATTGCTCTTGCTCAGGCTGGTCTCATACTCTTGAGTTCAAGTGATCTTCTTGCCTCAGGCTCCCAGGGTGGTAGGATTGTAGGTATGAGCCCCTGTGCCTGGTCTAAAGACATTCATTTTAAAAATAAAAATATGAACAAAAATGTATTAATAAAAATAAAAGGATTTGCTCTGTAAAATTTGGATTCGGTCAAAAGGTTACGCTTAAGGACCTAGATGGCCACAGGAGGTCTTCAGGCTACAGGTTCCTGACTCCTGGTCTTATCTTTTGTTCATTCTGTTACAGTTTGTGATGCTGCTTTGTACCACTGTGTTTCCAAGAATGGTCATAGTTATGTGTGTTTAAGCTATTTCACAAAGTGTGAAATTATGAAAGCGTAAGTTTTTAATAAACGTGTCATTTAAAAGTTAGGAAAAATAATGTTCAAAAACCAAGTCTAGCAACAGAATAAAATATTTGCTTATCCTAACACCATCACGTTAGGTGTGTGTAACACACATGATGGCGTTCAATAGGTCTGTCTTTCTTTCTCTCGCTTCCTACTTCTACAGGAAACACTGGGGTGAAGTTCATCTTCTGCAGTGTCACAACACTTACCTTTTCCTTCCTTGGACTCTTCTGTTGAGATGAACCCATTCTGTTAAGATAAATTGTTAACTTTTAATAATAAACAATGAATAAACAACTGGTGACACTTTAGAAAAGTTTTCCCTTTGCCTCCCAGATCTTCTGGCTTTTTATACATGATTCAGATACACTCCCATGGAAATGTTTTTAAAAGCTTGGTTTTAACAATGAAGGAAAGAATGGAATCATCTGTCCAAAAGGCTCTGAGATCTGAAGCTTTAGTGAAACCTAAAGGAGGTTCCAGAGATAAATTACTTCAGATAATCATTTTCCAAATATAAGAGTCTGCTAGGTTATGTTTGAAACAAAATATTTTCAGATTATGCCTCTTCAGCTGAATCCCTATGGAGAATTCATTTACCTATTGGATTCTAGAGTGGCTGCTTTAGAATAGTATCAGGGAGCTCTTTAATAATGCTGATTCCTGGATCTTACTTTCATAATTTCTGATTTAGTGGGTTTAAGGTTAAGCCTGGTAATCTAGCCTCTTAAAGTTCCCCAGGTGATCCCTGGGATTTATTCCAACCCAGCTGAATCTTAACACTGCTTGAGGGTAAGGAGATGTGGATGTTTGGATATGACTGAGTAATTTGTTTTGTCTTCTCTATCTAAAATTGAGTGGAAATGATGCCTAACTAACACCATGGCTTAATGAGACCAGGGGCGCTGTTGAAAGAGAGGCCATTGTTGGCCGAGATGCTGAGGCTGCTTTGTGCTCAGAGCCCTAACCTAGCCCAGGGGACTCAAGAGAATCTTCATAGAGCGGACCTCAACCTCCTATGAAGTTGACTCCCCAGCACTTGGAGCTTCAACACAGGGAATGAGAGGTGCTACTCCAGTGCATATTAATCAGGTTTTGAAATTAGAAGCTTTCATTTATTTATTTTTCAGTATTTTATTTTTAACTGACATGTAATAATTACATACATTTATGGAGTACAGTGTGCTTTTTTTTAATTTCTGAAAATCCTTTTTTATAGTCACACCCAATACAGGTAAACAAAACCAGTTTTTATCCTTTCGTTGCCACTAAGGGACAAAGAAAAGCTACTGTTCAACTACGATGTAATAAATCCAGAAAGTCAACAGACTTGCCTGCCCTGTGTAGGTCAGTCCTTAGAACAGGGGAACTCAGCAGGTACTTTCACGTTCCTTTCCTGCTCTCACTAAATGTCTGACATTTAACCCCAAAAAAGCACCAAGAACTTTATGCTACAATTGACAGAATTTCACTTGAAGGGTTTACTTATACAGTCTTTCTGTAAGCATTAAAATGCCCTATAAGGTAAAGCAATAATATAATGCTATAATTTAGGCAAAAATTAAAGTTAAATCATATCACATGAGAATGATTAAAGTCCAGTTTTCTCATTGAACATCATGTTTTTAGTGAAGCATTTCATCGATTTTGTCTACCTTTTGTAGGTCCCTAATAAAAATAATTTGTTTAACGTGACCCAGCATAAATATCTTCACCTTTTTCAGACTAAAACTTGCTCCCAAGCAAATCTGAATTGTTTTAGGATGAAGTATCTTCCATGAACACTACAGCATAATGTAAAAAGCCACTTCAAATCTTGTTTTGGAAATAGGCATAGTATAAAAAGAAATCAATTCTTATTCCCTTTCTCATCCAAACTAAACTATACCCCCCATTTTGATTAGACAAAAGAGCTTAACAGAATTTTATTTACATGAGCTAATACATGAACTACAATTCCATTTGATTAACCATTTTATTCTGACATAAGATTGTTTTAAATTTTCATTAACTCCAACAAAATTAAGAGTCAGAATTGTACACAGATCTAGAATAAGTCAGTACTTAACAAAGATGATGTTTCAAAAGTACTAGTAAGGTATTAAGCCAATAAGCAAACTTCAAAAACAATTATGAGAAAAAGCATATGTAAAGCCAAACACTTCATGCCTTTCTGGCCTTCCCCTGTTTTCTTACTGTAGAAAATGTTTGCAATATTCATGATGTTAGGTTAGCTGTCTCCCATCCTAACTTAAATGTGCAATATGAACAAAGAAATTAAAGACTCATTTCTTTGGACATTTACATTTGAACTTCAATGGTTACTTGTGCAACACCCGAGGACAATCCCGGAACGAGCTGCACAGACAGTGGTGAGAGGTGCGGGGCAGCCCCGCAGACTCGGCTCCTGGGCGGCTGTGTCCCTGGGGGTTGTGTGTCCAGTGCGTGAAGGAGGCAGGCCCACTCCTGAATCTGCCAGAAGCACTAAGGCCCTAGTCAAGCTGCTGTCGTCAAACTTCTCACTCAGTTCAGAACCTTTATTTCCTAGCACAAAAGCATATGCTAATTTCTTAAAGCTTAAGAAATAACAATGTAAACTTTTGTCCAAAATGCAGCTAGTTTTAGAACATCAGAATCAATGAATTATAAGTAGATCAATTAAAATGTAAAGTCTACCTCAAAAATTCCACTATCCTAAGAATGTTAAGACCAAGGACTGGCAGAATAGTGCCTATTTTACTCTAGAACCACATGAAGTTTCTAGTTGTTCCCAAACCAATTTGACAGCCACATGCATTGTGACTCGAAAGAACACTGGCGTCCATAGCTCTCCTATCTGCCTGTGGCCCGAGGGGTAAAACCACCACCTCTGGAAAGCAAGGGATCATCATCCATGCTTGCTAATCCTCATGATGGCAGATTCACCATAGAGATGTAGCATAAATGAAAAGATCAATTATTCTCTGAAGGGAACAAAGTGGGGGGTATAGTTTACTTTGTATGGGAAAGGGAATAAGAATTGATTTCTTTTTATACTGTGCCGCAGTGTCTTCTTCCTGACCAGTCACACCAAGAAAAAGAATCAAAAGGTCTTCAAATGACACTCAGTGGACAGTGGCTAATAGCCCAATCCAACAACAACAACAAAAAGAACCAGGAAAAAAAAGGAAACCTTCCACCAAAAAACAGGACTGTATATTTGGGGCTTTCATCTTCTAATGGACCAAAGGAATCTGTCTTGCTCTGATGCATTGTACATTGTACCAAATTTAGAATGCATATTTATCACCTCAAATACTCATCCATTTGTGTTGAGAACATCTAAAATCATCTCTTTTAGCTGTTTTGAAATATTTAATACATTATTATGAATTATAGTCACCATGCCGTGCAATAGATCCTCTGAAATGACTCAAACTCTGTTGTCCACCCCGACCCCAGCACCTGGTGACCGTCATTATACTCTTTAATTCTATGAGTTGGGCTTCTTTAGATTCCGTGCGTAAATGAGATCATGCAGCCTCTGTCTTTCTGGGCCTGGCTCATTGTAATTTGCACCTTCTCCTCTAGGTTCATCCAGGTTGTTGCCAATGACAGAATTTCCTGTTGAAATCAGGTACTTTAAAGAAAGTAAAGGACAAAAGTCTTTAAATACATTTTAGATTTGGACATGGTCAATAATTCTGTGTCATGATTTCTTTGACTTTTTAAAGGGTTTATTTGTCTTCATTTTCTGAGACTGCTCAGGAACCAGGGGAAAGAATTAAATTTTCATCTACAGCTCTTTCTTCTTAGCTTTAAGGCCAAATTCAAGCTGGATTCCAGCACAGGGACAGATTATAGCTCCAGCAAGTAAGGCTGCTTGTTAGTAAACATGGTGTGCGAGTGAGTCCATGTTCTTCCAGAGCATCCGTGTTTATACTTGAGCAGACGAATCATTTAGGGAAAAAAGCCTGCTTGTTAATAAGCTATCCTGACGTGACTAATGGCAGTTCTGGCCCTGACCTGCCAGGGCAGGAGGGACTCACAGGGTTTAAGCATCTTGCTCTTAACTCTCAGCTTGACAGGTTTAAACAGCGTTTCCAACTGAGACACCCACCCACCCCATCCCACCCCGGGATTTCACTATAAAAATCCTGAAAAAACCTCAAGTACAGTGGTATGTTTATAAAAGTCGCAGGGAGCCCAGTCCTACCTAGAGAGTTCAGGGAAATATATTAATTTAACCTCACAAAGGCAGCTTGATCAGAGATTTCTATTTGATTTAATCTACAGCGGTAGCAATTTCATAATTGAATAAGAAGGCATTTATTATGAAAGTTACAAGTGTGTTTCTGACTGTGACCCATGCAGCCCTAGCTATGTTCTTTCCTTTTCTACTTTTTCAAGTGTTCTTCCTTCCTAGAGGGAGATTTTTTTAGTATGTTGCTGGCCTGTCATGGGGGGATAGAAGCAGCAGACACCCAAGAAGCAGCCACTTGCGTGTGGACGGCAGTGTGGGTGTCCTCGCAGCGACCCCGCTAGTGATTCCCACAGCCGTTCTGCCTGCAGGGACAGCCGAGCAGCTGAATGAGTGGGAGAGCTGCCACAGGATTCGTGCCTGTGGAGCTGGGGAAGGCGTCTTATAGGGCAGGAACCACAAGGCAAAAATGTCTGTGGGTTCTGGGTTCTCCAAGTAGCTTCCTGCATGAGGTGCTGACAGACAAAAAGACAAGGATAAGCCAGAAAGGCCGCCTGTTTCTGGGTGGCAGGTCCTGAGAGGTGAGTCAGCTCCGTGTCGTCTCCAGGCAATCTCATTACACTCTGACCCCAGAGCCATCATAGGCCAGCACATTGCAAGCAGCCCTCTCCAGAGCCATGCTGCCTCCTCTGTACCTCCAACAAGATGCCTGGGGATCTCAGAGCGAAATTTTCAAAACAGGAATATTGGCCCTCAGTCCCCAACCTTCTTCCCTCCTGTCTGTCCTTGTCATGTCAATAGAGACAAAAATATAGGAATAACATTTGATTCTCCTCTATCAAATCTGCCAGCTGATTCTGCTGACTTGACCTGCAAAACATACTCCAAAGACAGGATCTTCACATCTGCCCCACCACCTCCCTCCTGGGACCACCCTCTCCTCTGTCCCAGGCAGAGACAACTAGAATTATCTTGTAATGTAGATCATGTCTATAGCTCATTAAGTCTGATTAGAGTAGGTACAAGAGAAATTAAATATGGGACCATTTTGTCTTTAAATGGAGCTGTTAGCCTAGCCAGTTCTTCCTGAGAGTTTCTCTTGGAGAGGGAGGCCACTATGGTTTGAAAGTGTATATTTTTCTAAGGTGAGATAGCCAGACATGTATGTTGATGAGGGTATCTTGGAGAAAGAGGGCACACTGTGATGTGGGAGAGAGGGGAGAACGGCTGGCCGGTTCTTTCCTGGTGTCCTGAGCAGAGGGGATCTAGTGACCATGGCTAGAGCAGCGCAGTTGCTAAAGGAAGGCAGAGTGCTTACATCACACGCAGGCTGCAGGGCAGTGGTCTGAGGTACTGGCCAGAGTCTGCTGCTCCCCTCCCCAGCAGGGAGTGAGAAAGGTCATCTGCTGAGAATAAGGAGGACAAGGAGGTAGGACTTGTCCTCTAGGGGAGTGGGAACGGCCATGGGCCTGGGGACGCTTTTCCTTCTCATCTGGGATGCTCTTTGCTAGGAAATTTGGTGACTTTCAGGGCGTAGATGAATGCCACCTCCTCAGAGAGGCTCTCCCTGATTCCAAATCTAAAGTTAGCCACCCAGTCAGTCACAATCCTGTCTCTCTCTATTTGATGTCTCTGAATAGCATTTATTACTTCAAGATATTTAGCTTCTTATTTTTTTATTTGTTTATGTGTTTATTGCTGTATCTTTTCCTAGAAATACTAGGACACACTAGGCCCTGTATGGATGGAAAAAAATTATTTATTATTTATTTATTTATTGGAGAGAAAAATCTTAATGAATAACCATGAGGTATTTCTTTGGCTTCAGGAAAAAAATATAAACATGTCATGTTAGAATAGAGTAGACTCTAACTTGAATCAGCCCAGGGTTAAATCTGTGTGTGTGTTTGTGTGTGTGTGTCTGTACTTGGGTGGAGATCAGAGGGGATACAGCCTGTATCCTGGGCCAACAGTAACGAACTCAAGTCACCTGTCTTGGCACACAGAGGGTCTCTGTCCTCAAGGTCATTCAGCACTTACATTGAGCTGGCACCATTTCTCTTGGGCCTGCTTTCCTCCAGTGAACTTGGCGATAGTAGGAGGCCACACAAGTGAATATTATGTAAATATCTAAACTACATGTATCGAGAATGAACCTTTAAAATGGGAAAATGGGGCAGCGCCTGTGGCTCAGTCAGTAAGGCGCTAGCCCCATATACCGAGGGTGGCGGGTTCAAACCCGGCCCCAGCTGAACTGCAACCAAAAAATAGCCGGGCGTTGTGGCGGGCACCTGTAGTCCCAGCTACTCGGGAGGCTGAGGCAGGAGAATCGCTTAAGCCCAGGAGTTGGAGGTTCCTGTGAGCTGTGTGATGCCACGGCACTCTACCGAGGGCCATAAAGTGAGACTCTGTCTCTACAAAAAAAAAAAAAAAAAAAAGGTAAAATGGGAAAATGGAGAGGCCGAGCTGCACTCTTTTTGTCTTAACCAGATGTCTGAACTGGGTCTGTTTCCTTGGGCTGAAGATGTGGTTTGTCATCTCAGGGGGCAAATGCCAGCATATAGCTTCGTGTATCTCAAATGGTCTTAAAATTATGGCTTATATTTATAATTCCTTATAAAATACCTCCTGACCCTTTTAGGGAAAGATTTTGATTAGCCAAAATTATGTTCCATTACTTATTTTTTAAGAGCAAAACAAAAAATCATCTCAGCATATCCAGTTTAAAATAATACTTTAAAATTTGTTTGTGCTCTATACTTAAAATTGTACTGAGGTTCTGAGTTTCCCAGTATCGAACCATATGTCATTCTCTAAAAAATAAGATAGGAAGCAACCGTGTATTTAGCCAAGAAGTTCAAGACTGCTCATCCTCCCATGGTCAGGAAACTCAGATAGTGAACAAAGATAACCTTCAGAAAGAAAAGGGATTTCCTAAGCACTGGTTGGACTCATGCTTTCATTTAAAGACAGGGATAGTTTTATCAAACTTCCTATTACCTTGGAGGCAAACGCTATAAATTTGAAGACCCAAATCCAGATTGATCTAAGCTAAGATTTTTTTTTTTTTTCTGACCACTACACTACTAGGGATAAGCTAAGATTGCTCATAGATGTTTCAGACAGTTTCTCCTTTGCCTATAGAAAAAAAAAGAAGCACATACAGGTGAAATGACATGTTATTAGGGACCTTATGATTAGTGATGTTTCTCGTTCATTTTTTCAGGAAAGATGAAAATTACTTGGGCTCATGTGGGGACTGTCAGGACCCAGAGAGATTGAAGTAGTCTTCCATGATTTTTTTTTCCTGATTTATGAAATTCACTTCATTGACTGAACCATAAATTAGGAGCTGTAATAATCTGCGGGGAGGGTTGGAAGAGTTCTGGACTGTAGTGTTTCTGTTTTTCATTTCTTTAGACTGGAGGACAAAAAATAGACTCAGAAGAGGCACTGATCTGTGAAGAGGATTTAGATGGAGGAGATAGTGGGGAAGGCGAGTTGGAAGAGAGTACCAAATTAAAAATATTCCGCAGGCTCGCCTCTGTAGCTTCCAAGCTTAAGGAGTTCATTGGCAACATGATAACCACCGCCGGAAAAGTTGTTGTGACCATTTTACTGGGTTCCTCAGGTAAGTGTTTCCGGGACTAGGCTGCCCATGGTAAGACGGGACAAGTAGCACTTTAGTGACTAACGAAAGAAGTGATTGCAGAGAAGATAAGGAAACAGTCTATTCTATGACACAAAATTAAGAACCGTAGACCTTGTAAAACTTGCCACATGTGTAAACCACATTTAAAAAAATCATTTTTCTATTCAGTTCTAGTTTGATATTTTTAAATGATTTCTGTTAACCTCCGTAAAATAATCTTTTTCCATATCTGTTAAGTGACCTCATTTTCTATGTTTATATTAGAATAACAACTATTCCTCCACCTTAAAGTCTTGGAATGATGATCTACTACAATTCACAACCTGAGTGTACCCAGCTCGAGCCATAGTTGAGTCTTCTGAAGGCATGTCAGTTTATGTTGAGTCAATTGCAATCTTAATTTAACTCCCCAGGATATACTATTTTTCTTCTTAAATTAGATTGTAATCTTCCAGAACAGACGTTCACTTCCTTTAAATTTTGGCCACAGACTGCTTATTCCATAACAATGTTATCTTGATCTTTTACCTCTAGTCTACTGCTGCTCCTGAGAGAAGGCTTATTCGAGCTGACTCACCCAAACCACAGAGATGAAACAATTTCACTGGTTTTTAACAGGGCAAAAAGAGGAAAAGAAAATAGAATATCTTGAGAAACAAAACCTGGTATTTTAATGAGGAGTCATTTTAAAATGCCCTATAAAAATGTTTTAAAATACCTATCTAGGAGTTACCTCATGTTGCTTTTCCCCTTTTGGTGACAAATTACCAAGTTTTGTTAGGTAAGACAACATTTTAGTGAGACTTTAACTGTTACAGGTTGTACTATCTTATGAATCTCAGTTAACCACAAAACAAAAATCATTCTAAAGAAGACGTGAGGAACATTTGGAATAGATTACAGGTACCTGTATTCCTGAAATCTGGGCGGGAAAGTAAAAACGTGGAAATGGGCAAGTAAATACGCAAATGCTACTGGTACGAAAAGTAGGTCACTCAGCTCAACATGATTAGTTGGTGAAGTTTCTTTATCATCTGCTATTTCTCTGTATCTACAAAATTATCACTCCAGGTGTGACTTTTTCCTGCAACAAATGTAGCATTAATTCTGATCATGTCAATAAAATACGATTCCTATTTCCAAAAGCCTGATCGATACCTAAAAACATATGAAGGAAATTCGTTTTCTTTTTTCTTTCTTTTAACCACCCCAAGCACATTTATAGCACACACAATTTCTGACTGGTCACTGAAGTTCTAGTTCATCATTTCTTCTTCCTCAGGTATGATGTTGCCATCTTTGACCTCCTCTGTGTATTTCTTTGTGTTTTTGGGTCTGTGCACCTGGTGGTCTTGGTGCCGGACATTTGACCCATTGCTGTTCAGCTGTCTCTGTGTCCTGCTGGCTATTTTCACTGCTGGACACTTGATTGGACTTTATTTATACCAGTTCCAGTTCTTCCAAGAAGCAGTTCCACCCAATGACTACTATGCAAGGTAAGAGGACTCTTTTAGACTTTTCAAGGAGAGGTTGCTCCTCCCCACTTCCTCTGGCCCTTGGCTTGGCATTGTGAATTTGCTGGGGTTCTTCTTCATGATGTGTTCAGCGAAGATTTGGTAGGAGTGGGTGAGGCAGTCTAGCGCTTTAATTTTATTGGATGACACAGTCTAAAAGGGCTCTGAAGGGGGCTCCCTCAGAGGGAGCTGCTGTCTGGAGGGAGCGAGCAGGGCAGATGCTGGAGCTGGGCTGAGGAAGGACATCTAGGGAGAGCATTTCTCACCAAATAACGGTGAATGTTTGTCTCAAGCATCCAGCTAGAAAGAGCTCTCATCAGACCAATGTATGACCACAAATTGAGCATCAAAATACTAACTAATTAGTTTTAAAATTTTTAAAATAAAAGTACACAAGTCTGGGATGTGAGGAGGGGGAGAGAGAGAGAATGAATGAGAAAGATCTAATAATTGACTTCATTTGGAGATGCCTATTACACCAACTCTGACTTTTTTGAAGGACTATAGGCCTTTCTCAGTAAATGAAGGAAAACTTTTTACATGATAATGCTGGCTAGTGAATGAGAAAGGAATAATCGAATCAGAAAATTACCAACCATCAGTCCTTAAGGAAGTATTTGATTATGGTCACCATCTAAAATCATTCCTTTGTGGCTGAGTACGGTGGCTCATGCCTGTAATCCTGGCACTCTGGAAGGCCAAGGCAGGTGGATTACCTGAGCTTAGGAGTTTGAGACCAGCCAGAGCAAGAGTGAGACCCTGTCTGTACTAAAAATAGGAAAATTAGCCAGGCATAGCGGCGGATGTAGTGGCACATGCCTATAGTTCCAGTCACTTGGGGGTCTGAGGCAAGAGGATTGCTCAGGCCCAAGCATTGAGGTTGCTGTGAGGTCACAGCACTCCACTCAGGATGACAGAGTGAAACTCTGTCTCAAAAGAAAAAAAGAAGTCATTTATTTAAAAGATTTTTATGATGTTTGCACAATGACAGACTATAACCTTACTGATTGTTTGCTAATTGCTGAGGAAAAATCATAGTTTACAAAGGTGACCAACACCTTAACCAGTTGATCCAGGTAGCTCCACATGTCACACCTGTCAGTGTGACACGGTATATGAAATACATGTCATCACACTGTGAAGGCTTTTGACCTAACTTCAATTTACGGAAAATATGAAAGATAGGAAGTAATTTAAATGATTTCACAAGAAAAACAATCAGAAAAACCTAGAAGGTAGATTCTACAAGGCAAATGATCAGTCTCTTCATAGTTCAGCATCATGAGGAAGAGGTGTGTGTGCAGAGGGGGCAGAGGCAGGGCTGTCTGCTTTAGAGGAGAACTGAGGAACCAAAGCACAGCTCTGGATCAGGTGCTGGTTCAGCAGCAAATCTCTAAAAGGCACGTTGGGGTTAAGTGGGAGAAAAGTTCAGTGTTCTTTGGATATTAGCCGACAGTATAAAATTACTACTATTATGTTTATGAAGGTATTGTGGGTACACAGATGGAGGTCGTTATGTTACAAGATACATGGTGGATTGTTCAGAGATAAGGTGCCATGATGTTTGCAACTTCCAAATGTTCTAGATCCATGCATACGTCATCCATCCATACATACATACATATATACATGCACACATACATATAAACATACATACATATATACATACATCATACATACTACTACCAGGTACATAGGAAAGGAAGTAAATAAAATTATTGAAACTAGGTCATCATTATGGACTTATCTATTGTCCTAGTTGAACTTTTCTTTGAGGAAAGCTCATAATTGAAAGTTACAGAAAAAAGAGAACAGAAGTGGTAAGAGGGGATACAAATGTGAAGTGAAGACGGGGCCAGAATTTCCCTCTCTGTTGTCCTCTGGGAAGTAGTACAGTATTATTTATCTTCTTGTTGAGAAATGAGGAACTTGCAGTTTGAAAGGACATGAATGATAGATCATACTGGCAATATGGCGGATAAAGGTTTGCTTCCTTCTTTCAGGAAATCCTAATGTGGTTTTTATAATATGTGATGGCAAGTATAAAGATGGAATGTGTGTGTGGGCCCTGTGGCCTGGCTTCCATTGGTTCATGTATAAAATTTGGCCAAAAAGCTACTTGTGGCTGTGTCTACACAGTGCTTAAAAAAAATGGTCATTCAAATCTTAACACCACTAAAATTCAATTAAAATAAAGTTGGTGTCCAACACACTCTTCACCCTAATTATAAATCCAGTTGACTTAACTGCTGGTATTAACCTGGAAATTTCAAAAGCATAATTCAGTCAAATAAGAGAATTTTATACAGATACATGAAAACTGAGGAGCCATTTTAATGGTGCATATTCACATAGTATTTATTTTAGGTTGAAGTGAATAAATATTCAGTTTCAGTACAGATATTAGTTCTAGACTAAATGAATTCTTTCTTAGTTTCTTTTAGACATTCAATTTTTGGTTATGGAACACATAGAAAAAAACATTTTGTACTGATGAAGAGTCTGACTTTTAAGACCATATGATCCTCTCAATCGATGCAGAAAAAGCTTTTGATAACATCCAACATCCCTTCATGATCAGTACACTTAAGAAAATTGGTATAGAAGGGACATTTCTATAGAAGGGACTGATAGAGACCATCTACAGCAAACCCACAGCCAATATCATATTGAATGGAGTTAAATTGGAATCATTTCCACTCAGATCAGGAACCAGACAAGGCTGCCCATTGTCTCCATTGCTCTTTAACATTGTAAGGGAAGTTTTAGCCACCGCAATTAGGGAAGAAAAGGCGATCAAGGGTATCCACATAGGGTCAGAAGAGATCAAACTTTTGCTCTTCACAGATGATATGATTGTATATCTGGAAAATACTAGGGACTCTACTACAAAACTCTTAGAAGTGATCAAGGAATACAGCAGTGTCTCAGGTTACAAAATCAACATTCATAAATTGGTAGCCTTTATATATACCAAAAATAGTCAAGTTGAAAAAACAATTAAGGACTCTATCCCATTCACAGTAGTGCCAATGAAGATGAAATACTTGGGAGTTTATCTAACAAAGGACGTGAAAGATCTATATAAAGAGAACCATGAAACTCTAAGAAAAGAGATATCTGAGAATGTTAACAAATGGAAAAATATACCATGCTCATGGTTGGGAAGAATCAACATTGTTAAAATGTCCATACTACCCAAAGCAATATATAATTTCAATGCAATCCCCATTAAAGCTCCACTGTCATGCTTTAAAGATCTTGAAAAAACAATACTTCGTTTTATATGGAATCAGAAAAAAACCTCAAATGGCCAAGACATTACTCAAAAATAAAAACAAAGCAGGAGGAATCACGCTACCAGACCTCAGACTATACTACAAATCGATAGTGATCAAAACAGCATGGTACTGGCACAAAAATAGAGAAGTAGATGTCTGGAACAGACTAGAGAACCAAGAGATGAATCCAGCTACTTACCATTATTTAATCTTTGACAAGCCAATTAAAAACATTCAGTGGGGAAAAGATTCCCTATTTAACAAATGGTGCTGGGTGAACTGGCTGGCAACCTGTAGAAGACTGAAACTGGACCCACACCTCTCACCATTAACCAAGATAGACACTCACTGGATAAAAGATTTAAACCTAAGACATGAAACTATAAAAATACTAGAAGAGAGTGCAGGGAAAACCCTTGAAGAAATTGGGTTGGGTGAGTTTTTTAAGAGATGAGTTAATTGGAAATGTAAATATACCTATAGGGCAAAAGTTTTTGGTTTTGGAAAAAAACAAGTTTAAGGATCTTTTCTGCCATCTAGAGGCTGATAGTAGGAAATTCAAAGAATATTAATAATCACTTTGAAACTTCTCTGTAAAGCAATGGTTCTCAACCTGTGGGTCGCGACCCACAGGAACTATATTAAAGGGTTGTGGCATTAGGAAGGCTGAGAACCACTGCTGTAAAGGATCAGTTAGACTTTGCAGGCCATACAGTCTCCATTGAAATTCTTTCAAGAAGTCATTATAGTTGCCAAAGCAGTGAAGACAGGTGTAAAAAAATAAGCATGGCTGTGTATGCTTATGGCCCCATATGGACATTGACACTTGAATGTCAATGTCATATAATGTACAGAGAATATGAAACATAATTTTTCTTTTAACTTTTTACAACCATTTAAAAATGTAAAAACCATTATTAGCTGATAAGCTGCACCAAAACAGGGATTGAACCAGACTTGCTCCAAGGCCATAGTTTCCCATCCTCTAGTATAAAGATTAACAGTGCTGATACTATAATTACTTATCATATTTGTCTTTTATTTGAATTGTCACAAACTTAAAATTATTATAATGTATTACAGAAATTTTGTAGCTAACCCCTTTAACATTTTAAAAGGTCTGTTACTATAATCCCATAGGGTAGGTCATTAGAAGTCGTACGGGTACGATAGCTCATACCTGTAAACCCAGGGTATTGGATGGCCAAGGTGGGAGGATCAGTTAAGACCAGGTGTTTGAGACCAGGCTGGGCAAAATACACTGATCCTGTCTCTACAAAAAAATAAGAAAAATTAGTTGGGAGTGGAGGTGCACTCCTATAGTCCCAGCTATTCCGAAGGCTGAGGCTTTAGCCTAAGAGTTCAAGGCTGCAGTGAATTATGATTAGGCCACTGAACTTCAGCCTGGATGATAAAGCAAGACCCTGTTTCAAAAATAAAAAAGGAGGGTAGGTTGCTCATCCAGGTGTCAGGTATAGAAACTTTGAGCTAAAGAAAGCAGTGTATATATTTTCTTGTCATAAATATTTTTCCTCATTAACTTGATAATAAGAGAACATCATTTTATTTTATTCCTTTAAGCTTAGAAATTAACATCTTTATGACAAAAGCATTTTTGTAGGGCATAATTTCAATGTATTGTTGTTATTATTATTAACCCCACACTCAGAAGAAAACAAACTGGGAATGAGCCAAAAAAATAAAAAAAATCTTCTTGTATTGATGTTTGTCACAAATTTCATAATCACGGAGACTACAGCCCTTAACATCCAGCTTCCAGAGAAAGTTGTCCTTAAAACAGGTCCAACCTTGGGTGCCTGTGGCTCAGTGGGTAGGCTGCCGGGCCCATATATCAAGGGTTGGGGGTTTGAACCCGGCCCTGGCCAAACTGCAACAAAAAATAGCCGGGCGTTGTGGTGGGCATCTGTGGTCCCAGCTACTTGGGAGGCTGAGTAAAGAGAATTGCCTAAGCCCAGGAGTTGGAGGTTGCTGTGAGCTGTGACGCCATCACACTCCACCGAGGGTGACAAAGTGAAACTCTGTCTCAAAAACAAACAAACAACAACGACAAAAAAATACAGCTCCAGCCATTTTTATCTGTTTGGAAGCTTTCAAATGAATTCTCTGGTGAGAATTAACTTTGTTTTAAGGAGCACAGAATTGATTTTTTTGGTCATATATGATACATGTTTGTTGGTGATTATTTGGAAAAATAAAATAAAAAATAAGAGAAAAAACACTTCTTAAAAAAATAATCTTAACTCCCAGAAATATATACTACTGCTTTTTGGCCTACACTTCTCCAGCATCTTTGCTATGCATTTATGTACTTTTTTAAAGAAAATGTTGAATTATATTGCACATACTGTTTTACAACTTGCTTTACTCACTTGAGTCGTTTATTTCCCTGTTTTAAGATGTTCTACAATGTGTTTTAAGTGGGCTTGTGCGTGTAGCTCTGTTATAACTTAGTCAATCCCTGAGTTTTGATCATGTTGATTATTTCTCATGAATAATGCTGTGAGGTGCACTCACCATACTTCTAAATCTAAACAAACTCATGCTAAGCAAGTTGTAATTCCATGTTCTCTTGCTCATGGGAGAGCCTCTGCAGGGCTGTGCAATGCTGGAGTGTCCAGAGGTTTCAAGGTCCCAGGCCGACATTGTACATACATGTCGTATACCAAAATCCCATGTCCATGTGCACACAGATCCTGGTTTCGTTTTTCTCAAGGTGGTGCGACCTTTTAATCCACTAGCCCCAAGAGATCAGCTGCTTCCTTCCAGCTTCAGGCAGACCTGTGGTAGAATTCTACCATTGATTTTTCCAGAAGAGGGTGAGAATTGACAATTCCCTTCCATTTGTCCATAGAGGCATGGCATGTCCATATTTTCTGAAATAAATTTCTTTTTTTGAGACAGTTTCACTATGTAGCCCTCAGTAGAGTGCCTTAGTGTCACAGCTCACAGCAACCTCAAACTTTTGGGCTTAAGCACTTGCCTCTACCTCCCAAGGAGCTGGGACTATAGGTGCCCACCACTAAGCCTGGCTATTTTTTGTTGTTGTTGTTGTTGTTGTTGTTGTCATTGTTTTTTAGCAGGCCCCAGGCAGGGTTCAAACTCACTAGCCCCAGTGCATGTTGCTGCACCCTAACCATTCAGCTACAGGAACCAAGCCCCAAACCAATTTCAAGATGCATTATTTAACAGTGATGAGTGTATTTATGGAAAGGTTAAGACACAATATCTGAACCAAAAGTTATCCTTCCCAAATTTCAAATGCTATAGACCAATGTTTTTCAACCTTTTTTATCTTACTGCACAATTGAACCTATAGTTAAACTTCTGTGGCACACTTAAATTATATTGATCCAAAAAAGAGTAAAAAAAAAAGAATATACTTACTGTGCTTTGAACTTGTTTTGAAAATAATTTAATTAATAGTCTTTAAAATTTTTCACAGCACACCTAAGATCCTCCCCCTGCACGTCACTGCTATAGACTATTACAACCATAAAAAAATTAATGACCACATTTCAGAAGTATCCAGCAAAATAATTCTTCAAAATTCATCCCAGAATTAAATGTGAGACAAATAATATACTCTTCAAAGTAGTCTGTTTAATAAAACACAGCCCCATTGCCACTGTTACTCCAGTAGTTCTTCCTGCAAAACTTAGCAAACTAAACAAAGTTTGCCTTCGCTGCTGGAAACTGTAATCTGAGGGTCTTATATTTTCACAGGCAATTTCTACAGACAGCTGTAGGAGACCAGAGATTCAAGGGAAGGAGAAGCAAGAGTTAAGCTTTGAATGCTCTGTAACTATAAGAAACATCTGTGATACAACATCTTGATAACACCTTAGTGATAAGGGCCTGGGGAAGGGATTCAGCTCCACTTAACACAGACAGCATGAGTGTCAGTGCTTGGCAGTCTCCACACCCGTGGTGCAAATAACCACCGGATCACTTCTATAAGTAGCAGCAGGTTAGGTTAGTCTGGATTTTTTCGCTCACTCTAAGTCTTTTGCTCCTCCTGCTCAGAGGGCACCTGCCCAGTGCCCTTCTACAAAGACTGCTAAGATTCGCTCTCCTACTAAGACTCTCTCTCCTACTAAGACTGTTTCTTTCCCTCGAAGACTGTCTCTCTCTCTCTCTGAGACAAATTGCCCTCTGGCAGCCAAGGAGAGTTGATTCCAAGCAAGGTAGCACAGGGGTCCATGTCCAGACAGTTAGATAGACCAGGGCCAGCAACCTGGCATCAAGGGCCCTGACAGACAGCAAACACCTTAAATTTTAAAAGACAGAAAACAAGAATGGAAGAAAGTTTAGATACTAACATTCAGATTCCCCCACTTCTACGTGGGCATGTCTTCACCTGTTTCCTACCCGTAGGGCCAGCCAAGTTCATGGATCTGGGAATGTCGGACAGCTTCTGTGCTGTGGGCTTCCTGCATTGAAAGCCCAGACAGTGCACCAAGCAGAGAATGGGGACCCGTAGGAGCACCAACTTGTGCTTCACCTCCATGACTGTGTGGCCCCAAGAGGCACTTGGGTGTGATAAATTTCACTTTTCGTCACTCATTGGTAACTTCTAACAAAAGCCAATTTTAATAATTTGGCCACACATCATTGCCTGTTTGCTAGTGATTATGATACCTGAAGTAATTCTGAGACAATCCTCTAAAAAAGTGGGCTTTTCTTTTGTTTGTTTTTATGGTAAATTATCTGAATAATTCAGGCAAACGTTTGAAAGTAGGTAAGGATTGTGTGTATAAAGAGGCCAGAATGAATGTGTACCTTTGCTTCATCATAATGTAAACACTGGGAACCCACACATTTATTTCTCAGTGCTGGTAATGAGCGTTCTGCATGTGTGAAGCATTGAAATGAGTGTGTGACTTTGAATTAATCCTTTAAGTTGTCTCTGCTCATCTTTGGTTGTCCATCCAGGCCCTGGATTTCCTCTAGATCCTTTCTCAGAGTCCCTGCAGGGTGGGGCTTGTTGGATCAAGTTTCTTTTTTCTGGATTTCTTCTAGATCCTTCCTCAGAGTCCCTGCAGGGCGGGGCTTGTTGGATCAAGTTTCTTTCTTCTGGATTTCCTATAGATCCTTCCTCAGAGTCCCTGCAGGGTGGGGCTTGTTGGATCAAGTTTCTTTCTTCTGGATTTCCTCTAGATCCTTCCTCAGAGTCCCTGCAGGGCGGGGCTTGTTGGATCAAGTTTCTTTCTTCTGGATTTCCTCTAGATCCTTCCTCAGAGTCCCTGCAGGGCAGGGCTTGTTGGATCAAGTTTCTTTCTTCTGGATTTCCTCTAGATCCTTCATCAGGGTCCCTGCAGGGCGGGGCTTGATGGATCAAGTTCACTTTGTTCTGGATTTCCTCTAGATCCTTCCTCAGAGTCCCTGCAGGGCGGGTCTTGTTGGATCAAGTTTCTTTCTTCTGGATTTCCTCTAGATCCTTCATCAGGGTCCCTGCAGGGCGGGGCTTGTTGGATCAAGTTTCTTTCTTCTGGATTTCCTCTAGATCCTTCATCAGGGTCCCTGCAGGGTGGGGCTTGTTGGATCAAGTTTCTTTCTTCTGGATTTCCTCTAGATCCTTCCTCAGAGTCCCTGCAGGGCGGGGCTTGTTGGATCAAGTTTCTTTTTTCTGGATTTCCTCTAGATCCTTCATCAGGGTCCCTGCAGGGCGGGGCTTGATGGATCAAGTTTCTTTCTTCTGGATTTCCTCTAGATCCTTCCTCAGAGTCCCTGCAGGGCGGGGCTTGTTGGATCAAGTTTCTTTCTTCTGGATTTCCTCTAGATCCTTCCTCAGGGTCCCTGCAGGGTGGGGCTTGATGGATCAAGTTCACTTTGTTCTGGATTTCCTCTAGATCCTTCCTCAGAGTCCCTGCAGGGTGGGGCTTGTTGGATCAAGTTTCTTTCTTCTGGATTTCCTCTAGATCCTTCATCAGGGTCCCTGCAGGGCGGGGCTTGTTGGATCAAGTTTCTTTCTTCTGGATTTCCTCTAGATCCTTCATCAGAGTCCCTGCAGGTTGGGGCTTGTTGGATCAAGTTTCTTTTTTCTGGATTTCCTCTAGATCTTTCATCAGGGTCCCTGCAGGGCAGGGCTTGTTGGATCAAGTTTCTTTCTTCTGGATTTCCTCTAGATCCTTCCTCAGAGTCCCTGCAGGGTGGGGCTTGATGGATCAAGTTCACTTTGTTCTGGATTTCCTCTAGATCTTTCATCAGGGTCCCTGCAGGGCAGGGCTTGTTGGATCAAGTTCACTTTGTTCTGGATTTCCTCTAGATCCTTCCTCAGGGTCCCTGCAGGGTGGGGCTTGATGGATCAAGTTCACTTTGTTCTGGATTTCCTCTAGATCTTTCATCAGGGTCCCTGCAGGGTGGGGCTTGATGGATCAAGTTCACTTTGTTCTGGATTTCCTCTAGATCCTTCCTCAGGGTCCCTGCAGGGCGGGTCTTGTTGGATCAAGTTTCTTTCTTCTGGATTTCCTATAGATCCTTCATCAGGGTCCCTGCAGGGCGGGGCTTGTTGGATCAAGTTTCTTTCTTCTGGATTTCTTCTAGATCCTTCATCAGAGTCCCTGCAGGGTGGGGCTTGATGGATCAAGTTCTGGATTTCCTCTAGATCTTTCATTAGGGTCCCAGCAGGGCGGGGCTTGTTGGATCAAGTTTCTTTCTTCTGGATTTCCTCTAGATCATTCATCAGGGTCCCTGCAGGGTGGGGCTTGTTGGATCAAGTTTCTTTTTTCTGGATTTCCTCTAGATCTTTCATCAGGGTCCCTGCAGGGCTGGGCTTGTTGGATAGAGTTCACTTTGTTTTGCTGCTTTCTTTACCTTAAATTGTGAGTTTTGAAAATGAAAGAGTGAGAAGAAATAAGTAGACTCTTGAGCCATTCTTTGTGAAAATAGCATGCTTGGGCAAGTAAATATACAGTGATTTGTCCTGAGACTTTTTTATATCCTATTCAAGAAATCATGATGTTTAGAAAATTAATTATGTTTACTGAAGGAAAAGCTCATGTTTATTTCAGTGTTAAAACAATATAAAACAAGGAACAGCAAAGCCTAAATCTCCAGCAAAATGAGTTTATTCTATGACAAACAAGAAAAATGTTGAAAAAAACAAATACTGAAAGTGTAATATCACTTATTATATTTATACTATTTTTATAACAGTCATAAATTATCGATTATATATAAGGAGAAATAAAGGCCTATATGCTATGTGTCTTTTTCTTCTGGTTTGTAGAAGCCAGTGGCTTCTTTAGAAAATGAAAGAATGCAATCAGCTCTTCTGTAAGGCCTGCTGCAGTCTGCTTTGCAAGCAGTTACATAGTCCAGGTTATTTAAATAAATGGCCTCTTGCAGACTGGCCCAGGATGGCTAGGGTGTGCCTGTCTTACTTTTGAGTGAGCTGAGGTTTGATAATCAGAAACAGCACAGAAAGACTAAATTGTTTTTAATGGAGACCAGTTGGCAAGAACATCATCTGAAAGCAGTCCAGTGTGTGGGGAAAAAATAAATGCAAAGCATGTTATTTTAATGCTAAGGAATGTAAATTAGCCCAACCAAGTTAACACTTTTCTCTTAACCTGTTCGTTAAAAAATGGTACCAGCATTAACCGCTAATGTCCTTTAATTAAAGGTGGTGGGTGATAATAATGACAAGCCAGATTTTGGTTTCATTTTGACAAGATTCTTAATGATTAAGTGACTTATTCTGTGTGTCTCATTGAGAGTTCCCTTATGCTTATCTGAAAACAGGAGCCAAGAGAAATTGACTTTCCCCAGATCAATAAATAGAAAATTAGTAGAACTTAAATACTTGAACCTTGAGTCCATTTGGACCTATGATCACTTAGGAGCATATGTGGGTGTGGTGTGGACCTAAGGTCCCAGGGTTATGGGTGTCTTACCCAGCCACCACACTTGACCTTGTATGCTGACTAAGCCCACATGTCTTTTTCCTGGGTGTCTATCCACCCTTTCCAGAGTTCTAGCCTGGATTACATGTTGTATAACAAATTTCTTGCCTCTTTGCTACTGAAGGCATCTCCCTTTTGGTTTTCCTGGAGAAGATGCCTTATTCTCTGTGGGCACCTAGAATGCCCCTCATTTGATTGAACTCGGCACTTCATTCCAGAGGGACCAGAGCTAGGAGAGCTGCTCCTCTGCAGACATCTGCCCCAGTTCAGGGCCCCTCTGCTCCTCTGCTCTCATACCGGCCATCAGAGGCCAAGTGGGCTCCATTCTCTTAATCATATGACAATAAGAAGATTGCACCAATGCTCATGAGCTCATTCCCTGGAGACAGCGCAGGCAGGTGTGGGCTCTACTACTACTTTCTAGACAGGGCACCTGGGGAAATCCTTTCTTGAACTCTCTGTGTCTCTGTTTTCTTAGCTGTAAAGTAGGGATGGGAATAGTGCCTGTCAATTTTCAGACAACCCTGCATCCTTCCACTGCCCTTGTCTGTGGTCATGTTGAATGATTACTGAACATCAAGTTTAACTTAGAAACCAAGCAATATGTAGTCATGGTTCCTTAAGTATGGTGTTGGCAAATATTTAGTTTCTGCTTTAAGAAAATGATGGTTTACATTTATTTAGGAAAGACAAAAACAGTTTTATCCCTGACGACTACCATAAAAAATGGGTAAAGTAGTAAGTAGCTTTCCCTTTTGAAGACATTAGCAATTTCAGTTTATATTTACTGTGTTTTTCAGAGACCAGGTTTGCTTTCTATTGTTGAGAGACTTTGCGTATTGTTTCCTAGTTTGTTGGTCCTCATCTCAAAGCTGGAGCTATTATCACTACCCCACAGTGTTATGGAGCGGTGGGTGTCTGGAGAGTGTGTGCACAGTGGGCTGCAGGACCTTGGAATAAAGAGGCAGTCAAGAAATGTTTATTCTGTTTGCTTTCTATTGTGTTTCTTTTTTATGTGTATAGAAAGCATAAACAGTGTGATTATTTTCTCATTAAACAAACCATTATATGTGAGAGTTAAGTCTTGAAGTTTGTATCTACTGATTTCTAATATACGTAGCCTGTAGTTATTTAGTTAAATTTAATCCCGCAAAATAACTCTTCTTTCTTCTTTTAGAAGTCTCACCAACGTCATTGTATTACTGATACAAAAAAATAAGTCCAATCTGTGGAAAACTCTAGTACTGTTTTAATTATATTTTTTAATATTCTCCTTATAAAATAAAATATATTCTTTAAACAAAACTAAGTTGAAGTCGTGTGTGTTTATGCGTCCAGACTAATGAGCTGCCAAGAAGGTAAGAGATTAGCTAAGAAAAGAAACTTCCCACAAAGAAAACTTGACAAATGTTTTCGAAACTTCCTCATTATTCATTATTGCTATAATTAGTATACTCTTTAACAGCCTTATCGTGGTATAATTGATATATAGTATACTGTATATACTTAATGTATACAATTTAAATATACCATCCCTACAACAGGGATAACTATAATAATAGTACCTTTCCCATAGATTTGTTATGTGTATGAATTAAACTAATATTTCTAAAAGAATACCTGGCATGTGTTAAGGACTGTGAGGAGGAGATTATTAAATAAATTTGTTAGATACATTTTCCTCATCATCAGGTATTCAGCATTTGATTAGAACTTTGAGAATAACATAGAAATATAGTTTGTCACTTATCTCCTCTTTAAGCTTTGAATTCAAACACCAGCTTTGATTTTAGACAATTTAATTTTAGGTACTATGACCTGACTTAGACGTTGCTATCACTTTTGGGTTAATTACTCTGTGAGGCACTTTGTTGAGTGTCTTATATTTCTCATTTAGTTATCATAGTGACCCATAGTGAGTCAGGGACTGTTATTTTTATGTCTGTTTTTTTTTTTAAAGAATCTTACTGAAGTTAAATAACATGTCGAAGTCACACATCTATTTAATGGCAGAACTAGGATTGGAGCCCAATTCTGTTTGACCCCTAACTTATGCCCTTCTGAGGAAAATGAGCATAATCATCTTAGACTAGTAAGCTCAAGCAGTAATATGCTGCCTCCTATGCCTTCTACAGTATTTAGTAACAATCCCAAAACATTTCTTTCTTTCTTTTTTTTTTTTTTATTAAATCATAGCTGTGTACATTGATATGATCATGGGGCATCATTCACTAGCTTCACAGACCGTTTACCAAGTTTCACATGTACCCTTGTAAGATGCACCGCTGGTGTAATCCCACCAATCCCCTTCCCTCTACCCACCTCCCCCCTCCCTCCCCTCCCTTTCCCCCTTCCCCCTATTCTTAGGTCGTAACTGGGTTATAGCTTTCATGTGAAAACCCTAAATTAGTCTCATAGTAGGGCTGAGTACATTGGGTACTTTCTCTTCCATTCTTGAGATACTTTACTAAGAAGAATATGTTTTTTGAGACAGAGTCTCACTATGTCACCCTTGGTAGAGTGCTATGGTATCACAGCTCATAGCTTAAGTGACTCTCTTGCCTCAGCCTCCAAAGTAGCTAGGACTACAGGCGGTGCCTGCCACAATGCCCGGCTATTTTTGCTGTTGATGTTGTTGTTGTCATTGTTGTTTAGCAGGCCCAGGCCAGGTTCAAACCCGCCAACCCTGGTGCATGTGGCCGGCATCCTAACCCCTGAGCTACGGGCGCTGATCCCCAAAACAATTTTGCAATAAAACCAGCCTTTGCCCTTTCTCACAAAGAGGCACAGGACCTCGGTGGTCTGCATGCTGTGGGAACTGTCTGCAGGTGCCACATCAGAAGCACCCCACCGGTCTGGAACTAAGGGATGTGGACTGAGCCGGTCCTGTTGGACACATACATTTGAATCTTCACAAGGGGCACTGCCAGAGGGTTCGCCCGGCAACTTGAGGTCTGAGAATTGCATTTCATTTATCTTTGTGTCCCCTTAGTATCTGCCACCATCTAGCATGCCCCAGGCCACAGTGAAAGCTTGCTAAGTGAAAAAATGACACTTTTAGATTCAGTCTTTCAAAATATGAAGGGGACTAAAGATTAGACATAGCTCACACTGATATTTTTTTTAATTGTCTCCAAATGATTGTTCTTTATGGACATATCAAAAACTGTGCCTGGATAGTATATTTAGGTTCTTTCAACTTTAAAAATTAATAGAAAATTAGTGATGAAAGATTGTTAGATTGAAAGATTGTTCCTTCAAGTTAAGATAACAGTGTATGAAAAATGATATCTAAAGAGATCTTTTGAGAAAAGGCATCTTTGAGCGAAACAAGTATTCAGTCAGACTTTTTTTTCCTTTGGAAAGTGTGATCATCTTGTTATCGTTAAGGTCCCATCTCTCTCTCTATTCTGGATTTTAATTGTAGCAACACCTCATTAATTTTCGATTTGATTGTAGATAAGCCAATTTGGCTACCTCATGAAGTATTCTGAGAATAAATATACTGAAACGTATTGCCTCAAAACTGCTTGGATTGTTAAAGTTAAAAATGTTGCTTATGCAGTAACTCCTGCTATTGTATCTGCTTTTCAGTTCCAAGTAACCATGACTCAAGGATAAGAGATTAGTTCTAAAAATGTGAACAAAGATGCTTTGTTTTTCTCTTCAGAGTTTTTCTAAAGAAGCTTTCTGCTAAGAAAATTTGACAGGTGTTTTCATAAACTTGCTAGTTACTCAATAATGATATAATTAGTGTACTGTTTTTCTCAACAGCTCGAATGAGGTATAAATGATATGCTATAGTTAACTGTACGTAAAGTATACAGTTTAGTAAGTTTCTTTTTTTTTTTCAAATTATTTTGAGGATACAAATCTTTAGGTTACAATGTTTCATTTGTTAGGTAAGGTCCTAATTTAGTTGTGCCCCTTACCCAGGAGGTATGCCATATACCCTTACCTTGTGCCCATTAGGTGACAGCACACCAATCCTCCACCCCCCTCCTCCCAACCTGAATTAAATTGAGTTTTTCTCTTGCGTGGGCTGGTATTAGTCTACTGGGTTCATATTAGTATTGAATACATTAGATACTTGCTTTTCCATTTTTGTGATACTTTGCTAAAGAGAATATTCTCCAGGTTAATTCAAGATATTCTCAGGTTAATACAAAAGATGTAAATTTAGTAAAGTTTGACCTAAACACATTCTTGAAACCATGACCGCAATCAAGATCATGTCTATTTCGTGTTGCTGTAAAGGGATATCTGAAGCTGGGTAATTTATAATGAAAAGAGGTTTATTTGGCTCAGGTTTTTTCAGGCTGTCCAAGAAGCAGGCACCAGCATCTGCTTCGTGAGGGCCTCAGGCTGCTGCCACTCACGGTGGAAGGGGAAGAGGAGCAGACACGTGCAGAGATCACAGGACAAGAGAGGGAGGGTGCCAAAATCTTTCATAATCAGCTCTCAGAGAGTTAACAGAGCAAGAGTTCACTCACACATACCCCAATAGTGCGTCAATCTTTTCATGAGGGATCCACCCCCGTGACCCAGATACTTCCCAGTAGGCCCCATCTCCAACATTGGGTATCAGATCTCAACATGAAATTTGGAGGGGACTAAACATCCAAACTAAATCTTGTAAAAAATAAATTACTAACCAGAATTACAATAGCTCTTACAGTTATCCATGCATTTACCTTTAATGGAGATCTTTATTTCTTCATACATACAGCTTCAGAGTTACTATCTAGCTTTCTTTCATTTTAATCTGAAGGACTCTCTTTAGCATTTTTGGCCAGGCAAGATTTCCTCAACTTTTATCTTGGAAGGAAAGTCTTTAATTTTTTTTAACTTTTTTCTTTTCTTTGATACAGACCTTCACTCTGTTGCCCTAGGTTAGACTGCTATGGGTTGGCCTAACTCACAGCCACCTCAAACTCCTGGATTCAAGTGATCCTCATGCCTCAGCCTCCCAAGTAGCTGGGACTACAGACATCTACCACCACACCCAGCTAATTTTTCTGTCTTTAGTAGAGATGGATCTTGTTCTTGCTCAGGCTGCTATTGAACTCCTGAGCTCAAGTGATCCTCCTGCCTTGGCCTCCCAGAGTTCTAGGATTACAGGCATTAGCCACCACACCTGGCCATATCTTGGAATATCTTAATTTCTCATTTATTTTTGAGTAACAGCTTTGTCTGATAGAGAATACTTGGTTGACAGGAGTTGGGTTTTTTTCGGTTTTTTTTTTTTCCTTTCACTGCTTTGAATATATCAACCTACTCCCTCCGACCTGCAAATTTTGTTGAGAAATCAACTAAAAGTCTTATCAAGGATCTCTTGTATATGATGAATAACTTCTTTCTTGCTGCATCCAAAATTTTAGCTATCTTGACCTCCCCAAACTCCTCAACGGCAAGCTACATGTTTTTAACTCAGAGAACTTGCCAGACTCTTCTTGAGTTTCTATTTCAGATCCAAAGGAGAGAATTTAGTGCTGAAAATGTTCTTAATGCACTTAGCTTGGGCAATTTTAGGGATTATCTCATTTTTCTCTCACCCCTCAGAGATTATTATTGTATACAGTGTGTACCAAATCATTGTTTCATATAATTTTGGTTCATCCAAGAAGGAGGATAAATCTTATCCTTGTCACTCACCTTGACCCAAAACAAAGTTCTGTTGAATTATTAGTGCTAATGACCAAAGTTCAGAGTATTGTTTATTCCTTCACTTAAAGTCATCCCAGATCTTGATGCTGGCAAAACATTGAGGAATCTTTTCTGTACCAGCAGCCACAGACTACTCTCCTTATATTCTGTATCCAACTAGTGTATCTGTGCCCTTACAATGGGAAGGAGTTAGGTAATAATCTAAATACTAATTAAAATTCAGTAGGTTCAATGCATATTTTCTAACATTTTTCTTGATGTTCTGGAGCAGGCATCCTCAAACTTTTAAACAGGGGGCCAGTTCACTGTCCCTCAGACTGCTGGAGGGCCGGACCCTAGTTTAAAAAAAAAAAAAAAAACTATGAACAAATTCCTATGCACACTGCACATATCTTATTTTGAAGTAAAGAAATAAAATAGGAACAAATACAATCACACTGCCTCATGTGGCTCTCAGGCCACAGTTTGATGACCCCTGTTCTGGAGGGTCTGGTTTCTACACTCCAAATGTACCTATCAGGAAGAATCTGGCAAAAGTGACAGCTGGTTTTGCATCGCTGTAAAAGAATGTACGAGGCTGGGTAATTTATAATGAAATGAGGTTCATTTGGTTCAAGTTTTTTCAGGCTGTACAAGAATCATGGCTGTACAACTAGCTATGAGCCTAGTTCAGAGAGCAGATCTAATCTGTTTATGTTGAAAGCCTTTTGAAGTGAATTAGTGGGTGCTGTTTTCAGTATTGTTTGATCATATATTTTTTGAGAGATAGGTTGAAATCATCCTTTTATTATCAAAATCAGATATTTTGGCTACTTATTTATAAACCATAAATAGATTACTTATAGCAAGCTAGATTTTTTTCCAATGTATTATTCAGGGAACAAGTTTCACTGAAAATTGTGGAAGAAATCATACATGAAGTTATTGTTGATGGTAAAATGTTGTGCTCTCTTCCTGGCTTTTGCTTCCTAGTATAAAAAAAAAAAAAAACTCTAACATTCATTTTTTCATGATTTCCTGGGTTTGGAATTGGTTGATGTGGCCATTGATCCAATATTTTACCCTTGTAAACCTCTAATCCCATTCTCATACTAACAAATATGACAAAGACATGCATCTGGATAAAAGTGTAAATCATCTATCAGTTTATGATATCAAACATAGATTTTAAAAATATTATAGGATAAATTGATAATTTACTCATTAGACATTTTTCCCTAAAGATAACCTTTATCTAAAACTGTTCTGAACTATTTTTTGAGGATATATACTGCACATTAAAATATATTGTGTATAACATATTAAGATAGTTCTAAAGGATGATCCATTTGGCTGGTACTTTTTGTCAGACCACACTACAAAGACATTTTATGGAAAGTTGTATCTATTTTACATGAACTTTAAGCATTTAAGACTCTCCCCCCCAAATAGAAATATGCGCCTGTGGCTGAGTGAGTAGGGCGCCGGCCCCATATGCCGAGGGTGGCGGGTTCAAACCCGGCCCCGGCCAAACTGCAACAAAAAAATAGCCGGGCGTTGTGGTGGGTGCCTGTAGTCCCAGCTACTCGGGAGGCTGAGGCAGGAGAATCGCTTAAGCCCAGGAGTTGGAGGTTGCTGTGAGCTGTGTGATGCCATGGCACTCTATCGAGGGCCATAAAGTGAGACTCTGTCTCTACAAAAAAAAAAAAAAAAAGAAATATTTTACCTAATCTTATCGACTATGGAAACAATCCATGAAGATGACCCCACTGGGCAATCACAACAAAAATAAATAGGTGGGACCTGATAGAGTTAAAAATCTTTTGCCCAGCTAAGGACACAATCAACAAAGCAAAATGACAACCTACCAAATGAGAAAAGATATTTTCCTGCCACACATCCCATAAAGGGCTCAACCAGAATCTACAAAGACAGTCAACAAGAAAAGATCAAACAACCCCATCGAAACTGGGCAAGAGACATGAATAGAAACTTTTCTCATGAATAGCCAACAAACACATGAAAAAATGCTCACCATCCCTAATTATCAGAGAAATCAAAACCCACCTCAAGATATCACCTAACCCCCATGAGAATGGCCCACATCTCAGGGTACTGGGGCAACAGATGCTAGTTTTAGTGTGGAGAGAAGAGAACACTCATACACTGTTGGTGGGGCTGCAAACTTGTACAGCCTCTATGGAAAGAAGTGTGAAGATTCCTCAAAAGACCTAAAAGTACGCCTACCATTTGACCCTGCAATGCTGTGACTTACCGTAAAGGCATTTGTACTCCAATGTTTATAGCAGCACAATTCATAACTGCAAAGATGTGGAAACAACCTAAGTGCCCTTCAATACATGAATAGGTAAATAAATTGTGGTACATGTATACTACAGAGTACTATTCATCTATAAAAATGATGGAGATTTTGTATTTTTTATAACAACTTAGATAAATTTGGAGAACATTCTCCTAAGCGAAGTATCACAAGAACAGAAAAACAAGCATCAGATGTACGCAGTACTAAATTGGAACCAATAGATTAACAACTATATGCTCACCTAAGAGAAAAACTCAATGAAATTCAGGTAGTGTGGAGAGGAGTTGGGTTAACTCTCACCCATTGGGTACAGTTCCCAGGTGAAAGACACAACTACAATTTGGACTTTGATCTTACAAATTATGTAACCTAATCGTATGTGCCTCCATATTAATCTGGAAAAAAAATTGTTTTACCTGTAGTGCTAATTGTTTCCTTTTGTAGACATGCTTGTTTCTTCCTTGAACATTTTAAATTTAGATACAACTTCTCTCACAGAAGATTTATTGCTCTCTCCTGTTACTGCATGCCTCTATAAAAATATATTATCTAGCCTTTTTCCTTAGATTTCTCTGACCTTTCTAGTAAAAACTGAAACTCCTTGTTAATAATTTATAGGCTTGTCTTTAGTGCTTTTTGTATAGATTAAAATGTAAGAGCAGACATGCCAGCTACTGTCCTGGGGTGGAGATTTCTTCCCGGTGGCTCAGAGAGCAGCCACAGAGCCCTGCAGGGCTAATTCCTGCCCTGCAGCCAAAGCAAATGTGAGGCAAGATGTCCTCTCCTCCCTGCACCTGTCGTTTACCAGGGTATGAAGTGATCTGGCAAAGAAATCCTATGGGAGGAAATGCTCAGCAGCCATCTTCATAGGGTCAATGCCAATTTGCTAAAAGCATTCTATCAGATTTAAGTAATATTCCCTCTAGACTGTGGTGCTCTTAGATGGCTGGAATAGTTACTATCTGATTGATTGGTGTACCCTACCACAGACAGTGGTACCCAGCATAGAGTGAAAACTCAGCAAAGACTTGCTGAATAAAAGGACAAATTAATAAATGAATGAATTCCTGAATGCAACGACCATGTGACCAATGCCCTCTCCTTAGGGTTTTCTAATACTTTGAATAATATCACCATTTCTTTTGTGTGAGAAGTAGGGAAGTGATGACTTGAAGGCAGCAGGCCTGACCTCACCACTTCCTACCTTTCCAGTCATTAGTGTCTCAAATCCCTGTGTGTTCCCAAAACAGTAGTAGACACCTTGCAGAGCTGTTGGAGGACGTTTAGACAGCACCTGGGTCATTGGAGAGCCGCTCACTTGCTGCTACTCTTCTTCTCTTCTACTTTGTAACTTTATCGGTATTGACAGTCTAGGATGTTAAAATGAGGTATTTAAACCTATATTTCCCATAGCTAGTTTGGGAAAATTATATGTGAATGTAATAGAAGTGTCTATGTTTATTACCACTCATCGTGGGCTTCTCGATAGGGAAGATCATGCAGCTTACACATTGAGCCTGGGCTCGTTGTCATAAGAAGTAGTTCAGGAGCCTGGGACACCAGCTGGTTCTGAGAGTCTTGGTCCTGACTCATTTCTCACATTTCTATTAGAGATGAAAATTTTCAGTCAAGGGGAAAGGCCATAAATTTACAATGCTCATAGACTATAAAACATTCTCTTATGAACCCTGTAGGTGACATCAGATAAAAGAATGCCAATAATAGTTCAATGGAAGATGCTTCCTTCCAAATGAGTTCAATTTGTCCATCCAAAATCATAGTTCTGGGCGGCGCCTGTGGCTCAGTGAGTAGGGCGCTGGCCCCATATGCCAAGGGTGGCGGGTTCAAACCCAGCCCCGGCCAAACTGCAACAAAAAAATAGCTGGGCGTTGTGGCGGGCGCCTGTAGTCCCGGCTGCTCGGGAGGCTGAGGCAAGAGAATCACTTAAGCCCAGGAGCTGGAGGTTGCTGTGAGCTGTGTGATGCCACGGCACTCTACCAAGGGGCATAAAGTGAGACTCTGTCTCTACAAAAAAAATAAATAAATAAACAAAATCATAGTTCTGAATACAGCACACTTTCTTCCCAGTGCTAAATTGTCCTTTGCAGAGCATGCTTTTATTATAAGGCAGCATCCTGCAGACATAAGTCCCAGTTACAGCAAATTGGCAAATAGTTAAGACACGTATGTGCCCCACAAAACTTCAGAGGCATGAGGCAGAACCCAGGAGACTCAATGCAAAGTTTTTCCAAGCTTGAACAAACAATGTAGTGTGAAATTTGTCAGATTACAGTTTTCTCACACATAAAGCGTCTATGGGTTTGGCATGGAAATGTGTTTAAAGCATAAGTAAGAGACTAGTAAAAAAAGTTGGTTAAACATTGGCTGTGTTTTCCATATGATGAAATGCAGGGGGTGGAGGAAAAGGGATTGGAAGCCAAAGTAGCAAAAACCCGTGTGTAAAAGGCAATATTAGACTCATTTGGACAGGATGCCGTAAAAAATAGAATCTTCCTGGAAAGATCCCTTAAAGATAGCTTCGGTCTTGTTCCTCCAGAGACCTTTTGCTAACACAGAGGAAGTTTCATAAAATGGTTGGAATCACAAAGATTGCTTTCTGTGGATATCTGCCTACCCAGGCCTTTTGGACAGTGTGTCCTTGCTTTCACCCACACATAAGAATTCATTCTCTTCCCCCCACCAGCAGTTAGATTTTAGGACTTTCCTTATATTGACTGCACCATAGAATTTGGGGTTGGGAAGAGATTTCGATGTCATCTACCAGTGGTCCTCAAACTTCCTTGCTGGCCCCCACATTCCAAACGATGGCCCTGTACCCAGTGCTGGCAATGGCTACTCCTCCCTTGCTGCCCACTCCCTTATGCCCAGTGATGTTGGGGTTTCTGGCGCGCTCTGCAGGGAAGTGGACCACCGTGATGGGTGGAAGGTGAGAGCAGGCAGAAGGTATCTTCAGGAGATTCTGTTTTCCCCTTAGAGGGGGTTCCTCCGCTCTTCTGAGGATCACTGAATCCAAAAGACTTTTCTCATTCTAGTCTTGGAAAATTATAAAAACAAACATAGTAAAAGCTGTTGAAACTGAGCTTCCCCCAAGCATCCATTGTCTTGTTCTGTCGCTGTGCTCAGTGAGACTGCACATCACCCTTCCCGGTCACATTCTTCTTGGCAAGGAAAGTAGTTGTGAGTCATCTTTGTGCAAATAGTGTTTTTTTGCCCAACATAAGAAACTAACGTGTAGATTATGAATGTTTGAGAGTGTGCGTACCCCACTACAGAAGAACGATGCTTTGCTGACACAGAGCCACAATTGTGAGTATTCTCCGTGGTCCTCTTTCCCTTTCTTTGAGCACATTACCAAGATAAAAGTATATTTTTCTTGGTGAAGAGCCTAATGTCCGTAGTGGAATATGATATAATTTTGTAAATCCTGCACACCCTCCCAACCACCTCCTTAAACCTTTCTAACCTGTGACAACTATTTACCACCTCTTAA
Organism: Nycticebus coucang; assembly: GCF_027406575.1. NCBI lineage: Eukaryota > Metazoa > Chordata > Mammalia > Primates > Lorisidae > Nycticebus > Nycticebus coucang. Next base: position 2,312,270 of record NC_069798.1, read on the forward strand.
GCGACCCAGTACGCCATGGAGGGATCATGCCTCTAGTCCATCTTAAGAGGACACTTACATCCTCTTGTTTTCCAGTGCCATCAGTATGGCACTAAACTACACATTTAGGCATAAGCCAAGTTTATGTCAGACCTTACATTAATAACACCGGTGATGGTAGTAGTAGTAGACAGAATTTCTTCAACAGGTATTGTTTGACATGTTATGGGATTACTGTACTTGCATGGCACTATGTACCTCATTACCTTAATCCAGTAATTAGCAACAAAGCAGTGGAATTAACAATGGATCGCCAGTAAACCGTTTTCAAGAGGTCTGGTTTCCCGTTGTAGCTCTTTTTGTCAATGTGGTGCACGACCTTCAGCAAGTTATGTCTGGGCTCAACAAAGGAAGAAAGGTATTGGGTAGAGATGGGAGTAGAGAGGAAGAGGTGAGCGATGGCCAAGATTGTTTTCATCTCAGAATAGTAATGATTTGAAGTAGATCCACAAGCTTAAAAACAAGTGAGCCGGTAAGCTTGAGATGGGATTCTTTGCTTGGACAGGAGCAGTGTCACTATTCAGGATTAAGATTTAGCATTATATATTCCAGTAATAATCAGACAAGGGAAGAAAAGTTAGTACAACTCAGGGTTCTTTAAATTTGTGGCAATTTGTTAATACAATCCAGTAACAGAGATAATCACCACCAACTATGAAATCAGTTATGTATGTATGAGAGTGTGGGAAGAGTCTTTCCCACGTTGGTGTTCCAGGGTGGAAACGGCTGGAAGTTTTTATATTATAAGTAGGAAGAAAATCAAAGCATAAGTAACATTGGCTTTTTTGGACTCATTTACATTAATTTTTAAAACTGACATTACACACCCCAAGTGAGCAAATGTTTTTCATAAAGGATGTTCATAAAAAAGCTTTCATTGGGACTTTGAAATAGAGTATTTGCTATGATACTACTAGTCAGAATTAGGCTTTAGGGCAAATTACTAGGAATGTAAGTGATCGATGTAAGGAACTTAGTACCTTTACGGTAGAGCTAAGTTTAGTCATTGGTATTTTGCTAAAATATAATGTTATGTACATATTTTAATGAAATGATGGTGTAGAGAATGCTGTGAAAATAGAGAAAAGATATCTGGAAAGTTTCTCTGTCTTTCTAGAAAGATCTCTTTTACATTTGACAACAAACACTGTCTAGTAGCTTCTTGCTGAGTATTCTAAATTTGGAACGTTTGTTTCCCGTCCTCTGGCCACCTCCTTACTGAAAATACTGAGGTCATTTTGAGCAGCCTTTAACCTAGGAGAGCTGCATAGACCTCTGGGGCTGCTGTAATAAAATGCCATGGACTGGGTGCCTTAAATGATGGACATTTATTTCTCACAGCTCCAGAGACTGGGTGTCCAAGATCAAGGTGCCAGGAGACCCAGTGTTGGGTGAGGGCCACTTCCCGGTTCATAGATAACGCCTTCTGTATGTGTCCTCATGTAGTGGGAACAGTGAGAACTCTCTCTGCCTCCTTCATAAAGGCATGAATTCCTTTCATGAGGGCTCCATCCTCATAACCTAATTATTCCCCAGCACCCTACCTCTTAATACCTTCAATACTTTAGAAGTAAGGAGGCTTGAAGGTATGAGAATAGGAATGACCGAGCACCCCTGTGAATTTGACAAGGCAAGAAATCCTAAGCGAAGCTTCAGCCAGCCTCCTCTCTTTGGAGTGTGGTTTCTGACCTCGTGCCTGTATTCCGTACTCAAATTCTCAGACCTCTGAGAAACAGCTGCCTCTTCTGCATGACTTCCCCTTACCATTTGTTCTTCCATTCAGTGCCCTATTTATTCCAATTAAAGAATGTGAGGTTAAAAATGAGAAGAGCATTAAAAGATCTTTTCTCTACAACAGCTATTTTCAACCAGTTTGCTCTGAGAGGACCTTAGGTGTACTAAGAAAAAATTTAAAGATCATTAATTAAATTATTTTTGAAAGACATTCAAAGTACAGGAATTATATTCTTTCTTTTCTTTTGATCAGCATAATTTAAGTGTGCTGCAGAAGTTTAACTCATAGGTTCAAGTATGTTGCGAGATAAAAAAGGTGGAAAAACTCTGATCTAGGGGACAATTTGGTCTCTAATAATGATGTTATGATAGTTTGAAAGGATCTATTTTCTAGGCTTTAAAAAAAGATTTAAACTTTCCTTAGACATAGAACTGTGAGCTCTTGGGGAAAAAAGCCCAAATTAAAAGCATGATGCTGGGTGCAATGGCTCGTGCCTGTTATCACAGCACTTTGGAAGGCTGAGACGGGAGAATTGCTTTAGGCCAACAGTTTGAGACCAGCATGAGTAACATGGCAAGACTCACAACTCTATCAAAAATAGAAATGTAAGCTGGGCATGGTGGCCCACGCCTACAGTCCCAGCTACATGGGAGCCTGAGGCAAGAAGATTTCCTGAACCCAGGAGTTTGAGGTTGCAGTGAGTTATGATGATACCATGGCACTCTAGCCTGGGCAACAGAGTGAGACTATATCTCAAAATAATTAAAAACTTAAAAAATGTCATGGTGTCTGGTGTCCCCTCTCATACCTATTAGGATAGCTACTCTCAAAAAACAAACATAAAATAACGAGAGTCGGCATGGGTATGGAGGGACTGCAACACCTGTGCACTGCTGGTGGGAATGTAAAATGGTCCAAGCCCTGTGGAAAAGGATATGGTGGTTCTTCAAGCAGTAGAGGTGGTTCCTTTATTAAAAATAGAATTACCATATATCCACTTCTAGCTATATACCTAAAATAATTGAAAAAAGGTCTCTTTATTTTTATTTCAAAAATGTAGGGACTACAAGTGTTTTTTTTTGTTACATGGATGACTTTTATCATGCTGCAGTCAGGGCTTTCAGTGCACCTACCTTAAGGTGAGCAGAGAGTAGACCCATGTTCATAGCAGTGTTGTTCGTGATAGTCCAAAGGTGGAAATGCCCATCAGCAGATAAATGGAAAACAAAATATGGTATGTACACATAGTATATATCTGTATATATAATGATAAATTCATACATACACATATGTACATCTATAATGGGATATTCTACAGTCATAAAATGGAAGGTGATTCTGATGCATGCTGTAACAGCCCTTGAGGCCATCACACTAGGTGAGATAGGACAGTCGCTAAAAGACAAACACTGTGTGATTCCAATTACGTGAGTGACTTAGTCGTCAAATTTGTAAAGACAGAAAGTAAAATGTTGGTTTCCAGGAGCCGGGAGGAGACGGGAACAGGGGGTTGTTGTTTAATGGCCATAGAATTTTCATTTTGGGATATGAGAAAGTTCTGTACATTAGTGGCACAACAATGTGAATGTAGTTAGTACCACTAAACTGTACATTTAAAAATGGTTAAGATGGTAAATTTTGTTAAATGTAGTTTGCCACAATTAAGAGCGTTTTAAAGGTGTGCTGTTATTTTCAGTATTATGTGTTTCTTGCAAATGGCTGGATTGCTGTGTTGCTGGAGACTGCACAGATGTGGTCTGCAGTGAACCTGAAAACAGGTGGAGGTTTTACAACTCTGCCAACATGTGCAAGTAAAAACAAATGCCCTGCCAATTCATAATCACCATATGCTGTCAGATGTTATGAGTGCTTCGGAGGGAGGGAAAGCAAAGTGAGCAGTCCATGGAGCAGAAAGACAGACATCCGTAATGAGTCAGAGCCAAGCTGAGAAGAGCATCTGGACGCTTGGCACTATGGTGGGAGAAAAAACAAAATGATGTGATGAGGGACACGTCCTGTGGCTGTGGTGAAGACATCAGAGAGCACCACAGAGCAGGGAATGAAAGTCCGTGCCTGGTAACGTGAGTATAGATGCAGGATCTCGAAGGAATCATACAGATTGCTTTGTATTTTGTTCATAATAGATATTTGAGTCTCTTATTGCTTCTTAATTCTTATAAACCTGGATTCTCAGTTTAAAAAACAAGCTCATGTTCTTAATCATCTGCATTTATTTATTAATTTATTCTGAAGATAAAGTTCAAGATTCTGGTTCATAGCCGGTAGAGAACAGAAATAGCCACCCGCCATAGATGACCTAAGACACAACGTTAGAGAAGTTAAAGTGTTTTTTGTTGCCTTTGTTGCATTCTTATCTGTGTTCTTATTTCCCAAACTGAGAGTACTAAAATGATGGATGTTGGGGTTTGACAGCAGCAATGTTTCTCTAAAGACTGTAAAACGTGCTTGCGTAGCTACAGTTGCTTACCACCCCCTTCTTTCTCTGTCTTTCTAAAGCAGCATCTTGGCCATCTCTAAGTCTCTACTCTTATTGTAACCATGATTACCTACTACAACTTAATGGTACAACTTATTCTTACTGTATCTAATTCAATTAAATAAGCTTGCATTTTAAGCCTTGCATACACCAAGACAACATGATAAGACATACCCCCTTTTGAAAGGAATTAGAATCAAAGTAGGTAGTGCAACAGGCATGTAAACTAACAGTAGTGGAAATTCAAATTATGACTACAAATACAGCTGTCGTGGAGGCATAAGGCAAACTGATTCCAATGAGGAGAAACCACAGAGAGATTTCTTAGAGATTGTGCCTATGGAGCTAGACCTGGGTGATGTCAAGGATGTTAACAACCAGCAACAAAAAAGGGAGAGGAAAAAGAAACATTAATGAGGTGTGGGGGAATAGGTTTTAGGGTACTGGTTTACATTAATGAGTTGTGGGGGGAATAGGTTTTAGGTACTAGTTCACATTAATGAGGGGTGTGGGAAATAGGTTTTAGGGTACTAGTTTACATTAATGAGTTGTCCAGGCAGTGGGGGAGTAGGAAATAAGAAAGGGAAGGTGGTATGCTGAACCCGAGCTTTCCGAAGGCACCTCTGGCAGTGGCTGCAATGGGGAAGACAGAGAAGCTAGAAACAGGGAGACCACCCTTGGAGTTGTAATGGTTCAAGAAGAGAAATGAATTGTGTTCTGTGGACAGGAATGTTGGCCATGAAATAGATGGCAGGGCAGACAGGCCAGGTACCAAAGCAGCAGTGTGGACCCCAAGGGTCTCATATGTCTCTCCTGGGAATTAGACATCACTTGGAACTGTCTTTAGCCATCCTTTGGGAAATGGGAGAGTTTGTGAACTCTTAAGTATTTAGCTTAAGATCTTCTCCAGAATGTCCTTTCTTTTCCATATACTTATATCCTCAACCTCCCACCCCAGCTCTCTTAGAATACATTATGAAGTGCATGCTCAGAGGTGGTGAGTCACTTACCAAATACGCTCACATACATAATCAATAAAATTGGGCCTAGTGTCAGATAAACAAGGGATATTCCAAAGGAATGGGAGAGAAAATCTTTGTCTTTCTGTTTCCAAATCAGTGATAAATTGTAGTGCACTGCTGCATAGTTGTGTTATCATATACTTCTCAGGCAAAGAGATATTTCTATGGAGGCATTTGAGATAGTCATGTTTAAGTGCTTTTAGTGACCAATAAATTTTAAAAATATAAGTATTTTTATTTAATCCATTTGAATGCTAGATCACTTCTAGTGAAGGCACTAGAAGTTATGTGGGTATCATCAAGATAGAATGAAGTTAGTAAACGTCTAATGATATATCGCTGGGGAAACAAATCGTTGCTGTCATTGTGCGCAGTCTCTGAACTCTCTTGCTCCAGCCTAAGCCAACCACCTGCCAACATCTCACCAATTCTTGGAAATTTCTCTTGTGTCTCTATCCCTCCAGCCTTTTTGGACTAACTTCCCAGCACCCATTCCCCTATTCTCATAGACAGAGGGGATTTCTGTAAAATATTGCTCTGAGCCAAGCTAACATATCTCATGATCATACGATTGTAGACAGAATAGTTCCTTGAGGGCAGGTTCTGTGGTGTCTCTTTTCTTCACATTGTCATTATAAAGATGCAATCCTAGAAAATAAAAGGTTAGCAAATTAAATACTATTTGGATACTGCGCAGAAATGCAGTGCCAGAAAGAATGTGAACTCCAAATACAAATTTCTCATCCTGTTTATAAGTTCTTTCTACAGTATCTAGTCTCTTACAAAAATTAGAAATCTTAGATCTTTTAGTGTTTGCATAGCTCTATTAGAAAAGTATGTATTCCGTATAAGGGGCAACGAGCTGCCATCATATAGCTTCTACTCATTTCCTCTAGGTTCATACACTGGCTGTATAAAATGTTAAGCCTGATTCTTCAGTGTTCATGTAGAAATGTGCAAAATCGGTTTGGAATCAGTTATGATGTCAGTGGTGGGGCATGAAATATCAATGGGGTATGGGGTCTTTGAGAAGGTGCATAGTTCAATTTAAAAACAGCTACAGAAATTACAATTAAATTTCTCATGGGGTAAAGCAGGTATTTCGAAACTGAGAATTGATGAGGTTATTTCTAGTTTATGTGCAAGGTGCAGGAGGACTTGGCAACTGGAGCCTAACCTAAAAGACTGTCCGACTGGACTGATTCCACATCGAAAATCTTTCAAGTCCGTATACCAGAAATTTACATTTTAAGGCAGCTAAAACATTTGCAAAAAGTTCCATCATTCTAAGTGGAACATAACCCTTTTTCACTCTGAAATTTTTTCTTTCACAAATTTCTGTTCTCACTACAAAGGAAATCTGGACTTAAGAAAGAGAAACCTACACTAATAGCAAGTTTTAGTATAATTTATTAATTTTGATAAAATTAGAGAAAGTTTAATTTTTATTAAACTTACTTTAAAATCTGCATTCATAAATACACTAATATTACACTTGTGTTGGGATACAAAAGAGTAATTGTACTGAGAGGTTTTCCAACGGAAGAATGTACAGTCATTGAAGATATTATAACGGAATGAAAAATGTAAGATAAAAAAAAAAAAGAACAGTTTCAAGCAAGAAAAAAACAAAAAGTCAAATAACTGGTATTGTTTCTTTTGGTATTGAGAATGTATTATCCTATACAGAAATAGTAAAAGGAATATTTATTGGGAACAAAGTTAGTTTTCAAGAAAAGAATAAAATCTTATTCTGACCATAGTAAAATTTTTCTCCAGAAATAATTGTTGTATCTAATAGTAGATGACGGACACATTTATACTATATGTTCCCACAAATTAATTATAATTAAATCAGGTTACTGGATTATAAAAAATTTGAAGGAAGTTCACTTATAAAAATGGAAACAAATGAGAGAAAGACGAAACACTTGACATGTAAAAACTTACATGTATTTAGTAGTCTTTTCTGAGGAAAATTGCACATCAAAGTACATTTCTGAATGAATCATATTTTACACATTTTCTCTTTAACATAATCAGATGCATTCTCATCACGTAGTGAAAATCAGCATAAAAGTAACCATTTCAAAATTTAACAAGTCTCATAAAGTCATTTCAAAGTAAATAATTTATTACAAAGATTTGAAAATATCCAATTGCCCATAAGCAAAATTCGACAGAAATGTGTCTTACAGAAATTGTACTATATACGACTTTTATGGCTGAACTAGAGAACTATACCCAGTTTCAATATTTGCCCAATGATATTAGCTGAGTAATGCTAAATTTAGTCAAAACCAAAATACTTACTCATATAGCTAGACTTAGCAACATGTTACTACATACTTGGCATTTTAATGATGTAAGGTTTTACTAGGGCTGATTGACAATTAAAACATAAATTTCAAATGGGTGTGAAAGGATTTAGTAATAGCTATATTTTTTAATTGATAGATCATCTAGTATTTTCTGGTTTATGTTGACCTTAATTTTATATGTATAGACACTCAGGATTTTAGGGTATATGTACTATATGTATATTATGTGACATATATTATTTAAATATGTAGTTATATTATAGAAGGGTAGGTGAAATATTCACAGTATGCTGTGCTGGACTAGCCTAGGAATAGCCTGTGAATATATTAAAAACAAGGTATTTTTATGCTATGTTGGGTATATGTAGCTTATTGCATTCTTAAAGCAGTTTTCTTTGTTTTTTTTTAAACAGGTTATTTGGTATTAAATCAGTAATTCAAACAGACTGCTCTAGTACTTGGAAGATCATAGTAAATCCGGACCTGTCATGGTATCACCACGCCAACCCCATCCTCTTGCTGGTGATGTACTATACTCTGGCCACTCTGATTCGTATCTGGCTACAAGAACCCCTTGTAAGAATAAAAAGGTTTTCATGATCTTGTCTGCGAAGTGGCCTGGAATCTCCATGTGATAGGATTTATTCTCACTACCTACTGATGAATCACCACTATATTCCAGTGTAACTCTAGGTGTTAACCATTATAGTGTTTTAGTTCTGCAAAGAGTAGTAAGTGAATATAACTGCCGTCAGAAGGAAGACTAGCTTCCCTTTGTTGGTATTCCTGTGTGCTAAGAATGAATGACAGGTGGTGAGAATGGAAGGCTCATTTTTACTGAGCATTACTAAGCACCCAGCAATATTGCTTGGCTGTTTATATATATTATCCCATTTAGTTCACAAAATAACTCTAAAGAATAGGTTTTATGCACCTCTTACAGATTGGAAAATGAAGTTAGAGAGGTGAATTTTTCTGAATTCACACGTTTACTGATGGTACAAATCAGCTTCAAACCCATGTTTGACAACCAAGCTCCGGTCTTAGAGACCCTACCTCCCTATTGGTGTAGTGATTAGCATTTTCCAAATCTCCCCCAACCCTCATAGCTTCTGAGGATATTAGAGTGATAGCCTAGTTTTCTCGGTGGTGTCTGTAGAGGCTCCTGGGTATCCAACTGGAAAAGATGGGGATTCGGATATTCCTTCCTGCAAAATTAAGGACGACTTTATTCCCTCTGGGAACATTAACAAGGACACAGCACTACGGAGAAGAGGACCGAAGCCTGTGTGGCTTTTCTCTTCCCTTCAGTGACAGAAAACTTCAGTTTGCTTTTATTTCCCTTTTGTGTTACCATGTTAGTTAAAGGTTGCCAGTGGCTGGCTTTTAAGGTTAACTGCACTTTGTGAAAGCTCTTACTCCAAGAATGTTTGCATATCTGCTTTCTAGTGCAGTTTAGAATGCACAGGTAAGCTGTGGGTATTTAACATTAGATCATGTTCTATAATGTACGGGCTTAGTATGAATCATGGAACATTTAATATTGATGTATTTATTAATTACAGGAGAGCATTTTGTGATTTTAAAAAGTATTAATATCTTGGTTGGATCCATATATTATAAACATTCACTTTGAAAAATCATCATACTATGGGTAAAGATGAAAAGCTGTCTCTTGGCCACTTAGATTGCTAAGGGAACTACTTCAGGAAGCAAAGCTGATCCTGTTACTGTCACTCTGTGTTTCAGGTGCAGGATGAGAGACCCAAGGAAGAGGACAGAGGCCTGGCTTGTAGCCCCATGCAAATCACAGCAGAGAGGAGGCGGAGCCTGTGGTACGCCACCCATTACCCCACAGACGAGAAGAAGGTAAGCCGTGGAGAAAGGAATTTCCATTCTCTAATATTTTACTTTTGAATATGAGCCTTATAATGTCATATGTAAATTCAGGTTGTACCCAGTTTGTAGAAACAGTTTGATTTAGGAGGGTTAATACCAGAGAGCTCCAATTTGAGAGGGACATAGGTTTATAGAAGAAAATACAGCAGCCCCATCAGACCCTGCAAGGTTACATTTTACATTTCAGTGATTTCTACTGAAGTCTTCTAAAAGGAATGCTCTTTAAAAAAAAAAAAATTCTATTTCAAACAAAAAATAACAAAGCAATTTGTTAGGATTGGAGAGTAAGAGTTTCCATGCTGAAATACATTACAAAATCAATGTCACTCCATTGGGTCGCTAGCCACAGAGGTAACTCAGCAGGCACCGGAGAAGACACGGTCGGTCTGAGTATGCTGAAGGGCCGCGTGCTACTCTGAAGCCAGCAGGTGTATGGACAAGGAAAAGTCACATTTGGGTAACTTGGACAACCCATAGATTTTATATATAATATATATTGAAAATTCATATGACCTTTTAACCATGTATTGACCACTTTGAACTCAACTCAGTCCGTGCTTTATTGACTTGTTAAAATGGCCCATTTGCAGCATTGCAAAGACAAACAATCTTACAATTCTTAGCCAGGGTCAGCCTTTTCTCTCTCAGAGTGTTTGAACATTAGGAGCAGGTGATCTGATTTCTTGGGTGGCGGGGCATTTCTGTAAGACACACAGTCCTGCTGTCAACGCGGCCACCCTGCGTTGGACAGGGTAAGACAGTGAGCGAGCTTCCTCAGCTGAGCCACTATGGAGCAGATGTCCGGGACTTTCACATCCTCCTTCAGATGATGTGGTGAATTTCAATGAAGGATAGACAGCAGTAGACAATAGCCCAGCTGTTTTCAAAGTGATGCCTGGGGGGGGGGGTCCTCATGCTCAAAACCATTTCCAAACTAATACTTAAGATCTACACCTTGATGGTACAAAAATAAGGATGGGTAAAACTTCCAGCACTAAAGCCCAAACCGAGGTGGAGGCCCCAGAGCAGAGAGTGGTGATTACAGATCAAGCCCTTCACTGCCAAGCTCACACAGAAAACAAAAAATAAAAGACTGGTTGCGTTTAAGAAAATCCTTGATGAACCCCAAAGAGTTATTAATTTCCTTAAATCAAATCTTGGCATGCACCTTTTTTTAATACTCCATATGACAAAATGAGAAGTCTGCATAATGTGCCACGTTGAAGTATGACAATTGTCCCACTAAAAAGTGCAGAAACCACTCTGAACTGAACTTGCTGTTTCCATATGAGCTACTTTTACCTGGAAGAACAGCTATGAACAAATACCGTTATTCAGATTTGGGTATGTGGCAGACAATTTCTTGAATTGAGCCCAACACTAGGAGGCAAACAGCTAACAGTATTTGTTGCAATGATAAAATTTCAGTGTTTGAATTAGAATGTTGGAAAGCTTGTATCTACCACTGAGAGCTTGAAAACATTTACTATTAAGGGCTTTTTTGATGAGATCAGGGTCATGTTATATTGTGTAATGAAATGTGATAAGTAGGCGTGGTGCCTGTACCTCAGTGGGTAGGGCAATGGCCACAGACACGGGGGCTGGCAGGTTTGAACCTGGCTCAGGACCACTGAACAACAATGACAACTACAACAAACAAATAGCCAGTTGTTGTGGAGGGCACCTGCAGTCCTAGCTACTTGGGAAGCTGAGGCAAGAGAATCACTTGAGACCAAGAGTTTAAGGTTGCTGTGAGCTGTGATGCTACAGCACTGTATGTAGGGCCACATAGTGAGACTCTGCAAGAAAGAAAGAAAGAAAGAAAGAAAGAAAGAAAGAAAGAAAGAAAGAAGGAAAGAAGGAAAGAAGGAAAGAAGGAAAGAAGGAAAGAAGGAAAGAAGGAAAGAAGGAAAGAAAAGAAAAGAAAGAAATGAGATAGTATTTGGGAGAGCATCGTAACGTACCAAACCAGTAGCTTCAAAATCACCACTGACTGAGGTGCCAGATATATTGGTGGGGTTTAATGTTACGGAGTATGAAAAGGTCAGTAATAGTCTCAGATTTCACAGTACAACTACCCTTCAAGAAACTATCACTGGTTGAGTTTTATGTAGTACCAAGACTATCCACAATTATCTGGTTAGACTATTAAAATACTACTTCCTTTTCCAATTACATACCACCGAGAAACCAGGTTTTCTTCATATACTTCAACCTTCATACACTTCAACCAAAACAGCATATCACAGCAATTGGACATAGAAACAGACGCAGAAGTCTACTTGTCTTTTATTAAGCCAGACATTAAAAAGATATGCAGAAGTATAGAACAATGAAACTGTTTACTATACGTTTTTTAAATATGGCTATTTGAATAATATATTTATGTTAACTTTTTTTATTTTTAATGAATTAATAAATGATTTTATTTTGAATGCACGTTTTAATTTCCAATGTGGCAGATATTGACTGATAGAACTCACAGAAATCAAAGCTCTTTGGGACCCTCAGTGATTTTTCAAAATGTAAATGAGTCCTGACTCAAAAATGTTGCACAACCTTTCACTGTCCTAATGATTATTTGGGGGAACCCAAACCACTTGGTACTAATATGGCTAAACAGCATATCACATAATAATTATTTTGTTGTACACAATATGAAAATCATAAAATAAGCTGAAACTGTATTATAAGGTAATTTTTCTATTATGAAACTTTTACTTCTTGACAAATACTTTCAAAATTCTGCAGATTTTTTTATCTAGAGTAAAAAACTAAGTTGCTTATTCTATTAAAACAAAATACTTTAAAAACATAACTTGTATAGTCATGTAGCTATAGTTACTTATTTGATGTTGTAATTTGACAGTAAACTTCAGAAGCTGGAAAATAATTATAATAAACAGCAACATCCAGTTCAATTATTTGTCCCTTTGTATTTTGCATGGCAGTTTTAATATACTAGCAGTGAGTTACAGAAAATGGGTATGTGTACAGTAAAACTTCATACATATACACACATATAAACATTAAAATGCTTTCAGCTTCCTTACTAACTTGCTGTTCTGCTTTGCTCTTTGCAGCTTTTACCCATGACCCAGGATGACTACAAACCCTCTGATGTTAGTATACCATTAGAATTCTACCATTAGAATTATCATTTATTCTTGTGTAAGTGATGTAAAAGTAACAGAAATGGAATTAGCTCTTTTGAGAAGATTTTCGTGGTCTATAAACTTTCCACAAGCTTTTCAATTCTTTTTATTTTTGCAGCAATTGCATCTGGTTGGTTATTGTTTAAACAGCAACTCATAGGCTGAGATTGAGCATAATCACATATAAAGTATTTAAACTTTTAAAAAGCCTTTTTTGTGGGGTGCTTTTAAAAGTATTCTGTTCTGTAGATACACCTGTTACTTAATTTAAGTAGTAAGTCTTATATGTATGTTGTCTCAAAAGTTGTAAAGGCAAGGAGAAAGAAAAGGGTATAACCAGCAATTGCACCTAGCGGTGCAGTGAGGGAATTGCAACCTTGCCGAGAGCCCAGAGGGTGCTGTCCTTAGTGAGAACTGAAGGACATCGCATTCATCCCGTGCAGAACCACATGGGGTGTGGGACAGGGCAGGGATGGGCTGGGGCCCAGGAAAGATTTGGAGTCTCCTGTAGGTGGAGGGATTGCTGAGGGGTAGACACTGGTGCGTGCTGAAGCCCAGAGATGAGAACAAATCCTGAAGGCCTCAGACAGCCCTTCAGCAGCATTTGCTCTTTACACTGAGGGAGGACGCATTGCCCGGTTTGTGACAGAAGTGAAGGCAGATTTGATAGACATTCTACTGTGATCACTCTGTGGAGGCTGGCTTTGGAGAGGGACTATACATGATACATCTTGCTAAAATATTTGGATAGTTGACTAAATTGTTTAGCTTCCACTCAGCTCCTAGCTGTTAGATTAAGGGCAGAGGAGGTGGGTATATCCATATTGAAAGCCCAAAGCTGTTGGGCGGCGCCTGTGGCTCAAAGTGGTAGGGCGCCAGTCCCATATGCCGGAGGTGGCAGGTTCAAACCCAGCCCTGGCCAAAACCCACAAAAAAAAAGAAAACCCAAAGCTGCTATGACAGGTGTCATTTTCCCTGTACCCCTCCAGGGCCTGCTTGTGACTGTGAATGGCACCCCCGTGGACTACCACACCATCCACCCCAGCCTGCCCCTGGAGAACGGCCCTGGCAAGGCTGACCTGTACTCAACCCCGCAGTACCGGTGGGAGCCCTCCGAAGCATCCGCAGGTATGGAACCCGCCCTGGAAAGGTGCCCACTAGAAATAGAACCTTGTGTTCTCGTAGATCTATTTCTCTCTCTTTTGTAAGCTTGGCCTCTCTCTCTTTTGTTTGCTGTTTATTGGATTAGCTTCCTTTTCATAAAACAGAGATACTGTCTTCCATTATCAATATAATTAAGCTCATTTCTTTAAATTCTGTCTATATTTTGTCCTAGCATATTGCTATTTGTATTCTAAATTTATATAAAAAATAAATGGAATGACTGGGGCAAATTTTGATAAAAAAGATAAAAACCGGCCCAGTGCCTGTGGCTCAAGTGGCTAAGACGCCAGCCACATACACCTGAGCTGGGGGTTTGAATCCAGCCCGGGCCCACCAAACACGGCTGCAACCAAAAAATAGCCAGGCGTTGTGGCAGGCACCCGTAGTCCCAGCTACTTGGGAGGCGGAGGCAGGAGAATCGCTTGAGTCCAGGAGTTAGAGGTTGCTGTGATCTGTGATGCCATGGCACTCTACCCAGAGCGACAGCTTGAGGCTCTGTCTCAAAAAAAAAAAAAGAAAGAAAAAGATAAAAACCATTTAAAAAAATGTTAACCTATGTATAGCATTACACCTGCATATGTGTGTATACATGTGAGTCTTTCTTTTAGTTCATGTTGTAATTAGGATCAGTAGCTTTTCTGACTAATGCGTAAGTATTTTTTTAAAAGAGTCCTTTTTGTTAATTAAAAAAAGGAGACTACCAAAACTTGTGCAGGGCTTTTTGTGCCTTTACTCTCAGTATATTATGTTGGAGAAATGCAAACTGTTCCTAGAGATGACAAATTGGTGGCCTGCGTCTAAGATTTCACACTCAAATTTATTTTTGGTCACCACATTTTTTTTTATTTGAATAGCAACCAAACATTTTAAAAGCTGTAGCCCTCACCTACAAATAGACATTTCTGGGCTCCTTTAAAGAATGTGAACATCTGACAACATTAGTCCCTGCCTCCTCCAGGTTGGCTCAACTTCTGTAGCCGTGGCCCCTGCTGGGGTCCAATTGCCAATTGCCAGTCCATAAAGACAGAATTACCTAAATTTAGTATTAAGAGAAAAAAAAAACCAACAGCATACATGATGCATGTAAGTAGCAGCTAAGCTATAATCAAATTATAATTCATTTGTATATTTATTTGTATGTAATTAACACTAAAGTTCTTAGACACTATTCTGCCTTCGGTGGATGGCCACAGCTATCCAGTTTGTATCAGTGGGACATTATGCTTATTCTGGGGGCCTTTTGGCGTAATTCTTTATTAGGCTTAGTCCAATGTTCTGTTCTTCATAGTTCTTTATCAGCCTTTCCTGCAGTTGGTTAGTCACGTTATTCCACATTCCTTAGTATGGTTAAATCAAGTTCACCATACACACGCCCTACCCAAATGACACCTGTGAGCTCCACAGCATCAGATCTGTTGTTTTGTACCCATTTCTGCTTCCTACAGGTATGGGTTTTAGTTTGCAACTCAGGCTTAAACTGAAAAGCTTCAGGAAATTCATCGCATTTCAAAATATGGTCTTTAGAGCCCTGGCACTAGAATCAGAAAGGGCCATTCGAGGAGCCTAGACCTCCTTCTGTTGACACATTATTCATCTGGGAACAAATAAATAGAATTTTGACTGCCTACAAGGACAACCCTCAAATACTCAAATCATAAATTGAGCTTTCAAAAGTAAAACAAAAGCTGGGAAGTATTTTTTTTTTTTCAGTTGAATTTATGCACACAAAAAATGTCACAGCCAGACAGGTAAGTATCCAAGTAACTCAAAAATGTATCAGATTTGGTGTTTTGATCTGCAGGCTCTCCCTTATAAATCCTTGGGTTACCCAGTCTTACTGTTGGAGGAACAAAAGCCAGTAAGGTTTAGCTGAGGAAATGCCACAGCCTCATTTTGGAGCCTGTGTGAAGTAGTCATTGATTTTTCTGTAGTTTATCCTTCCTCTTCATAGTGCTACTAGGAAACTCCCTGCTCTAACCAACTTCTATGAATCCCATTTAACTTAAACAAGAAAGGACACTTTACTTAGCAGCTTAAAGTTTCTCTGTGTCAGGAGTCTGGGTGTAACTAGATTGGTGCCTGTGGCTTAGAGTCACTTATGAGGTTTCAGACAAACTGCTGTCTCATCAGATGGCTTGACTGGAGGAGAATCTATTTCCAAGCCCACAAATGCACCTGTTGGCTGGCTGGTCTCAGGCTCTTGCTGACTGCTAGCGGGTGGAGACATCCATTCTTACCATCCGAGCATTGCCATAGGGCAGTTTACAACACAGCAGCTGGCTTCCCTTGGGACAAATGAGTAAGAGAATGAGAGAAGGCACCCAAGGGGAAAGCCAGTCTTTCTAAACCGAATCTTGGAAGTGACACTCCATCTCTGTTGAAGTGTTTGGTTTGTTTGAAGCCTGTTCCAGGTTCCACCCACACTCAGGGAGAAGGGCTCACACAAAGGTGTGAACATCAGGAGGTGGGGCTTCTCATCCTCTCCCATGGAAACTTTGCTCCATAATTTCTGGGTATATGGTCCCATTATACCGACCAAGCACAATTTGCTGATTCTGTTTGAATTCTAAGGGCTTTATTAATTGGAAATAATTTCTGAAGTCTTTAATAAAAGGTTATATCAAAATCATACATGTGCTTTACTGCTTGGAACATTGATAGAAATTTTGTGTTTGCATAAATAATCACATAAAATATGCTTCCATCTAGCAAAGAAAGAGGACAGGGAGGAAGAGAAAGAAGAATTTGAAGAAGAAAGAAGCCATGAGGAAAAAAGAAGTATCAAAGTTCACGCCATGGTCTCCGTGTTCCAATTCATTATGAAGCAAAGTTACATCTGTGCTCTCATTGCTATGATGGTAGGTGTGGCTGGCAGTTGTGGGGTGCTGGAGAAAAGGTGTCCACAGCCCCCATGGGCTCTAAGCTCCGCCATCTTCTCAGGGCCAACATAAGTACAGTAATATTCCCAGTACCTTGCAGAGAATGGTCTGCTAAGTTAATTTTTCAGAGTTTTTATGCTATAGATTATAAAATCATACGCTTCTCAACCCTGCTTATCCTCCCTTAAAATATTAATGTATTTTTCTCAAATTAGTTTATCAAATCAGACTATTCCCCACTTTTCCAACTTCAGAGGACATATTGGATAATTTTTCTAAAAGGTATTGAAGGTATTTGAGGTTAACAGAGGCTACTTTTATTTCTTTCAGATAGTGAGAATTACATTCCTATCTTGTCTTAGACTTGGGTGAGACTCTATTCCATATTAGCTGTAATAACTTTTTACCAATATGAGTTTCAAACAAACTTGGTTCTCAAGAGCTTCTTCCATTTGCGAGATCTCAGTTTATACATGTTTCTGTTCACCTCTAGATACATTCCCTGTTTCCAACATCGTACCTTCAAAAATAGTCCTTTGGCCTATAGATAGAATATAACAGAATCTCTAATTTCTCCCTTTCCTAAAAACAAATATTCTTGAGCAATCTGATTTAGTTTTGAGAAACCTAACACTCTTGTTTAAAATGTACCTCTTCCAAATTCTGTGATCAATAGTGGAATGCCATGGACACTTTTAAAGGTTAAAAAATAAAAATATTCTATTACTGTAGGGGGAAAAATGCCTAGACACAGTTTCCTCAGGCACTTAGTCAGGATAATTCCCAGATGAACCTGTATGTAGCTCAGCTTTAGTTTCTAGTTGAGGAACATAGCCACATGAGAGGGAAGGCTAGAGGAAAGGAAGCTCTTGGAAATCAAAGGTGCTCTTAGCTATTGCCAACTTTATTGTTTACAATTAATTCTTAGTTACTTTCTGACATTTTCTGTCTATCAACCTCTACTTTAAATTACATCAATTCTCCAATTGCTAAATATCAAACATGCTGTAAATGCAATTCACAATTCTGATTCTGAACTCAAAAAAGTATGTACTTACATTTTTCTCCCTAAGCCAGGAACGTTTGATATTTTCTTTAAAGAAATAGAGCTTTAAAACATTTTTGAATTCACATGTTGTTATTGAATAGAAAAAAACTACTGTAGAAAAATATAGTCCTTCATTAAAGATGCATTCCTCTTTGGTACCATTTTGTTAATGGAATCACAGTATTAATGTTTTAAAAGTAGCTGCCTTCCATAGAAGTTCCCAGTTACAGTCCTGAGGAATAAACATTCAAACATTACGATGTACAAATATACTATTGGACAATTCTGAAACTTAACATAAGAAATAGCACAAGGCAGATTCTACTTCTCAGCTACTACAACTAGGTGGTACATGTGACTTGGTATTAAAAAGAAGAGAATTTTTTTTTTAATTCTCATTACTAGGTTTTCCCCTGCATCCTCCCAAATAAGAAAAATAAAGGGATTTGGGAGGGATAGTCTGCTGGAATTATATCTGTGAAAATTATTTTCCTGGGTCATACTGGGATAAATACATTAAATATTACCCAACTTTTGATAAATTCTAAGAAATAATATTTTCATGAAAATAATTCAGACTTGATGCTAATTGTCATTCACTAACTTAATTTTTATAAAAGGAATTTAAATTTCCAGTTTATAATTATCACATGTTTTAATCAACAATCTAAATTATCACTTTAAAAAGCTAATGCTGCTTTAGGACAGATTTTCAAATTGCTGAGAGGAAATATTTATTTACTCCATGCTGACTTCATTTACCATAATACGTATCTAATTTCCAGAAGCAAAGTACATTTATAAAATATTTGAACTTTAAAGCTAACTCTTGATATATGATATTCAGGAATGCAGTTGATTTCAATTAGCTCAAACATATCTAGATAATGTTTTTAAAGGTATTTTTAAAAATGGTATCAGGTTGTAAATCGATGGGCACTTGGGTTTTAGGGAGGGGGGAGGTGGGTAGAGGGAGGGGAATTCAAAGGATCACACCTGTGGTGCATCTTACAAGGGTACATGTGAGCCTTGGCAAATGTGGAATGTAAATGTCTTGGCAAAGTAACTAAGAAAATGCCAGGAGGGCTATGTCAATTAATGAGATGAAAATGTGTCAAATATTCTATGAACCAAGTGTATGGTGCCCCATGATCATATTGATGTACACAGCTATGATTTAATAAAAAAAAAAAACTCAAAAATAAAATAAAATAAATGGTATCAGATTATAATAAAAGATAACAGGTTTCCTGAAGTTAATAGTATTTGTGAACCTAATATACAGATTGTCTTGGTAGCTTCCATGTGAGATACACTCCTGAGTCTTTGAAATTTTAATGTGAATGGAAGAAAATCCATCATTTTTCAAAGGGTCTAAATGCCTTTTAGTCCTAACCATTACAGGATAGACGCTGAGGCTGGCCTTTATAACTTAGCTTTATTGTCTTGGATGTGTGGAAGGCTAACATGGAACTTCTTGGTATCAATTTTCTAATTTCTTTCATGCATATCTTCTTGGGTCGTCTACCAAGAGTGGTCCCTGTAGCCCAACCAGTATAGGTAACTGAGTGATTCTCAGAGCTTCTATTTTTGAGCCTTAGCAATGGCCCACACTCACTCATCATCAAGTAACTGCCAACTCCAAACTAATTTGGGGAAACAAAAGGAGAAAACTTGGTTGTTTTTAATACTGTCAAGTAGGGTAAAGATCAAGAGATTTGGTGTCCAAGGGAAATGGACTTGGACTGAATACACCTTTGCCTTTGACTTTATTCTCTATAAGTTAGAATACAGCACAATCAGTATTTCTGTTTTCTTCCTTTCTTGTGCCACAGGTTGAGGCCTTTCTTCATTACTGCATTACAACTTTCTCCTCTCCCTCATTTGAATAGTATTTATCTTTTCTTTTTGGATAACTTTTAACTTAACCACCGTGAGAGAATGATACATCATATTGACCATTATCGTCTTTTCTTTTCTCCCATGAGGCCTGGAGCATCACCTATCATAGCTGGTTGACATTTGTGTTGTTGATCTGGTCATGCACCCTCTGGATGATTCGCAACAGAAGAAAATATGCCATGATCAGCTCTCCCTTCATGGTGGTTTATGGAAATCTGTTGTTGATATTACAGTACATATGGAGTTTTGAGCTTCCTGAAATTAAAAAGGTCCCAGGATTTTTAGAAAAGAAAGATCCAGGAGAACTTGCTTCAAAGGTAAGTGAATAGGAAAACAAGAAAACGAAATAATGGCACAAAACCACAACAGTTATAATAACCATAACAAGAGATTCTCTAAGAGAACCCTAACAACAAAAACAGACCCAAATAGCCATTGCTTTGCAAAAGTGAAAGATACATGTGATGGTAAATAATTCATAGTGCTTAGAGGTTTCCATAATTTAAACATGAGAATTATATTACACCACGATTTTAGCTTTTATTTAAAAATGATAATAGTTTCCACTGAAAGAAAAATTATGATATAAATTATTTTTAGTATAAATTATACTCCAGTAGAAATTAGATGTGGAAATAGGAAAATACGATGTATAATGTATCAAGGGTTTAGAGGACTTTCTTTGATTATCAGTTTATAAAACATGCTTAGCACATTGATGTTTTAGATAAGTATTGCTTATTAATGACATTTTTCTCCAATCAAAACATTTTTAGTAGCAAAAATGATGATGCTTGCATTTTTTCCTTCTACCTATTATATGATATGTCTTCATCTGAGTTAGAAAGTTCAAAATTTTTTCATTACTCATTTGTTTTCGTGGGCTATTTAATAGTTTTTATTTCAGATGATTGGGTGTCCCAACTTTGTTTTGTTAACAAAGTGGCAGATTAAATACACATTCCCTTTGTACTGGTGACTTTGTTAAGATAATAAAAACAAATGTGTATATATTGGATGAACTTTGAAAATTAGTATATCTGAAGGAGACATTTACGTCGCATGAAATTCACCTTTCCTGGGCGTGAACACCCCATATCCAGTGCAATCAGGTGTAAATGGGATATTGGTCCTCCTACTAGATTTTTTTTGGTGAAAGGCTATTGGAGTAAAGGAAAAAATTTTAACTGGTGAGTGCTAATGACAGAGGTAAGACCATAATCCCTGTGTTCATAGACCATGGAAAGTTTATTCATTCGTTCCTCCCAAACCTACCCACTCCTGCTTATTCTCCCAACCATACTCCATGCCCAAAGTCTTTCTTGGTATTCCCACGTACGAATCATCTTCCTTTAATACTTCTTTCTTTTACTTCCTCTCCCTGTCGTCCCCCTTTAACACAGACACACATATGCAGATACAAACACTCATTCACAACTGCTAAGTTGGTTTTTTTCTATAAGAAAAACCTGTTTTGATTGTGTAAATACATTACAACCTGACTCAGAATAACAATGAAGCTTCTAAAAATGCATGCAACTATCTAGTTGAATACTCTCCCATCTAATCTAAGACTAATAATTCTTTGGAAGGAACACATTATTTGGGAAATAAATTTGTTATTCATGGGGGAAAAAAGTGATTCTGGGCAATTGTCATCTGCACTTGTATTTTAAAACATCCAGAAGTTCAAAAAAAAAATTGCAAGATTTTGTCATAGACAATACCCACACAACTCCAGCTCATAAAATCTCTATAACAATAAAAGCTAAAAAACACATCATTAAAACACACTGTCTACAGAGTACCAGATGAGTCAGTGTGTCATAAAATGAGAGAAAAGAAACTAGCCTCAGTATTCAAGGGTCTGAACACCATCCGTGGAACCCATCTGATTTCTTTGCAGGATCCTTAAGTGTGTCTCATTCCAGGCTCCATCAAGTCATGTCAGCAGCTGCCTTTTAATACCTTCCCTAGGAAAGAGATGCCATCTGCCCCCAATTACTCCTAACCTCTCTGAATAAAAAAAAACAAACAACAACAACAAAAAAAAAACATACAGTAGAGAAGCATATTTCTTTCCCAATTTAAAGCTATAGTTTGATTCTTAGTGACTTGTAGAATTTTAATGCCAGATTTCAGAAATTTCTGGGCATGTTAACCAGAGTTTATTAGCATTGGTTTATGTTGAAAGTAAATGATAAGTGGACATTTATCACTTGCTTTTAAGAAGACAATTCAAAGTGAAAATGACCTGTTCATTTTCCTATCTTATTCTTGTTCTTTGCCAAATATTTTTTGAAAATCCTACTACGAACCATAATGAGATACCACTTTATAACAAAAAATGTTACTGAGGATGTGGGAAACTTGGAGCTGTCACATGTCACTGGTAGGAATGTAAAATGGTGCAGTAACTT
Source organism: Nycticebus coucang (assembly GCF_027406575.1). NCBI lineage: Eukaryota > Metazoa > Chordata > Mammalia > Primates > Lorisidae > Nycticebus > Nycticebus coucang. Next base: position 2,334,351 of record NC_069798.1, read on the forward strand.
TGGAAAGTTGTGTGTTCAATCCTCAAAATGGTAAACATAGAATTAGCATAAGGCCAGTAGTTCCAGTCCTAGGTTTATACATGCCCAAGAGGTTTGAAAACATATGTGAATATGAAAATTTGCACATGAATGTTATAGCAGCATGATCCATTGTAGCCAAAGTATAGAAACAATCTAAATGCCATGGACTGATGAATGGATAAATAAAATGTTGGCTGGCCATACAATGGGGTATTATATGATAATAAAAAATAATAAAGCATTCTACATGTTCCAACGTGGAGAAGCCTTGAAAACATGTTAAAAGAATCTACTTTAAAAGGAATGCATATTACATAATCCCATTTACATAAAATGTCCAAATTAGGCAAATTGATAGAGACAAAAAGTGAATTAGTGATTGACTAGGACTGAGTTGGGGAGAAAAGGAAGAACTTTTGTGGGGCTTCTTTTTGGGATAATAGAAATGTTTTAAAATTGATTACAGTAAAAACTGTACAACTCCATGAGTATGCTTGGAACTGCTAAGTTGTACACTTTAAGAGGTGAATTGTATGGTATATGAATTATATTTCAATAAATATATTAGAAAAATAAACTATTATGTGCTAGGTACTGTATTCCCTAAAGAATGGAGCTCCCCAAAATTGTAAGTTTTTTTCCCAGTCCTTGAGAAAATGCTAATATAAAAAATGTGGGCACTTAGAACTATTCTTCCTTCAGCTTTGAAGATTACTGGAAATAATAACAGATTCTATTTTTTGGCATGAAAATTTTTTTCTCAACTGTGGAGTTCTCCAAAATAAGGAATATTGCAGAGTCAGTGTGAGTATTATACAAGGGGTGTATCTTCCTCTTACCACTGTAAAGACATTACAGTCAGGTGGAAATCAACCACAGACAAACATCTTGAAGGATACCCCTTGCTAGTGTTGACATCCTGGGAAGTAGTTTGAACAGTCTGTTGTTTTCTTTGGGGGATGGCACAGTGCTGAATGTGCTCCTGGCACCCACACAACATGCATCCTCGGGAGGGAAATTTAAAAGCAGTGAATTTCAGAAGGTGGCTGACCAGAGACAACTCCAGCATACTTCATACACTTACCAAGACCAAAATAGTGTGCAGGGAATCACACAGTGAACATTTATCCAAGAATGAACATGGGATTTCAAGGAAACCCCAGAACCTGGGCAGGAGAAGGAGGGCAGGCAGCAGCATGACCAGGACCAGCTGAAAACATGAAATGAATCCCTGATACTACAGAAAATGTCTCTCTGTGGCCCTCTTTCCCACTGGGAATCATGCACTCCAGGCCACTGGACCCTCCCAAGCCCTGGTGCTGACTTAGGGCGTGGCCATGAGACTGTAAGGAACTGCTCTGTCCCACACACTCAGACCTATGTATCTGTGGAAGGATGCTGTACTTGATCCTAGCTCATAACACACCTCACAGGGTCCTGGGAGCTAGCAGTGGCAGAAGCTGTTAGCAATAGAAAAACTCAGGCTGGGGCTTGGAGAGCTGAGGCTTGAGTGGCAGAGGGATTTCTGGAGCATGAGAAACAAGTGCAGTTACTGGAGCTGGAACCTACATCCCTTTGCCCCCACCCCTCACTGGGCCTAGCATTAGAGGAGAGTTGCCAAGGTGCATGGTATTGACCTGGACAGTGTTTATCCCATGCTCTGGTGCAGCATTGTGAACTGGAAGCAAACTTCAGTGAATAACTGAGTATCACAAGTGGCTGGCACAGTCAGGGTGTGGAAGTGCGCCTCACCAGAACTGGGGTGTGAGAGAGAAGCAAGTCCCACTCCATTTGCTAGGCTATGACACCACGAGCACCCCACCCTCCCTGTGGTGAGACCTTGGCACAGTAGCAGTTGCTCCTTACCTGGGCACTTCCCCAGGGGCTTGAGGAATGCCCCAACACCCCTTCATGGCTAATGTTTGTGCCTGCCCTTGGGGGTGTGAATGCAGGCTTGTCTGGCCCAGCTCCACCCAGCTTCACTCTCATCTCCACTGAGACAGAGCACAAGACCTGGGTCCCTAGGTGGTCCATGGCTCCACCCACCACCTGTGACCTTAAAGCCCTGCTGCCAGTTAACAGAGGTTGGGAATAAACTCTTCTACTTCCACTGTGCTGGCTCTTACCTGCAAGTGCTACTTACTAACTTGGGGGTCAACAACATGCACCACCCACTAGAACATCTACTAACACAAGTGCACAGTACTCAGGAACAAGAAGCTCACAAACTCTGCTACCACCATCACCCATGCCACTCTGAGCAGATCATGAGCTCCTCATCCACTCGGTGCGCAAGCACTACAGATGGCATTTGAGAGAGCCACCACACCAGGCTATTTATAACACAGGAATCAGTCTTTGCCACCAAACAGACCCAGAAGAGAAGCCAAGTGGCCCTACTCTGCATACAACAGAGTCACATCTTCAAGAAAGCAGTTCTTCTCCATTGAAAATGAGAAAGAAGCTACTGTTTCTCCAGATGTGCAGAAATCAGCGTAAAGATACAGAAAGCATGAAAAAGCAAGGTATGATGACACCTGAAAGAAACACAATAATTCTCTAGCAATTCTCTACCCCAACCCCCACCTCAAAATCCCAGATAAAGAAGGGAAAACTCTGAGTTTTAAGGAAGCTCAATAAGATGCAACAGAAATAAGAAAATCATTACAAAAATATCAGAACAAGATACGAACAAGAAATTTATCAAGGAGTTAGATAACTTACAAAAAGCCTAACAGAAAATGTGGAAATGAAAAATTCTTTAAAAGAAGTACAAAATATATTTGAAAGATATAACAATAGACTAGACCAAGCAGAAGAAAGAATCTCATAACATGAAGATAGGTATTTTGAATTAATCCAGTCAGAAAAAAATAATGAAAAATGAGAAAAGAATGAACAAGGATTTTAAAGCATACAGGACTACATAAACCAACCAAACTTACAAATTATTAGTATTCTAAAGGGGAAGAGAAATTAAAAAGTTTAGATGACCTTTTTAAGAAAATGATTGACAAAAATGTCTAAAGTCTAGCAAGAGACATGAAGACACTAGAGATCCAACTATCCCCAGGCAAATACATTACACATGGACTTTATTGTACCATATGAGTCATTAGACTAAAGTTGATGTGAAAAAAAGAATTTTAAAATCAACAAGAGAAAAATGTTTAGTCACATATAAAAGAAACTCATGAGACTAACAGGAAACTTCTCAGCAGAAGCCTCATGAGCCAGAAGAAAATGGCATGAGATTTTCAAAGTCCTGAGAGGAAAAAAAAAAAAATTGCCAGTAAAGAATTTTAATATTCACCAATATTGAGCTTCATATACTAAAGAGAAATAAACTCTTTCCCACACAAGCAAACACTGAGGGAATTCATCACCTCTAGATCTGCCCTATGAAAAATGCTTAAAGATGCCCTAAATATAGAAATAAAAAGTTTGTATTTGTCATCATAAAATCAAAGGAAAGTATAAAAGTCATAGGCTACATAAAACAATCACACAAGGGAAGAGAAAGAAATCAAATGACAACACAGCAGAATTTCACCAAATCACAAAGAGAAAGACAAAGAAAGAATTTATAAAACTACACAGCAATTAACAATATGGCATCAATCATACTTCACATATTAGTATTACCCTTGAATGTAATAGATGAAATGCTCCACTTAAAAGATATAGGCTGGTAGAATGGATAAAAATACATAATTCAACTATGTGCTATCTACAGAAAACTCACCTTAACGCGTAAGAACACAAACAGACTGAAAGTAAAGGAAAAGATACGTCACACAAACAGAAACCAAAAGTGACCAGAGTAGCTACATTCATATCAGATGAAATAGACTTTAAATTAAAAACCATAAAAAAGACAAAGTCATTGTATAGTGAGTGATAAAGGAATCAATTCATTTAGAGGATATAGTAATTCTAAATATACATCAGAGCACCCAGAGTCATAAAACAAATATTGCTAGACAAAAAGAGATGGATATCAATTTAATAATTTGGGGGGACTTCAACACCCCACTCATAGTCCTAGACAGATCATTGACAGACAATCAGGAAAGAAACATTGGACTTAAATCGGACTTTAAACTGAATGTACTTAACAGACTTAATAGAATTTATAAAACATTGTACCCAACAACTGCAGAATATACATTCTTTTCTTCAGCACATAGAACATTCTCCAAGATAGACCATATATTAGGCCACAAAACAAGCCACTACAAATATAAAAAAATCAAAATCATATCAAGTATTTCTCAGACTGTAGTGGAATAAAAATAGAAACCGATATCAACGGGAACTGCAAAAATCATATAAATACATGGAAATTAAACACCATGCTTTTGAAATCATTGGATCAATGAAGAAATGCAAATGGAAATTAAAAAAAGATTTACAATGAATGAAAATGGGAACACAACGTACTAAGATTTTTGAGATACAGAAAAAGCAGTGCTAAGAGGTGCGCGTTAAATTAGAAATATCGCAAATTAACAACCTTACGTTATACCACAAGAACATAGAAAAACAAGAACAAACCATACCAATGTTAGCAGAAGAAAAGCAATAACAAGGATCAAAAAAATAAATAAAATAGAGACCAAAAAGTTTCAAAGAATCAGTGAAATAAAACTTGACTAGTTCTTCACAAAGATAGACAGAAATGATAAACAGCTAGCTAGGCTGACTAAGAAGATAGCAGAGCCAAATAATACAAAATTAGAAATGAAAAAGAAGACATTACAATGGATACCACAGAAATACACATGATCAACAAAGATTATTATCAACAACTATATGCTCACTAACTAGAAAACCTAGAGGAAATGGATAAATTCTTAAAAGCATACAACCTTCCCAGATTGGACCAGAAAGAAATGGAACCCTTGAGCTATATATTTTATTGTTTGGGATTAATTGAGAGTCAAAGAATTAGGTTACACTGATTGCATTTGTTACGTAAAGTCCTTCTTATAATTGTGCCCCGCTCCCAAGAGGTGTGCCATACACCTGTCTCCCCTCTCCCCTTTTGAGTTAATACTGAGTAGCAAGATTGAATCAGTAATAAAAGGTCTCTCACCAAAAAATAAATAAATAAATAAATAAACAGATGCCCAGGACCAGAGTAGAATTCTACCAAACGTGCAAAAAGACCTCTTGAAACTGATCCATAAAATTGAGGAGTAGGGAATTTTCCCTAACTCATTTATAAGGTCACTATCACATTGATATAAATAAGAAAAGACCATAGACAAATACCCTGTTGAACATAGACACAAAAAAACTGAACACAATACTAGCAAATTGAATGCAGCACTAAAAAAGACTACACCATGACCAAGTGGGTTTTATACCAGAGAGGCAAGGATGCTTCAACTATGCAAATCAACAAGTGTGATACATCCCATAAACAGAATTAAGGGCAAAAACCATACGATCATTTCAATAGACTCAGAAAATTCAGTATCCCTTATGATAAAAACCCTTAACGGACTAGGTGTAGAGGGTACATACCTCAAAATAATAAGGCCGTATACAACAAAGCCACAGCCAACACCATACTGAACAGGGAAAAGTTGAAAACATTCTCTCTAAAAGCTGAAGCAACACAAAGATGCCAACTTTCACCACTCCTATTCAACATAATACTACAAGTCCTAACAGAGCAATTGGACAAGAAAAAGAAAAAACAGGCATACAAATTAGAAAAGAATAAATCAGACTATCCCTATTAACTTATATATGATCTTATAACCTATAACGCTAAAGACTCCACAAAAAAACTCTTAGATTTGATGAATGAAATCAGGATAGTTTCAGGATACAAAATCAATGTACAAAAATAAATATGTTACCAGAATTTCTTCTTCAGTAGGTCCTTGGTCTCAGGGATTTGAAGAATGAAACCACGGACCACAGATCAGTGGTAAGATAGGATTTTATTAGATAGAAGGGAATACAAAAAGCACCAAAGCTTTCAGCAAAGGGGAAGATCCAAGTTGGAAATTTCCTTGGGTCCTTTGTCTAGGGGTATATATTGTCTGAAGAACTACATTTTGGCTAGGATTTGGTAGGTGGAAAATATCCTTTCAAAGTTGAAGGCAGACCCTCCCCTGGGGCAAGGTTATTAGGTCTTTGCAGTTTTTGTATCAGGGAAAGGATTAGGGTGTATTCCCTACTCACACCCCCAAAAAGTCTCAGGCTGCTTTGTTCATGATCTTGTGTGGCCTGGAAATGGGGGTCTGATTTCTGATCTCACCTTGGCCTAGAGAATAGGTGAATTCCTGTCTACCCCTGGATGGGGGAATCATGTGTCAATCCTCCCTCTCCAAATATAAGCTCTACCTATAACCCTAAACACTTCACAAAAAACTCTTAGATTAGATGAATGAAATCAGGATAGTTTAAGGATACAAAATCAATGTACAAAAATCAGTAATGTTGGCCGGGCACAGTGGCTTATGCCTATAATCCTAGCTCTCAGGGAGGCCAAGGTGGGTGGATTGCCTGAGCTCACAGGTTCAAGACCAGCCTGAGCAAGAGCGAGACCCTGTCTAAAAAATCAGCCAGGTATTGTGGCAGATGCCTGTAGTCCCAGCTACTCAGGAGGCTGAGGCAAGAGAATTGCTTGAGCCCAAGAATTTGAGTTTGCTGTGAGCTGTGAAACCACAGCACTCTACTGAGGGCCACAAAGTGAGACTCTGTCTCAAAAAAAAAAAAAAAATCAGTAATGTTTCTATATACTAGTATTGATCAAATGGAGATCCAAATGAAGAAGTCAGTCTCACAACAGCTACAAAAAAAAATACACCTAGGAATATATTTAACAAAGAGGCAGAAGAACTCCTCTTTCTCTGAAAGAAATTGTAAATGATACAAACAAATTGTAAATGATACAATTGTAAATGATACAAAGAAATTGTAAATGGAAAAATACCTCATGCTCATGGAACAGAAGACTTAATATTGATAAAATGACCATATTCCCAAAGCAGTTTACCAATTCAGTGCTATCCATATCATCCACCGACATCATTTGTCACATAATCAGCAAAGGCAATCCTAAAACTCATATGGAAACAAGAAAAGAACCTGAATAGTCAGCAATCCTAAGCAAAAGAACAAATATGAAGGCATCATATTACATGACTTCAAATTATACTACAAGTCTATAGTAACCAAAAAAGGATGGTACTGGTATAAAAATAAACAGATCAATGGAGCAGAGTGGAGAACCCAGAAATTAAGCCACATGTCTACAGTCAACTGATCTTTGACAAAGTCGACTAGAAAATATACTGCGGAAAGAACATCCTTCTCTTTCCTTTTTTAAATTGCAGATTAATGTGAGGGTATAAACAATGATGGTATAATGTTTGTTAGGTAGAGTCCCTCCTGTAGTTGTGTCCTCACCCAAGATACATGCCATATACCTGTACGCTGTGCCCATTAAGTAGGAGCACATCAGTTTCCCTCCTCCTCCCCTCTCCCCGCCTTTCCCCAACTTGAATTTAATTGAGTTTTTCTCTTGTGTGGGCATGTATTAGATCATCTACTGGCTCTGCATTAGTATTGCGTACATTGGATACTTGCTTTTCTATTCTTATGATACTTCACTAAGAAGAATGTGTTTGAACAGCAAAAAAATGTAAAGTCTCCATCCATGATATACCCCATTTGTTAATCCATTCCCGTATTGATGGGCATTTCGGTTGTTTCTACATCTTGGGCATTGTAAATTGAGCTGTGATAAACAATCTAGTGCAAATGTCCTTATGATAAGATTTTTTTTTCCTTCTGAATAGATAGATGCCTAGAATGGGACTGCAGGATCAAGCAAAAGGTCTATTTTGAGTTCTTTGAGGATTCTCCATATTTCTTTCCAAAGAGGCTGTATTAGTTTGCAGTCCCACCAGCAGTATTAAAGTGTTCCCTCTCTCCACATCCACATCAACATCTGTACCTTCAGGACTTTTTGATGGCGGCTATTCTCGCTGAGGTTAGGTGATACCTCAGGTTGATTTTGATTTGCATTTCTCTGATGATTAGGTATGATGAGCATTTTTTCATGTTTGTTGGCTGTTTGTTTGTCTTCCTCAGAGAAGGCTTCATTCATGTCTCTTGCCCTTTGACAGATGGGACCGTTTGCTCTTTTTTTATTGATTAATTTGAGTTATCTGTAGATTCTAGTTATCAACTCTGTCAAATATATAACATACAAACATCTTTTCCTATTTTGAAGGTTTTCTATTTGGTTTAATTGCTGTGTCTTTAGATATGCAGGAGCTTTTCAGTTTAATTAAGTCTCTTTTGTTTATTTTTGTTGTTGCTGCAATTGCCACTGAAGTCTTCTTCATAAAATCTTTCCCCAGGCCACCATCATCAAGAGTTTCTCCCACACTTTCCTTTTAGGAGTTTTATTGTTCCATGTGTTAGATTTAAATCTTTTATCCATCTTGAGTCAGTTTTTGTACATGTTGAAAGGTGCGGGTCTAGTTTCAGTCTTTTACATGTGGTTGTTCAGTTCTTCCAGCACCATTTACTGAATCAGGATTCTTTTCACCAGTGAATGCTTTTGTTTGGTTTATCAAAGATCAGATGGCAAAAGAGACTGGTTTCATCTCTTGGTTTTTTATTCTGTTGCATATGTCTATGTCTCTATTTTTATGCCAGTACCGTGCTGTTTTAATCACTGTGGACTTGAAATATAACTTGAGGTCTGATAGAATTATGCCTCTGGAGTTGTTTTTATTACTAAGAATTGCCTTGGCTATACAAGCTTTCTTTGGGTTCTATACAAAATGAAGTACTATTTTTTTCCAGTTCTTCCAATTATGATGTTGGTGCTTTAATGGGGATTGCACTGAATCTGTAGATTGCTTTAGGTAATATAGACATTTTAACAATGTTGATTCTTCCCAGCCAAGAGCATGGTATGTTCTTCCATTTGTTAATGTCTTCTGCTGTTTCTCTTTTTAGGATTTCATAATTCTTTTTGTAGAGATCCTTCACTCTTTTTTAGGTATATTCCTATGTATTTCATTTTCTTTGAAACTACTATGATTGGAATTGAGGACACTCTTTTCAATAAATGGTGCTGAGATAATTGGATTGTTACATGCAGAAAAATGAAACTGGACGTCTCTCTCGGTCTCTCACCATATGCAAAAATTAATTCAAGATGTATTAAGGACTTAAGTGTAAGACCTAAAACTATAAAAATACTAAAAGTAAGCCTAGTAAAAACTCTCCTGGACTTTGGTCTAGGCAAGTATTCATGACTTAGACTTCAAAAGCACAGGCATTAACAACAAAAATAAATAAATGAGACTTGAATTAAACTAAAAAGTTTCTGCACAGAAAATGAAATAAGTAAACAGACAATCTTCAGTATGGGAAGAAATATTTGCAAAATATGCATCTAACAGGATACTAAAATCCAGAATTTACAAGGAATTCAGACAACTCAACAATAACAACAAAAGCAATCCAATTAAAACATGGACAAAGGACATGAATAGACATTTTTCAAAAGAAGATGTATACTTGGCCAAACTTAGGGGAAAATGTTCAACATCACTAGTCATCAAAGAAATGCAAATTAAAACCACAGTGAGATACCATCTTAAACCAGTAAGAATGACTGTTATTAAAAAGACAAAAAATAGGCTGGGTGTGGTGGCTCACACCTATCATCCTAGCACTGTGGGAGGTAAGGTGGGAGGATTACTTGAGCTCAGTGTTCCAGACCAGCCTGAGCAAGAACAAGACCCTGTTTAGTGAGATACTGTGGCAAGCACCTGTAGTCTCAGCTACTTAGGAGGCTGAAGCAGAAGGATCACTTAAACCCAGGACTTTGAGTTGCTGTGAGCTAAACTAATACCATGGCACTCTAGTCATACACTTGGCAGCAGTGTATGACTCTTATTTCAAAAATAGATACAAACAAAATAAAAGACTGTTAGTAAAGATGTAGGAGAAAAGAAAATGCCTATATACTGTTGGTGGTGATGTAAGTTAGTAGAACGTCTATGGAAATAGTTTGGAGATTTTTCAAAGATGTAAAAATAGAATTACCATTTGATCCAACAGTCCCACTACTGGGTATCTACCCAAAGAGAAAGAAATCATTATATCAAAAAGAGTCTTGCACTTGTATGTTTATCTCAGCCCTATTCACAATAGCAAAGATATGGAATTAACCTAAGTGTTCATCAACACATGATTGGATAAAGAAAATATGATATGTATATATACACATACATATTGGAATACTATTCAGCCATAAAAAGAATGAAATCAGCTGGGAACGATGACTCACACCTATAATCTCAGCATTTTGGGAAGCTAAGGCTAGAGGTTGACTTGAGGCCAGGAGTTCAATACCAGCCTGGGCAACATAGTGAGAACTTGTCTCTACAAAATGAAAAACATTAGCCAGGCATTATTCCACATGCCTGCTACTTGGGAGGCTGAGGCAGAAAGATCTCTTGAGTCCAGGAGTTTGAAGTTGTAGTGAGCTATGATGATACCTCTACACTCTAGCCTGGGCAACATAGCAAGACCATGTCTTTATTGAAATTTAAAGAAGAGATGAAATTATTTCTTTTGCAGCAGTGTGGATGGAATTGGAGGCCATTATCTTAAGTGAAAACAACTCAGAAACAGAAGGACAAATAGCACATGTTCTTCACTTGCAAACGGGAGCTAAATAATGTGTACACATGAACACAGAGTGTAGAGACCTGGGATGGTGATGGGGTGGGAGGGAGGGGGGTGGTGAGAAATTACTTAATGGTTACAATGTAAATCATTTGGGTGATAGGTACCCTAAAAGCCCAGACTTCACTGCTATACGATATAGCCATGTAGTAAAATTACACTGGTAGCCAATACATTTATACCAAAAAAAGCAGTGAATTTCAGCTCCAGTCAAGCGAGTATCTTAGTTCTTATCTCTTAGTGTGCTCCTGCTGATGTGTAGAGAAGACATATTTGTTGAAATGTGTTATACTTCTAATGCTTAATTCTTGTTTTTCTACTTCTCTACTTTCAGATTCTTTTCACTATTACTTTTTGGCTACTTCTGAGGCAGCACCTCACAGAGCAAAAAGCTCTTCAAGAAAAGGAAGCCCTTTTATCTGAAGTCAAAATTGGAAGTCAGGAAAATGAAGAAAAAGGTAAATTAGTGTGTATAGTGTGTTACTGGAAATTTTTATGCTTACCAAAATTATGGAAAAGAACCTCAAAATAGGAAACCGCTATGCTTCAGATTTGATGGAAACAGAATGTGAACTTGGAGCAATAAATAATATCACTATAACATGTGACTTTTAATCTACATGGGGAGTTCACAAGGGGATTTTACAGATGTGCCATTTGATCCTTACAGAAGTGGTTCCCAAAGGAAGAACAGATAGAAACTCAGAAAAACTGAATGATTTCTCCAAGGTCATGCTTTTAATAAATATTGGGGCCAAGAAACAGACACAGATCTTTTAAATTCAACTCCTCTCATTTCCTAAAAACAATGTATTACAAAGTAAAAAGTAAATGATATTGTTATCACCTATATAGTTTTAGACCTTCTGTGTAAGTAAAATAGGAACAGTCTGCTCCCTAGCTCCCTAGATACACCAATAAATGTGTTTAAAGTTTATAGAAAGGATTGCAGATTATTACTGAGGTTAAGCAGTATTATCTTTGAAAAGGAGGCTATAATGTCTGCAGAAACGTGGCTAGTAACCTTAAGATTGAACTTGTAATCATAAGAAAACCAACACAGATTAACTTAGTTTTTTAATATGGTTTTTTATTTAGACCTAACCATTAGGTTACTTTTTGGCAGGAAAAATCTGTCTGTAAGATTGAAGTCTTCCCTATATGAGTTTAGATGTCTCTGTCCAACAGAGTAGTTAAATTAACTACTTAATTTTGGCAGAGAATGGTAATTTGAGATCAACAGATGTTCTTATTCGTCACTTCATGTTCACTCCCCTCACTCCGAATCTGCTGGTTATTTGAATAAATTATTCAAATTTGTTCAAAACATTATTTTGAAATAATTATTCAAATCCAAGCATTTGTTACCCAGAAATGAGTCCAATATATTAGCATCTTTTAAAGCAAGACAAAATAAGTTTTCAATTTCAATGCATAAAATTGTTTTAAACTTAAATTACAACGACTCTTTAAACTTAATTTAAATTATATTTGGCTTTAACTCTTAGACTTTTATTTAAAAGCATGCTTTTTGGTTAATATTGTTAGCATTCATGACATTTACTAAAGTACTAGTCAGATTGTCCAAAACCATGAAACAATTAGAATTTGAAATTGATATAATTATTTTGATTTGTGCTACTAACGCCTGTGTTTTTTCTAGATCCTGCAGTACTTAAAGCTATCATTGGATGTTGGAAATGAAAAAGATAGTTTAAAAAGATCAGTGTAAAGATACTATAGTAACAATTTTTATTATGGTTATGAAAATTAACTATCAATTTACTTTTGAATGTTGCCTTATTTTTTAGAACAGTCTAAAATCATTTAAATCATGGAATAACTCATAAAATACATGTTTCTGCAGATATCTCACACACAGTCAAAGAGTGGATCTAGTAGCCAGCTCAGTATAATGGCTCAGTTTTCTATTTTGAAGATGAGGCACTTCAAGACATCCAAGCATTAGAGCCCAGAGTGAAGGAGGAAGAAGAAGAAGCCCAGGATGAGCAGCAAGAGAGAAGGATGGAGGAGGAGGAAGAAGATGATCAGGACATCATGAAAGTGCTGGGCAACTTGGTGGTGGCCATGTTCATCAAGTACTGGATCTACGTCTGTGGGGGCATGTTCTTCTTTGTCAGCTTCGAGGGTAAAATTGTAATGTATAAAATCATCTACATGGTGCTGTTCCTTTTCTGCGTGGCCTTGTATCAGGTAGGTAAACAATCATCCTGTATTTTTTAATTCTCACATCTGTCACAGCAGCATCTGTGAGCTACCTTTGCAGAGATTCTAAATTACTATCATCCCATGAAAATATCATATAAAGTGGTGAGATTCAAACATGACATCCTAAGAATCCTAAAATGGGAAATGATACTCTTCGATTTGTTTACTTATTTAAAAAGTTTAGGTTCTTCCAGCCAAAATGAGAGGCTAATTAAGGACACAACCTCCTTTACCATAGCTTCAAAAAAATTAAATGGCTAGGAATATACCTAACAAAAGAGGTGAAGGACCTCTATAAAGAAAATTATGAAACCCTAAGAAAAGAAATAGCAGAGAATATTAACAAATGGAAGAACATACCATGCTCATGGCTGGAAATAATCAACATTGTTAAAATGTCTGTATTTCCCCAAGCAATCTACGGATTCAATGCCGTCTCTATTAAAATACCAACATAGTACGTCCGAGATTTGGAAAAAATAATTCTTCATTTTGCATGGAACCAGGAAAAAAAACACAAAAAACAGTATAGCTAAAGTAGTTCTTAGTAGTAAAAACAAAGTTGGGGGCATCAGCATACTAGACATTAGGCTGTACCACAAGGCCATAGTGGTCAAAACAGCATGGTACTGGCACAAAATTAGAGACCTAGACATGTGGAATTAAACAGAAAGTCAGGAAATGAAACTAACATCTTATAGCCACCTAATCATTGGTAAACCAAACAAGAACATACACTGGTGTATGTTCAATAAATGGTGCTGGGACAACTGGATATTCGCATGTAAAAGACTGAAACTGGACCCACACTTTTTTCCACTCACAAAAATTGATTCAAGATAGATGAAAGACTTAAATTTAAGACATGAAATGATAAAAATCCTCAAAGAAACCATAGGAAAAACACTTGAAGATATTGGCCTGGAGAAAGACTTTATGAAGAAGACTTCCATGGCAATTGCAACAACAAAAATAAACAAATGGGACTTAAACTGAAAAGCTTCTGTACAGCCAAGGAGACAACAACCAAAGCAAACAGACAGCCTACACAATGGGAAAGGATATTTCCATATTTTGAATCAGACCAAAGCTTGACAACTAGGACCTATAGAGAACTCAAATGAATCCATATGAAAAATCCAGCAATCCCATATATCAATGGGCAAGAGAGATGAACAGAACCTTCTCTAAAGAAGACAGATGAATGGCTAACAAACACATGAAAAAATGTTCATCAGCCCTAATTATTAGAGAAATGTAAACCAAAACCACCCTGAGATATCCTGTAACCCAGTGAGAATGGCCCACATCACAAAATCTCAAAACTTCAGACACTAGTGTGGATGTGGAAAGAAGGGAACACTTTTACACTGCTGGTGGGACTGAAAACTAATACAACTTTTTTGGAAAGAAGTATGGAGAAACCTCAAAGAACTCAAACTAGACCTCCCATTTGATCCTGCAATCCCATTACTGGGCATCTACCCAGAAGAAAAAAAAAATCTTTTTACCATAAGGACACTTGCATAGACTATTTACTGCAGCTCAGTTTACAATTGCCAAAATGTGGAAACAGCCTAAGTGCCCCCCAATCCAGGAATGGATTAACAAGCTGTGGTATATGTACACCATGGAATACTATTCAGCCATTAAAAATAATAGAGACTTTACATCCTTTGTATTAACCCGGATGGAAGTGGAAGACATTATTCTTAGTAAAGCATCACAAGAATGGAGAAGCAAGAATCCTATGTACTCAATTCTCATATGAGGACAGTCGATGACCTAGTACATGGTGGGGGTTGGGGGAAGAGGAGAGCAGAGAGAGGGAAGGAGGGAGGAAGGTGGGAGGTCATGGTGTGTGACCACCTCTTGAGGGTTGGATACAATTATAAGAGGAACTTTACCTAACAAATGCAGTCAATGTAACCTGGTTCTTTGTATCCTCAATGAATCCCCAACAATTAAAAAAAAAAAATTAAATTCTTTAAAAGTCAGGGGAAAAGTTTATAAGTTTTTCAAAAATTCTCGATCAAAAAAGAAATGTATAAAATTAGATTATATTTTTGAATAGTAATCAGAAGCAGTGACTAGATAATATAAAATAGTACAAGATTCCCAGATAACTTACATTTCAGGCTTTGGAATTAGAAGATTGTATGTGTATGTGTGTTTGAGTGTTCATGTGTGTGTTAGGCATGTGTATATAGATATATATGTATAATGACTTGACTACTTTAGTATTTCATTAATTAAAATTTATAAACTGTTATATAAAATGAGTTGGCCTTCCTACAAATTCAGTTTAACTAGTGATAAAGAGAACTCAATGATAGAAACATGTGCAACAGTAAAATATCAAAATATCCTTGCAGGTAGCTAACAAAACAAGTAAGTACAAAAACACAAGCATGTAATTTGTGAAGATAAAAAGATCTCCCAAAAATCAATGAACTTTTTAATACTTTCAAAATTCAGCATAGATGTTCTCTAATGAGTATCCAAAGCTTATACTAAAAAGAAATGTCCTCTCTGTGGTTGTTTCACATTTTTTTCATGTAATATTGCTTTGAATTTCAAAATTGATGTAGTCTTCTCTCAATAATAACTACAGTGACAGCAGCCCCTACCTGACTATTCACTAGATCGATAGTATGCTAGGAACCTTGTAAGTATTAATTTCATCCTCATAACAACTCTGCGAAGTAGGAACTTAACAGAGAAGAAAACTGAAGCTCAGTAAGTCCAGCAACTTGCCCAGGGACACAGCAACCATGCCTGGAACTGGGATCCTAACCCAGACCCATTCAACCATGCTAGGAACAAAATATACAAAACTGAAAATGAATGAAATAGACTCATTTTCAAACATTTCTGTGTATAATTACTTGTCTTGCTTGTTTTTCAATGTCTGATCCACAGGTGCACTATGAATGGTGGAGGAGAATTCTAAAATATTTTTGGATGTCAGTGGTTATTTACACTATGCTGGTGCTCATCTTTATATATACATATCAGTTTGAAAACTTCCCTGGCCTGTGGCAAAATATGACCGGGCTGAAAAAGGAAAAGTAAGCAATTTCGGTGTATGATGGGTTGTGAAAATGACAGACAGGATGGAGACTGGGGGCAGCTCCTATGGCTCAAAGGAGTAGGACGCCGGCCCCATACACGGGAGGTGGTGGGTTCAAACCCAGCCCCAGCCAAAAACTGCAAGAAAAAAAAATAGAAAAGAAAACAGGATGGAGACTGGAATGCATGTTGTTCAAAACATCTTAAGGAAGATTTTAGGAAAATATAATGCCGCGAGTGTCTCTAAGTTCCTTGAGAAGAGCATTTATAACTTAGTCATCTCTGTGTTCCCTCTGCCTAGTCCTGAGCTTGGAACATAATAGGTACTCCATGAATATTAACTGAAAACTGAATTTTTAACCCCATTTTAATGAAATGACATTTTCTAATGTAAGTTCCATGTGAAAACATCCCTGGTTATTGTACTTTCTGCTGTCCAAATTGGAGCTCAGCTCTCTAGTTCATAAGTGGTTCATAGACTCATAACACAAAGCAGCAGACTTTCCCCATTTGTGTTGCTGAGGCTTAGATTCTGAGGAGTGGTTAGTGCCAGAGGGTGAGAAATTTCTGTCTGTGCTGGTGAGCTCTTGATGAAGAGAGAGTTTTTCCAGGGTATGTTACAGATAGTACTCTTCCTTTTCTAGTTTGCTTCTATAAGCTTCTGACATTAGTTTAGAAATCCAACTGGCTTTATAAAAGAACTTTTTTTTTTTTTATTGTTGGGGATTCATTGAGGGTACAATAAGCCAGGTTATACTGATTGCAATTGTTAGGTAAAGTCCCTCTTGCAATCATGTCTTGCCCCCATAAAGTGTGACACACACCAAGGCCCCACCCCCCTCCCTCCGTCCCTCTTTCTGCTCCCCCCCCATAACCTTAATTGTCATTAATTGTCCTCATATCAAAATTGAGTACATAGGATTCATGCTTCTCCATTCTTGTGATGCTTTACTAAGAATAATGTCTTCCACGTCCATCCAGGTTAATACGAAGGATGTAAAGTCTCCATTTTTTTTAATGGCTGAAATAAAAATAAAAAAAAATAAGAAAGCTGTAACCTAATTATAACCTCAGAATATGGAGAAAAGGAGGGGAGGAGAGGGGGAAGGATGGGTGGAGGGAGGGTAATTGGTGGGACCACACCTACGGTGCATCTTACAAGGGTACATGTGACACTTACTAAATGTAAAAAATAAAAATAAAAAATAAAAGTTCTTTAAAAGGAAAAAAGAAAAAAAGAAATCCAACTGGCATTGGGCATTGAGCTGATATATTAAAGAGAATGGGCAAAGAGTCCAAAGGAAAGAATCACCACGTAGCTATAGGAGCCATTCAACAAATGTTGACTGAATGCTTTGCATATGCGCCTGACACTGTTTTATGCCTGGGATACAACAGGAACTGAGACAGAGTCTAAGCCCTGTGGAGTTACAAAGGAAACAAAGGTGAAAACTACTTAACGTAAGATAATTACAAAATGCAACAGGTCTGTAAAAGAAATTACAGGTTGCAATAGCAGTGATCCTGTGAGAATGGCATCTTCACCCAGAATAGTTGGTGTTGGAGATGGATAACAGAAGCCACTAGATCGGTGGTCTCAACTTTCCTAATGCCGCAACCCTTTAATACAGTTCCTCATGTTGTGGTGACCCCCAACCATAAAATTATTTTTGTTGCTACTTCGTAACTGTAATTTTGCTACTGTTATGAATCATAATGTAAATATCTGATATGCAGGATGGTCTTAGGTGACCCCTGTGAAAGGGTTGTTCAACCTCCAAAGGGGCTACGACCCACAGGTTGACAACCACTGCGCTAGATTCAAGAGGTGCATAGGAAGCTGAAGGAAATATGAATGAATGAGATGTGAAGGGAGAGAATCAAGGAGATGTGACTTCTCAGTCTTACACAGGTTAGACAGTTGTACCATTTATTGGTCAGAGAAGAGGTGAGTGGTGAAGATCTTTGTTAAGGAAAGTAGTGAGATCAAGAATACTGTTTTGAAAATGTTGAATATGATATAACTGTGAAACAGCCAATTTCTTGTAGAATTAGGGTTTGAGATTCCATGGGAGGAGGCTGTGCTGTAGATGTACATTTGCATTCTTGGCATAAAGTTGGTTTATAAATCCATGGTATTAAATGAGATCACCTAGAGGGAAAGTAGAGCTGCAGAAGAAATCAAAACTGAATCCTGGGGATACTTCGGCCTCTCGAGGTCCAACAGAAAAGGATGAAATTATGGCAGAGCTACAAACCAAGAAAGTGTGATGCTATTGAGACCTAGTTTATTCCAAAAAGGGATTCAAGGTTGAATTAAATAAAGCTGGAAAAGTAGTCATTGAATTTGGCAATGTTCAAGTTGTTCTTGACTACTGCAAAAGCAAGTTAGTTGTCTTGGTGGAAATGAAAACCAAACTGGAATGTATGGGAGAGGGGAATGCAATAAAAGATACAGCCACCAGGAGCGTAAGACTGTGCCTTAGTCTACAACGAAGAGACTATGTCTTCATTGTTTTTTATTTTGTTTTGTTTTATAGGCTTGAGGATCTTGGCTTAAAGCAGTTTACTGTGGCTGAACTGTTCACCCGCATATTCATCCCAACCTCCTTCCTGCTGGTGTGCATTTTACATCTGCACTATTTCCATGACCGGTTCCTTGAACTCACAGACCTCAATTCCATTCCCAACAAAGAAGACAACACCGTCTACAGGTGAGTGAATAAAAGCAATATATACCTTTAGGAGGCGGCCTTGAAACCATACCTTAGGTTGGCTATCTTGTGAAAAGCAAATTATCTAACTCAGAGTTTCAACCTTGAACTTTCCGTGAGTATCAACTTGTGAGTGAAAACAAAAAGAGAAAAAATGTGTAATATTTGATGACATTCTCTGAAATAGTTGGTAGTGACTTATGACTAATTAATGTAAAATGACTTACACTTTTGTGAGTGGATTCTGAATAGCTGTCCAGACTGAATGTTTTAGAGTGAGGGATGTGGATGTCCACTTACAGAATCTGGCTAATCTACAGGATGAGTGTTTGATTACAATGATAACCAGTACAGAAGTCCTGTGAGGTCATACCAAAAGACGATGGGCAGAATTTTGGAAATGAAGAATCTTGGCTAAAAGGACAGAACCTTCAATTGACTAGTCAGTAGAATAATATTTAAGCTTTTAACAACTTGCAATAAAATAAACTGTTTATAAGTAACAGATGGGATATCGCTTTTTCTGCCCTTGTTTGTTCAAGCCACAAAGGATTATCACAGATCTTTGCAAATGTTCCATCACAGGGAAATTACAAGCATTCTTCTAACGAATGCTAACAATGGTTTTCCCCTCTGCCTCTCATGTAGCCCGATTCAGTTCTTGGAAAAACGTTTGTTGAGCAACTGAGGGAGCAAAGGAATGTAGTGAGAGGAGTAGAGAGGCCACAGTTAAAAATCCCCCTTAACTCTTTGATTCAAGGGAAAAAAATAAGTATATCAGGAGAAGAAGAATTAGCATTTCATGGTACACATTTCATAAAATAATGAACTTCCAGTTTTCTGCTGTAGTAGGGACTAGGATTATGGATAACTTCAAAACACTTTTATTTGATGATGAAAAAACATACTATAATCTTTTATTTATGATCAGCAGATTTATTTTCCTGGTTGTGTTTTGTTTAAGATTACATTTAGTTTTCATTCTGATATTGCACACAACTGTCAGTATGTCGGTAACTATCAACCAATAGAACCAAAAGGTTTCAACCAGTCATCATTTCCTGTGCTATCTTGCCACCATAGACATGCAGGCTCAGCTAAAACCTGTATCTCCTCCCAGTGTCCTAGCAGGGAGGAGAGTGTGGGTAGGGTGAGTGACTTATCCTCTCTATAAATTTACTCCTACTTCCTTCCCTAATAATCAAACATTCAGAAAAATCAAATAGTTATTAGAAGTTTGGGGACCCATAGGAAGTATTATTCGTAGACATATTTGCTGGTAAGGAAAATCACCCTCAGTTTAACAGTTTACAAAGACAATGCCTGTATATAAAAGTGAGAGCTGTCAGAAACACCGCTGTGTGAAATAAAAGAGAAGTGAAAGTTCTTAATAGTTAGAAAAATGATTATTTGATAATTCTTTTGACAATGCTTATGATTCCTATGGATAGAACGAAGTATTTGACCATTTAACTATAACCCTTACCAGTATTTTCAAAATTCATATTTGATAATAAAGAAAAGTCTAACCAGAGCAGATCTCTATATTTGTGAAAGGAGTAATTGCTAATGACACCTCCTTAAAATTTTTTTTCATCAAAATTCTTTTGAAAATATTCTTTTCTTTCATATTCATTGTCTTTCCATTAAAAATTCTTCCACTATGCAGAAGCATTTTTCATCTCATTGATATCTTCATGGTATGCCCTAGTCTTCTGTCATGCAATCCGATATAGGTCACAATTTATCCAGAAAATTAGATTCTCAGGAACGTCGTTTTGTGCAGAAGACAATTTGGATCAGTCTTTACCAGCCTACAGACTCACAGATTGTGGACCTAGCGTATGTGAAAATGGAATTTGTTCCACAGAGTCCTTCTAAGTGAGGTTAGCAGTGTTTAAGTGTGTGGGCTCTGGGGAAGGACCACAGCACCAAGTCAAGCTGCTACCTCGCAGCCTTACCCTTAGCCCCATGCGGAGTGAAGAAAGAGCTAAACTGCCTGTAGCAGTATGAGACAGTGAATTGCCTTCCTCACAGCCATGGCTTAGCCTAAGCACTGCTTAACAGTGACTTTTCCAAGAAAATTTAGAGTGCAGAGAGAGAGAGAGTATAATGTTGGTTATCTGAAGAGTTTTAGGCACATAGGATTTCATTTTTAGTTCTATGAAAAAAGTTTTCTAGAACCTTAGAGAATTTAAAGAACTCACTAAAATTTAGTATTGGGGATTTCATGTAAGATTATGATATAAAAGTTCCAAAATTTTAACTTGAACATAAGGTATATATATCTTACCATTTTAGCAACTCTTTCCCATTGTAGTATTTTTCTTACTCATGATTTTCACTTTGCAGTATTTTTTGTTCCTAATACAATGACAACAGTTAAATCAAAATAATGAGGAAAAAGAAACCTTTTCAGAGTTGGGATTGACTGTCATGCTTTGCTTTCTTTGCTCCCACTTCCTTGGTAGATGCTATATAAGATATGGCCCATAGATTGGGAATAACCAATTAATTGTGTTCATTAAACTGATTTATACACTATTGTTTCTGTAGATATGCAAGCATTCTACTCCTGTTTTTCCTATTTTTGATGTGTAGGTCCATGCATACTTATATATGTAGGGTAGGTACACATCATGTATGTCTAAAGCCAAATTTATTGTGTTTAGCCTTACAGAGTTTGCAAAGTTAGCTTTATGAAAAAAAATTATAATATACATACAAAGAAACTATTATTATTTCTATGTAGACAATCTCAGGAATATTATTTCATTTACCTATTGATAATATACAATATTAAAACATAATTATAACATAACATGTTTGTTACTTATTGATAATAATATACAATATTAAAACATAATTATAACATAACATGCTTATAATTAATAATAATTTACAAGGAACTATTTAAATACCTATTGCATTTGTCACTTCCATTTACACATGATTTGTTTTAGAAAGTATAGAAATAAAATTACTTTTTTATGTCAATTTTAGAAAGCCTTTAAAGAGAATAGCATGCTGAACGTGGTTACTGAGAAGAATTTTTTTTTTTAATTCCAAGGAAGAAGCAAAATTTAATCCTTTTAAATTACATTTTCTTTGATAAACTATAACTTGGAAAAATTTAAGACTAATAAATTTCTAAAAAGTGTATGAGATGGGGAGCAATGAGAAGGATGAAGAAGGTTGTTATCATCATGTGTCTTCCCTGAATACATCTGGGTTCACGTTGCTGCTGAATCTTGTGTCTAGACTCTTCTTCAAGGCATAGAGACTGTGTGCGTGATGACACACCTGACGATAGAGAGCTCGGGAGCGTCTGCCTCACTCACCTCTGTCTAACAGTCTGCTCTTGTCTCTCTTCCTGTCTCCTGGTCGCATCCCTGTGCTTCTACCTCTCACCTTGCAGCCATGCCAAAGTCAATGGCCGCGTATATCTAATAATAAATAGGTGGGTACCTCACAATATTTTTTCTCATGTTTTTATTAAAAACTATTTCTTGATGTATTAAACTCTTAACTGCTTTATAAATAAGACAATGTGTTGTCAGACTGTGGACAATAGTCTTCAGGTATGCTCCTGGATGTGTTTTGCAAACCCAGCCAAAGTGGAGGAGGAGGTTGTCCAGGGTCTTCAGCTGGTGCTCAGCCTTTGGACTTGGTTCAGACTGATGTCTCAGTCATTTTTGGAGTTGGTAGAATTCATTTAAGGCTTGTCTGAAAACTCCTCTCAAAGTATTATTGACAGCTCAGGTCAAGGACCACCTCCTCCATAAACCCTCCCAGAAATGCCATCATCCCTGCTAAAAGTAAACTGCCTTTCCTCTGAATCTCTCTGGCATCTATCATTGCTGCTGTCCTGACACTTGCCTTCCACCCCTCTGTCCACCTGCTTGTCTTATCTCTCTTGCTAGAGACATAAATTTCTCAGCTTGGAATCCCTCTACAGTTCACCAAGATGCCACCATATCACCTACCTCAGGGCCTTACCCGTTAGTTGATATTCAGTAAATATTTCCTGATTAACATGAAAATAGTCACAACAATATATGCTTTAAAAACCATCAGTTTCTCCAAATTCATCTCTACTGGAAAGATCAACATATATTAAAGAGGGATATTTTACATCACCATATTTCATATGTTTACATACCACACAAGGTACCAAGATGGCATTGAGACATGTGCCTACCTTAAGATGCATGTCACCTAGGTGGAGAGATAAAATATGCAGTGTCCCCACGAAATGAAAACAAGCTTTGGTAAGTGTTGGGCAAAGAAGACTGTACCTCAAAGTGCCTGAAGAGCACAAAGATAAAATCCTTTGAGATCTAATTTACTAAAACTATTCTTACTTTACTAAGTAGATGAATTAAAATATTCACTCCTAGTAATAAAGCCAGTAATTTAGCTGATAGAAAACATGTATCTTGCATTAAATCTAATTAACAAAATAACTCTTCAAAAGATTTGTTGGTTTTCTATTTCATTCACTTTTCCCTTAGGTAAAATCCTAAGGCAGACAACCAAATAGCAAATGCTAGGAGACAGAACTTTAAGAAGGAAGTGTGAAGAAGGTAGGGAATAGATTGCTGAAGGAGGAGAAATAGGTGAGAACTGCATAATTTCCCATGGGGCTAGCTTTTGACAGCCTGAAAGAAGAACCTCAACTTTCAGCTTTTAGCTGGTAGACAAACAAGATACAGATTCTAGATAGAAATCTTAAGCAGCTACTTAAATCTCGTGCCTACAAACATAAGGAACTTCTCTCTTTCTTCCTCTGTGAGTGTTTCTCATAAAGCATTTAGCGTTTGCTTTGTGAAGGGGATGGCTGAGACAAGACAGAAAGCGGGGCAAGAGTTACACTGATGGGCCCAACTGGGAGCAGCTGGATTAAGTCTTGATCCCAATAGCTCCAGACATCTCATGAGAGGAAGTTTATACCCGTTATCCCAAATCACAAGACCAGTGAATTCACCCAGGAGTTCTTAGACATATCAAGGTTCAAAGTTAGCCAAAATAATTAAAAACTTGAAACATTCCATCCTTACCATATGCATATTAACATGTTAAGAGAGGTCGCAGATAGACACCCGTAAAAAAGTTAACAAACAAACCTCTCATTTGACAACATGCGCTTCTAAAATTTTGAATTGAAAGTGTGTCAAAATTTTAAAATACTACTGATTAGCATGCGAGGATGAATTTTTTATAAAATAAATAAGCTTTTTTCTCCCATAATGTACTTCTCTATGCTCAATGTTATTTCATAAGGAGAATAATGTGTTTACAAGTGTTAGTTCTGGACTAAAAGGACAGGGTATCTATAATTCAACTTATAGGTTAATTAAAATGTAGACATTACCTTACCAGATATAAAGTAGGGTAGCATATTGAGGATGCTGGATAACTTTGATAAAGTTTTAATAATATGAATAACTGTGGGGAAGTTTCAGCTGATTTAGTAAACAGGATAAAGTAGAATATTTTAAGAGAGTAATTTTTTTTCTTCCACGTATATATCAACTGGAGCCATCGTATTCAGTTCTGCCTAGTAGTTTTTTGGGGGGAGTTACTAACATGCATATTTAAGGTGTGATTTTAAATTTATAAACTGCATGTGAACATGATCTTTTAAAATGTTTGAAATTTGTAGAAAGTAATTTTTTTTTGAGACAGTCTCAAGCTGTCACCCTGGGTAGAGTGCTGTGGCATCACAGCTCACAGGAACCTCAAAATTGGGCTTAAGCGATTCTGTTGCCTCAGCCTTCCAAGTATCCGGGACTACAGGCACCTGCCACAATGTCCAGCTATTTTTTTTTTCTTGCAGTTGTCATTGTTCTTTTAGCTGGCCTGGGCCAGGTTCAAAAGCACCAGCCTCAGTGTATGTGGCCGGTGCCTACCCACTGAGCTATGGGCACCGCCCTAGAAAATAATCTTTTAAACAGTAAAAATATTCTGCTTTAAATATTACTTATAAACACTACAAATTTGCAAGACTCTTTTTTCTAATAGTCTAATGATAATGGGATGATAGCAGTTTACATTACCACATAGTCCACATCTAAAAATAAATGACATTTAGACTAAGGAGATCTTACATACAATTGTAGAATTTCCTTTTTTTTTTTTTTTAGTGGAAACTAGCTGAATAAGAGATTTTCCAAGTCAAGTCCAAGTAAAGAATTAAACCTCTTCTGTGTTCTATGTCATCTAAAATATATTCATCTATACATGTTTTATGCACACAGGTTTCTGTAATATAAGGTACAACTCGCTGAAATTTCTCAGCTAGTTAACATACTCCTGGACTGGTAAATGGCAGCCTTACATATTTTCCCTCCCTCACTGTTCTTTCCCTTTTTTTAGTCATTCATTATGAGCTCATGAGCTTAGACTGCTCCAGAGGGCATCTAGGGGTTATCTGCCCCATTTCCTTATAAGGATCAGGTCAGAGGAAAAGCAGCGGAGTCCATCCCCTTCTATCCCCAGCTCCATCTGGTACCATTACACATTTCTAGAAGTAGGTCTTAAAAGCTCCACGTCTCAAAAGCTGTCTTCCTTTGCTCCCTTCATTTAATAACCTCTCCTCAACATGCTTTGCCTGGGTCACGGCAGTTTGGGGACATCTAGTTCTAAGATGTTCTGCTGTGTGACTATAGAAGCAGCCGCAGAAACAGCCTCCTCTCTTTGAGTTTCACTCCATAAAAAGCAGTAATTATTGGAAAGTTGTTTTCTTGTCAGTATGAAGTCTTAGCAGGGTCATCATAGACATCTGAAATGCACTCTGAAATGGTCACATTTCCACGTGAAAAACCACCAAATTCCTAGTCCTAATGAAAGGTACCTTCTCACTTGCAAAATACAATCAATCCTCCGGCAATGCTGAAGAGAATAAATGGGTATTGACAG
This sequence comes from Nycticebus coucang, assembly GCF_027406575.1. Classification (NCBI taxonomy): domain Eukaryota; kingdom Metazoa; phylum Chordata; class Mammalia; order Primates; family Lorisidae; genus Nycticebus; species Nycticebus coucang. Next base: position 2,360,048 of record NC_069798.1, read on the forward strand.
TTGTGCAGCACCTAACCTCTTCCACATTTAATAGCATTTAACATTAGAGTCCTGACGAAGTGGAAATAGCAAGTATGTACCCTGAGATCTGATATGTGCCATTGGGGTAGAAGACATGGTTATTGCAGCTTCAAGAATGGTTGACTTTCCCAAAGCCAGGAGGTGAATTGACTAGCTTAGGAAAATAAGGACGCCATAGGTCAGCATGGTATCTTCCACCAGTGCTGAACTCTCCAAACATGCTCTCTCTCCATTAAATTACGTTTTCTCCAGCAAGCTACCATTTACCTGCGGCACATTATCAAAGGGACTCACCTTTGAGCAATAACCTCTCCCAAGGTCCAAGGACAATGCAGATTCATTACAGCAGTTACCTAAATGACAGGCACATTTTCAAATACAAAATCAGCAAGTTGAAAGTAAGCTCACATTATATCCATTTTATATAGAAAATCAATCAATTTATATTTACTCAGAGCCCACAGTCATACAGGAAGAATATTAATTTGTCCATCCTGATACAACTAGGCTGGAAATTTATGGATTAACTGTTATAAATTGAGAAGATTATCAGTATTTCTAGTAGACTTTCCCTAATATGCATTTTATTGCCACAAAATGATCTTTATAACATTAATTTGAATACACATAAAGAGATAGACTTTTTTTTCAATGTAGAAAAAGGATCGTACTTGTTATTGTCCATTATGAAAGAAACTGTAATATCCTAGGCGCTGTCCTCAATGAGGGCCCAGCAGAAGCTGTCCCTCCTGCAATCTATCTCTAGCTCAGAATCACACTGTCCTCCCATAGCCACCTGTCCACAGCTCCCACCAGTAACCCTCAGGGGGATGTGATCCTGACATCTCACAGCTGAGAGCATTTAGCTTTCATGGCACAGGCTTTAGGTGATGGCTAAGCAGGATTACTCTATGCAAAGGCTGACTGAGAACATACATTATTTAAGAGTTTTTTTAAAAACTTAGTTAAAATGTGGATGATTTGATTCTTGCAAGACGGTTTGTTGCATTTCTAAGAAAGCATGATGTCATTTGCTCTGGCAGTCTCAGTATGCTGTCTCCCCTACAAACCTGCAGTGTTGTCCACCATCAAATCAGTTGCCAAGCCTAGGGCTCAGAACAAAGCACGCTGTACTCCGGAATGCATTTGGCACCAGGGCGTCCCTGCACTAGCATACAGGGATGCGGAAGTGGGTGATGTGTAGCATGATGTGTGATCTCTTGACGTTCCTTATAATTCTTCTATTCTCATTTCCTTTTTTCCTTTCTATTTCAATTACTTTGAGCAGCATCAAGAAAAAATTACCAATCCACCAAAATGAGTAAGTCCCCCTGTGAAGCCATGAAATGCTTGCTTTACATGATGCCATTTCATGCTTCTACATCCTAAACTCTGACCATTTTCTTCTCTGGGAAAAATGTCAAGTTTAGGTGTCAATAGCTCTCATTACTGACTGATCACTAGAACTTCAGTTAGAAAAGCTAAAAAACCTAACTAAGTTTAGCTTGTTTTTAGATAGAACGTAAAACAACCACGTGACAAGATGCTAACACCTCACCTCATGAGGTCTTTGTACACGCACAATTTCATTTTTGTTTGTCCTCCTTCATGTGTCCCTCACTCAGACCTCTCCCAATACCTGTTCCCTCTCTGACTCAGCTGCTCTCCACCAACAGGCTGGCCCACCCGGAAGGGAGCCTCCCAGACCTCACCATGATGAATCTGTGTGCCAGCCTGGAGAAGCCAGAGATGAGGAAGTTTTCTGAGCCTGGGGAGGAGAAGCCCGAAGGATTTTCTGAAGAGGTGGAGAAGGACGAGCTTGGGAAAGATAGCGAGGAGTCAGAGGAGGATGGAGAGGAAGAGGAGGAGGAGGAGGAAACATCAGGTAATTGGCCCACTACCAGCAGCTGCTCAGAAAATGCGGCCTCCAGGCTGAGTAAATAAAACAGTGACTTGCCCCCCAAAAAATATGAGTCATACCCAGTCTGTGTAATAAAAATTGGAGTCTTTTTCTTTTGGTTACTATAGTTGTAATATTCCTGTTCCAATTGCTCTAATTAAATCTTCTCAGTTCTGACTTAAGAGAAAAGAGCAGACAGCTGGTTATGAATGACTGGCCCACTAGTGTTCCTGTCCAGACCCGTGTGGGGCGTGTTTCTGACCATGTGTCTGACCATGGTGCCGAATCTCTGCAAGTTATAGACATCACTTTTACAAACGCATTCTCTAGAAGCCATTGTGATGCTTTTCCAAGAACCAGTAAAAATATATTTCTAATTCTATTCTAATTCTCAAGGACGTGAGCAACGGGGAGGAAGGTTAGTGATTGGATAATTATCACTTCAAGCAAACTCCTAAAGATGTTTTTGTCATCACCATTCACCCCTTAGTATGTAGGCTCTTTTTTTCCTACTTTCCCTTCTAGCCTTGAAATAATGTTTTAATAGGGCATGATGAGAATGGGATAGTTTTGGTGATCAGGAAATGTGACCTGATAGGGAATGTAAAAGGCAGAGATCTTAATCCATGTAGCAGTTCCCAGAAAGGAGGGGAGAAACCAGAGAGCCGCACCTTTGGGCTGATGTTTGAGGGTTATGACATTAAGACGCTGCATTTGTCTTTGTTGGTCCTCTGTGCTTTACAGAATTAACAAATTGTAAAAGCGGCGTGGCATGGAAGGATCCCCTCAAAGGCACGCTTTCCCCACACCTGCTCCCCTTCTCCTGCTCCTCTCAGCACATCTTAGGAGAGGACCAGAAATTCTCTCTCTGTCTGAGCAACATGCATTCCTCAGAGTAAAGGGGAAAGCTCAGCTCTATGAGACCACGTAATTAAGATTAGCATTTTGTTATACTACTTTAAGAGGAGTTTTGAGCTTTACTCATAGGATCTCCCCCGAAATGGTGCTGTACTTGTTCTCTCGCTCCCTGTGTCGTGCCATCCGTGCCATCTCAGCTTCTAAACCACGCTCATTTACGACCTAAACCTTTTTCGGTGCTTCATCTGAGTCACGCTGTGTATACTGTACTAGGGGATATGTTCCAAGACCCCCACTGTATGCCTAAAACCAGGGATACTACAGATCTATTCATGATTTTTCCCCTTCTCCACAGTATCACAAATAGATTTGTTCTTATCATAGAACTTAGCAACCTCAGCATACTTCTTTTTTTTCTTATTAAGCTAAGAACTTTTACCACTCACTGAAAGAAAGCACTTTATGGCTTCTCTTTGGTATATCCACATTGCAAGCATCACTACTCTTTGGCTTTGCTGACATTAGTAAGTAAAATAAGGCGACTTGCACCTTAGTACCGCAGTAGCACAAGGGTCGATCTGATTACCAAGATGACTGCTGAGTGACTAGCAGGCAGGCAGAGTAGAGAGCCTGGTGATGCTGAAGAAGGGGACGGTTCACATCGCAGGAGACAGGACAGGGATTTCATCATGCTACTCAGAACAGCATGAAATTTAAACTTCTGAATTGTTTATTTTGGGAGTTTTCCATATACTATTTTAAACTGTGGTAAGTGAAACCTCAGAAAGCAAAACTGGATAAGGAGGACTATTGCAGCATACTTCACTGTCCAGTTCTCATCATGCCCTAGGAAAACATTATTTCAAGTCTGGAAACAAAAGTAGGATAAAAGGCCTAAAAAGTTGTAGAACCAAATCCAGTAACTGTCACAACTTCTCAAGCCAGGAAAAGAAGCTACTTAAGGAGGTATTTATGTCCCGTCATCTGCCTAGTCTTGTGAACTTTTGTCTCCAAGCCTGAGGACGTGCTGACAGCCCTCAATGGTCCTATGATAACTTTCAGACCCATCAGCCAGCACAGTCCTTTAGACCCCTGTATCTAGCACAGATGGAAAAAATGAAGAGCCATGTTTGATTAAAAATTGTGATTAGAATGAATCTGACCCCATTTCAGGAGACAGGATATTTCAGACAAGCAGGCTGTTGGGTCTGTGCAGAAGTCTCCGAGGGGTTGCAGGAGCACTGGAGAGCTTACTCCCTCACAGTCAAGTTCTGTCAAGGAAGACTGGCCACTTACAAAGTGCTGTTTTGGCCAGAATGATGTCATCTAAAGGGAGCTCAGGTTACTTTCATATTTTCAGAAAATTAGGGAATTATACTTATTGTTAAGAGTAAATAATGTCGAAACTTTTTCACAACAATTTAATTAAGAAGTGGATGAAAATAACATTGTCTTTTGGTTTCTGACATCTATGTCATCCTGACGTGGGATTCTTAAACCACCCTTAGTCCAGAATTTAGTATTCTTAGAATTCATCTACTGTTAATTTTTTTGCAGCTTTTCATTCCAACCTGAACATTTACGCTTTAAATAATAATACAAAAAACTGTGACGCTCTTAACTGTGACGCTCTTAGGTGCACTTACTATCTTGCAGATTTAAGGAACAAATGGCATCTGGTGATTGACCGTCTCACAGTGCTGTTCTTGAAGTTCCTGGAGTACTTTCACAAGCTGCAGGTGTTCGTGTGGTGGATTTTGGAGTTGCACATCATCAAAATTGTCTCATCGTACATTATCTGGGTTTCTGTGAAAGAGGCAAGTGAACATTTGTCCTATCATCAGGCCAAATAAAACCACAGTGGGTCATCATTTTCCTTTGCCAACTATCCGTGATGTTTTTTAATGTAATGCCCATTACACTGTGGTAGAAAGTCCCCAAGACAGGCATGTATGGTTTGATTTACAGAAAAACTAAAGGGCCGTGAGTAAGACTGAGAAGAGAAGAGAGAGGGAAAAAGGAAGCGCCTAGGGGAATTTCTAATTGTCATGGATGCAGGTTCTGGCCTGTTGACAGGTCGGGCATAGTTTCATCTGGTTCTTAGAGGAAGTGTATGAGAGCAGGCTGCTTTTCAATGGTTGCATATGAGAATCTTTCTCCCTAAATTTTCTTTGAGCAAAGCAAGGACCATTCCAGTTTACATTTCCAAGCAATAAAGTCAGGTTCCAAAATCTAATAAAATCTTTAGTAGAGCACATCTGTTAATTACTAGATTTTTTAAATTTTTAAATTTTTTTGTTGGATTTTTGAGATAAGACATGAAGTCTTTAATAGTACACTTGTGTTGTACTTTTATTTTCTTGTCTATGAAAACAAAAAGTCTTCATTCAGCCAACAATTATTTAACACTTACTGTGGAGAAATTTAGCTTTCTTTTATATTTATTCAATAAATAATTTTCATATACTTCTAATTTCCCTGAACTATCTTTGAGTTGGTTACAATTCCGAGTCTCAAAGTCAGGGAACTACTGCCTATTATCTCTAAATAAAGAATCCAAAGTACTCAATTCTAATATGAGGACAATTGATGACCTAGCCCATGGTGGAGGTGGGGGAATGGGAGAGCAGAGAGAGGGGAACAGGGAGGGGGATGGGGGTCACAGTGGATGACATACCTCTTAGAGGTGGGACACAAGTATAAGAGGGACTTGACCTAACAAATGCCATCAATGTAAGCTGGTTCTCTGTGCCCTAAATGAATTCCCCCCAAAAAAGGTAAATAATAAGATAATATTAGAACAACACTAAAAACCAAAAATGATTTATAAATAGGTAACTAAGGGATGAGCCTTAATTTGAGCTCTACAGTCTAAACTAGGACTTTCTCCATTTCATACAAACCATCTGAAATTAATAGATGGTCCTGGTGAGGCAGAAATAAAAGGGAAACCACTCTATGAGATTCATGGTACAAGTGATACATGTTTTATTATTAAATAACTGAGCCTGTATTGAAGCCAAAATCCTAGCATACTATATATACATTAATTGAGAGCAAAAATATTTAGGAATTTTAACTGTATAGGTGAATTGACTAATTCAGATAAAATTTGGGGGTCATAATATTAAAGATAAATGGAAAGGAGCAAGATAAGGCATTTGCCAAATAATAAGCAAAGACCATTTTGAATTAACTGAATCTGGTGTACAGATGACTTCTGATTACGGGAAAAGTCATGCAGTGACTGCAGATTTGTGAAGGCATGTTAAGACAGTTTAAGGATGGGAGTGGGCATTAGATAAAAGAGAAATTTGTGGGAATTGTGAAGAAAATACACTGTCTGAAATCCATCCTAGAGAGTTCACAAACAAGAGATACACAGCACAGTTCCTGGCAGATCCTAAACAAATGGCAAACATAGCTTTTTCAATTACCCTCAATGCCTCGAGAATCTAGTCTCTTTAATAGACTAGCAAGTGAATAAAGGACCATGATCGAGCTACCTTGTTAATCCCAGTGGAGAAAGGACCTATTACAGAATATGACCAGTTCCTTCTCTGTGACTCACACATTGCACAGACTTTCATATTTCTTTTCCTAATTCCATCTCTCTCACCTCTGACTTAAAAACATGTCAGGCACTCACAAAGCAGAGTCGTTTGGCTGCTTCTGCTGCTAGCATCTTCCAAATCTCATTTCTGCAAGATTGTTCTAACTACCTGTGTTGCAAGGGATGCCATCCCGCCACCATGAGGGTGAGTCACTGCATAACCCTAGAGGCTGCCACTGCTCAGGTCTCTCCCTCCCCACTCTTGCTCTGTGCTCTGGGCTCTGCTCAGCATGTACACAGCTGGCTCTTTCTAAGGGAACAGGCATACTAAGGGATCAATTCAGTGGAGCCTAATCATGAAAACAACTTCATATCTTCATCGTCCCCTTAAAATACATCCAACAGGGAAACTTTTCTTCATGCCCAGGAATCCAGCACACTTTCTACTCACTCCTAGGTAACACAAAGTCCTACTGGAACTTCCCATAGCAAGGAAAATAAGACTTCATTAATTAAAATTGTGCAGCCACAGAGAACCAGTACAACTCAGGGCTCTTCTTAGGTGGACTGCTTCTTTCTTTCTCACCTGCACACCCCCTCTAATCACTGAACTTCTGAGCACCCCCTGGGCTGGAGCACAGGCTTGGGGCCAGTGGGAAGGGGACATTCTGACATGGCCTACACTATCCCTTGATGGCCTTGTGCCCTGGGCTGGTAGCAGGTAAATCCACCCTTGCCCTCGAGGGCTCCTTGGTAGAGCACCCAGTGGCCACTCCAGGCTGTCATAGTGCCCAGCCCCTGGTTTCCTGGCCTCTGCTTCTCCTCTGTTCTAGGGCCATACTTCCCACAGGCCCTGCCCTGCTGGTGCATGTGCAGCCCAATCAAGCAACCCCTGAACCCTGCCCCCAGAGCCCCCATCCCTTCTGGCCCTATAGATTTTCTGGGTGGAAGCTGGACATCTGTGCCCGAAGCCCATGGCATGTGGGGTGCCACCAAGCAGGCTGCTTGTAGCTCCTCACTGAGACATTCTCCTTCCCAACTCCCCAACCACCCCATGGTCTTAGTGGTGGAGGGACAGGTAAAAGGTAGCCCTTCCCCATAGAGGGAGCATTTTAGAAGTTGTGGCAACATATTTGGATTCAAACAATCCTCATCCAAAGCCTCAGGAAGGGTGCTTATTTTCAAGAACTTTGGGGATCCTCTCTTCCACAAAAATTAAACCTTTTCAAAGTTACATCATGGATATCTAAGAAATAAGAGGCCAATGGGAAAGCAATTGTTGGCAAAACCTTTATTTAACATCAATATCACTTACTGAAGAGTGAGACTACAGTGAAATAACCTAGATTTAAGTATACGAGGTCTGACAATTAAGTTCACAAACTTGCCACCATATGCTTATGTTGGCAGCACTAAACAAACAACTCAGTAAAGTGTCATGACCTTGGTATATCAGCATATCACAGTTTGTTCTTGTCAACATACAGTGCTGTCTTGCTGAGTGGCTTCATTGTTGTTGTTGAATGTTTTTGTGTGCCATCACAAGAATGTTGGAACTTGAATAGAATAACAAACAAACACTAAATTTCTTACAAAACTTTCCAAGAGAGGAAGTTAAATTGGGAACATGTTAGTACAAGTTTATAGGGATAATGTCATGAAGAAAATGTATTAGATATTTTTCTGGGGAGAGAGAAAGTGATGCTGATGAAGAGAGGTTAATGCGACCAATAATGAGTAGAACTGACAGAAACATTGCAGAAATTCATCCAACTGTATGTCAGAATCACGGCTGACTGTGAGAAGCATAGCGGACCAAGTAAACATCGTTAGAGAAATTGTTAGGAAAATCTTAACTGAAAATCTTGACATGAGAAAGGTGTGTACAAAAATGATCCTGAAGAAGCTCATCAGTGAACAGAAGCAAAAGACAGTGGCATTTGCCAAGACCTTTTGGAGAGGCAAGATGATATTTTGGGCTGTGACACCACTAGTGATAAAGCCTGGGTGTATTAGTATGACCCCAAAACAAAGTGTCAAAGTACACAACCAATTCTCCATGACCAAAAAAGTTCCATCAGTCCAAACCAAGACTCCAAACAATATTGCTAACCTTTTTCGGTATCAGAGAGTTTATTCATTATGAATTTGTACCAACTGGATAATTAACCAAGTTTACTATTTGGAATTGCTGAAAAAGTTAGACAAAAGTGACCTGAACTCTTTGCCAGCAACTCTTGGTTCCTGCATTACAACAATGCACCAGCTCACACAGCACTGTCTGTGAGGGAGTTTTTAGCATTAAACAAATAACTGTAACTGTATTGGAACACCCTGCCTACTACCTGATCTGGCCTCCTGTAACTTTTTTATTTGCCCAAAGATAAAGGAAATATTGAAAGGAAGACTTTTGACGGTATTCAGGACATCAAGTGTAATTACAGCAACAGCTCTGATGGCCATTCCAGAAAAAGAGTTCCAAAATTGCTTTGAAGGGTATACTTTGAAGCTGGCATTGGTGTATAGCTTCCCAAGGGGTGCACTTCAAAGGTGACTGTAGTGATATTCAGCAATGAGGTGTGTAGCACTTTTTCCAGGATGAGTTCACAAACTTAATAGTCAGACCTCAGGGGTGTGTGTGTGTGTGTGTGTGTGTGTGTGTGTAAAAGAAGCATTCTGTTCCCTTTTAATACACAACTACTTTTCTAATTTCAAATGGTTGCCAGAGACCTCTCTGAGGAAAGAAGTTGTCCTTTATTTCTGTTAGTGTCCTCAGCTCCTCCCAGGGAGCCTGGCCAACTGTTAAAGCTCCACATTTACTGACTGAATAAAGGAATAAAAGAACTTTGCAAACTTGAGATTTCTCCTAGATGTCAGCTGATGCTTTATTATTATTATTATTATTAGTAGTAGTAGTAGTAGTAGTAGTATCATTATTATTTCCACTCTCACTAAAGGCTCATTCTGATACCTAGTAAACTAAATGTTTTATATGGTGCTAGATGCTGGTTTGAAAGCTTGAAAAACATGCTTGTCTCAGCTCACACTGTCCTATGAGAATGGCTGGTAAATAAAACCCAAAGTATGACAATGACTTCCCTGTTAAAGGTGCCCCAGGGAGCTCCCCTTCCCAAGGTGGGTCTTTCTTACAAGGAGTCACACCCTGGAGGTGACAGTTGCAGCTGTCAGGGAAAAGAAGCCAAACACTATAAAATAAAGAAGTTTATTTTGAACCAAGTTTGAGGGCCATGGCCTGGAACCATGCCCAAGAAGCCTTAAGCAGGTGGACTGGCTGTGGTTCAGTTAAAGTTTGGTTTTATACATTTCAGGGATTGAAAAGTTATATGTAAGGTCATTGATCAATACATGGAAAGCGTACACCACTTTGACCCAAAAGGGTGGGACAGCAACATCTTAAAGGAGGTGGGTTTACAGGTGGGTTCAAAGACTCTTCGATTTGTAATTGGTTAAAGAAATGAAACTTTATCTAAAGCAACACTTCTCAACCTGTGGGTCACAACCCACAGGAACTGTATTAAAGGGCCACGGCATTAGGAAGGTTGAGAACCACTGGTCTAAAGGATAAGAGGGCTTTAAGATAAGGAAGTCTGTTGGTTCGAGACTTCCAACTGACTGCACATTCAGGCTCAAGTGGTTTGTTACATAAACTCGGGACCTTAGGTTTGCCCAACATTGGTTAGTCCTGTTACTGAGTTATAGAGGATGTCTCCAATAAGCGAGCAGGCATGAGGAAGCAAGGGCAAGCTCCCTTTCTTGGCTGAATTAACCTTCTTGCCAAAAGGAGGTTAATTCAGCCAACTGTTTTTATTTCAGTTCACACAGCTGTGGGTTCCCTTAAGGGATCAGCCCAGTAGGACTCTACTTTCTCTCACAGTGCCCTCAGCCTCACAAGATTATGTTCAGAAAAGATGACAATTTGTATAAAAGTGCTTTATTAGAAATGCATAATGACATAAAATTATTTCTCAGAATCCCTTGGTAGTAAGAATCACCTGGACACTTGTTGCATTCCTGGAGCAGCACCTGTTTCCCTAGAAATTATAACTCATCGGGTATTGGTTGGAGGCCAGGCATTTTTCTTCTTCTCTTCTTTCTTTTTAAATGAATATTACATGAGAGTCTGATCACCAAGGAAATGCTGAGGCCATGGTGTCTCTAGATCAGCACTGTGCTAGAGCCTTGGTCTGGGACTGCGCTTTGCTCCTGACGTGCAGTTAGCAGTGAACAAAGTGTTAGAGGTGAGTTCACCTCTGAGCTATTCAGGGGACCTGGTTTGGTTCTATTCTGCTGAGTAAAAGGGGGAGCAAGAAACTGGGGTAATGGGAAAATGAGGCATCTGGGACTCCAATATAGCAGAATGAAAGCAAAGTTTTTATCTAGAGTGAAGAAAAACAGTATATTGTACCTAAATCAGGAAAGCAGAGATGAGTGCAGGCTTTTCTAAGAGAGTAGGAAAGGGTCCCACTGGCGAGTGCAAGGAGCTAGCACACAAAGGCTGTGCACCAGGGTAAGTACTCTCCCCACTTCCTCCGAGCTCATCCATAAGAATCCCAGGTGGTCCCCTTAGGCCTTCAGGTACACTGTCTTGCTTTCACTGGTTGTCACATAAATCCAATTTTTCTCTACTCTGTATCAATAATTATTTAACGTTATTTTATTAGTGATGGTATTGGCATCTGTTAGTCTCATGATGTTTGTGGCAACCATCCTGTGCTTTGTTCTGTGACAGGGATCCTTATCTTTTATGCAGGGATCATTCACAGTCTAGAGGTCACGGATCATAGACAAAGTTAAGGCTTTGCAGGAACAGCACATATATGGTTAACTAGGTCACCCTGACCCCAAATTTCTTGTTTTGCTCCAGGGCCCTTTCTAACTTTCTTGTCTAGAAGGCCGTAATTCTCTACCACCTCCCTTTAACCTCCTTCCATCCCTAAACACAAAGTAGTGTACTTCTCTGAGCCCTAGTTTCCCTATTCGTAATGATAAAATAAAACCCCCACCTCACTGAGGCTCTCTTCAGGGAGCACCAGATGCTGGCATGGTTTTGGGGAGAAGGGAACACTTCTACGCTGCTGGTGGGAATGCAAACTAATACGTTCCTTCAAATTAATGTGAGGGTGCAATTTTGGGGTTACCTTGTTCTCACTTCCAGGGTAAAATTCCCTTTGTGTAAGTGCCCGTCACCCAGGGGGCATGTTATACACCCTCACAACGTGCACATTAGGTGAGATCCTGCCTCCTGTGCTCCTTCCTTGTGCCAAACGTCCTCTCTTCCCCTCCCCACGTCTTTCTACCCCCAAACTGGACTATATTAGCGTTTTATTGTTCTTATGAGCATGTAATTGTTTATATATTGATTTCATATTAGTATGGAGTACACTGGGTATTTATTTTTCCATTCTTGCAATACTTTACTAAGAAGGATGTATTTCAGCTCCATCCAGGTAATTGTAAAAGATGTAAAGTCTCCATCTTTTTTAATTGGCTGAATAATATTCCCTGATATACATATACCACAGTTTGTTGACCCATTCATGGGTTGACAGGCACTTAGGTTGCTTTTGTGATTTGGCAATTCTGAATTGAGCCTCAATAAGCATTCTAGTGCAAATGTCTTTGTGGTAAAATGATTTTTTTCTTCTGGGTAGATAACTAGTAATGGGATTGCAGGGTCAAATGGAAGGTCTACTTTTAGACCTTTGAAGATTCTTCATACTTCTTTCCAAAAAGGCTGTATTAGTTTGCAATCCCACCAGCAGTGTGAAAGTGTTCCCCTCTCTTCACATCCATGCCAGCATCTGGTGTTTTGGGCCTTTGTTATGTGAGCTAATCTTGCTGGGGTTAGGCGATATCTTAGAGTGGTTTTGATTTGCATTTCCATGCTGATTAAAGACAATGAGCAATTTTTCATGTGTTATTGGCCATTCATCTGTCATCCTCGGAGAAGTTCCAGTTCAAATCTCTTGCCCAGTGGGGTGGCGCCTGTGGTTCAAAGGGGGGCCTGTGTGCTGCAATTGCTAGGGGGTCTTCCTCATAAGTTTTTTGCCAGGCCAATATCTTCAAGTGTTTTCCCCACACTCTTCTAGAATTTTTATTGTTTTGTATCTTAAATTTAAATCTTTTATCCAACAAGAATCAATATTTGTCAAATGATGAGAAGTGCAGGTCCAGGTTCAGTCTTCTGCATGTGGATAGCCAGCTCTCCCAGCACCATTTGTTAAATAAGGATTCTTCTCCCCATTGCATGGTTTTGTTAGGCTTATCAAAGATTAAATGATGACATGTGGCTTATCAATGATTAAATGACATATATCTAGATTCTCCATCCCATTCCATAAATCTATGTCTCTATTTTTGTGCCAGTACTATGCTGTTTGATCATTATAGCCTTGTAATATAACCTGAAATCTGGCAACGTGATGCCTCCAGATATGTTTTTATTTCTAAGAACTGTATTTGCTATTTTGTTTTCTTGTTCCATATGAATTGAATGCTATTTTTTCAAGTTCTTTAAAGTATGACATTGGTGCTTTGATAGGGATTGCATTAAATCTGTAGATTGCTTTGGTTAATATGGACATTTTAATGATGTTGATTCTTCCCAGCCATGAGCATGGTATATTCTTCCATTTGTTGACATCTTCTGCTATTTCCTTTCTCAAAGTTTCCTAATTCTCTCTATAGAGATCTTTTACGTCTTTTGTTAGATATATTCCCAGGTATTTCACCTACTTTGGTGCTATTGTAAAAAGAATAGAGTGTTTGATTTTATTCTTGGCTTGATGATTGTTGGCATGTATGAAGGCTATTGATTTGTGGGTATTGATTCTGTATCCTGAGATGCTGCTATATTCCTTGATCACTCCTAAGAGCTTCGTAGTTGAGTCCCTAGGGTTTTCCAGGTATAAGATCATATCATCTGTGAAGAGGGAGAGTTTGCAAGGGTACATGTGAAACTTGCTAAACGCAGAATATAAATGTCTTAACACAATAACTAAGAAAATGCCAGGAAGGCTATGTTAACCAGTGTGATGAAAATATGTCAAATGGTCTATAAAACCAGTGTATGGTGCCCCATGATTGCATTAATGTACACAGCTATGATTTAATAATAAAAAAATTAAAATAACAAAAAAAAGAGGAGTTTGATCTCCTCTGTCCCCATTTAGATTCCTTTGATCTCCTCCTTTTGCCTGACTGCAATGGCTGGGACTTCCAATGTTATTTTAAATAGCAGTGGAGACAGTGGGCATCCTTGTCTGGTTCCAGATTTGAGTGGAAACGCTTTGAGTTTTACTCAATTCAATGTGATATTGGCTGTGAGTTTGCTGTAGATAGCCTCTGTCAGCTTAAGGAATGTTCCCTGTAAGCCTATTTTCTTGAGTGTTTTTATCATGAAAGGATGCTGGATATTGTCAAAAGCCTTTTCTGCATCAATTAAAAGAATCATCTTGTCTTTTATTTTATTTTATTTATGTGGTATATTATATTTATAGATTTGCTCATGTTGAACCAACCTTGTGTCTCTGGGATAAAACCCACTTTTTTATTTAAAAAAGTCATAGTGTTTTATTTGTTGTAATGTTGTTTTAATGTGTTGTTGTATTCTGTTTGCTAATATCTTGTTGAATATTTTTGCATCGATATTCATTAATGATATTGTTCTATAGTTATCTTTTTTTTGTTGGGTCCTTTCCTGGTTTGGGAATCAAGATGATATTTGCTTCATTGAATGTGTTGGGGAGGATTCCTTCTTTCTCTATATTTTGGAAAAGTGTATGCCATATACAAATTAGTTCCTCTTTGAAGGTCTGATAGAATTCTGGTGTGAAAACATCTGGTTCAGGGCTTTTCTTATTTGGGAGATTTTTTATAATTGATGCTGTTTCAGTACTTGATATTGGTCTAGCCAAGATTTCTAAATCTTTCTGGCTGAGTTTTGGAAGGTATTGTGCTTCCAAATATTGGTCCATTTCCAGTACATTTTCATATTTCTGGGAATAGAGTTTTGTGTAGTAACTATTGAGGATCTTTTGTATTTCTGTGGCATCTACTGTTATTTTCCCTGTATCATTTCTGATTGTACTTATTAGAGAACTTATTTTTCTGTTTCTGTTTAGTCTAGCCAAGGATTTATCAATTTTATTAATCTTTTCAAAGAATCAACTCTTTGTTTCACTGATCTTCTGAATAATTCTTTCATTTTAATTTCATTTAGTTCTGCTCTAATTTTGGTTATTTCTTTTCTTCTGCTGGGTTTGGGATTAGATTGTTCTTACTTTTCCAGTTGCTTGAGATGGCCCATTAGGTTGCTGACTTGCTCCCTTTCTGTTTTCTTGATGAAGGCATCTAATGCTATAAATTTTCCTCTAAGGACTGCCTTTGCAGTATCCCACAGGTTTTGATAGTTTGTGGCTTCGTTATCATTTTGTTCTAGAAATCTAATAATCTCCTTCTTGACCTTGTCTATGACCCAGCTATCATTCAGCATAAGATCATTTAGTTTTCACAATTTTAATTGAGTATGAAGATATCTATTGCTGTTGAGTTCAACTTTATTCCATGATGGTCTGAGAAGATTCAGGGGGATAATTTCTATTCTTTTGAATTTGTTGAGGTTGTGAGATGAAATATGATCAATTTTGGAAGGTGAGCTGTGGGCTGATGAGAAGAATGTGTATTCATTTTTGTTAGGATAAATTGTTCTATAAATATCTATTAAGTCCTTTTGTTCTAGGGTCTTGTTTAAGTCCGTGTTTTATTTGTTTAGTTTCTTCTTGGAGGATTTGTCCAGTACTGCCACTGGGGTGTTAAAAATCTCCCACTATAATAGTGTGGGAAGATACCATATTGTTCAGGTCAGTTAGGGTTTGTTTTATATACGAGGAGCATTCAGATAGAGTGCATAGATGTTAAGTATTGAAATATCTTCATATTGTGTATTTCCAGTACGTCCATCTTTGTCCTTCATTATTTTTGTTGGTTTTAATCCCATTGTATCTGCATACAAAATTGCAACCCCAGCTTTTTTCTGCTTTCCATTTGCCTAGTCTACCATTGCACATCCCTTTACCCTGAGTCTTGTTTTATCCTTTGAGTAAGGTGAGTTTATTATAGGCAAAAGATATCTGGCCTGAGTTTTTGTATCCAGTCAGCCAGCCTAGGCCTCTTTAAAGGAGACTTCAAACCATTCATATTAATTGAGAGAATTGATAGCTGTGGCAGAGTTTGGGGCATCTTGTTTTTTAGAAGTCCAGAGCTTAATTTTATGCTTCTCACCATTGTGGAAGCTAGGCTTTGTTCTTTAATTTCTGGGTAGGTTACTTTGGTGGTGTACCCTCCTGTTGATTGTTATGAAGAATGGGTCAGTATTGCCTGTGGATCTGGTCTAGTCATGGCAAATTTCCTCAGCATGTGGATGTCAGTGAAGTATTTGATTTCTCCATTACAAATGAAACTCAGTTTAGCAGGGTATAGGATCCTGGGATGGAAATTGTTTTGTTTAAGAAGTTTGAAGGTCAATGACTATCTTTTTCAGCCTTGGAAAGTTTCGGCTGAAAGATTGGCATCATCCTTATAGTTTTCCCTTTGTAAATAATACTTTTCTTATGCCTGGCTGCCTGAAGAAGTTTCTCCTTCATATTAACACTGGCAAAATTAATTACAATGTGTCTAAGAGATGCTTTGTTTGGATTGAGTCATGCTGGGGTTTTAGCAGAAAATTTATGCCTTTGACACCATCCTCTTCTCTTTCAGGAATCCCTATAATCCAGATGTTTGATTTCTTGGAGTGATTTCATAACTCTCTCAGGGAATATTCTGTTCTTTTCCTCCATTTTCTTACCTCTTTGAATGCTTGGGATAGATCAAAAATCTTGTCTTCTTTATCTGAAATTCTTTCTTCGCACTGCTCAACTCTATTTCTGAGGAACTCTGTTGTATTTGAAGCTCCCCAAATATCTTTTTCAATTCCTTAAGCTCTTCTATATCTTTCCTCATTATGTAATTATTCTTGGGGACTTTGCCTTTGAATTCATTCATTTTTTGAGACCGCTTCTGAACTATTTTTTGGTTCTCTGTTTCCATCTTCTCCTCCATTCCAATTATCTTTTTTGCCATCCATATTCTAAATTCTATTTCTGACATTTCAGCAATTTCTCTGCGGATGGGATTCTCTGTTGTATGTTCCTTGACATTAATGCCAAGAGGCATTAATTTGCTCTGATTTTTCATGTTGCCAGAGTTCTTCAGCTGATTCCTCCTCATGAGTATTTTCAGCTTCTTCCTCTTTTTCTGTTCTTTAATATGTCAATTATACTTTTTTAGTTGAATTGATAGGTTGTCCCCGATGAGTCCACTCCTCACTGTTGCAGTGCCCATGCCCACACTAATAAAGGCAGACAGGTGGTGAATCCACAGCCCCAATGTCTCCAGGGGAACAAAAATCAGTAGACAATTCTGCCCCAGAATTCCAATCAAATTCCTCTGCCAACGCTGGCTCTGCTCACCAAATTAAGCTCACGAGGCTATGCAGGTGATAACACTGGCCCAGAGTTCAGGAGAGATGCTTATGCACTGGGCACCATCCAGCCAATGGAGTGCTGAGGGCCCCAGCTATGTGGACAGTATAGGCCTTTGGGCTCAGACAAAGTCACTAAGGCACCAGACTTTGCCTGCCCAGTCAAGCTCAGGGGGCTCCGCCCAGTGTGGGGCATAGGTTTGAAGTTCAAATAGGAGTCACTCAGGTACCACCACCCCACCCCCACCCAGTTGAGCTCAGAGAGCCTCCACCTGGTGGAGAGTACTAATACAAAGTTCAGTCCAAAGTCGCTTAAACTTCAGCCTCTCCCACCCAATTGAGCTCAGAAAGCCCTGCCTGGTGGAGGCCAGAGTTTCAAAGTTTAGTGTAAAGTCACTTAAACTCTAGTCCTACCCACCCAGTCAAGCTCAGAGAGCCTCACCTAGCAGAGTCCAGCGATCCAAAGTTCAGTCCAAAGTCACTCAGATACTGGTCTGCCTATCCGGTCAAGTTCAGAGAGCCTTGCGTGGTGGAGGGGCCGGTCCAAAGTTCAGTCAAAAGTCAAAGTCGTTTAAGTACTGGCTCTGCCCACTCAATGGAGCTCGGAAGTTGTCCTGGGGAGCAGAAAACCAATCTGCCTGAGAATTCCTGAGGAGTTGGAGGTGGGAAGTTCACCCCTCCCTGCCAAAGTTCAGACTGCTGTGCTACAGTTCACACACTGCAGCTTGGTGGCCAACAGATTTACCAAATTTCCAGAGCTTGCCAAACACTCGGGACTCTACGATGTGCAGTCCTTCTGCCAACTAGGGTGGGGGAAGGGCGATCTGGGTGCTCAGGATTGCAGGAGAAGTATTAGTTTTTTTTGTGCCAGACAGATTGGGGCCTAGGCTCAGTGGTGGGACCACAGTAATGAAGGAGGACTGGGACTTAGTGACTGCTCTCCTGTGGCTTAAGGTGAGCAGATTTTTGAACTCTCTTCGCTGGTGGGCTGGTCACCCACCATGGAGTTCCCTTTGGGGCTTGGGGTCTCCCTCTGGGAGCTGAGCTCATACCTTTTGTTTTTCTTCCATTTTCTTATTTCTGCTGCATGATTCAGTCTGGGTGATGTGTACCACACACAGTCCTCTCAGTGCGGAGCTCCTCACATTCAGCTTCCATCCACTTCAGTACAATAGCTCTCCCTGTGGGCATGAGCCTCTGGTGAAAGCTGCTTCTGGTCAGCCATCTTCCCACAATTCCCCATAGTATCTTAAAGAAGACTGCCTTTTTAACATCCAGATTGTTGTGACCCTTGCTGATGACTAAAAAATAGGAGTCAAGGAGCTAATCAAAATGTATTTAATGTAAATGTATTATGCTCATTGTGACTGCTTATTATTATTGTGACTGCTTTATACTTTACAGAGCACTCCCACACACAGTATTTCTTTCATACTCAATACTGCAAGGCAACTCTTCCTACCCTAATATTTCAGCACTTATATTCTGAAAGAGGTCCCTTACCTCGGACAGTAGCAGTTGACTAGAAGAGTAGCAGGCAAGAAACAGCAGAATTAAATACTGTCATGAAATCTCCACATATTCTTGTTTTATAGTTTTATAAGTCAACCACAGTGATTATCATGTGATACATGTTCTGTTTTCTCAATTGAATACATTCAATTATTTCCACTTGATAATATTAACGTCCTAGGATATTATTTTAACAACATTCAGAATAAATGAGTATTTCAATGTTTAAATAAGATGGAATTGCTTTCAGATTGCTCAATGAACTGCTAGCTACAGAGAATCACTGGAAATGGGGAGACATCTTGCATGAACAGTAAACTCACACACGGCCCAAAGGCAGTATGTTCAAGCTGAAGTTATTGCCTTCTCTCTTTGAACCAGCTACCCTCTCAGTGTGGCCTGTCAGTAATGGCACTGTCAGCCACTCAGCCCCCCCAAATAGAAACACCAGAGTCACTCTCTGCAACTTGTCTCTTACTTCCCTCCCCACTACAACCAAGCCAGTCTATCAGTCCAGCTCATTTCACTTCCCATCACAAATGCCTGCCTCATCTTTGAGGCCACTGCAGCAGCTCATGAGCTGGTCTCCTGACATCACATCTAATCTCCACAGCACAACCTTTCATTCCATGGACACGTTTCTCTCAATTAGAGGCAAACTCACTTTCCAGTTCCCCAGTGTAATGCTCTTCCCTGGTGCTTTGTCTTCTGAAGAATGGGCTCCTGTGCTGTAGCATGGTGTGAAAATCTGTGCTTCCTGCCACACTTCACACTTGCCACTCTAAATTCTCCATTGTTTGCAGTCACCCTTCCCCACCATTCTTGCTCCTACTTTCCTGCCTTTGCTCAAGTATCCTTTCCCTGACATACACTTCCACCTTTCTTCCAGAAAATGCTTCCTGAACTTCTGCAATAGACTAAGGACCCTTCTGAGTGCTCTCACAGGGGCCTGCCCACGTCTGTAGCTCAACCATTGCTGCGTCCTATTGATGTTACTAGGCATATGTCTGTCTGTCATACAATACATAATGTCCTCAAGGAGTGAAACCATACATCACTTGCCTTAGTACCTCCAGCACCTAGGGCAGTGCCTTGCACCTGCTAGGATTTTAACCAGCCTTTGCTGAATTGCATAAATCAAGTTGTTCTGTTCTGTGGGAGTTATGCCATGTTACATATTTTTGTCCCCATTTCTGATTTTGTGCTTTCAGGTATCTCTGTTCAACTATGTATTTTTGATTTCTTGGGCTTTCGCTCTGCCGTACGCAAAGCTACGTCGTCTGGCTTCAAGTGTCTGCACTGTTTGGACATGCGTGATCATCGTCTGCAAGATGTTGTACCAGCTCCAAACCATTAAGCCTGAGAACTTTTCTGTTAACTGTTCCTTGGTGAGCCTCAATGATGGGGGAATATTCCTGATTGCCCTTTAGGGAAGTGAGGCAGATATCTGTGGAATCTGCATCCCCAGGTACATTCTTTCTAGTTTGTAAGTCACTTCATCCTGGTTGGATTTTATTCCAGTTCTGTGTGCTGGACCTGTATTTCCTCTTATACTGGGATTTCTTCCTTGCAATGGGCCTTTCCTTCCCCTATCCCACCAGTGTCCCTTTCCTCAAAGCTGAAGGAGAATGATCTGAACTTTTTTAATCTGTGGAACCATTTGTTACTCCATTTTCTCTTCTTTTCAGCCAAATGAAAATCAAACAAACATACCCCTGCAGGACCTGAACAAGTCTTTACTCTACAGTGCTCCTATTGACCCAACAGAGTGGGTTGGCCTAAGGAAGTCTTCTCCTTTGCTCGTCTACCTGAGGGTAATGGCTTTGCTGTGTTTCTTTGAACCTCCACATTGTCAAAGTTTAGAATCCTTTTCCTTGAGGCTCTTAACGGCACCTCTGATGGTAATCCCATCTTCTCACGAGCCTTTGGAATCACTTAGCAACAAATTCTAAATGTCGAAGTCAGTAGTCCATCAGGCTAACAGGAAATGTCCAAGCTGACTGAGATTGGTTGAATAAAATACGACAAAAACCGTCACTGAAACATTTTATAACCATTACAAGATTGACGTCAATGGGCACATTAGAATTGAAATATGTCTGAAACATACTGTTCAGTTAAAACAACAACAACAAAAAGCGTATCTCAAAACATAGTGCGTATTACCTCTTCTAGACACAAAGAAAAATACTGGGGAAGAAAACCAAATGGTCAGTAGTGATGATTTCTGAGAAGTGGATTACAAGAAATTTTTGCTATCTAAATTGTTTCTCAATAATTTTTAATGAAGAACATATATTACACTTAGAAGTAATAAACCTTATCTTTGCAAAAGGAACTTTGATTGCAAATAGTCATATAGTCATAATGAAAACAATATATTTCATATTTGTCACATTTACTTTGATGGATAATCTGAGCAACCCTAATTGTATTATGCTGTCGATATTGCATTTAGCAATAATAAAACCTGTATACTCAGCACCTGGGATTTTGAAATGTAGTAAAAATCCCATTTTTTTTTTGTATAGTTTCTGATTTTTCCTTAGCCTGATTTTTCCTCATAGAATCTTTTTTAATAGTGTCTGCCATAAATAGCTATTATAACAATAAAACAAAATAATCATTTAGAAAGGTTGATTAGAATCGTGTCTGATGCCTGTGGTTCCATAAATGTCAACTATTTTCGTTATCACTATTATAACTATTTTACTATCATCAGCATGCTTCTCAATTTTCTGCTCTCTCTAGCCAGATTTCAGGAGTATTCAAAAATTTCCTCCTTACTAGTTTCCCGTTTTCCAGTTTGATGTGTTTCCCAGAATATTTATGTCATGTTTCCCACTTGCAAACAAGTTTGTCCCTTCTCCTCAAATAACTGCAAACTGCTTCTTCTGTGGTGTGTGGCATGTACTTTTTGAGTAATAGGAATGAGAATTGGCAGTCTGGTGTCTAGAGATTTTAGCTCCTGTCACCATGGAAATCAGCTGACTTACATAGTAGAGGTATCTCCACAATAAGTAAGGAAAATGAGCATTGAGCTCAAAATTATATTTAACAGAGGCAGGATTTTATATAGCATTATCCTTTTAGACATCAAGAATTAAATACAATGATTTATTATGGAGATAGCTTGGAACTACCAAATCATAAAACATTAGGTGTACACAACTGTGTTCTCTTGTTTTGTAGAATAATCTCCTGATGCTGGCTATTCTGGCCTTTGAAGTCACAATTTACCGCCATCAAGAATACTATCGAGGTCGAAATAACCTTACGGCCCCTGTATCTAAAACTATCTTTCATGACATTACAAGACTACATCTAGATGATGGAATTATTAATTGTGCCAAATACTTCATAAATTACTTCTTCTATAAATTTGGTCTAGAGGTAAGTTTCCACGCTGATGTGTTTTATTTCTTTGTTTTTTTTTCTATGAAAATTCAATAACTACCTTAGCCATCTGGCCACTGGAGCTTCCTTATTACATCCCCAGGACATGATTACTATCTCTTGTAGATCAGCAAAAAGTCTTTGTACTGATGAGCCAAGTGGGCTTGTCTGAAAGTTTCCCAAGTGCCAATCCTCCCCCTACTCACCTCCCACCCCACAGCAGTGCATTGGCCTCTCTGGACCTCAAAAGCCATCTAAACACATGGACATCAGTTGTCATGCTAACTCATTAAGAATAAAATAGTATTAATCTTCTTTCTTTCTGTGCATCCTGAAAGTATGACCTGCAGTCAGAATGGACGGTTTTAACCTGAAATTGTTGTGGTAGTGATTGATTCTCAGTAGAATGAATTGGGAACTGTGATGTTGCATGAAGAGAGCCTACATGTTCTTTTCATTGTGTGAAATAGTTATGATAATGGTGACATAGTCAGTTTTTGCCTTGGAAGTAATCTGAACAGTATTTCTGTCTTCACACTAAAAGACACTCAAAAGAGCAAACCTTGGGTGCCCTGTGCAGATAGACCTGCCCTGAGAACACAGGTCTCCACTGCCTGGACAGGCCTGCCCCCTGGCACCAGTCCCCTTCCCTGTAATCCCGATTTTCTGCCTCTTCTCCTTACGCAGACCTGTTTCCTACTGTCAGTGAATGTGATCGGCCAGCGAATGGATTTCTATGCCATGATTCATGCCTGCTGGCTAATCGGTGTTCTATATCGACGCAGAAGAAAAGCCATTGCAGAGGTCTGGCCCAAGTACTGCTGCTTCCTGGCATGCATCATCACTTTCCAGTATTTCATCTGTATCGGCATTCCCCCTGCTCCTTGTCGAGGTGAGCGTGTCCTTCCCTGGAGCTGCCTGCTTTTAGAAGCAGCCATTACTATGTGGACAGCCCAGAGAAGAGCGATGAGAGTATTGATTGAGCTGTTCTGTTTACCACTTCCCTCTCTGCAGACTACCCGTGGAGATTCAGGGGTGCCAGCTTCAACGACAACATCATAAAGTGGTTGTACTTCCCAGATTTCATTGTGCGGCCCAACCCCGTGTTTCTCGTCTGTAAGTGTTTCAGCCACAGGGCCACAGAGCCCTGGAAATCGGGGCTAGAGCTAATTAGTCCTCACGTGCTGTGCATTAGTGCCTTTGTGCCTTCCCCCAGACTTACAGTCCTGTAAAGGGTTGTCTTTATGCATTAATATCATCAGTTGTTAATGGCTTGTACTTGCCCTGTTACATTTGGAAAATTAATAAGTCAACACTGGATACCGTATTCACTTGCATGATTCCACATTCCAGCACCCTCCCCCAACACACCTTTCAAAGGCAATCCACAGGGGGAGGCCTCCTGTGTTGCAACGCAGTGGTTTCTGGCCTCCACTGTAGACAGAGTAAACCTAAAGGTAGGGCTGTGGGAGCTGGGAGGACGCTGCCCAAATCTTTGCTTCTCTAGAGCTGGCTTGCCCAGGGCAGCTGGTGATCCATAGGTCACAGCAGCCTCCCAAGATGATAGAGAGTGCTAGGTGCTGTGGAAAACCCAAGAGTAACTGTGCTGCCTGAACATATTCAGGTTTAATTTTAAAAACAAGGAAGCAAGTGGTGCTGCAGGCTGCCAGGCAGGCTTGGCTTGAGGCCTGTGCTGTGGAGGACCACTCTCTCAGACTGCCTTCTGCTCCCACAGCCTGGCCCACCATCGCCACCTGCTCTCACCACACCTGCAGGGTGGCTTAATTCAGGAATAGGCTTGAGTTGCTAATGCAAGAGAGGATGGGGGGAATAAAGTAAAACAGAAATGCTGCATCTTCTGCATGTGAAAATAGAAAAAGAAAGAAGGAGAAGTCTCAAAACTGGCAGGAAATAAATGCAAATAAACATTATCCCATGAGAGACTCATGAAGACTGGTAATTATCACCTAATGCCTTAACTTGCCAATGTGCAAATGAAATACAGACACTCCCCCATTGTGAGCCCCTGGAATGCCTGGGTCATTCTCTGGCCCTCTAGGTAGTGAAGGTGACTTGGCCTCAACATTGGCACCTGGGAAAGCCGTTACTATGAACTGTAGGGTCGTAACTCTCTGAGGGGTGAGCACAGCTTTTACTGTGGGGGGGTGGGCTGCTCTGTGTAAACCAGAGGGAGGAGGTGGCCTAATGACCTCACCTTGGTCTTGCCAGATGACTTCATGCTGCTCCTGTGCGCCTCCCTACAACGGCAGATTTTTGAGGATGAGAACAAAGCTGCGGTGCGCATAATGGCAGGGGACAATGTGGAGATCTGCATGAACCTGGACGCAGCCTCCTTCAGCCAACATAACCCCGTACCAGACTTCATTCACTGCAGGTAACAACAGCCTCACGCTTGTTAAAAGCCACTTCACTTTGTGCATTTTACTTTGATGGCTCCACTGTGGAAATTCTTTCTCTGCTGTATCGGGGGAGCAGATCAGCTGACTCGTACTCAGTGAAACCAATAAAGGCGTGACAGCGTGGCTTAGTGGCTGGAAGCTGGGCCTAAATTATAGCCCCACGTCTGCTTTGTCAGCATGAACCACCCTATCATGGCCTCAGTATTCCTTCTCTTCATACAGAAACTGACTTGTACCAATACCAGTTCGCAGCTCTTCAAGGAGAGACCTGGCCTTCACTCCTCACCCCTCCTCCTTCTCATCTTCCACCCTAATGCTCATCCCACCCCTCCTCACTCCCTGTCCTCCAGCCTCCATCCTTCCCCCTCATCTTCCTCCTCAGCCTCCCTATCCCCTTCCTCCCTTCACCCTTGTCTCTCACCCTCTACCCCTCCCCAGCATGGAGATCTTTCACCTTTCCTCCTCATCCTCGGTCTCTCTTCCTTAACCCCGTCCTTCCTCCTCATCACCAGCCCTCATCCTCACCCTCCATCTGTCCTTTTCACCCTCTGTCCCTCCTCCCTATGCCCTGTCCCTGCTCCTCACCTCCATCCTCCTTATTCTGTGTCCCTTCTCCCCTCCCTGTCCCTCCTCCTCATTTCCAGTATTCACAGAGGACTGAGGAGGTGGGTCCCCAGAGCTCACCCTTGCCTGTGCTCCCCTCAAGCAGTGTCTCCTCTGCGGCCACCCTTGGCTCCCTGCATGGCACCTTTTCAGTACTCTGCTGTCCTCTTCAGCCTTGGACAGCTGATCTGGGCAGCCTGGTTATCCCTTTCCCAATGTTTGTATATAAACCTGCTCAACTTCTCACTGTGCATTCACTCCCTCTGCAAACCCTCTGCATATCCGTGTGGTGGTTTTATTATCCAATGCCCTCTTCATGGGGCACATCTACTCTCCTCAGCAATTGGCTCTTCCCATCCTTGGAAACCCTTAAAACTCGACTTAGCACCTCTGTGGTGGGCTGAGGAGGCTGCTGTGGCCTCTCATGGCTCCCCTCCTGGCTGTGTGACTAGGGACTGAGCACCTACCCTGACTGTGTCTGCCCTTTTGTGTTGTCATGAGGCTGTGAGAAGGGGCCTCAGCCTGTGCACTCCGTGGGGGGAGGGATCACAGCTGCACTCAGGCCAGGGCCACTCTCCACTCCAGAGCCCCTCTCCAGCTTCTCATCTGCTAGCGAGTTCAGCCCCCATGGTGTAAATTGCCCTCTGCCTGAAGTCATTATTTTAAGAACCTATCTTGTCCCTTCTTCTAAGGTGAAGGCACCTTAGCCAAAAACTACTTCTAACTTATTTTTGTACGTGTCTGTGTTGTGCCCAGTTGAAATCCCCCACCACCGAGGAGCCGAATCCAATGCAAAAGCAAAAGAGCCATTTTATTGCAAGTTTGAGCTTGGACTCCTGAGGTCTCTGTTACAACGGATCTGAGCCAGGAGACCGGAGCCCTAGAACAGGGGTATTTTTATAGGATAGCACAGCAAAGTAGGCTTATACAAGTTAAACAAAGGGATCGCTTCTGGATTGGTCGCCATGGGTCCTGCCATATGGCCCATTCCAGGAGGCAGTTTCTGATTGGACGCCGATGACTCAAGGCCCAAAAACCAGCAATTCACGGTGACTCATCAGTTTTAGACAAAAAGGCTCTGAACCTTAAGATAGTGTCGGTCTGGTTCTCTCAAATATGGCATTGGTCTGGTTCTCTCATCTGCATTTCCCTACCCTTATAGTTGTTGGCCTACAATGCATATAACGGCAGTTACTAAATGCTTACTCTGCACCGAGTTCAGCTTCAGGCTTTGTAGGTATTAAACCATCTCACCCCAGTGACCACCTATGAGTCAGTGGTATTATTGTCCTCACTTAGTAGACGAGGAGCCCACAGCCAAGAGGTCAGATAGAGGCAACAGCAACATAGAGATTTGAACCCAGTTAATCTAGCTCCTAAATCTGAATGTTTAAGCACTTTCCTGCTTTGGTATGTATAATCAATAAGTTAATTTGTGAAAATATGATATGCTACATAGACTTCAAGATCCTATTTGTCAATCAAGTGCCATGCTAAACAGTAATCTAAGGGAAAACTCCCATTTTTACCTCTTCCCTGTGTTACTAAGAGAAAAATCAGTCCAGGTTCCTTCTTTTTCCTTTGGCAAAGGAAAAGTACAAGCGTTTTATAACATACTCATGAAAACCAAAAATAACTGAAATGAAAAGTTTGTGAAGTTTGTGTGCCATTTATTTATAAAGCTAAAATTTTGATTTTTTATTTTTTAGCTATTTTAAATTTTTAGATGTGTTTTTCACTAAGGACTGCCCATGTCAAGTAGTAAGATGGCGTGCCCGTTTGCTTGTCAGTAGCCGGCCGCCCTGCCCTTCTCCCTCCGCAGGGCTCAGGCCCCAGCAGCCCAGCCTCTCTAGGAAGCTAATCACTGACAGTTAGGAGGTCCCAACCGGGAGGAGTGCCTCACCAGGGCTCGGTCTGTCTGCTCAGGGCCCCTCTGCCTCCTCCCCAGAGCACCCTTGCTGTGTCCCCCATGTTACCCTCTTGAGCTTACTTTTATGATTTCTGAGTAAGTGATGAGGCACAGAGGCCAGGGCTCCTGGAGCAGGAATTAACCTGCAGTGGCAGGCAAGGAAGGAAGGCCCAGTGCATGCACACACATGCTGGGAAGTGCCAGGAGCCCGGATGCATCGATTCAAACCACACATCCTTCAGAAGTCCCTGTGGGCTCAACTGTATCACTGACTTTACCTGTGATGATCCTGACATACAGAGAAATACTGATATTTTATTCACTTTTATTCAATGATGAAGTCACAGAAGGGTATGAAATATTTTTGGAAAAAAATTGTGAAAATATTTTAATATTTTACTCAAGAAATAATAAGGGTCAAAAGTTCATGTCTCTGAAAACTGTACCATTAAGGTGTAACTCTAACTCCTTCTCGGATAATGCTGGCTAGATGGAGTGAGTACACATTTTATGGAGAGATTACTTACTAGCATTCTGCAACATGACAGCCCATGAATCAAAGAGCGAATCCAGAATTGGTTCTCCTGTGCTTCTCAAATCTGGCAAGAGAAAGTACCAAAGCAAAACCCCCGAAACAAAGAAGCTCTAATCAATCAAATGCAGGGGGGACTCGGCCTATGGGCTTGTCTCCTGTCAGAGGAAAGTGACCACACAGCTCGGGAGCTGCTGGTTATTAAAAGACAACTGAGACCTGAGCACTGGCCTCCCTTCAAGAAGGCCATGAGGGAAGGGTGGCCCCCAAAAGAGAATTCTAACTCAACCCAGGGACAGCCAAAGCAGAATGTTAGAAAGGGCCGGAAAAACCCATAGTGGCCGGGTCTGCGCCATCTGAACTGCTTCCCACCTGTGTGGAGAGATGTGCATCTCAACAAAACCTTTTCATGTGATACGCATTTATTTTAATCTATTAACTTCTAATTCACCAAAAGGAATCCATTCTTAACTTTTCTCTGCCTATCCAGGAGGCATCTGTATCTTAGAATTTTGTGGGCAAAAGCTAGAGTAGGCTGGCATTCCTCCCTGAAATCTCAAGCGGGTTATGGCCCTGAGTTTCAGCTCAGCCTTTGCAGTGCACACCTATGCTGGCAAACAGGGATTGGAATGTCCAGCAGAGCAGATAAAAAGGAGTCTGGGAAATGTCTAGTTAGAGATTGACGGCTTAGAGACAAAGGTATAAATGAAATTAGAAAGTAATTGACATTCGTGGATCGATGGGCACTTGGGCTTTTTCCATGACTTAGCAATTATGAATAGGGCTGCAATAAATATTCTGATACAAATATCTTTGTTATGGTGTGATTTTAATAAATTGGGGTATATGTACACCATGGAATATTATGCAGCCTTAAAGAAAGATGGAGACTTTACCTCTTTCATGTTTACATGGATGGAGCTGGAACATATTCTTCTTAGTAATGTGTCTCAAGAATGGAAGAAAAAGCACCCAATGTACTCACCCTTATTATGAAACTAATGTAGGACCTTCACATGAAAGCTATAACCCAGTTACAACCTAAGAATAGGGAGAAAGGGGAAAGGGAGGGGAGGGAGGGGGGAGGGAGGGGGAAGAAGGGGGATTAATGGGATTACACCTGCGGTGCATCTTACAAGGCTATATGTGAATCCTAGTAAATGTGGAATGTAAAGGTCTTGGCAAAATAACTAAGAAAATGCTACAAAAGCTATGTTAGCTAATGTGATGAAAATGTGTCAAACGATCTATGAACCAAGTGTATGGTGCCCACGATCATACTAATGTACACAGCTAGGGTTTAATAAAAATAAATAAATAAATAAAAGAAAGTAATTGACAGTTGCCATGCAGAGACCCTGCGGCCTCAGGCTGTAACTTCACTTCCTCATCTTTCCCCCAAAGTATTCTTTGACTTCGGTAGCTTAGCACCCCCTGTCCTTCAGCCTCACAACTTTCTTCCCTAAACAAAGAACTGCCTGTTTAATTGAAGCACGAAGCGCTTGCCTTTTCATTTTTTGCCTTGTAAAAACACGCCCCAAATTTTCTAAATAAATAGCTGAGTCCTGAACACAGGACGGTACCTGTTAGCCTCGCGAGGGGCTAGCACGGTGCCATCTCTCATGGGTCAGAGCACTTTGTGTGTGTAATTTTCTTCTTCCCTTTGTCTGCCAGACCCCAGGTGGTCAGGTAAGGTTCCCACTTACGGAGGAACGTGCCCCCACCCCCCACCGCCGCCCACTGTGTAGCAGCTTGATTCCCAGATTGCTGCAAGATTTCTTTTGCCATACACTTACAGACAGAGCCAAAAACTATATACACATTTTAAGAGATGTTATCTATGTATTACTTTTTAAAGTTGAATTGAAGGTACTAGTGTCTTGAAGGTACTAGTGTACCTTGACATGCTGCATACATCTATTCCAATAAGATTGCTTTAAATGTCTATACATTTTTTGGCACACCTGGTATTCATACCTCCCATAGAAAGATACAGAGGAATTTTGAGTATTCAAGTGGTAGTCAGAAAATATCAGTGTTTGTGAGCACGTTGGCCTGTGGGGGATGATGGCAAGCACATGCTCAGTGTTTCCACAACTCAGGTATTAGTCCACTGCTGTTTATATGAGGGTTTCCTTTATAACAGGTGGTATTAAATGAAAAATGAACGCAAGCTTAGTACGGCTTACAGAGTGCTTTCATACGCAGTCCAGGATTAAGTGTTTTTCCCTTTTTAAGGTAGAATCTCCTCATTTTGTGTTTTTGTTGGTTTTGTTGTCCTTTTATTGTTCGGTTTTGTTTTCTAGATCTTACTTAGACATGTCCAAAGTGATCATCTTCAGCTACCTCTTCTGGTTTGTTCTTACCATCATCTTCATTACTGGGACGACCAGGATCAGCATATTTTGCATGGGTTACTTGGTGGCCTGTTTCTATTTCCTGCTCTTCGGGGGCGATTTGCTGTTAAAACCCATCAAGAGCATCCTGCGCTACTGGGACTGGCTGATTGCATACAACGTGTTTGTGATTACGATGAAAAACATCCTGTCAGTAAGTGGCTCCCACTATGTAACACATTTGTGGTCTCAGCGTAAGAGTAAACAGTCCACTCCGCGGTTATTAAAAGCCCAGAGCTTGCCACATGCTCTCTAAGAAGCCCCAAATAAGATGCTGCAAATTCAAAATTTGAATGATCATTTGTTACTCTTTGTTTCGCCATATTAAACAGGATCCTTTTTGTTCATTTATACCATTTCAAGATCACATGACTCAAGGATATGTACTCATAAGGACAAATTCTAAAATGTATTTCATTAATTAAAATTTTGTCCCTTCTGAGGAACAATTTGTCATCACTCATGGCATGTGTGATGATGAGGTGGCGCTGTAATGAGCTGAATAAAAAAATCAATGAATCTTTTCAAAATTCATATCATGCTGGCAAAAGGCAACTCTCTTACCTACAAAAAAAATTGTGGAAGTTTAAAATGAAATGAGTATAGTTCCCTTTAACACTGTGTGTGGGGGGCAGGGTCAAGGTGGAGCAGGCTAACAGGCTCCTGCAGACAGGAATGTTTTATGTCTGTCCGTAAGGTGTAGGTAGATGTCCTCTGAGTGTGGACTCCCAGAGGATAACTCTCCATGAATAACGTAGGATTGATAGAATACACCCCCCTCCCTTACCACATCTATGTCCTCTATTAAATAGTGACGTTTCAGGGCACACCACAACTCCTGCACTGTTACGATCCCACTGGTGATCCCAGAGTGCATCAGTCATTCAGGCCACAAAGACACCATCTAAGTTATTCGGTGCTGCAGGAAATGACATAATAACTAAAGAAGTGAACAACTCTCCCGTTGACCCAAGTTAAAGTTCATTCCTGTGCCACCTTCTCACAGGCTGTGATGGAGAGTAAGCTGAAAGGGCAGGCATATAATGATTCTCTGCTGTGCCCCTTCTTAGCAGCTTAAAGATGACCTCACTAGGTGATTTGGCTATGAAAGCGCTTTGTTTTTTTGGGGGGGAGTTGGCATATATTTAAAGGTCTGGAAAGCCAACTCTGTGTGACCATGAATAGGTATTTGAAGGTTAATTTTCTAGTGAAAGTGACTTTAATGTTGAACTTTTACCCCACTGACATTAACTTACCTTGAGGTAGTAGTGAGATTTGTTGGAGAAAGCAAGAGACAGGACAACAGAACCCTGTTTCATTCTGAAAGTAGTCTGATGATAAGGGACCCACTGCTGAAGGCTGAGCTCTTAGCCATTCCTGAAAAAGGTGGGGATGTGAAGTTCATTCATTCATTCTGTAATGAAGAGTGCTGTTGTTTTGTGTCTTAAAGAATTGAATTGTTTTATATCTTAAAGAATTAGAGACAACTAGTACCCAGGTTTTAACCTCAAGGAACTTATATTCTAAAAGGGAAACTAGACCTTCTTATAAATATTTGTAATATAATCTGTTAATGATAATTATCTCAACATTTTAGGGTAACAAAGCAAAACAAACAAACAAAAAAATGCCTAATATCTGGGGCCTGGATCAATTGGGAAAAGGCTTCCTGGAGGCATTGCCATTTGAACACATCAGAGATTCCTAAATAGATTGAAGGGTTTCCAGGGAGAAAAAAAGGGCGGTAATTCCTAGCCTAGATGACTAGAACAAAAGCATGATGGTATAGGATTGGAATATTGGCTCCAGCAGCATGTACCCGGGTCTGGGAAACTCATGCTGAGTCACCAGTACCGCAAAGCAAACTAATGATTTTCACCTACGTCACCTGTTCCAGGAAATACTCACAATTCAGCCATCACCCTTATGTGTTGATGTGCCGTGATTAATGTGTGTTTAAACTTTTCGCTCTCAGGATTTGAAGTTAGCGTAACTATAACAAGAGATTCATTGTTATGA
The DNA here is from genome assembly GCF_027406575.1 of Nycticebus coucang. NCBI lineage: Eukaryota > Metazoa > Chordata > Mammalia > Primates > Lorisidae > Nycticebus > Nycticebus coucang. The sequence goes on from NC_069798.1 coordinate 2,391,710, forward strand.
GGTAACCACATGGCCACCAGTAAAGGTGATTCCCTTACCCAGACAAGTGGTCAGGCAAGGCTCAAGTCACGTGTCACATTCCTATACTAAGACTTACACACTGGAGCTATGACTAGGATGCTTTCTTGGGGAACAGCATAGGTTGAATTTGTCTGTCCTCTGAGAAAAAAAACTATCAAAATCAGAGTCCCAGCGTTCAGCACGTACCCATCCACTGTCACAGAGCCACGGAGCACAACCTTCCAAGATTTCCTCTTTGCAAAGAGTGGTGCTTCCAAGGGCAGAAAGCATTCCACTAAGGACTCTCCCTTTCCTGTCTTTATTGGGAAGTTCAATTTTCCCCAGGAGTTTACATCCTGAAACACTGCTACATGTGACTGAATTTTTAGGTACCTCCTGTAATCACTAGCACTGAGACCTTATAAATCCTGCACATGTTGGCATTGCAAGATTATCAAACCTTTTTTCTGGGTGCAGTTTTTTAGTATTTGCCCTCCCTTTTGTTTTTCAGATAGGAGCATGTGGATACATTACAACATTGGTTAAAAATAGTTGCTGGTTCATCCAAGCTTTCAGCCTGGCCTGCACAGTAAAAGGCTACCAAATGCGTAAGTGTGAAGAGCAAATTTGGTGGTGGAATGGCAGAAAAGGAAGGCCAGTTGTACTGTTCTGATTAAAAAACTGAGCCAAAGCACATGGAGATAAAAGTAGAGGTCAATTCTATTTCAAGACGGAGGCCACAGAACTGTACTCCTTTGTGAATCTGATGTTTATAATGTGAGGTTTCACTATACTAGGCATAATCACAGTCATCTTCTAGAAACTCCCCAAACCGTGAGGATTTGGATCTGGGGTCTGGGGGTTGGGTATTGTTCCATAGTAACTCCCGGGACTTTTTTGAGTTAGGGTAGCAAGTATTCCAGAAGCCTATGGAAGCCTGTACCTGCAGTTCCTCCCGTTAGAATCTTGACTCATCTAGGTAACTTCCAGGCCCTTCTCTGCTCAGGGAGTTCAGGGAATCAGGGAATGTGAATCCCTGGTAAGTAGCTGGGAGAAGCCCCAGGGATGCTATAATTTGACTCCTGCTAAGCCAGAGGTCTAAGTGCCATGGCACCCGGCCTGTTGCATTAGAACCTGGGATGACATCACACGTAATCCCCCAGTGGCCCACAGTAGGAGCTCCCTGGACATCATACCCTCCCCATGGTGGCTCCTAATTCAGGCTATACTCCTGAGGATGAAACGTTGCTGGGAATTTGTTTTATACTCAGGTTAAGAAGTGCTGTCACTACGTCTTCTGATAGACTACACTGTGTATATTATGCTGGTTGCTCCTGGGTAGAGCCCATCCCCAAGATGAGTGTTTTCTTTTGTATCAGAGCATTTCCTCTGGTATTTGGACATTATTTCTCCATGGCTGTTGCTAAGGTCCCTTTCTCCCTAAGAGAAATATTCAGGAGGCCTCCAGGTCAAAGGGACCCAAAGTATCAAGTTCACTGGGCAGTCAACATTAGGAATCCCTGTTGATATTGTTTTCCAAGTGTGTGGCCTCCTTATAAATAAATCAACTCATAAGCCAGTCAGTGCATCAGAATGCTGCTTTGCTGCCTATGTGATTTCCCAAGCCTGACCATTCCCTAGATTTTATAAAATAATAATGGAAATAGATGATAATTTATTTTGTTTTCTTTTTTCTACTTTATTGCCACAGCTGATGGTAATTCACCCTGTACACTACCCAGTGGTGAAGCAGGCATTATTTGGGACAGCATATGTTTTGCCTTCCTCCTACTGCAAAGAAGAGTTTTCATGAGCTATTATTTCCTCCATGTCGTGGCTGATATAAAAGCTTCACAGATCCTGGCATCAAGGTGGGTCAGGCTATGACATCAGTAGTTTCTCTTAGGAACCTTGCCTGAAAGTCAAAATGCACTGTGCTTTCTGTCTGAGCTTGCTTGTAGTGCTCACAAGAAATTAAGAAATTCTTTCCAGCAGAATCAATCAAGGATATGCAAAAAGTTTATTTCAAAAGTCTGTCTTTATAAGGGCAATTGCCAGCCTTTGTTATCTGACCTGGAGCCTGTTAGAAAAAGACCAGGGTAGAGGATCTTCATTTAATCCCAGGAGTCTTGTAGCAACCTTGCCCTCATTATGTAGAGGAATATTGACTTCATATGGTGTACAGTATTGGCCCTAGATTCACCATTATAATCATTTTCTAATACCCAGGACATCATTTTCAGAGCAGAGTATAATGTCTCATCCCAGTATTAACCTTATTTACTTATAGCAACTGGTAATTCTGTAGGTAAATGTTCTGTTTTTGCCTTTCTCAAAATGTTTGGTCCTTAGAAGTCCAGGACATAATAGGAAGTCAGTGTCTAAGGTCGTGACAGTTATTTAGAAAGCATGTCCTTCATGTTACAGCACCAGTGATGGCTTTGGTTCAGAGTACAGCTTATGCTCAATAAAGAAAAGCCATAATTTAATAAAGATTGAACTCACAATGGCATTTCCAAAGAATACACATTCATTCATTCATTCATTCATCTGTTCACTGCCCACTGTATTACAAAGAGGTGGATGCTTACCCCAGAGTTTACAGACTAGCCGGAAGATAGCACACAACAGCAAATCACAATACAGTGTAATTAGTATTGTGTCGGTCTGTGTGGGCTGCCATAATAAAAATACCATAAACTAGGTAGCTTTCAAACAATGTAAGTTTTTTCTAGGCTGGGAAGTCCAAGATCAAGGTGCTGGGAGATTCTGCATCTGTTGAGGGCCCATTTCCTCATAGATGGTCAGCTTCTCAATGTCTCCCATCATGGTGAAAGGGGCAAGAGCTCTCCCTTGGGTGTCTTTTATAAGGACCCCTGGTGTCCTGAAGTCCACATCCTCTAATACATAGTAGCATCACCTTGGCAGTTAGGATTTCAACCTATGAATTTTGGGAGGACACAAACATTCAGACCTTAGCACGTGTGATGGTGGGAGGTACCCAGGGAGCTGAGAGGTCATATCAAGGGAGTATAGCCCAACACAGGGGCGTGGACCAGGATAGCCTTCAATTCCCAGCTGTGGTCTGAAGGGTGGCTAGACAGGGTTAAAGGACAAAGATGGAGGAGGTGGCTTGAGGAGGAAGTACAGGGAAGCTCTCATTGAGAAGCCATAAGAAGCTCAGAGTGGCTGAAACACTGAAATTTGAAGGTGAGGACAGAGAGTGGTGAGGAATAAGCTGGACTGGCCGGAGAGCCAGACCGTCAGAGCCTGGAGCCATGTTTGTAACTTTGGGAGCGCTCCCACAGAGAACAGGAAGGCCAGAAAGTGGCTGACAGTGTTTGCATTTCAGAAAGCTCACTCTGCTCCTGTGTGGAGAACAGAAGGAGTAGAAACAGCTCTGTAGGAAAAGAGACAGTTAAGTGGCCGCTGCTGCCATGATCCAGGATAGACATGCGATGAAACATTATTTAATGGATACAACGCACACAATTCAGGTGATGGTTCCTGTAGCAACCCAGACTTCACCACTGTGCTACACTATACCCATGTTACAAAGCTGCACTTGTTCCTCCTAAATCTATGAAAACAAGAGAAAAAATAAATAAAAATAAAAAACAAATAAGAAAAAATAGCTGGGACCAAGATGAGACAAATTAGAAAGCTATGTATCAGGTAAAATGGTATAACTGGAAAGTCACTTGGCAGGAAGGGCCATGATGACAGAAAGAGAAGAGTCCGATGTACCCAGGATTCTGGCTCACACGAATGACGTGCTGATCCCAAATGGAGAGGGTCTAAGACGCTGTAGCAGGAGAGAAGGCCGACCACAGCGTGGAGTTGCAGGTTCTGTGGGCATGTGAAACTCAACCCGCTGGGAAGTCAAGGCAGCAGAGGGGACTGGTCTGCAGACGAATACAGACAGAGGGCCGTCATGACACAGAGGGACTTGGAGCAGGTGAATTGGAGCTGTCTTGAGAGAAAGCGCGAAGAATAAGAGAAAGACCCTAGGAACATTCACATTAGAGAGGTTGCAAAGAAGACCAAGAACCCTGAGCACAAGCATCAAATCGCAATACAGTGTAATTAGCATGTGTCGGTCTGTGTGGGGAAAAAGGACAACAAGACAGCCTGGGGAGCCTAAGGAAGATTGTTTCCAAGTGGCACTTTATCAGATAGGTTACATAAGGATAAGCCTGGCAATGGAACATTGGGATCAGTGACCTTGACTGCAAGGGTCAAAGTCAAACAGCTGGCAACAGAGGTTGAAGTGGTAAAGGGTTGGGACAGTGGCGACAAGGCATTTGATCTTGAGGGGCAGTGATCTAAGTCTTTGTAAGAAAATGTGGGATGCACATGGGTTAGCAAGACTTGAGCGTGTTTGCATATTTATGAGCAGAATCCTGCCCCAATGGCAGGGAGCAGATGCAAGCATGGAGGAATAATCAGAAGATGATGTCCTTCAGGCTGTGGTGGGGAAGGGACCCCAAGCACAAGAAGGCTGTTGGTGGGAAGGTGGCACCTCTCCCAGCATCCCTGGAGGGGAAGGACATCTCTGGGAGCTACAGGCTCACTTCTTGCCCAATTCTTCCTCATGGTGCAACTGTAACAAGGTCAGATGAGTAATACTTGACTGAAGTCTGATGTTGGGTGGGACAGGTTTGAAGAGGCTCCCCGCCTTTGTCATGGCAGTGACCACAGACCACTTTTTCCTCACTGACCAACTGGGGCCTATTTGTCTACTAGGACAAGGCTTTGGGTGGGAGGTTTTGTGGACTCCCACCCCCAGCAAGGAAGCTGGAATCGGCCGCCAGAAAGGGATGTTGTGTTTTCTCATTCCTAGTGATTGTTTTCAGGAGAAGGTAAGCAAGAACGATAAGAATACTAACTTGTTATGTTTCCAATTTTCCCTTAGAGGGGCTGAACTTTTCCAGGCCACAGTTGTAAAAGCTGTAAAGGCAAGAATTGAGGAAGAGAAAAAGTCCATGGATCAGCTGAAGCGACAGTAAGGGTGTTTTGTTCATAGTCCTTCTCCCTTACCTTGTGTTTTCTGATTGTAGGACCTTATTGAGCTCACCCTCCACTCCCAAGGAGCCTCAAACCCTTGAAAAAAAATTGGTGTCAACTTTCACAACTTCCCATATACAAACACTATTTTCAGCAATTGTTCATGCCTGTGATGCTGAAAATATTAATAAAAGTCGTTTAAGGAAAAACAGTTCTAACATGTGAGAAACTGAAGCTCTCCTGGAAAGGACCAGCAATCAAACCCTACTTGTGTTACTTACTTTAAAACCTTGATTTCAAAGGTCATTTAAGTTCTCTGAATTTCAGTTTTCTGCTTTTAAATTAGGCTTACGATTCTATCTTCAGATTTTCCATAAAGATTGAACTAGTTAGTGAATGAGGCAGAGTCTTGCTGAATGGGAAGAATTTGAAAGTTAAGTGTTCATTCATTACATCTGTCTGTTAAGGAAGTGAATGTGGAGTCAGTTTTGGAAAGGTAATATAATCCAGTCTCTTTCAAGGTAATATAATCCAGTCTCTGCAGGAAGTAACTGGTGACACCCCTTGTATTAGATGACCTATAATGCACCCTGCCCAGAGCCAGCCCTGGAACCATAACCCATATGGACCTGTTTCCAGCTCAAAGTTTTCCCACCATATCATTCTGTGGTAGGATAGACTGACTCCACTCAAAAGATCTGAGAATTCCACTGAAAAGAACTTTCTTTGAGGGAAATTTCTAGCAATGAATGGAACCTCTGAGGACTGGTGGTAGTTTTTAATTTGGGGATAACTAGACACCTTCCCCAAGAAGACAGAGACACTAACAACCCACTAGGAAAGTTCCCTAGTTTCCTAGGGCAGCTGCATTACATCATGACCTCATTTTCCAGTTTTTTCTGCAAGCAGAAATATTTCCTACTATAAATTAGATTATTTCATAACATGGTTATTTTCTCAAAGACGTAAGTTATACATTAAAATATATAATAAAGATTCAGTGTGATACAGCTGTTTTTTCTAGACTAAATCAGGTCTAGAGGAACAACAAACTTGGATCTGCATTTAGAATGTGTTCCTGGTTTCCCATAAATGAGACCTGCTACTGTAATTCACTTTGCTGAATTTTTCATTTGTTTGAGAATGTAAAACTTGGGGGAATAAAGGACTTGCCTTTTATAATATGCTATGTTCAAAACTGGCTACGATACAAGATGTGAGTGAGCATCATACGTTGCATACTTAGCTTAGCATAATTATTACTGATTGTATTATTAAGACTAGCATCTGTGTAGTGCAAAATCACGTGGATATGTACACACACACGCAGGAGTATGTATGTAAAACCAAGGAGATGTGTTGCTAATAAGCAACCATTTTACAATTCCCAAATAGCCCAAAGTGAACTGACTACTTTGTCCATGAGTTTAGCTGTATGAATAACAGTGTAAGCTCCAAGTGCTGACTGTGTGATAACTATGAATGTGTCCATGGTTTTACTGTCTCATTTACTAGGATGGATCGTATCAAAGCCAGACAACAGAAATACAAAAAGGGTAAGGAGAGGATGCTGAGCTTGACCCAGGAGTCAGGGGAAGGCCAGACCATCCGAAAACTCTCTGAAGAAGATGATGAAAGTACGTCAAGACATTTTCCTTTTATTCGTGTCCCTTGAAATTGAACAATAGCATGACATTGGGTAGGATATATAATAAACTGTTACTTTTCATCCTGCCAGTATTATCAATGTGTTTTTTTTTTTTTAACTCAGCAAGTTTTATTTTGAGAACGGGATAAATTCATTTGCTTTCTAAATGTATATTTGATGAATCAATGATTTCATGAGTATTCTTCAGCAAAATAGCTTACCAAACACATAGTTTAGTTTTTATTGCAGAAATACCTATATCTGAAGAAAATTGGCATGAGTTTGCTTAATTAATTCCTTCAGAGAACATATTTCAGCTATGTAGTCTACTGTTCTCTTTGATATCTATAAATTTTATGTAAAAATGAAATATTATGCATATTTTTTGTGGAACCTGAATATGAGTAGTTAAAATATCATTCACTTATTGCCTGTTCCAATGAAAAATACTATGAAATATGTGTCTATGATATCTAATTATAGATTTATTATGTCCAATTGAAGTTTAAAAGATCTTTTTATGGAGGCTTACAGGTATGAAAGGGATGGAGGGATAACGCATGATATTTTTCCAGTGCATGTTACTATTCAGTACTACTAAATTTATGTTTTCCACCAATGCATTAAAATAGTCCTAAGGGAAAATTCTGGTTATTTTAATTTATGTATTTTTAGCAAATTATTTACCACTAAATGGTTCTATGAAATTCAGTTGATGATTCCTTCCTGTTAATTCAATTTTGTGAGATGTATTTTTGACAGACTGTTCTTTTTAATATTTCTTTATAAGCCCTCAGTTACTACGAAAAAGTGAAAATGTAGCATACTGTTAAAAGAATGATTAGTATTTATATTTTGAAATTGTTACTACATGTGTATTTTTCAAATTCAGTATAATTCTTTTTCCTGACCTCTGACGTACTTTTGCAATTTATCTAGATTTGACAATTGAGTTGTTAAAGCGTGGTTTTCACAATTTGTTTTTTCACTTTATAAGAATTAATATTTGGACATATTTTATTTTAGGAGAAGCAGACAAACAGAAAGCCAAGGGCAAAAAAAAGCAGTGGTGGCGGCCTTGGGTTGATCATGCTTCCAGTAGGTTTTCTCGATCCTTTTACAACCTCATCAACTTTAACCCTTATATCCTTGACCAGAATTCAGGCGTTCCCATGACTTATGTGTCCCATGCATGGTTGGACCCTTGTGACTTGATAGGGGCTCAGAGTGTAAATTGTGATGTCAGTGGGTCTCAGAGTGCAAGGCCCAGTTCTTCAGAGACATCAGCTGATCACTGTGCTGGCTGAAGGAAGCCAGTCGTGTGGCTTATGAACTCCTGAGCACAGTTGATGGGCTCAGAGAGCGGAGAACAATTGATCATTGCATTACCCAATTCTGAGGTCTAAAGCTCTGCTGATACTTACTTGCTTTATGGTTAAAACCCCTTATTGTAATAAAAATGAGTTGCAGTTCTCCCTGGACATGGGTTTAAGGGTGGGTCATAATGCCCACAATGTTGGTGACCCTCTTTGTAAAGTGCTAGGTGTGGTTGCCAATGAACCTTCCCTACCCTCATCCCCACAACCTTGATTTTATTTGAATTTAAGGTTTTTTGGCACTGTATTAAATATAAAGATGACAGATAACTTAAAATTCATTTACCTTCTCACTTTGGCTCCTCTCCATTTCAAAAAGGCCCTAAAAGTAAACTCTATATTCTAATGCCCTGCATGTGGCACAGCCTCAGAGCCACCTGCTGTTCAGAGATGACCAATTAACAGCAAAAATCCGAAAACATTTTTGTACAGCAGATCTTGATAGCCACATAAAATGTAGTGTATTTCCCTCCTGATCATAAAAATGAATGAGAAATTATGTAAATCACTGGCTATATTTGTTCTGCTTAGCAAAGGAAATGTTGCAATGGGCCATTGGCATTATGATTGGAGGACCTGTTTTTTAATCCCAAAACTTGTTAGAATACTAGATAATTATTCTTTTGAAAATTATTTGTAATGTCCTCAGTCTTTTATATCTTATCCTGTGTTTTCCCATTGCTAACTCAGTCAGACAAGGAATATCCCCAAGGTGCATAATGTTGCACAATATAAGGAGGAATTCTACTAGGAGAGTATTTAAAAATCAAATACATAGAAAATCAAAGAAATTAGAATGTTTTGCCATCCCCAATTCTTAGTTTCACATATATCTGGTATTGGCCTCTCTAACTCCAAAACTTTTTTTTTTTTTTAAGTCAGCAAGCTGGTTCAATGAATCGACATTTGAAATTTACTCAGTATATTTGAATGTAATTGAATTTAACCCTAAGTATTGAATTTCAGCATTATGGCAAAGAAAAGAAGAAAAAATGGTGAATTATAAAGAATTTTGTTTAATTTTCTGTGCAGATGAAAAGATAAGATTGTAGTTGAAGTCCAGTGTGGCTTCTCTGTTCACTGCCTGGGGCACAGAGTCTGACCAGGCCATGCACTAGACGCCTGTTACTATCAAGTCACAAGAAAACTATGCCCATCTTTCTGTTTTTAAAGGGCCTTTGCTAGTTTAGAGAGACCTATCCATTTCAAATTGGTGTCATATTGAATGTTTTGTCACTTCACCTGGGGTCAATTCCCAGTGAGATCAATGTGGGCGTCTTTCCTTTTCTCATTTAAACGTTGCATTTTTGAATGAATTGGATATGGTCTTTGATAATCATCCTACAAGTTGGTAATAATTTAAAGAATTTTCTATGAGTTTTTGACTTCAGATTTTCTGATTCATTTTACCCTCATTATATCAAGTTCTGGAAGATGGGTATTAAACTAACTGTGCCTTGTTACAAAACCTTATAATGCAATAATGCAGGGATGTGTGTAATTCATAGTTTGGAATCATATTCTGACTATGGTTTTTATGTTTTTTCTGCAAAACCTATTTCTTTTTACAAGCTTGTGGAGAACAAAAGGGAAAGAAAGTGTGCTTTATTTTTTACTCTATGATAAGTTCCAGAACTTATCTTTAGATCTGGAAGTATTTCATGAAAGCCCTTATTTTGATCTCTTGAGTTGCTGGGCTTTCAAATAGATATTTCTTAGAGATGCTGAGTATAATAAGTGTAGTTGGTATACCATGTGTCAATCTGTGGACAATATGAAAATGTTGCTATGTTATTGCTGTTATTGGTAAGCAGCGAGGATCTTAGCATGGTCTACAGGTGATAAGCCTACTTCCATACCTATGCGCACACACAGGATTGCATTATTGCTGTTCAATGATACCTTCCACTCCAGGATCATGTGTCTCCATATCAATTCAGCACTGCCTGAATCAATACCAATGTTACTTTATCTATAAACATCTGAAATAAAGGGCCAAGTTATGAGACACTAGTGATGGAATTTTGAAAGTTAATTTTGTACTCAGTAACTCAGCAACAGCATTAACATTCAGGACACGTGTACACACATGGGCTGGAGGCAGGGTCTCCATCTGAGCTAACAAATAAGCTCCCTCCTTTGTATTAGTAGATGGTATTAAAGCAAGTGCTCTTTGTTGTTTTTCTAGTTTTGTTTCAATAACATTTTATAAATAAATAAGAGACTTTATTTTACATCTTCTTTTTCATTATATGTTAATTCTACTTGGTCACATAAAAATTGGTGAAGTTTCTAATGATAAAATCAATGTTAGAACTGCTTGAGATGAAAACTCTTTGGGCTTATCCTCATGAATAAAAGTTATAGAAGGTGTGATTGAATACAATTTAAGCTACGGTTGATTTAGAACCTATAATGAGGGTAAAATGCTCAATCTTACAATACTCTGTGTTTTACCCAAGTGATCATGTGACGTAGAGTCCATGTAATTTTCCCGCACATCTCTCAGCTTGTGTGAAGGCATTACTTTAATGGTCTTTCTCACTGTCAAATGTAATGCTGTAACGTTGGTTTGTTCTTGCTTATTCTTACCTTATGCTGTACTGCATTTATTTCCTAAGGCCTGGACCCAGTACCCTGGGCCTGGTTCTTTCTTCAGAATACAAATGACAAATTATAGATCTTCTGTTCAAGGATATAAGGCCCATTTCATTTATTCTATATCTTCATGAATGGAGGCTTCAGATTCATCTGAAATTCATGGGCAAAATTACTTAATTTTTGACCATGTTTCTTGATATTCAAGCAACTAATTTTATGCAAGCCAAGGTTTTCCATTACCTTACCATGGATAAGTCCAAAAGATAAGATTCCATGATATATCATCTAAAATATGCCTCAGCATTTGAAAACCTGAATGTAATTCAAAAATATGAACAAGTTTTCCACAAAATGGTACAGGTACATTTCACATAGCCTCGAAATGCATACACTGGATATCTTCCCTCTGACAGACTTAAATATTAAACTGATACATTAATTTATTAAATATTCTTGTAAATCTTAGACATTTTAGTTTTCTCTGGTCCCAATTGTTGACACAGGTATTATGTTCTTGCAAGGAAAGTATTGGACAAGGCAAAGACAATCTACACTGTTTGTGCTTTGTGTCTTTTGGTCAATATAGTTCTCCTTAAATTTCAGTAAGCTACAGAGGAGTTCTTTGTTGACCAGAATCCTAATAGCGCTAACCCATACAGACCATGTCTGTACCTGTCAGTCTGCCCTGGGGCTCCTACACACAGAAGCAGTCAGTCTTTCATTTTATATTGTTTTGTTTTTAATGTCACCTGCCCATTTTCTCCGTATGGTAATGCGTATGTGTTTGTGCTTTCTTTAAACTCTTTCAAACGTCTTGTATGTTTCGTCCCTTGTGTTACATGTGGAGAAGCAAGGTCTGCACAGTATAAAATGAAGTGAAAGGTTAAAGACACTGACCTTGGTCCTGAATACTCCTAATTGGGTCATCTACCATTCAGACAATCCCAAATCCCCATTCAGACAATCCCAAATCCCCCACTTCACTTTGGCCTTGTCTACAGGACCAAAATTTCTGAATTATGAGACAGTTTTCAGTTATTTTGGTCATCTTGGTAACAAAACTGGTTGCTGCAGAGTTGATCTGGTTCGTCTACGTAAAACTTAAAATAAAGAAGGGAGAAAATACCAGATCGACCCTGTGGTGGGCAGTTCCCTTATACAACCAGACGAGCCTCATACTCTGTGGACCTAATCACACCCACACCCGTAGCATCAGCCTAAGATGAGTTCTCTTCATCTCTTGTCTTTTCCTCCCCGGCAGCATCTCTTGCTGTGATCCTTTTATGGACAATTTGAATATCTTAGGGGGCTTTTCATTAATAAGCCCCCAATTATCTCATATTTCTTTCAAGCGATAAGTAAATATTTTGTTTTGTTTAGTGGTGAGGAGTGGAGATTATTATTTGTTTGAAACCGATAGTGAAGAGGAGGAAGAGGAAGAATTAAAGAAGGAGGCTGAAGAACTCCCGCGAAGGTCGGCTTTCCAGGTGAGGACCAGGTTGGGGAGCGTCATATCCTTTGCTCGTTGAAAAAGATTTTCTTATTGATAGACCTTGATTGCAAGCCTAGACGTCCCTGCCATATTTATATGTCAGAGCCCCTAGAAGCTTCTGATTTACCTCTGAGCTTGTTTATTTCTAATTAAACTTAATACTGCTCACTTTCAGCAATGCCGTAGTTACTGCCACGCAGGGACAATGTCTGCAGGTCCGGTCTTCATTCACTTGCCCTGAAACATTTTCTGATACGTTAATGGAAAAAAACGTAAACTCTGTGAGATAATTTAAAGATGTTTATTCTATGTGAACATAGCCTAGAACTCATGGCTTCAAGAGGTCCTGATAAAATGTGCCCAAGGCAGCAGCCAGGTTATAGTTTGTTTTTATGTGTTGATGGAGACAGGAATTACATGTAGCATCGTAAATCAATACATGGAAGGTATTGATGTCCTGAAAGGCAGGACATCTTGAAGCAGGGACAGGAGGGTGGAGTTTATAATCTATAGCTGGGTTTTAAGATTCTTTGATTTGTAATTGGTTCAAGAAAAGAAGCCTGTCTAAAAAAAAAAAAAAAAAAGCTTGGAATGTTCTAAATTCAGGTTATTTTTTTTTTTTTATTTCAGATTAACGTAAGAGTATATATGATTAGCTTACATTGTTTGTGTTTCTTAGATAGCGTCCAAGTTGTAGTTGAGCCCTTCACCCAGCAGGTGTGCCCTGTATCCCTAACACTGTGCCTGTGAGGTGAGAGCACACCAATCTCCCTCCCTCCTCGCCTCCCCTTCACGAATCTCATTATGTTTTTCTCTTGTGTGGGTGTGTAGTTGTTCATCTACTGGTTTCACAATAGTATTGAGGACATTGGATACTTTCTTTTCCATTCTTGTGATACTTTACTTAGGAGGGTGTTCTCCACATCCTTCCAGGTAAATACAAAAGATGTAAAGTCTCTGTCAACTCACAAATGGACAAATTAACTATGGTGTATGTATACCATGGAATACTATTCAGCCATAAATTAAGAATCCTTATGAATGACAGAGAAACCACAGGACATTTACTGAAACTTACCAGTAATCTGATAATTAAATTGATGGCCTGTAGGTATGGTTTAAGCCTTGTTTAGCATAGCGTTAGGTCTTGTTAATAATTTCATGTCTTATTGTTATAAAGAGTAACTCTAAAAGGGAGTGGGCATGATGAAGTGTGTCTGACCTCCCTTCTCCTCATGCCAGCCACTCAGCTTTGGGGCCTTTTGCAGGTCCCTTTGGCCAGGAAGGGATCCATTCAGTAGACTAGGGGGTGTAAGATATTATTTTAGCTCATAGACATAAACAAAAAATGAAGCTTCATTGGGTAGACTTTTCTGTTTTAGCCGCAAGTAGGAGATGAAAGCAGTTGATTTGGCATTGTTTTGGATTGCTTGAATGAACTTGTATTTTGATATGTGAAATATTTGATTTTGAAGATAAAATACTTACTTCGTTTTAGCACAAATGATAATTTAAATGTTGCTTTACATTTTTAAAGTCAGTTTACTTTGAATTTCCAAAGATTTGAGAATATATTGGAATAATAACATCTGGCGCAGTTCTGATTTTTTCGGCTTTATTACCTGTCTGTTTCAGCTCATCAGCCTAATATAATATATCTGGTAAATGTGTAAACAATGCTTATGAAAGATGAGGCTTTGTCATTAGAGTTGCATATGGGACGAAAACTTGGTTAAGTTTCTTTTACCAGTGAACCACATACCGGGACTGTTATTTTCCCTTTGTTATCCTGCTAGGCACGTAGAATGGTATCCATCGAGACACGCGATGTGCCATGATAAGCCCGTCATTGATTCTCAAAGGGCAGGTCCATCCCAAAGACACTGAAGAATTAAATTACTCATGGAGATGCCGTGGTTTAATGCTTTCTCACTGGCCCTAATCACACTCCATGTGTATTTCTTGATGGCTGTGTCTGTGTGCATGTGTGTAGCTGGCTTGTCAACTACGAATAACTTATTTATTTTTATCCTGATGGGTTTTATTCTAACTACCACTCGTCATGCAGCAAGGGAGAGAGCACGATGGTCTTCACCATGTTGGATGGGTTACATGCAATGACCAACTGTTTTCCTTCTCTGTTTATAAGCACAGCACATTTTATTCTAGCTTCAGCGACTGGCACATTTTAACATAGTTGATCTAATTGTAGAGGTAAATTCATGCTGATGTCATATTAAATGACTACTTTGGGGGTGTTTTCCTACTAATTACTGTTGCTTTGTCCTTCTTTGTAGAGAGCTATTGGGAAGTTTGCATCAGCCATTTTAGCCTTGCCAAAGTCTATCATTAAACTTCCCAAAACTATTCTTCAGTATTTAATCAGAGCTGCAAAGGTATTTGATGTTTTACCGATATGTAGTGTGTGACTCTCTGCTCTGTAGAACTTTAGACAACCATGTCCCATTGCCCTTTCTCTGCATTTTCTTGGTTCTATATATCATACCATGAAGGCATTATAAGAATTTAATATAAGAATGCACATTTTCCAAAAAGAGTTCTTAGAAGCCAGATTTCTTATTTGACTCTTGATTTAAACTAAAAGCAAAGACTATCACAAAATAGGAAGAGAAAATGCAGACACGTGTGTATTTTCTGTCCTCCTCATGATTTTCCTAAGTCGTGTCTCATTTCGAGAGGGTCACCTCTGTTGCATGCGTCAGTTATAGTGAGTAAAAGTATGATCTATTCTCTCAGAAAGCTGGTAAAATTCTGGATAAGCAAAGACAAAGCTCTTTCCATCTCCTTTTTGGGTCCCTGCTTTCTCTGCCTTCCAGTCTCTGAGTTCAGTGCAGCTCCCCTCTGAGGCTGTGCTGCCAAGGGCACAGCCTCTCACTCCGAGGGCACCAACTTTTTGCGAAAATTGTTAAGAAATTATTTGTTGATTAATCTAATGGACAATCAAAGTTATCCAGCTACCTTTCCTATAGTTGCTTCTTTATGAAAAAACCTGTAAGTATCAAATTACTGTTCTCAGACATTATAGAAAGCTCTTTCTTCTGAACTCAGAAGGTCTTTATGTCCCTCAGTGCTAAGCAAATGGTTTGGATAATGGCAGAGACCAGTGCTTCTTGAATTTTATGGGGGGGGGGAGTGTTCATTTAAATTCAGATTTGCATTCAGTAGATCCTGTGGGACTTGAAATTTTGCATTTCTCTCAAGCTCTCCAGGGAAGCACAGCTGCTTGTCTACCTTGAGTAGCAAGGTCCAGACCTCCCTGTTCCTTTCTTAATTAAAATGCTGGCATCCTGGGTTTTAGTTTCACATTTACCTTTGCTACTTCCCTAAGATTCTTTTTTTTTTTTTCTCTTATGTGAATACCATATGACTCTCTTAATTCACATTAGTAATTTATTTAAATGAAAGATTACAGTGTAACTATCCCCCATCTTACTTTTTTTTTTTAAATCACCTTGTTATAGACAATATAATGAAGGTTCTAGATCACACCTGAATTAAAGGACAGATTATGAAACTGCACCAATTTCAGTTCAGGATCTCCTCTTCAATAAAGCTCTCCCCGTTTTAAAGAATAAATACATTTTTGCATAATGATTTTTTAGTAAACTGAATCCCATTTTCCCCTAAAATGTATGACAAACTTGAAGATAAAGTCAGGAACACATGCCCTCGGAGTGCAGCCTGGAGAACCTGAAGGTCTCTCGTGTATGTTTGTGTGTGTTTTTTCACTTATGGTCCATGGTGCCAGCATCTGATTCCCCAGAGACACCTGTGGACGGGGATGGCAGTTTCCAGTACAGAGTAAGAACTGGGAGGTTCAGTAAGAGCCTTACAGTTTTTACTCAGTGAGGATTCAGATGATTCCTCTTTCTCCAACCTCATCAACAGTGCTTTGTTTTATTTTTTAATACTCAGGTCTAGCAAAACTGACTCTATCAAACAACCATTCCTGGAACTGTAAAACATTTGTATTTTAAAACATCCATGTTAAGATAATTTACTTACAAGATAGGGAATTACTGGGTGGTTCCCTCCCCACCCGGGAGTCCCCCTCATCAGCATTATCTGAATTCTCATCTCAGTGAGGCGGTGCAGACAGGCTTCCTCACGCTGGGACGCTGGAGGACCAGGGGCTCCCCTTTAACACGTCTGAGTGGTAAGGGTGCTCACCGTTTCCACGAGACACCTCTGCTTCACTCCATTCCCTTTCCTCACTTCTTCTCACTCCTCCAGTTTCCTTTCCCTTCAGAGCAAAAGCATGCCTTCAACTTGTGGGCCTACCACTTCACAAATCCTGAATTTTTTTAATTTTTAATTTTGGGGATTCTGATATTATCTAAAAACGATATTACAATGACATTTTTTCTTTAAAGGAAATACGACCGTTTGTTGCTCTTACACCTGAAAATTTCTTTCATTTCATAGTTCAAATGCTTTTAAACCAGTGTTGTGCTGAAACAAGTTTGCATATTAATGTGCTAAACCTCAGAGACAGTCTTGATAAAATTCCAAATTAATGTGCTCAATAAACATCTACCTTAAATTCCTTTTCTCAGTCCTTCTCCTTCAAATTCCAGGTCATCTTCTCATTGTTTAAAATAAGGTTTAGAAAAAATAAATAAATAAGTTTGGGGAATAAAATAGAATGTTCTCTTTTCTTTTTGCCTCCTGAATTTGTCACTCAAAAATAATACAAAAGCCACACTTGTGTTAATTGTCTATAACATTCAGATTTCTACCAGTGACAAGAAAAGAAATGTTTTTTTTTTTCTTTCTTAGAAACCCATTTCCCTATATGGAAAAGTTAAATCCTTCATTTTTACTGATATCGCAATGCCCCTGGTTTGCTTAGGTTGTGTTTTTTAAAGATTTCAGAAATCTGAAAATAATACAGAATAAAACAAAAATATCTAGGTTTACAAGAGCCACCAAGAAAACATTTATTTCTCTTATTCATCATAATGGAAAACCCAGCTTCCCTGAGACCCAAGCGTGTCTGTGGTGCATGTGGAGCATGCCTGCTTGGCTTCATTACTCTGGATGGCTGACTTTGTGTATTAAGGTTTCCTTTTTCTTTCTGCATGATTTCAGCAACTTTTGGTAGTTCTTTCTGGTTATCACTTACAGAATATTAATGCAACTATTTTCAGCTCTTGAATGAAAATGACAAAAGGCAACCAAAAGCACCACAGTCTTCGGTCCATACTGTTCTGGAATAATGCCTTAACCTGAATATCATGTTATTTTTCCTCTTACAATACTAATCAGTCTACAAATCCTTTCTCAAGTTGCTGGTTAATAGCTGTCACTCACAAGGGACAATACCGAATGTGTAAAACTATTTTCCCAAAGTAAATAAGACTGGTAAAGAGGTTGTTTTGCATCAGACTCAAAGTTTATTTTTGACGGGAGAAACTACTCTAATAATAGTAAGGCTTCCAGCTTATTCCTCTTGTGTGTAGTATAAAAGAATCAGTCACTAAATATCACAAATGGGAGTATTTGGGGGTTTGGGAAAAGCCATGGTTTGTATGGTTAAAGCCAGAGTTTATCTGATGTTATCTGTGATACTAAATGAAATATATTCCCACAACATCTGTTCTCATATTTTATCTTACAGTAATGAAAATAGCATAGAGATATTTGGCTTGTTTGGGAAGAAAAAAAAATTTCCAAAAGTTGAGAAAGCTTGGTATAGGTTCCCTTTCTTTTAATTTCAAATTCTTAAAAGATCTGGAAATAACTGAATTTTCTCTCTTCAGTTTGTTTATCAAGCCTGGATTACTGATCCTAAAACAGCACTTCGTCAGAGACGCAAAGAGAAGAAAAGGTCTGCAGGAGAAGACCAGGAGCAAAAGCGGAAAGGATTGGGGGAAGGTGAGCTTGGGGTGGGGCAACAGTTCACAGGCCGTGCTCTGTGCTTGTTTGGCCCTGGAATTTAGAGGGAGCCTATAAAGGACAGAAGCTTCAGAGCGATAAAACTTTCAATTCCTGTCTGATAATTAGCATAAACTAAAGCAGAAATTTATGTTAAGATATACATTTTAACATGGGAAAAGAAAAAGATGCAAGCTAAACCCAAGAAAAATACAAGGAAAAGCCTGATATTTTAAGGTAGATTTAAGTGATAACAAAGAGATGAAAGATAAGACCCGATCACTAAGTTAAAAGCTATTCTTAAAAACACATAAGAAAGACGAAACTGGCAATTTGATCAAGGAAAAAAAGGAAAGCATGCCGAAACAATACTTAGAAATAAAAAAATGGAACTACCAATGCTATTGTCAACATTATACCAATATATTTGAAAACGGATGCAGTAAGTAGATTTCTAAGGGAGAAAAATATTCCAGACTACAGCTAAAAACACCAAAAGCAAAGTTGAAGTCAAGTGGTATACTCAGTAATAGTGTTTCTGTATACATATATTTTACATATAAAAAAATACATATATAGGGTGGCGCCTGTGGCTCAGTGAGTAGGGCGCCGGTCCCATATGCCGGAGGTGGCGGGTTCAAACCCAGCCCCGGCCAAAAACCACAAAAAAAAAAAAAAAAAAAAAAAAATACATATATAATATACATATATATTTTATATGTAAAACATGTACATATAATATATCAGAATAAAGATTAGTATTTTGAATATGTTCAGAACTTCTAAAAATCAGTAAAAGAAAAATTCAACCCAATAAATGAAAGGATATGAAAAACAATTCACAGACCAGAAAATGAAAGTGGCTTAAACGTGCTCAGCCTCATTAGTAATAGAGAAATACAAACCAATTATTTTTACATGCTGTATTTTTTACCTATTGGACTGGCAAGAATAGAAACATTTGATAATATTACTTTTTGGGAGCTGGTGGGAAGATAAGTGTTTGTACATACCGTGAGTGGTTTGTAAAGTCCTGTAGTAGCTCCACTTTGAAAAGCCAAGTGTAAATATCAGATATCTGTTAAAACTTTAAATGTATCTGTTTTACTACAGATCAGTCCCACTTCAAGGTGTGCACAAACGTACGTATCTTAAAAATATTCATCAGACAGTATTTGTTAATAACAAAAATTTGGAAAACATCTTAACTGTCCATCTAAAGAAGAAGAGTCAAATAAATTTTGTTGCCATTGTATTACAGGAGTTATTATTCAGTAGCTTAAAGACAAGACGGATAGCTCTGAACTGCCATGGAGAACAATTGTTGACATATTGTTAAGTGAAAAACAACACATTGCAAAATGGCATGCACATTATGAAACCACCCGTGAGACAGAGAAGACCTCAAGACAATATTTTGCATTTTTAATGGGTTCATATAGTAGTGTATAAAGGCAAGAGAAAGATCAGGAAGAAGGCTTAGCTAATTGCTTTTAATAACAGTAGTTACTTCTTGAGACAGTGGAGAGTAAGTGGTATGATTAAAGAGAACTTTGGGCTTATCTGTTACATTTTGGTTCTTTACAAAGGAAATTTATAAATTCCTTGTGAAATTAAAAAGGTCTTCAAAAAATAAAAGGAAAATATAATTTCTGATGCAGCTCTCCTTGCACAATCTTTCTTCTTTTTGACCTTTCTTCCCCTTATACCTCCTGGTAACTTTGTCATTGTTTTACTTTATTATTTTGTTAATAGATAAAACAAACTCCATAAAATCATTTAAAGAGTTTTATTCTAAGCCACGTATGAATGACTGCAGCCTGGGATGATAAAAATCTCAAGAGTTCCTGAGAAAATACATCCGATGCCGCTGGGTTACAGTTTAGTTTTAGACATTTTACAGAGACAGGAATTTCAGGCAAAATTATAAATCAGTACATGGAAGGTATACGTTGATTTGGCCCCCAAAGAAGCGACATTTTGAAGCATAAGGACATTTAAACAAGTGATAGGTGGATTTGAAGAGTCTTTAATTGGTAATTGAAAGAGCTGAGCTTTGTCTAAAAACTTGGACTAAGAAAGAATGCTTAAGATAAGGGGGCCTATTACCGATCAAGTGATCCACCATGCCAGCAAAAGAAAGCCTGTCTAATCAGATTTTATGGCTTGCAAGGTGTAACTTACTACCTGGCATAGCCTTAGGTCTCAGTTATAATTTGATATCGCCACAGAGGCTCCTTGGTCAGTCTTATGATCTATTATTTAACAACACTGGTCCGTTGTTGTGTTTAAACTTCAAAAGGGAGGAGGGATAACAAGGCCTGTCTGACCTCCCCTTCTGTCATGGCCAGGAACTCAGTTTTAGGGTTTTTCTGAGATCCCCTTGGCCAAGAGGGTGTCCATTCAGTTGAGGGAAGGGAGTGTAGGATCTTATTTTAGTTTACAGCTTTAAAAACACAAAGTTAACACACACCCACTGGGAAGAGTCTATCAGTAAAGAGCTCCGCCTTAAGGCATCAACGGCTAACATATCTTGTGTATGTATTCACTTTTATTTGTTTATTTTTTCAAAAATAAGTTCATGCTCTACAAAGTGCGCTTGTATTTTCATTAATACTGTGTATCATGAAGATTTCTCTAATTAAGTATTTATAAAACAATGCCATTCTTTTTAATAGCTGTGAAATATTCTATAGTACAGAGATGCATAATTTATTCAACTATCCCATCCTTAATGGACATAAGATTGGTTCCAGATTTGCCACAGTGAATAATGCTATAACAGCCTCGCAAAAAATTTACGGGTAGTCAATACATGTGTGCATTTAAATGCACGGCAGGCGGATCCAAGTGTTTATAACTAATTGATCACAACCAGTTACAGATTTCTTTGTTACTTCTTCACTCCCACTGCTTCTCCTAACTATTTTTACTTAAAAAATAAAACAATAAAAATAAACTAATGAGGTTAGGAAGAACATTCAGCTTTCCACAAAAGAAATTCCCCAAAGCGGGTGTGTGCCTCTTTTTATTTTAATAGACATTTTTCCAAAAGGTTTTAGTAATTTATACTCCTATGTATAAAACACAGGACTGGCCATTTTCCCTTTTACCTTTAAAAAACAACAGATGCTACTGTAGATCGTTTTAGCACTTGTCTTTCTGCATTTTGTTTTCATTTGAATGTAGTTAAATTTCTAAATAATAAAACTGAGCATTTTTTCCCTTATATTTTGTTGATCATTTGATTTCCAAGTCTGAGAGTTGAACATTTTTATCATTTTTCTACATCATTCTATGGGTTATTTATTCTTTTCCTATTAATTTGGACTATTTGTATGTGGGTCACTACGGAGGTTCTCAGACGGACTGCACTACAGTCCATCTTTTCACTTGCAAGAAACACAGTTGATAACGTCCTTTCTGACTCACCGTGAAGCTTCCACCCGCTGGCGCATCGGTGTTGCTGGGAGGGCTTCATTTATTCCTGTCAATGAGAGTTTTATGTTTCTTGATTTTTATATGTCTATGATGACCCACATATGTAAGGCTTATTATCCTTTTTTCATGTGTTAAAAATATTTTTTCCAGTCCAATACTAATACTTTTACTTCATTTATGGCATATGTTATCTAAGAATTTTTTGTGATTTTTCTAATGTCAAATGGGTCTAAATTTCTCCTTGGAGTTTCTAGGTTTCTATTTTGCCTAAGAAAGTCGCTTCTCCCAAATATTATGCAAATGTCTTCTTACATTTCCTGCTAATTTTATTCACATCTTGAATTTTTTTTCACTCTGTAAAGGAGAGATCTAGCTTGCTGCCCTATGGATGAACAGACAATTATGCTGTCCCTGTTTATTGAGTTATTCTTCCTTTGCCTACTGGACTCAAGCTCTTCTTTTGTCAATATTAGGCTTCTGTTTTTTCCCAGGTATATTTCTGGACTCTGTATCCTGCTGTGCTCTCTGGTTGTCAAGCTCTGGGCCACAAACCATTGAGTCCAGTAGCCGTAGAGTTAGCTTTAATATGCAGTGAGACAAGCTCCCCTTACTACCATTTTCCCAAAATTATTTTTGCTATTCTCAGACATTTATTTTTCAAAAATTTTGTGACTAGTTTAAGAAGTTGTCCTCTGGTCATCTTGATACTAGCTCATTCTCCATGTTGTGATGATTATTTCATGTTCAAGTACACCATGATTTACTTGCAAATCAAAGACAGCAATAACCTAAAGATATTTTCTGATAAATATTTATTCAGCACCTTTTTGGTACAAGGCATTATTTCTTCTAGATTTCTTCCTTATGAAGCACATAGATTCTGTCCTTCTGAAGTGACAGGGCTGTTGATAGTAGCTCAATTGAGTCTCATCATAGCCCGAGGAGACTTTATTATCCTTGTTGTACAGATGAGGACATAAGGTCCAGAGAGTGAAGCAACTTGCCTGAGGTCACACAGCCATTCACGGAGTAGTGGGTGCGGAACTCCTACCAGACATCTCAGCTTTATAGCCTTCTATCTTAACCAGTGGGAAAGACAAATACAGGGGGAAAAAATCCTAATAACATAGTAATCACAAAGTTCCATAAAAGGAAAAAATATAAAGAGCAGGTCAGTTTAGCTGGTAAAGACAAGATATGGAACAGCAGCGGAAAAGAGGATAGTGAACAATAAGTTTGAGAAGACTTACGGGAGTTGAACCATGAATGGCCTCAGGGACATTATCAGAGACAATACTGGAAGCCCAGTTAAAGTTGGATTTTTTCATATAAACAATAAATAATGTTCAGCTTAAGTATAATTTGTACGTAATTCATGGAACACACTAAAAAAATTCTTACTTGCCTTAAATTCAAATTTAATTGAGTGTTTTGTGTTTTTATTTGCTAAATCTGACAATTTAGCCTAAAATAAGAGGATAAGAAATAAAATGAAATCCTATGATGCCATTTTAACATATGACAAATTAAAATTTGTAACATTGTCCCAAAGTTTGTTACTCCTTATAGTATTTATTGAGAGTTGACAAACTTTTCTCTATAAAGGGCCTGGTAGTAAATATTTTCAGTTTTGCTTTCCATGAAATCTCCGACACAACTCAGATTTGCCTTTGCAGAGCCAGAGCAGCCACATACAACACACAGACAAATGGACAAGGCTCTGTTCTGTTAAAATTTGAATTTCATATAATTGTTACATATAAAATAGTACTCTCCTTTACATTGTTTCCAACTATTAAATATATAGAAAGCATTCTGAACTCACAGGCCTTCTGACAATAGTCAGGAGGCCATATCTGTAGTTCACTCACCTTCATTTACATAATTCTGGGATGCAGTAAAGAGACGCTGAAAGCTATGAATTATTATACCAAGAATGTCCTAGATTTAATTATAAAATTCATTTTGATCTAGAGAAGTAGTATTTCCATTTAATAAAAGTAATACAACTCATGTCTGTTGCACACACTTGACAGGTCACATGGAATGGGGTGACCGGGCAGAGGAACCCGTCAAAAAGAAATCGGATGGACCAGGTAACAAAATACAGACAGATATGAACCATGGCAACTTTGGAATTGATGCTTGCCCAGATGCTTAGAATGGAAGGCTGCCTGAAAAATAATGAACCAAAGTATGAACTGTGATCTAATAGTCAGTGTCCCTTTAAATCTCATCTCTGCTGAAATTATCAAGCAGCTCCTAAAAGCAGATTTGGTCTTTACGTTTTTGGATAAAATGTTGGATTAGTATCAGTTTACAAATTCCCTTCTGCAAGTCCCTGTGAAAGAAGCTTTTAGGGAGGAAATTCTAATGTCCTGTGGAACACCTCAGAATGGAGGCCGGAGAATGCTGGTCGTTCATTTTAAAGAACACAGAGAGAAGGAGTTAAGTGAAAGGTAAGTCGAATTGGGAAAAAGAGAGGCACCCTGGAAGGCTGGGGCCAACCTCCTCATTTTAGGAAGGGAAAACCAAGTACAGTGAGTTTGTGACTTGCTCAGGATCTCGCAGCGACTGAGTGACAGAGCCAGAAACAGCAGCTTGTCTGCTACATCCCAGACTAGTCATAGTGCCATTGTGGTTTCTCTTTGCAAGGAGGAAAAAAAGGCAAAATAACATCCTCCGTGTGAAATGAACTCAGTACCACTCTCTGTCTCTCTAAACATGCTGCTTTCCTTCCATCTCCTGATTTCGAACCTCCTGGGCCTGGTATGTATCGGGAGGCGAGATGGTCAGCC
Organism: Nycticebus coucang; assembly: GCF_027406575.1. Classification (NCBI taxonomy): domain Eukaryota; kingdom Metazoa; phylum Chordata; class Mammalia; order Primates; family Lorisidae; genus Nycticebus; species Nycticebus coucang. The sequence continues at coordinate 2,415,971 of NC_069798.1, forward strand.
TCTCTGACTCTGGACACAAATGCTTCCAAGGCTGCCATCTGCTGGCACGAGATGAGGAGGCCGTCTACCACCCTCTGCAGGACTGGCCAAACTGGATTTCCATTTCCAAATCACTAGACACGCACTCTAGAATAGCACCCAGCACTTCAGTAGCACATCTTGTTTGCCAGGCGCTTTTCCAAGAGTGGTAGCATATTAGCTTCTCCACCCCCTAAAGCTCCTCGTCTTCATGTTGTAACAGATAAGGGAACTGAGGCAGAGAGAGATTAACTTTTCCAAGTCTATACACCCACTAAATCCAGAGTTTGTGCTCTTAACCACTATTCCCCACTACCTCTGTGGTTGCATAAATAAAGTCAAAATTCAAATCCTAATTTTCCATATTATTAATAGTCTGTGATCCTTCAAGTTAATAAAGTACACGCTATTCATGACTCCAGTGCAGCAATTTCAGCTTCCCCATCAGGTTCACCAAGCAAAACTGTGAAATAATATTTATCTTTTCCACTTCTGAGAAAACAATCATAAATATAATAAAAAGTAAGTTTCAAAAATATTAATGGGCCCAAGTCCTTCAGCCTCTAGGAGTCAAGCTTCTCACTTATGTCTACATAAAATAGCTGGAGACTCTGTCCAAACTAGTTGGAGAAACACTTGTACATACCTTGCTCAAGATCTTTAGGAAAAGGGTGTCTGGAAAGAGATTTAGGTGGTCATACCATCTCCTCTGTAGCGCTGGCAGCACCTGACCGCACGCAGCTTCCAGAAGCAGCTGTTCTCTGCTATGCTTCTTTGCTCAACTGAGGATACTCTCTTTTCTTTACTTCCTAAACACACGTCATGTCATGACTGTTAGGTGTGACTCCGTTCTACAGAAATCTGGGGCTCGCAAGGATAATGACACACAGGACATCAGACATTGCTATTCTATCCTCGGCTGTTCCTCAGGGCCTGGTTGGCCACCAGGTGGTTTGAGGCTCTTCTCACCAGATCATTTTACCATCTTTTACAGATAACCCACGTTCCTACCCAGGCACTGGCTAGCATCTCTAAGATTCCTGATGCTTTACTAGGTAGAGCCATTTAACTCTTCTTTGGCTCTATCGGGCCCTCTGGCCTTTGTCCAGAGCCCATGCCAGTCATAGCTAAACTTCTCTTTGATGCTTTTCCTTTCGAACAGAAGGTAGCCAGCATGGTGGTGCACCTGTAGTCCCAGCTACTCCAGAGGCTGAGGCAGGAGGCTCACGGGAGCCCAGAATTCAAGGCTGCAGTGAGCTGTGACAGCATCACACTCCAGCTTAGGCTTCAGAGGGAGACCCTATCTCTTTTTAAAAAATAAATAAAAATAACTTTAAACTGAAAGAAGTTCTTCCGCCTTCCTCCTAGGCCACCTACTTCAAAACGAACTTTTTTCCATTACAAAGCCTAACTGTGAATCACACTGTGGTCTTTTAAAGTAGAGAGAGAGGATTAGGACTAGGGTGAGAATGAGTTTTTTAGAGGTCACAGCTGATTACACTAGATTAGGAGTCAGCAAACCACAGGCCACGTCTGACCTGCCACCTCGTTTTATATGACTTGCTAGCCAAGAAGGATTTTTTTTTAATGATTGGGGAAAGTCAAGAAAAAGAGTATTTAATGACATATGAAAATTATGAAATTCAAATTTCAGAGCTCCTACATAAAGTTTTGTTGGAAACGCAGCCGTGTTCAGTCACATGCAGCTCATTCCTGGCCCCTGGCTGCCTTAACACCCACCCGTAGAGTCCAGTAGTTGCCACAGAAATACTGTGGCCCGTAACACCAGCAATGTTTACTGTTGGGCCTGTGTAAAAAAAGTCTGTACACCCCTGCGTGAGATCACAAAGTCTTATGCTCCTGAGTTTTCCCCTATTCCATGTGAATTTTTGTAAACTATAACAGTTCCAAATCCTTACGATCAATCAAAGATGCGTTCAGATTTTACTGTGACACTTAAACCTGAAACCTGGTTTTCTTTTATCCTTTTCTTCCTTTTTTCTTTCTTTCTTTTTTTAGGTAGGGAAAGATAGAGAATATAAATTATCTTTCTTATCGATGCTGTTGGATTTTTTTTAAAAATGAGCAGCAAGTCAACTTTTAATTCATTATCATGTTCGCTAAGAAGTTCCTTTACTGTAGTCCTATCAAAATTTGGTGGCATGCCTGGACATGTTCCTTGTATACCAGCTGGGACACTGACAGGTACTAGGGTATCTTCCCTTTTATTCTGATTCTTTCATACTTATTTCCTTATTTATTTATTTATTTTCTTGATACAGAATCTCACTCTGTTGCCCAGGCTAGAGCGCTGTGGCGTCGTCACAGCAACCTCAAACTTCTGGGCTCAAGCAATGCTCCTGCCTCAGCCTCCTGAGGAGCTGGGACTGTAGTCCCCCACCATAATGCCTGGCTAATTTTTCTATTTTTAGTAGAGACGGGGTCTTGCTCTTGTATAGGCTAGTCTCAAACTCCTGAGCTGAAGTGATCCTCCCACCTCATCCTCCCAGAGTGGTATGATTACAGGCATGAGCCACCGTTGCTAAACCTGATTCTTTTTTAAATTGCATATATTTGAGGTGTATCACATGTGTTTCAATATATATACACATAGTGAAGTGACTGATACACTCAAATTAACCTGTCACCTTCCATGGTGCCTTTTTGTGTGTGGTAAGAGCACTTAAAGTCTACTCTCCTAGCAAATTTCCAGTGTATCATACAGTACTATTAGCTGTGGCCCTGATGCTGCACATTACTCCCACAGACCTGCAAGTTTGTACCTTTACCTACTTCTTCCCTTTTCTTCGCCCTCAGCCCTCACCCCCAGCCGCTGGTAACCAGCACTCCACTCTCTGCTTCCGTGAGTCTGACCTGTGTACCTGTGAGTGAGATCAGGCTGCTGTCTCCACACCTGGAGCTTTCACGTAGCATAGTGTCCTCTGTGCTCATCCATGCTGCAATGACAGGGTTTCCTTTTTTTCTCCCAAGGCTAAATAGTATTTAGAAAGTGAGAGCACAGCTGTGGCACATCCTCAGCCCTTTTTCAGTGATTAGGAGCTCGTGTTTAAATCTCAAAGGGTGCTGGAGCCCTCCATGTGCGGCAGCAGGTCCTCGTTACGTACATGGTGGGGATCAGAACTGAGGTCCCTGCCACAACTCTCCCAGGCTTGCCTAGTCACAGTCACTGCGGAGGAAGAGAACCCTCCACATCTGTCAGGAATTCCCTGGCTTGTGTTGACTGAGCAGGAGGATCCCCAGAATGCCGTAGTTAGCACAGCTCAGTAGAAAAAGAGCGATGAAGACACTTCAGTGGTACGTAGAGACAAACTCTTAGTCTGTACATTGAACTCTTGACAAAATAGTTTTTAGGTGATTAGTTGAAATGCAAATGCAATGGGGACCATCAGAGTCTGCCTGAATTAACAGATTGCTTCCAACAGCAATTCTTTCTTTTTATTATTATTATTATTATTAAATCATAGCTGTGTACATTAATGCTATCATAGGGCACCATACACTGGTTTTATAGACCATTTGACATATTTTCGTCACACTGGTTAACATAGCCTTCCTGGCATTTTCTTAGTTATTGTGTTAAGACATTTACATTCATTTACTATTGTGTTAAGACATTTACATTACATTTACTAAGATTCACATATACCCTTGTAAGATGCACCACAGGTGTAATCCCACCAATCACCCTCCCTCCATCTCCTTCCCTTTCCCTCTTCCCCCTATTCTTAAGTTATAACTGGGTTATAGCTTTCATGTGAAAGCCATAAATTAGTTTCATAGTAGGGCTGAGTACATGGGATACTTTTTCTTCCATTCTTGAGATACTTTACTAAGAAGAATATGTTCCAGCTCCATCCATGTAAACGTGAAAGAGGTTAAGTCCCCATCTTTCTTTAAGGCTGCATAGTATTCCATGGTGTACATATACCACAATTTATTAATCCATTCGTGGATCGATGGGCACTTGGGCTTTTTCCATGACTTAGCAATTATGAATTGGGCTTCAATAAACATTCTGGTACAAATATCTTTGTTATGATATGATTTTTGGTCTTCTGGGTATATACCTGGTAGAGGAATTATAGGATTGAATGGCAGATCAGCAATTCTTTCTTAAAAAAGAAAGGAAACCAGTAGAAACTTATTAAAGGATCCTGTTGTCTGGATACAGACTATTTCTATTCCCGTGTCAGTAGCAGACGTATCACTAAATGCAATCTGTATTTTTAGTTAAACCTGCTACAGCTGACCCCTGAACAACATGGGGAGGATTAGGGATGCCATTCACCCCACAGTTGAATATCCGGGTGTAACTTGTGACTTTCCCCCAACTTCACTACTGATAGCCTGCTGTTGAACAGTGGATCGACATCAGCACTTACTTTGTACATTATTTGTATTAGATACTGTATTTTTACAATAAAGCTGGAGAAAAGAAAATGTTATCAAGAAAATCATGAGGAAGAAAGAATGTTTTTACTATTCATTAAGTAGAAATGGATCAGCATGCAGGTCTTTTCTATGGTCGTCTTTACGCTGAGTAACCTGAGGCACAGGAGGAGGAGGAGGGGCTGGTCTTTCTGTCTCGGAGGGGCAGCGGAGGCAGGACAGGCAGGCACACTCAGGCTACCTTTTATTGAAAAAAGCCACATGTGCGTGGAGCCGCACAGTCAAACCCATGTTCTTCAGCTATGTATGGACCCTTTCTGATTGATATTTTGGCCAAAGATTATAAATTTTATCCTGGTTTGGTCTGGGTCCCGCCCCTACCTGTGCGCACAGGCCCAGAGAGAGCTCCCCCCAAGGCACAGAGTCAGGCACCCCACTCCTCACTAGGTACACAGGCCAAAGGCCGGGCCTGGCTTTGGTGGAACCTCACCACATTACACGACAGCAATGTTAATGGCATTTTGTTCCTTTGAAATCTTGTTACTTTTCTTCCTCCTAGATAATATCATCAAGAGGATATTTAATATTTTGAAATTTACCTGGGTCCTTTTTCTGGCAACAGTGGACAGTTTCACTACTTGGCTTAACTCCATTTCAAGGGAACATATTGATATCTCTACAGTTCTGAGAATTGAAAGATGCATGCTGACCAGAGAAATTAAGAAGGTAACACTGTTGTTATAATCTTTTTGCATCTTCTCACATTAAAAAGAGATTTTAAAAGTCAATGTCTAAAATCCCAAGTAGGATAAGACAACATCTTTTTTTCTGGGCAGTTATTGTATAACTTATTTTCTTTTCTATATATGCAAATCTATTCCATGCTCAGAATTAAAATAATTAAACACTCTCCAGTCCAGTGGTTCTCAACCTTCCTAATGCTGCAACCCTTTTAATACAGTTCCTCATGTGGTGGTGACCCCCGACCATAAAATGATTTTTGTTGCTACTTCGTAACTGTAATTTTGCTACTGTTATGAATCGTAATGTAAATACCTGATATGCAGGATGTATTTTCATTGTTAGAAAGGGGTCGCGACGTACAGGTTGAGAACCGCTGCTCTACACAAGCGCCTGCTCGCACAGGCACGGCCCTGTGGTGACGGCTCCTGTATTCATTCTGTCTCCTTCCCTCACTAGGATTGCAAGTGTACGGATTTGACTCTAACCTATCAGGATTATAGTTTTAGTCTGGAAGTTGGATCTGAAAACTCTCATAAGAAAAATTAGGCTGTATGTAGAGCAGCAAAGGCTAGTCATGTATGATTGATGATGGTATTTAAAAATAATGGTTCATCTCTAGAAAAGTCACAATGTATCATTATTATCTGTATACTATATAGATTATATATATCTATATAATAATCTATATTTCTTACTTAGAAATACCTGCTACTATTGGGAACTATGTATTAGATGCATCAACATCAGTCTCCAGCCTGGCTAGCTTAGCTTTCATCCCCATTCCCGGTGTGCATGTGAGAGGGGTCTGTAGTGAGAACTGTCTCCTTCTCCGCAGGGCAATGTTCCAACTCGGGAGAGCATCCACATGTACTATCAGAACCACATGATGAATCTGTCCAGAGAGTCAGGGCTGGACACGATTGATGAGCATCCTGGAGCTGCTCCGGGGGCACAGACAGCCCACAGGATGGATAGTTTAGATTCACATGACAGCATCTCCAGGTATTTCACTCTCTAAACAGCGGGTTTGTGTTTGACCAAGGTAAATGAGGTGGATGTCATCAAATATGAGAAATGAATGTATGAGGTGAAAGTTAATCAAAACTTGCACACATCCCCACCCTCGGCAGGCTGTCGTCTGAACAGCAAAGTGTCAGGAATGCCGTCCTCACCTAGCCTGAACCACGGAAAAGCAGATTCTCAACCGTAAACTACAGGTATACAGGTGTGATTCATAGGCACAGAATAGCGATTTCCAAGCTGGAGGCAAGAAAGAGTGATTCCAGCATTACTGTTTGCATCGAGGGTCTCATCTTTAATGCACAAAGTATTTTCTATACTAGGATCTCCTACCTTCTTTGCTATCCTCGATCTTGACCTTTCAGAATTTTTACTTAAGATTCATAACAAAAATCCCAGAAAGCTGCTGTCAGCTCCCATCTCCCCTGTGTTTATGATCCTATGACTTGTTACACTAATAGTGGTCGTGCACGGACATTCCCCATGGGCCAGCCCTAGGCACTGTGCCTGGGTTACCTATGAGATGCTGCTGTTATTATCCCAGTATTACAAAGACAAAATTCAGTTACAAAGAGGTTAAGAATATACCCAACGTTGCGCAGTTAGGAAGTCATGGACTAGGATCCAAAGTCACATGGTTCGGCTCAGACCCCCAGCTGTCAACCACCATGGTATGCTGTCCCTCGTCTCTTCCCACACCACAGGCCAACCTCCTGCCTACGCCAGAAAAACCTGAGAATTCTCGGCGTCACGGTGTTCTAGGAAGCTGCTGGGTTAAAGCAGAAGTCCCTGTTTTAGGAGGAAAAATCACCTTGCCTAGGGGGATTAACTAGACCAACTGAATAATGAATTATACTTTGTGGCCATCTTCATAAATAAAGAATTGTATCAAGGAGAGCATTCATGTGTTTATTTCTGTCATTAAACACGTTGAAAAGCACCGATTTTGTGCTAAGCCCCAGGCTTGGTTTTGAGACAGATACATAAAAGGTAATCCCCTAAGTGGTCTGAGCCTGGGAGGAATTTCTGAGAAAAGGCCATTGCCTTCTAGAACACCTGCCTTGAGGAAGACAGTGGGGACTGGCGGTTTCTCTCGGCTAGTGTGGAAAGTCCCTCATGGCCTCAGAGTCACACTTCACAGACTGAGCAGGGCACTGATGGCCTGGAGAACTGTGTGTCCTTCACGAATACTGAATGTGCTTCCACGTGAAATAGAGGAGAGAACTGAGACCATTTTATCCCTGCCAAACCAAAATAGATAACTGGAAATTAAAATTGTGACCTGAGAGGGTGGGGGGGGAATGCTTTACCTTGAAGTGCTATTGAACTACCACTAAACTGCTGTATGCAAACTTCTCTAAATGTGCCTATTCTTTCAGTACCAATAATTATTGATGCAGATCCACGTTTATTGGTATGGAAAGAAATGGAATATGTTTATAATAATATTTTTATAATAATTATAATGTACTAATATTTTTATAATAATTTTTATGCTATATCTTTTATAATATTCCTAAGGTTTGGAATATTTTTGATGTATACATGTGTGTATAGATATACAAATATACACATACATATATACATTTAGTGAAAACTCAAGTATTAAAATAGTACATATGCTAAAGCTCCATTTTTATTTTTAAACAATATATTCATTCATCCATATATCAATTTTAAATGTCCTTTTTATACAAATAAAACTGTGCATTGATAATATATCCCTTCCTTTCTTCCCCAAATAGGTACTGGTTCTTTTAAAGTTCTTTGAGGGATAACATAGAAATTATATTTTTCCTTTAATTTGAGAATAATCTTTGCTTATTTATAAGTTTATTTATCAGTTCCAAAGATGCAGGTTGTTTCAGCTATTGCATATTTTTGTGAGAAGAAGAAACATTAGGACAGAAATCTTGCATGATTTCAAGGTCAAACATTTATTTCCTGACTGAGATTCTGTTTAACATGTTTTTAATTCCAGGAATAAAATAATTTATTATTACAAAATGGCCAGGTGCAATGGCTGATGCCTATGATCCTTGCACTGTGAGAGGCCGAGGCCGGTGGATAGCTTGAGCTCACGGGTTCCAGACTGGCCTGAGCAAAAAGCAAGACCCCTGTCTCTACTAAAAATAGAAAAACTTTGGATCGCTTGAGCCAAAGAGTTGGAGGTTGCTGTGAGCTATGACGTCACAGTACTCTATCCAGAGCGACAGCTTGACTCTCTGTCTCAAAAAAAAAAATTGTGTCATGGTAATAAAACTTTGTTTCAGACTACTCTACCCAAACTCAGGTACATTTCTCAATCATTAACTTCTAAAACCATTATTAACATCAAAACTTTCAAAGAGAAAATTTAATGTCTTATCCTCTAATTGGTGAATGTTGACACAGCCTCATTATATGTCTTCCTGGAAACATCTCATAATCTGCATTTTGAAGGAGATTCTGTCTTCTCCTTTGACAGACTTCGTTAAAAGATAAGTCATTATTTATTATTTTGTATTTTATTTTGATTTTTGAAAACCTTAAGAACTATGCTACTTATAACTTGCCAACCTTTGTATATTTATCCTTGTTCCAGAATCAATCTCTCCATAACTGTAGATCACTGTACTTATACTGAATTATTCTCTCTTTAATTCATTTTAATGCTGAAAGTTAAAAGCAGGCAAATGAGGAGGATAAGGTTTGTCAGAATGCAATGGGTGCAAGAGATGCTGACTAATGCTGCTTCCTAGTTGCAGGGTGAAGGACGATGAGTTGGGAAATCTAAACGTTTCCAAATTCATATTAGGAACTATTCATGACAAAATAACTATGTTTCAAAAGCCAAGGGAACAATAAGACGAAAGAAATGCTGAGATTCTCTACACATACATTTTCCAAATGATGTTTCTTTCTCTCATTTACGTGTTCATTTTTGCACAACACTTACAAATGTCTCCCTGCCATCAGCTTTGGAGAGTGCTACTCTGCATTTATCAAATATAGACTGGGTCTGGTCCAAATTATGTTTTCATTTTTTCTGAATTCCAATATAAAAAGATTCAGACAGCCCTGGTGAGCTTTAATGAAAGTCATGTTCATATTCAACTAGAATTATTTCCTCCCACATAGTAAAAAATACAGTTATATCCATGCATAGTATGCAGTTTGGTCATTGTACCTTAGCATCTTTTTTTAAGAAAATATGTTGGCCCATCATGTAATTTGTAATATTTTTCAACTACCTTTTTTTCCCTCATTTCATAACACAAAAATTTTTTTGTTACCTCCTAAACTTGGCAAGCAAAAATGTCAACAAATGGAATCGCCTTTCTATTAATTTGTGATGACACAGTGAGTGATTGGTAGCATTTGTCAATGAAAACTCTTTTGAAATTTTATAAAGCCATATATTCCCTCACAGGGGAAAAACACATAAATATAAATTTTTTCATAAAATATCAGGGATCTTATAGGCCTATGAATATCGTACATGAGCCTGTCTTAAAAATACAGATTCCAGAATCAAACTTTACAGCAATGAAATCAAACAGAATATTTGTAAGTGAATTGAAAAGAAAGTTCTCATAAAGTGAACATATGTGAGATTCCTCTATTAGTGACTTTTAAGTGCATAACAATTGACAGTCTGTCCAATTAAGAAATTAAATATTATAAATCACAAAGAGGAAGAAAGACAGGTTAAAATAAAATCAAATAACTGCCTTTAAATCTGACCCAAGATTAAAAATATAAAGCCATATTCATGACCAAAAATTGTGAGGTAGAAGTTATTTAAATCCACAGATTGCTCAGTCCCAAAGGGCAAGTCTGTGAGCTCTTCTCTACATGGGAAATTTTATATCTCCAAACAATAATTTGTCTACACCAAAGTCTCCAGGAAGCCACACGGAATGCTAGGAAGGTGGTAACCTTCCCTAGAGGGATTCTGCTGTGGACACTTGTAGGCAGACTCGTGCATAATTGAGAAGGGCCTGGAGGCCACCAGCTACCACCTCCCAGCCAGGGCACACCTGCCCAGCAGCCAGTCCCCTTTAGGCTCCTGCTCTGGGATCTGGGTCACAAATTTTGACTTTTGGGCATACAGAAGGTGGGGTCTGGATGAGAATCTAATAAATGAATTTGTGTTCTCTTTGACTTAACTGGAATAGTCACAATTTCCTCAAATCAAATCCAAAATGACAAACTTATTTTTAAATAGTTGCTTTATGAAATCAGATGACATCTACTTTCCCAGAAAATAAATTAGCTTTAGCTTAAATTGCTGCAAGAAACATTAGTTACCATCTGAAGAGCATTCCTAGATATGAAGAGGGTGGTTATCATCTGAAATGTCAGCTAAAAGGTTGCTATGCTTTGCGGGAGCTTGAGATGTGGGGCCCCTAGGCAAGGGATGACAGCTGTCCCCTTCCCATTCACCTAAAAATGTCCTGAATTGATGGCATATTAGTCACCCTCTCGAGAACCCAACTGTGTGGGATCATATACTTTCTGAGGGTGGGGAGAAGTAAGATCAGAATTCCACCCAGGAATTATTACAACAAAATAAATAAGACCTTGAGTCAGAGCCATCCGTTCCCATGAAGGAGCCTGAGCAGAGCTGCTGAAGACCATACAGTGTCTTTCTGCTGTAGACTTCCAAAAGGCTGCCGGGCGCAGCTCCACAAACATGAAATACAGAAACGCAAAGTTCCCCCCTCTCAGAAATGTAAAGTTAGGGCCCCAGAAAGGGGGCTCGATTTATCTCATGCCCAACAGCCAGTTCCCCTCAGCGTGGGGACGAAAGCCCGGTCCTAGCTGTGCTTGTCCAGTGAGTTATTAGTTTATCTAATCATCGTCTCCTCATTTTGTCCAGGACTTGATGACATTTAAAGGAGTTAGGACCTTTGTTAAATAAAGCCTCTATGTGTTGATCAGAGAGCATTTGACGGCTCCCATGCTCATCTCCCACTGCCTGCCCTGTGTCTGTGACCTGCAGAGCAGCTCAGCCGCCCTGGAGCAGCCGTGAGACTGCAGTCCGGCACATGGGAACTGATTCCATGTTTGAATGTCCTCCAGTCCCCTCCTCCCAGACTCCCAAAGGCCATTACATCCTGAATGGCCTCCGCGTTTGCCTCAGGACCCCTCCTGACAGCGTGTGGCTATGACAGCCACGCAGCCTGGAGGCTGCACAGTGATGCCCCACGCTCAGCCCAAGGACAGCGGGGACAGTAGCACTCAAGCTGGAGGATAAATATTCCAGTTGCTTCCCACAGAGGCTCTTTGGATCCTTTGTCCCTCTTTGGGGTTAAGCCGTATGTCTGGACTGAAATCACGCCTATGCCACACCTCTGTCGGCTTCTTCCCATCAGTGTCCTCACCCAGCACCGGCTGAGTCCTGACCTGCCATCGTCCCTGCCCAGGTCACTGCTCCACTAGGTCCCAGGAGATGAAGATTTCAGCCCAGGGCTTCTCTCACTTGTGGCATCCACCAAGACCTACCACATGATCCAGAAGAAAAAAATCAGACAACATGAAAAATTAACACACAAAATGCCCCTGCAATTGCTAGAGTTTTGTTTCTTCTTTACTGCTTTTTATTTTATTTTTGATGCTGGTTTATATCCAGTTGCATATCAAACCAGCATCTCCACTACACGCAAAGCGTCTAGTTTGGCTTACTTGAGTATCACTCCAAAAATGAGGTGGGAAATTCAGTCTGTTGTCCTTCCTGAGTTTCCCTCTCTCATTTTGGAAACCGTATTCAAAAAAAAAAATAAATAAAAGATCAAAATCTTTGATATAAATTTTATATAGCCAGTTCTTTCTGCTTAAGCATTTTGGTTAATAAATGCTCTCAACGAACTCAAGATTGTGAGCACCAAATCAAACATGTCTTCTCAATAAAAAAAATGGCTACAAAGTTGTAATTATGTAAATTCTGCCTTGTGAGAGAGATATTGGGACTTGTCATAATTCTATTTCCCAGTCCCAGCCAAAGAATGCCATTTCATAGTTTTTCACTCGCCCATGTGTTTCTGAAAACCTAGTACTCACGTGTCTCCTCATCCCGCCGGACAGGCGCTTCCCCGCGCTGGAGCCCCGCTGTGGTGGTCTGCATTGCTGGTGGTGTTGGTGTTGTGTGTGGTTTGCTGCATGGCAGCGTGTTAGTCGTGTGACCTATGCAGTGTGACCTGATGAAGCTCTGGTGTTTTAACACTCTGTCTCTGTGACTGTTTGCGCTGCTAGCTGCTACACTGAAGCAACCATGCTGTTCTCAAGGCAGTCTACCCTTGATGACTTAGATGGACCAGAAACTGTTCCTAAAACCAGTGAGCGTGCTCGGCCTAGGCTCCATAAAATGTGCAGCATGGATGTGTCCTCCTCATCAGCTGACAGTGGCAGCTTAGCATCAAGGTGCTTAACTTGTGCATGCTTTGTTCCGTAATTTTATCATTGTTTCCCCCTTTATATCGTTGCAAGTATAAGTTCTTGTGATGTATGTTTTTATTTCATTTTTATTTTAACAATCTGCATGACTAACACAAGCATAACCACTGCCCTTTCAGAGACATCACTGTTCTCAAGACAGCCTTATATAAAACTAACCACTCACTAGTTTTTGTCTGTTAGGAGTTTCTTAAAAAATCCTTGCTTATAAACATTGTCCTCCATTTAAAAAATATTTTATACTTTATATTTTCAAAGCCATAATTGTGTTTCCTCCATAATGGAGAGCTTATGCAGATAGTCCTCAAAGAGGGAAATCAGTCAGGAAAGGTAGAAAACTTTTCATGATTTCATACAAAAATATATGCAGTAGAAAAACGTCTAAAATGTGGTCATTTTTAGTTGATACAGAATAAATCCATCCATGCAATATGTACACAACCAACATAAAAGTCAGGATATATTTTACCATTGGTTTTTGAAAAGAATACTATTGTGCAGAATAATATATCACCTTTGTAGCTTATAACTAATTTTCTTTGGAAAAATTACTTTGGTTGAAAGTTCTTTCATTAAGTTCCACCCTAAACAGTAATCATTTGGAATTGAAATTATTTGCATACAATCTCAAAGCTCTTTTTTTGGATTATCTCAGAATGGTCAGGAGGCATGTAGACACATCAGCTACTGTTGTGCTTATCCTGACATGAAAATGGCCCACCTTAAAGCAAGTTTTGATTACTCACAGTGGCGAGCCAGAGGGGTGCTATCTTCTTTTTGCTGGCAGCTATGGATGTTAACACATGGCTGCAGTGCACTGGGGCTGCCAGTGGTGAGCCTGCTTTGGCCATTTGGCCTCTGACTGGCACAAGTTTGCTAAGCTGGTCCTCTTGGTTGAGTCTTAGCTCCTGGAGGCCAGGTGGGATCCCAAACCATAATGAGTGTGCTAATGGTAGAGTCATCCTGAAAGTTAGACCCCATTTGAGGTTGGCTACAATAATCTCAAAAGTTGCTGGGTGATGGGTCAACTGCATGATCTTCCTAGGAGGCTGTGCCTAATTGAGGTATGTCTTAGTGGACATGCGGGTTGGCCTAGTACTCCATGATATATACCCACGTAGGACCAAAGCCCTGGTCATACTGAATGCCTGAGCAGGCATGAAGGATGCTTGCAAATCTGGTTCTTCAGTCACAAGATGCCCTGAGGGCTCTGCCAAAGCCCATTTGTTTGTTCCTTCATCTACACCGGGATCTTTAACAAGAAAAATGGGTTCCCTCTGTACATTTGAGAATCTCAGTGATTATGGAACCCAGATGCTCACCTATGTCACTCAGATAACAGTGTGTGATTCAGAGTCTAACAAATTATATTCCTGCTACATTCACCAGATTCAAGGCCCCAGGTAACTGCCCCTCTTCCCGCTGTGGCCGGCTGTGTCTGGGGCAAACCGTAGTGAAAGGCAAGCTGTGAGAGTCCCGGGTGTGGCCGCTTCGTTTCAGGCTTCACCTTTTCTGCATGAACCCGATAGGGAAAATTAGAAGATAAAGGAATAAAAGGGGAGAGGAAAGACAGACAAGAAAAGAACAGGATGCCAAAAGTAGGGAGTGATGAAAGGACTAGAGATCCTTGATGGTAAGACTAGAGAAGCTTCTGGAAAAGGAACATTAGAAGAGGAACTGGTAGAGAAAAAAAGTGACGGTTTGGGGAGCTAAAGAGAACAGAGGTACACCTTGGGGTGGAGCGAGTAGCCGAAAGGGAGACGGGTCCAGGAGAGCTCACGCTGGTGAGGAGAAAGGCTAGTTCCTCACTACGGGGAAGGGGAAGGCTGGGTGAGCAGTGATTGGGAGCTGGGGCCATGGTGGGGATGAATCAGGTGTCATGAACACCAGTGAAAAAAAAGGCAACAGATGGGAAAACAGATGTTCGAGAACAGTGGCAGTTTTTGTCAAGCAGGTAGTTGTTTATTTAATCAATCAAAAATGACATCCATTTATGGATCTGGATGGGTCCACTGTGTAGGAAGGACAGTCAAATACATCTTGGTCAAAACCTTCTTTACACACACCACCTGGATGAAAGGCTCAAATACAACTTGAACTTTACCCCACCGACACAAACAATGTAACCTAATTGTCTGTACCCATATAGTAATCTGAAATTAAAAACAAAACAAAACAAAGACAAATCTTTGAAGTAGATAGAGTGGCAGGCTTGCTAGGCTAAGTAAGTGTTGCCTTGGAAATAAACACTGGAACCCACTGCTGTGAATCTTGACACTACTTCAAAAACCTTTGCACAGGCGATTGTGCTCCCTGAGGGTTGTGGATCTGGCTCTGTTCTAAGCTGTGCACCATCCGTATCTGCCTCTGAGAGGCTGCTGTTTGTTAATGTCCCAAAGGGACAAAACAGATGGAATGCAGAAAAATGGGGTATTTCATTTGCTCTTGCACCTTGGTCTTTTTACTTGGGAGTTTTAACGGGGTCTCTAACTTAGAGTCTGGACCAATTCAGGGGCACGTAGATGCTAAGACGTAGGCTCCACGCCCCTGCTTTTCTCCCAATAGTGAGCCCACGCAGTGCACCATGCTGTATTCACGCCAGGGGACCACGGAGACCATCGAGGAGGTCGAGGCTGAGCAGGAGGAGGAAGCAGGGAGCACAGCACCTGAGCCCCAGGAGGTGGCCGCTGAGTATGAAGCCGAGTATGAGGTGGGCGCCCTGGATACTGTGGAGGCGGATCTGACCCCTGAGGAAGAGTTGACACAGTTCTCCACTGTGGATGGGGACGTGGAGGTGCCACCCTCCTACAGCAAGGCTGTCAGCTTCGAGCACCTGTCCTTGGAGTCCCAGGAGGACTACACAGGCCAGAACCACATGGTGGTCAGCCCAGATGACAGCCGCCCAGATGACAGCTGCACGGACAAGCTGGAGTCGAGCATCTTAGCTCCCCTGACACATGAGCTGACAGCCAGCGAGCTGCTGTTGAACAAGTAAGAGCTTGGCAGGCCAGCCCTGTGCCTGCCAGAAGCCCCTGCTTGCACGTACACTCTAGTTTTTTATAGAGATAAAAGTTCATATATTTTTAAAATTTCCCCTAGCCATCTGGAGCAAACATGCGATTTCAGGGTATGTTGCACTGAAAAATACAAAACCAGCTTGGGTCCTTACATGACCAAATTAGAGAACCAGCAAAAACCGTCAATAGACCCTTGTGCTGAAATTGCTTCTCATCATAAAGTCTGCTACTAAGTTGTCTGAAAAAGACATACAGACACATAGGATGTGGGGGTAGACCAGGAAGGATCATGCTAAGTTAAAGTTAGTCATTTGGAGAAATGAAAGACAGCTGTGTCATCGTCTTGTTTATTTGAACAGAATGTTTCATGACGATGAACTTGAAGAATCAGAGAAGTTCTACACGGAGCAGCCTCGGTTCCTGCTGCTTTTCTATGCCATGTACAACACTCTGGTGGCCCGCTCGGAGATGGTGTGCTACTTTGTGATCATCCTCAACCACATGGTGTCGGCCTCCGTGATCACCCTGCTGCTGCCCATCCTCATCTTCCTCTGGGCTATGCTTTCTGTGCCCAGGCCCAGCCGCAGGTTCTGGATGATGGCCATTGTCTACACTGAGGTAGGTGGGCCTCGGGCAGGTGCAGGTGCAGGTGCAGGTGGCTCAGGGCATCCTCCGAACCTTCTCTCCTCAGCCCTGGCCAGACCGGTGGATAGTTTTATGAGCATTCGGTTCCATGGGTATTCTTAGATGGACCCTTGATTGGCATCCACAATCATCGAGCACTCACAATCTCCTCTGTGTGTATCTTTTCATATTTCACACCTCAAGTGGGAAGGTTTTAGGATCCTTCCTATTTAACACAGAAACGGCTCCAAAAGACATGAAGTAATTGAGCCAAATTACTCACCTGACAATGAGGGGAAGCGTTTGAAGCCTTGTTGCCTGACCTACAGTATTAACCACTAAGACAGGAGCGGTCTCACTACACAAGGCCAGCATGGGGCCTAGCTCCACGGTGGGTTCAGTGAGTGGCCGCTGACGTTGGTGAGGTGGTAAAGCACTTTGAATATAGTTTGATGCAGTGTGCGTAATTCCCACTGTCAAACCTGAAAGTCAGTTTTCATGTATCACAACATAAACTGCCAGAAGCACCCACTTAAAATCTAAAAAACAGACGTTGGCTCAGACAACTGTCCTCATCACACCTGAGAGGGGCATGTGCAGCTGGCCCAGGCACATAGACCTGCCCCTCTTTCCTGCCTAGTGAACGTGGAGAAGATTGCAAATTCTCATGAAAACGTCCAGGGGACTTTGTGCCCTGGGCTGCTCCTGTGCCTTCTGCTCCCGAGTTTGTACAAACGCTGGTTTTCTTCCTTGACTCGCAAGGAAAGGTTTTCACTCCAGCAGTGCTGTAACTGCTTCTTAAATGCCACTGATCACGACTGACGTACAGTCAGAGCCTGGAAATTCAACAGTTAAATTAAAACAAAGTCAGTCATTTCGAATATCCAAAGTGCAGATAGTATGTGTCTTATCTCCATAATGAAAATGAAAGATGTAAAGCCAAATGAGTATCTGTGACATTAATTGGCCTGTCCAAAATAGTGTTCCTAATCTTACTTCCTTTACACCCGTCCATGACGTCACTGACTGCTGTGGAGAGGTGGACACCCGTCCATCACAGCTCTGTGACTGCTGTGGAGTGGTGGACACCCGTCCATCACGGCTCTGTGACTTCTGTGTAGAGGGTGGACACCCATCCATCACGGCTTTGTGACTGCTGTGCAGAGTGTGGACACCCGTCCATCATGGCTCTGTGACTGCTGTGGAGAGGGTGGACACCCGTCCATCACGGCTCTGTGACTGCTGTGGAGAGGGTGGGCACCCGTCCATCACGGCTCTGTGACTGCTGTGTAGAGGGTGGACACCCGTCCATCACGGCTCTGTGACTGCTGTGGAGAGGGTGGACACCCATCCATCACGGCTCTGTGACTGCTGTATAGAGGGTGGACACCCGTCCATGACGTCACTGACTGCTGTGGAGAGGGTGGACACCCGTCCATCACAGCTCTGTGACTGCTGTGGAGAGGGTGGACACCCGTCCATCACGGCTCTGTGACTGCTGTGCAGAGGGTGGACACCCGTCCATCACGGCTTTGTGACTGCTGTGGAGAGTGTGGGCACCCGTCCATCACGGCTCTGTGACTGCTGTGGAGAGGGTGGACACCCGTCCATGAAGTCACTGACTGCTGTGGAGAGGGTGGACACCCGTCCATTACGGCTCTGTGACTGCTGTGGAGAGGTGGACACCTGTCCATCACGGCTCTGTGACTGCTGTGGAGAGGGTGGACACCCATCCATCACGGCTCTGTGACTGCTGTATAGAGGGTGGACACCCGTCCATGACGTCACTGACTGCTGTGGAGAGGGTGGACACCCGTCCATCACAGCTCTGTGACTGCTGTGGAGAGGGTGGACACCCGTCCATCACGGCTCTGTGACTGCTGTGCAGAGGGTGGACACCCGTCCATCACGGCTTTGTGACTGCTGTGGAGAGGGTGGGTACCCGTCCATCACGGCTCTGTGACTGCTGTGGAGAGGGTGGACACCCGTCCATCACAGCTCTGTGACTGCTGTATAGAGGGTGGACACCCGTCCATCACGGCTCTGTGACTGCTGTGCAGAGGGTGGACACCCGTCCATCACGGCTCTGTGACTGCTGTGGAGAGTGTGGGCACCCGTCCATCACGGCTCTGTGACTGCTGTGGAGAGGGTGGACACCCGTCCATGAAGTCACTGACTGCTGTGGAGAGGGTGGACACCCGTCCATTACGGCTCTGTGACTGCTGTGGAGAGGTGGACACCTGTCCATCACGGCTCTGTGACTGCTGTGGAGAGGGTGGACACCCATCCATCACGGCTCTGTGACTGCTGTATAGAGGGTGGACACCCGTCCATGACGTCACTGACTGCTGTGGAGAGGGTGGACACCCGTCCATCACAGCTCTGTGACTGCTGTGGAGAGGGTGGACACCCGTCCATCACGGCTCTGTGACTGCTGTGCAGAGGGTGGACACCCGTCCATCACGGCTTTGTGACTGCTGTGGAGAGGGTGGGTACCCGTCCATCACGGCTCTGTGACTGCTGTGGAGAGGGTGGACACCCGTCCATCACAGCTCTGTGACTGCTGTATAGAGGGTGGACACCCGTCCATCACGGCTCTGTGACTGCTGTGCAGAGGGTGGACACCCGTCCATCACGGCTCTGTGACTGCTGTGGAGAGTGTGGGCACCCGTCCATCACGGCTCTGTGACTGCTGTGGAGAGGGT
Source organism: Nycticebus coucang (assembly GCF_027406575.1). Taxonomy (NCBI): domain Eukaryota; kingdom Metazoa; phylum Chordata; class Mammalia; order Primates; family Lorisidae; genus Nycticebus; species Nycticebus coucang. The sequence goes on from NC_069798.1 coordinate 2,434,947, forward strand.
GGACACCCGTCCATGAAGTCACTGACTGCTGTGGAGAGGGTGGACACCCGTCCATTACGGCTCTGTGACTGCTGTGGAGAGGTGGACACCTGTCCATCACGGCTCTGTGACTGCTGTGGAGAGGGTGGACACCCGTCCATCACAGCTCTGTGACTGCTGTGGAGAGTGTGGGCACCCGTCCATCACGGCTCTGTGACTGCTGTGGAGAGGGTGGACACCCATCCATCACGGCTTTGTGACTGCTGTGCAGAGTGTGGACACCCGTCCATCACGGCTCTGTGACTGCTGTATAGAGGGTGGACACCCGTCCATGACGTCACTGACTGCTGTGGAGAGGGTGGGCACCCGTCCATCACAGCTCTGTGACTGCTGTGGAGAGTGTGGGCACCCGTCCATCACGGCTCTGTGACTGCTGTGGAGAGGGTGGGCACCCGTCCATCATGGCTCTGTGACTGCTGTGGAGAGTGTGGACACCCGTCCATCACGGCTCTGTGACTGCTGTGGAGAGGGTGGGCACCCGTCCATCACGGCTCTGTGACTGCTGTGGAGAGGGTGGGCACCCGTCCATCACAGCTCTGTGACTGCTGTGGAGAGGGTGGACACCCGTCCATGAAGTCACTGACTGCTGTGGAGAGGGTGGACACCCGTCCATCACGGCTCTGTGACTGCTGTGGAGAGGGTGGGCACCCGTCCATCACGGCTCTGTGACTGCTGTGGAGAGTGTGGGCACCCGTCCATCACGGCTCTGTGACTGCTGTGGAGAGGGTGGACACCCGTCCATCACGGCTCTGTGACTGCTGTGGAGAGGGTGGGCACCCGTCCATCACGGCTCTGTAACTGCTGTGGAGAGGGTGGGCACCCGTCCATCACGGCTCTGTGACTGCTGTGGAGAGGGTGGACACCCGTCCATCACGGCTCTGTGTGCAGGGCCTGTCAGATCCCCTTTCTTACCTGGGGGTGAGATAAGAGGAGGAACCAAGAATGTAGAAAAGAGAACAAGAACTACTTGTAGAGTTTCTGGTTAAGTTGGGGCTCTCCATTTTCTCTGTCACATTAAGTAGTGAAGTAAATGGGAAATTAAGTTGGTGTTAATTCACTCTACAATTTGCGCTCTCTGCCAAAAGCTGAGAGCTGTGCTACAGTGAAACTGTAAACATCAAAACCACATCACTTGCTCCTAAAGACTGTAAATCAAATAAGTATATATAAATATATGTATATATGTGTTCATTCAGGTTTGTCCTAATTACCATGTTTTAACAGCTGAATAATTATATAAATATCTAATTAAAACAGTATAAACACCAGGCAGGTGAAGTGAACAGTCATCTGTGTGGTGTCCCCCGAGTCTGACTGCCCTTCTTAGATCTGTACTGAAAACACTTCCATTGCTCTTGTTGTGATCCCCACTTTGTGAGGGTGTTACTGTTGTTATTCCCCATCATTATGTATGTTCCTACCATCAAACTGTGAAATGGGTAGTCTTTTCCTAATTTTTATATTGCTATTTCTCTTATATAGGCAAATCTTTTCCTACAATGAGGGGTAATTTTTTTTTCTATTTCTATCATCTGTGTGTAGGTGGCAATTGTAGTCAAGTATTTCTTCCAATTTGGATTCTTTCCCTGGAATAAGCAGTGGGAATTGTACAAAGATAAACCTTATCACCCTGCAAATATCATAGGAGTGGAAAAGAAGGAAGGTTATGTTCTCTATGACCTCATTCAGCTCCTGGCTCTGTTCTTCCACCGGTCAATTTTGAAGGTAGTGTATGTTAACAGTTAATCAGCTGAAGTTGATAACTGCAGCCCCTGTAATATTCCTGAAGAACCCAAACATTAGGATTGGCATTGAGGCTAGCGGGCAAGTGGGCGATATCTACTTGTATGGTCTTTTTTTGTAAAAAAAAAAAAAAAAGGAAAAGGTTATGTTCATTTAGTGGACATTTTTTTCAACACTTCTTGTGCTCAGTAATGGAACTTATAATAAATCTGGGAAATATGTCCCCATATTTCATCCTGGGTTGAACATGCCATAATTAATCCACCCTTGTGAATAATTGCTTGCTTGAATGATGTGGTATGCAATATCTTAATGCCTGATGCACTAAATTCTACCCCTAGTTTAAGCCAGATTCAGAAAGCTACAATTTGGGGTGAACCATATTGCTTTTTTTTTTCTCCTGAGACAGAGTCTCACTTTGTCACACTTGGTAGAGTGCTTTGGCATCAGAGCTCACGCAACCTCAAATTTTGAGGCTGAAGTGACCCTCCTGCCTCAGCCTCCTGAGCAGTTGGGACTACAGGCACCTGCCAGACCTCCTAGGTATTTTTAGAGACAGGGTTCACTCTTGCTCAAGCTGGTCTGGAACTCCTGAGCTTAGGCAGTCCACCTGCCTCGGCCTCCCAGAGACCGTATTGCCTCTTGTCTCCATCCCAGCTTCTACTTAATTTCTTCTAGTAGAATTGCTTTTTCTTAGGTAGTTTCTTGTCATGAAGCCATTAGCTTTTGGTTAAGAGACCACGTACTAAATAGCCTGGTGACACCATGAGCCGTGCTTCCTCAAGCTTATTGTTAAGGAATCCTTTCATTACACTGCTAAAGTAAGACCCCTGCCTCAGATTCAGAAACCCTTATCTTTTTTCTGAGCAACTTAGGGTTTTTGTCTTATCACACACTGTAAATTATAAACTAAGCCTTTAAATATGCCAGTTTTAGTAAATAGAAATTACTGCATAGTATGTTTTATGTGTTAATGTACCTCTTCTCACAACCTTTCTTTCTTCTCATCTTGTCTTCATTTATAAAATGTTTCAAATTGATTTTATCAAGTAGTATCTTTCTTATTCCTGATCCTTTTCAGAACAGGACTTGGCAGAGGTTAGTGTCCACACACCCATGCACACTCAGGTCTGTGACAGTGTGGTTACCTTCTGTCTTAACTGGGTTTCATCTGCATCTGTGCTGGTCAAGATCCTCACTCTAGCTTACAAAGTGCCCAAGACCCGGACCCTTCATCCCGGGGAGGCACCTCCTGGTCCCTGGGACGTGACTGGTCTGCGAAGGAAACCGTTAGCCAAAATTGAGTTTGCCTAAATTTTGCAGCTCTTCTGACTAACCTGTTAATTATTTGAATGCATCCAATATACTGATTTCTTGCTACGAATGTATTAATGTGTTTTTTTTCTGGAATTAAAATTTTTAATTTCGATGCTTAATGCAAGATGATACAATTTTGAGCACTTCAGAATTTTTGCAACCTTTTGCATATCATTTGAATTTTTCATAAACTGTTAGGCATTTTAATTGTCTTTTTATCAATATGCAAATGATTTAATGCTGCAACTTCATATTTAAAACACTCAGTACTCCACAGTTTGGGTTTTCCTCTGGGTGTACTTATATATAAAATTTCATACATATGGTGAGTGTATATAAGATTTGAGGTAATGATATTATGCTGAAACTTTAACTAATACTATGGACAATCCTTTTGAGGATGCTAAATCTTTCATAAAACCAGCCAATGGCGTTTGAAGAAAAAGTATTTTATACAGTGTAGCTACAAAAATCCAACAAAACTGTGTATAAATTTCAAAAGTGCTTCAAATTATCCTATTTAGCATGAACTGCTATACATTTTTTTCTTTTTTTTGGCCGGGGCTGGGTTTGAACCTGCCACCTCCGGCATTGCTATACATTTTATAAACAATTAAATTAACACAAAAACATGTAGTACTGACAAGGTTGTGAAGGATCTAAATATGTTAATGTGGGAAAAGAAGAAACAACTTTTAAATGAAAGAAATCCATATAAACTGAAAAATCTCATAATGAAAAGCTAATATGTTAGTTATGTTTATAAAACTACATCCATTGAATGTTTAAAATAATACATTTATAAGTAAATTCTTAAGAACCCTCTATCAATTGAATGACTTTGCCAGTTGACACAGAACTGACAGATTATTCTTAAATGTTTATTTGATCATTGGTCACCCTCTGAGTTGGTTTTTGACTGTTTTTTTTTTGGTTTCTTTTTCTCATTTTTTTTTTATTAAATCATAACTGTATACATTGATATGATCATGGGGCATCATACATTCACTTCATAGACCATTTGACACATTTTCAGCACAGTGGTTAACATAGCCTTCCTGGCATTATCTCAGTTACTGTGCCAAAACATTTACATTCTACATTTACCAAGTTTCGCAAATACCCCTGTAAGATGACTAACTGGTTTTTGATAAACTGGCCTGGAGCAGTGTTTTTCAACCTTGTTTATCTCACGGCACACTTGAACCTATAGTTAAACTTTCATGGCACACTTAAATTATGTTGATCAAAAAGAAGAGTTTAAAAAAAAAGGATATACTGACTGTGCTTTGAATGTCTTTCGAAAATAACTATGATCTTTAAAAATTGTCTCTGTTCACCTGAGATCCTCTCACAGTACTCTGGCTGAAAATTACTGCTCTAGAGCAGGAGTCAGAGGGATGACTGGGCGAAGTCTTGGGGAGCAAGCACACTGCCTGAGCTTTTTGGAGAGCCCCATCTGACAGCAGCAAGGTCATCCCAAGGGCAATTTAAGTCTGGGAAGTGTCCCTCTGGCAAGATCCAGAGGTTTCTCGGTTTCCTGCTCTGCACTAATTTCTTCTTACCTGCCCTGTCATTCTGTTTCTTGATTCGAAAACTAGACTTTGCAAAAGGCATCACAATCTTTGCCTCACATGTGGTACAACATGTTTTAGTAGAACATCTGCAGCTTTGGTTTTCTGAGTCATCCCTGGGTGAGTCAAGGGTTCAGATGCTGCTCTGCAGGCTGGAGAGGGCCTACATCATTCTTCACCTGAAGGCATTTGGTGAACACAGGGGGCTGGGCTGACTCCTCAGTTGATGCACCAAGTGCTGACTGTAAGCACAGACAGAGATGTGCTCCGAAAAATGCTTTCACTCAAGGAACAAATCAAGTGCATATGGTTTCCTCTTTGCTCCTCTTCCAAACACCACCTGTTTCCATCTCAGGTGATCAGCCACACTATTACGGTCTGCACCCACCATTTCCAGTCTTCTGGAAAGTTCTAGATAATAAGCTTTCTTCCCTTGTTTTTCTAATCTTTTAGGACAGTTTCTTGGGTTAGATTTTGCAGGACAGGCTACTAAATGGTTCCACCTACAGCACTAGTTTAATTGTCCCTTTCCCTGGTTTCCAGTGCCATGGCTTATGGGATGAAGATGACATCGTTGAAAGTGACTCCGAAGGGGAAGACTCTGGTGATGATTTCGGCCTGATCACCGGCAGAAGAGATTCTTACAACTCCCTCAAGTCCATCAATCTGGCCACGTCCGTAGAGTCAGTGCACGTAACCTTCCCGGAGCAGCAGACGGCCATCCGGAGGAAATGCTCGGCCAACAGCTCCCAGATATCCCAGAGATCCAGCTTTTCTTCAAATAGATCCAAAAGAGGTATCTGTTAACGTGGTATCTCTAGGCTGGAATAAGCCCCCAAAGTGTCTAGTTTTTCTGGTGCCTGTCAGCCTGGGACAGGGGAATTTATTGGGGTCCATCAAGTGACAGATACCATAATGTAAAAAGAAGATGCTTTGAAATCAGATAGACCAAGTTCAATTCCTGCCTCAGTTGTGTGACCTCGTTGCTCAAAACAACTGATTCCCCCCAAAACAGGAATTTCAGGTAATTGTGAAAAGTGGTCAGCACACTCCCTGGTACCTAGTGAGGGTCAGGCTCAACTATATGCAAAATTCTTCTCTGTGTGTCCAGAGTAGACACACACACAATTTATTTTGATACTGTATTTTGATTGAATTGATGGGAATTTTATCCAAACTATCTAGTTATTTCCTAAGCCAGTTATTAATTTCTTATTAAACAACAGGTACAATCAGAAAGTAGATATACCTTATAGTTGTCACTGTCGGAGTGATTGGTCTTCTGTACTTAACAGTGCTCACGTCTATAGCTTTCCAAACACTTGTCTATATTCATTCAGGCAGACCCTGGCCTCAAAAGATCATGTCATAGTTTACAGTTAGAGAAATTAGGATGTGAAGACACCTGGAAAACTTGTAACCTAAGGTCCTATTTAACACTATAAAAAAACTGTTATTCCAGTTCAGTTTTTCCTGAGACAAAGATGATAACACATACAACAATCCAGGAAAGAACCACCATTGAGTGTAAAACCCCCACAGGTGTATTTTACTACGGAAGCAGAGCTGAGAGGACAGACCCCAAAGTGCTCAGTGATCGTTCTCCGCCTCTAACTTAGGGTCATCCTCCGAGGCATCCTCTCAGCAACTGCATAAGGGCCCCCCTGCCGTGTGGGCTCTGGGGGCTTCCATGATATTCATGTTAACCAAGTCCATTCCTCCCTTGACGTCATATGATTTATTTTTCTTTCTAGGCAGCACAAGCACTCGAAACAGCAGTCAAAAAGGAAGTAGTGTGCTGAGCATTAAGCAAAAAAGCAAAAGGGAACTTTACACAGAAAAGCTTCAAGAACAATTAATCAAAGCAAAAGCATTTACCATTAAGAAGTGAGTCTATGAAAACATTTCAGTCACGTGTTTTATTTTATGGCTGGGGAACTGGTATCCATGATTCCCAATAAACTAGGGGGAAGAGCAGAGAAATCTCTCCCTGTATCATAAATGTCACCTGCATAAAGCAGGATAAATTGGCCCCTTCTTATATTGTTTATAAAAATCATTTTCCAGTAAACATGATTCATTTTTGTATCCATTGCATTTATGCACACAGTTTTTCTGTTTGAGCAGAAAAAAACGAGTCGTTTCAAAGGCTCAAAGTTTGTGTTTCTAGGCATTATAGTGGTAGAGTCCTGCCAAACAGAGAGGAACAGATGTCAGATCTGGAAGGGCCTTAGAGATGCACTCTCATCCTGAGGTGGGGATGGAAAGGCACTGGGGGGAAATGTTTTGTCTAGTGTAATATACCTGGTCCCCAGCTGACTATGCTGGTCCCTCCTACCTGCTGGGGATGGTCCTGGTGCAGCAGAGTAGGACTGCTAAATACAGGCTCTGAGCCCAGAAGAGCTGGCCACACCTGAACATGGCCTTACACTAAAAGCAGATCCCAGAGCACAGAAAAGATAAGTCAGAGATAGACAGACAGGCCAGAGCCAGCAGGAGTCAGGGATAAGGTACAGAGCAAGGTGAAGATAGAGCCCTGAGCAAGGCACGAGCCAGGGCAGCTGCAGGACCCTGAACCTGGAGGGGCACCTAACATTCCAGCATGCTCAGCCAGGGGCTTCAAATCTGACCACTCCCACATATTCTCCATGTGATTATCATCTTAGCCCTAGGCATCAGGTCTTATTATCCCCATTTTACAGAAGAATAAACTAAAATGCAGAGTTACGTAGTATGCTCAAAAGTCTCCTACGTAGGGAGCAATTGACTCAAGCTACAAACCCAGCATCTCATTTCTGGGACTTTATACCACTCTGTTAATCTTCAAGCAGGCAGAGAGGGCTGTGGTGCCCACCGTAGTCATGAGCTCTATACACTCTCTGTTAGAGCAGGAGCTGCCCTATGGCCTCTACTGAGGCTCGAGAGGGAGGTGGGCCCTGGCTGATAGGAGAAGTACAGAGGAATGGCATGATCATTGTATCTGGTCATTTCTGCCATTCTGCCTTTCTGAAACAAGTGGGCGGGGGTCTGTGTTTTGCAGGACTCTGAAAATATATGTGCCCATCAGGCAGTTCTTCTACAACCTCATTCACCCAGAGTACAGCGCCGTGACTGATGTGTATGTGCTCATGTTCCTGGCTGACACTGTGGACTTCATCATCATTGTTTTTGGCTTTTGGGCCTTTGGGGTAGGTTGGGGACAAAAGCCACAGCACACCTGTTGACACAGGGTGGAGGCTTTCCTTCCTGGAAAGTGCCACTGGCATTTGAATCGCTGTTTCTCTTCCCTAGAAACACTCAGCAGCTGCAGATATCACCTCTTCACTGTCCGAAGACCAAGTCCCGGGGCCATTTTTGGTGATGGTTCTCATTCAGTTCGGAACCATGGTAGTGGATCGAGCCCTCTACCTCAGGAAAACTGTACTGGGAAAGGTCGTTTTCCAGGTCATTCTGGTGTTTGGAATTCACTTCTGGATGTTCTTCATCTTACCTGGTGTGACTGAGAGGTAAGGTCTTCAGAAGCTGGAGGCACAGGCCCAAAACAACATATCTTGCCGTGTAAAATGTGCTCCTGTGTATAATGCTCACCCACATTTTTGGCCCAGACTTTCAGGAAAACACCCCTTGAGAAAGTGGCTGGCTATGGGCTGAAAGAAACACATGTGGGAAGGGCTAACGTTCCCCTGGCAAATGTGCAGATCACACTGCCCTCTGCAGCCACCTGCTCTGTGAAGGCTGCCCTTTCCCTCTGCCCAGGACCACAGCCCACCCTGCCATGTCAGGGGCCACAGCTGATATTGCCACGTATGTGGCCAGTTTCCCAGAAACTTCTGAGGCTTCTCGACCTGTGGGCAGCCAGGTGGGTCCCTGTGCAAGGCTCCCCGTCTCCTTGGTGTGGCCAGGCCTTGACCCCCCACACAGCCGTGGCTCACCTCACATCCCACCATTGTTCCCTCCCCGATTGTGGTGCTCAGCAGAGGCTGCTCCAACAAGCTCCCACCAGCACCCACGTCCTCTAAGATTGGAACCCCATGGGCCCCTCAGGCCCACAAGGGAGGGCACTGCAGCCCCACGAGGCCCACTGGGCTCCCCTGCTCCCATATTACCTATGTATGATATGCAGCCTTATTTTTCCCTCAAAAATTTGTGGGGGGGGGGAAGTGCATATTATATATGGCAAATGACAGCACACTGTGCAAGGTCCCCGCTGCACGTGCAGGTGCACAGCTCCCAGGAGCCACAGTGCAGCAGAGCCGCCTCACAGGCAAGAGCCACGGGTTTGAATCAGTATTAAATTCAGAGTGAACCGGAAGTGTGAATGGATTCTTTAAAACATATATTAATTGGATTGTATTCAGATTCATAGAGACAGGAGTTTTCAGAATAAGTGGGGTCATAGCCTTAATGACCAGAGCAAACCTGGGCTCATGTGTGGTGTTTCTCTGCCCCTGACTAAATGAGAGATGAAGTGGAGCACAGCCTCCAGTGCGTCCTTAGAGGGAGAGTAGGCCTGAGACTGTTCCATCTGAGAAATGGATGGACAGGATGCAGGCTGCCGAACTGGAAGAAGAAAATACAGAGGAATGGCGGGGGCAGGTGACAGTAGCATCCGGCACGTGGGACAGTGGTGGAGTTAATGATAGCAGGTTTGAAAGCACGGGGGGTCGGGGAAGTCGTCTGGGTGCAGGGTGAGAGGCGTGGGCAGCCCCGGCGTGTGAAGATGCCGCTGCTGTTAGTACCGTGCGTGCCGCTGGCTGCAGTGAGTGGAGGGCTAGGCTGGGTGGGATTGAAAAAGACCAGCCTGGTGTCAGCAGGGAAAGGGCCAGTAAGATAGCCGAAGGTAGCCGCTGTCTTTCCCTCTGTCTCGTGGCACCCTGATCTTCAGCTCCCCAGTGTGCCAGGGCTCACTGCGTCTGCAGACTCTGCTCCCTCCCCTCTCCTCTCTGCTTCCCACAAGCTGTGGTTCTGCAGCCTCCCTGCCTCACACCTCTACCCAAAACGGTCCTTGTCACCAAGTTGATGCTGAACACATGAACAAATGAAGGAGTCAATCAATAGAAGAAAAACAAAGTAGATTGCTGTAAATGAGAAGCATCACCTCTGTTAGCTTGTGAAAGAGAAGGGTCCACAGAAGGTGAATATGGAAGTGTCCATATAATACGATGGGAATGAGAAATTTGAATAAATACCTCTAAATTTATGTACACAGGAAAACTTGAAGTATTTGTCATTGGCTTGGAGGAAGTCATAGCCCTCATCCAGTGAAGGTGCCATGTTTGTTACAGCCTAAAATCTCCTTCAGAATTGCTTTCCCAGACTGTGGCATACGACCTCAAACATCCTCAGGCACTGCTGAAATGTCTTCATATTTAACAGTAAATGTGATTTTTGACCATACCTCAGAGTCATATGTAGCCAAGTTTCATGAATAATGTATCAGTCAGGCAGGTGGATACCATTTTTGGAAGTATGAATAGGAAGCAATGAAAAATAGATTTTACTTACGTGGCTCATAAATAAACTGATTCAAAGGTAATTTCTAATGAGAAAATATAAATGTTCTTCTAACCATGGCTGTAGCTTAACTGGCTGCTTTTGATTGAACGTTTAGGCTCTGACCTTTTGATTTTGGTATAGGAAATATTGCTTTATAACAATAAATGGTGACAATACAAATATTTTGTAAAGTAGAATTAGGATAGTCTTTCCTGAGTCTAAAGTAGAACTAAATAAACAAAGGATTGCTACCCAGAAGACAGGTAATAGCTCAGTAAATTCCCCACTCCATACCACATATTGGGAGAGTAAATACAGCTCAGATTGTAAAAATAATTCAGATGAAGACAGTAGTCTGTACTAAGATTTGCTTAAGAGAATGTTGTAAATCTTAGTTGTTAGTCTTTAAAATAGAACAAATATAATTTTCTCTACAAATATTCAATTATATTCACTCCTTAAATCAAAGAAATAAACCAAGTCCTACACTCACAATAGCTGGATGAATTAAGGTGTTTTTTCCTAATATTTAAAAGCATCAAATAGTCATTCTCTACTAGGCCTCATAGAAACTCTTTATGTCAGAGAAGAAAAAGACATTAGAAAGCTTTCTAAACCTACTATATAATTTTGAAAATTGATAGGTGAACCCCATAAAGAAAAGTGTTCTCCCCAAAGTCATTCAGTGAGTGGTGAAACTCGCTCCCAGTCCCAGGCCCGTAGGCAGGTGCGTCATCTGCTCTACAGGACTCTCTCCCCTAGGGGAGTGTCCTGTACTTGCTTCCAAGCAGACTTTTTAAAATAACACAGCCATTGTCCATCATGACATGTGAAAAGAGCTTGCTTATTCCAACCCCAGAAGACAGCACATAGGCCCGAGCCTGGCTCTCTGCTAAGTCCTCAGAGAAGCCCACACAGAGACGTGCTTCCAGAATATGCACAGGCAAAGACATGGAGGGTCACTTCCGCAGGACGGATGCACCAGATGGTTTGCTAGTGCCTGCATATATTACTGCCATACAAATTACCACAAATTCAGCAGCTGAAAGCAACACAAATTTGTCACCTTACAGTTCTGTAGGTCAGGAGTCCACAGTGAATATTTCTGGCTGCACTCATTCCAGGGGAGAATGTTTCTTTCTCTCTTTCATCTTCTAGAAGCTGCCCACCTTCCTTGGCTTGTGGCCCTTTCCTCATCTTCAAAGCAGAAAGTGCAGGTTGAGTCCTTTTCATTGCATCTTTCTCATCCTTGTTCTGTGTTCACTTCTGCCTCTAATCACAGCTTGGGAGGTTCTCCCCTTTAACAGCTCTTTGTGATCAGACTGAGCCCAGCTAGATAATCCGGGATAATTTCCAAATCCCTAGGTCCTTAACCTTGATCATATCTGCAAAGTTCTCTTTGCCCTGTGAGGCAGATGTACTCAGAGTTTCCAGAATTCAGATTTGTGCATCTTGAGGGGTAGGGGGCATTTTTCTCTCTACCACAGTGCTCTTCCCAGGCATTTGAAGAGACTGTCAACATAGCAACACCTTCCGAACGACTATGGCTGGAATATTTGTTGTAATACAATAGCAGTGTTTTTAAGGGGGCCCCTCCTGTGAAAGCCTTCCATATACTCATTTGGTTAATTTTATTGATTTGAGTGCCATCTAACAGATGCTAAATTTATAACTTACCACATAAAGCAAACCTTTACCCTCTTAAAAGCTGGGATTGTTTCCTTTAACTGTTTGCTGTGTCCAGTTGAGCTGTTTTCCTTGCAACACCCTGTCCTCTTCTGGGTGACTGATTCTCGTTGGCCTACTATATCATGTTTTCAAGATCACCTCTTCCAGGAAGCCTTCTGTGGCATCACAGTCTTACATGAGAGGGCTTTCTCTGCGTTTTGTACGTAGTTTCTGTCGGAGAACTTATTTCACTCTATTATAATTGCTAGGTTCGTGTCCTGTCTCTTCTAACAACCTATGGACAGCTGGTGAACAAGGGTTATCTTTATCCCTCTATTCCCAGCATGGAGTATAGGGGCCGGCACAGGGCTGCTCTGAGTGTGACCTGCAGAGGCTATCAGTCTGTGAAATGTTTCTCCTGGGGCATGACAAAGTGTGTTCAGAAATGGAGAGTAAGTGTTTAGAAACCTTGCTGGCAATTTTGACAGACCAAATTTTTATCTAGGGAATCTAATAATTTAAAAATGAGGATTTTTTTTTTGTCTTTGTGTTTTTTATTTTTTAGTTATTCACGCTTACTATATTTTACAAAAGTATTGATTTCTCACCTACTATAGGTGAGAAATTTTTAGATGAAAGTAAAACAACTGTTCTTTTATTAGAGTTTGAGAAGCACATGCCTGGCTCATATTATAATAGATCCTCGATACCCATTTATTGATGATTGACTGTATGAAAGCTTCTCCTCCTTTGACATACAGTCATGCATATTTTCTTCAGTTGTACTTTATTGAAGGCCAAGCCCCTGGGATCTCAGTGGTTACAACCTTCATGGTAAACCCTGTAACTATGGCCACAGAGATTTCTAGCTCCTTGAATATCATCTTTCAGCCCTACCCAATTGCCATTCCTAGTACTATGGATTATCCTATATTTGTTTTTGGACATTTAATGCAAAATATAGTAGGATTAGTGAGGCATCTTTCTGTCTTCATTGCCATCAATCACTGATAATATAATTTCTTGTCATTTCAAACCATGCTGTTATTACTTGCTACCATCCAAAATTTATTTTTCCCCTTCAAATATTATTCCTGAAAAATTAATTAATTAATGTGCAAAGAGAAGACTTTAATAATAGTCATAATTGACTGAATCCTTTTCCAAAATAAGAAAAGATTAAAGAAAGAAATAGATCAGGGGTATTTTAAGCTAGACAGAAGGCTATCAGTGGCCCAATAGTAAGCTATCAAGTCATAATATTTTGAGCTTCAAGAAAGTCTAATATCTTGAATGATAATCTGATAAATGGCTTTTTCTGTGCACATCATTCAGTCCTCAGCTATTCTGTGGTTTCCCCCAGTCTGCTGAGCACTGTGTTACAGACTTGCAGGAAACATAGAGATGACACAGCATGACCTCAGCCTCTGGAAATAAAATATACACAGACTATCAGAGAGGTCTCCCAACACAGGACATCCTTGATGTGTCTAATCAGAATTAACATGATAACTTAAGGAACTATAGATTATGACTACATATTCTAGGTCAACATACTTAAAGAGTATAAGGAGGAAAATGTTTATGTTTTTATGGGGAAAACATGACTGGTACTTTTAGAAAGGATAGTGTGCAACACAGTTTTGTGTCTGACTATAATTTTGATACAAAATTCTTTCCCATGGAGCATTCTTAGAATTATCTATAAAATCAAAATCTAAGGACATTTCCCAAGAAGGTTAAAAGAATGTTCTTTCCTAATGTTCCCCAATGTAGACAGTTCCTAGGAAAGGTAAGGGAATGGATAACTAGGCACTCTGTAAAGGATCCGATATTTGCATTGATAATATCCAAGAGATCGATTATGGTCAAATGTAATTAAATTAACTCATTAGGCCCTGAAATACCAACATTCACTTACACTGAGTAAAGATATATAAAGACATATTGGTGGTAATGTATTAAATTAAAATTCCACAGACACTTCCTGAGCACACTCTCTATGTCAAGAACATTCACAAAAGTCAAGATTATTATAAAATCTTGTAAGGGATTATGTATTAATAAACTTCAAGATTAGGAAAATGGCTTTCAACAAAAGCTTCAAAGTTATTTATACTTTGATAATTATTTGTATGATCCTTATTGTTTTGGCCATAAAACATGAAAAAAGTACTTAAATCTTTTTGATCATGTTACTTTAATTATAAATGATCTTCAGTATTATTTCTGTATCCTAGAATAATCTATAATGCCAGTCAAAAATAGGAATGTAGGTGTAGAATAAGGTCTGAGGTAAGGACTGGATTCCAGAATCTGCATTTTTAACACCTCCCCAGAGTGTGTTATACTTACCAAATAAGATGTCTTCTCTTACAGATACCATCACTGGGATAAAAAGACCAAAAAAATATGTCTGCTGCCATTGAATGAGTTGATATAATGGAGTAGGTTTCTAGGGTAGCCCATTCAAGCATTGTTGTAAAAGCTTTCAAGTGAAACAAAAGCAGAGTAGGTTTAGGCTTGGCAATAAATATGATTAAGACTTAAATGCTGAAAATTAAAAAGGCACGGCTGAGAGAAATTAAAGAAGACACACATAAATGGAAAAGAACTAAATTCATGAACCAGAACACTCAATAAGATAAAGTTTTCCCGAAAAATTGATCTATAGATTCAATGAGGTCAAAATCAAAATTCTAGCAAGCTGATTAAAATTCATATGGAAGTGGAAACACCTAGAAGAACTGAAATAACTTTAAAAAAGGGCAGAACTGGAACACTTAAAGCACTTGTCCTCCAGGATTGTTATAAAGCTACCATAATCAAGCAGTAAGGTATAGAATCAAGATCTGAGGACAGATAGATCAAAGGAACGGAACAATGAGTCTAGAAAGAGATCTACAATCCCAAGCTGAAAGTGCAAAGGAAATGTAGTGAAGACAGGATAGTTTTTTCAACAAATGCCAGTGGTGATGGACAGTTACATGTTTCCATGAAAGAGAAAAGGAAGGAAGGGGAAAGAAAGATAAGAAGGGAAAGGAAGCATTGTTGATCTATAACTTTACATCATAGACCATTGTTGACTCAAAATGAATCAAACACCTAAAAATGTTAAGACAAGGTTTTCTAGAAGGTAACATAGCAGAAAATCTTTATAACTTTAGGTGTCTAAGAATATATAAAGAACTCTCAAAATTCAAAAGACTGACCATGCCAAGTGTTGTTGGCAAGGCGTAGACAAGCTGGCACTCTCGCGTGTTGATCAAGAGAGTGTGAAATGGTTACCACCACTTTGAGAAATCAGAAGTTCAGTAGTTTTGTAAAAGTTGAATATTTACCTACCCTATGATGAGCAGTTCCGCTCTTGGTGGAAATAAAAGCATATATGCCTACCAAGACTTGTACGTGAACATTCTCAGCAGCTTTGTATGTAATAGCCAATCACTGAAAACAAGCCACATGTCGTCAGCAGAGGAATAGCTAAGCAAGTAGGTTCATACAGTGAACTGTGACCCAGCAATAAAAATAAAAAGGACAGGAAAATTGGTGTGCACAACTACTTGGTGGATTTCACAACAGTTCTATGGAGGGAAGAAGCCAGATGATGAGAGAGAGAGAGACAGAGAGAGAGAGAGAGAGAGAGAGTGTGTGTGTGTGTGTGTTTTACCCGATGGTTGCATTTATACAAAGTTTTGGAAAATGCCAGCTAATCAGTACTGAGAGAATGAAGATCAGTGATTGTCTGGGGTGTGTGAGAAGGAGGGCAGAGAGGATTGCTGAGGACATGAGGAAGCTGTTGGGAATGAGGAGACCTAACTCCTGTGGGAAGGGGGGTCTGTGCACAGATTAGAACCTAGCCAGTTGTACACCCTAAACTTGTGCCTTTAATTTATAGCATACCAATTATACCTCAATAAATCTGCTAAAAGAAAGGAATTTATCATATGTGATTGTTCATATGTAATTTTTTTTTTTGAGTTTCATTTAACTGTTTGAAGCAGCCAGTTAATGACATGCACAGAGTCAGGAACAGTGCTAGGCAACTAATGTGTGCTACTTATTTAATTTTCCTAGTAACATTACTTTTAAAGAAGAAAGTTAGCTGTATTTTTTCTCCCTTTAGCATGAGGAAACAAGACACCAAAAGAATAATTAAGTTGCTCAGAGGCATATTCATGAGTATATGCAGTCTTAATTTGCTATTTTTTTCTAACATGCCATGAATTTTTTTTGAACTAAGAAATAGGCTTTCCCCTTATTACCCATCTGTAGTTCAGTCAAAGAGAGATTCACTTTGTCTTTAAAAGTCTCTCCCAGAGACAGTTGTAGTGGAACAAAGTATGGTGTGACCCTCACGCCTATAATCCTAGCTCCCTGGGAGGCCAAGGTAGGTAGATCACTTGAGCTCAGAAATTTGAGACCAGCCTAAGCAAGAGGGACACCCTGTCTCTACTGAAAAAAATAGAAAAACTAGGCAGGAGTTATGGCATATGCCTATAGTCCCAGCTACTCGGGAGACTGAGACAAGGGGATCTCTTGAGCTCAGGAATTTAAGGTTGCTGTGAGCTAGGATGCCATGGCACTCTACCAAGGGTGACAGAGTAAGACTCTATCTCAAAAAAGAAAAAAAAGTATGTCCCATGTATCCACAGTGTTTTGGGAAGCACATATTTTATAATCACTTATTATTCCCCTCAAATCACCAACTTCAGTTAAAATTTAACAATACTGAGGGAAGCCGGGAAGTTGTTGTAATACTGAAGGAAGCCAAGAAGTTGTTGTCTAAGAACTCTAGAATGCCCATTTCAAATGTGGAAGCACAAAAGGGAAATGAAGAGCATTATCACCAGTGCTGCCCCATTTCACTGTGATAAAAACACCTCTGTGGTTATCCTCCCAAAGAGAAAACACAGAAGTAAGTGGACAAGCAGACAGGAGAGCCAGTTGTAAACAATGACAACCAAGAAGCTGCCGAACCCACTGTGCTCTAGGGCACACCTGGAGTTTGTATGAATTTAGGACTATCAGAGCTCTTTGACTGAAATGCCAAAGATTAGCAACTAGAAAATTTTTTATGAACAAAAAGAGACAAAGCTGATTTCTTTGCAGGAGAGACACTGCAGGAGAGATTTTTCTGAGATTTCTTACTGTTGAGATCCACTGAAGATCCAGGACTTCCAGATGTCCACCCACCTGGCTTGCTTCTAGACCTTTCAAGAAAACAGCAGTGATTCTTGGTTAAAAAATATCTGTGGGCAGTGCCTGTGGCTCAGTGGGTAGGGCGCCAGCCCCATATACCAAGGGTGGCGGGTTTGAACCCAGCCCCAGCCAAACTGCAACAAAAAAATAGCTGGGCATTGTAGTGGGCACCTGTAGTTCCAGCTACTCGGGAGGCTGAGGCAACAGAATCGCCTAAGCCCAAGAGCTGTGAGCTGTGATGCCACAGCACTTTACCAAGGGTGTCACAGTGAGACTCTGTCTCTAAAAAAAAAAAAAAATGATATCTGCTTCTAATAATAAAATCAAAAGTTAATAAGACAAATCTGAAACACAGCAGAAAGAGGAAAATGCCACTTGTATAAAAGGTTTTGAGTATTGCTCTTAATTTTAAGGACAGGAAAGATTATGCTAAAATATCACCATGTCAAAAGTTTTCTTTTATTTCCTTTTTAAAATATGGGGGGGGAGGGTTGCCATATTTAAGACACTTGCAGTGTTCTGCATTTATCCAAAGATAAAAATGATCTTATTGATCATCATTCTTAGAAATTATATTCTAAATATTTTTCTCATGCAAAATTTAATTCCACCAAATTTACTTTTCCAAACTTGCACTAACACTTGTGAACTGTACAGTGCTATGGGTGTCTTCACTAAATGTCACCTGGAGAAAAGGCTACTATCTCTATTGTTGAGGACATCATAAAAAGAAGGAAAGCTAGCTCATAGAGGCATAGATTTCAGAGCTGGGAAGAATTTTCAAATATAAACACTTGAGACATCTTGAGAAATGGCTTGAGGAACAAACCCTAGACAGAATTAGAACAAAATTCAGGTGTTCCCAGAGTTTGTTAATCCATTACTTGCTTCTATAGATGTATAGTTAAAAAAAAATAGGGGTCTGCTTACCAGAATTCTTTCTCCTACATATTCCAAATTATGGATCCTTTTAAGAAAAAATTTTATTTTGTTTTTTTTCTTCATGAGTTGTTGTTTTTGGTTGTTTTTTTTTTTTTATTGTTGAGGATTCATAGTGGATACAAAGATCCGGATTATACTAATTGCATTTGTCAGGCAAAGTCCCTCTTATAAATGTGTTCCTCCCTCAAGATGTGTGCCAAACACTGTGACTCCCCACAGCCCTCTCTCCTTCCCTCTCTCCACTCCCCCGTTCTCCCACCCGCCACCATGTCATCATCAATTGTCCTCATGTCAAAAATGAGTACATTAGATTCTTTCTTCTCCGGTCTTGTGGTGCTTTGCTGAGAAGAACGAGTAATTTACTATGGAGAGTTAGTATAAAAGATATAAAGTCTCCATCTTTGTTAGTGACTGAATAGTATTCCATGGTGTACATATACCACAGCTTGCTAATCCATTCCTGGGTCGGTGGGCATTTAGGCTGTTTCTACATTTTGGCAATTGTACATTGAGCTGCGATAAACAGTCTATTGCAAATGTCTTTATGATTAAAGGATTTCTTTCATAAACAGTCGAACGCAAATGTCTTTATGATTAAAGGATTTCTTTTATTCTGGTAGATGCCCAGTAATGGCATTGCAGGATCAAATGGGAGGTCCAGTTTGAGTTCTTTGAGGATTCTCCATACTTGCATCCAAAAAGTTTCACAAAAATAGAGACATAGACACCTAGAACCAAATAGAAAACCATGAGATGAAGCTAACATCTTACAGCCACCTAATCTTTGATAAACCGAACAAGAACATCCACTGGGGGAAGGAATCTCCATTCAGTAAAGGTGCTGGGAGAACTGGGTATCCACATGTAAAAGACTGAAACTGGACTGCGCCTTTTGCCACTCACTAAAACCAAATCAAGATGGATAAAAGATCCATCTTGAAAGATCCATCATAGATCTAAATCTAAGACATGAAACAAAAATCCTTGAAGAAAGTTGGGGGAAAACACTTGAAGGTATCGGCCTGGGGAAAAACTTTATGAAGAAAGCTTAAGTGGCAATTGCAACAACAAAAATAAACAAATGGGATTTAATTAAACTGAAAAGCTTCTGTACCGCTAAGGAGACAACAACAAAGCAAATAGACAATCATCAGAATGGGATATTTGCATATTATGAATTGGACAAGAGATTGATAACTAAGATCTATAGAGAACTCAAATTAAGCAACAGAAAAAGAGCCAACAATCCCTTGTATCAGTGGGCAGGAGAGATGACTAGAACCTCTGCTAAGGAAGACAGACAAATGGCTAACAAACATATACAAAAATGCTCATTGTCTCTAATTATCAGAGAAATGCAAATCGATGACCCTGAGATATCACCTAACCCCAGTGAGAAGGGCCCCCATCACAAAGTCTCAAAGCTGCAGATGCTGGCGTGGATGTGGAGAGAGGGGAACACTTTTACACTGCTGCTGGGACTGCAAACTAATTCAACCTTGTTGGAAGGAAGTATGGAGAATCCTCCTTGATGAGTTTTAATTTGTTGTATGGTAACTGCATCATCCACATAGTAAAAACATGTTTTAGTAAATTCACGTAACAGTAATTTATTTTAATTATGCTGTGAGCAATGGAATAATACACGTTGGAGGCGCCGTTCATAGGAATTTTTTTTTATCAGATTGTCTTATCCCTGCCTTTTGTCTTCGAAGAGATACAGTATTTGTAGAGAATTCCTTAGAATTGAATAAACGCCAGAGGGGTCATTCAGTTGGTTAATTATTGTTTTTATTCTAAACTAGTGCTGTTTTGTTTCAGAAGGGTGTTCTAATCCTTCACTTTCTGTATTTTTACATTTTAGGAAATTCAGCCAGAACCTGGTTGCCCAGCTTTGGTACTTTGTGAAATGTGTTTACTTCGGATTGTCTGCCTACCAAATCCGCTGTGGCTACCCAACACGGGTCCTTGGAAATTTCCTCACGAAGAGCTACAATTATGTCAACCTCTTCTTATTTCAAGGGTAAGGACATGCTTTGTAGTCACAGTCACTTTTGGGGGGTGGCTGGCTGTTGAAGAGCATGTTTGTTCCCACCTAGGAGGGAGGGGGACCAGGAAGAACATAGCAATGTTGGCAAAAGAACAAAAATACCTCTTTGAACGCCTTTCTGTGTGTAATTGCCATACACCTGTCCACAATGTTGGTCTAGAGCAGTGTTTTTCAACCTTTTCATCTCATGGCACACTTGAACCTATGGTTAAACTTCTGCAGCACACTTGAATTATGCTGACCAAAAAAAAAAAAAAAAAGAATGTACTTACTGTGCTTTGAATTTCTTTATAAAATAATTTAATAATGCTCTTAAAATTTTTCCTGGCACCCATGACATCCTGTCACGGCACACTGGTGCAGCTCATCCACCTGGGTCAATATTCTGTGCTAATATCCTGCATAATTACTGTAGTACTACTGGGGGATAAAAAATAGGAACACTTGATCCCTAAGCATTATCATACTTCTGGGCACAGAAGCATAGACTATTTGGATGATTCCAAATACCTTTGAAATTCCAAAATGCCTTCAGAATTTTTTATGTACAGTTAAGTTCATTCATTGAAGAAGAGCATTTATTCCACCTGACTTGCTTGTTCACTCAAACAAAGCCTATTTGTTCGTGTGAAAATTTCAGTGGTAGCATCTCCTTTCTGTTCCCTCATAAATTAAATCGCAGTGTAAAAGGTGAGGCTGTTGGTGGCACTGCCAGTTCCTCTATAGCACCAGTCATAAGAGGAGTTGGTTGCACCCACATGTTGAAGGGCACTCAACACGGTGTGTCAAACAGGGTATCATTCTGTGCTAGCCCGTATCTGGAACTAAAATTTCTTCCAGAGCTTGGATGAGTGTTCACTCAACAGAGATGAGGCAGCCCAGGGTGAGTGGCCACCCAAATCTCTTGAAGGGCTCTGGGAGGAGCCCAGGTTCCCCAGCCTGGGAAAGGTCTATGTCAGTCAAGAAGTAAGGAACAGGGCGGCACCTGTGGCTCAGTCAGTAAGGCGCCAGCCCCATATACCAAGGGTGACAGGTTCAAACCCGGCCCCGGCCAAACTGCAACCAAAAAATAGCCGGGCGTTGTGGCGGGCACCTGTAGTCCCAGCTACTCGGGAGGCTGAGCCAAGAGAATCACTTAAGCCCTGGAGTTGGAGGTTGCTGTGAGCTGTGTGAGGCCATGGCACTCTACCAAGGGCCATAAAGTGAAACTCTGTCTCTACAAAAAAAAAAAAGAAGTAAGGAACATCCTTCAGAACCTAGAGGCACCTTCTGAAATACAGCTGAACCACAGAGGCTGGGCCAAGCCCCTGGTCTTTGCACAGCAGCAAGTCCACCAGCTATGGTGTTCTGCCCTGCCCTCCCATGACACTCCCTGCTCCCTCAGGTCTCACCCATCTGCACACAACTTTTTCTTACCCAGTGTGTCCTCTTTACTAACTCATCCAACGGCAAAACCACAGTGATTCAGTAATCCTAGAGCCAGTCTCATCATATGAACAATTAAACATGAAAGAAATTGACTCACCTTTAATCTTATTTAAAAGGAGGAGTCCTAGTTGGTTAAGACTGTTAGGGCAAAGTGAAAAATGGGAATCCAGTGAAAAGTGGTTGTATTCCAAGTGGAATACTGTAACGGTCACCTTGAGGATTTTTCCTAAGTCATGAGGGTTAAAATAGTAAGAGCTACAAGGGGCTTCTGGGGTACAAATGTCTCTCTGACACGATGTGGCTCCTGCCAGGTTCCGCCTCGTTCCGTTTTTGACTGAGCTGAGGGCAGTGATGGACTGGGTGTGGACAGACACAACCTTGAGCCTCTCCAGCTGGATCTGTGTGGAGGACATCTATGCCCACATATTCATCCTCAAGTGTTGGCGGGAATCAGAGAAGGTAGGAAGCCAAGCAAAGTGCCTCACTCCTTATCCAGGTTGGTGATAAGATTCACATGAACTCCTGCAACTACCATGACCTAGAAATGTCTCATTGATTTCCAGCCCACTAGAGCTGGGAATTTCAGACTTACTGCCGCCTTAGTAAGCAATAGCATCCAGATGTTTTCTTCTTTTGGCACGTGTATATTGTAATTATTTTTAAAAGGAAGAAATATAAGTTCTGAGTTATTGCTCATATTGCTCATATATCTCAGTAACTCTTGAATAGCTCATTTGGGAGCAGGCGGGATGGGGAATGGGAGAGAAAAGGTGGCTCCACTGTCTTGGACTCACACTCATCTCTGATTCACTTTTTGGACCAAGAAAATTGAAGGGTAAATATCTGGTTATTTGGATGTGTTGAGTATTAAGACTTAAATATGGATAGGTTACCCTTACTGATTGGATTTTTCAAAAGTTTAGCATATGAAAGAAAAGGCTCTTGTAAAATAGCAATAATGTCGCCTAACAAACATTAGCTGGGGTATATCTTTTTTTCTCATCTAGAAAAAGTTTCCTTGAAAAAACCTCCTGTAAAGACATTTTGAACAATCAACACAACTCCATTACAGAACTGGCAGCCTCAGGAGCAGTTGCGACGAAATGTCCAAGCACATACACAGGATCACACAAGGGGGAGTTCACATCAAGAAACCTCTGGCCTTCAGCTCCTGGAGTCCTTTATTCAGAGATAGAATACTCGTTATCTATTTCTGCTAACAAACTATCTCAAAATGTAGTGGTTTAAAAACAACAACCATTTTATCTGCTCACAGTTCTGCAGGTCACCCATTTGGGCTGGGCTCCATTGGACAGTATTGCCTGGGGTCAGTCCTGTGACTGCTGTCCACTGGTGGCCCAGCTGGGGCTGATGTTATTTGATGGTGTCACTCAGTTACGTGCAGGTTGGGTCTGGCTCTTGGCCAGGCCTCTCTTTGTATATTCTCTCATCCTCAGGGAGGGGAGCCCAGGCTTTTGCTCCTGGTAACAGCACATTCCAGGGGAGCACGAGGGGGAAGGCTGCAAAGCCCTGTGAGGCCACAGCTCAGAGTTCCCTCTTGGTTAATGTCTGTGACTCTAAGCAAGTTTAAAAGCCAACCTAGATCCAAGGGGAGGGAGGAACTGATGGGACTGTCAAAGGCAGGTTGCAAAGGGGCATGCATACAGGAATGAGAAGAATTTGAGGTCTTTTCTTGCAGTCTACCATAAACATTTACTAGGCACGTCCTAAGTGCCTGGTACTCAGCTAAGAATGAGAATAGAGTGGGGAACCAGACGTGCAAAGGCCCCACCGTTGTGAGACTGGCAGTGCAGCAATGAGTTGCAAACATTGACAAAATAGTCACACAAATGAATGCAATACATGGCAAAGGCTTTGCCAGAGAGACACGTGATACTCCAAGGGCATCGGGGAGGTGGGACCGAGTCTGGAGCTGAGCTCACGACAGAGCTGCCGGCTGCCCAGGGAGCATCTGCTTTTCTGTTTACTTCTGGGCTCTTGGCCCTGACCCTTTTCGTCTCTCCTCCACTCTGACAGGGGCCCCTTCAGTGGATATTTTACATCTTTATTCCCCCAGAAAATGCCTGACACATCTTCTTACTTGTCTGAATCATCTTTCCCACCTCATTCCTAACCCCCAGCTGTCAACTTCAACAGCTCTTTGTCCATGATCCCTCCACGACTCCTCAACTCTGGATCCTGTCTGTCCCTACGGGCCCAACAGCCCTCTGTATTCAGCCCTCCTAGTACTTAACCACACTCAGAGCCAATTGTTTCTTTATTTTTTTTTCTATCATAAGCTCTGTAATGATAAGCCGTGTGTGTTTATTAATATATGCCCTAGATATCACTTAATACCCTGAGCCCAGGAACACAGTAAATATTTGTTGAATACCACCGCCACCAACAAAATAAAATCAGTTGGTGACTTATGTCATATCTCAGTACTTCTCTGACCCGTGGTGGCACCTGACATAGCCCCATCCACCCTGGCCTGTCCAGGCTACTGGTTCTCTCCTGGTTTGCTTCCTACCTTTTCTTCTAATCTTAATTCTTTCCACATTATTTATACCCAAAGAGAGAAGATAAATTCAAGAAGCCAAATGTGCAGAGTTTTGGATACATGAATACTGAGAATAAATGTTGAATCACTAGGTTGCTGGTGACCTTTGGACAGTGTCAAAAGTAGGATGCGTGCGGACTCTGACTGAGGGGCTCAGGAGCCCTGGGAGGCCACATCCTAAAGGCACCATGCTGGGCACAGGCAGGGAGAGAGACAGGATTCAAGAGAGGGGCAAGCCTGAGAGTGATTTCCAATGGATTTGAATCTCTCTGTAGATGGTAAGGAAAAGGCCAAGAAAAAAGAGCAAAGTAAAAATTCTAGTATTAGAGCAAAGGAGAAAGGTCTGGATGGGGGCCTGGGAAGCACGGAATCTGAGGCGAGGGCGAACAAGTGAGTGGCACAGATCCATACAGCCAGCTAGAGAATGAGGCGGGTGCATCCATCCACTGCCAGCATGGGGAGAGGTGGTAGGTTAAGGACATGAGCCTGCCTGCAGGGCCCAGGACCTGACTGTGAGAAGCTGGCTTACCTGCTCACCTGGGAGAATAGGTGGCTTCTAAGAGGGAGATTTCTGATCTAGCAAGGGCCCTAAATGATTCCTAGCGTGACACCCCACTTGGCTGCATGATCACGGTGCACCTGAGAAGCTGTGGCTGCCTGGTCGTCAGCTCATATCCACCTTTCAGTGCCTTTGAGCCACCAGGTGGGGACATTCTTCCCACTGCCAGTGAGGCCATCACAGCTGCTGCTCCACTGATGAAGGAAGGTAGGTCAGAGGCTCTCTCTGGCCTGCAACGCCAGGCGCTCCTGGCAAACATAGACCTACAGCTACCTTTTCGTTTTATTTTTAAGAAATAAAAAGCTTCATATTAGTGTATCACCTCTACTTCAATACGTACTTCTATTTTATGCCAGGTTGATGGCCCTTTCAGAAAATTAGCCTTTTAAATCACTCATGGTAAAGTTTCCTGAGAAGTGTAGGTGTGTGGGAGGTAAGTACAGGGGCCTCCAAGTGAGCCCGACATGAGTCAGAGTCTATGCCATAGGAGTCTGAATGTCACAGCAATCCCATTTCTAGTATGAAGTGAAAGACTAAGCTCCTTTTCAAAGCCACTCTTCTTGGTTATTGTTCCACATCACATTCCTGTGCTGCAGGGACCTTATGAAACAAGGGCACTCACCTGAAGGGCACAGCGCTGGTGGGAACACTCAGAAAACTGAATAGAAATGGGATGTAACAGGAACACACACTGGGAGGACTCAAGAGGAGTGACCTAGGAAAGGGGCAGCAGCCCAGCACCAGGAGGCAACTTGCCTTTGAAAAGGGGAGGGGAGAAGGAGCCTGGTAATTCCAGATCCATCAAAGGATTTGGGCCCTTTCCTGCCTGTCAACAGAAGGCAAGGGACAAGGCTCCAGGAACTTCCTGGGGGAGCAGGAAGAGGACTGGGCCTTCAGAGAGGAAGTGCCGTGGTCCCACGCAGGCAAAGCAGCCAGCACTGTTCTTGGCAGTGGTGAGATGAATCTCCTCTAACTCACAGAACCTTCCCCAACACGGTGTGGGTGCTGCTGGATAGAAGGAGAAGAAATAAAGAGAAAGCAAACTGTACCCGTGTGTGTGTACAGACATGTGGAAGCCTGCGCATGTGTGTGAGTGTGCCTGCGCAGACGGGGGCTGTCTGGAAGGCATCCAGCCATGTGATGTGAAAAGCAGCATTAATAATGGCTGGATGCTTCCCAAACAGCCCCATACATATTTCAAATTTTCAATACTGGATTCCAGTTTTTCATTTCAGCACAGAAAATTATAGTCAACAGTGCTAAGAGACACAATATGTGTTACCCTCTGAACGCCAAGGTGGACAGAGCCGTTTCTAACACTGCTGGTGTGCACTAAGGGCCAAGCCCCACTCACGCCCCTCCTGCTCCTCCAGGCTCAGCCATGGCAGTCAGCACAGGCTGGCACAGCCCCTGAGGCCGTGGACCTGGACTGACTCCAGGCCTCCCTCCCGGTTTGCAGCCTAGGACTAGTGCCTACTGTGGGTTATGCATTATTTTTCCTTATCTTAACCTGGTGAAATGAATGGATCCCTCCTGAGGATTAATCACACTGCCAGGCCAGGGAGTAGGGATGAACCCCATGTTCTGCATGCAGCTTAACCTTAAGGGCGGCCCTAAAATAGCAGAAGGTCATGAAGGAGCAACACTGAAGGTCAGAGGCAGGTTTAACACCCGGTAGAGCATCTACCACCATGACCTCTAAGCATAGGGCTTAGTGAGCCCTTAACAAACCTGCAATAAAGCAAACAGAATGCTTCCATCCTTGCCTGTGTGCCCTCTCCTGTAGGACAGCAAGTTCCCCGCAGCACAATCACCCCACCCATGCAGCCCCCAGCAGGGCCTGTCACTGCCCCACGGCAGAGGAACTCTTCTAATCACACAAGCCTCATTTTAGGACTTGAACAACAACGCTGTCCTTGACAATACATATCACGAATTAAATTAAAAATAGTGGGTTTTTTTCATTCTTTAAGGGCAGGGAAGGTTCAGTTGAAAGGCATGCATTTTGAGTATTTAAGAAGTTAAAGTAAAATATCTTTCTCCCATGCAGTCCCTTAAAAACAACAGGTTTACTTGAAAGGAAATTTGATCCCTCAGTTCATCATCAGCAACACACACGTCACAATTTTAAAGGGAGAAAGTCACTCTGCTTGGGTTCCTCTGCTGTGGTGCCACCATGGGGACATGTCAGGAGCTCACATGTCAGGAGAGCTCCACATCACCACCTGGCATCACCCCAAGCTTGGGACAAAGTTGTCATCCTGTTTCAGACGGGTAGAGAAGAATGGAGGCTACATGCACATTTGCCAACACTCCCCCTCTGCTCCCCGCTCCCTGCAGGGCTGGCCGCCAAGCCTTGTCTGAACCCTTCTGTTACAGAGGTACCCTCAGCCCCGAGGCCAGAAGAAGAAGAAGGTGGTCAAGTACGGCATGGGGGGCATGATCATCGTGCTGCTCATCTGCATCGTCTGGTTCCCTCTCCTCTTCATGTCTCTCATCAAGTCTGTGGCCGGAGTCATCAACCAGCCCCTGGACGTCTCCGTCACAATCACCCTGGGAGGGTATCAGGTAATCCCCATGCGTCCGTGGGGTCCCCCTGCTTGCCTGATCCTCGCCCACTGCACCTGTCTTTCATGCCAGACACCTGTAGGATGCTTACCTGTGTGGCCAATCCAACTGCCCTTTCTAAATTTTGACTGTTTGGCAAATATGTGGTGTATGAAATAAGGGGCAGAAGACACTGTAAGAATATTCTGTTCTGATCTTGAGCACAGGAGTAATCACTTCACAAAGAGACCTCCAAGGCCAGTTGCCTCTGGGGCGAGGAGTGGGTGGTACACCATGTAAGTGTTTTCTTTTAAGCCAGGATACAGAGAAGAGCTCAGCGACACTGACAACCTGCGTCTTTGTTTTCCAGCCAATTTTCACAATGAGTGCCCAACAAAGCCAGCTGAAAGTTATGGACCAGCCCAAGTTCAATAAGTTTATACGAGAGTTTTCTAGGGACACCGTAAGTAAATGCCTGTAGTAATCCCTACAGTGACCTTCCATGTAGGTGAGCTCACTGGTTGTCACTTCACTGTGTTTCACTTTGGCCTGAGATGGTAGGGAGGGGGAAGAGGTTTCAGAAATTATCATACGTAGACATCAGATTCCTGGCCCCTGGCTACTCTGATTATCTAAGAAGTTGTGTCTGTTATTGTACACGAGTGGTAATAAGCATAATTTTAATTTAGAACATGTTAATGTAACCTCAGCAGATATTGATCCATTTTTTAAATGTGTTTAACTTTTTAAATTGTGGTATATATTGATCTTTGACTGTTTGGTCCACCTTAGGCATCATTCCTAAGACATAATCTAAAAATATGGGGAAGCATTCTCTGTATTAGTAGGAACTGGGAGCAGTTTGGAGGTTCAACACAGGCTGGTTGGTTTGGAAATTAAGTGAATTGCATTGGCACAGGTCACCCTGGTGTGGTCACAATACGAGACGGGGCTTTCACTTTTTATTTTATTGGCATGCTATATCGTTTGAAGATTCTCCAAGCAACTTCTTTTATAATAAGAAATAATCATTGTCGAAACTATAAATGACGTGACAATATCTCAAACTAAAACATAAGTGAAAAAGGAGACTATTATTTTTGTAAAGGATAAAAAACAAGAAACTCATCCCTTTCTTCATAAAATGATCGATAATGTTCTGGTGGCAGAGTTGGGCTGATGTTATTCTTTTATCTATAGTTCAAACTTTCGATCATATAAAAACATTCTCATGGCTTAAACTCGTTTTATGAATAATGTTTTTTTTAAGAAAGTGATTGGGCAAGCAGATGCTCTTCTGTGAAATTGTCACCTGTAATACGCACCATCAAAACAAATCTTGAGTGAGGAGCAACTATTCAGACAGGGCTGGGATGTCCTGGGTAGATTAAATTTTGTCTCTGTCATAAAAGGATTGTTCCCCCATAGTTGATAAATTTCCTTGTTAGTGGAGAGGAAAAACAACATTAAATTATCTAGTTTTCCTCTAGTGTTTAATTGTAATAACTGCATAGCTAGAATGGTGTAGCAACCCCACCACCAGGGGTGGGCAGTGTAACTGGGAAGTGCCCACTGCTGTGGGTAGGGAGACTCCAGGCAGCCATCCTAAAAATGCTCCCTACGGAGGGAAAAGTCCTCTCTATACTGTCAGTTAAAGGGAAGCCTGATGGCCTTCTTCACACAGCATCACGCAGATGGTGTATTTATGCATATGTATTTGTGCACATACAGGGCGCTATGCAATTTCTGGAAAACTATGAAAAAGAAGACATAACAGTAGCAGAGCTAGAAGGAAACTCAAACTCCTTGTGGACCATCAGCCCTCCCAGTAAGCAGAAAATGATACACGAACTCATGGACTCCAATAGTAGCTTCTCTGTTGTTTTTTCATGGAGTATTCAGAGGTAGTTACTGTATTTCCATGCATGATTTCTCCTTTTCCCTGATCTAAACTTGGGCTGGAGTGGGAGGATAGAAGGGTATTAGCATTAGATTAACGTGGATCTTACGTTATCATGACACCGGTGGCAACTTCCCTTCAGTGTTGAAGCTAATACTAAATAGTGACTTGCCCAAGAACCACTGACCCAACTCAGACTTCCTAGTTTTCCTGTGGGTTTTGTTTGTTTTGGCTTGTTGTTTTGTTTTGCTAACTATAGGTTTACAAAAGTGAGAATGAGTTCCATGAGCAAAAGAGAGAGAAAAAGAGAGGAAGCGAGAGAGAAGAGGGTGATGGTTTATAAAGCGAAACAGAGTCTGGATGTAAATTGTAAGATTTCCATGAAAGGTTGAAGTTTGGTCATAATGACAAAGAAATTGCAGCCTCTGGAAGCCCAGATTATCACTTGTGTCCCTCGACCTGGGGAAGTCCTAGCAGATCTTTTCTCCAGGGAGGAGATGTGAGGCCAGCTTGGCCGTTCCAGAAGGAGTCA
Organism: Nycticebus coucang; assembly: GCF_027406575.1. NCBI lineage: Eukaryota > Metazoa > Chordata > Mammalia > Primates > Lorisidae > Nycticebus > Nycticebus coucang. Next base: position 2,464,507 of record NC_069798.1, read on the forward strand.
CACAGACTCCTTCCACCTAACCTTAGCCCGTGGCCAGCACACAGACACTGCTTCATTTTTGGTTATGTAGAAAAAGTTGTCTTAGGGAAAGACAGCTAATTTTCCCTAAGAATTAGGGAAAATTCTTATTCCAAATAGTACGTCCAAAAGGCCAACAGTGTAATGACACAGTTCTGGGGCCTCAACATGGTCAGCTAGCTAATCAGCTGACCAGCTAGCTGATTTGTTTCATTCCTCATCAGTCTGGTGACTCAGGGCTCTAAGCAATCTTTGCTAGGCAGTTAGGGAGTAGGCTCATTTGGGTCCTTGATACCACAGTCTTAGTTAGAATTGAGAAAGAATCGTGACAGGTAGAGAAGACAGCCTCTAGAATCTAAAATGAATTTGCAAGGAAATGGTAGAGCAATATTTCAAAAGAGACCATACGGGCATCCTCAAACTTTTTAAACAGGGGTCCAGTTCACTGTCCCTCAGACTGTTAGAGGGCCGGACTATAGTTTAAAAAACAAAAAACTATGAACAAATTCCTATGCACACAGCACATATCTTATTTTGAAGTCAAAAAACAAAATGGAAACAAATACAATTTATGTGGCCCGTGGGCCGCAGTTTGAGGACCCCTGGGAATCTAAACTAACTTCTTCAATCTTATTTTCTTCTTGTAAGTGTCCAAAATTCTTCATATCCAATTCTGTACAAATTGCCAAAAAATGTACTTCAAAGCCTGTTCTTTGAAGAGTTACCAAAAGTAACAACAAAATTAAAAATCAACTTCTGATCAAACATTTTTTTTTTTTTTTGAGACAAAGTCTCACTATGTCGCCCTTGGTAGAGTGCTGTGGTGTCACAGCTCACAGCAACCTCAAACTCTTGGGCTTAAGCAATTCTTCTGCCTCAGCCTCCCAAGTAGCTGGGACTACAGGTGCCTGACACAACACCTGGCTATTTTTTTTTGTTGCAGTTGTTTAGCTGGCCCGGGCCAGGTGCGAACCCGCCACCCTCGGTGTATTTGGCTTGCGCTATAACCACTGTGCTACAGGCACTGAGCCCAAATATTCTTTCAAAAACACAGACTCTATTAGTCACCCTGAATATTAACATCATTGGGTTAATATAGGAATGTGTCAGAATTCCTATTAGAGCATCAAGATGGTTTCTCTTTTTGTCAGTAAACTCTGCCTTCTCACCTTCGACTCTAGTTTAAAGGTGGTGTGGCCTCGCTGAGTTTTATTAACTTAGTTGTCTAAGAGGCTGGACATGGAGGTGAGGTGTACCAAAGAGGTGCAGACTCGATGAAAAGCTGGCAAAATTAATAAAATGAAGAGTCGAGTCATTTTTTTTTTAGATCTCTCTTACAGACTTCTGAATAATCACTAACATTAACCTTCTATTTTTTCTTTACAGAAACATAAGTCTGGGTGCAAAATCAGAAATAGCAACAGATAAGCTTTCTTTTCCTCTTAAAAATATTACACGAGAGAGTATCGCTAAAATGATAGCTGGCAACAACACAGAAAGTTCAAAAACGCCAGTGTAAGTTTATTTTTCTTATTAATATAGCTTTAATAGGTATATGCAGCTGATACCAAAATTCTATCTACGAAAATTTCTGTGTACAAGAAATACAATTACCTTTGTTATTTGGTAACACGAAATGAATTTCTATTTGGAAGCCCCATTTTGCTAGATAAAAGAAACATAATCTCAGCCTGTGGGTTTTCTCTCCACTCTGCCTGAGGTCCTGTCCACGTTCTTAATGAGTGTGGGTGTAGTGCCAGGCTCCCAGGCACAGGTCTGTCTACTGTGGAGATAGATGATCTCAGGCTTTAGTCCACATGGCAGGCAGCCTCTGCTCAGCCCCTGGGTCCCACAAATGTCATTTGGAGGTGTGGTTCTGCGCCCACCTGACATGTGTGACCAGCTGTGCTCCCTTCCTCCTGGATCTCGGGGACATTAGGCTCCTTCTGCTTTCAAGGGTCCTATTCAGAAGTGGGACACAGGATTGCACTAAGATGACCATGGCTTTTTATCAGCTGTGCCTGCCACCTGATCATGGTGCCCGCTGCCCCCATCGCCCTCAGGGGAAGGAGTGGGGCTTGGGGTTTCACACTCTGCTCCATCCCCTCACTCTGTCCACTTAGCCCAGAGAGTGTGGATGTCGGCTGTGGGTGGCAAACCGGGCTCTGCTCCAACTATCTCACCAAATCCCAGGATGACGGAGGGGAGTAAAAGGACATTTGGAAGGAAAAACGGTATCTCAGCATCCTGCCACATATGCATTTCCTTCCAAACAGATACAAGCTGCCATGTTTAGCTTCTAATGTGCAGGGGGCACCTCCCTTCCCCCCGTCACTGCTCAGGGGCCACAGTCATGGGGCTCGTGAGAAGCTGAGGTCCAGCCCACCGACTCTGCCCACACCCACCCTGCACGGGGTCATTCAGTCTGCTTGATTACAGATCTTTTGAAATCCTAAATATTAAAATTTGAAGAGTGCATAATGGTACTGGTAAGAGGTCGAGGATCATACTAAGAAAGAGAACTCCAGCTTCAGATGCAGGCCCCAGACAGGGAAATGCTGGCGGCTGTTTGTCAGCCTGACCGTCTGGGTGCAGTTCTGCACAGAGCTGGGGCGTTTCTGCCACTCAATGTCTATGCATCGTACAGATGTATGAAACTTTCATTATTATTTGTTTGATAAGAGGTCAAAAATAGCAACAAAAAATCAAATTTAGGTGTGTAAAACAATTTAACTACATCTTTTTTTGTTAACGCCCAGGACAATAGAAAAGATTTATCCATACTACGTGAAAGCACCTAGCGACTCTAACTCAAAACCCATAAAGCAGCTTCTGGCCGGTAAGTAGGAGAAGAAAATTGGTTTAAGACTTTTAAAAATCCCACTTTCATTCGATTTCAAGAGTTTGTGTTTTCAGCCTCTATCAAGTTACAGTTCCCAGTGTGACAAGCGCAACCCCCCTGCCAGCCCTCACCAGCCTGAGGAATCACACTCTCACCTGGAAGCCACACTATTCATGGTCTTTTTTCATTGAGGGAAGACCTGACTGACTTAAATTCACATGGAGTGACTCACAGGATGGCTTGTCAATCTGTCAACTTGTTTCTATTTAGCACCCAAACTGCTTACTGAAAAACCTCCTGATGCGTTGTTAAACACAAGGCCCTAAGGATAACAACAGTAAAAACACAGCCTGAAATGCACAGTTCAGCCCCAGAGTTAGTCAGTCCCAGTAGTGGTGCTTCAGCCTTGGTCTCTTGCACCCTCTGCCCCGCCCCCACCATCTTCTCTGCCTGTGGGTGACCTGAGGCCCAGCCCGGGCGCCAGGATCCTCTGAGATCCTGCCCAGAAGGCTGCTCACGTGATAAACTTCTCTGGTGCTTCTAACCTTCACTACAGGTATATTCAGCATAGGTTGATGACTGCTACCAGTTTACATGTGAGGAGACTGAGGCTCAGGGTAGGAATTGCTCAGCCAAAGCCCTGCAACGTATAGATCCACACCTGAGCCTGTCTGGGCCCAGGTCCCTGGTTTTCTCCTTATAACCATCTCAGGGCTTCAGAACCCGTGTTCTCCAGCTCCTGAGTATTCTTGGTGGCTCACACTCTTCCTCGATAAGGAATTTGGGTTTTCCAGTGTCTTGCTCCCTTCTTCAGCCACCCAGCAGACATTTTTTACCAAACACTGTTCTACATTCCTATGATGATTTAGCATGAAATAATGCTGTCATGGTTCCCACCCTCACGGTTCACCACCGTGTTTCCCAGAGGGGTACTATTACCCTTGGCAGGAGTGGGGCCTTCTTACAAAGACCTACACAATGTAATGCCAAGCTTTTTATTTTTTTGCCCTCTCTAGTACTATTCTTTCTCATTCACTCCATTCTCCAACAAAAGAAATCACTGACCCTACATTATGGTTTTCAGAACTTTTCTGAGATTCACACCATTAGCCCTTCCTGAAATGGTCTCCTGTCCCTACCCCATCTCCAAATTTCCGAAGTTCTCACTCAGCAAAATGCAGCTCAAAAGTCATCTGCCTGTGGAGCCACCATGGATTCTTCTAACCAGCAGCTCACAGAGCTTGCCAATGCTGGTCCTGTGGTGGTTACCACATGCCCATAAAGGGCTCTGTGTACACAATCTTTTCCCATGGAAAAGTTATTAAATCATAACTGTTTACATTAACGCAATGTGCTGATTTGATATACACTTTGGAATGCTTACATCAAACTGGTAAACATAACCTTTACCTCCCTTACTTATTTGTAGGGTTAAGACATTTATACTCTACTCTTAATATTTTTGACATATACCCCAGCATGGTGCACGTTAGGTGAAGTCCCACCAAATACCCTCCCTCCTACCAGCCTCTCCATCCCCTCTCCTCTCCCTTCTCTTCCCCCTTCTTTCTGGACTCTAGTTGTGTTTTATCATTCATATGAAAGCGTAGGTAATTATGTATTGGTTTCATAATAGTATTGAGTACATTGGATACTTTTTCTTCCATTCTCGAGAGACTTTACTAAGAAGAATATGTTCCAGCTCCATCCAAGTAAACATAAAAGCTTCGAAGTCTCCATCTTTTATGGCTGCTTAGTGTTCCACAATTTGTTGATCCATTCATGGGTCGATGGGCAGGGCTGCTTCCATGACTTGGCAATTATGAATTGGGCTGCAATAAACATTCTGGTGCAAATGTCTTTGTTGTAAAGTGATTTTTGGTCATTTGGGCATAAACCTAGTAGAGGAATTGCAGGATTGAATGGGAGGTCTACTTTTAGTTCCTTGAGTATTTTCCAAACTTCTTTCCAAAAAGGACGTGTTAGCTTGCATTCCCACCAGCAGTGTAGAAATGTTCCCTTCCCTCCACAGCCCTGCCAACATCTGTAGTTTTGGGATTTTGTGATATGGGCTAATCTTACTGGAGTTAGATGATATCTCAAAGTGGTTTTGATTTGCATTTCTCTGATGATTAAAGATGATGAGTAATTTTTCATGTAGGCCATGCACCTGTCTTTTTCAGAGAAGCTTCTGTTTAAGTCTCTTACCCACAAAGAAATGGGGTTATTTGTTCTTTTCTTATTGATTAGTCTGAGGTCTCTGTGGATTCTAATTATCAGATCTTTGTCAGAAACATAACCCACAAATATCTTCTCCCATTCTGAGGGCTGTCTGCTTGCTTTACTTACTGTGTTCTTGGCTGTGCAGAAGTTTTTTAGTTTGACCAGATCCCAGTAATATATTTTCGATGTTGTTTCACACGCCAAGGGGGTCCTCCTCATAAAATATTCTCTCAGGCCAATTTCTTCAAGACTTTTCCCTGCACTCTCTTCTAACATTTTTATAGTTTCATGTCTTAAGTTTAAATCTTTTATCCAGTGAGAATCAATTTTTGTTAATGGTAAAAGATGGGGGTCCAGTTCAGTCTTCTACAGGTCGCCAGCAAATTCACCCAGCACCATTTGTTAAATAGGGAATCTTCACCCCAGTGAATGTTTTTGATAGGCTTATCAAAGATCAAATGATGATAAGTGGTTGAGTTCATCTCTTGGTTCTCTATTCTATTCCATAAATCTAACTCTCTGTTTTTGTGCCAGTACCATGCTATTTTGATCACTATAGATTTATAGTATCGCCTGAAGTCTGGTAATGTGATACCTCCTGATTTCTGTTTATTTCTGAGTAATGTATTGGCTATTCAAGGTTTTTCTCTAATTCCATATAAAATGAGGCACTGTTTTTTCAAGCTCTTTAAAGCATAAAAATGGTGCTTTCACAGGGATTGCATTGAATCTATAGATTGCTTTGGGTAGTATTGACATTTTAACAATGTTAATTCTTCCCAGCCATGAGCCTGGCGTGTTTTTCCATTTGTTAACATCTTCAGCTATTTCTTTTCTCAGAGTTCCATAGTTCTTTTTATAGAGTCTTTCACATCCTTTTTTAGGTAAATTCCCAAGTATCTCATCTTCTTTGGCATGACTGTAAAAGGAATAGAGTCTGACTATTTTTTCAGCTTAACTATTGTTGGTATATATAAAAGTTACTGCTTTGTAAGTACTGATTTTGTATTCCTTGATCACGATCGTATTCCTTGACACTGCTGTATTCCTTGATCACTTCTAAGAGTTTCATAGTTGAGTCCCGGGGGTTTTCCAGGTTTAAGATCATATCATCTGCAAAGAGTGAGAATTTGATCTCCTCTGACCCCAATTGAATACACTTGATCATCTTCTCTTGCCTGATTGTGATGCTAAGACTTCCATTACTATGTTGAATAGCAGTGAAGACAGTTGGCGTCCTTACCTTGTTCCAGATCTGAGTGGCAATGTTTTTAATTTTACTCTATTCAACATGATATTGGCTGGGGGTTTGTTGTAGACAGCCTCTGTCAGTTTAAGAAATGTCCTTCTTCCGGGCGCGGTGGCTCACGCCTGTAATCCCAGAACTGTGGGAGGCTGAGGAGGGAGAATCGCTTGAGCTCAGGAGTTCGAGACTCGCCTGAGTGACAGTGAGACCCCGACTCATGAAAAAAATGGAAAAACCCAGCCGGGCGCCGCAGCGAGCACCTGTAATCCCAGCGGCTTCCGGAGACTGAGGCAGCAGGGTGCCCGCAGCCCGAGTCTGAGGTTGTGGTGAGCTACCACCCCACTGCACGCTGCTCAGGGGCATAGGGTGGGACCCTGTCTCAACAAAAAAAAAAAAAAAAAAAAAGAAATGTCCTTCTATGCCTATTTTCTTAAGTGTTCTGACCATGAAAGGATGCTGGATATTGTCAAAATCTTTTTTGGCATCAATTGAGAGAATTGCATGGTCTTTGTTTTTTATTTTATTTATGTGATGTATTTATAGATTTACCTATGTTGAACCAATCTTGTAACCCTGGAATAAAACCAACTTGATCTTGGTGTATAATTATTTTCATGTGTTGTTGAATTCTGTTCGCTAGGATCTTAGTAAATATTTTTGCATCGATATTCATTAATGATATTGGTCTTTAGTTTTCATTCTTTGTTGGGTTCTTTCTGGTTTGGGGTTCAGGGTGATATTTGCTTCCTAGAATGTGTTGGGAAGTATTCCTTCTTTTTCTATGTTTTGAAAAAGATTGTATAATAAATGTACTAATTCCTCTTTAAAGATTTGGTAGAATTCTGATATGAAGCCATCTGGCCCTGGACTTTTCTTTTTGGGGAGATTGTGGATAGTTTATGCTATTCCTGGGATTAATATAGGTCTATTCAAAATTTCTAATTCTTTCTGGTTGAGTCTAAGAAGGTGGTGTGCTTCCAGATATTGGTCTATTTCCTTCAGATTTTCATATTTTTGAGAATAGAGTTTTTTTGTACTAATCATTGAGGATTTTTTGAATTTCTAATGTGTCTGTTGTTATTTCTCCTTTATCATTTCTGATTAACGATATTAGAGATTTTACTTTTCTGTTTCTGATTAGGTTGGCCAGAGGTTTATCAATTTTATTAATCTTTTCAAAGAAGCAACTTTTTGTTTCGTTGATCTTCTGAATGATTCTTTTGTTTTGAATTTCATTTAATTCTGCCCTAATTTTGGTTATTTCTTTTCTTCTGCTGGGTTTGGGGTTGGGATGTTCTTCCTTTTCCAGTGGTTTGAGATGACCCATTAAGTTGTTGATTTCCTCTCTTTCTGTTTTCTTGATGAAGACTTCCAATGCTAGAAATTTCCCTCTTAGTACTGCCTTTGCAGCATCACACAGGTTTTGATAATTTGTGTCTTCTTTATCATTTTGTTTCAAAAATGTGGTGATTTCCTTCTTAATCTCATCTTTGACCCAGCTGCTATCTTTCAGCATAAGATTATTTAGTTTCCATGACTTCGAGTATGAATATTCCTATTGCTATTGAGTTCAACTTTTATTCCATGGTGGTCCGAGAAGATACAAGGAATCATTTCTATTCTTTTAAATTTTCTGAGGTTAGACTTGTGTCCTAAGATACAATCAATTTTGGAGGATGATCCATGGGCTGATAAGAAGAATATATATTCAGTTTTATTAGGATGAAATGTTCTACAGATGTTGGTTAAGTCCATTTGTTTTAGGGTCAAGATTAAGTACATTGTTTCTTTGTTTAGTTTCTTCTTGGAGGATCTATCCAAAACTTCCAAAGGGGTGTTAAAATCTCCAACTATTGTAGTGCAGGAAGATATCAAATTGTTCATGTCTGTTAGGGTTTCCTTTATAAATTGAGGACCATCTGGTAGAGTACATAAATGAGAATTATTGAAATCTCTTCCTGTTGAGTTTGCCTTAACAAATATGCAGTGACCATCTTTATCTTTCCTTATCTTTGTTGGTTTAAAGCCAGTTGTAGCTGCAAATGAAGTTACGACCCCTGCTTTTTTCTGATTTCCATTTGTCGGTATTATAGATGTCTATCCCTTCACCCTGAGTGTGTTTTTATCCTTTAAGGTAAGATGAGATTCTTGTAAGAAGCAGATATCTGGTCTGAGTTTATGTATCCAGTCATCCAACCTGTGCCTCTTAAGAGGACAGTTTAAACCATTCACATTAATTGAGAGAATTGATATGCATGGTAGTGTTTTGGGTGTCATGTTCTTCAAATGTCCAGTGCATATTTTTAATCCTTTCACCACTGTGGAAGCTGGGTTTTGTTAAAAAATTTTTGGGTGAGTTTACTTTGGAGTGATTTGGGCTTTAAATGTCTACCAGGTTGATTGGAATTACCTGCACGGCTGCTTAGAGGTGGGTCTTCCACCATCTCCCTGTGGCTGCATGTTCACAGCAACAGACCTCACTAACGGAAGGACCTCTCTTACATATGTCCTTTTCATTTTGGAATCATACACTATCGATAGTAACTAGTTTTGCCATCTGAGGACTGTTGGTGTACATTAAATCCTAAAATTGTCATGCTAACTTTATTTCATTTTTCTCCCCTTCTAGAAAATAATTTCATGGATATCACCATCATTTTGTCCAGAGACAATGCAACTAAATCTAATAGTGAGTGGTGGGTTCTCAACCTGACTGGAAATAGACTATACAATCAGCACTCGCAGGCCTTGGAACTTGTGGTCTTCAATGATAAAGTTAGCCCTCCCAGTCTGGGGTTCCTGGCTGGCTATGGGTAAGGATTCACTTAACAATTAACGGTTACAAGAGTCTACTTCTGTATCATTTAAAATTGAAGATGGGAAGCTTTTTATCTTCTTAGAATTCTTGAATTTTATAGGTGCAATATTAGAATTCACAAATCTGTGGCAACTTCATTTCAAGAAAATAAGGAAACAGGTCCCAAAGAGATCAAAATGCCCGTTGTGACTCATACAACCCAGGTGTACAGCCGCCTTACCTCTCCCTGTTACGGTGTGGTTTGCTGCAACTCAGTGCTAACATTTAGAAATTGGATGGAGTTACCACTTTTCTCCTTAGGTTGTCTTCTGACCTATAACAGATGGACCCACTATTCAGTTTTGAATATTTTTAAACCATACAGTCATATTCTGATGCTTAAATCTTAAGACACACATATCTCCTATAATATACAAGTATAAACTGTTAAATTTCTCAGAGTTAACCTCATAAGAAACTTCTTTTTAATCAGAATTTTAACATAAAAATAAATCTCTGAGAAATATGTATCCTTAAATGGAAAAGAGCCTGCTTCAGAAAAGTGTGTTTCTACCAAATATCTAGTTTCTATAGGTAATATATGTTATAATATATTATAGTTTATGCATTCAATAAATGCAGTAAACCATCTAAAGTTAATACATGAAAATGTTAGCTTTGGTTATTTCCAAAATGTGAGATTTAGAAGGATTTTGATTTTTCAATTCCAATAGTTTTATAATATGTGAACTTTTTAAATAAACAACATAACATACTTACCTTTCTAATTAGAAATAAAGGTAAATTTTTACTAAAGGAAAAATATAAGCTTTGAGAAGCTTCTATCTTCTATGGAGATTGAAGGAAAACATCATTTTTTGTTTTAGACTTGCTTTTTATCACATATGTAACTGCTATATATAACTTTCACTTACTGGGTTTTTCAGTATCATGGGACTATATGCTTCAGTTGTCCTCGTGATTGGAAAATTTGTCCGTGAATTCTTCAGTGGAATTTCTCACTCCATCATGTTTGAAGAACTTCCAAATGTGGATCGAATTTTGAAGTTGTGCACAGATATATTTTTAGTTCGAGAGACAGGAGAACTGGAGCTAGAAGAAGATCTCTATGCCAAATTGATATTCCTGTACCGTTCACCAGAAACAATGATCAAGTGGACTAGGGAAAAAACAAATTGAAACCCAAGGACACAGACCGCAAGTAAAGTGAACCTTTGAATTTTTTTTTAAAAAAAGCACAATATTCTCATAAGAGCTAAGCATTTCTAGTTCAGTGGAAATGGTTTCTCTTCTGACAGGTGGCCGAAAGGACCTGACGTCCTTTTGCTGTAAAAGCTACCTTGTAAGTTAGGGGACCGTTGAAGACATCATTTGTAATTCCAGTTCTCTCAATCAGGGCTACTTGCTTTATGTTTTAGTCAGCAGTGTCTTGCATTCTGATTGACTATGTGAGGAATCATTCTTGGGTCCTCTCCCTCAGAAAAATAGAAGAGAAGACAGAAGGACAGAAGCCTGCGTTTTACTGTGTAGGGATGGTGCCCTTCCAGGGAGATGCTGTAACAGATCTCCCACAGCGCTGGGATGGCCACTGTGGGGAGATGGGATGAGCCTGCAGCACACTCAAAATATGCAGTAGCAATAGGAGGCCAGCAGCTCCTACGCATGTCCCTGGGAGGACCAGAGAAAGGGAACCAAGGACTCACGAAGACGCCAGTGGAAAGATAAGCCTCATTCTAAGCAAAAAGATAACATTAGTGACACTCTTACTGCCTTATCTAAACGGAAGACTAATAACAAATCTTTCCTAAAAACACCAGTGACTTCTCAGGAAAAAAAGAAAAAAAGCAACAAAACAAATGACGAGGACAGCTGCTTATTGTGGTCCAGTCGTGACTGGCCTCCTGGAAGGTTGCTGTCATGGAAACGTACATGAGTCAGGAAGATTTTTAAAAAGGACAACTCAGATGGATTTGGAATTCTCTGACTTTGTAACTCTTTAATAACTGAGGTCAGGAACTCTCTTCGGCCTTTTTCCCCATCTCCTGTTTCCATGATTTAAGGCAATGGTTTTTCCAATATGTGACATTTTCCTTCCTGTTTTTCAGGTATATCAAAGAGTTTACATATTCTGATTCACATTTTTACATCTGAGACAGTTTTTTTTAAGTTCATAATTATGGAAGAAATACGTATATTGAGCTTGGAAAATAAAAATGGCCTTTTCTTAAATTATTATCATTGGTAATACAACCTCTTCATTAAATAACAATATAGCATGAAAAATTTATGATTGAAATGTAGTTTTCATTCCATATTAAAATACAGTTTCTGAGAAAAATCATTGAATGGTCTAGAATATGTAAAAAAAAATTGACCCTGTGTAGTTTGGGTTCAGAGATGAATTAAAATAAAGCACTTCTTGCAAAGTTATTTTGAGAATATGCCTCATTCTGCCTTTTTGCATAGAATAGGAAAAGTGGTAGGGGCGGCACCTGTAGCTCAAAGGAGTAGTTAAAATAGTTAAATAAATACAAAATTAAAAAAGTGATAGTTTTCAGTACAAACAGAAAAATCAAGTGAGGTAAGAATCTACTTGTCGCTGGTTTTGTTTTATTTTCTCTTGTAGATGATCATATGAATAACATTACGCAAGAAAAGCAACTGGTAACATTGATTTCCAAAGAGGAAACTCTAATAGTGAATATGAAACTTTAAAACAAACAGCAGCGTTTTCTAGAGCTGTGGTCTCAACCCCCACCCCAGCCATGGACTGGTAGCAGTTTGGGGGGAGGAGGCTCCATCTGTATTCACAGTCACCCCCATTGTTCATCATCTCCTGAGCTCCACATCCCGTCAGATCCCCCCACACCCTGGTCCGCCCAAAAATTGTCTTCTATGAAACCAGTTCCCTGGTGCTAAAAGGGTTGGGGACCAGTGCTCTAGAGTAATTAGTGTATTTGTCCTTACACTGTGAACTCAGTATGCATGCACCCCGCTGAGATAAATGGCTTCTGTCACAATAACAATAAACCCAGACTACTTAGTGGAACTCTTGGGTGACAATGTGCTTTCTTGACACCAGGAAGAATCACATCACATATATCTACTTGTGAGTTTTCTTTTTTTTTTTTTTTTAATGTATCTATTTATTTACTTATTTTTGAGACTGGTTCTTCCTCTGTTGCCTGGGCTAGAGTGCAGTGGTGACATCATAACCCATTGTAACCTCAGTCTCCTGGGCTCCAGCCCTCCTCCCGCCTCAGCTTCCTATGTAGCTAGAGCTATAGGTGTGGGCCCCTGACACTGGATAATTTTTCTGTTTTCAGTAGAGAAGGATCTCGCTCTTGCTCAAGCTTGTCTGGATCCCTTGGCCTCAAGCAATCCCCCTGCCTCAGCTTTCCGATTCTTCCTGAATTCTAACACCTTACCTATGAGTTTTCTAATTCCAATTTTTATTGTTCTTTGATGTTTTCACTTATTTGCTGAATTAGTTTTAGCACACTTTGAAATGTTGGATTATACATAGTAGTTTTCACCTATTTTGTGAACATCTCTTTGTGGCAAATATTTATAGTCTCAAAGGATGTGATCTTCTTATTCTTTTTTTTACTGACAGCATTTGGTATTGGACTGACTTACTGTCTTTTCTGTTGCTCCTTTGTACAGGACATTCATTTTTCCATTCATTTTTGGGAAAGTTGGAATCTCTTCTATCCTCAGGGCTCTGGAGGTTCCTCTGCTGTGAGGTGGATGTGTTCCTTCCCAAGGCCTGACACCCAGCTGTCCCCTCCATTCCCTTTGCCTGGGTCCTCTCTTCCTGAAGGACAATATCCCCAGGCAGCTTCTCCTCAAGGACGATGAGGATGATGTAGGGCCTTGTCCTGGAAGGGAGTTTCAATCAGTCACTTTGGGGAGTTCACAGGCTTAGCCTGGCCCAGCGCCTTCAGCCCACATCTGAGCCCTGCTTTCTACCCCCACATGGGAATGTACAGAGCCCCTCCCAGTGTCAAGGGGCTGTGCCTGTGGGGAGCCCTGCCTCAGCTCTGTGATAGGTCCATCCTCTCTTCCTCCTCCTGCGTGGGGCCTGACGCAGGCCCGGTGGGTCTGGGCCTTGCTCTTACCGATGTAGTTCTTATCTGTGGTTGTTGCTTTGGTGCAAGGAGGTGCAGGCAGTGACTGAGGAGCCTCAGCACTCCCCGGCCACTGCCTCTGCTGCACAGACTGCCACTAGCCAGTCCTTAAACATAGTGTTTAACAAGGGGAGATGCCGGATTTCACCGTGAGAGATAATAATCTTAAATTATATCGCCCTGGTTAAAGTCACTAGTTGGCAGGAAGATACCTTGGTACAATCAGTGCACACAAATAACTGGTTCCCAAAGTCTGCTTCAAGTAAAAGACATTTAAAAAATATATAAAATATTACTAATGAAAGTGTTATTTAAGGCAGTGTTATGTTCCCACATAAGTTTACTTGTGTAATTTAGTGATTTTTCCGTAGCTTTTCTTTGCTTTCTAATTCTTTCCTCATTTTTTTTTCTTTTTGCTTCTTTGTGTTACGAGTATGTCGCTCATTATTTTTTCCTTTCTAATATAAATGTTTGAGTCTATCAAGTCAAATTGGGTACCCCAGTTCAAAAGTCTAAGTGCTACAGACATACAGAGATCATCATTTGACAGTTCAGTTATTTAAATATCCCAGACTTTGCCGTGTGGTCTTGAATATTACATTTCCATTTGTATCCAGCAAGTGAGACAGTGGCAGAGAGGCTGTGTCGCTCACAGCCCGGCCCCCTCAGACCACCTGTGGTGGGATGTTCTTTGAAGGACCTTCGAGTGTAATTCTTCCTGTGCTGCTGGTCAGTTTTTGCTTTCTGAAAGTCGACTAGAACTGCCACCGCAAGTCACTGGTCATCGTGAATATAACTAGGAAAGATACCATTACCTTAAATTCTTAATTATTACTCGGTACAATGTCGCCTTATCTAGTTTGTAGTATTTATTCATCTAAAATCATTACCATTTAAATCTGTAGTGAGACTTTTGAGACCCCTGTTTTCTCCTTGCAAGACCGAATCCTACTCCAGGGAGGTGTGGCAGGTGGGGCTTCACAGCAGTCCAGAAGCAGAGCACTTGTGGGTGTCAGAAGGGCACCAGGTTGCTGAGGGACCTAGAGGGAGCTCTTAGAGACAGAGGAGCTTCTGGAACCATCCTTATGCTCTGGAACGGGCCACTGATGAATTTATTTAAGGTGCCAAGGAAAAGCCAGATGGGGCATGTCCCGCCTCCCTCACCCAGACCCTTCCTCCCATAGAGGCTGGTTCGTGTCACCATCAGTAATGAGTGTCATTCACACCAGTGGGTTTAATGCCTCCCTCCAGGCGGGCAGCTCTAGGCATTCTGGACAAACACTGGTGTCTCAAGTTCAATATGACCAACACCAATGTGGTGACCTCCTCTGCACCCTGATCCTGCCTGTGCACGTTTGTCAACGTCCCTCGGGCTGAGGGGATCAGAGGTGGCGCAGCAGATCCCTGTGTGAGGGCTCCTGGGCCACTCCGGCCACAGCTCAGCCGTGTACCCTACTCTCTTCCTGTAGCAGCCCCGTAGTGGCTTCAGCCTCTGCTCTCCACCCTCTGTTCCAGGCAGGAGTTTCCATACAGGCTGATCATAAACGTCAACAGAAGACACTGAACAGAACTGGGCCCAGAAATGACTCTTGCTCAATGGACCAACTGATTCTACAGTGACTGCTCACAGACCTATGTTTGGGGACAATTTAATCCACTGGCTCTTGACACTGCCCGACCAGCAGAGTTACCTCCAGCTTTTGTTAAAACACAGACTTTCAGCCTTCTCAATGTCCCCAAGACTCTGACTTGGGGGGCAGGATCTAGGAATCTATTTATAGAGTTTAAACTGCAAAAGTGACTCTGACACCTGCCAAGTGGGTGGCACCCCACACTCTCTTGCAGATCCTTGCTAGATGTCCCAGATCTAATGTGCTACGCTGCTATGTGCAAGGTCCTGGTAAGGATTGGCTCTGCCTCCCTCCCAGCTGAAATAGCCCTTCCCCTGTCTGCCCCCAAAGTCTTCTCCCACCCCTCAAAAGGGGCAAACTTTTTGAGAAGAGAGTTTCTGCAGCCTTTTAGAAATGCTGGCTGATGGCTCAGAGCCAAGTTGCCAATAATTGGAAATGTCTTGTTGGCCTCATTAATAAATGAGAATAAATGAGGCAAAATGAGCTGCCCTCGGCCTAGCCTGGAAGCTAACCAGAGGGGCAGTGACTCACCTACTTGGAAGGCATTCAAGAGCACTAAGAAGTCTCTCACGCCTCCCACAAAATCATCCCTCCCACTGTGTTATACTGGAAAGGATTTTGAAAACAAAAAATAAATTTGCTATCCTTGACTAGAGAGGAGGTCTGAACCCAAACAAGCAGTGGCCGAGACAGCACAGTGCCTTGAAGGTACGGACACGGCTGCCTCTTCTCTGGGAAGTGGTCCTGACATATGGAAGGTAGAGGAACGAGAAAGATGAAAAAGTGAGCACGGGGGTGACCCAGGAAGGCACAGGGGAGGCACTTGCAGAGCCAGGACCTAGGCACGGGTCTCAGTTCCTTGAGCCGAGCCTGACTTGTCTGTAGGATGGAGTCATCTCTGAAGACAGAGGCCTTGAAATCTCTTCACTGAGTCTGAACCAAAGCCAAGTCATAAATATATACACTTCCCAACATGGAAGCATCGTCACAAAATCTTTCTAAAGAATGAACACTGGTTTTCATCTCCTAGCTATTTTTCATAATTCATTTCTCTTTTGATGTTTTGGGATCATTTCAGTCACAGCAAGGTCTTTTCTGGGAATTTTTATTTTTGTGAACCTGTTCCATCTCCATGTAGGAAGAAGATTTTATGCAGCAGAAGCAGACTGAGCCGTGGGAAGTTGTGGGCCCCATTATCACTACGTGGTCTGGTAACTGCTGATGTGGCTTCTCCACACCACACACTTCCACCCAGCCCGACCTCCGAGGCCTCCCCTAAGTGCAGGGAGCCCCGGCCTTTCCCATGTGCTCACGATGCGACAGGGCCACGCACCGCCATTCAGTGGTGAATCACGCTGTGTCGTGGCACCGATGCAAAGCAGGGAAGTACCAGTGAGCCTTGCAGATGGCAACATCTCACACTGTTCGTCATGCTGTGCTGAGCCCCACAGCAAGCCAGCAATGAGCAGTTTCTGCTCTGTGTTGAACTTGAGATAATAAACCCAGAAGTAAAGTGAGAAAGCAAGGAAGAAAAAACAGGGGGGACCCCAAAAAACAGAGAAAAGACTACGGGCATTAGTTTCCACACTAGACACAAGGCCCTCTGCAGATGAGGCAGAGAGGGATCCCACACAGAGCGGTCCTCACACACAACAGTCACCTCGGGAGCCTCCAGGCCAGGGTCTGGGCCAGAGAGAGAGAGAGTACCAGAGTTAGGCTCCACAGAAACTCTGAAGCGGAATGGGATTGAAAGATTCAAGAAGTATGAACATAAATTATCAGTCCCAGGGACTGTTTTACAGGACTCCTCGTGAGAATGTGGGCCACAGAAAAGGGTACATGTACTTCAGGGAAGGAAGGAGAGGGTGGGAGTTTGCAAACTAGAGCAGCCTCTCCACAAAGCAGGTGCTGTTCCTTGTTCCCCTCTTCCTAGGTGGCTTAGCTCCCACTCTGATGAATGTTAAGGGTACACGGACAAGTGAAAGGCACCTGGGTGCCTACTGAGTGGGCTTCCTCAGTCTCTGTGTGTGCACAGGGGTAAATCGTGAGTAAACCTGCTGTGGCCTCACAGCATGTCAAGGATAAATGAGGATAAAGGCTAACATGAGATCACGGATGGCTGGCTACAAACACCTACTACATCAAGTTCTGACAATCAGCAAAGATGGACACAAGTAGGAGAAAATTACACATGCTCTTAATATCTGTAACACTTCTGACGGAGATACAGACCCATGTCCATACTAACATGGTGGACCAGACCAGATCACCACCAAATGCAGGGAGAAGCCGGCCCGGCCACAGCCATGCAGCTTGCTCAGAAACTCAGACATCAAGACAAATAAAAACAAGTAAGAAATGAACAAATCAACTCCCAAGCACCACCTAGTGTCCAGGTAACACATAGCAATGCAATCCCCATTAAAATACCAACATCATACTTTCAAGGTTGGGAAAACATAATTCTTCATTTTGTTTGGAAGCAGAAAAAACATCGTTTAGCCAAGGCAATTCTTAGTGATAGAAACAAAGCCGGGGGCATCAGACTGCCAGACTTTTGGCTATAATACAAAGCCATAGTGATCAAATCAGCATGGTATTGCCACAAAAATAGAGACATAGGCATTTGGAACCAAATAGAAAACCATGATATGAAGCTAACCTCTTACAGCCACCTGAACTTTGATAAACCAAACAAGAACATACACTGGAGAAAATAATCCCTATCCAATAAATGGAGCCGGAGAACTGGATAACCACATGTGAAAGACTGAAACAGGACCACACATTTCACCACTTACAAAAATTGATTCAAGATGGATAAAAGATTTACATCTAAGGCATGAAACAATAAAAATCCTCAAAGAAAGTGTGGGAAAAGCATTCGAAGTCATTCAAAAGCCTGGGGAAAGATTTTATGAAGAAGTCTTCAGTGGCAATTGCAACAACAAAAATAAACAAATCGGACTTAATTAAACCGAAAAGCTTCTGTACAGCTAAGGAGACAACCACCAAAGCAAATACACAACCTTCAGAATGAGAAAACATGTTTTCATACTATAAATCAGACAAAGGCTTAATAACCAGGATCTACAGAGAACCCAGATTAATCAATTAAAAAAGACCCAACAATCCCATATATCACTGGGCAAGGGACATGAATGGCACCTTCTTTAAGAAAGACAAATGGATAACAAACATATGAAAAAATGCTCATCATCCCTAATCATCGGAGAAATGCAAATCAAAACTACCCTGGGATATCAACTGATCCCAGGGAGAATAACACACATCAGAAAGTTTCAAAGCTACAGATGCTGGCGTGGATGTGGAGAGAAGGAAACACTTTTACACTGTTGATGGGACTGCAAACTAATACAACCTTTTTGGAAGGAAGTATGGAGAATCCTAAAAGAACTCAAATTAGACCACCCATTTGATCCTGCAATGCCATTACTAAACATCTACCTAGAAGAAAAAAAAATCATTTTACCATAAGAACATTTGCATTAGACTTCTTATCACAGCTTAATTTACAATCACCAAAATGTAGAAACAACCAAAATGCCCACCAACCTAGGACTGAATTAACAACATGTGGTATATGTACACCATGGAATACTATTCAGCCATTAAAAAGATGGAAACTTTACATCTTTTGTATTAACCTGGACTGAGGTGGAACTCATTCTTCTTAGTAAAGCATCACAAGAGTGAAGAAACAAGAATCTGATGTGCTCAATTCTAATATGAAGGCAGTAGATGACCTAATACATAGTGGATGGAAGAGGAATGAGGGAATGGGTAGAGGGGAAGAGGGAGGGGTTGGGGGGACACAGTGTATGGCACACCTCTTGCAGATGGGACACAATTATAAGGGGGACGTTACCTAACAAATGCAATCAGTGTAACCTAATTCTTTGTACTAGCAATGAATCCCAAACAATAAAAAAAATAGATATGGAGAGAAGGGAACACTTTTACACTGCTGGTGGGACTGCAAACTAGTACAACCTTTCTGGAAGGAAGTATGGAGAAACCTCAAAGCACTCAAGCTAGACCTCCCATTTGATCCTGCAATCCCATTACTGAGCATCTACCCAGAAGGAAAGAAATCCTTTTATCATAAGGACACTTGTACTAGACTGTTTATTGCAGCTCAATTTACAATTGCCAAAATGTGGAAACAGCCTAAATGCCCACCAACCCAGGAATGGATTAACAAGCTGTGGTATATGTATACCACGGAATACTATTCAGCTATTAAAAAAATGGAGACTTTACATCCTTCATATTAACCTGGATGGACGTGGAAGACATTATTCTTAGTAAAGCATCACAAGAATGGAGAAGCATGAATCCTATGTACTCAATTTTGATATGAGGACAATTAATGACAATTATGGTTATGGGGGGGAAGCAGAAAGAGGGACGGAGGGAGGGGGTGGGGCCTTGGTGTGTGTCACACTTTATGGGGGCAACACATGATTGCAAGAGGGACTTTACCTAACAATTGCGATCAGTGTAACCTGGCTTATTGTACCCTCAATGAATCCCCAACAATAAAAATAAATAAATAAATAAAAGTTTAAAAAAAATAATAGATATACAAAAGCAAACTATGTAATCAAAATGTATCTCCATAATAGTCTGAAATTTAAAATAAAGCAGAAGTAGTTATGTTAATGTCATACAATGCAATAAAATGTACCAGGTACAAAAAGGGGGATTACATAATGATAACGGGGTCAGCGCTCCAGGAGTACATGATCCTTAGTGTGTATGCACAGAAGGATCAAAATATGTAAGGCAGGGACCGAGAAAAGTGCAAAGAGAAGCACCTGAATCCATTAATACAGTTGAAGACTTCAGAACTCTTCTGTCAGAAATGGAAAGATCCAGCAGGCATAAAATAAGAAAGCATTTTGTCTAAACACCACCATCAATCAACTGTATATATTCTCCTCTGTAGGTGAATGCAACAAAGTAGCAGAAACTTTCTTCTCAAGCTTACATGCAACAGTTTGCAAGATATTCTATCATATATCATTTTCTGGGCTATATATCACACCTTCAAAATTCTGAATGAATAGAAATCACAATATCCTCAAACCACAATGAAATTAAAATAAAAATCCATTAAAGGAAGATAACTTTTAAAAAATCTCAAATATATAGAGATTAAACAACACACAGCTCAAAGAATATGTCACTGAAGAATTTTTAACTATTTTGAACTAAATGAATATGAAACATTAAAAAATTATGGAATGCGTTGGAAGTAGTACCTAGAGAAAAATGAAAAATTTATAACTTTGAGTGCATATATTAGAGAAGAAAGATAAAATTGATCATCTCAGTTTCTACCCTAGAAAACTACTATATGAACAGAAGAATTAATTATTCCAAAATAAGCAGAAGAAATAATAAAAATTGGAGCAGCAATTAATGAAACTGAAAATCAGAAATTAATAGAGAAAATAAATGAAGCCAAAAGATGAATCTTTGAAAATATCAATACAATCAGTAAGCCTCTAGCCAGGATAACTAAGAAAAAAAGAAAAGGGACACAAATTACTAATATCAGACATAAAAGAACAATGTCACTATAGATCCCATGAGCATTTAAAGGATAAAAGTTGAATAGTATGAACAACTCTATGCCAGCAAATTTGATAACCTGAATCAAATGCTTTGATAGACTTAAAATTCCAAAACTCCCAAAAGAAGAAATAGACAACATAAATGAAATAAATTAAATCAATAATTAATAACCTCCCAAACGGTCCAGATGTTTTCACTGCCAAATTCTAACAGACAGTTGAGGAAGAACTTCTACTAATTGTCTACAATCTCCTTAAGGAAATCAAAGCAGAGGGAATTCTTCCTAACGCATTCTATGAGGCCAGTATTACACAAATACCAATACCAGCCAATGGCAGCATAAGAAGAAAAAAAAACACAGATCAATACTTTTCATGAATATGTGTAGTGAAAAAAATCCTCAACAAAGTATTAACAAATTGAACCCTCAGTACATAAAAAACATTATACATCACAACAAAGTGGCTCTTATCAAAGATACGAAAAACTAGTTCAACCTTCATAAAAACAACTAAGGTCACATCACATCAGGATAACCTAAAGAAGAAAAATCACATGGTCATTATTAATAGACCAGCAGGTCTAACATATTGCAACACGAATGACTGAAAAACCAATTCTTTGCAAACTAGGAGTAGAGGGGAACTTCCTCAACTTGATAAAGAATAGCTACAAAAACCTACAGCTAACATCATATTTAAGGATAATGATTCACAGGAAATAGAAGCTTTCCCACTGACAGAAGCAAAACAAGGCAAAGATTTCTCTCACCACTCCTTCTCAGTATCACAGCAGAAGCCATGGCTACCACAAGCCAAGAAAAGGATGCAAAGGTACACAGACAGGGAAGGAAGAAATAAATCTACCTCAGCTTGCAGATGACGTGAAGATCTATGCAAAAAAAGTCTGAAAGAATAAAAAACACCTCTTGAAAGTAGTAAGTGAATACGACAAGGTTGCAGGAGACCAGGTTAATAGACAAAGGTCAACTGCTCACCACGAACAAGTGGAATTTGAAATTAAAAACACAATACCATTTACATGAACACCCCAAAAGTACTTCTTCACCAAACGAAAAAAATAGGTTGAGATGAAATATATCTTCATTTGATGATATGAAGGAACGACGTTAGATGGAACATACCTCACGAGATCTCCAGATGGCAAATGAATATATTAAAAAGGTGCTGCATGTCATAACTCATCAGTGACATGCAAAATAAAACAATGAGATCCCACTACACACCAATTACAACAGCCAAAATCCAGAACCCTGACAAAAGCTCTGGCAGGGATATGGGGCAGCCAGAACTCTGCGGGAATATGAAATGCTTCAGCCCTTGGGTGAGGCAGGTTGGTGGCTTCTTACCACACCACACCTGCTCTTAGCCTATGAGCGCACTCCCTGCTATTTATCCAAAGGAGCTAAAAGTTTACCTCCGCACAAAATCCCGCATGTTAGCTGGGAACCAGGCGCGGATAAGGAGGGCGGCTGTGTATTGGGGGGAGGTATATGGGAATCTCTATTTTCCTCTCAATTTTGCTGTGAACCCAAACCTGCTCTAGAAAAATAGTTTTAAAACCACAAACAGGTGGCCGGTCAGGGTTGGCCTGGGAGGCGGGGGTGTCTTTATCCCCACCTAGGATGAGGCGCAGGACACACATGACCGGACACGAGGAACTACCGAGGCCCTGGACAAAGGGCAGCGCCGCCCGCAGTGAGACCCACGGAGAGTGACGGATCTCCCCAGCTTCCCACGCTTTTTCCCAGGGACACGTCTGGCTGAGGACGGTTTACCAGGAGCTGCGGGAGAGCGCGGAGGGCAGGTTTGGGGTTCGGTCCACGCACCTCCTAAGTCGACCCTGCCATTCCCGCCCCCACGGAGGTTCGTGGTTGATGAGGTCACGGCCGCTCGCTGACCACCCGGCTGTGGGGCTTCCCCGCTAAGAGAGGGGGGACACTGCGGACCCCCTGAGAGTGGCCGCAGAGGACAGCAGTGAACCCCTAGACCTTCCCCTGGGCAGGGTCTCGTTTACGCTCCCGTGGTGCCACCCAGACGGCTTTACTTCCCAAACAACATCCCACTAGAAAGCTGACTGTCCCTGCTACTACAGAGGGCTGGGGAGAGAGATGTTTATGGCACCTTGGTTTATAAATGTAAATTTGAGTCCTACGGGAGAACTCATGACAAATAACGTGGCGTCTCCTGGTTTACTCACACAGAGTGACAGCCTGGGAACCATGAGATAAAGGAGTTATTATCTAGGGGACAGGGCTTCCATGGGGACCAGTCAGGGCCTGGGCAACCACATGGGGGTCTTGCTCAGCAGTGCCCTGCCACGTGCGAGGCCAAACTTGGACTCCAATTGACTTCTCGGCGGCCACGTTCTATGGATGGAGCAGAGGGGCCTCTCCAGAGTTACTGAGCGCCTTTCCAGGGTAACTGGGGTCAGTCCCTCCCCTCCGTGCTCCGGATCCCGCAGGCTGGGTTTCCAGGGAATGGGCAGGGGGGCTTCACAGCCCTCTCCACGCCCACTGCCCCCAGGCCACGTGTCCCGCCCAAAGCCACACTGGCAAGGCCTGGGCCGCAGGCACGGCCACCAGGGTGTTGTCTGGCCTCCGCTGGTGGCGGGGGCAGGGGACAGCCTCAATCCTGGAACCGGTCCTGTTCGGGAGATGGAGTGACCATGTGCAGTCCGCTGTTAGCGTCTTGTCTTTGTCCGCACCACTTCCAGGCGCCGTCATTTCCTTTATACCCACAGGGAATAAAATGAGCTCTGTGCCTCGTAGAGGCTGTTTCTCTAGCTGTAAAGGACCTGGGCTGACATTTTTTAAAATCACCACTTACAAAGTCTGATGACATGTGTGGACCTGGGCCCTGTCTGCCCTGGCTGGGAGGAGAGGAAGAGAGAGAATTTCATTCCTTTACTTGGCACAAGCTGTGCCAGAGACTGTTCCTGATCATGACATGGACTTTCAATGTCTTTAGTCTCACACCAAAAAATAAAATAAAATAAAATTGTGTCACCTTAACAGAAACCCATAGTCTCTCTTTTCCTGCTATTCTACAAGAGCTCGCCTAGGTAGTTCTGGGACAGTCACAAAGGTGGCTTCATGTGGCCCTGAGTCACTTCTCCATGCTTCTCCTCGGCATTCACTAGTCCCCAGGCCAAGCCCACCGTCCAGGCCCTGAGTCACCCTGTGCTCCTGGGACCCTCGGCACCTCCCAGGCCCTCAGTTCTGTGTGGACAGGCAGGGAGGCCTCTTTCGCCCCTGAATCTTACTCTCCCTCACGTGTGAACCCCTGAGGTCCCACCCTTTCCACCACAGAGCAGGCTTCAGTTTCTATTTTGTTTGCTGATTTGTTTTAGTTAATCTTCTCCGTGGAACTTAGATGGAAATCCAGGAAAGGTGAGCCAGGGAAGAAATCTGCCAGTGACACTATGCTGTTAGAACTGCCCTCCCGTCCTCCATACCTCTGGGCTCCCTCCCACTAGGAACCTTTCTACATACGTGGGAGAGAGGGGGAAAAAATGAAAGACAAAAAAACACCCCTGGGCATGAGCAAGGATGGAAAATCAGTGAGTGCTGGATGCAGGGGTAAGGATTGGAAGGATTGGAAAAGCAAGAGTGAGCTGAAGGTCAGGCTGCTTTCAGAGCTGCGGGGACAGCTAACACTGTAGCAGAAACCGCCCTCTTTACAGCCTGAAGAAACAGGGGACAAGGTCAAGGGTCACCAGATAAGAACAAGGATCCTGGAAAGGTGAGGGCCAGAGTGAATCACAATTCCACCCATGGGCCTGGCCACTCTCAACAAAAACTGGGACAGGACAAGTTGCAAACGGCCTGGTTAAAAAGGAAAGAAATGAACAAAAGATTAAAACCGCAGCTTGAGAGATACATTTTGAAAGTTGAGACCAACAAAATTAATTTTAATAAAACAGATTCACTGGAGGAATACACCAAAATCTAAAGTCCCCACATGCAGAATATTTGAAATGATCAGGACACACACTAACATTCCCTGAGGTATAAAGAAACTAGAAAATGTGACACATTCTCAAAACAAAAGCCTTGGGGACCACCGAGAAAAAAGGAAACTTTTGATCTGGGAAACGTGAGTCCCCCATAATTTTCAGGGCCAGGGAAGCATTATAAGGGGACAGCAGTCATATCTCACTCCCCTTTTGAGCCGGATAATCACCTCTTGAAGCCACTTACTATGTGGACTCTAGACTGATGCCAAGTAGCCACAAAGTGCCATACACTGGACACTGTAATTCAGTCATGTCCAGCCAATTGCTCACCAGTGAGTGCCCCTCTGTACACCAGAGAGGACTCCTGTGCATAACTTCAAATTAGCCCACTCCTCGTCTGCTTTTGCCATTGAAAACCTACGTGTATCAAAGGCTGATAGAGCACTTGAAAGTCTGTCTTGGCAGCTGTTCTCACTTTGGCTCAAGTAAATGTTTTAAAAATTATATTTTGCATCTCAGCTTCTTTCTTTAGACTGATACCATTCTCATGTGACCCAGATGTTAAAATTATCTAACAAGGATTTTTAGAGCAACTAGGATAACTGTGCTTGAAAAATAATAAGATTCTAATGAATAAAAGGATAAGAATTCTCAACAGAGAAATAGAAAATATGAAAAACATCCAAGAGGCTATTCTGACACTTAAAAATTTTATAGCTAAAATAAAACATGGAAAGATTTCAGCTTAGTACAATTGATAGAGAAAACAGAACTTGAAGAAAGATTAGTAGAAAGTATCCAATCTGCATAAGAGAGAATTAAATATGTAAAGACATTGACAACTTAGATAAGATAAACAATTTCTTAAGAAATAAAACTTAATAAAACTGGAACAAGATGAAAGAGAAAATTTGAATAGCCAAATGTTTATTCAGAAATTGAATTCATTTATAAAGTTTGTCCACTAAAGAAGTTCCAGGCATAAATGATTTAAGTTGTCAATTTGATCAAATATTTAAGGAAAAAATAACATTAATCTTACACAAACTCTTGGAAAGTAGAGAAGGAAGGGAAACTTTCTAACTTGTTTTATGAGTCCAACATAGTCTTAATATCAAACCATGACAAAAATATCATAAGAACATAAAAATACAGACCAACAGCACCCATGAAAATAAACATGAAATCCCTCAAGAAAATATTAACAAATTGAATCCAATAATATGTTAAAATAATAACATATTACAATGAAGTAGGGCAATACTAGAATTGCAGGGTTGAAATATCATTAAAAAAACTATTAATATAACAATTTAAGGAAATTAGTAGATGCAGAAAAGGTATTTGACAAAATACAGAATGATACAAACTATTGTCGAAGTAGGAATAAAAGGTAATTCCCTCAATGTGATAAAGAACATTTATGAAAAACCTACAGCTAATATACCTAATGGCAAAAACTGAATGCTTTCCACCTCAACCTGGAAATAGGGTCCAGACGCCTGCTCTCAGCATTTCTCTTCAACACCACACCAGAATTGAGACAGAGCAATATGAGAAAGAAAAGTTATAAAAATAAAAAAGGTGTAAACAGTTGAGTGCAAGTGTCTTTTTTATAAAACTTTCTTTCCGGATGGGCGCCTGTGGCTCAGTGGGTAGGGCACCGGCCCCATATACCCAGGGTGGCGGGTTCAGACCTGGCCCCGGCTGAACTGCAACCAAAAACTAGCTGGGCGTTGTGGCGGGCGCCTGCAGTCCCAGCTACTCGGGAGGCTGAGGCAAGAGAATCGCGTAAGCCCAGGAGTTGGAGGTTGCTGTGAGCTGTGTGAGGCCACGGCACTCTACCGAGGGCCATAAAGTGAGACTCTGTCTCTACAAAAAAAAAAAAAAACTAAAAAAAACTTCTTTCTTTCCTTGGGGTAAACACCTAGTAGTGAGATGGCTGGATCAAATGGTAGGTCTCCGTTTAGTTCTTTGAGGTGTCTCCATACTATTTTCAACAAAAGTTGTACTAGTCTGGGGTCCCACCAATGTTCTTTTCTCTCTGGATCCATGTCAGCATCTGTTTGGGACTTTTTGGTAAGAGCCACTTTCACTGGAGTTAGGTAATATCTCATTGTGGTTTTGATTTGCACTCAAATGTTTACAGCAACACAATTCACAATAGCAAAGATGTGAAAGCAACCCCAGTGCCTATCAATACATGAACAGATTAATAAAAACGTGAGGCGTGTAGACCATGGAGCCCTACTCACCCATAACATTGATGGCGCTCTACTATCTTTTGTAACAACCCGGATGGAACTGAAGACCATTTTCCTAAGTGAAGTATCACAAGAATGGAAAAACAAACACCAAATGTACTCAATTCTAAATTGGGACTAGTTGATGAACACTGATGCACATATTAAACTCAACAGGAATCAAGTAGGGGGTTAGGGGTTGGGTAAATTCACACCTAACTAGTACAAGAACACATTTCCTTCAGTGTCTACCTGTGCCAGGCACTGTGAGGGGCTGGGGGTGTAAGACAAGACAGTCCAAGGTTATGGAGGTTAAACTGCAGTGGGGCTGGCTCCGAGGGGGGGTGTGAGTTCAGCCACTGTTCCTGCATGCGTCCCCCACCCCAGGCTTTTCCCACTCACATCCTGTCACTCTTAAGGTCTCTAATCATGCTGTTTTATATTCTTTTGAACACTAAGATTTTAATTTTTTCTAAATACGGGTACCCACTAAATATTTACAGGATGGATGAATGCTTGGAAGGTAATCCGTCAATTCAGTTGTGATAGTAACTCTGCATGTTTTGGTGACAAAGCACATGAAAGAAAGAGAAATGATTATGACAAAACCTCTCAGTTCACTTCTTTACATTTACTCTTCAGCGTGTCTGGCTCCCATAATAACTTGCTTACCATCTCTCCAGGGAGCTTAGCCCATGAGGTCTTGGCCATAGCCTCACGCCTGCCAGTCCACAGGGCTGTCTCTTCATGTCCACAGAGGCTGCCGTGACCCAGAAGGCTGGCTTTACGTTATTAACTATTGATTATTCTAGAGGGTAGAGCTGCACTCCCGGCATTGTGGAACTACACCTGTCTCTCTGACAAAATAATACACAATTAACGCTTTGCCCTTTCTTTCTCATCTCTGATAATGCTCTGCTGTTCAAGGCTGTGCAGATAAACATGTCTCTGGCTCCATTGGTTTGTTTGGTTTTATTAGTTTGACAATGTTCCTTCCATAAACCAGCGTTAGTTAACACACCTAAAGAGAGAAAGGGAGAGAAGGAAGCTGAAGTGAGAAGGGGGGGAAGATGGAGAGAAAAGGGAGAAAGAAAGAAAGAAGGAAAGGAGGGAAGATAGGAAAGATAGAGGGAAAGTAGATAAGAAAGAAGAAAGGGAGGGGAGAGGAAGAGACAGAAAAGAAAGAAGGAAGGAAGGGAAAGTGGAGAAAAAGAAGGAAGGTATAAGGGAGAAAAGAAAGGAAGAAAGGGAGGGGAGAGGAAGAGACAGAAAAGAAAGAAGGAAGGAAGGAAAAGTGGAGAAAAAGAAGGAAGGTATAAGGGAGAAAAGAAAAGAAGAAAGGGAGGGGAGAGGAAGAGACAGAAAAGAAAGAAGGAAGGAAGGGAAAGTGGAGAAAAAGAAGGAAGGTATAAGGGAGAAAAGAAAAGAAGAAAGGGAGGGGAGAGGAAGAGACAGAAAAGAAAGAAGGAAGGAAGGGAAAGTGGAGAAAAAGAAGGAAGGTATAAGGGAGAAAAGAAAGGAAGAAAGGGAGGGGAGAGGAAGAGACAGAAAAGAAAGAAGGAAGGAAGGGAAAGTGGAGAAAAAGAAGGAAGGTATAAGGGAGAAAAGAAAGGAAGAAAGGGAGGGGAGAGGAAGAGACAGAAAAGAAAGAAGGAAGGAAGGGAAAGTGGAGAAAAAGAAGGAAGGTATAAGGGAGAAAAGAAAGGAAGAAAGGGAGGGGAGAGGAAGAGACAGAAAAGAAAGAAGGAAGGAAGGAAAAGTGGAGAAAAAGAAGGAAGGTATAAGGGAGAAAAGAAAGGAAGAAAGGAACTAAGGCAGGGAGGGAGGGAAAGAGGGAGGGAAGGGGGAGGGAGGGCGGGAGGGAAGAGAGAGAGAATGAGAGAGAAAGGAAGAGAAGAACAAAGGGAGCAAGAGAGAAAAGAGAAGCCTGGTCGGCTTCCAGAGTCCCGGGCGCCACCTGCCATCTGGTCCTGGGCTCCCCGCCCACCCCACACCCGACCAGGCGCCCAGGACATCTGCATCCAGCGGCATTTGCCCTCCCCGCCTCCCCAGGGGGATGATAGCCCTGAAGGTGATTTGCAATTTGTTAATGGCCTTTCCTCGTCACCATTACGGGGCTTTTCTACATGCCATATGTGAGTTTAGTGGCTCTGGGTTTACTCATAATTCACAACCCTCTTCTAGCTGTTAACTGTGTTTTTAAAGCCCAGCTTAAGATTTGCTGTCAAAACTACTTAGACACAAAAGAAAAATCTACTACCTTGTGTTGATGTTAGTCCAAACTGCATTTGCTGAACAGCACAGCCCAAGTTATTGGGCTTTGAGTTTGAAAAGAAAATGAATTACTATTTTTCCGAATGAGTCAAAGGAAATTCTCTGTAGTAAATTGAGAGGGAAATTGAGATCTTGTTCATGAGGCTCATTTTCCCAAATTGTTCAGGCAAGTCCCAAAGTCCCAAGATGAGAAAGAACTTCCAGAGGAGGGGTCTTGATTTCCAACCTCCATGTGCAGAGTGCTGAGCTATCCCTACAGACACCCTGCTCTGGGGAGGTCCTCCTGAGAGGGCAGCCAGGCTTGGTTTATGATGGCAGCACCATGCCCTACCCCCCAGGAAGGAAGAAGAAATAACTTGTCTGGAGCTTGAGAGGCAGAGCCACCTGGAAACTTCTATATGCAGAATCTCAAGCACCATAACAAGTTTGAGAGGACAAACCCAGAGATGCTGGCCATTCACACATCTGTGGGGAGAGCCGCTCTGTGGCTGGTTCTGCTTTCTCATGCTGGCTGCTTTCCTTGGAGAAAAGGCCCTGACAAGATCAGCATTGCCCTCAGCCTCAGGGTTATGAATCTCCAGAGAGCAGTGAAGAGGAGCTGATGGGTCAGAGGGGCATGTGGACATAGGGCTCCGCAGTGAGGCAGCGTGGGCCAGGACACTGTGCCTGGGACCAGCCCGGAGAGCAGAGCTCACGGCTCTAGGCGGGATTGGGGGGGGGGGGTCACCCCTGCATTGCTCCTCTGTGTTCTTGTGGAGGAAGATTGAAGAAAGCATCCACCAATTTCCAAAGGCTGAAGGGAGAAGGATCCTTGTCCAGGCCTCTCTCTCTTGTTATTTCTGGCAGTGCAGTGGTGGGCGTGAAGCTTCAGGAACATCCTGGCTGAGCTCCCCACTATTAGAGGGGGAGGTGAGAGGTGCTCCCTACCTTGGCTTTCCTCAATGCCCCCACCCCTCACCCTGTGGCAGCCACATGCTCTTCTGCAAGCTAACCTTGCCATCTTCCATCCGAAAGTAGAATCTGATTCTCCCCACTTTCATTCGGCTGGCCTTAGTAATTTCATGGCCAATAGAAGGAGGAGGGAAGGAAATTTGGAACTTCTGAGTTTAGGTCATAACAAGACTTACATTTTGTCTTGTTTGGGTCTCTCAGGATGTTTGTTGGTGGGACAGCCCCTCTGGGGACACAGCTGCCATGATGGGAGAGGCCATGTGTCACCTGTCCAGGTGAGCTACATACCAACAGCACAGGCAGCATCGGCTACCAGCCAGGGAGGAGTGGCTTAGATACTCAGCCAGCTAAGCCTCTATCTGCTGGTACAGCACAGGAGACGTGGTTGAGCTCAGTCAATCCACAGAGTCAGGAGGAACAGCAACAAACTCCCAGATTAAGCCGCTAAGCGCCCACTGGCTTATTATCTACGAATAGGTGGTCAAAACATACGTCACCCAACTCTGTGGCCTCACTGGGGCTGACTGGTCTGCAGGGAGGGTATCCCACCCACCAGGGGCTCTTCCTGCCACAACCCCCTACCTGTCACCCTGCACATAGCAGGGTCCTGTTTCTCTCTCAGTTCTGTTTTGTACCGGTGGCTGCTCAGCTAACTTTGCACAGTGCTGCAGCCAGAAGCCCTGTGGCATATGCTGAAGCCAGAAGCCCCGTGGCATGTGCTGAATTGCCAGGAGCAAATTTTCCCAGCAAACCTGGTGGCTGGGTCCCTTTCTGTGGATAGGCCCCACCAGCAGATGGAGGGCTGAGGTGTCAGGCTCTGGGGTTGCTGACTCTGGCTCCGCCTACTGACATTTGGACATACGGGACTTAGTAGGATTTTCTTTCCAGAGTTCAAGGAGAATGAGTCAAAAACTCTGGGGCAGATCTGGAAATATTGACAGCCAAGTAATACTAAGCCAATGAAATATATCACCCACAAAGTTCCAAGGATGTGGCTGTCGGCAGAATTCAGAGCAAGCAAAAGCGATGGGTGTTTACACACCCAGAGCACAGAATAAAACACCAGCTTCCCTCCTTAGCACACCCAGAAGCCATGTTCGGGAGCAAATAATCTGTCTGAAAGGAGATACGACCTTCTACGTGAGTCTTGATTAAGCCTTGAGGATGAGTCATCAGAAAGGAACACAGGGTGGGCCAAAGTGTAAGTAGTTTTTTTTTTTTTTGAGACAGTCTCACTATGTCGCCCTCACTAGAGTGCTATGGAGTCACAGCTCACAGCAACCTCAAACTCTTGGGCTTAAGCGATTCTCTGGCCTCAGCCTCCCAAATAGCTGGGACTACAGGTGCCTGTCACAACACCCAGAAATTTTTGATTGCAGTTGTCATTGTTGTTTAGCTGGCCCGGGCTGGGTTCAAACCCGCCAGCCTTGGTGCATGTGGCTGGCGCCATAACCACTGTGCTACAGGTGCCGAGCCCAAAGTGTAAGTATTTTTAAGTAGGAAATGGACATAAGCAAAAGGCAGAGGGCACACATGCAGCATGAGAGGTACATTCAACAGGGAGACCAGAGTCCTAAAGCAACGACACAGAGATGCTCACACGTGACGCACTCCTGTGTGCGCTCTGCCACGGGAAGAAAGGGAAGGAAGAACTATGAAACAAAAACACATTTTAAAAAGATGAAAATGGCATTGGAAATAACAAACATACACAGAATAGCCATGGATTAAAACACAGTCAACCTAGGCAGGACCAAAAGAGAATAGCAAGGCAGTTATCAAAAATGATCAAATGGAAGATATCCTGAGTGACCGACCGCAGACCCACTGTGCTCACAGCCACATTCCCAAAGAAAGCAGAGCAAATGGAATAAACAAGGCACCCAAAACTATCAGTCAGCCAACGAGCACACACGCCGAGTGTGCCGCCCACTCCTGTCACTGTTCCGGTGCAAACTGCTCTCAGAGAGAGGAGGGGCCAAGACAGCTACAACCCCGACAGGCAGAAATTGAAAGAGACCACGCAGAGAGAGGAAGATCAGCCAATTTGCAGGTTGGAGAGCGATAGAGGTGAAGAGCCAGTGAACCTGAGTGCCTGCAGGAAGTGTATCACTGAGAAGGCACAGTGACCTCCCAGAACCCTGGGGAGGCCCTGGAAACCAGATGTGCCAGGAGGCGCCAAAGTGAGGTAAGAGGTGGTAAATAGGGAGATGTGTCAAATGCTGGTTAAGGACATGGAATATTATGCAACCTTAAAAAAGATGGAGACTTCACCTCTTTCATGTTCACATGGATGGAGCTGGAACATATTCTTCTTAGCAAAGTATCTCCAGAATGGAAGAAAACGTATCCAATGTACTCAGCTCTACTATGAAACCAATTTATAAGCACCCACACTTCCATATGAAAGCTGTAACCCAACTACAGCCCAAGATGAAGGGGAAAGAAGGGGGGAGGGGAGGGGAGGGGGAGGATGGGGGGAGGGAGGGCAATTGGTGGGACCACACCTATGGTGCATTTTACAAGCGTACATGTCAAGTCTAAGTGTAGAGTATAAATGTCTTAACACAATAACTAAGAAAAGGCAGTGAAAGCTATGTTAACCAGTTTCATGAAAGTATTTCAATTGTACCCCATAAATGCATTAATATACACAGCTATGATTTAATAAAAAAATTCTCATTAAGGAGCAGTTAGAGCCCCATATCCACTGGCCACTTATACATAATTGAGTGAAAACCTCTCCTTCAGGACGAGAGAGGCTGGAGAGTGGCTCTCTGATAGGACTGCATGGCACGCAGCTGCTGCCCACCTTCCCACCTGCTCACAGGACAGGACACCAAAGGACATGGGGTTGCTTTTCCAGAAAGACTACAGCCACAGAGACATGATCTTCAGAAACAGAACATCTGGGCTTTCCCCCCAAAAAGTTCTGGGTACCTGTTCATATCACCCTACAGAAAAGCCCATCCTTGCCTGAGCCCTGCGCACACACAGCTCTTCCCATTAGCTCTTTGGTGTCCCCTCCTCAAGTTTACAGAGTCATAGCATATCACCAGATATTTAAGAACCTTCAACAGGTCAAAGGTACTCAAAAGGCAGAGACCAAAATACACACAAAAATAGAATGCAGGGCAGAATCTGGAAAGCACCGAGCCCATTTCTCCATCTTTTCATCTTCCCCAGCAACCACTCACTGCCCCTGTACTCCACGTTCTCCTCCTCCTCCCTCCTAAAAGGCAGCCATGGGGGCGGTACCTGTGGGTCAAGAAGTAGGGCGCTGGCCCCATATACCAGGGGTGGCGGGTTCAAACCCGACCCCAGCCAAAAACTGCAAAAATTAAAAAAATAAATAAATAAAATAAAAGGCAGCCATAAAAGTTACTGACCATCACTGATTCTCCCCATGAGCATGGTATTTGGTAATAAACACTTCTCTCCTTAATCTCTCTTAACTGTGAGTTGATCTTTCAGTGAACTTTTGGGGGTAAGGGAGCAAGTTTCCCATGATCCCTGCCTCACAACAGCCAAGACCCAGAAGGAGTGGAACTGTGGCCTGTGCACACAGCGAGCGCCGTCCGGCATGTGCACAAGTGACCCTGTGGTCAGTGACAACATGGATGAGAGTGGAGCACACTACGGTAAGTGAAACGTCAGGCACAGGACCTGTGTCCTCACTCCTATGTGAGAGCTAAAAAAGGAGGGCAGCCCTGTGGAGTCTGAGGCTGGGAAGGGGCGCATGGGGAGGGGCTGGTCCCCAGTTGCCGAGCTGCAGCTAGACCGGGAGTGAGCGCTGTGTTCTGCAGCTGAACAGTCACAGTAACACAGTCACAGTAACAGAGTCCCATGTCAAACGGCTAGAAAGAGGGCTTTCAATCTTCTCCACCACCAAGAAATGACAAATGTTTAAGGAGATAGATATATGCTAATTTCTCTGGTTTGATCATCACACATGGTGTATGTATGCGGAAAATCACTCTGTATCCTACAAAGATGTACAATTATTTCACATCAACTAAAGGAAAAGAAATAAAAACCGGTGATGAACTCTAAACCACTTAAATGGAAAGTGAAGACTAAAGACCAGGAAATTGTGGTGAAAGAAGAGAAACACGTTGAAAATGGAAAATGAACAATATAACTTAAAAATCCGGAAGGTATTAAGAAAAATGATACAAGGGCAGAAAGTTGTGCTAATTTATCCAGATTTCAGAGCAAGAAATCAACATAAACTGTCTAAAAATAACGTGAAATAGTTACATGTAAAAGCATAAACAATTGACTTTAAATTTGAATCTTAAAGAAGTGATCTTTTCGTGAAGAAACATTTATCTGAATTTTAACAATTCCTTTATTTTTTCTTCTCTTTTGTTGTATTCATTGGAAATTAAATGTCACATTTTATTTTAAAGTAGTAAATAGGATTCCGTTCTAGGAAAGGATTTGTGTATCTACTGATTCTTTCACCAGTAAGTACAGAGAGGATAAGAGAATCAGAAAGATGTTTATTTCTGAATAATGAGATTTTAAAGCATTTCTTTTCTTGGTACTTTTTGGGTTGCTGGATATGCTTTCCTTTTTAAATAAACAAAAAATTATATTTTTCCACCAGATAAAAACCAGAAAGAAATACTTACTATGCTTAAGCACTAATGAAAATATAAAAGGTAACATACACGTTCTTCTCAGAGCCTCCCCACCCCCCCAAAAAAAGAAAAGGCAAAATTGATGGCAATGGAATTATTACAGAGAGATCAATAGATGATAAATAATATAGGTAGGTGATGGACAAAAAGACACCCAGCCAAAGAGATATAGAAATACACAGTGGTCCAGCAACACTGGAGCAGAGCAACTCACATTTGTGTCTACGTTAGCTACTCACCGATTTGTTCAGTAAGGAAAATGAAAGCAGAAAGACGGCCTGGGGATTTCTGCACTGTGCTACGGGAGAGGTGACGATTCCTATACGGTGCTGTTATTTATGAAGGTATTTTTCTAATTTCTTTATCTATAATACCATGTTTTTTGCTAATGTTCAGATTCGAATACTGATTTATTTTGATAAAGATTTGTTTTTAAGATTTTAATATCTACACATTGAAGGCGACACAGGCTTTTTTTTTTTTTAGCTTAGATACACCTGCAGAAAGGAAGCTAGCTTTGAGCCGGGGAGGGGGCTCTGCCCAGGGGCAGGGGAACACCCCCCACCTTCAAGGGGCCCAGCACACTCCCCACTGCTTTGTTTTGCCTTCTGGTGTGGATGTGCTCAGGCAGTTATAGAAATGAAATGAACATTTTTCTTGTGCTTCACCTCCCCTGGTTTCAATTTTTATCCCTCGAACACTGAGTTGGTGAGTGAAGAGCCTTCCCTAACACCTGGGGAGAAAACCCTCTGTTCGGGGCTCCCCCCATGGCCCCTGGTTGTTCTCTTCCTAAGCGAGAGCTGTGGGATAGGACCCTGGAAATGCCCCTGGCCCTGGAGCCTGGTTTGTTTCTCTGACCAGAATAAGCAAGTAGAAGGCCACGGGGGGGGGAGCCTTTCTCTAGAGTGTGCAGTGACAGCCACCAGCCCCAGCACTGCTTTCTTGCCCCGCATCTTCCTTCACAGACTCGGGCCACATGAATGTGACATGGCAGGAAGTGCTGCCCCATCCATATGGGAAACACAGTGGGTGAATTACTGAAAATTCAATATACGATCCTTTCTCAGGAATAGTAGTTTGAAGGCACATTTGTCAGCACTTTAGGAAGGGGCACATTACTTGTTTGCGTAGGGAGTTCTCACTATCCCTAAAGACTCAGGTTGGATTTCTCCTGCCTTGTAAGATCCTCTGACTGCCCCAGAAAGAAGTTCTTCCCCTGTCTCATCCTCGGGCGTGGCTCTCTCCATTCTGTCTTATAAACACCAGCAGGACAGGCTTCAGGGGCCCAGGCTGGAACTCAAGGCCTGGCCCTCTCGGAGTTAGAAGCAGGCAATTTCTCAGCAAGTCTACTGACCTGGTTATTATCTGGGGCACAGGGAAGGAGAGCGGAATTATCAGAGAGACGGGGTGCATGGTGCCTTCAACCCCGGGTGTCTACCCTCTTTGCAGTGTAGTCCTCGGACTGGGCAGAGTTAGAGCTGGAGGGATGGGTCATAGAAACGTCAGAAAGAGCACAGGCTCCTCCACCTGCCTGCTCCAACATTCTTCAAGTGAGCATAAGACACGGGCTAGGTCTTCAGACAGTGCTTCCATGGGCAAAGCTGGAAGGAACAGGAGCTTTCCCTGAGGAAGACCTTGTCTGTCAGGGAAGGAAGGGCCCTGCCTATGTCATCCCACGACATTGCCCATCTCTGGGAAACTGTTACCTTGTAAACAGAGATTAGATGGTTCAACCAACTCAACTGTGGCTGGTTCCTGCCTCACTGGGGTGGAAGAAGGGCCTGCCTTCCTTGACGTCATCAGATCGATCTCCAACTGGACAGAGGGGGCAAGGCAGGGAAGGAAGGGGGTGCCCATCATCGAGGTAGTGAACCAGGACATGGGCCCAGCTTCTGGAGCAAGAAGAGAAGATATTAGTTTCATTGGGTGCCCTACGGTGAGGCCAAGCAATAATGCGTTGGGGCCCAAAAGAAGATAAAAGTTTGGCCAGGGGATTTGCTCCTTAGAGCAGATACTAGTTGTAGTATGATGCCTAATGAATCACTCCAAAACCTACTGCTTTAAAACAAAATATTATCTTTTGTTTCTCATGGTTCCTGTGGATCAGGAATTTGGGAACAGCTCAGCCTGGTGTTTGTGGCTCTGGGCTTTTTGGTAAGCCTGCAGTAAAAACCCCAGCTGGGCCTGCAGAGCTGAAGGCTTGGCGGGTGCTGAAGGACCCGCTGCCGCAGTGACCCAGTCCCGCAGCTGGCAAGGCAGGGGTGGCTGCTGGTGGAGGTCCCCGTGCCCCTCCACAGGAGCCTCTTCTGGGAGCTGGCAGCTGGCTTTACCCACTCCAAAGGAGTAAGGCGGGAGTGAGGCCTGCAGGACCTTGTCTCCACAGGCAGACACCGCTGCCTTCACGGTCTGCTCCTGGTCTCACAGGTCAGGCTCTTTGTGGGGGAGGACAACACAAGGGCATGAATACCCAAAGGCAAGGCCACCAGGTGGCATCTGGGGGGTTGATGACCCCAGCTTTGAGGAGGCCGTAAGGGTGTGCGTGGGAGAGGTTGGCTGGAAAAAGGGCCAAGACCCTGTCCCCTGCCTCCACCCAGGTGCCATCTGAGAAGTCATGGTAGCTCAGACATGAGGGGGGATGTAATGTCACTTGGACCCCAAAGCCGGGAGAGCTGGAGTCAACCTGTTTACGTGACTTCCAAGTCTGCTTCCTCTGAGAGGCCCTGAGGTCCTCAGGCAGAGGATTCGCGTTCCTGGTCTTGTCTGCCCCCTGCAGAGCCCCCTGCCTGGGAGGTAGGAGGCGATTCCCCAGTGTGTGATGAATGAATGATTGAGCTGATGGAATCATTTATAGGCAAAGGTTTATAAAGTTTGTTTTCATTAGAGACCACTAAGAAAGTTGGGGGTGGAGCTGGGGCCGGAGATGAAGGAGCAATATCCCAAATCAGATCAGCTCAGGGGTGGGAGAACCACTGGCTTCCTTCCTGGGATCTGTGCCCTGCTAGACGTCCAGAGAAGCAAACACTCCTTCACGGTCACCTCTGGGCACCCTTGTATTTGCTCATGACTTTGCCATCCGGGAAAAGGCAGAGAGAGGAAGAGATGGCTGCCTGAGTAAACGCCCAGTGACAGAGACGCAGGAGGCTTGACTGGCTGCACCTGCGCTAGCATGTGCACCTGGTTAGCATGCCAGCCCCTTGGGGTCACCTGCTAACAGGAGAGCAGCCTGTACGGAGGGCCCTGGGTGGGCCAGACCAGGAAGGGGGATCAGACCTCAGCATGGATTCATGCCCCTCTCACGGAGGACCAAAAGAAACTTAATTTTTAAAAAAGTTACCTAATAGCAGAATAAACCAGGAAGTAGCCTGTCTGCATTGAGTGAGGGGATTGAGAAGAAAAAACCATGAAGATTTAGTGCCTGGAAAGCTGAGCAATGTGAGCAGCACCGGGGCCCCAGATCCGAAGGCTGTCCCAGGAAGGGCCCGGAGAATCTGTCTGCCACGTTTCTGCTGCAGAGGCTAAGACAGAACACATGTGCTGCCTGTTCGCAGAGCCAGCTGATTTATATGAGGCCCAATTCTGACGTTCCTGCTGTGCTGGAAATTAATTCCTCAGTCAATTTCGCTCATATCCCAGGTCTGCTGGATAGTTCTGTGGGACAGATTCCTCCATCCCTGCTGAGGCTTGGCTTTGGTGCCTTAGAGCAAGAAAGATCAGTGTTGGTCCAGAGCGTCTGAGTGTCTGGAAGCAAACCCAGGTGCCAGGGAGCCTGCAGCCTTGCTTACTGATGGCGAATGAGAGTTTATCAGAGGAAGTCTTGGTGGGTCACCTGGACAGAGAGCACTACAATGCCCACCCCCCAGCCTGCAGACTTCCTCTCCACCCCCTCCCAGGGAACTGGTGTGGAGCCCTGTGCACTCTGAGGCTGGGCCTGGGAGGCCCCCAGGGGACTCATCCTCCAGGATGTGGAGACATATACCAGTCCCACGTAGGTGCCCATGGCCAGTTCCAGCAGGGAGCTCACACCCCATCTGGAACAGTCTCTTGACCTGATGAAACTAGCTGAGCTCAGAGGGAGGCAGCCTGTTGTCCTGCTTGGGGTGGGAGCACACACCAGCTGTGCAGGACCATTCTGGACATGGCCCAGTTTGGCAGCCATGTGTTGGCTTTTCTTTCCTCCATGAATGGATAGGAACAAAACTGTCCCCAAGTGGGCCAGAGGTCCATGATCGTCCTGAGCTCCGTGAGAATGTGCACAGGGGGCAGAGGCCTCCCTGTGCCCATGTGGCATCTCCGAGAAGCAGCTTCCTGCCCCTACATCTCTCGCTTGATTCCTCATTTGTGGTTATTTAAAACTTCCTAGGGGGGCGGCGCCTGTGGCTCAGTCCGTAAGGCCCCGGCCCCATATACCGAGGGTGGCGGGTTCAAACCCGGCCCCGGCCCCGGCCAAACTGCAACCAAAAAATAGCCGGGCGTTGTGGCGGGCGCCTGTAGTCCCAGCTGCTCGGGAGGCTGAGGCAAGAGAATCGCTTAAGCCCGGGAGTTGGAGGTTGCTGTGAGCTGTGTGAGACCACGGCACTCTACCGAGGGCCATAAAGTGAGACTCCGTCTCTACAAAAAAAAAATAAAATAAAATAAAACTTCCTAGGGATAGGAGAGGATAGTAATCTGTCACCAACTCCTTAAAGAAAGTCTCTGTGGAAACGTTATCACCCCTCTTGCTCCCTGCCTCACACCTGGTAACCAGAATACCCAGGCCCAGACGTCTGAGCTTAGTCCGTGCCCACCGTGGATTGGGAAACCTGAGCGGGGGGATACTTCGGGTGACCTCACGCAATTCCACTCACACCTCTGCTCCGGCCATGCCTCCAGCGTGTCAGTGTGCAGGGCTGTGGGCCCAAGGCCTTCGTAGCCTGTCATCCCGGGAATCTTGAGTCCTCCCGTCCGCAGTCTCCGCCTCCCTGCCTTGCCGTCCTGGGCTCAGGACAGGTCCAAGTGTAGACGAGGCCTCAGAGGGAACACAGCCCTGCCAGCAGGAAGCTTAGACAGTGTGGAGGACTCTAAGAAAAATACAAAAAGAAGAACACAGAATTAGGTATAAAGCTTATATTTATTTAGCAAAAGCAAAAAAATCACAAACTCAAAAATTTTTAAATTTTGACAAATATACATCATAAAATCCAAAAATTTTAATATTTTAATTAATTCGCTCCCCATTGTAATTTGTCATATTTAATTTCCTTTGCATACTAGGGGTTTCATACACTTTGATTTTCTCTTTGTGTGACAAGGATTTTATAACATTTGTCTGTAAAGTGAATAGATAGTTCGGGCTTTTTCTGTAACACAATGGGTCAGAATTTGTTTTAATAAACCAGCAAGAAATCCAGATGGCTTTCTGGGGCATTAACACGCTCCACTGCCCTCCACCTGTGCTCACCTGTCTGTCACTGCTGCCCTGGGTCCCGCATGCCCTCCTGGGCACCCCTGGTGAGCGTCCACCCCAGTAAGCCTCCACTACACCCATCCCCAGAGAGCTGACCTGTCCGGGGTTGAAGTGTGTCCCCTCCCCCAAACTCTGTGTCCACTTGCAGCCTCAACATTGTGACTTATTTGGAAACAGGGTCTTTGCAGATGTAGCGAGTTGAGATGAGGTGGCACTGGACTAAGGTGGCGTAATCCTAATGACATAGTGTCCTCACAGGAAGAGAAGCAGCAGCCCGGACACAACAGGGAAATGACCGTGAGGACACAGGGACACAGCTGCACACCTCGGAGCTCTGAGGACAACAGGCCCCACCTGACGCTGGAAGTGAGGAACTAGGACATGGCTTGCCACCCTCCCTTAGCTGGACCCCAACTCCCCCAGGGCATCACGTCACACAGGGGATTTGTGATGAGGAGAAAGGTAAGCAGAGGGAAAGTCCTGCCCAGTCATACTTAAAGCACATCTCACATATTCAAATGCTACAAACACCCGCGTGAACACATTGTCGTGTCCCCTCCCCCCACCCCCGCCACCCTTAAAAGGCTCCAAAATATGACCTGCTTCGGGAGAAAGCGACCATCTCTAGAGAATACCCACGCAGAGTCCAGATCGCAGATTGGGCATTTGTAATCTCAGGACCCATGTGACAATTTTTTAAATCTTATCCCATGCCCAGAAGGAAGGAATGAAGGTTTGAGTGTAAAATGCCATCTGTGGGAGACTGAGCACCAGGCTTGTGGGAGCAGCCACGGTCCTGGATGGAGGCGCTGGGAGCGGGACAGTCTCCCAGCCAGCATGGACATGTTTTGCAGCCTGGAGACAAGCTCTCAAGCAACTTAGTGGGTTAATGAGATAAGATGGACACGGTGGTTCTGGGCAGCACCTGTGGCTCAAAGGAGTAAGTCACTGGCCCCATATACCAGAGGTGATGGGTTCAAACCCAGCCCCAGCCAAAAATTGCAAAAAAAGTAATAAATAATAAAATAAATAAATAAATAAGATCCGTCGTTCATTAGCAAGCAGGTGTTAGACCTTGAATATGTGTGGTGTAACAGGGTGGGAGTCAAGCCCATGGGGAAAGAGCACGCAGCTACCATTAAGCATGTGATCCTGGTCTGTGGGCCCCCACACCTGTTGTATTATGTTTCAATAAAAGGCCATGGCAGAGGTTACTCGGGGCTTCCCTGCACCTATGGGAAGCCCACCTCTTGCAAGCATGTACTTCTAATCCGTGTCCCGGCTGTTTCTTTCACAC
Source organism: Nycticebus coucang (assembly GCF_027406575.1). Taxonomy (NCBI): domain Eukaryota; kingdom Metazoa; phylum Chordata; class Mammalia; order Primates; family Lorisidae; genus Nycticebus; species Nycticebus coucang. The sequence continues at coordinate 2,505,851 of NC_069798.1, forward strand.
GGTGACAGGGCGCCACAACAGCACCGACAAAGGTAACAGGTTGCCATAGAGGCACTGACAGCCGACTGTAGCACTAAGTGACAGATAGTCCAAAAAAGTGGCTGACCCTGTGGTACTGCACGGCTGAATGAGACACCTGCCCTCAGGTGTCTTGAAACACACTCTGGGGGCCCTGAGTAGGAGGAAGGGTGTCTGGAGATAGAAGCCCTAAACTTCAAGACCCTAAACAGAGGGAAGTTCTAAGAGACGCAGGAAACACCTCTTACAGCCAGGCCCCAAGAGGGATGTTTGCCAACACCCCAGGCCCCAGGGGGGTGGAGGCCCACTCAGAAGACTTGTCCCTCTGCAGGAGAAGGTTGGGTTCCTTTTTGGGCAATTAACTTTACAGCAGACTTCACGCAGCCATTGATGTCGAGGATTCTGGTGCCATGCCTATTGCCAACCTTAACTTCCCCTAGCAGGGTTTATGAGATCCAAGAAATGGAATCTTTGTGCATATGAAAGCTATAGAAAAACAGATTCAAAACAACCAGAAAGAAAGAGGGTAGACGTAATTTTTTCATAAATGCTGAGTCTTCAATTTTGGGGGGACCTTAAAGTGCACCTGGTCCCAGCGCCCTTTTCGCAGAAGAGGGAGTTGAAACCCAGAGGAGTTAAAGGATCTGTCACAGCTCCTGGAGCCCGGGAGCCCGCAGTAAGAAGGGGCTGGAGTCACCAGAGGGGCACAGTGTCTGAGTCTGGACTGTAGCAGTTCACTTTTTCTGGTGCCTTTCATGCAAGCTCTGTTTCTAGAGAAGCTACTCATTGAACAATTTATGTAAGTTTCATGCATGTGGACAGATCTAAAGCAGAAGAATTCACTCTTAAACATATCTTAAAAATGAATAACCAAATCATAAAGCTTAAAGCTACAATAGGGAAAGGAATTCTCCCAGCGTGGCTACAGGCATCCAAGCAGTGAGCACAGCCTTCTCATTGACAGGCAGCCACAGTTTTAACAATAATTAAAGAGAAATTTTAAAATGGGCTGCACTAAAAATCTGTAGTAGCTACATTGCTATGTAGGAGCATGGAGAGGCCAGGGACGTCCTTTATGAGGCTGGAAATCTGTCTCCAACCAAAAAGCTCCAACATCCTTCAGTCAACTGTGGGGTCCCAAGTGAGGACCGAAGGGGCATCTTCAAGATCACAAGCCCTGCCCCCCAGCCATGTTCTGTGTCTTCGTATCTCTTGCTGTCAGAAATTTTAGGCCAAAATGAAGAAGACAGATTCCTCCATGGGCCTGGGACTGTCCTGGCTTTAGAATTGAAAATTTCAGGTCCCAGGAAATCTCTCAGACCAGGAAAAACAAGATATTTGGCTGCCCTAAGTCTTGGGATGATTTCAGCAGGATTTGTGGATTGCTGAACTCTTTGCCAATGAAATACACGGTCAAAAGTGTAACTCTGATGAATATCAGTGAGAATAGTCTTTAAATTAATCCATGTGCTACATCAAAGCACAATTTGCTAAGTAATTAAGATTATCGGAACAGTGAAACTCTGCCCCAGGCTTTGTCAGTCTTCCCTGAGGAAAGCAATGAGCTTGTCTCGACCCCTTGTCTTAGGGACACCCTTACACTGCATTACTGATGCATGAAGTGTTCCTTTTTACGCTTTTTGGAGAGTCAGAATATACTTCAAGGTGAGTGGAAATTTTCTTTCTAAAATAATAACCAAACAACAAAAAGTGATGAATTGGTGAACAAAAATGTCCTGTGCCTATTTGCTTGGTTCCAAATCAGCAGTAACAGTAATCACCTTGTAAGATTGCTATGGACCTGACATGAGCTACTGCTTGCAAAAGCACTAAAAATAACGCAGGCAGGAAGGGCTCTCTATGTGCTTATGACAGAAGTAAAAATTGCACAGAGTAACTGTTACTATTTTGCCTTTCAGATATACCTAGATGCATACAGATGTGCCTGCCACAAAGTGTCTACACATTTTTTTTTTTTTTTTTTTTTTGCGGTTTTTGGCCGGGGCTGGGTTTGAACCCACCACCTCTGGCATATAGGGCCGGTGCCCTACTCCTTGAGCCACTACACATTTTAAGAAAAGAAAAAATGTATTAAATGTGTAATACTCAATCCATGGTTGACTTCTGCAATTAGGAGAGGCACTCAACGTGACTTGTATTCATTTTTGTTATTGGTATACATTGAGTATCACACATTTAATACAGTTTTCTCCTTTCTTAAAATGCGTGGACACTTTGTGACACCCTCTGGGTATGAGACATATGTACAGTCTCATTCATGTTCACACCCACCTGTGTGAGGAAAATGCTCACAGGGATAAATAGAACAAGATTTGAAAGTCTATTTCAGCCTCTCCTCAATGGAAGGCCAAGATTTAAACCACAGACAGATAAGTTGGATTTTTCTTCATAAAAGATTTGTTTTAAACTCTCTTTAAGAGTGAGCTTTCTCCATGAAGAGCACTTTTGGTTCACAAACAGTAGGTGCTCACACCTCTGTGAGCAAAAAGCCCAGGCAGCAGGTAAGGGAGGTGCACGGACGTTTCTCGACCCCCTGTCCTCTTCTGGACTCCTTTCTCATCTGGAACTGGCTGCCCCTTCACTCAAGGGTTCACTAGGCCATGTCAGGGGCTATTATTTAGGAAGGGAGATAATACAAGTACTGAAAACAAGCACAGTCCAGACAGAAGTGACAGACACAGGGGTCCCTGCTTCCTGGGGTCTCTTGGACCAGCTCCCAGAGAAGATGCAGGAAGGTGCAAAAGAGGGGCAGGGCTGTGGGGGGCACTTGAGCCAGACCTGCAGGTGACAGGCGTAGCCTGGGCACTGAGGGCAGAGGGAGCCAGGGGCTTGAGAGAAGCCTGTGGGTAAGGTGAGGAATACAGGGACACCAGCATGAGAGATCTGACTCAGGGCCACCTCGAGGACAGCCACACCCTCTTGGCAGGAGGCAGGATTTTAGCAGGGTCTGGTTCTGAAAAAGTGCCAAATACACATTAGCCATGCAAAGGTGACGGTGATTAAAACAATGATTTTCAAAATAACAGATGGTGATATCGATCAAGACGTGATCATCACAGTAAGGAAAGACGAGAGAAACCAAGCACGGGATAAAGGAAGTGACGCAGCATTGAGAGGAGACAGGAGGAAGCAGGCTTGGAGGTGGGAGCGTCATTCCACCCACGTAATAGGCAGCCCACGTGGGGCTGAGGATTTGTAGAAGAATCATCGCCAAAGATGCAGATTTTAAAAGGGACCAGTCTAGGGTTGGAAATGAAAGCCTTGAAACAAAGGTTGTAAGAGGCTTAGCCAGAAACTGAGCCCCAAGGCTGGCTCTGGCTCCCGGCACTGGGCTCTAGATCTCTGACCACCATCCCCTCACTGCTGTCCCTCCAGCAGCCTGCGGCCCCCAGCAGTGAATCATGGACATCTCAGACACCATCTACCATCTACTCCCTGGGACACACCCATAGGCAGGGGGTGGAGGATGGTGTGATGTGTCCTTGTGCTCATGACGGCCAGTGTCTCTAGGCAGGTAGACACCAGGGCCCCTCCAGGGCCACCTCCAGGTTGGATAACCCCTTCCCCAGAGGGCTGAGCAGGAGAAACTGACCTGAGCTATGTCTTGGCCCCTTAACCCTCCACAGGGAGGTAGGGCCAAGTTTCCCAGATAACATGGGGGTTGCCAGAGCACAGGGACCTTGGACCTGGACTTGTGCTGTGTGTCCTGAGCCCTAGGGCTGGTAGCTTTGCCGTAAAGGTAATTGCCTAGTTCAAGTGGAGAGCAAGTGTCTATCTCAGGGGAGCAGAAAGGGGCCTCAGGGTAGGGAATCCTCACTGTCCTGGGAAGGTCAGGCCCAGGCAGCCTCACAGAGTGACCTGTGCCTGCCCCAAGAGCAGGGTGACGTCCCCCCAACTGCGCCCTGGAAGCCCACGGGAGCAGGATCACTGCGCGCCTCAGGAATACGGAGGTGGGGGAGGACACACCCCAGGACAGCGGAGCAGGCGCTGTCTGCAGCAGCGCTTGTTGGTTTGAGAAGACACCTCATTAAGATCAATCTCCCCTGTTTCATTTTACTTTTTAAATGTAAAAAGTCTCTTTTAAAAACATGATGAATAGAACATTTTAAATTACACGTGACTCACCTTTACGTTTTTATCTGACACTGGTGGTTTAGATTGTTTTCTTCATTAGATTGAATGGGGCATGCAAAGAAGAGATGACTCTTTGTCCTGTAAGGCAGAGAAGATTCTGTGCTGAAAACCCCAGAAGTGAGGCCAGCGGAGCTCACAGGACAACGCCCTGCTGCCACATACCGCAGAGCCTACTTTCACCCTCATTTAGAGCTCCCTAATTTCTGGGAGCAAGTGGTACAAAAAGGGACTGCAGATGGACCGCCCTTGTCAGCCCCAAAGAGAGGCTGGGGGAAAAAAAGCATAAGGGAAAACGTATGGGAAGGAAAAGCTACTTGACCAAGGCTACGCAGCCAGTGCAGCTGGGGTTTGACCCCCCGCAGGATGGCTCCAGCATCCTCACTCATCACCCCACGTACAATACCTGATGGGGGGAATCCATCTCATTCCTGTTTGGGTTTTTAAGCTCCTTGAGGTATGGACCACGCCGCGCCCTCTTCCACTTTAACACACCCTGACAACCATCCTAAGTAGGAATTACCACCTGTAAGTTGAAAAACAGAGAGGCTTATAAATTTTCCAAGATCACACAGCTATGAAAAACTTAGAACTTAAATCCTTGCCTATTTAATTCCAAATCCTGGGCTTTTAACCACAGCAACAGAAATAGCTTTTAGTTACAGGTAAGTCTAGAGAGCAGAGACTTTTACCTGTAAGTCTAGAGAGCAGAGCTAAAACATACGGGTGGAAGAAACCAGACAGCAAATACTATCCTCTCATCCCCCTTTTCACAACTATGAAGTGCCTGAAAATGTCCTTCTCATCACTCAGGACTGATGGACACTAAAAACAAACGAAGCCCTTGGTGAGTCACAGTGCTGTGTGATTGCTCTTGCTGACGTGGTTGTCAGTGACAGTAAGATCCTTCCTCCCCAGCACGGCGAGAGCTACGAAACGGCAATTCCTCACTGCAGTACAAATCGTTTCTTTTGGCTCCTCTCAGGCAGGCTGCAGCTCCCTGTTGTTATCCAGGAGGGAGAGCGTGTGCTCAGAAATACAGCACATAACTGCCTTCGGGGTCTGGGGGACGACCTGGTCACTTTGTGCCTCAGGGCTAACGTCTTCCTGGGACTTCATCTGCAGGGTGTGAAGAGGTGTTTTCTGAGCAGTGTTTGTGGTGTTACAGTCAGATTCCTTAGGAAAATCCTGAGCTCTACAATATGCACCTATTTTTTTGTCTGTAGAGTGTTTCATGACCTTTAATATGGTGTAGTATGTTGTGCAGTCCCAGAAAATATTATACAGAGTTTCCTAAACATTCTCAGCTGGATTTTGTGGAGTTTTTCTTTTTTTTTTTTTCTTTTAATGAGCATCTTGGGAGAATAATAGTCAGTGACTCACCCTGGGAAATGGTGCGTGCTGGAAAGATTTAAGAAACAAAGTCGAGGTGAAAAAAGCACTGGGTGGACCCTCAATTCTTTGGCAGGTTCCTATCTTCACCAGCGGAACTTCTACTTCAAATTTCCCTTTCTTCTAATCCATCTCTTTCTTTCTCTCTCCCGTAATTGTTCACGTGTCTTTGCACTTGGAACAGCAAAGCCTGTCTGGGTGGTACGTGCTTTGGTGGGAGATGTTCTGAAGCCAACTGGGCAATGTCCATGCGTCCTCACTCCCAGGCCTCCCTGCCAAATGCTTTTTGTGGAACTCAATTCCTGTTTTCTCTGTTAGGATAGAGGGAATTTCTCCCAGAAAACTTTAAATTTCTCTGGGATGGTAAACTGGAAAACCTTCCTCTGCTCCAATAAAATGGTCTGCAAGAGAAAGAGAAAGAGCTCAGGACTTTGCATTTAGGTGACATTACAAACTCTCACGAGGGAACGAGTAAATCCAGCGAACTCTGACAGAAAAGGACAGATTGCTTGAGGGGCCAGACAATAGGTACCCTGAACCAGGGGTGAGATCTAATGGAAAGTGGTCAGTCAGACTCACGCAGAGCCAGGAGAGGGACTCTCTGTCCAGGTGCCCTGGGCTTCCACCAGCACATGTGGCAGGCGCTCTGCCCACAGCAGCTCCTGGATCCCCAGGGTCCATCTGGTGGACACTCTGGCACCGGCTCCCCTAATTCAAGACTCTGTAGCTTCAGGCTAAAACAGGGCTTAGATGCTTCAAAAGAGTGTTCTCCACCAGCACCACCAATGGACCTCTCTGCCATGACAGAAATGCTATGAGCACTGTCCAGGTGGCAGCCAGTGGACACATGGTACAGCAATGCTGTGACCCAGGAAGTGAATTTTTATTTTTATTTCACTTTAATTTATGAAATGTTAATAGCTGTTCCATGGGACAGCAGAGATCAGCATCCATGCTGGAGATGTTCTGACATTTCCTATGGGTTTCTTTAGAACACAGGGCAGAGGGGTGAAGGAAAGGGATGCTGTATTCTCAGATCAGTCCCTGGCCCCACTAGGGGACCATCAGTCAACCCTGGGTGAGGAACCGCGCATATGTGAGGACATTTTCCACTTATCATGGTTCTTGGAGGTCACGGCTGGCATTTCCCGGGCAGGGTCAGCCATACTAACAGATGGGGCAACGATCTGCACAGACAGCTCCGCACGGGGACCGCCCGGGACAGGGCCACACGCTGGCCCACGCTGGTTTGTACGCGCTGCGTCAGTTTATGTCACAGCCGGGGGCTGGGGGAGTGACCACAGGTTGACATGAGTGCGCACGTCTGCCCGGTGAGTGTGAGTCCTGCGCACGCGCCCCGTAGTTCGCTCTTGGTCTGTGTCAACCGCAGGTTTGGGACCCGCCTCTGTCCCCGCCCGCGGGAGCGGCTTTGCGGCGCCACCTGGTGGTTGAAAAAGTCTGACCCTGAAGCGCTGAAGAAACTTCTCGACAAATCTAAATTCTTCATCGCGCCAAAAAGGGGGCCCGGGAGGGGACACAAAGGGCTGGTAAAGGTGTTCGTGACGTCCCTTGAGCATTTTCTAGTGGGGACAGTGTGGGGACAGTCCCGACGTGGCCCCGCAGCCAGGCCGGTGTGGGGGACAGTCCCGACGTGGCCCCGCGGCCAGGCCGGTGTGGGGGACAGTCCCGACGTGGCCCCGCGGCCAGGCCGGTGTGGGGGACAGTCCCGACGTGGCCCCGCGGCCAGGCCGGTGTGGGGGACAGTCCCGACGTGGCCCCGCGGCCAGGCCGGTGTGGGGGACAGTCCCGACGTGGTCCCGCAGCCAGGTCGGTGTGGGGACAGTCCCGACGTGGCCCCCGCTCCTCTGCGTCCTCCCTGTCGCCCGCGGGGCGGCGGCCGTGGTCCCCCCTCGGTCTCCCGGCCCCTGCTGGGAGCCCAGCTGATATCAGAGCTGCGACAGGGCGGAGCAGGGCGAGGGGACCTTTCTAAGGGGCGTCCCAGGGGGCCTGAGCCGCTCGAGAAACCAGGGCCCGAGGAGGAAGCGCCGACCCAGGTCGCCCTCGCGGCTCTCGGAGGCTCCGGCGCTGCCCAGACCCGCAGGGACCCGCCCCCTTCCCGCGCCCGCCGCGGGTCTGTCCGCGAACTCGCTGCCAAAGCCTGGTGAGACCCTGCGTGTCCTAAACCTCCTTCTCACCGTAAACGCGTCCTCTCCGTACTCCCCGCCTAACCAGGCAGGACTGTGCGAAGGGATCGGAGGGTGACCCGTGTTGGCATGACCCGCCCCGGACAGCGCCTTACAGGACGAGTCCAGGGAGTGAGACCCTAGGCCCACAGCACAAAGCGACAGGCAGGTGCAGGTCCAGAGGTGGGAGGCGCACGGGGTGGGGGAGGGTGGCTCACATTCCCGCGAAGGCCCCCAGTCTGCTGGGGCCCCAAGTCAGGGGGTGGCTCAGACGCTGTGCTGGAGCCCTGCGGCTGGGTTGGGGCAGAGGTTGGCACCAGGCCCAGCCTCAGAAGGGCCCGCAGGTGGGGCAGCTTGGATTTATTAGTAACTCGTGTTTTGAAAACTAAGTCCCCTGGGATGGTGGAGGCTGGATCCTCCCCTGGGGTCTGCAACGGCCTCCATGGCACTGGGCAGCCCTACTCCACCCTGCCCAACAAAGCCCTGATGCTGCCCCACCCCCATGACCTGGGCTCAGGGAGGGGCGGGGGTCACGCTGTGCCAAGTTGCAAGGCCAGGGTTAATGGGCCCGCAAGGTCTTGCTAGGCATTGCATAGCGAATTAACACCATGGCAGATCTAGAGAGACAGCACCGGGAGGACCCTCTTTTTCCCTGCGTTTTCATTTTGCACTGGGTTCTGCAAATCATGTAGCTGGCCGTGGCTGGATCAGGGTCACTGCTGGCTGCAGTGGGGATATGAGTCAGGAGGAGCAGGACCAGACGGCCAGCTGCTGCCTGGAAACTCCTGGCAGCCCTGCCTTTCGTTCCAGGTCATCTGGGGAACACACCTACGCACATCCTGGCAGGGGATGCTCTGGTGCTCAGTGATGTCAGGTGGCTTCCTCCAGGTGTGGAGGTCACTCCAGCGTCTACTAGGTCCCTATCCTCATTGACTTTGTGGAGAACATCAGAGCAATCATTGCCCTTGGATTTTCAGTTCCCTTTGCAGCTATCCACAGGCCCATGGATGACACCAGGGAGTGAAGGGGACAGGGAGCAGGACCAGAGTCCAGCAGATGCTGAGCCTGCACAGGCCAGGGGCCAGATTTGGCCACTCTCTGTGTCTGCCTGGAAACGTTTCTACCCCCGCTTGCTGGATGAACAAGGTCTGTGGTATGAGGAGCCTCTGTGTCTGAGCGGTGGCCATGTCTTGAATCACACCTCTGCCCTACTCCTGACCTCTTCTCCTGCCTGCCTCACTCTTCCCAGCCAGCCTGTGTGTTAGGATAATAGTAGTAAATTATTTAATGCAATGTTCACCTCTGAAAAGTCATGGTGTGGGCACTCCTAACAAATGGCCTTTCGTCACTAAACCCAAAACTTTCTTGGTGCCACTTTTAATTTCATCCTCTCAGTCAGGTCAACAACAGAAAGTTAAGCAGTTAGACCTGGCACAGAAAAATAGACAGGTGCTTGGAGAGTCCTGGTCTTTGGGAGGGAAGGCGGGCAGGCTGGGTAGTGAGGGATCTGCCTTCCCATTCTGGAGGGTGAGGCCTCCAGAAATCTGGACAAGAGAACTGTGTTGTTCCAAAAAGCTTTGCTCTCAATTATTTGATCTAACCAAAAATATTCTAAAGACAATGATGCTGGGACAAAAGACTCTTCATCATCCAGGAGCCTGGGGTAACAGGAGCAGTGGGGGTTTGGTTGCTCATCTCCAGTCAAGGACACCTAGCTCCGCTATTGCAGAATGAAGCACAGATCATGGTTTACTTTCATTCCCCTTAAGTTCTAGAGATCGATGTCTTGAATTCAGATAGAATCCTGAGCATTGAAGTTTGTAAAAATGGGCCACTACTGAAAAGTGTCTCGATTAACATTAATCATACAGATCTTAATAATAATATAGTTGAACTACAATGACTTACATTTTAAAAATATTATTCTTTATCTAGTTTACCACAAATAAGACCCTTTTAGGGTCAGAGTTCCTAAATTAAAAGCCTAATTACTGCAGATGTCCTCAAAGCCTGCTAAAGGTCTATCTGCAGGTGTCTTGAGTGGCTCTTTGGTGTATTTTCTCTCCACATCCTTAAGGAGCCACACATTTCCTCACAGTGAAAACCAAAGTCTGTGGCAAGGAGCATTATACACCAACTTTGCCTCCAAGTCGATGTGATAATCAGCTTCCTGTGATTATGCTGAAAGAAACCTGAAAGAGACCCAGTCTTTGAATTGTATTTGTATGACCTAACACAGCATCCTTGAACTTTCCTTGGGTACTGTAAATGTACTAGCCTACTAGCCTTAATAAAGCTTTCTATAGGCAGAAATTAGAAGGACCACTCAATACAGATATCAGGCATATGTTATAAAGCAACACATAAAATGGATAATTAGTCTCCGACCTATTCTTTAATTACCATAAAACAGGAATTGAAGGGTGTGGGGAGACAAGTGAGCCATGGAAGGATCTCGCTGTACTTGTGTGGTGTTCTTGACCTTGGGGACCTCATCAGAACTTGAACACTGGGTCAAGTATGGTGAATAGTGGGGGAGGGACTGGATACACAGGTTTTTTTTTGAAGCCACATTTAGGGTTTTGAAGAATAGGTATAGAGCAATTATAAAACCAATATAAACAAGGAGAGACCATGAGTCTTTGACTATCCCCAAGTTCCAGAAGCCAAAAGAATGCATATATTTCAGCTGAAGAGTCTCTCTGGAAATAGGGGACTCATGGGTGGCTGGCTGAAATGGAAGGAGACTCACAGGTTGGCCAAAAATGAAAGATTCATTGGTTACCTTAATTAGTAAAAGACATCAATTTAATTCAACCACCTTAAAGAATAGTCTTAATTAACACGCTCTAGTTTAATCACTTAACATATCTACAAAACCCCAGGACCACTGAAGCTTTTGCTTCCAGCAGGGTGTCTGTCCTCACATCGGTATATACCTACATGCTGGTGAATATGGACCTTGGACTGAGAGCCTTTAGAGAGCTGTGGGTGGAAAAGTTGAAGATATTTTTAAAAAGAAGAAGAAAAACATTTTGGGATAGAGGAAGCTGTTGCATAAGTTGGAAAAAGCAACTCAGCTATGAATCCACATCCAAAATCTAAGAACGTATCAAAACATTTCTTTCTAAATTCCACATATTCTAAACATCACAGTCTAATTGTGAGTTCACTTAGTAAGTTTGACTTGAGGCTTGAAGTTAAAAATATTTATCGCCATGGTTCTGTAAGGGTATAACTCTGCCCAGTGATATTTATAAAGCATCCCTAATTAAAATTATGATTAAAATCATATTTGATCAGATTGTATTTAACATTTGCTGAAAACAATAATCTATTAGCATCAAGATTAAGCCTAAATCATGTTAGAAAGTGACACACTAGTTCAATTTTGAGCAAAATTCTTTCAAAGGGGATATTCTACAAGCTGTCTATGCAATTAGCCATTGTGTTCATTGTTCACACTGTCAGGGTCTTATGTACAAATAATGTATGCTGTGGAATGTTCCACATCCTGAATTGTGAAGCCCAAATTTTAGAAAGTATTTTCAGTGAAGAGCAAGTTTTCTGTGTATAAGTTCTAATATTTGAGCAGGGCAGTTCAAACCAGTTTTGTTCCTCATTTTATTTTCTCTCCAGATCACCACCCCTTCAATGTATCACTCGGGTGAAATCACAGCCAAATCTCAGCTTCAGGCAATAAAACAGTTTTATGGTTTGGCTCTGAGATCTGGAAAACTTGGGACCCAAGGATCATGGAAGAGGTCCACACTGGACTGTGAGTGCAGGTAGCTGAGTGTATTTCCATGTGGTTATGGGTTTCTCCGAGCACATCTTTAAATCCTAAATGTGTGTTGACCTAATTTCTAGTGGGGTATGTTTAGTCTAAATTAGACATAGAGGGCTGGGGGAAACAAAAAAATCCTGTAAGTTAAATAATATTTTTTGTGAATATCTACTTGTTTTTGAAAGTATTGAATAATTATTAGTTAACACACATTGAGTAGAAAGGGCATTACTAGAGACCTGCCAATTTTTTTCTAATTTTTACAATTTTCACAATATATTAAAATGTTATTTCCATTTTTCACTGTTGGTGCAAAAGCAGGGATGGTAAAACTGCTGGCGCCTCGGCATGAATGAATGAGGCCGTAGTAGCACACTCACAAACAGCCACCACACTCTCCACAACCACACGTTCCCACCAAAGGCGGGGGAAGAGAGACCCGCCAATTGCAATAACAATGGACAGAAGACCATTTGTTGGGTGCTTTTGTTCATGTATGTAGCAGCAGTTATTGAAGGCCTACTACGTGCCAGCACAGGTGGAGAAAGAGGAAAATCAAAGCCTCTCAGGGAACACGCTCCTCCCTGGGGGGCAGACGGTGAACCCCCTGCACAGAGCACAATTTCTGGTACTGGGAAGTGCCATGGAGTGCAATGAAACGAGAGAAGTAGAGCTAAGTGGATGACAGGAGGCGACAGGCCATGCGGCCGCCAGGAGATGTGGCATCTGAGGAGCAAACAGCCTGGCGGAGCAAATGTGCCGGCTACGGCTCAGGGTGGAGCTGTGGGCAGTGATGGGGGGCGCAGGCACCCTAGGACCCCCAAGACCCCCGCTGGCTTTCATTCTTAGGGGCACCGGGGTGCTGGGGTGAGAGCATTTGGGGCCAGCGCAGCGGGTACCCAAGCCAGGCAAGAGGGAAACAGGTGCCAGGAGTCACCCGCTCATAGGTGGGGCACAGAGAACTCGTCAGCGGTGTATCCCATACGGTCCAGGGGAGAAGAGGAACATCAAGGGGTTTCCTAAGTTTCTGCCCTGAGTCACTGAGCGACACTGCCCTGCCACTTGCTGGGCTGTGAGCACCGGGGTGGGGACGGCCAGGGCAGTCAGGGAGCCTCGCTGCTGGCTTTCCTCACAGTGGCTGCAGCATCTGAAAATGCATTTCGTAAAATGCTACGGGAAGCCTAGAAAGAAATTCCTTCTGGACAATTGATCAACAACCGTGGGGTGGCCAAGACGGGGAGGGGGCAAATGTCCAGACTCTGACCATCTGTTCCCTCCAGCCTAAGTTCCATTCAACAGGTCCAAAGTGGGACATCACACAATCAAGTTTCAGGAACGTCCCTCCAGCTCCAAGGTGCATCACAGAAACCCAGGACAAGGAGTGCAGGGCGTTAGGGCAAGACTGTTTCCCAGGACTGGAGACCTCGGGACGCCCTGCAGCTTCTCATTCCCCACCCACAAGACAGAAAACACACTAAGTTTACAGCTCCTTAGCTCCAGAGTCTTTGGGCTGAATCTGAACTGTGGGTGCAGATTTCACACTCCCTGGAGGGGTTGTAATTTTCTCAGTTCAAGTCAGAAGTCTCTGTGGGCCCAAGCAACTGTGACCAGAGGTTGGGGGAACACGGTTTAAGATTTACAGCTGGGAGCCTTCCACAGGGCTTTCCACCCCTCCACCCGCAGGTTCAGAGCCCCTCTGAAGAATCACAGAGCAGGGAGGACCCAGGCAAGTCTGAGGAGGGCCGATAGGTGGGAGCGAGGCCTGCTGCAGCCCGTGAGTGGTGGGGCATTCGAGTGGGGAGAGGCTTCCACACAGGCCAGCTCCTAGCAGACTGTCCTTGGCTGCCATCATGCCACATGGAAAACAAAGCAAAGTCTCAGAATATCTTACACTCTGAAATGTGTAGATTCTCAAGAAACTTTGTCAAAATTGGAATTGTACTGACTTCAAGAGATTTTCTTTCACAAAGTTCGCTCTCTCAGTCACCATCCATCTGATGTTCATTGGGGCCTACGACTTCCCCGTCACTGATTATAAGCTTTTTGCATCATGAACTCTCCTCATCACAGCCTCCCTGTAAGCAGGCGCTGATACCCTCAAGGTGTCAGGCAGGAAATGAGTCTGCTGAGGTGGGGTTGGGGGTGGGGTGGTGCATCTAAGGTAACAGTATTGCCATTTCCTTCCAAGAATTAAACAGGTTTAATTAAACAAGAAATTAGACAAAGAATTAAACAAGAAAGCTGCACAGGTTTTTCAAAAAGAGCAACTAGAAACGTTTATAAAAAATGTGCCCTAATCTGGGTTTATATTCTTGAACACGGAAAAATGAAAAAACTTCTTAGTTAGTGATGGTCAAAGTATGTCCAAATCCTGGGACCTTCTTCACACGCAAGGTCACTGGCACCATCTTCATTCCATGATGCTCTCTGCAAAGGCACCCCCAGCCTACCAGGCACCTCCTGGTGTTTCAGATGATGCGGTTTGTCATTACTTGGATTGGGGTGAAGAGAAATGTTGCTAAGATTTGACATAAAATTTAAACATGAAAAAGCAAAGGAGGAAAGAGTTTTAATGACGACAGAGACCCTGCTCTGAGGCTTCCTGGAGGCTCTGGCTCTTCAGTGCCGGGGCCTCTCAGACCTCAGCCATCACCCTGGGGTCTGAGCTGGACCGTCAGCCAGTCTGAACCGAACCGCTTATGGTTTTCAGAACTGATTGTCTACATTCCTGTTTAAAAATTAAAAGCTCAGACTACAAGTTGGCCTCATGAAGTTGTTTTTCATTTCAAGTGAACAGTAGGAAACCAAGAGGCCAGTTCAAGCAGTAACTTCTGTTAGAAACCTTCACACTGAAGATAGAGCAAATTAATGCCTCTGGGTTTGTTTGCTCATCTCAAAACAGGGAGGAAGGAAGAGCTGTCAGGCTGAAATGTGATAGACTGAAATCATCCCACATGTAACAGGTCACCCCAGATGCTGTAGGATTGAATACATTGTTTTCTAATAAAATTCTATAATGACGGTTAGGAAAAGTTAACCAAAAATAACAGACTGTGAATGCTGTGAGATGTAAGGAGATTGTGTCGCCCTCAGCAGAGTTGCTTCTCCTCTCCCGCTAGGCAAAGAGGTGACCCAGGGCTCTGGCCCCTTCATGCCCATGTGAACCCCAGTCAGGGGACTCACTTCTGGGCTGGGCTGCATGCTGCTGGAGACCCTCCCTACCACTCCTTTCTCAGAACCCTCAGCTAACCTGTGGTGACATGTGGCATGAACAAAAAGGAACCTTCCGTCATTTTAAACCGCTGAGACTTGCAGTTATTTGGCATGACGTGGTCCTTTAAGACTGATTATCCTTTTATAAATCATGCCTTTTCTATCACCCAGACCATATGATCTGTAACGGAAACTGTTTCATAAAGTTCACCAATACAATGCCTGTTGAATTATGAGTTTATCCATGTAACTAAAATCCATGAAATAGGAAAAGATGCAGAAATAACTGAACGGTAAAGATACGTCAACTCAAATCCAGTAGACAGAGATATTATCTTTAGCCTCATCATATTTTTATCTATCCAAATTCCACTATGAAATGTTTAAATACGTTCCTTAAAAAAAAAAGGCCATTTGCTCCCTCGAGCATGTGTAGAATTATCCTGCAAATATTTAGCATGTGGACTTTGAACTTTAACCTTATGGTGGTCCTGACAGCATTCGGACCCTTCCAAGATAATGATAAATTCATCCACCTTAATTGGCTAAATTAACTGACTTATCCCAGGACAGGTGTAAAATAAGCATTTCATAGTGCTAAAGTCAACTTTACTGGCAACAGCAATCACTTACGGTGATAACACTTTTTAGTTAATGATCATGATAATCTGTACATGTTTATGTAATATTTAAGGTTCCTGAAACATTTAACAAAATCTGACATATTAACCTTTTGATTTTCATTTTAAATGTTCAATCGTGATTGGGAATTTAAGTTTGCAAACGGTATTTGAAATTTTTTTTAATGAGTTTTTTTTTTTATTTTTTCAAATTAATATGAGGTTACAATTGTTAGGTTACATTGTTCTGACTTCCAGGATGAAGTTCCCTTTGTAGAAGACCCCCCTCACCCAGGGGGCGTGTTATACACCCTCACAATGTGCACATTAGTGAGATCCCACCCATGCCCTCGCTCCTTGTGCCAAACGTCCTCCCCCCTCCCGCTTCCTGCTTCCCTCTACCCCTGAACCGGACTATATTAGTGTTTTATTGTTCTTATGAGCATGTAATTGTTTATATATTGATTTCATATTAGTATGGAATACACTGGACATTTATTTTTCCATTCTTGCAATAAATACTTTACTAAGAAGAATGTATTTCAACTCCATCCAGGTAAATGTAAAAGATGTGAAGTCTCCATCTTTTAAATGGCTGAATAGTATTTCATGACATACACATACCACAGTTTTTGATCCATTCATGGGTTGACAGGCACTTGGGTTGCATTCTTGACTTGGCAATTATGAATTGAGCCACAATAAACATTCTACCGCAAATGTGTTTGTGGTAAAATGATTTTTGTTTTTCTGGGTAGATAACTAGTAATGGGATTACCTTCCATGGTCAAATGGAAGGTCTACTTTTAGATCTTTGAGGATTCTTCATACTTCTGTCCATATTCATGCCAGCATCTGGCGTTTTGGGACTTTGTGATGTAGCTAATCTTGCTGGAGTTACGTGATATCTTAGAGTGGTTTTGATTTGATTTCTCTGATGATTAAAGACAAGCATTTTTTTCATGTGTTTGTTGGCCATTCGTCTGTCATCCTCGGAGAAGATTCTGTTCATATCTCTTGCCTAATTACAGAGAGGGTTGTTTTCACTTTTCTTATTCTCTGAGTTCTCTGTAGATTTTAGTTATTTCAGGCCTTTGTCAGCCTCATAACATGCAAAAATCTTCTCCCATACTGAAGGCTTTCTGTTTGCTTTGTTTGTGGTACCTTTAGCTGTGCAAAAGCTTTCTAGCATGATCAAATCCTATTTACTTATTTTTGGTGTTGCTGCAATTGCTAGGGGTGTCTTTCTCATAAAGTTTTTTTCCCAGACCAATATCTTCAAGTGTTTCCCCCATATTCTATTCTAGAATTTTTATTGTTTTGTGTGTTAAATTTAAATCTTTTATCCAACGAGAACCAATTTTTGTCAATGGTGAGAGATGTGGGTCCAGTTTCAGTCTTCTATATGTGTATAACCAGTTCTCCCAACACTATTTGTTGAATAAGAATTCTTGTCCCCATTGCATACTTTTGTTAGGCTTATCAAAGATTAAATGATGATACGTGGCTGAGTTTATATCTAGATTCTCTACCCTATTCCATAGATCTATGTCTCTATTTTTGTGCCAGTACCATGCTGTTTGATCACAATAGCTTTGTAAAATAACCTGAACTCTGGCAACGTGATGCCTCCAGATTTGTTTTTATTTCTAAGAACTGTATTTGCTATTTGGGTTTTTTCTGGTTCCATATAAAGTGAAGTGCTATTTTTTCAAGTTCTTTAAAATATGACATTGGTGCTTTGATGGGGATTACATTAAATCTATAGATTGCTTTGGGTAGTATGGACATTTTAACAATGTTGATTTTTCTTAGCCATGAGCATGGTATGTTCTTCCATTTGTTGACATCTTCTAGTATTTCCCTTCCCAAAGTTTCATAATTCTCTTTATAGAGATATTTCACATCTTTTGTTAGATGTATTCCCAGGTATTTCGTCTTCTTAGGTGCTATTGTAAAAGGAATAGAGTCCTTGATTTTATTCTTGGCTTGACAATTGTTGGCATATACGAAGTCTACTTTTGGGTATTGATTTTGTATCCTGAGATGCTGCTATATTCCTTCATCACTTCTAAGAGCTTTGTATTTGAGTCCTTGGGGTTTTCCAGGTATAAGGTCATGTCATATGTGAAGAGGGAGAGTTTGTTCCCATTAGGATTCCTTTGAGCTCCTTTGCTTGCCTGATAGCGATGGTTAGGACTTCCAACACTATTTTAAATAGCAGTGGAGACAGTTGGCATCCTTGTCTGGTTCCATATTTAAGTGGAAATGCTTTGAGTTTTATTCTATTCAATATGATATTGGCTGTGGGTTTGCTGTAGATAGCCCCTATCAACTTAAGAAATGTTCAATTTAAGCCTATTTTCTTGAGTGTTTTTTATCATGAAAGAATGCTGGATATTATCAAAGCCTTTTTTGCATCAATTGAAAGAATCACTGGGTTATAGCTTTTATATGAAAGCCAAAAATTAGTTTCATAGTAGGGCTGAGTACATTGGATACTTTTTCTTCCATTCTTGAAATACTTTACTAAGAAGAATTTGGGAATGGGGAGAGGGAGGGGGGAGGATGGGCGGAGGGAGGGTGATAGGTGGGATTACACCTGCGGTGCATCTTACAAGGGTACATGTGAAACTTAGTAAATGTAGAGTATAACTGTCTTAACACAATAACAAAGAAAATGCCAGGAAGGCTATATTAACCAGTGTGATGAAAATGTGTCAAACTGTTTATAAAACAAATGTATGGTGCCCCATGATCGCATTAATGTACACAGCTATGATTTAAAATTAATTAAAAAAAGAAAGAAAAAAAAGAATCATATGCTCTTTGTTTTTGATTCTATTTATGTGGTGTGTTATATTTATAGATTTGCACATGTTGAACTAACCTTGTATCTCTTGGACAAAACCCATTTGATCATGGTGCATAATCTTTTTAAGGTATTGAATTCTGATTGCTAATATCTTGTTGAATATTTTTCATCAATATTCATTAATGATATTGCTCTATAGTTATCTTTTTTTGTTGAGTCCTTTCCTGGTTTGGGGATCAAGGTTATATTTGCTTCATAGAAGGTGTTGGAGAGGATTCCTTCTTTCTCTATATTTTGGAAAAGTTTATGCATTATAGGAACTAATTCCTTTTTGAAGGTTTGATAGAATTCTGATGTGAAAACATCTAGTCCAGAGACTTTCTTATTTGGGAAATTTTTAATAATTGATGCTATTTCAGTCTATCCAAGATTTCTAAATCTTTCTGGCTGAGTTTTGGAAGGAATTGTGCTTCCAGATATTGGTCTATTGCCTCGACATTTTCATATTTCTGGGAATAGAGTTTCTTGTAGTGATTGTTGAGAATCTTTTGTATTTCTGTGGCATCTGTTGTTATTTCCCCTTTATCATTTCTGATTGTAGTTATTAGAAAGCTTATTTTTCTGTTTCTGGTTAGTCTAGCCAAGGGTTTATCAATTTTATTAATCTTTTCAAATAACCAACTTTTGGTTTCGCTGATCTTCTGAATAATTCTTTTGTCTTCAAATTCATTTAGTTCTGTTCTAATTTTGTTTATTTCTTACCTTCTGCTGGGTTTGGATTTAGATTGTTCTTCCTTTTCCAGTTGCTTGAGATGGCCCATTAGGTTGTTGACTTACTCTCTTTCTATTTGTTAATGAAGACATATACTGCCATAAAATTTCCCTCTAAGGACAGCCTTTGCAGTATCCCACGGGTTTGAGTAGTTTGTGACTTCATTATCATTTTGTTCTGGAAATCTAAAGATCTCCTTTTTGATCTTATCTATGACCCAGCTATCATTCAGCATAAGGTTATTTAGTTTTCATGATTTTATTTGAGTATGAAGATTTCCATTGCTGTTGAGTTCGACTTTTATTACATGATGGTCTGAGAAGATTCAGGGGATAATTTCTATTCTTTTGAATTTGACCTCCTCTGTCCCCATTTAGCCTTGTGAGCTAAGATATGATCAATTTTGGAAGATGAGCTGTGGGCTGATGAGAAGAATGTGTATTCGCTTTTGTTAGGATAAAGTGTCCTATAAATGTCCATTAAGTCCATTTGTTCTAGAGTCTTGTTTAAGTCCATTATTTCCTTGTTTAGTTTCTGCTTGGAGGATTTGTCCAGTACTGCCAATGGGGTGTTAAAATTGCCAACTATTATAGTGTGCGAAGACATCACATTGTTTAGATCAGTTAGGGTTTGTTTTATATATCAAGGAGCATTCAGATAGAGTGCATAGATGTGAACTACTGAAATATCTTCATATTGTATGTTTTCCTTGAACAGCATGTACTGTCCATCTTTGTCTTTCATTGTTTTTGTTGGTTTTAATCCCATCTTATTTGTATACAAGATTGCAACCCCAGCTTTTTCCTGCTTTCCATTTGACTAGAATACTGTTACCCATCCCTTCACCCTGAGTCTTATTTTATCCTTTGAGGTAAAACGAGTTTCTTGTAGGCAACAGCTATCTGGCCCAAGTTCTTGTATCCAGTTGGTCAACCTATGCATCTTTTAAGGAGAATTCAAACCATTCACATTATTTGAGAGAATTGATAGCTGTGACAGAGTTTTGGTCATCTTGTTTTTAAACCAATGTGCTGGTTTCATATACAATCTGAAATATTTTCATCAAACTGTTTAACATAGCCTTCATGGCATTTTCTTAGTTATTGTATGAAGACATTTTTATTCTGCATTTAGTAAGTTTCGCCTGTACCCATTCTAAGATGCACCGTAGGTGTGGCCCCACCAATGACCCTCCCTCCACCCCAATGCCCTCCTCCTCTCCCCTCCCTTGGCCCTTTTCCCATAGTCTTGTGCTATAGTTCGGTTATAGCCTTCATATAAAAGCTATAAATTAGCTTCATAGTAGGGCCGTGTACCTTGGATACTTTTTCTACCATTCTTGAGATACTTTGCTAAGAAGAATATGTTCCAGCTCCATCCATGTAAACATGAAAGAGGTAAAGTCTCCATCTTTCTTTAAGGCTGCATAATATTCAATGGTATACATGTACCACAATTTATTAATCCATTTGTGGGTCGATGGGCACTTGGGCTTCTTCCATGACTTAGCAATTATGAATTGGGCTACAATAAACATTCTGGTACAGATGTCTTTGTTATATTGTGATTTTTGGTCTTCTGGGTATATACCTAGTAAAGGAATTATAGGATTGAATGGCAGGTCTATTTTAATATCTCTGAGTATTCTCCAAACATCCTTCCAAAAGGAACGTATTAGTGTGCATTCCTACCAGCAGTGTAGAAGTATTCCCTTTTCTCCACATCCATGCCAACATCTCTGGTTTTAGGATTTTGTTATGTGGGCTAATCTTACTAGAGTCAGGTGATATCTCAAAGTAGCTTTGATTTGCATTTCTCTGATGATTAAGGATGATGAGCATTTTTTCATGTGTCTGAAGGCCATGCACCTGTCTTCTTTAGTGAAGTTTCTGTTGAAGTCCTTTGCCCACCTTGAGATGGGATCATTTGTTCTTTTCTTGCTAATATGTTTGAGTTCTCTGTGGATTCTGGTTATTAAACCTTTGTTGGAGGTATAGCCTGCAAATATTTTCTCCCATTCTGAGGGCTGTCTGCTTGCTATGCTTATTATGTTCTTGGCTGTGCAGAAGCTTTTTTTTAGTTTGATCAGGTCCCAGTAGTGTATTTTTGATACTGCTTCAATTGCCTGGGGTGTCCTCTTCATAAAATATTCACCCAAGCCAATTCCTTCAAGAGTTTTCCCTGCACTTTCTTCTAGTATTTTTATAGTTTCATGTCTTAAGTTTAAATCTATTTTTTTTTTGGCCTGGGCTGGGTTTGAACCTGCCACCTCTGGCATATGGGATCGGCGCCCTACTCCTTGAGCCACAGGCGCTGCCCAAGTTTAAATCTTTTATCCAGTGAGACTCTATCTTAGTTAATGGTGAAAGGTGTGGGTCCAGTTTCAATCTTCTACAGGTCACCAGCCAGTTCACCCAGCACCATTTCTTAAATAGGGAGTCTTTTCCCCATTGAATGTTTTTGATTGGGTTGTCAAGGATCAAATAACGGTAAGTAGCTGGATTCATCTTTTGGTTCTCTATTCTGTTCCAGACATCTACCTCTCTGTTTTTGTGCCAGTACCATGCTGTTTTGATCACTATCGATTTATAGTACAGTCTCAGGTCTTGTAGAGTGATTCCTCCTGTTTTGTTTTTATTTATGAGTAATGTCTTGGCTTTTCAAGGATTTTTCTGATTCCATATAAATGAAGTATTATTTTTTCGAGATCTTTAAAATCTGACAATGGAGCTTTAATAGGAATTGAATTAAAATTATATATTGCTTTGGGTAGTATAGACATATTAACAATGTTGATTCTTCCCAGCCATGAGCATGGTATGTTTTTCCATTTGTTAACATCTTCAGCTATTTCTTTCCTTAAAGTTTTATACCTCTCTTTATAGAGATCTTTCATGTCCTTTGTTAGGTAAACTCCCAAATACTTCATCTTCTTTGGCACTATTATGAAAGGAATAGAGTCCTTGACTGTTTTTTTTGGCTTGGCTATTGTTGGTATATATAAAGGCTACAGATTTATGGGTGTTGATTTTGTAGCCTGAGACATTGCTGTATTCCTTGATCACTTCTAAAAGTTTTGTAGTAGAATTGCTGGTGTTTTCCAGATATACAATCATATCATCTGCAAAGAGTGAAAGTTTGATCTCTTCTGACCCTGTGTGAATACCCTTGATCACCTTTTCTTCCCTAATTGCAGTGGCTAAAACTTCCATTACAATGTTAAAGAGCAATGGAGACAATGGGCAACCTTGCCTCGTTCCTGATCTAAGTGGAAATGATTTCAATTTAAGTCCATTCAATAGGATATCGGCTCTGGGTTTGCTGTAGATGGCCTCTATTAGTTTAAGAAATGCCCCTTCTATACCAATTTTCTTAAGTGTTCTGATCATGAAGGGATGCTGGATATTATCAAAAGCTTTTTCTGCATCAATTGAGAGAATCATATGGTCTTTCTTTTTTATTTTTTTTATGTGCTGAATTACATTTATAGATTTATGTATATTGAACCAGCCTTGAGACCCTGGGATAAATCCCACTTGGTCATGGTGTACAATTTTTTTGATGTGTTGTTGGATTCTGTTTGTTAGGATCTTATTGAATATTTTTGCATCAATATTCATTAGTGATATTGGTCTATAATTTTCTTTTCTTGTTTGGTCTTTCCCTGATTTAGGGATGAAGGTGATGTTTGCTTCATAGAATGTGTTGGGTAGTATTCCTTCTTTTTCTATATTTTGGAAGAGGTTTAGTAATATAAGCACTAGTTCTTCTTTAAAGGTTTGGTAGAATTCTGACACGAAGCCATCTGGTCCCAGGCTTTTCTTTTTAGGGAGATTTTGTATAGTTGATGCTATTTCAGAACTTGATAGAGGCCTGTTCAACATTTCCACTTTGTTCTGGCTAAGTCTTGGTAGGTGGTGTGCATCCAAGTATTAGTCAATTTCCCTTCAGATTTTCGTATTTCTGAGAGTAAAGTTTCTTGTAATATTTGTTAAGGATTTTTTGAATTTGTGAGGGGCCTGTTGTTATTTCATCTTTACCACTTCTGATTGATAAAATTAGAGATTTTACTCTTTTTTTCCTGGTTAGGTTAGCCAAAGGTTTATCTATTTTATGACCTTTTCAAAAAAACAACTTTTTGATTTATTGATCTGTTGTATAATTCTTTTGTTTTCAATTTAATTTAATTCTGCTCTAATTTTGGTTATTTCTTTTCTTCTGCTGGGTTTGGGGTTGGAATGTTCTTCCTTTTCCAGTTGTTTGAGATGTCCCATTAAGTTGTTAACTTCATCTCTTTCTGTTTTCTTTAGGAAGGCTTGCAGTGCTATAAATTTCCCTCTTAGGACTGCCTTTACAGTACCCCAGAGGTTCTGATAATCTGTGTCTTCATTGTCATTTTGTTCCAAAAATTTGGTAATTTCCTTCTTAATCTTTTCTATGACCCATCTATCCTTCAGCATAAGGTTATTTAGCTGTTTCTCTATGAGTATGCAGATTCCTGTTATTGCGTTCAAGTTTTATTCCATGATGGTCTGAGAAGATGCAAGGAATAATTTCTATTTTTCTAAATTTGCTAAAGTTAGACTTGTGACCTAGGATGTGATCGATTTTGGAGTATGTTCTGTGGGCTGATGAGAAGAATGCGTATTCAGTTTTGTTGGGATGAAATGTTCTGTAGATGTCTGTTCAATCCAGATGTTGAATGGTTAAGTTTAAATCTAAAATTTCTTTGCTTAGCTTCTTTTTGGAGGATCTATCCAACACTGCTAAAGGGGTGTTAAAATCTCCAACTACTATGGAACTGGAGGAAATCAAGTCTTATCTTCTTTATTCAAGATTCTTTCTTCACATTGCTCAAATCTATTTCTGAGGGTGTCATAGCTCACAGCAACCTCCAGCTCTTGGACTTACGCAATTCTCTTGCCTCAGCCTTCAGAGTAGCTGGGCCTACAGGCACCTGCCACAACGCCTGGCTATTTTTTTTTTTTAATACATTTTTCAATTCCTTAAGCTCTGCTATATCTTTCCTCATTATGTTCATGTCCTTGGTGAATTTTTCTTTGAATTCATTTATTTCTTGAGATAGATTCTGAGCTATTTTTTGGTTCCTTGTTTCCATCTTTTCCTCTAATTATCTTATTTGCCAACCATATTCTAAATTCTGTTCCTGACACTTCATCAATTTCTCTGTGGATTGAGTTTTCTGATGTATTTTCTTTGACGTCCCCATGAGGTGTTGATTTGCTCTGATTTTTCTTGTTGAAAAATTAAAAGTGATTCCTCCTCATGAGTATTTTCAGCTTCTTCCTCTTTTTCTTCTTTTAAATATGTTAATTATACTTTTTTAGTTGAATTGATAGGTCGTCCCTGATGAGTCCACTCCTCACTGTTGCAGTGCCCCTGCCCACACTAACAAAGGCAGACAGGTGATGAATCCACAGCCCCAATGTCTCCAGGGGGACAAGAATCAGTAGACTGTCCTGCCCTAGAGTTCCAGTCAAAGTCACTCTGCCAGCACTGGCTCCACCCACCAAATCAAGCTCATGAGACTGCCCAGCTGATAGAAGTGGCCCAGAGTTCAGGAGAGAAGCTTATGCTCTGGGTACCATCCAACCATCCAGCTAATTGAGTAATGAGGGCCACAGCTCCGTGGACAGCATAGGCCCAAAGCTCAGACAAGTTGCTCAGGCACCAGACACCACCTGCCCAGTCAAGCTCAGGGTGCTGCTGCCCAGCGGGGGGCACAAGTCTAAAGTTCAGGTAAGAGTCACTCTGGCACCAGGCCCCACCCACCCAATTGAGCTCAAAGAGCCTCCACCTGGTGGAGAGTACTAATCCAAAGTTCAGTACAAAGTCACTTAAACCTTGCCCTCCCCCAGTTGAGCTCAGAGAGCCCTGCCTGGTGGAGGCCAAAGTCACTTAAGTTCAGTCCCAAGTCACTTAAACCCCAGCCCTGCCCACCCAATCGAGTTCAGAGAGCCCTACCTGATGAAGGTCCAAAGGTCCAAAGTTCAGTCCAAAGTCACTTAAGACACCAGCTTGCCTATCCTATCAAACTGGGAGAGCTGTGTTTGGGGAAGGGGCAGGTCCAAAGTTGAGTCAGAAGTTAAAGAAGTCATTTAAGAACTGGCTCCACCCATCCAATGGACCTCAGAAGTTGTCCTGGAGGGCAGAAAACAGATGTGCCAGAGAATTCCTGAGGAGCTGGAGATGTGAAGTTCACACTCTCCCTGCCAAAGCTTGGACTGCCATGTTACTGTTCTCATGCTGCAGCTAGGCGGCCAGCAGAATTCCCCATCTTCCCAGTGAATTTGCCAAACACTCGGATCTACAGTCCTTCTGGCAGCTAGGGTGAGGAAAGGGCGAACTGAGTGCTCAGGATTGCCGAACAAATATTTGGTCTTTGTGCCGAACAGAACGGGGGCTAGGCTCAGTGGTAGGACCTCAGTAATGAAGGAGGACTGGGACTTAGCGACTGCTCTCCCGCAGGATGAGGAGAGCAGACTTTTGAACTCTGTTTGCTGGTGGGCTTGTTGTCCACTGCAGAGCTCCCGTTTGGTGGGGAAAGAGTCTCCCTTCCTCTGGGAACTGGACTTGCACCTATTTTTTTTCTTCCACTTTCTTGTTTCTGCTGCTTGATTCAGCCTGGGTGATGTGTACCTCACACAGTCCTCTCAGGGCGGAGCTCCTCACAGTCAGCTTCCATCTACTTCAGTCCAATATCTCTCCCTATGTGCATGGTCAGCCATCTTTCCACAATTCTGTATTTGAAAATTTGGAAGCTCATGTTACGTATAAGTTAGATTTACCTAGCTTTATGAGAGTTAGTTAAGCATTTACAAAGATTTTAAAAGTTAAATTTTAAGAATGCTCAAATTTGGCCCCTGAAAAATTTAAGAGAAACAGATATTAAAAAAAAAAAATCTCAGTAAAGGTAAGTAAATGCTTAAGCCTTAACTCTATGGAGATTAACCAAGTTTGTTACTTTGAGGTAATTATCTAAGGGACTTTTTAAATTCAGTGTCCTTGATTATTAATTAAAAGTCACATAAGTTCTTTATATGCACATAGGTTTTTTGGTATAAAAACAAAAAATTCATTGGAAGATTTACTCTCCTTTTTCAAAACTGATGTTGGCTCAGTCTTTCTTCTTTGAAGACATTTGTAATGTCCTTAAAAGTGACTCATCACACTGAAGTCAATACTGAGCCTTTTCCTGGCACTGGCCTAATGCAAACAATGGGGCAGGTCCAGAGGGAGATGGATTTTGTTTATCCTTCCCAACTAGCTCTTCTTGCTGCCCACAAACACAACAGTGACCCTAAAGTACACTCAGAACACTCCACGGTATCTTAGGAGAAATGCTAAACTACAAGAGCCGCTCCTGGATTCTTTCTTACACTGATTTTTCCTAAATCCAGGCATCAAATTATAATATCTGTCTCTAGCTTATGAAAGATAGGAATATGCATAGCAAGTATTCAACGTCTGATTAATTATAAGTAAATCGTCTCATAAAGTACTAATTATGTATAATTACAAAACAATGCTGTCTCATATCAGTTTTCTTAGTTTCCTTGCCTCATTTAACCCAATGCAAGAATTATTCTCTTGAAAGAGGTATTAGTCTTCCATCTCGGCAGGTAGCAGATTTTATAGCAGTATTATAATTACTGAATGACTGATATTTAAAAAAATCTCAGAATTTTAATACCCAAAGGCACCTGACTCCCAAAGAGCAGAAATTACAACTGACGATAACATACACAATACTGTTTCTGTACCATTCAGCTGAAATCATATAAATTTAAGAGAATGTTTCCTTGGAAAAAAGGGGAAATTAACAAGCAAAACAAAGTAAGTAATAATAATCATATTCATAGTTTCCAGTTTTATTTTCATAATTATCTTCCTATAGAAGCAATAATCTGCATTTCCATAACACTACATTTAATATTCTACTCATTAAATAGCTGTAAAATGGGAAATAAAGCACAGATTCCATACACAAATACCATACTTTGTATATGTACAAATAAACTTAATATATTAAATATACTTTGTAGACTAGACTGACTTCACTTACAATATAAAAGAACACTGAACATTGGATTCTGAGCATATTCATGCAGACTTTCACGCTTGTAAAAGTGATGACACTATGATTCTGCTGAACAAGTTTTCTTGCTGTAAACACTAAGTTTTCCATTTCTATCGCTTCAGGAGAAAAGGCTTATGTAAGTGGAAAAATAAAATATATAAATTGAAAATAATATTTATTAAACACCACGCAGAATCTCTAATATCAGAAAAATATCCCCAAGTCCTGCACATTTATCTCAAACGTGGGTAGGGTATGAGGGAGGCTGCATGTTGGGTATAGCCTTTTATGTTTAACACTCAGCTGTATAACTGTTACAGAATACACTACATCATTACTCTTTAATTTCAAATATGTAAGATGAATAAAACTTAAATTTTTTACCCAACGCTGTAGTGGGTAATATGGTCTATAAACAGTCAAATATGTTTACAGTACTGTCAACTCTGTATTACTAAATAATCAGCCTTGGGCAGCACCTGTGGCTCAAAGGAGTAAAGCGCTGGCCCAATATCCCAGAGGTTGTGGGTTCAAGCCCAGCCCTGGCCAAAAACTGAAAAAAAAAAAAATTAGCCTAAATGAGCATTAATGTTAAGCATTAAGTTTTTGATGGGATTTAAAAGGTATAAGCAGCAATGATGGGATTTCTGAAACATTATATCTTTAAATGCAAATGCCTAAATACAGTTTTAGATTGTTTATAATCTCAATACAATTAAGAAACATGATCTGCTACTTACAGAAATATGCAAGTAACTTTAGGAATCAAAACATTAGATTTTAGACCAGGCATGGTGGCTTGTGCCTGTAATCCTAACACTCCAGGAGGCTGAAGTGGGAGGATCACCTGAGTTCATTTGAGACACTATCTCTACTAAAAGTAAGAGAAGTCAGCTGGGTGCAATGGCCTACAGTTCCAGCTACTCCGGAGGCTGAAGCAGGAGGATTGCTTGAGCTCAGGAGTTAGATGTTCAGTGAGCTATGATGTTGCCACTGCACTCTAGCTTGGGTGACTGAAGCTCTGTCTTAAAAAACCAAACCAAAACAAAAAAAGCATTACATTTCTTAGTGTTTGTTATCAGACCTGTGATAAAGATTGTATACTAACATCCACCCCTCCAAGCACACTTGCCAGTGGAAAATGACACTCTAAGCTCTCCCACAGAACTGTGGCTAAAGTTACTTCTGTATTCTACTTTAGCATTTCCAGGAGCCTAGCAAAACTAAGCATACTGTATACTTAAACAAGATGTGGCCCAGAAAGATAGAGACAGGGCATAAACAAACAGAAAACTACTTTGGGTAGAAAGTGCCTACAGAACGCGCACTGCTGATGTTTATAAACCTCTTTCCAATTACCAGATTATGAGATGGGTCTAAACCACACAAGGAGAAAAAGGAATGTTTCAAAAACATTTTAGGAAATAACTATAAAGGACTAATATACTGACAGCACAGTGTTTGAAATGTATGTCTTTTAGCCAACTGCAGTGGCTCACACCTATAATGCTAACACTCTGGGAGACTGAGGTGGGAAGATGGCATGAGCTTAGGAGTTCGAGACCAGCCTGAGCAAGAGCAAGACCCGTCTCTACTAAAAATAGAAAAACTAGCTGGGCGTGGTGACAGTCCCAGCTACTGAGGAGGCCGAGGCAAGAGGATTGCTTCAGTCCTAGAGTTTGAGGTTGCTGTGAACTGATGATGCCACAGCACTCTACCCAGGGCAGAGTAAGACTGTGTCTCAAAAAAAAAAATATATATATATATATATATGTGTGTGTGTGTGTCTTTTAAAAACAATTCTTCCCTTTTAGCTGAGTTCCCCCCCCCCATGTCAAATTATGGTCTAGCTGCAACTCAAATCAAATCAGAGAATATTCTGGAGGGAAAATAACATATGTATACTAGATTGATAGAAACATTACCCGTTTCTTAGAATACATAAAAAGGCCTTTATTACTTTCCATCTGCTCAAGAACTAAGGAGGTCTGGAGATGGCCACTGTTATGTATTTTTTAGATGAAAGGAATACCTATACTTCATAGAGGACTCTAGACATTTACAGAATCACTTTAACATGCTATTTCCAAAATTTTGCAAAGCCACATATAAAATTTAAATCCATCTTTTACGGGGCTAAATAATATTCTGAGGCTCAAACCGGCTTCCTGTACCCATCTCATCTCTGAAAAAAATTTAATAATTTCAACGTATCGAATATCATGAGGGATAAATTTCCTTATCAAAATAGAACATATTTTTAAGTCATTTTTTTAACCAGTAAACTTCACTTTTAGCAGCATTAAACTAAATGAAAAAATCTCTAGTGATAAATTACAAGAGCCCAAGAAAGATTATGTCTACTGCTCCTTTTGTTCAGAATGTAATTTATCTAGAATTTGGCCTAAAAATTTTTAAATCAACTGTATTAAAACATGATAGTACATTTGCTATTTCCTACTGGTGTCTTAGGAAAGCTCTTATCATAGAAAGAAAATGCTCACAGGTAGTAGTTACAATGAGTGATTTGGGAGAAATGATAACTAAAAATTACTCTTTATTAGTATTAGCAGTCATGACTGCAGTGAAGTCCATGAAATTGCACATCAGGCTTTTCCCTTTTTACTCCTTTTCTTTTCTGTAAGCAAAATACTAGCACAGTCCCCCAGAGTATTCGTCGTCGTCTTCATCAGCAGCTGTGGTGGTGACGCCATCAGTCTTGGCCTGAGGTGTTGCGGGTGATTTCTTCTTGATTCCCCCTCCTGGAACCACCAAACTGAGGCCCAGCTTAGCATACTGTCAATGATAAAAAAAATGTGTGTTCTTAAAAAGGCAGGTAAGTAGAATCCTGGTATATTTTACTCAGCTATAAAAACCAGAGCCTAGCTCTCTACCCTTATGACACCAAAACAGCATTTTTTTGTTTTTGGGGGGTGTTTTTGCAGTTTTTGGCTGGGGCTGGGTTTGAAGCCGCCACCTCCGGCATATGGGGCCAGTGCCCTATCCCTTTGAGCCACAGGCGCCGCCCCCCAAACAGTGTTTTAGATGAAAAGGCAAAACACAGCAATGCTCTGTCAGACACCTTATGATCATGGTGTGACAGGCACACAACTATTAATAGTAAAATATCAATTAGGGCTTAAGCTGACCTGATACCATGATGACACTCTAAAGTTCTAAGAGCAAAGAAACAGGTGTTCACAAATCTACTGACAAAGAAATAAGAAAGAAATGGAAACTTACAGCAAGGCTCACTTTACGTGTAAGGCATCAGGAAAGGATACTGCCTATACACTGACCAGTGTATTCCTCGAAACAGACAAGCAAGGCAGGCACCAGAAGCTCCAGTTTTAAAGATAAATTAACTGAGGCTTAGAGACAGTTAATAACCTGTATCACACAGCTGGCTGTTATAGAAGTAGGGTCCCCCCAGTCTAATGACTTACAAAGGGTACTACACAATGGGGCTCTTTCTTTCAGACAGTGAGTCTAAGAACTTAAAATAAGCAACCTGCAGGGAATGACGGAGGGAATGGGGAGCCAAGGAATGAGACTGACTTTAAAAATATGTGTGAGGTCCACAGAGTCAGACACGGCAGACCCACATGACTGACAACCACATTATCTAAATCTGTGGTGAAATTCAATGCAAGTGGTCAGTTTACGAGCAGCAGTTGAGAAGAGGAGGCAGATAATCTCGTGAACCCCTGGGAGAAAAACGATCTCATTAGAAGCCTCTGCCTTTCAAGAGGAAAAAGGAAGCTACACAAACCAACAGGCCACTCACGTCATTGTCCATGTACTTGAAAAGCGGTGAATTGCAGACCTCTGACACTTGATCTTGGTCTTGCTGGTCATAACCTTCGAGAAGCTGTTCAAGTGCAGCGCAGTCTTCACTGCCATTGAACCCTGGTATGCTACAGTAAGCACAAAGCACATTTCTTAAAAGAACACTTCTCAACCATGTGACAATGTCTGCAGACATCTAGTTGTCCCATGTGAGAAAATACTGCCAGGATCCAGTGGGCCGAGAGCAGGGATCAGTGCCCAGGACAGCCCCACAAACCCAGCTCTGAATGCGAACAATGTGGAGATTGGGACTTCTCGCTTTAATCATCTTTTTTTTTTTAGAGACAGAGTTTCACTCCCTCTCCCTCTGTAGAGTGTCGTGGCATTAGAGCTCATAGCAACCTCCAGCTCTTGGGCTTAGACGATTCTCTTGCCTCAGCCTCCCAGTAGCTGGGACTACAGGTGCCCACCACAACACCCAGCTATTTTTGGTTGCAATTTGGCCGGGGCCAGGTTTGAACCCGCCACCCTCGTTATATGGGGCTGGTGCCCTACTCACTGAGCCACAGGTGCCGCCCTGCTTTAAATCATCTTAACAGATCTTTCTGAACATACAATCTGGGAACTTTTCTTTTTTTAATTCTTTTTTCCTTAGGCAAATAAAACAAAATGACTAAAGTAATTTCACTACCATGAAGGTTCTCAAGGAAAAAAAAAAAAAACAGGTAAGGAAACAACTTATGAAAGTCCTACAGTAAAAGCTAAATTGGTAGTTGAGCACTCCTATCACTATGCAGATTAATTAAAAAAACCTAGTTTCCTGGCAGGACATTTGTCTAAGCAGCAATCTTAGCTGAAGAAACAGCAATGTCAACACTGCAAATGAACATGGTCCAGACAACACCTTACCTGTAGCTCTCCCGGACACATCTTTCTGCAGCCACATAGTCATTTCTGTGTAGATGAACTAAGACTTGAGCAATTGTTTTCTAGAACCAAAAATGTGATCACATAATCAAATTTATATCCATTAAATAAAGTCAATTTCCTGGCAATATTAAAAACAACTGGAATTTACCTTTCAGGGTCTCGGTTTGTACATAGATAGATTTTTATAAATCCTGTAGTAACTTCCACAGGACACCTGAGAGATAACATTCTAGAATGCACTTCCCAGACTCTGAGGTCCGGGGATGTGGCTGCCATGAAGACTCTGACGGCGGGCCCCAGGGAGCCTCAGTGCAGCCACTGCAACTGCTGGTCAGAGGACCACACTTTGGACACAAGCCTTTGAACACAACCATCACATTTAAGAGAATTTATTTCAAGTATTCATATAGATTTAATCTTGAAAAGGTAATAAGCAAGGAGAGGGAACCTGTAATTCTATGGTTATTCTTCTGAATTCTTTAAAAAACACTAGGAAATTGTCTAGGAATGAAAACTTCATAAAACGGAAAAACAGTATTCCTTAGTCAAAATAAAAGCAGTAAGGAGATCCAGGATCTAAGTGATAAAATCTCATCATCAAAATAGCTCTTCATAAAATATTTTTCAAGGTTTTGAATCTTTATTCTTCAGATAATTTTTATTGATCTTCAAGTTCACTGAGTCTTTCAACATCTCCATAATAAGTATTTTATTTCAGATAATGTGCTTTTTACTCCTAAAATTCATATTTCATTTTTATAGTTTTTATAAAAATAACTTTTTCTATAAAAAATAGGCCCTCTTTTCCTTTCATTTCAATTGTGTTTAATTTTAACCTCATAGAGCACTTAGGACAGCTACTGCAAAGTCTTCACGTGATAAGTCCAACAACTGGGTCACTTCAAAGTGGCAACAGTTGTCGTTTCTCCGAAACTGGTCACATTTTCCTGATTCTTGCCTGTGGAGTAATTTTGCCGTAATTCTCAGCAGGGTATGGGTGTTTTCAGCAGACAAGCACTCCCATTCAGTTCACACGGCACACTGTTTCTTGCTTTTGGTGGGCAGTGGTTCTAACCTGAGTCCAAATCCTTTGCTGTGCAGCTCTGGGTCTGTCCCAGGCAGTAACAGCCCTTCAGAGAGCTACGTGAGACTTAGGTGGTATGCACATCTTATTTCAGTTTCTAAAACTTTGCGCTCCTCTTTAGCCCTGTCTCATACATGCACAGTTAAAGAGTAAACTCAAGCCTTGTATATAGGCCATGCATATACTCAGGGGATTCCTTTTCCCAGCTTTCTCCTTTCTGGAATTTTCTCTTCCTTCTCTTTGTTCATCTTCCCAGTTCCTCTGGCCGAAAAGCTCTTTTGGAGTTTTCTCTGCCTGAGCCATCATCACAGCTGTAATTCCATGACTAGGGTTCAACTTGGAGTGAAGTCAAGGGAAGAAAAAGAAAAGAGAAACTCTTTTCTCAGTTTCTGTTTAGAAAACTGGAGTTTCCGTTCGAGTTTCTGTTGTTGTACTGCAGCCTCTGTTACCCAGCTCCAGGACTGGGGGCATCTGTCAGGGTAGTAAGAGGAAACAGAAAAAAGCCTGGGCAACTCACTCCCATGTTCATTGTTTCTCCAAGGACTGTTCCTCCCTCAGTCTGTCTGCTTTTATTTCCTTAGCAAGAGGTCGAGGGTAGCTGCTCTTTGAATCTTACCTAGTAAATTAGTTTTAATCAGCAAGAGAGATAGGCTATAGTGAGTGCACTTACTCTGTCTTCATCAGAAAGAGGCCCATAAATATTATTTTACAAAAACAAATATTATTTTACAAAAAAAAAAAAAAATCTGTAAAATCTTAACTTAGGTATTTATTTATATCAACACGAAAAATCATGTAATGTAAAGCCAAAAACAAACACTTTCAAAGAATACCTTGTAACAAGTCGGGTAATTCTCAATTTCCTTATAAATATTTTTTTCTTTCTGAATAGAGAGTG
Organism: Nycticebus coucang; assembly: GCF_027406575.1. Taxonomy (NCBI): domain Eukaryota; kingdom Metazoa; phylum Chordata; class Mammalia; order Primates; family Lorisidae; genus Nycticebus; species Nycticebus coucang. The sequence goes on from NC_069798.1 coordinate 2,539,605, forward strand.
CCGCCTCATCAAACCTAAAAACAAAACAAAGAACTGTAAAACAAAGCAGGTCTAAACACTGTGCAGTGAGGCCACCTTGGTGATGATACCGCACGGACTTTAGAGAAACCAAGAGGATGAGCGCTGTCAGCACTGCCCAGAGCCTGCTTCCATGAGCTCTGCTCATCTGGCTTTTAGGCATCAAGCTCACAGACAACAAAGAACTTAAGGATGTGTTAGTTCAAATGGAGGTTTTAAGTTTGATAAAGATTGTCCATTAATGAATATCTATGAAATAGACGGCTTTGTGAAATATATGAGAGCATAACTCCTCAGTCTCATCACCCAAGATTTCTTTCCCTCCGGCTGAAAGAACATCCAGATGACCCCAGGGCACTCCTCACCCCCATCTTGTCCACACCACCACGGTCCCTCCTGCTGCCTCCATGGGCCCTAGTAAGCTCCTCAGTGCCTAAGAGGGCAGCGTGACGGGGAGGCAAGTTAGAGGGCTCAACAAAATCCTGCTTGTACCTGCCTGCTGTAACACTCACCCTTCCATCTGCTCTCACACAAGCTCCTTTCCTTCCAGGCCACCCAATGGCATATGAAGAGAAAAGAGAGGACAGGGCAGGGATGGCCAGAAATGTTCTCCTGAACCCTCCGAGCTCTTACTCCTTTCTCATTCCCCCAGCTCCAATGTCATCAAACCATCAGATCCTCCTCTTCCTGAAAAGTTGTGACACATGCTGAATTCTAGGGCCCTTGAGCGTCACTAACTTGGCAACAGATGAACTGTGTGGTCCTCACCCATCTCTTCCATCCCACTGAACAGGCTGAGGTTACAGAAGTGACTGCCAGTGGCTTGCTACGGGACGTTCACACAGCTCAACAGCTGTGCTGCTAAGATACGAAGGAAGAGAGCTGGTGCTGTGCTCTAAAATACACATACAAGAATGTCACACCGTATGCCCCATTTTTCTGCATCTAATTTATATTTAAAACAATAGTTGGGTATATATATATATATATATATATACACACACACACATAGGGGCATAGTAGCTTGATTTATGGTAAGATGGCTACTGAGATCATGAGTTTCATTAAAATTTTGTGGGTTATACCCTGGCAATTTAATGACTTATAAAATAACACTGGAGAAATGTACTCTGAATTTCCAAAAAGATCAAGTTAATAAATTGTTGGAACAAAGGCAGCTTACAAGTTGGTTAGAGTACCAGAGTTCTGAAGCCACACCCAAGATGTCCCTCTGAGTGTGATGGGACATCAGTCCTGTGATCAGGACACTAATTAGCTGACTGTGAGCAAATTGCTGCCTGTGCGAGCCTGACATCACCCAAGCCTCTGGAATCAGAGACACGTGCTCCTGATACCTTCGATCCGCAGCAATTACCACGCTGAGAACCACATGTGGGAGCCCACGCCCAGGAACAGAAGGCCCGTTCCGGAGCCGAAAGGGTCTCTGGCCACAGCAGGAAGAACACAGGTATCTCCGTCTCTAGATTGGTTTTCCCTTCTGCTTCATTCTCATCCAGAGTTGAAGTTTCTTTTTCTTTTCTTTCTTCCTTTTTTCTTTTTTTTTGAGACAGAGTCTCCCTATGTTACCCTCGGTAGAGTGCTGTAGCGTCACAGCTCACAGCAACCTCTAACTCTTGTGCTTAAGCGATTCGCTTGCCTCAGCCTCCCAAGTAGCTGGGATTACAAGTGCCCGTCTCAACGCTTGGCTAGTTTTTGGGTATAGTTGTCATTGTTGTTTGGCAGGCCTGGGTTGGGATCGAAACCACCAGCTCTAGTGTGTGTGGCTAATGCCCCAGCCGCTGAGCTATAGGCACCGAGCCGCCATCAGGTAATTCCTTAATATTCCTGAAGACAGAATAATTTGTTTTTATCTTTTTTATAATTCAGAAAAAGAATCAGACCCAAATAAGACAAAAAATGAGAACTTACAGACATTATGTACCTATGGCAAGAATGGTCACAGAATGCCAATTATCCCCAAGCTTTCAACAGCTTTCCTTACCATGATTCAAACAACTCTTGCTCTAGCCCCATTTCTTGAACTCCAGAATATAGTTTTAACTATCTACACACATTTTTTAGCCTTTCTGGCATATTCCCAACTAAGCTTTTACCATCAGTGATCCGCTTGTTTATACACTCCTTGCCTCAGTAGTTAATGGCGTCATGAACAGGACAGCTACCCAAGACATAAACCCAGTGACTCTCCTTAACAGCACACACCCCCAAACACACACACAGCCCTCCCTCCCTTAAGGATTTAGTAATTGTCTCAGATAACAGGTGGGAAGAAGCACTTTTCTTGCTGAATGAGTCTTATAAATGCACTAGTTCACTAAGGAAAGAATACACTGTGTACTGGCAACTTCCTCCTCAGAGCCTTTCTTGAAGGCACTGGAATATAAGCCCTAAGCCATGATCAGCTGGCTGGAAAGGCCTTTCTAGAGGGAATAAGGGCACTGGCCTTGGACCAACTATTGAGACCAGCCAAGATACTCACCTAAACGAAATTCTGAATCACAACTGAATTATTGCTCTCCAGAACTGAAGGAAAAGTGAAAGACTAACACTAAATAGATTAATTTTACTATACTTGTATTTTTAAGTTAGGACTAAATCAATTAATGTAAAAACATAAATGTGTTAACTATGACAAATATAACTCTATTAGCAGATGATACGTGTGTGACGTATACAACTGTCACTGTGACAAACAGAACCCTATTAGCAGATGATACGTGTGTGACGTGTACAACTGTCACTGTGACAAACAGAACCCTATTAGCAGATGATACGTGTGTGACGTGTACAACTGTCACTGTGACAAACAGAACCCTATTAGCAGATGATACGTGTGTGACGTGTACAACTGTCACTGTGACAAACAGAACCCTATTAGCAGATGATACGTGTGTGACGTACACAACTGTCACTGTGACAAACAGAACTCTATTAGCAGATGATACGTGTGTGACGTATACAACTGTCACTTGTTTTAGTTCTTACAGGCAAGTAATCCAATCAGATTAGAATCTATGTACTGAAGATATTCAAATAATACATAAATTGTCTCAATTATCCTTCCATTAGCATAAGTTCTGCATGTTTCCCTTTCCCAGCACTACGGAAGTTCCTGAGAGAAGTTCCATGGCAGCAAACTTTTAATTCCTTCATACAACAGTGACCCAACTTTTCACCAACAGTGACCCAACTTTTCAAAATCTTGTATTCCTGAATAAATTTAAATCAATTTTACATTGTTATACAATTCAAAAATATATTTCTGTAAAACTGTTTGTTCAAACATAGGAGAAAACATTTTTAAAATGCATTTTACTAAAAAGAAAAAAAAAAACCCAAGAAACCAAAATCATGAAGTAAATAAAAGATGCAACTGGTTCCCCAGATTTACACATGTCAAAATCCACCAGCAGTCATCAGAGCAGCGGGGGGCTCACAGGACCATGGACAGCTGGGCCGACCTCCGGGCAGACCCTGGCCCTACTCCTCTCCTTTGCTACTCCCCCACAACACAGTTTTAGACAATCTATGTTTGGAAAACAAAAGGGAAAAAGACACAAAAAGGAGAAACACTTGAGGGTGGCTGAAGCAGAGTGGACCCCACACAGGGCTGTCCTCACCTCCTGTCCCCTCACATCTTCCACCCTTCACAGGGTCCTACAGGAAGGGACCCAGTGCTCTACAGAGACACTGAAAGCCGTCGGGGAGGAGAGAAAAACAGGCCAAAGCAGGCCAGGACTTGCCTACTGTCTCCCTTGTCAAGGATGCTATTCCCTGTTTCTACCACGTAGGGTCCCTGCTCACCAGAGTCAGAATCCAAATAACACTTCACACTTCAACTATTCTGCAGCAGCCTGGGAGCCATGACCAGAAACAGTTTTCTGTCACAAACACTTTCAGGGACTAAAATGAACCATTTATAAGTTAGGGAATTGTATATCTAAATGAAAATGCTTAATGGTTAATTCTAGATTAATTTATTCTCAAGTTCCTCTAACCCTTTTGAATTGTATTTTAGAATGCAAATTAATACATTCCTTTTGGAAAGAGATATGGAGAACACTTAGAGATCTAAAAATAGATCTGCCATTCAATCCTGTAATCCCTCTACTGGGCATATACACAGAAGACCAAAAATCACACCATAACAAAGATATTTGTATCTGAATATTTATTGCAGCCCTATTCATAATTGCTAAGTCATGGAAAAAGCCCAAGTGCCCACCGATCCACGAATGGATTAATAAATTGTGGTATATGTACACCATGGAATATTATGCAGCCTTAAAAAAAGATGGAGACTTTACCTCTTTCATGTTTACATGGATGGAGCTGGAACATATTCTTCTTAGTAAAGTGTCTCAAGAATGGAAGAAAAAGTACCCAATGTACTCACCCTTATTATGAAACTAATGTAGGACCTTCACATGAAAGCTATAACCCAGTTACAACCTAAGAATAGGGAGAAGGGGGAAAGGGAGGGGAGGGAGGGGGGAGCTAGGTGGAGGGAGGGGGATGCACCTGCGGTGCATCTTACAAGGGTATATGTGAATCTTAGTAAATGTGGAATGTAAAGGTCTGAGCAAAATAACTAAGAAAATGCTACGAAAGCTATGTTAACTGGTGTGATGAAAATGTGTCAAACGATCTATGAACCAAGTGTATGGTGCCCCATGATCATACTAATGTACACAGCTATGATTTAATAAAAATAAATAAATAAATAAATAAAAATTGAACTGACTCTCAGAAAGGCACTGATAGATTCATTAATCAGTTCTATTTTGATTCCATATCAATATGTATCTCAGGTCTTCTCTGCCCCTGGAAAGCTACAGAAAAGTTTCACGAAAGTCTTTATCTCTATACATACTATCTCTTAAAGTTGCTTATCTAAATTTACATTAAATTAAATTACATTACTAAGTGAGAATCTGGCAAATAGAATTTTATTAATGACAGAAATTGTCCACTACGTGTAAACTGAGGAAAAGTAAAAAAGTAAAAAAAAAAAATCCAATAGCACTCTAGCTTTACAGGGTTCAACTATTTGTGCCTGAAGTCATACGTTTTAAGGATACGAAAGTAAATGATGTTCTGTGTAATGACACTACTTGGCTGTTAAGAACTGTCAGTTTCATGGGTGAACATTTAGGACATGTTTGTCATTTATCCTGACATTCTTACTTTTCCTCAAGAGATTATAACGTAACCAAATAACAGATCAAGAAAAACTGTTCTCTCTCATGCTGTTGAACCATGTCTCAACCACTACGAGCACAGTGCATGATAAACTTTGGCATTAAACTTTGAAAGAACTGTTCTTTTCATATTTAACTCTATGTGCCTACAGTCCACAGATGTCACTTTTTTTACTGAGTGGCCTGGGGTGTCCATAGCTTACACCAGAAATATTAACAAGCTAACCCTTAAATTACTCGCCAGTTCAAACACGGATCGAAATTGTATACGGACACACAGGAATAGTTTTGAAAGTTGTACCTGCGTCCTCGTACCAGCAGTCTGGAGGCTTTTCCCAGTAATTCAACTGCCTGTCGTAAGCGTTCCTCATTCTGAAGGATCAAAGAAAAAGAAATGTTAGCTGCTTTAATGCACAGATCTCTTATGTCCTGGCATTTATTTTATTAACAAACAAGTAATGGATCGAGGGGGAACACCAAAGCTGCTAGTCCATTTTCACTATTCTCTAATAGAAAAAAAGAAATAGAATCAAGTGAGCATGGAAAAGTTCTAAAAGTAGCCACTGCATTTCTTCATTTTCTTATATATTATGAACCCAAATATTCTAAGTAATTAAAAAAAAAAGAATCAAACTTACTTCAAACACATTAGCTGTCTGTTGATATAACTGCACAGCCTTCTCTGGGTCTACATTTTCTATAAGCCTGAATCAAACAAGAAAATTTGACTTATGAGAAATAGAAAACTTTTGCAAAGGACATTATTAAAAAAAAGAAAAAGACAACGGCTTTGAGTGAGACTGGGGCTCACTTTCCAGCCCGCTCCAGTGCCATGGCCGCGGTGTCAGGGGTGCCGTTTTCTAGGTACATCGTGCTGGCCTTCTCGATGAGCTGCACAGCCTCGGGCAGTTTCTGCATCTCCTATGCACAAAAGATACAGCACGGATCAGAAAATATATCAAGTTAAGGAATACAGAGTTAATCTGAAATTTTATCCCTAATTCATGAAATGACTCAAAAAAATATTAGACCACAACAAATATTTTAAAATGAAATGTCTTCGCATGGTTACTCTCTGAGTCAAGCTTCATTTAACTGAACCAAAACCGTAATTTCCAAAATTTATTATCACTTCACAGACTTTCTGGAAAACTATACATATACTAGAAAGCAAAAGACCCTGCTCTTTTGTGTTTTCTAAGCATTTATGATTCTTAAACATTTACTGAGCTCTACTATACACAAGGCCTTTGCCAAAGATCAAAAACTGGTAGCCTGAGCGCTGTATCTCATTTCCAAGTGCAATTTAATTGAACCATGCAGTATTTTAAAATCAGACACTTCCCCAAGAAAATGTTTTACAGCTTCCTTTAAAAAGACATCCAAGGCTAGGCGCCTGTAACTCAGCTGCTAGGGCGCCAGCCACATACACCAGAGTTGGCAGGATCGAATCCAGCCTAGGACTGTCAAACAACAATGCCAACTACAACCAAAAAATCGCCGGGCGCTGTGATGGGCACCTGTAGTCCCAGCTACTTGGGAGGCTGAGGCAAGAGAATCGCTTAAGCCCAACAGTCTGAGGTTGCAGTGAGCTGTGACGCCACGGCACGTTACCCAGGGTGACAGCTTGAGACGCTGTCTCAAAAAAAAAAAAAAAAGAATAAATAAATAAGTAAATAAGATAAAATCGATGGCCACAGCAGGCATGTATTCCCACCTGGCAATAATGAGCTAGGACTGAGCAGCGACTGTTCCTGTTAGATGACACCAGCCACCTCCTGGAACTGGCTGCGTTTCTTCTCACTGCCAACTGCCCTACGTAGCCAGAGCTGCCTCACCCACCTCAGTTATCCCCTATACCTCACGTCTGAGTCTTGACACTCTTCCACGCTGACTGTCATCAACAGAATAAATTCTCTAACCATTAATCTCTAAGTCTCAAGATCTTTTGATGCTAATATATAATATCTCCACATCAAAAAATTTTTACATAAAATAAAAAAAATCACTTATAGCTAATCACAGAGTTTTAAAAATGTTACTTTATTTAGGTGTGACTTGTATCTTAAAGTAGACTCCACGTTGACATCTCACAGGTTATTTTAAAATCTGCCTATTTAGTCCTTTGCTAAGTTAACAAATCCGTTAGGATATCCCTAACAAAACTGCTGGGCTCACACTCACCACTCCAAAACATCACTTCTCATTATTTAGCTCTGGAAACTAACAATAAAACAGACTGAAAGATACTGCATGAAATAAAGCTGCTAACATCCACCCAAGTGGAACATGTTACCATTAAGCATATCCCCAAACGTCAGTGAAAAAATAAAAACAAAACTTTCTGTGATAAAACCCAAGGCCAATGAAAGAATCTGTCTATGGTGTATGTTGGAGACTCTTTCAGTCAACAGTGAATGATGCAAAGGAGATGCAGAAACCTAACAAAATCACTCTTTAGTCCAGTGGGACATTTTGGCTTTTGCAGAATACAGGTGACCACTGAGCAGCATGGGTTTGATCTGTGTGGGTTCCACTTACACACAGATTTTCTTCTGCCTCTGCCACTCATGAGATAGTGAGACCAGCCCCTCCTCACCCTGCTCCTCCTCAGCTGCTCATGGGGAAGGCGACAACCAGGCTGGACCTTCATGACAATCCACTTCCACTTAATCAACAGGGAATCTACTCTCTTTTCCTTTTGGTTTTCCTAACATTTTTTCTCTACTTTATTATAAAAATATACTGCATAATACATATTATATATAAAATATGTGTTAATCAACTCTTAATGTTCTAGGCAAGATGTCTAGTTAACAGTAGGCTACTGGTCACCAAGTTTTTGAGGAGTAAGTTATATTTTCAGGGGCTAACTGGGTGTTCTTCCTGTAATTTATCTATCTATAATTGAATATATACTGATCATCTATAATATAAAAGCATCTGGAGAGATATAAAGAAACAATACAGGGACCATCCTTCAGGGGTTTTACCTAGTATATAAGACGTAGAAGCTTCAACTACATTAGAAGGCAGTGTGAAGTAAGTGCCATCAGAGTAACAGCTAGGATACAGAGTAACAGCTAGATCTTTCTGCTTTTGCATTAAATCAAGTGAGCCTGTGAATAAGGAGGTCCAACCACACCACTAATATTTCTCCATAAAAAAATGACAGGCTGCCTATTTAAAAGTTATACCATTCACCACAAATATGCTTATTTTCAATGGCTTGTGTGCCTACAGAGCAAACAGGATGTGAAGTCACAACAATTGCTAAATGAAAGAACCAAAGGTTGATCCAAGAAGTCCCTGCGGCTGCCCTGGTGTTTGTATTTAATGTCACTCCCTAAGCCTTTAGGAGGATAACTGATTGTGGAAATTTAGCCCACAGAATTAAATTAACTGTGGATCCTGTAGCTCAGGACTCCCAATGCTGTCTGGGATTGTCCAAAGGCATTTAATTTAAATAGGAGACCATGCCAGAAGGCATTTTCCTTCATATGTTTCTCTACCCGTTAAGTTTATTTTCCTTCATACAAAGTAGTGCCTTTCCAACCCTCAAATTAAACAGCTATTTGAGCAGTGTTTCCACTGCTCAAATTAATGCCTGGACAGCTGCTCACTGATGCCTAAATAACAATTTTTGATGAAGACTCAAGTCGTAGCATGGCTGCTGGAATATAAACTGTGGCTGTGAGAACTAGTGTTCTAGCACTGTTGTAGATACTACACTCTGATAAGAACTGCCCGAGAGCTTCCTTGCTCTCAGGGAAACCAAGGCAGAAGGCCAGAGCTTTCTCTGATGAGAAAAAATTCTACTTGCCAAGGAACTGCTGCTAAAAACCTAACTTGTATCATCAAATTTCATTTTAGTTGCATGTCTGGCCAGAAAAGCTTTACTTTAATGGATTTATCATACAGAAGCATCCTAATGTATTTAAATATCTTCCTATTATTAAAAATTTAGATAATTGCCATTTTTAATAAATATCCTTATGCATAAATCTTTGCTATTTCTTTATGACAAACTAAGAGAATATGAATTTCTGGGACAAAGTTTCTTAGCTTTTAAACTAAGCATGTTAACATACATAACTAGCATTCTTTATTCTTTCTAGTGTTTCTAAATGTTCTACAATGAGCAGGTATTAACTGACAACAATCAGTAAATTCAAATTATAAACGTCACATGCAAAATTCAAAAGCTTCACTACAGTGTAAGTTCTTAAAGAAAAGCTTTATAATAATTCAAAACAGCTTTTACCATATTAGAAAATGTAAGAATGGAAAGAAAAACATTTTATTTCAATTGCCACCTGGCATACTTTGAGGGTCAGCGTCATAAAATAGCATGTTCTGTCTCACCACAGGATATTAATTCCTAACCTGCTTTTAAAAAGTAGAAATATAAAAAAATGGCCTAAGTACATCAGTCTATCCCATTCAGAAAGAATCAGTTAAAGTAGCAAAAGCTTAATCTGGGTTTTCTTCACTGCCAACTAGTATTTATAAAACAAGTAAAAATCTCTTCTATTTATAACCCATGAATACCAAAAAAAGAACTTTAAATTTTTATTATTATATATTAAGATGTCCTTATGTTCTGAAAAGTAGGTAAATCTCCTATATACCATCTTTTTCTTTCTTTTTTTTTTGTGACAGAGTCTCACTCTGCGCCCTAGGTAGTGTGCTGTGGCATCATCATAGCTCACAGCAAACTCAAAGTCTTGGGCTCAAGCAATCTTCTTGCCTTGGCCTCCCCAATAGCTGGACTACAGGTGCCTGCCACCATGCCTGCCTAGTTTTTCTATTTTTAGTAAATACAGGGTCTCAGTCTTGCTCAGGCTGGTCTCCAGCTCCTGAGCTCAAGCAACCCACCCACCCCAGCCTCTCAGAATGCTGGGATTATAGGCGTAAGCCTCTATGCCTGGCCTTTTTTTTTTTTTTTTAAGCAATATGTACACGTCTGTCCTGGTTATAGAGCTTAGAACCTTGCTGTTTCCAGTTCCCTCCAAGACATTTTTCTTAAATTTCACTTTTAATACTCCTATCTTAAAATAGAATGTACCCTATAGGTTCGAATAGTGTTACTCTGGGCAGGAAATCTTAACTTGGCCTCTCTTCACTTACAGTATGGAAGCCTGTCAATCTCAACATAGATTGTACTTTAACACACTGTGATTAATTCATTTGACCTAAACAGCAGCTGTGATACAACATTACTGACCTTGAACATCATGCCAGCTTGCTCGTAAGCTCTGCAAAGAGAACAGAAGTCTCTGATGAGATCTTAATGAAATAAGGGAGGAGAAACTTTCCATTAAGGAGCTACTGGTGAGAGAAGCAACTTCCATTAAAACCGGCTCATGCACAACACATCACTCTGGGCTTGTACGGTGTTACCACATACGACTTTTTCTCCTTTTTATTTTCATAGGCAATCATGCCTTAGGAACATCAGACATTTGAGTCCAAGAGATTTTATTTTGTAGATGCAAAATTAAGGAAGGGCTAGAAAGGTTAAATTACTTTCCACTTGACAAACTTAAATCTTAGTTTCAAAACAAATAAAATTCTCTCCACAAAAGCAGAAGAAAGCTTCCTGCCTTTTCCACGGGCACCATTAACAACCAAGAAAGAAGGAAAAAAAGAGATTCTAATCCACTTGTGTTCATAGGTCACCGAACAAAATGGTCCTGAAAATATTATGCCAAATTTAATTTAAACACTGTATATCTTACAGTTAGGAGTATCTTAGTTTTTAAAGTTCAGGTAAATACTGAAGCAAATGGAAATGACTATTTTATTTAAATCAATACAAAATAATTCACTATTTATGAATTTGTAACTTGGGAAAAATTTACTGACCTACAGAAAAATAGTAACATTTAAAACATAATCTGTAAACACATGAAAACTTGGAGAATATTTACTTACTTGGCAGCATGAAAAAGACTGAATAGATGGAATAAAGTTAAAATTAAGGAAAAAAAGGAAATCAATAGTATCCAGAGATCTGCTATTTAAAAGACAAGTTACTAAATCATTGACCCAGATGGTTCCAAAAAACAAATCCTACAAACAGATAAAGAAGAACTAATTCAATGCCTATTGATAACCTTTACCAAATTCATAAAAGTCACCGTGTAACTTTATATTGTAATATATATAATTTATTAATCTTAAGAGTTTTACTAAAATCCAAAGTATGACTATAATTTGTAGGTAAGATAAAATAAACATTTTTTATTAATAAGTTTTAAAATACCTCAGGAAAATTTATTATTTTAAATTACTTAGATTATATTACTTCAAATACCTACGGAAGACAATATCTATAAACAACCGACATAGCAGTTCATTTTTAGTATCTGTGCTACTTTTATATCCTTCAGTGAGAGTTGACAGGTTTCCCTCACTTCACACTCCAAGTAAAGCCATAAGGAAAATCAGAAGCAACGGAAAATAAATTCTCAAATGTAGCTCTGCAGATCAGTGTGGACTTAATCATCACACGTCATCAGAAATGCTCCTTCAGAGTTTAAACTGCAGAATTTTTCTTTTCTTTTTCTTTTTTGAGACAGAGTTTTACTTTTTTGCCCTTGGTGAGTGCCGTGGCATCAGAGCTCACAGCAACCTCAAACTCTAGGGCTCAAGCATTTCTCTTGTAGCTGGGACTGCAGGCGCCCGCCACAATGCCCAGCTGTTCTTTAGAGACTGGGTCTCACACTTGCTCAGGCCAGTTTCGAACCCAAAAGCTCAGGAAATCCACCCGCCTCAGCTTCCCAGAGTGCTGGGATTATAGGCATGAGCCACCATGCCTGGCCCCCAAATGCAGAATTTTTCTAATCATTTCCTATTTTAAAATCATTTTGCTTCACAGGTAGGAAATGTATAGCAAGAGAAAATAGTTTGCCAAAATCATTTAACTGTTTAATTTCTTTTTAATGACTGAAAAAGATACGCCCTATTATTTTCATGGGCAACGGCTTCCCTCAGGCAGGCATCTTTTGCTTGCTCAAACTGTTTGGCATTTTTAAAAGCAACAGCTGAAATAAAAAATACAGACTTTCTATTTTCATCACTTACAAACCTCACATGAATCATTACTGAAATCTGCATTTAATAAGAAATATTATAAAACATACTTATTTCAATCAAATAGGAAGTTTCATAAAAGTATAAAATACTGCCTTTTAATAAAGCAATTTCTTTTAACGTTTCTGATTATCAATAATTTAGAATTTTTAAGTTTTTCTTTTTTCATTGTTGACTATTGGCACAAATCAATGCTACTGCCACTCAAAATCAAGAAATCTAACATCAATACTTCCAAACAATCCCAAATAATAGGTACTTCAGTCACAAAAGACAGCATCTTTCTTTACTGGTTTTACATTTAATATAAAAGCAATGCTTCAGTTATAGCTCATTAAATTATTTAGAAACTGAAAAAAAAACCACTAAATAATTCTATAATACTTTTCCTTTTGGCACATATTACAATAAATGTCTGACAATGCATTTATTTAGAAAAGCAAAGCTTTCATACCATTTAACTATCAATGAAAAAGACATCTCACTGTCCGAAGAGTATGAAGTATATTGCTAGCTGTTTTAAATGTGTCATCATCAACACAAAACCATTAGGAGTGGCTTTAAAACATGGTCTTATAAATTTTGGAAAACTTAACCAACGGTTGCTTATGAAGAAGTAAAAAACACAGAGCTTTCAGAAAAGGGTTATTGGTTAAAAAACAGTCTTAAAATTCTCTTGAATAAAATGTTGAAAACAAACAAAACTAAAACTATTCTCCTTGCTTTTCAATATTTTGCTTTAAAATTTCTTTTCCTGATTAAATATATTTTGCATAAACAAAGAAAATAAACAAAACCTGCGTTAATGGAAAAATCTGACCTACAATATTTATTTTTGCATGTAGCTCATGGTCAGAGGTATATAAAACAAATACATATTAAATTCCCTTCACAGACAGACTTGTGAAAAGATGTACCCTCCTGTTAAAAAAGCATCCCCGTGTAAGGTGCCTATAACACCTACATAAAATTTGAACAACTTTCTGTAATTTTTAGAATGAGATTTATAAAATTTACATAATGCCAGAGGAAGATTCATTCAGATTTAAATAAAAGTGTTTAAGATTCATTTGTCATTTCCTTTATCTAGAAAATACACCCTACATTATACTGATCAGTTTCAATTGATCTGATTTCTCTTTTCTTTGGTGATATACTAAAATTAAAGTCTGTGCAAAAACAGACTTACATGATCTCTAAGCTAGGCTAACAAATGCGATCCGGGCCATTGCTGGGCAATGTGCGTAAGGTACTTCAAGACTCTGTTATACTTTATCCCCAACATGATCACAAATATGCTGAAAACTATCATTCTGTAAATAAAAATGCTATGTTTAGTAAATTATTTTCCTGATCATATTTCAGATAGTTTATATCTTATAAACAGATGAATTAATACAATTATGTAGATATCCTAACATTTCCTGAACATTTAACATAGATCTAAAACACATAATGTGCCAAAAAACGTGATTTGCATATATGCTTAGGATGAGGCTAATTTAAAAAAAAAAAATAACTTAAAAGAAGACCCTTTATTCAATAACAGGAAATGAAATAGAGGAATATGGCAAAATGCTGCACGCAGTGATGACTGACCTGAAGGGCAGCAAGCCTGCCGCTGTCCACCCCCTCCCACCCCTCTGCCGTCAGGACTGACAGACACCAGGATCCGCATCAGGCCTCAACACGTCCAAAAAAAAATGGGAAAAAATGTAAAGGTTTGTGCTGTTATTTATTTTTTTTTTAACTATTAAAGAGTAAGAGTATCATACTGGGATGAAGTCATCAGACTGTTTTCAGATTACACACTGGAGCAATAACACTATAGTCACAAATACCTGCTTTTCCGTATTCAGAAGCAGCACTGTCGTAATCTGGCTTCCATTTTAACAAACCAGTTTTCAGGCTGGAATGAAAGGAAGACAAATTTAACAGCATTACCAAGCACCTGAAGCCAAACTCCCCACTCTGCCTACCTGTGCCCAAACCTGTTCATAATAAATACAACCTCATCTCTTCCCCTCCCACTGTGGCATATGTGCTTTCCTCCCAGAGGTCCTCAATGCATGGTCCCCAGATCAGCAGCATCAACATGACCTGGGGACTTGCTAGAAATGTAAACTGATCATCCCACTCCGGACCCACAGAACCTCTGAGGTTTAACAAGGACTGAGGCGCATTAAAAGCCGAGAACCTCTGCAGCACAGCATCCTTAGCAGCTGGGTTCAAGAGACTGACTCAGAAGCCAGGCTGGAGACATAAATAGGAGCCATCAGCACGGACCACACCAAGGGCACAGATAGGCTCTCTGAGGGCAGAGTAGAACAGCAGAGGAAGTAGGCAACACAGGGTAAGAATTAGCCACCAGGGAACATGGAGGATAACCAGAAGAGAAGCACATTATGAAAACCAAGAGAAACCACTTTCTAAGATTACTACAGGCTTCTCAGATGTCAAGTGAAAAGACAATCTATTTTGACTCCTTATGTGACTTGCCCTTTCTACAATAATTTATTTTGTTACTTTAAAATAATTTCAAACTTAGTTTAATTCAGTCACTGTCAAACTTGGTGTGCATAAGAAGTGCTGAATGCCATCTTAAATTCTAAATTTCAATTTAATTAGTGAAAGCCTGCATACATATAACACTGTTTGCTTCAAATGAATCAGGGGAGAAACTTCACTGACAAGAAATCCCTAAAGCCCTCAGAGGAATGCCCTTCACTTTTTAACAACTGTGTGAACTGCCAAGAAGCCCTAAAAAAAATGGAAAAAAAATCAAAAAAAAAATGGAAAAAATGTAAAGGTTTGTGCAGTTAATAAGTAACATTTTTTTCCAATTAAATTTAACATATATAACATCTAAAATGTTTGTATATATAGTGTTACAAGATTCAAATTTGTAAGCTATTTTTCAAGCTTTCCAAGAATTGAATTGCTCAGAAAAATAAAATCCTTAAATTGTGGTGTGTCTATTCTAATCCATGAAATCAAGGAAATATACAATAAAGCAAAATTTTAATCAACTCCTATCCCCAAACATTCATTATTCTGTATATTTCTAAAATCCTACCCAAAACAAGATATAATTATCCGATCATCTAAAGTGCTAAACAAGGAAACCCCCCCTCCCCCAAGATTTTTAAATACAGCAAATCATCCAAAGGCAGTATAGTTAATTTAGGTTTAATGGCTATTCTTGTGTTTTTGTCTTTTTATCCAAGCATCAACAAGAAAAATGACCAATTTCCCTAGGAGGAAAACAACAACTACAAAACTGCCATCTATGGGGGAGGGGGGGGAAGTGGCTATTACAAAACTATTTGGCAATATTGAACTCTATTAGAAAACAGAGAAAAAAAATTTTTTTTCTAAGAAGCTTTTGGCCCATTTTTCCTGCCACCTACTTAGCAACTTTGTCTAGAATCATATCAAATGAACCCTTAAAGCCTGAATCCAACACTGCCTGGCCCAGCCCTACCCACCAACCATGCCCACTCATCTCTCTCCACCTTGGCTGAAGGCCTCTCACACTCCATCTCCCAAGTTAGAAACCCAAGAATCAAGCCTTCACCTCTAATTCCAGGTAGGTCATTAAAACATGTCAATCCTATTTGACAAATGTTACTCCCTCCACCCTTCACTGTTCCTTGAATTCAGGCCATCATCACCTCTCCCACGAGGTCAAGAACATACTACTGGCCTGCCTCCAGGACCCTCCATTTCTCCCACGCTTAATTTTCCTTGCTTTCTATCTCCACCACGTCCACTGAATACATTCTACCACTGAACGTCTTTTCACTCATCTGTTCTCTTGTAAATTCTAAGATCTTAAAAAATTTCTGGGTTTTCAAGCCCTGCCCACAAATCACCTTTATGAACTTTCCTAAACACCCTCAGGCAGAATAAACTTCCTCCCTCTGTGTTATCAAGGCACAGTTACCATAGCTTTAGGTATTCCACACATTCATTATACTTTTGTGTTTGCTCTCACCACACAGTGGGACTGTTAGAGAAACCTCCAGTGCTAAAAGAGCACCAGTACCTTACACACCACATGGAAGAAATGTGTTATAACAGAAAGGGCTTGAGTTTGTCCACTGTTTGAAAACTGGCTTTGCCATCTTTCAACTAACTGTGCAGGCTTGGGTAAGTCATTATGAAGCTTTCCTAAGCCTCATTTCCTCTTATGTAAAATGAGAATCTCTATTTGGAAAGTTGTGAAGATCTCAGTCGATGAAATTACGTATGTGAAGCACCTATCATTGAATGCGATGCCAACATTTCATTATCCGTAATTACCAGATAAAAATTCGATGGAGGGTGTCAAAAAGATTAAGCAAGGAGAATCCGTTCAGGCTCACAATTATTTGTTGGGTGCCTTACTACACTCTGTACCAGAAGGGGGCAGCACACACACATAAAAAGGACTAAGCAACAGTATGATGGCAGGTGAGTTCACCGAGCAATTTTCAGGGTAAATCTATAGTCCGCTCCACAACACAAGGGACTCTTCAAGAGCGGGGGTTGTGAGCATCACATTTTTGGTTGTCATAAAAGGGGGGCGGAGAGGAGGGAGGTGTGACCGGCATCTAGGAGGCAAAAGCAAGGGATGCTGCTAAAGATCCTACAATGCACAGGTCAGTCCCCCCAGGAGCCATCTGGTGCAGAGCCCAGGTTGAGAACCGTTTCTACAGGAAAAGCAGCGCAACACTACGCCGGAGCCCCCTCCCCGCAGACTCCTGGTACGCAGACGACTTCCGGTGGGCTGGACGACGAACTCCGCCTGCCAACGGGCTGCCCCGGCCCTCGGAGTCGGCCAGCGGGGACGACGCGGGGACCCCGCAGCCCCCTCCCTCCCGCCCGGACCCGCCAGGGCGCTGACTAGGCCGGGCGGGGCGTCCGCACACAGGCCCTCGTAGGCTCGCTCACTATTTCTCTGCTTTAGCGAGGTGCTCCAGCCCTTCATTTATCTTCTGAGCCGCCATCTCCACCGCCCGGTCCCTGACGTGGGAGGGAACTACGACGCTTCCTCGAACCCCGAAAGAACCTGGCCGAGCAGGCGTGGGAATACCGAAAAGGAACCGGGAACGGCGCCGCAGCCGAGCGGCTACGGAGGGCCAGAGGGAGCAAACCTGCTGCGGCGAAGTGCGGCGCCAGTCGGGAGACAGGGCGCAGGCGCAGAATGTCAAGGCTGGGCGGACTGGACGCTTGCAGCGCAGGCGCGGGTGGGCCCTGAAGCCGGCGTGTTCATTGGCGTGCAGAGCGCTTACAATAGCTTGAGTGATTTGACGGTTATCAGGCTTGTGGTTTGCTTTGTTTATTGGTTGATAGGCGTTCAGTGCTCAAAAGACGGAATGGATGACTGAATGAATACTGTTTGGGCTGGTCATTCGTTCAACAGATACTTATTGGGCACCTAACATGTACCAGGCACTGCTCTGGGCCCTGAGAAGTCAGCAGGGAGTACAGTAGACAAAAAGCTCCCTCCTTCACGGAACCTTGCTTTCTCATTCATGTGAAAACGCTGTGGATCCTTTTTGTAGAGTTCGTCCGCCTTATATTTTATGTTTCTCTGTACCACAGTTACAGCAGTATTCATCCATTCTGCCTTTTGAGTGCCAACTGAGTATCAGTCAATAAGCAAAACAAACTATAAGCCTGATAACTGTCAAATAATCACTTGGCTATTTCAAGCTGTGATAAGTGCTGTGAATGCCAAGTTCAAGGAGTTAGCGTCTAGTGCATAGGTCTGGTAGAATAATAGCCAGTAATACAATCGGCTTCATTCATAATTTATGGTGATTTTTATATCTACATGGTTGGCTCCTGCAACACCTACACAGCCTTTCAGTTTAAAACCTCCAATGATGTTTTCTAACACCAAGCACAGCCACCCATTCCCAGGACTGTATTTTTGAACTAATAACTGTGTGCCCTCCATAGTGTCAGGTCAAGCAGCCTTCCTTACTCCCTCCTGTCATTCCAATTCATACCAATAAGTGTCAATAAGTCATTACCTTCAACAGATTTTTTACTTTTCCGTATCCCTCTGCTCTTATACTTCCTTCTTTTCCTGGCATGAATTCCCCGTTCCATCATTTTAGCCACTCTTTTGCATATAACTCTCAATGCCCTTGGCTCTTCCTCCTTCCTTTTTCCTAACCTGGAAAAAGCCCAACCCTCCACCTACACTGGAACTTCTTGGGAAAGTGAATTTGGCTGGAGAAAACCCAGCATGCTGACATGACTCATTTTAATGATCATAAACATCAAGCAGACCTTCAGAGCTGCTGAGCAACTGTGCTCATTTTCCTGGTCAAATTACTCACCCACTCACTTGGATGGCTGTTCACACCTTCCTTCTCAAAACTCCAGAGCCAACTCTCTGCCAACTCTCACTTCTTGTTCAAAAGAACATAACAATTAGAAGAGTTCTTCCTTTTGGCCTCACCACCCAATCTACTAATACCAATCTACCTGCATCTTCTTTTATTTTGCCTTTTATCCAGTGACAATGAGTGAACTGGCCTTGGGTTTAACTGTCCTCACTTCCTTATTTAGTCTTACGGGTATAAGTGTCATCCATGAACAAGGCCTCTCACCATTTGACTTCCTTATATCAAGGCTGCAGCATCACAGGAAGGTGAAAGTGGGAATCATAGGCTCCATAAGTCCCAGGCTCTGACAGAACATCACTTCTGCCACATTTTATTGATGAAAGCAAGTCATAAGGCAAGTTCAGATTCAAAAGGTGAGAAAATAGGGAAGTTTCGAACTATTGTGGTCATGACTTCCAATTCAGCACAGCTCTGGGACGACTACTTACGTGTAAGAGGACTGATGCTGGTGGAAAGCCTTATATTTTAAAATGAAATGAAAGATACTAAATACCCAGTACCATCATCCTCTAAAACCACCAAAAGTACCCAGAAATTTTTTTGAGCAATCTGCACCAAAAGTCTATAGCCTCCTCCCCATCCTCTCTCCTTCACTCATTGGTTATTTACTACTTATTGAATACCTACTCTGAACCAAGAAGTGATTGCCAAGTAAGGGACATACTTGCCTGCCGTCATGGAATTTGTGATCTATGAGGGGACATGATACTTCACCTAATTTTATTTCAGCATCAACAAAGAAAGAATGAATAATATGATGAAAAATATGATAGCCCCTTGGCATTTGAGGGTTCTCTAATCTGAAAGACGTTTGGCCAGGGGAGCTGTATTAAGTATATACTAATGAGAGAACCAGACCAACATCATTTTAAGGGTTCAGCCATTTTTTCAACCATGTTGTTCAAAACTGATGAGTCACTGTGAGTCGGTTTTCCACTTTGAGTCATCATCCTCCAATCAGAAACTGCCTTCTGGAGTGGGCCATGTGGCAGGACCAGCGCAGCCAATCCAGAAGCAGTCCCTTTATTTAAATTGTATACGCCCACTTTGCTGTGCTACACTATAAAATTCCCCTGTTACAGAGCTCGGAGCTCCTGGCTTGGATCCGTTGTAGCGGAGTCCCTGGGAGCCCAAGCTCAAGCCTGCAATAAAACGGCTCTTTTGCTTTGGCATCGGAATCGGCTCCCTGGTGGTCCTTGGGGACTTCGTGATCTGGGCATAACACTAACTTGCATCCTTAATAGAGAAGACACACGATGGGATATTGGAGACAGTAGAGGACACAGACGCCTCCACTTTCTTCTCTTTCCTTTTCTTCATATAGTAAAATTGAGATAGGAAGTGAGCCAGGGGGATTTAAGCAGAGGAGCCATCTTGGATGGGCCGAGGATGTAAAGCTTGGATGCAGTGAGGATGGACTACGCTAGACCACAAGAACCAGAGTGACAGTTGTCTTTGTAACTTCCACTCCTCTTGGGCTCCTCTCCTGGGCCTCTTCAGACGTTTAATGTCCCCCTTCACCCATCCACCAAGCCTGATGGTGGCCTCATCTGAGCCAACCTTTTCTTCTGGTGGCTCTAAAAATTCCTTTTCTTTAACCTGCCTCAATAAAAATGTACATTCTCAGGGCAGCGCCTGTGGCTCAAGGAGTAGGGCGCCGGTTCCATATGCCGGAGGTGGCGGGTTCAAACCCAGCCCTGGCCAAAAACCACACACACAAAAAAAAAATGTACATTCTCAAGTGCGCTGCTTGGGTGTGACAAAAATGAGTCACATCAAATCATGAATGATGCTTAAAACAGAACTTGTTCTCTAATGGGGGGGCTTAAGTTCTTTGAGCCTGGGTCTCTGGGTTACTTGTCTCCATAAACCTGCTTCCCTCCCTTAGCTGAATATGCTCCCAGGAAACAGAGTTCTTGGACCCACTTCCCTCAGCTGAATATTCAGCAAAATAAAGGGTCTTTGTCATTGTTTGGGGGAAGGATTTTTAGTCAAGTGAGTTCTGACTATTTCAACCCGCAAAGCATAAATGGGGAAGCATAAGAGCTCCTATATTATTAAGTTTTGTTTGCTTATTTAATTGCTAGTAATTTGGCAGTGTCACTGTGTCTCCCCACTCAACTATACCTTACACATTACACACACTTCTATAACCTGACCCAAAAGTTTAGTAATGAGTCTTAAAATCATTTATCTCAGAAAATACACTCTGAGTTATAAATAGCAAATTTAAAAATAAACTTTTGAAACAAATTCTATCATTTGATGGATTCCTTTTACTGGAATATGATTCTAGAAAATTGTTTTTGGCTTTTGTTTGGATAATACTATTAGAAGGTATTATGATCTGTATCTTTTTTTTCTTTTTTTTTGGGGTCAATAATGAATACATTGACTACTCTGAGGTTGCTTCGGAGAATCCCATGCCCAGTACCCAGGTGGCATTCCTGCTGGAAGTCTGAGATGTCAGCCTGACCTGCCCAAGCCTTCTCTCCCTTCACACGCCTCGTTGCCCAGACGCCTGCGGTCATCCTCCACTGCTTGCTCCCTCCCCACACCACAAGCAACCTGTAGGCAATTCTGTTGACTCCACCTCCAAAAGAGGTCCAGAACCAAGCTCCCCTGCCCCTGCATGGCCACTGTGTGCCCTGAGTCCCCAGGGTCTGTCCTAGCACTAGCCTGCTGACCCTTCCTATCCTCCCTATCTTTGCTTCCATGTGTGACTAGAGGACCCTGTTCACACAGGTCACATCACGTCCATCTCAGAACACTCCAGAGACTGGCAATGGCCTCTCAGACCAGGTCTCCCAGACCAGCTGGCCTCAGCCCCTCCTGCTCACATGCCCCATATAGTTTGGACCTTTGTTCTTTCCTCTGTGGCTACACTGGCTGTTTCTCCATCATACCAGGCACCCTCCCCACCCCAGGGCCTTTGTCTTAGCCTCCCTCCACCTGTCCCACTGTCCCCAGACAGCTCCTGACTTGACTCCTCTCCTTCCTCAAGTTTTTACTGAAACCTTACCTGTCCACTGAGGCTGGTCCCACTGATGACCACAATCTCCTCCCTCTCCTCCTCCGAGCTTCTGAAGGGGAGAAATTATAATTTGCCTCAGCTCTCCTAAATTCATAGTTGGGACAGAAGCCTGCAGCAAAAGACAGATTAGCAAAAGAAAATCAAGCACGATCGCAAACGCATGTCCTGAGAGGGAACCCAGCAGCTCAAAGCAGTGGCTTAGGGTCAGGCTTACATAGCGACAAAGAAAGATACATTTTAGAGAAGTGGCAAGGCAAAGGAAAGCTGTTTAAAGTTTCCAAAGGCAGGCAAACGTGGGAAGGGAAATGCATGGCAGGAAGGTCACTCCGCTTCCCCGGCACGGTCTCTAAGCTGGCCAAGGTCCGGCAGGAGAATTCACGCCCTTTACGCCTGTAAGCAGGGAAGTGGGGAGGGATGCTTAGTGCAATAATGTTCTACCCTGTTTCTCAGCAAACAGAGGGACGGTGGAGAGCTTCATCTCATACATCTCCTCAAATGCCTTAAACTCAAAAAATATTTATGTCAAAAAGGCAAATTTGACACGATCTTGTTCCCTTCACTTCAGCCCCCAATATTGCCCCCTTTTCTCTGAGAGCACCTGTCACCTTCTAACATGACCTCACTCACTTTTTTCCTTTGCTGTCCCCGCTACCCCACTGGGGTGTAAAGTGTACAAGGCCGGGTGTCTCTGTATGTTCTGTTGGCTGGCATGTAGCATAGTCCCTGAGTGCAAGAGAGCTTATCTCTGGCCTTTCCAGACACTGGGCCCACTTCTGCCTCCCTGCTGGCCACGAGCTGCGGGGTTGGGGTCAGAGAGGGTCGCTGTCTTCTTCATCTCTCCGTCTTGAGAACCTAGTGCAGGGCGGAGTCTAGAGCGGAACTCTGTCCTCATTGGCCAGAATTCCTGCATCATTTCCCAAGAGGAGGGAGAGTCAGGACGCTGGAGGGTGTTCGCGTCGTGGCTCTTCTTGGAGGTCACTTCTTTGGCCCGTCACTTGCTTCTATTTGCTGGGCTTTCTCCACATTTCCCTCAGTCTCTTCTGCTCTAACCTTTCACATTAACTTTATTTTTAATTTGTTCTTCTTATCAAATGAATTTCAAAAATAGCTAAAGTGTGAATGTGTGAAAGGGGAGAAAGACCAGTGGAGCCACATCTATGGGTGCGTCTTTACTCCTCAGCAGAGGACAACACAGACTGGGGTTGCCCAACCACAGTGCAGCTTCCAGGCATCCGGGCCATAGGAGGGTGCTGATGTGCTGGGAGTAGAACCAGCACCCTAGCTCCTGCTTACCTTCCAGGCACTGATGGAATTTAAGACCTTGGCAGCCAAGACCCCACTAAGCTCTGGGAGCCCTGGTAACCATGTTCCAGAAACTCTGCTAACTGCTTTCAAACAGCTATTATTATCTCATTTCATATATGAGGAGACTGAGGCTCAGAGAAGCCAAGCATCTTGTCTAAGGCCACACAGCCAGTAAATGAGAGGATAGAGACTCGAACCCAGAATCTGACTACAAAGTCTATCATTAGCCACTACAATGCACTGGAAAACGGTCTCTGTTTTGTAGTAGTTTCTTGACAACTTATATAACACTTCTTCTTAATTGCATGTACCATATTATAGATTCTCAAATGTTATTAAAGAAGAAATGTGTGTGTTTACTACATTCCCGGTACTTTACTGGCCTAGTTTGAAATTTTAATAACTATTGAAAAATGGGAGTTTGGGCCAGGCATGGTAGCTCCTACCTGTAATCCTAGCACTCTGAGAGGCCGAGGCAGGAGGATCCCTTGAGCTCAGGAGTTCAGCCTGAGCAAGAGGCTCTACTAAAAATAGAAACAACTAGCCAGACATTGTGACAGGTGCCTGTAGTCCCAGCTACTTGGGAGGCTGAGGCAGGAGGCGCACTTGAGCCCAGGAGAACTGGACTGACACCATGGTACAGTAGAAGGAAGGAAGGGAGGGGAGAAGGAAGGAAGAAAGAAAGAAAAAATGAGAGTTGGGAGTGCATTAGGTTCAACTGAAGGAAGTTACCAAACGGCTGAGAAGGAAGCTCCTTCACCCTTCTCAGGAGCACTTTCTGCTGGGAAGACCTGCGGGAAAGGGGCTCTGGCCTGTGACAACACCTGTCCTGCCCCTGGGTCCGTCCTGTCCCAGCCAGGAGCCTGGTGGTTCTGTTCAGCAAACACATGGGGGCGCCATTTGCATGTGCCTTTACAAGCCACAGGGCGTCGAAACAAAAGTAGTTACTGTACTTGGGATTGCAGAATCAGATCCTGGAAACATTTTCCACTGGTAACTGCACTTTCCACATACAAGTGATTTCTCTCACTATTTTGTACACAAAGTTAAGCAGTGTTACCCAACTACAGGAAAGCCAGAAAGAACTGGTGCTTTCGAAGTGTTTAACAAAAGATGTGTTACATCCACTTTAATGAACACAATTGTTTTGATGAGTATTATTTTTAAAGAGAAAGATGTAGAACTTCCTTTGTTAGTTATCTTTAAATAAAAGATAAAACCAATTTCCTGAATGGGCTTAGGGGACATCTTACTGCTTATTTCTCTAGAGTACTTGCAAATGGTCCAGTTCCATCCTGTAAATGTTCTCTTTTTAAAAATAGATATACCTGTGAAGAAGACTTTAGCCTTCATTGTAATCACTTTCTTTCAAAGAGAATATATTCATGTAGTCACATTTTTTACACATACTTTATGCAAATTTGACATAGCACAACATAAAACATCGCTCATGCCTAACTTTGTTAAATAAAATTAAAAAATAACATGTATCTTCCAAATTAAAAATTCTTTAAGAATTGCACCCTTGGGAGCTGTCGGGAATCAAGATCTGTGGACTGGGTTATGCTGCTATTCCTCAGTCATTCATTCAACAAGCAGGTGTGGAGTGGCCTCTCTGTTGGGGACAACTGTGCCCACAGAAGACAGGACCCCTCCCTAGCACCCAGGGCCCACAGAGCTCACATTCTAGTGAGGGAGGGACAAGCTGGAGACCCTTTAAATCAGTGTGGGCAGAGTGCTGGAGATCAGAGCTTTGGGGAGATGAAGGAGGAAGTGAGGATGGGACAGCTCATAGGTCACATTGGGGAAAGTTTTTTTCAAGGGCAGGTGACAATTGAATGGAGACCTACAGGGAGTCGCTGCCTGAACCCTGGGCTCTCTGAACAAAGAAGATTACTGATAAAAAGCATCAGCATGTTTGGGAAGCAGAGTTTGTGTGTGCCTGGCTCAACCCAGAGGACGCGGGGTGGCAGTGAGGCTTCAGGGGGGTGACTTAGCTCCCAACCAACCTGTGAGTCCTTTAGTCAAGACTGGCCTAAACTTATGCAAAACTTGAATTACATTTGAAAATCTTCAGGAACACATCTCTTGCAACATCCCCCTGCTCGTGAAACTAGAAATGAATAAATGTTGATAAAGAAGCTGAAAAAGCGGGTGGCGCCTGTGGCTCAGTGAGCAGGGCGCCGGCCCCATATGCCGAGGGTGGCGGGTTCAAACCCAGCCCTGGCCAAACTGCAACAAAAAAATAGCCAGGCGTTGTGGTGGGCGCCTGTAGTCCCAGCTACTCGGGAGGCTGAGGCAGGAGAATGGCCTAAGCCCAGGAGTTGGAGGTTGCGTGAGCTGCGTGATGCCACGGCACTCTACCCGAGGGCCGTAAAGTGAAACTCTGTCTCTACAAAAAAAAAGAAGCTGAAAAAGCACTCATAGGCTGAACTTCATACCAAGTTTATTCAAACGGGAAGTTCTCAGAGCCTGCAAGAGACCTTTCCACATCTATCTCCTGTGCGGAAGGGTCCTGGAATGTTCCCCAGCCCCCATCCTTTCCTCTTCAGTCAGGTTGATGGCACAGAAGATAACTTCAGCCCATTTCTCACTGGAGAGGAAAACTTGTCATCTGGTTTTGTGAAGAAGGTTCCATCTTCCACTTGTAGTATCTTATCTTTACCATGTGCTAGGATATCACACTTAAAAGGACCAAAAATGTAAAATACTTGAATGAGTTTGTATTATAACATTAATATCATTGAAAGTATCCTATTACCAGGCTGAAGTGATTCATTCATTATTCTAGGCCTGCTTTAGTCCTTTGTAATTTGTGATAATTATGCTTTTCTTTTTAATACAAAAAAAGTATAAAAATAAAAACTTGAAGGGGTGGCACCTGTGGCTCAAAGAGTAGGGTACCAGGCCCCATATACCGGAGGTTGTGGGTTCAAATCTGACCCTGGACAAAAACTGTAAATAATAATTATAATAATAATAATTAAAAAATAAAAACTTGAAAAGGAAAAAAAAAAAAAAAGCCTGCAAGGCACTAGGATTGCAAAAGCAGCCCTGGGACCTCAACAGCCTTGCCTCCTTGTGTAGCAGAGAATCACATTAGAATCACATTATAATGAGGAAAATGCTGGAAGACACAGCAGAGTGTGGGCTCAGGGCTGGCAGGCACACGGCGGGGTCAGGGCCGCAGCTTGTCTGTAATGCTACTGGACCTCACGTGAATACTGCAGCGGGTCACCAAGCTTGACACACACACACACACACCCCGCCGCATGGTGTCTTTTCCTGTCCCCACTGAGGGGAGCTCTTGGCCTGCGGTTATGCCAGAGGAGGGGGAAAGAGACCTTCCCGATTTGGAGAAAGGGAAAAAAGCAACAAAACAAAACAGAACCGAAACTCTTTTTTCTCCAGCCCTCTACAAAACCAGAGATGAAAGAAGGCAGTCTTAGCTTGGCAAATAAGAAAATAAACAAGCGCTTGAAATGGATTAAGTATTTCCTTTTAAATTTGTTTTGCAAAGGGTTTTTTTTTTCCTCTTTGAAAAACAAAATACTAAAATAGCAAGTTGTGTTTTCATTTATAAATCCTTCTGAAGAGGAAATCTAATAATAACAAGGGGTTCCCATTGGATTCCAGCTTATTTCATAACGTAAACATATTTCTACCCTCTGGGGAAAGAAATCTACCCTGAGCCAGGTACTTTTCATTTAAATTTGTGATTTTATTCATTTGTGGGTTTTTTCCTACTCTTTTACCTTGAACAACCTCTGAGACTGAGGCTGAAGTTTTAGATTCTACAGCTGTATATGCTGGGCCTCTAGAGTCAGTAAGACGCAGTATAAAAAGAAGGTGGCTTTTTTTTTTTTTTTTTTTTTGCTATTGGTTGTTCTGAATCCCGTCAGAAGAGTATAGTTCGTCCCTCAACTGGTTTTATCTTATTGGACTGCTTAACCGTATTTTGAGAGAGCAGGCTGTACACCAGACAGAGACAGGATTGTAGGTGCCACACTTTCAACCTCAGCTATATTTCTTCTAAGCCGTAAATTACTTACGGCTTTCCGCCTCAGTTTCCTTTTCTATAAAATAGGAATAATAATAATGCGGTACCTTAAAGACGGCAGCCAAATCTCTCTCTTCCTCCCGCTGAGAGGTGGGGTCTCTGTTCCCTCCCCTGGAATCCAGGAGGATTCTATGACTGGTTTGACCAACAGGACACACAGGACAGGATTCTGCGCCAGTCCCAGTGGCAGCTCCCACTCTCAGAAATAGCAACACATGCTCTGGGGGCTGTTGGCGGTACAGGGCCCCTGAGGCCACCATGATGTGAGGAAGCCGAAGCTGCCTACAGCTACCCCACGGCCATGGGAGCCAAGCCAGCGGAGGTCTCAGACATCGTACCGCCGACTGTAGCTCCTTTGATGAGTCCCGTCTGAACTCCTCACCACGCTATTTATCGTGAGATGCAGTAATAAAGAGTTGTTTTAATCCACTGAGTCTTGGTATAGTTTGTTAAATGGCAATAGATAAACATACTATGGGCCTATCTTGTGGAGCTATTGGCAGCTTTACAAATGCTACCCCCCAAGACACCCAGCCCAGGGCTGACATATAGTCAGCAGTCAGTAAGTAGTAACTGTCACCATTCCTCTTGTTTTTATTATCTTCCCATGAGACAGTTTATTGGAAATGTGAAAAGAGAATCCTGTGAGATCACAGAGAACGCTGAAATGCCTGGCAGCTGACCTGCATGGGAGTCTACTGGCTTCGGGATTGCAAATCCTCGCGTGCCTGCCCAGGTCAGGTGCAGGGGAGCCACTAAGCCCGGCCAGTGCTGGCCAGGTCAGGTGCAGGAGAGCCACTAAGCCAGGCCAGTGCTGGCCCCACTGTTGAACATGCCTGCTCTCAGCACACAGGACGTGCCGTCCCTGCATTCCAGGGACCTCGCGGCTCCAAGTGGTCTTTTCATATTGGCCTCTACATCTCCCTGATTACCTACATGCAGCAGTTGGGTTTAAAGAAGGCACGGCGGCCGGAGAGACCCTCTGGAAAGGCAGCTGTTGACACCCGGCTGTCCGAAGCAATTGGGAGCTCACCAGCCACTCATAGGCCCCAGGGCCCCCATGTGACCTTGTCTTTTGGGCACAGGTATTTAGGGACACGTTCCCTAAAGACAGTAGACCTGCTGGGACTGTTGAGATGCTGGTAATATTAGGAAATAAAGTATTGTCGGTGTAGTGAACTTACAACATTCACAATCCCAAGGCCCCTTGTCCACGGGCGACTCTCTTCCTGGACCTGCTGGTCAACCTGTTTTTACCGATTAGTCATCCTGTCCCATCTGGCCTGTGTTCAGTCCATCATCCCCTCCGCAGTGTAACCTCCTGTAAGCACGAATGTCACTGTGTGCTCACCCTCTCCTTGTCTTGGCTACTCACCGCTGACGGGAGGAATTGTGTCAGCTCCAGAGGGTGGGCTGCCCTGAGTGCTGCCCCTGCTGGCTGATGGGGGGAGGAAGGCCGGATGGGGGAGCCTCTGCCTTAAAGACTTACTCTGTTTCTTACACTCTGCCTCTGGGTTGAACCTGGGAATCTCAACATCAGTCCAAGTTACCAGATGCAGGACAAATAATTTTGAGTGAGGTGCTCTCCCCATTGGTCCTTTGGAACTATTTGGAAGAAGGAAGGAGCAGCTATAAACAAAAAGTAAGAAAGCGAAACAAGGGAGGAGAGAGGCTCCCGGGCAGCTCGGCTGGGATCAGGCAGCTCAGGTCTTGCGCTGGTGCTTCAAGCTGACTCTGTTCCCTCAGGACAGCTCAGAGTACCCAGACAACCATCTCCACTTTCCCAGCTCCTGCCCCCACTCCTCCCCAGCACCTCCCATTTCCCATGGACCAGGCTCCTCCTGCCTCACTCCTCTAGTGCACCCTTGCTCAGACCCACAGCTCCGGGCTTCTTCTGCTGGCCTGACGTGCAGCCCCAGCTCACTGCTGTCCTCCCCACTGGCTTCATTACCTTTAGAAGGACACTCCTTGGAACAGAATGACAAGTGAGCTGGCAGTTTCCAGCCAGCAGGACACTCAGAGTCACACAGGCACACGGGGCCTTGATGAGGATGCTGTGTCTGCCTATGATCTAGGAGGAGTCTCTATCTTAACAGTGACTTGCTCTACCTTTCCCATTGCTAGAGGTCAGTGCTGATCCCACAGACAAATAGCGGTCCCCTCCGTGGTACCGTGGGAGGAGACTGCAGCAGTGCACCTGTCTCTTCTGAGCCATCCCTAGACTGGGCCTTCAGAGTCATTCTTATGCTGTGGCCTTTAGTTACCATTGTAGAAGTTGAGTTCTACTCAACTGGCCTGTGGGGGGAAGGGACAGAGTTTCACTCTGTCACCCTGGGTAGAGTGCAGTGGCATCATTATAGCTCACAGAAGCCGCAAACTCCTGACCTCAAGTGGTCCTCCTGCTTTAGCCTCCCAAGTAGCTGAGACTATAAGCACCTGCCACCACACCAGGCTAATTTTTCTGTTTTTGGTAGAGAAGGGGGTCTTGCTCTTGCTCAGGATGGTCTTGAACTCCTGAGCTCAAGCTATACACCAGCCTCGGCCTCACAGAATGCTGGGATGACAGGCATGAGCCACTGTGCCTGGCCTACGGTTTTTATATTTAAGTCCACAACTGAACCTATAAGTTAGATAAGGACTGGCCAGCAGATGACTTCTAGTTTTGGCTGTAGAGTACGTCTTTGATATTCAAAATAGGTTTTCACATCAATTCTCTTGCTGAATTATCATTTTCTACTTCTTATTTGTTAAAAATACAAATTTATGAAAATGGCAAGACTTAGCAACTTTAACCTCGCTATCAATTTACCAAGACTCTTCTGCTGTCATTAGAGCTGTTGTTTGTGTGGCTTCCTGCTGTGGGCTGGCTTCCACGTCAGGACACCCAAGTTGGCACCCTCACTCCCACAGACCGGGTCTAGACACTGGGCAATCCAAGTGAAGTTCCAGGAAGGGTCTTTCCATCTCCTGATGTTCACAGCACCAAGAGCTTTTTCTGCTTTGTTATTCAGGCATTGAAAAAAAAGAAAACATAGATCTTCTTGTGGCTGGGACTATCCGTGTAGAATTTCCCCAAACTTTTTTCTGTATTCTGAGGAAAGGATGGCCTTTCTGATTCTTAAGCAAGCATTTGATGTGTTTTGCACAGAGGAGCATTTATGATTAATTTTTCTCCTGACAATAATTTTTGGTAGAAAATTAGGGTAACATTCATATTAGAGAGAAAAGTCTATATATTTTTTACACAATTGAATAGTTTGAATTGAATCACAAGAGTTTTTGAAGCTCAAATTCTGCCAAGGTTCTTGCCAGAGCTATGATGAAATCTGTTTACTCTCTGTTCAAATTTTGTAATATTCTGTAACTTTGAATTCTGTCAAGAGCAATTTTTAATGAAGCTGGTCTTTAAGCTTGGTAGGGGACCCAGATGGCAGATTCTTCAATGTTTACTTACTCATCAGGACATGTTTTGCCCAAAGTGTTCCATATGCGAGGTACTCAGATCTGCCAGGGACACCAGAAGGGGACAAGTTGGGCCTGGTCCCTTCCCTTGAGGAGTTCAGGTTTGAGCAAAAGAAATAAATAATAAATCACATTTAAAAAATTACAAATACGGAAAGTGCTGCCAGAAAGAAGAAACCCACCAGGGGCTCAGGCATAGGCTGTGTAGAGGGAAGGCTGGGCATGAGGTGGATCCCAACCAGCTCAGGGATAAGTTGGGGAAGTGAGGTTCTAGGGAAAGTCTCATTGATGGAAGATGAGCTGCAGAGAGTCTGGGCCGTTGGTGCTGAGAGTGCAGCTGCACTTGGGAGTGGATGGAGCCACTGGCGTGGTGCTTTCCACAGACAGATGTACTTTACTAGCACGCTGCAGGGCCATCTCCACGCTTCAAAGATCGGCAAAAAAAGGCTGAGGACTAATAATATGAGAATCAGGAGGAAAGATATATTAGGTAACTCCAATTTTTTGCATTTGGAGTTTGTTCTTTAGAAGGATCCATTTAAAAAAATTGTTTTAATTAAATCATAGCTGTGTCCATCAATGCAATCATGGGGTACAATGTGCTAGTTTTATATACAATTTGAAATATTTTCATCAAACTGGTTAACATAGCCTTCATTGTGTTAAGACATTTACATTCTGCATTTAGTAAATTTCACATGTACCCTTATAAAATGCGCCGTAGGTGTGGTCCCAGCAATCACCCTCCCTCCATCCATCCTGCCCCCTCCCCTCCCTTCCCTCTCCCCTTTCCCCATATTCTTGGGCTATAATTGGGTTGTAGCTTTAATACGAAAGCTATAAATTGGTTTCATAGTAGGGCTGAGTACATTGGATACATTTTCTTCCATTCTTGAGATACTTTGCTAAGAAGATGTTCCAGCTCCACCCATGTAAACATGAAAGAGGTAAAGTCTCCATCTAATGATGCATTTTTGGATGATGGGTTACTTGTGGCTGCTATAATTACATGAAATATAAACAGAGGAGAGACGTTCACAGGGAGAAGAGAAGGAAGAAAGCGACATTACCGCTGATGGTGACGGAGCCAGCCCAGGCGGGCTGGGCAGGAGCTGCAAGGGACTCGCAGGATGCTTTCGGAACTCATTTACAGGGCCACAGCCCATATCCTCCCAACTGGGTGCAGGATGTGACCTAGTAAAGAAAGAATCTCCCGTTAAAGCCCCAGATGCTGGTTTGTAAGACAAAGGAAAAGACCCAGAGGAAGCACCCCCTGTTACACACATGCACACAAAGACACACAGGACACACACATGTACACGCAGCCTCCTAAGGACAGTAAAGGTGTATTAATATTTATCAGAGACGTTGGCCTGGATTGAAAATTAAAAAAAAAAAATTCCTTCTACAAAACACTAAGGTAGAACCGAAGAAAGAGAGAAATTAGAGGGCAATGTGTGAGGAGCTCCCAGGCGGGAGGCCCTGCTTCCTGGGCAGCACAGGAGAAGGACGTGTGCCCAGGCAAAGTGAGAGTCCTCTTCCTTGGTGCTTCTAATGCTGAAATCTGCCTGATCCCAGCCTCTC
Source organism: Nycticebus coucang (assembly GCF_027406575.1). Taxonomy (NCBI): domain Eukaryota; kingdom Metazoa; phylum Chordata; class Mammalia; order Primates; family Lorisidae; genus Nycticebus; species Nycticebus coucang. Next base: position 2,571,792 of record NC_069798.1, read on the forward strand.
CATCATGGTCTGCTGTCATTGGTCAGGAGTAGACCAGTGCTAGACAAAATGACTAGTCCCCGGAAAAAATGACTCCCCACCGCCAGTGATCTGTGAGAGCTGGCATGAAGGCGGGAGACCCTGCCATGACTAACTTCCATAGAGACAGAGACACAAGACGGCCACACCAACACCCTGCAGGGGGAGGGCAGCAAGCTGCACCCCCCATGGCCACCCGACCCCAGCCCTCCCCAACAACAGTCTATCCAAGAACATCCTTGGATATATATTTAAAAAGCAAAGACTTATAACATGAAGGTTACACAATAAATAGTACTGCTATAAAGAAGTACAGCTATTGGGTCAGCACCTGTGGCTCAGTGGGTAGGGCACTGCCCCATATACCAAGGGAGGCAGGTTCGAACCTGCCCCCGGCCAAACTGCAACAACAACAAGAAAAAATAGCCAGGTGTTGTGGCGAGTGCCTGTGGTCCCAGCTACTCTGGAGGCTGAGGCAAGAGAATTGGCTAAGCCCAAGAGTTGGAGAGTAAAGGTGTATTAATATTTATCAGAGATGTTGGCCTGAATTGCTGTGAGCTGTGACACCACGGCACTCTACCAAGGGTGATAAAATGAGACTCTGTCTCAAAAAAAAAAAAAAAAAAAAGTAGAGCTATTTAGAGTTTTAATCTTGGACCAGCTTAACAAAAATCATCACATCAAATGTACAGCAGAACATACTCTCCACGTGCTGACTGCATCCTTTGACACCTAATAATGGCATTCTATAATCGCATGAAAGCTCTGGGGACAATTAAGACCCTTTGATGAGAATAAGACGGGGAGTTTATGACTTGTGTAACTAGGAAACTGGCCCCATCAGTCTGCCTTTCATTAGCACATAATAACATCTCATTTTTATGGGACGTTCCTTCAGTTAATTTTCTTAATTAGATTTAACTGAAGGATGAAAGTCGAATTTGGCAACACAAAGCCCTGGGAAAGAAGACACAGTAATTCAACATAAAAGCTACATACATCAAAGATGCACGAAAATAAGAGAGTTATGTTTCCTAAAGATCCCTGGACTCGTTAAGGCTAATTTCAGATGGGCCCAGGGTTGTAAATTTAACTGAAAACGTCCATGCTTGGTCAGAGGGTGGGGCAGGCAGACATGAGGGCTGTAGCCCTGTATCCTCCTGAGAGGTATCCGCAATGGTCTCCAGTCAGCAGGTAGCCTGCAAAGATTGTCCAGCGTCTGCATTTCTGACTGGAATACGTGTTCCACACTGAGGAACAAACAAGGATATTCCTCTTTATTGACTATGTTACCCAAAGGAGAAATCTCTCTCTGCTGTCAGAAGCAGTTGTTCGTTTTCCTGGGATTAATTTATTTAAGTCATGTGAAATTTTAAGCCATGTTACCACTTAGGCATCTAAAAAGCCCGATGTTAAATTAAATACAGCTCACCTCTAGCTAGGGTTTAAGATTTGACAGCACTTCTTGTCTACCAAGGCCACATCTGGATTGTTGTTATTGTCACAGCCCCACACTCCGGGTGTCCAGATGCACTCAGCTATTTTTATATTCTATTTGGTCTTGCTGAATTGCAGGCATTTCCACAAGCTGCCTTGAATCTGTTTTAAACAAAGTGGAATATAAATAAGTAAATAAAGAAATGCTGATTGCAAATTAAAGAACTCAAACAATGTAGCCATACAATATAAACGAATGCAACAAGATCAAAACCAAGAATACAGTTCCATCATTCAAAAGCACAAACAATAAAGCACTGAGATAATCAAACCTAAGCTTATAGCCCACTCTTTTGCTCTGTGTATAGCACTTGCTATCAGACCTTATCTTCCCCAGAAAAAGTGTCCACCTCTTGAAGCTTCTTGATTCTTCGTGGAAATAAAGCCCAGTGGTCCGGGCTCCAACAGTCTTCCTGATGTGTCCTAACATCTTGCCTTGTAGACTAATCTGGTTCTTACATTGCAATTAAATATCTTCTGTGAGCTTTGATAAACACTGTATCTGTCAACAGTAAAATATTTTACCGAAGTACCTTCATTCAGTATCTGTTATTTTGTGAATTATATATGATGCGTAGTCTAGATGCCAGACGAGAGGGAGGTAAAGCTGGTGTTGCATTGGAATCACTTCCAGATATACACAAGTACGTAAATTCTCTGTGAAAAACTTTGAAACTTCTCAAGTTCTTGCACCAATGGCTCATTGAATCTTTGCATTTCTGTATTATATGACATAAAAGAGACAATCCTGACGTCTAAATCTACAAGGGTACCAACTCTAAAAGTGAATGTTCGTCTTATTTTTAAAAACTGTAACTGGTTTATTCCACTAGCATTGGTCCAGGACAGAGGAAATTGTGGTACCAGTACTATTTTTCACTGATTCATATACATCTATGTACTCAGCAATTTCAGAGAAATGTTAATTTGTCAAACTTGACCAAAAGAGCAAAAATGGAGCAGTAACTTGGAATACTGGTGTCAGTGGTACTAGGAAAGTGTGAAAGGCTCAGAAAGCTTAACTTTCAAAACAGCAGAGAGAATGGTTCTTTGGAAGCACACCAAGTGATGGAAGAATCTAGTTTACTCTGACCAAACCAGGGCCCTAGATGAAAGCAGACTGATCTCAGCCCAATATGAGGAAGACCTTCTGAAGAATTACAGATCTTTGAAAATGGAATGAGATGCTTTGTAGACTGGAGAAATGTCTCTGGGAGTACTTGGACTGACACAGGACACTTGTATCAGGCACAACAGTAAGAGAATCATTGCACTGGGTGTGGGGAGGATGAGATTCAGAGGTTTCTTTAAGTGTAAAACTCTCTGTTGCAACATATTTGCGGTTCTTAAATAGTGGAAGGGCTTAGCCTCATTGATGGGTTTATTTAATGTTGCTCAGGTAAAAACTAATGAACAACTACCAAAATAGTTATCTGAACGTCAGATTACTTGATTTAGGTCATGCCATCAAGGATTAGCTAACCTGCCCCTGCCACTGCGTGGCTTCTAGTAAAAAACAGTTAGGCCACAAGGAAAAACGTGACGACTTCACAGACCTTACAAGAATAGGTTGAATAACTGTTTTTGTATTTATATTTGTTACATTACAAATATTTGTTTGTATTTCTGTTTCGTATTTGTATTTTGAATAACTGTTTGTTGAGAGATGTTAGTTTGTGCAGCAGAATTGCTCTTATTTTACCCATAGTGCTTGGTAATAACTTTGTAGAATCGTAGGTTGTAGGCCAAGGTTGTGAAGTCACATGTCTTCCAAATATGCCAAAAATAATCTGACAATTATAAAGCACTTTCCATTGTCAGGGGTTGTTCTTGAGTCTTTTCTGAGAGATTAACACAGTAAAACTGTAATAGTCTCTAGTTTTCTGTTTATAACAGTATTTTTAAAAAGACATAGGTTCTAAAATTTATTGAAAGAAAAGTGTGAGTTCTTAAGACATGTTAATAGATAAACAGATTTTATGTTGAGGCAATCAGGAATTTTGCTTTTTTCTTTTACTGATACACAATTTTCACATATTTATGGGGAACATGTGAGCATTTTTTACATGCAGAGAATGTACAATGACCAAGTCAGGACACGTGGGGGATCTACCACTTTGATTACTTATTTCTGTCTTGGGAACATTTCAGGTCCTTTCTTCTAGCTACTTTGAAATATACAACATATTTTTGCTAGCTATAGTCACCTAGTTTGCTATTGAACTTACTATGACTTATTCCTTTTATCTGTGAGTTTACACCCATTCACCAACCTTTCTTCACTTTCCCCTCCCATTTTCTACCCTTCCAGCCTCTAGTGTCTATCACTCTAGTCTCCATCTACATGAGATTATGTTTTTAGCTCCCACATATGATGAGAACATGTGGTATTGGTCTCTTTGTGCCTGGGCTATTTTATTTAATTTAATAACGTCCAGTTCCATCCATGTTACTGCAAATGACATGATTTAATTCTTTTTTTATGGCCAAATAATATACCACTGTGTGTCTATACAGTGTGTACACACCCCCCCCCCACACACATTTTCTTTATCCACTTATCTGTGGATGGGCATGTAGGTTGATTTCTTATCTTTGCTATTGTGAATAGTGCTGTGATAAACACAGCAAGCATCCTTTACAGACATCTTATGATATTAGAGTATCCTTTGACATAGTAAAGCATCCTATGATATACTGATTTCTTTCCCTTTGGATAAATACCCAGTAGTGGGATTGTTGGATGGTGCGGTAGTTCTATTTTTAGTTCGGAGAGAAATCTTTCCTTAGTGGTTGTCCTAATTTATATTCCCATTGCAATCAAGGATTTAAAAACAAATGCGGAGTAGACCCTACTTCAGAGCCCATCATGAAAATATATACAGAAAATCTGGTTTAGCGATTTAGCAAGATCCTGGGCTGTCAGCACAGAATAGATTCTACATTAAAGGTTTTTTGAAATAAGCATAAATTTTGCTAGTGAGTATCAAACAGGAATAGCAATTTTATGTAAGTTTAGGTTAAAACATACTTAGGTGACTAAATATAGTGGAACAGGGAACTCCAAAACCGCCCCCCTCCATAAAAGCAAGGACTACAGCCGTAGATTTATCAGAATATACCTTTTTGGATCTCTGGAATCTAATAAAAAAAACTCACACACACACAAAAAAAGAGAATGGTTTAAAAAGAAAGAAGCTGCTGGAATTTGATAAAAGATTGTGGTGATATCTTGACTTATACAGGGCCTGCATTCATGGTGCAGTTTAGTGGGGCTGGAAGTGGCAATGTGAGCCTTGTTTTTAGAGAATTGGATATGTAGGCCCTGACCTGTCTAATGGCTCCCTGAGGGATTGGCTCACAGGGATAAACTTTGTTTTTCCCACCTTCAAGGTTTCTCAGGGACAGGTGTCTTCCCAAATAGCATTTGTCAAAATGCATTTAAAGTGAAACATACTAGCAGAAGCCACTCACGGGCAAGCAGCAGACAGATAAGAATACCTGGGGAAAAAGAGACCTGGGAAGGAGAAGCACAGGGGAACAAGGGCTTTGAAAAGCTCCCATACATACCAAGGAATCCAGAATGCCCAAGTCTGGAAATAGATTCAGAAAAGGCCAGAGAAGACCCTAAGCTTTCATTCTGGCTGACCTTTATGCTCTGTGTGTGCAGGAAGTGAAGGCTAAGGTAGAGTTATAAACAGGCTGGCTAAATATGGAATGAGTGTCTGAACAAAAGCTAATGTGAAAACCCAGGAGAGTTTTTTGTTTGTTTTAGCTCTAGGTGCTAAAGGAAATCTCTATCAAATTGCTAGCTAACAGCTAAGCTAATGGAACAGTGACTTAAGTGATCATATACAATATGAAGAATGCAGTCTTTACAAAAACAGTTTGGAAAATGTCACTGAACAAACAACTCCAACCCCTAACAGGCAGCAACAACAAACCCAGAACAGGGGCAAATCTGATTTCCGGAGTTATCACATTATAATATTCAAAAGATACAATTTACAACAAAAATTGTAAGTCACACAAAGAATGAGAAAATAGGGCCCATTCATAAGGAAATACAAAGACATTACTAGAAACTATCCCTAAGGAAATCCAGACATTGATTTTACTCGACAAAGACATGGAATGAACTGGCCTAAACATGCTCAAAGAGCTAAAGAAAAGTATAGACAAAGAATTAATAGAAACAAAGAAAATGATATCTTACCAATAGATGCTAACAATAAGAGATAGAAACAGTAAAAAGGAACCAAATAAAAACTATGAAGCTGAAAAATACAATAAATAAAATGAAAAGCATACTATATCAGTTTAATAGCAGATTTGAGAAGGAAGAAGAAAAGAATCACTGAATTTGATGAAGATGTGTCAGTTGAAATTATCTAGTCTGAAGAACAGAAAATAAAAGAATGAAGCAAAATCAGCAGAACTTAAAAGGCATACAGCACACTCTAGAGCTAACCAACCTATGCACAATGGAATTCCCAGAAGAAAAAGAGTCAGAAATAACATTTGAGAGAAGATGAAAGGGAAAGGGGTAGAAAGAATATTTTCAGAAATAATGGCCCCAAACTGCCCCCCAAATATGATGAAAGACAAGTTTAATGAACTCCAAGTAGAATAAACTCAAAGAGATCTGCACTGAGACATTAGAAAATGTTGAAAGCCAGAGACAAAGAGAGAATCTTGAAAACAGCAAGAGAGAAGTGACTAGTCACAAGCAAGGGACCCTCAGTAATACTATCAACATATTTCTCCTTATGTTGGAAGCCAAAAGGCAGTTAGAGGACATATTTAAAGTGCTAAAAGAAAAAAAAGTCTGTCAACCAAAAAATCTAAATTTTGCAAAGCTATCCTTCCAAGTGAAAGGGAAATTAAGACATGCTTAGATAAACAAGGCTAAGGGAGTTTATCGCTAGCAGACTCTTCTGCGCTACGGGAAATGCTAACACAAGTCCTTCTGGCTGAAATGAAAGGATATCAGACAGCGACTGGAAGCTGTATGAGAACTACAGAACAACAATAAAAGTAACTGTATAGGTATGTATAAAATATAGTATTGTGTTTATTATGTTTAATGCCTCTTTTCTCCTATATATTTAAAAAGACGAATGCGTAAAACAATGATTATAAATCTGTGCTCATTGGCACACAAAGAAGAAAGACATAATTTTTGACAATAATAACAAAAGGAGGGCAAGCGAAGCAATGTAGAAGCAGACTTTTTGTACATACTATTGAAGATAAGTTGACTATCAATTCAAACTAGATTGTTACAATTGTAAGATATTATTTGTAAGCCTCGGGATAACTCTTAAGAAAACAAATAACACATAGAAAGAAGAATGCAAAGAAAATCAAAATGGTTCATGATAAAAATATCAATTAAACACAAAAGAAGGCAGGAATGGAGGTATTAAGGAACACTCCCCCCGCCAAAGATATTGAAAACCATTTTAACATAGGAAAATAAAGTACTTTTTTTTATTAGTAATCACTTTAAATGTAAATGGATCAAACTTTCTAAATAAAAGTCAGAGATCGATGTAATTGATAAAAGAAAAACGCTCCAACTATGTGCTATTGCTAAGAGACTCATGTTAGACCCAAAGATATAAAGTGAAAGGATGGAAAAAGATATTCCAAGAAAATCCTAACCAAAAGAGAGCTGGAGGGTCTATTCTATATTAAGATAAAACAAAGAGTTTAAATAAAAGTCACAAGAGACAAGAAAGGATGTTATATAATGACAAAGGGTCAATCCATAAAGAAGACATTATAATCATAAACATATACTACACACTTAACAGCAGAGCTCCAACACAGCTGATGCAAATATTCACAGAATTAAACAAAGAAATAGTTGTACAATAATACTTGCATGTTTCAATACCCACTTTTAATAATGGGTAGAACAACTAGACAGAAGATCATAATAAAGAGATAGAGAACTAGAACAACATTATAAATCAACTCAACTTGACAGATATATATTATATATATATATATATAACACTCTACACAAAGCAACAGAATGTACTTTTATCTTAAATACCCTTTTAACATTGGTCAGGCTAGCTATATGTTAGTCCATAAATAGCTCTCAAATTGTAAAGGATTAGTCCTGGTGTGGTGGTACATACCTGTAATTCTAACACTCTGGGAGGCTGAGGCGGGAGGATCACTGAGGCCAGGAATTTGAAACCAGCCTGACTAAGAGTAAGACCTTGTCTCTACGAAAAAATAGAAAAATTAGTCATGCGTGGTGGTGGGCACCTGTAATCTCAGTTAGTCAGGAGGCTGAGGCAGGATGATCGGGTGAGTCCACTAGTTTGAGGTTGCTGTGAGCTATGATGATGCCACTGCACTCTAGCTGGAGTGAGAGATGAAGACTCTGTCTCAAAAAGAAAAAAAATTAAAGATTGAACTTAAACAAAATACATTCTCTGACTGCAATGAAATAAAATAGAAAGCAAAACACAATACACTAAATCTTACAAAAGCCAGCAATAACAGCACTCACAAAGAAATTTATAGGAGTTTATGGCTACATTATTAATAAAAAGGAAGGAAAATATGGAAACAGTATGGAATCAGTAACCTATCTGTACACCTGTAGGACAGGAAAAAGAAAGAAAACTAGAAAAGCAAACTAAACCAGAAAGAGAGAAATAATAAAGGTTAGTACAAAGGTAAATGAAATAGAGACTAGAAAAACGGTGAATCAACAAAAGCAAATATTAGTTCTTTAAAAAGATCAATAAAATGGACAAGCTGAAAAGAAAAAAGAGAGTAGATTCTAGTATCAGCCTTATAGAAACAAGATATAAAACAATACTAAAAAAATTTGTATATCAATAAGATAACCAAGATAAAATGAGCAATTTTTTAGAAATAATAAAGTATCAAAATGGACTTAAGAAACAGAAAACATGAACAGATCTAAAATAAGTAAAGAAATTGAATCCGTAATAAAACATCAGCCAAGAAGAGCCCAGCACCAATGATTTCATTGGTGAATTCTACCAATATTTAAAGAAGAATTAAAACCAAACTTTCTCAAACTCTTCAGAAAACAGAAGAAGAATATTGCTTAACTCTTCTATCACTCTAGGCCAGCATTATCCTAATCAAAGGCAGGCAGACATTAGAAGAAAAGGATCCTGCATACAAATTCCTTACAAAGACAGATGCAAAAATTTGCAGTAAAATACTAGAAAACTAAATCCAGCAGCATATTGTGACTAAGTGGCATTTATCCCCCAAATGCAAGCATGGTTCAACATAACAAAGTCAATCAATACATTACAGCACATTAATAGAATAAGGAATAAAAACCCACACAATCATCTCAATTGATATAGAAAAGGCAATGGACAAAATCCAACACCCTTTCATGATTTATAAAAAACAAAAAACAACATTCACTAAAATAGAAATAGAAGGAAACATCCTCAAAATAACAAAGGGCATTCATGAAAAACCTCACAGCTAACATCATACTCCATAGTGAAAAACTGACAGTTTGCTCCCTAATATCAGGAACCAGATAAGGATTTCTGCTTTTGCCACCTACACTCAAATTTTACTGAATGCTCTATTCATAGTGGTCAAACAAGAAAAAGAAATATAAGGCATCCAAATTATAAAGGAAAAAATAAAATTGTCGCTATTCACAGATGACATGATCTTATACATATATATATAATATAAAGACTCCTCATAAAAATTATTAGATTTAATGAATTCAGCAATTTGCAGAAGACACAGAAATCAGTTATATTTCTGTACACTAGTAATGAACAATCTGAAAAAGAAATTAGGAAAACAATTCTATTTATAATACCATAGCAGTGAAAAGAATAAAACAGTTCAGAATAGACTTAACCAAGAAGGCCAAAGATTTGTACCCTGAAAACTATAAAAACTTGTTGAAAGAAATTAAAGGCCTAAGTAAATGGAATGCATCCTGTGTTCATGGATGGGAAGACTTATTATTGTTAAGATGGCAATGTTCCCCAAATTGATCTACAAATCCAATGCAATTCCTATCAAAAATCTCAATAGCCTTTTTTCTCAGAAATGTAAAATCCAATCATGAAGTTCATGTGAAATTACAAGGAACCTCAAGTAGCCAAACAATATTTAATAAGAAGAGCATAGTTGGAGGACACTTACTTTCCAATTTCAAAACTTACTATTTTTTAAATTTCTCATAAATAGGAGGGAACACAAAGCTTACTGTTACATAAAGCTATAGCAATAAAACAATGTGGTACCAGCATAATGATGTGCCATAAATGAAGATATAGATGAAATGACATGCGTGTGGATCATGGAATATAGTTAAGACTTCAGAAATAAACCCATTTGTATATTGTCCCTTGATTTCAACAAGTGTTTCCAGGTTAAGGGGAAAAGAATAGTTTCTTTAACAAATAGTGCTGAGACTGGCTATCTACATACAAAACAAAGATGTTAGACTTTTCTTTCATACCATATGTAGAAATTACCTTCAAAGATACCAAAGACCTAAACATAAGAATTAAATTATAAAACTCTTAGAAGAATAGACAGGGTAAAATCTTCATAACCCTCATTATTATATGATTTCTTACATATAATAACAAACAACTCACATATAATTAACAAAGAAAAACAAATAAATTGGGCTTAAAAATTAAAAAGTGTTGTGCATTAATGGACATGATTAAGAAAGGGAGAAGTCAACCCACAGAATGAGAGAAAATATTTCCAAATCATGTATCTGATAAGGATCTAGGACATGGAATATAAAAAGAACACTTACAACTTAGTAACTAAAAGACAAACAACCCAATGCAGACATGAGTAAAGCACTTGAATAAATGTTTCTCCAAAGAAAATATATGAATGATCCCACTAAGCACATAAAAAAAGATGCCCATATCACTAGTCATTAGGGAAATGCAATTCGAACCCACAATGAGAACTACTTCACACTCACTAGGATGGCTATAGTCAAAAACCTGAGAATAACAAGTGTTGATAAGAAGGTAGAGAAGTTGAAACCCTCATACCCTGCTGGTGAGAATGTAGACGATGGTGTCACTGTGGAAAATGGTTTGGCAATTCCTCAGTAAGTTGAACATGAAACTACCCGATGCCTAGCAATTCCACTCCTAGGTATACACCTAAAAGAATTGAAAACAAGGGCGGTGCCTGTGTGGCTCAAAGGAGTAGGGCGCCGGCCCCATACACCAGAGGTAGCAGGTTCAAACCTGGCCCCAGCCCCTCCCAAGAAGAACTGAAAACAGGTGTGCAAACAAAGACATGCACATGAATGTTCATAGCAGCACTATTTCCAATAGCCAAAGGAAGGAAACAACCCAGATTCTCATCAACTAATGAATGTCGAATAAGTGGAATACAACTCAGCCAATGGAATAAAATGTACTGATACATCTATAGCATAGATGAACCTAGAAAAAATTACGCTAAGTGAAAAAATAGAAGGAAAAAAGCAATACAATGTATGATTCCATTCAAATGAGATGTCCAGTCCAGGCAAACCCACAAAACACAAAGCAAATTAGTGGTTGCCTGGGGCTGGGTGAGGGGCAGTGGAGTGACTGCTGAAAGGGTGCGGGTCTCCTTGGCAGGTCAGGAAAAGTCCTGCATCTAGATACTGGTAACAACGGCAGTATGTGAATGCACTAAATGCCACTGAATTGTCCATTTAAGATGCTTAAAATGGTGCATTTTATGTTGTATACACCAGGGTGCATTTCAAAGTCATACGTGGAGAGCTCTGAAAGTAAAACACCTCATGGAGAAGAGGGAAGGGTCAAAGCCACCAGACGCACAGTGACAAGGAATCGAACGTCACCCTCGGCAGAACGTGTACCTGGCCCACACCACGCACACTCACCTTTTCTAATCTTTATAACAATTCTGTGGGCAGGTCCACCCAAGTGCCACAGGGAATAATGGTGGGTCTGTTACTACAAAGAGCAAATCAAAGTGAAAATATCTTGAACCATGATCCAAATATACCTTGAACATTTAATTTGATTCAACACATATAAACATACATTTAATTATAAATCTTTTCGTAATGGACCAGGGACACTTTTCCCCCACAAATACCACAATTTCTTGCGTATGCCTCACTTGTAACACAAGGCTTATACTTACTAGTTTAGGTTTCTTTAACGAGAAAGGAGAACTTGTGTGAAATCATTACGGTTCAGATTCCTCCTGTATTTTAATGTCCCTCCACCCTAAATGGTAACTTATAGTTGTCTTATTTAGACTCAACAGTGATACTCTAAATCCTCTTAGAATATCGTATTTCCAACTCTGTAATATCTAAGTCACTTTTTAACATCATCTTTCCAAGTCTTTCACCTTGGGGTTTCACAGGGACAACAACTCTATAAAACATTTTAATAATTATTTTTTTGGTCAATGTTCTCTTCTCATTTAAAAAAATTAATTTTAAAATTATGATATAATTACAACAAAAAGAACAGCAAGCATAAGTAAGTTTCGGAATTAAAACAACTTACTACAAGCAGGAATTCAAATATGGGTCTCTTTCGCTCCAAAGCCCATTCTCTCTGCACTTCAGGTCTAAGGAAGCCCAAAGCAGAGAGCCTGGGACAGCGGAGGCCTCGGAGGGAAGAACCGGAGGGAGAGGACGGCAACTCTGTCCAACCTGCTCAGAGAAAACAGCAAAAGGAGAAAGCAGATCCCAGGACAGGATCTTTGACTTTCTGCCTTCTTTTAATTCCTTACAAGGGTCAGCTAAAGGTAAGAGACTTCACTTCGTCTTCTTCAATTTATGAATCGTACAACAAGAACTTTCAGAGTTCCTATCAGTTTCTAATTATTTTTGTCATCCTCATTCTCTCTAACAACCTGGTGTTTTTTAAGTGAATTGGAAATAAAACATTAACTTACTGGCTCTCTGTTTGGAGAAATGACCAGAAACAAAGCACAAGTGAAACATTGGGCACAGTGCGGTGTTAGCGGTGTCTACATCACTCCCTGTGGGGAAGACTGTCCAGAAATAGAAAGTTCTGTTATTCTTTTAACCAAGCTGATCATAGGCATTCATATTCAGTGCTTTATTATACTGAAAATTGCACACAAGTTCTTTGGATCTTTGGCTCAATAATCACTTTGATGTTTTATTTATTGATGCAAAACGTGCTTGCCTTTCAAGTTTGTTATCTCTCATTTCAATGGAATTTTTCAAAGTATTAAGAAACTAGCTCCACAGTTTTGTCTACTCAGTTTTGGCATAAGATTCTGAAGTGTTACCAGTGCCCCTGGGTGTTTCCTGCCATTTAGTTTCAGGCTAATAAGGAAACGCAGAGGTTGGCTAGAATCTGCTATGAATACTTTATCTAGACGTTTGTGCTGGAGCACATTCAAAGAAGGTTCTTGAGAGAATGCATTTTATCCGTACCCGGGACTTGGTTATTTCGGCTATTGAAATGATTTGTGTTTGGAAAATGAGAACTATTTCTCATCTTTGACCAAACTTTTCATGAGGTCTGAACATCCATGTTTATGAAATCCAGCTGTGACATCATTAAGTGGTTTCTACTGTAAAAAAAAAAAAAATCATAGTCAAAGAAGAAACAATATAAAATGCAACATATTTTGGGGAGAAATGTCTATTCAAGTCTCTTGTCCAATCTTTCCCATAGAGTTATTTATTTGGATTTTGTTTTGTTCCGTTTTTGTTAGTTTTTTGGGCATTCTTTGGAGTTGGAGAGGTTCCTTGTATATTTTGGATATTAACCCCTTACCAGCTATATGGTTTGCAAATATTTTCTCCCATTCTGCAGGTTGTCTCTTCACTCTGATGATTTTTTCTTTGCTGTGAAGAAACTTTTCAGTTTGAGATAGGCCCACTTATTTATTTTTGCTTTTGTTGCCTGTGCGGTGGACGACATATCCGTGAAATCATTGCCAAGGCTAATGTCATGTATCTTTCTCCTGTGATTTCTACAGTTTCAGGTCACATATTCAAGTTGTTCATTCATGGGAGTTTCATTGTTGTATATGGTGTGATATAAGGAGCCCACTTCTATTTTTTGCGTGGGGATATCCAGTTTTCCCAAAACTATTTGTTGAGGAGACTGTCTTTCCCCATGTGGATTCTCGGTAGCCCCATAGAATGGGTGGTTGCCCACCTGCATGTAGGTTCATTTCTGGGCTCTTCATTCTGTTCCATTGGTCTGCATGTCTGTCTTATGATTACTGCAGCTTCGCTATTTATTTTAAAATCAGAAAAAGAGATACCTTCAGCTTTGTTCTTTTCCAAGACTGTTTTGGGTATTTGAGATCTTTTCATATTAATCTTACATTTGTTTTTTCAATTTCTGTGAAAAATGTCATTGGTATTTTGATAGAGATTGCATGGAATCTGTAGATCACTTTGGGTAGGATGGACATTTTCACAACACTAAGCCTTTCTCTCCTTGTGGAGAGCAGTGTCTTTCTATTTAGTTGTGTCTTCTTTAATTTCTTTCATTAATACTTTCAGTGTGCAAGTCTTTCACCTCCTTAGTGAAATTTATTCCTAGAATGAAAAACCAACCTACAAGAGTAGAAAATATTTGCAAACCATTAATTTGATAAAAGGTTAATATCCAGAATATGCAAGGAACTCCTACAACTCAAGAGCAAAAAAATCAATAGCCTAATTTAAAAAATGGGTAAAAGACCTGAACAAACATTTCTCCAAAGAAGACATCAAAATGACCAACAGGAATATGAAAAGATGCTCAGTATCACTAATCATCAGGGAAATGCAACTCAAACCCTCAATAATCTATAACCTCACCCCTGTTAGGATGGCTGTTATCAAAAAATCAAACCAAAATAAAAGGTAAGTACTGGTGAGTCTGTGAAGAAATTGGAACACTCGTGTATTACTGGTAGAAATGAAAAATGGTGTAGCCACTATAACATAAATATGGCTGTCTCTCAGAAAACTAAAATAGAATTACAATATGATCTAGCAAGCTCACTGTTGGATAAATACCCCAAAGGAAAGAAATCAGTAAATCAAGAAGATCTCTCAGGTTTACGGTAGGACCATTCGCAAAAGTAAAGATATAGAACCAACCTAAGTGTCCATTAGTGATAAATGGATGAAGAAAATGTGGGACAGAAAAGGATATTATTATTCATCCTTATAAAAGAAGGAGACCCTACAATATGTGACAACATGGATGAACCTGGAGGACTTTACGTTAAATAAAATAAGCCAGTCCCAGAAGAACAAATCCTGTATTAGTCTACTTAAATGAGGTGTCTAAAATAGCTGGACTCTTGAGGTGGCTTCCAGAGGCAGAGAGAAGGGGCAGTGGGTATAACATTTCCATCACACAAGACGAGTAAATTCCAGAGATCTGTTGTACAACACTATGCACTGATCAGATGTGACCTAGAAGCACTAAGGCATCATCTGAAAAAGTGATTTATAGGTGTTCCCTTGAATACACTGTAAAGAGAGAAAATCAAAATCCAAAAGCTCATTATCTAAAGGAGGAAATGAAGATTATTTCCAATAGTATGTACCAAAAATTTAGGAAAAACCAGAAGGGCTAATGCAGTTCTCCAGGGCTTGCAACCGCAGAGAGCTGTTCCATCCCAGGCCTGCATGCCCCAAACGACTGGACTGTGGCCTGGCTGATACCACTACCTCATGGATAGAAGTCATGGCTGGACACATGATATGGGCCAAACATTGAGAGAAGCATGGATAGTTCAAGTGAGCGACTAACTGGGTGATGGGTTATTCACCACGCACAAACGTGGCACCATTTGAAAGGTGGGATAGGGTGGCACCGGCCTGAGAGCAGTGTACTAGAGCAATTAGCTAAGGTAAACTGGGGGCCGGAAAGAGTGCAGACCCCAAAGTGCACACACTCCCACCCTGAGGACCCCTCAGTTCCACAACACGTTTCTTTGAAGGAGTTTCCTCAGTGCATTTGGTCTCTTTCCATTGATCTTTCCATCAGTGCATTAGGTAATGTCCTCAAGTGATGTTCACAGTTGTCACTTGAAATTGAAATAGCAAGTATGTGCAGAAATCCACCCTGAAGGTCTTTCACTCACAAGCCGGGAGAACCTGGACCAGGAGAGATCTGGAAGGAATCATTCTAGGTCTAATACAGCTTCATTTCCTAAATAAGATGGAGGATAAAACTTCAACATGCAACAGATACTTCAATTTTTCAACCCACATGAGTGGATCCCAGGGAAGATGTATTACCCTGGTCCTGGCCTAGGTATGAGCTCTGCATACGAGCTGTCATAGTAGACAGTGGCCCTCACTAGTTTCCTATCACCTTGGTTTTCTGAAGGTCAGAGCCTTTCAACCAGCGTGCATGTTGCCTGAAAAGCAACAGCTGCAGAAAGAAGGCTGGGCCTCAAATGCCTAAATTCCTAGCAAAACATAATTCCCAACCTTCTGGAGGATTCTCCTCTGCCTTTAATTTCATGAGAGAGGAAGCAAATGAATGGAAAGTGAAAAGGCTGCAGCAGTTGCTTAGAGGCCAACAAAAGTGCCAACCCCCTCCCGGCTGGGGAGAGGAGGCTGAGCTGGTGTGAGGGTCAACAATGCTTCCAGCCCAGGGCTGCAAGTCACAGCTTCCTGTGCCCACAGACTGGTTCATGCTTCTGAATTCCAAGGCAACAGCTACACGGGATTCCTTAGCAATTCCTTAGAATTGCTCAGGTAGCTTCAGAGGGCTATGAAGGTGGTGGTATGATAGATGTCAGACATAGAGACCAAACAGAACCTCTGGAAACCACAGCCTCTTTCTTGGAAGGAGAGGCCACAGTCAGACATTGCAGCCTTATTTCAAGAGCAGTAGTGCATGGAGCCCAGCAGATGTGTGTCTGTGCCCAGTGTCACACCTCTCGTGGAAATCTCCTTGGTTTCAGATAGTTTCACTTGACTGAGTGTGACTGTACTAAATGTGACTTGTCAATCTGATTGTGTCTCAGCCAACGAAGTTGGAGGCCACATTTCAGTGATTGTTTTTCAAAAATAGTGTTATTTCTGCCTACTGAAATGAGGGACATGGGATGGTGATCAGAGATGGATTCCCCTGTAAGCCAGGAACACTCCTGGATCATGATAAAGACTGAAGAATCCAGTTTTTTTTAGGACAGGTCATCATCATTCTCTTACTGGTAAGAAAAGAATGCTTATGCATTCTCTAATAAATCTAGAACACCAGCGGGAAACATTTATCCAGTGTCTTCATTTGTTCTTGACATAGAGGTATCCATGGGAAAGACGTCTGGGGTCACAGAAGCTCTGACGGCCAGCAGGCTGCAGATGTCTGCGCGGGGTTGGGGAGGTCTGTGAGTGGTCACTCTCCCACCTCTCCCACCCCCACCGGCAGTAGCTTCACCCTGGGCTCTTGGGCATCTTCCTGAGGACAGTGTCCTATGACCCCTAATGAGGCGCTACCTGTCAGCTTCTGTACCCCACTGCCACGATCCTAGCATGTCAAAAAGGGACATTGTGATGTTTGTGTGCACTATGTGAACATCACCTTTGTTTTCAGGACATATTTAAAGAGTTGGCCGAGTACAGAATGGCTCTTTTGTTATCATTAAAGCTTTCCCTTCACCCAGAAACCAGAGCCTTCCAGTCCATTGTTGCCACAGGTTCCAGTGAGACCCTGCAGGGCCACCAGCCCCCCTGAAAGGCACTTCTGAGTGGCCCTTGGGCTGCCACTGGACTGGCCTGCTGCCGTGAACCATTAGGACACTGCCACCTGCTGGTCAGAGGCCTGGGCTACAGCTCTCCCACACGCCCATGGACTTGGCATGTCTGAACCAACTGACCTTTTGTTCTGTACCAGGTAGAGTTGAGTGTCCAGGAATTGCCTGCCCCTTGAGCCCAGCATCAACTTGGATTTTATGGAGTGTGAAGTCTGATTACACCCAAAGTTTTTTGTTGTCCAATGAACAATTCTTTGAGCTGAACCTTGTTAGCATGCCACCTATAGGAGAGGGCGCAAGTCCCTGCAGCCCTGTAGTCCAGGGTGTTCCCTTCACCACTCACCACCCTGTCCAGGCCTGATTTTCCATGTAGAACCACTGCCTCTAACTTAGCAGGAGATGCGTCAGCCCCGGACTGCCTATGATGAAGTATTTTAAGCTTGTTATGGAATATTCTAGGGCCAATCATACCTTCCTAAGAGACAGCATCTTGAGCTAAAACTTCTGCTCCCCCAAACCTGCATGACTCTTAGAGATCAGCCACTGTCTCTTCAAGGTGACAGGAAGTCACGTAACATGGAGATCACTGTGGGGCCTGGAGGCATTTCGTTTTAGAGATCTTTGTGTTAACAACCAAGATAAGATGTAATGTATGTTTGCGACATGGAGACGGGCATTCACCGAAGTGTGCCATGACTGGTGAATAAATTACATGGGTCCTTCTCTGTAATGATTTATATTACATCAGAAAGTGATATGACCATGCCACAGCACCTTAAGACGTATGTACATATATATACAATGTGTATGAGTTAGTACCTATATACTTGGGTATATGCCTGCACGTTTGTGTGTAACATACTTTTTAAAAAGTGTGAATAGCTAAGTCTTGGTGAGTGGCTGAGAACCGGTTCATGGTTAAGTATCTGAGGTGTTCCCCAGCAGTGAATATGGTTTTTACATGATTTCATTATGCCCCTTAAAGGGAACACTGGCGTTAAACAGATCCACAGATAAAATGTCTTTTGTGAGAGCATTCTGACATCTTTGTTTATTCAGACATTAAGTTAGCATTTGCGTCTTGAATGCGCCTCCTCAGTAAGCACTTCTTAAAACAGAACCTGAATAGAAAGCGCTCTGAGAGCTCCGTGTCTCCTCATGACCTACCAGCACCAAGGGGGCAGCATTTCAGAAAGTTAATTCTTACATGCGAGGATGACTCCTACCCTCAACCACCGTTTGCATTTTTGCTTTTAGTCCCATCTGGGCTTATAGGCGCTCACCGTTTCCCTCCATTGGTCCCTTTTAGCAATGACACTTGGTGTGAGATGGTACCATTAGCCGTACTCCAAAAGAATGAGCTTCCAACCTCCAAGATGGAAGCAGACCTGCGAAGGGTGACCCTGAAACTCACCGAGGGCACACAGCCAAGTCACCGGAGGAGGGACACTGAGACCAGCCAGCATGTCCAGTGACAAGCTGGACTCACACAGAGCGGCACTGCACAGCACAGACCGACCCACGGCCTCGCCAGCAGCCGTGTCTGTCTGCGTGTGTGCTCCTGCGTGTGGGTGGAAGGCAGCTCTTTCTGCCCACCCCCAGTGACACTCAGGGCTCATGTCCCCTTCTAAAACGAAACTGCAATGAATGGGCACCTGTGCTGTTGGTCATGTGGCATCCCACACCGGGTACCTGCTCCTGTGTGGCTGGCGACAGGGGTGCTTTTGCTGTTCCCCGGGTCCCCTGTGAGGAGAGGGCCGGGAAGCTGCATGCTTTCCCCACTACCACAAACCACACTTCTGCCACGTCCACAACACTTCTTCTTTCACTGAGGTAAGCCACCTGCTGGAAAAACAGCCTAAATTACTTTGAAACCTTAATTACTGACACTGTTCTCACTGGGCCTTTCTGAAATGCCAGCTTTGATTCCCTTCGGTTTTGCATACAGACTGTGAAAGTGGTTTCGCCGTGTGTCTTTGTGTGTACACATCTACACCCATCTTTTCTTTATTAATAAGAGGTGTCTGGGTCACGGTCCCAGATCAACTCTGCATTAAATTCCAGCATCTACAACTCAGAAAGGAAAGCAGTTTCAAAGGAGGACAAGACGCAACCCACAGTGAGAGCTGTGGCTTGATATTTGCCTCTCCTAAATTCAACTCAGAAATACAATAATTAGGAGGCAGAAATAAGAAGCCCTCACTCTCGTCCCTGCTACCAAATAGGCTGGCCCGAGACGCTGCTGTCTTAAAGTGCAATTACTGTTGTGAAGTCGTTCAGGGACTCGGGATCAGGCTGGATGGAGTTCAAAGCAGAAACTTCAAACACTGTGGCTGTTCATGACTGAGGCGGTGGGGAGGGAGGGAGAGGAGAAAAGGAAAGAAGGCTCTCGGGCATTCAAGTGCATCAAAAGAATAAATGTCCTTTTCTTCTGGTAAAGAAGGTCTATAAGTTGTAAGGAATTCTGGCTTGTAAAAATATAACTTTCTAAAAACTCCTATCTGAGGATGTCCCAGTATGGTAGAGTCCAAAAGCAGGTCAGCACAGCCAGTGGCAGGGCCTGGCCATCGTGCACGGGGGCCCGGCCATACAGGCGGCTTCCGCTGTCTTCCGAGAGGTCCTCGGCTCTGGGTGAAGAGGAGGCACACTGGACGAGGGGCATCTGGTAGGACGTGGCCCTCTTCTCTGGCCTGTCGGGGCTGGACCCGTCGCTGGGCCTCTGGCCGTTGAAGAGCAGGTAGCGCCCCCGGGCGTCCTGTTCCATTTTGAAGATCTCATATTCTGTGTGAGGTAGTTTGATCCCCAGGGCCACGCAGCCATTGGTGTGGGTCACATCCTGCTGGACGCCCACCTGCCAGGAGCCCTCGGCCCCACACTCATTCCCATTGAAGACATTGAGCAGTGAGGCTGTGGCCGCATCCATGGGGGTGACCTTCATGTGATTCACTGTGAAAGAGAGAGGACACTCCCTGACTGGGGGACCAAGGAATAGGACACTCCCTGACTGGGAGACCAAAGAATAGGACACTCCCTGACTGGGGGACCAGGAGAGAGGACACTCCCTGACTGAGGGACCAGGAGAGAGGACACTCCCTGACTGAGGGGCCAGGAGAGAGGACACTCCCTGACTGGGAGACCAAGGAATAGGACACTCCCTGACTGAGGGACCAGGAGAGAGGACACTCCCTGACTGAGGGACCAGGAGAGAGGACACTCCCTGATTGAGGGGCCAGGAGAGAGGACACTCCCTGACTGGGGGACCAGGAGAGAGGACACTCCCTGACTGGGGGACCAGGAGAGAGGACACTCCCTGACTGGGGGACCAGGAGAGAGGACACTCCCTGACTGGGGGACCAGGAGAGAGGACACTCCCTGACTGGGGGGCCAGGAGAGAGGACACTCCCTGACTGAGGGGCCAGGAGAGAGGACACTCCCTGACTGAGGGACCAGGAGAGAGGACACTCCCTGACTGGGGGACCAGGAGAGAGGACACTCCCTGACTGGGGGACCAGGAGAGAGGACACTCCCTGACTGGGGGACCAGGAGAGAGGACACTCCCTGACTGAGGGGCCAGGAGAGAGGCCATTCACTGACTGAGGGACCAGGGGAGAGGCCATTCCATGACTGGGTGACCAGGAGAGAGGACACTCCCTGACAGAGAGGCCAGTGTGGGGTACAGAACCCCACCTGGCAAATGCAAGCCTCACTCCATCTCCACAAGGCTTTCTTCTTTTCAAAAAACAATCCCATCAAAAAACTTCCAAAAAACAGACCCACACACCTGGCCACAGTGTCTCTGGAACATTTTCAGTCACCCCAAGCTCTGTAGGCTGATGCGCTGGTGTATAAAGAGCAAGCCCAGCCTGCAGGGCACCATGCTGGTGAGTGTGGGATAAACTACAGCAGGGTGCTCCCAAGGAGCTGCACTGGTGACAGTGACAGTTTGAGATTAAAAAACATTTTCAGCAGAGGCTAGAATTTTGCTTTTATGAAAAGGTTCTGAGGTTTCTAAGTGTTTCAGTGTCACACACCTAATCTCATACACATTGATACAATGTGTATCAGAATGAGATAAAAATGGGCATTTAAAATGAGTTAGGATGAAGAAAAATATGATGAAATTAAATAAAAGTCCAGAGGCTTGTAGAAATTGCTTTTGAAGGTCTTCCCAGGGGACCATATTCCAAGTCTAACATGATTAGCTCTGGGGTGGAAGTGGCTACGATTGTTAAGCTTATCAAAGGCCAGTGTTTCTGAATGAACCTTCCTTCCTAAAAGGAGGGTCACAGTGCTCTAGGACTTAACTGGGTTGACAGAAATACTTCATGGTAAGCAGACCAAATGGTGGAATGCTGTCCCAGAGGAGTCACCAGGATCTAGGTCATCCTTTATTTATTTGGCTTGACAGGGCTGATGCCATATTACAAAGATGCTCACACTTAAAAAACAAAAAACAACAACAACAAAAAAATCTAAAAATGGAGCCACAAGACTCCTCTTGCTGGTAGCCTAGTGCAGCTAATCCCTTCCCTCCTTGTTCAGGAGATAAGCACACAGCCCAAACCTTCTTCCCAAAGAAGCTCCCACGTTTACGTCTGCAATCACCTCTTAAGTGTGGGGCAAGCTCAGGGCTGGACACGACAGTTCCCAACCTCAGAGGTGTCACTAACACCTCTTCTCATTTACTCCCCAAGAAAGCACTGGTTTCCTGGCAGTAACCTGACAACTGCCTGCTGTGTGGAGAGGGGAGCGGCTCCTCCAGCACCTGGCCTGCCACTGAGGCTGTTCACCCTGGCACCAGTAGGGAAGATCTCAGAGGGTGTGTGGACTGCCTCCAGGCAGGAATGACTCTGCTGTTTCTTCCCCAGCATCTCAAGCAGGAAAGGGGGCCTTTCCCTCAGGCTCTGCCTGCACCAGAAGATCATAGAACCACTCACTGGCCCTTACTGGGATTTGAGGTGGGAATCTTACCTTTGAACACAAACTCTGTGCCTCCCATGACCCTGGAGGACAGCACACCACGGCTGTAGCGGCCACGGGCATAGATGGTGAAGGTGGGGTGCTTGCAGACAGGGTCTGAGTAGTGGTAGTAGTGCCCCTCCCAGGTGTTGTTGTTGTCGTGGAAGATGAAATGGCGGGTGAGGAAGAGGACCTCAGGGCGCACTTCGCAGCGCTGGCTCACCCACTCACCATGCAGGCCAATGGTCAGGTCGGCCTTGGGGGGCAGGATGGGCGGGTGTTGCTCATCTGACCGGTAGATGATCCGACAGGCTATGCAGGTGTGGTCGTGGTGCTGCAACAGAGAGACCCGCACACTCAGAGACCCGCGTCCTTCCCCCAGAGCTCTGTGCACGTGCTTCCCTTTACAAGAGGGTCTCACTGAGCTGGGGCTGAGCAAGGCACCAAGGCACCAGGGCCACTGTCACTTATATAACCTCAACACTCCAGAGGCAGCTGGAGCCTTGCCTGGGTGAACAGAGCAGAACATGCATGTGCACCCTCACACCTGCACACTCAGTTCACTCACATGTGCTCACAGTGGACGCCCCCGTGCACACTCACACACGCTCACAGCACACTCATGTGTTCACTCCCAGTGCACACTTGCATGCTCACTTAAAGTGGCTAAAACAGTAAAATTTTATGTTACGTATGTTTTACCACAACTAAATACGTTTTAATTTAAAATATTATGGGACAGAGGTGAAAAAAGACCAGCACTCTAATGGCTGAGGATGAGAGGGAGTTGTCCAGTAAAGGCAGGGGCCTTTCAAAGCAGTGGGTGAAGCTGGAGGCCCAAAGCCCCGCGAGCCAGGGCCGTGAGCAGTGCCCACACCCACATACCTGCCACCTGCTGCGGCTGCTGCCTCCAGCTTTGGAAGTTTTCTGGTCTCTCAATTTGCTTCTTGCTTTTCCAGCCTTAAGCAACGTACTGAATGCAAGCTAGCTACAGCTCTGTCTTGGAGGACTGTTTGTCTTGGTGGGCCTTCTGTAACATGACAGGCAGGGGACGAGGGTAGTCCAGGTTTGTGGCATAGAAAGGTCTCCAGTGATGGAGTGTTAGAGACAGGGGCCTCATCCATGCTTTTTGCTTGGAGGGCTTTGGGCTGTTACAAGAAGCCTACTCTGGAAGTTGGGTGCTGGGTGTTGACCACTTCCCATTGCCTCGCTGTCAGACTGAGGTCACAGCAAGCCAGGGCTGCTGCACTCTGCACTTGGGGCGCCTCTCTGCTACTCTCCTACTGCACGGGGAAGGGGGCTGTGAAGCTCACAGGGCTAGCAGAACACTGGGCACTAGAAGCATACGTCCATCTCATGAGGCTGGAATGGGAAAACAGAGGAGCGCAGTTCAGCATATGGGGCCACCTCACCCCCAGCCCATGCCTCCCTGTGCAGGTGCAGACCCACTCCTGCTCTGTGGCTGTAGGGCGGCCGCTGTCTGGAGAGGCATTTACTTGTCGTCCAACACTTGCTTCCTGAGGTCAGAGACCTCAAGCAGCAGGGTCTTCATGTTTCCAGTCCTCTCTGGATGTGATTTTGTTGTGGCTGGTGTTTGGCTGGACATGAGGCCTTCTTGGGAATGAGGGCAGGGAGGAGGAGCCGTGGGCTTTCCAGCTGCCCTCCCGCCACCCTCCTCCAAGACCTAACTTGTACGGCTGATGTGCTCATCAGGTAAGCTTGAAGTTGTGATGAGAGAGTGCTTCCTCTGATAATATGGTTTGTGGATTGTAGACGATGGGATAAAATGGCCACAGCGGTGAGACGAGGCCAAGTTCTCAGTGTCCTGGCTACTAGGGGTGCATTTTCTGGTCTCTGTTTTCCTATCGAGGGCTCTGGGGCACACAGAGAAAGTGCCCTACAGCTGTGCCCAGCAGCAATCGGCCCCTGTGATCCTTAGGGGACCCGGAGAGGGGACAGTGCCTGCATGAGGTCGGGCCCATGCTTGACCTCGACACGGACAGAGATGGCCCCGGCTAGGTTCTAAGGGCCACGGGCCAGTTCCCAGCCACTTCACAGTTGGTGACCTTGGGCAATTTGTTCATTTTTATTCAACTCCCTCATTTATACAGTGGTGGTCATTATACTTGTCTAACTGCTGCAAGAAATGCAAGGTGGCTCCCCCTCAGGTACAGACAATCTGTGTGCCACAGACATGCCACTGTCTTCTCAGTGCACATTGAGGGTCAGTGACACACAAATGGAGCTAAAAGCTTCCCTGAGTTGAGTAGCTTTGCCATTATGTTTCCTTAGTAAATTACTAGGGGGCAAAGGTTCTAAAATTTCCACCCTAAAGGGTGGTTCTGATATTTGAAATCCAGAATGGAAGGTGAAAATGGTGGAACAGGCCCAACCCCGGGTTCCTACACACGGCGAGCAAAACCCCCAAGTGCCAGGACCGTCATCACAGAAATTGTCATCACAGAAATCCTGCCGATCCACTGCCTGTTCACAAAGGCACAGAGGCCTCACAGGAGCCACCAGCCTTCACCACAGTCAGCAGCACATCTGCAAGAGCCCAACATGGGGGCTGGGGGCAGAAAGGCTGTTAGGAGCTCCGTCGAGGCAGGAGACAGAGCCACGCGGTCTCCAAACTGCTCCATTTGTAACACATTGCTGCGGTGACACGCTGCTCTGGTGACATGCTGCTAATGGTGGTGACACACTGCCACCACCCTCGAAGGCCTGAGATGGGCGGCCCCATTGACTTACACTGATCTCAACCCGCTTCCTGCCACTCCCCACAACTGGGTTTGCTATCTGTAATTTGGGAGTTTAAAAACATCAACTGTGATTCCTTCATGTCTGGCCATTCTGAGGTGACAGTGTCAAACACCAGTACTGATTCAGGAAGCTGCTTAGATGGGGGCCAAGAAGAAGGGAAATGAGTCAAATCTAGCAAGAGATGCTACTGGGATGTCCCCAGGAGCAACCTCTGTACAGCTCAGACAAGGAAGAGACAGGAGGGGAGGTGGGCACAGCGTCACCAGGCGCTCCACAGCAGTGGCATACTGAGGGGACAGTGCTGGGTGCCCGTTCCAACTGTGCTTCCTGAGAACAACTGGGCTGGGGCCTGAGCTCTAGTACGAGGACATGGTGGAACTTGGCCCCTCCAGGTGAGTGACAGCACTGGGCTGAAGTATTTCTGCGTGACAACAGAGAAGAGGTTCTGGGGGAAGAGGCTTGTTTTCCATCGGTTGGGCCTGTTGGCATCGAGGGTGGGTGCAGGCAGCGGGAGGATCCTAGTTTTCAGGTATTGGTCTTGCCAAATTCTGAAACTAGTTACTTTTGTTTTATTGTGGTAAGAAATACAGAACACGGAGTTTGCCATCTCAACCAGTTTTAAGTGGCTTCCCACTGCTGTGGAACCATCACCACCACCACCCGCTGCCCCAGGACCCCTTCATATTCCTCCACTGTAACTCTGTACAGCCCCCAGGCCCAGCCCCTGGCATGCACCATCCTACTGGCTTCCTGGATGACCTCTGAGGAGTGGAAGAGCAGGCAGCGTGTACCGTTAGCCCTTATTTCACTCAGCATAAGCTCCTCAAGCGTCACGCATGTCAACATTTCCATCCTTTCAAAGGCTGAACAACATTGTGTTGTGCGCACACGTCACATTCTGTTTACAGGTTTGCTCTCAATAGACACTTATGTTGCTTCCATCTTTCCACTACTGTGGATAATGCTGCTATCACCAGGGGTATACGCCTGTCTGTTCCAGTCCCTGCTTTTAATTCTTTTGGATATATATCCAGAAATGGAACAGCTGTGTCATATAAGAATCTTACGTTTAATATTTTGAGGGACCACCAGTGTCTGCAGTGGCTGCAGAATTTTACATTCCTACCAGCAATGCACAGGGATTCCGATTTTTCCACATCCTCACCAACACCTGGTATTTTCTGGTTTTTATTGTTTTCTTTTCTTTTTTGTAATAGCCATCCTAACAGGTAACTTGGCATCCCACTGTGGTTTTGATTTTCCAATGATTAATGATGCTGAACAACTTTTCATCTTCCTGCTGATCATTTGAAAATCCAAGCCCTTCGCCTGGGAGCTTTCAAATCATTTTGCTTCTGTTGTTGACTAGCTACTTTTTGAAACAACTCTTCAGCTGTCATTAAAGCTAAAAACAAAGATGTCACATGCGGGGGTAGTATTTTGGCCTTTGTGGATACTGTCAACAAGCTAACAGGTTTAGCCAGGGTTGTATGAGGAGACACCTATTTTGTAGACAGGTTTTTTTAAAAAAATCATTTGTGCTCCTAATTCTCAAACTCTTTGGCTTGAATCAAAATTATAAGTACAAAGAGGGAAGTAGAAATTAAAGGCTCTATGTTGTATTTTTAAGATGCCTTCTCTTTTCTAAGATGCTCTTCTTAACTAGTATCCTTCCAAGATGAATAAGTGGGAAGAGCATAGAATAAGACAGATAGTCTTATTAAAACACAGAGTGATTTGGACTCCACCGTATCACTTGCTTTATAAAATCGCTCTCTCTTCAGATCTGTGCTCTGATACATGATTCTCTCTTGAGACTCGTCCTCCCCCTGGCTCACCAACTTGGCACCCTTTCCCTGAATCTCAGAAAGGGCTATTTAAAGTCAAGAGTTTCTGTACACAGATAGCTTGAAGGTTAAAGCAGAGGGACCAGAGAATGTTTCCTTGTTACTATTCTTTATACTCACTATAAAAAGCTTTAATTCAGAAGTAGGGGGCGAATAAAGATCCCTGTACATTTAGACTCAGAAAAGAAAAAAACAATCAAACTTATCCTATAAACAAACAAACAAAACCCCTTACATAGTATAAGTGAGCAGCGTTTTGGACAAGAAGTGGGGTTTTGCCTGCTCTGCCCTCTGATTCCTGCCCATCTCCCTGGTAGCAAGGTCAATAACTACGGCTGCACTTGCAGGACGCTGGAGTCTGGGGCTGTAGTCCATTGTTTCCTGAAGCTTTACTTTGTCCCCCAAGATACCATGGGGACATTTTACAGATGCAACCAAGATGTGAGGAGAGGAAATCACTCAGCTCAGAGAACTTACAAACAAAGGTAGAATCAGGACCCCGATTTGGCCTCAGGGCTACTGAGTGCTACTTCCTGCCCTGGGCTGCCCCTTGGGGGGTGGAGGGCGGGGGGGGGGGGGGTCCTGTAAAGAACAAACAGTCCCCTATCAAGGACTCCACCCTAGGAAAAGGTCTTCTCCCTTGAGACTGATGGGGATTCTCCAGGCTTTCTCCTGTTCCCCGCCAATATTTATTTCTGGAAAGCTGGTTCATCAACAACATTTGCTGACAGTATCCACTTGTTTTCGCCGTCTTCCCAGAATGGAAGAAAGGACTTGACGGGATCCTCGTTCACAGTAGGCTGGATACAGCACACATCTTCAGAAGCAGCATTAGGGCTAACAGGTTTTGTTCAAGGAGGAGGAGAACTGGGAATAGATGATGGAAACAAAACACCATGAAGGTTTCTGGAAAGAGACTTACTGTGGCTAACGGCCCTGGTCAAAAGCTTTCTTGGAAAGTACAGTTTTCCACGAGTTTGATCGTGTCTCTGCTGTGGATAATCCTGTAGGCACAGCCTTCTCAGGGCCTACCCACGGCTGGCAGGTTCTCTGACGCCAAGACCACAGAGTCCAGGGAGAGCTGAGCATGCGGCAGATGTGACGAGGTCCTCATGGACACGCAGACTACACAAAGCTGTCACTGCACACCAAGGAGCCAGCATCCGTCACACGTGACCAGTGTTCACATGCTGGGGAGGGACCGCACAGTGCTTCTCTGCTCTTGGATTCTAGGAGCTTATGGACTCGGCTCATTTTGGT
Source organism: Nycticebus coucang (assembly GCF_027406575.1). Lineage (NCBI taxonomy): Eukaryota > Metazoa > Chordata > Mammalia > Primates > Lorisidae > Nycticebus > Nycticebus coucang. Next base: position 2,599,889 of record NC_069798.1, read on the forward strand.
CCCTTCAAGGGAACTTGGGTGATTCCACTTTCAGAAAGCATGAGGGGGAACTGCTGTGGCCACCCACACTATGTCCCTTTAACTGTAGCTTTAGGTACAGGCTGCCCATGCTGGCTGTCTTTCCTGTGGGAATGGACTGAATGTTTGTGAACATTCACAACCCTTATGGGAGGGAATTAGAAGTCTGGGCCTTTGGGAGGTGACTAGGCATGAAGGTGGAGCCCTCACAAGTGGGATTAGTGCCCTTATCAAAGAGATCTGAGTGCTTGGTGGCTCCCTCCCCACCACAAGGGGACACAATGGAATCAGAGTCTACAGTCTAGAAGAGGCCCTGATAGCAATGCACCACACTGGTGCCCTGAGCTGGGCTTCCAGCCTCTGTGAGCATAAGAAACAAGCACCTGTTGTTTCTGAGTCCCAACGTCTATGGTGCTTCGTGACACCACCCTGCATGGACTGCAACACCAGCTCCCAACAAGTAGCACCGTGCCGAGCTGCAGAATGTGGGTTCGGTGCAGTCAGCCACCCTGTCAGGAGGTGAACAGAGCACAGGGCACTCGGAGGGACTCCGAGAGCCTCAGGGAGACACCGCACAGCAACCCACAGCCAGTTACAGACACCCAGGAAGGGGCCTGCGCCTCGAGAAAGGTTCACTGCTGGTTCCCGCATGTGGAGTTGGCTGCCGAAGCTCAGAGAAGCAAATCACAGCCAGACACTCTTCTGCGTCCTGCCTGTGTCAGAAGGGCCTTTGGTGAGTCCCCTGGAGCAATATTATACCTCTAGAAATGCCTTTCTAAGAAATTTAGAATCTAAGAAATGAGCTGGCAAAGGCCTTTCCTGTTTTAGGAAACATCCGTGATGATACAAAGATCATTGTGCTTCTACCTTGCCCAGATGCACGCATGTTACAGACACAATGGCTGGGTAAAAAAGACCGTAAGAAGCTGGTTCTTTAGGACAAATGACGTTAAGAATGGCTGCCAAAGAGAATTTTTATTTATCTTTACTTGGTGGATTACTTCTTCCACTCCTACGCATTTTGATTGATTTAAATATTTAAAGTACACTACTTCTAATTAAGTCTGCTATAAACCCAGTGCCCCCACCCCCACCCCAGTCTGGTCTGATCCATCCTCCTTCCCTCTCCCTGCAGGGAGCCGACACTCCCCCTCCTGTGATAAGGACTTATAAAGCACACTTTGTAAGAGGCTGATTTCCTGCTTTTGCAGGCTTTGGTTGCATCCTCTCGACTTTCTTGCCTTTTAAGGGATGAAATGTTTACCACTTTGATTGTCCCTGACAACAAATATTTCCTGGTCTACCAGCTCCTTAAATAAAGCAACCTTGCATGCTGTTTATCTGCTAGAATACTCTGGAGTCAAGAAACATCACAAGCTGTTTCTGCAATAAAAGTGTATGCCAGCAGCTGTGTGGGCCCACAATCGCCAAGCCTTGGCCCCAGTAAAATGTCCACCAAAGCAAAGCTTCCAGGCTGAGAGCCTCACCAGCTCCATTTTGTCCACAGGAATCACAACATTTGTTGGCTCTGAGTGAACACCTGGGCTCTGGGGCACGGCCACAGTTGGCTTCCTGCAGCAGGGCTAAAAAGTCCACTGTCCAAGGCCATTCGACTCACTGTCCCTCTGGTGTCACAGCTATGGGGAAGTCCCCTGGTTAACACACACCCAAGGCTCTCAAAACTGAATGCAGCACACAGCTCAGAGCTCCCATGGATCTGAAGAGACAACGTGCACCAGATTCTCTTCTCTCGCCGTGCTCGGCTCCCCTCACAGCCTGCCACTTCTCTTCCCATGTGCAGCTCCCCTGCTGAACATGTGCTAGGACCGAATAGTTAAGATACTCGGCTTGGGGAGAGCTGTCTGGTTTTCAGACAGCCCCTCTGATTTACAACCCTGTGGTTAAATCAATGCAGGATTTTGGAGAAAAACCAATTCCATTTGCTTACAAGTCCAATCCCAAGGCTTTGGCGTTTCTAACAACCCTGGCGATTATTTGCTTTTAATAACCATTTGATTCCATCCCTGAGAGAAGGAACCTGGCTGCCACCCCTCCCATTGCACATTTCTAAGGAATCTAGGCAGAGGGGAAGGGCTGCCTTGATGTTAAACTCCACTCAGGCAAAGCATCTTCTTTCAGGGTTATTTTAAACTGTCTGGATTTTTTTTTTTTTTTAATGAAGAGTAGCCAATAGCATCTTAAAAGAACCCTCGCAGCACACCTGAATCTTTTCAAACATGACTTAATTGCCAGAGGACTCTGAACCTCACAGCAAAGCTGCATAAAGCTTAAAAAATAAGCTGACTTATAGTTTCTATTTTTATATGGTGTCCTGTTTCTAGAGGGGCTGAGGCTCAGGGTTTCAGACTCAATTTAGCATTTAGACTAATTTTCAGGCAGGTCTCTGTGGACCAGCAATTAGGCAAAGCAGTGAGTTCAAAGGAGGTGGTTCCAAGCCTCCCTTTGGCTCCCCCAGCCCGTGTCCCCCTCCTGACCAGGCAGCCACCACCAGCTCAGACAACTGCTGCCACTGAGCCCTTGTGGGCACACAGTGCCCAGCGTCTGGAAAGACATCATGGCCAACTTCCTTTATTCCTTCTTTAGCTGTCCTGGGGAAGGATCTAAAAACTTCCTGAAGACTCCACTGTGCAGTGCAGGCCAAGAGGTACAAGCGAGGGAAGAGAAGAATGGGCCCTTTCAGCTCCTGGAACTGCACGGCCTTCGACTGACCCCCCCAGCCATCCCGAGGGGCAGCGGGGCCCGGCTCTGGAAGCCTGGGTCCTCCTCCCATCTGGACCACCACCTCCATCTGTGGCCACAGCATCCCTCTGAGCCTCAGAGTCCTAGCCAGCAATTTTTTTTTTTAATTAAATTTTGTGTGGTGATTGTGTTAGGTGATACAAGATCACAGCACCAAACGTGAGAGATACAAAAAGTGAACGGTCTATACAGTTCCCTTCCTCATAGGCCATCAGGAAGTACCTTCCAGAAATATCTGCGTCCTTTGTAAGCTCATCGTCTCCTTCTTTATGAGTTTTAGACAAACAGGATCGCATTATTCCTTCTCCCCCGCCCCACTTAACAGTATGTCCTGAATAATATCCAAGGTTCTGAGGTTCTTCACACCCTGAATAGTTCTGCAATCAGGAAATCAAGCCTAGACTTTAAAGAGTCTACTTCTTAAGAATATGGGTAAATGTTCCTACCACTGCCTTTGCAGAGTAGGGAGGAGAAATGGGAGGAAATTTTTATGGCAAGACACCATAAAACACGTCCTGTCGTTGGGTTGTTGGCCTCAATTCCTCTGCTCTGCCAGCCATTGGCCCAGATGGGCAACTTGCTATAGGTTAGAGGAGCCAGGAGCTTTGGCATGGGCCCTTTTCCAGATGCCATACAGCACTCTGAACATGAACCCCACTGATCCTTATATTTTTCCCATTTTATAGAAAAAATAAATAAAACAAAGGCTCCAAAAGATCAGAGACCTACCAACGCTGCACAGCTGATGACAGGAAAGGAACTGGATTCCAGGATTGGTTATTATTTCCAAAGCCCATGTTCTTGCCAATTTATCCAAACGGTATTAAAAAAAAAATTCTGAAAAGGTCAGCTTTACAACTGCCATCCGTAATTCCCACGCCCGTATTTAATGTAACTGTCATTTTCAAGACAGTTTTCCTCCAGGAGCCACAGACAGGGTCTGTTTAAGACAGAGGGACACTGATGGAATGAAAAATCCCTCCTTTCAGCCTCAAGGGTGAGAAAGAGAGAGAGAGCTGCAAACCTTGGGGATGTTGCTCTGCCCTGTTAAACTGCACAGAGGCAGGTAAGGAAAGAAAGGTGGCTGTGGTCAATCCCTCTGCCAGGACCGAAACAGCTTAAGGATCAAAAAGCAGGCGGAGCCAGAACCTGCATGAGTGCCAAGAACCAGCCTGGGGTCAGGCATGGAGCCACCTGCCTCCTTGGGCACAGTGCAGCCCCCAGCCTCCCCTCTGCACACTGCCTGGCCTCCCTCCCAGCCTCCCCTCTGCACACTTCCTGGCCTCCCTCCCAGCCTCCCCTCTGCACACTTCCTGGCCTCCCTCCCAGCCTCCCCTCCGCACACTGCCTGGCCTCCCTCCCAGCCTCCCATTCACACACTGCCTGGCCTCCCTCACCGCCTCCCCTCCCCACACTGCCTGGCCTCCCCTCCGCACACTGCCTGGCCTCCCTCCCGGCCTCCCCTCCCCACACTGCCTGGCCTCCCTCCCGGCCTCCCCTCCGCACACTGCCTGGCCTCCCTCCCGGCCTCCCCTCCCCACACTGCCTGGCCTCCCTCCCGGCCTCCCCTCCGCACACTGCCTGGCCTCCCTCCCGGCCTCCCCTCCCCACACTTCCTGGCCTCCCTCCCAGCCTCCCCTCCGCACACTGTCTGGCCTCCCTCACCGCCTCCCCTCCCCACACTGCCTGGTCTCCCTCCCAGCCTCCCCTCCCCACACTGCCTGGCCTCCCTTCCAGCCTCCCCTCTGGTGCTGTGCTGCTCATAAGTGACTCTGCTGGAGGGTGAGCAGGGGACAGAAAGGCTCTGCCTGCTTAGCAGATCTTCATAAAGGTTTGGGGTGGGACACTTTGGCGAAGGTGAGGTTTCTAGATTATCCTTTTCTTTATTCATGACATCTGAACATATCTCTTGTTTCTGGAGATCTTCAACTTGGCAGGACTGTACTCAAGAGAATGCCAAGTGCAGGTGCGAAAATCCCCTCTCCCCTGCTCAAAACCAGAGATTCCAAGGCAAGTGCTCTGTGGCTCCAGTGCTCGGCGCTGCCTCTGGGTAGAGCTACCAACTAGAAACATCACTGGAAGCCCAGGACTCCCACCTTTTCATTTCCCCAAAGACCCACTGAGCCTGGCCCAGAAACCGCTCCCCCACCCAGGTGTCGCCCCAGGACATGCCTTTGTTGGAGACTCAACAAGGGGCAAAGGTGTGGGCCTCGTTCCGAGTTGCCCTCTGGGACCCCAACAGCTGCCACAGTGTTGGGGCAGTTGCCCCTCCCTCCCTGGCCTGAGTCCTCGTGACCTTCTCCGTGCACCTGAAACTTAGGAGATGGTAAAGCAGGAGCCTGACTCCCACTCTGTGTGGGAACAGAGCCCGGCTGGCATCCTGGGCCCCACCAACAAGCTGTCTGAACACAGCAGCAGAGCAGGGAGTGCAGGACCAAGGACCCCGGTGCCCACGGCTGCCGCTCACACCCGAGACACACCCCTGACGAGGTGCAGCCAGAGGAACAGCCCCCGCCAGGTGGGCTCCCTCAGCAGACAGTTCTGGCAGGGGCTACTTTCACCACATAGACGCTCAGAACAGCACCCACTAAGAAGGGTGACAATGGACAGTGAGCAGCCTTGGGCACAGGAGGGACCCTGTGATATCTCAGAGGAAAGGAACAGAGAAGCAACCCGACAAAGTCAAATGGGACTCTGCAGACAGAGGGCCTCTGCTCCAGAGTTCCATGCAGCCATCAGCACAGCTGGGAGGCCTCCCTGCCTGACCACCCACCGCAGACAGGGCTGCCTGCCTTGTGCCCCGGAAGGACCAGAAGCTCTCACTGTCCCCACTGCCTGCCCAGCTTCACAGGCCTCTGTGGTGGAGAAGACGTGGTGACTGTGTTACATGTGGACACATACTCTGAACTCGGGGGAAGGAAATGCCTTGCAAATTCCACATATAATTACTGGGATATTACTCAAGAAGAAAAATTATAAGGTTTAAAAGTTTACTGCCCTCCTCAGTCCCCGATCACAGTGACTTTACATCTCTCTCAGTAAAGTGGAAAGAATGTGGGTCTGGAGCAGAAAGCTTCTGGCTCGTGGGCAGGCGCTGAAACTCACTCAGTGTGTGATCTGGGTAGAAGAGGTGACCCCTCAGACCCAGCTGCCTCCCTTGCCTAAGACAGCTCAAACCGCATCTGCCTCCCTGGCCTAAGACGGCCCAAACCGCCTCTTCCTCCCTCCACAGGGCGCTGGGAAGACGGAACGTGGCGGCCCAGGTGGACGGTCTCCGTGGCATCTAACACCCCTGCAAACCCCTTCTCCTCTCTGTCCCGCCACACCTCCTCCAGAGCTGGGGTCCCTGCAATTGTTCCTTCTCTTTTCTGAGTGCGGCTATGATGTCTCCACATTTCCTTCATGTTTTCCTCTTAGAATCACAGAGGACATTCTAGGATGTGAAGGCCAGAAGGGGCCTCAGGTATAGGAAAACAGGAGGCGCATGTCACAAAGCTGGTGGGTGGCAGACCCAGCTCTCTTGCGGCTATGTACGTGTCCGCCACCAAGCCTTCCACATCTCCTCCCACCCTGCAGCAGCCCTATCTCCGCCTGGCCATCAGGGACACAGAATGCTTCCTTTCACAGGTCCGCATGGCCCCCTGTGACACACTTTTATGAAGAGCCACCCATTTTACCAAAAAGGAGAAGGCAGGGCTCTGAGGGCAGTCAGCAGAACAGGTACCTTGGCATTCTGCAGCGGGGGCTGGTAGCTGGACGGCCGGTAGAACGTCCTCTGGGAGGCATCGGTGTGGATGTCGCCGAGGAAGAGCTCCTCCACCAGGTGGTCTGGGCTGTGCTGTGGGTGCTGCTTCTCCACCCGGATGAGCTGCAGCTCGTGCATGGCAAAGCTCACGGCTGTGGTGCACTCACAGCCGTTCTCCTCCCGCCACAGGTCATAGGCCACATCCTGCACCCAGGGGCCCCCGGCTCCCAGGAAGCCCGGGCAGGTGCGGTTCACCAGATGGCTGAGCTTCTCGGCTGCTGCCTCTGTGTGGCCGATGACCTGGACATTGTGCAGCTGGTAGTCAGCTTCAGTGCCCCCTCGGATGATCCAGGAGGCCTGGCGGAGGCGGATCTTGCCCCGGATGATGAGCGTGTAGGTGGGGTCTGTGCACCGGTTGCTGCCATAGTAAAACTGGTAGGCCTTGAATGTGTTATTGTGGTAGAATCTGTAAGATCTTGTGATGAACTCTGGGCCTGACCTTACTTCACAGCTGAAGACAAAGGGAAGGAAAGACTTTTTTAAGCCAAACATATGAGGAAGAGATTTATTATAGTGTTACGAAACTATAGAGTAATCTGACTATGGGCCAGGCACTGTTTTGGCTCTTACAGACACCAAGACATGGAATCCACAACTTGGGAGTTAGGTATTAGTATCACCCCCACATTACAGGTGGGGAAACAGAGGCACAAGATTAAAGAATACATAACCAGCAAGAATCAGACCCAGTGCAGGAGTCCAAGCAGTCCAGCTCCACTTCTGCGCATCGCTCACACCAGAAAGTCTTCCATTCATTTCACAAACAGGCCGGGAGAGGAGACACCGGCTGCCCTCAACGCCACCTGTGGGCCTAACTTACACAGACATTTCTTTCTCCCTAGGCGAGGAAGAAGAGTGCAGTGCTGGCCTATATAAGAAGTTCCCTTACAGAAAGCTCAGGAGGAGCAGGACCCTAAACCAGTTTGTGGACCTTGTCTAGAAGAGGCAGCCACACACGTATGTCGTACGTCACCCTGGATTGCCCCATTTCCCTGGGGCAAATGGAACCTGCCCTCTTATCCATTCAGAATTAATTTTCCCTCTAGCAGAAAAAAAAAAAAAGGTAATTAAGTGAAAGCAAAGCTAGTCCAATAACGGAAATAAGGGTTCCTTTTGTTTGTGCTGGTTGGCAGTGTTGTTCTAGATCAGTGGTTCTCAACCTTCCTGATGCCGCGAACCTTTAATACAGTTCCTCATGTTATGGTGACCCCCAACCATAACATTATTTTCGTTGCTACTTCATGAAAAGGAAAAGGGTGGGAAAGAAGAAAGGCCAATAACATCCTATGGATATAAGTACTTGGAGCACCCGTAATTATAGAAAAAGGAGAGGAAGGCTGAGTGCAGTGGCTCACGCCTGTAATCCTAGCACTTTGGGAGGCTGAGGCAGGAGGATTGCTTGAGCTAAGGAGTCTGACACCAGCCTGAGTAAGAATAAGACACCCATCTCTACTAAAAAAATAAATAGAAAAACTAGCTCAGCATTGTGGTGGCACCTGTAGTCCCAGCTGTTCATGAGGCTGAGGCAAGAAGATCACTTGAGCTCAGGAGTTTGAGGTTGCTGTGAGCTATGACACCACAGCACTCCACCCAGGGTGACAGAGTGAGACTCTGTTAAAAAAAAAAAAAAAAGAGAAAACACCTCAGATTTCTCCCCCAAGGCAAGAGAAGTTTAGCATAAGCAGTGATTCATGTCAGCTGAGGTTTACAAAAGAAGATCCCATATTTTTAATTTTTTATCTAAACATCGACAATCTGTTTCTTGGGCCTCCCATCCCCAAATCACTTTTTCTCCCATTCCTTTGCTATAGAGCAGCACGAGTGCCCCTTCATAAAACCGGACCAGGTTTTAAGTGTGGCCCCTGCTGAAATGCCTTCTACGACTTGAAGCAGGACCGGTCTGCAAGCTGCCCTCAGGGCTGTGGCCCTTCCCTGCAGCTCCTCTGGCTGCTCCCCACTGCTTTACTGGACCCCGGCCATAGGGCTTCCAATGCCCACCCTCCAATCCAGCCAGCCTCTTGGCATCTGCTGGTTCTGTAGACACAGAGCTCTTCCTACAGCCTCTGCACAGCTAGTAATGTCTCAGCTCAAGGGTCCACTTCTTTAGTAGACTTTCTGGACCCCACCCTGATCCTAAAATAGGGCCTCCTGACATTCTCCTTTAGCATCTGTCGCCCCACCCACCCTTTCATAGCACTATGTGTATTTACTTCTAAGATCTCTGAAGCTACGGACCATTCCTATTTTGTTAACTGCTATCTATTCACACACACACACACACACACACACACACACACACACACACAATCTTTAGAACAATCTTGGGACAAAGTAGGCACTCAATGAATATTTGTTGAATAAAATGATAAAAATAACTTTACAGCACATAACATTAAGATTGTTTATACAAATTATCATGCAGTTATTTTGAGAGACCCCATTTTTTAGAAAAATTTCCAGTTTTTCTTTTTTTTTTTTTATTGTTGGGGATTCATTGAGGGTACAATAAGCCAGGTTACACTGATTGCAATTGTTAGGTAAAGTCCCTCTTGCAATCATGTCTTGCCCCCATAAAGTGTGACAGTTTTTCATTGCATTATAAAATCACTTCTTTCTCTTCTTCATACTCATTTGATCCCTCCCCAAGGTACCTGGAGGCTGCTATCCATATCCCAGGAATAGTGGACAGGGAGAAGTGATCAGATCCCAGAGTTAGTCTTGTGAATTCTCAACAATTTAATGGATAAGAAAAAAAAAAAAAATCAACAGATCTGCCTCTAGACTATTTTTAAAAGCTCTAATGGAAGATAAGCCCGAGCTCAAACTAGGATAAATCTCAGCTTCACAGCATGGAAAAGAATCCAAGAACTACTCCCTGGCTAGTAGAGGTAGCTTTTAACTTACTCTTAGAACCCTGAAGCCATATATTAAATTACCAGAATATGGCTAGAATATTTAGCCCATAAGAAGCTTGCAAGTCATGTTTCAGCATTGGTGAAACACAGACTCTTAATTTCACTTGCTAATGGTTTCTTTTTATACACAAGTGGTCCCACAGAGCTCAGTAAACAAGGATCTATTCACTCCTGCCGTGTGGTGAGCAGAGGTACAATATCATCTCTGCCCCAGCCTCAGATTTCTACAATACTCAGCTCTGTTTCTTAATTAACCATAATTTCAAAGAGTGGTTTGGTTCTTAGTCAGCCGACACCTAAATCGCTGTAGATGATATGAAGTCTCTATGCATCTGGAACCCAAAGGAAGGGTCTTCCATGCAAGTGCGCTCTCTGGCCCCTCTGGGATCCCACCTGCCTTGCTGCTCTTACCCAGTGGAGACCCAGTGGCCCTCGATTGTAGGCGGCATCTGCACAGTGATCCGTGCACCATTGTGGAGATGTCTGAGCATGTGATAGCACTGCGACTCCTTGAAAGCCCTCCAGGCACTTTTCTCTAAGGATCTAGGATGCGATCGGCTGTCTGGATGAAGGAGGGCAGAACCCTCTCCCAGCCCTAAAAAAGAAAAGCAAGAAGTTAGCCCCAAAGAAGAACCAGCAGCAGATGTGGATCAAGCCACACCATGGCCTCTGCAGCAGGGCGTGGCTGCAGGTGGGAGGCGCTCACTTACTGTCCCAGGTCTTAGCAGTGTGCATGCTCTTACAGGGTACACACTTCAAAGTAGGAACTGTCTTTGGAGACCATTTCCCTGGTGAGAAAACGAAAGTCTTTGAAATAAGGAACATAGCTTGCTTTAGGTCACGTGGCTAGTTCCTGGCTCAAATGGAACAGCGAAGATTATGCATCCAAAAGAGTGCTTGTGTGGCGTAGACAGGTGAACAGAACAGACACTGTAGGAGAAAGAAATGGACACAGACATGTTCCGGAGTCAAAAAAGAGGAGGAGGAGGAGGTGGAGTTGAAGGGAGGAGAAGGGAGCGTTGAGAAAGTGGACACCATGAGGGTGTACACGCACAAGGACACATTTAGGTGAGGAAAGCAAAGATCAAGGAGACCAGCCTTGGGGAAAATATAGCCTGGACAGCAGTTGAAAGAAAAAGGCCCAGGGAACAGCTCAGAAGACTCCCAGCTAGGATTTTCTCCCTGGATTGACTCCCATCTGCTCACACCAAGTCAGGCGTCTTCTAGTTCTCTTAGTCTCCAAACGGGCTCGACAGGGCTGCTCACCAGGCTGTGCACCATATACCCTCCGATATTTCCCTCCTACAGTGGGGAACACTTGGCCCTCCCTGCCAATTATCTCCCAAGTCCAGCTGCTCATCCCTACAAAGCCAGACACATGCGAAATATACAATATGAAGTTGTAATTAAGAATAGTTGTAAGAGGATTGCATATTTTTATTTCCCAGGGGTAAAAGAATACTAGCACTAAGTTTATCTTCAGTTCGAGTAGCTTAGGATGGCCAAAATCTACCAGCCTAAGGTTCAGAATAAAGCAATAAAAACAAATGGAGTTTCCTCTGAAAGCCGACTATCTCCTTTGAGATTCACTCCTGAAATGATAAACAAATCCACAGGCTTGTATGATGGACCATCCACACCTTCAATCAGCACCATTATTAACAAAAAGGACACGAGTTAGACAAATGCACGAAATTTTAAAAAAATGCACCTGTTAGAATATTATTTATGAAAAGGGAATCAATTACACATTTTGTAATGACCCCCCCCCACAAATAACTTCACACAGAAGACACCCTTTATGAGATCATTTGAAAATGAAAAGTTAGATCCAGAATATACAAACTTATCACAACGTGACAGCAATCTACCTGGATGAACTCAGACTTGTAGGTGGATGACATTCGAGTATCTTTAAAATATCTAGATATTTGTCATCATGCGGCCAAAATATTCAGAGAATTGAACTAATTTTTCATGAAAAGTCGTGGCATTGAGAACACAGAAGTTTTCATGTCTGAGCTCTTCAGCATTTTACAATAAAATGCTGGCTTCAGGATAGAACAACACCTTCTGGTTGTTTCTGCAGATTATACGTGCAATGAAGGTCAACGAGGCGGAGATACGGATGTTATTCCACCAACTGCAAACTATGGAAAGAGATTCTAGACCCAGAGGACTGATGCATGTGTGCATTAAATGCAACCTCACCATTAGCCATGTCCACTGATTCTGGCCCAGGCTAGGATGAGGGAAACTCTAAACATGAAAAATCTGCCTGGAGGTGTCATTATTAATGCCCTCTTCCTGCGGCCTCAATTTTCATGAGAAGGGATCTCCTCTGGAGTGGCCCCCTGGGAAATCCTCCCCACCCCCAACCTCCCCACCCCCAACATACCAGTGTAGCAGTGTGAGTTATGAAGGCAGTAGTGAGAATGCTTAACTCTCATTTTTCTCTTTCTCCTTCCAAAATCAGCCTATTTACAAAATACATGCATTCTACTCCGCCCCCCTCATGCAGTCAGGGCCCAGCCCCTCAGCTCTTCCATTGTGGCTCAGGGCCAGGTGGAAAGTCCAACACATTCAGGGTGACCTCGAAGCAAGTCTATCATGGACACACTGTGTCTTCTGGTCAAGAATCACTGTTCTAATGTTTTAATCCCCATTTGCCTGACACGGGTGGTGGTGTCTCAGGTGGTTCTCAGTTAGAGGAGGGAAGAGGGGAGCTCTTCACTGCACCTCCGCCAACCCCAATAGTTGTAATTATCTTGATTACTGTAAGCATTTCCTTAACGACCCTGATAAGCAATCAAGGAATGAAACACAGGGTAACCTGCTACTGTCTGGTGGGTCAATAGGGTGACCAATTATGGCTAACTTAAAATAGACTTTAATTAAAGCTACAGGTATTCAAAGTTGGGAGGAGATTCTGCTTTAAATATGGCCGTAAGCATGTAGTAAGGAAGCCATCGTCCCACCATCCACCAAGCTGTGTTCTAAAACTTGATTTGTAAGCCTTTTTTTTTGAGACAGAGTCTCACTATGTGCCCTCCGTCGAGTGCTACAGTGTCACAGCTCACAGCAACCTCAAACTCTTGGGCTTAAGCGATTCTCTTGCCTCAGCCTCCCAAGTAGCTGGGACTACAGGTGCCTGCCACAGAGCCCAGCTATTTTGTTTGTTTGTTTGTTATTGTTGTCATTGTAAGACTGGGCCGGGATTGAACCCACCAGCCCTGGTGCATGCGCCCAGTGACCTAACCACTGAGCTATGGGTGCCGAGCCTTGATTTGTAAACCTTTTATATCTGCTAATGTTTTCCCATAAAGATAACCAAAGCCAGGAGTGTAGTGGATGTGGGTGAAACCCCAAGAGCTGGCTTGTTTGGGTTTGAAACTGCATCTGTCACCGGAAGGATTTCATCAAATTTGACATCAACGATTCCTTAGATGTGACATGATTTCATCATCAGTGACAAGACAGTTGCATTTAAATGGTGATGAAATGCCTTAGCAACAGTCCTGAGATATCTGGGAATTGTTCACATCAGCCTTAGATGGCTTTGATTTTTTTTTTTTTAATTCTATTCAAGAACAGCTGGTCATTTCTCTTGCCTTCCACGGTGCTGCACCATGTGGGGCAAGTCATCTGTTGCTCTGCACACAGCTCAGGAACAAAGCACAAACACAGCCTCATCTTCCTGCAGTTCTCTTCCTTTCCAAGTAACTGAGTGGTGCCGTGTGAGAAAATACGGCATTGAAGTTGTTCTTCCAATGACAAACCTTTGCTTCATGAACGTCAAGTTAACACTTCACTGCTCTGCTACAGGATCTGTCTAATTTTCACAGTGACTTTCCTTTTCAGTGCTGAGAATAGCTCAGCACTGAGTTAGGGGGAAGAAACCAAGCATGCTGACTCCAAAGTTTTACTCTCTTGACTTTCAAAACCAGATTATTTGCAACTAAACTCAAGATACAAGTACCAAGGATGCATATAAAGGAAATGACGTGAAAACAGGAGCATCTGTGTCCAGGGTCACACCGGCAAAGGCTGTGTTTCCTTTCACGACTCCTGCCTGCAGGTCACTAGGAACCAGAACCCCCGGGAACCAAGCAGGGTACACCACGGAAAAGATCTCAGAAACAGTGGGTAACCTGCAATCGATGAAACACACTATTAGCCTCAACTACGATGAACGACCTACAGGTCGGTCTCAGTTCAGCCAGGGGCCTTTTCACACAAGGTTTGTTGTCATATTTGAATAAGGCTTTTACAGCACCCTGGAACCGTCCCTTCTAACTAACAGAACAGTTAAAGTAACGGAAAACGTCATCCAGAGCAGGCTCACTACGAGCTCCGGGGAGGACACGAGGGCTCCCACAAAACTGAATGAGGATCCTCGATGGAAAGGAGAGAGGTGCCCAAGCACCAGGCTCTATGGTGGTCAGGTTTCACTCAGTTTAACAAAGACCTATTAACTATTACTCTGTACATTTCAGGAGCCAGAAGCATAAAGACAAAGATTTCTTGAGCTTGAGGCTCTCAGGTCTTATCTGCCTGGATATCAGAGAATAGACACACAGATGAGGAACAGAGTCCTGGGAAGGAAGCTGGAGGTCCAGAGGCAGAAGGGGGGTGGCCAGCCTCCGTGTGGGTCACTCACAAGACCACAGTCGCACAGGCCAGGTGTCTGCAGTTATACCTTGTCATCAGTAGGGGAAGAAATAAAATCCAAGAATCACAGATTTGCAAGTCTTTGGAAAGCAGGAAAAAATTAACATTAAATTGGTTAGGCTTTCTAGAGACAAATTTCCGCTTTGCTATTGCTCTGATGTGACAGCAGGCAAAGCTCAGCAACCTGGCAAGGCTAATGCCGGTGCAGCAAGGGCACCACGTGGTCACCGACGCAGAATGCTACAGCTGTCTGAGGACAGGGTGGTTTAGGGCCCACTCTAGAGTGGTATTACTGTGTATTTTAAGGATGGAAAAAAATGGGGTTGACATTTATTCCCTTTTAATCTTTTCCCTTCAAAGTACACATCATGTTGATCACTCCTAGGGCGCAAAATTAAATTAGTTAAGTAAAAAGGAATAGCTGTAAGGCAGGAGAAACCATCTCACAGGCCTTCGGTCAGCCATGGCGAGGAGCCGCCAATGTTTACTTGGCTCTCACTTGGCTCGTCTTGATGTGGTGAATGTGGATGGCCTTCTTGAGAGGCCTACTTCTGTTCAACGGCTGGGAATAAAAAGTCGTTTGCTGCAGGAGAGGCCAAGCATAAAAATTATTCCTTACACTTCAAGGATCACCTCTGGTGTCGGGATCCCCATGTTCACTGCATTACCTGGAGTATGCAAGCTCCAAGTTTGGGACCTGGCTAGCACGTCATTCACTCAAACTATCAGCATGCTTAGAAGAGGAAGGCGCTGCTTTAGGCACACGACACGCTGTGCCTCCAGGACTCTCAGTGGGGTGAGAGCCACATGGGCTTATAGAGGGACTTCACCCAAGGGGAAGGGCCTGCTCTCCTCCCAGGGAAGTGCGCAGAAAGGCGTCTATGTCTTGAGATGGAACAGAAGTAGTGCAGGCAGAGCATGCAGCACAAACACCAGAGGCAAGAGTGAGAGGTGTGTCTAGGAGGAACCGGACACAGTGGGAGAGGACACAGGGTGGCCCAGCATGCGCTCAGAGGGAGGGGCCAAGATCAGGAGCACCCCACACAGGTGTCCTGTTCAGTGGGGACCGCCTGGGAAAGGTGCAGAGACGCCACAGAAACTTTCTGTGCAGTGTTAACGGCGTGACAAGAATTCCATTTCAGAAAGATTGCTTTTCCCTTTTTTGGAGGGATATGGGAGATAAACTGGAAGGAGGATGATCAATTATGAGGTTACTGCAAGGGTTCAGTCAGATTATTTTTTGACTGAATAAAGGAGAAAGAGAAGAGAAGGGAACTGCTTTCAACAGATCGCAGTAAATGTCTTCTGTAGTCTTAGAGAAGGTGACTGAACATCTTTTGCACCTTGGAGAGGGGAAGACCAAGAAGTTATATTTTAATAAAGAAAGAAAGAGAGGAAAGAGGAAGAGGAGGGAGGGAAGGAAGCAAAAAAGCCAACTGTCCTTATTCAGCACTATATCTGAAAAGGAACGTTTATGAAATATTTGCATATCCTACTTTGTCTTAAATTGCATAAATCCTGCAAAACTCAAGGATGACAGCTAACAATAATAATCCCCGTGAGTGTAACCTATTATTTACAGTCATCAATGCACTTATATGTAATGATAATCTTTATAATCTCCCACGTAGTTGGATTATTTGTATAATTACAAGTGTTACTTAATCACAAAATGTGCTTGTTGAAACTTCTATATGTATCAAATGCAGACGACGCTATGATCTTTCTTGGATGATTCAGGCTCATAAAGTGGTTCAAGGCCATCATTAGGAACATTAGTACCTGTAGAACGGTGCTGTAGATAGGGAGGTTTGGGAAAGAACAGGTGACAAAACTGGGCAGGCCAGGAAAAGTTTTTCCCCCTTCCTTTACTTATAAAAGAAGACATACATCCTGTGTGTGAGTGGAGACAAGTGACATCAGCATTTTGATTAACCAGCGATTCCAGATGTTTTTATTCATTGAGGGGTTCCCGTTCACTAAGATTTTGTTGAAAATGAATCCAGGGCAAAGAGCATCTCAAAAGAAAAAACAGCTATCAAGTAAAAAAACGACTATGAGTTTTTCATCTTCGGGGTGGCTCTGGGTAAGTTATCTCCTACGTGCCTCCTGTATTATTCTCCTGTATAAACTAAAAATGATAATAATGATTGCTGATGTTTGTATAGCACATGACAATCGCTTCATGTACACATGTGTACGATGTCGTCGGAGCAAATTCCAGAGACGGGACAGGTAGAGGCACTCTGCCGTGCACACGTGAGCAGGCAGCCCACAACATCAACGAAATTGGAAGCTCTTTATGCACTGCCAGAGGCATTCCAAGTAAGGAGGTTATCAAAATGACTTCACTATAAAAAGGTCTCATACATCACGCATCCTTTGGCCTGGGCCCAGATACAATTATTATGGCAAAGGGGTAGTTTCTTTTGAGTGGATGTCACAGAAAAAAGTAGGCTCTGGAACACAACTGCTCACCTGTTAGAAACAAATCAAGTCTTATGGACTCTAGGGGTACGATTTTATAATTACCATTTCCAGAGCACTAAGGGAGCCCTCGGCTTTGGAGGGCTTATTCATATGTGTGTGCAATGCCCCTATTGATTTACTCTCATAAAGTAAATTATTCCACAACACTAATCCTACATGACTGTACAGTGATCTTAACTGCAATCATAATCATAATAGTTGAGAGAGTGTTGAGAGAGTGAAAATTCCAAATGATATCAAATTTAAAAAAGGAAAGAGCTCCCTCAATGAAAGAAGTACAGGGTCAACCGTTAATACTGAGCTTCACACCCTAAATCAAAGGCCCCCACGTCCAGGTTAACTGTTCACATCTCTTGACCTTACCAGATTACACGGACAGATGCCGCCCTCAGCACAGTTTGATGGGAAAATATAGAGTACTTCTGCCACAGTCACCCACTGGGGTTCTCAGCAAGTCAAGCCACGGACAGAACCTCTGACCCACGTGGGAGAGTGCGGAGGGCAAAGCCTGCTGGCCTTCTGAAAGTCAGCACGCACTCATTCAGCAGACGGTTGCCTGACGTGGGTTCCCTTCCCTCTTAGGTACGGGCCACTGTTGACACATGAAGTAAAAGTAAAACAGGACAGCATAGTCCATGTCCAAGTCTTTGAGTTTTCAATACTGTTTTAAAAATCTGAATCATCTGGAGAGAGAACATGACAGTTTCTCACCTGCCTATCCATACTGGCTGGGAAATCAAAAGTTCCAAAATTCACATAATAAAATGTAAAACCACTGGGAAGGAAACAATAATTTTCAAGCACACTTTGAGCTAAATTAATCTTTGAGCAGGTTGATCTCTATAAGAAAAAATCCTTAATTTGGAAGAGGCTACGTATAACAAAATATTACTAATGGCTGTCTCTGGGTAGAAGGTTTTCAATGATTCTTTTCTTGTTCATTTTGCATGTTTTTGTACTTAATATAATGTGCCCTGTACACTTTGATAATCAGAGTGAGAAAAGTGTTCTCAAGTTAGAACTGGTGTGATACATAAAATGGGACTGATTAGATTAAATGCAGGTAATTACTTAGCCATGAAATTGCCCTGCCCAATTAAATAAGCAGTCATTCCTATAAATGTGTGCTTTGAAGTAGATAAACCCCAACAGAACTTGCCATCTTTCAAAATAGAGCATGTATGTATCACTGACAGTATTGGATTTTACTACCATTTTGGTACCCATGCTTACCAAGTTCTGGTTTTTATTTCCTTTTTTTTTTTTTTTTGCAGTAAACAAAAGCTAAGAGAATGGCTTTTACCATTTTTTTTAAACCTTCATGTCTAAAAGAATTTTCCATTTATGAGAAATATAATGAAGTCGAGATTTCAAATTTCTGGCTCCATTTGACTTTAGTTGAAAACAAGTTACTTTTCTCTGTCATCTCCTTAGGCCATGCTCCCTGGCTGGACACTGAGTCTGAATCAAAGGAGGCCAAGTTTGCCTGCGGGGTCTACAGCTGATTGCTGCCGCAGTTTGTCTGTGTGCGCTTGCGCCTGGCTCGCCCACGTGGGATTCCCAGCAGGGAAAACAGTACCATCCACCTCAGTGTGCCATTCTCTCTTAGCTCCATCCCTAACATTTGGCACATAGTAGGCCCCCGTAAATGAACTTAATGAAAAAATGACTGGCTGAATGAATGAAGCCGGAAAACGCGTACAGAATAGAATATTCTTAATAATTTTAGGGTAACACCATATCCTTTCTCTAACCTAGACATCACACGACTTTCCAGAATAATAATTTTACTCCCAAAGTGGAGAGAACTAAATAATGACACACAAACTCGACACGGCTTGAGAAGTCCTACTTGGAGGATAATAGCAGATGTTTTTTTCCTGCTGTATTCTCTGTGATGGTTTCAACTCCGAGTGAAGAGTCTATTGACGACATGTCTTCAAAATACAATTGCTAACATATCATTTTCTATTTCTAGTCTGAAATGTTTTATGCTTCACTTTGATTGATTATATCAAGTTGTCATCAGTCTGTCCCTAAATAGTACTTTGTAATTACATAGTCATATCACCCACCTATATTTAGTTCTTTTCTCATTTAGGGGGAAAAAGAATAAACATGGCTATTATAAAACTCCTTAGCCACATGTTTGAGGCAAGTCAATTTATTTAACAAGAGAATATTTAACATCTGTCTAAGCCAAGACCCTTGCCCCTGTTGTGTATAGATGAGTCATGTTTCTTTTTAAGATTTAATTTTCTTCCTATGACTAAGTAGGAAAAAAAGTGCAGGAAAGACAATGTTTTCTTGGTTACAAAAACTGTCTTTGGCAAAATGGTATTTCAAAGATTTCTATTTTACCCTAAATGTTTTCTCACATTTTGCCACTTAAACTCTCATTCAATAATCTATACAGTTTTTAGATGCTTAGACTTAGAATAAGCTCGAATGAAAGTGAAGAGCTGAAAGAGACTTTACATCTCAGAAAAGTCAATGAATTCTGCAAAAGTAAACTGCATTTGGAAATACAATGTCTCCCCCAACACCAGTTCTAAAACTTAAAATCAAACGCTTCCATTAGCAAAGAGAATTAGCACTTTGCTGTGCATTAAAGCCCCACTTATTCTGGATACCTCATGCTAATCTGTGTTTTTGGAGCTGAATGATTTTTAGAATTTGACATCTGAAACTCGTGGCTTTTATCTAAGCAAAGAAAACAGTGATAATGGACATCTTCCAGCTGCATACCTCTGTGACATTCAATAGGCTTTATTTGGATTAAGAAATGCAATTGTTTTCAGAATTTGAAGGGGAAAGAGAAGTAAAACGGACATGTGTACTTTTATGCCATCGAATTCTGAACGTGGGTCTCTACATTTACAGTCTTAAAAAAAATAGCAAAAATAAACAACAGCAGTCTTGCCACAGCCTAATTTACTCAGATAGGATTTAGGGGTGATTTATAACTTGCGATGAATTGAAATGGAAGTAGCCAAAAAACTGCACAGAGACTGGATGCCAAACACAATAGTACCCACAGCATCCCCACACAGGCTGCACTGTTTCATCTTACTAACCTGACTGTCTGATCTAACAAAACTCTGCAAGTGCTATCTGAGACTAACCGTATTAAAGTTTACTGAGGGAACGTTCATAACCATAGAACATAAGGTTTTACCTACTAAATTGCTACCGTAAATTGACAAATGATATTACATGGTTAGCAAATAAAATGCCTACTTCGCAGGAGGAAATAAAACAAAAAAAATCAATACATTCTAAGAAGATCTCAGGCAATATCTCTCAAATTTATAACTTTATATTTAAATATATGTATATATAAATTTATATTAAATATATAATCCAGCTCCATCTGGATTATATATTTAATTTAACTCTGTTAATACAGAGTTAAATGCCTGAAAACCCCTGTCACAGAAGACCAACTCACCAAACCATTCTTTTAGGTTTGATTAATTCTGCTTTGCTGTTAAAACTACTTTAATCAAGGAAAAGTCACTGCGGGCAGGGTGGGGAGGAAAGAAAATATCCAATCCTTTCCTAGTGCTTTACATTACCTACTTAATTATGACAAACCTTTCTTCAACATTGAGGATTTATAACTCAAATAACTACTCCCTCTGTTTATTTTCTGCACTAAAGTCCAACACTCCCTACCTAAGCAGATTTTTCAGCAACGTTAGTGGTAATAATTTGCTGATTTATTTTGAAATTAGATTAACTTTTTATATTTTTATCCATGTCATCCAATTAAACTGTGCAAACCTCCTTTTTAGTCTTGCATTCTCTTCATATACGCACATGCACACATACACACAGGCATGTACACACACATGCCAGCACACACATGATCTGGCTCTACCCACTGTGTTCCCATTTATAGCTCTGACTACCTTCCTAGTTATTCCTGGGCTCCCCATATCCCTTCCAGGACCAGAGCTCTGGGTAGCCCCTTACCCAGATCCCAGGGAGTTACCCCAGACTCCAGGCTCAAATTTGGGAGACTTATGGCTACACTAGACCCTCAGTGAGAATGTACTTGGGCTATTCTTACCTGCCAATTATTATTATCCCAGCTTGGACAGGCAGATAGGAGGTATAATTACAACCCCTGCCTCTCAAGTAAGGGAGAAGATGTTCTGAGTTGCGTCAGGTTTATCTTTGTGGAAAGTTTTTATAGTTTAAAAGGTAACGATTTTACACACACACAAATGTGTTTATGCCATTCAGGTAATTTTTTAAAGTCATTTGCCCATATTACCTTTTTCTTCACAGATGCTACAATTTCTTAAAAAGGGACAATTTTCCCTGTTTCATCTCTCTCTTTTTTCTTGTGTGTGTGGCAGCTGCTGTTTGATCTGTTCATTCGCTCTGATTTGTTTCATGTTTCAGCCAAAGATTAAAACTGCTCTGTAATTCTAAGCAGATGGGCCTGGGAGTCCAACCCTGTAATTATACCTTCTCTCTTTTGCCCTCGAACTGCAAGTCTTCCATCCTGACTTTTAAAATTCTAGGATCCCTGGGGCTCAGAGCACACCTTGGCAACTGGGCAGTTCTGGCCCCACCAGATAAGTTCACAAGGAGGCCCGTGGAGCTATGGGAGGCGCCCACCTCGGGCAAGACTACAAAGAAAACAGCCTCACTGAAGTTTGTGGGTTAAAATCTCTTCCCTTCCCTTGATCCTCTGGGGGGTCCGCAGTCAGATTTTCAGGCCTGGCTACAATGCACTTGGAAGCTAGAGTCAGCTGCAGCTTTGGGATGGCTGTGGTGGTGTTGAAGAAGGTCGGCCTGAGGTCACTCTATTGAACATCAGGTGCCTGGCCAGTAGGGACAGTTTGCTCAGGACACCTGAATCATCATAATGTGCTCTGCCATGGCCTATCATGATTAGCAACCCTGATCTGCCATGAAATCTGCTTTGTCCACCCTAAGGCAATTCTGTCTCATTCTTCTCCGGGCAATTCCTGGAACCCTTTCAAAGTGCCAATGTTCCCTAGCTAAAGGTTCACTAGAACTCCTGAGAAAATGGGGCCCAGGAAGCCCGGAAAATAAGGCGTCAAGTTCTGGTGAACCTTAGCAGACTGGTTTTAATGACATCTTAGCTCCTAGGAATCCCCTATTTCTTGAAGCCCCACCCAGAGAACATAACAGTCCACCCAGGAGAAAACCCCACACCACCCTCCTAACTGGGAGCCCGGGTATGTGCACACAACAAACTCGCGTCTCCCCTTAACAGTTTCTCTTCTCTGTCTTGTAAAGCCTGGACCACGTTGAGGGCCCCTGCTGCACTCTTTGACACTCTGGAGGTGGAGCCGCCAAGCACGCGATTCATGACAGTCTGTATACAGAGTTTCAAAATCCAACAACGTGGGTGAAAAAGTTCCCCCTCGGGTTTAATGCAATGGGTTCTAGAGATAAAAGGTGCTTGCGTGGGAGAGCTTCGCACCCTTCCAGAAAGCACAGTCAAGGGCAGCGCTGAGGGAAAGGGGCCCCGAGCCCAGGAAGCTGGTCAGTGTCCGGCTCTCCCCGGGCTGCGCAGGCGGGCGTGGGGCTCTCCTCGGACCCGCCGAGGGGACAGGGTAGACCTGGCCGAGATCAATCCGACTCCCTGGGAGGTTCCGCGGCTCCCCCAGGACTCGGGGCTCGCAGCGAGCCGCCCATCCCCGCCCCCGGAACTCACCATGAAGCAGGAGGGCCGGGAACAGGTATCTGAGCAGGAAGAGGCGCGGACAGGACATCTCCAGTGCTCCTCGGAGCCCTTCGCTCGCCGGTCTCCGATCGCTCCCGGGAAGCTCGGCGGCGCTGCGACCGCGCCCTGCCCTCCCGCCCCGTCCGGGCCCCGGTGAGTGCTCGGCCACAGCCCGCGTGCGGCCGGGCCAGGCCCAGCTTCAGGCGGCCGCGGCGCGCCCCATGCCCGGCGGGCGCGGCGCGGGGCTGCCGGGCGCGCGCTCCCTGGGCGCCGTCGGGCAGCTGTGGGCGCCCGGTCCCCGTCCGCGTCCCGGCCTCGCCGCGTCCCGCCCCGCGTCCCGCTCTGGCCGCCGCGCGCGCCGCTCCGAGCTGCAGTGGCCGCCACCGCCGCCGCAGCTGCAGCGTCTCTTCATATTTCCAGAGCGCCGCCGGCGGGGCGGCCGGGCCGGGACGGAGGAGGAGCCGGGGGAGGGGTCGGCCGGGAGGCGACGCCGCGCCACCGCCCCCTGGCCGCCGCCGCTGGGGGTTGGGGCGCGCAGACTTGAAAGCGCCCGTCGGGCGGCGCCGCCCCTGCTGCTCCCTCCCTCGGCCCGACCCCTCCCCCGCCTTCTCGTCCCCCTTCGGGTCCCCGCCTCCCGGGCTCCGCCTACTCCGTCCCCCGTGCTCCCCACCTCCCTCCCGGGCCCCTCTCGCCTCCCTGCGGCTCGGCGCGGCCCCCTCCTCCGCGCGCTCCGAGCCAGCGTCCTCCCGATCCAGGGGCTCTACCCGCGGTGCCGCGCCCGCCGGCGAGGAGCGAGTGTGCGCCCTCCTCGCCTCTGCCCCAGGCAGCCCCGGACCCTTCCTTTCTCCTGCAGGGCTTGGGGTCCCTACTTGTGAAAGGTGTTAGAAAGGGGGCGAGGGGCTGCAAGGTTGGTGGGCCCCAGTGTGCCCGCGAAGGCTGGCGAGTGTGCTGGCGCGCGCGGCGGAGGAAGTTCTGGGAAGCTGCCTGGGATGAGGATGCTGCCGCGCTGGGCTCCCTCGTGCGGGCGGCGCGCGTCTTCCGCACAGACCCCGCCGCGGGCTGGTGCTGGGCTCCTCCGGGGCTGGGCGCGGGCCCCAACCTGTGAGGGGCACGGGGTAGGCTGTGGGAGCCATTTCACTTTCTCCTTCCCCTTCGAGGAGGCAAATGACTTGCTTAAACATGGGAGAAATCGCAGAGAAACTTCCCTGTCGCTAGGAATGTGCACTCAGGCCCCTTCTTTGAGCCCTCTTCTGTCCCACAGCGAATCTAATAACCGTCATCACTCTGATGGTGTTTGTGTTATGTTCTCGTGGAGGAGGGCAGGGGTCATTCAACGTTACACTGGCCTTTAAGACCCAAAGTCGGGACAGCTTCCACTCAGGTCCTTAATTCTCCGGGGCCCCGGAAGGAAGCCGCCAGGCGCTATCTGATTTTCCTGGGAGGTCCCTGCTCCGGCACAGGCCCTGCTTGGGACCTGTCTCCTAATCTAAATGTCACCGCCTCCTCACACTGGGATTAAGAGCAGACAGGAGACCAGGTAGAGTCTAGAGAACATTTCTTGACTCAACTCTTTCATTAGAAACAAACAAAAAACTCTTAAAACAAATGCCTGACTTCCCAAGAGAGTTTTCCGCCTTCCGCCGCTTTGAACAATGCAATAATTCAGTTCTTTATGTGTTAGTCTTTCAAAACTAGTTGGATCTTAGCAACTAGTGTATTAATAAAATAGATGAGAAGGCATTTGACCATTTCCACTTTTTCTTTCTCCCCCCCGCCCCCCCGGGAAACCCACGTGTGTCTTGATGATACTGTTTGATGTTTTTATTTTTATCACTGTCATTATCATCTTTCCATCATTAATGTGGGGGATCATAACGTGCACCAGCTGCCTAACTCATGAGGATGTTGTGAGGATTAATGTGCCACTGTACGCAGAGGCAGGTAAGGAAAGAAAGGTGGCTATTGACCAATCCCTCCGCCAGGACCCAAACAGCTTAAGGATCAAAAAGCAGGCGGAACCAGAACCTGAGTGAGTGCCAAGAACCAGCCTGGGGTCAGGTATGGAGCCTTGGGCACAGTGTAGCCTCCCATCCTCCCCTCTGCACACTGCCTGGCCTCCCTCACCGCCTCCCCTCTGCACAATGCCTGGCCTCCAACTCCTGAGACCTCTTGCATGTTTACTAAGGCGATTTCCCACAAACACTGTTGATTCTAACTTGTCTTTAATTCAGAACCAATCCTTTATTTTCCCTTAGGAACTCTAAATCATGAACAAATTTTTCTGGGATATCCTGTGCTGGGCACAGCAGAGCTGCAGTGATCACCATGCTTTTCTTCAAATGGTGTCTTTATTTCTAGTGAGCATAGAGAATAGAACAGCTCAGTTTCACTGTTGGTCAGCGCAAAGACCAATGTTCCAGGGAAGCTGAGCCATGATTTAGTGTTCTAACACAGCCCGTATAAAAAAATTGATCCATCATGCAAGTCATGTGGAATTTCTGAGATTCTAGGACTCTTGGTTCTCAAAGAAAATGATAGTTTTACGAAGGGTCAGAGTAATTAAAATACGAATTCCAAAACATCCTCAGCTGTGAATATGGTCAAAAGCGTTTTATAACCTCTGCATCTTCAGGGGCTGGAAAATGCCAGCAGGAATAGACTTTTCTTAAAACTTGTGGGGTATCAGTGCCCAGCCTGCGTTGTCACAGAAAATCCCTGCAGACTGGAAGCACCTGAAGGCCAGGAGTGGCTGAGTCATCTCTGTACCCTCTCTCAGCACCTAAACCTGCATTTCCAGTATTTGTCCACAGCAGGAGTTTGACAAGTGGTAAAAACAGAGAATTTCAAAAAGCCTACTCAGCTTCCTCAGAGGCAAAGATAATAAAATTATTCTGAGGAGTCCTTTGAAAGGGGTATACTAC
Source organism: Nycticebus coucang (assembly GCF_027406575.1). Lineage (NCBI taxonomy): Eukaryota > Metazoa > Chordata > Mammalia > Primates > Lorisidae > Nycticebus > Nycticebus coucang. The sequence continues at coordinate 2,625,179 of NC_069798.1, forward strand.
AGAGTTAACATCTTTAAAACATGTTAACTGAAACAAGCTCTATTTTGAAAATGAAATATAGTCTAGATGTATCTCTGAGCAGCACACTCTTCTGAGCTTAAAAAATTAAATGTTATAGTCCATTTTATACTCCTGGCACTTACCAGAAAAAACCAACAAAATGCTATGAGCTCAGCCGTCATTCATTCATTCACCGATAAATTGACCAAATGCTGAGTATCAAATAACATTTTATGAGGTCCCTACTTTCCATGAGGCCCCTACTTTAATCATTAGGAGAGAAAAAACATGGATCCTGAAACACAAGGTGAAAGTGGAGGATGCCCTGAGATAACCTGAGTTTAGACCTGGCCCCTAGCTTGTATGTCTGGAGAAATTCTGACCTCAAGGGGCTGCAGTTTCATGCTGGCCCTGAATCCTCTGCCGTGGCCCAAGGCTTTCTGCCCACCCATTGCTGATTCCACCTCATCGAGTTGAAGCACATAGACTCAGCATTTCTTGCGTCTGCATGTACTGAACGTTTTGAAATTGCTCAACCCTTCCTCAATTCCAAGAGGCAAGAAAGGAGGTCTGGCCTGAATGTTGACAGCGCAAGTCTATGGTTTGTCCCCTTCTATGGTCTTTGGAGCATCTGCAGACACTCCATGTGATGGAGACTGTGCTTGGCCCAGCTGTCCTCACTGGAGGGGACTTTTTGTGGCCACAGCTGTGTGGCCATCCCTTCTGACGTGAGGTCTGCCAACTGGTCAGTGTTGGCCTCTTATACCAGAGAATCCTTCCCATACTCACCGGCCCCATGGTTCCGTCTGAAACTAGGAACCATTTAAAAATAGGAATAGATAAGTGTGATTGGGATGTAGCTTAACCAGCCATTCAGCCTTTGCCACAAGTGTTTTTTGGGGGACTATTGAGAAGAATGGGGGCCCTTACCACTGGGAGAAAGTGTGAGCCCCCTCAGGACCAGGAGCCCTTGGCAGCATTTTTGTCTGTGTCTTCATGTGACTTTCAGAATACTCTTTCTAGCAGTACTGATTGCTTCATATGTCTAATTGCTTTATCTGTCCAACTAAATTATTTGACTCTTTGAAACCAGGAAGAAAATTGGGTATTATGTTAGTGTCTCCTCCCCTTGTCCCTTCACAAGTGCTTCTATAATGGGCATTTGTTGGACTGGCGAATGAGGCAGGATAAGACCATCGAAAAAGAGTCGTTATGAGGTCAACAGCACCCAAAGCCTCTGTGGCACACAACTACAGAAACAGGAAGATACAAAACCTCTGGTATTCTATCTGAGCACACTCTGTGTTGTTATGGGACACGTAGCATCGTGCAAACGTGTGGCAAGTGAGAGGTGGCGTAACAGCCAAGCACCACTGGGCCAGGCTTCCCAGCAGCTGTATGTCTCCAGGGAAGTTGCTGGACCTGGCTGTGCCCTGCTTTCCCTGTCTCTAAGATGGGTATAATAGTATCTGCATGTGGTTAAGCTCTCCATGAGTATAACCTAATAAATAACCCACTGGCCGTAGTAAGTTTAGACCAGACCATCCATTCTTAGCAAAACTGCCTTCAAGAAAGTGAAAATTGGTTCCTGGTTGGAGGGACGAGGTGACCAAACATAGATATTACCATGATTGGTGGTTTTCCAAAGGGACACTGTACTTAAACAGTTATGAAAGATATCTGGGGTACCTACAATCTAATGGGGGAAGGAAATGAGAAAAAAATGTTTAAAAAGGATCCTCAGGGAAGGGCCATAATGAAAAAAGCTTGCAGTACTGGTTGCCTGTAGAAGAAGAATAAATTGCATAATTTGTCCTATTATAATTAATCATGCATCAAACACTTTAATAGCTTTGTTTCTTTAATTCCCTGAATATGTTTTCATTATATGAAACCAAATATGTTTTACTTCCCCTGACCATCTGGAGTGGCAGTCTACCATCTGATTACCTCATCATGACATCACTTTCAGTATTGTTTATCTTTGATTTAGACAGTTTAGCTATTCCTAGTCACTCTTTGCAGATGGGAAAACCGAGGCCAAAGAGATTGGGTAGTTTGCCTAAGACTCACAAATTTATAGAGTGGAATAATTAAGTTTTCCAGTGCTTGGTAAGGTGCTATTTTCAGCTCTAAGGTAGTACCTAATAATGATAATGATAATAATCTTTTACATCTCAAAAGTGAAAAATTGATTTAGATATGTTCTAAGATAGTCAAGCTAAAGTGGGAAGGTTGGAATGATATACAGGCTATTTGGACACTTACTGGAGTTGATATCTGGATGCTTGCTGCTACCATTTACTGATTTACATGTGAAATAACCCAAACGTTTAGCGTTTAGAACTGATTTTTGCAATCAATAAAATAGGCAGGTGGACCAGCTCATCACTAAAATGCTGCCCACTGCTGTGAGTTTCTGAGCTTTTCACTATTCGGACTGGATCGGTCCTTTTAGAATGTGCAAGTCTGTGTGATTGTGTTTTGGGTTGTGCATTCAGAAAGAGGAACATTATAGAATGCCCACATGCAGTCACGTTTTGTCTATTTGAACCTTAGGTTTCTCTAAAGCAGAGTTGAGCATAAACAAAACAATCTGCCAGGACACCAAATTTGACGTCACAAAGTCCATGTGATGCTTAACATCCATAATTGTGTAACACTTTGAACCTCACCAAACCCTTTTAAATATATGGTCTCTCGATCTGCACACAATTTTGTGAGGGCCAGAGGACAGCAGAGGCTATTCTGACACGAAGACATGAACTTGATGTTCAGAGAGGTGCACAGGGTCTCTGCAGGCGCTGAGAATGTGGACTCTGCTGTGCCGGAGCTATAGGTTCTAACTTACAATCTGTCTTAGCTTCAGCTACAGAACTTGGTGACTCTGCTGCATTTGTCCTTGTGCAGAGAACACAGGGGGAAACTTTCTTAGACACAAGCAGTGAAAATGCACCAAGTCGAGAATAAATTAACCCTATTAACTTCAGAACATCTTGCATGTTTGTGTAACTCTTTTCTCACAGCTTATCTCTATATTTTTCGTAGCCTTTTTTCCCAATGTCTGAATTTGTAACCACTCATGGACTCTGATTTCAGGGGTGTCCAAACCTTGGTCCACAGGCCTCACATGGCCCAGGACGGCTATGAACGTGGCCCAACACAAAGTCATAGATTTACTTAAAATATTATAAGAATTTTTGGTAATTTTTTTGGTGGAATTCAACTGGGCAGTTCTTGGGCATGAGCTTGGTAGGCTCTCACTATTTGTACACATGCGTGGCTTCCAGCGCAGCAGCTGAACTAACACCATGAGACATTGCATGTCCTTGTGGTGATTAACTATAATAATTCACCCTACCATTGCTGTGTAAGGTATTTAATGTTTTTTTTTCTTTTTTCAGTTTTTTGCCGGGTCCGGGCTTGAACCCTATGGCCAGATACTTTATGAACAAAGAAAATCCCTTTAATATATTTTTTTACTGCCTCATGTAAATCTCTTGATTTAGTTGTATCTTTTAATGACACTATAGAAGCCATTTCTTTGGTGACATTATGGTCCTCATCAATACCTCTGATAACAATGGCAAGCTGAGTCATATTTATAGCATCAGTGTTGTTATCCATCACCAAAGCATAAAATTCAAAAATTATGCACGGATTTTTTTTTTCCCGCTTAACATCTTTCATTAGTGTTTGTGTATTTAATGTGTGGCCCAAGACAACTCTCCTTCTTCCAACATGGCCCAGAGAAGCCAAAAGGTTGGACACTCCAGGATTAGATGAAACGAAATGTTGTATTGCAAAAGACCCATTGATTCAAGTGCAATGCAGCAAATAGAATGGTGAATTGTTCTGGAAAAGAGACAAGGACATCCAAAAGTGAGTCAAGGGTACCAACCAGTTTGTGGAAAAAGAAGTTAACATGAGGTTGAAATTATATGGAAGGAACCACAGGGCCGGTGAGTTGGGAAGGATTCTCTGGCTTAAGAGAGAGTGGGTATGGGAAGGATTCTCTGGGCATAAGAGGCCAACACTGACCAATTAGCAGATCTCACATCAGAAGGGATGGCCACACAGCTGTGGCCACAAAAAGTCCCCTCCAGTGAGGACGGCTGGGCGGAGCACAGTCTCCATCACATGGAGTGTCTGCAGATGCTCCAGAGACCACAGGAGGGGCCAAACCATAGGCTCGTGCTGTCAGCATTCAGGCCAGACCTCCTTTCTTGCCTCTTGGAATTGAAGAAGGGTGGAGCAATTTCAGTACATGCAGACACAAGAAATGCCGAGTCTATGCTTCAACTCCATGAGGTGGAGTCTCTGCAATGGGTGGGCAGAGAGCCTTGGGTCATGGCATCTCCGGATCACACAAGCTAGGAGCCAGGTCTAAACCCCGGGTCATCTCAGGGCATCCTCCACTTCCACCTTGTGTTTCAAGATCCATGATTTTTCTCTCATAATGATTAACGTCATGGAAAGTAGGCACCTCATGAAGTGGTACATTTGTTGAATTAATCGTAGGCTGAATTTCCTCTTAAATCTGTATTCCACATCACTACTTCTGTCCTCCATTACATCACTTGCACCTTCACTGCCTCGGGAGCTATGTTATGCTTTTCTGTTCTAATCTCCAAGTGAATTTCTACTTCACTGAAAGCTCCTGGTTTACAATCACCTGTGATTTCTCAGCACTGTCAACGAGGTGATCCAACCTTGTCTGTGGTACACGTGGACTTGTTTTGTGTTTAGTCTCCCTTGTGTCCCTCTGTGCAGGACGGCCTTTGTGGTTTTGTGAGGGTTAGCCATAGGGGGAGACACTCCAGAAAATCCACTCATGGTACAGAGCAGGCCTGGGTGGTCTGGGGAAGAGTTGGGCGAGCAGAGACGTCGGAGGCCACATTCCGATATATGTCCTGCCATCCCTTTCCAGATTTCCAGACCCCTCTGCTCAGTCTTCTAACACTGTGTAGCTGGATGTGCTGACCTTGCTAAGACTTTGCAGTTCTCTGAGAACCTGGGGGCAGGGATAGCAGCTGGTTCATGCTTTATGAAAGTGAGGCTAAGCCATTTTCAACCCAAGCTGAACGTAGCATTGTCACCAGGTCCATGGAAGCCACTGTGACAAATCTGACACTGTTAGAGTTGGGATGGCTTGCTGTAAAGCTATTTAGAGAGGGTTGATGCGGCATATTGTACTGAATTTGGTAGATCAGGTTTAACATCTTGACCAGCAGCCTGCACAAAACTTTGCAGGGAAGACCCGCCCCTTTCTCCTTCCACACACCCCCATCCCCGCCCTGCATTGAACCCAAGGTTTGGTGCAGGTATGAGCCCTGCAGCTGGAATGGATGGGCCACAAACCACTATTCCGTCAGAAGGAGTTACTCTATCTACCACTGGGGACATATCCACACAGGTACTGTCCATTGTCCAGCTCCAAGACATTTCTTTTTGTTGTTGTTTTTTTTTGAGACAGAGTCTCACTTTGTCCCCCTGATTAGAGTGCTGTGACATCATAGCTCACAGCAACATCAAACTCCTGCCCGCAAGTGATCCTCTTACCTCAGCTTCCCAAGTAGCTGGAACTACAGGCTCCCGCCACAATGCCCAGCTACAGCTTCAAGACTTTTAAAGCCCTAACTTGGGTTAATAAATGATGCTTACATTGATGCTCCAGACTACCTGCTGTGGCCAAGTACAAAGAGATTAAGTTGATGGTTCAGAACATCTATGACCAGAGACTCCTACATAAGCAAACATAGAAATCATATTGTAGCTAAGTAATTTGTAAAAAAATATTGGCTCCTTCCAACAAGCTAAAGAACAGAGAAAATCTAAGAATAAGAGACAGTAAGGAAAAACATATCACATAGCAAGCTTATAAAGCCATCATATTTGGAGAGCCAAACAGCAAGAAAGACATCTCAAACCTTTAAGTTCAGCAAGACTTTGTTGAGAACCAAGTCTTATTTCCCCTCTTATACATGTGTGTTTTTGAAAATTAAAATCTCTATGGTAACAAATTTAGTCATACGTGTGTGGAAACTACTGGAAAATTTCCCCTAAGAATCTACTAAATTATAGCGAAGAGCTTTCCGAATACTTGTGATAAGAATAGAAAGAATCATAATGATAAACACAAGAATCTATTTTCACTTTTTCAACAACCAGGGAGGCAGCATTGTCTGTGCTTAGGAGCACAGGCCTTAGGGTCTGTGTGAGCCCTGCTGCAACCCGAGGGTCCAGTGATGAGAGCTGCTTCTTACAGCTGCTGGCGTATCTGGGAAGCAACTTATCCACAGCACTTAGCAACTGTCAACGATGGGGCCTCCTTCATTGCAGAACTCTAGGAGCCTAGAGGAGTGGCTGAGGGGCTGCAGCTCGGATTTCCTCCTCTTAAATTCCCCCGTATTCTGTGCCACTTGTTATCACTATTATTTGGAACATAACCAGTGTCTTCCATGTCTACTTCAGGTCGTTCATTCATTCAATAAATATTTACTTAGCGTCCACTGTGTTTCAGATGCTGTGCACATAAGTGCAGCATTATTCTCACCAGGAAAACGTGAGAAGAGCTTTAGGATTCCATCAAGGATTCTCAATGACAAATGTTTCCTGGCTTCTCTGCCCCCTGGCACTGCCCTGGGCTGTGCTCTGCTTGCTGTTTGGATAAGTCTTCTCTCTCCTGGCTTCCCTCTTAGCCCAATCCTCCCAGAGATGCAGAATGTTCTCTGCCTTTCTTCCTTAACAAAACAAGATAATTTCAGAAGCTCATTCATGCTAAAATATAAATAATTCGTAAGTCCTAACGCATTAGCCTTTATCTGAGTTCTTTTATATAACCTGCACATGAAGCCTGGAGGCAGATCCCAGCACTCAGCTGGGACAACCATCCCAACCCCAGCGCCCCACCACCACTTGGCTTTGCTGTGTTTATCTTGAGCCCCTGGGGGAGCCAGATTTCTCTCTCATTTATGTTTAAGCTCTAGTCATTTTATTTACTAGTTTTAAGCTGGGGGTGGAGTGTTATCTGTTGGTTTTGTTCTAACTTGTGACTATTATCTAGTTCTATACTGTTTTCCTCCTTATGAGATACAGCTCCAGTATGTCAGAACCAGGTTGCAAAACTCTTCCCTTTTCCAAGTGAAAGTAAAGAGAAGGAGTGGGACTTATCTACAATTAATCACCTACTAGTTGGATTTTTAGGACTGTTTGCCTCTCACCAATGTTTTCATCCCCATTCTCCTTTGGCCAGTCACTATATGTTCTGGAAGATGTTACTGCAAAAGACATCACGCGTAGGGTGGGAACGAAAGACTTTACTACTTTTCCATCCACGCTCGGCTCTGATCTCCCTATCTCTCACTTCTCCATCACCAGAGAGCTGGGGATCTATGATTCCTAGTGCCTGTCCCCTGCATTCAAACTGCTGGCAGTGGTCCCGTTGTTAAATATGCTGATGATCCAGGAACTGTGAAATAGGAAGACACTAAAGACACCTGGAAGTGACCCATTGTGTCATGAAGGTTTGACAAGCTCTGGATGGATCTCAAAATGGGTCAAAGACCCCAGGAGGTGCTGGTGGTTTGGGGCTGGGTGGGGTAAGGGATGACTAGCCCAAGACCCAAGGAAATCACACCGTGTATTTCTGTATTACCTAAGGTAGAGGTAATACTCGTCTGTCTTTACATTTGAGACTTTGATCTCAACAATGTCAGCCATAAACTTATTTATAGCTCACTGTAAAAATTACTGTGCTTGGCTTAAATAAATAAACAAGTCAGAGGCTAGCAGACGCCCAGTGACGGCTACTGCGGAAGAGGTTTGCCTTCCTCGCAGATGGAAGCAGAGGAGCGGTCTTACCCGACCTCAAAAGTGCTTTTCCAACCTTCTATTCTATTTGGATACAGAAATTCTTTGAAGTTAAAATAAGTAGAAATAAAAGGACAGAAAACAGTAAACCTAAAAAACATTTCTCTGGACTGTAGTAACTCTCTCGAGTGTTTAAAAAGAGATAGGAAATGCAAAGAAAAATTTCTTTGGGTCCTATTGAGAGGCAAACTGTCTATGCTTATTTGAAATTTCCCCTTGGTTTATTTTCTTCTTTCCAAGCAGAACACCTTCATCTAGTAATATGAAGATGTGACATCTTCAGCCTTTTAAATTAATTTAATCCCAAGTGCAGGTAGAAGTTGTTACAACGTGGCACAAAAGAAGAACTGGAATGATTTGCTTTCATTTTCTTTCTGGGTGTGCGGTTTTATTTACAGTTCATGAAATGACTAAAAGATGGCATGAATTTATACTTAGCAAAAAAGATAATAATAGTATTAAACAGCATTGTATCTTATTACCCACGTGCTATTCAGGCAGCTGGTAAACAAGTGGTGTGTGTGTGCATATGTGCGTGGGTGTGTATGAGCATGCCCGCGTGGTGCCTACCTCATGCATTTAAAAAATACACACAGTAACATGCATAAACTGGAGAAAAAGCAGAACTGGGCAAAGTTAATATTGCCAGCCAATATTGCAAGAAAATGGCAAGAAGAAAACTATGGAACCCAGAACCAACTCCTTTGTGTGTGAAGGGGAGCTGGTGTCACTTGGTTACACAATGTGGCTTTGTAAAACTAAAACAAACCATCTGTTCACAAAGGCCCAGCACAGGGAGGCATCACTGGGTCTGTGTGGAGAGAGCATTCAGTGCACTGATTTTCTATTGTCTCAACTCTCTGATGGCTTCTGCCAGCCTCAAGACATTCCACAAAAGAGATGTTTAATTAGGTGGCACCAACATGGTTGAAACCTGCAGGGCCACAACAGAGGGCAGCTGATCAGAGGTTCAGAAGAGTATTCCACGTGTTCGGTACTGCGGACCACCAGACCCTGTCATCAGAGATGGGGTCTTTGGCCTGTAAGGCACCAGCTGCAGCAGGCTCCCAGCAGAGAATGTGCAGACCTCCATGTGGTGGGGAGCAATGTCTACCCTATTACTCGAGGCTCTGCAATGGGCAGTATTTTAGGCATCTTTTTGTCAGAGACACTGAAGCTCACCATTGCATACATTACAACCTGGCTGTCTATGGGCAGCAGAGGTTTGGATATCTAGATTGAAACCTGCTCTGTGTTACAATGAACTCCTTCTGAGTAAAAGGTGAGACGGGGGTGGGGGGAAGGTGGAGTCAGAAATGAGCTGCTGATCTGCTGCCAACCAGTAGGATTGGGGGGTCTCAGTGGATCGGAGCTGGGTGTTAGCATCAGAGAGGCCTCTGCTGACGTTGTCACTGTGCTGGCTCCATGTGCATGGAGCTGCCATGGCTCTCTCCACAGCTGGGGCAGAAGCAGCGGTGGTCTCCATGTAGAAGGTGTCTGGGAGTGTACACAAGGAAGACCCACTGGGCATGAAGGCAATGTGTGGGTTGTGACTGTGGAGGCAGAGGTCACTGGATGCAGAGGGGTCAGCGGAGAGGACTGGCTCCAAATCTCCAGCACCTTGGCACCATGGTCACCAGTAGGGCTGAGCAGCACTCACAGTCGTCCTCATGGGCTCTGGCCTGGCCTGACTCCCAAGCCTGTGTGCTGATGATGGTTGGAGAAGCTCCTCTTGTCCCTCTCCAGAGCTCAGAAACTTCTCCTTTTAGTCAAGCCGCTCTGAGAATGGTCACAGGGTATCATCAGAGCTTTCCCTAGCCCCTGCCCCCTCTGCAGGGAGAGGACAGAGCTAGCTACTGCTCTCTGAGGGTGTCACTGGCCCCAGTGCCTCTCTGGTTTTGCCTCTTGCCAGACAGCAGGTTGGAGACTGGAGGACAGAACCACAGGGTACATAGAGAACCCAAGGTGGTGCGTGTGCACCTTCCACCTCCTAGGGAAGGAAGTATCAGAATTTCTATTGATTGTCCTTAGACTAAAAATAGGAAAAACTGTAGATGGCCTTTATCGATTTAAGAAATGACCCATCTAAGCCTATTTTCTTAAGTATTCTGATTATGAAAGGATGCTGGATATTACCAAAAGCTTTTTCTGCATCAGTTGAGAGAATCATATGGTCTTTGTTTTTTATTTTATTTATGTGATGGATTATATTTATAGATTAAGGTGTGTTGAATCAACCTTGTAACCCTGGGATAAAACCAACTTGATCATGTTATATAATTTTTTTGATATATTGTTGAATTCTGTTTACTGGGTTCTTATTGAATATTTTTGCCTTGACATTCATTAATGATATTGGTCTATAGTTTTCTTTCTTTGTTGGGTCTTTTCCTGGTTTGGGGATCAAGGTGATATTTGCTTCATAGAATGTGTTGGGCAGTATTCCTTCTTTTTCTTTGTTTTGGAAAAGGTTATGGTAATATAGAGGCCATCTACAGCCAATATCATATTGAATGGAGTAAAACTGAAAACATTTCCACTCAGATCTGGAACTAGACAAGGATGTCCATTGTACTGGTATTCAACATAATAATGAAAGTCTTAGCCATGTCAATCAGGCAAGAGAAGGTGATCAAGGATATCTAAATGGGACCAGAAGAGATCAAACTCTCCCTCTTCATGGATGACATTATTTTATACCTGGAAAACCCCAGAAACTCAACTACAAAACTTTTAGAAGTGATCAAGGAATACAAAATATAAAATCAGAATACAAAGTCAATACTTACAAGTCAGTAGCTTTTATACATACCAACAATAGTCAAGCTGAAAATATAGTCAAGGACTCTATTCCTTTTATAGTAGTGCCAAAGAAGATGAAATGTCTGGGAATTTACCTAACATACAACATGAAAGATATCCATAAAGAGAATTATGAAACTCTGTGAAAAGAAATAGCTGAAGATGTTAACAAATGGAAAAACATACCATGCTCATGGCTGGGAAGAATCAACATTGTTAAAATGTCCATACTACCCAAAGCAATTTACAGATTTAATGCAATCCCTATCAAAGCACTGCTGTCTTACTTTAAAGAGCTTGAAAAAATAGTTTTTAATTTTATATGGAATCAGAAAAAACCTTGAATAACCAATACATTACTCAGAAATAAAAACAAATCAGGAGGAATCACACTACCAGACTTCAGGCTATACTATAAATCTATAGTGGTCAAAATAGCATGGTACTGGCACAAAACAGAGAGGTAGATTTATGGAACAGAATAGAGAACCAAGAGATGAACCCAGCTACTTAGAATCATTTGATCTTTGATAAGCCAATTAAAAACATTCACTGGGGGAAAGACTCCCTATTTAACAAATGGTGCTAGGTGAATTGGCTGGTAACCTGTAGAAGACTGAAACTGGACCCTTACCTTTCAACATTAACAAAAATTGATTCTCAGTGGATAAAAGATTTAAACTAAAGACAAGAAACTATAAAAATATGAGAAGAGAGTGCAGGGAAAATGTTTAAAGAAATTGGCCTAGGAAAATGTATTATGTGGTGGTCCCCCTTGGCAATTGAAGCAACACCAAAAATATATTACTGGGATCTGATCAAACTAAGAAGCTTCCGCATGGCCAGGAGCACAGTGAATAAAGCAGTCAGCCTTCAGAATGGGAGATAATGTTTGCGGGTTATGTTTTCAACAAAAGTCTGATAACTAGAATCCACAGAGAACTCAAACTAATCAGTAAGAAAAGAACAAATAACCCCATTTTTTTGTGGGCAAGAGACTTGAACAGAAACTTCTCTGAAGAAGACAAGTGCATGGCCTACAAACACATGAAAAAATGTTCATCAACTTTAATCATCAGAGAAATGCAAATCAAAACTACTTTGAGATATCATCTAACTCCAGTAAGATTAGCCCACATCACATAATCTCAAAACTTCAGATGTTGGCGTGGATGCAGAGAGAAGGGAACACTTCTACACTGCTGGTGGGAATGCAAGCTAATACGGCGTTTTTGGAAGGAAGTTTGGAGAACACTCAAGGAACTAAAAGTAGACCTACTGTTCGATCCTGTGGCTCCTCTACTAGGTATATACCCAGATGATCAAAAATCATTTTACAACAAAGACTTTTGCACCAGAATGTTTATTGCAGCCCAGTTCATAATAGCTAAGTCATGGAAGAAGCCCAAGTGCCCAGTGACCCAGGAATGGATTAACAAATTGTGGTGTATGTACACCATGGAATACTATGCAGCCATAAAAAGATGGAGACTTTACATCTTCTATGTTTACCTGGATGGAGCTGGAACATATTTTTCTTAGTAAAGTATCTCGAGAATGGAAGAGAAAGTATCCAATGTACTCTGTACTATTATGAAACCAATATATAATCACCTGCACATTCATACAAATGATAAAACACAACTATAGCCCAGAAAGAAAGAGGGGAGAGGAGAGGGGGAGAGGAGGGGGGGACAAGCAGGAGGAGGGAGGGTATTTGGGGGGACCTCACCTAATGTGCACAACGCAATGGTACATTTCAAAACTATTAAGAGTAGAGTAGAAATGTCTTTGCACAACAAATAGGTAAGTGAGGTGAAGGTTATGTTAATCAGTGTGATGTAAGCATTCCATATTGAATATCAAATCAGCATGTTGTACCCCATAAATGTATGCAGTTATGATTTAATTAAAAAAAGAAAAAAGAAAAAATATTTAAAAAATAAAATTATTAACAGTTAAAAAATTTAGAAAACCTGAAGTTTTCCCAATTTTGAATCCACAGGCTGGCCCAGCACCCTCATTTCATCTGTGTGCCAGAAAGTTTCCAGTTTCACATCAAACCCCGGATCTTGGACTGGACCTCTGGTGCCCTCCCTCCACGCTCCTTCCCTGCCCATGGCAGGTGGCCCGTCATGGGCCTAGCGTGCCGCCACTGGCTCCTTTACCAAGAGCTTTAAATGCAAAATACTCACAATACTGTAATTAGTAATGAAATTTTGAGTTAATGTGAGATTTACTGCTATCTTGTGGCAAACTTCTTAGAAGAGCTGTCTTAGATCCAAATAAGTAGTATATTATTTCTTATGAGTAAAAGGCAACATGTTTCAGAAATTCTGGCCTTTTCTATATCAATAACATTAAATCACCGGGAAGCTACCTAGCAGGGTTTTTTACGGGTAGGGGAGTGCTATCACCCCTATTATTTTGAAGATGCTTCAAAAATAAGTTAGAAGAACAAGGGTAATAAGGAAGGATGGAGGATAATAAGGAGGGAGGGAGGGAGGGAGAGAGGGATGGAGGAGGAGGCTTTCAAAAGCAACCCTGTAGTGAAAAAAATGAAAGTAGATGTTTGCAATTATTTCAATCATTATATGACTTTATTACTAAAATAATACTAAAACTTCATATATGGGCCCCTAAAAAACTTGAAAAGAAAATTTTCTATAATGTCAAAATGGTGGATACCAAGCCAGGAGCATGGGTAGGTGGCACAGAAAACAGTGTGTGAAGTCCCAAGGCAACCAAGAAGAGGACTTCAGCAGCACTAACAAAATTAAGGTTTTTTTTCCAGCTAATGAGTTTTGTTTGGAATATTGTTCCACAGGTAGTGATGTGTGGCTGATATTAATGACATGCAACTAATTACCTAAGATTCCTTCAGTATTTCATGAAGTGGAGCTAGCCCAAGATAGTGGCTTCCTCACTGCAAACCAAATTACCACAGGCCAAAATGGGACCTGCCTAGGACCATCAATTCAAACCCGACTACAGCAGAACCTCAGGAAGATATGAGAGCAAATTTATTTCCATCACAAAATAAATTATTGTCTTTGCAAAAAAAAAAAGAAAGAAAATTTTCTATAACGTCCAGTTTAATGTCCAAACCTTCTGATGTTTGCAAGAATCAGAACAATACGAAATTTGATTGACATAAGGCAATGCAAACATTTTAGGACAAAATTTCTGTGGAAACGCTGATAAAATTGGTGGATGGGATTGAAAAAGAAGTGTCATGATTTAGGACCTTTAGCCAATAGAGTTTCTTCCATCTGGAGCCACCACAGTCAGACAGGCTGAACTCAGAGCCAGACACTGAAACCACTTCATCATCCACAATGGGCTAAAGCAAGATTTTTTCAAAGATTTTTTAAAGAAGTATAGTCAGTTATAAAGCAATGAGGGTTTTATAGTATTAATAATATTTAAGATATTGTTTGGTTAATCTTTACCTTATTCTTTTTAAAATCATGGTCTTTACATATGTTTTGTTAAGGACATAGTAGCTTGATGCTCTTTTTTGTTCCTTTTAAACCAATAGGGTTATATGATCAAAAATATGAAGAGACTTTTATAAAATTTGGAGAAATTGTATTCCTTCCTACAGGTGAGACAAATAAAAGATGATCTTCACTCCATTGGTTAGAAAGTACTTAAATTAAAAACTCAAGGAGATTACTGAAATGTGCTAATTTCATGTCTCAAATAAGAATTAAGGACAGAATTAGAGTATTCACCCAAGAAACTGTATAATTTTGTATATTTGTACATATATTGGTTATGAGATTTTTTTTTTTTTTGAGACAGAGTCTCACTTTGTTGTCCTCAGTAGAGTGCTGAGGTATCACAGCTCACAGCAACCTCCAGCTCGTGGGCTTAGGCAATTCTCTTGCCTCAGCCTCCAGAGTAGCTGGGACTACAGACACCCACCACAATGCCCAGCTATTTTTGTTGTTGTTGTTGCAGTTTGTCCGGGGCCAGGTTTGAACCTGCCACCCTTGGTATAGGGGGCCGGCGCCCTACTCATTGAGCCACAGGCACTGCCCTGGTTATGAGATTTTAAATATTACCTTAATAAGCAAGGGTCAAAAATAGCTGCTAACATGCCCTAAGACGTATGAATGGATTAACAAAACATGCTAATGCCATTCAGTCATAAAAAGATGGAGATTTTGTTTTTTGATCACAAGAAACGGACCTTTTATTTTTTAATTTACAATTTTCTTCCACATTACTATGAGGGCACAAATGATTAGGTCACAATGTTTGGATTTGTTAGCTAAGTTGCCTGTTGTGGTCGAGTCTCCCTCCCAGGAGGTGTGCCAGGCACCTTTCCATTGTGCCCATTAGGTGGGAACACACCAATCCCCCTCCCTCCTCTTCCGCCTCCCGACTTGAATTAAATTGAGTTTTTCTCTTGTGTAGGTATTAGTTCACCACTGGCTTCATGTTAGTATCGAGCATATGGCTACTTGCTTTTCCATTATTGTGATAGGAAAGAGAATGTTCTAAAATGGAGATTTTGTATCTTTTGTAACAACCTGGATGGATCTGGAGAACAATCTCCTAAGTATCATAGGAATGGAAAAGCAGACATCACGAGTACTCAGTACTAAATTGAAATTCATAGATTAGCAACTAGAGGCTCACATAGAGAAAGACTCGATTAAATTCAAGTAGGTGAGAAGGCGTGGGGTAAATTACCCCCCAGTGGTTACAAAGCAAGGATGGTATATAGCACACTTCTTGGGTGGAGAACACAACTACACCTTGGGCTTTAACCTTACAAATGCAGACTATGTGACCTAATCATATGTACCCTCAAATCAATCTGAAATAAAAAACAAAACAAACAGCTGGTAGCAATAGATGAAAAATTATCATGCAGACATTGTAGGTCAATTGAGTATAACAACCTGTTTAATTTCCATTTATCTCGGAGGATATTTTTAGCCTTTAATGTTGATATGCTTTAAATAATTGTTTTATTAAATAATGTCAGAGCTTTTTTTAAAGGGAGCTTTAATAAATGATATGCTCTAAAGTGGGACTTCAGGAACGATTTATGCCACGTTAACTTTATCACAAAGATATGTACGTTTGTATGTTCAGTGAATCTACTTAATTTAGCTCCTTATGATTAATATTTTAGATGATTTTAATTACAAATCCTATGGAGATAGTAATAGAGAAGCATTATGTTTTCAGTCTATAATCTGCTTACTTTTGACCCACCAAAATATTGTCACTTCCAACTAGTTTCTCATTAGTCACCACCCCAACACTTGCACGCAACTTTCACTTTACATCTCTGTTAACATAGCCAGCCTGGATTACCCTGACATATTTGCTTTGTTCAAATATTAACACAAGCTAAGTTTAAAAGACAATATAATACAATATATTATTAACACCTATTAGGAATTGGCAACAGTTACAGAACACATACCAACACGTTCCATCTATCAAACATCTGTAATGGACCAATCCCAGTTTCAAATAAATAAACAAATGACTAAGTGAAAATGATCAATTGAGCCATCATAAATACAGAAAATTTTCCCTATTACCTACATTACAGGTAAGTATATGACTTCACGTGAGTTAGTTTTGTGTCTATTCAGCAAAATGGGATAGCTAAGCTATGTCGACAATATGCTCTATGAAAGATACCCAGATAGAATGAATTCCAAACAAAAATTCTAACTTTGTTAAGAATGGTTTTAAGATACTTTTAAAAGAGAATTGTCCAAGTCAGGGCCTTAAAAAACATTTACTTAATTTTAATGCCTGAATCCTTCAGAAATCTAAAGCCCTGGCCTAGGCTTTGCTTCCCAGGAACTTGGGGAAGTTTCACCCTAACTGCTTCCAGGTGTCTTGTCCCCACTGTCCTGTTCCTCCTGACGAGCGCTTGTCTGAGGGAGGGAATAGTCCCTTTGAATCAGAATCTGTTTTTTAAGTATTTAGGGCATGAAACTAGACTATTAAAAGTTGGACATTTGATGTGGTCAAAATCCATCTCCTCTTCTTATGCATTTGATGAATGTCAATTAGTTGTTTAAGGTTTTCTCCTAATGATTTACATTAAGAAATCTTCCCAATTGTATGTTCTTTCAAGACAATAATACCATACCAAAAATAAATCTGGAATGCCATATGTGTTCTGTTTTTTTTTTCTTTTTTATTAGTTTCACTGACTTTTAACATGTCAAGTAAAAATGCCAGGGGAAAATCCAGTTAAATTATATTCACATGAACAATTACAAGCTGCCTCAGAAGGCAGAACTATTTGTTTGACCACAACATATAAATATCAATATCAATACACACATATGTGTATACACATGCGTGCAATGAGATCTGTATCTTCAGACAACAAATGGCCATCAGACACTTTGAAGATTAAGTCTATTTTAAAAACCCAAAAGAAAGAAAAAACCTATAAAGGAGCAGAAAGGAGCAGAAAGCTTTGAAACATGTCTGTAAACCATGTGAAATGCATTTAGGGTTTTCAAAGTGAATCGAAGGCTTTCAATTTCACCAGAAGTAAATTGCTGTCATTATTAATAGCAGACATGTGGTAGTGTTTTTAATTGAGACCAAAAGTGTGGGTTCTTCCTACAACAAAGACAGTGCAAACTCAGAGGCTGTGAAATACTCAGGAGTGACTTTGAGTTCCTCAGAGGTTTTGTTTCATTTTTTTCTTTGTAAATGCCTAAAAGTTCAGTGTACAGCCTTCGAGTTTAAAACATAGTTTGAAAAGGGGTGACAATCCTTAGAGCAGGAAAAACATGTCTTATCATTCGAATATTAAATGAAAGTAGCCAAGATTTGTGGTTTTTAATGAGAATTAGGAAAAAATTATCCATGCAGATACTTCGGGGAAGCATCTAAACACCTGTTCCTTTTCATTTCTTAACATTCTGTCCCCTGGGATCACATGGTTTGGCTTAGGAGACGAAATATAATTTAATAAGTATGTTCCTTTAACAAAAGGGCTAATACAACTGCCAAAGATTTATAAAAATAGACTGATATTACCTGGAAAGCAAGAGGAAAGTGGCAACACTGCGAAGGACTTACAGTTAGATAGGGGAGACAGACACATAAGCCAATAACTGTGAGCTCGTGGGATGAGTCCAATCATAAAAATAGGCGCGAGGCCCATGGTGTGGAAACAAGGGACCCGGCAAGCATGCCTTGGGGAGGAAGCTTTGCTCAGGGAAGGTTTGCTGGAGCAGTGGTTCTCACACTAGAGCGTGTATCAGAATTCCCTGGGGGGCTGCTTAGACACGGACCTCTAGGCCCTGGCCCCAGAGTCTCTGATTCAGTATATTTTTAGCAATTACCCAGGGGACGCTGAGACTGTTGGTCAGGAGCCCACCTTGGAGAACCACTGTCCCAGAGGAGGTGATGTTTGGCTGGGTTTTGTAGGACCATTGCAGGCTCACCCAGGGAAGCTGAGGACATAGAGCCTCGGGGAACTGTCAGTAACCCTCAGGACTATGGAGAGGGGCCCAGGTATGCCAAGGGCCGAAAGGTTTCCCAGGTCACAGGATTGAAACCAGAACAGTCCTGGGGAAACTGGAACAGTTGGTCACCTGGGAATAGCGAGAGGATGAGCCCAGGCAGGTGACCATCATTCATCCCCCGTTGTTCTATGCCAAGGCAAGGACATCAATTTTCACCAGAAAGCCACATGGAACCATCAAAGGACCTTAAGCAGGGGAGAATTATGAGAAAGTTTAAGTTTGGGGAAAGTCGCTTTGAAAGTAGTATGGATGATGGATTAGAACAGGGTGAGACTCAGGGAGGAAGCCCCTGGGTGGCCCTGGTGGGGGCCCGCGTGACCTAGGGCAGGAGTTTGGGGTGGAGCAGGGCTGAAGAGAGAAAGAAGCAGAGTCCTGCGGACCAGCCCATTAGAGAATCTGGACATCAACACATGACTGGGAGGCATGTGGTCTGCAGCTAAGAGAACCGTGCTAACAGCACCACTTTACAGATGAGGAAACTGAGGCCCCAAAAGTCTGCATGACCGGCCCAGGCCACGCTGTCACCAGTGGGAGGAGCTGAGCGTGGCTGAGCCTCTATGTAGAAAGCACGTGTCTTGCCTGTTCACTCGTTGGTCACGTTTCTGTCGACAGGGACAGTGTTACCAGAGTGACAGGAAGCTCTTCTCAGCAGCTGTGCTCCGAGCCTCTCTTTAGTCCCTGACATCATTCATGGGGAGCGTCTTGCCTCTTTTCGGAGGAACACCAATCATTACATTTCATGCTGCTTTTTTATTCGCAGTGTGACCCTGAGCACGCCTGTTGTTGCTATCCTGTGTTCCAAGTTTTGCAGGAGCGAAGCACACGCATACTTGGCCTTCGGCAGTCTTTGGGTGTATGCGAAAGTGACTAATACTGGTTTTTAAATGAATTTCTATTGCTTCGTGTTAATCCCTTCTCCTGCGTTGGCTCCCCTGTGTCATGGTGCTGCCAAACCGTCTTTGTGGGCTTGTTGACATAGTGGGAGTGTTCCAAGCCTGCTTGAGGAGCACTGTCTACTAAACATCGTTGCTAATTGGAAATAAAGCCTGAGTTTCAGGGTGTGTCAGCCGGCTTAGCAGGGGCTGGTACAATCTCTACACCACTGCTGCGCAGACAGGGCCAGCAGGCTGTGTGCCTCTGGGCTGAGGCAAGCCAGGTTGACTTTCTGAAGTGGGTGGGGGTCCTGACAGTGTGCTCAGAGTGTCCTGCTCAGATACAACCGCTCACCCTGATCCAAAGGAGCCCAGACTCTTGCTACCTGAATGTAACTTTTCTGTCACTTCTTTGGTATCGTTGCTTCAGCTTACTACGAGAGGCGTGTCCTGCAGTTTCAACAGGGTCCAGACCAGCTGGATACAGAGGACAGTGTGAAGATGTCAAGTTGACTTTAGGGGCTCACCCTCACTCTGTCTCACATATACTTTCCCCTCTCCCAGTGGAGACTCAGAGATCTGCGGCCCCCAGGCTGCTGCCCCTCATGCGGGTCAGCCCCCCTCAGGTCATGCCTGGTATTTCCGCCTTATCGGTGTACTCAGGTAAGCCTGCCGTGTGAGCCAGGGCCTCCCAAAGAGGAGTCTAGCCAATATCCCTCGTACAGAGGACCTCTCCTAAGTGAGCCCAACTGAACTTTACCCTTCCATCATAGCTTCCCTGGGTTTTTAATGGACTTTGGTTCTCAAACTGACCTTCTATGCTCTGCTCAGTCTTTGGGTCTCTTGTTTGCTGTTCCTCAGCCAGTTTTGCTTTTGCTCACCATCTTTCTTCCTTCCATCCTCACCCTCCCTGTGTCCCAGGCCTCCAGCCACGAGTTTCCGCACTCAGTTCTGAGGGTGCCAGCACATCTCCAGCAGCCTCTACTCTTGTCTTTCAGCCACCAGCAGGCTGGCAGGGACCTGTTCTGTGAATTCATGTTGATGTAACCATACCCGATCATTTGGAGAAACAATCATTTTAAATGGACTGAAGTCTTCTTGTGTGTTTCACAAGGTCAGGAAGTGGCTTCTTTCTTTTAGATCCATCCTGTGTTCATGGAAGATCTTTAAAAATGAGCGTTGAGGTTACAACCCTCTGCTTCCCCATTCTCACTCCTGAGACACGTTATTTTCCTTTGTTCTTTTTGAAAAAGAAAGATTCGTAATTTTTCAATATAAAAAATTAAGAAATGCAGGAAGATACAGAGAAGAAAGGAAAAAAAAATTACCCCCAACTCCATCACAAAGAACTAAGTGTCATTTGAATTATGTGAACACATTTCTAGCCATCTTTCTGAGAGAGGATACCTGGAAAAAGTGAGGTCTAAGAGAACAGAGGTCTCTCAAGGAGACCCCAAGGACAACACCTGTGGGGTCCTCCCTGTGGTGACTCAGCTCTTAGGAATTTGTAGAAACTTAATTTCCTGGGACCTGGAAACTAACACCTGCTTCCACTTCTATAAAAGCCCACGGTTCTGTAAAAGCCGGAGTCCTTGATCGATGAGAAAGGTACCCGGGCGGCGCCTGTGGCTCAGTCGGTAAGGTGCCGGCCCCATATACCGAGGGTGGCGGGTTCAAACCCAGCCCCGGCTGAACTGCAACCAAAAAATAGCCGGGCGTTGTGGCGGGCGCCTGTAGTCCCAGCTACTCGGGAGGCTGAGGCAAGAGAATCGCTTAAGCTCAGGAGTTGGAGGTTGCTGTGAGCTGTGTGAGGCCACGGCACTCTACCGAGGGCCATAAAGTGAGACTCTGTCTCTACAAAAAAAAAAAAAAAAAAAAAAAAAAGAGAAAGGTACCCCTGGGCTGGAACGTTTTGACTGAGGATAAAAAGGAAGAAGACCGAGCCAGCAGGGAGAGCAGCCATTTCGAACTCTGCTGTGCGTTGCTCCGCTGGCAAATAAAGCCCTTCCTTTTTCACACATGATACTTGGGTGTTCTTTCTCTCCACTGGATCTCGTCTTCCTGCGGCATTTCCATGAATATATACAAACAAATGCATCAACACACAATGTCATCTTATAGCCCTGGGATCAGGTTGTACATTCTATTTTTAAGTACAAATAATAAAATACATTTTTTCTTAAGTAGAAAATTATGTAAAAACAAAGGGATTTCAAGACTTCAGATCAATGTTTTGTTTTTTTTTTTTGCCATTAGAGATTTTTTTTCCTCAAGAGATCCTTCTATGATTATTGAAAAAGATCAGGAAAATGATCAACGGTAAGCGTCATTGGCAGGTTTAAAATGCATTTTAATATTAGATAGGATAGAGTCTGTCCTGCCGTGAAAAGTGAGACGTTTGAATGCTTTTACTCTGCCTTCTGACTCCTCTCATGCTTTATTGTAATTTTTTCCTAGTAAGTTTTATAACATTTATATTTCATTTTGTAACCATAGGTTGTTTAGCCCTGGTTCTATTTTGTAAATATTTCCTTATTTACCATTCATTCTTTTTCTGTGGCTATTTTACTCCACGATTCTTATTTTGATTTATCACTTGGTTGGCTTGAAAGGAAATGCTTGAAAGGAAAACTTGGCTGAACATCAAATTCCTGGACCACTTTCCCTTAGAACCTTGTAAACATGGCTCAACTATCTTCTGGTACGAAATACTAGACCTCAGTTTCTCTCTATAGCTTTGCTTGGCTTGATTTCATCAACAGGTAGTTTTTCAAGAAGGGCTCAAGGGTGCTGTATTTCTTTAGTGCTTTCATGTTGGGGAGGTTGTACTTGAACGACATCTTGGTTGGGTATGACATTCTTAGATCAGCAGTCCTTCCCTTACGATATTGCTGCAATGTATTTTGGCTGTGAATACTGCTGTGGACAAATCTGAGGCCAGCCAGCTAGGCCCCAGGAGTTCCACCATTTGGATGACTGAAGAATTCTTGATTTTTCCCTTGAAGGTTAATAATAACACCAGGATAAGATTTTATATTCATTATTTTTATATCCATTTTTGGGGAAACGTACCTCTATGATCTGAAAGCCTCTTCTTCCATCATTTTGGGAAAATATTTTTCCTTTTAAGCCATTATTTCATATTAGACACTGATTTCTGGCCTTAACTGTATATTTTGATTGTTGCTGTTTCTAATCTATTTACTGGTTCTGTAATGGTATTATGTTGGTGCTCAATTTATTTCCTGAGGCCTACAGTTCACCTCAGTCTGTGTTTTTTGCCTAGGATTTCACGGTGTTCTCTGTAATGTTAGGTTAGTGGTTTATGTGCAGAAAGGATTATTTATGAGTTATTTGGCTTAGTTTGCATGTTTGGCTGATTACTTATAAATCTTAAAATCTAATTTTAAGAGGTCAAGTTTAACCCATAAATATTATTGTTCTATTTATAAATATAAATTTGGTATGAATAATCTTATAATTTTGAATTACTTGAGCCCCATATTTATTTTTTAAAAGTCTCATATACTTGTGTATTTCCATATCCAACAAAGAGGAGCAGTTCAACCTTCTCAAGTTGACTGAGATTTCCTGGACCCAAAATTCTAGGCATCTGTGTATTTGCTTATCAATCAAGTATCTAAGATATCCCAGGAAGCAGGAACTGGAGGGGCTACAGACTGCGGCATGATTCTCTCCATGTAAGGAAGTCGGAGGCATCTGTGCAGGCTGTGCCCTGAACAAGGGTGACTGTAAGAGGCACTACGGGGGCTCAAACCCAGCCTGCACGCTGCCAAGACGGAGCTCCCGCAAGGGCATGTGTCAGAGTGGGAAAAGGATATTTGTACTAGTTGTTCTGTCCAAAGAGGCTGCTTTTATCTAACTGGAACAACCAGAAAGTCATCTTTTTATTCACCAACTTATTCTCCTGGAGCTGAGGCCTATTTCTAGTTTGTACAAAAACACGTTACAGCGTTCAAATGCTCCAAACCGTGGATGGCTGTGCCCAACCCCTCGGATAATCAGGAAGGTTTTCTCTTACAAACTCCCATCATGTGCTCTCCCTTCACGCCCCTCTTCCATCTGTCCAGGTGCCAGTCTCCAAGGTGGGCAGGTGGGAGCCTGCTGTGTGCCTCCTGCCGCCAGCTGATTCTGTGACCTGACAGATTCTGGCAACCTCTCTATGCCTTGTTGGATTTGGCATTATTTAAAAAAAAATTATTTTTATTATTTTAAATCTCATCCTCATTATAGTCAATTATTAACACATGTATTTTAATTTTTATAGGATGTTTTTCCTTTTCGTAAGTTATGTTCATCTTCCTTGACTTTCTTCCTCACTGGGCTCATTTTCTTGAGTTATGTTCATCTTCCTTGACTTTCTTCCTCACTGGGCTCATGTCGTAGAGTGCTTTTTTCTGCCTTCCTCTCTTTCTTTCTCAATTTTTTTTTTTTTTTTTTTGGTTTTTGGCCGGGGCTGGGTTTGAACCCACCACCTCTGGCATATGGGGCCGGCGCCCTACCCCTTGAGCCACAGGAGCCGCCCTCTCAATTTTTTTTTATTCTCTTTTTTCCTTATTATTTTGTTGCAGATTTGCATACTGGCTAAGAGAAGGGGTATTTTCTTTCTGAATAAATAGAATTCATTTTATATTTTTTGGAGCCGTTTTAATTTTATGGAAAATAACAGAGTTAAAAGTACAGAGTTCCCAGAAAGCCCCTCACAGCCCTCTTCACCACAGAGCTCCCTTATTTTTAACATGTCCTATTAAAACATGTGCGGTACATTTGTAACAGCTGAGGAGTCCACAACTCTTTAGCTTTCACAAGACTGATTTCTAGGCAAAGCTGAGCCACAGAGGGACCTCTCCCTTTTCACCCATTTGGAACACTCGTGGTGTTGTGACTACCTCTGGCCCAGTTATTGCAATGTGTCTACAACAGTCAGGAAAATAATTCTCTGACACCCTGACTTCAAAAAGCATCTTGCTGCCTCTTATGGAAATGAAAGCAGAGACTTGGACACCCGGGTCCCAAAGGTGTCCCAAGCAGGAGAAGGACTGGGTCGGAGGCGTGAGCTGCTCCCCCAGGGAGTTTCTGGAGCAGAGCCTGCGGCAGGTTGTGCATCTTGGTCTTCCTTACACTGGTGGCTTCCTCACCCCCACCCTCTATTCTCTTCTGAGTGTGCCCAGCATGTGGTGGAAAGGCAGGCGTTCCACCCTTAGGTCACACTCTGCCCTTCCTGGGAAGCAGCCTTGTCTGTTGCTTGTCTTCACTTATACATCCATCCATCCATTCATCTAACAAAAATTGTAACGTTCACTGGCTTATCCTCTCAGTCAGAACGAAGGGAAATGCTGAGATGCACGACGGGGGATTATAATCCTCGTTGTGAGCTAAGATGGCTCAGATGGTGCCCGCCAGTGGGGTTGCTTGCAGTGGGCATCTCAGGCCCCTGTGAGCAGGGGCTGGGGATGTCTGGGCGTGCGGGGCTGGCAAGTGCCCAGACACTCTTCTGTTGCAGTTTCCCACTCTGCAAAATACAAGGTTCTGCATCCCCATGTTCTTAACTGAACAAGAAATTGTACCTAATAAAGTTAGTCCACCTGTTAGATCTATAAAAACGAAGTGTTTCCCAGGTTTGAGACAAGGATGAGCTGAAACCTTCAGAAATGCCATCATACAGCAAGGAGGCAAACGGCAGTGGCTCCAAATGCCCGTAGATTTTACCACACGTTTATAAATGCAGATTTTAAGCTGTTGCTTGTTAGGTCTCTGCTTAAAAAGAGTACTTTGCCCTCAAACCTCCTTTTCAGCCCAAATTCTAAAAACACAAGAGATCAGAAGAAACATTTCAGGTTAATGATTTGGTTAATAGCCGGGGCCTGACGTGGCAGCACGCGTTGGACAACATCACAGCTCAGCCAGGGTTCGGGTAGGGGTTGGGACAAAGGATGGAAAATCAAAACGAGCAGCGTGGCGTGAGCTGAGCATGGAAACCAGCACAGCTACAGTCTCCCAAAGACACCCAGCTGAAACAGCTCGGCAAACTTGCTTAGTGATTAAATGCACACTGCTCCTAAGGTGTGCTATCTCTGCTGGAACATTTATGAATTCTGAACGTGCATGTTCATTTGTGGCTTTACCATTCAAGAGCATGTCCCTTCTAGCCCATGTGGCTGTCTCTGTGGGTCCTGGTGAGTTTCCTAATCTGCAGTAGATTAGAGATCAGAGAGGAGTCCAGGGCCCCACAGCCCCCACTTTACCCTGAGAATGTTGTATCTAACACCGAGCTTCAAAATTGCCTAAAATTTGACCTCCACATTCACCTTCTAGAAGCAAAAGAAGTAAATTCAGCACTTTTATTTCATTGCTTAGGATAACTTATCATGCACTGCATTTGGCAAGATCAAAAGTAAAACCTTATGGGGATGACCAGTGTCCCCAGATTTCTCTCTCTTCTCTTGCTGTCTCTCTCTCTCTCCCCGCCACTTCTCTCCCTCTCTTCCTCTTCCAGAAAACGTTCATTAAGGACTGCGTATTGGACACATGCCTGCACTATGCACCCAATTTGAAAGAGGGCCCTGAGGAGATTTAAAGAAAGATCAGCTTCTTTAGAGAAGGTTCTATGTCTATTGCCTAGTGATATATGGGATGGTTGGCTCCTTTTTTTTGTTGATTAATTTCAGTTCTCTGTAGATCCTAGTTATCAAGAAGGCAGTAGATGGCCTAATACATAATGAGAGGTAGGAGAATGAGGGGGCTGAGAAAGGGGAGGCTGGAGAGGGTTGGGGGGTCACAGTGTATGGTGCAACTCTTGGGGGTGGGACACAATTATAAGAGAGACTTTACCTAACAAATGCAATCAGTGTAACCCAATTCTTTGTACATCAACGAATCCCAAACAATTAAAAAAAAAAATAAACTAAGATCAGGTGATTTTCCTCCTCCTCAAGGCCGGTTTTAGAGTTTGCAGAGCTCTGGCCCAGGTAACCCCATAGGTATGTATCCCCGAGTGATGTGGAGTATTAGTAGAAGGTGGGCCAGGGTGTAGGGCCAAAGCACAGGGCCCCTCAAGGAAGGGAGCCCAGGGTAGGGTTCCCCCTTGCCAGGCTAAGAAAGGGTGTTGCTGCTTCTCACCCTATACACACCAGAAGACAACACTGGGAGTCCTGGGGGCATCATGGAGACATACTGAGGTAAACTGGCTGAGCCCAGTGTCTACATGCTGAGGGGTGTATGCTCTGGGAGCCCCCCTACATGGGAAGCCATACTGCAGACTCCTCTGGCCAGGGGCCAACTCAGAATGCTTCCCCTCAGAATGCTTGGCCCTCAGAATTGAGGACCGAGGGCTGTTAATTCTACAAGGCTACTGTGTGAGAAGAACAAATTAGAGCTATCGTTATGCTTATAATTCTGAGGAAGACACAATATGTAGATTAATTCAAGAAAAAACATAAAGGCAAAGGAATTTTTATGTAATAATAAAATGTAATTGTTTTTAATGACTCAATTCCAAAACTATAAAGAAAGCAAGCCAACACTAAGAGGTTAATAACGTTAACATTGGTACAGAGACAACCCAACTGCTAGACTTTGCATCTGTGTGTGAGAGAGAGGCCAGGAGCTTGGAGACCAGTAGGCCTGGGGCCGATTCCTGAGTCCTCCTCCCACTTGCTGGGTGACTTGAAACAATTCACCTACATTGTTTGGTTTTGGTTTCCCCACCTTAAAATAAGAATAATATTAACACATCTCATAAAGGGCCGTTTCCAAGATCAAATGAGATAATGTACAAAAAGTGCAGTGTAAAACGCCAAGTGCCAGATGGATATTAGTTAATTCTTGCTTAACCACAAAGAAGATTTCCTCCTTGGCACTCAGAGGCCTCAGCACAGTGTGGAATTCTGCCGCTGCTTATTTCTGGCCACATTCTCCTGCCTACCCAGGATGGGGTACCCAAAGATATCCCTGGAACCAGTGATAGGTTAAGCCTGGCGATGAAATTAATACTGATTTCAGATGGGTCCGATGTAACGACAAGAGTCCATGAAATGGAAGAAGGAGACAGAAGAGTCTGAGTAAGTACACAGGGAAGAAAGGGCAGAGCGTGGAGAAGAGAAGCTTCTAGAATGGTGATTTTCAACTGGTGTGTCGGGAGAGGATCTTAGGTGTGCCATGAAAAATTTTAAAGATCATAAATTATTTTTGAACCAAGCTCAAAACACAGTAAATATATTCTTTTTTTTCTACTTTTTTTTTTTAATTGGTCAACATCATTTAAGTGTGTCATGGAAGTTTAACTACAGGTTCAAATGTGCCTTGAGATAAAAAAAAAAAAAGGTCGAAAAACACTGATCTAGAAGCTTGAACAGGGCAGGGATGGAGATTCTCTCCTGGAGATTCCAGGAGGGAGAGCAACCTTACTCACACCTTGATTGCAGCCCAGTGAGACTCTGACCTCCAGAATTGTCAGATAATAAATCATGTTGTTCACATCACTAAGTTGGTGGCCATTTGTCACAGCAGCAATAGAACACATATACTTGATGCCTGGTGTCAAATTAGCTACAGCAATAGCAAGCAGAGCTCGTTTCAACCACAATAGGGACGTGAGATGAAGGCAGCACCTCTTTCCCTAGCAGGAATTCCCAGTGTTCCCCACTGGCAGTCTCCCAGGCCTGGACTTCCAGCTCTGTTCAGACCCTGAGGATCCTATCTGCCCCTTGACTCCTGGTCAAATGTCTCCTCCTCCAACAAGCCTTCCCTGTAGCTGGGCTCCGTGTTCCTTGCTGCAGGTTTCCTCACTACTTTGCTCGTCTCAATACACTTTTGTTTCTAGACTGTGTTTAATATCTGCAGGTGTACCTTCTCTGACAGACTGTAAGTCCTGCAAGGGAAAGGAGAACTTTTTTGTTATTGCTGTACAGATTGTAACTCAGAGCTTTGAACTTTGCAAAGTCTGATTGTGGAGTCGCATGAATTCAATTAAAAGGACACGTTTCACAATAAGCAACTATATTCATCAGGGCTCTCCAACAGGGTAATACACAAGACGAGGAATTGGCTCCACGGTGATCCGGCTGAGAAGCCCCCCACTGTGCTGTCCGCAGGCTGGAGACCTGGGAAACCCCCGGGCATAATTCACTGGAGCCAAACTCTGGAGAACCAGGGGTTCCCAAGGGCCGGAGGTGTCAGGAGGAGACATCCCAGCTCAAGCTGGGAGGCGGGAAGAGAAAACGGGCGGATTCCTCCCTCCTCTGCGGTTTTCTGTGTTGGGCCCTAGAGGACCAGAGGCCACCACTCCACATGGCGGAGGGCCTGCTCTTTACCCAGTCCCCTGTCCGAATTCTCAGCTTGATGCCAGATTTTTCTTCTCCTGGCTGGGTTCTTGGTCTTGGAAATTGAAGAATGAATTCAGGGACCACAGGCAAGCAAGAGCCATAGATAGATAGCTTATTAGAAATCAGAAAAGCTTCTGTCACACCGGGACAGGTGCCCAGCCGTTGCCCTTGCAGGTCAGCTGGGTGTGGCCTTCACACCTTGCCTGCCGCCGGCAACAGCTGACTGGATCCGTCAAACCTACGCTGATTGGTTTCTTCAAACCCCAGCGCACTGGCCTCTGCTCATTGGCCCTTCATTTGTGCTAGTGCGGCTTTTCCGCCCAATCCCCTGGAGGAAGTCCTTTCCCTAGCATTGTCCTGCCTAGCAACAGCCAGTGACCAGTGGCTTCACAGTCGCCCGAAAGGTGTCGCTCCTACTTCTGCTCCGCGCTGTTTCCTGGTCCCTGTTTAAAGCTTTCTAAGGCCTATGAAGTTCATAGAGAAAGACCCTGGCAGGCTTACCGGAAATCCTGTGCAGCCTGGGCCCTGGCCTTGTAGTCATAGTAACCTAAAGGTAACCATCCAGCTGCAGGGACAGCCTGGGGAGGCAGAGAGGCTGCCACCCCGGGGGAGGTTGGGAGGCTTGTCTTGTCCCGCCCCGTCCCTGCCCTCTTTGCCATCAGGGACAATCCTGCGGCACTTGGGGCCTCTTTATGCCACGCTGCTTACCGTCCCTCTCATTCTTCGCCCCACTTTCGTTACCATCTTATCATTTTTTCCCTGGAATATACGTTATCATCATTATTGTTTTAGCGTGAAATCCAACCCAGTGCTACCTCTCTCTTCATATTTCCATTTCCGACCACGTTTGTACTTCATGAACGACAAGCTCTGCACTCCGTAAAGCATTTTGTCACCCACGGCAGAACAGCACAGCGCTGGGCTCCAAGTCAGAAGGCGTGCAAAAGGCAAAAGTGACAGACAGCACTTTTAGGATTTCTTCCATTCTAAGGTTCTCTAAACCTAAAACCTGCGGGAAAAGAGTTGGAAAGAGTGGGTCAGTGCAATGAGAAAGCTGCCGATTTTCAGTGAAATCTGCCTCCCTGTGACTACGAGAAAGAAAGTCATCTCAGACATGTGACATGGTCCTGTGGTCAGCAGCGCCTGAGGTATACAGCACAGGGGCTGGGGTTGGGACAAGGGTGTGGCGGGGGTGGGGGACTGTGGCCAGTGGAGAGATGCACATTTCTTCTAGTCTTAACCTAGACAAGTGCTGTTTTATGTATAAGAGGTGACACAGCTGACCGCCAAGAAGAGAAAGGCCCCTGACCTCTGGTGTGCCATGGTAGGGAACCTGGTCACTTCTTAGGAAAATGCTATTGGTGGGGACCCATTCAGCAGAGCTTCAAAGCCAGCAACTTTCCAAGCACACAGCTGTGGATGACAAAGCCCCTTTTAATTCACCAAGACCTGCAGTAGGAATTGCATTTGCACCCTGACCCAACCCTCATGCATGTACACAACTGAATGAAGTCAGTCCAGAACAATCCTGACCCTCACTCTATACCATGTTCCCCTCTCCTGTCCTATCTTTCCAAAGGCTGGCCCTGGATATAGTCCTATGGCTCCAGGAATCCCTCTAGGCTCCAGTGTTTTGCCATCCTTTTGTCCCATTGCCTCTGACCTGGATTTCCCCTTTGTGCCTGGCTTCCTCAGTTCTACCTCTCATTTGGAAAGACTGCCTAGCTTTTGGTTTGGTTTCTACATAAGATGTTTTCTCTTGCCTGGTTCCCTTGTCTCCAAGCATCATATCCCAGGGGCAAGTCCTATCTGAGTTGCTACACCCAACTGTGGCATGCAGGTCCCAGCTCAGGTGCAGCGCCCCAGGTTCTTACCATGTGGGTGGAAGGCCCAGACAGGTAGTGCCGTGGCTCATGGCTGAAGTCCCTCCTTCCTGAGTCAGCAGGAGCAAGCTCGATGGCCCTGAGCATGATGGCTCATTCTCTGGACCCTGGGAGGGTGCAGTGGCCAAAGATAAAGGTGTAAAGACCCCTCTGAATGGCCCAGGTGAGCTGGCTACCTGTGCCGTCTGGACCCAGTTCCTCCTATTCCTTACTCTGGGGCTCCCGTGCTGCCTGGCAGTCATGGTTCACTTTTCCACTGAGCGTGTTTTGCTTCCCAGCTGCTTGTAATTTTTATACTGTTAAGTATACTGTGTGAAAAGTTCTACAGGTATGTAGGTAGGTCTTTCACAGCTCAGGACACACTTGCTGAATAAACTTCATTATCAGTCCTCCTGGGTCCAGGGTACGTTTCATTGTAAGCCTCCCACCAAGAGCAGACAAGTGGGGCAGGCCATGTCGACTTTCTTCCCTTCAACCCATGTTCATAAAAGGAAAAAATACCATATGCATTGGTTTAAATTCCTTCTTCGAGTATGTAAAACATCCCCATTTGAGTTCTAGGGCTTACCTTGTATTAAGAACTAATGAGTATATTAATCCCAGTGAGTATCTAGCCTTTCAATTTTGGCCTTGGATTTCTGTTTTGGGGTTGCTTTCTCCAGAAATGTCTTTCCTCTGTGTATATGACCTTAAAGTGGTGATCAGGTTATTGTCTTAGACAAAAATGTGAGAAAACACAGCACTTTGCCACGTAACAAGACCTCTGGGGCACAATGCTCTCTGCATCTGTGACACACAGCCTGGCTAAGGCCTCTGCCTTCAGGAGTGCCACACAACTCTGGGTGGCCTTCAGAATGGTGACTGATCATGCTTGGGTAAGGAAAGGGTGTTATATATGCTGGGTCAGTGATTGGACCCTGTCTGTGGATGGCTGATTGCTGAGAACTATTCACATTTCAAAGGCTGCAAAGGACGATGCTGGAGCTAATGAAATCTCCCATTCTCCAAGGTGATTAGCAGCCAGCTCTGGAGCTCCAGCAGTCGTTCAGGGAGGAGCTGGAATTCTGGCTCCATCCTGGTTCTGCATGAGCTGTTGGACCCTGAGCAATACACAACTTCTGAGCTGTGTGTTCCCCCTTTGCAAAGAAAGAAGAGAAAGATCAGAATCAGTGTTTCCAAACTGCAGGTTACAGACCATCTGAGGGTTGTGAAGTCAGTTTAGTGAGTCAGGGCCAGCAGAATAGAACAGAACAGAAAATCCAGGAGAATGTTCTGTGTAGTAATACCTTGGGTAAAAACATTCATGTCATTACATATTGAATGAATACTGGGTTATGATATAAAATGCAATTTTTACTGTGAGCCTTAGTGAGGGAAAAGGTTTAATAAACCTCTGAGCTAGATTGAAAACTCTGGGTTTCCTTCCAGTGCTGATTACATGTGTAATAATAATTAAAGATCTGAAAAATTACTTCCTCCTTATTTATCACTTATGGGCCCAAAGTAAAGGTTGGGTCTCAAAAGCTACACAGTGACATAGGGAATGGGATATATTCTTGTCATGGAAGAATGCTTGTTTTTCAAATGTCAAAATAATTGGGTATTCAGCAAGAGACCCTGAGGAATGGTGGGTGGTAAGACCTGTAGGCAAAACACTGTCCTTAGGATTGTATCCTCAGGACGTATTTTCCATGGGTTCAAACTGTCCTTGATACTATGCAATTGATTTTGAAAGTTAAATTCTCACATGTGGCCAAGAAAGCAGCAGCATGCAGATTTCATATTTCTCTAAGGTTGCAAGTAAACAATTGTGCCTGTGTTGAGAGCGTTACTATGTGGGGGAAAATTTGGGAAAATGGCTGTATTACTCTAAATATTTGTTCTTCAAAAAATGAGTGATGGAGGACATGCCTTCTGCTTTCCAGGCAGAGAGAGGAACAATAACAGACAAAAATGGACAGGCACAGGCAGCGGTCAGCGTGATGTTAGGACTGAGAATTGTGTGGTGTGAACAGGGGCTGCTTTAGTGGGAACCATCAAGACTGACCTCTCTGAGGGGTCCACCCTGCGTTGGGACTTGAAAAGATGGGAGAGCAACTATAGGAAGATTATGGCAGATGAGTTACACTTGTGAAAGGGCGCCGCAACCCCTCGCTCTGTCAGTGATGACTGAGTCTGGAGAAGCACTGAGAGCAGCTGGGCAGGCTCCAAGGTCAGAGGATGCTCAGCAGGTCGAAGGAAAAGCAAGGTGACCTATGAGCCAGGACACAGGAAGGAGGAGCCCCCAGGTGGCATGGGGGAGCAGACAAGGCCACAGTGGAGGGGCTGGGGCTCAGTGTGGGGACTTTGAATTGTTTGAGGAATTGCAGGGACAAGCAACAGAGGGACATGAAAAATAAACATGGAGGAAAAGACTTTGGCTGCCAAGAGGAGAAAGGAGTACAGAGAAGCCAAGCTGGGCTCCATGTGCTGGGTCATGTTCCAGTGGAAGAACATGGTGCAGTGACAGGGGCACCACTCCTCTGACCCTCACCTATCAGAAGCCAGAACTCCCCTCTTGGCCAAGGGGAGGACATCCTGCCTGTGTCCTGTGGACATCACTGGAATTCTTCTCCCCAATGTTTGTAATGTTCCCTTTTTGAAGGGAAAGGTGATGCTCCTCCCTTAGAAGAATCCCAACCACCTAGTAATGGAAGAACAACACTTTTGGGGGTGACTTGAGACTGTCCAGTATACCAGATGCTTAGCAAAGGAAAGGCACCATTTCTACCCCCAAGGAAATGTTTGCGTTGGTGCCACGCTCTGCAGAAGGACGGAGGTGTGGGGGGCTCCGGCAGCAGCAACCTGTCCACATAGAGCTGCCAGCCAGTTAGCAGAGCTGCTGACAGAGCTTTCACAGGTAATCTCCAAGAACAAAACAGCCATTTGTACTTCAAATAATTGTGTTAGTACTGTTTCCAAGATGCTTCTGAGTGTTGTTAACTTCAAAGAACCTACTTCCCCTACTTGAAAAATGGGTATTTTAGTATCTGCCAGGCCACAATTCCATGAGGCGTGTTAGCACACAGAATGTTCTGGAAATTTCCGTGTGAAAGATCTCTAGGGGTCAGAACATACTGACATCACCTCTAAAAGAAGCCAGGCTCAGAGAGAAACACCAGCATCCAAAGAGAAGGCCCTGGTATTACGCGCCCCTATCACTGCTTTGTTTTGGCCAGAGTCGTCATAGTGTCACTTCTTGATGGGTGAAAGGGAGAAGAGCCCTGGAAACATGGGAGTGTGACTCTCCCCAGAGTTTGGACAATTGGAGGATCAATATGAAGCTCTGAGCTTGGGAATACCGTGTGTTTTCCCAAGCTGCACACAGGCAACTGCACCCTCACCTCTGCAGAAGACTTACGTGGGAGTCCCATCATTAGTCACAGCAAAACCCAACAACACCACCCTGAGATAAAAGCTCCGGAAAGCTTTCCCTGCTTTTCCTATAGATCAGAATGACAAACGTGATGCAGGATTTCCTGAGGTTCAGACTTGACTGAGATGTTTTCCATTTTAGAGTTTTGTTTACTTGATTTCAACCGCCACCTTCCATGCTAGCCTGGGGCAAAGGGGCACCCATGTGAATGAGAGATACTGAATTTAGCCAAGATCATTAGGCAAGGGTGCCCTTCCCACACAGCAATGCCTTGCAGGCTGGAGGACGGAAAATTATGCGAGGAATGTCCTACCACCAAGTCTGAACACAGAGAGGATGGGATGCTGGCACAGGCTTGCTCAGTCTTGATTTCTGCCTGCAGAGAGCTGCAGGAGGCTGGCAGACTTTCCACTCACAAATGGGAGGGCCAGCCTGCCAGTGGCTTTCCGCCCCTCTGGCCATGTAATGCTGTCTTTGTGGAGGACATGTGTACACAGCGTGCGATTGGGTTCTGCCATGTCAGGTGGTGAGATAGAGAAGGGTAGGACTGGTCATTGCTGGCACGTAGATGGGGCATTGTTAGGGCACAGGGGTGGTGATGGGAGGGATTATAAGCAACCCCTGAGCAAGACAACTGGAGCTTCCATTCAGCTTGCCCTTTATTCCATGGGACGAGATTAGCATCATGCCTTTAGAAGGAGAAACTTGAATGTATCATGGGCAGGTGGAAAATCTGCCTATGGAAGGACCTGGTTGTATGACAGGGACAATAACTTGGCAATGTGGAAACCTGGTAGGGAGTGGGGAGATGAAATTCATTCTGCATCACTCTGAGTAACAGTAACTGGAAGACAAATGGAAATTCTGGAGAAAAGGTTCTGCTCGGTTGAAATCAAGCGTTTTCTGATGACTAGAACAGTGAAAGGAAAGGGAAGGGGGTTATGAGTGAGAACCCTGGAGTTCAAATCACAGGTCTGTGATTAGCCAGCTCTGTGACTGTGGGCAAATTAGACCACTACTCTGAGCTCATTTTCTCCTCTTTGAAATGGGCACGCATGTGTCTGACAACTTCTTACTATCAACTACATACCATGTTGTAAGGATGCCATGCTCTACTCATGAGTGGAAAAGAAAGGGAGGGGAGTTCTTGTCAGTCCCTTCCTAGTGGGAAGAGAGGAAACAGCTAAGTAAAGGATGCATTTCGTAGTGACAAGAACAAGGGGAGCAGCGCTGAGGGCAGTGTGCAGTGGGGCTGTGGCATGTATGTGTGTTGGTAGTAGAGATCCCTACCTCCTAAGGTGTGAAGCCTGAAGGGAAAAGATGCATCTAAAACCCTCCAAATACAGTAAACAATAAATCACAGCCCTCTCCTGCCCACGCCAGCAATGTCAGGCTGTAGAGAGGCAGGGATCCCCTGGCCCTTCAGTGTCCCACAGCTCTGCCATGTGCTGGGTGACCATGGGCAGGTCACTTCTCTCATCTTCAGTCACACTGAAGGCTAAATGAGCCAGTGTGTGCAATATGCTTACAGCAGCACCTGGAATGTGGCCAGGGCTTCCCCTGTGATGGCTGTGAACACTAGAATGACCCATTCTAGGCAGAGTGAGTGTGTGGAGCCAGCACGGGGTGGAGGGGCGTTCTTTACTACACCACCCTGACACCCCAGAGCCCCCAGGGCAGAAGGAGGGCCTTGTTCCTGGCAAGGCTGGTTTTGTTGAACATCTGAGATTGGGCCTCTGGGACATCTGAAAGCAGAGGTACAGTTTATGTATGGGTGGGTCTTGCTGGGAATGCTGCAAGGGTGATCCTATTAAGCATGCCACACATAGGGGATTTGTCACTCAGCTGGGTGACAATGAGTTGTGAATAAGTGGGAGAAGGCATTGGTGATCTAGCAAGGGCTCACTGAATAAGAATGCTGGTTTCTGTTTTGGATGGACTAAAACTGCCACCTGGATCCTTCTTAATCTCTATTAGCTACTGGTTTTGTTTAATGGCAGTTTCAGTAACAGAGAACCTGGTCTCTGTTCCCAGCTCTACCATCTGCACCATGAGGCCTAAAGGGGGCACATGACCTTCAAGCTGTTTCCCAAATCAGACACTATCAAGTTCTGAGACACACATGGAGATCTGAGCAAGGTGAGTGGCTCTAGGATGAGACTAGACTGGAATGTTCCACAGGGAGAGAGGTTCTGGTCCACTCTGCTGCTGCCTGCCAATGAGCTGGTGGGTGACACTGTGTTCGCACTATTGCTATTGCAACCAATGGTTGGGGATGTTTATTGGGCTCCCTGTTCATATATGTCCTTGTATTAATCAGGGTTCTCCAGAGAAACAAAGTAAAAAATGTGTGTATATATAGTATATGAAGAGATTTATTGTACGGTATTGGCTCACTTGAGTGTGGAGGCTAAGAAGTCCCATGACCTGCCACCTGTAAACCCAGGGAAGCCTGCATACAGTCTGAAGGCGCGAGAGCCAGAGATCTGGTTGTGTAGATTCCAGTTTTTCATGTGAAAGCCCGAGAGCCAGGAGTGCCAAGGCAGGAGAGACAGATGTGTCAGTATAAGCAGCTAGGCGGAGAGCAAGTTCTGTCTTCCTTTGCCTTTTTGTCCTGTTCTGGCCCTTGATGGACCTGGTGAGGCTCAGCCAGTTTTGCTTAGTTTCCCCAGTGCAAATGCTAATCTCCTCCAGAAACACCCTCACAGACACTTAGGAAATGATGTTTAACCAACTATCTGGGCATCCCTTAGCCCAATCCAGTTGACACATGAAATTTCCATCACAGACTCCTTTCACATTCACGGTGATGCTAAGGGTCAGCACATGAATTCCCCCATCTACTGTGGAGGAAGCTGAGATTTGAAAAGCATAAGCAATTTGCCCAACACAAGCAGCTAATAAATGGAAAGCATTCCAAAGCTTGATTTCATCGACTTTTATAAGTTATTTGCTTTTTAAAATAAGTGATGGCACAATGCTTATAGCGTGGATACTGTGTTCTCATTCACCTGGTTGATTGGGAGGGAAAGGGCGGAAGTTTGCACCATTCAGCTTAGACTCTGTATATCCTTGCCCAAGACGGGTGCAGTATCTGTGTGAAAATCACGATGGGTCTCACGGACCAGGGTGGAACATGATCATGGAGGGGAAAGGTTGAGAATAGCAACCCTGGCTGTTTACATCACTCAGAGTCATGAGCATTCTCTGTTCACTCTGTAGATCTTCTGGAGATGAGAGGAAGAATTCCTCAAAGGGCTAGGGAATTTGATGCTGGCCAAGATAATAAAGTTGACCCTTCAGTCAAGAGGTAGCTCCACACTGCCAAGGAGCACAGGTTCTTGCCCCATCTCCAGGGCTGCCGCACACTGCATTTGGTCTCCTTCCACCCCAGAAGTCTTCTGTAATCCCTGACCAGGTCAGTGACCCCAGCTCACAACCCTCCTCATTCTCTGAGAACACTTTTCTCCAAAAGGTGTGGGTTTCTAGAAAACACGTTTATCTATTTCTTCTGTTGTCATCATAAAGGCAACCTTTGATCCAGGGTCTGATTTTTCCAGCTCTTCTGAGACCTCAGAGAGGTATAAAAGGTTTTCTCCTTTCTGCCTACCACTGAGTTCAGTGGAGAGTAAGCAAGAGTCTAAGGGCCGTGCAGTACCCAAGTTTCCCCCACATACGCTTTCATTCCCTAGGAGGGAAAAATGGTTTGCTTTTTCAAGTACAGAGTCCTTTGTGATGACTGCATGTGGTCAGGGGTAGCCAGGGATGGCTTCCAAGAGCCAAGAACAGTCTCCAGTCAACAGCTAGCAACAAAACAGAGACTTTGGTCCCCTTGTGACTGAGAAGAACTGAATTCTGCCATCACCCCAATGAACTCAGAAGAGGACCATGAGCTGTAAACCTACAGACGACAATGTGATGTGACCAACACCCTGACTGCAGCCTTGTGACAACTTGAGCAGAGGATCCGATGAAGCCCTTCCAGCCTGCTACTCTACAGAAATGTGGGATCACAAAAGGGTTTTGTGATACTTTTTTACTCAGTGACAGATAAGTAAGACAAAGGGGGAAAATGTCTCAACCTCATAAACAGAGTGACCTTTGAGATCCCGCAAGAGTTTTTCTGTTATTTTACGTTTTGTTTTCTTTTTAATCTTAGAAGATGAAAGTAGACAGCTCTCATGACTAAGGACATTTCTTGGTAAAATGGACCTTCAACTATATTCTTTCACAGAGAGACAGTGTACCTGTATGATGGTGTAGATACTGAAGGTTAAGTTCTCCAATAAGAGGGGGATTTTGCAAATGACACACCAATCCCTATTTCATGTTTTGTGGAATACGAGAAGTGAAGAAAGAAAACAAGAAAAGCCAGCAAATCTCATGAGTAATAGCAGAACCATTTTTAAACTCATGCTATGGGCTGGAGGTTTCTATACCAACACTTATTTAAGATGAACACTTATAAATTTTAAGAGAAACTAAGAGCAAATAATCATTGGACCCCATTTTCATCAGCTCCCTTTCATGTCTTATATTGCTTGGCTTCCAGCCATCTACTTTGACATGCTATGTCCCATATGTTAACTTTGCTTCCTTAATTAGTGTAATTTCACACACACACACTATTCCATATCTCACTGCAATCCACGGAAACATGACTAAAGAACACAGATTCTGGATCACGAGTTGATTATGGATCTGCTTCTTAACAGGTGTGATCTTTTTAAGATAATTTAGCAACTCTGAGCTCCCATTTCCTGAACAGTAAGTAGCAGACTTGGTAATAACCCAATTTGGGGTTGTGATTTTCAGATCAGATGATGCATCTCAAGCCTCGTGAACTGGTGAGAGGCCAGCAAAGTCTGCGTTTAACTTTCCTGTCTCTCAAGCCCACAAATACACTCAAATAGGCCTAAAATCATGTCAGCCCAACAACTGCAGCTGGTCTGGTGAACTCGGGCCTCCCAGCAGCTTTGCACACTGAACCCGTGGTCCTCGTCCTTGCTGGTGGCTTGCTCAGGCCACCCTGGTGAGGGTGCTGCTGGCCAGTCTGACAGCCCCCACGTGGGCAGAGGCACCAGGCCCTCCCACTGTGTGTGGTGGCAGTCTCCGGCTCACTGGCCAGCAGCCTCTTGTATGCAGCATTTTGGGTAAATTTAGTGGCCTTTCTAGATCCTCAAACAGTAGGCATGCGGCCTGGGTGAGAAGTCCTGTTATAGTCTGGAATTCACACTGCCCATCCTCATCCACTGTGAATTGTTCTTTGTCTCTGGACGCTTCCACCCAGCCTTGGGCCCCGCTCAGCCACCCGAGCCAAGGGGCTGAGATAAGACAATGAACAGAGCACTATGCCTGATACATCAACTGTCCCAGTGGTCCCCACTGCTCCTGCCTGTGGGCCCAACATTCCACACACTCTTTCCTCCACTCATCAGCCATCAGGTGTTTTCTGTTGATTTAGGCATCTTCTTAAGTCTGGGACGGTAAAATCTTCCCTTATTGCTGATTCCTAAGGAGCACCTTCCTTTGCCCACCCAGCCAGAGGAGAGTTAGAAAACATGCAGCCTGTGCAACTTAATAATGCTTAAAAATATTTATTACGTACACATTTTTAATAAGTCCATAATATAAGCTCAGCAATTTGGGGGGAGCATTACAAATAGGAACTCATTTAATCCTCACAAGATGTTAGAAGACAGGTACTATTCCTCTGTTAGAAGTGGGAAAAACCAAGGCGCAAAGAAGTTAGGTCCCTT
This sequence comes from Nycticebus coucang, assembly GCF_027406575.1. NCBI lineage: Eukaryota > Metazoa > Chordata > Mammalia > Primates > Lorisidae > Nycticebus > Nycticebus coucang. The sequence continues at coordinate 2,664,658 of NC_069798.1, forward strand.
GCTTATGGTCACATGGTGAACAAGTTTGCCCTGAGTTCAAAGCCAGGTGTGCTGGTTTCCGATTCCATGCACTTAACTGTGGCGCTGCGTTGCCGATGCTACCTGGGGAGCAGGTGAGCTCTTCCCACCTCGGGCACTGGACAGCAGGCAGCATTTCCACCTGAGGCCTGGTGAGGGTCGACGCAGCTTCCTTCAGTAACCCATGTGTCTTCTGATCATGCTTACTATGTCACCTAGACACAGCATCACGTAACCGTGTCCTCATGCTCAAGGTCTTACTCTCATTATCTGGAAAAGACCAAAACGTTACCTTCATGCAAATAATTTGGGGGGAGGGTTATTTAAGTTGATTTCAATTCTCCTCTACCTTTGCAAAAGGCATTTACTTTTTTCTGGTAGGTTTTTGTGGTGAGTTATTGGGAATGATCAGTCCATGTCTGAATGGTGAGCTTATTCTTAACCCACATAGTGCCTGAAATATTGAAGCCCTGCACATCGCCATAGGAAATCGAATGGCTTATTCACAATCCTACTGCTGCTAGGGCTTATAGTTTGTCTGTTATTTTTGATTGGGTTTATAAAGATACCTTAGAGTTGCTGAAGTTCATGTTTGCTTAATTGTTAGTAACATTATTAGTATGTACTTCTATAAATGACAGTGTTACTTTTTGAATTCATTTCTTTCTGTACTTATTTAAATAGTATGAAGGAACTTCTAAATATACATATCCATCTCTACAGTAGAGTGCATCTCATTTCTACCTGTCCCGTTTCACAGGACTTCAAGCCATAGGAAAGCTCAAATATGAGACGGGTAACACAGGTAGTGAGTGTATTTTGTGAACACTTGATATGTACTTGTTAATCAGCTGACTTACCAAAGTGTGAAACAATCACTCCTTGAACATGTTGTAAAGGGCACATCACATCACTCATGATGGAGGAAGCAGGAAAGGTGTGTGTGTGTGTGGGGGGGAGTTGAAATGGGCATATTCAAGAGCTGCTGGAGCTCATGGGTGCTCAGGGAACTCCTCCTCCTTTCCTCTGACTGTTTAAATTTGGATTCTTGATTGACATTACAAACAATGGACCCCAGGCTCACCAACATCCTGGTTCAAAGTGCTGATGAGTCAGAAGAAAGTGCCCAGCTGGGGTATTTCCAAGGAAAGCCCTTGATGTCGGGACTGAGTGGGGCGTGTTCCCCTCCCTCATGGGGGAGTTTTCCTGCTGCGGGGGGGGAGGGAAGGTGAAACTTCAGTTATGGGGTGCTGCCGGATAGCGTGGAGCTGCAGATTCAGCCAGGTTCCTCCCAGGGGAACTTCTTGCTTGAATAAGGTCAAGGTGATTATGGGGTCACTCTTGCTGTGACAGACATTTACACAGGTGCCAGACAGGCCATACTTCTTGGCTCCCTTGTTGAGATCTCAGCTAGCATTTCCTGGCCATGGCAACAGATGGTTCTGTGAAGCCAGCTGGGTAAGAAAGACCTCTTGATAATTAATGAGCTCACTCTCTCCCTTCCCTCCCTCTCCACCCCCACCCCTCCATTCCTCCTTTTCATCTCTCTCTCTGTCTCTCTCCCTCTCTCCCTTCCTCTCTCCCTCATGGGGAATTTGCATCCCTCACCCTGGAAGGTAGAAGCCCTTTGGGCTTACCCTCTGCCCAGCTGAGGTGATGGTGTGCACTAACTTCTGGGTCACAGGCGGGTGGAAGGATATTGTAGGAAGAGGGTGTTGCCCTCCCAGTGCAGAATCCAGTCTCATTGCTGATGTCTGGATACAGACATCACTCCCAAGTGCCAATTTCTAAGGCTCTGGTTTTCAAAAGCCAGTTATGGATTCAGACAAGGCCTAGCTATCTTTTGGAAGGTTGGTACCTGTCCAGGTTGGTGGGTTGATCTGAGGACAGACCTTCTCTGTTCAGGATGCATCTCAGCTCTTAGAGCCAGTGGTTATAAGTGGGCAGGGGCCGTGATGTGTCTGCAGGATAGCTACACCGTCCTGGGGGTCCCATTCTCAGGTAGCTTGTTCTTGTATACATTTTCCCCAGTGTAGATAACAATTCTTCAAAGAGCTGGCTTTGTGACACAGCCCTTCCAGTGCTAGTGAAGGCACACATCAACTGAGAGCTTGGCCTTACTTCTTACATACAATGCAGCCAAATTTCTTATCTTCTACTAATTTAAAAAGTATTGCAAAAGCTCTCAAATTTAAGGGAACACATACACATAGTGGAAAGAGCATCTGACTGTTGGTCTTAAATCACCAGGACTTCTTACCTTTCCTTTTAGATTCCATTCTTCATCATTAATTACTTCCTCTTCGTTTTGATTTCAAACATTCTTCACAATCAGTTAATAGTTGATAATGAATTTGAAGAACATAATGAATCCACATCAAGGATGAGGTTATTTAATGTTTTCCAGATGGCAGCAACTGTCAGGAGAACTAAGAGAAGGGAGAGGCTGGGGGCCCGGAAACCCCACTACTCACATGGCAGAGGCCCTGGGTCCGGCCTCTGATTCCCAGCATCTGCACCAAACCACAGAACAAAGTCAAAATGAGGTGAATGGGCAGGAATGCTTGCGAAGTTCAACTACCCTGTTATCAAGTTTTATTCAAATTGCCTAGCTAAAAAAAAAATAATAATAATACTAAGCACTGCTACTATTTCACTGCTGAATTTTTCATTTTGATCACAGAATCGACAGATGGGGTGAGTGCTTATAGATGTGAAAAACCACACAAACAACCACCACAAGGCTGTTACTATCACAGTTCAAATTCTGTCACCTTTAGTTTTCCAGTTCACTTTTCCATAATAGATAATAAGCTGTCCTGGGTTTAAAATTGATTTCCAAACCAGAAGATGATGTGGAAAGACCATATGTCCCAGGTATGGACCATCTTAATTTAACTGCTTCTCATTTTGCAATATTATGGAGTTTAACTTTGTTTCAGGTTTTAAAAATGGCCATTTGAAAATTGATGGCCAACTACAAATGTAATCTATTTTAAAGTATTTATGAATTGTGACTCGTTTTTAAACTGTTTTTACTAGTTATCACATTTGTGAGCAAAAGAAGTTTGAAGACTCTGGTAACTCTCTGCAATTTAACAGCTGTGGCTGGAACCTCAGAGCTTTCATTTTCCTAATTTGCCGATGAAGTCAGAGGTGAGCTACAGTAACAAACACCCACAGCCTTTGCCATAGGTAAACCCTGTGCTGTTTTTCTATCCTCAACTCCTGCTTGCTTTGAAAATTAGCCTCTCTCCTCACTGGGTGTTTAATCCTCTTTAGAGCCCCATTCTCTCTGGTTGCCCTGAATCTCCGAGAACAGAGGAAGGAATTGGCTCTGATCTGAACAGTTGGCAGGAGCAGCTTACCGGGCTTGTGATTCTGCTCAGGATTTCTATGGAGAGATAATAGTGGACTTCCAGACCACAAGCCGGTGGGAGAGAGACGTGGGTTCGGCCCTCCCCCCGGCAGTAGGCTAGCTCCAGGACCGGCCTTGCCATGGAAGCTGCTTGAAAGGTTATCAGGCCTTATCAGAAGCTTTGGTGGGAAGCATTAGACGTTAGGCCATAACGATTTCTCTGAGTGCTTCTTTTATTTTATTTCCAAAAAGTCAAAGTGCTTTTGAGTTCCTCTGGTGAAAGGCACTCCAACCTTTCAAGGACATGCAGACTTAATGTCATTTTCTGGGTGGAAGGCAGCTCCCTCCAAAGGAAAGCCCTAGTCAATAAGCCACAGCCTCACAGAGCCGGCTGGGCCCGGCTATTCGCACCCTGTCCCGAGTCACGTGTCTCAGCTGCTCTTTCTATGCCCGCCATGTAATCGCTGAAAAAATAGAAGGCTTTTTGTGTGCCTGGGGTGGGTGCGGGGACCGGCCTTGCAAATCCTCTTGCATGGATGCAAAGCTGGACTGCAGTTGCCAGGGAGTTTTTTCAGTCTCTACGGAAATTAAGGAGCTCATGGAAGGAGCTTATTCCCCATTTATGGTGAGTTCAAGTGGGACAATGGGTCTGTGTGGCCAAGGATTAACCGGCCCACCACAAAAGCATCAGGACTTTTTAATCTGAAAATCAGAATTGTGAATCCAGGGACCCCATCACCAGAGAGAGACAGGATGTCTGAATGAGGTTTTTTTTTTCTTTTTTTCTTTTCTCACGATGACAAATCTTCCCAGTATGCAAATACACCGTTAGCCTTCAGTGTGGGCTTTTTCCAAATGCTGGTTACGTAATAACCTTCCCTTGGGATTCTGCAAGAAGTTGTCGATGCTACTGTGAGCCGCCCCCAGGACTGTGATGCCACCGGGGAGAAAGGGGGCCGGTTGGTCTGACGGGCAGGAGGGTGGGGGGATTCCCCGCCATCCGCTCCGAGGGGGGCCGCCTCCATTCTCTCCAGGCACAGCCGGGCCTTGGAAGACTTTGGCAGGAATTAATTTTACTCACCAGTTCTCTTCTGGACAGTTTCACGTTTTTCAACTCAAGGGGCTTGTATTCTGGGGCAGCCAACATATCAAAGTGTAATCAGGAATAGTAATTATATATAGTGGGTGTCTGATAGATATTCCAAAGCCAACTAACTATAAATTCTTGCTAACTACTTAACTACTTAGTTGGTCAGCACGTGGTCATCCCTGCTCCCTTTTGTGTGGAGGAGAGTGTAGTGTCATCCGTCAGGACGGCATTAAATCTTACCAGTGCAAATAGGCCAGGGAGACATTCAGAGAGGGTTGAACATATTTTTCTTTCTTTTTATAAATGTAAGGGATACAAGTGCAATTTTGTTACATGGATATATTGTATAGTGGTAAAGTCTGGACGTTCAGTGTGTCCAGCATCTGAATAATGCACACGTCCCCATGAAATCGCTTCTCATCTCCCGCGCTGCCCACCGTCCAGCGTCCCCGCGCTCCACCGGCCACTCTGCGCCTGCGCGCACGCGTTACCTCAAGAACACGTGGGATTTGAGTTCCTGTTTTCTCAGTTTTACTTCAGAGACACGTGTGCCTCGAACCCGTTTGGAAACAGCATTGGCTTCACGTGTCCTTAAGTGAGGGGCGCAGCTGCCCGGCTCTGCGCGCTCTGGGACGCGGAAGTCTCCCAGCCCAGCTCCCTGGAGTGAGGGAAGGGGCGCCACCGCGGCAGAAAGGAATGCTCTGGTGACGAGCATTGGGAAGTCTGTTTTGAAGACTGTGCGGGGGCTGCTCCCTCTCCCCGCCTTAGGACTAGGAGGCTGCTGGAAAGGCCCCGGTGGCGTCTCCGCACCGCCCTTGCGCCTTCGAGCCACTGGCGCCTGCGCAGTCTGGGGGTGATTCTTCTCGCCGGGTGACGGCTGGCTCTGGACTCCTGGTTTCACTGTAGGAGTTACCAGATAGGTTGTGACTGCGTGTCACCCCCACCCCATTCTGCTGTCGTCCAGAGGCCCGCTGGAAGCTGGCTGTCACCAAGAACAGCACAAAGCTGGCCCGTCACCTTCGTCCGGACTGTGTCCGCCTCTGGAACCCTGCGGGGGTCAGATCGCCACACTCATGTAAGGGACTCAGAGAAAGCACCTACGCCACCGTTGTCTTGGGGATGATGACCGTCGCGTCCTGTTCAGGGGCACAAAGCCCTTACCTTGTCTCCACGGAATCCGACAACGTCCTGGAAGAATGAGCCGGACGGATATAGCTGACTCCTTAAGGGAAACCCGCATGATTTAAGTCACTTCCTGCGTGACAGAGGCCCCCAGCGGTGGGGGGTTTGAATCTGACCTTCCTCCTTAAGTTCTGTTGGTCTTTTCATTAGAATTGCGGATCAAATGGATCGGTGGTAGCTAATTGTTCCTCAAATCACAGAACACTACAATTAAGTAATACTATTCTGTGCCTCCCCAAATAGGTTATTTTTTTTTTCAAATAGAAGGAAAGACAGATGCTAAAAAACTTATGTAACTTATTATTCCAAGAGCTCTTTCAGCCTAGAAGCACTTACAACAAAGGCAAAGCTGCCCCACCCTCCTTCCCGCCTTTTCCTCCTTCTCCTTTTCTCCCCTCCTTCCCGCCTTTTCCTCCTCCTCCTTTTCTCCCCTCCTTCCCGCCTTTTCCTCCTCCTCCTTTTCTCTCCTCCTTCCCGCCTTTTCCTCCTCCTCCTTTTCTCTCCTCCTTCCCGCCTTTTCCTCCTTCTCCTTTTCTCTCCTCCTTCCCGCCTTTTCCTCCTCCTCCTTTTCTCTCCTCCTTCCCGCCTTTTCCTCCTCCTCCTTTTCTCTCCTCCTTCCCGCCTTTTCCTCCTCCTTTTCTCTCCTCCTTCCCGCCTTTTCCTCCTCCTCCTTTTCTCTCCTCCTTCCCGCCTTTTCCTCCTCCTCCTTTGCTCCCCTCCTTCCCGCCTTCCTCCTCCTCCTTTGCTCCCCTCCTTCCCGCCTTTTCCTCCTCCTCCTTTGCTCCCCTCCTTCCCGCCTTTTCCTCCTCCTTTGCTCCCCTCCTTCCCGCCTTTTCCTCCTCCTTTGCTCCCCTCCTTCCCGCCTTTTCCTCCTCCTCCTTTGCTCCCCTCCTTCCCGCCTTTTCCTCCTCCTCCTTTGCTCCCCTCCTTCCCGCCTTTTCCTCCTCCTTTGCTCCCCTCCTTCCCGCCTTTTCCTCCTCCTCCTTTGCTCCCCTCCTTCCCGCCTTTTCCTCCTCCTCCTTTGCTCCCCTCCTTCCCGCCTTTTCCTCCTCCTTTGCTCCCCTCCTTCCCGCCTTTTCCTCCTCCTCCTTTGCTCCCCTCCTTCCCGCCTTTTCCTCCTCCTCCTTTGCTCCCCTCCTTCCCGCCTTTTCCTCCTCCTTTGCTCCCCTCCTTCCCGCCTTTTCCTCCTCCTCCTTTGCTCCCCTCCTTCCCGCCTTTTCCTCCTTCTCCTTTGCTCCCCTCCTTCCCGCCTTTTCCTCCTCCTCCTTTTCTCTCCTTCTTCCCGCCTTTTCCTCCTCCTTTGCTCCCCTCCTTCCCGCCTTTTCCTCCTCCTCCTTTGCTCCCCTCCTTCCCGCCTTTTCCTCCTCCTCCTTTGCTCCCCTCCTTCCCGCCTTTTCCTCCTCCTCCTTTGCTCCCCTCCTTCCCGCCTTTTCCTCCTCCTTTGCTCCCCTCCTTCCCGCCTTTTCCTCCTCCTCCTTTTCTCTCCTCCTTCCCGCCTTTTCCTCCTTCTCCTTTTCTCCCCTCCTTCCCGCCTTTTCCTCCTCCTTTGCTCCCCTCCTTCCTGCCTTTTCCTCCTCCTTTTCTCTCCTCCTTCCCGCCTTTTCCTCCTCCTTTGCTCCCCTCCTTCCTGCCTTTTCCTCCTCCTTTTCTCTCCTCCTTCCCGCCTTTTCCTCCTCCTTTTCTCTCCTCCTTCCCGCCTTTTCCTCCTTCTCCTTTGCTCCCCTCCTTCCCGCCTTTTCCTCCTTCTCCTTTGCTCCCCTCCTTCCCGCCTTTTCCTCCTTCTCCTTTGCTCTCCTCCTTCCCGCCTTTTCCTCCTTCTCCTTTTCTCCCCTCCTTCCCGCCTTTTCCTCCTCCTTTGCTCCCCTCCTTCCCGCCTTTTCCTCCTTCTCCTTTGCTCCCCTCCTTCCCGCCTTTTCCTCCTTCTCCTTTTCTCCCCTCCTTCCCGCCTTTTTCTCCTTCTCCTTTTCTCCCCTCCTTCCCGCCTTTTCCTCCTTCTCCTTTTCTCTCCTCCTTCCTGCCTTTTCCTCCTTCTCCTTTTCTCTCCTTCTTCCCCTCCTCGGCGTGGGTGCAGATGACCAATCAGGACAACTTCCCACAAGCCCAGATGAAGGCTCGGAATTCTCATCACAGCATCTCAGGCAGCCATAGTTCCAATGTTTGGAGTTAGCTCAAGAAATGACAGATGCACTCTGATATTTTTAAATTGTTGATTAGTAAGGCTTACAAATCAGAAAATGTAAAAAAAAATTACGATCAAGATCTTCCTGCTGTCATTCCCATCTACCCAGTTTCTTCCTCCTCCAAATTTGAACAAAATTAACAAATGACCACAATTATTGGTATCTTGCATATCCGGTTAGAGATTTTCTTCATGCATGTACAGAAAAATACAAATATTTATTTCCCCTATTCAAATTGTGGCTGTACTCTCTCTCCCTCACAGAACAATATGGCTTAGAGACTTTTCCTATTGCTGTGTACAGAGTCCTCATTCTTCCTGTAGCTGCATTGTATTAATGGACCATAGTGTGTTCAATCAGTTTCCTATTAATAGACATGTGGTTTGTTTATACTCCTTTGCAGTTATGATTAAATAACTATTAAATAAACTATTAAATAACTTCAATTCCTCTGTGTGCATGTGTGTGTATAGGATACATTCCTAGAAGTAAAATTTCTGAGTCAAAGAATAGAAGTACTTTAACTTTACAAGGGATCTCCAGATAGTCATCGTCACCCCAAGTTCACCAATCTACCAATTCTATGTGAAAAATGCCCTTTCCTCCAAGACCTGAACATAGTTGTTTCATTCAACTTTTTTGATTTTGGTAAACTGCTAGGTTAGAAATTATATCTTAGTGGAATTTATTTAGCATTTCTGTTATGCTTAAGATGCTTTTATAATTTCCTTGTTTCTGTTACCCGTTTTTGAACTCATTGATGAACTGATGGACAGTAGATAATGTGCTACTTAGGAGATGTGTGCTCTTTTGGGGCCACACCCCTGCCTTGAGTTTAACAATAGGAGGACACGCCTATGCCATGTCTCCATCTGCACTCAGGGCACCGCTGTGACTCAGAGGGAACACACATCTCCATCTGTACCCGGGGCACCAATGTGGACTCAGAGGGATCACAAGCCACAGCATCAAAACAAAGAAGGGCGTTCTTGGCAGAGGAGCAGCCCAGTAAAGAACAGGGCTTTGCTGGCCCATGTCTTCTGTGGCAAGACCACAGGCCCATGCGGTGGAAGAGGGATTAGACAATTAGGCTGGAGGCAGATCATGGCAGGTCTGGAGGGCCCGGGTAAGGAGTTTGGCCTCTGTTCTGCAGATTGTGGACAACATGGCCGGTTACAGAATAGAAAATCCCCATCTCAAGTGCCCCCAACTGCTAGTGCTATGTACTCTGCTGTGTGCCCTCAGCAAAATATACAAATTAATATTTGTAAGCAGCACATAATAAAAAGTCAGCTACTAAAAGTAACATTAATGGTCAAGAACCCTGGAGAACTGCACGTTAGCTCTCTGATTTATTGTAGTTGACAGCACTGTGGTCCCAGGTCAGGTTTGCGCCATCTTCTGAGCCCTGGGTTTGGTCCCAGGCTGCAGATCCTGCCTCACTCTCCAAAATAATCTGAAAGATTTTGCTTTCTAGAATTGGGAGTGGAGAGAGGGGAGGTGGAATAAGCGGCCACCCTCAACCTGGGACCAGTTAAGAGAGCAGAGAGATTGACCCTATGGCTCACTTCTTTACGCAACTGATTCACTAGATTGGTGGGAAAAAGAAAGAGGAGAAAGAGAGAAATTGCACCAACTGAAGCATAAAAAGTTTAGAGATACCCAGATACCAAGGAATTAGAAAATCCTGATACCACCATTTTCATTTCCTGGTCATCTTACATAATGTGAAGTTCAAAATTCATTGATATTTGCTATTTCACAGACACTCACCACGAAAGGAAATGGGGGTCCTTTCATACATAGTGACATTTCACCATGGAGCTACGTTCTGAGAACTGTGTCTTAGGTGACTGCGCTGTTGTGTGAACTTGAGAGAGTAAACCTCCATGCGCCTGCTGCACACCCAGGCCACACGACGCAGCCTGTCTCCACTGGGCTACACACCTGTGTGCTCCTGTGCTGGATGCTGCATGCCATTGCAACACGACAGGGAGTCTTTGTGTATCTAAACATTAAAAGGTACAGTGAAAACACACTGGTATAAGCCTGTGGGACCATACATTGGCATATATTGCAGCTCTGCCTTGTTGACTGACACGTCATTATGTGGCGTGTGACTGCATTTCAGACCTAAGTGTAGATCACATTTGCATTGGCTGCTCGAGTCTTTTCTGTGTTCTGTGCCTCTCGTTACCGTGAGCAGCCCAAGCCCACAGGTGCATGCTGACACTTTGCTATGAGCAGGGGTAGGGAAGCACAGGGGGGTCTTTAATATTTTTGAACCCACGTATTCATCTGTTCTGCCTCTGACAAAAGTGGGGGACATCCTCTGGTCACCATTTCAGAGGATGACACGTGAAATCATTTTATGAACTTGACTTTTTATGTGAAATATCAGCTTCGTGTCATTGATCCCAGTAGTGAAAATGAATGTCTTTCATTTACTAAGAGTTTAGGATCACAGAAGTGGATTTTATTTATCCAAATTATGAGAAGAAATATGCAGAGATGTCCAGGACACTTAGATTATTCTGATTTATGTTTGAACATCCTCATGTGTGTAAACAGGGGCGTCTGTGTGTATATGTTTGTCTTAAGACCCACAAAACAGAGAGCGGATGCAGGGTGGCTCTCCATCCCAGCTTTCTGTCTCTAACTGGCATGTGTTATTATCCTCTTTTCCCCTAAGAAGACAGATGGGCTCCACTTTCACTCTTTGCCTGAGATTTTTATACTGAATCTCAGCAATTCTCAGAGCTCCCGGTCCTCTTGGCTTTCACAGTTGATTGTGAGGACTCCCGGGGTGGATGAGTCTGTGAGAAATTGGCCTTCAATATTAAAATAATGAATAGGCTTTAATGTGATTCTTAAAAGCCATTCAACCAGGAAAAGTTGGCTTAGACACAAGACGCAGTTTGCAGTGAATTCTCATTTACATGTCATTTTCTAACCGCATTTCCTTAGGGACACAGGAATCTAGTGACTTGCTTAACAATTGGATTCAAACAACTGAATTAAAAATTATTCCATTCTTGATTTTAAGTACTTTGTACCAAACAAATACCAGTCTTCCTATGCCTTATCATTCTTTGCGAGGGCATGTTCTCAAGTCATCAGATGAAAATGATAGCAGGTGTGGGCTGTTCCGTCCCAGTGCGCTCCTTACAGCTTGGTAATCATGGTCATCTCAGCATACCACGCCTATGCTGGCTCAGAGAATGTGGAAAACACAGCAAAATTTGTCCCTCTATCATCAAGTAGTCCTACAGACTATCGAAAATATTCTTTTTCAGAAGTCCAGACAATCTCATTGAGTTTCCCAAGGTGCCACAGCAGCCTCCTGCAGAGGGTTTGGGCCACGCCACCTGGTGTGTGTTTTACACCTGGGAGGGCAGAAACCCTGACCCAGCACTTTTCTTGCCTACATTTAAGTTCCCATTCAGCACAGGACTCTTTTTCGCACACTACATTATTTTATTAGCATCCAGAGCAATCAAAGGGCAAAGTTATGCCTATTTTTAGATGAGAATCTCCTGAGATCCCTGTTCCCTTGGAGCCTGAAGTCACCTCACCCTGCAGTGCATAGGTGACCATCTGCTGTTATCCTAAGGATCTTTCTTCTTTTCTTTATTTTTTAAAGGAAAAACATATACAAACATCCAAATACTCACTATAAATAACAAAAACTTTAACGGGCAGTCATTTTATTATTCTCAGTTTTATTAAAATGTAGAAGATAGAAGTGCCTCCATATTTGACATCCAAATACAAACATGTCCACTGCCTCTTCAGAGAACCACAGTTACGAATTTATAAATTTGACGTGTGTCCCTCTAGTTTGTATGTTTGTACATTGTGATTATATATATTTATCTCCATAAATAATCTTTAGGAGTGTTCTCTGTGTTTTTAGATTATATGTGAATAGTACACATATAATCAACACACATTGTATTTTTGAAATTAGTTTATTTTCATTCATATAATCAATATGCACCCAAGTTTTTAAATTTAATCTATATCTTTTAATGTGGGTTAAATGATTTTATACTTAATGTGACTACTGGGTATATTTGCACTTATTTCTGCAATTGTACAAATAAAGAAATATTACAGCAAGATTATTTGATGGAATAATAGTTCTTGAATGTGTGGAATTTAAAGAAATGAGAAATACACAAGCTTAAAATACCAACTGCTGCCCATTTTGGAAGATTTTTCAAGAACTGTTGGTGAATTGTTCTTTTCCAATGTAAACATTTGGTGCTGTACATTTTCTTCTCAGCACTACTCCAGCCATACCCCACACCTTTGGGGGTGTTGTATTTTTGTTTTCATTCAGTTCAATGTATTATTTGAAAATTTTTCCTTGGGACTTACTCTTCAATCCTTGAATCATTTAGAAATGTGTTGTTTAGTTTGTGAGTGCTTGAAGATATTCCTGTTATTTTTCTGTTATTGCTTTCCAGTTTGATTCAGTTACGCTCAGAGAACATTCTGTACAATTTCACCTCTATGGTTTATCTTGGCGTTTTGGTCTGTTTTGTGCTGTTACAACAAAATGCCTCAGACTGAGTAATCTGTAATAAACAGAAATTTACTGCCTCACAATTCCAAGATGAAGGGGCTGGCACCTGGCAAGGGCTTTCTTGTTGCATCTTAACATGGTAGAAAGCATCACCCAGCAGAAGGGCAAAGAGAGAGCAAGAGAGGAAAAGGGGGGCTAACTTCATACTTTTATAAGAAACCCACTCCTGTGCCAATAGCGTTAATCCATTTATGAGAAAAGTGCCCTCATCACCCACATGCTTCCTATTAGGACCCACCTCAAAACACCACTGCATTGGCAATTAAGTTTCCAAGCACATGGACTTTGGGGAACACATTCAAATCACAGCTCTTAGTAAATGTTTTGGGAGCATTTGTAAAGAATATGCATATACGTTATCTCTTTGTGTTATCTCTCAAAGTAGCTACTCCCATGCAGATGAAGGTTTTCTGGTGTTTTTCCTTAAAAAGGGAAATAATGGTGTGACTTTTAGGGAATTACAAAGCTATTCTAATACGCAGTTTCTTCATAACATCGCCTACTCCTGTGGTCGTCAGGAAGGTCAAATGGCAGGATGTGCGGGCAACACTCAGCACAGTGCCTGAACATATCGAGCACTGGACAAACGTCAGCTAACGTCGGTGTGCAGCACCTTCCATTTTCAATTTGCTCTGCGGAGAGCCTTTACGAATTATCTTCTATTTCATGGTCACAACCTCCCCCCTGAGTTAGGAATTACAATCTCCATTCAACAAATGGAGACACCTAAGTCTCGGCACCATTAAGAAGCTCCTGTCTCAGCGGTGAGTAGCAAGGAGCAGGAACCCTGCGCATCCCGCGGGCTCCATGTCCAGGGCTCTGCCCACTTTCCACAAAGCCTCTTGCACGTTGCACCCACCACCTTCCAGACAAGAGTTCTTTCTGAAGTAGGGTGCGGGCTGTCTCTCATGCCAAGTCAACAAACAAGGTTTGTTTGTGGATTTCTACTTTGAAAGTCCTAATCTCTGATCCTCACTTATCTCCTGAGACTTGGCCTCAAGACAACATCAAATAGAAAATGCCGCATGGAAATACTATGGACTGGAAACCTCCATGATGAGGGGCCCAGCACTCAGCAGCCTCCCTTATCATCTGCGGGAAGCATTTGTGGAAAATGAACTTCTCTTTGGAAAAGATCAGCCAGTCTCCTGTGGTTGATTTGGCTGTAACGTTCCACTTCAGATTTCTAGTTTTCTATATTTACTTGGAGTGTGTCTTCAGCTCAGAAGGAAATGATGTTTGCTGGAAGAACTGCATGAGTTTCTCACCCTGGACAGCAGTTAGGACGCCCTTCACTGTGTTGCTGTCTCTTTACTTAGCCGATGTTACCGGGGTCATTCACAGCCCAGGGACTATGACCTGTCCAGCCCACCAAACATTGCATGTCCTTCCATTACCACAGTGGTGCAAATTCTAAATTACTGTACCTCTTAAAATCCCTGTGCAATGATCCTGCTGTGGGCATTATTCTGGTGTTCTGACTCTTGGGTGAATTGTTTCCTTCTCTATTTACTTTTGGATGTTGAGGTTTCATTTAGTAAAAATGACCTCATAGTTATTTTGACTCTGTGGTGACTGCCATGCCTACTGAACTAACAATGGCCGAGCCTTCTGAGCATGCTTGTAAGGGACAAGTGTTGGCCATCTGCGTTTATACTGTGGGATGGTTCCACGTGGGGCTTGTACCGAGCACTCAGGACACACCATCCCATTTCTAATCATGTCTGTCTCCCTGCTTATCTGGAAGGTGCTATGGATGTGGCATTGTTACCAGTAATTTCTATAATCAAGAATTAAGACAAGGGCGGCGCCTGTGGCTCAAAGGAGTAGGGTACCAGCCCCATATATCGGAAGTGGCACATTCAAACCCAGCCCCGGCCAAAAACTGCAAAAAAAGAATTAAGACAAAAGTAAACATTTTTCCTTAGACAATTAATATTTAAAACAATTGGAAAACAATTTGAGTTGGAAAAGGAAGTCCAAGTTTGGTCCCTCAGTGTTCAGGGTAAGTGCATTCATCAGAAGTGCATATTTACATTAGTTAACCCCCAAACATACTCGTTTGTACAAATATGGAATACAGCAGGAAAATGTTCGCAGCATTCCCACTTGCCAACCCAGGAAACACTCATCCTGCAGACAAGCGAACAAATCCATCCTCCTGCTCCCTTCCTCCAGCGGGGTCGCCACCATGGCTCTTAATGGCTAATCTCTAAACATCAAGTTCACCTTTTACAAAGAACCTTGGAGGTCGTCAGGTTCAAGGAAACCAACCCAGACTTGTTGTTTTCTGAGGTCTCTGACAGGTGCTCACCAGCTCTTCCCCAACAACTTCAAAGATGGAACCCCTCCCTCTTTAGACGGTGACCATTGCTTTTCTAAACAACTCTGTTAGAACCTTCTTTTTGTGTTGATGCAAAGTCTGGATTTTATAACTTTTTCCTATCTGTTCTAATTCTATCCTCAGGAGCCAAACCAAACAAAGTTCTTCCCTCTGCTCCACAATAGGGCTGTAAACACTGCAGGAAGCTCTGTCATCCATCCTGTGTTTTTTTGCCTCTAGCAAAACCCTTGTTCTTTAAGTATTCCTTTCAAGTTCTGGTTACTTCTATCCCCCCACCACTCCTACTGTGGCTGCCCTGCTTTGACCTTGGGCTAATTCTGGCACAAGGTGAGGATACCCCCTACTTTGAAACATCCTCTTGGATTTCCTCTGATAGACTATTAAGTACCCAGCCACCAATTAAAGTCAGAAAGTAATCATTGTTGAGTATAATACTGTCTCTTGTAGGTTACGAACATGTATCCAGTCTTCTGGCTCTGGTCAGCCATAGGTGGGGGTAGAGAGGTGCCCTCTGAAGTCCCATATACTCTAGTGGCTGTTCCTCCTTCTCTGAAGACGTGGTGTCCATAGCCCCAGCGGGCATTACTCTGAGGCAGAGGGTCTCAGGGAAGGGCAGGAAGTCCCCATCCCTCCAGGACAAAGGGTAGAAGTTAGGAAAAAGTTTCCAGGTCACTTGATACGCACATGTCCCCTTTCAAGTATTGAGAACAACTTCCCTAAAGATTGGTCTGCCCTTTGAAGAAAGACAACTGATTTGTCCTTCCTGGGATCCAAAGGACAGGCTCAAGCAAACCCACTTATATCTGTTCTTCCACTTTCTCATATCTTTAAGAAGAAAAGAGAAAAGGTTGTCTACAAGGTTTTAAAGCTGATTCTTGACTCTGATGTCTGCACACAAACTATTTGTTAGGAACACTGCATCCCATAGGGACACAAAGTTCCCCTATTGTTTAAATCCCCACTCGGAAAAGCCTGAGTTCTCTCCCAGGATGCCACGCCAACCTCTCTATTGATGTTTTGAGGGGCCCAAACGATGTCCAGACCCAAGTTCAGAAGGAATTACAGTCGGAGATCATTTTGAAGCTTAATGTCTTGGAACTTTTTTTTTTTTAATTTCAAATTTGTTATTTTAAGCACGCATTGTGATTTAATGACTCTTTTTGGGATTTCAGTTTGTGGCTGAGGCCCGAGAGCTGAGGAATGCATGTTTAATTTTTTTCAGCCTATAGCCAGTGTTTAATCTTAGACTAAATAGATGCACATTTTAGAAATCCCACAGAATCACTGAGAAAAGCACTGCTGTTTATATAAATACTTGCTTGTTGCAGTGAATTTAACTAAAGGAAACACTCAGATCTGGTGCCAGAGACTTTGTGGAACTCCAGTAGGTTCTTAATTTCTCCCTCATCTATGTCCTTACAGAACTCCACCTGCAGGTCCAGCCCTGGACTTGCTTATGGCCCACCATTGGAGCTGATCTTTGTGCTCCCAGCACCTGGCACGGTGGGTGTTCACTCTCTGGAGTAAGGCTGAGTGTTGTCAGCCTCTCCTTGAAGCAGTGAAAGGAACAGGGTAGAGCTGGAGGGATGAGGAGAGAGCATCATGGTGGGGCTTTGAGAAAGAAGAGCCACATGTCTTAGTCCATAAAGTATCTACTTAGGCATCAAAGTTTCACTTGAATACGCATCTCTGAATGTCAGAAATGGCGAGAACTCCTGGTCACACAGGACAGAACTGTCTCAAAGCTTCTCTTTTATTGCTGTGCTCAGTAGGCTCAGTTCCTAGAGAAAAAAGTCCATGTCTTATTCATATCTGGACCAACCTCCACGTGCACAATGAAAGTGCACGGGCTTTTAATAGCCAAAGAAGCGAGTGACCGAATGCTCAGGGCCGGTTAGGAGTGCATGCAGATGGTTCCTGCTGACTTCTCAGACACACCAGCAGAAACGTGATTTCCCAGTTGCACGCACAGAATGCCTAGTAGCAGTTAGTGTTGTTTCCACTGCTGGGCGTGAATATGCAAAAAGTGGCGGCGTCACCCACCTAGGTGTACAACATACCCAGAGAAGGAGACATGACACTGATTCCCAGTGCCGAATCCAGCCACATGGAGAGACTGTTTTATTAAAGAACTGGTAGATTGAATGTCTGGAGACTTAGTTCTAAGTTCAGTGAATTTGGTGACAATTGGAGGACAAATGTATTTTTTGGCATACTTGAGGTGGGAATAAGTGGGGAAAGAGGGTCACTCCCGGGCCCACCAGCTGGCAAAGGCGCGCCGGCCGCTTTAACGATAGCGGAGGGGAGGCCGTCAGGGTTTCCAGGGAATTTTAACAGTCCTGCGGTCAGAGCTCCCCGAGTAAATAGCTTCCATTTCCACTCCTGCAGCCAGCTGGCCAAGGGGGGACCACCTAAGTCGTCTGCCCGGGAAGGAAAGGGAAAGGCAGGTTCTCTTCGCCTGAAATCCCACCATTGGAAGGCTGTGCTTTTGCTGAAGACTTGTTCCCCATTAAAACTTAAATACTACTAAGAGAGATGATATTTTCAACTTCTGTTGCTCTTTTCAAGTCTGTTTCTACTTATGAATGGGCTTTAGTTTGGACGGGGGTAGGAGAGAGAACAGAATGAAGGGGCCCCACACCCCCTCCAGCCCTGCCTGTTCTGGAGACCTCACAGCCTTGGGGGCCAGAGGCGGAGCACACCTCGAGCACACCTCCAGCACCTTGATGCGGAACTTGGCCTCATGACTAGCCTTGGCCAGCGGAACAGATGGGACACAAGGGGAGCCTGGAGAGGCAATGGCTGGACGGCTCTCACACCTGCACCACCGCTGCGAGAACACACCCCTTCCTGCCCGCCAGTGCCCTAGCCCCCCTCGGACGTCCCGGGGCAGCCAGAATCCTGGGCTAAGCCATCCAGGAGGGCTAAACCCCTCAGGCTCCTGACCTGGGTGGGGGTGTACATCTGGGGACAGAGAGCTTCGAGACTGTTCACTATGTGTGTCCTTGTGGTGGCCAGCAGCTGATGCACTGGAGGAAAACAAGACCCAGGATGGAGAAGGCTGGAAACTTTCCAGGGAGAATTTGCTTTTCTCACAACTGTGGATACCTGAGCTGCCCGCACATCCAGGCTGCCACAGCAGGACACGTGATGGCAATGTCTCGTTGGCTGATGCCTTCCCCCCACTCAGGGACTTGTGACAGTTGGCCTTTATGTCTCTGCCATTGAGGGAGGGACCAGGAGTCATGCCATGGCTAGTGTGTGCCATGACTGTGCCTCAGGGCTGCCTTTAGGGCCTGGGTGGGCCTCACTACAGGCCTGTGAGTTTGGACTCTTCTCCCTTCTACAGATGAGAAACTGAAATCTAGAGAGATTACGTAACTCCACGCTGTAAACCAGGAGCTGTGAAGGGCCCTGTGTGCGGCAAGCCTGTGATAGTTCTGTCACAGCACCCGACTCTGCTGTGTGGCCCAAAAGGAGCTGTAGAAAGTGCATAGGAGAATGACATTTATGAACCCTGACACCGAATCTCATAGACTTTTCATGTCAAAAAATAATGTTCTCTGGGAGTCCCAAACTTAAAAAAGTAGAAGCCATTTTTAGCTCACAGGCTCTATACAGAAATAGGCAGTGGGCCGGAGCTTGCCACCCGCTGAGGTAACCGTCGGGGCATAGAGTCAAACCTATAAAAATTTTGCAACTGACTGGGAGGCAAAAAAAAAACAAAAAACAACCACCAACTTTGTAGGGTTTGGACATTTCTTAGGTTCTGTTGCCTTTATTACTGCCACAAAATACTCTTATATTAAAAAAAAATCAAGTGCATCTCCACCTCCCTCTGAGAAGGGCACGAAACCTGGAAGTGCAGACACCGTGTTTGCAGGGGGTTTGGAATCAGCTAGAAGATCGAGGCGTGTGCCTGTGTGTGGGAGTGTGCCGAGGACGGGTCGGGGAAGGTCAGAGTGTGCGGGAGGAACACAGGCCGTGCTGTTGCCTGCATCTTGCAGAAAGGGAAGTGGGGGCCGGGAGTGGCCAAGCAACTGACTCAGACCTGCTGGTACGGGGCTCAGGCCGGCCCTGTGAAGACGGCCTCTGCATGCTCTGCGCCCTCCAGGGACGACGCTCGCCTTTGGCCCTGGCTGTCCAGCCCCATCTGACTCAGACTCTGCCTGAGGCTGTCCCAGCAGAGCAAAAGAGGAAAATAAATAGTAATGACAAGATGAAAGGGCCCGCATGGACTGTTTAAAGCCATGAGTGGAAAGCAAACCAGTTCTGCCCGCTGGCCAGCGCCTCGCTGGTGGAGTTCTGACACTGGAGGGTCTGTGTTCCTCCATGATAATCTGATTTCCCTGAGGGAAACTGATCTGACGCAATTATTCCACATGCTGTCATGTCCCAAACTGGGGTTTCAACCATGAGACAGGCCGGGTCCTTTCACACTCTGGCTAATGTGTGCACAGCCTTCTCCTTGGAATAAACGCCCGGCTGCTTCTGCCCCTCTGTCTGTGTCACACTCCATGCCATCCTGTGCCCTGGGCCAGAGTCGGTGCACACCTTGTGACCAGCCTTTCGGCGGCCCTTTGCTTCGCAATAGCAAAGGTTAAAGCGCACACCAGACTGCGCATTTCCCAGGTTTTTCTCTCCCGGGGGCAGGTACAGGTCCACTGGGTGTCTGTGTGTGTAAGAAAGCAGGGTTCCGAGGCTGCAGTCCTGCTTTCCCCAGGCCGCCCCTTGTTGTCCTTGTGAATTTTCCTTCTCTGTAAAATGAGTCATTGTGACCATGTCTGAGAAAGCATTTTTGAGACTCTGACGGCCCCTACCTAGGTAAACAAACATTATATGAAGCCCATGAAGTGTCAGTAGCTCAAATTGTAGCAGCCCCCAAGGGAGGCAATGAGCAAGCTGGATGTGATGGAGCGAAGCCTAAGACCCCACTGGACAGCCCTCCAGGTCCCTGGGGAGGCACCCATGTCGAGTGGGGTCCCTATGGTGGGGTCCTGAGATGGCGTCCAGACAGTTGAGTGCACTGCTCCAACTCTCCAGAGGATTTTAATGCTGATGCAAAATGCTCTGTAAAACTGCAGCAACCATCTCTTTGCAACCAACTTCTGAGAGCATTGCTGACTCTTCCCACCCAATTGAAAACAAAAACCTAAGGGAGTATAAAGTTCAAAATGCAGGCAACATGGGATGTCTAAGAAGTCGTGTGCTTCGGATCTTTGTCAAGAGTGTTGTTAGACACGACACATATGTGATTTTATCTTAAGGAATGAAGCAATAGTGAAATGGACATTTGTCTTTTCTTTTGAGGTCTTTTCTCTGGACACCAGGCCACCTACCTGTGCTGCATACCCTGCAACTCAGTGCTGGTCATAACCACAAAGGGCTCCATGGGACAGCTATGGCCTGTACTGAGTGGGCATCGTGGGACATTTCCACCATGCCCGTTAAAGTGTCAAGATGGCATGGACGGGACAGAGCTAGCTAATGGCAGCCTTTTTCTTGGAAACTGTCTTAGAGGCCCTGAGTGGCTGCTGGAGGGGGCAAGGCGCATCTATTCACCTCTGGCCTGAACCGGGAGATGTGTGTGTGTTTTGCTCATGCGTGGTTGTGTGTACGCTGCACACACTGCAGGGACCTGGATGCACAGGTAGGGGCGTTAAGTCACAACTGTTTGAGGACAGATTGGTAACTAGAAGTAAAATCCCATAACTTTCCTTAATCTCTTTTCAGTGTAAACTCTGGAAAAGCCGGTTTCAGAAATCGGTTGTGTAACTTTCATTCTTAGAATTTATGTTTACCTGAATGAAGTTGAAACACATTCTTCTTAGTAAAGTATCTCAAGAATGGAAAAGCATGTATCTAATGTACTCAATACTAATATGAAACCAATATATCAACAACTACAGGCCCACAGGAAAGATAAAACACAAATATAGTCCGGTAAGGGGGACGGGAGAGGAGGGGCAGGAGGGGGAAGGAGGGAGGGCAGTTGGTGGGATCGCACCTAATGTGCACAGTGGGAGAGTCAGCACATGCCCTGGGTGAAGGGCTCACTGCAACTTGAACTTTACCTTAGAATTGAAAACAATGTGACCTAAACATTTGTACCCTCCTATTAATTGTAAAAAAAAAAAACAAAACAAAAAGAAAAACAACCCAGAAAGGTGGTTAGGAGCGCAGTTCCCCAGAATCTAAAAGCTTCTTAACTTGGGGTCTGACACATGCCCTGCTCAGCTGACTTCACTCTCCCAGAGACTGAATCAGGAAACTCCAAAGTTCAGCTGATCATCTGCCTTATTTTATCCACAGTCTGTTTTCGCTCGTTAGGAGAGAAACACTTCTTTTTTTATCTCTGTCATCTCCTGACTAATTCAGTCAGATCAGTCCTCAAGTACACCGTGGGAGTAGGGCAGGCGTTTCGTTTTTATTCTTCAGTGACATAGATCTCGCTTTTTCCAATTTCTAATAAAGTGACTTTTCTTTTTTATTCAAGCTTGTCTTTTGACTTTCTGATAATCTGAAGAAAAATGGGAACATCATAAATGATGGTAATTCACCTAGAGCGTCTATAAAACTCACAAAGTAAAACCTTTGATGGAAACGATTTGTTATGGGTACTGAGCAAAGCCTGGTTAGGGCCGTGCTGTGAAAAAATTGGACCTACCTTCAAGATTTTAAAAGTTTAAGAGAAAGCTGGGTTTTTGTTTTGCCTCCAGGTGAACATTTTCCTCAGGCAGTTTAGTTTTTAGACTGGAGCTTCGCGGATGTGGTGCAGCTTTTAGAGAGGTCCTCGAGGGCTGAGGTAGGAGTCAGCCTGTGTCCTCTCTTCCCACAGGGAAAAACTCCCACCCCAGCCTCTAGGGTCCTCAGAGGTATGAACTCAGGATCATGGGGGACCATGTAGGGCATGGACGCTAATGGACGTCTCTGTGGGGTTAGCATGGGCAGGTGTTACCACAGTCCCCCCCAAACCTGCAGGCATCAGGCCAGGACCAGGTCAGAGCCTGCCGTCGCTCTGTAAGACACAGGAGGAGCTGATAGCAGGCCTGAAGAACAGCTTGGGCTCAAAACCCCTTTGGCACTGGCCTCAGGAAAGACAGTGGCACAGTGCTCTAAGCTGGAAGGACAAGGCTTGGGACATGAAGTGAGAGGTGACAAAAATAAAACCCTGAGCAGGCTGGGAGCTGACCTCTAAAGGATCCTGTGATGCTTCTGAAATAGCTTATGCCTCACTTCCCATCAAATTTGGATTAACTGTGGCAAAGGAGGAAAGGGAACAAATAAAGGAAATCCACAGATAATCCTGAAACCTCCATTTGAGCTAATAGTTTAAATTCTTTCTATGCCAAGCCAAGTTTTTTCTTGTTTACCCTAGCTGATAATGACGGACAAAATAAACCAAATCTCACTTTAGCCTCCTTCCTGGGCGGCCCCTCCTCAGCGTGTGGATGGGGCTCCCAGGAGGTCCTGAGTCTGGAGACATCTGTCGCAGCCTCACTTGGGAGCTGGAGCGGAGTGGGGCAGGCTCTGGGCCCTGGGTGGATGCTGACGGCCCTGTCCAAGGGCACAGGCAAGCGGGGCCAGGGCAGTGCAGGGCATGCCCAGTGTCCCGGGCAAAGCAGGGCCATGAGCCAGGGTGACCCATGGACAAGGGTGAATTGGGACTTCACTGGACATAACCTGTGTGGAGGCAAAGAGAAGGAGAAGTTGGGAAAGAGAGACACTGGCGAGACAGGCAGTCATGAGGCCAGTCTCTCCCTTGCTCCCGCCCTCTCCACCCTCCCTCACTTCCCTCTTCATCTCTCTCTCCCTCTCCCTTTCTCCCATGGACATACATTAACTTAACACTATAGGTTTAGACTCAGCGCCTGTAGCACAGTGGTTACGGTGCCAGCCACATGCACTGAGGGTGGCGGGTTGGAACCCAGCCTGGACCAGCTAAACAACTGCAACCAAAAAATGGCCGGGTGTTGTGGTGGGCACCTGTAGTCCCAGCTACTTGGGAGGCTGAGGCAAGAGAATTGCTTAACCCCAAGAGTTTGAGGTTGCTGTAAGCTGTGATGCCATGGCCCTCTACAGAGGGTGACATAGTGAGACTCTGTCTCAAAAACAAAACAAAACAAACAAACAAAAGAAACTATAGGTGTGGTCGTGACAAACCAGACCCTTGCTAGAAGCTGATTCAGCCTCAGCATGTCACTGAGGTTTCAATGAGCCTGAAACCCTAAGTACCCCCAACCATTATGCAGAGGCCAGTGGCCGTCTTCTCCCTCCAGGCACCTCTGAGATGCCCTTTCCTTGGTGCCCCTCGTGAGATGACTTCACCTCTTTTCCTGACCTTCTCTGATCACTTTTCCTGGGGACGTTTGCAACAGCGACTCAAAGTCTGCAGGTCTGGGCTCTAACCCAGTGGTGTCACCAAGGAACTTGGGGACCTCAGGGGAGTCACGTTGCTGCTTGTGTCTTTTGCCTCATCCATAAAATGGGAATAAAGTTAGCCAATCTTACTCAGCACACAGCTAATGTGAACAAGAGCGACTTATCCTTTCTATCTAATCAGCAAGCTCAGAGAGCGCGACCTGGGGACCCAGCCCCGCTCCTCCTTCCCTTGCCATTCTTTCTTCTTTTTGGAAGCACCTCTGGCCACTGAACACTCTAGCACTCCCTATTGATATTTTCTATTTGGTAGTAATTTTATAAATGTACTCTGCAAAAATATTTTGAAATATCAAATGATGTAAATACAGTGAAACAGTGGATAGAATAGTCTTTCCGACCCTGAGAATACTCCCTAGAGAAAAGTAGGGACGTTATTATTAAGGGAACTGGAATCTTCCAGAGGTACCCGAGGTAAAAAGGGCAGATGGGGCCTCAAATTCCACATAGTTTAACAGGATTAATTCCCATATAGCTTCTTTCCAGAACACAGAACTCTGGGGCGGTCTGGAAAGGCATTTATGACCACCTCATGTTCTTTTCCTTTTGGCATCTGCATGCTTTCACTTATCAAGAAGCCCCAATGGGTGTCTTGCTGGCTGCCAATCACTGCTCTGAAACCAGCATTGCCTGTCTTTATTCTGAAAAAATAAAAGCCCAGCCTGCTAGAGAATTGCTAAGCCCTTAAAGAGGTCCTCACTCAAAGGCACTGCTCATCCCACTGTGTTATCCTAACTCTGAGGACCGAAAATGGTCTCAGCCCTTCCTGCGTCTTCCAGAGGACCTCACTGTCCTCCCCATACTCCCCCAGCCTCCAGCACAGCGGAAGAGCCTGGCAGTCAGCTTTCCTCATCTTCCCTGGGCACCGGGCAAAGGGGAAGACAGCTCTGCCCACACACAGAGCTCTGGGGAGGAGCAGCTCCTCCCCGCTGGAGAAAGCAAGGCCCGTCTCAGCCCAGCCTCGCTGTGGGAGGCACCGCGTCTTGTGTCCTCAAGTGCAAGGGCATCTCTCCCAGCTGGTGCCCCCACCTCCTCATTACCCTCCTGGAGGCCTGGGCTCAGGGCCACTCACACAAACCCAGGCCTGGAATCAGAATGCTCCCTGCTTCCTAAGGGAGCAGACAGATGTTCCTAGCAGACTTTAGAGCTCAGCTGTCATGGAGAAGCAAACAGAGGTGTCACATCAAACGCCATCAAACACACCTCCACTTTTCCACCAAGAAAGCTCAGGTGGTTATGCAGTGAAAACAAACAGGATATGACCTGGTCTCTTCCCCTCCCTTCCCTCCCCCCTTGTCCCCTTCCCCTCCCCTCTGCTCTCATCCCCCTTTCCCTTCTCTCCTCCCCTCCTGCCTTTTTTTGTTTTAGGACGTGAGGTGCAGCATATCCACAGAATTAAAACAATGTATTTGCTATTATTATTCTGTTGCGTTGGAGAAACACAGTGATGACCCAAGTCCCGGGACCTCACTAGTATTTCACTGTTTTTTCAGGTCACCAGGAAACTCCTGCAAGCAATCTTACAAAAAGCAATTTGTAACAGTGGAAACCACCACCAGCCACTCAAAGTGGATCTCTTGTTTTTTCAGCAGATCTTTTTGATCTTAGAGGTATTTTCTTGATCTTGCCTGTTTGGTGTTCCTTGAAGGACTTTTTGTACAACATGAGACTCCTTCCACATTAGGCATTTGAAATCCAACCATTTCTTAAGTTGCAGAGAAGGTATTCTTTTACAGACCATCTGTTATTTAGTAACGTGCAAATTACCAATAAATAATTCCAGATTCTTTTCTTCAAGCACAGCTATAAACAAACTGCTTCCCATGTAGACATGGAAGTCATTTTCCCTTTGAAAATTCATTAAATTGTGCACCATTGGAAGAGATCGGGGCAGGAGCTTCCCAGCAGCTGCCGAGGAGTGTTGTTATTGTACACAAATAATAACATGAGGCCAAACTCTCAAAGTCTTCCAGAATCTTTCTCCTGCTACCCACTGACTCCAGGGGCCCTCATGACTTGGTGAGTTTGTGAAACTGTAAAACGCTTTAAGATAGATGTATGTGTAATAATCTCATTTGGCTTTCTTGTTTGTTTGTCATTTTAGTAACATATTGGCAAACTACGATTCTGCTCCTGTGAAATAATTCAGAATCACAGATAAAAAGTACATTTAAAACTTTTTTTGTTCTTAAGTTGTTGGGAAAGCAAATTTCCTAAGTGGTTTACAAATGAGCCACTGCTGTTGCATGGGAGGGAACACTCTGATTTCAGGGTCCCTGACTCAAATGGTTCTCAAGCTAGGATTTGAGGGAAATAGAATAAAAGTGGTGAGGAAGGAAGTCATAGTTGAGAAGATCGCAACCCTTACTCAGTGAATGGATCACTCACTCTCTTAGAGCAGCGGTTCTCAACCTGTGAGTCGCAACCCCTTTGTAACAATGAAAATACATCCTGCATATCACATATTTACATTATGATTCATAACAGTAGCAAAATTATAGTTATGAAATAGCAACGAAATAATTTTATGGTTGGGGGTCACCACAACATGAGGAACTATATTAAAGGGTCGTGGCATTAGGAAGGTTGAGAACCACTGTCTTAGAGGAAAATTAAATTTATGGAGCCAGTATTGAGCAGAATTGGGATTATCAGGTCATGTTCTGTGTTCCCTTGCATGGGGTGCCCTGATTCTCTTATACTCTCAAGGTCAACAAGGTTAAAACCAAATTACTTAATTTTACCTTACTTTCAGTAAGCACTATCTTGGATCAAAGATTGCCAAGGTAAGTGTGAAATCCTTCAGCTACCAAAAGCAGGCAGAAACTGAAGGAAAGTTGACCTACGAAAGGCGAAAACTGAACTTGACAAATGTATTAGTTTTCTATTGCTACATAACAAAGTACCACAAATGTAATGGTGGAAAACAATACAGACTTATTATTTCATAGTTTCTGTGGCCCAGGATTCTGTATATATGTTAGCTGGGTCCTCTGTTCAAAGTCTGTCCAGTTTGAAATCAAAGTGACAGTGGGGGCTGCAATCTCATCTGAGTCCAGGGTCCTTTTCCAGCTAGTAAGCTGGGTTGTTGATAGAATTTAGTTGCTTACAACTGTAGGACTGAAGCTCCCAGGTCCTAGAGGCTGCCCACGGAGCCCTACCTTGTAGCCCTATCAAAAACATAAGCAGCAGGCACTCTGCTACTTCTAATCTCTCTGACTCTTTTCCAGGCCCACCTTGGATACCTCCCCTTTGATTAACTGTGTCTGCTGATTAGGGACCTTAATTACATTGGCAAAAATCCCCTCACCTTTCCCACATAATTAACCTAGTAATGGGAGTAACATCCCACCATTTTCACAACTCTTCCCACACACAGGAAAGGAGAGGAGCCAGGATTTGTATGCTGGGGGCATACATCTTGAGGACTACCTTAGAACTTTGCTTGATACAGTGAGATTTAAAAGTGTGGTGCATTTTTCTAATGGTACTCCCTAATTTGTATGTTAAGGACAGAAAGTCTTATAAGTTTAGTAAGTCAGAAGTCAGAGTTCAAATCTGATAAGGTAACAGGACAGTTAGGAGGAAAATCCCAGAAGGAAGAAACTTCAGAGGTTGTGAGTGCATAAATCTGTGTATCAACTCTTCCCAAATAATAACCTTTCCTAACCTTTGAACTAGGCATGTGTATGGGAGACTTCAAGAGGCCTGGAAAGTGAAACTGCTGGAAGCTGAAGAATCCGAGAGGTTTCCCATGCTAGATACCACAGGAGGGCTCCATTAGAACAAAAGGGGACACTTCACAGGGGCACAGTTAAATCCAGAGTTTATATGTACCATTCACAATGTAGTTTAAATAAAAATCCGGTAGATATACAACTAAACAAAAAACTATGACTCATAAATTAAGAAAAAAGTGAACTCCAGGAAAACCTCAATGTGAAATTAGCAAATAGAGATTTTAAAGCAGCTCTTATAAGGTTGTTCAAGAAGTTAAAAGGGGCAGTGCCGTAGCTCAGCGGATGGGGTACCGGCCACATACACCAAGGCTGTCAGGTTCAAACCTGGCCCGGGGCCAGCTAAAAAAACAATGACAACTGCAAGTTAAAAATAGCTGGGTGTTGTGATGGGTACCTGTGTCCCGGCTACTCCAGAGGCTGAGACAAGAGAATCACTTAAGCCCAAGAATTTGAGGTTGCTGTGAGCTGTGATGACATGGCACTCTACTGAGGGTGACAAAGTGAAACTCTGTCTCAAAAAAAAAAAAAGAAGTTAAAAGGAATATTGCCAGTCCACTGTCTTTTCTAGCTCTTTGCCTATTCCTTTATTTTTTAATTCTTTTTTGATATTTTATTTTAATGAGGTTCTAATTTCTAGCAGCTGTGGGGTTTTGTTGTTTTAATACAATCTGGAGATAAATGATTTTCAGTGAAAGAATTTAGTCTTTTCTCTCTCTCTTTTTCTTTTACTTGCTTGAGTCAGAGACTTGCTCTGTTGCCAGGGCTAAAGTGCTGTGACCTGAACCTAGCTCACAGCAACTTCAAACTCCTGGGCTCCAGCAATCCTCCTGCCTCAGTATTCTCAGTAGCTGGGAGTACAGACAGGTACCACCAGGCCTGGCTAATTTTTTCTATTTTTAGTAGGGCGGGAGTCTCGCACTTGCTTAGGCTGGTCTCCAAACTCCTTAGCTCAATCACTGCTCTTGTCTTGGCCTCCCAGAGTGCTTAGGACGAGGGGCATGAGCCACAGCACCCAGCTGGATTAAGTCTTCTTTATGTTTATTGCGATAACTTGGTTTTATCAAATTCAGTAATCTCCCGCATTATCCGTCACCCATTAGAAGTGTTAGATTCTGGATAAATGTTGATGGTTGCTTGAGAGTTACTATGAAAAAGAGGCTTAACTAATTCTATACCCCACACCATCCCCTACCCTGCCATGAACTCTGTATTTACTTGGCATTAATATTGAAATACATTAATTAAAAGCAAATTAAGGCAAGTGAGGAAAAACTTCACTTGCTTTGTGAATGCAGTGTACAATTTTGGTTAAATGGTTCAATGCGCTTTTCCACTTCGCTATTTTTTTAGCATCAGGTAACACACGTTACCACTTGAAACTATTACAGATGACACACGGGAGCAGCAGGAGTGACACAGGAAGCATCTTACTGACGGTGTGGTGCATCGAGTTTAAACTCTAATTTTTTTGTGGGGGGGAGGAGGGAGGTTGGGTCACTTGCCAGTTTCTGGAAAGTACCGGTTGCTTGAGTTCCAGAAAACAGGGTGTTTACTCTACTTCATATATAAAATATATTAATATTATTTGTACCCTTCGTTACTTCATCTTTTTAAATTTTTGCTCCTATGATCGGGTTTCATTTCCTGCCCCTTTCACTCCTGAGAGGGGCTGTTTCCCTTTCCTGTGTGCTCAGAGCTCTTGGTGCTTTCACTCCCCCACTCTGCTGGGTCCTCACCTCCTCACTCATCCCACAGGGAACATTTGGTCTTCTGTTCTTACCTCCTTTCTTCTCTCTTTATCCCCTCTGACATCCAGGTTTTGCTGAGATATATATGCCAGCCAATTTACCAAAATCCCCCTTGCAGTTTTCCTCCACCAAAAGTATTTTTATGCTGAATTTATATCACATATGAAGTCTGATGAGATTATCCATCAACCTACTCATTTATTTCAAGTCTCATTGCTTGTTCCTTTTCCTCCCCTTTTCATCCTTTGATTAGAGCTCTTTTTTTTTTTATTGTTGGGGATTCATTGAGGGTACAATAAGCCAGTTACACTGATTGCAATTGTTAGGTAAAGTCCCTCTTGCAATCATGTCTTGCCCCCATAAAGTGTGACACACACCAAGGCCCCACTCCCCTCCCTCCATCCCTCTTTCTGCTGCCCCCCCCCATAACCATAATTGTCATTAATTGTCCTCATATCAAGATTGAGTACATAGGATTCATGCTTCTCCATTCTTGTGATGCTTTACTAAGAATAATGTCTTCCACTTCCATCCAGGTTAATACAAAGGATATAAAGTCTCCATTTTTTTAATGGCTGAATAGTATTCCATGGTATACATATACCACAGCTTGTTAATCCATTCCTGGGTTGGTGGGCATTTAGGCTGTTTCCACATTTTGGCGATTGTAAATTGAGCTGCAATAAACAGTCTAGTACAAGTGTCCTTATGATAAAAGGATTTTTTTCCTTCTGGGTAGATGCCCAGTAATGGGATTGCAGGATCAAATGGGAGGTCTAGCTTGGAGTGCTTTGAGGTTTCTCCATACTTCCTTCCAGAAAGGTTGTACTAGTTTGCAGTCCCACCAGCAGTGTAAAAGTGTTCCCTTCTCTCCACATCCACGCCAGCATCTGCAGTTTTGAGATTTTGTGATGTGGGCCATTCTCACTGGGGTTAGATGATATCTCAGGGTTGTTTTGATTTGCATTTCTCTAATATATAGAGATGATGAACATTTTTTCATGTGTTTGTTAGCCATTCGTCTGTCATCTTTAGAGAAAGTTCTATTCATGTCTCTTGCTCATTGATATATGGGATTGTTGGCTTTTTTCATGTGGATTAATTTGAGTTCTCTATAGATTGATTAGAGCTCTTTAAAAACTATATTCCTAATATGTATACAGTCATCCCTCAGTATCCACGAGGGATGGGTTCCAGGACACCCCCAGGGATCAGTTTGTGGATGCTCCAGTTTGTCATATAAAATGGCACAGTGTTTGCCTATAACCTACCCATGTCCTCCCATATTCTTTAAATCCTGTCTGGTGACTTAACATATCTAACACAATGTAAGCCCTATGTAAATAGTTGTTACGCTGTATTGGTTTTTTTATTTGCATTATTTTTTATTGTTGTATTCTTTTCTTTTTTTCCTGAATAGTTTTGACCCTGGGTTGGTTGAATCCACAGAGGGAGAACCTGTAGCTACTGAGAGACAACAGTACCCTGACAGGGTTTGCTGAACCTTGGAATATTTGCAAATTTCTTTCTTTAAGCTTGACAGCTGAGTGGTGCTTTGGTTGAACCTGGGGTACTTTACTTGCTGGCTTCACTCATTCTCGGCTGCGGGTGTCATCCCACCATGGTCCAGCATCCAGTGCTGCCAAAGATAACCTCTGTTATTACTCTGATTTCTTTTGCAAATAAATAATTCCTTCTGTCTGGAAGTTAGTCATATTTTTTACTTTTTCCTCAGAATAAGATACACCTAGGAATAAGTCTTTCTCATTCAATCTGCCTTGAACTGAATAAGTGTATGCATTTTGAACTGCTAAATTTTAAAACTGTTATGGTCATTGCATCTAGATTCTTAAAGTTCACTTATTTTTTATTTTCTGGTATTAAGGTATCAAGATACTAATTTTGTAAAATAAATTTTCTAACTTCTGGGTCAACATCTTTTAGTAGACGAGGACTATTAATTCCTTGAATGTCTGGTAGGCTTTGTTTGTACAACCAAGATCAGGCTGTTGTTGAATTTTATTTTCTATTTAAGGTCGAACAGGTTTTTGATTACCATTTCAATGAATGTAATGGGTATTAATCCATTTGAAGTTTGTTTTTCTTCTCTTTTATTCTCCGGAAATACATTCATTTTATCTAGGTTTTCTGATTTATCAGGGTTTGGTATTCTATAATATCCTTTCATATTATTTTTAAAGTTTGTTATATCTAAGATTATTTTACCCTAGTCATTCAAAATTTGGTTTATTTGCCTCTTCCCTTTTCTTCTTGATAATTTTTATCAGTGATCTCACTAGATTGTCAAAGAATTGGCTTTTGATTTTTGTATTTTTCTCTATAAGTTTTTGTTCTCAATTTTATACATTTCAGCTTTTATATTTTCTGCATTAAGATTTCTTTGGGTATACTCTATTATTCATTGTCTAATTTCTTGAGTTGAATCCTGAGCTCATTTATGTTTAATTTTTCTTGTTTTCAGATGACATGTACTCAGAAGGATTAACCTGTCTCAAGGACACTTCAGCCCATATCTCAGATTTTGAATATTTGCTAACTCTTACAGTTTTCTCTGTAATCTGGCTTGTCTGATAATTTTCTTATTTGTTTTTTATTCATACAAGATTATGTTAGCCACCTTGTTATTGATAATGTCTGTTTTTATTACATAATTTTCAGGAAACATAATCTAAGTAATATAAAATATTGTGGTCTATATTATGGTGTATGTCAATGAATGTCCCATGTATGCTCAAAAATAATGCATATTATGTTTGTTGGAGTCAAATTCAACTGGTATATCTTTTAGGTTGAGATTATTAATTGCGTGTACAATTACTCAGTTGTCTATCTTTTATTTCACTTAATCTACTTGATCTAATAAATCTAATTAGAACATATCAAGAACTCCAGCTTAAAGTGCTGAGTCTGTCTTTCTTACTTTGATTCTTAGTTGTAGTTGTTCTTTTTATATTCTGAAGCTGCATAGTTTAGTGGTATCTTCATGACCAATTTGACCTTTAGACCCTTGCCAAGAGAGCCTCTGGCCTAGGCTCCCACTCTTTTGAGGCCTCTGACTATCACAGATGCACACAAACTAAATTACTAACCCAAACATTTGTTCTCATGGCTAACATTATTCAGGCCCAGGGAAATACTCCTCCATATCCCTTGCCCTACAATTTCACATAAAAGGCAACTATATCAAAGCCACAAAGGTTTGAGGCTGGTGCTGCTACAGACCTTGGAAAAGGACATTGCTTTGGGGTGTAGAGAGGGTTTTAGCAACGGGAGGACTCAGCTAAGAGAAAATAAAAATTAATTACCTCATCATTTCCTTCCTCTCAGAAAGTGCAACTGGCAATATATTCTTCCATAACAATGAATTGTTGTATAGCTGAAGGGTTCAGCATCGTTTCTCTTGGGTTTTGTTTTACTTCTCTTGTTTTTCTAAGTTGTGGTTCCGGGGGGCTTCACAAATTGCTATATATTTGTGAAAGTTGAGAGTAGAAATCTAAGGAACATTTTGTAATGTGAAAAATTTGTATGTTGACTGAAACATAACAGTAGCAACTAGGTAACATTAAATGCTAGAATTATAAAAAATATTTAATAAGATTTATTTACATTTCAAAAAGTGAAAACACATTTTAATTAGAACATGAATATTTATTAACTATAATTTATATTTTTCTTTTTGATTTTAATTGATCATTTTGAAAACTTTAAAAAAATAACTTTTTGGAAAATACATGTAAAAGAATCTCAAATGCTTTACTGAGTCGTTACCTTAGGTGTATGAATATTGATGAAAATATTTTAAAAACAATTACAAATTTAACCCTTGAGATCAGTTCAAATGAGTATAAGTAGAGAGCATAATGGAAATACTAGTAACAATGAAAAAAGAGAATTCACAATAAAAATTTAGAAAAAGAAAATAAATCTTTTGAAAAAGCAGGTTTGTTAAAAATAGTTAAAAATTGGAAAAATAGGCGGGAAGTGGAGTCTGGCTAGGGCAGTGCGGTGCGAGGTTCGCCGGGGCCGCTGCTCCTCTCGGTCGCTCTGCGTTGCTGCTTGGCTCACTCCTACCGCTGCCGCCATGCCCATGAAAGGCTGCTTTCCCATCCGCGGCACCCTGCAGTACCTGAGCCAGGGGGATGTCGTGTTCAAGAACTCCGTGAAGGTCATGACGGTGAATTACAACACACACGGGGAGCTGGGCGAGGGCACCAGGAAATTTGTATTTTTCAACATACCTCAGATCCAGTACAAAAACCCTTGGGTGCAGGTCATCATGTTCAAGAACATGACGCCATCACCCTTTCTGCGCTTCTACTTAGCGAAGGCCAAACATCTATGTGGTTATGAGACTCAGAGGAAGCATAGTTGGGAAATGCTTCAGGAAGCAAAGTGACTGTTTTCTTTCATCCATTCAGAAAACATGTCCTCGGGCCAAACCCAGTTCTAGGGATGTCAGGGAGCCATACAGACCAGATCTCTGCCCTCGAGGAGCGTATAGTCCAGCAGTTCTGAGAATAAACAAGAAATTTACTACGTTAGAAAATTAGCACTGTGAACTGGATGTCTACATGTAAAAGACTGAAACTGGACCCACACCTTTCCCCATTCACAAAAATTGATTCAAGATGGATAAAGGACTTAAATTTAAGGCATGAAACAATAAAAATCCTCCAAGAAAGCATAGGAAAAACACTGGAAGATATTGGCCTGGGGAAAGACTTCATGAAGAAGACTGCCATGGCAATTGCAACAACAACAAAAATAAACAAATGGGACTTCATTAAACTGAAAAGCTTCTGTACAGCTAAGGAGACAATAACCAAAGCAAAGAGACAACCTACACAATGGGAAAGGATATTTGCATATTTTCAATCAGACAAAAGCTTGATAACTAGGATCTATAGAGAACTCAAATTAATCCACATGAAAAAAGCCAACAATCCTGTATATCAATGGGCAAGAGACATGAATAGAACTTTCTCTAAAGATGACAGACAAATGGCTGACAAACACATGAAAAAATGATCATCATCTCTATATATTAGAGAAATGCAAATCAAAACAACCCTGAGATATCATCTAACCCCAGTGAGAATGGCCCACATCACAAAATCTCAAAACTGCAGATGCTGGCGTGGATGTGGAGAGAAGGGAACACTTTTACACTGCTGGTGGGACTGCAAACTAGTACAACCTTTCTGGAAGGAAGTATGGAGAAACCTCAAAGCACTCAAGCTAGACCTCCCATTTGATCCTGCAATCCCATTACTGGGCATCTACCCAGAAGGAAAAAAATCCTTTTATCATAAGGACACTTGTACTAGACTGTTTATTGCAGCTCAATTTACAATCGCCAAAATGTGGAAACAGCCTAAATGCCCACCAACCCAGGAATGGATTAACAAGCTGTGGTATATGTATACCATGGAATACTATTCAGCCATTAAAAAAAAATGCAGACTTTATATCCTTTGTATTAACCTGGATGGAAGTGGAAGACATTATTCTTAGTAAAGCATCACAAGAATGGAGAAGCATGAATCCTATGTACTCAATCTTGATATGAGGACAATTAATGACAATTATAGTTATGGGGGGGAAACAGAAAGAGGGATGGAGGGAGGTGGGCGGGGCCTTGGTGTGTGTCACACTTTATGGGGGCAAGACATGATTGCAAGAGGGACTTTACCTAACAATTGCAATCAGTGTAACCTGGCTTATTGTACCCTCAATGAATCCCCAACAATAAAAAATTAAAAGAAAAAAAAAATTGGAAAAATAGAAATTAGCAAAATTTATTGAACATGACTTGCATGGAGTATAAAAAAGGATTAGACATTTTACTGTATAAATATTAATCATTTAAATAGCATTACTTTTTTGAGGCATTCACAGCAAAATGTTTACATGATATAATGGGGCATTTATAAGTTTAGTCGAAATAATTTCTGATTTTGTTGCTAGAATGGTGAACATGAAAGACAGATAAAAGTAATAAACAACTACTCTCTGAAACATAGAAGTCAAAATAAGGTTACTAATTTATGGACTAATAAAGTGAAGAAAAATATCAGGTAATATTTTAAAATTAAGTATTACTTATTTAAACTAGACTCAGTATGAATTGCTGTTTACTACTACTACTATCTTAATATTTATAGCTTTAGCTATTTCACTTTTTAAAATATTAAAACCATTAAAATGTTTAAGAAAATATGTCTTTAAAATCAAAGGAAATTTTGTTAGCTGAAGTATTTAGGGGAAATAACCTGATATATGTCATTTACTTTGTAATAAATCAAAAGGTAAAGATGAATCGATGGACGTATAGGGGACAAACTAGTAGATAAATACATTAAAAACCAACTATAGTATATGTTAAAGGTGAAATCAAGGTGGCAGATGTATGGGTATTTACTGAAAATTCAACTTTGCTGTGTCTCTGAAAATATTGTTAAAATGTTGGAACAACAACAAAAAAAACAAATTACATGTAATTTGCAAAAGAAATTACCGTCCAAGAAAATGCAAGGAAATTAAACAAAAATGAAATATGTATGTAACTAAAAAGGACAAGATTCACATATGAAAAATTGCCAAATTCATTCCTATAGAGACTATACTCTCAATTGAAGAGTTAAAAAAATTGCCCAACAAAACTTCTATTTCAAATTTCTTCATACTTTCTCAAATTTAAAAATTTAGAAAAAAACAATAAAATAACAGATACAAATGCAATATGATTAAAACTAAAACATTTTGTAACATTTTCTCTGATAAACATAATTTATTACAAATGACCCAGTTATGTATGTGTTATGATGACAGCCTCCAGTCTGGGCATTCTCCTGTTCTCCTTAGGCGGCCTTTATTTATTTTATTTATTTCCACAAACTGCCTTGCTCCTCTTGACCCTTGAGTTGGAGGTGGGGGCAAAAATTAGGCAAGCTATCAGTAATTAATCAAGTCCTGGCTATTTGGGGTCAATTGTTACAGAGGTTACTGCATGGCTTCCTGGGAGGGTTGCTAAGAGATAGAGGTCTGCCTTCCTGAGCTTGGTTACTAAATAGTAGGTTGGCTTCCTGACTAGTCACAGAAGCTGGTAGATTGTGGGCTCCCCTCCTCTCCTCTCCTCTCCTTTCGTCCCCTCCCCTTCTCTCCTTTTTTTTATTGTTGGGTATTTATTGAGGGTATAAAGAACCAGGTTACATTGATTGCATTTGTTAGGTAAAGTCCCTCTTATAATTGTGTCCTGGACCCCAAAGGTGTGTCACACATTGTGACCCCCCACCCTCCTCCCTCCTTCCCTCTCTCTGCTCTCCCCTTCCCCCACCTGCCACCATGTACTAGGTCATTAATTGTCCTCATATCAGAATTGAGTACATAGGATTCTTGCTTCTCCCTTCTTTGATGTTTTACTAAGAATAATGTGTTCCAATTCCATCCAGATTAATACAAAAGATGTAAAGTCTCCATCTTTTTTAATGGCTGAGTGGTATTGCATGGTGTACATATACCACAGCTTGTTAATCCATTCCTGGGTTGGTGGGCATTTAGGCTGTTTCCATACTTTGGAGATTGTAAATTGAGCCGCCATAAACAGTCTAGTGCAAGTATTGTTATGGTAAAAGGATTTTTTTTTCTTAGGTGGTAATGGGATCCACAGCTAATATTTTACCGAATGGAGTAAAACCGAAAGCTTTTCCACTTAGAACTAGAACCAGACAACACTGTCCTCTATCACCACTACTCTTCAACATAGTGCTAGAAGTTCAAGCCAATACAATCAGGCAAGAGAAGGAAATAAAGGGTATCCAAATGGGAGCAGAGGAGATCAAACTCTCCCTCTTTGCTGATGATATGATCTTATACCTAGAGAACTCCAAAGACTCAACCCCAAGACTCCTAGAAATCATCAAAAAATACTGTAATGTCTCAGGATATAAAATCAATGTCCACAAATCTGTAGCCTTTGTATACGCCAATAACAGTGAAGATGAGAAGCTAATTAAGGACACAATCCCCTCTATAGTAGCTTCAAAGAAAATTAAATATCTAAG
Organism: Nycticebus coucang; assembly: GCF_027406575.1. NCBI lineage: Eukaryota > Metazoa > Chordata > Mammalia > Primates > Lorisidae > Nycticebus > Nycticebus coucang. The sequence continues at coordinate 2,701,432 of NC_069798.1, forward strand.
AATATACCTCACAAAAGAGGCGAAGGACCTCTATTAAAGAAAATTACGAAACCCTTAGAAAAGAAATAGCAGAAAATATTAATAAATGGAATAACATACCATGCTCATGGCTGGGAAGAATCAACATTGCTAAAATGTCTATACTTCCCAAAGCAATCTACAGATTCAATGCCATCCCTATTAAAATACCAACATCATACTTTCAAGACTTGGAGAAAATAATTCTTTGTTTTCTATGGAACCAGAAAAAACCCTGTACAGCTAAGGCAGTTCTTAGTATAAAAAATGAAGCCTGGGATATCAGCCTACCAGACTTCAGGCTGTACTATAAGACCATACTGATCCAAACAGCATGGTATTGGGACAAAAATAGAGACATAGACATCTGGAATTGAATGGAAAATCAGGATATAAAACTAACATCTTACAGCCACCTAATCTTTGATAAACCAAACAAGAACATGCATTGGAGGAAAGACTCCCTATTCAATAAATGGTGCTGGGAGAACTGGATATCTACATGTAAAAGACAGAAACTGGACCCGTGCTTTTCTCCACTCACAAAAAATTGATCCAAGATGGATAAAAGACCTAAATTTGAGGCATGAAATGATAAAAATCCCCAAAGAAAGCATGAGAAAAGCACTTGAAGATATAAGCCTGGGGAAAGACTTTATGAAGAAGACTTCTGTGGCAATTGCAACAACAAAAATAAACAAATGGGACTTCATTAAACTGAAAAGCTTCTGTACAGCTAAGGAGACAACCAAAGCAAATAGACAACCTACACAATGGGAAAGGATATTTGCATATTTTGAATCAGACAAAAGCTTGATAACTAGGATCTATAGAGAACTCAAATTAATCCACATGAAAAAAGCTAACAATCCCGTATATCAATGGGCAAGAGACATGAATAGAAAGAACCTTCTCTAAAGAAGACAGATGAATGGCTAACAAACATATGAAAAAAATGCTCATTGTCCCTAATTGTCAGAGAAATGCAAAACAAAACCACCTTGAGATATCATCTAACCCCAGTGAGAATGGCCCACATCACAAAATCACAAAACTGCAGATGCTGGTGTGGATGTGGAGAGAAGGGAACACTTTAACACTGCTCGTGGGACTGCAAACTAATATAACCCTTTTGGAAAGAAGTATGGAGAACCCTCAGAGAACTCAAGCTAGACCTCCCATTTGATCCTGTAATCCCATTACTGGGCTGCTTTCTGTAGATGGCAGATTGATTTTCAAGCTGGTTCCTGTAGAGCTGGTTGATTTTCTGAGTGAGTGATGTAGATGTTAGGTTAGTTTCCTGGGCTGGTTACTGATAGTAGGTTGTCCTGCTGGGCTGGTTACTGATGGTGGATTGCCTTCCTGAGCTGGTTACTGATGGTGGGTTGCCCTCCTAGACTGGTTACTGATGGTGGGTTGCCCTCCTGGGCTGGTTACTGATGGTGGGTTGCCCTCCTAGGCTGGTTATTCATGATAGGCTGGTTACTGATGGTGGGTTGCCCTCCTAGGCTGGTTATTCATGATAGGCTGGTTACTGATGGTGGGTTGCCCTCCTAGGCTGGTTACTGATGGTGGGTTGTCCTCCTGGGCTGGTTACTGATGGTGGGTTGCCCTCCTGGGCTGGTTATTCATGATAGGCTGGTTACTGATGGTGGGTTGCCCTCCTAGGCTGGTTACTGATGGTGGGTTGCCCTCCTAGACTGGTTACCGATGGTGGGTTGCTCTCCTGGGCGGTTTTTCATGATAGGCCGGTTACCGATGGTGGGTTGCCTTCATGGGCTGATTACTGTTGCTGCCATTTGTGGGTCAGAACTTTATTGTTACATGCTGTCTGGCCCTGGCCCACTTGTATATTTAGTCTCTCACCTCTCAGGGATCACCCCTGGATGCTTCTTGTGCAATATCTGAAAACTTTTGTTTCAGATGCTTTGCTCAGTGTTTTATTTGCTTTAGGTGGGAGCACACATCCACACCCTGCTACTCTACCTCCACTGCAGTGAGTTTCTGGGTTAATCCTCACTCTGTAATCTGCCTGTGCTTGCCTCTGCCTTCCTCTGCCACTGGGATCAGGAGCCTCATCTTTATTTGGGCTGTCACATCTCTTCACTCTTCACTGTCACCAATCCTGGGCTGCCAGATACTCTTTCTTCCCTTGCAGTTGCTGGCTGGGCCTCTGTCAGAAATAGAAGGAGCTCCTGCACACAGCACGGCAACCTCGCCCAGAGCTCCTTACAGCTCTGTCTGGCCTTTGGCCTGGATCTCAAGGCTCTGCTACTTCCCTGAACCATGCAGGGATTGCAGATGCTTTGCTCGGACTCACCTGGCCATGTTGGCCAGGCTTCTTCAGGACAGATGAGTCGCTCTCTCCGAGGTGAGCAGCCTGCCCAGGGCCCAGCACCCCTCGCCATTCTGCTCCCTGCAGTCCCAGAACACATTCTTTCAGAGTCCTTTTGAAATTGTTTACTGGATTAAAATCTTTGAAACACTCCCTAACATTATCTAGGAAATTCCGACATTCATGCTTTTCCTCATTCATGGATATTATTGATATAATTTTAGATTTTAAAAGTGTCTTTAGCTTTTACATGAAGATTACATATAACATTAACACACAGACAGAGAGGGGTATCTAAGTGTACAATTCTTAACTTTTCAAAACCAACATCCAGGTCAAGAACCAGAATACTGAAATTGCATTTTATTTCTATTTTCCTTGGCTATCTCTGCTCTTAAGCTGACCGTAAGCTTCTTGAGAACAGGGACTGGGTCTTGGCGGCTCATGGTTGTGTCTCTAGGGTTTCAGCAGAGTGCCTGATTTACATTAGGTGTCTAATTTATTGCATGAATTTATTCATGATATTAGGGAGATAGAGCCATGCACTTATGGGAAATAAATTAAACCCCATCTGTAAGAAATGAAATTCCTTTCTCCTTGGCTGCTACTAACACATTTCTCCCGTGTCTGTTAATGTACAACAGAGCTCAGTACAAATGCCATTTTTTAAAGTATATTCAAATAACAATTATGGAAACAAAACAAACTGATTTTTTCTATTGTACCTAAGAACAAAGCAGTCATGCCCGGTCCCCACTCCCACCCTCTGGGAGATATTGGCAACTGAAACAGCTTATAATCAGGGTGGTGTGAATAGCTGTGTGTGTTTGTAAGGACAAACATGTGTGGTACAGAAAATGCAATGAGGTTGGCAAAATCCTTTATGGCCTGGCAATCCAAGTGACAGTCAGGACCTCAATCTGCTCCATTGGACAAGAAGGTGGGAGCCACTATTCAAGGAAGGAGTATGGGGCAGTGCGAGCCCAGAGTAGCAAAGGTTGAGTCCAGATTTTAACCTAGATGAATATTGCTCGGCCTCACCAAGTGCCCATCATCTCACACTTGTCTTTGACAAACATAAATGTGGAGAAACTAAACTGTGGCCTCGATTTGCTCACCTGCAAACTTAGAAAAGAGCATTGGGTAACCATACTATCCCAAAGCGCTGGGTGTTTACTGAGAAAATCAAGGCCGGAAGCAAGTGAATATCCTATTTCCTCCAGGGAAGGGGGATGGGAAATGGCCTACGGGGAGGGTCCTGAGCACCTTACAGAAGGAGGAGGGACTCAAAGAAGTCACCCAGCATTCTCACCACCACCGAGTCACAGGGGCCACTGTGCCATTCTTCTCTTTAATGAAGGCTGTCTTTGTCCATGCTGTTAGGAGGAAGAACAAAGTCAGAAGCTTGTTTACATTGAGAGGAAAAGCCTGGTATAGGGAGAAAAAGCAATGCCCCTTCATTAACTAAAGAAATGCAGGGGGGGACCTCCAGTGGGTAACCCCACTTGATGTGGGATGTGGGTGGGGGTGGGGGTGGGGCTGAGCGTCTGGGGGAAAATTAGTTGTGGTGTGAGCAGGAGCCTTGCTATGTGTGAATTGTTCCAGCTCCTTTCAGCTTCCTGCCGGGGCATTGAAATCCTTTGGCTCACTGTGGGATTTGGATCTGAGACAATTTGCTCTAAAGGGAGTTTGGCATAGATAAGTCATTATTATTAATAAACACTTGGCAAATGCCAGCCATATACCTAATGCTGAAATAAAGCTTCCTTTTTCTTTTTCTTTTTCTTTGTAATGTTAAGTAAAGGAGAAGAACTCAGAAGTATCCCAGAAGAGGCAATTTCATAGCCCTCCTGTTCCTACATCAATGTCTTTGAACGCCTGGGTACATTTTCCAAGGGTCTTTTCTCTTCTTTAAAGAAAAGATTCCAGGGCATCATAAGTGGTGACGTTAAACTCTTCACCCCTTTCATTATCAAAGAATAGATTTCAGAGAGGAATGTGAGTGTCTTCCGACATAGCCTTCAGGCCAACCTGCTCTTACAGGACGACTCATTTCATAGCAGCTGCATTTTAAGGCCATGTGGCGACAAGCAAGACTGTTTCTAAATGACTGAGCTTGAATTACATGGAGGCATCTTTTAAAATTATAGTGGAAAAAACTATGTTTATTTTTAGTGGGTTTTTCTGAATTTTCTCCCCACAATGTCTATCTGCACGTCTCTCTGTTGGTACATCTGGTCACACGGAAGCCAGGGGAGTGGGGCTCCCCAAGGAGGGCGGCCAGGGTGCCTGCAAAAGCTCCTGCCTTTATCATCCAGCAAGGAACTGTGCTTAAAAGAATTGGCACCAAACAGCAGAGTTCAGCTCCTTTTATTTTTTAAGTAGTAAATGGTTCTCTTAAAGGATAGTGGTCCTCACAAGGAGAGCTGGGTCAGGCCTGGGAAGAGAGTCAGAGAAGGACTTTCAGCAAACAGGACTTGAAGCACAGCAGCCTCCAGCAGTCTCACCGTGACCTTCATTTAGGAATCTTTCAATACCTGATGAGCAGATGTTCAAAGGAGACTTAAATTACAAGACAGAGAAAGTAGAGGAAAACAGAAATTAATGAAAAGCAAAGTCCACGTGCTTTGGGGGGAGACCCTGACCATAATACGGCCCCCTTTTCTTCCTGCCTCTGACACTCCAGGTTCTTCTCTAGCCAAAGGCTGCATAAACCGCCCCTTATAATTTGAGAAGTCAGACTTAGAGCCCCTCTAACTCCCTTCCTTGCTATTCCATCGAGGTGCTTGAGAGCTTACCACTAAAGAGTCATTTGGTTAACCATTCTTTGTTCGGCCAACTTACTTTTTGCCTGTTGCGTGCAAAAGTAGACCCACACCCTCCATGTGAGTTGCTGGTACTTCCTCCTCCCAAGGTCACGGCCAACATTACTAAGAGACCATTCTGCTGTTTTTGAAGAACCGTCGTGCAGACAGCCACCCAAGATCCCCTCTGTTGTTTATGGCCCTTCCTTACTCTGATCTTTGGCTGCCCTCTTTCTGCCAGTGCCTGTGCAATCTGCCTGTGCCCCGTCCTGTCCTGACAAGCCCTCCCCGCCACACACACACACACTCTGACCCCCGCACAGTTTTCTGGGCCTCCAGAGGGCCCTGCTCCTTCTGGCCTTAGGACTTTCCACCTGTCCCTCTGCTTAGAGTAATCATCGCTTGTCTACCTCCACACCTCCTGTTCACCCTGGCGATCTCAGTTCCAGGGTCACTTTCTATACCTGGTGAGGGTCAGGCCACCGCCTCCTCACCTCCTGACAGCAGTGTTTTGCTCCCAGCACTGACCGCTTTTTATGATGACACTTTGTCTGTGCTCTCAGCGTCTCTCCCCCGACCGGACCACCTTAGTATCCTGTTGCCTCCCCACCTGCTCCTACGTCCTCCTGAAGTGGAGCTTGATTCCTGGTGCTCAGCAAGTGTGTAATGAAAATACAGTGAATAAATGAGTCTGAGCACACATGAAGTAAAGTGCCTTTCTCTGTTTTCTTAGGTGAGCACAAGGAACTTACGGTGAAGAGCACTGGGAAGAGCTCGTGCATTGGATTCAGGAAAAAAGGGAAAGGGGAAGAAAGCCCAGCCCTACACCCCTGGGCCTCTGCGAGGTGCCAGTTATCCGGCTGGGCCCTTTATACGCAGCCTCATTTAATCGTCATAACAACACTCTCGTCCAGTGTTTTGCCAACTTGGTTTTTTTAAATCACATAGCACGCTTGAACCTATAGGGTTAAACTGCTGCAACGCACTTAAATTATGTTGATTTAAAAAAAAAAAAGGAGTGAAGAAAAAATATACTTACTATGCTTTGAACTTCTTTTGAAAATAATTTAATTGATGATCTTTAAAATTTGTCGTGGGCACCTAACATCCTCTCACCGCACACTAGGGTGCCAAGGCACATGGGTTGAAAATCACTGCTCTAGCCTGATATCATTTCTATTTTACAGATGAACAAAGCAAGAGATTTGGGGTCACATAGCTAACTAAATAAGTGTCAGAGAGGGAGTCAAACTCACATCTGTCTGGGGCCAACACCTGTGCCCTTGAGCACTATTTAGATAGTTAACATCTGTGAGCCTCTGTTTTCAAGACTTCTGTGATTCCATGTGAGAGCTCAGGTCTCAGAATCTTCTCTTCTTAGTAAGTTTCTTCCGACTGCTAGGGCAAATGTGTCCAAGGACTTGGTATGGTGGAATTTGACATTTGTTTTGAATGAACAGTTTTTTCATTAGTTCCAGTTAGCCTTTTGCTGCACAATAAGCCACCCCAGCTCATGGTGGTTTCAAACAACAGCGATTTACTATTTCCCACAGTTCTGTGGCTGAGCTGTGTGACATCTCAGCTTTGTGTCACCCATGTTCACTCACTCAGCTCTACCCAGCTGTGGGGTGAGATGGTCTGGAAGGTCCCTGAAGGCCTCACTCTGCCTGGGAGCTGTGTGGCTGTAGGCTGAGGCCCTCCCTCCCCTCCACGAGGTCTCTCATCCTCAGAGGCTAGGCCAACTTCCTCACATGGCCCATTCTGGGCAAAGAGTTTTTGGAGCCTGAGACCTGGAGTCCTTATAGCACTACACCCACCACATTTTGTCATTAGGGCCAGATATAAGGCAGCCCAGATTCAAGGTGTGGGGGCATAGGCATCCCCTGTTGAAGGGAGGAGTGCCAAAGTCCGTGGGAGGCCTTGTTGTGAACATCTTTGAAAATAATAGATCATAGCATGTGATGAAATATGATGTGGTCACTAAAAATAAATATTCACAAAGCGATTGCCATCAATTTAGGAAAAGCCTTATGAAAAATGTAGGAACAATGGTATGTATTATTATCATAGAAAAGTTTAGAATCAAATGAACCAGAGTGGAAGTGGAAAATGAATGACTAACAACAAACAAATGGAAAAAGAAGAGACTAGAATTCAACCTTCAAGGTGTTCCCAGGATTTACATCACCAGGCAGTTGCAGATATGGGGTCCGCTTTGACACCTGCTCCTGGAGGAGCACACTGACCATGTATGGATGTGGAGACACCTTCGTCTTCCTCCCGGGCAGGACCTGCCATCGTCACCAGCACTCTCCGTCATCTTCCCCGAGATAGTGGTCAGCTGTAAGGACAGGATGGTCACTGTTGCCATGCTGTTTGCTCTCCTTTCTGATAAAAGCACCCAGGTCTACACTTCAGCAACCCTGGGCTATTTTCCACACTGCAGCCTGAGCTGAGAGGCCAAGGGTCACAGGAATGGGAGGCGACACCATGGGCACTGGAGCAATCTGCGTCCAGAATGCCCGCGGAGGCTCCCCAGCCTCTCCGCAGTGCTGTGAGCTCCTGGTGTGTCTGCTCAGAGAGACTGCAGAGGATGTGCCCACAGACTGCTGAGGAGGCTCCTTGGGTTACAGAGGAGTGAGGCTGGGGCAGGGTGGCGTTGCTCACACTCAGGTGGGGGTACTTCTCAGTTGGATTGAAATCCAGATTTCAGTTTAAATAAAAAAGGCTACTCTTACCAGTAAGACTCTCTGGGACAGCTGTTCTTTAGTGACATGAAAACCTTCCTGGGGCTTCCGTACAACTGTTATCCTTTCCTTATAGTCTTTGGATTTTTGACCTGAGAGGACCTTAGGCTATCATGGTGTTCCCAAAGCATTCCACAGGGTGCCCTGTGTGGCCAGCAGGTGGTGTGCCCCAGGAGGCTCCAGCCATAATCAGAAGTTTCCACTGAATGTAGGAAATATTTTGAAAACTCATGTTTTAGCTATAGTACTTTTATAAATTTGGTAAGCCACTCTCCTATCAATCTGTTTGCTTTAATAAGATCGTGCTTGAAATTTCTAGCAAATACTGACCTTGCAGGAAGAATATTTGATGTATTCCTTGTATCTTCATGTACCCTAAGTTCAAACATCTCAGATTGAGAAACACAGATAGAAGGATCTCTCACTTTCCAGGGGGACACTGAGGTCCCAGAGGCTGGGTGAGGTGTCCAGACTCATGGAGCATCCTGGGACTCAGCTGGGGCAGCTGCCTGTGCTGACCCCCAGGGATCCCCTTGCCCTGGCCACTCCTCCCCTCGAAGACCCCAGCTCTGGGGGTCTTTGCCCAGGCTCTCAGTGGGGGGTTTGGTGGGAGGGAAAAGAGACTTGTGGTAATATCTTCCAGATGTCAAAAAGATGATATCACATCTGCCATTTAATTGCTTGTAATTATGAAGGGGTGGATTAAAGCAGAGAGTAATTAAAGATTTTGAATAAAGCAGAAGTTCAGGTTTGGTAAGTTAACGACATTGGCAGGGGCAAGGGAGGGGGCTCCAAAGCCACCACCACCTACTTTTTGGGGGAAGAATGTGGTTATAGTGATGGTATTTTATAAACCCCAAATATGGCCTGACAAAGGAATCAAAAGGATTCTTTTAAAAAAACACAAACAAATCCATCACTTTTGCCCTAGGAATTTATTTTTTATAAACCTGAACAAAGGAATAAAAATAGATTATATATAATATATATACTTATATATTTTAAATGGCCTTTTGGAAAAGAATGAAAGTGCCTATAATTAAGACTCTCCCAGAAAATCTGCTTTATAAATATGCCTCAAGGGAGAAAAATGATACTTAAGCTTGTGCATTTTGGAAGTTTTCATTTTGCTACATACTCCTCTGGTCAAATCACTGAACTCCCATGGGTCAGTTCCTTTGTCTGTAAAGTGGTAGAATTATAAAAAATTGCTACAAGTCTATGGCTGCCTAAGTCACCTCCTTTAAAACAGGCCTTTCATATTTTATTTACAAATTGTCGTATCAGTTGCTGGATAAAGAAAGGCCACTGCTGTGGCCGTGAGTGATCTCAGTAAAGTAGAGGCTCAGTTTTCTGCTCACTGCTGGACCCTCAGCAGCTAGACAGCACTTGCAAATCAAAGGCACCCAACCTGTGATTAATGAATGAATGGGTGGGTGTCTGTGCCTTTACCTGTTGTTACGATGCACATTAAAATCTAGGAAATGGCTTATTTTTCTCCCCTGAATGACATTTATCATTGCACCACAATATTTTGTAAAGTTTCCAGGCTGGGTCAAAATGATCTCCCTTCCACATTCACAATTTATATGATAAATCAACATAAATTGATATTCATTTTAACATAAAGGAAAATTGCTAAGAATATGTGGAACTTACTTTATATCTTGGTATGCAGCTGGCTGAAATACTTTTAACAGACTTATTGATGTATAATTCACATAGCATAGAGTTCACCCACTTAAGGTGTACAATTTTATGGTTTTTAGTGACTATGCTACTCAATCATCACAATAATCTAGTTTTAGGGTATTTTATCACTCTAAAAGGAAACTTCTTGCCCCGCAGCAATCATTCCTTATACCCCCTCGCCTCCCCACCCTCAGCTCCAGGCCACCCTAATCTCTTTCTTTCCCTGAAAATGTGCCTATTCTGGACACATAGAGTATTAAGTAGAGCTGACAAAAACTCACTGTAACATAATTCCAATTACAATTTATCCTGTCTATCTTTACGTGTGTGTATCCCACGTCTGTGAGCTCTGCATCCAGGGATCAACTAAACACAGAGCAAACGTTTTTGGGAAGAAAAATTCCACAAGTTTCCATAAAGCAAAACTCGAATTTGTTTCACGCTGAGTGCCACATTCGGTCGTCACGATGTGTAAGTATTGTATGAGGAATTGTAAGTAATCTAGAGATGATTTAAAGTGGTTGGGAGGATATGTGTGGGTTCTATGCAAGCATCACACCATTTACGTGAAGGGCTTGAGTATCCGTGGATTTTGGTATCTGAGAGGGTTCCTGGATACTGGAGGATATAAATATATGTATGTATATGTGTGTATATATATATATATATATATATGGAATCAGACCTAAACATTAAAGTTGATTGTCTTTAACCATATATTACTCATCTTTATTTTTCAAATCTTTGCACTAATATGTTAATTCTCTATCAAAAGTTGTTTTTTGAATCTTAAAAGTTTTGAGAATACTTAGGTTATAATGACAATGCTGTAAAATGATTGTAAAGAATACATATGATCCCAGTTTTATGAAGTAATGAAATATTAGTGTTACATTGACAAATTTTTTTTTGAAGTTCAGCTTTACCTTTTAGTCCATATTTTCCCAATCTTTTGTTGTAAATTGTATTTTAGCTTATATACACTGTGTAAGAAGCTTTTAAATTCTTTCTGGAATGAGGCCCAGCATAAACATAGACAAGTGATATAAAATATTGATCAATTTAATGCAGATGCATTAGCTAGAGATGAGTGGGAGAGCAAAACCATAAGAAATTGAAACCTGTGTAGAGCAAAATATGCCCACTTGCCTTTTCAGATTTGCAACAAGGAGAAAAGTTGAATGATTGGGATTTTCACTACTTTCTTATCTCATTTCCTTGGGGAGTTCCTTATGTGCTAGGAAATGTCTCAAATTTGGTCACAAGACTAGCTATAATATATATCAGAGTTATACATGGTGTTTATTCACAATGTCAGATTTAGCGAATCCAAAAACTCTGTAGGCAACGTCTAAAATTTTCTAACTAACCTCTCCCCAGGTGCTTCTAGTCTGCATAAAAGTTCAGGAACTGCAGGCTATGGGTGGAGGGAGGAGACTTCCAGAGGAGAGGTTCTACCCTGGGGGTCACAGGCCTCTCACCCACCGTGCCTGTCCCCTGCGGGCACCTTCCTATTTGGGGATGCAAGGGCTGACCTGGGGACTGCTTCTGGCAGCTGTGAGTTTCCAGACAACCTGCCCTGTCCTCGTACAGGCCCCTGCCCCTCTAGTTCTGCCTCCCCACCTGCCCCGATCAGCTCCAATACCAGTGGTTTCTGAGGGGCCGGGACTGGATTGTACCGCAATGTGGATAAACAGTGTTCACGTGTGAAAAACTAGTGGCCTCATCACGAAGGAGCAAAACCTCCTGATTGCACTTCCCTAAATGTGGGCACACCAAGGACAGACTCGCTTTCTCCCCGAGGCCGGCTCTCTGGGGGCTTCTTCCTCTGCAGCCTGGTCTCAGGTGGGCCTCTCTGCACACCGATGGGGTCCCTCCAGCAGCACAGCACCGAGGGCCCAACTTGTCTCAGGCTTGGTCTTTGAGAGAGACACTTTATTCCCAGGTGCAAATGCAGAAAACAAGTAAACACCAGTTGTTTGCTAAAGTAACACAGGCGAACACGGCCACTTCTCGGGTTTCTATTTCCGTTAGTGCTTGTCTCGTCTCAGAGTTAAGGAGGAAAGTATCTTGAACTGGTCTGGATAATTTGGTAACTACTACTCCGCTTTTAGGTTTGCATACCCAGAATGAAGAACAAAACTATTGTTTCTTTAGCAAGAGAGAAATCTGTAGGCAGCCTCAGACTGCCTGGGAGCGAGCTGCGTGGTGTGTGCAGTGCAGCGTGTGAGCAGTAAGGCCCGATGTGCGTGTGAGGCCGTGCCGTGGATGTACGTGATCCCCGAGGGTCATCCCAGCTCTGTGACATCCCACAACACATCAACAATGTCCTCAGCTTGTCCTTGGAGTTTTCTTTCTCTGTTATAAAAAAATGAGTTTGCTGGCTGTGAGCAATGACTCACGTCTGTGATCCCAGCCATCTGGGAGGCCAGGGTGGGTGGATTGTTTGACCTCAAGAATTTGAGACTAGCTTTAGCAAGAGGGAGACCCCATGTCTACTAAAAATAGAAAGACTAGCTGCGTGTTGTAGTGGGCGCCTGTAGTCCTGGCTACTCAGGACGCTGAGGCAGGAGTCTGAGGTTGCTTTGAACTAGGCCGAAGCCACAGCACTCTAGGTCAGGTGACAGAGTGAGAACCTGTTTCAAAAAAAAAAAGGAATTTGCTTCAGTGCAGATAAAATTTGCCTTCTTTGAGTCGCGGACCCCAGCAGGGGTGTGGGGTGACTCTTCCCTATCGCATGCTGTGCTCTCTCCTCTTCAAACAGGACTTGAGGGTATAGCCGTGGCTGTGTAGTGGGCGCCTGAGTGTGTGAGGGAGTTGTGTGTCACAGAGCGTTGGTGTATGTGTGAGCGTATGTTCTGTAAACATCTAAGATTAATAAGGTCCAGGGGGCCTTTCACCCCTGGCTGCTGGCTCTGTGTCTGGGTTACACATCCTCCTGGGCAGCCGGTCAGGGCTGGACGGGGAGGGAGTTGGAAGGAGTGGATGTGGGTCCAGTCACATCCCTAGTAACGGGAGATGGGGTCCCCTGCCCAGGGGACATGCTGGTGCTGAGTGACACCTGCATGGCAGAGCTCCTGGGCCAGGAGCCAGGCTTGCCTCTGAAGGTCCAGGAGCAGCAACAGGCCAACATGGGCTCCACGCCATGTCACTGCCTGTCACACAGCCCATCACACAGCCACAGGCTAAGACTGGATGACGCAGCTGCCCAGGCTTCCAGGGTAAGTCTCGCAGCCCCACACTGCTGTCAGAGCCCCAAGCACTGCTGACGAAACCTAATACAGACAGAAACCCTCAAATCCACAGAAAAATTTACTAGGGGAAATTTTCATCATTTAAGTACTTCAGACCTTCTCAAAAGTTTATGACCGCCACTGCTATCCCAGGTGAGGTAAGGTGGCATCTAACTTGCCAAAATGACGAGCAGATTCCTTCCCTCCTCACAAGCATCTCCCCCTCCCGCCTGAGCGTTTTAACAGCCCTGAGCTCAGCTCAGTGACTTCCAATCACTCAGTTTAATTGGCAGCAAAGTTTCATTCTTTTGAAAACGTAAAATAATGGCATGCATAAAATAAAGCTATGTGTTCTAGCTTCAAAAAAAATCATGCCACATTTATTTATGTAAAATTAATGTCTCAGTATTTCCGCTGTGTGTTTTGGAAGGGGGCTGTGACCCTTTGGACAGGAGATGTCTCTGCTCCCTGCGGGAAGGGACTGGGATTAAGCAGTGGTCAGTCAGGCAGGTGGCTGTGAGGGTGGGAGGAGAAGACCCCGCCGCAGTGGCCAGAAGGTGCCATCAGCAACCTGCCTTTGCATTCTCAGATTCCAGCAGCACTGTCAAGCCTGCAGCCTCCTGTCACACCCTGAGAGCTGGAATTGCCAGTGGACCCACAACTTCCCCTGCCGGTGTGCTGCCCTAACGTTCCAGGAGGCCTCTTTGGGGCCAGGTGCCCTGTGTAGCACTTAGCGGAATTCACCTCATTTGATTCTCATCTGAAATATGCTGTGTTATTCTGGCCTAGTTTCATACTTTATCAGGGCGTCCAACGTTTTTCTTCTGTACTGTGCGTTGGAAGGAGAAGCGATATCTTGGGCCACACAGATACACAAACACTAACGAAAGCTGATGAGCAAAAAAGGTCTGTGTGTACTTTTTGTGATGTCTGACACCTCAGATAGGCAACAAAAGTCCTCACGAAATCAGTATGTGGCCCGCAGGCTGCAGGTTGGGTGTCCCTGCTTTAGCCCCTTGGAAAAGGCAGTCTTGGCACTCACCTTTGCAGATCAGAACACAGAGTTCTGGGAGCTCTAATGACCCCGTTAGCATCCTTCCCTGAGTGGTGGGTGGGCATGTCAGCTCTGGGCCCCCCTCCCTGAGACCATGCTGCTGCTGTTCCAGCCTTGGGCAGCTGGCACAGCCTTTCTCCAGCCCAGCTCCCAGGTGTCCTGCTGGGTCCCAGGGCCCTCAGTTCCCCCAGCTTGGAAATTCCCTCTGCTCATCCTCAAGGCTCTAAGACTCTCACTGCCTCAGGCAGCTGTAAGCTCTAAGAAAAGAGTTCCACTAGATGAATTCACGCTGAAGGCAGGGGTGGGGGCTGTGGGGGAGCAAGGGACCCCTGGGGAAGTGGCAGTTGTTATTGTGTTGAGTGAACAGTGGGTGAGGGAAAGGAATGGGATGAGCAGAGGGCAAGGGCATGCTTGCTATAGCTAGGACAGTGCCAGGTGCCCTGTGGAGGCCCTGTCATCTGTCTATGGGCCATGGATGTCTTCGGACATGCACTTACTTCCCAGCCTCAGCTAAAGGCAGGCCTGAGGACGAGCAGGGGAGTGCATGTGGCAGGGAGCCCTTACTGTTGTCACTTCTCAGTGGCTCGCATTGTTTCAAAATGGCAGCAGGTAGAGGCAGGGCTGCCCAGGTTCTTGGGCAATTCCTCTTTCCCACTTCAGATCGCTCCAAAACACAACATCTCCCTCTGTGAACTCACATTTGAGCTGCTTCTTTTTCTTACTGGGAATAATCCCCTCCTTCAAATTCTTTTGCCACAGTGGGGCTAGTGGCCAACTTCTTCTCTGAGGCCCCCTTGTCCAAGGGCCCTGCAGCTCCTGCAGAGAGCAGGCTACTCAAGTGCATGGACAGTAACCGATTGAGTACCTGGCCTGCCTGCTGGCCCTGGCTGGGGCTCCCAGGGAACATGGGGCAGACAGCCCGTGGGACAGGGAGGCCAGGCTCTGGTGAGCCCCCGAGTGCTGTGGGTGCCCCAGCCCCATGGATGCCAGCCCCAGAGTGCTGCAGAGAGGAAACTGGCAACCCCCAGGTCTAGCCCATAATGGGAGCAGTGGTAGGCATTAGGGGAAGGCACACTGCCCCTCCCTGGGTGCCTGTTTACTCTCTCTTCCCTCCCCTGTCTCAAGCATTTTATTTTTCCAAGAGCAGGTTGAACGAGTTCATTTTTGCATTGATGGTTTCCCTTATGCACTGCAGGCTTTGATGACAAGCGGCTCCTTTCCTGTAACTTTCTGCCCCAGGCAGGGTTTGGACCATGTCTGTCCCTTGTCCACTTGGACTGTACCTTTGGGAAATCTTCTTCCTCAGTCTTCTCGCAGAAGTCACCTTCCCATCTCCTGATTACCCAGACAATATTTCATTTCTCTCCTCTTGGCTTTATTTTTTCCCCTTCGCACTTACCATTATTTAACATATTTTATATTTTACACATTTCTATCTATTTTGTTCACCTCTGCCCTACAAACATATCTGTAAGTAAACTAAAAACTTTCTAGATAGCAAAGGAAACAGTCAACAGAGCAAACAGACCAGCTGCAGAGTGGGAGGAAATACCAACCGCACAGCTGAGAAAGGGCCAATAGATAGACTCTACCAAGTACTCAGAACAAATTAGCAAGGGAAAAACCAAACAACACCATTAAAAAATAGGCAAAATACATGGACAGAAGAGTGTCAAAAGAAGACCAATGACCAACAAATGTACAAAGAAATGCTCGACTTCACTAATCATCAGGAAAACGCAAATTGAAACCAAAATGAGATGCCGCCTGACCTCTGTCAGATGACCATTCCTAAAAAATCAAAAACAATAGATGCTGGTGTGGATACAGAGAAAGGCATGCTTCTACACTGTTGGTGAGGCTGCGAATTAGTATAACCTCTAGGGAAAATAGTATGGAGAGTCCTCAAAGAACTAAAAGCAGACCATTTGATCCAACAGTCCCACTGTTGGGAAAAGAAGTCATTGGAAGTCATTTTATCAAAAAAAGGCACCTGCATGTGAATGTTTATCACAGCACAGTTCACAGTCTCAAAGATGTGGAATCAACCTAAGTACCCAGAAATTCATAAATGGATAAATTGTCCCTCTCTTTCTCTCTCTCTCTCACACACACACACACATAGCATGAACCCTCTTGTAAACTGCACATTTAAGGAATCTAGACTGCTGCTTAGAAGAATCGAATGCCTGGCTTGGCACCCATAGCACAGTGGTTACTGTGTTGGTCACATACAATAGGCTGGTGGGTTCGGACCTGGCCAGGGCCAGCTAAACAACAATGACAACTGCAACAAAAAAATTGCCAGGTGTTGTGGCGGGCACCTGTAGTCCCAGCTACTTGGGAGGCTGAGGCAAGAGAATTGCTTAAGCCCAGGAGTTTGAGGCTGCTGTGACGCCACAGCACTCTACCGAGGACAGCATAGTAACACTCTGTCTCAAAAAAAACAGGTATCTAATGGTCTAAGGTGGGGCTAAGGTGGTGATACTAGTGCTGGGACCATCTAGTTTCAGGAAAGCAACTTCCAGGCTCCCACTGATTCTTCATTAGGGTGAGTTGTATAATTATTTCACTATGCATTACAACGTAATGATAATAGAAATAAAGTGCCCAATAAATGTAATGGGCTTGAATCATCCACAAACCATCTCCAACCCCACTCCAGTCTGTAAAAAAATTGTCTTCCATGAAACCAATCCCTGGTACCAAAAAGGTTGAGGACTGCTGCTTTGAATGGCATGTTTTATTGTGCTTTGTTCTGTACCACAGAGTTTGCATGGTACCTTGCTGATGTCTTCTGCTGAGAGGAAGAATATTGGGTGATGAATAGAGATGACAAAAGAAACTCAAAAGAAATGAACATGAGTTAGAAAAGAATTAGGCTACATTTTTTCAAACCTTTGTCTCCAGATGTATGCTTTTTCAGTTGGTCTTGTATTAAAAAAACAACAAAATATGGGTAAACACATCCATTGCACAGAAAAAGTGGAGACGTGGAGTCCTGAGCAGCTGTACACCTCCTGAGGCTCCTTCCCCGGGGCCAGAGCCCTGCAGGCAGGGTGAGGTGGGGAGCAATGCCCTGGAGGTGCATCTGCAACTCTTCCCAGGAGACACCAGCCGGGCCTGGCAGGGGGAAGGGAAAAATTCAGATGTGGCAATTTTCTCTCCTTGGGTTCTTCAAACCCAAATTTGCTAAGATGCTTTGAGCTGGGGACCTGGCTTCTGCTGTTCCCTCATCTGGCAGGCAGGCTCTGTCCCTCATTCATCATCTGGAGAAAAATTCTCTAATACAAGTAATTTTTTAAAGATTATACTGACATACAAAGCAACTTTTAAAAATTCTCAAAGAACAGAAATATTCTGCTTGAGAAACACAGAGAATTTAAGTAAATGTGTTCTTTTCACCAGAAATGTTTTCCTTCTTAACTTTGTGGACTAAAAGGTTTTATTTCCATCCAAGCAGCATTTCCTAACACAGACACTCATGTGTCATTCTCACCAGGCACGTGTTATGTGTATATTGGAATGTCCTGTAGCAGGTATATTTTTCAAAACCACATAAACTCATATACAAAATGCAACCTTATCTCTCTATAACTGAACTGAACTTTTATCCTGAGCCCACATTCTGCCTAATGCTAGAAAGTACAATCCAGTCAGCCCCAGGGTTTAGCACAGATCAAGGATAGAAGGGCTCTAGACATAATTTAGTGTTTGTACATGCTTAAGTAACACTAACAAAAATAGGTTTTAAGTCAACTCTAGGGACACACAGGAATATTTTTTCTGTGTAGGGAGTCCCACACAATTCAAATTAGAGGAACACCTGGCTAGCACGCATTGGCAAGTCTAGACAGTGCCAGTGATGAATGTGCCCAGCTCTGAAAGTCTCAGGCTACTTTTGTTGAGTGTTTTGAGGATACTTAATGACCGGCTGTTGGAGTTTGGGGTGGGGAGCATTGGGAGCATCTGGAGCCTGCACCTCTGGACCCTCCCTGACTCCCATTCCTACTCGCCAGGGACATGGCATGTGTGCGTGTGTACTGAGTATGCCCAGCAGGAGAGCCCTGGGCAGATCCCAGGGCACTAAGCACCATGCCCAGCACAGAGGGAAAGGTAGGCGAGCACAGCAGGGACAGGGACCCTTCGCTAGGTCACAGGAAGGAGAAACTAGCAAGAAAGAATGCTCTAGGCTCTAACTGGTTCCTGCACCACATCTGCTTCTCCTTTTGCCAAACTGCAGGGGTTGTTTTGCTGTTTTAGTTAGTTTGGAAAAAATTTTCAATTGTTCCAATCCCTTGGGAAAACTCCCATGCTCCTCTGCCCAGCTGGTTCATTGTCATGTGTGTCTACAGGTGGCTGCCGCTGTGTTTTAGGCATCTTATTCGTGTTTACCTTCTTTATCTTTTTGAGGCAATAAGTTCCTGAAGGATCAATCCTCATTTTTTGTCTATTTTTAGCAAATTGCACACCATAAGCATTAAATGATGGCTTAACATACTGTTGTACAAACGCAACCAACCTATTTCTTAGGGGAATAAATCATTACAACCTTAAAAGTAGTTGAAATTTGGACATCCAAAAACATCCCAGAAATAATGATTTGAAAATTCAAACAAATTGTTCAAGGGCAGGTGAGTCCCTTCCCATAACAAGAAGATACTTGGGATAACTTGCCCATCCTTTGCATTTCCTGATGGTAGAGGCCCCAGCTTGGTCCTGAACCATTCTCTCCACCACCGGCACTGACCCAGTGCCACGGGCATGGTGCATGGTTTTAGTAGAAAGAGCACAGGACTCTTACTGGGTCTTACTAGTGACATTTTTCACCTTAGAAATATCAAGCGTTACTAATGGAACTCTATAAGTTAAAAATACGGCTCTTCTTTTTTTCCTTTTTTAGCTTCAAGTTCTCCCAGGTTGACAGTCACTACACGAATTAGCAATAGCTTTAATAATGATAAGACAAAACCATCAGAGGAAATTTAAAGAAGCCAGATTTAGGTAGTAACATAACTCTTTCCAAAAAATGCAGATTGAACTCTTCCTGAATTTTTTTTTTTTTTTGACTATGAGATTTCTAATATGGAATACAACATGGACTTTTTCAAGAAGACGATCAACTCAGGGAGCTACAATTATATTTTAAAAACTACTTAAAAAGTAATAGAGAAAAAAAGAAGTTCTACAAGAGCAGTAACAGCAAGATGTTTTGGGAACATAGAAAAGGAGGGAAAATGCCTCAGGGTGACCTGTGAGTATCCCAAATGTGATACCACAGAGCCATTCAGGGCACAGGTGGGCCTGAGTGTGCACCAGGAAGGTAATTACTCTGGAATTTGTCCATCTGAGGGCCCCACCACAGAGAGGCAAAGCCATCCGGAAGGTCATCTTAAAACATAAATAACCCCCAATATTCTACATCTCTATATGGTGAATTATTTGAGCACTCATTTATGTAAAGCACTGTCTGTCCTAACATGGCAAATACAAGGAGCTGATTCTCACCATGTCTTTGACTAAAGTCTAACGAGGGCTCTCAGTGAGGGAGATGGTGCTCCTCACAGAGGTCATAGCATTGCTGGGGTCAGTCTGCAATCATCTGGATTCTGTTCCTCGGTCTGGAGGGCACAGATGTGCAGTGGACAACTCCAGCAGAGCTCTGACTCTTAATGGTGGACTTATGCTAGCTCACCTCAAGAGAGACTTCTTCACAGCCCTGACCAGCAAAGTATTAACATACCCCGAGTAAGGGTCACTCCATGGGTTGGTCGGTCATCCATGTGCACCTGCCAAGTAATAAGGGACTGGGAGAGCATGTGATCAGAAGGTTGCTGAACAGTGATGGATTTTAAGAAAGGAGAAGTAGATTATCTTGAATACTTTGCAACCAGATGGCTGCTGGCCAGAGATCTTTTATCCTTGGGGGCCACATACCCCCTCCTGGAGAACTGGGCCACCTGTGCCACCCTTCCAGCCACTGCTCCCATTTTCTTTGTCCCGCTAGCTTGTCTGATGAGAGTTTTTCTGTAGATTGGCCCATACACTGGTTAATTAAACTAGAATCCAGCTGCTAATCACGTTGGCCTTGGAGATATTCCTTTCCTTCTTTTAAGTATTGGTATGATTATTTGGGGGCTTTTGGCCTTGTGATTCCCATACCTTCACAGCCTGGTTGAGGAAGCAAGGCACACGCAGGCACCACTTACCTGTCTTCCATGCGGTGCAGAGGACAGGTCTCTCACACATACTGTCCAGGAATCCTCATAAAAGCCACACAGGCAGGACAAACTGACATTTGTGTCTTGGTCAGCTTTTCAGCCTCTTTATGTGCTCATCTCATCCGATGCTGCTGTAGCGATGTCATTTTCCAAGTTTACATTTGAAATTTGAAGCACTGGGAGTTGCTGTGACTTCACTGAACAGTTTACTCTTGTGAAAACAAAAGAGTAAGTCCAGACAGTACATCAGTAGGCCACGGAACACAGGTCTTTAACAAGTAGGAGGATGGGAGCTCGGCACTGGGAAGGTGGGACTGTACACAGGCATTAAAACTGTAAAACAAAGTTCACCAAAAAGATTTTTATGGTACAAAATCATAAATTCAATTCCTGGGATTTTAACTCTTCTATTACATCTTTTTCCCAAATAAGCATTCGGAAGGAGGTGAAATAGCAATGTTCATTTTGAGCATTGAATGGTTTTGCCTGTTGCTTCCCTTAGAGAGTAAAATTGTCTTAATTACTATTCTTTTCCCCCTAGAACCTAGGGCTTATCTTTACTTAAGTTGGACAAAATAAAACACACTTAGCAGGAATTGGCCCTATTGTTTTTCTCTGAGCCCAGTGTAATTTTGTGCTTGGCCTGTGGTCCTATGTTTGGAGACAAGGAATGCCAAGTTCCTCTCTCCTTTCTCCATCCTAGAACATGTCTGCGGAGGGTGGTTGGTTTGGGTGGCAGGCAGGCCAGGCATCTTGCTGAGCCACGCATGGGTCTTGACTTCCCTCGAACACAGTAGACGCCACCAGGCGGGGCTTTTCTCCGGTGTGCCACTTGGCAGGTGGTACCTAGTCCATCCAGGATCTAAAGTGAATCAGAGAGATTTGGGGAAGCTTTTCAGGTTTATTCAGTGTTTGCAAGAACTGCTGATAGGATGGGTGAGTGACCCAGTGGACAGTTAAAGAGATGAAAGGGAGCCTTTGGGATTAAATAAGCTTTAGGAAATAAAAGGATTAGCAGGACACAAAAGCTAGATTTACGGGTTTATTTAGCCAGTGCAGTGTGGTATGCTGGGACTTGGAGCATCTAGAAAGAGATAAAAGAGACTAATGCAGGAGGTCAGGAGGTTGGAGGGCAGCAAAGATGAGCAGAGTCCCCCCACAGCCCCCAGCCTGCTAAATCTTCTGATAATTGAAAACGGGCCAGAAAGGGACGTTTGCCCATTGGTAATTCTGACTCCTCCACTAAGCAGTGAGAAGAGAGACAATGACAAGCTGGCCCACAGGGTGGGAGTCGGGGCTCAAACCCACTTAGGAAGCAGAAAGCTCATTTAATGACAAAGTCTTAGTCACAGATTGTTTTTATCTTGAGTGACAAAGCAAAGTTTGTCATGGGGGGAGAGGGGAGAGGAATTTCATATCGTGCATGGCCAGCAAGAATCACACAGACATCCTCCCACAAAAGTGCCCAGGGTTTCTCTTCTCCTAAATTGTGGAACTAGAAATTTTGAAGTCTAATGTGCCCTTAAAGTGTGTGTGACCTAACAGTCCATATAAGGTGGGTCCCTCTGACCCAGGCAGGACAGTGTGCCCCAGAGGCCAGCCACCTCACTGTCAGAAGGGGGCTCTCGTAATTCTTCCTGAGATCATACCAAAGACACTCCTGTCCTTACTCTGCAACATGGAGAAAACTGGGACAAATCTGGTCTATCCCTTCCATCATCGAGCATCTGAAAGTAGCGGATATCATGCGTACCCTTAACTGTTCACGTCCCCTGGCTGAACTGCCCACTCCGCTCTGTAATCCCTACAGAGTGATTTCCGGTTCTTTCACTGAGGCTCTAAGAAGGAGAAGTGTGTTGTTTCGAGCCCCTTTCCACTCCACTCTCTAGAATCACTCACAAAATTCATCTCCCTAATCAGGTGTCCGTTGACCCCTGGGTCGCAGTGTTTGACAAGCACATCCACTCAAGCTATCCTCACCATTCTCCTCTTAGTGCGAGACTGTGAGTTCCAACACCAGAAATCTATTGTTAGAGCTGAACTTGACCTATATCACCGCATCTCTTCACACGGTGTTTGTAGACATTCACTAAGCACCTGCTAACAACCTGGCACCCACTTCATGCCAAGAATAGGTGATGAAGGGGTGGTCGCAGCCCTGGAGGAGCTTGTAGTTTAGGAGAGGAGATGGGTGCTCAATCCTAATGAAAGGCGACATATGCTGTGAAAACGTTAGGCTTTGGAGATCAGAGTATGGACTATCTGAATGTTCCATGAGGAAACAATGAAGAAATTGCTCCCTCGGCAAGAAGGAATAGGCACAGAGAGCTAAGAAGGCAGATAGGAATTTGACCTGTTCGGAAAACCGGAATGTGTAGAGTGCTTCTTTCATGGTGGGAGACACACCAATGGTAGGGAGGTAGAGGAAAAAGACCTCCAGCCCTAACCCAGGTGATTGGATGGAGAGGAAGAGTTAAAATGAAACTGGAGGATGAAGAGTGGTGCAGAATGAGTGGAGGAGGGGAGAGAATATCTGTGCCCCTGCTTGTCCTTCTGAACGGTGAGGAAAGTGACCCTTCGTTCCTCTCCTGTCTCTCCGCATACCGAACTCGATTCCCTATGATCATGCTGTTGAAGTTATAAGAAGTCTATTTTTATATAAGCTTCCAAAACAGGAATAGGCTGAGTCAAAGTATGCCCAGGCTGGAAGAAACTCAGGCAATTATTAAGTGATTTTCAAAGACTGTCTCAGAGGCGACTCTTCTCCTGCTGTGGAATCTCAGCGCTTCTGGCAGGGCCGGGGAGCAGCTGTCCTTGGGAAGGGCAGAGACCCAGGGCTCCTTCTCTCCGTCCCTTCATTCCCTCATCCCTTTCAAACCTCCCATGGTGAGGAGCACAGCCCAGCACTGATTTTGCAGGTAAAGAAACTGATGTGGATGGCGGGCAGGTGAAGAGAGAAGCCCGGACACCCACTGGTGGCACAGAAAGGGCCAGAGCACAGACTGACTGTGTTCAGGCACAGGTGATGTCCCCCCCGACATCTCCTTAAGGGTAAAATCAGTACCCGTAATGGGTTTGCTTAGTGAAAGAACAATAGATGAGTGAATCGTGCAGGTGGCAGGTGACCCTGCATCTTTCATAATTGACAAGAGAGCCACCCTGAATAGATTTAAGGCAAATATTCCTGGGTCCTGCTCCAAGGCTCTGGGAGCAATATGGGAGACAAGCGCAAAAAACAGAGGCATCTTAAGGAGGAGACGCAGAGTGACGGCTTTCACTTTTTCTGAAAACCATGCAACGTGGTATATGTTGATTTTGAAACTAAAATCCAGGTTTTTGACAAGAATTTACCCCATAGCTTATGCTGTAGCACATGGTGGGTTCTGGGCCTCTGCTGGAGAATCAAACAGCCACGGCCTCCAGGCTAAGGTGTGTAACTCAAAGAAAGGCAAACAGAAAATAAACGGCCAACTCACAGTTCTGTGTGCTGGGTCGGAGTGTATCTAACCTCACAGCAGCCCTGCGAGGTGATCCTTCTTATCAGCCGAGAGCACAGCCCGCTGCAGAGCCCAGACCACAGGCCACAGGGCTGAGTGGTGTTCGTCTGAACATCACAGGAACTTCCCCGGCACACTCCGGGAGCGAGCTGGCCACCCTTTGTTTTACCACCTCAACTTCAAAGCTTTTAATTTTTGTCCATTAGTTTTAGTTGTCCCCACACATGCCCTTCTGATGTTTGCATAGCAGCAAAAACACACACATAATGGACTGGATCATCTTCATCGCCACTGAACAGAGCCTTGCTGGATGCCTGTGGCAGGCCCCGCTAACCTCCATAAACGAATCCTCAAATCCCCAGAGCAGTTTATTAGGATGGCCTGCCAGGACTGCGCCCTGGAGCAGTGACTCATCCCTGCTTCAGATTCAGCCTGTCAGTGTCACAAGGAGAGCAGTATTCTCTTCCCTAAACCTGAGTTTT
Source organism: Nycticebus coucang (assembly GCF_027406575.1). NCBI lineage: Eukaryota > Metazoa > Chordata > Mammalia > Primates > Lorisidae > Nycticebus > Nycticebus coucang. The sequence continues at coordinate 2,725,515 of NC_069798.1, forward strand.
GATCTCTGAAGACCAATGAGGCAGAATCACTGGGGGTGGTGGGAGAGGAGCACATCTCAGCACAAGACAATGAGTACTCTAAGTTTAAGTTCCTTTTACCAGGCCTGGCATGGTGGCTCATGCCTGTAATTCCAGCACTCTGGGAGGCAGAGACATGTGGATTGCCGGAGCTCAGGAGTTCGAGACCAGCCTGAGCAAGAGCAAGGCACCGCCTCTACCAAAAAAAGAAAAACTAGGCAGGCATCATGGTGGGCACCTGTAGTCCCAGCTACTTGGGAGGCTGAGGCAAGAGGATAGCTTGAGCCCAAGAGTTTGAGGTTGCTGTGAGCTGTGATGCCATAGCACTCTACTGAGGGTGACAGTAGAAAAATAAAAAAGTTTCTTTTTACCAGGGCTGCTTTAAATTGGGAACATCAGCAGTTCACTCGCTGGTCCTCCTCCTCTGCCTCCATGAGTCTTGCTTCTCCATCAGTTCACTGCCTTCTGCCTTGAAACTGTCTCCAAAAAGTGCTACCAGCAGCACAGTATTCATCACACATTCCTGATTCTATTCTCGTAAAACGTCAATGATTGCCACAGAATCTGAGCTGGAAGGGAAGGTAACTACATGCTCAGCCGTCCCCTTGAACTTGACCCCCTTGTGGGTTTTGAAGCTTTTGATGTCACCTTTCCAGTTGCTGCTGCTTCCTCCCGTCTCCTCGGGCACGTTGGCCTTCGTCTTTCTTCATGAAGTTCGAGTTTCATTGAGATTTGCTGAGAACACAATCCAGGGTTTTCCAGAACGTCCTTGTATTTCTCAGAACATGCTTCCCTTGAATGTGCCTTTCCTTTTCCTGTTCAGTTCCGAGTGTTTCCTTCGCTGTGTTTTTCTCCTCTTGGTGGAGGAGAGATCTATCCAGACACTCAGCAGGTGGGGAGGCAAAGTCCTCTCGTGCTGGTCAGAGGCCTAGTTTCCAGTGCTGCTGTGATTTTGCTTTTCTTTGTATAATTTTATAAGTAATTTGATAGAAGTTGGGAGAATAAATGAGAAGACTGACAAGTAACCATCTTAAACATGAAATGATAAAAGGAGCAGTCAACACAGATGAATCCAAATTAACAAACGTCCAATCCAATCTTCTGCTATGAAAGTCATAATCTTCCCAAATGATGAGGGGTTTGATTTTTGCAGTCTGTTCTTTATTTCTTGCCCCAATGTACAGCAGCTGCTCTTCCCCTTTAGGCTGTGTCCTGTGGCTTCGTTTTTCTCCATGAAATGTTAAAATATTTCTGTGAGAGTCAGTTGCCTCCTTAAGATTATATGATTTCCATGAGAGTTTATTTCCAAAAAGATTATGAATGTGGCTAACAAAACCTTACTTCCAACAAAAAGATAGGAGAGTTAAGGTGAAAATAATAAGCTTTCTCTACTCCTAATACACACCAAAATTTCTTGGGGGAAAGTCTGAGAATAATTTAAATTCAAATGAATAAAGCTAATGCTAATTAAAGCCAGAACATCTGAATTCTGGCATTGTCCGTGGTCATGGTAAAAAGTATTTTAATAGCCTAAGCTGGGCCTGGCTTTCTGTATGAGGGCAATGGAGGTAAAACTTCCAGCCCCGATCCACTGTATAAAAATGCTGGTGACAAACATGTGTTGATACCGGGTGGTGTCGTGGTCCTTATGCAAAAACCTAAATTGATTCAGACAATCATTTTAATCCAATAACTTTTTACAAAATTATAAAACTTTATCCTCCTATTTTATAGATGAGTAAACTGAGGCCAACAAAGTTAAAGATGCTTGCCCAGAGCACAGCTTGTTTGCAGGAGAGCTAGCAAGTGTTGTTGGACCAACAGTATTAACTGTTTTAGATCACTTTATTTTTTTACACCAAAGAACTTGCAAAAATCATCGGAATCTACATGATCTATAAGTTAATGAACCATTAGGGCATAGTAATTAGGTGAAATTAGATAAACAGAAATTTCCATCATATCAACTTTTCACAAAACATTAAAGGACTCCAAGTTGGGAAATGATAAATGTATCCATACATTTTCAGAAAAATGCAATATAAAAAAAGTTGAGTAAAGTAACTATTACTTATTTGATACTTTAAATTTTCTGAAAGGAGACAAGGCTCTTTTGGCCTAAACTCTTAGTTCAGACACAAATTAATGTATAGTTGTGCTAAACACATTATCTCTCAGGTCTTAACTTGATAATCTGGAAAATCGGGTATTAAATTAGATGAGTAGATTTCTTCCGATGGCCACCCACATTTTGTCATTCTACAAAACTTCACTGTTGACCGTGGGGATGGGCTAAATTGTGTCCCCCTTCTTTCAAAACTCTTATGTTGAAGGCTTCGACTCCAGTATCTCAGAATGTGACTAAATTGGGAAATAGGACAATTACATTGAAAGGAGATCATTTAGAGTGAACTTAATCTGATATCACTAATGTTCTTATAAGAGAAGGAGATTAGGAGTCAGAAAACTCACAGAGGAAAGACCCTGGAAGAACGCCCAGCGGGAAAGAAACCACCTCTCAGCCAACGAGAGAGGCCTGGGAGCAAATTAACTCTGCCGCCGGCACTTTACCTCGACTTCTGGCCTCCAGAATTGTGGGGAAATTAATTTTGTTGCTAAGCCTCTAGAACTTTTTAATGGCATCCCTAGGAAACCCAAACAACCATTAAGCAGCTGCCATTTATTGTATTCTATGAGAAACGCCTTTTACGTACTATTTCGTTCAGTGCTCTCGGCCTCTCCCCGTCACAGCTGTCATTACTCCCCCCATTCCCGCGTAACTCAAAGCGCTGCTATTCACTTCTATTCTATAGTGATTTTAAAATACTACGATCTAAAAATGCATTGTCACTGAGTATCTGCCACCAGAACCGTGGACAGTCTGGGATGCCAGTTAGTGCCCTTGGCCGAGACTCACGCTGCTGCTGTGTCTTGTTACCTGTGCCCCTCCACTCGTCTCTGTCAGGAAGGTGGCGACGTTGCCAGGTCTGACGGCTTACACTGGGGATTGGTCGTTACGGTCCTAGAGCTGATGTGTAGGTTCCACCTGTTTTGCACACTTGCTGTCTAAGAGGATTTGTGCACGTTCGGTTTGAGGGTGTTTGTGATGCTGAAGATGCCGTGTGTCACTTGGACAGAAAACGGGTTCAGGGACATCAACTGAAATACAGTTTGCATAGGGCGGACAGAAGACTTCAAATCACAGGAGCAGGTGTGAGTGCGGCTGGTCAGACTACAATGGTTATGATAGATAGAGACACTCCAGAAGCCAAAGTTATGAAAGAAGGAGGCCAAGGAATCGGTCTTGTGATTATAGCTGTAGAAGTCCTAGAAATAGACCTTCCGGAAGACCATGGCAGAGCAGAGGCCATTCTGACAACGACAAACCAAATGGCAACTGGAATTCCCAAAGACTGTTCTGCCTACCACACTTCCAGGAAGATCTGAAGGCAGAAAAAGAACCAAAGAAGGGCAGTTTAAGCAATGAGAGGGTGGGTGGAAGGTGCTGCAGGGTCAGTGCTGTGCAGGGATTTTGACTCTGGTCTGAAAATATAAAAGAAAGTTATCAAATACTTGAAGTCCCTCTAATTTTGCAAGTGAGCATTTTAGGAGAGGTAAAAGAAAATTCAACTTTGTACATGTAGAAACTGACCCATAAAAATGAATAGTTTTATGTTGACTCATAGGTAACAACAGGTCTAAAATAAATTATTGTAAACTAATATGTTGGAATATCCAGGAAGGTGCAGTGTCTCCATGGGTCTGTCTCAAACTGAATTGGGTGGGGAACGGTCTGGTCCAATAAAATCTTTCTCAGTTATCTCTTAAAAGTCAGCACCATTTTCCCCATTTTGGCAAATCATTTTCCCCATTTTGGCAAATCTTGCCTTCGCTCATTTCAGTGCTGGCGTTTTCACTTAATCATTTGCTTGGTCGGCATCTACGTTTACTTGGGCACCACAGACAGCCCTCAGCTTCCTTAATTGCTCTTTCCCAGGTAAGTTCCAATTACCCTTGATATCCAGGTAAGGAGGCTCCTCTCTTTTCAATTCTTTCCTAGTCAACATGTCTGGAAAATATTTATTGAACCCTTACCGCAGACAAAATACTGTACTGGGTAACTGGGGAGAAATAGTGATAACTCCCTTACGCGGCAAATGTCTACTGAGCACACTCCAGTGAATCATTCCCCTGTGGCCTCATTGTGTGATTTGAGGTGTATTATTCATAACAACAGTTTACATCCTTCATACTTTGTGACTGTAAAACCCAGTACACTATCAAACTAAGTAATTCTGTGGTTATCTGCCATTTTTAAGTATCCAGTATTTCTGTTTGCATCCCATTAATACAAACAATGAGAAAATGATGTTTTAATCTGTAATAAACCAGTTCACTGTGCAGTGATGCAATATCCTAGAGTTACATTAAATTGTTAACTCTGCCTCATAAAACACATATTAGGAAATAATCTCCCACGTAAGGGTTTAACTTTGCTTTAGATATCAAGGAGTCAGTGGGTGCTATCAGGAGGTTATTCTGAGAGAGCTGTTGTCTCAACTGATTTAGTATGATCTGTAATTGAGGAAATGTGCACCAGATTATACTTTTTAGTGATTGACATGGACATTTTGTAGGGGACACATTTTGTGTATAGTGAATTTTGATATTATCACCAAAAAAATAGTTTATGTTTCAGATGATAAACTAACTGGTATCTTGCTTTATTGGTAATTGTAATATGAAAGTAGAATTCATGGGAGGCTATTCAATTATTACTTAGATGTCTGTTTTGAAAAATGTAATCTATAATTATATCCATTTTTTATAGAAATATCTGGATTAGAAAATACATAGACCGGGCAGCGCCTGTGGCTCAGTCGGTAGGGCGCCGGCCCCATATACCAAGGGTGGCGGGTTCAAAGCCAGCCCCGGCCAAACTGCAACCAAAAAATAGCCGGGCGTTGTGGCGGGCGCCTGTAGTCCCAGCTACTCGGGAGGCTGAGGCAAGAGAATCGCTTAAGCCCAGGAGTTGGAGGTTGCTGTGAGCTGTGTGAGGCCACGGCACTCTATTGAGGGCCATAGGATGAGACTCTGTCTCTACAAAAAAAAAAAAAAAAAAAAAGAAAATACATAGACCATTTGGGGGGTGAGAAGCTGAGTATGATTAGTAAATGTGGCTCAGTCGGTAAGGCGCCAGCCCCATATGCCGAGGGTGGTGGGTTCAAACCCGGCCCCGGCCAAACTGCAACCAAAAAATAGCCGGGCGTTATGGCGGGCACCTGTAGTCCCAGCTACTCAGGAGGCTGAGGCAAGAGAATCGCTTAAGCCCAGGAGTTGGAGGTTGCTGTGAGCTGTGTGAGGCCACGGCACTCTACCGAGGGCCATAAAGTGAGACTCTGTCTCTACAAAAAAAAAAAAAAAAAAGTAAATGATATGGCATGAGAAATAAAATTAAAGAAATTGGCAAAGGCAGATTGGCATGCACCATCAGTTTAGTCATTATCAGCATTTTGCATTACCCACCCCCGCAAATACTCATGTGCATACATGAAGTTCTTATATAATCTGTACCGTGTATATTTTTTCAGGGCAATGCATGATACGACGAATGTGATGCTTCCTTTAAAAAGAGAATGAGATTGCAGTTATTACTTAATGTTGAATAAAGTTAGTTTACTTGGATGAAATATTTTTCAAAAGATTAAGTTACAGCCTTAAATTGACAATTCTTTAAAATTAAAGTTTGTTTAATATTCTTGGAAGAATTAATTACAAAGTTCATGCACATACAAGGTGTCTGTAAAGTTCGTGTGCAACCTTTGTCTATTTAAAATTGCTCACAAACTTTATGGACACCCTGTATATCTTCTTCAAGGCCTTAATTTTTATAATAAAATAGACACACTTATGAAGGGTAAAGTGTTTTTAAAATGCACATACAAGATTAACTATGACATGTTCCTTTCATTTTTCAAATTGCCATTTGTGGGTTACAGGACAATAACTGCACAATCATTGAAGGAAAATGCTTTAAGAATTCAGGTATAATATAGTTAGTCTTGTTAATTTAATTACAGCAATGTAGTTTTTTTAAAAATCAAATGTAAGAAATTAGTTGCCATCAATAAGGCAGTGCTATAGTCACACACTTGGCTAGAAAAGTTAGGAGAGGCAGGCAGAGTACAGTAGCTCATGTCCGTAATCCTAGGACTCTGGGAGGCTGAGGCAGGTGAATCATTTGAGCTCAGGAGTTTGAGATTAGACTGAGCAAGAGTGAGACCCCCATCTCCACTAAAAATAAAAAATAATTGGGTGAAGTGGTGGGGGCTGTAGTCCCAGCTGCTTGGGAAGCTGAGGCAAAAGCATCACTTGAGTCCAAGAGTTTGAGGTTGCTGTGAGCTGTGATGCCACTCTACCCAGAGTGACAGCATAAGACTCTGTCTCAAAAAAAAAAAAAAAAAAGGAAAAAAGAAAAATTTATGAGAAAGAATAAAGGTCATTCATGTTATCTTATTTTCAGTGTTTACTATTATACATATTTGCATAACATTTATGTAAGTTTAAATATATATTACTAATGTACATTTTTATTTTGCTGATAAAATGTTTTCATTTCTGCTTTTGAAATTTTTGTTTATATATAAAACTAATATGTACAATATTTTATTTTCTTCTTTTTTTGAAGTTTATCATTAAATAAAATGTGTAAAAAGTAAGCAGATAATTTTTTTTTTTTTGAGACAGAGTCTTACGATGTCGCCCTTGGTAGAGTGACGTGGAGTCACAGCTTACAGCAACCTTAAACTCTTAGTCTTAAGCAATTCTCTTGCGTTAGCCTCCCAAGTAGCTGGGAGTACAGAAGCCTACCACAACACCTGGCTATTTTTTTGTTATTGTTGTTATTTTGTTTAGCAGGCCTGGGCCAGGTTTGAACCCGCCTGCCTTGGTGTATGTGGCTGGCACCCTAACCACTGAGCTACGGCACCAAGCCCACAGCAGAGAATTTAGATATTTCACTTGCTTGCAACTGAGTTTGTGCTGGTATACGTCATACTAAATACTGAGGGGTTTTCACCACCATTATTTTCTAAATAGGTCCAAGAGTCAAATACAGTTTAATGTAAATTTTGTGCATTAGAGTTAGGCTAACACATGATAAAACTAATCAGCTGGGAAATGGTTTTTAGTATGATATGAAAATTGCAAAGCAATTTTTATGCAGTACTATTTAAAATATTCATTTTAAGATCCTAATGATTGAAAACCTTAATGTAATTATTGAAAAGTTAAGAGTAAATGTTTTAAAATGCATAGTTTGGGGTAGTGTTCAAATCAGTTTTATATGCTTTGCTCTTACAAGTTTTTTTTTTTTTTTGCAGTTTTTGGCCAGAGCTGGGTTTGAACCCACCACCTCCGGCATATGGGACCAGCGCCCTACTCCTTTGAGCCACAGGTGCCGCCCATGCTCTTACAAGTTTACTGCCAATAAAACAATTTCTTCTCTGGTCTTAACAATCACAGATGAACAGAGATAGTGATTCTGTTATCACACTTATCCATTCAAAGAAAGGGATTAAAATAAATAGCAAAGTGATGCTACACAGCTCCCACCACAGGCAGAAGAGAAATTCCCTGTGGAACACAAAGATGTCGACATCCTCCTAATTTTTTTGACGTGTACTATTCAAGCGTGTGTGAAGTGGACTGCCTTGACCTCATTTTCTCACCTGTGCAGTATCATGACTGGCCACACGTGAGGATTGTATGGCTTGGATGTTGGAAAAGCACCAGCGTATCGCTGACTTTGGCTGGCAGGCTAGTGTGGTTATGGCGCGATTTGTGTTTCTGCAATGCTCGCTGTGGCTTTGGCTGTCCATCCTTTACGACTTGGTCCAAATGAATATGTAATGTTGCAGTAACAAACCCAACGAATTACAGACTTGCCTTCTCCAGGTGTGTAAAATTCAGTACTTGATCCCTAGAAACATGTATTTCAAATAAATCCTAGAAGTAAATGCTGAATAAGCACCTCCTAAATGCAGAACTGCCCAACACCCATGGTTTGTGTAGCAAGTTGGCAGCTGCAAGGCACCCTCAGGTGCACCACGTCCTGTGCGTCTCCAGGAAGGCAGGTGGTACTGTCCTGCATTGCCAACCCTGGGACTTCAGCTGGATTCCTGTGATTGTAATCTTGTTCCCTCCACTGTATTGAGATCGTCGAAGACACCTTCCCCCACCTTCCAATCACAGTTCTCCCCACAGAGTGGAGAGTCATCACACTTGCTTTGAACCCGTGCCTTGGGGGAGTGACAGTCCACTCTCCAAGCTTCTTCTTCAGACCTTCACTCTCACATCTATGCACTGTCATGAAACAAAAGGAAAGAAAAACTGCATCCAAGATTTTCATTGTGATTGTTATTATTATTATACTAGTTTATTTTAGAAGAAAAATAATTTGGATTTAGAGGTAGATGGTGGGAACGTATCGTATAGTTGAGGACTGGTTACAGCATTCATTGATACACAAACACACAGAAACTTTCAGCAGAAGCGTATTGACTGAGTCATGGTCTGAAAGGAATATGTCCCAGGCTCTGAAACCAGATAGACCCTGTCAAGCTTTGCCCTCTGACCTTAGGCAGATTGTGCGACGTCTCTCACCTCTATTTCTTTGGTCTGTAAAGTGAGGATAATAACAGGCCCCACCGGACAAGGTAGTTATGACGATCATATGTATTAATGCACAAAAGACCCCTGCACTGTGCCTGGCAGGCAGCGGGCACTCAGAAATGTCAAGAGTCAAATAGAGCTCAAACTCACGGCATTTTGCAGGGTGGATGCGTCTCCTCTTGTGTCAGGAGCCCTCCATTTGTCACCTGACTTCACCTGCACCATGCCCTGTGGTCTCGTCACCTTTGAACAGACCAGACCCCAAGACTCTGAGAGGTAGACACTCGACTCCAGGGCTATGTCCACATCCAGTCTGCTGGCTTGAGGTCTTCACTCTTTCCACCACACCGCAGTGACCCGCACACATCAGAAGTGTGGAGTAAGAGGCAGCCACAGGCAAGTACTATGATATTCTGAGAAGGGCGGGCGATATGATCTGGTGTCATCAGGAAGGGGACCAGGCCCTAAACTGGGTTGGAAAAGATAAAAAGATTTGTTTAGACTAAGGGTAAGGGTGGATAGTCTTCAACCCCTAAATCGCAATCACCTGGTGGCCAGGCCTCTGTCGGTAGATGCCCTGGCAATCTTTGCTTTGGGCTGTCTGAGCCCCACACAGGGCCTGTCTTCCTGGGGTCATCTGTACTGCTTCCTACCCAGGCCGGGGAAGCCCAGGACAGCTTCTAAACCCAGATGCCTACAGCCAGTCTATGACAGAGCTGGGGCCACTGGGTCGCTGCAGCTCTGACACACCTGCTGGGAAGGGGCTCAGGGCAGTGAAGAAGGGGGTCCTCAGGGTCCAGCAGGGACAGGTCTAGAAACATCTCACTTAGTGAATGGGAGGCTCCCTCCAGACCAGACCTTCAGTTTTTTGGTTTATCCAGCTCAGAAGCTAACTCAGATTCAGTGTGTATAAAAATAAGCTGAAGGGCTTGTTCAAAAGGCAGATGTTCTGGGTCCCACCCCAAACATTTTAATTGAGTGTAATTGGGATGGAGTTCAGGAATTTCATTCAGAAAAACACCTTGGGTGACTGATGGCCGCCAACCACATTTTGAGAAGAACCTGAGCTCAAGCATTGGACAAAAGCTCTTCTTTTCAGAATGAAATAAAATAGCACCTTTCTAAGTCCAGAGAAAATGTCATGAAGAGAAGCGAGGAGGACTCAGCAGACATCTTAGCAATGTGCTGAGAGGAGTGAGCGGCCCATCTAGTGCAGCCTGTCTTCACAGGGGCCCGCGAGGCCGGCTGAAGGTGCATGTGACTCAGCTGAAATAAGGCTCATGGGCTGAATTCAGTCACTGCCCTCTCCTTCCAGGGTGTCAGAAAGTGCACAGACATTTGACAGGTACCCTGGAGACCCACATCTGTGGTTCCACGAGGAGACACTCCTGCCTAGCGGTGGCCCCCAGAAGGGCCTCCACACTGAACCATGACACAGTGGTGATGGTGAGAGGGTGTACAGAGAAGCAGCTCTGAGGTCAGCCCTCTGTGTTTTGCTAATGCTGAAAGAAAACATTACTTTAGATCCTCCGTAACTAGGAGCCACGTGGATGGTGTGTGTGCTGTGAGAGGGACGGAGAGGGACACCTGGCAGGGCCTTTCTTGGTCACAGCATTCTGTCTGAATGTCTTGCTTCCCATTCTGTCCCAAGGGCTCTCCAGGAGGACCAGGTCAGGAGGGGGCTGGGCTTCATGGGCGCTGGGATCACAGGCAGGATTCTGAGTCCCTGGACCTGCCTATTGGTGATCTCAGACACGTCATTCCATCCCTCTGGTGGAGACTGAGCCCCGGATGCAAGAGTGAGCTTGGGCATGTGGTGGGGAGGAGCTGTAACCTCATTTTACGTCGACCAGAGAAATAAAAGGTGATGCCATGGGGCCTGCTGAGACCCCCAGCTCCATCTCGTGGGAGCAGAGTGCAGGGACAGTGGTGTGAAGCTATGTTCACAGAGCCTGCAGACACCCACCCTCCACTGCACAGCCGGCCTGTGGGAAGGAGGCCCAGAGAGGAAGGTGGGACTGTGGGAGCCAATGCGAGGTTCCAGCAGTTCCTTCATCCAGTGACTCAGGGACAGTGGAACAGCTGCAGCCTGTAAGACCAAAACCTGCGAGAGTTGGTTGGAATCACAGTGGGCACCAGAGAAGGTGGCAGACCTTACTTCTGGCACTGTTCATTTCAGGACAGTTCACTTTGCCATTTTGATGTATATTGTGACTTGGAACCCCTGCTGCTGGCCCCCAAACCACCCAAGGCCAGTGGATATGGCTTGCGTGACTCACGACAAAAAGAGCAGAAGCAATGAAGAAATCAACATTCTCTGCTCTTAGAGGACAATCTAGGCTCCGGGGCTCAAGTGCACCTGTGGGGTGAGGAGGAGGGTCCACCCCAGCTGTCCCCGTGCCAGATAGTGAGGGAGGCAGGACGGCGGGTTGTAGCTCTGTTTAGTGTCCCCACTGGGGTTGTGGCCAGGTGGGTTCATTAATGCTCAGTATTCACTTCAAGGCTGCCCCCTACACAAAAGACTATATTGGAATATTTGTATTTTTTACAAAATTTATATAGTCTCCTTTATAGTTAAAAAGAAAGCATGGAGGGGAAAAGTGCAAAGGGAAGTGTGATCTGGGAGCCACATCATTGCTGTTGTTAAGTTAGCTTAGTCACGCAGGCCCCAGATTGACAACAGCACCCATGTCTATGCCTTCAGTGCAAATGACATAGGTCTCAATGCCATGGCAAGATATAAATTAGTTTTCAGTTTTCAAGGCAGCATTCTGGTTCCTTAACTATGTCCAAACTCCCCCAGATCAAGCCCCCTCACAGATCTAGGATTTCAATACTATTAACATTATTGATGCTTTATGTTTAATTTTTTCTAGTCAGAAAAATATAATGTCTATTAATATAAATCTTATGAATCTGCTAGGCTTAGCAGTTAAGGTTTGACTGCTTAGATAATATGTTTAAAGGACATTGCATTAAAATACTATCTTATCTTTTATCCCATTTTTAAAAGAGATATTCAACCAAATACCTACACATAGAGCCCCAGTAGTCCCATGCACAAGTACCCCTCGAAAGATTATAAATGTGGTTTTAATAGTTCTATTTTCCTATATAGAGAAAATAGTTTCTTATGTGCCCAAATAAATATTTAAACCATGAATTAAAATAGAAACTATTATGTACATACTGTAAAATTTATTAGAATGGTGGCTGAATTCGAGGGGTCTGATGTCACAATACCTATGTTAAATCTTGACTACATCACTGTTATCAATTAGAATTAAGTTTAGCTGCTTATGATAGAAAAGCTCAAAAGAACAAAGGCAGAAACAAGATAGGGGTTTATTTTTATTTCAGAGGAAAACCCAAAGGAAGGCAGTCCAGGGCTTCCTGAAGCCATTAGCAAGTCAGACCCCTGGTCAATCTCCATGTCACCTGCGCTGGGACCCGGCCTTCCTCTTAAAGACATAAGAGGTGGCTAGAACTCCACTACTTTATCTACATTCCAGGCAGCATAAAGGAGAAAACAGCAAAAATAGACAAATATCTTCCTCTAAAAAGACTTCCTGGCTGTACTACACAGTACTTCCTCCTCTGGGCCATTGTCTAAACCCTAGTCACGTGGCCACACATAGCTGTGAGTGAGGCTGGAACGTGCTTAATTTGGGCAGAAAATGATACCATTTACTATCCTGGGCAGAATAATAACCCAGCTACTGGTAAGATTATGTGCTACGATGTTAGGAAGTTATCTCTGATTACATAAACTCAACAATTTAACTATAGACTGGTTTGGAAGAGATGACACTGGCCGTGCAGAAGACCTGGGGTCAGTGTGCATCTGTGACTGACCTTAGTGTGGTGCATGTTTTCTGGAAGCAGTCAGTCTGTGCTCTCTCTTTTTTTTTTTTTTTTTTTTTTGCAGTTTTTGACTAAGGCTGGGTTTGAACCCGCCACCTCCGGCATGTGGGGCCGGCGCCCTACTCCTTTGAGCCCCAGGCGCTACCCAGGCCTTTCTATGTTCCCTCTCACTTTATGAGTGTGCTTCTGTCTCCTTGGGCGGTCCTGACATTTTTAAATACACAATATAGTCTCACACCTCTTCCTTGCTTCATTTGCTTCTTCTGCTGAAGACGTACTTCTCCATTCCTAACCCTAAATCTACTCACTTAAGTTCACCTCAGTCACTAAGGTGCAGTTCAAATCGCTTCCACTTTTGTGAGGATTTTTTTCCACATCGATATAAATAAATTTCTCCCCCTTTCGTCCTCAGGTTGGATTACATTGATAGTTTTCTCTCTCACACCACGGCTTGGTGTATATGTCTTTCTCTTTCATTAGACTTTATGTCTCTTCAGGGCAAATGTTATTTTACTCATCTCTGTGTTCCTCTAATTTTGCTGTGGAAGACTCATGTACAGGAGGTGCGCGTTACCAAGGCATGGAATGAACTCCCAGCATGTGGACGTCTTAGTCTCTTCTCTGTTGCTATAACACAATACCACAGGCTGGGGAATTTACAATGAACATAAATTTATTTCATACACTTCTGGAACCTGGGAAGTTCAAGATGGAGGGGCTGCATGTCTGAAGGTGGAGGCCTTCTTGTCACGTCATCATGGAGCAGAAGGTATCACAGGAAAGAAGGGTTCGTGAGAAAAGCTAAAGTGACACTCTCAAGATAATTAGCCCACACCCCTGTTCTAACTCTTTAATCCCGTAGCTCATAAATGGATTAATACATATTAAGGCAGAGCATTCATAACCTACTCACCTCTTAAATGTTCCACCTTGTTCCTCTCTGCCCACACCCCTGTTCTAACTCTTTAATCCCTTAGCTCATAAATGGATTAATACATATGAAGGCAGAGCATTCATAACCTACTCACCTCTTAAATCTTCCACCTCTTTTTTTTTTATTATTAAATCATAGCTGTGTACATTAATGCGATCATGGGGCACCATATACTGGGTTTATATACAATTTGACATATTTTCATCACACTGGTTAACATAGCTGTCTTGGCATTTTCTTAATTATTGTGTTAAGACATTTATATTCTACATTTACTAAGTTTCACATGTACCCTTGTAAGATGCACCGCAGGTGTAATCCCACCAGTCACCCTCCCTCCACCCATCATCTCCCCTCCCTCCCCTCCCTCTCCCCCTTCCCCCTATTCTTAGGTTATAACTGGGTTATAGCTTTCATGTGAAAGCCATAAATTAGTTTCATAGAAGGGCTGAGTACATTGGATACTTTTTCTTCCATTCTTGAGATACTTTGCTAAGAAGAATATGTTCCAGCTCCATCCATGTGAACATGAAAGAGGCAAAGTCTCCGTCTTTCTTTAAGGCTGCATAATATTCCATGGTGTTCATATACCACAATTTATTAATCAATTCGTGGATCGATGGCCACTTGGGCTTCTTCCATGATTTAGCAATTATGAATTGGGCTGCAGTAAACATTCTAGTACAAATATCTTTGTTATAATGTGATTTTTGGTCTTCTGGATATATACCTAGTAGAGGAATTGTTCCACCTCTTAATACATCACAATGGCAATTAGATTCCAACATGAATTTTGGCAGGGACACCCAAACAATAGCAAGGAATAATAAGACTAGGGCTTTTATTCACATAGGATAATTTTAAAATTCCATATGATCAACTTTCTGATACTGTTGATATATATATAAAGCCTGATATAAGAGAATTTCAAAAACTGCAGTGTAAATGCATATTATGAAAAAGAAAAGAGACAAAAATCCCATGTATCACTAGGCAAGAGATGTGAATAGAAACTTCTCTATTGAAGACAGATGAATGGCTAACAAACATATGAAAAAAATGCTCATCATCCCTAATCATCAGAGAAATTCAAATCAAAACCACCCTGAGATATCACCTAATCCCTGTAAGATTAGCCCACATCACAAAGTCCCAAAGCTGCAGATGCTGGTGTGGATGTGGAGAGAGGGAAAGGCTTTTATACTGTGGGACTGCAAACTCACTTAGTCCCTTGGGAAAGAAAGATGGAGAATCCTCAAAGATCTTAAATTAAATCTCCCATTTGACCCCACAATCCCACTACTAGGCATCTACTCAGAAGAAAAAAATATTTTTACCATGAGGACATTTGCACTAGATTGTTTATTGCAGCTCAATTTACAATCACCGGGACATGGAAACAACTTAAATGCCTATCAACTCAGGAATGGATTAACAAATTGTACATGCACACCATGGAATACTCCTCAGCCATAAAAAGATGGTAACTTCATATCTTTTGTAATATGCTGGATGGAGCTGAAACACATTCTTCTAAGTAAAGTATCACAAGAACCGAAAAGCAATTATCCGATGTACTCAGTAATTATATAAAACCAGTAAATGATCCAATGCATGCCCAAATTAGGAGAAAAACTCATTTCAATTCAAGTTGAGGGGAGTGGTAATGAGAGAGAGGAAGGAGGGTGGGGTGCTCTCACTGAAAGGGCATGGAGTGGGGGAGTTTAGCAGAACTTTTGTGTGTGGGACAGAACCACAGGATGAACTCTACCTAACAAAATCATATATTTTGACCTGGTTGCTTGTTCCCTCACATTAACCTAAAATAAATTTATTTAAAATTAAAAAAAAACACCTATACATGGATTTCAATTTTTTTGCACCAAGACAAACTGGAACTAACTGATTATAACATGTCTGAAAAGGATCTAATTTGAAGCACTAAGAAGTATCAGACAACAATTTGAAAAGAGCCCCTCATCAGAGCAACATGAATTCTGCTAAAATTGAACTAAAAACAAAAAACAAATTTATGATGAAACGTGGGTGGAAGTAAGGTGAAATCATTGGTACATTACAAAAATTTATGGGAATGATGTCTTCAATAAACTGACAGTTTAAGTTCATCTCATTCACTAAGATGCAGGATAACTTGATTTTTTTTGTTGTTGTCATTTTTGTTTTGTTTGTTTTTGAGACAGAGTCTCACTTTGTTGCCCTTGGTGGAGTGCCGTCGTGTTATAGCTCACAGCAACCTCAAACTTTTGGGCTCAAGCGATTCTCTTGCCTCAGTCTCCCAAGTAGCTGAGACTACGGGCACCCATCACAACACCTGGGTATTTTTAGAGATGAGGTCTCGCTTTTGCTCAGGCTGGTCTCAAACCTGTGAGCTCAGGCATTCTACCCACCTAAGCCTCCCAGAGTGCTAGGATTACAGGCATGAGCCACTGTGCCTGGCCAATGGATAACTTGTATTAAGAAAAGATGAGAAAATGTTGAAGATGAACCCCACGGCAGCAGACCATCTAAATTATTTTCTGAGAAAAAAAATTAATCTTGTCCATATCTGAATTGAAGAGGGTAAATGATTAACAGCAGAAACAACAGCTGATACCCTAAACATCTCAGTTGGTTTAGCTTACACAGTTCTGACTGAAAATTTAAATTGAACAAACTTTCCACCTGAGGCATGCCAGAACCATTGCAGTTAGATTAGCTGCAGATAAAAGCAGAGCTTTTGACGGAAATTTTAAATAAATGGGATAAAGATCCTGAAGCAGTTCCTCAAAGAATTGTTACAGGAGATGGAATATGCTGAAGACAAAGCACAATCAAAGCAATGGCTACCAAGAGGTGGAAGGGTCCAGTCCCAGCAAATGGAACCAGTCAAAAGCAAACATCATGGCATCAGTTTTTAGGGGATGTTCAAGGCATTTTGTTTGTTGACTTTGTGAGGTCAGAGAATGATGATAGTTGCTTATTATTTTTTTCTCTTTTTTATTAAATCATAGCTGTGTACATTAATGCAAAAAGAGCATTTTGAGAAAGCTAGCTAAATCTCTAGAAGAAAAATGCCCACGAAATCTTCACCAGGAAGTCATTCTCCACCATCATGGTGCTCCTCCTCGTTTGTCTCACAAAATAAGGGCAGTTTGGGGAAAGTTTTAATGGGAAGACGTGAGACATTCCAACTTACAATCCTGATTTGTCTACGTCTGTTTTCTTTTTTTTTTTTTCAAATCTTAAAAAATCTGTAAAAGGTACCCATTTTCTTCAGTTAACAATGTAAATAAGGACTGCATTGACAAGGTTAAATTCCCAGTACCCTCAATTCTTTAGAGGTGGTCTACATGACTGGCGTTATCATTTACAAAAGTGTCTTAAATTTGATGAAGATTATATTGAGAAATAAAGTTGATATTTTTTATTTTTATCTTTTAATTCCATTTTTCCATGAAGTCTTCTTTTTGAAGTCTCCCTGTTTTTTCAATCTTTTTTTTTTTTTTTTTTTTTTTTGTAGAGACAGAGTCTCACTGTACCGCCCTCGGGTAGAGTGCCGTGGCGTCACACGGCTCACAGCAACCTCTAGCTCTTGGGCTTACACGATTCTCTTGCCTCAGCCTCCCGAGCAGGAAGTCTCCCTGTTTTAATGCAACTCTCTAGCACGTAATCACTGCATTTCTACATATTGAATTGTACTGCATTTGGGCATTATTTTCATGATAACAGTCAGTTGGGGTAATGGATTATCTCATGTGAACGAATACGTTAACCATAGACAGCAGCAAAGGAGGGCCTGTGCTTCATAACCTTGTTACCAGCTTACCTTCTTGTCCACTGAGTTGGGCTGCTAACTTTCTACAGTGACAGGCTAATGCAAGAAGTCTATCAGTCATAGTGGTGGTTACTATTTCACTTATACTGACCAGGGACCAAAAGAATCAGAGACACAGGAGAAATGCTCTGCTTGAATATAGAAAGGGAAAATAAAAACATATGAACAGAGAAGAGTGTCTAGGCTTAAAACCTAACAGTAGAGACTATTAAGGAAAACCTGAAAACCTAAAAAAGAAACTTAAGAAGGCAGGCTTATGGTGGCCACATTAAAGAATCAGTCAGGACACGGATTGAGAGTACAAGCTGTAGAGGTGGGGCTCGCCAAAGGTGCAGGAGAGCCCCGGACAACTTTTGCAGTGGTGTTTTATTGAGGGGTTAAACAAAAGGTGGCAAGAGGGTACGTGATTGATTTTTGTTGTTGTCATTTGTTTGTTTGTTTGTTTGTTTGTTTGCAGTTTTTGACAGGGACTGGGTTTGAACCCGCCACCTCCAGCATATGGGGCTGGTGTCCTCAAGGATCACATTCAGAAGAGACTAGGTGCATTTTCTCCACTACTCCTTCAAGGAATTGCCATCAAATGTTTAATGTTTAACATCAGCCTTACTACCGCGGGACCCATCTTTGCTCCTCCAGGATTACTGAGCTACTTGGCGGCTTGCCTCCAAGTCACAAAGAGATCTCCGGGCTTGCCAGGAGAATGTATTGTTCTCAGCAATTCCTCAGATGAGTTCTGAGATCGGTGACTGCTATTGTAAGCATGATGTTCAATCCTCTACACAGGCTAAAATAGAAGTAAATATAACAAATACATTGAAAGATTTGCACAGTGAATGGTGCAAAATATTATTGAAATAAATTAAAGAAGATCTAAATAAGTGGAAAGACAGCCCATGTTCATGGATTGAAACTATTAACATTGTTAAAATGGCAGTACTCATGAACGTGATCTACAGATGTAATAATTCTCTATCAAAATACAAGCTATCTGGTATTTTTTTCTTTCCTTTTTTTGTAGAAATTGATGAAACGAATTAAAAAATTTATATGAAAATTTAAATTAAAAAAGCCAGATAATCTTGGTGAAGAGGAGAATAAAATTAGAAAATATACATTCCCTTTTTCAAAACTTAATTCAAAGCTACAGTAATCAAACTTGTAATGTTGGTATAGGATAGAAATATACAGAGATCAATGTAACAGAACTGAGAGTCCAGAAATATATTCTTACATTTCTGGTCAATTGATTTTTAACAATTCTATTCAAGGGGACAGTTCAATGGAAAAAGAATAATCTTTAAACCAACTGGTGCTTGGACAACTGGATATTCATATATGGAAAAAATGAAGTTGGATTCTTACCCCACACTCTACATAGTCTACAAAAGTTAACTCAATGTGGCTTGCGGACCTAACTTTAAAAGCTAAAATATAAAACTCTTAGAAGAAAACACAGGAGTAAATTTTAGTGTCCTTCTATTAGACAATGGTTTTTTTCGGTGTGACACCAAAAGCACAAGCAAAAATAAGTAAATAAATTTGATTTCATCATCTTCAAAAACATTTGAACTTCAAAAGACCTGATCAAGAAAGCAAAAAGACAACTTAAACAATAGGAAAAGACATTTGCTAATCAGGTATCTCATCTTTCAAGTTTACTGTCCAAAATATATAAATAACTCTTAAAATTAAAAAATAAAAAGACAACTCATTGCAAAATGGGCCAACAATTTGAATAGACACTTTTCTATACATCATTTAGCAAATACGCAAATGATCAATAAACACATGGGAAAGTGTTCAGAATCATTAATCCTTAAGGAATTGCATATCAAAACCACAGCACTTCCATTTTAAACTCACTAGCATGTCTAAAATAAAAAGGACAAATAATAATAAGGATTCTCAAAGATGTGGAAAATTGGAAACCTCATACACTCCTAGTGGGATTGTAAAATAATGTAGTTACTTTTGAGAACAATCTGGCAAATCCTAAACATGTCAAACACAAATTTATCATATGATACATTAATTCTGCTCCTAGGTCTATATTTAAGAAAATTTTAAAAATGTAAATTATATATACACACACAAAAAAAACTTGCCCGTGAGCATTAACAACAGTTGCATTACTCGTACCATCCAAAATGTAGAACTGACCCAAATGTCCAGCAGCTGACAAATCCATAAAATATGCCATAGCCACACATGGAATATTATTCAGCCATAAAAAGGAATGAAGCTCTGATACAGGCTACCGCAGGGATGAACCTTGAGAGAAGCTGTTCACAAAAGGCCACACACTTCATGTACGTGAAATGTCTAGAATAGGCAAATCCACAGACAGAGTAAACAGATAAGTGTGTTCCCAGGGACTAAGGAAGACAGGGATGAGAAGGGACTGATAGTGAGTGCGAAATTTCTTTGGGGGATGATAAAAGTGTCCTAAACTTAGATAGTGGTGGTGGTTGAACAAATCTGTGACTATGTGAAAACCCACTGAATTGTACATTTTACAAAGGGTGAATTTTACAGTGTGGAAATTATATTTCAACACAAATGTTCTTAAAAATAAATGAAAGAAGCAAGGAAGGAACAAAGAGAGGGAAAGATGGGCAGGCCCCTCCTGCTGAATTGTGGCCGAGCTACTGAAGCCCTGGCGCGAAGTCGCTCTCTCCGTAACAGCTGTTTCAGAGACAAGCAAGCGCCAGGCAATAAAAGGGAACTGGAGCAGCAATACTTGAGGGGGAGAAGGTTAGTGACAAGGCAGACAAGGTGTTTGGGGTCCCAGAAATACTGCTTGTTTATCTAGGGTGTTGTCATGTGTGAAAACTCATCAGGTCGTACATTTATTTATTCACTTTTCTATATAAAGTTCACTGAAAAAATCGAAGAAGGCAAGCTGTTGCCTTCAATTTTCAAAGGGTATGTCTTTCCAGCAAGTAAGTGGAAGTACAAGTTTTAAATGCCCAAGCTCTGGAGAAGCACAGGGACCGTGGCCACTTGGGCAGATCAAGACACCAAAGTGTGAACAGGGCAGAGGCCAGGGGGCCAGGGCCCTGCAGGAGCAGATTGTGTAAGGCAGACCAGGCTTTGGCACAGCATTTGGAGACTCAGTGCCCTGACCCCTGCCCAGGCAGAGAAACAGGGCCAGAATCGGGCTTTCCATAGGTTCTCTGCAAAAGTGCAAGTGCCAGGAAGGCAGGGCCTGTGTGTCTACCCACCCTTGCGGCCGCTGTGCCAGTTCATGGTGGCTGCAGCACACATGACTTTCCGTGCCACATCCTCCAAGCTTATAACACAGGTGCGTTTTCCTCCCCAGAACCTGCCACGGGAGGGTAAGTGTGCTGTCCATGACATGTGTCCACTGTGTGCCCAACAGCCCCCTGGGTTCAGGGGAAGATGGAGGCCCCAGAGGCGTCCGGGCTTACTACTCCTGCCTAGAAAAGTGGGTTGTGTGCCCAGCCAGATGTCGCTTTTGCAACATGCTCACGGGAAGTGCCAAACCATAGAAAGACACCAACTCAGAGGACGTCAAATGTTACAAAATCAGCCCCTTTTGTGTGCTTTCCTAAATTAGTCATGGACCACTTGTTGCAGGAGACCAGCTGGCACAGGGAGGGGACCCTAGTCCTCTTTTCTCTGGGATCTGTGGTTCCACCAGGTTTCCACGTTGGGAGGCTGGGCCCAGGGAGCCTGGGGGTTCCTGTCTGCTGCTTTACCAGGAACTTACCCCACATGGAGGCCCCCACAGTGTGCCTTCATCCAGTCGACACTGAGGGATTGTTACTGTCACAGGGACAGTGTAACCGGCCTTTCCTATGGATTTTAAGACCTTAAGAAACCAGCGCTTTGGGACTTGGACCTCTTTGGGTGACATCTGTCTCATTGATTAGTCCTCATTTCTTCCCTGAAGCTATCCGCACTCCTAACTGAGCCACAGAGACTAGTGAAAACTGGACTTCTTTTTAATTAACTTCCCAAAGAGTCGCCGGTGGCCAGAGCAGAGGTTGGGGAGCCCTGAGCGTCAACCGTTACCCCGCTGCTGGCTCTCAGGCGAGCCTTCCCTGCCCGGTCACACACAGCCCCAGCCCTGATCGAGGTGCAGGCCCAACCCTCTGCTGTCCCTGTCACTTCCAGCTTTATGTGACCCTTAAGGGCTGTGCAACCTGCCAGCATCCGAGTTATCAGATTCCAAACCTGAAGAGCTTGTTACATGTAACAAACCCGGAGCTGTGTTTTGTTTGCCCCAGGAGGGAGGAGCCAGAATGATTTGGTAGAAGCCACGCAAAGACTTGTGTTGAAAAGTAAAAATATTCTCTAAAAACAGAGGGGCGAATCAGCCGGGTTGACCCGGGAAGTCGCGCGCTCCGCCCTGGAGGAAGCGCAGGTGGAGACGCATGCGCACTCGTCAGAGATGGGGCTTTGGGGAATGGGGAGTCTGGACCAAACCCCCTGAGTTTGAATCTTGACACTGATGTCTGCACAAGCCGATGACCATGGGCAAATCATTTAACCCTTCTGAGACTGGAGCGTCTAGTGTATAGGTAGAAACGATGGCTGTTAATTTGTCTCCGGGGGTTCAGTGGACGGGTCAAGTGAGATGATGCACATGGACAGCGGTCGCTCAGGGCAGCGGGATGGCAGGGAGGGCTGAGTCCGGCAGCGCTGCCCACACTCTCGGCAGCGTGCTTTCTTTAAACCAGAATTGGAAGGGGGTCTAGGGTGATGCCAACAGTCTTTCTGATGCTGAAAGCCACGAGCTGTGCCGTGTAGTTGGAAGGCTGAGAGCGGATCTGGTGTGAACCGGGAAGGATGCTGCACAGTCAGGCAGGGGCAGGTGAACAGGTGACATATGCACATATGAAAAAAAACCTAACAAACAAATAGGCAACAAGAAGCAAGGGAAAAATGATTAGAGACCTTCAGGCCACAGAAACTCCAAAAAGCGAAAGGAGACCACCGTGGTCTGGGGAAGTTGGAGAATCCTGGGAAGTTGGAATCTCCCTGTTGGAGAATCTCACCAAAGTCTCTGAAGTGTGATAGGGTGAAAAGGAGGACGGGAGAGAATTCAGGAAAGGAGAATGATGCCAGCAAGACCACAAACACACAAAAGGGCAGTATTCCTAAATCCAAACACTTGGCCCATTCCTAATCTATGAATAATCCTCAGAAGCCATCTCAGCTCCTGATGACCATCTAAGTGAGCTTTGTGTTTTACTTTCATGAACCCCGGAGGCAGCTCTCTGGGGCCACCTCGTCCCTACCCAGGAAAACCTGACAAAGCACAAGCACCGACTGCACTTATTTGTTTCCAGGGGTTTGTCTTAGGCCCAGGTGTTTTCCTCTTTCAGAGATAAATATGTAGCAACATGTTTTAGAATTACAAGATTTTAGAAGGTATTTAGGACTAAGAAGGTGTTGATTGCAGCCAAAAATATGCCTCCTAGTGATGTGCTAACTGGGCAGGCCTCCAGACCTGTGGAGACTGTGTCCTCACTGAGGACATGGAGATGATGAGCTGGTGGCTGCCGGCTTCCCAGGGTCCCCGTGAACACCAGCTGGTGTGCACACACAGGAGATGAACGCCTGGCAGACAGCACCATGACCCAGTTCACTCATTCCTGGGCTGTCCTGAACCCTGGGGCACCTCATGGACCATTTCAGGGTAAAAGGGAGCAAAACAGGTCATGCCTTGGTGTAGCCTACGATTCTAACAGCCTTGTTGTGATCTGCTGTACAAAAAGGTTTATGTTTTCATTTTAAATAATTCCATTCATGGCTCCGTGCCTGGGGCTCAAGCGGCTAAGGCGCCAGCCACATACACCTGAGCTGGTGGGTTTGAATCTAGCCTGGGCCCGCCAAACAACGATGATGGCTGCAACCAAAAAAAATAGCCAGGCATTGTGGCGGGTGCCTGTAGTCCCAGCTACTTGGGAGGCAGAGGGAGGAGAATCGCTTGAGCTCAGGAGTTGGAGGTTGCTGTGAGCCTAGATGCCATGGCACTCTACCTGGGGTGGCAGCTTGAGGCTCTGTCTAAAAACAAAATAAAAAAAGAAGAAAAATTCCATTCATTAAGAAATGTTTTCAAAAGTCACTGATAACATTTCATCTTCTCATTTCACAGAAAGGAAAACTGAGACCCAGAGAGGCTAAGTAATCTACTCCAGGACATCGAGGGGCAGAGGGGAGAGACTGTCTCTAGGAGCCTTGCTTCAGTGCTTTGTTCACCACTTTGTTGGGGGTCAGAGTGATGTTGGAGCGTTCTATGAATAACCAAGAAAAAACACCTCCACAGTTCCTGCCCTGGGGTGTAGGATCACCCCTGTTAAGGAGCACATTGTGATTTGTGAGACACAGTTCACCCCAGCACCATGGCACACATCCGGTAGGTGGACGGTGGTGCCACAGGGCTCACATGGTGGCCATGTAGACACAGCTCCAACATGTGGTAAAGACAGGCTCTCGGCGGAGCTTGGACCATCTCCTTGGCACACACATCAGCCACCTCACAAACACACTGCATAGACCACCCCCTCCCCACTCTGTCCCCTGCATTTTTCGGGCCATGTGAGCACATGTGTTTTCTTTTTCAAAAATAAAAGTGGCATTAATTTCCACCAGCATTCTCCCGCACCAAAGGACTCAGATTCCTCCTTCTGGCAAAGTCAGCTTCATTTGGTTTAAAACTAAAGTTCAAACTACAGATTATCATTTGGTAGAACATTTGGAAAATCACCTCATTCAGAAACAATTAAGGTTTCATAAGATAGCATGTTGTTGAAAACATCCTGATATTTTTAAATGGGGAAAATTCCAGAAAATAAATTTTTCCTCACTCTTATCTGATAATTCTTATTTTCTGCGGGAGGTAAAGTCTTTTTATTGGACTATTGCAGAGGAAATATGTGTGAGAAATATGTCAGGGCATTGTGTGGATACCTACCAATGCCTGAGAAACGGCCCTTGACCTGGAGTTGCTTCTGAGATTTTTGGAGAGGAGCAGTGCAGCAGGATGTAAGTTCTCCTCTACGTCCCTCACGCATGTGTATCATATGTGCGTGTGGGTTTGTGCATTTGGTGTTTGCACGTGCATATCCGGAGGGTGCCAAAAATATGTACGCATGTTTTAAGAAAGGAAAAAACTCCACCAAAATTGCAATACTCAAGTCATGTGTGACTTCTGCAATCCCAAGAGATACAAGGTACAATATACAAGGTACATTACTGCATTTGTGGGGTACAATGTGCTGATTTTATATACAGTTTGGAATGTTCATATCAAACTGGTTAACATGTCATTCGCCTCACTTACTTAACTGTTGTGTTTGGACATTTATACTCTCCTATTAATATACTTGACATGTATGCTTACGATATGTGCGGTAGGTAAGGTAGAGAGCTATGATCTAATAAAAAAATTAAGTCAGAAATAAATGAAATTGAAAACAAACAAAAAAATAGAATGCAAGTCAGTTTAATTAATGTACTAGGTCATACCGCTCCCTTCAACTCTGAAATATCGAGTTACCTCATTTTAGAAAAAAGACCTGTATTGTTATTCTGTTGTGGAGACCCAAATTTGGCAAGGTGGGTCTTGTCAAGTGAAGCGAGAATAATAAAGTGAAAATTCTGAAAAAAAAAAAAACAAGATAATGAATGTTATCAGTATATATTGAGTATTATGATTTTAATATGCTTTTTCCTTTCTTAACATGTATAGACATTTCTTGGCACCCTCTGAACCTGCATCTGCGTGTCTGCAAGTGTCTGCACTTGTGTGAGGGTGTGTGTGGACGTGCACGTACCATGCCTGGCTTCTGACTGGTGTCAAGAACCTGAGGCCATCGTTGCTAGAACAGAAGGCAGAACGTGGCCCTGAGAGACAGTGGTGCCTGAGAAGGGGCCTGGGGGTGCACAGGGAAGGACAGACAAGGATGTGAACCAAGACACAAAGGCAGAGGGACACAGGGCTGCAGGGCCCAGGGGAGTCCCATGTGAATTCATCTTCTACAACTGGTTCCCGGGTACAGACAGGAAAGGGGCTTTGGCTAACATCAGCCCCTGGCTGGATATCTGAAACTAATTGAGAATCCAACCAGCCTGCAGCCTGTTAGCATTACCAGACCGTTTGTGCACAGCCTGGTAAAGTACAGATGATCTTTCCAGGGCCAAAGACCAAGGCCCAAGATCAGGGTCCCATGCTGCTGCCTCCAAAGTTGCCAGTTGTGTGAAGGGAGACATGCCCGTATCTGGTCTGCCCTGCTATAGAGGCAGAGGCTTATCTCATTTAATTAGTGATGTGACAGTCACACCCCTCTGCAGATAACAGAAATGTGCACAGAGGTGAGAGAACAAGCCAGAGGTGACATGCTATAGAAGGCAGGTCCCGATGGCAAGGGTGAGCCACTGCTCCCAAGGCTGTGCTGCCTGTGCTGGGCACACCTGCCCTGTGTTCTCATGCCACCCTGGGTGCGGGGGGTCGCTGCCTGGCCAACGCTCTTACAGCCTGGCACAGGCAGTGTCACGTGCTAAGGCTGCCCTTGATGGATCATCTGTGTAGACAGCAAACAGCTTCTTAGTTGTTTAAATATGCATATGTATCTGAAAGGCCTAATTCGGTAAGTACGTCTGGTGTTCTCTGGAAGGCTATTTCCAGATTCCTTCTCAACATAGTGCTGGAGCTGCTCAGAAGGGACCACGGCTTGGGGAGGCCTGTTTCAGGACACAGCTCGCAGCAAAAGCAAGAGACAAACAACCTGGGCGGCGCCTGTGGCTCAGCGGGTAGAGTGCCGGCCCCATACACCAAGGGTGGCGGGTTCAAGCCTGGCCCCGGCCAAACTGCAACCAAAAAATAGCCAGGCATTGTGGCGGGAGCCTGTAGTCCCAGCTACTTGAGAGGCTGAAGCAAGAGAATCGCCTAAGCCCAGTTGGAGGTTGCTGTGAGCTGTGTGACACCACAGCACTGCACTGAGGGCGATAAAGTGAGACTCTGTCTCTACAAAAAAAAAAAGAGAGAGAGAGAAACAAAACGACCTCTTCCTCCTCAGGTGTGGAGGGGCAGCAAGAGTGGACATGGCAGGGGCAGGCGAGCGGTCACCTGCAGAGCAGGCCCAGGCCCCGCACCCAGCCAGGGGCCACCGCCTGAGTATGGTGCCGAGCACAGTCCTAATGTCACTGCGGAGGCCGGCATCGGGGAGAGCGTGGGAGTGGGGCCACACATCTTCCTCACCAAACAGCAGACCAAGGAGCCACAGTTGCCACCGACACACCTCCCCTGGGCTCCTCCCAGTGCCTCCCTCCTGGCCAGTGTATTACTCCAGAGAAACACTGAGTAGAAACAATGGTGAAAATTCACCAAAATTCACCTACAGGGCTGCTTACCCTCCAGGGTCTCCAGCAATCACAGAAACAGCCAAAGGAGACAAAGTGGGACCAGGTGTCCCCTCTGAAGGACAAGAGTGGAGGAGACAGGCAGCCCTGCCCAGCAGGGCACCTCGCCCAACTGCCCAGATTCGCCTTTTCCTTGCCTTCCTAACTTAAAAATCCCTTGAAAGAGGTTTTTGATTTTCCTCCCTAAACACAACAAACAGGGAATGACAGTCTGAACTGTTTAAATTGGGGGAAAAAAGAAAGTTGTGGGTGGTGGGTGGGAGTCTCAGAGGGCTCTTTGTTCTGCGAGGGCCCAGGGGCGTCAGAGCTGGGTCTCCACCGCTTGCCTCCTTTGATCACAGGTGTGTGCCCCGCCCTCATTCCACGTCAGTGACCGCGCAGCCCGCTCTAGGAAAGGGACCCCATCCAAGGACTGACAAAGGACTGCGTCTCAGAGCCGGCTTGTGGCATGACACCAAGGGGCTCCTTTCTCTTCCTGGGAGATCATTTCCTTTCCTGTTCACGTGGATGATGAAGATGTGTGTGGCTGTGAGGACGCACCTGCAGCCCCGAGCCAGGACTCGGTGAGGCACGAGAGGTGCCGCCAGCCTGGTGCACTTCCCACTACAGCCGGGCATGTGACTTCCAACTGCTGCAGAAGGGAGGTCCCAGGGGGTCTGCTCAGTAGCTAGAGTTGAGTCTGGAGCAAATAGCGGAAAGCCCCAAACAGCCTTGACTTGATGTGGAGAGAGGTATGTGTCTCTCCCCCAGTGCAAGGCCAGAGTTCCCTGAGGCCTGAAGATCAGCTCACAGGTCCCTGGGGTGTGGTTGTCATCCTGAGCTCAGGACAGTGTAGGAAGCAGGAGGGAGGGCATAGGAAATGGGACAGACCCTGGGGACCAGTTGTCTCTTCAGGGAAACATCCAGAAGCTGCCCACAGCTCTTCTGCTTAAATACGGAAGTTCTCTGCACAAAGTACACATATTTTAAGAAAGGATAAAACTATATTGTAAAACTCAATATATACCAATAATGTTTGTATCTTGTCTCTCTTGTAACTGCAGAAGTCAAATGCAAATGTAAAATATCACAATTTTAATGCGTTTTTTTCCTATCTTAAAATACATTTTCTTGGCACATTCTGTAGATTAGCTGGGACCGAGACTTTGCCTACCCTCAAGAGATGCTACAAAACAGTCCTTATTTTATCGACTTGCCCACAGCTCTGGCTAAAAAGTACCAGCAAGTCCGACATAGCCGACTTTGGCAGCAGTTCATCCTTTCCACAAACGCTGTCCACAGACCCGCATCCTGCCTATCCTCTGGGTTTCTTGTCTCGGCCAGATTATCTTCCTACGGCAGGCTGCCTCTGCCTTCACAGCTTCGAGTCTTCCTACGACTCTCCACTTTGGACAGGAAGAATTGCACGCTTTGTCCTGGCACACAAGAGTCATGTCCCTTGTTGCTTCCTGTTGAAGCAGCTGCCCCCCACCCCAAGCAACAGTCAGCCATTTCCTTCTGAGTGTGGCCTGCCTTCTGCACCTCCTGCCACTATGGTTCTGATGAGATGACACCAAATTGCTAAATATCATGAACAAGTGACCAAACGAATAAGAAGGACATTCGCTTTATTGGCTAGAAAGATCATGCTATCAGGGGGTCGTATCGTCACAGCTGACCTTGGAGAGACAGCTGGGACCACAGTGTCCCTCTGCCCTCTTCCCAGCATCTTGTGCCCCCAAATTGCCTTGCTTTGGAGGACAAGGTGGGTACGTGACACAGGTAGCAGGTGGCTAAGTCATGTCTGCACAGAAGTTGCTGGATTTGAAATGTTGGCTCAGTGTGTAAATACAGCCCAGGGACCAAGAAAAAGGAGTCTGCACCTTGGCAGCTCAGCAGACTGCAGTCATCCTGGCCAGAGATATAGAATGGTCTGTGGTGTCAGGAAAGGGGCACTTCTGGCACATGGGTAGCTTGGCTTCTGCACCAATAACTATTTTAAAAGTAGGTCTCGCTCCTGAGATACAAAAGATGATAGAAAGGCCCACACAGTGCACCCAGAGCGTGCAGACAGAGCATCGCTCCACGTGCACTAGGAGGCAGTCAAGGGGAGCACCACCCAGTGCTCCACGGCATCTCCAGAGCACGTCCCTCCACAAGACTGGCTGGGACTTACACAGGCCCTTCAGCCGGGTACCACATGGGAGCTGCTGCCTCCAAAGCACACAGAGATGGGCTTATTGGGACCAGCTCGGCTGCAAGACCAAGGGACACAAATGGAGCTCTAAGAGCTGTCAGGGCTGTGAGCTCTATAGCTCAGAGCCATGTCCCCTCAGAGCTGCCTGGTGAGAGTTGGTGATGCCAGTCACAGCCCTATTCTGGTCACTTGGCAGCAAGGGTCCCTGGATGGGCTTCTCCCCATCAGGATCCTCTCTGAGGACAAAGCAATGGGCAGAACACGGACCCTCCCACATGGGGGTCTCCATCTAGGAGCCTGTCATCACTGCAAAGTCATTGTCCAAGCAGGGGCTGGCCCAGATCCCAGCCCCCGGCAAAGCCTGGAGATGAAAAGTAGATCACAGTTTGCCTGGAGCTGGACTGGGGGATGAAGGGGGACTGCTAATGGATATGGAGTTTCTCTCTGGCGGGTCAAATGTGTTTTAAGATTAGATTGCAGAGATGGCTGCACAGCTGTGTGAATTTACCAGAAAGCACTGGATCATGTACTTTAAATGGGTGGGTTGTAGGGTAGGTGAGTAATATCTCAAGAAAGCCATTTAGTTGAGGCCTAGCCCTATGGCGTTTTTTCCCTGCAGCCTCCATTTGCACTCCCTTGGGTCACCTTCTCCTTCGTGTGTGTCAGATGTCATCAGAACCCCAGCTGCTCAACTTGGGATCCCGATGTACAACTTTGGTGACATGCTATCCACTCCCAAGGAGAGCCCATCCAGACCGCAGGGTGGCCCCGTCAGTCCTCCACACCTCCCTCCCTCCCTCACCCAGAAGGGACCCCCTGGTAGACCTTCCTAGCCAGCAGCCTCAGCCCCCCGGTTTTTACCCCACACAGCCCCCTTATGAACCCTATGACTGGGCACAGCCCCTCCGCCCCCCACCTGCCCCACCCCGTCCCTCTCAGAGCTCACTGTCTGCAGGGAGTCAGTCATCTGCAGGTCCCGGAAAAGGGCCCTGACGCTGTGTCACTACTGCACCTGCTCCCCAGGTCACTGCCCAGTCCTCCTTGTCTAAGCTGTGAGCACCTCTCCCTGACGAGACTGCAGAAGTCTTGCCCCACTCTCAGGCCTCCCTGAGCCCTCCTGGGGACCCACAGCCTCTGGCTGCCCCCCTGGGGGCCCCTCCCTGGGTCAGGAGCACTGGCTCCAGGAGGACAGAGGTATGAGGTGTGTCCCTGGCAGGAGGGGCAGAGAGAGAAGTTGGGGTCTGCACTCCAGATTGTGGGTTGTTTCCTCCTGAAGTATGGAAAACCCAGCGAAATCAATTTCCTTCTGAAACCACTCCCCCAGTGGAATCTAACAGAGCCTTCCTCTCCTCCTATAAACTGATTTGACTTGACTGATAATCCTGCAGCTCCGTCGTGCTCCCACCTGGATTTCATTTCAAACCTCTCTGACACTCACCAGCGCTGAGGTCTTCCTGCCTCACACCCTCGTTGTTTCTGCCCCTGCTGCAGGGAAGGGAGGCTAAGGTGCCCGTACCCCACATACAAGAGGACAGGAGGGAGGGCGGCCTCATCGTTGCTCGGGGCCTGCACGGCCTGCTCTTCTTAGTCATGTTTAAAAGCTTGTTGTATTCAGTCTCCCTCGATTCTGTAGGTAGCAGCTTAAAATCTCAGCGTAGTCCCAGTGGATAATTATCAGACTGCAAGTTTTCCTTCTGGATAAAATTTGCATTTAGGCAAAAGCCTGCAATGACTCAGCTCAAATACATACCTAATAAATATTTTTGGAACGATGACAGGACCATGGGAGGTGTCTTGCACAGAAGACATCCTTCTCCTCATGGGATTTGAGCTAATCCATGAGGTTGCTGACTGCAGGGCCTGGCACACAGATTTCCCAAGGCGGTGTCATTTTCAGGGCTCATATGAATGAAGTTTTTCAGTGTCAGAACATCTGCAGTGACATCGTTTATCCCATTAGCAGAAGTGGACGTGGGTCTTGGAGGTTCCCGGGGCATTGGAAGGACCCTCCTTCCCTGAGGGGTTCATACCTAGTCCATGGTTCTGCCAGAGCCTGGTCACCATGGGACCCCTGCCCATTTGGTGGCAATAGGATCCTTCCACAATCTGCAGCAGGAGACCCATCCTGAGGAGCCCCCCAAAGCATGTGAAGAATGTTAACTCCACGGCCTAGTGATTTTCTACTCAAATGCCCCAGTAGAAAAGTAGGGTGATCGTAGTTAAAACAGAGGCTTCACATAGCACGTGCCAGGCACTAAGTGTACTAAGAGGCTGGTTTTGGTTAAGGCTTTTGGGTTGGCACTTCATTATCCCTACCCTACAGATGAGGAAATTGAAATGCCTTTCCTTAAGTCCCCAGGCTGGTTAGCTGCCAGAAGGCCCTGGGAGCAGAGGCAGGGAGTTTCGGGGGACACCCAGAGGGCCCCCGCCGTGGATGGAGGCAGTGGGAACCAGCTCGAGGGTGTAGATGTGTGTGTCAGCTGTGAGAGAATTCCCATAAAAATAGCACGCGAGAAGAATCTGGCTTGGGGACTGTGCGGGGCTACACTTAAATGGAGCCAGCTGTGCAGAGTCCCTGCCTGGAGCTTGCTGGTGCTTCTGCCCCCAGCAGGGTGGAGTTCAGAGACAGGCTGGAATCCGCACCGCACCCCGGGACCTGCAGGGCCCAGTACAGTGCGGTAAGGCTTCTCTCAGCCTTAATGTTTAAACACGCATTTTCTTTTCCAGCAAAGTTGTGTCTGTGCTGGTTCCCTCTTCCCTCATGAAGTCAGCAGGGAGTTTTTCTTTGAACCAGCACAGGACTCCGACACATGGCTCCTGTGAGCCACAGTGGGTGAGATCCAACATCAGCTCCCATCCTGCGTGACGTGGCCTGGTTGGTGGGCCACCGGGGTCTTAAGACTTTCTGGATGTACCTGGGCCTGGTGCCATCAAGGCAGTTCCTGTGATTGGCTGCCCCCCCCCCCCCCCGCAGCGTGGACTACGGTGTCACTCACATGGCATAAATCCCCGGCTTCTGCCGAGGCTTTAACTTAAGGCCGACCAGCGTCTTAAAATCCTGAGAGTACACAGGTACCTAGAAGTTTATGATGCAAATGTGATCTTTTACAACACCTCTAAAAATTGTTTAAAGACGTTCTCCACCTGGGATGGCGGATTTACAAAGTGACTCTGACCACGGGGAGAAGGTGAAATGTGAAAGGTAGTTTCCTCCTTGAGGTTGGAAACCCTCCCACTGGCAACCTTCAGACTAATGTGAAAATTAGAGGGGGTGATTTGGGCCCCTGCAATTTTCTTTTCTCTTTTTCTTTCTTTATTTTTATTTACTTATCTATTTATTTTTATTTTTTATTTATTTTTTTTGAGACAGAGTCTCAGTTACCCTGGGTAGAGTGCTGTGGAGTCATAGCTCACAGCAACCTCAAACTCTTGGGCTCAAGTAATTCTCTTGTCTCAGCCTCTGGAGTACCTGGGACTACAGGCATGTACCACAATGCCTGGCTAATTTTTCTATTTCTAGTAGAAAGGGTGGGGGGGTTCTCACTCTTGCTCAGGCTGGTCTCAAACTCCTGAGCTCAGCCTTCCAGAGTGCTGGGATTATAGGCTTTAGCCACTGCACCGGGCCCAGGCCCCAGTTTTCAAATCTCCAGCTAGAGCAGGGTGTAGGGGCACAGTTTGTGGGCTCAGGAAACACAGCTGCTGGTGTTGTCATGCCCAGAAGAGTGGAACAAAGAGTGCGGCCCTGCTGGCACCAGGTCTGCAGATCTGAGTCATGGCCTGCAGATGAAAGCTGTGCCACTCCAAGGTTCCTGACCCACAGCTGGGAAAACATTCTCTATCCCTTGTCCTCTTAGGCACGCAGGGCTGTTCCCAGGATTCGTAGATTCTGGGAACTCCATGGGATGTTACAATATAATTTTGTACTTTGTTTCGGGGATGACCCATAATTCCTTTTAAGTCCTGCTTAAGGAGGCCACTGACATGTTCCTGGAAATGTGAAGTCTCTAGCTTGTTTGAAGTGAATGCATGAGAAACCACCAGATTAACCCATTGCTCCATACCCACCAACTAAGATGTCCCTTTGTGGCTAAAGGACTCAGTTTGCATATGAGCCGGCCCAGAGCTGTCCTCTGGGAGGCCCAGCGCCACAGTGGCCTTGGCCATGGCTGTTGCATCAGGTCAGGAGCCTGAGCATCTAAAGCCAGAAGTCATGGAAGAGGATGTCCCGCCAAGGAGGGCTGGGTGTCCCTTGCACACAAGCTGCTGGGGGGTGGGGAGGGAAGAGAGAGGCCGGGTGGGGCAGGAGTCTCTCTGCCCTGACACAAGTCTGCCCCCCACACTCCTCCACCCACTACACCACCCTCTGCATGCCCTTTCTCACCAGAGTGTCTCTCTGAAATGCAGAAATGTGGCACAGAATGATTGCACGGCATCAGTTTCTTTAGGAAACATGATTCCTATTCTCTTGTTTAATTAAATAATTGATCCAACAAGTACTTGTGAACCATCTGCTCTGTAGGCACTGAGCACTCTGCTCTTGAGGGATGTGGGGTGAAGGCTGCAAAGAGAAGACATTCCAAAAGCATCTCTGGCTCATTCGAGAGGCACAAACTGGTAGTGGGAACCCTGTTGCCATCCCTGGCCTCCTGGAGGGAAGAAACTGGGCAAAGTGAATAGCCGGGTGTTTCCAGCGCAGATGGTCCCTTTTGTTCCAGATTTGCACTGGGGCTTGAGGCCCGACCACAGGAGGGAGGCGCAGGGAGGGCAGAGGAACATGTGTCCAGCCCACCCTGGCCTCCAGGCTCACCCAGGCTGGGCAAATGTATGAGCACCTGGACTCAAACCAAGCGTGCCAAGCAAAAGGGATTCCAGGAGCCAGAAGCACGTGCATGCTCTTTGTCAGCTCAATTTGATAAATACTGACTTGGCCCCTACAAGAAGCTAGAAGAATTAAATAAGAGGCACTTCTTGCCCTCAAGGAGTTTACATAAGAATCAGACATAAGCATATTTCATTTCATAGTAAAATCTATGCTCATATTTTATGTATACAAGCAATATGATTTCTTACCTTTTTCTATTGATAAATATAATTGGTAACTTTAAGTCCTTATTTTTCCAGATGATAGAACACCAATCCCAGTAAACTTCCTGCTCTCCTTTTTGCTCCTGCTTTGCATAGCACCAAGAAATTGGACATAAAGCCACCTGTGCCCCGTCTGTCTCCTCTGATACCTTCTGAGCCAACCATTGCATTGCCCTGCCAGGTCCTCTGCTTTGGCCTAGCTGGGTCATCTCTACTTGCCCCTCATCCCACTCAAGGGCTCCTCAAGGGTGAATGGACTGCCTCATCCCGTCCCTGCCTCTTCTGGACACTAGGCTGTCACTGCTTCTCCCACTCCACACGAGGTGTGGGGAGGACCAAGTAGTTGAAGGTTCTGTCTGTCATCCTCTTTCCACCAATTGCAACACTGCCCTATAGTGGCCACTGCCACATCTGTTCAAAATTTTAGCATACAGTGAAACTTTCCAGAGGGAAAAACAAAATACCCCCCATATAAAAGCTTGGAGAACAGACATCATCTGGCCAGCTTTTCAAATGCTACACCACGAAGCAGTGCTTTCAGAATGGAGGCAAAATGACTTCCAATTTAGAATTCTATACCCAGCTGACTTCTCACCGAAGAATGCACGGAAGAGTCGTGTGCCTTCAGAGGTGGAAGACCTCAGGAAGGTTTCTCCCCCTGCGTTTTCCCTCAGGAAGGCCCTGAGGAGGTAGGCAGTCAAATGCAGTCATAATCCAGGGAGGTAGAGGACATGAGATTGGAGCTCATGGTGTCAGGATGAGAGAAAGAGGAAGGCAGCGTATAGCACAGAGTGGGGGAGGCCTCAGGTGGGAGCTGAGCCACAGGGCTTGAGATCAGATAGCCCAGACCAGGTGGGGGCAGGGTGGCCAAGCTTACTATTACCAAGGTCATAGTAAGGATGAATAACAACACCAATGAATTATGTAAAACTGATCAAATGCATGATGGACTTCAACATCTTCCAAGGAAATTTTCATTTTTCTTTAAGATTTTAGGAATGAATTAATTGTAGGTGTTTAGAAAGCTAAGTAAACAAAATGAGACAATTATTGATTCAAAGAGGGAAAACCTGTAAAAGGAAAAGTGGTCATGTTATATGACTCAACTACAAACAAAAATAAAAATAAAGACAGTCTAGATAATGCAAGCAAGGAATATTAATTCCACCCCAAAAGAAACAGAATGAGGCTGAAGAATAGGAGAGAAAGTACATAGGTGAGGAAGGGATGCGAGGAGTTGAGAGAGAGGGGACACTTCATCAGGGCTTCCATCTGAGATGGAAAGCTACTCCGAGGGCTGCAAGTGTCTGTCAGGTTGGATGAAG
Source organism: Nycticebus coucang (assembly GCF_027406575.1). Classification (NCBI taxonomy): domain Eukaryota; kingdom Metazoa; phylum Chordata; class Mammalia; order Primates; family Lorisidae; genus Nycticebus; species Nycticebus coucang. The sequence continues at coordinate 2,760,818 of NC_069798.1, forward strand.
TGACAGACACCAGAGAAGCAGTCACAAGGATTCAAGGATCCAAGTAGGATTCAGGGCAGGTGGCACAAGGCACCACTGTTTTCTCATTAAAAGCCTGGAAGTGCTGTGACTTCTCACACTCTGTCTATTCTCATCTTTGTTTAAAAAGAAAACCCACATGGTGCCAGAGAAGAGGCAAGCCTTGGTGGGAGGGTCATGCTGGGAACCTCTGCCAGATTCCAGAGCTCTCCTCCACTGGCATTGGCAGAGGCATTTCCACACCTTCTCACTGCCAAAGCAGGTTCTGTGGACAAACACCCACTGGACAGTCAGGCCAGGAGGTCAGGTCCTCTGATCAACCCTGTGGAGCTGCCTCAAATCTCACCATTGAAGACTCATGCCTTTGAAGCATGGTCCCTCCCAAAACACAGGGGTGACCTCCTGCAAACTGGCAGCGGACAAATGCGTAAGACACTGATTTTGGTCAACTGAAAAACATGGCCCCAGACACATTCACCCTCACACAGGCTCACATGCTGCACACATGCACACACAGCCCCTGGCGCTTGCCCTGAGCACCACTAGACACACTTTGCTGCCCATGGCCATGTTGCACAACTGTGGATACAGGCTTGGTCCCCAGCTCCTAACCACTTCATGGAGGGGCAGCTGAGCCACCCTACTGAAGGACATGAACCCCTGGCAGCCAGCTCCCCCGCCCCCGGGGATGATTGGGTGCAGGGTGTATACACCTGTTCCGACATGGCTCTGAGAGCTGTTCCTCCCCGGGCCGCTCCAGCAGGCCCTGCCTGACACTGGACTCTGTGCACCAGATTCCACACCTCTTGTGTTTTTTGCCGTACTCCAAGCTCATCCATGAAATAACTTCCAACAACCTGGGTCCAGCTCAGCCTTGACGCATCCACAGGGTGTAACGTGCAGGGAGGGGACACTTACTCTCCGAGAGCCCGGCAGGGTGTCCCGGCAGTGGTGCAGCAGCAGCAGCAGAACCACTTTTCAGCTCCGTCTCTTCCCTCTGCCTTCCGGGTAAGAACTCCAGCCTCCAAGGCCCCAGACATGTGTGGAAGAAAAACATACTGGCCTGTGTTAAGATACTCCCAAATGCAAAATTTAAATTTGGGGGAACACAGTGAATGAATTCACATTTGGAGAGCGTTTATGGCAAACTGCAAGTTTCAGATCAGAGCAGATTTGTGCTGCAAACCCAAAGTCATAAGCATTTGAGAATGTCAACCCAGCAATGTCCCCTGGAAACAGCTCGTGGTCATAAAGTCTTCAAACAGGTTAACGCAAAGCTGGGAGAACAATAAATGCAACCCTAAATTTTATTTTTAGAAGGTGCCATAGCTGAATTGATTTTTAAGAGAATATAAAAAAGAAAGAATCCAAATCTTGGGAACCGATAGAGCTAAGCTATTTACCGTTTTTTACTGTTCAATTTCCGCTGATAGAAACAGGAAGGAAGCCGTAAAGGGTCTGTCCATTGAAAAGAGACCAAAGTAAGAATGCAAATAAATACTGGAACCCAGCGGTTGTGGTGACTGACAACCTCAAAGATTTTTCACATCCTCTCTGGGGGGAACAAAATGTGTGCTCATTTTTGATGGTAATTGATGGCATTTTACCTAATATGTAGATCCTAATGAGAAACTAAAAATTTCTACCAAGAAAATATTTTTCTGTTGGATGACAGTGATGGGGTCTCAGAAGTTTAAAAAGGCAGAAGTGTTTTTATTCCAGTCAAACTTGATTGAGAGTCTTAAATCATTCTCATTAAATTGTCAGCAGTAATGGTACGTTCTCGGCTTCTGTTTTCCCTGTATCTGGGGCTTCCGTGAAAGCCGGGTTCTGGGGAACACTTGGCCATGAGCTTCCTCTAGGCAGACACGAAGGTGCCCTGGGTCTTTGGGCTTCTCTTCTGTGTTCTTTACAAATCAGGAGTCCAAAGCCCGAGGAATATCCACAGAAACCCCCATGGAAGGGAAAGGTTCCTTGCCGTTCTCCACCGACAGGACAGTGCACAGGACAGGTCTGCCACACCAGGCCAAGCGTGCAGCTCCAGTCACCGTGGCTGTTCCTGTTTGGCTCCTAACTTCAAAGCTGCCTGCTTTCCTGAACATGCATTCCGAGTTTTATTTTCCAGGGAGGCCTACAAGCCATGCAGCTCTTCAGGAGCACCAAAGGTCAAGCTTTCATCCCAGGCCTAAAGGAATACACTTGGGTCCTTTTCTTTTTTGTTTTCCTTTGGGGAAGTCATAAAAAAGCTTTGATAATTAGTAAACAGCCAACATTTCCCCCCAAACTCATAAAACACAAAAGGCAGCGTTGCTTTCAAGTCCTACAGAAGCTTGCGTTCCAGGGGGCCCACACTCTTCCTCAAGTACAAGTGAATTGTTCCCACCGGCTTACTAGGCCTGGTGGGGACCTGTTGTCTGGTCCACCCTGCTAGGAGTAGGACCAGGGTCAAATCTCTGTCCTGGCTGCAGTATGTAAACTCACTAAAGGTAAAAGAAGACAGGTCTGAATAGTGACAGATTAGAGACCAGTGTCAAACCCCAGAGGCTGTAACAGGCGTGTGAACTTTTCGTTAGATGTAGGAGCTCTATATTTTTTTGTACATTTCTCTTTCTTCCTGGTAAGCCCAATAAAGTCACTAGACGTACGTAGAAGAGTTTTTAGTGTGTATTAAATTACTTTAAAATTCTCAACCTAGCCTCTTAGTTAACTCAAGGAAATGAAAAATATCGGCAGCCAAGTCTGTGTTGCCTGACACCACCTCACAAAGATTGGCAGAGGGATCTCCCGTGCGTCCATGCAGCCTCACAGCTCTACCAGAATAGACAAGTTGCGAATCCACCATGGCCACTTTGGAGTCTCATTCCCACTTCAGTGGGAGAACATAATGTGGGGGGTGAGGGGAAGACTGCCTCCCTCCCATCTCCTCTAGGGGGAAAGTTGAGCTTAGTGGCCCCCAAACGTAGCTGATCTCAAGACGTGAGCAATTCTGGTAGTATTTGATTGCAAATAAAAAACAAATACACCAATAAAGAAAAAAAATATTGGCTCAATGGTTTGCAAACAAGGCAACATCTTTATTTCATGGACTACATAATGGGACTGCTTCATGCAGAGGAAAAAGAAAAGCTGTATAATTAAATAAATTAATTAAATAAGATGTGCCTCCTCAGACAGGTTCACTGCAATCACAGAAACCACTTGTCTTGTTAGAGCAGCAGATGAACATACTGAAACTCAGGGCCCACCTCAGGGCTGCTGATGAGGATGCACGGCCTTCCCAGCCAGGCATTGCCAGCTGGGGCTTGCCCCCTGGCCACCCTGGCACAGGATCCTGGGGTGCCATTCTAGCCTGCTGACATCATTGCCCTCTGTCCTCTGTCACTCAGTCCCAATTCAAAATGCAGGCTGTGTTTTGTGGGTTTATATACTATAGCTCCCAGGGAGGCTGGACGGTGAGTATCTGCCTTTTTCAGCTTCTAAGGGGCTCTGCCTCCCATGAAAATGGATAGACTTATAAACAGAATTTCTCTGAGCATTGGAAAAAGAAGCAAATAATAATAATAATACATCTAAATAGTCATTTACATTTGACTTATAAATGAAGTGGAGTCCTACATTACAAAGGGCAGAACTATCCCACCAAACTTAACGCCGAAGGGCAACAAAGTGAGAGTCTGTCTCAAAAAAAAAAAAAAAATCCTATTTTTAGTAGAGATGAGGCATTGCTTTGCTTAGGGTGGTCTCAAAAATTCCACCTGCCTCAGCCTCTCAGAGTGCTAGGGTTAGGGGTGTGGCCAACACACCTGGTCTACATGTGCTTTTTAATAAACATTTTCTTGGACTTCAGCTATATTTTATTCTTCTTTTTTGTAGTCTTAGACCATATATCATTAACTTCTATGTATTTATATTTATCAGAAATAAGCATCATGGCTGGGCAAGGTGACTCACACCAGTAATCCTAGCACTTTCGGAGGCTGGTAGATTGCTTGCACTCAGGAGTTGGAGACCAGTCTGAGCAATAATGAGACCCCATGTATAACAAAAACAGAAAAATTATCCTGGCGTTCTGGCAGGCACTTGTAGTCCCAGCTACTCAGGAGGCTGAGGCAAGGGGATTTCTTGAAACCCAATTGTTTGAAGTTGTATGACCTATGATGCCAAAGCACTCTACCCAGGGCTGAAGTAAGACTCTGTTTCAAAAAAGAGGAAGAAAAAAAAAAAAAAAAAAGGCTGGAAGCCTTTCCAAAAACAAAACAAAAGGCTCAGTGCATGTAGCTCAGCTGGTGGGTTTATACCCTGCCTAGACCTGCCAAACAACATTGACAACTACAACTAAAAAATAGCCGCGAGTTGTGGAGGGCACCTATAGTCCCAGCTACTTGGAAGGCTGAGGCAAGAGAAGACTGTTTCATTTGGAACCTTTTTATATTCGATCCACATTTATTGAGAATCTATGCCAGATTCTAGGTGTGTGAACTGTTACCTCCGCAAGATCCCTGAAAGAGGGAGTTTTACTTTCCACGCAGTCCAGAGCAGGGAACAGAAATACTTAGAGGCAGAATCGCAGCCCTGGTGAGGTCACTTTCCAAACCCAGGACTCTCTGTCCTTGGGAATCTCCCTCCCCAAGAAGCCGCTTCCCAGGACAATGCCCTTGCCCATGGGCAGCTCCATCCACCAACTTCCCAACTGCTTCCAACACTCCAGGGGAGTCTCTTAAGCTGTGGTCCTGCTCCAGATGCCTCAGTGGGCATTCATAAAGGCTAACAGGGCACTGATGGACAGCAGCAGGCCCCGAGGTAGTGCCCTGCAACATTGGGGCACAGTTTCTGGAGTTACAAGCTTGTTCTAATCACCAGAAAGGGGGTTGGGAAGCTGGACCTTTACCCTTTCATCTTTCTCAGCGAGTAGGCGGCTCATATGGGCTGAGGACCGTGTATGACCCACCACCCCAAAGAGATGTCCTAGAGGGTAGAACTGTAATGATTCTAATTAACACACTAAAAACCAAAGTGAAATCCCTGAGAGACAGAGAATGGGTCCCACCGCTGCCAACACCTCAGCAGCAGCCGGGAACCCCCGAAGAAAGAAGAGAAAGAGGTTTTTTAGATAAAAATGACTTTCCATTATTAAATCATAACTGTGTACGTTAATGCACTTATGGGGTACAATGTGCCGATCTGCTTTACAATGTGGAAATTTAATATTGTAAACATTGACCATTAGCCTGATACCTTTGCATAGTATAGAAGTCCTGTTAAAAAATTGTATATATGTTTTAAATCTCAGTGACTCTCATCTGGATTATAAAAATCAATTTTGTATTCTAGCTATGGATTATCAATACCGACCTCATTAAATGGAATGGTAACTCCAAACCACTCGAAATAAAAAAAAAAAATGACTTTCCAACCATTTCTGTCTGGGGTATTTAATTTTTAAAAGGAGAGAGACTAAAAGTTGGAAAAGTTCAACACCCATATCAACAAATTCACATTCAACTAGCTTCACATGTTACCTTCAGAAAGTAGTCACACGGTTATGTCAAGAGCATTTCTGTTCTCTGCTGGTAAGATCCAGAGAACACAAGCAGATTGTCACTGGTGTTAAGTCTGATCTTTCAAAACCCAAAGATCCTCCAGTGTGCCAAGTGCGGACTGATGCAAACTGTCCCCTCGGGGACGGTGACCGTGTGGCAAGAGCACACGTGTGGCAGAATTATATCCTAGGACCTGTTGATTTAACATTTACGTGGGTATGTTGGGGAAAGAGCTGTCAGTTTTGCTGGGCAGGGCTCAAGGACCTACAATGGGGCCTCTGGACACCTCCCCTTACGGCTTCAGCGTACAAGAAGGCTCGCAAGTGTCCAGCATCCCAGATTATTTGGGGCTAACTGGAAACTTCAGAATTTTTACCTAAGTGTTTTGTGGGGAAGGGAAAAACATCCTGGTTTCATGATCATTATTTCCTTGGAGGTTCTAAACCCCAAGTCACCCTGCTCTGGGAGAAACATGAGACCAGAAGTGCCCCAGTGTACGTCACCCGTGTTTCCCCAAGGTGTTCCCTGCCCCCAGTTGCCAGGTGAAAACCCCAGACCCGCTGGCTTGTGGAAGGGGTCTCAGCATGGCCCACAGCCCTGGATTTTCTGACGACCTGGCACAGACTCTTTCTAAAGTGCTTTTGGGAAATGGGCACGCTGCCTGAACATTTGTGAGAACACTTTCTCTCACAACGTGTTTGGAGCAAAGTGACTCAATTAACTTAAAATCTGACACACGTTGGTGAGAAAAGGCTTTCTCGTTTTTAAATCTTCTGAAAATCTTTGTAAGTTCCATCTGTGTTTGTCATTGCTACCATCCAAATGTCCTTCCAAGACTAGTGTGCAGACCTAAGGTTCGAGCTCCTGGCTGAGCAGAGCTTATGAGCAAATGTGCAGTCTCACAGAATAGTCCAGAAATGCAGAGTTTATCTTGGGCTCACCCCATCATTTATTTCAGATGCTCTTTGTTAGGGCAGAACCCATTGTCACAGTCTGGCTGAAGCATTAACAGGTGCTGCCTGCCTCTTCCTTCCCAAGGGGAGACCCTGAGTTCACACCTGCAGGCTCCATGTCCTAGCTCCAGGGCAGACTTAGCCCAAACTGAGAAGAGAGATGACAGAGAAGAGAGAGGGACGGGGGATGGGGGGGTGGCGACCAGCCCTCTGGACTGCTGAGCATGGCACAGGCCCTGGAGCAGGGGCTCACAGTCTCCCATTGCTGGGAGCTTCTGATATCTGACAATGCTCGATGGAGAATCACAGAGATGAAAGAGAAACAAACAAAACAAAAAAACCCTTTTTTCCAAACAAAGCTATACAAAGTTTCAAGGAGACAGAATTAAAGCTTTCTTTGGGCATTTCAAATCTTTAGTGTTGATAAAACCTTCCGGTTTTTTCTGAGGTGGTTGAAAACCCAGGGTCCAACCTCTCCATGGCAGACAGGAGGCAACTGGAGTCCCCCGTGGAGCCAAGTGACTTCCCAAGGCCACACGGAAGTTAGAAGCAGAGCGTGGTGGAGAAGCCCTTCCTGTGGCTGAGCCCGGCCCGACTGTGACCTGGGCCAGGATAGCCATTGCCTGCTCTTGAGGGGTCGCCAGGGAGAGACATCTCTAGGGAGTCCCCAGGAGGGCAATAAATCATGCCTGCCTTCTTCACTGCTGAGTCTCACACAAGGCCTCAGTGACCCGGCAGTCCTTCCCACCCTCTGCTCCACACTCACATGCCTTCACCTGCTCCCTCCTGTCCAGGTGTCATGGTGGCCTGTGACCAGCGATCTTGAATGTTACTGCTGTGATTGCTTTAGGGCACCACAACTGCACTCATATAAGACAGTAAACATGTGTTCTGACTGCTCCACTGCTTGGCTGTTCCCCCATCTCTCCCCGTCTCCTTGAGCCTCCCAGTTTCCTGAGACACAACAATATTGAAACGAGGCCAGCCAGTAACCCCGAGATGGCCTCTAAGTGTTGAACAGAAAGGAAGAGTCACGAATCTCTCACTTTAAATCCAAAGCTAAAAATGATTAAGCTTAGGAAGAAAGGCATGTTGAAAGCTGAGATGGACCAAAACTGAGGCCTCTTACACCAAACTGCCAATTTGGAAAAGCAAAGGAAAATTTCTCGAAGGAAATTAAACATGCTACTCCATTGAACACATGATGATAAGACAGTGACACAGCCTTACTTCTGACGTGGAGAGCGTTTAAGTGGTCTGGATAGAAGATCAAACCAGCCACAATATTCCCTTACGCCAAAGCCTAATCCAGAACAAGACCCTGACTTTCTTTAGTTCTGTGAAGGCTGAGAGGTGAGGAAGCTGCAGAAGGAAAGTCTGAAGTTAGCAGAGGTTGGTCCATGAGGTTTAAGGAAAGAAACTGTCTCTATAACACAAAAATGCAAGGTGAGGCAGCAAGTGCTGATGGAGTCGCTACAGCAAGTTGCCTGGAAGATCTAATTCCGTTAAACAACAGATTTTAAACGTAGACAAAGCAGCCTTCTCTTGGAAGAAGATACCATCTAGGACTTTCATAGCTGGTGGGGAGAAATCAATGTCTGACTTCAAAGCTTCAAAGGACAAGCGAATCTGTTGTTAGAGGCTAATGCAACTGGGAAGCCAGTGCTCAGGCACCATTCTGAAAATCCTAGGGCCCTTAAGAATGATGCAAAATCAACTCTGGCTATGTTCTACCAATGGAAAAAAAAAGCCTGCATGACAACACCTCTGTTTAGAGCATGGTTATCAAATTTTAAGCCCACTTTTGAGACCTACTGCTCAGAAAAAAAGATTCCTTTCAAAATATCACTGGTCATTGACAATGCACTTGGTCGCTCAAGAGTTCTAATGGAAAAGTACAGTAAATAAATGTTTTCATGCCTGTTAATTCAACATACATTCTGCAGTCCATGGATCAAGGGGCATTTTTTACTTTGGTGTCTTACTACCTGAGACACATATTTTGTGAAGGTTGTACCTGCCATGGTGATTCCTCTGACTGATTTGGGCACAGTAAATTGGTAACCTTCTCAAAAGGATTCACCATTCCATATGCTCTTAAGAACACTTGTGATTCCTGACAGGACGTTAAAACATCAATAGTGACAGGAGTTCGAAAGGAGTCTAACCCTCAGGAATGACTTTGAGACTTCTGTGGGGGAAGGAACAGCAAATGTGGTGACAGATGGGACTGAATTGTTGCGGTATCATAATAAAACTTCAATAAATGGAAACTTGCTTTCTATAAATGAGCAAAGAAAAAGAAAGTAGTTTACTGAGATGGACTCTATCCCTGGTGAAGGTGACATTGTTGAAATGTCAAAAAATCATATTACATGATTTTAGTTGATAAAGCAGTGGCAGGTTTGAGAGGACTGACTCCAATTTTCTTTTTCTTCATTTCAAATTAATATAAGAGTACGAATTTTTAGGTTACATTGTTCTCACTTTCAAGGTAAAGTTCAAGTTGTGAGAGAGCCCCTCACCTGGGGGGGGGCCCTGAATGCCCTCAGAATATGCACCTTAGGTGACAGCCCCCCAAATGTCCTCCCTTCTTCCATCAATTGCCTTCTCCCCCACCCCCACCTCAGTCTTCCCACTTGATAGACATAGACTATATTTGTATTTTATCATTTGTATGAGTGTGCGGATATTTTTTTTCCATTCTTGAGATACTTTACTAAGAAGAATGTATTTCCACTCCATCCAGGTAAACATAAAAGATGTAAAGTCTCCATCTTTTCTTATGGCTGAATAGTATTCCCTGGTATGCATATTTCCACAATTTGTTAATCCATTCATGTGTTTATGGGCATTTGGGCTGCTTCCACAACTTGGCAATTATGAATTGAGCTGCAGTAAACCTTCTGGTGTAAATGTCTTTGTGGTAAAATTTTGGTTCCTCTGTGTAGATACCTAGTAAAGGGATTGTGGGATGAAATGTAAGGTCAACGCTTAGTTCTTTGATAATTCTCCATACTTCTTTCCATACAAGTTGTATCAGTTTGCAGTCTCACCAGCAGTGTAGAAGCATTCCCTTCTCTCTACATCCACGCCAGCATCTATAGTTTTGAGGCTTTGTGATGTGCACTAATCTTCCTGGAGTTAGGTGATACCTCAGAGCGGTTTTGATTTGCATTTCTCTGATGATTAAAGATGATGAACATTTTTTCATGTATTTGTTGGCCATGCATCTGTCATCCTGGCAATTGCAGCAACCCCAAAAATAAATAACTGGGATTTGGTCAAGCCAAAAGTTTCTGCATAGCTAAAGGTACTACAACCAAAGCAAAAAGACAGCATTCTGAATGGGAGTTTTTTGCATGTTATGAATCTGACAAAGATCTGATAACTACAATCTACAGAGAATTCAAGTTAATCAATAGTAAAAGAGCAAACAACCCCATTTCTATGTGGGCAAGAGAGTTGAACGGAAACATCCCTGAAGATGACAGATGCATGACTCCAATTTTCAAAGAAGATGTACTGTGGGAAAAATGCTATCAAACAGCATCGCACACTGTAGGGAAATCTTTCCTGACAGCGAGAGTCCATCCATGGAGCAAACATCACTGTTGTCTTATTTTAAGGAATTGCCGTAGGCACCCCAGCCTTCAGCAACCCCACCCGTTCTGCCAGCAGCATCAACATGGAGGCGGGACGACCAGCAGAAGGATTACAACTCATCAGCTCAGATGATTGTCAGCATTTTCTAGCAATCAAGTATTTAATTGTTATGTATTTTTTAGACATATGACTTTTGCACACTTATTAGACTACAGCATAGTGTGAACATGACATTTATAAGCACTGGGACACTCAGAATTCATGTGGCTCACTTGATTGCAATATTCACTTGACTGCAGTAGTCTGAGCCGATCGCACAATATCTCTGAATTTACCACTCTGGTTAGTGCTCCAAAGGTCCCAGTTATTTTCTCTAAATGTAACTTGCTTACTTTGATAGTACCTAAATTTGATTTTAAAATGAGATTATACCACCCATATATTCTAAGCAGTGAGAGGCATTTGACACCCCCACTTTGCTGTACTTCCTCCTGCAGGGAGCAGGGCACAGCAGAGGTGACTGGTGGGGAGGCTCGGTAGGAGGGCTGCACCCTCTCTGCACGCTCCTTGAGAAGGTTCTTTACTATGTGAGGGATAGAGATTAGTTTCAAAGAAAAGAATAAAGGAATCTATTATCTTAAAAATTTAGATTGAACAATTCAACACACAGATTTTATATCACGCTCAAGTATTTATCAATCACAAATAATCCTTAAATTAATTCCTGAATATATTTAGTCAATTTGCCAAATTTCATCTGTGTGTGTGTGAGAGAGAGAGAACCTAGGGCTGACAATGATTAAAGCTATGGTAAAATTGGCATGAAAATATTTGGCTGGTGGCCATGTAAATTGGTACAACTTTTATAGAGCAATATGGCGGCAGTGTTTCAAGAACCAGGAGGATATTCACAATGTTTGATTCTATAATCTCACTCCTGAGAATCGATCCAGGAAAAGAGCCCACAGGAAAAGTTCAAAGAAGAGGAAAGTTTATGCTCAGAGCAATGTGCATTGTGGAAGCTTATGTTCTAGCAGGATAGTTAAAATCTACAAAGAATGAAAGAAATATATACATTGGGGGAAATGCCATGATGCAAACATACAGTGATGTCACGTGAAGTGACATGATGAAGTGACAGAATGGGACAGGCGCTGCACTCGGGACGTTTGAGCTGAGAACTGAAAGTGAGAATGAACCAGTCGTGTGAAGAGCTCAGGACAGAGAGCCCCAGAGAACAGCCACTACGCACATCTTTTGGCGAGAAAGAGCCTGATGGGTCAGGAAATGGATGGGTCTCTGGGAGCAGCACGGACGGAGCAATAACTTTCGTTATTTCTGAAAGTGAAATAATGGACCGTAACATAGTCTGTCTCAAAATTTTCATTGGTGGATCTGGAGAGCAGCTGGTGGTCCCTTGAGGATCCAGAACAAGGGACACAGGCTACGAGCCCACCATATGAAGACTTTGCATGTGTGTTTTTAAAAAACAGAAGGAAACACTTTGCATTACTATTATTATTATTGCTTAATACTTCTTTGCAGCAATTGTCTGATTTCTTTTCTGAATGTATTTGTCTTTGTTCGTTCTTGGTGAGGTGTTTGTTTCTGGTCCCTATCTTAAACATTGTTATTGTTGTTAAATTTTAAGCCTTTTTAATTTTGTGAAGGCAAAAAGTAGAAGCCTAATGAACACAAGTATATGTGAAAATAAAAAAAAAACAGAAGTAAACAAAAATTTTAAAAAGGAATGATACATGTTTTTTTTCTTAAAATTGCTGTTATTATTTTTATATTATTCACAAAAAATTAAGATGCCCTTGGTTGAATATGCAAAAATAAGGTCTTACTATTGCACCACTATAACTTGAAATTTAATCTCCTTTTTTTTTTTTTTTAAATATGGGCCGCTTCACGAATTTGCGTGTCAGCCTTGCACGGGGGCCATGCTAATCTTCTCCGTATCATTCCAATTCTAGCGCATGTGCTGCCAAAGCGAGCCCTTATTCCCCTTCTCGCTCAGGCCTCAGAGTGGATGTGGACCCCCCTTGGAAAGCCCCCTCTTCACTGTGGCATCTCCACAGTGCCAAACACAGCACCTGCTTCACCTTGAATCCACGGCATAGAATCGACTTTGAGAATTCAGTTCACTTTGGCAACATCTAGAAACATGGCCCCTGTACTCAAGTTGCTCACAGTCTAAGGACAGAGTTCTAACGACATGAAAATTGGTTTTTAATATTAGACTGAGATATTAAGCCCTGAAGACCACGTTTGCCTGCAAAATGCAGAAAATGGACAACGTCTAAATCCATTAACATTTTCCAAGAGAAGCGACGAACATTTTAATAATCAATATTTTAGCATGTGGGTCATTATGAAAGTTTTGAGATACACAGAAATCAAGAAACATAAAATCCACATGGATGGAAAGAAATGAAGCGCTGCTGGTAACACCAATAAGCCAAGCAAGCTGAAATCGGCACGGGTGAATCAGAAAGGATGTGTCAGCCGTGTTTCTTGAAAGTGAAATAACAGACCATAACATAGTCTGTCTCAAAATTTTCATAGTGACTCATGTACTGTTAGTATTTACTGACACCAATGTGCTTGCATAGGCTTTCCAGTCTCCTCTGCAGGTAGGTGGTCCATTTGGCTAAATATAAGTTTATACAGAGTGAACAGCAAAGCAGTATCACTACCAGCCTGGATAACTCAGGTACAATTTCCTGTGGTTTCTACCCTGCCCACATGGCTAGGAGGGAAGGGGGCCAAGGTGCAGAGCGCAGATGGAAGAAGGAACACAGATCTCTGAGTCACTCCATGGAGGAAAGCTGCCCAGCATCGCTGCTGGACCCTGTCAGAATCTGGGTGAAGGACAATGACACTTTGGCTGTGTCAAGCCTCTGAGAGGTTTAGGGACCACTGGTTACCACCAGCTGGCTGTGTCAAGCCTCTGAGAGGTTTAGGGACCACTGCTGACCACCAGCCAGCACCTCTGAGAGGTTTAGGGACCACTGGTTACCACCAGCTGGCTGTGTCAAGCCTCTGAGAGGTTTAGGGACCACTGCTGACCACCAGCCAGCACCCATATTACCCTTCCAAATCATGACATATTCTATGCAATGTATTTGTAGAGTCTTCCCACTTGCGTTGTTTTATTAGAATTCTATTTTCATAAAGGATTTGAGCCACGTGTCTCTTTGTGAGACAGCGATCATATTTCTTCCCATTTCGGTTATTATGCCTACAGTGGAAAGAGAAACCAGGAGATTCTCCAACGTGCAGAAAACAAAACCCGTCTAACACACTCCTACAGTCAGCTTACTGCGGCCTGTAAAAACCCAGACCGTGTCTTAGCTTGGGCTTTGTTTTCCTCTGATGCTGTTCCCCTGGCCTGAGATGCCTTTTCCCCATTCACTGCCTTACAATCCCTGGGAGGCTGGGCTGCAGCCCAAATGTCAGCTTTTCTTTGAAGCTTTTTTCTAGTCTGCCCCAGGCAAAATTCATCACTCCCTTTCTCCCTCCTCACAAAGGTCACTGGTGGCCTGTTCAAGTCTACACCCTATTTGATCTCCTTAGCATCTCTCTTAGTATTTTCAAAACTCCCTCTTTATTAAAAACAAAACAAAACAAAACTCTCTTCTTTTCGTCTTGGAGCCACTACCTCCTGTGGGGACTCTGCCTGACTCCTCACCACTCTTCCCATTCCTGGTTCCTCCTACGCCCCTTCCCAGATGAGAACGTCTCCATATTACACCCTGAGCTCCCTTCAGACTTCACCAACTCACTGAAATGTCTCATCCTGTCCCTTGTGTCCATTGTCAACAATAAGCCAATGGCTTCAAAGGTTGTCTCTCCAGCTGGACTCCTTCCCAGGCTCCAGTCCTATGTTTCCAACTACTCCCTGGCAATATCTATCTGATTGACTTACACAAAATAGACAAGTTTCCTTCCCCTCCTCCATGTGCTTGGCCTCCTGCAACCCCGTGTCTCAGTCACTGGCACCCCCAGGTGGTGGCTGCCTCAGGTAGTGACCCCAAGAGTTCTTATGTCCTTGTCTCTCCTCCTCATCCCCCACTACAAGTTATCATTTCCTTAATGTGAGGAAAAAACATGGGTGTGCTTTAGTATCGCAGCCTTAAGTTCAAAATTTGACCCACCCACTTCCTAGTTATACAACCTGGATCAAGTTAGTCCCAGCTTCTACTTTCTCGTCTGCAAAATGCAGATAATTAAATATGGAACTCTTAGAAGCATGCAAAACATTAGATGAGAAAATGCAGGGAAAAGGGCTAGAGGAGACAGACCAGTTAGTCACAATTTTTATCTCTTTCTCCCCCTAAATATCCACATCCCCACTGCCTCTGTTCACAAAGCCATCTCATCTCACCTGGATCATTGTGATGGCCCAGTAACAAGTCCCTCTGCCTGGCAGCAGAGAGCTGCAAGTTTAATGCCAGGATGCAGAGCTCTTAGCAAGGTAAAGCTATTGCACCAAGCCCAGCCCTGAGCTTGGCCTCCTCCCTCTGGCCTAGTGAAACGTAATAAGATAACTTTTGGGGTCTCTAGACATGTATGAAACCAAGAGAGGAAATCTCCCAGATGCCAGAAAGAAGAAATTCAGATTCAGAGACATTGGTGAGAGGTGAAACCCACGGGCCATTCTGGCCAAGCAGACCTCAGTGGCTGGTGGTTGGGGTTCAGCTGCCTCAGGAGAGTGAGGTAGACAGGAACAGGCTACCTTTCTTGGAAGCAAGCCCCTCTGTCAGCCTACAGCCACCTGCTAAAATCCCAAAGGGTCAAGAGGAAAACCTGCATACATACATCCTGTTCACCGACCTGGATAAGCTCCAAGGAAGCTCACCACTCACCAAGGTTATGGTTGGAAGAGAAATTATCTGGAAGAAATCGGAGCCCTGGGATTATGCAGAGTTTGCACTGGGAGCTCCAACTTTGAATTTACACACAATACAGGAGCCCAGGAGAAGCTAAACAGGGAAACTGACCGGACCCAGCCGAGGCAAACAAAGGGCCTCCCCACAGGGCTGCTTCCTCGGCCCAGGTGTCTGTGTATCCTGCAGAAAGCAGCCCTGCTGCAAAAGCACTCTCAGCGTAGCTCTCACGAAGGAGGATACGGGAAGCAAGGCCAGGAGAGTCATCAGACGCCAGAGTCCTCCCAAGAAGCTGAAAGACGCTCTAAGAGAAGACCTACATTAGCATTAAACCTTTTCACTGGAAAATTTCACACATACACAACAGAGAAAATAGAGAAACTCCAGTTTTAACAATTATAAACTCATAGTCCATCTTACTTCATGAAATAAATATTTTTTCAAAGCCCAACAAAAGAAAAAACGCATCATAAGGGCAGAATGGAACCCTTTAAAAAAAGAAAAGAGAGAGAAATCAACCTGAAGAACAACCACAGTGAGAGAGGAGAAATATAAACTAAAGTCATTAAAGTTTTTTCTAAAACAAACACAGATTGATGGAAAAGAAGGACACAAGTCAACATCATTAAACTAGCAAATATTTCTGAAGAAATCAGCTCAGGCAAGGGGCAAAAAGATAGAAAATATGAGCGGGAAATTAAAGACTCTTGGAGGATGGATAAGATGTTTCGGAATAAGCAAATGGTGATGGCGGAGGAGGCAGGGGGTGCTTCAATATTAGGGACAGAAGTTCTCCAAAGTAGAGGAATACCCTGGATCCTTCACAGAATCCATACAAATAAACGTACTCACAGGCTCAGGGTAGTGACGCTCAATGAGAAAGAGGGAAATTCTCCAAGTCCCAGAACAGAGCAGCAAATTGATGAACGTGCTCATCTCTCTGGCAGATGTAGCTTGTTGCCCCCCAAAGAATAATGTGTTCTTTCTTTCCATCTTAACAAAGTCATTTTTTCTTTGAAGCGATATGTCAGATTAAAAAAAAAAATACTCACAAATGAGCCAACCACCACAATAATAAAACACACTTCCACCTCTCAGCCTCCCTCAGACCTCACCGTGGCCGTGTGACAGGACTCTAGTGAGTGAGGCATCCCTGGAATTCTTTCCTTCCTGACCCAGGGATCGCCCTTCATGTACTGTTCATGGATGCTCCTGTGATGAGAAGGAGCGTTCAGGGAAGGGAAAAAAGGAATATTCTACTTTAATTCTTTAGTTGCCATTTCTCTAGCTATTATAATGTATCTGTATATATTTAAAGCAAAAGTGACACTTTTCTAACATTTGCTAATTCTGAGTATAGGCTACATGGGTATATGTTAAAATGTTATCTGTGTAATTTTTTTTTAACTTTATAGAATTAAAGCCAACAGGAAGAAAAAGAATCCCAATAAAATAACAAGGGCTCTGGGGACCAGGAGTGGGGAAGCTTCCAGTCCTCGAGGCAGGTCCCTTCTTGGGGTATCACAATGGTAGGGAGGGTAGGAGAGGCCCCCATGGCCTCCTCTTTCCTCCTCCCTGCCTCGCTCTGTGAGCCTCCAGCACTGTGTGCCTCAGCCCCTCCTTCCACGCAAGCTCACCCTCGGTCTCCCCAGATAACTGGCAACAATCTCTTCATTTCCCAATTTTAAAACTCTGAGCCGTGACTGACTTGGCTAGCTCATCATTACAATCCAGGCCACAAGTCACAGAGCCTGAGTGAGTTCCATGCTGGCTGCCTCGAGGTTGGATGTCTGTCCCCTGCTCCACGCAGGCACGGGCACCCACTCTTTAGGTTTCTGCAAGCACTTTGCACCTGCACGCAGGATGCCACTTACTATGGAATTGTAGTTATTTGTTTACTCATATGTCTCTCTTACTGGACTGGGAGTTGCACAGGCCAAAGACTGTCTCTTAGCTGCCCTTATATTACCAGAGCCCAGCCACAGCCCTACAACATGGAAGTGGCCCCATAAATGTCTGACACTGGAGACATGCACCAAGCCACCTGTGTGTCCTGTCCTGTCTCATTAGCACTCTATGGCATTCCCCATGAAACAGCTGGAGCTCAGGGGGATGGGCCATGAGCTCAGCTCCTGGGTTACAGGTAATGAAACTGGTCCCCGGCAGGTGAGGGTCAGCGTGAACATGACTCCACCAACCGCCTCCACTACTAGTAAGTCTGTGGCATCCATGAAGTTACCCCACTCAGAGCAGCTTCAAAAGGACAAATGTTTCTGAGACCGTCACTGTTCAATGGTCATCACCCTTCTAGTTCTTTGCCGAGCCCCCCTCTGCAGAATCCTCCCTGAGAAAGGGCCAGTCACCACTAGGCTTTGAAGTTTCCATCTGGGTAAGCAACACAGCCAGAGTAAGGGCAGGTCTGTGTCCAGGGCCCTGGCGTCTAGGACCCTCTGATCTGCCCTGCAGGCTGATTCCATTGTCCTGGAGCAGAGCCATGCTCCCACAGGAAGCTCTGTACCACGCTGCACTGTGGGCAGAAACATCGCAGAGTCCTTCCTATGACTGATAAACAGTGTTTGCTTTGGAGCAAGAGGAAAAATAAGGCACTGGGGATAACAGAGGAGGATGGGGAACACGTAAGGGACTCCAGAATGAAAGCAAAAGAAGATTACTGCTTTGAACAATCCATGTGGTAACTAACTCTAGGAACAATGAGCACTGGCCAGAACAAGCTTCCTTCCACCCAGCTGCAGTCAAAGCTGAGAGTTCACAGCGGGCCAGGGAGCCGGCAGGCTGTGTTATGGCTGCAGGAGAACAAACAGAGCAGGTCAAGAAAGGCTGGCCCCTTCAAAGGACAAGGTGGCAGCACTCAGATGACTTCAGCTGCAGTCACTAATGAAGAAAGGTGTCCCCTCCCGAGGAATGATAACAGGAGACAATCTGAAAGGAAGAAAAAGGCAGATGGGTAGGCAGTGGCTGCAGACAGTCAAGTCCCTCTGACAAAGGGCTGATAGTGCTGCCTGTTTTTATTACACTGTTTTGGGAGGGCGGGGGGCTGGCCCCCTTCACCAGGGGCACATGCTGGGGAAACCCTGGCAGTCTAACTCCAGAAGGTCTGGTTTTGCTGAGTGAGGGATGCAAGTTGACAGAGAACGCAAAGTTCCTCGGGGTGTCAGAGGACTCTCTTAGGCTGTGTCCTCGAGGGCTGAATGAGGAGACAGAAGATGCCTCCAGCAAGGGAAAAAAACTGGGGTCGGGAGAGTGACAAAAACATTACTTGTTGAAGAATTTAATTTACTAAGAGCTGTGACCTGGGATTTTTCTTCTTCATTTCTCTAAGAAACTTCACTGAAGATTTCAGTACAGCAGGCATTTCTTCCCAACACACTGGTTTTATAGGATGCTGATTTGGGGCTCAGGTGGGTGTGGGTGAGAGCTGGGTTCCCTGGGGCCACCCCAACTGGGTTCTACTTTCAAATAAATTGTTTCTGTGGAACTCCCCATGCCAGGACCTCAGGCCTTTGACCAAATTTCCAGCTTGGCATGAATAAAGGAAAATAATTTCTTCCCTTATCTCCACTTGCAGAGCTCTGGAATTGTAGTTAAATCTGGATGATTTATTAATAATTTAATACAGTACAGCGCTTATTGAGGCATTTTGTGCTTTGTTTTTCACTGTGCCAGACTCATTAGGAAAGAATAGATCTGAAAAGAGAAGTTGCTAGGCAGGGCCTAGGAGGAAAAACCAAAATAGACTTTTTTTTTATCCCCCAAGGTCTAGGCCCACTGGGGGTAATTAAGCCAAGCTGTCCCAGCAGGGTAGATGTGGATAAAGTCTGCATAATTTGAAGGCTGAAGAGAAAAGGGATTGAGTAGTGACAGCACAGAAAAGGAGCCCAGGGACCCAAGCTGGCTGGAGCACTGGGCTGGGGTGATGTGACAGGATGGCGGGCAGGAGCCCATGAGGCCTGGGGCCTGCAGCAGTCAGGAGAGACCAGGTTACACTGCATTGACAGACACATTGGAAACCTCTGGACATGGAAAGTCAGTCAAGCCACTGTAAACAAAGCAGCTTCCTGGGTCAGGTGTCCACCACACCGCTACCCAAGGAGCCAGACTACTTCTGTCTTACAGCTATGATCTCCAAACACGTGACTTCCAAGGTCACCATGGAACAGAAAAAAGAGTATACATCTGTACTGTCCAATATGGTATCCATTAGTCACACATGAATAATTACATTTCAATTAATTAAAATTTAATAAAATTAAAAATTCAGGTCCTTGGTCACAGGAGGCTGGTGGCTACCACAGAGGACAATGCAGGTACAGAACATTTCTGCCAGTGCAGACAGTTCTAGTGGACAGAGCTGGTCTGCAGGATCACTTGGGTCTTCATGGCTACTCAGGGAGGTGGCCTACATCACTTCTGCCACATCCCTACCCCCAGCCTCACTGCTACCCAAGTTGGGATGTGTGTGTCCCCCAGCGGGACTTGTGAACATCTGGCCACCATGGGTCACAGGAAACAGGACACAGGGTGAGGGCCCTCCTCTCCTATGTCTCTGGTCAGGACCGCCCCCGTCCCTTGTACCATCCAAAGGCCAAGTGAGGGGAGGATAGGGAGGCGCAGGGAGAGAACAGCCCTGAGAAGCGACCTAAATAGAGTTTCCCTAAGCTTGCAAAGCAGGAACTAAAGTTAGAGTTTATTTGATTTAGCAAAAGTAAATAGAGCATTTTTGTCTTCCCTTCAATGACTCTTGGGCAATTTTAGTCTGTTTCATGGTCTGGTTTGTGAAAGCGCATGAGAAGCAGCAAACAGGTCCCTGAAGTCAGGGCTGGAGGCACAGTGACTGGCCACAGACCGCCCACCCTCCCTCTCCGCGGCTGTTTCTCTGAGAAGGGATGTTCAGCGAGGAGAAAGTTCAAAGCCAGGTCCTAGCAGCGGGGCGGGGCGGGGCGGCCCTGCGGCTGCACTTGGCGCCTGCGCAAAGGAACCTACAGGGGAGGCAGAACCAGGCCTGGGTCCCAGGGACAGCAAGACCGTCGCTGGGAAAGCAATTCAGGATGTCAGAAGCCAGGGGGATGGGGAAAAGCAGGAAGCACAGTGCTCGGTGGGTCAGAGCATAGGTTCAGGCTGGACTTGGTGCCCAAATCGAGTACAGGCTGGAAATGTTGTGGGGCCAAAGGCACCAAGCAGGACCCGGTTTCACCTTCCCAGGCTCAGCTGCCCTCTTGACCACAGGCCAGGATCGCTCGTCCTGGCGATCATTGTAATGCAGATTGGGTAGCACCTGATAAAAGTTCCTTGAATAAAAAAAAAAAAAAAGAATACATTAGAAAAGTTTTTGGAGATCTATGTCAATTTGAAAAAATTCACAGATGAACCTTGTAACTTAGAAATATTGAAAAAATTAATTAAAAGATATGTCATTAATGCACAAAAATAAAAAAAATTAAAAAAGTTCCTTGTTTCATCTTCCTATGGTTGATTTCTATTTTACCATATTTTAAAGTAGTCGAAATCTTGCCTCCTTCACGAAGTTAATCACATTTCCTCCTCTAGCCTTTTCCAAATTAATGAAAATTTTATAAGATTATAGTCAGGTTTTCTAATTCTCTATGATGTTGTAGAGAGAAGCCATGGTTTTGTTGAGATTCTCTCTTTCAGAACAAAATGACTATGAGGCTATGACTGCACAGCCATTTATACTTGTTTTGCTCACTGCCCTTTTTTTTTTCTAACTAGAATATGAAGTTATTGTAAGTAGGGAGCGTTCTTAGAACCCATTTGTAAAGATGGGGGACTCTCTGATAAACTGTGAGGTCTATTTTGGTCTAAATATAATTCATACAAATTTTATTAATAACCCAGATATTTCTCCGAATTGTTATGTGAAAGAAACCTGGTTCAGCAAACACAAAGAAGTTATTTGTCTGAAAGAGGGAATCGTGAGAAAACTGTAGCTCATCTCTAGAATTTTGTGGATAATTTTACCTAAAAGCATCAAGCAGAACATACAAGTTCAGACAGGGACAGGTAAGGCAACCATCTCATGGTCCCACAGATGCAGCAGCTCCCACCACAGGGCTCAAAGGAGTGACTCCTCTGCTAGTAAAGAGGAGACTGAGGGACTCTGGGACAAAGAGCAGGGCCTGGTCAGTCATAAACTTTGGAACACTTAGCTGAAGTTGAGGGAGGTTGTCTTGGTGACAAATAAGAGGAAATACTGTTTACTACACTGACTTGTAAACATATGGAGCAAATTATGCTAAGGATGTCAGCGGGAAATATAAATAGATTTTAAATGGATTTAGATAAATGCATGCATAATAGGCCTCCTTATTAATAGGTTCTTAAGGGAAAGTTGGAAATACTCTGCAGGCATCACTCGCCCTTTGGGATCAATGTCCTAAAGGAAAACCCTGATAGTCACCCAACAAACGCCTCTCAGCTCCATGTCAGAAACAAACACCCACGCCAGGGGTCACTCGCCTGGTATTCTGCAGCATTTAGAAGGTTCTTATCTCTTTATCTATTGGAGCCAAGAGCCTTGTAGTTTGTCTACACTGAATGGGCTTAATGAATTTAGAGAGGGAGGGTTGTTTGGAAAATGGTTTATCAATAATAAATAATTTGTAAATGCAGACAACCGCCCCCATTCCAACCCAGTGAAATCAATCTTGGCATTCATTCAACCCATAGGACAGTACATATGGCTGCAATGTGCTTCCGATGAGATGTGTATTCCCATGTGCCCAGAGAAAGGGCTCACCCTCTATTTTAAGCCACATTTAAGAGAGAAAGGAAGTAGATGGCAGGCAGAAAGAGAGGGGACTGCAGACCAGAAGGGCTGCAGCTGGGAGTGGGTTTCAGGATGGTCTAGAATAGACTCACCCTGTGCTCAGTGTCAAGAGAAGAGAAGGGAGGAGGGAAGATGATGTGCCAAGGACACACAGTGCGGGGGTGAAGATGGGGACCGAGGGCCATCCCTTCCGTCCCAGCCAGGGCTCGTCCCATCTTGGATGAAACTGTTGTCATGCTGGTGCTGATTAGTCCGTTAGATCCTGCGGTGAAGGACCATGCACCTTGCTGTCTGCAGTTGAGTTCTGAAATTACTAGATGACTTTGTTAGAAATGCTAACATAATAATAATAACAATTAACAGCTGTGTGAAGAAATTCTGGGCATTCTGGCAGTTGGGGAGATGCGTTCAAGGAGAGGCGGGAAAACTGACGATCAAGATCAGAATGCACCTTAAGAAAACAAAGAGTGAATCCTTCCCCCCAAAGCAAGCATGTCCACTGTTGGTAGAGCCATGGGACACACACATCTCCTCACTCTGGATTCCTCACCGCTTGCTTTTGCACTGACAGCAAAGTTCTCCTGGTCATAATCCTTCTCCCTGTTCTTGATGGAGGAAGAAAGGCGTGGAGGGATGTGCCAGACGAGCACGTCATGTGCCTGACAGTTTGTACATCTGGCCCTCGGTGTTTGCACAGGGTGAAAGCTGTTCCAAACACTTGCACAAGGGAACCCTTTGCCAATACAGGGGCATTTCTACCTTGTCTGACCTTTACGTACAGTATGAACTACATTTGATGTCGTGGGCCAGAATGCACTCATACAGACAATTGAAATAAAGTTCTCATAAAATAATATTTAGCCTCACCACAGAAGGTCCATTTGGATATTTTATGTCCTATTTATTCATTGATGTAAATGCTCTGGATTTTTTTTATGCACAAATGGTTCGTGACCTGCACTTTGAAGACCCTTAGTATGAGGAAAACACACCATCCAGCTCACTCCTCACAGACACCACATTCCTTGGGCTGCTCAGCATCTGCTGGCTCAGCCAGACCTGCACAGCCAGAGGAGCGGACAGATAAAGGGAGCATCTGCATATTTCCACCACTGCTTAAGACTTGGGGCTCCTCTTGGGCTCCCTCTCCTCACAGTGACCTGTGGAGTGGCTCTTTGAGAGCCCAGAGGCTTATTCCTCTCTGGAGCAATGAACCAGGTCGAGGAACCCTCTCGGGAACATGACCACATCCAGGAGGTCATGAGTAGGAGGTCAGGAGGTCAGGAGTAGGAGCTTATGGTGACTCCAGGGCTGCTGATGAAGAGAATGTGAAGACACCCACTTGCCCTTTCTTATGGATTTAAAACTTCCCATTTTCAAAACAATCTTCAAATCAAGTTTGCTAATGTCATGAAACAATTTATGGACCTAGAGACACAATCAAATTTTACCCCAAGCACAACCTCATGCCAGTTAACAGACTCAAATGAATCTTAGACAAATACAAATAGTAGACAGCTAAACAGTGAGGTGTTTATATATGACAGAACTTCAATTAACTTAAACTCAAGTAATACAAACTCTAATTAGGTCTTTATGTATGCTCTCATTTTTTTGAAAAATGAATATATGAAAATAAAAACTGATGACAGAATTTTAACGTCCATGTCCACCACAATTTCCCATAGCTCCCATTCTCACAGTATGGTATAATAAGAATGAATATTCATACCTGAGATTGAAAAATGTTGAATCCTTGAGTAAGTGAGAGCCAGAACTGAGGAACTGATATTTTTCAGAAGTATTTTCTTAAACAAGGACTGGACCAAAGGAGATTTTATTTAGCTAAGCAGAAAATGAATCTAAATGTATTCCATTCATTACAAGAAGAGACAGAAGAAAACTAGCATTTATTGAGAAATTACCAAACAATAGTTTGACATTCATTGCCCATAGCTGTCTAATAAATTGCACAGCATTTTCCCATCTTAAAGATGAGCAAACTAAGGCTCAAACTAAGGTTCAAGTAATCATTATCAGGGAGTGGAAGCACTAGGTGTAAAACCCAATGATTCCTTGGCTCCATGACATTCTTTTAAAAAAATTAATAGAAAAATGATCCATCCCCAACAATACAAAAAGATTAATAGAAAAATGATCCCAAAACTCATGAAAGACTTCAAATAGACAAAATAATATTGGACAAAAAAGAACAGAACTGGAGGCATCACACTTCCTGATGTCAAAATATATTACAAAGCTACCATAATCAAAACAGCATGTTGTTGGCATAAAAACAGACATTTAGACCAATGGAACAGAATAGAGAGCCCAGAAATAAATCCACACATCTACCATCGATTGATTTTCAATGAGAGCACCAAGAACACACAGTGAGGAAAGAACAGTCTCTTCAATAAATAGTGTTGGGAAAACTGGATTTCCACATGCACAGAATAAAATTGGGGCCTTATTACACACCATGTACAAAAAATCAACTCAAAGGGGATTAAAGACTTAAACATAAGACCTGAAACTGCAAAAACTCCCAGAAGACAGAGGGGAAAACCTTGACATTGATGTTTTCAATATAATTGATTTTTAAATATCATTGATTTTTTTACTACAATTCCAAGAATGTAGGGGAAAAAAGCAAAAATAGACAAGTGGGATTATATTAAGTTAAAAAGCATCTACATAGTAAAGGAAACAACAGAATAGAATGACAACCCACAAAATGGGGAGAAATATTTGCATACCATATATCTGATAAGGGGTTACTATAAGGAACTCAGACAATTCAATAGTAAGAAAGAAACAAATAACCTGATTTTAAAAAGGGGTAAGGACCTGAATAGTCCTCTACCCAAAGAAAACATAAAAATGGTCAACAGGTGTATGAAATGGTCTTCAGTATCACTAATCATTAGGGAAATGCAAACCAAAACCACAATGAGGTATCTCTTCATATCTTATGAATGGTTATCATCAAAAACACAAAAGATAACGAGTGTTGGAGAGGATATGGAGAAAAGAGAACACTTGTTCATGGTTGGTGGGGACGTAAATTGGTACAGCCACTGTGGAAAATGGTAAGGAAGTTCTTCAAAAAATTAAAAAGAGAATTACCAAAAGATCCAGCAATCCCACTAGTAGTTACATATCCAAAGAAAACAAGATCAGTATTTCAAAGAGACATCTGCACTCCCATGTTCACCGCAGCACTATTCAGCCAAGATATGGAAACAATCTAAGCATCTATAGATGAATTAGTGGATAAAGAAAATACAGGATAGATACAGTTAGCCCTCTGCATTCATGGATAACACATCCAGGGATTCAACCAATTGTGGAAACTATTTAGAAAAAACCAGGTAGCTGTGTCCGTATGGAATATGTACAAACATCTTTTTCTTATCTTCCATAAACAACACAGTATGATAACTATTTACATAGTACTTATGTTGTAAGTTATATTAGATATTATAATTAATCTAGAGATTAGATTTTAAGTGTATGGGAAGATGTTTGTTGGTTATATGCAAATACTACACCATTTTATATGAAGGACTGAGCATTTGGATTGGGGTGTCCATGAAGGGACCTGGAATTGACCCCCATGCATTTGGAGGAACAACCACATATATAATGAAATATTATTCAGCTTTATACACGTCAAAGAAGGAAATCCTGCCACTGGTGATGACATGGATGAATTTGGAGGACATTGCACTGAGTGAAGCCAGCCAGGCACGGAGACCAGTACCGTAAGATCTCCCTGTATGTATTTGCCATCTAAAGAGGTTAAACTCACTGAAGCAGACAGCAAATGGGGTTTCCAGGGGCTAGGGGTTGGGGAAGACAGGGAAATTTTGGCCAAAGTGTACAAAGTTTCACTTTAGTGTACATAGGACACTAAACACTGTTAATTCAAAATTTGCTGGAAGAGTTTACCTTAAATCTTCTCAACACTAAAAATAATACAATTGTTAACTATACGAGGTGATGGGTATATTAGCTTGATGGTGGCAATCATTTCACAAAGTATATGTACACCAAAGTGTCACCTTGGGCACTTTAAATATATGCAATTTTTGTTAGTCCAGTATACCTCAATAAAGCTGGGAACAAGATTTTACCTGTACCACGTGGCCTCTCCAAAAAACGATACACTCAGACCTGGCTATTTTGCTTGCTCTCCATGTGTTCATGAACTGCACCTCATAAAGGAAAACCTCTGCTTCTTTCGTGGCAATGATGTAAAATAAATCCAAATTCTGGATTTCCAACCAAAATGTCACCAACGGCCCTCATGTCCCCACCCTCTGTTGAGAGCTAACTGTCCCTCCCCCTGTGCGGAGGTTTCTCCCAGCACCGGCCTGACTGGGTGGGCTCTGTCCCTGCACATCGGGGTGCAGCCCATCTCCAGCACCCCTGGTGGCCTCCTGGGAGCAGTGTGGGGCACCCCCAAGCCCATCCTCCCCAGCTGCTGCGCGCCTACACTCCCCAGGTGGCCAAGCTGATCAGTCACCTCCTGAAGCTTCCATGTCTGAAATATGCCTCTTTCCCACTTTGGGATCCTTTGGGGAAGGAGATTTCTCATGACTAAAAGCAAATGAGCTTGAGTGAGCACTGTAGATGCTAATAACAAGGACTGTGATGATTCTAGGCCAAATAACACCCATTTGGCCACTACTCAATTCTCCAGCTCACTGCGTTGGCTTTGCGGGAGCCTGCAACTAGGTTTCTGCTGGGCTGAGTCCTCCTTGAGAAAGGTCAGGGCTCATCTCCCCACCTTACGGTCACTCTCTCTGGAACAATATCTTTCGACCCTTTTTATCTCATGGCACACTTGAACCTATAGTTAAACTTCTGGCACACTGAAATTATTTTGATTTAAAAAAAGTAAAAAGAAGGCTGTATTACTGTGCTTTGAATGTCTTTTGTCTTTAAAAATTTTTCAAGGCACACCTAAGATCCTCTCACAGCACACCTTTTCAACAGCAGCACACCGGTTGAAAATCACTGCTCTAGAAAGACTTTGGAAACCTATCAGCCTACTACTTCCATGAAATTCCTCTTAATGTAGACCCTGAACAAATTTATTTGGCAGCCAGAGCCCTGGAGCCATGGTAGAATGCCATTTCCCCTGTATTCCTTCCTCAAATGAATCCCAGGAGAACGGGACTTGGCCGGCTTCCTGCGGGAGTTTCTAATCCCCTGCTCTTCCCATCAGGGCTACTGAAAAAGACAGGGCTGTCCAGGCAGGACAGCACAGGAGGTGCAGTGGGCGGGGGTAAAGGCCATGAGTGGACACCAGTGCCAGGGCCCACTGGTCTGTCCCCCGGGGGACAAGGGGGCAGGCAGAGGGCTCAGCCCGAGATTCTGTTCCTCCACTTGACTGAGGCTTTTCTATCTTTTCATTTTCATCCTAAAATGATTAGTTTTGAATGCTGAGGTTTCCTGCTGAAAATATAATGAGAACCTTCATGAGATTGGAATGAGAAGCAGAAAATTGCGTTGGTGGGGTTTCGCTCCGGGGGCCAAGAAAGGGAAACCCTGGAAGCAGGAAATACAGAAGGCCCTTCCAAGACCTGAGCTGGGGGGCAGTTGACTCCTTTGGAGCCTAATTCCCCAGGCCTTTTCTGAGCACTGCTGCTCACCTTTCTGTCTCATACTCACAGAGGAAGGGGAGACAGAGAATGGGGGAGAGCAGTGTCTGGTACCACCAAGCAGTTACTCCGAATGTAAGGTTTGCCCTCCTATGATTAGCACCAGGGATAACGAGGGAGGTCAAGAAGAGGCCGAGAAGGGAAAAGCCTCAATTTCTCCAGCTGCTACCAAAAGAAAACCCAGACAAGTGTTTGGCGTGGGCATTGTGGGTGCCCAAACAACTAGGTAAAATATTTGAAAAGCCTACAAATATAATTATTTTGAATTTGTGACGCTGAAGAACTAGCTTGCCTGATGTTTTCTTCCCTAGAAACTTCACAGAGAATAAAAGTCTCCCTCCATGCCATGGAGACACATTGGGGATTGCGTGGACATCTTTTCAGGGACTTGTGTGATAGAAAGCAAATCCTGCCCCATTGCTTCAAAAGGGCTGATTTTTTTTAAATTCCCATTTTGGGTGTCACTGGCGGGTGCAACTTTACATATTCCCTGTTGTTAAAGAAACCTCTGCATCCATGCACAGTCAGCTGAAATTTACGGTCTTTCTGTGGGTGTCTATGGCCACAAGGAAAATAGCCCTGCTGAGAACTCCAGAGCCAGGGCTGTGTTTTGGTTGCAGCAGTTCTCAGCAGCCTCAGCTTCATCACATGATTACAGCCAGCACGTGTCCTGAGCTGTGGTTCCCTGAGTCCTGCCCCAGCACATCTGTCTTGCCTTGTCATCCTCCATCTTGGGAGAGCAGGAAGAGAGGGTGGGAACCACTCTCTTCCCTGGAATTAGGTTGTCACTCTCTTCCCTTAAATGAAGCTGTCACTATGCTCGCAGGAATGAAATCTGCCACCTTGGAGACAGGAAATGTGAGTGTTCCGGGCATTTGAACCCCCTTCACCCCACCTTTCCAAGTCACAGCAGTGGTCAGAAACAATACTTTGTAGTCATCAACACAATTCTAAGAGTGGAAAATGGTTACTTGCCCCCAAGTTCATTGGTAAATCTCTCCATTCTTGGCCTTCCTGACCCAGACGACCCTTCAGAGGGTGTTGGACTGAGCAGGTTACCACTGGTCCATGCCATCCAAGGGCACTGGCAAAGCCTGGTTTGCACGTTTATGGGGTGTCTGCTGTAACTCTCTGGAGTGGGAAGGGATGTCGTCATTATGGGGCTTGTGGTTCTGGCTTTCCACCCACGTCTACCTGCTCCAGGCAATTCTACAGGGGACTCAGGGAATCTATGAGGCTCTGAGACAGCCCCATGCTGCAGGAGGTAGCTACCTCTGACCCTGAGACAGACAACACCTCCTTTCTTTTCTGATCCCCCACAAGGAACCCCCCATGCTGAGGCCAACTTGCTCCCTCTGCTTGAAAGAGAAAAAGATGAATGGATTTTTCTGTGGGACTTGGGGTGAAAGCACAAACACATATTACTTCTTATAGCCTGTGTCCCACTGGATCAAACATTAAAGTTTCCTTAGCATTCAAGAAACAGAATCCTGGGCCCTCCAGACACGCATAGTGTTTGACGATGTATCAGAGATGAAGCCAAGGCTTTGCCACTTTGCTAAATTCCTGAGCTACAGTTCTCGGTTATAGAAGATGGTCTGACATTGGGGCAAAACACAGAGTTTCACAATTTTATTTCTAGGAGAAAAAAATATATATATATACACATGTGGATGCAAAGATATATTTACTTGAGTATATATATGCTAGCAATATAAATTATTAATATTTGCATTTGGAATATACTGTAGTCCCTGAAAGTCCAGAGCAATTCTATACTAGCAAAGTTGGGAAGACCTGAAGTGGGTGAAACAGAATGAGCAGCACTGGCCTGCGTGTCCAGTGCCACTGGAGTCCAGGGGACTTGCAGGTGCTGGGCAGGAAGGGGTAAACTGCCGATACCACCAGGGCAGGTATTTAACCATGCTGCAGGGACTTGTTATGACATGTCTCACAGTGGGGAATCTGTGTGCAGCTTCATTTCCAGGGAAGAAACACTGCTGGCTATAAAGGAGATTTTACATGTCTCCCCTACAGCTAAGGAAAAAAAGGAGGAGGAAGCTGGTCCCACAGCCACAAAGAGAGCACAGCTGGAAAAAAGCATACAAACAAGCAGAAACACAACCCAGAGAGCTTTAGTTTAAGAGACAATGAGTCCCCCGGGTTCTGCCTGCACTGGTGTAGGGTGAGACTCAGCTCCCAGAGCCTTTGATAATGAGCCCAGCATGCAGCTGGGCCAGGAAACACCAGGTTCCCAAGCATGACTAGTAAAACAAAGAGGGTCTCGCCAAGGGGTCGACGTGGGCCATCTTAACATCTTAGCCCTTATGAGGGCTGAGTTTCTCATTCTTCATACGAGAAAATAAAATATAAACCACCCTGAGTTACCAATCAGATTCCTCTCCTACCAGATTGGCAAGAGTCCAAAGCTTTGGCAACCTGCTCTGAGGAAGATGTAGGAGACAGGGGACATGAAGGTGGAAGTGATGGAACACCGGCGAGAGCAATTTGGTGATGCCGAGTATAATTAAATTCCGAGTCTGTTTATGCTCTGACCTAGCAATTCTACTTCGGGGGCTGCATCCTACAGGAGTAATTGTACGCACACAAAATGACACTTTACAAAGTTATTCATTCCTGCATTGTTCACAATAACAAAGGATTGGGAACGACCCAAGTGTCTATCTATCGAAGATGTGTGGGGTAAATTATGACCCCTACACAGGAAAATACTATGCAGCTATTAAAAGAAGAAAACAGTCTAAATCACAGATGTGGGCCAGTGCTAAAGACGTAAGTGGAAAAGGAGAGGTGCAGACGAATCAGAATTAGGGGGGTCAACGATTATATTTGCTCATATTTACATAAAAACATTGGAATTATAGTCAAGAAGCTAGTAGAAGGAGCTGTTTATGGGGAAGAAGTCACGGTATAGAGAGCAGGGTGATGGGGAAGATGAACAGGAGTCAGGTTTCTTATCTGTCCCATTTTATAGCTGACTTTTTCATCGTGTGACTATATTATCCTTTCTAAAAGAATTTAATTGATAAAAAAGGTCCTGAGCAAAATATATGTACATGTACACACATACACACTGAGTGAGTCTAAGGCAGCGGTTCTCAACATGTGGGTCGTGACCCCTTTGTAACAATGAAAATATATCCTGCAAATCAGATATTTACATCACGCTTCATAACAGTCGCAAAATTACAGTTATGAAGTAGCAACGAAAATAACGTTATGGTTGGGGGTCACCACAACGCAAGGAACGGTATTAAAGGGTCGCAGCATTAGGAGGCATTAGGAAGGTTGAGAACCGCTGGACTCTAAGGAAATAATTAAAGTTAAGATTCTGGTGTCACAAAGTGCAAAACAGAGTCGCCAATGGCCCTTCAGAACTTTAAGAAAGATTTTTTATTTTTTGGATTGGTGTGCTCTAAGCCAAGAGCTTAAAAACAATGTGATAGGATTATTAGGATTCGTAAAACGCTTAAGAGACAAAGACATTTAGTGCTCAATGATTCTCTGTCAGATAAGGAGACTCGAGTTCAGTGACTGAATTAGAGGCAAAGGCAGAGATGATCCAGCCCTCCTGTGCTGGCCGATTGCCTGCCTTCAATCCTAGCCCCCCGGGCAGGACTGCAGAGGGCCTCTCAGACCATGCTCAGAATGCCTGCAGCTCTCACTGGAGACTCTGTGAAGAGACCTGAGGCAAGGGTGTGAAATGTTTCAGCCAGGAGGGGGAAGAAAAGGAGAAATTTCGCGGAAGTCTATCGTCTATGCTGTTTAATAAGTTGGAAAGGGACCATCTGTTCTCAATCTTTAGTGGGGAAGGAACTAGAATTTATGCTACACTATGAGTCATGAGATAGAGGAAATTCCTAATTTGTTGGGTTATAGACAAAAAGGTACCATCAAAGACGGCTGTGACGTAGCCTTCACTGGAGCTTTTGAAAGAAAGATTTTTATTTCTCATCAGTAGTTCTTCCTAAATTCTGTCTCATTTCCTACAGCTCTATCCCCTGAGCCATAAGGACACCCTCGTCCACCTAACACTCACTCCCGGGGCTGCATCAGTCTTTGCAGACCTTGGGTGGGGAGAGGTGACATGCGAGGCTGGCACGCCATGCTGAGGACAGCTGCCACCAGCTCCTGGTGCAGACTGAGCACAGCCTCCCACAAGGCAGGAGTCGCACTGCGTGATTCTAATCTCAGTTCTTCCACTCTGTGGGCGTGGGACAAATGACTCCTCTCTCTGTGAAATGTGATAATGATCAAACCTGCCATGCTGACACATGGTTCGATTTCAAGAAATGCTGCTTCTGCTGCAGAGCCCTCTGGATTCAGCAAAACATCTCTTCCTGCTTGGCCCACACTAGACTAGATGTTCCAGCATCTCTGTGGCTCAGCAGTGTCAGGCTGCCGGAGTTCTGCCCGGTGGGAAGCGGTGCAAGTGACGTGCTGGACGAGGCCAGACCCTTCACAGCCCTGTGCATCCTGCATGTCGCCCTCCCTGCTGGCTTGATGCAGGTGAGTGTGGAAAACTCGAAAGGCCAGAGAGAGCCCTGAGGCTGGAACCACTGCCCAGAGAAGAGCTCCTCACTAACAGGAAAACCTGCCTGGGACTTCTACATGAGAGACAAGTAAACTGCATTGCGGGCTTTTAGGTTACAGCAGCTAGTGTCACCAGAACTTAAGAGAAGAGCTCTTAAGAACAGTGGACTCAAGAACGGCTTCTTTGATGTTTCTTTCCATGCCCCGGGGTGGGGGTGGGGACACTGAAACCACTGGCCATTTTCCACTGAACATGGAGAAGTAATGTGAGGTACCCCTCATGCATACAAAAAACATCTGAAATCAGTAAATACAGTAGACTCTCTGCAAGTTGACCACCCAGGGGTCTGTAAGAAACTGGTCAACATACACAGGTGGTCAACATGAGGACTTCTATGTACATGAGGTGCGTGCCCAGTCTGTGAAAACTAGGTCAACATAGGGAGGACGTGGTCAACTATGGAGGGTCTATTGTTTTCATTAAATAAATTAATGGCTTTCATGCCAAGACTTATTGACATTAAAGGCGTTATTTACCTTACCATATATTTTACTTGTGTATAAACATTCAAGAGAATCAGCTAGTTTTTCTTTCCCTGTGCACCCTTTCTTATAAAGTCTTTGGGCACAGAGTTTTATTATTTAATTAACATAAACCAATACACATCCACACTACCGAAGAGGTTGGACTATTGAGCTGAAAAGTTCCCTGGTCCGGGCTGCTGACATCCTCTCCAGCAACGGCTGAACATGGGTTTGTTTCCTCTCCTGACTCCTTCTCCACCCCAGGACAGTCCCCCAGGAGACCCACACTTGGCCTCTGTCTCTGGTGCTCGGCAGCTCACACTAGGCTTCTTCATTTTCAGCATTAAGCCAGCTCTGACTTGGCGCTCAGCACATGAGTCATCTTCAGGGAAGTCACGTGGGGCTGAATCTCCGTCCAAACCCCATGGAGTCTGCCTCTTTCATGAATGTGCCCTGTTCTCTTTCCTTACAAGAGTGACTTCTAACTTTTTTCTGTAGAACACATTTTTCTAAAACTGATTCAAAGACATCCTTCCTGCTCAACACCCTCTCTTAATAATGCCTAAATGGCTAACTGGATGTTAAGATGATGGGTGGTAGATGAATGGTGATTGGGTGCTGGGTAGATAGATGGATAGTAGATGGACCCTGGTCTTCTGTCTCCTCTACACCTCTTTTCAGGACTCTAGAAACCTCAGAAACCTTGTGAGTCCCTGGAGATCATCCTTTAGAAATTTAGAATTTAGATCAGGTGGCCTTCCAGATGGTCAGCTGTGTTCTCCTGCCAACATTTTGAGGAGGTACATTGAGAAACTTAAACTACCCAGGCAAAAGCTAAACCATCTGAAATGGTTACATGCAACCCACGGGCCACATACCGATTATTTAAGGACCGTTTTGCTTATCTATGGTGTCAGATATCACAAAAAGTGTGCACAGAACTTTTATTTTGCTCCTCAGCTTTTGTTTGTGATTGCGTATTTAATGTGTGGCCCAAAACAGCTCTTCTCGTTCTAATGTGTGGCAGAAAATAAAAAAGGTCGGACACCCCTGATTAGACCATTTTCTAACAAACATGAAGCTCTTGGAAGAAAAATCAAAAAATCACAGAATCATTTGCCTTTTCCATTTTGAAAAAATCAAAAAAATTGAATTTGAAAATTAGTTTCATTTATTTTCATCAGCATCTTGAATTTGAGATACTATTTTCTTTTTTTTTTTATTTCCTTGCTTATGTTTTATTTTTTGAGATACTATTTTCATAGGAAAAGTACACTTGTTCCTCATTTCCCTCTGGCATGGTCACAGACATATGGCTTGATTCTCCAAGCCCGTGATCATTGCAGGGTGAGTACCATCTAAGACTGGTCGGTGACGGGGGCCCAGAGCACTGCACAGGCCTTACGAAATGCAGCCACGCTCAAGGTTAGAATGAAAGCATGTGTTCATTCAAATAGCAAGCCCAGCCTAAATGGCAATGACCCCTTTGCAATAAAATAGTAATATGAAGAAACAGCCTTTTTATCATCGAAGGTACTTGTAGCAGAGTCCGTGAGCCACTTTCTTTACTCATTCATAAGGCGTGGAGTGCATCGGATTCCATCTCCTTACAGCTCTGTGGGGAGAAATTGTGGTGGCTTTTATCCAGGGCGTCTTGGCAGGCTTCAGCTATACATTGTTATTTGATTGAGGATTTGGCATATGGGCTAAGGTAAGCCTTTTTATGGCTTTCTCCAGAATGGGCTTCCTAGTAAATGACATACTCCCCAAAGAATGTTTCCAGAGAGACTGTCGTAAAGCTTTTCTGTGGGTAGAAATTTCACTTGCTGCCTGTTGACTCTATTTCATAGAGTGGATAGCATGCCACTAACTGCCCCAGGATTTCCTAAACTGAGACGCGGCCCCCTGGATGTGCAGACACGAAGCAGGGGTTCTCCGAGAGCCAGAGCGCTGTCCGTGGCAGCCACAGCGGGTGGCAAGCCACTGCAGAGTGACAACCGGGAAGAGACTCAATCTGCATCTTCTGGCCCTTTCTCCTTCTCCATTCTGCTCAGATTTCAGAATCAGCTGCCGTGGTGGGAGGAAGACCAGAGGGAAGTGGATCCCAGCAGCTGCTGGCCGTGGCAAGGCTGGAAGAAAGACTAGGGCTCTTAGGAAGTGAGTGGCGGCAGTGAGGAGGGATTCCTGAAGTCATGGGTTCTGTCTGGAAGGACACTCCCTTTCCAACAGACTATCAAGTCATTTAAGTGGCCTGTGTCAGCCCCACATGCCCCGGCTCACTCCTGCAGGAGGCCTGATATCTGGGGAGGACGCCAGTGTTGCGTCCCTGAGCAAGCCACGGAGAGGCAGAGCTAAGATCAGGCTGCGGGTCTCGGCCCGAAACTCTGATCGGCTTGCTCCATTCTCCTTCCAGATGCGCCTTCACCGCACCCTGCCCGAAGTGTTGTCTCTTGTTCAGCAAGACAAGAGCTTTCAGAAGTTTGGCACTCACTATACTGGGAACTGTCTTTAGAGTCAGGAATGAATTTCCCTTTTGTAAATGAAGTCTTCCTGGGACTCTCTGGGAAGAGTTTCCTTGGGACAGCAAGATGCTCACACGCATTTCAGACTTTGAGGCTCCCCAGAGGTGCCACACACTCTAGAATGTAGGAACTTTCTGGGTGGAATTTCAGCTACTGCTGTCCCGCCAAGAGGACCTGGGCTGCTGGGAAGGACACCTATTGGTCTGGCTTTTCAGCTATAATAAATACTGCATTTCAAATGCTCTCTTACTTCCATCTTCCTTACCTCCCTCAGGAGAGTGCCGTGCCATCACAGCTCATAGCAACCTCCAACTCCTGGGCTTAGGCAATTTTCTTGCCTCAGCCTCCCAAGTAGCTGGGACTACAGGTGCCCAGCACAACACCTGGCTATTTTTTTGTTGTTGTAGTTGTCATTGTTGTTTTTAGCAGGCCCAGGTTGGGTTCAAACCTGCCAGCCCCAGTGTATGTGGCCAGTGCCCTAACCACTGAGCTGTGGGCACCGAGCCGATGTTTTCTATGTTTTGACAGATGATTCAAGTTTCCAAAGTCTCTCCACTCACACTGATTCTATTTTCAGAGCCACATTGCATGTGTCTGGCAGTGAGCAAGAATATTTGGCATCACTGATATTCCAGAAAACCCAGGCTGTGTGACTTGGCACGTGTGTGCTGCTCGGGGCAGAGCGGCTGGCTTCAGCTGGACGTGGCCTGGGAAGACCTTCTTCTGCACCTGTGCGTCTCTCCTGCCTTCTGCCTTCCTCTTCTCCCACACTCTCTGTTCAGGAGGTGCCTGAAAGCCCAGGTCTGGGGGGTGTGACTCCCCCTACTGCCCAGCAGCAACTTTAGGTACTTTGCTTAAGTTTTCTCACCTTTGCTTGCCTGGTCCGCAGTAGACGCTCAGCAACTCTTAGCCATTATTAGCTTCAGAGTTTCTGTAGATTTTGAGCTGAATGAGATGTAGGCAGAGGAATCAGAGATAAAATCATCACATCATTGTGGACGAAATTGGGATGGAAATCAAATTAAAATTTCCCACTCCTTTTTCTTAAACTGAGACTTTGAGATCCATGTGGAGAAAAGTTAGGGCAGTAGAGTAGTCAGCTGTCCACCACCCCAGGGACGGCTGTGACCTGCTCTGCCCCACATCAAGCATAGAGTTCCCAGGAACCTGAGGAAGAGAGCAGCGTCCTCCAGACCCAGGACACAGAGGTGGCAAGGGGAGGCATGTGGATGGAAGACAGATTCAAGTGAGACAGAAAGACAGACACAGAGGGAGCAGCACACACAAGGCCCAGAGTGGACAACAGCTAGAAGGGTGGACCCTCCTGGTATAGGCCACAGGGACACAGGCAGCTGGAGAGGACACACCTTCCCCTGCCTTTCCCTCTCCTCACATGGACAGGGGTACCCCAGGGATAACAGCTCAGGAAGGGAGGGACAGCAGAATCCTTGCCAGGGCACAGTCCTTCCTAGGCATGTGGCATTTGTCAGCCTGGAGTTCCTTCCTTCCCACCCTTTTCTAGCTTTCTCCGGCTCCTCCCAGACTCTTGCACATTCACTCCCAGCTGATACCCCAACTCCTCTGGCTACAGCCTGTGCAGGGCAGGTGGGGCTGTAGTGAGCAGGGTAGAGTCTGTGCTGGGAGGGGTCCCTGGAAAGATCCCCCCCAAGGTGGTGCTTTCTATTTGAACCCACCAGGGGAGGGTGGGGGGTGCAAAGATAAGGCTGAGAATAAAACTGACATAGCATGTGAGTGAGATAGTGCTTGTCCTGACAGCGCCGCCTGCCTCCTGCGCGGTCGGGTAGTGCAGAGAGTCTGGGAGCAGCCCTTGTCAGGTCAGGCTGCAGAGAGTCTGGGAGCAGCCCTTGTCAGGTCAGGCTGCAGAGACAAAAGTTTGCTTTTCTCTGCATAGCCCTTCCACAGGGCTCTCCTTTCTCGTAAGCTCCCTAAATTTTGCTCTACGGAACTCGTTCTTTTTCCCTTGATCAGTTTTTCCTTTCCAAACAAAGGTTTCTTCAAGCTGCTGCAGTCCTACCAGGAGAAATAATCTCAAGGGCTTTCAGCTCAGAAGAAAGAAAAAGCTCTAAAATAAAACCCATTGTTAGGCTGTTGACAGCATCTACTTGGGGAGGAGATGGGGAAGTGGGGGACAGGCAAGGGCTATAGGGACGCCTTCAAAGGATTTCCCGGCTGGAATGGGTGGGGCACAGAGGGTGTTTGGGAAACCCTGGGCTCAGGAAACGTGAAGACTTAAAAACAAGGTCATGGCGCGCACACGCGCACACACACACACACACCCAACAACTATAGAAAGCAGCATTAGTATAGAAAAGTGACTGACCATGACCTACGCTACAACCCCCACAGGTCAGTCAACCCCCGACCAAGAGGCCGGGCGAGCAACGCAAAGCCTAGATGAAGCGCTTGTATGGGGACAGCGCTGCCAAGATCCAGGCCACGGAGGCTGCCGTGCAGCTGAGCTTTGACAAGCACTGTGACAGAAAGCAGCCCAAGTACTGGCCTGTCATTCCCTGAAGTTCTGAGCCCTGGGCTCAGGGACCCCTGCGAGTGCTGTCTGCACAGGGTCCCCAGACTCACCCCCTTCCTTTTGGGTACACTCCCTTCATCTCTCCTTCCCTACAGTTGTCAGGGAAAAGGAACTTTATGCTGAGATACTATCATGTTCACCAGAGTCCCAGGGGACACTCACAGGGTAGAGGTAATACACCAGTCCCTTGGAATTCAGCAGGACCTACGCTGTTGCCAGCATGAGAAATTTTCAGACATAAGATGATAATTTTGTATCTCCTGCATTGGTTTCTGATGCTGATAACTTCAGTTCATTAAAGTTCTTGCCTAGAAAAAGAAAAAAGAAAAGTGACCTGCCTGGGACAACGTGGGTCTTGGGAGTGAATGCAGCCCTAGGCCAGCCCTGTCTGAGCCAGCGTGCTCTGGCAGACCTAGCCCTCCACCTGCAGGGCTGCCCACTTTGTCCTGGCCCATGGCTGGCTTCCGTCCTCCTCCTCAACACCATGAGATGAATGAACTCCCTGCCAACCTGTAAATAAGCAACGGGTCTCATTGGCTTCAAGCCAGAGGGGAGATTTGGGCAGAAGGGGAGCAGCTGAGCCACCGAGTATGGCACACAGGCCTGTCCCCTGCAGGGCCAGGCTTCTCGGGCCTGTGGTGTGAGCCTCAAGGGCTTCACCAGGGGCTTCCTGCAATGACTTTGAAGGAGTTCTGGAAATTTCAACCCAAAATATGACTCCTTGGTATAATGAATACTTTGAATGAAAGGCTATTAAGATCAAAAAGCACTGGAAAGGCTGTCCCTCTATCTGCATAAACCAGACTGGCCTCTTCAGAGGATCAAAGTGGGCAGCTGACTTCCTTTCCGCCCCCAGTCATCTCAGTATATTGCTGAGGAAGAAGCAGATCTTATTATCTTAAGCACAATACCGTCTCCTGGGTCAATTTAATTTGCAGAGAAAATCATTTACAAGGGATCTCCCCCCTTCACCTGTTTGTCCTCCCTAGCACCCTGTGTCACCCCTAAACACAATTAACTGAACTCCATATTCCTCTCTCCACCAAAAAGATAGGTATAAAAATATCTGACCTTCATTGAGATATTGAGGGACTCTCCCCAGGTGCATGGTAAGTAAAACTTCTATCGATCTGCCTTAATTGTGAGTTGATCTTATGAGTTGATCTTTCAGCCAACTGAAGGCAAGTTCCCCTTCACCCCTCCATTCCTCAGTGCGAGCTGCCTCTGAATTTCAAGTGATAACTTTTCTTTGTAGGGGGAGCAGGAAGGAGGGAAAAGTGAATGTTAAGGTTGGTGTCTGTGACTTTGGCTCCTGTCTGGTCCCTGCCTCTACCCAGTGGCATGGTGGGATTACAGGCCATTCACCAGGTCAGCCTTTCCGTCTTACAGACAAGCAACCATGGTCTGACCCAGGGGACAAGTGGCTCGGCCCTGGCTCTCACTATAGCTGGCTGGGTGGGGCCCCCTTTTCTGTTTATAATGTTCGAATGTTCACAATGGTGCCCACCAGGTTTTCTCCCCTGAGGTCACCCGCCTGCTGTCCTGGCCAGGCCAGGGGTAACCTTGGGTAACCTTGCACTCCTTGGGTAACCTTCTCTCCCAAGCATCGAGATGCTTCCTGGATGTTCTGTGGAAGGGGCAGGAGAACCAAGCTCCTGCCACTCTTTGCAAGCCCAAGGTCTCAGGACTATCTTTGCACAGAGTCACCGCGAGCCAAGTATGAATTTCTGGAATCTGGACACATGACACAGTCTCAGCAAAACTGATTGGAGGGAGTACCAGCCAAGTTCATGGAGAAAATATTTCAGGAAAAGAGTGTTTGACAGTTTTCCTGAGTGGTAAACAAGCCAACAGAAATTAAGCAGGAGAATTTGGGGGCAAACGCCCATAGGACAGCCGGATCAGTTTCTCTGGTCCAACCCATTTTCTTGTTCCCTTGCGTCATGACACATTGGGAGGAAGACTGGCGTGCTGACCAATAGAAACAGTTTCAGAAGCTCATCTGCATGGAGTTGAACCTTTTTAAAGTGACCTTTAAAACACCTAGGCTACTAACATCTCCTGTTGAATTTAGAAATACTAAAAAAATGCCAGCCCGCAGCCATGTGGCTGCTTCTAAACTCTAAGCTTCCAGCCAGCCAGATCCCAGAACTGTCTGGATGAAGCCAGGATGCAGGAGTCAGAAGCCCAGGTCTAGTTCAGTTCATCCGCCTCTTTGTCACTTGTTATCAGCAAGCAGTTCACCTGAAGCCCTGCTTTCCTACCTGCCTCGCAGGTCTCACGGGTCACTGTGAAGACTGAGTGTTCACGTGGTCATGAGCCATGAAGCTTCATAACATGTCGGCTATAACTACACATAACTGGACCCTGAATGGAGAAAGTGACGCTGTCCTGACTTTCATTCCCAGCATTCAGCTATTGTGGCTGGTAAGCAGGAACTAAGCCGAGGTTCTGTGGGGTCTGCTGTTGCCCCTCAGACTGCCCAGAGGCCCCTAAGCGCTGCTTCATACAGGCATTTTGAAAATAAAACTACTAGGGAGATGAAAGCTGTTTAATAGGGAGAATAATAGAGTTCCATGCACCTAAAGGGTGGGGTGGCAGCGGACCTTGTGTGCAGAGTTACTATGGTCCTTACATGTGACAGAATGGCACCTGCCATGTGCCAGCAGCCTGAGGCTTCATTTCCCAAGAAGCAGCATCGACTTCAGTCATCCCAGCAATCACTTGGTTCTGTTTCATGCAGCTCTCTATGGACCAGTAATCTGACAAATATCTGAGCTCTTCTTGGAGGATCAATATTTACTGATTGTACTAACTACCACCAACAAAGAGCAGTCTTTACCATGAAGAAAAAGTAATATTGTCCCTATGGGAAAAACTGCTGATCTCTCTTTACCAGTTGGGCTTAGTGAGACCCACATGCACACTCTTCACCCCCACCCCAGTCTCGCCTCCCCCACCCCCAGAAACCACTCCAGGTGTCTTAAGCAAGAAGGATC
This sequence comes from Nycticebus coucang, assembly GCF_027406575.1. Lineage (NCBI taxonomy): Eukaryota > Metazoa > Chordata > Mammalia > Primates > Lorisidae > Nycticebus > Nycticebus coucang. The sequence continues at coordinate 2,801,455 of NC_069798.1, forward strand.
CAACACAGGAAACAGGGTGCTCACAAAACTTTTGGAGGATGAGTGTTTGGCCCCCAGAGTACTGCAGAAATGACATCAGATCGGCGCTTCAGTCTCTCAGGTCCCCGCAGAGCCCTGTTGTTCGCAGCACAACCAGCTCTAGATGTCCAGGACCCAGAACAGGAGCAGAGCAAGTGCTCCCCACAAGCAAGCAACAGCGAATGAAACCTAATCTGCATAACACTGCGCGCTGCCGAACAACCCAAAGGAGGCAGAAAACAGCCCTGTCTCACTTCCTCCCTGCGAATCACCTAACAGTATCATAATTTGATAGAACATAATTCACCTCCCACACCTCAGCTGTGTGGCACAGTGAAACATCACTTTCAGCTTCCCAAGCTCTCCAGCTAGAAGGAAGATAGAATGTGGGTGGAGCAAACCCATCTCCAGTATCCAGTACCCTTGGGCTTTTCAAGATTCACACAAACCTCTCCTAGTTAAAGAGCTTTGAAAGATAAAAACTACATTTCCCAGACTTCCTGAAGCTAAGATTAATTTCTGCATTATTAGGGTACAAGCTGAGACATTTCCCCTAAACTGGAGATTTTTACCCTCTATTGGTTATCAGAGTAGGTAGATAATCAATTCCCACTACCTAGACCCCCTTACCTTGTCTGCCCCATCTCCTGGGCAAGGCTGTGTGTGTGTGCACATGCAGGGGATCCCCTCCGTGCCTGGAAAAAGCTGTGGATCCCATTTCAGAACATTTTCACATGCAGGAAGTTAACTCTTAACATTACACAATAAATCAATGACATTAACAACCATTTCAATGAAACCAACTTCCTTTGTAATCTCACCTTTTGGTTTTATGTGCTTCTTTCCTGGCACATTAACAAGGTATTGCAGTGGGTCTAACAGCAATTATAATTTTGAAAATATAATGAATGTAACATTTCAGGCTATTTGCGAGAACCAAGTTGCACTATGAAATCACCCTCATTCTACTGGAGGAGAAGGTTGACTGCTTACGTCCAAGAACAAAGGAAACACTGAACTTCACACAAAGATCAATGAAACTAAAGACATGTTTCTGCCATCCAAGTTCTGGACTCCCCAGAAGGATCTGGACCCAAGCTAGACGCCGCTGACCTGCACAGCACACCCATCTGGAGGGGACAAGGCCAGCTGACCAACACCACGTGACCTCCAGTCCTCTCCAAGGGGCGGGACACTGGCACATTCCTTTCAGGGAATGAAATGGGCGCCCCACACGTCACTTCAGCTGCTTCCCCTTGGCCATCTCAAGCTCCCCTGATGCTGGGCAGCTGCCTGCGTGGAAAGTCTCTGGAGGCTGTCCTGTGAGAGCAGAAAGGAGGATGAGCACAGCCGGGAGTGGCGGTTTCTGCCACACTCTCTCACTTCACAACAGCACCAATGATGAAAAGCTCAAATGGGTTAAACCCCTTTGCATGGACTAAGGGCAATTTGCTGTCTTTATCTGGACAATACTTGCAGCTGGCATTTCTCAACAATTCTCTAAACTTACCAATTAACTGAAATAGATCTCTGTGGCTCTAGCAGAGAAAGAACAAAACTCTATTATGGCTTCCTGAAGATCTCACAGTGGCCAAATTTGGTTTTCCAGGCAAGGGACCTGCCTCTCTGAGAGCGGGAGGTCCTGCCCTTGGGATCACAGCCACTAAATCTTAATCCAGACTCCACCGAATAATTTCTACGTTGTAGCAGGTGGCAACGTTTTCGAAGTGTTTTTGTGTACCCCGGGAGAAGGAATGCTGTCTGTATGGGTTGACACGTAAATTGTGAAGCTCTGGAGGAAATCACCCTCCTGCCCTTGTCCTCCCTTGCAGATTTCAGGCACGGGCAGTGCTGGACTTCTGTGTGTATGGAGTGACCCGTGCTGGGCGCTCTGCTCAGACGCGACTGCCCTTTCACAGCTGAGACAAGCTGCCCATGCTGGGTGGTGGAAGGGCTTTCTGAAGGGCTCCCTGTTATCCTCTGCACTTTGACTCTCTTCTGTTACCCTCTAAGGGAGTCTTGTTAAATGTTATACCCTGTTGTCCACCACACAAGTGGGAAGTACCAAGAGTGTCTGTGCCCATCTTCCCGAGGAAGAGTCCAGGGAAGGTACCATTCCCTAAGGCCATGAAGAGGAAGCGATGGGGGCAGAAGCAGGACCTCCTGGGCTGCAGCTGTTCCTCCCTGGCAGCCAAGCTGGAGGGTCTGGGACGCTCTGTTCAGACAGCCTGAAGGCTTCGTGTAACCTTGGCATCTGATGTCAGCAGCACCTCAAACATAAGTGAGTTTAGAGGAAACTCACCCTCGTCCCTACCGTCTCCATCACCCGGGGGACCCCGGTGGCTCTTTTCGGCTATCCACACTTCCCATCGTAAACTCTAAAATTCTACAAACAATAATCTCACATGGTAAAATCTTGAAGAGATTTCACTAAACAGAATTCTAATAATTTAATGAAAACGCCAAACCACCACCCAGCTTGGTTTTTGGTCTTGCATTTTTCTTCTCCTCATCCCCATGTCTCCACGATGGGTCACCTAGAGGAAGCGCTTCCCACGCTCTGCACAGGATTCCTGCCAAAGGCTCAATTTTGATTTTGTCAGGTCCAACTCCCTCTGCATAGTTGATTTCTGAGCTTACTGGTCACATTTCAGCCTGCGTGCCCTTCATGTATGTGCCCTTTATCTGCAGAGAGGGAAAACACATGCTCCCCCGGTGTCCCCGGCCTCTCTCCACACTTGCCCACAGCATGTCAGAATAGAGGTCTGGTTTTGTCGGTCAGAGAAGGTAAGATGTTAGATGAGTAATTGGGACTCTTTTATATTTTTTAAGGACCAGACTGTAAAACTCTATTCATTCATGGCTTGAACCACCTAATAATGTTTCCTGTGAGTAATGATGGTTTATTGGCTGAGGATCGTACAATACATTTTATGTACTTTTTATCAATGGATCCTCGTAACTATCCTATGATATAAATATAGTATGTCCATTTTATAAATGAGGAAAATAAGGTTTAAATGATTTCCCAGGGTTTCATAGCTAGTAAATGGCAGAGCCAAGATTCCAGTCTGGTTTCATCTCACTCTAAGGCCCATGATGGAATGACTTTGTTTTTATATTCATATATCTGCACCAAGCCCTCTGAAGGTCCATAGTTTGCAAACACAGAGGATGGGCAGCTCCGTCCTGGCTCACAGCCTCGCGTCGTTTCTCTTCTGCCTGTCAAAAGCGATGTCTGGGAAGATGCCTCTGGAGGTGGATGAAGCAAACCAAGAGCGCCGCCTAGACTAGCATCCCGCAGGGGGACAGCCTCCCCCAGGCTGCTATACTGCCATTTACAAGGAAGACACATGCCTGGCTGTATTCTTCCTGGTCTTTCCCAAATTGTCCTCTGTGGCTTTTCTCAGATTCCTAGGTGCGAGGCTCAATAGAAATGAGTTGTTATAAGATTTCCGTGATCCAGAGTCACAGGAGAATGGAAATGTGTCCCTGCTTCCTGCCCGGTGACATCTGTCAGGCTGAGGCTCCCAGGGGAGGCCGTCCCTGAGACCCACTAGTTGTGGGGCACACCAATGGGGCAAGAAGTCCCGTGGGCCCTTGAACACTGTCCTGTGGGGGTAAGCCCACTGAGCTAAAGCTTAAGTCACATTCCCAAGCTGCTTTTTATTTATTTATTTATTTATTTATTTTTAGTTTTAATAGATCTTTTTTTATTTATTTTTTTCTTTTCTTTGTTTTTTTTTTTATTGTTGGGGATTCATTGAGGGTATAAGAAACCAGGTTACACTGATTGCATTTGTTAGGCAAAGTCCCTCTTGCAATCGTGTCTTGCCCCCAAAAGGTGTGGCACACACCCAGGCCCCACCCTCCTCCCTCCTTCCCTCTTTCTGCTCTTCCTTTCCCCAACCCTCCCTCCTTCCTTCTCTCTCTGCTCTCCAAGCTACTTTTTATAGGACACAGAAAATGTAAGGATGTCTTTTACAGTAGTAGTTAAAGCATTCAGCACGAAAGTACAAAAGTAGCAGTGAAAATAAGATGGAATCTGCGTATGCTCAACTCCCTTCTCTCTTTCTTTCCGTCTCTCTGTGGGAAGAAGAAACTCAAGGCATTGGCCAGGCCTGAGAGGGCAGTGTGCACACAGAGAGGCCGTAAAAGATCTTTGAGAACTGAAGCTCTGCGCCACAATTCAAATGCTGCGACTTAACAGGACCCAACTGTGGTCTTTTATGAACAATGCTAAATCACACCAGATACTTCAGGGCTGGTTCTGCAAAGAGGCCCCAAGACCACTTTCTCTGGCAAAGCTGTGGGTTCTACGTGTGCAAGTGTGGCCTAGGTGGTGGGACCTTGTCCGTGGCCACCAGGGTCCTACCCCAGAACACAACGCCCGGCTGTGGGCTTGCATTAAATGGGTCCCAAAGTGTTTGTCTGACACATTTTCTTCCTTTGTTCCTCTATGAAAAGAACGCACATTTTAATTGCTGCATTTTCCTTGACTGGTTTGGTAGGTATGAACTGCAGAAATCCAGCCAGGTCAGTACACGTTACTAAGACACCAACCAACATACAAAACCCACATGGGGAGAAGCTTGGCTGTGCTCTCACGTTCTGGATCCAGGGGCTCTGGGAGCCCCGGGAGTGTCAGGCCTAGTGACAGAGAATGGAAGACAGTTCACACACAGGGCTCTGCTCCATAGTGTCTGTGGGAAGGCAATCTCTTTAGGGGTGGGGCGGGGGCAGGAGTACTGAAGTTTCAGACAGAGGAAAGGGCCTGATTTTCTCTAATCATTTCTGGAAGACCTGGAGAAAATCTGGTCTGGCACCAAGATGGAGGCACTGCTTTCAGTCCACGCAGGAAGCAGCCTGGGCTGAGACCAAGCCCTGTCAGGGCATGTAGTTTGCCTAGCCTGGCTGCTGTGAGATCAAAGGACCAGGAATTCTCCCTTCACGCCTCGGGTGCCCTTCTGGCCAGCAGGTCCTGGGGACTTCTTCACAGACCCACATTCTTTCCAGAGCGGACCAGCTCTGCATGCCATGGAGGAACTGTCTGCTCACCAAACAATCTGACTGTTGCCAGATGTGGGCACCTGGCCAGCTTCTGCATAACTCAAGCTTCTCTTTGCTCAAGATGGTACAATTTAAAGCAGCCTTAGAAGCTGAATTTTTATTTTCCTCTTCCTCCTCCTCCTCACCTGATTCATACTTTCCTTCATCTTGGCAGCAAACTGGGTCCCCCAAACACGTGGTCGGACTTTGTTGTGTGTGGTATGCACCAGTACATACGTCTGGAAACAACAAGATGCTGCAGTTCCCTTACGATTGCTAAAAATTAAAATAACTTTGAGACTCTGCCGTCCACGTCCTGCTGCCTGGGCCTTGTTTTTCACTCATCCCTCCTGGAGTTTGAGACTTTGAAATACCTGCTGGGAAGCTAGTGCTCAGGAATGTGAGAGGGGAGGGCCCACAGCCCAGCATGATAGAAGCAGATCAGTTTTATTCCTGTCATCGAAAGTAATCTTTCATAATTTAAAGTTACTCTTCTCATGTAAGAAGATCAAAGGAATGCCCAAGAGCCTGTTAAATGAACACGGACAAACTTATATTTTGAAGTCAGGGCCTCGTTGGGACTTTCCCACTGATCAAGCAAGTCCCAGACTCTGGAAATTTCAATCCCCATTTCATTTCTTCCTCCTAGTGACTGGCCACATGGCCCTCTGGGGGATTCATACCACACCTGTTTTGTTACCCTAGCTAACCATTTGGCTTTGAGACAGTCACGTTTGCTGGAGCACACCTGCCGAGGGGGCCCGGGGAAGGGTGGGGGTGCACTCGGTCTCTCTCTGTCACACACGCAGACAGTGGTTCAGCCTTTCCCAAATAGAGCAACATGTCAAAATCCTCTTCCCCTAATAGAATAAAATGTTAAAATTCCCACTGTCATTTCAACTCTCCTTCCTTGTTGACGTCCTCCCACAGGAAGTCGCCATCAGAACGTGCCCCTCCAGACATGGGAAAGAGGAGGTGCAGAGCCCTTTGGCATTGCACATGTTGGGCGAGAGAAGCTTAACGGGAGGAGAAGACACCCAGGGCTGTCAGGGGAAAGCTGAGATGTCACACGGGGCAGCCACCGAGGGGAAGGGTCAGAGCAAGAGCCTGCTCTTCTTCCTGGGCAGGTCCCTGCCCATTCCGTGCTCTGCTTCCATCTCTGTCACCAGAGGGGACCTTGCTGGCTCTCAGGGGGCTGGAGGGGAACTGACTGACCGGTTGTGATCTCCTCCACAACTCTGTCCCTTCTCATGGCTGTCCCTAATGGCCTGTCATTGCCCTTTCCCATGGCCTGGCCACCTCTGGCATTGGCTTTGGTAACTCATAATATCTCTCAAGCCTTGGCCTTATCATCTAGAACAGTGACTTTCAACCTTTTTTTATCTCACGGCACACTTGAACTTATAGTTAAATTTCCACAGCACACTTAAATTATGTTGATCAAAAATAGAATAAAAAGGGCAGCGCCTGTGGCTCAGTGAGTAGGGTGCTGGCCTCATTTACCAAGGGTGACGGGGTTCAAACCTGGCCCTGGCTGAACTTCAACAACAACAACAAAATAGCCGGGCGTTGTGGTAGGTGCCTGTTGTCCCAGCTACTAGGGAGGCTGAGGCAAGAGAATCACCTAAGCCCAGGAGCTTGAGGTTGCTGTGAGCTGTGTGATGTGTGACTCCACAGCACTCTACCGCGGGCGAGAAAGTGAGACTCTGTCTCTGCAAAAAAAAAAAAAAAAAAAAAAAAAGAATATGCTTACTGTGCTTTGAACTTTTTTTAGATGAACAGATCTTAGGTGTGCTGTGAACATTTTTAAAGATCGTAATTCAAAAATGTTTGCAGCACACCTAAGATCTTCCCCAGGTGCACCAGTGTGCCCTGGTTGAAAATCACAGTGGTAGACAATGGCCACACTCTGTGACAGCCTCTTCAGTGCAAGGGTCAAGCTCATGCTTCTCCAGAGGAGCAGAGGACGCTTCAGCCTCTTCAAAACACACACACACACAGAGTCAGCATCTTCCCACTGGCCCTAGCACCTCATGCTGGCCAGGAGATTTTTCCGACTTATTTCACTATTGATAAATAATTGCACTGCGAAGTAATGGCGACCATTTCCCTCAGTTTAGCCAAGAAGAAAACAGCCTCTTTGCCTGCTTTTGGAAGCCACACACATTTCAGGAGACTGAAAATCACTCGAACCTGTCGTTGGGTCTGCATTTTTTGTGTGTGTGGATCTGAGCCTCTGCTTCTCTCGCAGGCCCAGAAGCGACAGAAAGCCTTCCTGCCAGTGATTCTGGACGGGTCATCAGGGGAAGGCTGAGGAGCCGCTCAGGGACACGAGCTCAGCGCAGTCTCATAGGCCAGTTTCAGAATGTGTGCATCAGGATGCGTTAGAGCCAGTATAATTCTACCACTGGGGTCAACCCAACACAGAAAATAAAAGGAAAGGAAAAAGCACAACCCGGCCCAGAAGCCTGTCCGGCCTCACTCAACAGAGCGGTACTGAGAAGCCAAGGCACAGTCATCCCAAGGTGGGCACGTTTCCTCAGCCAGATCCTGACTCACCTGACAGAGGACAAGTGGCCAGGAACTGACGCTGGGATGGGCCACCCCACATTCTCCTGTTTATCCCTTGGGGCACCTTGGGGACTGGTGTGCTCATTCCTGTCTCCCGAGGGGTGAAAGAACACTGGGCAGCAGCCCCCTCTGGAGGGAGGCGTGCGTGTCACCTGTGTGTGCCTGGCACCCAGGACTGGGGTTCAGCTTTCTGACCCCCTCTTGCCTCCTCCAAATCATTTCTCAGAGAAGCCTAAGGGAAGTGCCCACCTCTGCAAGGGAGGTGCCTATTTCTCTACAAGGAAAGGATTCAGCCTTGACTCCTAGGACACTGCCTGATGTACCCCTTGGTTGGTTTGGGGAGAAAGATTGAGGTATGGCTACTGGGAAGAGAGCTTGGAAGGCCTCCTGCAAGTGAAGCAGAATCTGGGTGAGGAATGCATGCCTCTGAAAGGCATCCTGGGAGAAGCGGGTGTGATGGGGAAAGAGCAGTGGCATGAGCCCTGGGGGCCTGGGCCACTATCCCTGGGGGACCACCCCCCAAGTGTTGCCCATTCTCAGCTGCACGTCCATCTCTGTATGCTGGCGATGACATCAGCCCTTCACAGCGACTGTGCAGGCTGGGCACGGGGCTCACGCCTGTTATCCTCCCTCTGGGAAGCTGAGCGGGGAGGTTTATTGAGCTCCGGAGACTATCCTGAGCCAGAGCAAGACCCCATCTTACTAAAAATAGAAAAACTAGCAGGGCATTGTGGCAGGCGTCTGTAGCCCCAGCTACTCGGGAGGCTGAGGCAGGAGGATGACTTGAGTCCAAGGGTTTAAGGTTGCAGTGTGATGCCACCGCACTAAACCTAGGGTGACAGAGTGAAACTCTGTCTCAACTAAAAAAAAAAGAAAAAAGAAGGAAAGTGATGGTGAGAGACTCACAGGCAGTGTGCATAAAGTCCCTGGCTCATAATAAACCATTACTCAATGGGGACTTGTATCATTTTTTTAAATATTGGAGGCAGGGTTAGGTTGTAGTTACTTGAATTTGGGGGCTTAAGTTTGTCTTACCAGAAAATTCTAGTTGTTTTCATCCTTGTGTGAAAGATGTTTCTCAAATGTATGCATACATCTGTTTTCCCTCCGTAGAGCTGCCCTAATAGGGTTTTTCTGTGATAATTAAGAATCTTGCAGCAGCCTGGGGCACTGACTCCAAAAGTGAAGGCTTCTCATTGTGTGGCATTTACAAGCACATGTGGGAGGTCATACAGGCCCAGGGGCTGGCATTCACCTCTCCAGGAAAGCAGATTTTGTTTTAAATAAATCTCTTGTATTGGAGTACTTTACTAGGGTTTGCCATTTACTTATCAAAGCAGACCGGAACTGTGTGGCTATGTTCCCCGTCAAAGGTTGGCCTCTTGGTGATCAAAGTTTTGTTTATTCTTAGTTTATGATGCACTTTACCCTTCCCCAAGTGGGGAGAAAGGAGCATTAATGCAGAAGCCCAATTTTAGCTGAACCAAGACCAGGCTGGACCCAATCACCAGACTGAAGTCAGAACTCCTTGTAGTCATCTGGCATCCCAAGTTCACCTGTAAGCCTGAGCACTTGAATTATTCTAAGAAGGGAGATGGAGAGATGGAGGTTGGGCAGAGGTTTCCCCTGTTTTTCTTATTAACTTGTAGTGAGGATGTAGGGTAGATCCATCACAAATCTTAGTTTGGTCCAAGACAATGAGTTTCTGCGTCTCCATACGGTGGGGAGGAGTCTTGGTTTGACTCTGGACCAGCCCAGCCCCCGTGTGCCCCATGCCTCATAAAGTGTGTGGTAGCTGCCTCAGGTCCCTGGAACGCCAACGGCCTCAGCAGGCAGCAGGCTGATGAGTTGAGTGTAAATGAGTCAGAAACATACGGATCACATTTCCCTGAGAAAATAGATCATTTGGAACAGGAAGGGGCAAAGTGCTTGGGAAAATGCATTATGAATTTTGTCAAGGCCAAAAGGGATGTAACCTACTTCGGATATTCTCTAAATGCCAAATGTGAGCTAGGCCTCCAAGCACGGTGCTCCATGTAGGGTATGCAGGGCTGTGAAAACCCCACAGCTCGGAAACTTCACCATGACAGCATCTGCACGCACATCCTCCAAGGCCTGGGACGTGCATTTTGCAAACAGCCAAAGAGAATGCACAGGAGACGAGACCAGCACTGGTGTCTTCTACAGGGGACACTGGACCCTAAACCAATGTGCTTCCTGAGAAAACTGTTCCAGCTCTCCCACTCCCCTCTCTTATTAAAAATATTCTGAGTTGAAAGCTATCAGGTAGGAGAATCAATGCAAAAGTTTTCTATGTATTTTTGACTGATAAAAAAAAAAATGCTTAACGTAATGTAACTGCAAAGGGAATCTGCTTTAACCAGGCCAAGTTTTAACCATTGCGCTAAAGGTCATGGAGAAAATGGATGAAAAGAGGTTGCCAAAGAAGTGCTCTTCACAGCCAGGTTGCTGAGTGGTGAGGGGACGGCAAAACCTGGGAGACCCACCACTCCCCTAACCCCACCTGGGTGCCCACCCCCTCCCAGGCCAGGCCTCCAAAGAGCGCCGTGTCACGATCTTCTGAGCGACACGCACAGGCCCAGGCACAGTGCTGCGGGGGAGGGAGCGTGGAGCACAAACTGGGTGCCCAGGTGAACACAGGCCCCGCAGCCTGCCCTCCTCAGCCACCCAGAGTCTGCCTGGCCCAGCCAGGGTGGGTTTCTTTGCAGTCTTGGCCTGGTTGGTCGGTCTCTCTCGCTCCATTTCTCTCAGTCTCTCACTGCTTCTCAGGTCCCTCTGCTTTTCTGCCTGTCCCTGTCCCAGCTGTCTGTGTGGGTCTTTCCCCCTCTGAGTCCCTACCTCTCCCTCACGTCTGCTCCACCTGAGTCTTCTCCGTCCCTGTGGATCTGCTCCAGACACCCCTACATCTCTCTTTCTCTTCACTACGCACGTCCCTGAGCGCACAAGTCCCCATCCCTGAGGCGGATGGGGGGACCTCGGTGGGCGCCTCGGCTGGGAAGCAGGTGCTTGCCGCTTCCTCCCGTGTTTCCACCCTGGGGTGTCTATTAGCACAGCGCCCACCTCCCCCAGCCAGGCTTACTCCGGGCTGGCTGTGGTGAGCTTGGTGGCTCCACGTCCCCTCTCTCTGTCTCTGTCTCCCTTGCCCCACGCAGGGTGGCTTGAGACAGGATGGTGTCAACTTGTTCCAGGGCTCGGTGTGGGACATCTTTAGGACCAGCCCACTCTCTTGTCTCACTTCTCAGTTGGATGGGAAATTGTCGGGAGCAAGGCTAACCATTTGTCAGGTCCCTCAAAGGCCCCCCGAGCCTTCGTACCTGAAATCTTGGCTCCACACCCCAAAGCCCTGGGGACTGGACGCCAGGGAGCCTGCTGTCTCTTAGTGGTCTCAAGTCCCCCCTCATAAGAACTCTCTCTTTTGTTTACCATGTCGGTCCCCCTTGGCACTAGCGCCTGGGAAGATTGTATCCTCCAAGCAGTTGACATTGGGCCTAGGTCGTGTAAAGTGACTGTGTCCCCTGCGGCAGGGCATTCAGTGGCTAGCACCACCCTCCCAGCTCCTACAGCATGAAAATGCAGAGCTGGCAGGAGGTCGCCCACAGGGCCATGGAGGATGACACCATGGAGGACGACACTGCTTGCTCTTTCTGTAAAGCGCCAGACACTAGGTGGTCCAGGTCATGCAATCTCGGGTGCAACCATACAACTCTGCGGTGGCAGCAGGAGGCAGCCTCCACGGTGCAGCAGCACGCGAGAGGTCCACTCCGCCCCACGGTGCAGCAGCACGGGAGAGGTCCACTCCCCCCCCCACGCTGCAACAGCACGGGAGAGGTCCATCCACCCCCACGGTGCAGCAGCACGGGAGAGGTCCACTCTGCCCCCACGCTGCAACAGCACGCGAGAGGTCCACCCGCCCCCACGGTGCAGCAGCACGGGAGAGGTCCACCCACCCCCACGGTGCAGCAGCACGCGAGAGGTCCACCCACCCCCACGGTGCAGCAGCACGGGAGAGGTCCACTCCCCCCCCCGCCACGCTGCAGCAGCACGCCAGAGGTCCACCCCCCACCACACTGCAGCAGCACGCGAGAGGTCCACCCACCCCCACGGTGCAGCAGCACGCGAGAGGTCCACCCGTCCCCACGGTGCAGCAGCACGCGAGAGGTCCACTCCCCCCCCCCCCCGCCACGCTGCAGCAGCACGGGAGAGGTCCACCCACCCCCACGGTGCAGCAGCACGCGAGAGGTCCACCCACCCCCACGGTGCAGCAGCACGCGAGAGGTCCACCCACCCCCACGGTGCAGCAGCACGGGAGAGGTCCACCCACCCCCACGGTGCAGCAGCACGGGAGAGGTCCACCCACCCCCACGGTGCAGCAGCACGGGAGAGGTCCACCCACCCCCACGGTGCAGCAGCACGGGAGAGGTCCACCCACCCCCACGGTGCAGCAGCACGGGAGACGTCCAACCACCCCCACGGTGCAGCAGCTCGGGAGAGGTCCACCCACCCCCACGGTGCAGCAGCACGGGAGAGGTCCACCCACCCCCACGGTGCAGCAGCACGGGAGAGGTCCACTCTGCCCCCACGGTGCAGCAGCACGGGAGAGGTCCACCCACCCCCACGGTGCAGCAGCACGCGAGAGGTCCACCCGCCCCCACGGTGCAGCAGCACGTGAGAGGTCCACCCACCCCCACGGTGCAGCAGCACGCGAGAGGTCCACCCACCCCCAAGGTGCAGCAGCACGGGAGAGGTCCACCCTGCCCCCACGGTGCAGCAGCACGGGAGAGGTCCACTCTGCCCCCACGCTGCAGCAGCACGGGAGAGGTCCACCCGCCCCCACGTGCAACAGCACAGGAGAGGTCCACTCCGCCCCCATGGTTGCAGCAGCATGCGAGAGGTCCACTCCGCCAAAACCAGATTTGCAAAAACAGGCAACAAGCCAAAGCCAGTGGCCATTACTGTGCCAATTGCTGACACAGGGAACAACTGAAGGTCCCCCAGGCTCCAGTGGAGTTCCCAAATATGGTAAAATGCACCCTCAGGGGTTCCAAGCCCTGAGATTGGGGCTGTCATCACAGCATAACTGAGCCTGTCACAACTTATACAGAGTTCCCCCTTAACTCGTTCAAAACTCAATTTCTGGGTTTCGACTTTGGTGTCATTTTCTTTTATTCACACATCTCTATTCCCCATTTCTTCCCTGCTTCTTTAACTCATCAGCTGCTGTATGTATTTGTCTTTATTATAGATACAAATCTGTGTTTATAGTTGTTGTAAATGGCTTTTCTTTTCTTTTCAGTTTTGGGCCGGGCCGGGGTTTGAACTCGCCACCTCCAGTATATGGGGCTGGTACCCTACTCCTTGAGAATGGCTTTTCTTTCCAGCAAAGATCAAATAGCATAATTTGAAGAAGGGAATATTAAACACAGAAGAGAAAAACTTTATGTAAAACACAGTGACTACAGGTAAAAGGAAAGTAACTGTATTCTTTAAAATTGCTAAGAGAGTAGAAAATATGAGAAGTGCCATTCTATAACATATACATATTTCAAAGTATGTTGTACATGGTAAACATATACGATTTTTGTTTTCAATTAAAACAAGCAAGTAAGTAAAAGCACAATAATAATAAAAAAAAAGAAATAGTTTAAATCCAATGATCTGAAATGCTTTAAGTCTAGAATAAAAGATAGGGAAAGAATGTGTGTTTATTTGTCTCAGTTATCAGAAGGAAAGGGTGTTTAAAAAGCCTTAATCAGTCTGAAATACGTAAGTCTACAAGTCTGTAGAAGAGGGGAGTGGATAGACTTCTGGAAACGTTGGAAAGAAACACCAAACTACCTGTAGCCTTGAAATTTTGAGTTTCTCAATTTTGTAAGTAAAGAAACAAGAAGAGAGAAATGTGGTATCTCAGAAGGTATTTTGACAGTCAGTTCTTCCTGTTAAAAACTGTACAGCTCAAAAGCAAGTAAGAAACTTCAGGGGAAAAAAATTTCCCTACCTTTTCAATGCAATAACCTTACATTCCCATCAGGACGCAAACCGCATGTTGGTGCTGTGAATAAATTCTGAAAAGCGTGTGAGGGTGAGTGTTTAATTAGACTTGGTGTGGCTGTACCTTCTTACTCTGAAGACAGGAAAGCCCCAGACTATTCACAGATTCCATCTCGACAGACCGAGTGAGAGTCACTCTGGCTGCTCTTCCAGGATGATCGGGGCCAACTTCATTTCTGGGGCAACAGTAGCCCTGAATGTAAAAGGCCTTATTATGGGGTCTCCCCTTGGAGCCCAAGCAGACACCCCACCCCGCAAAGTCCTCAATGGTGCTAAAGAGAAGAATGAAATCTGTTTCAGGCCAAGCCCATAGCATCTGCTGGGGATAGTTTAAAGCAGCTTGGTGAGTGAGATCGCTGCCCCACATTTTCTCCCAGACTCTCTGAAATTCGTATCTGGGATAACACTGCAAACTCTGTGTAACAGGGAGCAGCGGTGCCTGTGGGGCCAGACCCAGGCAGATTACAAAGTAGCTAGAACACACGTGCTTCCTATAAATGACTCAAAATCTCATTTCCTCCTTTAAAGGGTATTAAATATTAAAACAAATTTTGTGACTAAAGCTTCACTCAAGCAATGAGAAAGTTTTAAAATGAGTTGCCAGCAACTATCTGATGCCCCGTCCTCCAGAATCACAGAGCTGGAATTTCTGGTCCTTTTCTTATAAATGGCTTTTGCTTCCCCTGTTTTCAAAATCTACCCATTTATATTACTCCCCTTGTTCTTTGAACACACCTGGTGCTTGTTCTCTGCTAAACCCCAAACGTTTCTGGGTACTAGGTGATGGGGACATGAAGAAGAAGAAATCATGACTCTTGCTCTCAAGGAAACTAAAGGGAGAGACAATTTTCTTATACTGCAGCGAAGACTGTGTTGAAGTTGTATGGGGATGACAGTCAAAGCAGCCACCCTCGTCCCAGAAGCAGTGGGGTAGGGGATCGTTTTTCCTAAAATAGCAAAAGTCTTTTCCTCTCTACTTCCTGTCATAACCTGCTCACTGAAAGGTAAGCGGCGGTGCCCGGAGACCAGGCTGCAGAGTAGGTGTTCAGATTCACAGAAAGGGGAGGTGACCCATCATCAAAGGTGATGTCTTTGCCTGGGGGCAGGGGCAGTTAGAGACCCCTTTTATATGGGGCTGTAGGGGGAGGCAAATATTACAGGTTGCCCAGAAAGTTAGGCCCTTTGGTGTGAAATTTAGGGGTTGGGGGTGCCAGATCCTTTGTGTCTTTGTCTTAGGAGAAGGAGGAGGGGAAAGGGTTCATGTGTGGCAGTGTTAGGCTCCCCCCCAGCACTCACCTATCCCTCTTCTCAATGAAAATAAAAATCAAGGTGGCACCTGTGGCTCAAAGGAGTAGGGCGCTGGCCTCACATGCTGGAGGTGGTGGGTTCAAACCCAGCCCTGGGCAAAAACTGCAAAAAAAAAGAATCAAAACGTTTTACAAAACCATTGAATATTTAGTTTCTTGACTGTTCGGTCAAATCTTACCCAGATTTATAAAGGAGAAAATAGAGATTTGTAAAGATCAATAACTTTTCCCCTGTCACACCGCTGCTTAGCAGCAGAGCAGGCCCAAGAGACAACTTGTGCTGAAACACAGCAACTTTGGGTGCCTCTCTCATTCCAGTGATTCACTCTGCATAACAAGCCACCCCAAATTAATAACAATTGTTTCTTTTGCTCACAGATCTGTGATCTGGTCTGGGCCTGACAGGGACAGCTTGTCTTTGATATATGTGGCATCAGCTGGAGTGACTCACTGGAGCTTGGCCCACAACTGGCTTCCCGGGCTGGTAAGACGGTGCTTGCTATTGGCTGGGTAGCTGGGCTGGTGGCTAAGTACCTCCAGCCCCTCTCCATGTGAGCGTCTCCATGGGGTTCCTTGGGCTTCCTCTAAGCATGGCACCTGAGTTCAAATTCAGATTCCTGAGATAGGAAATGGAGGCTGCCAATTACTTAGATTGTCTCAGAAAGTGGCCCAGCATTGCTTCTCCCAGGGTCTGTTCATCAAAGCGGCACAAAGTTTCAAGGGGAAGGAGACGCAGTCCTCACTTCTCAGTGGGAGGAAGGGCAGAGAAATATTTGCCATCTTTAATTCACTACATCTGCTCAAATGGTTTTGCCTTCTGATGGACTTCAATGATTTATTTAAAAGAAATAAAAATAATGGAAGCAGCGTGTGTGTGGCCTTTGGCGTTTGTGTTGTGAGCTCCTGGGGGAGTTTTCAGGCACTGGCCAGCTGATGAATGCAGAGAGGAGGAGCCAAAAAAGACGGACTATTTCAGTCAACAGGGGTGTCACTCACCCACCCCTCAGAGCCTGGGTACCCACACTTTGCTGAAAATTAGAATAATCCAATGCCCCTCATAAAAACACAGAATCCCAGAGCCTCCCCACCCAGATCTATGAAATGGCCATTTCCCGAGGTGGCCCAGACACTCTAAGAAAGGCTTCCAGGTGGCTGTGAAGCAGCTTGCAGCCAGCCCACGTCTGCACATCCAGACTTGGGAACCTGCCTCCAAGTTGCTGGCTCTTGTCTGAGTATTTCTACAGACATGTTTTTTAAATGGTGAAATTGAGGTCCAACCCTCTCCCACCCCCAATTACGAATTCCACTGTAGCTGTGGAAAATGATCATGAGATAAAAAAATATGGAGAGAAACGCACCTCTGTTCACAGTCCGAGAGTTCTGTAATGGGACGCACAGGCACAAGTGAGGCCTGCAGAGAGCCCAGGGCAGGGAGGCCGGGAACCCAGGGCAGGTTCAGGCTGAGGCCCCTCTAGGCTCTGAGCATCAGCCTCCCTCCAGATCTCCCTGGGGATCGGAAAAGGCATCCATCCACCGCCAGCCCCTTGACAGTGACAGCCACCATTGTCCTCAGGCCACATGGATTTGTGAGCACAGCCCTAGCACTTAGCCACCCTCTGCACTTTATTTCCTTCGCACACTGGCCCTATGCCCTGTGTCACTGCACCTGTGTTTCCACCTGAAGAGGCTGAGCAGGTAAATTGGACTTAACCAGGCTGCGGACAGGCAATCCTTAAGCAGGAGGGACAAGCAGGATTCGTCAGACTACCCTGTGGGATGCACCACCTGGTGAGCACAAAACGAGTCCACCATGCTGGCAGGGGGCTCTGCCCTCCGTCTCGCTGGTCCTGGCAAGGTGAAGCTTTGGCTGAGGACGCCTTGCCCTTTGTCAAGGACCAACACCTTCAACACTTGCTAAGTGAGACAGTTTGGACCCTCCATGCCAAAAATGTATGGACAAAGAGATGGAAAGGATAGCATATTCTATAAATAGGGCATATGTCAATAGCATTTCAAACTGAAGAAAATTTAAATTGCATACTAAGCCTAGGACAACTGGAGAGCCTTTTGAAGAAGAAAAAAAAATCCCTTCACTCAGTCCCTATGCCTAAAGAAAAAATAGATCAAATTTTAAAATAAAAAACTAAAATAGAAAATGTAGATTTTTAAAAATATTATCATATTTTGGAAGGCCTTCGTAAGCATAACACACAAGCCGGGGGAGACATGAAGAGAAGAGAAATATTGATAAACGTGTCTTGCACATAAAAATGTCAGATGTCTGTATGACAAATGATGATGGTGATGACATTAATGCTGAAAATAAAGTCAGAAGAAACCCTACAAGCCGGGGAAATATTTTGTAATTTCCAGTATATTTACACAAATACATATATGTTTACTTAACAGAAAATTTCTTGAAGGACACGTAAAAACTTAACAATTTTTGCTGCCTGTAGGGAGAGACAAGAATAAAGTTGAGTAGAGAAATTTTTTTCAATTTATGTTCATCTGGGTTGACTGCTGATTTTTGTAAATTAAAACATATTAACAAGCAGTTTCTAGTCATCAGCTTCTAGATTGAAGCTTACAGTGGTTAACTTTCTATGCTCCCAGTGGTGGTGGGTGCGTGGGGAGTGCTTTCCGAAGCTGAGGCATCTCCCAACACTCCTGGAATCACATCTTGCAGGGATGGTGCTGAGATGAAATCGACTTAAAAACTTCATATAACCATTTCATTCAGACATGTTGAAAGAAAAAGGTTGGTACAATCTATAGAAAGATGAACATTCCAAGTTTTCCAGACTTCCAGAATGACATTTTTTTTTAAATAACTGTCTGAAAGAGCTCAAGCCCCATGGGCTGAACACAGCAGACCCCATCCCCTTCTGAATGTGTTTTTGAGAAGCACCATGCTGCTCCTGTGACTGCCACCTGTGACCCTAGGAATGTCCCAACTATCATCCCTACCCTCTCAGTTGTCACCTTCTCTCCAGCTGCTCCATAGCCTGGGCACAGTCTCCTCTCCATCTTATAGGACACATGTTACCTGAGGTCACCTGCGATTGTATGCCTTCTCTGACCTCAGCTCATTAGCAAAATCACCCTTAGAACTTTAAAAAATAGAGTCCAATTATCGGGGGGAAAACAGGGTAATTGGGTTCAAGACTTTATTGTTTTTAAACTTCATTTAGGGGTAATTGATGTATAATGAACAGCATATCGTTAAAGGTTGTAATTTGATGAGTTGCATCATATGTATGTGTGTATCTAAGGGCCACAGTGATATTCAGCAATGAGGTATGTAGCACTTTTTCTAGAATGAGTTCACAAACTGAATTTTCAGAACTCAAATGATAACAGCTTTCCTGGGCATTCCAGAAAGAGTTCCAAAATTGCTTTGAAGGGTGAACCAGGCTGCTGGTGTTGGTGTCTAGCTTCCCAAGGGGAGTACCTTGAGGGTGACTGTAGTGATATTCAGCAGTGAAGTATGTAGCACTTTTTCTATGATGAGTTTACAGACTTAATTGTCAGACCTATACAAATATACATACATACCGATGCATACACACACACACACATACACACACACATATATGCATATTCACCCATGAAATTATCACCACTATCAAAAAGTGTGAATGCCCATCACCCCAAAAGCTTTCTGTGCCTCTGTAATCCATCTCTTCATTCTCTCTTCTCTAATAATTTCTGATCTGCTACCTGTCATTATAGATTAGTTTGTATTTCTAGAAATTTATTTAAAAATGTAATTACATAGTAAGTCCTCTTTTGTGTGCAGCTTCTTTCCCTAGCATAATTATTTTGAAATCCATTCATATTATTGAATGAATGAATAATTCATTCCTTTTTTGTGCCAAGCAGTTTCCCATTGTATGAATAGACAACAATGTGCTTATCCATTCACCTATTGGTAGTGGTGTGGAAATAAAACATTAATGAAATTGAGACCAAAAACTTATTCAGAAAATTAACAAAACAAAAAGTTGATTTTTTAAAAAAGAAAATAAAATAGATAATCCCTTGGTCAGACTAACTAGAAGCAGAAAAGTAAAATCTCTAGTAACCTCAATTAGCAAAGATAAAGGAGAAATAACAACAGATACCATAGAGCTACAAGAGATTATCTCTGAATACTATAAGAAACTCTACTCCCAGAAATTTGATAATGTGGAGGAAATGGATCAATACTTGGAATCACACCCTCTCCCCAGACTTAATCAAGAAGAAATAGATCTGCTAAACAGACCAATTTCAAGCACTAAGATCAAAGAAACAGTAAAAAATCTCCCAACAAAAAAAATGCCCAGGTCCAGATGGCTTCACACCTGAATTCTATCAAACCTTCAAACAAGAGCTTATACCCATATTGCAGAAATTATTCCAAAAAATTGAGAAGGAAGGACTATTCCCCAACATCCAACTAAAAAGGAGAACTATAGACCAATTTCACTAATGAATATAGATGCAAAAATTCTCAATAAAATCCTAACCAATAGATTACGGCTCATCATTAAAAGGCATACATCACAATCAATGGGAAGATGCAGGGAGAGTTAGCACACACCCCTGCCCTCATAGGAGTCCTGGGAGCTTGGCACTCGTAGCTCATTGAGTAGGGCACCAGCCACATACACCAAGACTGGTGGGTTCAAGCCTGGCCTGGGCCAGCTAAACAACGACAACTGCAACCAAAAAAATAGCCAGGTGTTGTGGCGGGTGCCTGTAGTCCCAACTACTTAGGAGGCTGAGGCAAGAGAATTGCTTAAGACCAAGAGTTTGAGGTTGCTGTGAGCTGTGATGCCACAGTACTCTACCAAGGGCAACATGGTGAGACTCTGTCTCAAAAAAAAAGAAAAGGGCCTCTTGGGTTTACAGAAGTCACCCATCCACACCTTCTCCCATATGGGTCTTTGTGGGCTGGTCTAGGCAGCACAAATCTATTCATCTGACCTTGGGGAGGAGGTGGGAGCTTGGGGGAGAAGGTGGGACAATGTGAGCTGCATTTGGTACACTTAGTGGGCTTTCCCAGAGGGAAACAGGCATCAGAGACGCCTGGAGGGGCGGTGGGCCTGGGGAAAGCCCAGAAAAGACTGACAGGTCCAGGATGACCAAGATGACATCCATGGAGGTTGGGAGCACAAGGTGGCTACAGAGCTCTTGTACAGGGATCTTGCCTCGCTGGGGCACCTGACCTTTACCTTGTGGGTAATGGGGCAGGGAACCGTGGAAGGCTTTGTAGACAGGGACGTGACAAATTCCTCTAGAAACAGTGGGAGGGTGAAGTGGGAAGGCACCCTCTTCCTCCCCTTCCCTCGCCATGTGCAGTCTGCTCCACAGTTCACCAAAAATCACTTTGAAACAAAAATATTAGCACCAGATTATTCATTGCAGCTCAATTTGTAATAGCCAAATTATGGAAGAAGCCCAAGTGCTCAATGACCCATGACTGTATTAATAAATTTTATATGTATACCATGGAATACTATGCAGCCTTAAAAAAAGATGGAGACTTTACCTCTTTTATGTTTATGGACCCGGAACATATTCTTTGAAGTAAAGTATCTCAAGAATGGAAGAAAAATTATCCAATGTGCTCAGTACTTCTATGAAACCAACTTATATTTACTTACACTTTCTTACGAAAGACAGATCACAACTATAGCCCAGGATGAAGGAGAGAAATGGAGGGGGAAGGGAGGGGGAGGGAGGGGTTTGATAGAGGGAAGGTAAAAGGTGGGACCACATCTATGGAGCATATTGCAAGGATTGAAGTCAAATCTATCAAATTTAAAACATAAATGTCTTAACACAATAATCAAATAAATGAGGCGAAAGGTATATTAATTAATTTGATGTAAGCATTCCAAATTGTATTAAAAAAACACATTTTACCCCACATATGAATAAATGTATTCATGATCAAAAAAAAGAAAAAAAAAGACTGTCTCTGATCTGTCCTCACCACCTGCAGCAGCTGCTCCTAGGTCTCACCTGCACAGAACCACCCTACACACAGGATTTACTACCTTGTAAATCCCATGTCTAAAACATCTACCCAGGTAAATATCCCCTTGCCCCAGTTCTCTACAACTGTAAAACCAAGTGGTGACTGTGCTGCCATCCTAACACGGAGCCCAAACCGACAGGTGACCCGGGAGCCAGGTGGCCCAGGGCAGAGGAGTCAGCCTGTGCAGCACAGCTGTGAGGCTCCTTTGAACTGGGAAGTCACCAGGAGCCTGCATATCAGTCACCTGCTGTGTACCAACCACCTGGTGAAGGCTCTTTCTGAAGTGTTATTTGGTCATCACAACTGGGAGGTTGGTAGTGGTTCTGTATTTGTGTCCTGGACCGGGACATGGAAGCCCAGAGAGACTAAAGACCTCCTCTCGGGCCACAGCTTACAAGTGATAGCGCTGGGCCTCACCCTGGCTGAAGAGCGACAGTCAGAAGCAGCAACAAAACCCAGACCCCCCAGTCAGTCCTAACTCAAGACCTTTGAGGTTGCTTCCCTCAGGCTCTAACACTGTGTTACTTTCTCTTCCTTTTCTACTGGGATCTCCTAGGTTTCCTCTGGGGTTCTGAAAATAAACTAAAAGTCAACACCACTTCCACCTTCTTAAAGAAAGATGTCCTGCTGGCCCATTTCTGAGACCACACAAGATTTCAACTGACCATCTTTTAATTAAACCTTGAATAGTCTCAAGACTTTCCATAGCAGCTTATAATAGGCTTTCTACGTGAAGATTTTTAATAGATTTAGAATTTAGCTATAAAGTTTGTTTGGTAGAAATGGTTATATAAAATATGTTCTATGTCAAAAAAAGAAATTTATTTTTATTTACATTATAAATGCAAAATTACAGGGAAATTTTTATAGCTTTAAAAAGTGCCTGGTAATATGGGTACAAGAAAATCGTAAAGCAAGAGAAATATATTAACAAAAAAGGCATTTATGTGTTTATGGGAAGCCGTTAAAAATTATTTTATTTTTTTCTCAGATTTTGAAAGATTCTATTTCAGTAGAAGATAATTGATTCTACTGAAAATATAATGACCACTAATTTAATTAATGGGTGCTGATAACCACTGATCTATTTCTCTTGGAAAGGAGATAAGAAAAATGTTAATTCGGTGCGTATATAGGAGTGTATGCAATTTTCTGGATCCAGCCTTAGCTAAAGGTTTCTGAGATTATTTTAATTACTATTTTAACTTTCTACAGCTACTTTTTTGAGAAAGGGGAATCTTACATTTCAAAGACAGCTTGGTAAACAAACTCAGAGAGAAATCACATAGTTTTGTTTTTCTCAAGGGTCTTTCATTGCTTATAATTCCCTTGTTTTATACTGTGCCAGAAATCACACGTGACATACTCAATAGGTGTCAGAAGTAGGAAGTAAAATGTAAAATTTACAACCCTCGAGTGGAAAGACAGAACCAGATTCACCTCTTAAGCATCAGGATTATCTCACACTTGTTTATATGCTTTATAAATGGCGTTAGGGTTCATGTGCATTTTCTGAGAGGTGATACTTGGGTCTCAGTGATATATGTGAGAATTTAAAGAGTAGGTTTACTTTAAAGCAAGCACAAAACAAAACATGTGAGTATCTTTCTTGGTTTTACCTTTGTTTGACAAATGCCGCATAATCCTAAATTATCTCTGAATGGCTTAGTTTAACAAAACCCATCAAGGTAGTTTTGATATAGACACCTGGGTAAAGAAGACCCTCTGGTTTTTAAAACTGAAATTTTAGGGTAATATCTGGATTAGGCACGTGCTTCTCCCTGCTCTGACTGAAGAGGATATCTTTCATCTCTGAGCCGGTAACATGTTATTAGGGACAGGGATGAAAGAACAGACTTCAGAAGACACTTGCAAAATTATCTCTAGTAAAAGGATGGAGAAACCATTTCAGCAAGATGGAACAGAATGTACAAAGGGACTTGACACTCTGGATGAGAGCCAGCAAGGGGAGGGTCTAGATCCTAGTTGGGAGTCAGGGGATGGAATGAAGGGGCTGAGTGTGGTGCAGTGGCTGATGGGGAGTCACCCAAGACAGAGCAGGGATGGAGAAGCCACCTGTGCCTGGTGTGCAGATGCTGGCAGCAACATGGCGAGGGCAAAGGGCAGAAGGGTGTGACACAAGGCAGAAACCAGGGTTCAAACCGTGACAGGACGGTCAGGAAGAAGATGCCACCTCTTCCCAGCTGTAAAGTTGGCCTCAGTGTGTTAGGTTTTCTTTTTTCCTTTCTTTCTTTCATTTTTAATGTGTGGATGAGGAAAAGAGACTGAAGGTGAAGGCCTGGCCCCAGATGGAAACTGCTGTCCTTGCCTGGAAGGCCAGGCAGCCGATTCACTTGTGGAGGATCCCAGCCCTTCCCTCCCCTCATGCCCACTGTTTCTTTGTATCTACAAGTCTGGAAAATGCCAGATTCAACTTTAACTCCATTAAGAAAGATGTGCAGAGCAAAAAGATGATGGCGTCTGGACCTCAGCAGAGGTTTGAGAAACTTTTACTGGTTCCATGCACAGAGTTGTCGTGGTGACAGCAAGTGAACAGGTGGAGAAGATGGGCTGGACGCGAAGCCCAGCGGCCGCGTCTGCAGCGGCACCTCTCTCCCTCTTCCAAATTTTCTTCCATGTCGCTTTATCAATCGGACCAAAACCAAGTGAAGTGACTGCTGGCATATGATCCTAGTTCAAAAGGGTTTTTCACATTAGACCTTCCTAACCCAATATGTGCAAAAAGAAATCTGGTATGTTTGTAGGCTTGTTTTTAAATTTTTAGGTGCCTTTGCTGCTCACTTTCTTATTATTTTTGTTGTTGTTGTTTATTTCCAAAGGCTGCTTAGAGCCCTGAGTAGCGAGAGACAAAACAATAACAACAGAAAAGCAGTGATGTGGCCTCTCAGGCTTCCAGAGTGATGATTTCCTGTTAAGGAAGCCTCATTGTGACCTGAGAATTAGACAGTTGGGCTGAGGCCTTCCTAATGGGGCTGGCCTATCAGAGGTTTCTGACGATTCCAGATAATGGGCAACCTAATTTGTGATTCTAATTTGGTGGTTGAGCTTACTGTCTGTGTCTGAGAGCTGCCACGTTTTGTTGGAATCCATTTTATTTCTCCTCTCACCCTGACTGTGCCTCCCCAACAAGGGCGTGGAACTGACAACTAATAGTATCAAATACTGTGCCCCAAAGACTTGCAGAAGTCTGTGTTGTCTTTCCTTTAGCAAAGAGAAACTGTGGCGGGTGCAGAGGGCTCAGGGAAGAATTCCTTCTGTGGGGGGCAGTCACCATCTTAAGGACTCCTATCTCGGGATCAGGAAATGAGCAGGAAAGAGCTGGTCCAGGCCTTGCACCCAGGAAAGCAAGGGTGCATCACGCACAACCCAGGCCGGAAGCAGGAGCTTTAGACACAGAGGAACCCCCCTATATCAGAGGCCTGATGGAAATGTGGGAGCCACCTAGGGTAGCTAGGGAGACTCTGTGGATCAGGCAATGGGTCCTCCCTCAAAATCCTTTAAATTCAAGATTAATCTTCTGGTACCCTCCCAGGCAGAATTAATCCAAGGGTCTTCTCTCTCAGCACTGTGTTCTTTTCATGAAGCAGAGCGTGGCCACACTGCATAGTGAGAAGCCGGTCACCTGCCTATCTACCCACATTGTCCCCTCACAAGAACAAGCTCCCAGGTTGGTCTTTAAAGCCCATTGGTAGCAGAAGAATGATCAAATGGTCCAATGAAGAAGCCCTCCTATCTGTTTCTTCTGTGTTTCTCTCTGTAAACTAACATGGAAGGACCTGGAAACTATTTTCAAATATTAAAGTCAGCTTCTTTCTTCCACTCCCGCTCTCACTCTCAATCTTGCGAGATCAGAGCCTGGGTCCGAGTCTGGTATTTCTCCTGCATTTCCAGGTATTTATTACAGTACCACCAAGCACTCTGAGATTATTTCATACATGTTGGTAAGTGGACTGACAGATGAGATGGGTACGGGATGTTACCTAGCTGAAGTACATACAGAAAATATCTATCAAGTAGAAGCTTGGAATTAATGTTTGAGATACACAAATGGAGAATTTTCTGAACGTGGGTACAGTATGCAAGATAGGCTAAATGGGAGACCTCTGACCACTTAGTTGTTTTATTTTTTCCCCAAACATTTCTTGATTTCTCATTGCCTTTTATTTTCATCGGGACATAAAATTTCCCACCTTTGATACAAGATTAAAAACCTTGCTTCTTGCTATATGTACAAAACAAACAGTGACTCACTGTGTGGCCAGCATGTCCAGACAAAATCTGAAGAATGGTCAGGAGATGTGTGTGTGTAGGCACACACCTGATCTATGTATGTTGACAATTAACATTCTTTTCTCCTGCTATAAAAAATGAATACTACTTCAAACATTTGCTTCCCAGAAAGATTAAAGAAAAAAAAGGCAGTGCACTCATGACCCAAATACCTCTCACTAGCTCCCCCTCCCAAGACTGCCATATTCGGAATCAAATTTCAACATGAGTTTGGGGAGGATTACAGCATCCTTTATTGAAGACAGTGTTGGTTTGGTGGGGTTGGGGAGCTACGCATGACCCCTCTTCCTTTCAGTTTTGTAGAACATAATTAGTTAACAATTGAGATGATTATAATAAAGAACTTATTTTTCTGATTTCTCCTACTATTTGAATTACAGAAAATAATTCCTATTTTGACACTTTGTTTTTGTTTTCCTTGCCATTTTTCTTAATTTCTTAATAAAGTATTATTTTGGTAAATATTTTGATGTATTTTCCATTATGTACACTGGTTTTCCTTTCCTTACTGGTTTGTATGACCTCCTTAAATGATGCAGATGATGACTAAGATGATGTTAGTAATGAAAGTGAGAGTCTTACATATGGTATTATCTAGTCATGCACTGAAAAAGGGGGGTTCAGTCAATGATGGAGCACAGATGTGAAAGCATTCCCATAAGATCATGATTCCGTGTTTATTGCTGTATTTTTTTCTGTGTTTAGATACACAAATACTTCCAAGTATGTTACAGATGCCTGTATTATTCAGTAGAGTAACATGCTGCCCAGGTTTGTAGGCTAGGATCATAAGCGTGTAGTAGGCCACACCATCATTCTATGGTGTTCACACAATGATGAGATCACCTAGCAATGCACTTCTCAGAACAAGTCCCTGCAGTTAAGGGATGCATGACTATACTTACACATATGCTGTAATCCTCCCAAAACTCATGTTGAAATTTGATTCCCAATATGGCAGTCTTGGGAGGGGGGCGGGGTGGTGGGTATTTGGGTCATGAGTGCCCTGCCTTGGGGAACAGATCAATGCATCTCACAGGAGTGAGTGAGGGCTCCCTCTGGTGGCTGTTACGAAGTGAGCCGGCCTCCTGGGCACATCTCTGCGCTGGCCTTCTCGCCTTTCTGCTTCTCCATAGAGTTGTGCGAGGCCATTACCAGAAGCTAAGCAGACCCCGAGGCCATGCTTTTGAAGTTTCCAGTCGTGAGAATTATAAGCCAAATAAGCCCCTTTTCTTTATCTATTACCCATCCACAAGTACAGTGTTATAACAACACAAAATGGATTAAGACAGCATATCGCATGGGTGTTATTATTCTCCGTTTTACAGATGAGAAACCAAAGCGCTGAGAAATAACATGACTGGCTCACAGTCCCTGGAAAGTTCCACCCCAGCACATCTCCTCTCTCTCTCTCCCTCGTATGCCTCATCCACGTTCCATGGTTTCAGCTGCTACAAAAATACACTGATGATTTCAGCCTGGACATCTCTGCCAAACTTCGGGTTTATGCAGCCAACTGCTGAATGGATCTCTCCACCTGAGTTCTGCAAAGATAATAAGTCCACATCTGGATTCATCATCAACACATCAAAGTGGTCCCTACTCCCGTAGTCTCTGTTTAGTTGATGTTGTCAGATTCAGGGGGGAAATGATTTTATTCTGTGTAGTTTTTTTCAAGCATTGTATGGGGTATATACTTATATTTTTAAAAATTAGTCATTGTTTATCTGAAATGCGAACTTAACTGAGTGTCTTCTATTTCGTCTGGCAATCCTAGTGATAAGTGTTGGAACAGCCTCTGAAACCCCTCTCATTGTCTCCTGCTACATCATCAACAGACGCCTGTTTATTTTACCTCCTAAAGATTCCCCCAAGCATCCTTCTCTCTGTCTCCACTCCTGAAACTGCCACCCTCATTTAGGCCCTCCTTATCTCTGGTGTGGACAATGTGCTCCCTGTTTCTCCCCCCACTCCCTCTAGATGTCCATCAGAAAGGCCCTTGACGTCACACAGCTGACACTCTTTGGTGGCTCCCACAGCAGCCATTCTCAGCCCTGAGTGCACATCCATCACCAGGGAGCTGAAGAAACAAACAACATATTTTGACACAAACTGTACACGAAGTTCATGCAATCAAAACAAAACATTTGCAATCCCATAACATTCTGATATGTAAAAAAACAAAACTAAACAAAAACACATTCCAGGCCCTATTATCTGTAGTAGTATAGTTTAAACACTAATACCTTTTCAAAGCCCTCCAGAAGATGCCTACACACAGCCAGACTGGAGCCATCAACCTGCAGCGTGCCGTTCACGTGCAGGCTGTGTGGGTCCTTCTCTTACGGCCCTGAAGATGCTACCAGCTTCACTTCTGCCATTCCCTGCTCACAATCTGCACTCAGGGAACACGCCCTGTGTACGTTCCTCCTGCACAGGGGCTGTTTCCCACCTTCATTGCCCTGCCTTTGGTCTAGAATATCCTCTCCACTCCCCTTTTCCCACCATCCTCACATCTCTTAACCTTCAAGTTTAAAACTCAGAACAGGAGCCATTTCCTGCAAGAAACCATGTTGGTCATTGGCTCGACCACAGCTCCACAAAAGCCCCACTAGAGCCTTCCTGCAGCTCCCTCCACTTCCGTGCTTGTCAGATCTTCAAGGGCAGCTGCTACGTCTTAACTAATTTTTGGTATGCCCAGGACCAAGCACACCACTGAATAAATGAATAAAGGACCAATTAATGGTGTGGAAGAGCCATGATTCTAATCCAGGTCTTTTTAAACCCACCGTCTGCCTACCCTCCTACCATGTAGTAAAATATGTTGTACTGTCTGCGGGCATTGTAGACTGTATATTTCTAGTGGGAGCAGGGATCATTAATGTTCAAGACGGTGGCCCTGCAGCCAGCTCCCAGGCGCGTCAGGCCCCTCTCACCTCTGTATTTGTGCAGCACGGGCTGCTCTCTCCGACTGGAAGTCCTCTCCCTCAGCGCTGCCTGCTAAAGTTGGCACCATTCTGCATTCAGCTGTAGTAGCATCACACCAGAGTGCACCCACTCTGCCTCCCCTGGCCCTCTAGCATGTGTGCACACCCCAGCTGTAGTCCTAACTGGACTGGGATGGTCCCTGTGTCTGTCCCCACTAGACTAGGTGCTCTCTGGAGTGTGTGTGACTTTTACGCAAAGCACAATGTGCACGCTCGGTAGGTTTTTGTTTCTGGATTATGATA
Organism: Nycticebus coucang; assembly: GCF_027406575.1. Lineage (NCBI taxonomy): Eukaryota > Metazoa > Chordata > Mammalia > Primates > Lorisidae > Nycticebus > Nycticebus coucang. The sequence continues at coordinate 2,830,041 of NC_069798.1, forward strand.
GTAGATAAAACTTGTGTTAATTATACTTTATTAATTATACTTTTATTATACTATATTATACTAATTATACTTTATTCTAACTCTTTGAAAAGTTGATCAGCTTATTTCATCTGTGGCACTGCTAAATGACTAAGAATTTGCTGTGCTTTGATCTCTTTTTTATTTTAAGCAGTTTTCACTCCCCAGTGAAAGCCCTAAGAACTTACTCTAAAGAAACCTCTGAAATTTTCCACCCTCTGCCCCCGCGTGTCTACCTACCTGTCACCAATGGTAATTGGATTGGACAAAGCTGGGAAAACAGTTTTTGTCCTCCAGAACAGGACCCTCCCAATCCTTTTGCTTTGGTTAATTTTTTGCAGTCCCCAAAGAATGCCATTGCTCCAGGGACAAGCAGTGCTGTCCTTGCTGGCCTTTGATGTACGGTTCTGGCCGGGTTCCACCCCTTCCCCAGGCAAGGCCACAGCTGGCCACCATGTGCAAAGGCAAAGGCAGGGCGGGAGCTGAGCTTCCCCTGAGCCAAGTGCGGATTCCACAACCGAGGGGGAAAATCCGCATCCTTGGTCCAGTGCACAGCTGAGACGCAGCAGCCGTTGGGCAGTGCCGGGGAAAGTCTGCCGGTCCCGCGTGCAGATCCCGCCTCCTCACCAGCAGCAGTCATCTGAAGAAAGTTCCTCATTTAAACCCCACTCCTCTGTAAAGTGAAGTCAACTTTCTCTACCTGAAGTATTACTAGGAGGACGCAAGACTCAATTACATGGAGAGTCCCCACAAAATTAAATCACAGTAATAACTGGATTAGCACAATTTCCATTCCTTACCTTTCCAATAGGAATCATGAGAAATATGCAAGGGGAAGGGAGGAGAGAGGGTGATTGGTGGGATCTCACCTGATGTGCACAATGTGAGGTGCTCAACTACTTTATCTTAGAAATGAAAACAATGTAACCTAAACATGTGTTCCCTCATATTAACTTGGAAATTAATTTGGGTGCACTCTGATGTGTGTGTGTGTGTGTGTATGCAATTGACAGAGGCCTCTTCTACACTCCGGGAGTCCTCTCTGTCCCCTTGGCATCTGACAGCAATACTCTACTCCCCTAACAGAGCAGAGCCCACTCCTTCCCTCTTCCAGTTCTTGTGAAGACAGAGAGACCCGAGGAAGAATAGAGGGCCTCCCTCTGGGAGCTCGTGGACACCACCTCCCGCCATTCCTTCTGCTCCTGGAGGCTTCAGGATCCATGACAGCTGTGAGTTACAGAACCTTGTCCAATTCCACGTTTCCTTATGACCTTAATGTCTAATACATTTCTCCAACGTTTTTTAACAAGAGACATCAGGAGCCCTAGAAATTTCCCAGAGACAAGCCTCTTGAGACCTGTGTCACCAGGGTGAGCGGGTCCTCTTCCAGCCTCTCGGCCCACACAGATAGCACCTGGGGAGCTACAGCCCAGGAGAGGGAAGTGTGGTGCAAAGACGCCCTGGGAGCACGCAGGGTGAGGGGGGCAAGTCAGAGCCCGCTGATGGCTCTCACACTCTTCTGTCCGTCCCCAACAACAGCGTCGCCTGTGAGGCAGCTGCTGTAAATGTTTTGGAAATACAGGTCCTTAGCAAATCCTCAGGGTCTCAGGGGAGAGTAAAATCCGGCCTTTCAACGCAGGATACTCAAATTAATCTCGAGGCCTAATCCACTTAGAGCGCTGCTTTTAACTCCATTGGAAGTGACACAGAGAGAGGCTGGAGGCAGGCAGATAAGCCCTTTCCTCCTGGCAGGGGCTGGGCTCCACCAGCACCCTCACTAACCTTTGCAAGGCTTGTCCAGTTACATCACACAGCACGTGTCACCTTGAGATTCCCATTCCAGCCCTCCATACAAAGCCCTCAGCACTGCGTCCCTGGGAGGCCGGCCGGGCTGGCTCCTCAGCTTCTCCCCTGTCCTTAGCAGAGGCTCCCAGAGTCCGGCTGGCTCCTCAGCTTCTTCCCTGTCCTTAGCAGAGGCTCCCAGAGTCCGGCTGGCTCCTCAGCTTCTTCCCTGTCCTTAGCAGAGGCTCCCAGAGTCCGGCTGGCTCCTCAGCTTCTTCCCTGTCCTTAGCAGAGGCTCCCAAAGTCACAGAAAAAAAATGCTCTAGACCACTCTACTGCTGGGGGGTTCAAACAAGTGCCTCCCAGGCTGACTCAGGCCTCATGCCAGAAAAATAATGATCACACTCTGAAAACAAATAGATGATTTCTGGCAGATCATTCAGATACTGAGAGCAAACGGCACCTTCCCCGCAGCTGAGTTCCCTCTATGCCCGGCCAGGCAGCCCCAGCCAAAAACTAAATTGATAAATAAATACAATGAAAACAGCCTCCAGAGGTACTATTTCCAGAGACACGATAGAACATGCACGACAGATGCGTTAACTCACAGGAAGGAGAAACAGATATTTAAGTCATTTCCTTGTCTGCTCCACCTGCCTTTCAAACTTATCCTCACTTGAAAAACTTGAGTAATAATGTTTTCTTAAATCTTTTGTACATAATTTTAATTTTGAGAATTCAAATCTCAGACACTTTAAGCCAGCATTCTTCAACCTTTTATTAATCTCACAGCATTTGGGAACCTATTGTTAAACTTCCTCGGCACACTTAAATGATGTTGATCAGAAAAAAAAAAGGAGTAAAACTGTATATATACTTACTGTGCTTTGAATATCTTTTGAAGATAATGCAATTAATATCTTTAAGAACTGTTGCGGCACACCTAAGATCCTCTCACAGCACAAGGGTTGAAAGTCATTGCCTTGAGTCGATGTGATACTTGTCCTCCCTCCTAAGGACATCGGGCTGAAGATGACATTCCTTCTTTTCCAAAATTCCCTTTCTTTTGTAAACATAAAAGTATGTATGCACCTGCTTCCGTGCTGCAGACGTGTACACAGGTGAGGTGTGCACCTGGGTGCTGTCTCTCTCCTATCACCAAGTCTGTTAAGTGCTGCCCATCCTTTGGCCCTTGAGATGAAGCAGAATGTACGGTAAGTAATCACAGAGGCTAAAGTTGGGTTTGTAGCGCAAAGGGACCCTGCACATGCACACTGCTGTGCCCTGCAGGGCCCCAGCATTCTCATCCACACAACACACCCAAGCAGGCAACCTTGAAAGCCACTTTCCTATTCAATTCTACAAGGCTAGAAAAGTCCCGATTTACCCAACAGCTACTGAGGACTCATTTTCTTTTTGGAGGAGAGGCCCTCAGGGCGCTCCATGCAGGAAGACCTCTGGGCAGATTGTATTTCAGCGACAAGGGTTCCACAGCCTGGCTCTCATGCTGACCAGATGGTTCAACCCGCCAAGACTCCACTTCCGTTCGTATTTGTAGGAGCATGTGGCTTGTGGTCTCTGATACAGAAGTTGCCGAGAATCATTTTAGACTCAGCAGGATAAGAAAGACGGATGAGTTTGAAATTTAAAGTTGTGCTTTGTTTATAAACACAAGACCCTGAGCTCTTCCCGGTTCCAGCTCACGGACTCCTGTGTGTCTCAGTTTCCCTGTGCACTACCCAAATGGAAAGGTATTCGGGCGATGTTGATGAGTCAGGCTGGGCCACTACCTAGTCACAGGGGAGACACAGTCATCAGCAAATGTTATCACACAAACTGGAATGGCTGGTGCCCTTTCATACGAATTCATTGCTCTCGGAGTGATTAAAGCCTTTCATATAAATCCTGTTTATGTTTTCCCAAGAACGTGTTCAAAGTATTCAGACACAAGTAAATGTGCCCAGCCTCCTAATCTCACCACAGAAGATAAAAGAAACTTTTCGCTTTTGAAGTGGGTAGGTAGCAGCTCCATTTCTTCTAACTGTCCCTGGAAAGGGCCGACTGAGTTGAAGGTGTTGGAATGTGGACGAGGAAACCAGAGAAGGCAAAGTCTTCCCCCTGCTGCCCACAGTGGCCTCTCTGGGTCAGCCGTCACAGGGTCTGGTACCATTGTGGGTACCACATCCACTTCCCCGTGGGTCCAGGCCTGCCTTGGAGACCTAAGATCAACAGTGTGAATCCGGGGGGTCCACAATAAGCCCAAGTCAAGGGTGGAGACACCCTGTAGAAGGTGTGATTCCATGGGGGTCTCAGCCAGAATAAGACCCTTGGGGTGAACCCAGGCTCCTGAGAGAGGAGATTTTCCCAGGAAGGAAGCCTCTGCTTGCTCTCCAGGACATCCAGGGCACTGAAGCACTGTCCCTCTCTGCCTCCTCCGCACACCAACAACCCCCCGCCCATGCCCGAAGTTCTGAATGCCAGGCACTGGGGACCCATTAATGTATATTCACATCACACTGTACATTCTGGCTGTGGGAAGAATCATTTTGATTGGAGGACTAGAAAAGATGTGATCATTTCCACTCTCAGGGTGGAGAGAAAGAATGGCAAAGGGCAGACTGAAGGCGTCAACCTGCCGATGTTGCTCCCCTCAGAATGGTGGTCAACCAGGTTAGCCTGTAGCATAAGGACCTCTCTGGACCTTGCTCCTTCAGCTCACTGGAGACGAGTGCTAAGGGTCAGGCGGTCACAGCCTCAACCTCAGGGCAATGAGGATGCCTCTCCCTGAGGGGCGGGGTGCGTTCCTGTATGCCCCACCTCCTTAGGACACCAGCCTTAGCATCAGTGTATACCCTCCCTGAAATAAAAGTTTCTTACTCTGGTTTCCCTGACAGAGCTAAAATGACGTTGTTTATTTTCATTTTTGCTGCTTTCTCCCCCAACGGAGATCTGACAAAACAAACTACAGCAACAATGAACTCACTATCCATGACCAGTGCCTCCTCATCCAGTGCTGCTGGCTCTCATGGTTTATATGAAACACATGACCTGGCCGATTTTTCCCCAGAGCAAACAACAGATTCTTGATATCTGTGAGTTTCAGCGTACACATCCTACTCCTGGGCCAAGAAGTTATCGTTGAACTTGCACAAGCCACCTTCCTTTGAACTCTTTAACCAGCCACATCCAACTCTCACTTGTGTTCTCTAGAAGAGTGTCATTCCATGGGAATCTCGTGTTCTCCATGAAAATATAACGCTGGAATAGAGGAAAGGGGTTTCCCCCCTTGTTATGAGCAGCTGACAGAAGTACCAGGCCCATTCCACACACAGGTTTACATTGTGCTTCCAGCGGACAGCAGGGAAGCTGGGTCTGTATCTTCTCCAAAATCTAGGAGGAATAACCATTTTAGTCCTTCTCTCTGTGTTCAAAGCTAATCTGCCTTCCTCTGTTTTCTGTGGCTCCGACTCATTCTTTTTGAGTCTTCATCAAGACCCTGAATATTTATGAGCACAGTCAGATTTGGGGCCTGAATGCCACTGCTTTTTAAAATAAATTGCCTAATGAGCTACAACTCACCTCGATGTTATAGTATTTACTGCCAGATAAAATATCTTTCTGGAGATATTTAAAGACCACGTACACGTAATGCATGTTAAATGAGAACGTCCTGATACGTACATGGGACACGCTGTGCTTCTTGGAGAACTCTGCTGATAACATGGCATAAATCAGCCTTGATAGGAGAAGGTGGTGTCATTAGACATTTTTGACAAATAAAAGCATATCTGAAATTATAAGTGGAGTTTATTGCTTGCTATGATCCGAGTGTTTGTGTTTTGCCAAAATTCATCTGTTGAAATCCACATCCCAATGTGATGGTATTAGGATATGGGGCTAGTGGAGGTGATTAGCCAGGAGCATGGAACCTCACTCATGGGTTTACAACAGTGCCCCCCACCCCGCTGCCTCCCATCCATAGTTACCTGTGGTCAACCACAGTCCAAAAATAGTAGAAGGAAAATTTCAGAAATGGACAACTCATAACTTTTAAATAAAGTACCATTCTGAGTAGCCTGATGACATCTTGCACTATCCCCAACCATCCTGCCAGGGTGTGAACCCTCCCTGTACCCAGTATTGTAGGCACTCCCTGCCCGTGAGTCACTTAGCAGCCAGCCTGGTTCTCAGACGGATAGTCCTGCCATCACAGTTCTCAACACAGTTGAAAATATGTTTTCACAGTTCAAGTCACCCTTACTTTACTTACTCGTGGCCCCAAAGAGCAAAAGTAGCAATGCTATCAATTCAGACATGCCAAAGAGAAGCCATCAAGTACTTCCGTTAAGTAAGAAAGTGAACATTCTCTCCTTAAGGGAGGATAAAAAATCTGAAGGCTGAGGCTGCTGAGATCTGTGGTGAGAATGACTCCTGTGTCTGTGAAATTGTAAGGAAGGAAAATGAAAGTCATGCCAGTTTTGCTGTTACAAACTTCAAAAGTGACCACGGCACTTGTCTGTGACAAGCACTTACTTAAGATGGAAAAGGCATTAAATTTGTGGGTGGAAGACATGAACAGAAACGTGTTCTATTAATGGCCAAAACCACTGGGTCTATATGAAGACTTCAGCAAGGGACCCCCTGAAACAGTGACACCCAGCCCTTCACTACAGTCAGGGAGGGTTACACAGATTCCAGAATACAGAAGGTCAGTAGTAGTCTAACGACACCTGTGTCACAAAAAAAGGCCCTGGAGAGCCTGACTCGCCCATTCCACATGTGAGGGCACAACAGGAAGACGCCATCTGTGCCCCAGAAGGTGGCCCTCATCAGACACCAGATCTGCCTGAGCCCGGATCTTGGACTTTCCAGCCTCCAGAGCTGTGAGAACAGATTCCTGCTGTTTATGTATCTATAAGCTACCCAGTTTATGGTATTTTGTTACAGCAGCTTGGATGGACTAAGATGGTGCCCTGCCTCATGGAGAAAGGGAAAATGAATAATCCTGAAGGAGAGTTGAAAATATGTTTTCACTAATTTGCTGAAGTCAAGTATCTCAGCTGTCCCTTCCTTCAGCCTACACTTAGGGACGTGCAGTAGGGTCTTAGGAAAGCTTTCCTTACACTACATACCTGCCCTTCCACCTGCTTCCAAAAAAGTGCAAGGTTACTGATGTGGTGTTTTATAGTCTCTCTGCTTACCAATACATTGCTTGGCAGACATGAGGATTTAACAGAGAAGCCCATCTCTTAGCAAATCCCCAGCAAAGAATGTTGTCTATGAGATATGAGATCAGAGACATTCAGGAAGTTCCCGTTCATCATAGTGTAAAATAAAAGTTAATTGAGAATGAACAATGATATTGGATGTCTGTGAAGGTCACACATAAAGACTAGTTCACTACAAGAGACCTTAAGAACGACCCAGGGAAATGGGTTCATTTCTCAAACTAACCCAGAGAAAGCCAACTGTCCACTTGTATGAGCTTCTCCATCTGAGAGGTGGCCTTGGTGGAGTGAGGTTAACTCTGTCCACACCTCCCACCCACATTCCAGCTGCCTCCAAGGCCAAGGGAGGGGAAGGAAATGGATCTAATTCTCCACAAGGGTGTGAGCTGGGGAAACACCCTTCCAAGGCTCCTCAGGAGGCCCAGGGTGGTGGACGGGGAAGCTCGCCAGGAGAGGTCCTGTTTTGGATCTGGCACCATGGTCAGATGTGTGGAGGTTTGGTCAAGAGCCTTCAGGAACAGGGTCTGGGGAATATCAGTTCACCAAATATAGTCACCTTGCAGGGACAGGAGAGGCCATCCTTGTGCAAGGACAGCTGGTAAAATGGCTAATAATGACTTTTCCCAGTAAAATATTGAAGCAGAAATAACTGAACAGAGGACTGAACAGAGATAGGTTTTTGCTCGCCTGAATGATGCGAGTTAAATAAGAAAAGGCAAGCTTTCCCAGTCTGTCTGGGCTTAAGGGTCCCACTTGAACAACAAACATCATTGTTGTTTTTATGCCCTCTGCCTGGTGCGGCTGTATCTCTCAGACACACTGACTGGTAATGTGTATGATGACAATAATAACGAAAAGCTGTTATGAATTCAATAAATTTTAAATGAATTTGTATTTACCAATTACAACAGCATGTGTGTGTGTGAGTTACAGTGTGAGAAATACCACTTAAGTTTCCAGTTAAAGGACATGCATGGAAGGGCTCGCCCCCAGGTCCCCACTGCGCACACGTGGGGTGTGTGCCTGGGACATGCTGGACTCTGCAGAGTAGTGGTCCTTTGATAGACTTGAATGTGGTATTTAGACTTTCTTTAAACTATATATGGGTGTGTGTGTGTGTGTCTGTCTGAGTGTGTGCGTGTGTGTTAGACTAGAGCTGACCTTCCCTGATCAAAGGGGGTACAGACAGGTGGAAGCCAAAATCACCTTTCGGCCCATCCCCGTCTTCTCTTCAGGACCCACCTGGATGCCTCCTCCAGCCCTGGCCGTGAGGGGACAGGGCTGTATTTGCAGAAGATTCACTTCTAGGTCCACCAGCTCTATGACTTTCACCACTGAAGGGAAATTCTGGTCTGACCCTGTCATATTCAGGGTGCTTGTAAGGAGAACTGTCCCCCATGTGACAGACAGATGAACAGATGAGCTTCCAAGGCAGAGACACCTCAGATTTCAGAGACTACTTTGAGTGCTTTATTCCTTTATACGTGAATATTTGTCCCTTTGGAGGTTAAGATGTGTGGTTTTTCCCCTAATAGAAGAGAACACTCCAAACAGATTTTCAACCTCAAGTATTCCATTAGGAATTGGGCACCTGCCAGGTTAGGTAACCAAAGTATTGTAATAGTTACCAGGCTTCTCATAGGAAAACACAAATTAATAGTTGGAAAAGAGCAAAACACCATAATAGAATCCAAACCAAGCTGGCATTTTACAGAGGAAATAATGATAGATTGGGCCAAAGACAGTTGAATAATAGTGTAAGCCTGGGTTTACTCAGTGGCGACTGACTCATGATCAACTCCAATAGCATAGCAAGAAGGTAATAAATGATTTGCAGCTGGCAGTCTGCGCAGGAAGACCCTGGGGTTGGGGTGCTCCTGATGGGGTTGGGGGTGATGTGACTACACCTGGATTCAGGTATTTCTCAGCTATCTAACTTGCCCTGCAATCAGGAAAATGTAAAAATCTATCACAGCAAATGGAGGGCAGTTCCCCTGACATGAACACTCTGAAGGTTCTGGGTCACCGAGGGAAGTTTTCTCTCTTAAGAGGAAAGCAATAGAGCTGGACAGCCCACGAGCTGCTAGCCTTCTGCAAATTGAGTGTGGCAGGAGGCCGTGGAAGGCAGGCCTGCTGAGGTTCATTTGCAAGAAGAACCAAGGAGCCCCACACTAAAGACTAATGGCTGTATTCTTGCATGCTGGCTCCATCCCCGGGTCTGAGAACACTCAGCTTCTGGGAGCAAGGTGAATTTTCACCCTTCTTAGCCTTGCAGAGGGCAGAGATGAGCATGTCTTGATATGGGGTCAGGTTTGGAGCTGGAACTGGGAACCCAGCAAGTGCCCTAGATGCTGCCCAGCCCCTTTGGACCCAGCAAGAGCACTAAAGCAAAGGTGTGGGACAGAACCCTCAACAGGAATCCTGGAATCCAGGGTTTACACAGCACTGACACCTGCCTATGAGCAGACAGCATCATGAGTAGATGAGACACAACTCTCCCAACCCTGCAGTCAAGGCCAGCAAAAGGCAGAGGGGCTGGCTGCTCCTGCCATGTGAAGAGGACAGGCAGATCCTGGTCCTCAGGCACAGCACAGCGTGTCTTGCTAGGGCTGCCTGAGCAGTGACCCCAGCATGTGACTCATCTGGAAGCCACAGAGAGGAGGAGCCAATGAGGTGATCTGTAGAAAGTCACATACTTCTCAAAGCTGGTAAGAGGACTCTGGGGAAGGAGATGCTCTGGGCTGGCTTGGACTAGTGACAACTTGAAAAGAAGCAAGCCACTCTCTACAACAGAAGGAAAGAATTGGAAAAAGGGAGAGGCAAAAAAGATAGCCAATGCCATGAGGCAGCTTCTCCCCGTGGGCACCACCTCAATTCCAAGAAAATCTAAATGTCTACATGACTTCTAAATATTTTGAATTATATTTCCAATGTAGTAGCATCTAACATCTCTTGTACATTTAGTGTAGGGCAGTACTAAATGCTTTGTATATTTATCCCAGTAATAGTTCTTACAGGCTAACTTCTAACCCGTGATTATCTCTATTTTACCGATGAGGAAAGTGGAGCTTAGAGAAGTCATGTGACTTTTTCAAGGTCATGCAGCTCATGAGATGCAGAGTGAACTTTCACACTAGCTCTTCAATCACTAGCCCCTTCATCACTGGACTATTCCAGTAATTACATCACTCTTAGTCAGGGGTGGACATAGCACCCAGGCATATAGAAGATCACTTAAAATTCTGAATCTATCCTTAACCCTTCTAGAAGAGAGAAGTAATTAGCAAGTCAATAATGAAGGATCGCCATAGAAATTCACGTCCCGTGGTCCTGGAGGCTGGAAGACCAAAATTAAAATGTCAGCAGGGCTGGCTTCCTCGAAAGCCTCTGCCCTTGGCTTGCAGGTGGCTGTCTTTCCTTGTGTCCTCTGTGAGTGTCTGTGTCCTAATCTCCTCATAAGGTCACCAGTCATACAGATTGGAGCCCATCTGTGTGAACACATTTTAACGTAATCACCCCTTTAAAGTCTGTGTCTCCTCTCCCCAAACAGTCACATTCTGAGTTACTGGAGTCAGGGCTTCAGCCCATAACAAACAGCACCAGTGAAGACTCAGACCCAGGAGTGAGCAGGGCACCAGGGAAGGGAAACCTAAGCACTGCCCCCTGTCTTGAGGATACTGGGCAGATGGGTGGGGTGGCCTTTCCATTGGGAAGACCCCGTCCCACCACAGGAAGCATGACAGACACTGAGACAACCCATTTTGAGAGCAAATTGCAGGGAGCCTCTCCCCGGCTGCGAGGCCCTGCACAGTGTGACAGAGGCCCACTGGGATACTCCCAGAGAGGCCACAGCAGGCCAGCATCCTGCTCACAGAGGGACAGAGGATCCCAGAAGCGGCTCCCTGGTCGGCCCCAGGAAGGGTCCTTTGTAGAATCCTGAGGAAATATTCCTGCTCTTCTGGGGTAGGAATGTGTTTCAGAAACTAGTTAATTCCTAGTGAGGGGCATCATGTAGGGTCATGTTCAACGTCATACCACAGGTATCCTCAAGACAGGGGGCAGTGCTTAGGTTTCCCTTCCCTGGTGCCCTGCTCACTCCTGGGTCTGAGTCTTCACTGGTGCTGTTAATGTTCTGATTTTTGAAACATTTGGTGTCTCTTTATTGGGCATTAAGTACACACAGAATAAAACCATAAACAAGGCAGACTGGTCCCCAATTCTAGAAGGGGAAGAGAATAAATGAAATAAATTCTACAGCAAAGCCAAGCGAGGGGTGTCCCCATGGGCACTGTTCCAACTCAGCCGTAGACAGCCAGAGATAGCTTTGCTACAGGAGCTGAATCCTGCAAAGACATTCCCAGTTTTGACACGCTTCCCTGCCTATCAGTCAGCAGCTTTTGTTCGAGACCTATGGGATTATAGTTATAGGTACAAATGAAGCTCATGGGGTTTTCCTTTTTGAATGGCGTGCTTCTGACATTAGAGTCTCAGAGCCTGTGGGTTATGGTAGAAAGAAAATGTGAAGTCCAGAGACTTGGTCTTCAGTGTTTTCTATTATTAAATTCACTTTAGCCCACAGGTGACTCCTTACATATTTTAAGTTTGACCTAAAGGTTTCTGCATACACAGTGAACTTAACCTAACTGGATGTGTAACCAGACTGTAACCTATAATTATAACTCAGCCAATCACAGAAGCCATACTTCAACCACTCACAGGTGGCCAACAGCTCAACTGTGCTCCAACAAGGCATCACTGGTCTGGAACTGACCTGGACATTTCTGGACGTCACTTTCCCTTTTCCGCCCATAAATCCTTTCCAACCATGCAGCAGCGCCAACATCGCTCTGAACCTATTTTGGTTGATGAGGGCTGACCAATTCGCAAATCATTCTTTGCTCAAATAAACTCTGTTAAATTTGTCTAAAGTTTTTCTTTTAACAGATGGTATCAGAAATGGGATTTAAACTGGAACTTCTGGCAACCCCCATGAGCATCAAATGGCCAAGCGAGGTACCCACCAGGCCCGACGTGTCCATTGCTCTCTCACAGCACGGGAGAGAGCGAACACATTCTCTCTCAGATTCTGTATCGCCATGGATTCCTGTTTTGAAGTATCCGAGTATGTCTGAGAAATTTTTTTTATCCAAACAGGATTCAAGAGTTGGAACAAAAACTGGACTGAGTCCAGTAAAGGCCTCAGATGTCCAACAGAAACTGGCAGTGAACAGCAAGATAGCAGGGGCCGCAAACTTCAGCTCTCAGAAATTTGCAGAGATTTTTGTGTTCTATGTCCTTCGTTTCCTTTTCTCGCATGTTTATGGAGAGAAAAAAATAATCATTAGCTAAGTTAGTAAAGGGGATCTAAAAGCGAAGAGTCAACATAAAAATGAGATCCTTAAATTCTAAAATCCTAACTTTTCCACCTTCCAGATAGCTACCTATATACATATAAGTATTAGGTCCTCAAAACAACAAATGCTTACCAAAATGGCAAAATCATACTAAAAATAGTTTATAATTATGATGAACTATTCCAAAGAAACAACACCACACTTTAAAAAATACATTTAAAAACAGAGGGAGGAGGCGGCACCTGTGGCTCAAGGAGTAGGGCGCCGGTCCCATATGCCGGAGGTGGTGGGTTCAAACCCAGCCCCGGCCAAAAAAAAAAGAAAAACAGAGAGTAATGCATGGGGCCACACCTACGGTGCATCTTAGAATGGGTACAGGCGAAACTTACCAAAGGCAGAATACAAATGTCTACATACAATAACTAAGAAAATGCCATGAAGGCTACGTTGAACAGTTTGATGAGACTATTTCAGATTGTATATGAAACCAGAACATTGTACCCCTTGATTGCACTAATGTACACAGCTACGATTTAACAATAAAAATAAATTAATTAATAAAAATAAATAAAGTGGTAGGGTAAGATTGAATTGGAGGCCCTAGGAAATGGAGTTAATCCACCCTTAACCAATGAGCTTGGGTTTGTGACTGGGTTTTCCCCTACATCCTTACACAGGTTCCTTTCAGAGCTGTAGCCTAAAGACTCTGAAGACTGGCTTAGTAAGAGAGCACAAGATGGCTCTAACCTGAAATCAGCCACCTCTATCCATTCGTAAGGAGCTGAGATATCAGGTTGGAATCTCATCTAGGGGGAGATACAAGCATCTGTGATGCCCTGCCCCTCACCAACAATAGCTGGTGAAGGAGATTTAGTCCTTTCCCACTTTAAAACAACCGGCACTCAACCTCAGAGGGACCCTAGGTGGACAGCCCAGGTCTAGAGTTCTAAACAGATTGATCTGGACTGTACAATCATTGCTCAGTAGGGAGAGCTCAAAGGGCCTCCAGTATCCTGATAGTGGAAATCCACAGATAGCGCCAACCAGCAGACACAAGAGGATGGAGCCTGGTCCTCTCTGGTGAACCACCAATTCAGGAAAGATCACTAGCCACAGTCAGAACAAAGACATCAGCATCTCCAGCCTTAGAAGTCTGATCTGGCCTTGAAAGTCCAAACTGGGTACCAGCGACTCTACCTTTGAAAGTCTAAGCCAGGTGCCAGCAGCACCAGCCTCTAAAATCCAAACCATGCGTCAGCTCCCAGCTCTTGAAAGTCCAAACCCGGCGCCCACAGCTCCACCGTTGAAAGCCCAAATCCAGCACCAGCGGCAATGCCCTTAGAAGTCCAAACTGGGGACCAGCTCTACTCTTGACAGTCCAAACCAGGTGCCCCTGGCTCTTCCCTTGAAATTCCAAAATGGGCACCAGAAGCTCCATTCTTGGAAGTCCAAATGGGGGTCAGCCCCCCACACCCATTAACGTCCCAACCGGTTGGCAGTGGCTCCGCCCCCGAAAGTCCCAATGGGAGTGAGCTCACCTGCCCATGGCAGCCCTAACCTAGCGTCAGAGGCTCTGCCTTTGAAAGTCTCAAGCAGGAGTCTGCACAGCCACCCCCGCCCACAGGGCAATGTCGCACATGCTTCACTGTCCCTAAGTCCCTCTCTTCCTGTGCCCCCCACCTCCACTGTTTCCGCAGTTCTATCCATACAATGCCCAAAGCTCCTAGATGGCCACACACTCTGGATTCTGCAAGGGGTAGACCTTCAGACGGCCGGGCAAGGTGGGAAGGGTGTGCTGAAAGTTCAGTATTGCAGGGAGAGAATTCACTGGTGGAACCTCTTTTGGGGAGGACACCCAGTATTTTGCAGCTCTCACCTGTGGGGTAAAATGAGAAGACTTTTGTCCCCTGCTAGCAGAATGTCTGCAGCAAGCCTCCCGCTTGAGGGATAGGATTGTCATCCTTGTCGCGCTGGACTTTGTACCTGGAATTTGTTCACTAGGATTCTCTTTCTTGGAGCGGCAGGTTGCCACAGCTGAGCTGATGTGTGCTTGTCTATCTTCTTTCCTATCTCAGCTCCCCTCCTTCAGTTTCAGAGGCTAAATCTGTCCAGAATCTCCCCTTCTGGTCAGGAGCCTCTGGCTAAAGTTGCGTCTCATGGGCCATCTCAACCAATTTTCTTATCACTTATGTCTTTAAACATGACCATTTTGTTTCCTTACTTAATCCTGATACATTTTCTAAAAACTCTTTACAAAGAAAAATCTAAAATATTATGTCTTTAAGATAAAGCACTTCAGGACAAATACTCTTAAATTCAGGTTTCTGATAACTTTAGTATCCTATCACTTAGACTAGGAATAAATTCTCAGAGTCTAATAAAGAGACTGGTTTATAAAAACTATTAACCAAGCAGGAGAAAAGTTAATTAAATAAAAAAAAAATTCCACCAAATTTTCATGCTAAATCAACCAGTACTAAAATTATTAAGATATGCGATTTAAATAATCTCCATGGTCCAACAAACCTAAATTTAAAAAAGTAAAATTAATATTTGAGAAGGATATAAATCCAATATTAAGAGAAAAACTCATGGAGAACCTAGATGGCCACCTGGTCTTTCCTGAGCCCTCAGAACATTCATTATTAAAACCTATATACTCCATGACTCATTATTTTTAAGAAATTCAAATAAAAAAATGCATGTTATTATAATAATTATTATAAATTACCAAAATGATTTATGACCAATGTTTAATTTGTCAAACCCATAATCCTCTAGTTAAATAAGATGTTATAATAATACTAGACAAAACAAAACTGCTTGATCAAAGATATTAATTACCAGATTGATAAAAATCAAATCCACTACCAAGAAAAAGCATAAAATGGCCCTTTATAAAATAATCACTAAAAGGCTGATGCCCCCAACAATAGAACTTCATATATCGTCCACTCCTAAATGCCCAAATGCTGAAAGGCTTTGATATATTATGCCTAAATATGTTTTTGCCATTTAAAAAATGCCTTTCATGATCCTCTGGCTAAAGACAATCAAACTCTTCATGGTCTAGATCCCAGAGATTGAGTCTTCTAAAAAGAACATCAAAAAAGTCGGCCCTTCCACCCACAAAACTTTGGGGACTTCAAACCTTAGGTTCATAATCTCACAACTCAGAAAAGGCCCACCAGAATCTTAAAACCGTGCTCCCATTAGGAACCTTGAGGCAAATCTAACCAAAGGAGTTTCTCCCCAGCAACAGACATGCACAGCTTTCCCGAAATCATGAAACTAGGCTTCCCTGCCATCGTGCAACTCTGACCTCTCAAAGTTTCCCTGGCTTATGTGTCTGTAAACAATAAAACTTTAAAAAAGGGTCTGCATGCACCCATGAAATACACTTTTACTTATAAAGATTTCCGCCAACTTTAAACATGACAAACTTATGCCTAGACAGATAAAAAATAAAGGTTTGATACTGACTAAAAACTTTAATAATACCTTCATTACTTCATAGTCAAAATAAAAACATTTTCCCACTCCTTTTAACTTACATTATAGGTTAAAAAAAATTGCCAAAAAAAGGCTTTACCTTTCTAGATGGACATAATTAAGTTTCTATGACTGAGAATAAGTAAAATACTTTATTCGTGTGAATAAGCGCTATCACAGATTCTACTACAAAGGCTATGGTTACAGAACAGACTTCCTTCAATCCTCTTACTAAAGTTGTATTAGATAAAGAAAAATCACTCTAATTCACCTACTGACTGAATAGAAAAAAATCTGTATGGTTTTTGACATTCTATAGATAAATACATCAGATATAGAGATTCAGTTATAAGAGATTATCAAACAGGCTACGTAATTAAAACAAACAGATTCTTTATTTGGTTCATTCTTTAATCTATTTAATTTTAGTAGTTTTGATTCATGGAGACCCTGGCTATAAAACATACTCCAAACTCTTGATATTATTCTCCTAATAATTATAGTAATAGTCTCCCTGATGTGCTATATTATCTTTATTTTATTTTTTAATTAAATCATAGCTGTGTACAATAATGTAGTCATGAGGTACAATGTGCTGGTTCCATACACTGTCTGAAATATTTTCACGGAACTGGTTAACATAGACTTCATGGCATTTTCTTAGTTATTGTGTTCAAACCCTTGTACTCTACACTTAGTAAACTTCACCTGCACCCTTCCAAGATGCCCCCTAAGTGTGGACCCACCAATCACCCTCCCTCCACACTTCCTCCCCCTCCCTTCCCCTCCCTTGACCCTGTCCCCATATTCTTGTACTGAGATTGGGTTGTAGCCTTTGTATGAAAGCTATAAATTTGTTTCATATTAGGGCTGAGTACATTGGGTACTTTTTCTTCCATTCTTGGGATACCTTGCTAAGAAGAATATTATTTAAACATTTACATGTAGCCATCCATAAAATAGCAAATGGTCTCTCTTCAAAACAACAAAAACTAAAAAAGAAAAGAAAGCGATCATGAAGATATGATGACCTGCAATCACAAAATCCCAAAATGACAAGCAAAATAATGTAAAGCTCTAAGTTTTAGTCCCATTCTCCTTTAAAGAAAAATGACCCAAAAATTGTTTAAAAAATTATAAGCTGCCATTATTTTAAACTGAGCTCACACAGACCAGACCAAAATAGGTCTGGCCTCAACAGACCAGACCAAATCAAACCAAAATAGAGTCACTCTTACCAAATGTGACATAATCAGACTAAAATTGTTTTAAAAACGGATAAATCAAAAAAAGACCACATTTTTTTCCTCTCCTAAAAACAGGAGATTCCAACATAAAGAGGTTGCCTCTAGTCTAATCCTTAGCAAAAAACCCTAAAGTTCTGATTCCCGTGCTACAAAACCCACTGTTCTGCTATTTCCCAGTGAAATTTGAGACCAAATAGATACATTTATGATAATGACAAAGGGACATCAATGCCTATAGTTGTGGTTGATCTCTCAAAATTGAGGGAAATTATTAAATTAAGTTTAGCCTAAAGCTGCCTCCTTACACATCCTAAGTTCAGCCTAAAGGTGTCTCTGTAACCTACCTGGATGTGTCAACAGGCCGACCTTGTACAAGCAGCCAGGTCTCTCTCACTCCATCACAGCAGCCATCCTTCAGCCACTCACACCCCCCGCTGTTCAAACCATGTGCAAGTAAGGCAAACACTGGGCTATAACCCACATGACTATCTCTGTACAGCGCTTTTCTTTTTCTGCTAAAACTCAGTTAGATTTAGTTTGTAATTTTTCTTTCAGGGCTACCCATCTTAGACCGGTCACTTAACGGCAGTGTCCCACCTCATCTGCACAAAAATGAATGCGACTTTCCTTGCTCGGCCTGCCTCCCTGGGCTATACAAGGACACAGAAATTAACACAGACTAAAGCAGGGGGTGTGAACCCAGAGATGCCGCACATGGAAGGCGAGGTTGCTGTTCACAGCGGCCGCATCAACACACTGAAAATCAGAATAGTGCAAGGTTATTACTTTTTCTTAAAGGGTTGTGGTAGTGTGTCCTGGTTTTAAAACTGAAAGTCTCCAATCCTGGAAAGCCCCTCAGTGTCAGGCCACTAAGCCTGGCTCGTCATGTACAATAGTGAGGATGGGGCCAGGCTTGAGCCCGCCATCCCCTGTATTCGGGGCTGGAGCCCTACTCCTTGAGCCGCAGGCTCCACCCAGATGGCAAGTCTGACCTTAAGTTCGGAGTCCTCATGTGTCCGGAACTTACCCTCAGGCCAGGACTAGTCCATACACACTTCAACATAACGAACTTGGACCTCACCTCGCCTAACAAGGAAATAGGAGCATTAAGAACAGGGGCTGTCTACCCTGGCTGCATATTAGAACTACCCTGGAGAGCTTTTATATTTTTTCCTATTTGGGGGACCTACCCAAGACCAATTAACCAGTAAGTAACAGTCTAACTATTAAATCACAATTACTTATTATAAATGACTAAATGCCAATCTTCGGAGAGTGGCGCTCAGCCACCAGTGTTTGGTTTGACACGTTGTCATCATTGTCACAACTGTGATAGGTGATCTCTGTGTACAGCCAGGACCAAGAAGCCTGCACTAAGCGATGCTCCCCCGCCTCAGGGGAGCTCCCTGACGGTGTGCGGGGAGCAGGGCAACCTGCACATGAACGTGCTCCGACCACCGGACCTCACTGCTGCACATCCGCCGGAATCGCTGGTGGGAGTTCAGCCGCACTCACGCATCGTGGCTGTTATCATCAGTAGGAGAGGAATGAACGTCTGGGGCTTTTATCAGCAGTCCACGCCTTTGCATTTCCACCTGTGCTGCTAATGACAAGTAGTGTGTGCATTTTTTCACATGCCACGTTAGTAACCAGGTAAGATGAAAGTGCTAGAGAACAGATGGTTGTTGCCAAAATGCATCTATTAGCTTTAACCAGCGTTACCCACTCCTGCCCTACTGCCAGGTGTGTGCCTAGCACAGCGGGGGCTCGGGGGCTCTGCACACCCCCCACACCAGCCCCAGCAGAGCTGGTGGCCCTGGCACACTTGTGTGGAGATAGAGGCTTCTTTCCTCTCTTTATAAAGCAAACTTCTTAAGGGAGAAAAGGGAGAGTAAGCAGCGAGGCAAGCTGCTCTTCGGGACTTTCTGCTAGAATGAGACATGAAAAGACATAAAGAGACAATCTGGGAATCAGATATAACCTAAGTCCAAAGAGGCTGACTTGGGCTGAATCAGACTGAATTACTAAATTCACACTATTCAGAGGGTAGGCTTTGTGGCTGCAGAGAAGACTGGGCATTCGCAAGACTCGGCTAAAGCAGCCAGACTCCTGGAGACAGTCTGGTCTGTGCGGTGGCAGGGTCAGAATTTCCCAGGCATCACTGACGCACCATGTTTAGCCTGGTGTCTTGCCTGAAAGTGACTCTCTCCCTCTGCCCAAGTCCTCCTAATGTAAACAGGGAGGTTCCAAACCACTCTGTGTAATGAATTGAGGCTTTGAGTAGCCAAGTGACCCTTTGAGATGCTGGCTCTGAAGAACCACCTGTCTCCTACTCAGCATGTGGCTCCCCACAGAACGGGCCTTTGCCAAATGCTTATGCTTCTCCGAGTGACCTTGGTTACTCGAGACAGTGCACCTTTGAGTGCCTTCCTGGTCCCCAGCACATGGCTCTCCCCAAAAACCAATGCTTACTCTCTGCCCTCTGCTCCTCCAGGCCCAGAACCTCCTCTGCTTCCCTGCCATTACCTGGGACTGCACATCTCTTGAGTTCCAGCTGACATCCCTCCACTTCCCCAAGGCCTGAGGCCACCCTGCCACAGCTCTCCCACCTCCCAGCGACAAGAGCATAACATGCCCATAGTCCTTGCAGCTCAAGCCTGAAATTTTCAAAGCACTGAAAAACAGATTTTCCTGCTCATTTGGCAGCAACACATGACCTGAATCACCATGAGGCTATTTCTAGTCTTTAGGGGTCCCATTCCATTTCTCTGCAGAAATACTAGCAGAGAAATACTAGCTGGGGGTTAACTCCAGCTCCCGTCATAGAGTTTGTAAAATCCATGGCATGGACACCATGTCCCCCTTCTATGATACAAAAAGTTCTGAATTCTGAAACACACCTGGCCTTGGGGGTTCAACAAGGAATTCTGAACCTGCACTAAAGACCCCTGCGGCTGTCACCACGTGCAAGGCACTGCTGCTCCAAAGGCTTTGCACATGTTTTCTGAAGCAAAATGCCATCAAATTCATTACAACAAAACTTTTAAAAAGGAAAGTTTCCTTCAGACCACAAGGGCCTGCTTTATTTCTAGGAATTTTGGCTTTCTGTGGTTGGCCAGGGGAAGACATTAAAGCTTTCTGAGCTGGGGAAAGGCAGGGTTGTAAGGTCCAGGTTTCCTCTATTCTAAAATTCTTTCTTGATATAATTCTATGGTCAGAAGTGTATTTTAGAGTCAGTGAGGTGCTGACCATTGAGAGGGAGGAGAAACCTGAGAGGTAGAACAAGAAGTTAAAGTAACATCAGAACAGTCTCAGAGGGGGAGCCCAGGGGCACCTGCAGAGGACAATAGCAGACTGAGCCTCAGGACGGATGCCCAGGGCAGCTCCCAGGTCCACGCCTGCTTAGGCGTAGGCAGCAGCATAAAGTTCCAGCTACCAACCCGGGGCGTGATGCGGGAGTCAGTGCTGGAGTCAACAAGCAATTCTAGATGTCAGAACCAAACACGAAGCTGCACGGCCCCGAGCAGGACGCACACACGAGGGTGATGTGGGCAGCACCCACCTTCCACTGGCCTGCGAGGTTCACGGGGTGGTGAGGGGTACCCCTCCTCTCTCGGGCTCTGCCTTGAAGTAGATACCCTTCCAGATAGAGAAGAAACACACACGAGTTAAGAGCCGATGAGGAAGGGACTGCCCAGTGAAAGCCCAGAGCAAGGGCCCCTGGCCTCCCTGAGCTGCTGTCAGGGTGGGCTCTGGAGCTCATAATGGGGACAAGCAGGTCTGGGATGGAACACTCCATATGGCTGTGGGTGACACTCATGTCGCATATAAACAGTAAGTTGTGTCAGTGTTGGTGGGAATGAATGCCGTTTTTTGTTTTTAAGACCAGGCTAGAATGAAGCAGTAGATGGCCACTCACTATAACCTTAAACTCCAGAGCATGAGTAATCCTCCTGCCTCAGCCTCCCAAGGATCTGGGACTACAGGCCCAGTGGTGTTTTTTTATTAGCTTTTGTTGAGACAGGGTCTCCCTGGACGCAACTCCTGGCCTCAAGCGATCCTCTCACCTCTGCCCCTAATGTGTGGGGATTGCAGGCCTGAGCCACAAAGCCCAGTTAGAATAAATATTTATAGCATGTTTCCCTGGGGGGAAAAAAAGGACTGGATTAGTTTTAAAGACTGAAAGGTGTAAGAGGTTTCAGAAGAGGGGGACAGAGGAATGCCAGCTGTTACAGTATTGTGAGACAGCTGATTTGCTCTTCCTTTTTGGTAATTTTGCCACCAAGATTATGGGAGGGGCTGGAATTGGTACGAGGTCCTGACTTCTGATACTTAAAGCTGGGCAATAAGGACTGTCATTTTGTCCCTTCCCTGGGTGCACTGCCTTGACCGGTCCTAGAGATGGGCTCCTGCCCAGGAGTTGACTCTCACTGTTCTTTCCAGACAGAAGAGAAAGGATTGGTCACACAAAGCCCAGTTCCCTGAAGCAAGTAAACGCCAGGGAATGCTCACGGCCACGGGAACAATTAGCAGCGTCAGCATCGTCAGAGAGATGAGGACAAGAACTGACATTTCCACGGGCAAGGGGAAGACTTCGTGCCAGGAGGGCCACTGTGAAGCCTGTGTCCCAGAGATGAATTCTGTTAATTTTCTTAGAATCAAAAAGAAAGAAGGAAGGAATGAAACCAGGATAATCTCAGCTGGCAACTGTAAGAAAAAAGAAAGAGAGAGAGAGGAAGGGAGGGAGGAAGGAAGGGAAAGAAAAGGAAGAAAGAAAGAGGAGCCGGGAGTTTTCTAGCAGGTGGGAAGAGGGCAGGAGATGTGAGGCGGTGTGGGACAGACATGGGGCTGGGGGTCAGGGCCCGGGGCAGACCCTAGAGAGCAAATCAGGAAGTGCACTCCGTGGGGGCCCCTCCGAGTCCCCACCACCCAACTGCTGATCACACAACCGCTCCCCACCATTTTGCTGCACACAGCAGCCTTGGTTGCACTTGCTCCGGAGACTTCACGTCAGAAGGGCTGTGTCCCAGCTTAAAGTCACCACTGAGGAAACAGAGAATCACCACAGATGGCAGATTGTGAAAGCCATCAGGAATTCATGAGAACGATAAATCACAGTGAGAGGTGGTGACAAGAAGATCAAAAGCCCTTAAAATGTTTCAGAAATGTGGCAGGGACAGACCTCACATTGTTGCTAAAGATCCGGCAGCGGGGGAGGAGCAAGGGTGCTTTGATGACATTTCCCTGCCTCTTGCTAAACCTTTTCAAATTGAATTTTCTACTTGGCAAAGCCAAGGAAGCTTTTTCAGGCCGATAGTATTGGGAGTGTTTTTTTCCAGCCTCAGACTGATTATCCAAACTGTTTCTGACCCCAAGAGCCTGTAAATGAGACAGGTACAGGCAGGAGTGCCATGGCTGAAGGTGTAACCTCATCAGAGCCCTCTGGCTCAACATAACAGAGTGAGCTGTCGTTCAGTTCCTTGGACCCCTTGGTGAGGGGCTCCAACCCAAGCACGCTCAGAAGAACCAACCACGTGACCATAGTGGAGCAAGGCTCGGGGACTGAGTTAACAAGCAGACGCCGCATGGCAGGATCCGTGATCCCATCAGATTGAAACTGGTGTCACCCCATGACGGGACCCCACCAGAGCACTCCTCCTTCCTACCTCCTCATTGGGGACACACCCACAGTGTTCTTCCTCTCCTTCAGGCTTCCCTGCACTCTGCCCTTCTTAGGGTAGCTTGCATAACAAAGCTTCGTATCCCTTGGTGGAATAGCCCCTGTGGGCTGTCCCCTTCCTATCCAGGGAACACACTCCCTCAGAGCTTGGTGGAGGAGGCCCATCCTTGCCCTGGCAGCAGCTCAGACGCACCCAGGGCCTGAGGGCCAGGTCTGGAGGAGGGGCACAGGCTGTGACTGGGCACTTAGGTGTGCTGACACTGGGACTCACTGCCCCATGAAGGGAGCCCAGCCCTCTAGAGGACAGCCAGAATGGGGGCGGGCTAGAGCCCTTAGTTTCTTCAGTTCTCTTCACTAGAAACACCATATTCCAATTTTTGCTTCTCATAAACAACAAAAGTTTTTGCACCTTCATCTGATAGCTACACCATGACACTTTCAATCAAAAAACATATGTGTGATTTGTGCATGTTTCTAGGGCCATTGTATTCCAAAGTTGGACCAATGCCACACTGTAATGTGCTTTCTACTCATGGTGCTGCGTTTACAAATCCTGACTTTGGGTGTGTATCTGATCCCAGTTCTTAACTGATCCTTCTCAGTATGGAGACATCACAGCACACGTGTTCTGCCCAGAGAGTCTCTGTGAAGGTCACCCAGAGGCTCTGTGAAGGTCACGCAGTGGCAACTTTCTCCTTTAGAAAGAAATGCAGGAAGGAAGTGGAGTATGGAAGAATTCCATGTTAAAACTCAAGTTAGCCCAGTCTTACCCCTGGGGTCTAACTCCAAAGCACACAAATGTCTAAAAGGAGGGCTAAGACAAAGGAAAATCCATTAGGAGGAGAATATGTTTGACCTACTTCAAGATGGGCCACTCATAACTGTAGAAAGCAATATCATTATAGAAATACAGTTTTATCTCTAGCCTGGAGGTGCCAACCCTATTTCTAAAGAAAGCTTCTATAACATCCCTAGACATCCTGATTTTCTCTGTATTTTTCACACTGCGTATAAAATCCTTACTTCTGAGGTCACACATTAAGGGCTATCCTGCTCAATTCTGTAATTCTCTATCACCCATTAATGTCCGAGGGCTTGGATTGCATTCTTTTATACTTACTAAAAAGTTAATAGTATTTCTCACTTTTTATAAATACTTTTTATAGATTTCTAATTCCCTGCCAAGCTTTTCTTCCCTAATCTATGAAAAATCTACTTTTTAAGCTTGCTTTCTCAAAATTCTCTTTGAGAATTGTCTTGCCATCAGTATTTTAAGATTAAATATTTTGCATTTTTTTATACCAAAGCTTCAAAACCTAGTGTACTCTTCACCAACAGCACATTTATCTACGTAGAGTAAAATAGGAAAAAACCAAGATGATCATTTAATTTCACCTTGTCTCAACAAACCGTAAAAACATTAGGTGGGCATGATAGCTTGTACTCCAGCTACTCAGGAGGCTGCAGCAAGAGAATCCCTTAAAGTCCAGGAGTTTGAAGCAGTAGTGAGCTGTGATCCACTGCGCTCCAGTCTGGGCACCAGAGAAAGACCCTGGCTCAGAAATAACAACAACAATAATAATAATTTTGTTAATCAGAAAACACATTTATTAGCAGGGGAAGATGGGTTATGCTGCTGCAACAAAAACTACAAACGTTAATGGCTTAACACAACAATGGTTGATTTTTTATTTACACACATTCCGCCATATATCTGGGCAACTTTCCAGACCATCTACACTCCATGAGGTGACTCAACAGTCCAGGCCAAGAGTCTTCAGCTCTTCAGTCAACACACCAGAAGATGCAGGTGTGATGCAAGTTCTCACAAGTAATTTAAATGCTCACTCGGAAGGAACCTGCTCATTCCTCTCACAACATGGGCTCAACCTAGCTTCATGGTATGGCATGGAATTGCCGTCCTCCCATGTGTCAGGCGGAAGAGAAATGGATGTGGGAGGGCACTAGAAATCCCTGCCTCCCACAAATGGTCAAATTGTATACAGACATCCTCACCCAACAGGTGTCTTAAAACTAGCTGAGGTGTCTAGTAATATTGACTAGCACTATCCAACAAAAATATGACACGACCATAAACATGAGCCTTGTATGTAGTTTTAAACTTTTTAAGTGGCCACATGAAAAACATAAAAAGAAATGAGTAAAATTAATTTTAATATTATATTTACTCAAGTATATACAAATTGTCTTGCCATCAGTATTTTAAGATTAAATATTTTGCACTTTTTTATATCAAAACTTCAAAACCTAGTGTACTCTTCACCAACAGCACATTTATTTGAACTAGCCACATATGGCTGGTGGTAACCTGCTGGGCACTACAGATCTGGAAACCACCGTAAGTCAATAGAGGAATTCGTGATTGTATTCATCGAGCACTGGTTTGCTAGACATTTGCATGTGAAAATTATTTCCATTTTTTTAAATTAGGGCAGTGAAGTCTGGAGTAGTTAAATAAAATATCCAAGGTCACATGACTCACAGGGGATTGAGCCAGAATTTACAACCGTATCTAACTCCAAAGCATGTGCTTTTTCAACCTCTTCGTACATAGAACTTTAGCCCTGAACAAAGTGGAAACATTAGTGAGCAATGATATCCTGCCTTAAGGTCTCATTACTACCCTAGGAAAGGTAGCTCACACCTGTAATCCTAGCACTCTGGGGGACCTAAGTGGGAGGGTTGCTTGAGCTCAGGAGTTCAAGACCAGCCTGCGCAAGAGCAAGACCCTGTCTCCACTAAAAATAGAAAAAGTCTGGCTGGGCTCCTGAAACTATGGGGATGGATGGGACATTTGGGTAAATGCATTACTGCAATAAACATGTCAGGATCTCAGTGCAAGGGAGACTGGAATAAATGTTAGGTTTTGAGAAAGTGGCTAGAATATGGAGAGAAAGAGGGACACCCATGTGATCCCATAGTGACGAAGGTGGATGCTGGTCCCCACAACCAGGAAGATACCCGGGCTGTGGGTGGGAGCTCAGACCTCGAGCCAGATGTGCACCGTAACCAACGTTCATGGCTGACATGTCTTAAATCCCTTGCACAGTCTGCGTGAATCCTTAAAACCTGAGAAGGGCAGAGCCAGGAATGGCCAGGTGGCGCCCACCTGGAGATGTCCCACCATGTCATCATTCCATTCGCCCCATTTCCACTTTTCTTTTCAACCACTTAAGAAAAAATTGTCCAGAAATTCCAACGCTGCCAAGTTTAGGAACCACATAGTCATTACGGTGAGTGAAATCAACATCGATCAGACCAGTCCTTTTCGGGTTTCTTTAATATCTTCAAAAGCCCAATCTTCCCACTCCATTTAGAACATTTAAAAATAAAATATACAGTCAAAGGATATTCTTTCAAGTGTATTGCCTCTGCAGCTAGATAATTATCATCCTGACTACTAATTACTATTATGATTTCTACTGGCAGGATTTCTCTGTGCCTGTCAATCCCACGTCCAGCCACCATAGCCCGGACAGTGATCTTCTGGAAAACAGATGTCCATATGCAGATCAGAGCAGGCCCAGACACCAAAGGCAGCAGCTGCTCTGATCTGGTGGGAGCTGAGTGTAGGAGAGGATGGGAACGGATGTGCGGCAGGTGAGCCGCAGGTGAGCTTCAGGTGAGTCCCCAGGACTGGGATGCCTGGGTCTCGGGGCTTGCTGAGGAAGTGAAGCATTTACCCCGAAGAAAGCTCAGCCTGGGCAAAAAGAGAAACAGGAAAAGTGCCTGAAAGAAAGAAAACATCCCTCAAAGAAGGCCACAGACACCAAGCCAACACCACAAGCAGGAGGGAGCAGTGAGACAGGAGCCCATCAGGAGGCCCAGGAGCAGGCCGTGATGCTGTTGCTAGCGCCTGATTTGCATTTCTGCATTTCTGGTGCCATGTTGTCCATATCCACGGGACACTCAGGTGCCAGTTGTGGTCTCTTCCCTCCCAGGAGGCAGTGAGCTCCTCAGACACAGGGTATGGGTTGCCTTCATCTGCTGTCGCCCAGGTCTAGAGCCACGAGTACAACATAGCAAGTTTGAGTAAAAAAATAACTGAATTGAATTAAGCACTAAAATAAAATATTTTTAAAGGCTCAGAGTAGTCCTGAATCTGAAATTAATGAAAGTGGCAGTTCCACAGACGGGGTCAGGGGGGGAAGGAGGGTGGGCAGCTGGGAAGGCCCTGAGCAGCCTTCTGGACACACACACAGAGCATGCTTCCACACAGATTCACATGCACGCAGAGCGCGCTTCCACACGGATCCACATGCATTCAGAGCATGCTTCCACACAGATCACATGCACACAGAGCACGCTTCCACACAGATCCACATGCACACAGAGCATGCTTCCACACAGATTCACATGCACACAGAGCGCGCTTCCACACGGATCACATGCACACAGAGCATGCTTCCACACAGATCACATGCACACAGAGCACGCTTCCACACAGATCCACATGCACACAGAGCATGCTTCCACACAGATCACATGCACACAGAGCACGCTTCCACACGGATCCACATGCACACAGAGCATGCTTCCACACAGATCACATGCACACAGAGCACGCTTCCACACAGATCCACATGCACACAGAGCATGCTTCCACACAGATCACATGCACACAGAGCACGCTTCCACATGGATCCACATGCACACAGAGCATGCTTCCACACAGATCACATGCACACAGAGCACGCTTCCACACAGATCCACATGCACACAGAGCACGCTTCCACACAGATCCACATGCACACAGAGCATGCTTCCACACGGATCCACATGCACTCAGAACGCGCTTCCACACGGATCCACATGCACACAGAGCACGCCTTCACACAGATCCACATGCACTCAGAGCATGCTTCCACACAGATAACATGCACACAGACCACGCTTCTACATGGATCCTCAGGCACACAGAGCATGCTTCCACACGGATTAACACTGCAAGAGCATGCTTCCACATGAATCCCCACACATGCAGAGCAAGCTTCTGTGCGGATCCACACAAGCACAGCACGCCTCTGTGCAGATCTAAGCACACAGAACACACCTCCATACATACACACACACACACACACACACACAGGGCACGCTTCCACACAGATAGCATGCATGCACAGCCCATCTCCCCTCGAATGTCCAACTTCCCAAGCAGAAAGAGATAGCACCTTACAGGAGTGTCCTTGGTCCTGTTACAGTTCAGACGTCCCCTGGGAAGGGTCAGTGTGAACCTTGGAGAGTTATAGGCGGTCGGTGCTGGGCCCTGGTGAAGGGGAATCCAGACAGAGGAGCTCAGGCCACACCTATAGTGGCCAGCAGGGGCTCAGAAGGGGCTGTGGGGAGGAGCTCAGGCCACACCTATAGTGGCCAGCAGGGGCTCAGAAGGGGCTGTGGGGAGGAGCTCAGGTCACACCTATAGTGGCCAGCAGGGGCTCAGAAGGGGCTGTGGGCAGCAGGGAACAGGAAGCAAAGGCCGGAGACCTGACTGTCGAGAGGCATGGAGGAGGCCGGGGCCACGGCAGACGCTCTGCTGGAGAGAGGCAAGCTGCAGGCTAGGGCTGGTGTTGGAGTCTGCAAGTGGGTTGCCACAACAAGTGGCATAAAGTAACAAGGCCGTGGAGAAGGAGCTCTCACCCACAGCCCCTGGCGATCGGCTGGAGCGACGCAGCACACTCTGGTGGCAAACAGTGGCTGGAGAACAGCATCTGGGAAGCCCAGCGAAGCTAGTCCAGGGCCTACAGGTGAGAAAGGTAGACGGTGGTCTTAGGTGACACTGGGGAGGGTCAGTACATGAATCAGAGTGGACTAATTGTTGTAACAAACAACCACCAGGTCTTGATGTTTTGGCCCAAGAAAAATTTATTTTTCTGACATGCATCAGTGGAAGGAAGGGGGTGGGCTGGGCTGGGCTGTCTCATAGAATCAACCACCCCAGTGACCCTCCCTCCTTCCACCTCTCAGCTCCGGCTTCTCCTCTTAGAGTTCTCCACTGGGTCCTGTGCTTCTGGCCAGCACTGGAGTGAAGGAGAGGGCAGAAGCTCACATTCAGGAAGCCCCTTAGAGTCCAGCCCACAGGTGACAGGCCCTGCATGTGTCCTCATAGCCAAACTAAGCGGCTTGGTCCACCCAACGGCAAGGGCAGCTAGGATGTCTCCTCTGTCTGTGCCTCTAGGAGGAGAAGCCTGTGGAACTGGAGGAACACATGGCAGGTGGCAAAACAGAGCAGCTCTCAGAGAGCAGACGTGGGCAGGGAGCGTGAGAGAACCAAGCTCTGGGAGCGGGAAAGGCCTGTGGGGCAGGAGCTGGTCAAAGAGAGAGATACCGGAGAGGCAAGGCCACTCTGCCAATGACCCGTGTGCACCAGGCCTAGACAGGGTAGTGCCATAGATAATGTCGGAAGAATGAGGGGCAGGGTGTCTTGGAAGAATACCACCAGGAGGAAATGAAAAGCAGACAAGAACGATAACAAACACAGAAGACAGGCTTCAGTCCCCGCCGGTGTGGCTCACGAGGTGGGTGTGTGCAGAGGCTGCTGCTGGCCAGGATCTCCCAGAGGGCAGAAAAGGGAAGAGCCATGCTCCAGGGACAGACAGTGGATGAGTTTTGGTCCCTCCCCAAATTCAGCAGCTGCCATTAAGACTGAGAAGAGGCTGAGAGGTGGCACACAGCGGTCTGTGCACCCGGCCGCGTGCGTCTGCAGGCTCAGGCCCCCATCACGGTGGTGTCTCCGCGTAATAACCCGCAAGTGTGTTGCGTGGTGCCATCCAGCCTATAAACTCTGAATGGAACTTTGGTTTTCTCATTGTCTCAGAAATGCCTGGAAAGGAGCGGGGACCGTGCCTGAAACTAACAACCTAAAGGAAGTGATGAAATACTGCAATTGCTATGTCCATTTCTTGGGAAAGCTCAACTGGAAATAGATACATCATCCCTCTCTTAGAAAGTCAGTTGATCCAAACCACCTCAGATGGAAACGATTTCTCAGGATGTGTCTGTGGAATATATTTTCTGTCTTCGGCATCTCAAAAGTCCCAGGCAATTTAGGGGCAATTAACAAGAGTCTTCCCTCTGATTTTGGTTCAAATCTCAGAGCTTGTCTCACCGATGTCTAAAACGCTATGTCCAAATTGATTTGTCAGAAGTTTCCATGTGGGCGACAATGATCAAATCAAGACATCTTGAAACCCGGGGAGGATGCACTTTGTTTCTCTGCCAGTGAGCTCGGCAGTGCACTGGCAGTGGGAGCCGCACATGACGCCTTGGAAGTGGTGGGCAAGTGCTTTGAGGTGCAAGGGGGTCTGGGCCCCTGGGCTCTCTCTCTGTGGTTCCCATTCTCGTTACAGACCTTTCTTCTTCAGCTACCTTTAGTCTGTCATCAAGTTACCAGGTGAGATTCCAGAAGTGCTCAGATGGCCACAGTTCCCAGGATGAGTCCTGTGACATTCATCCCCATCTGCAGAACTCACAGGCTCCCCAGCACAAAATAAGACACACATTCCTGGTCTGCACTCCACAGCTTCTCAATGGGGAACAGTTTTACCTTCCAGGGACATTTGGGAATGTGTGGAAACGTTTTTAATTGTCACAGTTGAGGGAATGCTGCTGGCACCAAGTGGGGACTGTCCCTCCCAGTGATCCACTGGAGGAAAGTCCGTCCCCATTCCCACAACACTGGGCACTGCAGAGTTGGAGGTCTTGGTCCACTTATAGTAGGGGACCAGAGCAAGGGTTATGTTGAATTATAAGCTGCTCAGCCACTGGGCACTTTGGGGGCCTCCTGTGCAAGGAAAGGAGTTGCCAACCTGCTCGGGATCACCATGATGAGGCTGGGCTGCCAGCACTGAGTGGCAGGGACGAGTGTGTGGGCTCCAGGTGACTCGCTTTGGCACCTCTTTGTGACATGGGTGGGCAAGTGCAGCAAGCCTGGCTCAAGAAGAGCACAATGGAATGTATTTTTTTTTTTTTTTGGCCAGGGCTGGGTTTGAACCCGCCACCTCTGGTATATGGGACCGGCGCCCTACTCCTTGGCCACAGGCGCCGCCCTACGATGGAATGTATTTATTGCTGTTCGTTCTTTACGAGGTTTTTGTTTCTAGTCATCTTAAACAGTGCTATCGTTATTAAATTTTAAGCCTTTTTAATTCTGTGAAGGCAAAAAAAAAATGGGAACCTAATAAGCACATGGCTATGTAAAAATAAAAAATAAAAAGAAATTCCTTATTAGTTTTAGTGTTAGAGCAAAACATAAGTAGTTGTAATAAACAGACATAAAAGGAATGATAATTAAAAAAACAAAACAAGAAGAGCATAATGACCAAGACCCTGCCCCTCGGGAGTGAAGGGACACAATCACGCCACCAGGCAGGACATGGAGATACAGCCGTGGCAGCTGAGGATGAGGGACTCCAGGCTGAGAGTGGCTTTATGTCACCATTCCAGGGGTCAGCTCTAGCCCTGACCCCACTGCAGCAGCAGAGGTCAGTGTGTCCTGCTAATCTCCTCCCTCCTCTAAGCTCCTGCTTCCCGGGTGCACGGAAGCCTGGCAGGAAGTGGGGGTACCACCCTGGGCCGTGGGAGGCATAGCCCAGATCGCCCTGCAAAGAAGGACTTGCTGCCCCGTGGCAGGGGGACAGCACTCAGACAGCCTCAGCCACAGCTCCTTAGGGTCACCTGAGATTACACAGCAGAGAGCCCTGTCACCTGAGACCATGCTCGCATCCGTGGTGACCGAGGCAGGCAGTGTGGTCAGTGATGTAGCAAGGATGCCCAGCGCTCCCACCAGCTGGACAGGCCTCCTGGGCTACACTGCAGTTTAGGGTTTTCTTCTGCCCAGTCCGGCTCCCTCCCACCGTTTATGTCACCATAAACTGAAAGCTGTCACCATAAAGCTGAAGCTCCGTCTCTGCTTGCAGATCACCCAGCCTGAAGAAGCACACGCCACTGCACTCTGTATGGGGAGTTGTCCCCCAGTAGCCGCTTCTCAGACCTGTGGGGCATAGAGAGGGGGGCGCTGTCAGCAATGCCTGCCATTGACCCCAAAATTGCTACTTATGGAAAACTCAAGGGTAACTGACCATAAAGGACAGACTAGAGAGGAGCCACAGACAGCCCCAGAGGTGTCTGGGGAAGGGGTCCAGGGTGGCGCCCGGGCATACCTGCAGCGCTGGCGGGCAGCACGATTTTTCTGTCAAGGGCCAGTTAGTAAATGTTGTGAACTTTGTAGGCCGTCTGGACCGCCACATCTCCTCAGCCCCGAAGTTGTCACACCAGACCAGGCTCAGAGACGGGGCAAGCAGAGGTGTGGCTGTGCTTCATGTGGCTCCCTGCTCCAAGACGGCGGCAGGCCACGCAGAGCCCTGGCTGTCCTCTGCGACCCCTGTGTGTCTTTCAAGTATTGTTTGGAGTGAGAAGCTCAGACCCACTGCTCGTCTTTTTCAGCTCCTGTGGGTGCCACTCCCTCCTCCCCTCTGCTCCCCGCCTTCCTCAGGAACTTCCCATCTGGAAGAAGATGGGGCTGCGAGCTCTGAAGGGTGGGACAGGAGATGTGGCTGTCAAATGTTTTTTGACCACACCCCAAAGTAAGAAATATATTTTCCTTTGCAGCCCGGGACTCACATACACCGCTGAGGACCTGGAATGGTTTCAGAACATCAGTAGACAATACCTCAAACATTTGAGATCAATTTATAAAATACTAAGTAGTAGAATTGTAATGAACTGCAGGACCGATAGGGAGCACATACAATACAATGGACTAGAAAACGCCACAGTGCAAAATGTGTAAGAATAGCAAGTGCTGTCTCATGAAGTGTTTATTGAGGTTCAATGTGTTTATAAACATTAATGAACACATATAGACGTGTGTGTGTGTCACCAGGATAACGTAAAATGTACCTCTTGGGATCACAGTCAAAAAGATTCAGGAAGGTGCTAGCCCGTGGAGGCTGCTTCTAGCGGGCTGCATGCCAGGGCTGCTGCTAACCACTGACAGGTCTGCTCACAACCTACGTCTGGAGGGTGCACAGCTAACTGGAGTAGCCACTATCTGGCAAAACTTGTTAGGGCACCTTTTCAAAAACCTCCTCCTCTTCAAAACATGTTCTCATTCCTTGTGGGTTTCTTAACACGCTCTTCTGGCCCCTCTTCCATGTGCTTCTGAGGACTTTGGTTGCCAGTGTAGAGCTCGGGCGTCAGCTGTGAGCCATGCTGTGATTCCGCTCACATCTGATTACTCAGGCTGCCTGCTGCTTCCCAGGGTTTCATGTGCTGGCCGGGCTCTGTCCCTGGAGCTCAGGCCCAATGCTTGGGAGAGCCCTGTGGAGCACACTCCAAATGGAAGCGTCTCCTGTTGACAACAGAGCCCTCCTTACTGAGCTTCCTCTCTCTGCGCCTCCCCTGTGTAGCAGACCTGCATCTGAGGGGACGGTCAACAGCAGAAGTGGCCGTCACCATGGGCTGAGGATGTGCACATGCCTGCCATCAGGGCATGCCTGGGACTATCCCCGCTCCTGTCCAAGGCTGGCTGGTGGTAAACTCAACCGACCCCAGTGCCCAGATAAGCTCCTGAGTTGGGCAGTTGGCCTCAGGGCTTGGGGCTCATGCCTCCTGGGGACACTGGGTCCCCCTCGCTCAATCCCTAAGTGGTACCTTGCAGATCAGTGCTCCAGGTCTATGCATGTGGCTGGGAGGAGGTGACTGCAGAGGGACCAGGAGATAGTTGTGGAAAAGTACGTGAGCCAAAAGCACTTCCAGTCCCACCCAGGTGGGTTCCAGGGAAGGGCTTCTCCTCTCCAAATGTGGCTCTCAAACTGCCCCCCCAAAAGGACAACTAACGGAATGGTTGGAAGTTTGCAGAACCGTCTGCAGCCTGAGCATCTCTGGTCAAGTTCTCTGGCGTGTGGTTAGTGTCACTTAGGCAATGTCTTCTTGTGATGTTAACAAGCATGAAGCATCTAAAATCAGCTTAGGCTAAAATTGGAGCCTAAATGTCCAGAGTACATTTCGGTTCCTGCCAAGATGCCGAGACGCTGGAGACCAGACAAGGTTGTGTCCTCCCCCGTTCTGTCTTCCGGTTCCTTCCCTTTGTTTTGTTTTGTTTTGTTTGAGACAGAGTCTCTGTGCCGTGGATTGAGTACTGTGGTGTCATAGCTTAGAGCAACCTCAAACTCTTGGGCGCAAGTGATCCCCCTGCATCAGGCTCCTGCCTCAGCTTCCTGCGTAGCTGAGACTACAGGAACCTGCCACCATCGGTAGCTAGTTTTTCTATTTTTAGTAGAGACATGGTCTCACTCTTGCTCAGACTGGTCTTAAAGTCCTGAGCTTAGGAAATCCACCGGCCTCGGCCTCCCAGTGTGCTGGGATTATAGGTGTGAGCTGAGCCACTGCGCTTAGCCCCTCTCCTCATGTTGATCAGACCTCATCTCAGAATGCCTTGAGCAGATAGACGTCTTTACTCTCATCTTTCAGTCCGAGAAGTGGGATTCAGAGAGACCACCATACTTCACGAGTTAACCCAAGTGTTTGAATAACATAAAAGGTTCTAATAGAAGTTTCCTGTATTCTCTAAATTATTTTTTTCTTCCCTCAAACTTATTGCTGAGGCCTGAGCTTTCGATCCAAATACTGGCTCTCGTTAAAAATTGACATCAAATGAAACAAATGGTATTTTTTCATGCAAGATGAATTTTTCAAGATCCACAGACACAACCTCTGTCTGAAACCAACATAATGACCCATCTGGCAGCCCCCTTCATAGCGGTACTGTCTGCAGCGTCGCTCCCTGGGCCAGGAGCCCGGTGCCTTTCCCATGAAAACACAGCTGTCCACGGGGAAGCGCCACCTGCCTCCACTCAGACCTAAAACACGAGCAGAGAGACAGCTTGTGACTGACGCCTCAGCATCCATCAGCTCCACCTTGGTCTTGGTTTTGGCAGGTTGCCACTTGGATTCACCCATTTTTAGACTCTGTGGTGAACATTTGGGTCTCATTCTTAGAAGTCAATAAATGCTGGGCATTTAGGTGTTTTTCTTCTTCATTTTCCATAATGACCCTAGTAAAGCTCGTGACATACACCCTCACCCCACTAGAAATAACGTGCCATGATGTGAGGCCTCACCTGCCAGGGGTCGGGGTGGGGGGGTGCTGGAGCTGTGAGAGGCCACCTGGTGACATGGGGGCAGCTGTGCAGCTAGCCTGTCCCCAGCACTGCAGGGAGCCTTGTCTACAGGACTGGGCCAGTGACACTGACAGGAAGGGGACCAGGGAAGGCCCCTCTGCTGACCTCGGTGGTCACATCCAGGTCTCCATAGTCCTGAGGCCAAGGGACACTGGCTCCAGCAATCACCTGTGTAAACATGTGTCCCCAGCTTTATCTGCTTAAAACACATCCCAATCACTGGCAAGGTGATTTCCTCAGAGGCCTGAGAGAGCTGCTGAGGGCTCTAGCACTGTCCCCCACAGATGAGGATGGACCACTGCAGACTGTCTGCTGGCCACTTCTTCACCCACGGAGTCTGTTTCCTAGGTCATGTCTTATGCTTCAGTGCACCCACCCTGTGCCCCCTTTGAAGCCGGAGCTGCATGAGCCTTGTATCTCTCCAGTCGGGCCTGCCCTGGCTTCACCACACACACACCTCCTCAGGCAGTTGGGCAGTTGAGCAGTTGGTTCCCTTGGTCACAGGGAAAGTCTGCACTGTCTGGTCATTTCCTTTGAGCTCATTCAGACAGGCTTTCCAGGGATTCCCTGTCGAAGCAGCTAATTATCTTCCTAAGGTCACCAGAAATAAAGCTAAAGATGGGAGTTAGACCATCCCATGTGCAAGGAACAATCCACCACCTTCTTGCCGGAGGTCATATGATTCAAAACGTACTTGTGGGCTCAGCACCTGTGGCTCAAGTGGCTAAGGCACCACCCACATACATCAGAGCTGGCAGGATCGAATCCAGCCTGGGCCTGCCAAACAACAATGACAACTACAACCAAAAAATAGCCAGGCATTGTGGTGAGCACCTGTAGTCCCAGCTACTTGGGAGGCCGAGGCAAGAGAATTGCTTTAGCCCAGGAGCTGGAGGTTGCTGTGAGCTGTGACGCCACAGCACTCTACCCAGGCCGACAGCTGAGGCTCTGTCTCAAAAAAAAAAAAAAAGTACGTATGTTTTCATTAACTTGCTCTCTGGAATGGAAGAGTGAGTTAGGAAGAAGTCCTTCCCTGAGTACATACCCTGCAGGTCAGGCCCTTTAGCTTTAAGGCATTTATTCCATGCTTTCTTAAAATGCTTAATCACCTTGTCAGAGACCCTGGAGAGGCAGAGAGGGTAGATGAGCGTCTCCAGGCTCATCAGCATTGATCCGGGGCGATCCGTATCCATCTCAGTATGTCATCCTGGCCCTTAGTACAGCTGATAACTAACCTGGCTTCAAATGAATTTTAAGAATGTTTTCTAGGATTTATGGAGAATGTGAATCATAATCATATTTTCTTACATTATTTCTTAGCAGCTGGACATAGAATAAACCAAACTTATGTCAAATAGCCCCCAAGTTTTCACCATGTTTTGAGAAGTGCATGGGAGAGCAGTTGGAACAGACTGTGGCCGGTGCTATTGCTGTGACGTGGCAGGA
This sequence comes from Nycticebus coucang, assembly GCF_027406575.1. Classification (NCBI taxonomy): domain Eukaryota; kingdom Metazoa; phylum Chordata; class Mammalia; order Primates; family Lorisidae; genus Nycticebus; species Nycticebus coucang. Next base: position 2,866,488 of record NC_069798.1, read on the forward strand.
GACGTTTGGGTGATGCTGAGGTGTTCTTGAAACCCCTTGGGAGAATAGGAAACAGAAAATGGGGATCACACAACCTCCAAGTCACAGTCAACTCAGCATCAACTGTGGTTTCCTATTCCTCTCAAACCATAACATCTCATTAATCACAAATTAGAAATAAGGTGGGACTAATACGTCTGATGGGGCCTCCTTCTTATACAGGAGCCTGGATTGTTCTCCACAAAGCAGCGCCCCTACCTGAAGACATGACAATCTTTTTTTTTTTTTTTTTGAGGCAGAGTCTCATTATGTCACCCTCAGTAGAGTGCTGTGGCGTCACAGCTCACAGCAAACTCATAGACCTCGAACTCCTGGGCTTAAGCAATTCTCTTGCCTCCCGAGTAGCTGGGATTACAGGCACCCACCACAAAACCCGGCTATTTTTTTGTTGCAATTGTCATTGTTGTTTAGCAGGCCTGGGCCAGGCTCAAACCTGCCAGCCTCAGTGTGTGTGGCCGGTGCCCTACTCACTGAGCTAAAAGTGCCATCCAACAATAATCTTTTTTTTTTATTAAATCATAGCTGTGAACAGTAATGCAATCATGAGGTACAATTCTACCAAACCTTTCAAGAGGAACTAGTACGTATATTACTCAAACTTTTCCAAAATATAGAAAAAGAAAGAATACTACCCAACACATTCTATGAAGCAAACATCACCTTGATCCCCAAACCAGAAAAAGACCCAACAAGAAAAGAAAATTATAGACCAATATCACTAATGAATATTGATGCAAAAACATTCAACAAGATCCTAACAAACAGAATCCAGCAACACATCAAACAAATTATACATCATGACCAAGTGAGTTTTATCCCCGGGTCTCAAGGCTGGTTCAATATACGTAAATCTATAAATATAATTCAGTACATAAATTAAAAAACAAAAACCATATGATTCTCTCAACTGATGCAGAAAAAGCTTTTGATAATCATTTTTTGATTGTTTGGCTCACATTTGTTTTGGAGGCAGGTAGAGGGGAAAGGACCTTAGGGAAAGACAATTGTCCCTTAGCTGGGTGGGGTCACTGTAAAAATCCACAGGAGGTGTTTAGAGACAAGAGCCACACCCAGGATTCTCCGCATTCTCCATCTGGCCAGCATCTTCCTACACAAAGCCAGCCTGCCAGCCAAGCTGAGGGTGGTGTAACAGCACGAGGGTGACGGCACAGAATATTGGCAGGTCTTGAACAAACACAATTACAGGACCAGCAGGCGTGCGTAGTTAATCCACTTTTGACTTCAGAGTCACACAAAAAGTTCATTATGAAACATATATCAGAGACATTGTTGACCATATTGGAACCACCTTTAAAGGTTAACTAACAGGTACAAGGTGAGAACCAGAGTCAGGGCCCCAAAATAGGCACAGCCGAAATAATGACAATAGTCTCACTCTGTGAAGGAACAAGGTCAGCTAAAACAATGATAATAATCAGCCACTGTCCCCTTGTTCACTTGATAATAGTCACTGCGCCCTTGTTTGCTTCTGTACAATTGCCGCCCTAGCGGGCACAGGTAGTAGCCATAAAGATTTTTAACTTTTGTCTGTCAGTAACATCACCTGTTTGGAACTGAGGGGTAGCTTCTGAGCTATCTTCCAGGTCCTGGATTCCAGTGGCTTGACTGGCGCAGCTGATAGAGTCAAATGTAGGAACCTACCCAAATAGGGCAGACCCGCCCAAATGGGTCAACCCCCCACCCCTTCCCCCTGGATGTCCCACTGAGAAAGGTAAATGGGTCAACCCCCTACCCTCCTGACGGATGTACCGCCCAGGACAGGTGAACAGGCCAAACCCCGCCCTTCCGACAGGTGTCCCGCCCAAGAAAGGGAATGTCCCAACCCCCACCCTTGGATGTTTCAAATCCCCATCCATCTTTATTCATGTGCTGACTTCTTTCTCAAACTCAGCTCACCCCCATCAGGTAGAATCCTGTTTTCCTTTTGTCTCAAGTCTCGGAAGAATCTTCTATTTTCAGTCTTTGACCTCTCATCAGCCAGAACAAAAACTGACTCAACTGGTCCCCACTCAAGCAGCCACATTCAAGCCAGTTGGCTGACCCAGCCAGAGAGAGGCCCACACCGAAGGACTGCTGGTCCTGCCCCCAAACCAGACGGTGAGACTCTGATGACCTAAAACTTTGCCTACTGAACTAGCTTTAAAAACCCTGTTGCCCTAATTCTTGGAGAGGTGGATTTGAGGAATTTCTCCAATCTCCCTGCTTAGTGCTATGCGGAATAAACGCTTTCTCTTCTGTGAACCCTGCTATTTCTGGGTGTTGGCGTTCTCTTGGGCAGAGGGCAGGTGAACCTGGCTGGGTGGCAAAAATGTTTTGTTTTGAAGGCAATCCTGACTTTATCCCAACATTCGTAAGAAGGTATGTTGAAACCTCCACACTGTCAGCTGCAGCATGGTATAAGGACTATAATTGGTCTTTGTCTCCAGTTCCTGGTGCCAGAATCTCCTGAGTGACAGGTTATTCATAAAAAACCTCTTTCCTCACACCTGGGTTTATGCTAATGAGATGACTTAGGGTGGGGCCCCTAGACAGCTTCCGGATGGAGCTTGTCCTCAGAAAGACCCAGTGATTAGCGCACTGGGACTCTCATCCCCACCCGCCACCTCCCAGAAGGGGAGGCGGCTAGAGATGAAGCTCTGTAAAAAACTCTTGGACGGGCGGCGCCTGTGGCTCAGTCGGTAAGGCGCCGGCCCCATATACCAAGGGTGACGGGTTCAAACCTGGCCCTGGCCAAACTGCAACCAAAAAATAGCCAGGCGTTGTGGCAGGTGCCTGTAGTCCCAGCTACTCGGGAGGCTGAGGCAAGAGGATCGCTTAAGCCCCAGGAGTTGGAGGTTGCTGTGAGCTGTGTGAGGCCACGGCACTCTACCTAGGGCCATAAAGTGCGACTCTGTCTCTACAAAAAAAACAAAAAAAAAACTCTTGGACAAGGAGATCTGATGAGCTTCCTGGTTGAGGAAGGAATCAGAGTTTAGGGAATGTGGCCCACCCAGAAGGCGTGAAGCCTCCTGCAGCCCCCACACCCGGCCCTATGCATCTCTGCACCTGGCTGTTCATCTGAATCCTTTGTAATACACTGATAATAGTGAAATGTGTCCCTGAGTTCAATGAGCCATTACAGCAAATAGCGAACCTGGGGAGGGGGCTGTGAGAATCTATCATTTGAAGTGAGTTGCAGTGGTCTTGTCACCAGGGACCAGTTCCATGGAAGACAATTTTTTGGCAGATGGGGATGAGGGTGGAGTGGGGTGGGGTAGGCAAAGCTTAGGAGGTGATGCCAGCGATGGGGAACAGAGGGCTGTGGGAAACACAGATGATGAAGCTGCTTCTGCGGCTCACCTCCTGCAGGCGGCCCAGTCCCAGGTTTCATGGAAGACAATTTTCCCATGTTCTAGGTCAGGGGAGGAGGGGTGGAGTAGGTAGGGTTCTGCAGCCCAGCTCCTAATAGTCCATGGACCAGGGTTGGAGATTGCAAGTGAGTGGGGCAGACATTCGGGTGACTTGTAGACCCACTAATGCAACTAGCATCTGGAGGGGGAAGGACTGAGCCAGTGAATTTTGGTGTCTGTGCAAACTCTGGATTATTAGTGTCAGAATTGAATTAAATTATAGGACACCCAGCTGGTATCTGGAGATTTGGAAACTTGGTTGTTAGGTAGAAAAAACCCACAGGTTTGGTGTCAGATGTGTTGTGAGCAGAGAAACAGTTTTCTTTTAGGTAGTATAATCTTCATTTCTCCAGTTTTTGGTTTCTTGAGTTCATGTGCATTTTGAAAAAGATGTTTATGAACCCACCAAGACTTTGAATTTTGAGCAGTTGTATTCTTTTCCCTTTATTTCTACAAGTAGTCCTCCAATTTGTATAAAGATCTGAAGTTACTTACCATTACTTGAACTTGAAAAAGTAAATTATTCATAGGTTATAGACAAGTTATAAACAGTATTATATCATCATGGCAGGGAGGGGGGAGAAATTCCTGGCGTTCATGTGGCCTTGGCTATTCTGTTATGCCATTCCAGGAAGAATTCAGCAAGAAAAACTTTCACTTTGGATTTCATTGCACCAAGAGATATCTTTATTTCCTATGAAAGCTATGGTGGAAAGAATCCACTCCGTATACAGCCTGTGGTATGTGTTTATAAATGTGAATAGTAGTAGTAGAGTTCCCTTTTGAATGTTCTGAAACAGGCTATGTAGCTATGGTCTGTACAACACCGAAAGTGTCACATGTCACGCAGACACTCACACTTCATAGAGGCCACCACTCCTTCTCTAGGTCATCTTGGATTCTATGGACCCCTCACCTATAGCTGCACCTGCTACTTTAGGCATCCAGACAAGGACGTACCAAAGAGTTTATGGCAGTGGGTTCTCGACCTTCCTAATGCCGCAACCCTTTAATACGGTTCCTGTGGGTCACGTCCCACAGGTTGAAAACCGTTGGTTTATGGTTTCTAAAAAGATTTTTACTTTCATTGACAAGGTTAGTATTAGAACATTCTCTTTTTTTTTTTTTTTTTTTTTTTTGTAGAGACAGAGTCTTACTTTACTGCCTTCAGTAGAGTGCCATGAGGTCACACGGCTCACAGCAACCTCCAGCTCTTGGGCTTTCGCGATTCTCCTGCCTCAGCCTCCCGAGCAGCTGGGACTACAGGCGCCCGCCACAACGCCCAGCTATTTTTTGGTTGCAGTTCAGCCAGGGCTGGGTTTGAACCTGCCACCCTCCGTATATGGGGCTGGCGCCCTACTCACTGAGCCACAGGCGCCACCCAAACACCATTAGAACCCTTATTAGTGCCAGATCTTACAGTGACACTCGGAGGCCACTTGTCAGAGGACGTCTAGCAAAAGCAAGTGATATCAGATTTTCTTGGAGAGCCGAGGAGTAGGTGTGTCGATGTAAGAAGCCATCAGTTTGTGACAGGTATGGGAGGGAGGGTGTGTCTCCTCTGAGGATCAGCTAGCCTGCACCATCAACCCCAGATCTACCCCGGCTCAACGGCTACTCGCGTATGTAGGACACACACTGTAGACCACGTGTGCACACAGACAGTGTCTTTCCCACCTCCTCTTCCAGGGAGGAGCCTCCTTTACACAGACAGCCCAGGTCAAAATTGGGGCCACCCAGAGTGAAAACAACAGGGCTTTTCATCGGAGAAACTCCATCTCAATCTATTCTGTGCAAATTGCCTGGATCCCAAAGTGCTTTTTCATTAGGTTTTGTATGTTTTGACCAGCTTGTGTATACATCTTCCCTAAATGGCTTAGACGGAGTCTTTTTTTAATTTAACAAGATAGTGCTAAAATTGAACTTTAAAAATAAAGATGAAAGAAAATAAGAAAAACAAATAAAAGCACCACCTTCATTGGAACTAGCCCACCGGAATGTGCTTCAGAACAATTAGGTGTCCCAAGAGCAGCTCTGCTCTGCACTGTCGAATCCCAGGAGGGGGCCCCACAGGGAGCCTGCAGATTTTGAAGATATTCACATGGACAATGGCCAGTGGTGACTCTGGAAGGTGACACAGGACACCTCTAAACATCCTTTAATAATGTCCGTGCCAGAGATTTGGGTCCTGATGCTGTCATGACAATACGAATCACATGTTACCTCACATTATTCCTCTTGCCTTGTTCATGACATCTTTGTCAGGACGAGGACAGGAGGTGCTCTTAACCTCTGAGTCTCAGTTTCCCCATCTGCACCTAAGTGGATGGCAGCTATGAGTAACCGATATGACTTTATGTCTCTGACGAGACCGAGTTCACAAGAAGCGCCTAACAAGGTCTGGGCTGACCGCTGGTCTGTCCTGAGGGTGCTGTCTGGCTACATGCTTGGTACCAGGGCCTCCCCCCTCCCCTAGGCCGGCTGGCGCGGGAGCCATCCTGTGTCTTGAGAATAAAGGGTTAACCAGAGCACACATGTCAAAGGGTTTTCAAAAATGCAGCCCTGCCGGGGCCTCAAAGCCTCCCGTTACTAGAGGCCTTATCTGCCCAGCAATCGCCAGGCTGCAGAGGCTCTGCTCTCTTCCCTTCATCTGACTGCAGCTCTTGAGATTGGAGAGAACTGTTGGCCACAGTTCTAAAAACTGCAGATAAAGTCTTTGATTTGTTAATTAAATTTTTACTATCTGCATTTGATATCTCAGTGACATTGTATCCTCTGCAGGAACAACCAGAAAGTCCCTCACTTCAAAGGGGCGCCCACTTGATGACCTGTAATTATGGAATTTACTGCGGGGTTGAAGCACAGTCTGGGGTGCACCTGCCACCCTAGCGCCCCCATGCTGCCCCCCAGCGGCACCCCCTTGTCCCAGCGGCTTTTAGACAGCCCTGGCTCCCTGCAAGCACTGCCAGGTCCAGAGGAGCCCTCCTGGTCCACCCTGTCCCTGTGGAGGTCCCCTCTGCCTGCTCACCTTCCCCCCACCACCTGCTCTGCCGTGCGTCCCCCTGGCAACCTGAAAGAATCGGCCACTTTGTCCTCCCTCCCCATAGATGTCTCAGTGAAAAATGGTTCCTTTAATGAAAAAGTTGACAGGCCAGAGCCATGCTGGGTGAGGCTGCCTGCTGGCTCCAGGCAAGGTCTCAGGCAGCCTGAGATGTGTGCTGTACGCACATCTACCTTTATTGAAAATGATTAAGAGGTCATTGCTGAGTGTGATTAAAGGTGACTTTTATTTCCATTTCTGTGCTTAGCTCTAAGTTTTAGGTTTTCTAAATTTAGTACATGTAGAATTTATAACAAGTTGCTACAGCAATTAACGGAGCTTGTCACCCACCCTGGGCTGGGGTGCGGTGCTGGCGGCTTGGACTAGACTAGACCAGGTTGAGTCAATGGAAGGGAAGGAATAAAGTCCAGTCAGGGTAACAAGGGAGCCGGAAAAAGGAATGCAGAGGAGATGTGTGGCCAGAGCAAGGGCGCTGCTTGACCAGAGGAAATTTAGGGATTTCCCCTTCGTGTCACCCACTAACCTGGGGGATTGTATCGGATCTCCTGCAGGAAGCCAGCTGTGTACTTGGGCTCTGGGAACTGTGCAACCACAGAAGAGGCAAGGAGGCCTCCCAGGGAGAGAGGCAGCTCCTGAGACCAGGCTGTGTCTAACGAGGGTGAATCTAGGCTCGCCAGAGTTCTTGGGGTCAGGGCAGGCAGACACAGGCAGGCTGTGGATCGTTCAAAGTGAAAATGGCCAATCCAGAAGCAGCACGGCAGATGTGGGTGCCCCTCGCCCTGCAGAGCCGAAGGTGGAGGACACACTCCAAACCCCAAGACCAACATCAACCTCGCCGGAGGTTTCCATCCAAGCTGCTAGAATGTTCCCTTTCTCAGCATAAATATGATGTCAGATGCACTTGACAATAAAGTGATTCATTACTGTCATGGTCTTGACCATCTTTTTAGAAAAACAAAGGAACATGCCTGTGATACTGACAGGGTGGGTGCGAGTCATCACAAAATCTTTGAGAAGATGCCGTCGTGTTTAATTCATCAATTGGCTTTAAAACATATTTTCCTCCCCCTGGAAGTTAAAAAGAAAGAATTTTGTAAGGGCTTTTAAAAAACAGCAGAATCGTGGGCCTTAATTTATTTTTACAGCTCACTGGGTCTGCAGGACAGGCTCTTCTGGGTTGACCCGTTTAGTGAGTGTACCTTGCTAATTCATCTGCACTTGCTTAATGAATATGAGGGCTGCAGATGGAGAACCGGCTCTGTGGTGTTCTTCTCCAAGTGCACCCGGCTACACACATGCTCAAAGCAGGTATTTAGGCTACAAACCCTGAGGCAGTTGACCAAAATCTCTGATGCTCCTGTTAATTTTATTAATGCAATTAATGAATCAACAAATAGTTATTAACTACATAGTTACTATTTACTGGGCACTTGCTCCGTGCCAAGTACTGTGCTAGACTAGGGTTAAATCCTCACAGTATGGGATTTAATCCTGGTCCATTTTACTCCAAAGCCTCTGTCCTGATTCAGTCCCCTACTGCTACCATACTACAGGGAAATACCGTGCTGGGGAGTGGAAACCACGCAACCGCGGCCCCAGCTGCCTGCTCTGAGTTTACGGTATCTTTGGATAAGTCGTACACATAAACCAGTAACTACTGGCTCAGGACAGCAGGTCAGTTCCTGCTGAGCGTGGGGACTCTGTGCTGTAGCACGCAAGGTGGTGAGACCCTGTCCTGGAATTACCAGGGAAGTTTCCAAGGGTGGGCTGGGCACAGAAGTTCACACCTGTAATCCTAGCATTTGGGAGGTCAAGGTGGGAAGACTGCTTGAGGCCAGGAGTTCAAGAACAGCCTGTGCAGCATAGAGAGACTCCATCTCTATAAAAAATAAGAAAAAATAGCCAGATGTGGTGGCATATGCTTGTAGTCCCAGTTACTTGGGAAGCTGAGGCAGAAGGATCGCTTGAGCCAAGGAGTTTGAGAGTTACACTACACTGTAGCCTGGGCCACAGACCAAGCTCCTGTCAGGGAAGGGAAGGGAAGGGAAGTTTCCAAGGAGAAAGTCTGAATAGGCTTTCCAGTAACAGCATTGGAGGAGACTTGAGCAACCCAGGTTAATGTTTTCGTAAGTTCTCCACGGGTTTGAAGGTCAGAGCACTCAGTCCCCAAACACGTTTATGTGTTCCTGAAAAATCTAAGGAGAAAAGATTAATTTGTGTGGGTACAGCAGTTGATGAGTTTAAGCATTGGGTTAAAGAGCTCCTGATGAAACCAGTAGCACCACCCCCACTGGCAGCAGCTACCATTTATTGTTGACTTTGTGCCAGACAACTGCAATAAGTCTTTTGCAATTTTTGTCCCATTAGATATCATATCCCCATTTAACAGATGAGAACACTGAGACCTACAGAGCTAGATAAATTGCTCATGTTCACACAGCCACCAAATAGCAGAAGTAGAGTAGACCCAGGTCTCTCTGATGCCGGAATGTGCGTGTGAGAACTTGGCTATTCTGCCTCTAGCAGTATGTATTGGAAATGTGGATAATGATAGAAAAACGACTCCAAAACGATTCTCGGAAAGCACTGTGGACACAAAGAAGCATCTTGCACTGGGCATTGAAGAAACTCATAAGGCTGGAAAGGAAGTGAAATGAGAGCTGGCATCCCCTGGAGGTGAAGAGCCAACATTTCCCTTCTTCTGTCCAAGAGAAGTTCACCTACAAATATTCTGCCAAGGACACGGCTAAGGGAGGCTGGGGGGTGAGGGGGACACACAGCAGGGACTGCGTATCTGTCTCGAACAAGCTCAGATCCGCAACCTGAGAAAAATGAGCACCCACAGAGTGTGGTGTGCCAGGCCCAGGGAATTCGAAGTTCCAAACATGAACTTGATATTCCCTCGGCGTCATTGCCAGGGTGTGAGAGAGAGCCTGCCTGTTGTTATAGTCCCATGGTCTAGTACACCCAGGAGAAAGCGGGTGTGACAATGCCCCAGAGAATGTTACTTTGGTCTACAACTGGCTTTTAGTTTGGCCAACACTGCATGGAGGCCCTGGCACCTGCTAGCCAGGCAGTCACTCCACAGAGCAGATTTCTCATGCTGAGTTGTCGTTTCAGGAAAGGATCAGGCCATGCAGCCTGGAGCTACCAGGAGTCCTTGTCCCTCCAGTTCTTCCTCCTGCTGCCTCCACATCCAGTTTTCCTCCCAGCTGAGGGTCCTCCCCCTCCGTGCTCAACCCTATCAACCCAGCCTCAAAATTGAACCAAAACAATACAGCCTCAGGAAAGAGCCTGGGACTGAGAGTTAGGGTCCCAGAGTTTTAGCACATATCATATATATATCAACCTGCTTGAAGGACACTTGGGAAAGCCAAAATGATGAGAATTTGCAGGTCTGGAAGGAGAGAGAAACCAACCAAGGGAGCCCTGGATGGGGACCACTGCTCCCCATGGGACAGATGTCCATTCCAAAGAGAAGGGCAGTAGCCTAAAAGCTGATCAGAGCTTCTGGCAAAATCACGGTGCTGGAAGGGCAAGATGTATAGTGTGGGTCTCAGCAAAGCGAAGAGGCTTCAATGAGCCCCTGAAGGTTCCCTAGAAATAAGCATGACCCCCTCACCAGATCTGACCAAAAGCCTCCCAGAAGAATAAGTAAATCCTTCAGGCAGAAAGAAATAATCCCACAGGGAGCCCAGATGCAGGAAAAACAAAGACTGAGGAGTATGTGGAAAAACGGAAATGACAACTGTGGTGGCTGTGTCCTCTAGGCCTCTGAGCACACAAAAAATTAAAACACAGGTAACAGTAGCACAGGAGGAGGGAGGTGGGTGAATGGAGTTAAAGGGTTCTGAGATTCCTTCGTTCAGAAGAAGGTGGTAAGAAATAATTTATATTAGAAATTAGTGAGTCAGGGAGGATATTATAGTTTCTATGAGAACCAGTAAAAAAACAGGAAGACAAAGCATAACTAACTAACTAATAAGAGGAGATGAGGAAGAAAGATCAGTCTACAGAAAGAGCGCAGAAGGAAAAAAGGAGCAGACGGACAGGATGGTTAGAAAACAAGTAATGAAATGGCAAACTTTTGTAATTACACTAAGTGTAAATGCACATTTCATTGAAAAGACAAAGATTGTCACACTACAATAGAAAACATAACTCTTGCTTGTCAGAGCCACCCATAATATAAGAGTACAGGAAAGTTGAAACGGCGGGAAAAGACACAGCATCAGAATGACCAACAGAAAGATCTGTACTAATGCGTAGTATCACATTCCGTAAGGAAAAAACATTCGTAGAAATAAAGGACATTTCGTAAAGATTTTCTTTACTTCTTCTGTTTTCTTTTCTTTTTCTTTTTCTTTTTTGAATCAGAGTCTTGCTCTGTTACCCAGGCTGGAGTGTGGAGGCATCATGATAGCTCACAGCAACCTCAGACTCCTGGGTCCCAGGTTCCTCCCCTGTCAGTCTCCCAGAGTGCTAGGATTACTGGAGCTAGCCACCAAGCCCACCAGGGATCCAACTTTCTTTCCTGGGCAGTTAGACATTCAGAAAGTCCACCCTCCCGGGAACTTCCCTGACTCCCACTTTCAGTCTGGACTGAAGAAGAGCCAGTGTCTCTGTGAGGCAGGGGCCTGGGGTCAGCCAGTGTGTCCCAAGCTGAGGCAAGTGCAGTAGACAGTGACAGAAGTCCCAGGACTGTTTGAGTAGCCCTCCTTCGTTTGTGTTGCAAAATCATATTCTCTAATAAATGAAGCATTCATTTGATAGAATTGCAACAAGCATGGATTAGAAAAAAATAACACTAACAATGCACCTGTTGGCACTGCAGAGTTGACTGGTGTCCTTACACCACCTCCTGGCATTTGTTTCCTAAAGGAACAACTGAGCGGGTGGCTCAGATCCCTGCACTGTGAGCTTCATCCTGAAGTTGTTCGGGGTCTCAGGCTAGTGAGGCCTGGTGTGGTGCCAAGGTCAGGAGGAAAACCTGGTGCTCTAAAACTGGCTGTTTGCTGAACTAGGGAGGTTCAGGGGCCACGTGTGTGTCCTGCCTTTGTCCCTAGCACCCGCAGAGCCTACCTCTTGGGCCTGCAGTGAAATGTGTCACCCCAGGAAGCCCAAGGCCAGCAAACCAGTGGCACCAGCTGTGGCAGAGGAAACACAGGGCCTCAGTCACCCAAACCAAGGCCCTGGCCCTAGGGGTAGGGTCTGGGTAGAGTAGGATGGCCCTCTATAACCACCCAGGGGAGACGTTTCAAAGGGGGCAGGGAGATGATCAAGGAGGCAGCAAAGGCAAGATCAGGGAGAGGCGAGCCAAGCACGGGAGGCTGGATCCCGGCTGGTGGAAGTAACAGAGGGAGGTTCAAAGAGCTGAGGGTCTGTGGCTAAGTCATCTACGTCATGAGGCTGCATCCTCCCTGCTGTGATCTTGCTGCGCGGGGAGCCCATACCAGCAACGTCTGGGAAGAAGGGAGTCTGGGCTCTGGCTTGAGTCTGGTTCAGCCAGGGAGGAAATAAAGAAACAGCCCCCCAGTGCAGGGTAGAGGGCACGGGATGACAGAGGGACAATGGCTGGTGAGAAAGAGGGGCTGAGGGCCACTGCCAGCAGGGTGAGGGTGGTGGACGCCTGCCCTGGGAAGCAGGTGGCCAAGGCTCTCTGAACCTGCCAGGCTACAATCACCGAGAGAAGGAAGGAAGTGTCCGCTGCACAGGGTGTGGCAGGGATTTATAAAAAACACATAAAAAGTGCTAGCACAGTAGCTGTTACTCAGACAAGAAAAGGGAGGGATTACGTATCATCCTACCCCTGGAAAAGGCCTCCTTGCCTTTCCCTCTTTTCTCATTAAGTCCCAGATGGCTGAGCAACTGTGTGAGCAGGTACAAGGCCCCCAGCCTTGACCTCAGGGCCCGTCCTTGCAGCCATCTCTGCATTGTGCATCCAGACCCCGCCAGATTCCACCTTTAGCCTAAAGCCTCTGCCACATGAGTAGAGTTGTGACTGTTAGATTTGCTTATAGAACCGAAACGTTACAGGAGTTGGCAGAGTTTTGTCGTGTAGGACAATGCCTAATTAAGATGAGTAACCAGGCAACCAGCAAGAAAGGTGTTCTCCTTTTCAAGGAGGCATCCTCAAGCCTTGGAGGATTTGATGTCTTTTATTTGGTCACTGCTTTCTATTTAAACATCACTCAACAAAGTGTCCACAAAATTTAAAATATCCTAAGGTAGAGGCCAACCCTCCCCTTAGCCCTGGTCAATCTGGTCTTACACTTTTCAGGAATATGACGTGGAAACAAGTTCTGTTCCTTAGATAGATACTTTACTAGGTTGCAATCTGCAGATGAAAGGGGTTGGCTGGGTTGTACCACTGCCTGCCAGGAAATCTGTGAAAACTATTTTCCTCTTTGCTAAGAGGTAAAATATTTATGTCTTTAATAAGCATGGTGACTGAGACATAAGTGTGTTTATAAATAGCTACACCAAAAATAGCACACCCCTTAAATAAAAGAAAGTGGAGGCCACAAAAACTGCTCTCAGATCCCTCCCTAGCCTCAGGGGTAAAAGATGTCTGGGACCCAGGAGCCTGAGGTTGCCGTGTGCTATGCTGATGCCTCCTCACTCCAGCCTGGGTGACAGAGCAAGACTGATTCTTGGAAACAACTCTGCCTGTTGCCCAGACCACCAGGCCTCTCTTGTTAATACAGACACCCCTTCTTCCAGTATCCCTGTGATAGCTGTGCCGAGTCAGACAAGACAGTGGTAGCATCTCACATAAGCTGCAGCTGTCAGCCTCCTCCTGTGTGGGGGTCCCAGGCTGGGGAGCAGGGGTGATCACCAGGCCTGGCACCAAGCATGGAGCCGGCAGTGGGGCAGGCCAAGACTGCACATGGCCATCTGATGCCAGGCAGCTCCAGGGCCTTTCTGAGCCCCCCATATCAATTAAAGCAATGATCAGACACACACCCAAACGTGACTGTTCAGCTGCCGGGTTAGGATAAAGCAGTCATCTGACCGTAACCACTGAAGAATACAATTTAGGGAGCTTGGATTACAGGCACTATGAAATCTGAGCAGACTTGAGGGACCCAGCACACTTTCACCAGCCAATCTCCCTCCTTGACTGCCCGGTTTACAGCAATGTGAAGGAAAACGTGTGCTGGCACCCACAGCAGTTATGTGACCCAAATACCACATGCTCAGCTTGGCACACACAGCGGGGCTCACACGGAAAGCTCCCGAGACATAGGGAAATAGCAAATAAAATACAGTTTGCTAAAGAACACATAGAAATCTATGATTGTTTGGGAGATCGCAAAGTTGCAAAGCACTTCTTCAAGTATTTTTGGCATTCAGTGTCTGCTCCATGTGTGTGAACACATCGTCTCTCGGCAAGAGGTTTGGGTAAACCCAATAAAGCCCTGATTTATAGGTGGAGCAGCCTTTGAACTGGCTTCCATCCACACCCAGGAATGAACCCTGTGACTTTTCATGTTTAATTGGGTGGAGTGCGGCAGGGAGGGGGGGCGTGGTAATCTAAAATAGACCCCATGCCACACACATACCCACCTCCTAAAAATATATCAACATGGCCTCTTCCACAAGTGGACCCTGACTCCACACACATATGGCAACAGCGTATGTTTACACATGGACCTAGGGAATTTTATGTGCAAGTATTTGATTGAAAATGTTTAGGGGAAGTTTCCAACATATAAAATATTACTGAAATATTTTTAAATGATACATAAGTCCTAAACCAAAAGTTGATAAAGAATTTAACCAGCTTGGGGCGGAGCCTGTGGCTCAAAGAGGTAGGGCGCCATCCCCATATGCTGGAGGTGGTGGATTCAAACCCAGCCCCGGCCAAAAACTGCAAAAAAACAAAAAAGAATTCAACCAGCTTGTATTTAGGGAGGTTTTTAAAAATTTATTTTCCTTTATTTTAATTGACATACTAATTCTATATAATTTATGGAGTCCAATGTGATGTTACGATACACACACACAGAGTATGTCCCCAAAAATGTATACGCAAGATAAAACTGTGTTTAAATGGTAATGCTCAAGTCATGGTTGACTTTTGCAGTTACGAGAGATATGAGATGCAATATACAAGATAACAAATGTTACTGGTATATATCAAGCATTACAATTATAGTACAGTTTTTTCATTTCTTAAATCACGTATATAGATTTTTGACACCCTCTGTATATAGTGGAACGATTAAATCATGCTAATTAACATACCTATCACCTCACATACTTATTATATCTTCATGGTGAGACCACTGAAAATCTACTGTTGTAGCAAGTTTGAAATATACATAATACATCATTATTGACTATAGTCACCAGGCCATGCAATGGATTACGAACATTTACCCCTTCCATCTAACTGAAACTTTTCTCCCTTGAACCAAAGTCACTCCTTTCCTCGTTCACCCTCCACACCCCCTGGTCCTAGCAGTTTTCTCCCGTGAGTGTGACGTGAGCTGTGGGCATGTTATAGATGGTCTTTGTTGTGTGGAAGAGCATCCTTCTGAACCTAATTTGTTGAAAGGTTTTATCCTGAAAGGATATTGAATTTTGTCAAGTGTTTTTTCTGCTTTTATTAAGACTCAAATAAAATCAGAACTCATAGAAGGAACATTCCAGCCAATACCAAAGAAATACAAAAGAGACTTCTATGAATGATTATATGCCAACAAATTGGGTAGCCTGGAAGAAATTAATAAATTCCTAGAAATGTAAAACATACTAAGGTTGAATCAGAAATAAACAGAAAATCTGAACAGACAAATAATGATTAAGGAGATAGAGTCAGTGATAAAGTCTTCTATCAGAGAAATGATGGAGTTCTATACCATGGACAGTACCTCTGAAGAAAATGAAATACCTGGGAATATATCTAAAAAATGAGGTGAAAGATCTCTCTAAAGGGAACTATGAAACCCTGAGAAAAGAAATAGCAGAAGACATTAACAAATGGAAGAACCTACCATGCTCATGGCTGGGAAAAATCAACATCATTAAAATGTCCATATTATCCAAAGCAATCTACAGATTTAATGCAATCCCCATCAAAGCACCAATGTCATACTTGGAAGAATTTGAAAAAATAGTACTTAGTTTCATACAGAATCAGAAAACAAAAAAGAATAGCCAATACAATTGTTAGAAATAAAAACAAATCTGGAGACGTCACATTACCAGACTTCAGGTTATACTACAAATCTGTAGCATTCAAAAGAGCATGGTATTGTTACAAAAACAGAAACATAGATCTATGGAATAGAACGAGAACCTAGAGATGAACCCAGCTACATATTGCCATTTGATTTTTGATAAACCTAACAAAAGTATGCCCTGGGGAAAAGAATCCCTATTTAGTAAATGGTGCTGGAAGAACTGGTTAGGCACATGTAGAAGTCGGAAACTGAACCCACACCTCTCACCATTGACAAACATTGATTCTCACTGGATAAAATATTTAAATTTAAGACATGAAACAATAAAAACTCTAGAAGAGAGTGTGGGGGAAATGCTTGAAAATACTGGCCTGGGAAAAGATTTTATGAGGAAGACTTCCCCCCCACCCCAGCCCCCAGCAATTATTTATTTTAAATAAATAAATGGGATGTGATCAACCTAAAAAGCTTCTCCACAGCTAAGGGTACTACAACCAAAGCAAACAGACATTCTCCTTGGAATGGGAGAAGGTTTTTCCATGTTATGAATCTGACAAAGGCCTGGTATCTAGAATCTACAGAGAACTCAAATTAATCAACAAGAAAGGAGCAAACAACCCCATTTATAAGTGGGCAAGAGACTTTAACAGAAACTTCTCTGAAGAACACAGATGAATGGCCAAGAAACACATGAAAAAAATGCTCATCATTCCTGATTATCAGAGAAATGCAAATCAAAACCACCCTGAGCTATCACCTAACTCCGGTAAAATTAGCCCACATCACAAAGTCCCAAATCTGCAGATGCTGGCGTGGATATGGAGAGAAGGGAACACTTCTACACTGCTGGTGGGATTGCAAACTAATACAGCCTTTTTGGAGAGAAGTATGGAGAATCCTTAAAGAATTAAATGTTGACCTTCCATTTTGTCCCATAATTCCATTACTAGGTATCTACCCAGAAGAACAAAAATAATTTTACCACAAATACATTTGCACCAGAATGTTTATTGCAGCTCGGTTCATAATTGCCAAGTCATGGAAGCAACCCAAATGCCCATCAACCCATGAATGGATCAAACTGTGGAATATAGTACCATGGAGTACTATTCAGACATAAGAAAAGATGGAGACTTTACATCTTTTATGTTTACCTGGATGGAGTTGAAACACATTCTTCTTAGTAAAGTATCTCAAAAATAGGAAAAAAAAAATTCAGTGTACTCAATACTAATACGAAACAAATATATAAATAATTACATGCCCACACAAACAATAAAACATAAATATAATCTAGCAAGGGGAGGGGAGAGTAGGGAGGAGGAGAGGGGAGGGCGACTGGTGGGATCTCATCTGATGTGCACGATGTGAGGGCATTGAACTGGCCCCCTGGGTAAAGGCCTCTACTAACTCCAACTTTACCTTGGAAGTGAGAACAATGTAAGGTAAAAATTTGTACCCTCATATTAATTCGAAATAAAAAAGAAGAACTAATACCAGTCTTCCCCAAACTCTTCCAAAGGTTTGAAGAGAAGGGAATCCTTCCCAACTTATATTATGAGGCCAGCATTATCCTGATACCAAAGCCAGACACTACAAGAAAATTACAGGTCAATACCGCTGATAAAATATACAAATCTCCAACCAAATACTAGCAAACCAAATTCAACAGCACATCGAAAGGATCATTTACCATAATCAAGCATTATCCTGATACCAAAGCCAGACACTACAAGAAAATTACAGGTCAATACCACTGATAAATATACATGTAAAAAATCTTAAACCAAATACTAGCAAACCAAATTCAACAGCACATGGAAAGGATCATTTACCATAATCAAGTAGGATTTGTCCCTGGGGTGCAAGGATGGTTCACCAAAACCCAAATTAATAAATATGATTCAGCATATTAATAGAATGAAGGACCAAAAAAATATGATTATCTCAATAAATGCAGAAAAAGCATTTGACAAAGATCAAAATCCTTTCCCTATAAAATCTCTCAACAAATTAGGCACAGAAAGGAAGTTTCTCATCTTGCATTTTAAGCAGTGTAAGAGATGTTTATTATTATCCTTACAGAGATTTCTAGGATCTTCCTAATGTATCCAGAAAGTCACAAGAGGAGGGATTCTGGCTCTGCCTGTATGCACAATGAGATTAGCTGTAAACTCAGGGACAGGTGGGGCCTGGGGGGAGCAGAGATGTGCTCTCCTCCAGCTTCACAGAGAAAAGGCCTGTGCGATTACCAGGAATGGAATAAAATGTTTAACAGTAGGAAAAGAGAGCTACCACACATAGTACAATGTAAGTCTCAACCCCATTGTTTTACAAAAATGAAAAGCAGACTCTTACTACAGCTAACGGAAGCTATGGATAAGTCTTCTGGTACAAGTCACCTGTCAGTGCCACACCTGCCAGAGACCCCCACCAGGACATCACTTGCTTATTTTAACTGAACGGACAAACATCTTACTGAAGCATATAAGGTTGTAGATACTTTTTATAAGGAAATCTACTTATTTTTGGTTACAGTCATTAATTCTTTTCTTCCCAAAATAATCACTAATCCCTTTCTTTTCTTTTCTATTTTCTTGATGGCATTGTATTTATTTTTCCCCTTCGTTTTTTTTTTTTTTTAATTTTAGATTAATACAAGGGTACAAACAATTAGGTTGCAATGTTAGTGCTTGTAAGGTCCTTGCTGTAGCTGTGCCCTCCCCCAGGAGGCGTGCCAGGGACCCTAACATTGTACCATCAGTAGCAGCACACCAAGCCTCCTTCCTCCTGCCCCTCCCCCCTCACGTCTGCCCCCTCTTCACAGCTTGCATTGAATTGAGTTTTTCTCTTGTGTGGGCCTGTATTATTTTGTCTACTGGATTCACATTAGTATTGAATTCATTGAATACTTGCTTTTCCGTTTTTGCGATATTTTAATCTCTTTCATTCAATTTTTTATTGAAAAGAATCCCACTGTCTTCTGTTTATATTAACAAATTCGCTCTAATGATTTCAAGCATATTAAACTATCTACTTGATTTAAAACACCACAGTCAGGTTATCCCAGCATGCAATGAAGAGTTCATTTTGACATCATAAACTAACAATCGATCAATATTTGTGGCTAGTTTTCGCATCCATTTAGGAATCCACACTGACGCTGATGCATTCCACGTTTCTGACAGTCCCTCGGCTGGAAAGCCAGCCAGTTGTGGGAAGGAAGAGGGATGCTAACAAGAACCCCCCAGTGCCCCAAGCTGCTAACAGAGCAGCAGAAGATTCACCCAAGGAAAGAATTACCCTAAATACCCCTGCTACCACTGCTATCAACTACCACTCCTGCAACTCCCCGTCTTCCAGCCCCTGGCCAGTACAGCCCAGTGAGTCTAACCTGTGATCAGACTGCAGATTAGTGAAGGGAAGAGTGACAAGGCAGAAGAATGGACCGCGAGCCTCAGAGCAGGGAGCGTTAAGTCTGACTTCTCTCCTCCCTGCTGAGCTGTCTGACCCTCCCTGACGGTTAGCAGCTCTGCCTCACCCTTGCTTCCCCCTCCCTCATTAACAATGCACACAGAGCACTCAAACGCCACCATATGTTGCCAAAATAACTGTTCAATGAAGAAAATTGGCCCTCTAGTGCACCCATCTTCGTGCTACCGAAACACCGATGTTTTAAACACGGTGATGAAAATAAAGGACATTTTTGCGTCCTGGATAGACAGTCTGAATTGCTCACTCCTCTCTAAAATAAATATAATGCTCATCATATACTTTCTTAATGACATGTAAAGCCCCCTTTGATATTGTATAACCATCACAATCATGGAGAAACAGTTATTGAAAATGTAGGCAACAGGCCAAAGGTTACTAGCAAGGTCAAGGATGAAATCAAATTTAAGAGGGAAAGTTTCAACTTCATTAGCCTTTATTCCCCAGTGGGACTCCAGAAAATCCCGTTAGATCTTGTTACATCTACATTCAAAGTGAATTTTTATCATTATCAATTGAGATCTGAGGAACAGGATGGAATTAAATTACTCAATTTGATTATTTCAGTATAGAAATGTGAGTAACTTTTTCAATGTCAAGTAACATCTTCACTGCTTCCCCTCCGTTATCATTTTTTCTTAATTTCAGATTATCATGGGGCACATATGATTAGGTTGCATAGTTTGCTTTTGTAAGGTTAAAGTCCGAGTGGAAGGTGTGTCCTTCACCCAGGAAGTGTGTGATATACCTGTGCGATGTACCTGTTGGGTGGGAACTTGCCCTACCTCCTTCCTCCTCCTCCCCCTACTTGAGTTTTATTGAGTTTTTTTCTCTCATGTGAATATGTAGTTGTTAATCTACTGGTTCAAATGTAGTAGTGAGCACACGTGGTGCTTGTTTTTCCATCCTTGTGACGCTTCACTTAGAAGAATGGTCTCCAATTCCATCCAGGTTGTTAGAAAAGATACAAAATCTTCATTTTTATTGCTGAATAGTATTCCAAGGTATACAAATACCACAATTGATTAATCCATTCCTGTGTTGAAGGGCACTGGATTGTTTTCACATCTTTGTGATTGTAAATTCCACATCTTTGTGATTGTGCTGACGTGAACATTCAAGCGCAACTGTCTTTATGATAAAATATCTGTGTTTTTCCTTCAGGGTAAATATCTAGCAGTGGGATTGCAGGATCAAATGGTAAGCTTACTTTTAGTTCTTTGAGGAACCTTGATACTACTTTCCATAAGGGGTGTGCTAGCTCGCTGTCCCACCAACAGTGTAAGAGCGTTCCTTTCTCTCCACATCCACACCAGCATCTGTTGCTTTGGGACCTTATGATGTGGGCTATTCTCAGTGAGGTAAAGTATATCTCAATGTAGTTTTGATTTGCATTTCTCTGACGGTTAGGGGCAATGAGCATTTTTTCATGTGTTTTTTGGCCATTAGTCTATCATCATAAGAAAAGTTTCTGTTTGTGTCTCTTGTCCAGTTTTTAATGGGGTTGTTCAATCTTTTCCTGTTGATTTGGTTGCGTTCTTTGTAGATCCTGGTTAGCCCATTGTCGGATTCATAGGATGCAAATATCTTCTCCCATTCTGCAGGTTGTCTCTTTGCTTTGTTGATTATGTCTTTAGCTATGCAGAAACTTTAACTTGATTAAGTCTCATTTATTTATTTTTGTTGTTGCTGCAATTGCCTTTAGGGTCTTCTTCATAAATAGTTTCCCTAGGCTGATATTATTAAAAGTTTTTCCCGATTGGGGGCGGAGCAAGATGGCAGCCGAGTAACAGCTTCCTTGCATCTGGGCACCGTGAGTCTGGGGAGATAGGACTCCAGGCATCTCTGGCTGGTGGGAACTGCCTATCATCACTCCTATGAGAATACAGGGAGTCAGCGAGAGACTTCTGGACCCCAAGAGGAGGACTAAAACAGTGGAAAACCGGCAAGTGGTCGCGTGTGTTCAACCCGTCTAAACCCGCCCACAACTGTAAGTTCAGTAGCAGCGAGACTGCAAACCAGAAAGGCCTTACCTGTGAACTCTTTTGATGTCCTTGGACTTGGCACTGAGTTGAACTGCCTTGGGGAAGGCCTGAGTGGGAGTGCGGAGAACTTTGGCCGTTGTCTAGGGCCCCAGTCTGAGCCGCTGAGCCAGACGGAGCTAATAGTGTTTGGCGGTGGGTCACACGGATCCATTGTCAGTGTTCTGCCCCGGCAAGCTCCGCCCTCAGGGTCACAGAGCTAGAAACGGGTGGGAGCTGGTAACCCAGCAACCAAGTAGCCTAAGGGTGGGTCTGAGCCGCCTTGCAGCCCTAACCCTCAGGGGCAGAGTGAGACCGGTTTTGGCACACTGAGTAAGTGGATAGCCACTTCAGCAGCGATTCCAGCGAGAAAGCTGGGAAAGCTTCTGCTCAGCAAGTTTACAAGTTCAAAGTGCCTTTTAAGTGGGCTGAAGAGAGATTTAGGGTGTCTACCTGCTGGGGTTTGAGAAATCAGCAGCCTCCAGTCGTATTGGAACTGTGACTAACATCCCATACCCCAAAAGACCACGTGTTGCCCAGACAATATTCAACAACATATACAAACTGCTTTGTTTTTGGTTGTGTATTTTTTTTTTCTTTTTTTTTTGTTTGGTTGGGTTTTTTTGTTTGTTTATTTTGACGTTGTTGATGTTCTTTTGTTTCTTAATTTCAATCTTTTCCATACAGATCCCTTTTTCTTTCTCAATTTTTCTAGTTTAATTATAATTTCCCATTGCTGCCTTTTTTAATAACTACAACTTCATTTTTGCTAGTGTTTCTACCGCTATCACTTGGTTTTTCACCCAATTTTATCGCCATAAAGTTTTCTGTTTGCTTGTTTTGGTTTGAGTTATAGCACTTTTGTCTTTCCTCTCTACTTGGTGGAGGTGGGGTACTGTGTCTGACCAGGTTAGCAAAGAGCTGCTGACCTCAAGGGAACCACCCAACTGGGCACCCAACCCCCAGAAGGTGGGGTTTTTTAAGGTTGTGTCAAAGTACCCTACTGTACACCTATATTGCCCTGTCTCCCTCTTTCTGTGCCTCTCTTCTTTTTGTCAATATTCCTTATCCCTACCCCCTCTCCTTTCTCTATCTTTCTTTTTTTCTTATCACTCGGTCCTCCTTTCTTTCATCCCTTTTTTGCTCTTCAACCTTCTCACCTTTCTGGTCCTGTAACCCTTAGTCCACAGGCACGAGAACTTAAAGAGCAAGAGGAAGTGAAAGGAAAATTAGGGCAAGGAAACAGATAAAAGAAATCACTCATGAGGAAGAATCAGCAGAAAACTCCAGGCAACATGAAGAACCAGTCCAGAACAACCCCGCCAAGGGACCATGAGGTAGCTACTGCAGAGGATTCCACCTATACAGAAATGTTAGGAATGACAGAAAGGGAATTTAGAATACACATGTTGAAAACAATGAAAGAAATGATGGAAACAATGAAGGAAACTGCTAATAAAGTGGAAAATAACCAAAAGGAAATCCAAAAACAGAATCAAATCAGAGATGAACGATATGAAGAATATAAAAAGGATATAGCAGAGCTGAAGGAAATGAAACAGTCAATCAGGGAACTTAAAGATGCAATGGAAAGTATCAGCAACAGGTTAGACCATGCAGAAGAAAGAATTTCAGAGGTAGAAGACAAAGTTTTTGAGATAACTCAGATAGTAAAAGAGGCAGAAAAGAAGAGAGAGAAAGCAGAACGTTCACTGTCAGAATTATGGGACTTTATGAAACGTTCCAACATACGAGTTATAGGAATTCCAGAAGGGGAAGAAGACTGCCCCAGAGGAATGGAAGCCATACTAGAGAATATTATAAAAGAAAATTTCCCAAACATCACCAAAGATTCTGACACACTGCTTTCAGAGGGATATCGGACCCCAGGTCGCCTCAACTCTAACCGAGCTTCTCCAAGACACATTGTGATGAACCTGTCCAAAGTCAAGACAAAAGAAAAGATTCTGCAAGCTGCCAGGAGTAAGCGCCAGTTGACCTACAGGGGCAAATCCATCAGAGTTACCTCAGACTTCTCTAATGAAACTTTCCAAGCAAGAAGACAATGGTCATCTACCTTTAATCTACTTAAACAGAACAATTTTCAGCCCAGAATTCTGTACCCTGCTAAGCTAAGCTTCAAAATTGATGGAGAAATCAAATCATTTACGGATATACAAACATTGAGGAAATTCACCACAACAAGACCAGCTCTACAGGGAATACTTCAACCTGTTCTGCACACTGACCACCACAATGGATCAGCAGCAAAGTAAGAACTCAGAAATCAAAGGACAGAACCTAACCTCCACACTGATGCAAAAGATAAAACTAAGTAATGGACTCTCACCAAATAAGACGAATAGAATACTACCACACTTATCAATTATCTCCATAAATGTTAATGGCTTGAATTCCCCACTGAAGAGACATAGATTGGCTGACTGGATTAAAAAACACAAGCCATCCATTTGCTGTCTGCAAGAAACACACCTGGCTTCAAAAGACAAATTAAAGCTCCGAGTCAAGGGTTGGAAGACAATTTTTCAGGCAAATGGAATTCAGAAGAAAAGAGGAGTTGCAATCTTATTTTCAGATACATGTGGATTTAAAGCAACTAAAGTGAAAAAAGACAAAGATGGTCACTTTATATTGGTCAAGGGAAAACTACAACAAGAAGACATTTCAATTCTAAATATCTATGCACCAAATTTAAATGCTCCCAGATTCTTGAAACAGACCTTACTCAGTCTGAGCAATATGATATCTGATAATACCATCATAACAGGGGACTTTAACACACCTCTTACAGAGCTGGACAGATCCTCTAAACAGAAATTAAACAAAGATATAAGAGATTTAAATGAGACCCTAGAACAATTATGCTTGATAGACGCATATAGAACACTCCACCCCAAAGATAAAGAATATACATTCTTCTCATCACCCCATGGAACATTCTCCAAAATTGATCATATCCTGGGACACAAAACAAATATCAACAGAATCAAAAGAATTGAAATTTTACCTTGTATCTTTTCAGACCATAAGGCACTAAAGGTGGAACTCAACTCTAACAAAAATGCTCGACCCCATCCAAAGGCATGGAAATTAAACAATCTTCTGTTGAATAACAGATGGGTGCAGGAAGAAATAAAACAGGAAATCACTAACTTCCTTAAGCATAACAACAATGAAGACACAAGCTACCAAAACCTGTGGGATACTGCAAAAGCAGTTTTGAGAGGAAAATTCATCGCTTTAGATGCCTACATTCGAAAAACAGACAGAGAGCACATCAACAATCTCACAAGAGACCTTATGGAATTGGAAAAAGAAGAACAATCTAAGCCTAAACTCAGTAGAAGAAAAGAAATCTTCAAAATCAAATCAGAGATCAATGAAATTGAAAACAAAAGAATCATTCAGAAAATTAATGAAACAAGGAGTTGGTTTTTTGAAAAAATAAATAAAATAGATAAACCATTGGCCAGACTAACTAGAAATAGAAAAGTAAAATCTCTAGTAACCTCAATCAGAAATGATAAAGGGGAAATAACAACTGATCCCACAGAGATACAAGAGATCATCTCTGAATACTACCAGAAACTGTATGCCCAGAAATTTGACAATGTGAAGGAAATGGATCAATATTTGGAATCACACCCTCTCCCTAGACTTGGCCAGGAAGAAATAGACCTCCTGAACAGACCAATTTCAAGCACTGAGATCAAAGAAACAATAAAAAAGCTTCCAACTAAAAAATGCCCTGGTCCAGATGGCTTCACTCCAGAATTCTATCAAACCTTCAAGGAAGAGCTTATTCCTGTACTGCAGAAATTATTCCAAAAAATTGAGGAAGAAGGAATCTTCCCCAACACATTCTATGAAGCAAACATCACCCTGATACCAAAACCAGGAAAAGACCCAAACAAAAAGGAGAATTTCAGACCAATCTCACTCATGAATATAGATGGAAAAATTCTCAACAAAATCCTAGCCAATAGATTACAGCTTATCATCAAAAAAGTCATTCATCATGATCAAGCAGGCTTCATCCCAGGGATGCAAGGCTGGTTCAACATACGCAAGTCCATAAACGTTATCCACCATATTAACAGAGGCAAAAATAAAGATCACATGATCCTCTCAATAGATGCAGAAAAAGCATTTGATAAAATCCAGCATCCTTTTCTAATTAGAACACTGAAGAGTATAGGCATAGGTGGCACATTTCTAAAACTGATTGAAGCTATCTATGACAAACCCACAGCCAATATTTTACTGAATGGAGTAAAACTGAAAGCTTTTCCTCTTAGAACTGGAACCAGACAAGGTTGTCCTCTGTCACCTTTACTATTCAACATAGTGCTGGAAGTTCTAGCCAATACAATTAGGCAAGACAAGGAAATAAAGGGAATCCAAATGGGAGCAGAGGAGGTCAAACTCTCCCTCTTTGCTGACGACATGATCTTATACTTAGAGAACCCCAAAGACTCAACCACAAGACTCCTAGAAGTCATCAAAAAATACAGTAATGTTTCAGGATATAAAATCAATGTCCACAAGTCAGTAGCCTTTGTATACACCAATAACAGTCAAGAGGAGAAGCTAATTAAGGACACAACTCCCTTCACCATAGTTTCAAAGAAAATGAAATACCTAGGAATATACCTAACGAAGGAGGTGAAGGACCTCTATAAAGAAAACTATGAACTCCTCAGAAAGGAAATAGCAGAGGATATTAACAAATGGAAGAACATACCATGCTCATGGCTTGGAAGAATCAACATTGTTAAAATGTCTATACTTCCCAAAGCAATCTACCTATTCAATGCCATTCCTATCAAAGTACCTACATCGTACTTTCAAGATTTGGAAAAAATGATTCTGCGTTTTGTATGGAACCAGAAAAAACCCCGTATAGCTAAGGCAGTTCTTAGTAACAAAAATAAAGCTGGGGGCATCAGCATACCAGATTTTAGTCTGTACTACAAAGCCATAGTGCTCAAGACAGCATGGTACTGGCACAAAAACAGAGACATAGACACTTGGAATCGAATTGAACACCAAGAAATGAAACTAACATCTTACAACCACCTAATCTTCGATAAACCAAACAAGAACTTACCTTGGGGGAAAGACTCCCTATTCAATAAATGGTGTTGGGAGAACTGGATGTCTGCGTGTAAAAGACTGAAACTGGACCCACACCTTTCCCCACTCACAAAAATTGATTCAAGATGGATAAAGGACTTAAATTTAAGGCACGAAACAATAAAAATCCTCAAAGAAAGCATAGGAAAAACACTGGAAGATATTGGCCTGGGGGAAGACTTCATGAAGAAGACTGCCATGGCAATCGCAACAACAACAAAAATAAACAAATGGGACTTCATTAAACTGAAAAGCTTCTGTACAGCTAAGGTGACGATAACCAAAGCAAAGAGACAACCCACACAATGGGAAAGGATATTTGCATATCTTCAATCAGACAAAAGCTTGATAACCAGGATCTATAGAGAACTCAAATTAATCCACATGAAAAAAGCCAACAATCCCTTATATCAATGGGCAAGAGACATGAATAGAACTTTCTCTAAAGACGACAGACGAATGGCTAACAAACACATGAAAAAATGTTCATCATCTCTATATATTAGAGAAATGCAAATCAAAACATCCCTGAGATACCATCTAACCCCAGAGAGAATGGCCCACATCACAAAATCTCAAAACTGCAGATGCTGGCGTGGATGTGGAGAGAAGGGAACACTTTTACACTGCTGGTGGGACTGCAAACTAGTACAACCTTTCTGGAAGGAAGTATGGAGAAACCTCAAAGCACTCAACCTAGACCTCCCATTCGATCCTGCAATCCCATTACTGGGCATCTACCCAGAAGGAAAAAAATCCTTTTATCATAAGGACACTTGTACTAGACTGTTTATTGCAGCTCAATTTACAATCGCCAAAATGTGGAAACAGCCTAAATGCCCACCAACCCAGGAATGGATTAACAAGCTGTGGTATATGTATACCATGGAATACTATTCAGCCATTAAAAAAAATGGAGACTTTACATCCTTCGTATTAACCTGGATGGAAGTGGAAGACATTATTCTTAGTAAAGCATCACAAGAATGGAGAAGCATGAATCCTATGTACTCAATCTTGATATGAGGACAATTAATGACAATTAAGGTTATGGGGGGGTGCAGAAAGAGGGATGGAGGGAGGGGGGTGGGGCCTTAGTGTGTGTCACACTTTATGGGGGCAAGACATGATTGCAAGAGGGACTTTACCTAACAATTGCAATCAGTGTAACTGGCTTATTGTACCCTCAATGAATCCCCAACAATAAAAAAAAAAAAAGGAAAAAAAAAAAAAAAAAAAAAGTTTTTCCCACATTTTCTTCTAGAATTTTTATAGTTTCGTGTTTTTGGTTTAAACCTTTTATCCATCAAGGGTTGATTTTTTGTGAGTGGTGAAAGATGCAGGTCCTGTTTCAGTCTTCTATAGCACCATTTATTGAATATGGATTTTTTCCCCAGTGCTTTTGTTGACTTTGTCAAAGATCAGATGACAAAAGGAGGCTGGTTTCATCCCTCAATTCTCTCATCTATTCTATAGGGCAGTGTGTCTATTTTCATGCCAATACCATGTTGTTTTGATCACTATAGACTTGTGGTGTAGGCTGAAATGTGATAAAGTGCCATCTCCAGATTTGTTCTTATTTTGTAGAACTGCATTGATTATTTGGAGTTTTTTCTGACTCCATAAGAAGTGCAGAACTATTTTTTCAAGATCTACAAAATATGACATTGTATTTCAATGGAAATTGTATTGAATCTATAGATCACTTTGGGTAGGATAGACATTTTAACAATGTTGGTTATTCTGAATGATGAACATAGTATGTTCTTCCATCTGTTAATATCTTTTGCAACTTTTGTGTTTCATAGTTCTCTCTATAGAGATCTTTAGCATGCTTTGTCAATATTTATTCCAAGGTATTTCATTGTCTTCAGTGCTACTGCAAAGGGAATTGTGAACTTGATTTGATTCTCAGCTTGACTGTTGGTGTATAGGAAGGCCACTGATTTGTGTACATTGATTTTATATCCTGAGACAGTGCTGTTCCCCACTGTTAAATCTGGCAGACTCCTTCAGTCTGGAACAAGTTCCTAGCTCCTCATTGATTTCATTGCCTTAAGACAGCCTGAGGTATGAAATATTGACAGAACTCCTTGACTATCTGCACAGAAATGTGTGTTGCACACCCAAGCCTTCTCCTTTAGAGTGAACAGCACTTATATTGTATACCACTTGAGCTGAGGTCCTGAAAACCCCTTCGTACACACAGAGAGCCTAGGAAGGCAATAAAGATTTCACGGGAACAAGAATCCAAACTTGCACCACTAGATGCAATGCTTTAGCAATAAGCTTAGAGAAATCACTTGGTTATTTCGACTTGTCAGAGAGCAAAATGCAGGGGAGATGTGCAAGTGGCTTGCTTGGAGGTAGTAAGTCTGTGGGCTGTGATGCCCAAAAACATGGGGAGGACTCCCCAGAGACACTGCTGTTTTCTGCACAGAGCTGTGCCAGGACCTCACAAGAGCCAAAGATCAGGCCATCCATCACCAACCTACCGTCAGAACAACCACATCTCTTTCGCTCCAGGATGCTTGAGAAAGGGGCTACAGAGCAGGGCACTGGGACACAGCAAGCTCCTTGAAGCCAGCTGTGTCCAGGCCCCTCACATCAAAGATGGGTTTGAGGCAAAGGAAGTTTTGAATTTGACAGGATTTTCCGGCACACATTCAAAACAGGAACAACGTGACAGGCCAGGAACAACAAACCGGACTGCAGGCAGTTATCTGGGGCCATAGGTTGTGTGCATGGGGCAGATGCTTCAGCGTCCTAGGTGGGTGCCTGTTTAGAGAAAATGTCCCAAGATACAAACTAGCCCTCCATGCATTAATCCACGAAGCTTGAGGCAGAGTGATACGTGTGAAGAGGGAAGAGGGGAGACAGATTAAAGTCAGCCAATGAATTCTTTGAATATACCTTACTGAGTTTTGACACTTTGATAGAAAGAAGCTGTTACACTGCTTAAAAGTTCCAAGCCCTATGCTGCAGGATATTGGGGGAAGAAGCAAAGAGTTCAAAGTGAATAATTACCTGTTACTGATGTATTATATTTAAAAATGCTGGATAAGGATTAAAGGCACTCTCAAGGCTGCTAACAGCCTGCAGTAAACAAGTCAAGTATCAGAGAGGAGGGGGAGAAAAGAAATTCAGAGGGATTTCCTCCATAACTCCAGAACCCTCTACAGGTAAGGCAAAGTGTGTATGTATGTATATCGCAGAAAGACATATTTGAGACTAGAAAAGAATCAATTATATATTGATGGAGCTCTGTCATCCCTGGACTTCTCCTGTGAGCTTTACTCTATTTCAAGGACTTGGTCTTATTAATCATTTTATACCTGGTTGGTTGGTTAGTCGAACACAATTTCTTTCTTGTTTAACATTTCAACTTAAACACACATCTATACAAACACCACACAAAGGTTTTACCACTTCGTAGAGTGCTCACCAAACCCAGCACCTCTTCCCTGGGGATAATCCTGGAGCAGGACAATTTTTCATCAGCAAAGTTCCCCCAAAAGCAATCGTGGAGTGTCTCCTGTGTCCCTGGAGGATGGAATTGATGACCCTGCTCCATTTCCCCTCCTGTGGTATCTGATCCTGTGATTGCTCAGCTGAGGACTATTATTCTAATGAAAAACACTTCCAGGAAATCAGTCCAAGACAGACTTAATTTGATGTGGAAAAGAATTTCAAATGCACATTATGTCCATCGGAAATTATGATCAGCTTTAGATTTCAAGTTCCCGGATCTGAAGATGCCACAGCCCTTTGAAGGAAATGAGGACTACTTGTTTGTTTTCGTTTTTTCTTTCTTTTAAGCAGAAATGAAAAGAAAAAGAAGAGCTGTCCTTCCCCCAGGGAAAAGACAGCTCTGATCAACACAATTACAACCTGACTATGGGCAGCGCCTGCCCGGCACTGAACCTACCAGGCTGGTGGCTCTGCAGGCACCTGTGCCTCACAGAGGCTGCCTGGGAGAGTGAGGCGGGTCCTCTGGGTTCAGGGGCTTCAGTCCCCCTCCCCCTGTCCACATTCTCCTCAGGACGTGCCCCTGCCCACATACCCTGGCCTTTCCACCTTGGAGTGCTGGGCTGAGAATCCAGTTCTCTACAATGGACCCAAACTCACTTCCCCTGCTCCTCTTGGCCTTCAACAAACTGCACCACCAGGGGCATCCAAGGCTCATCTCCAGAAAACACTGTGCCCCGCCCCCAGCCCTCTCTGCAACTTCCACCCCAGAAGGTGACAAAATCCCAGGTTTTGAGAGCAAAAAGATGACTGACACACTCTGCACCTGAATTCCAGAATACCAGAAGATCTCTCTCATGATGCCCACACCCCTCATCAGGGACTTCGCAGCACCCAGCCAAACCCCTTCGTATTTGGACTTCCCCAGTGCTGAAGGTCAAGGGCACACAGCTAAATCAGGCTCTGCTCCAGGCCCAGAAATGCTCTCACATAAATGTACAAATACCCTAAGAACCAATGTGGCAAATGTTATCCCTTCATTTATATATCTTTTATTGTAGTGAGATACATATAGACATATCAAGTATATAACATAAACTATGCCGTTTGTTGTGCAACCATCACCACTCTCTGCTTCCTAAATTTTCATCGCCCCAACCGGAACTCTGTCATCATTAAGCAGTAACTCCCACTCTTCTCCTCCTCCTCCCCTGGTAACCTCTAATCCTCTTTCTCTGAATTTGCCTAGTCTAGTTATTTCAGATAAGTGAAAATCAAACTGTATTTGTCATTGTGTCTGGCTTATTTTGCTCAGCATAATATTTTCAAGGCCAGTCCACACTGTAACAGGTACCAAATTCTCGCTGCTCTCTATGGCTGCACCAAGCTCCATCATCACACGGACCACATTTTGTCTATTTGTTCACCTGCTGATAGACACTTACATTGCTTCCATCTTTTGGATATTGTGATGGTGCTGCAATGACAACTGATATTCAAGTTTCTGATTTTAATTATTTGGAGTGGGGTTGCCAGTTCATTCCTGTTATTTCTGTTTGACAAATGAACAAAGGAATGACTATTTCCAGTGTAAACAAGAGTTTGTGCAAAGGCAACAAGGCATGGTCCGCAATGTGGTGAGGTTGCCCCTGGGGACCCAGAGATGAGCCCATGGTGGCAGGAACCCCCAGACACCCCACCATCTCTACCACCTGAGTGCACTTCTCAGTCCAACCCTGAAAAACTCCTGGGTACAGGCCAAAACGCAGGTTCCTGAACTTTCCTCTGCCCTTATGCCCAGGACAAAAGTCATCCAAAGAAGCAACATATCCCTGTGGTTCACAACAAAGTGGTCTTAATTCCACTTCTCTTTCTTTTACTCAAGAAAGACCTCACGCTAAGTTGACTTAGGCTTTTTAGTAAAAAAAAATTTACAAATTTATAAGAAAAGACTGACATTAAGTGGTTTCACACCCTTGTCACTCACCTCCCGATCAATAATAACACGAGTGACCGCAAGTAGAAAAGAAAATAGGAAAGTTGTCGGCAGCAACTGCCTCATGGACAAACATTTAGTGGGTCAGCTGACCTTGACAATCACCATTAGCCAGGACATAAAATACAGGAAGAGTTGTGGCTTTGGAGAAGACAGTGACTTCCTTTTCAGGGACAGACTAAAGCAGTGGCCTCCAGGGGAGGTGGGGACAGTGGTCAGCTCTCCAGAAAAAGGCCAACTGGAGAGAACAATGTGTGAGTCATCAGCAGGTGGCATGAGGCTGCTTAGCCGGGGCTATGGCTTTGAAGGAAGGGGGGCTGAGACTCGAGTTCTGAGGAGTTCCACATCCAAGAGTCAGAGGAGCCAGTGGTGAAGGAAGCACTTCACAGAGAAGAAGGTCAACAATGTCCAGTGCCACTTGGGAGGACCTGGAGGTCTGAGGCCATCTCAGGGTAAGATGGTAAGGGGGTAAGATGCCCACGTGTGAACAGTGGAAGAGAAGACATGTGGGTTCCTCCACATGTGGCAAGACATGGTGGACAGGCCAGTGTTGATTGAATAAGTGGAGGAGAAGTATTCAAGTTACAATGGTCCACCACTGGTTAATTATACAACTGAATTAATACTGGGGGGTGGGCCCATCTACAAATGCTCATCAGTTGCAGAAGGTCTGAGTTATTTTAAATTGAATGAACACTGTTTAATGATAGCACTGCAGAGTTGCCCACATTTATGATTAATGAGATAAATCAGAGTATTAAATACATCAGAAGATGATTAGAAGAGACTGGGGCTTTGAGAATTTGATGACCTGGAAGAGTCAAACTTATTCTGACCTGGGTGGAGGTTTCTTTTCCTCACCAAGCTAAAGGGAGAGCTAATATTATAAATATTGTCAGATTACTGCAAATGTTTAGGAATATGGAGAATAACAAACAGAAAAGACAATGATGACAAACAGATTGCTAGGGTGACCATTTGCATTATGGGCTGGTTTACTATACTATTAAACTCAGAATCCTCCCTTCTCCTCTGAGTGGCTACGAGCTCAGGACTGTGATGAACGCTGTGCCTCTGAGGCAGAGGGGCATGAATTGAAATGAAATCTCTTACATAATAAGATGCAAATTCTCCCATACTTATATCCTGCTTTAGTTCAAAGAAGGGCTCTTATTGGTATCTTGGCGACTAGAAACAGGAGTTCAAGTACACGAGGGCTGAGGCCTGCGTGGTCCCAGTCACTTTTTTCACTTCAGAGGGTGTGAAGAGACCCACAGTGGAACCTCCAAGCCAGCGCCTCAGCTACCTGGTTTTGTCAAATTACTCTTCCTAAAATACCACTCTCATCCTGTCACTATGCAGCTCAAAACTATTCAATGAATTTATATTCTTTTTTTTTTTTTTTTCATTTCAAACTCTTGGGGCTAACATTCAAGATTCCTTAGATTCTGGCCTCTCTAAAAACCAGCCTGCCTATAGACCCCAGGACTGGCCCAAAGTGGTGATCTGATGCCTGGTCACCTGCTCTCCTGCTCCTGTGTGGGCCACTCCAGGTGGGGCCTGTCCTCTTTCCACGGTCCCTGACCTCTGGCCTCCTGCCTACAGACAGACCAGTGTCTCATCCTCTGTCCCCTTGGAACCTGAGCCACTCCTGTACCCTCAGGGCACTTTTTTTCACTTTCTTTCTTCCTTTTTTTTTTTTTCCTGAGACAGAGTCTCACTTTGTGCCCTGGGTTTAGTATCATGGTGTCAAAGCTCACAGCTGGTGTCATAGCTCACAGGAACCTTTAACTTCTAGGCTCAAGCAATCCTCCTGGCTCAGCCACCCAAGTAGCTGGGACTACAGGTGCCTGACACTACACCTGGCTAGTTTTTCTATTTTTAGTAGAGACGGGTCTTGCTGCTGTTCAGGCTGGTCTTTAACTCCTGAGTTCAAGGGATCCTCCTGCCTTGGCCTCCCAGAGTGCAGGTGAGTCACCTCACCCAGCCCAACTCCATATTTCTTAAGCAAGTAGACTGAAGCTCTAATTCCATGGTGTCTCCCAGCATGGGGTATGGTGGTCTTCACACAGGGCTCAGTACAGAGAAAGATGGAATGAATGAACAGAGAGGGGGAAGAATACACTTAAACAAAACTCAAAGTTGTGAGGATTTTGAGGAAATTGATACATTAGTTAAGATGTTTTTAACCTGCATTCAAACTGCCTGACGCAATAACAAAATACAGTTATTTCTTATTCTCACACATAACCAGAAGCCCAGAGGAAGGAGGAGCCGTGGGGATGTGGGATCGGGGCCACACAGTACAACCAGAAATGCGAGCTTTCCCCGTCTCTGCCCCCCTTCCTTGCCAGTGCCTCCGAAGCAGGTGGCCTGGTGGCTGTGAGATGCTCACCTAGAGCAACCAGGGCCAGATGTGTTCTCACTCACATCTCGTGACAGATGAACCTCCCTGGGCAGAACCCACCGTGGCTCCCTCAGGGAAGCACTGCAGGACGATCAGCATGGATGGAAGTCAGAGGTGGAGCCAGCACTCTGAGGCCTTGGACCATACTGGGTCGGGTGGAAGCCTGGACAAAGCAAATTTATTAGGAAGTAGAGGGTGGCGGGCATTGAAGTAGGCAACCAACGGGGCCCACCACAGCGCGCTACAGCCTCCAGTGGTGTCATTCACATGCATTTCCTTGTTGACTCTCAAGGCTGCAAGACAGGTGTCACTGTCCCCATTTTACTGAAGAGGACACCGGAGCACAGAGATGTCTAACTTGCTCTCGCCCACCCAGCCTTTAAAGCAATAGAGCCAAGATGCAAAACTTAGGCTCTCAAGTAAGTCCATGGCTAACATTGACATAATTTGGAAAGCTACAGAAAAATGCAAGCCCAAATACAGCTCTCCTGGTTACCAGCTACAAGAACTAAGAATTCCTGCTGTTGGGCAGTGCCTGTGGCTCAAAGGAGTAAGGTGCCGGCCCCATATGCGGGAGGGGCATGTTCATGCCCAGCCCCAGCCAAAATCTGCAAAAAAAAAAAAAAAAGAATTCCTGCCATTAATAATTCTTAAAGGAAAAATGGATACCACTACCCCCTTGAGTAACCTGACATTCCTAAAATTAGGTAATCAGATTAGTATTGTAATTTGAATATTTTTTAAAAATTAGAAATTCAAATGAGAGCTAATTAGGTGCCAGGCACTGTCCTGAGCACTTTTCAGATCCTTAAATAATATGCCCAAGAACCCACTGAGGTAATATGATTCCCCAATTTATAGGGAAAGAGAAGCTAAAAGAGGTGAGGTAACTTGCCTGAGGTTTCCAGCCAACAACTGGCAGACTGAGGTCTGAACTCTTGCTCTTTAAACCCATCCTACATCACCTCCATAAATTAATAATTTTTATATTTGTCTGTTTTTATCTGAAATTGGGAAACTCCTTCCTAACTTGCCTGGAGTCCCTGAGAACGGTAGAAGCAAGTCTGCCCCCTCCCCCACCAGCCCACTCCCCATCCACCAGGATGCAGCAGAAGGAGGCAGCGGGACGGGCCTCCCGAGGGCTAGCTGCACTCCTCTAAACCAAGCACATTTACCTGAAAGCTGATGTGGCCCCCACACAGACACCCTCAATGGGCATGACATTGCCCCCAAGGCCGCAGAAGAAGATTCTTGAGGGACAATGAAACTTGTTCCTTATAATAACAGCTTGTGGCTCACCAAGGCTCAGCGCTACTCAACAAAATCGTGTGTCTTGGCATTTCATCCTCTCACTAGGGAGAATTCAAATGTCATTTCTTCTTTCATCCTGGGGCAGTGACAATGTAAAGAATGAGAGATGCAGCCAGCAAGGGCACACCACGGATTGCAGACACCTGGAGGGCGCCCGTGCCGCCCACGCCTTCTCAGCCGGCTGCAGCTGCGTGGGCTTGCCCGGCTTCCCCACGTAGCTTCTCACACCGCATAGCTAGACAGCACGTAGCTATACTTGTGCTCCCAAAAACAAACACGTTTGTGCCGTTCTGCATAAAACAGCGCTGGGCTGTCCCCTTAGCTGCAGGGCTGCCCAGTGGTGCCCAGCAGCGGCACAGTGGCTCTCCAAGAAGTGACCCCAGACGCAGCCCAGAGCTCTGGCTTGGAAGGTCTTCTGGGGAGGTGGTGCGTTTTGGCAAATGCTGCTTCAGGTGGTCACCATGCCCCAGGCCCACCCCAGCGCTCAGGACATGACAGTAGCACACGACAGACATCTTGCTGGTGGCACTTACTTTGTGTCTCTCTGAATTCAGAATGTGCTGGTGCTCACCTCTGCTCCAGCCAAGCTGAACCCCAGAAACAGCTGCAGGATGACAGGTGGCAGTGGGAGACGTGCCTGTGTGTTTGTGTCTCTGTCTCCATCTCCATACGCGGCACTGCCCGCCCACCGCTTCAGAAACATGGGCCCTGCATTTGGAAGGGGTTTGGGAAGGTGGCCGTGAAGCAACGCAGATCCTCCGAGGCAGCCGCGCTGGTGGAGCAGAAGGCACAAAGGAAGAGGGGAGAGCGCACGGCGCAGTTCTGCAAGGAATTCCTCTTTTAAAGGGAATCTGCCGAAGGAGAGGAGGAGAAATGGAGACCCGGGAGATTAGCAAATCACCGAGGTCCCAGAGGAGGAGCCACAGCCAGGCCAGGGACGTGACCTGTGAGCTGAGCCAGGGCACGCTCTGCATGCCACCCTGCCTCTGACGGCCAGTGGTTATTTTAATGGAAGGCGCCAAAATTAAAAACTGCAAAACAATGAAAGTGCCTGGGGCCAGCAGCATTTTGAGGGGTTCCTGTGCCCCACGTTTTCATTTCCTCCTGGCGGCAGGACCACCTGCTCTGTTCAAATGTCTCCCGCACCACCCAAATCTGCGCTGCTAAGACTAGCTCTGCTTTCAGGAGTCACTTGGCAAAGCTAAGGAAGCTGGACATTTGCCAGTAATGAAATGTTCCAACCTGGAATTTGAGGGAGGCGTGGAGGCTTTCTTTGACCACCTCCCTCTCTTTACCCCTTCTAGGCCTGTGGCTGTTTTCTGAGTGCAGCATTTGATCTGGCCAAGCCTGGTACCCGCAGGCATCCTTGACTGACGGGAACAGACATGTCTCCTGCACACGCACAAAAAAATTGTTTTTTGCTGTGTGACTTGAAGATACCACTATACGGGACTCCTTATGGCCATGGGTCTTAATCGCCTTTGTTTGAGAAATTGCACCCAAGGCTGCAAGAAATCCTGACGGCAGAGGGTCTTGCTTTATGTGCCACTTTCCTTTGACATCTGCAAAAATCAAATCCAAAATTTCGTTTCCATTTTCAGAACCATTAAGCATTTTCATCAGAGTTTTTTGTTTTCTTTTCTTTTTTAATTATTAGTGCTTTGTTGAGAAAACAAAAATTTTTAACATGTGCTGTGTGCAGGGCACAGGATCTGAGTGGTTTTTCTCATGATTGTCCCACTTAATCAACAACACCAAGTGTCACCTCTCGGCCTCTCATGCACTACCAAGCCATGTGTTTGCAATCGGCAGTTGCTCTCTGAGCCTAGCCAGCATCTGTTTATGGCCTTTGAATTCAATTTCAGCAACCTTGAGAAAGCACAGCATAGGGCTGGAAAGGAGTTTGAGTGGCATTAGCTTAATTTGGACTCCGTAGAAGCCAGATAACCGTCCACACGTCTGTCTGCCCCAAGGTGTGTGTGCATGAGCCCACCGCTCACTCCGCCTGGCTTCTGAGGCACGTTGTAAATGGAGGGAATGAAAACATCCCTTGTCCATTTGACGAAAGCTCTATTTAAGCAAAGGCCTGCTGTGTGGCCTGTGTCTGCACGGAAAGGCCTGGGCATAAACAGACAGTGACTATAATGAGTCCAGCAGGGACTCTGCCCAGGACTATTCTTTAATCGGTTGATGAAGCTTGATAAATAAATCCCTTACCCTGTGGCTGTGTCTTCACATCTTTAACATCTGGAGGGAAGTGGGATGGGAAATGTTCTGCTCATCCCAAAGAGACAGATGTGCACCATAACGTGGGAGGAGTGTCCAGATGCCGATGGCTCCACTGCATTCTTCCAAGGAAGCCTTGCCTGGAGTGTTTTTGAAAGTCAGAAGAAGGGCTTTGAATTGAGGCTGACTCTCTGGGGAACAGGGCACTTTCTGCCACCTGAAATCCCTTAGAAGAGCCAGGAGTACAAATCAATTTTGTGAACTAAGGGATATCTTTTTCAAATCATATTCCTGTTTTAGTAGACTTCATTAAGTAGACGTAAGTGAGGGTGTTTGCATGTGTGTGATTGTGTAGGTGGGGGTATGTCTGGGTGTTGCCAAATGCAGGGATTTCAAAACAAGGCTACAAGTTATTATCTGAACAGCATATATTTACAGAAATATAGATGCCTGTTCCCAAGCTGGGCCTATGGAACAGAAATCTCCACTTTGGGAATCTGAGAATTTTTAAAACATACCCGGTTGGTTCTGTGGTCAGAGCACAGGATGTCAGTGTGGGGGCCACTGGGCAGGCAGCCTGTAATGGCAGGACCACTGGTAACTGCTGTTGGCTTCCAGTAGGCACCAGGCCCTGTTCTGAGGACTTGGTAGACCCCCAGATGAAGCCCCTACAAGGCCTGCATTGTGGAGATACTGCAGCACTCCCATGTTAACATTGACTAGACTAAAGCTCAGTCACCAAGCTGGAGAACGATAAAGCTGAATGTGCAAGATCCCAGCCTAAAGAGCTGGTTCTCGTTAAATTATAAGCTCCATTCCCAGCACCCTTTCCTGAGCCATACAAGCCTCCAGTTGATTTGAGCTGAATTGGGGATTAATCTATCCTCTGATCTAGCTCAACCAATTTGTTTTACAGACAAGAAAACTTAGATCTAAAGAGAATAAGTGACTCTTGTAGGAACGCCCAGATGCAAACATAGATATCCAGATTTCGTCAGCATTCCAAAAGCACCATGCTCTGATTTAGTAACAAAGCACTCCAGGATTTAAACATTAAAACATTCCATGCTCTACAAACATAGCCAGATTTAATGGTGATTAATTACTTTTCTAAAAGTTCGGGTCGAACACATTAACTGCCATGTGAGTTGTATTTAACTCAAGCTAGCTCTGCACCTGGGGCCCTGTGAAGTGTATATAACTCACATATCTCTCGACCTAATAATAAAAGACCACGGCCCCAAGGAAAAAATGTTTTCTAGTGTGGCAGTCCAAGTGTTAAGGATGTCTGGAGCTAAGACCTTCTAGAAACCTATAGTGCACCTCGTGGGGTACTGGGTTTGGGGGAGAGGGGTTGTGTTTCATTTTTGAGTCCAGACAAGAAACATTTCCAACTTCATTTTAGAAGTCTGCTTTTACCATTGCAGTTTCATGAACATAAAATTAGGGGATAGAATGTCAAAAACAGTTACCTCATGGCATCTGGAGACACCAAACATGTGTTTCAACAGTTTCCCTGCGGCTGTCCGAGTCACATGTTGTTTATTGCTAAATTTTTAGTTAATATGGGCTGATTAAGATTTAGACCTTAACATCCTCAAACACATTCTGGAAATTGGCTCTCTCCACTCTACCCTGAGATTTTCTTATATAACATAACTGTCTTCAGACTTAGATTGCCAAAAGCAGTGGATGGTAAGGCTCCCAGTGTCGGCTGAATCTGCTGGGATTCACCATTCATCTTCCACCTGGGAGTGAGCATTGAAGGATCAGCTCACCCAAACTGCAGCTTCATAGGTAAGGCTTCCCATGAGGTGGCAGTGTGTGCCTGCCAGGGGCAGAGGCCGAGGCAAAAAAGGCATAGCACCACCCTCCTCTTTCCTGCTGGGTCCCAGATTTGCTGCCTTTAAGCATTTGGTGAATTTTCCTTTCCTCCTAGGTTCAGGGTGTTGACAATTCCTATTTATTACAGAAATAAACCCGTATACAGACATTGAACAACTAGGGAAACGAGGCCTGGAAGAAGGAGTCACTAATTTGACTTTCTGACGAGATCGGGTGCGCTCAGGGTGGTATGACCGTAGACACTAATTTGATTTTCTGAGGCACAACCCTGGTGGACCAGAGCTTCTGGGACACCAGGCACATCCACCCACCAAGGGAGGTGGCAGAGAGCAGTGAGGGAGGCCCATGGAAGGCAGCCTGAGCCTCTGGGCAAGCAGGACCAACGTCAAGAAGATGAGCTGGACGTGGGTTGGGGAGAGTAAGGACGGGGTGGACCCCACCAGCAACCTTCTGACCACCCGTTGATAAGGAACAAAGAGAAATGACCGACGTCTGCTTCTGCCTCTCACCACATTCCAGCATAGCCATCTTCAGAGGGCACTCGTGCCCTGCAACGCTCTCCTTTGGCCAACTCTACCCCATGCAAGGATTCTGGGAGATGTAGTTCCAGCTCCACCAATTTGACCCAGTAGAATCCATCCTTTATATACTTCTTTCAACCTAATAAAGACAATAGTAAAATCATATCTTCACCGAACATGGTGCAACTCTCTCTCATAAACCACAGAACATGCTAAGCCTCTCTCCAAAATGGGATCACGTGACTAGTCCATCTATCCTGGGGTGGCCGTATCATGCAAAGCCATTCATAAACTAGGACTGAAGTGTTTCCTTGTCCGTCAGCTGGTCGTAGGGAATCCCCAGTGAGGCTGCAGTGGAGGGTGGGAGAGAAGGCAGCGCAGCAGAGTAAGGCACGGTGGGACTCGGAGCCACTTGTTTGTCTAATTCCTTGTGTTTGGGGACTGCTTGAGTCAGTCATTTCTCAAACAGGAGCACCACCCTCCTCTTTCCTCCTCAAAGAGACATCTGTCATTTCTCTTTGTTCCTTGTCAATGGGTGGTCAGAAGGTTGCTGGTGGGGTCCACCCCATCCTTACTCTGCCCAACAGCCCTGTTGTGTCTATAGCTTCCACCTGAAGACAAGTGCTGCTGTGGGTGTCCAGCGTTTTGGCTTAGTTGACCAGAAAACACCCGTTTGTGATGGGAAGTTTGGGTTATATGGTGACCTCCTGTGACAAAATGTACAGTCTATTCTTTGGCTCTATAAAAAGCCAGAAGGTATTTCTTAAGAGGAAAATAGTTACCTGTAGAGAGTGGCATCACTATCCTCCAAAACCCTAAAGACCTGCTCTGTGACTCTTTTGCGGCAGCCTGACAATCCTATCTGCCAGAGAAGGGCCAGGCAACACCAAATCTGCTGGGTCACACAGCAGTGGCAGAGGACCCTGCAGAGTCAACTGCAGAGCCTTCTTTTGTCATGAGACTCACTCAAAATTGGCAGCTTGTTGGGTTACTCAACAAATAGCTCAAAGTAACAGGACCAAATGAGGTAAATGTTGCCTTCACATTCCACGAAGGCCCAGTAGAGTTTGCATTTCTTTCCTAGCAGAGAAGATTCTAGATGCAGAAACTTGCCTTTCCCCTGGGAAGGGATATTTTAACATGCCTTGGAACACGAAATGCCTAGAAGATGAAGGGCCCCTGAACTTCTGTGGAATTTATTCCCACCCTCTGTTGCCAGTCTTGTCAAAGTCACGTTGCTGTCCAACATCAGCACGACACCACCAGTTACCATCACTGTGGTAGGCCGGCATGACAGCCGGCAGAGCAAGGGGAGACTCCACATCTCTGTGAGTAGAGTTAATACAAGCCCAGGTCAGTGCAGTGACGGTCAGTGCAATGCTGGCTGAGGATGGACTGCTTCTGATGGTCTCTGCTAATAGGTAGAGAGGGAAGAAAGTGTGTAAGCTTGCTCGCTGCATACAGGTGCCAGTGGTGTGCAAAGACTCCCCATCTGGAATAGCAGCTGCACTTGGAGTTGCCACTGGATTAAGTTGACGACAATCGCTGTTTGTTTCTAAAATCTATCTGTCTTCCGCACAGGTCAAATAGGTAAGTTAAATGGAGATGGGGCAGGATTCACCAACTCTGGTTCTCAAGCTCCTGATAGTGGCACTGACCTCTGCACCCCTCCCGAAATGCCATGATGCTTTTGATTTACCATGTGAGGAGGCAGAGGCAATTCTAGAATCTTCCGCTTTGTCTTTCCCACTGTATAGCCTTGGGTCATTCCATAGGTCAGGAAAACAATGTAGAAATTCTGCCGGTGATAGAGTTCGGCTATTCCAGATATGTATTGCCGAACTGGAGCTGTAAGCACAGCACGGTTCAGAGACATGTCTGGCCCACTGTGAAATGGACCTGAGTCACAAGACGCCAACCATCTCCTGCTCCAGCTGATGGACCATCACAACAGCATTGGGGTCTAATAAATCCTTAAATTTCCCCTTCCCCTAAAGCACAGTCACCTGACAAGTGGAGCCTTTGGAGAAGGCAAAGAGGGAGGTTTACAATATACAAAGTCATCCATCACTTAACATCCTCAGGTGACATCATCACTGTGCCAACATCACAGGATGGTCACACAGATCTCAATGGCACAGTCTGCTACCCATCTCGGCTATGTGGTGTGTGATACTGTACAGAACATCACTGAGCTGAACACCGTAGGAATTACGATCTGAACATGTCTAAACATAGGAAAGGTACAATATAAAAAATAAAAAACGGCACCCCTCTCTAGGGCACTCACCATAAATAGAGCTTGCAGGACTGGAAGTTGCTCTGGGCGGGCCAGTGAGTGAACGGGAGATCCGGGGTGCTGCACTGCACGTCTGTGGGCTTTATAACCATGGTCAATTAGCCGACACCAATTTTTTTGATTTTTAAAAATTAACCTTAGCTTATGATGATGTCTTTATTTTTTTAATTTTTAAAACTTATCCTTAGCTTGCTATAATTTTTTTTTTTACTTGAGAAACATCGAAATTTTTTGACTTTTTGACTCTTTCAAAGTAACACTGCTTAAAAACACAAATACATGCATGGCACAGGCGTACAAAAATATTTTCCTTCTTCATATCCTTCTATATGCTCTTGTCTACTTTATTTTCATTTTACTTTTTTTACTTTTTAAACTTTTTTGTTGACAACTGAGACACAAACGTGACATCAGCCTAGGCCTGCCCGGGGCAGTGTCATCAGAACTGCTCCCCCGCCCCTGGACAGCTGGAAGTTCTTCAGGGACCTTCTGGAACACCTCCTAAAGGACCTGCCTGGGGCTGTTTTACACTTAACGTTGTTTGTTTTAGTAAGTAGAAGGACCATACCCCACTGTAGTGACAAAGGCACAGTATAGTAAAAGCACAGACCGGCAGCACAGCCGTTCACTGTCACTGTCAGGCATCACCTCGCTCCTGAGGTGGTGTGTGCCTGGCTGGCATGCAGCAGGCTGCAGGAGAGGCTGTTACTGCAGCACCACCACCAGCACATGAGCCATCTGGGCTGCTGTGCTGTGTTAGGAAGGTTAAGAC
Organism: Nycticebus coucang; assembly: GCF_027406575.1. Taxonomy (NCBI): domain Eukaryota; kingdom Metazoa; phylum Chordata; class Mammalia; order Primates; family Lorisidae; genus Nycticebus; species Nycticebus coucang. Next base: position 2,909,704 of record NC_069798.1, read on the forward strand.
GGCCCCGGCAGCAGGACTCTTCCCTCCATTTTAATCTCAGGGGTCCACCATCACACATGCAGTCCATCACCAGCGTACGGCGTTCCGTGGCTCAGGGCTGCCCCTGTGGCCTTGCTGCAGGGCCAACCCCACTGTGTTTGAGTAGCTACCACGGTGCCTGTGTGTGCTCTGAGAGACCCATGGTGGTCACAGTGCCCCACAGCTGGACTAGGAGGGGCTTTGCCTTCCCACTGGGACATCCCTCGTTAAGCCCCTGTGCAGCTCACCACCCCTGAGAGGACCCTTCTGGGAGGAATCTGAGTCTCTGCTGCTCTCCAGAGAGACAAGGTCTGCCTGGACTCATGTGAGAACATGAGGCCTGGGTCAGGGTTTTTGGATCTAAATCCGTTTGCACCTTGGGGAAAAGGCCGTCTAAACCAGGTTCTGTAAACCCCCTGCCAGAGCGTCTTAGGGCTGCTGTGAGGGATGTCGCAAACTTGGTGGCTGGAAACAGCAGAGATGTATTCTCTCATGGTTCTGGAGGCCAGGAGTTGAAGGCAAGCATCCTCGGGCCGTTCTGGAGGCTGGGAGGGACACCCTGCCTGGCCTCTTCCAGCCTGTAGTGGCCCCACAGTTCCGACTGCTTCCTGCCTTCACATGGTCCTCTCTGTCCATCCATGTCCTCGCCCCCTCTGACAAGGACACCAGTCACTGGCCTTAGGGCCCACCCTACCCTAGCAGGAACTTCTCTTACCTGATTACATCCTCGAGGACTCTATTTCCAAATAAGGTAACTCCCTCAGGTTCTGGATGAACATGAATTTGGGGGCCGGGGCACAGTCCATTCCCAACAGCTTTAAAAGTATTTTTCAACCTGAGTTACCTTTTAACCACGTGGCCCCCTTCAGACCATGTTTGGGCCCCATTCCCATCTCCTGAGGTTCCAATTTAGTCTGGCTGGGATGGATTACAAGCATCAGAGCTGTCTAAAGTCACCAGATGATGTTTGCTGGCCAAAGACCAGTGACCTGTGGGACGTGTGATGCTTTCTACCCAGCCAAGGATCCAAGGAGATCTGAGGTTTCTGCCTCCTGGTATCAGGCTCCCAATTAACACTGACACTCATCTGTCTGGTCCACGGGGAGTTTGCCAGATACAAAGTCACTACCCAAACTTTATGCCTCAAAAAGCATAGGATATGGCAGAGGGGGAGACGTTAGCTAAAGGAAACACAATTTCATTTAGATAAGAGAAATAAGTTCAAGAGATCTGTCGTACAATACGTTGACTATCGTCAATAACAAGGTCAATACCTGGTATTCTTGACAGTTGCTAAGAGAGCAGATTTTAGGTATTTTTATCACACACACAAAATGATGAGTATGTGAGATATTGCATGTTAATTAGCTGGGTTTAGCCAGTCCACATCCACATGTATGCATATTTCAAAACACCATGTCCTTCATAAAATACAGTGTACTCTCTGAAGGGTGACCACCCGAGGGACTGCAACAAACTGGTCAATGTGCTGAGGTGGTCAGCATAGGGAACTAGGCCTATGTACTGACACAGACATGTGGTGCACGTCTGGTCTATGAAAATTAGGTCAACCTAAGGAGGTGGTCAATGTAAGGAGCTGGTCAACTATGGAGGGTCTACTGTAAATTGGAAATTATTGAAAAAAAAGGGAGGGGCCTTGCATCCTCATGTCAGAGTTAGGTCCTATACATAGTATTAGGCCATTTGCTCTACATTGTCCCTAAAATACTCCATGGAGGGTGTGTGTGGAAAGAACTGCACTTTTTGGTTGGCTGTCCTCTCTCAGCCTTCCCCTCCCTGTGCACGTGCGGTGAAAGCAGCATCTCCTCGGCACAGTATTTCTCGGGAGCTGGGACATACCTGGAGGGCAGGGCAGGCCCCACCTGCGTCCTTGGCTCCCCCTACTCACAGCCCTGAGACTCTCTCCCTCCCTCACACACGCACACGTGTCAAAGCTTCCTTTGAACTAGCCCTGTCCAATAGCCCTGCTTTCCAGACTCTCTCCCCATTGGCATATCATCCCCAGCCTAATTTCATGACCTCAAAACACAAACACATGCAAAACAGGCCCCAGGTCTACTGCTGTGAATTTCATTTAAAATAAATCTGTCTGCTGGTTTAACAGATTTCATTTAGTATAAAATTGAAGACTAGCTTCCAATGGCTGACTCCTTTAACTCCTGAAACCATTAAGCTCTCATTTCATCTAGTAGCACTTGTCTTATTTAGCCCTGGTGATAATTCAGATGAGAATAAAGTGGCTTCTGTGAGCTGTGGCAAGGTGAATCAAATTCTCTCATGGATCTGAATAGGTAATACCAAGAGAATGAGGCAGAAAGCTTCCGGAGCAGTGCTGAGAATTCCGAAGGCTGAGAGATGAAGGGCCACAGTACACAGGATCTCTGACTTCTGTCCTGACATCTTGGTGCCTCTGGGCACTGAATATTTTTTGCCTAGACCTACAAAATCTGCCCCCAACCAACCATGTCAGTCAGCTAGTGCTGAGTGACAAACCAGCCCAGGGCAAACACTACAATGCATGTACAGTCATTGTCAGAGACACGCGTGTCAGCCAGGGAGGTTCTGCTTTGGTCTGTGGGGCTACAGGCAGCTGGGAGGCTCTCATCCACACGCGTTCTTTCTATGGCACAAGCTAAAGAGACAGCTGTTACCTGCGGCATTTTTTTCCCATGTAGAAGCTGGAAGCTCCCAAAGGGGCAAGCAGAAATATGCAATGCCCCTGAAGGACTGGGTTCAACCTTGGCCCACTGCCCCTTCCTCCCACATTCTACTGGCCAAAAACACTCACCTGACCACGTCCAGCATCATCAGAGAGGGGGAATATACAGCTTCTCTAGTGCAATGGTTCTCAACCTTCCTAATGCCGTGATCCTTTAATACAGTTCCTCATGTTGGGGTGACCCCAACCATAACATTATTTTCATTGCTACTTCATAACTGTAATTTTGCTACTGTTATGAATCGTAATGTAAATATCTGCTATGCAGGAGACCCCCAAAGGGGTTGCGACCCACAGGTTGAGAACTGCTGTTCTAGTGGGAGACCTGCAGGGTCACATAGCAGAAGGGATGGATTCAAGGAGAGAGGGAAAATTGGGAATAACGGCACAACCTTCCACCCCAACTACTGCCCTGAGAAGCTGACCAGTGACCTCCAGGGGGCTTCTGATGCATTAGCAGGCAAAGAGTCACCTTAAAAGCTCATCCAATGCACTCCTCTGCCCACCCTCAGAGCGGCTGATGCACCTGTTCCGAGGTGGGGCCTGAGAATTCGCATTGCTGCCAGGCTCCCCAGTGATGCTGACACAGCCGCACTGGCCATACTCTCAGCATCAGTGACCCACCTCACACTCACTGGGACCATGTGTCAGGTGCACGGGGGCAGCAGATGGAAACGTTTTCGCTCTCTACTGATAACGGCACTGCTCAGGGTGCGTGTGGCAGGACACCGCCTTTGCTGACGAGGAAGCACATTTAAGACCATCTGAGGACAGCGTGTGGGAGGAGGGACACCTTGTCGCTCTGACCTTGGGTAACCGAGAGCACACAGCGTGGTCCCCACCTTTCAACATTTCTCACTGCCAAATAAGGATGGTAACTTCTAAAGAGAATTACAGAATTATAACTCTGCTCCCAGCCCATGTGGGTAAGGAGGGTGAGCGGGCCCTTCCTCCTACTGTGCTGACACATATCTTCGGGCGGGGTGCTGAGATTAGCTACTTACAGATCTGCTTTCCCTCAACAGCATAGCCTGCATGTTCTGTGAGAGCCGCTCTGTGCCGTGTGCCCTCCATGTGTCTCCCTGACACCTGACACTTAGTAATAGGGTCTCCACTTACACTGGCTGAATGAATAAACCAGCACAAGAGAAAGTTTCCCGTGTCCTGAGGGAGTGAGGCTCCTGGGAAACCATTTGAGAACCATGAGCAAAAAGGAATCCAGACTGTGCTCCTGTCATATCAGAAGCCTTGGGAGTGGGGCCAGGTCTTTAAACCTCCCCAGCTGATTCATAGGACAGCCTGCAGGACCCTCTCTGCAGACAGCAGTGACCGGCACACCTGCCCATGGACACAGGCACCGGTGTGTCACAGGTGAAGTTTCACCATCCCTGCCCTGGGGCTCTCAGGTTATTTAGCATCAACAGATGATCTGGACCAACGGGAAACATCCCCAAGTGTTCTGGAAACAAGGATGACTTGTTACTGCAGAGGGGCGGCCACCACCCTGGGAACACCCCTCGGCTCTGGAAGCACCTGTCCACAGGTGGTGGGAGGACAGCTGGCAGCCTTGGAGATGGGATCCCTGTCTGACAGCCCTGCATGTCCCAGAGGATGGCATGTCACAAGTTCTGCCTGGAGAAGGAGAAAAGAAAGCACAGAAATCACATGCCAGGAAAGGTGGAGAAAGAGAAAAGGTGAGGCGGGAGAAGAAAGAGACGCAGGGGAGCAAGGAACGGGGGGGGACAGGCTGGGTCCCCAAAGGCCAACCGGCCTCCCCTCACTGGGTGGGGCCTCCCGGCGTCTCCCACGGCGGCTGCCACCGGGGAGCCCTGCAGCATTGCCCTTTCTCCCTACCACCGAAGTCACTCTCCACAGCTCTTCAGTGGGCCTCCAGGGTCTGTCCTCGTTCCCCCGATGTCAGCCTCCCTGAGAAGGAGACACTGGGAATTCCAAATGTGATCCAAAGTCCCACACAATAAACCTGGCAGCTTCACAGAACGTGTAGGTTTTAGGCTGAGGGGAGAACAATGCTGGTGGCTTTAGGCCATTCCTACCAAATGACCCTGTTGGTTTCTTATCACCCAAAGAGATAAGCATTGACTTTGTTAAAAAGTAATAATAACCTTGCATCAAGTCAGCATCAACCAGGCAGCACAGCATTCTGACTCTATCAGAGGTGTCTGCAGCTGAGCACAGCAGAGTGAATGACTTCACAGAATCAACGGAGTTTGGTTTCCAAGTCCAGGCTTTGGGACACCTTGGCCTGGCTAATTAGTTCCATGTGCAGTGTCTCAGAAGAGGCAAGAGGTGGGGCAGGGGAATACGGGAGCAGGGAGAGGAGAGAGAGAGGTGGATTGGGGGGCATTGCCTATGTCACAACTCTTGGCGTGGGACACAATTATAAGAGGGACTTTATCTAACAAATGCAATCAGTGTAACCTAATAAGGTATACCCTCAATGAATACCAAACAATAAAATAAAAATTGTAGCAGGCGGGAAGAGAGGATGAGTAAATTGACACCTAACGTTTACAATAGGCACTAGGAACCAGGTGATGGACACAGACTTCTAGCCTGTGTTATATCATTCAGAAAACAGGACATGCGTCTTCCCAGCTGTGTTTTCTGCTATGGATATGGCCAGCTGTCACCACAGGTCACGTCACAGGGTGAGACTAAAGAAAGCTCCCACCTTCTCCTCCAGCCTGAGCAAAAGGAATAAAGAGAGATTTAAGAGCTTGTGTTTTCTGGTTACCCTCCTGGGAATCTAACAGCAAAGCCAGTTCAAAGCCAGCCACCAACTCTGTAAATACCACTCAGTTATCAGATTGTTAGGACAGCAGGGGGCTTTTCCCAAGGGTTCCACCAAAAGGACAGCCAGACAATTTGTTCAGCTGTGTAGTGGCTGTCCCTTGCTGGTGATGCTGTCGTGTTGCTTAATTCGTACACCGCAAGAGCTACGTGCCTCAGGCAGTCTGAAAGCCCTGCCTTCCAAACAAGTAAGTGCCTGTCCAGCCAGACGGTCCAAGTCTGGGTGACATGGACCAGGAGGGTCTGGTTCGGGCCCAGTACCAGCCCAGTCTCAGCATGGGCTGAGATATGGCGGTGCCTCCTTCCTGGGCTGCAGTGAGAATCCCAAGAGATAAAACATGAGCTGAGCGTCCATCTCCAGGTGCCGGACGTCCTTGCACAAGGGTCCTCTGAACAGAGCTTGAAACTGACATTTACAAGGTAGAGTGAAAAGATGTGACTCACAAGACTGAAAAGAATCAGGGAACCTAGTGACCATCTGTATGTCAGTCCCCAAAATAAACGAGAATTAACAGCGGCCGAGAGTGAAACATGATTTCTCTCATATTGGAGTAAACGGATCAGACTGGGAAATCCCTGCTTATGGTCAAAGTGTGGGGGCCTGCAGAGTCCTGCCCCAGGGCTTGCCTGATTTTTCCATGTCCCCAGAGGATTCCAAAATAGGGCAGCTCTAGAATGAAAAGGAAAATGGTGCTTCCTCTGGGGGCCTCGTTCCACCCTGAAGGCATCAGTCCTCCCACCTCACCCTTCCCCAGGCCCAGCCCCAGTGAGAGTTCCTGGTCCCTGGCCTGGATGAGAGGAGCAGCTTCAGCCCTCCCAGGGTGGGGCAGGTGTGCGCCATGGGTCCGAGCCAGCATCCTCCCTCACCTGGTAACCTCACCCCTCCAGAGAGCACGCACCAGGACCCCAGCTCCCCATCCTGCTCCCTGAGACCCTCAGAGCCATCACCTTCCCTGTGCTCTCTCCACTCTCTGTCCCTCTCCCCTGCTCTCAGCATTCTGCAAACTAGCTCACCCTGTGACCATCACACAGCTGGACATCGTTGTGCCCACTCTCAAAGGCAAAACATGCTCCCACTTTAGACAGAGGACCTTTAAGAATATGAATGATTTTAACTAGATCTGTCTTAAAATACAGTCACCAAAAAAATTCCGTGCTCCAGATGCTGACCTCAAGACTTCAAATCACAGCTCTCCCTGTTAAATGTCAAACGCTTCCCAGAGCACCTCTGAAATGAAACTTCAGTACCGCACAGTAGATGTTTATGGGTTCAGTGATTTTGAAATGGTCATGCAATGAGTACCAATCTTTAAGAAATATACCCTTCACAGGAATTTCCATGCAGGATCCACGTTGAGCTTGATTTTTAAATCTTATAAGAGTTTTTAGAGATAACAAATCCCATTCTTCCTGGCATGGCCCTGGGGACAGGCGGTGAGAAAGAAGTTTCTCCAAACGCTGAGGGGGAGAAGGTCCCCTGCCTGCATGAGCTTTCCCAAGGCTGCAGTTACATCTGGCCTGGCCTGGCCAGGCAGAGGACGGAGAGGCGTGTGCTACTAGCTGCTTTCTTGAGATGTTTTGAGAGCAATTTGATTTTCATTTCATTCATTTCTTTCCTGCCACAATTATTTTAGAAACAGACAAGCCTGTTTGCCTGAGGTGTTTGTGAGCTGTGACACTATGGCATTCTACCTAGGGTGACAGCTTGAGATTATGTCTCAAAAAAAAAAAGAGAAAAGTTGGCTACGTGAGGGGTGGAGCAAAATGGTGAACTAAAGACATCTTTGCAGCCACGAGTGGTGAGATGGGGAGAAAGGACTCCAGCTGCCTCTGTCTCGGGGCCCTGCCAAGAAACACTGCTTTAGGGGTGCAGGTAAACAGTAGGAGACGCCAGGGCCAATGAAGAGGTTGGGAACAATGAAGAGCTGGCAAAGAAGGTGAGTGCTTGCACGTCAGCAAAGGCCAGCCAATTCAGCACCAGTTTTTCAGAAAAAGAGGGCTTGTCCTGAAGGCTTTTTTTTTTTTTTTTTAATTGTGGACCTAAGCACTTGCTGGAGTTACCTTGGGAGATCTTGGGCAAGCAAATCCTAAGCACTTGCTGGAGTTACCTTGGGAGATCTTGGGCAAGCGAATGACCTTGAACAGCACCCAGGAGCCGGGATTGAGCCACCGAGCAGAGAAGAGCTCTTGTCTTTTGGCTGCTGGATGGGCAGAGCCCTTGTAGGATAGCTGCTTTGCAGGATCTTAGAGTGAGGATGGTTCTGGCACACCTGCTGAGCTGGGCACCCACCAGTGGGGAGACTTAAGCAATACACACTTTCCTGGGAAAGCCACTGGCTAGCCAAGGGACATGGTATGGAAAGGTCAAGGCATGTCTCTTAATAAGTAGGCTAAGGAGAGCTTCATGCTCCCAACTCTGTGAGGACTGAGGGCAAAAAAAGTCAGGAAGATGGATGAGGTCTCCTCAGCAAGATAGAGGCTTCCAGACCCCATCTTAGACAGCTATTGTCAGTGTCATGAGTAGCGTCTCATACCCCAAAATATCACCTGTTGTCCAGGCGATATATGGCAGTATATATATATTTGGGGGGGGTTCCAACTTTTTTCCCTCAGATTTTTCTTTTTCTTTTTTTTTTTTGCATTTATAATTTTTCATTGTTTCTTTCTTTAATAGTAGGAGCTCCATTTTTGCTACAGTTTTTCTGCTCCCCTTTAACCCTTAAAGTTTTTTGTTTGTTTTGTTAAATTTTATGGTATTTTTATTTTTCCATTTTTACTTTCTTCAATAATAAGGGCTCCATTTTATTCTTTCTTTTCTTTCCATTTCTTTCCATTCCTCTCTCTTTTTATAAAGCTTTTTCTACTTTTTTTATCTTTCCCACACAAATTTCTCAAATCACAACTAAGATTTACCCCATTTTTAACATCTTATGCAATTTTATTTTCAATTTTCCTTGCATATTTTTATTATTATTATTTCTTTTTTTCTGATCTGCTTTATACTTTGTCAATTTGTATTCCATTTATGGGACAGAGCTTCACTCTGAGGCCTAGGGAAGGGTGCCAAAGCATTGGCCTGGCTCAAGGAGACCTTGATCCCCTGGTCTAGGGAGTCCTTCTAGCTTTGGCCTTTGGAAGGATGCTATTAGTAGGTTCTCCCTGCAACAAACTTCTGGGGTTTTTTTCTTCTCTATTTGGTGGAAGTGGGGTCTTGTTTTAGCTCAGGCTGGTAAGTAACTCCTGACCTCAAGGGACCCACTGCTTCCAGCTCCCCAGAGGCCAGGAATTGTGGCTGTGGGTCAAAGCACGCTGCTGAACACCACTATTATTCCTGTCTCTCTCTTTCTCTCTTCTTTTCGTCAATATTTCCTTTTACCCCCTGCTTTTTCTTTTTCTTTTCTCTTTTTCTATCTTTTTTCCCTTCTTCTCTTCACTCTTCCTTTTGGTCCAATACCAAAAGAACACTTCAACACCTAAGCACAAAGACAAGGTAATTTAAAGAAAAGGAGAAAGCGAAAGGAAAAAGTAGGGGAAGAAAGCAAACAAAAGAATACACTCAAGAGCAAGAAGCAACAGAAAAATCCTGGAAATGTGAAAAACCAGAACAGAACAACCCCTCCAAGGTATCATGAGGTAGCTACCACACAAGATTCCTACAAAAATGTTAGAAATGAAATAAAGGGAATTTAAAATATGAATGGCAAAAATAATGAAGGAAATTGCTGAGAAAGAGGAAACAAAAGGCAATCCGAAATCAGAACCAAATAAGGGATGAAAGATATGAAGAATATAGAAAGAATATAGTGGAGCTTAAAGAATTGAAAGATCAATCAGGGAGCTTAAAGATGCAGTAGAAGGTATCAATAACAGATTAGACCATGGAGAAGAAAGAATATTAGACCTAGAGGATAAAGCACTTGAGCTAACACAGGTAGTTAAAGATGCAGAAGAGAGAGAAAACAAAATACTGACTCAGAGAATTACGGAACTTCATGAAGCATTCAACATACAAATTATAGGTAACTCAGAAGGGAAAGAAGAATGCCCCAGAAGAATGGAAGCCCTACTGAATGGTATCTTAAATGAAAATTTCCCAGGTATCACCAAACATTCCAACACATTCTTTTCAAAGAGATACCCAATCCCAGGCAGTGCCTGAAGCTCAAAGGAGTAGGGCACCAGCTCCATATACTGGAGGTGGTGGGTTCAAACCCAGCCCTGGCCAAAAACTGCAAAAAAAACAGAGAGCAAGAGATCCAATCCCAGGTTATCTCAATTCAAACAGAGCTTCTCCAAGACACATTGTCATGAACCAAAGTCAAGACAAAAGAGAAAATTCTACAAGCAGCCAGGAGTAAGCACCAATTGACCTACAGAGGCAGATCCATGAAGGTGACAGCAGCAGACTTTTCAAATGAAACTTTTCAAGCCAGAAGAGAATGGTCATCTACCTTTAATCTTCATAAAAAAAAAAAAATTCAACTCAGAATTCAATATCCTACTAAGCTAAGCTTCAAAATTGAGGGAGAAATCAAATCTTTTACTGATAAGTAAACATTGAGGAAGTTTGCCACAAGACCAGCTCTATAGGAAATACTTAGACCTATTCTCCACACTGACCATCACAATGGACCACCAGCAAACTAAATATCCGAAACTAAAGGACAAGACCTAGCTTCCACAATGATGCAAAAGATAAAACTAAGCAATGGACTTTCACAAAATAAGATAAATAGAACTTCACTGCACTTATCAATTCTCTCAATAAATGTTAATGGCTTGACTTCCTCACCGAAGAGGGACATACTGGCCAATTGGACAAAAAAGCACAAGCCATCCATATGCTGTTTCCAGGAAATGCACCTAGTTTCAAAGGACAAAACAAGACTCATAGTATAGGATTAGAAAACAATATTTCAGTCAAATGGAAATCAGAAGAAAAGGAGGGGTCACAATCTTATTTTCAGATACAAGTGGATTTAAAGCAACTAAAGTAAAAAAAGACATACTGGTTGAAGGAACAATGCAACAAGAGGACATTTTAATTCTAAATATTTATGCATCCAACTTAAATGCTCCCAGATTTATGAAACAGATCTTAATTGGTCTGAGCAAGATAATATCCTATAATATCATAATAGTAGGGGACTTTAACACTCCTCTGACACAGATAGACAGATCCTCTAAACAGAAACTAAACAAAGATACAAGACTTAAATGTGACCCTAGAATAACTGTGCTTAACAGACATAGACAGAACACTCCATCCCAAGGCTAAGGCATATATGTTCTTCTCATGAGCCCATGGAACATTCTCCAAAATAGATCATCAAGGACAGAAATCAAACCTCAACAAAATCAAAAGAATTGAAATTATAACTTGTATATTCTCAGACCACAGGCAATAAAGGTGGAACTCAACTACAAAAAAATTCTCATCCCCACACAAATGCATAAAAACAAAACAACTTTATGCAGAATGACATTTAGGTAAAAGAAGAGATAAAGGAGGAAATCATTAACTTCCTTGAGCATAACAACAATGAAGACACAAGCTACCAAAACTTGTGGGACACTGCAAAAGCAGTCCTAAGAGGGAAATTTACCACATTTAGATGCCTACATTTGAAAAACAGGAAGAGAACACATCAATAACCTGAAGAATCATCTTAAAGAAATGGGAAATGGGAGGTAGCGGCAGGTGCGCAGCTGCAGCAGGAGTGTGAGTTGCAGGCTGTTGTGGTCTGGGCTCTCCTCTTTCCACTCATTGGTGGGCAGAAGAGGCTGAAGTGGTGCTGAGCACACTCCCCTTTCCTCTCCCTCAAGCAACCTCCCCCGACCCTCTAGCACTGCGCTGTCTCTCTGACCCAAGACTGTCCCAACCCAGATATGGCTCATGGACAGAAGAAGATTCAGACTCAGCAGAAAAATGCCAAAAAGCAAGCTGGACAAAAGAATAAATAAGGACATGACCAAAAGGCTACTGCCAAAGCTGCCTTAATATATACCTGCACTGTCTGTAGGACACAAATGCCAGACCCTAACACCTTCAAGCAGCACTTTGAGAGCAAGCATCCTAAGACTCCACTTCCTCCAGAATTGGCTGATGTTCAGGCATAAAGTTGTTTACAGGTGAATTCATGACACCTTTGACTCTTCTGTCTCAGACCTTAGTGACAAACCTGCAGCTGCTTTTCTAACAAACTTTTGATTAGCAAAAATAAAGGGGCTACAGAAACACTCATTTCTACGCTGTTACCTTTTGGGCTTCATGCAAAGACAATTTTGTATAAATGTACAGTTAACTCTGATTTGAAAATCTGAAAATCAGTCCATCCTTGTTATAATTTTTTTTACAATTGTAATTATATTGATGTTCATATTGTGTAAAATAACCCATTTAATAAAGTAGTACTTCGATTTTACAACATCCAAAAAAAAAAAGAAAGAAAGAAAGAAATGGGAAATGAAGAGCAACCTAATCCCAAACCCACCAGAAGAAAACAAATACCCAAAATTAAATCAGAAATAAATTAAATTGAAAAAAAAAAGAACCATTCAGAAAATTAAAGAACCAAAAACTAGGTTTTTCAAAAATATAAATAAAATTGATAAACCATTAGCCAGATTAACTAGAAACAGGAAAGTAAAATCTCTAATAACCTGAATTGGAAATGAAAAGAGGGAAATAACAATTGATATCACAAAGACCCAAGAAATTATTTCTGACTACTACCAAAAACTCTATGCCAAGAAATTTGACAATGTGGAGGAAATGGAGCCATGCCTGGAATGACACCATCTTACAAGACTTAACCAGGAAAAAATAGGCCTCTTGAACAGACCAATATTAAGTACTGAGATTGAATAAATAATTAAAAAGCTTCCAACAAAAAAAAAATGCCCTGGACCAGATGACTTCACACCAGAATTCTATCAAACTTTCAAAGAAGAGCTTATACCTATATTGCAGAACCTATTCCAAAACACTGAGAAGGAAGGAACCTTATCCAACAGGTTCTATGAAGCAAACATCACCCTGATTCCAAAACTAGAAAAGGACCCAACTAAAAAGAAGAACGATGGACCAATTTCACTAATGAGTATCGATGCAAAAATACTCAACAAATAGATTGCAGCTGCATATCAAAAAAAAAAAATTATACATCACGATCAAGTAGGTTTCATCTCAGGGATGCAAGGTTGGTTTAACATACGCAAATCCATAAATGTAATTCACCATATCAACAGAGACAAAAACAAAGAACATATGATCCTCTCAATAGATTCAGAAAAAGCACTTGGCATAATCCAGCACCCTTTTCTAACTAGAACATTTCAGAATATAGGCATAGATGGCACATTTCTTAAGTAGATTGAAGCCATCTATGACAAACCCATAGCTAATATCATGCCAAAAGGAGAAAAACTGAAAGCTTTTCCACTTGGAACTGGAACCAAAGATGTCCTCTATTGTGACTACTAGTCAACTGGAAGTTCTAGCCAATGCATTCAGGCAAGAGAAGGATATGAAAGGCATCCAAATGGGGGCAGAAGAGGTCGAACTCTCCCTTTTTACTGATAATATGATCTTATACTTAGAAAACCCCAGACACTCAACCACAAGACTCCTGGAAGTGATCAAAAAATACAGTAGTGTCTCAAGGTATAAAGTCAATGTCCACAAATTATTAGCCTTTGTATATGCCAATACCAGCCAAGTTAAGAAGCAAACCAAGGGTACAATTCCCTTCACAGTAGCTTCAAAGAAAATGAAATACCTAGGAATATACCTAACAAAAGAGGTGAAGGACCTTTACAGAGAGAATTATGAAACACTAAGAAAAGAAATAGCAGAAAACATTGACAAATGGAAGAACATACCATGCTCTTGGCTGGGAAGAATCAACATTGTTAATATGTCTGTATTTCCCAAAACAATCTACAGAGTCAATGCAATCCCCATTAAAATACCAACATCGTACTTTGAAGAATTGGAAAGAATAGTACTTCATTTTGTACAGAACCAGAAAATAGCCCATATATCCAAGGCTATTCTTAGTAATAAAAACAAAGCTGGAGGCATCATTCTACCAGACTTCAGGTTATATTACAAGTCCACAGTGATCAAAACAGCATGGTATTGGTACAAAAATAGAGATATAGGCATATAGAACAGAGTAGAAAACCAAGAGATGAAACCAGTCTCTTACAATCATCTGATCTGTGATAAGCCAATCAAAAGCATACAATGGGGAAAAGAATTCCTATTCAACTAATGGTGTTGGGAAAACTGGATAACCATATGTTTAAGACTGAAACTAGACCCACATCTCTCACCACTTACAAAAATTGACTCAAGATGGATAAAAGATTTAAATCTAGGACAGAACATGATAAAAATCTTAGAAGAAAGTGTGGGAAAAACTCTTGATGATGTCAAACTGGGGCAAGATTTTATTACAAAGATTTCAGCACCAATCACAAAACAACAAAAATAAACAAACAGGACTTAATTAAACTGAAAAGCTTCTTCACAGCTAATGACACAACAAGGAAAGCAAAAAAAAAAAATAGCCTTCAAAGATGGAAAAAGATATTTGCATGGTATGAATCTGACAAAGGGTTGATAACTAGAATCTACAGAGAACTAAAATTAATCAACAAAAAAAGAGTAAACAATCCCATCTACCACTGAGCAAGAGATATGAACAGAACCTTCTCTGAGAAAGATAGACAAATGGCTAACAAACATTTGAAATAATGCTCATCATCCGTAATCATCAGAGAAATGCAAATCAAAACCACCCTGAGATATTACCTAACCCTAGTGAAAATAGCCCACATCACAAAGTTGCAAAGCTACAAATGCTGGTGCAAATGTGGAGGGAAGGGAACACTTGCACTGTCGGTGGGACTCCAAACTAATACAACCTTTTTTGGAAGGAAGCATGGGGAATCTTCAAAGAACTCAAATTAGACCTCCCATTTGATCCTGCAATCCCATTCTAGGCATTTACCTAAAAGGAAAATAAATTGTTTTATCTTAAGGACATCTGCACTAGACTATTTATTGCAACTCAATTTACAATCGCCAAGATGTGGAAACAACCTAAATGCCCAGCAACCCAAGAATGTGTTAACAAGCTGTGGTATATGTATACTATGGAATACTATCCAGCCATTAAAAAAGATGGAGACTTTACATCTTTTGCATTAATCTAGGTGGAGTTAAAACACATTGTTCTTAGTAAATTATCACAAGAATAGAAGAGAAAGAATCCAATGTAATCAATGCTAATATAAAGCCAGTAGAGATCTAATATACATACTACGTAAGACAAAAACTCAAATCGTTTTAAAGTGGGGGGTGGGAGAATAAGGGATGGGGAAGGGGAGGACGAAGAGGGATTGGTATGCTCCTACTTAATGGGTACAATGTTAGGACGGATGGCACACCTCTTGGGGCCCAGACACAATTATAAGAGGGACTCTACCTAACAAATACAAACATTATAACCTAATTCTTTGTACCCTCAAATTAACCTGAAATAATAAAAAAGTAAAGGGGAGCATCTTAAAAAAAATAGTTGGCTACATGACCCATCACCAAAATACATATATATACACACTCACACACACACACATATATACACATGAGGCCTGACAGTTGAGACCTAGAAAAAATGCTACACGTCTCATTGCTGAATATCACTATGGTCACCTTTGAATTCCTCCCCTTGGGAAGCTATGCACTGACCCCAGCGCCTAGTCCACCTTTCACAGCAATTTTCGAATTCTTTTTCTGGTATGGTCATCAGAGCTGTTGTTGTGTTACTCTTGATGTCCTGAATATCATCGAAATGTCTTCCTTTTAATATTTCCTTTATCTTTGAGTAAAGAAAAAAGTCATTGGAGGGGCCATGTCAGTGAGTAGGGAGGATGTTCCAATACACTTATTTTTTTCTTGGCTAAAAACTCCCTCACAGACTGTGCTATGGGAGTTGGCACATTGTTGTGATGCAACAGCCTATTTTCTTTCCTTTTTTTTCAATTTTTTTTTTATTCAGATTAATGCAAGGGTAAAATTTTTAGGTTACATTGTTCTCACATCCAGGGTAAAGTTCCATTTGTAGAAGCACCCTCACCTGGGGTGGGGGGTGTTATACATCCTCACAATTTGCACCTTAAGTGAGATATCACCTCATGCCCTCCCTCCTTCTGTCATACATCCTCGCCCCACCTCCCTCCTGGTTCCCTCCGCCCCTGAACTGGACTACAATCGTGTTTTATGAGCGATATAATTGTTTATATATTGATTTCATATTAGTATGGATATTTATTTTTCCATTCTTGAAATACTTTACTGAGAAGAATGTATTTCAACTTCATCCAGGTAAATGTAAAAGATGTGAAGTCCCCATCTTTTTTAATGCCTGAATAATATTCCATGGTATACATATACCACAGTTTGTTGATCCATTCATGGGTTGATGGGCACCTAGGTTGCTTCCATGACTTGGCAATTATGAATTGAGCCACGATAAACATTCTAGTGCAAATGTCTTTGTGGTAAAAAGATTTCTGTTTTTCTAAATAGATGCCTAGTAATAGGATTGCAGGGTCAATTGGAAGGTCTACTTTTAGATCTTCGAGGATTCTCCATACTTCTCTCCAAAAAGGCTGTATTAGTTTGCAATCCCACCAGCAGTGTAGAAGTGTTCCCTTCTCTCCACATCCACACTAGCATCTGGTATTTTGGGCCTTTGTGATGTGGGCTAATCTTGCTGGGGTTAGCTAATATCTTAGGGTGGTATTGACATTTACAGGAGCTTATTTTCACACATAGCTTTCTCATGCCAAATTTTCAGTTAAGATTTTCCTATTTCTCTATCAATGTTGACTTGGTCTGCTATGCTTCTCACAGCTGGCCCAAGACTTTGATGCCCAACTTCACAAATTTTTGCAATGTTTTCATCATTTCTGCTTGTTACTGGCCACCCTGACCTCTCTTCATCAGGGACACTTTCTCTCCCCTCAGAAAAAGGTTTAACCCATTTACACATTGCCATTTTCTTCATGGCACTATCCCCATAAACTTGGACTAACATGTCCCTGATTTCACTTCCACTCTTCCAAATTTAACAAGAAATTTAGTGTTTGTTTGTTGCTCTAATTCAAGCTCCAACATTCTCACAACACCAGACAAAACCACACAACAACAACAATGAAGCAACTCATCAGGATACCGCCACACATCAGCACGGACACAGCTGTGAGATGCTGATGCATCAAGGCTATGAAACCTAACGGAGGTGTTTGTAGAGTGCTGGCAACAGAAGTGCACAGTGACAAGTTCATGGACTTAAATGTCAGACCTCATATACCCAAACATATATGCATACACACATACATATATACACACATGTATATATCATACATATATACACACTCAGTGCACAAGATTTTGGTCAACAACAAGCCACACATATAATAGTGGTCCTGTGAGATATAATGGAATTGAAAAATTCTTGTCACCTAGTGATGGCTTAGCTATTCTAACAGCCTAGAGCAGCTCACACTCCTCACGTGTTTGTGATGACACTAGTGTGAACAAACCTACTGCGTTGCCAGTTGGATAAGAGTCCAGCACACCCTGTCCTGTGCAGTGCAACATACTTAATGTGATAACAAATGATTATGTTACTGGTCTGCTGGGATGCATTTACTGTGATATACATTTTATTATTATTTGAGAGTATACTCCTTCTACTTATTCAAAAAAAATTACCTGTGAAACAGCCTCAGGAAGGTCCTTCACGAGGTGTTTCAGAAGGAGGCATTGCTGTCGTAGGAGATGATGGCTCCATGCATGTGACTGCCCCTAGAGAACTTCTAGGGGATGAGGTGTGGAGGTGGAAGGCAGTGATGCTGATGATCTTGACCCTGTGTAGGCCTAGGACAATGTGTGCTTCTTTGTTTAAAAAGTAAAATAAAACAAAAAAACTTAAAATGCTTGGAATTCAAAAAAGCTCATAGAATAAAAACATAAGGAAACAAACTATTTTGCACAGCTGTGCGAAGTGTTTGTATTTTAAACTAAACACTATTATAAAAGAATGAAAAGTTTAAAAAATTCCAAGTTTATAAAGTAAAAAGGTAAGCTAACAAAAAAACAATTTATCATTGAAGGAAGAAAATTTTTTTAAATACTTGTGGTTTTGCCTAAGAGTGTGGTGTTTATTTATTTATTTATTTTTTTGTAGAGATAGAGTCTCACTTTATGGCCCTCGGGAGAGTGCCGTGGCGTCACACAGCTCACAGCAACCTCCAACTCCTGGGCTTACGCGATTCTCTTGCCTCAGCCTCCCGAGCAGCTGGGACTACAGGCGCCCGCCACAACGCCCGGCTATTTTTTGGTTGCAGTTTGGCTGGGGCTGGGTTTGAAGCCGCCACCCTCGGTATATGGGCCGGCGCCCTACCGACTGAGCTACAGGTGCCGCCCGAGTGTGGTGTTTAGAAAGCCCACAGGCGTGGGGCTGCGCACTCGCTCAGTGACTCGCCCAGAGCAGCCTCCAGCCCTGCAAGCTCCGTTCACGCTGCCCTGCACAGTTAGGCCTTTTTTATCTTGTAAAAGCTGTTTTTACGGTAACTTTTCTATGTTTAGCTACACAAATACTTACTCTTGTGTTATAATTGCCTACAATATTCAGGAAAGTCACATGCTGTACAGGTGAGGTGCGTGGCCAGGACCAGTCGGCCACACCACACAGCCTGGGCATGCAGCAGGCTCTACACTCTAGCCCTGGGGAAGTGCACACTGATGTTCATGCAAGGATGAAATCACCTAAGATCATTTAATGACTCTTTCTTAGGACATATCCTTATTGCACAATCCATGGTTGTACATGTCCCCTATCTGTCCTTATATTGGTGAATGGTCCGAAGTGGGACCTTTGCTGGGCCCCCTGGCAGCTCACATTGCCTGAAGGGAAAGACTCAATTGAGAAAGGTTAGACACCGGCATGGCATTGGGTTAAGGCCCATGTCTGCACATCAAAGCCTATTTCAAACCCCTTTACCATTTTCTATGTGTCCTGTCTCACAGCGGCTTGAGTGAATGTTTCAAAGGTGCAGGCTCATGAGGAAAAGCTCTGACGTCTGGCCCCAAAGCACATTTACGATGTTGACAAACAAGTTTGTACCTTGTCACTGATCCAGCTCACAGACTTGCAAAGCAAATGGCTTTGTAATGTACAAAAGTGTGGCTTTACATGGGTCAAATATGAAAGTTTTGAGACAGACTGTGTTGCGGTCCATTATTTCACTTCTAAGAAACACAGTCGACAGCATCCTTTCTGATTCCCCCGTGCAAGTTTCAACTTGCTTGGCTTATCGGTGTTGCTGGAAGGGCTTCATTGTTTCCATCCACACAGATTTTATGTTTCTTGATTTTTGTGTATCTCAAAACTTTGGCAATAACCCATGTAAATCATTAAACCAAAGTGACTAAAGCCTACAGCCCCGCTGCAGTTTCAGTGCATCCATCCAAGTCATTGGAATGGTGGCTCACCTCCACTCACGCTAAGGCAGGGCCATCTCACACCCAGATCAAAGGCAGCAAACACAGGGCCTTCTCCTTCAAAAGAAAACAAGATTCTCACAGACTCTTTAAAGAAGCTGACTGATAAGCTTACTGGCAAGTAAACGGGCAAGTCTTTCTTCTGTGCATGCATGTGATACACACAGATGAATAAAGTCTGTGCAGATGGCTAAACACTTTTTGATCTCTGCCATGAATAACAAACGTCCCCAGAAATCAGGAGATGCCTGAGAGTACACCGGTTGCTGTTTCCATTGGTTGATTGAAGCGTCCACACAGTCATGATTAATGGAGCCAAAGCTCCACCATGAGGGAGGCAAATATGTCATGTTATTCCAGGAAATGTCTGAAAAATCCTGCATCTGCTTAACTGGGCTTTCTTGTAAGTTCAGTGTTCAACCAGAACAATTCTGCTGTCATGGCTGACCCATTTTCTTCTTTTCTTGTATAGCACAAGCCCTAGCAGATGCTAAGTAATAAAGAATAACAAATGTGTTAATTAAGGTTCTTGGTGTTGCTCAGGATCTTCAAGTTCATGTTCTATGTGACTCTCCAATGCCATAAAAACAAAAGTTGAGTCTGAATCGTTAGCTAACCCTCCAGTAATCTTAGACTATTGCTTCACAAGATTATTTTATATAAATTCCTACTAGGAATTTGTCTTCTTACCATTTGTTTTCCTGCCAGATGATATTCTGGCCACTTCAGAAAATCTGTTAATTTATGAATTCAATATGTTTTAATACCGCCTTTATTGTAGACTCCGTGCTAGGCCCTGGAAAAATAAATACACAATCTAGCCCCCACCATTAAAAAAATATGGCCTAATAGGTGACATAGAAAAATAAACCAGGAACTTCAAGGTGGTGGGACAAGTTGCCGTGACAATGGCCTTGGTGGGAGGGAGGAGGGTTCTCTCTCTGCCGTTGCTTAAAGTTGCCAGTGCAGGCTGGTACGAGACAGCAGACTAGATTTTAGGTTTTATCACTGTTTTTTGTTTTGTTTTGTTTTTTAGAGACAGAGTCTTACTTTATTGCCCCCGATAGAGTGTCGTGGCGTCACAGCACGCAGCAACCTGCAGCTCTTGGGCTCAGGCGATTCTCTTGCCTCAGCCTCCCAAGTAGCTATAGGCGCCAACCACAACCTGGCTACTTTTGTTGCAGTTTGGCCGGCACTGGGTTTAAACCCGCCACCCTCGGTATATGGAGCCAGCGCCCTACTCACTGAGCCACAGGCGCCACCCAATCACTGTTTTTAAATTCTCTGTAGACACTGTACCCCATAATGCCCCCCACTCCCAGGCCACCTTGCTCCTGGCAGGAGGCCAGGGTGCAGTATCTCAGGGGTGGGAGGATAAGAGGTGGCACTCTTAGCCCCAGCTCTGGAGATGTCCTCTCAGAGAGCTGACGGCCATTCCACAGGCAGCTGAGCCTCCAGGGGACAGCCCTGGTGATCTGGCCATGGTTTGAACATGAACCTCTCAAGGATGTTCTCTCGGAGCTTTCCTGCTGAGAGACTCAGGCTAGTGTTAGGAGCCAAGGAAGGATCCCTCATGGTGCGTACTATGTCACGCAACTCACCTCCTGAGAAGCGCTGGGAGCACCCAGCGCAGGGGAGCCCCAGGGCATGAGCGTAGCGGGAGGATCCAGGGCTCAGATGCCAGAGAATACCAGGAGCAAAGGGCCCTGCAGGGCCAGACAACGGAAAGAAAACACAAGCCAAGGATGTTCTAGTAGCCACACTAAGAAGAAAACCAGACACATCAAGCCCATTTTAATAATATACTTTGTTCAACCCCATATAGCCAAAATGCTATAATTTGAAAATGTAATCAACATAAGCCATGGCTGAGCAATTTTACATTCTCAATGATTTTACATGGTCTGTGTCTTACACACCCAGCACATCTTAATTTAGATACCAAATTTTCATTAGAAATGCTTGATCTGTACTTAGAGTTCAGAAAATTTACAGTTGAGAAACTAGCTTCTGTTGTCCCAAACGGTTCCAATCACATTTAAAACTTTTTCCATAACTGAATCAAGTGTCTGTTTTTAAATTTAAAAGAATTAAAATCAAACTTAAAGCCCTGCTGCTCAAGTGCACGGCCACACTTCATGTGCTCCACAGCACTCTCCCCAGGTGGCCAGCTGACTGGGCAGTGCACATCTGCAGAACCAAGTGACCACTGGGCATGGCAATGGGAGGACCCCAGCGTGCGGCATGGCCTGACAGCTGAGGGTTCAGGTTGAGGGGAAGTGAGAAAAGGTCAGAATGTGAATTTCTTGGATATTGACTTTGTAAGGAAGGAGAGCGGCAACACGTAGCAACAGGGGACACTAAAACCACAGGCGGGTTCTTTTCTGTAAAGTAGAGGGGTATTGGGAACCCTGACAGTCTTTAGAGAGAGATTAAAATACGGGAGTGTCACAGATACAGTCCTTACCTTTATTCTCCTGAAATCCCTGCTTAGAGCAACACGCAATAGCGACGGTCATAAGGAAAGTTTAATGAGTGGTTCCTGTGTGCTAACTATACTTACCTGATTGTTTATCTCATTTTAATTGGCATGTAACCATGGAAATGTAGGTTTTTCTCTTAGAAGAAAAGCAAAAGCTGCAACAATCATTGGAAAGTCACAATAGGAACTGACTCATAATTCCAATCAGAGCGCAGTTGATGAGGAATCTGCTGGCATTTGGCTCCTGGAAGTGACAGGCCAGGCATCCCCGGGTGTTCCCATGCGTCTAGGCCTTGCTTTGGCTTCACCATATGCATAACTGATGGGATGAAGCTTCTGCCAGGGGCATGCAGCAGGAACACAGGACGAAGTGTGGGCTCAGTGCAACAGCATCCCCTGGGAGCTTGAAAACCTTGAAGACAGCGTCACCTGTAAGTGGCATTTGAAAACTGTTGTTCCACAGTGGGGACGTGGATACACCTCTAAAATCCTCTTGTTTGTCCACCGTGCCCAAATCCCACGCAAATCCCTGGGACAGGCCCCTCTATCTGTGACTGGAAGTTGTAAGAAAGGGCAGTTTATTCAAGCCAGCCCCACAGAGAAGGAAACAGCTGCTCACACATGCAGAAAACATGTCTAGCCCACTTCAAAAGCATTGTGCGTTTCTAACCACTGAAGGAAAGAATTCTGAAAAGAAAGCCGTAAATAAGCCTTCCAGGGGAAGACATGTTCAGCGTCTTTGATTGCTCTGTTGAAAAGCAGAACTTTTTGCTCGCTCTTTTCTTTTGCTGATCTGGAACCAATAAAGCTATTGACATAATTTTCTTAAAATGGAGCACTAGCAATGTATATGCTTTAAAAAAAAAAAGTTTGCCCATTTGGAATAGCAATTCTGACCCATGAGAAAGAGATGGTGACTTCACCTGGTCTGGAGAATTCTACTGCGGGAGAACAGGGGGTACAGGAAGACCTGCACCACAGCTTCAGGTACCCAAGGGAGGACTCTGGGGAGAAGCTGACCCCAGGCTCACTGCCTCACAGGCTCAGGATCCTTTGTCTGAATGAATGGGACAGGCCCAAGGGACCAGCAATGTCTAGTCAATACAAAGACCAGGTTAGGATGCCACAAGACTAGCTAATGTTTATATAATACGCTTACCTTGTGCTTTGTACATCTCTCTCTTTAAATTCCTTGACTCTTCATAGCAACCCTTAGAGATTTGGACACTGAGGTACAGAAAGTCTAAGTAACCTGCCCAACATCACGCAGCTAGCAAGGTGCAGAGTTGGAATTAGAAGGTAGGCTGTTTGCCTCTGAATCCGCCAGCGTGTATCCTAACCCTACGCGCTTCATTTCAACTCAGCTGACCTCGGAGGTGGTTCTTGCATTTAAATCCTGATGAGCCCAGAGAAAAGGAAAGAGTCACTCAGATTTTCTGAGCTAAAATTGCAACCAAATTTTCCTAATGTATACATAGCTGCCATTTTATGAGTCAGGACTTTACTGAAATCTGACTAGATGTTTCCCTAACTTATGTTTAAATGAAATTCTTCCTGCTACCCTTTCTAGCCACAGGCCAGTGGGGTTTATTGGTCGTAAGTCACAGCTATCCCAGAGCATGAGGAAATAAAGTGGTTTCTTTATGAGCTGAGTTCCTGATGAAGGTTCTAGCTGCTTCCAGAAGGAGAGAGAGGCCAAGGTACCTGTTGGTAACATCTCAAAGTCAGTGAGTTTGGCAGGCCCAGTGGGGGGACTTCATGCGTTACCCACCTCCGTGGTCAGGGCCAGCACCTTTTAAAGAAATGACTGTTCTAACAGCTCATCCACGCCAGGTCTGGGAGCTGGCTCACCACGAAAGACAAGAGAAGCTGAGCTTCAGCTTCTGAAAGTTAGAGGTCCCCCCACCTAACCCCCCTCCCTGGAGCAGTCAGCTCTCTGAATTCTGGACAGCAAATCCCAGGAAATAAACACATCAGAGAGCCTTGGAAGGTCTAGGGCTCCATCAAATGTCAGAAGTGATGCCAGCCTCTTAATTAATGCCAACAGCAGCAATGGAACAAAGCCAGCCAAACTCCTGGGAGCCCAAAGAAAAAGGCTGGGCTCCTGGCCACAGCTGGTGAGCCCGTGCAGGGACCACGGGGGAGAGGGTCCGTGACTCGCTTGCAGTTCTGTGGGCTGGTTGGGTTCCTTGTAACCAGTCCTGGATAATTTTCTTGTCCCCAGAGTTCTAGCCAAAAGCCGAAAGTCCCAGCTATAAGGATAGAAACCTTAAAACTGTTGGGAGCCCTCTTTGCATTTTTGGGCAGCAACCCAGGCTGTAGTGCAGGACTGCAAAAACGAGGCAGGGAGGTGAAGTGATATTTATCAAGCATGAACTGTGAGCCAGGGTTTTTCCATATAGTGTCCTTAAAACCTTGTAAGGCCCAGTGTCAGTGTCCCCGTTCACAGGGTGGGAATGACAGCATAGGTGGTACAGTTCAGGTTGTCAAGAGGCAATGTGAATACTGTCTGGTTGACTCCAAATCCTTATTTCAGAAACTGTGGGCATTTTTATCAATTCAACTAATTTTTGATAGTGAGCCCTAGGCCTTGAGAGCTGAAGAGAGATGCAGAGACCATGGCTCAGCCCTTCCAATGAGAGGGAGGTGACAGGGTCCCAAGAGCTAAAGACAAGGGTCCCAAGTGCACCCACAGTTAGTCACAGCGTCTGCGGGTCAGAAGGCCGGCACAGCGCACCTCAGCAGGTTCTCAGCTCAGGGGCTCACAAAGCCACAGTCAAGGTCTCTGCAGGGCTGTGTCCCTTTCCGGACTCAAGTTCACTAAAGTTGTTGGCAGAATTCAGATCCTGTGGTTGTCAGGGGTCCTCATCTCCTCACTGCTTCTGGGGCTGTTTCCACCTCCATAAGGCCACCTGCATCACTCTGTGGCAGGTGCCTGTAGTCACAGCTACTCAAGAGGCCGAGACAAGAGGATCACTTGAGCCTAAGGATTTGAGGTTGCCGTGAGCTATGATGTTATGGCACTCTACCCAGGGTGAAAAATTGAGACTCTGTCTCAAAAAAAGAAAAATGAAAAAAAGAAAAAAAAGTTAACCTGAAAATCCACATCTGGGGGAAAGACTTTCCATAATTATGGCAAAATGAAGATTTTTTTTTTTTTTTGAGACTCTACCCCTGGGTAGAGTGCTGTGGCATCATAGCTCACAGCAACTTCAAAGTCCTGGGCTTAAGCAATTCTCTTGCCTCAGTCTCCCAAGTAGCTAGGACCACAGGTACCCACCACATTGCCCGGCTATTTTTTGGCTGTAGCCGTCATTGTTGTTTGGCAGGCCAGGGCTGGATTCGAACCCACCAGCTCTGGTGTACATTGGCTGGCTCCTTAGCGGCTTGAGCCACAGGCGCCGAGCCGGCATAATGAAGATTTTTCAGATGTATAAAAGCAGAAAGAATTCATCTCCAGCAGACCTGCACTACGAGAAATAATAAAGGAATTTCTTCAGGCAAAAGGAAGACTATACCACATGGAGTCTCTAGATCTACCCAAAAGAATGAAGAGCACCCGGACTGGAAGACGGCCACGATAACATTCCACAAAACACCTCCCGGCACAAGCTGGCGCCTTGCTCCCCTTTTCTCTTCATGTCCTACAGTAGGAATGGCTGCACACACAGAGTTTTAAGACATTTTTTTTAATATTAATGATATTAATAGTATTAAATGTCAAAAAAATCTATCTCTGATAGCTCATAGAGATACTTGTTAAATGTTGAAAGCTGGAAGGAGGGAAATGTTGAAAGCTGGAAGGAGGGAAAGCGGCAAAAGCAAAGGAGTGAAAGAAGTTGGGGAAAGGGGGAAGGAAGGAAAGGAGAGACAGAGGGAGAGGGAGAGAGGGAGGGAAGGGGTGGGCGCACTAACCGGCCTGGGAGCCAGGTTCTGCCCACCACCTGCTGCTGTGACACTTCCCACACTTCCCTTCACGTGCAGGAACCACTGTCTCCCTGTGGTCAGCAGAAGGCCTGGCCTCTCCCTCTGAAGTGGACTCATTCAGCCCACAGCTCCTCCAAGGGGCATCCAACCATTTTTCTTTTCTGCTGAATGTTGGAAAAATAAGAGTTGTCTTGGGCCATGCAGTAATTACACAAACACTAACAAACACTAATGAGCAAAAGAAAAGGGTCCTGCACGCTTTTTTTTTCCTGCATACTTTTTGTGACATCCAACACCACATATAAGCAAAAGTCCTCAAATAATGTGCAGGGGCCTGAGGGCCACAGGGTGGACACCCTATCAGACAGTGGCAGAAAATAAGAACGAGCCTTAGCAGCTCAGCTTGCCGAGGCATTGGCCACCAACGCAAAGGACATTTCAGGACATTGAACCAGCACCCATAAGAGGGCACAAAATGAACAATGGCAAGACCGACGGGGAGTTTCCAGAGCCCACAGAACGTTTCACACCATGCTGGTGACAGACACAGACCATTCATTCCCTCGTGGCTCCATGTACATTAAATCGTGAATAGCGTATTTACATTCAGTGTCCCACATCTTAGCCCAGGCCAAAGAAACTTGATGGAGCTTGACCATAATGAGCCTGTCACTAGTTATTAACACCCCATGTCCTCAGCAGTAGTGGGGGTGGGGAGGTGACGATCGAAGAATAATCACCTCTCCAGGCTACATCCCCTGTGCAGGACATTGAGAGAGCCCAGCGATTTCACAACACGTCGGTTCAAAAAGCTATCTAGAGTGTGTCAACAACAGCAAAGCATTTTCTACTGACTTCCTCTTACTTGTTACTGGTCAACATGCTCTATGGATGTCAGATTTCATCTTCATGATGCAAAGAGAACCCAAGAAGACAGTCAGCTCAATCAAATAATCATCAGTTTTATCTAGACTAAAAATAATCATTTGAATTTTCCATATTTCAAGATGCTATGTGAATAGGCACTGACAAGGAAGGTGTCTAAAGAGCTCTAAAGAATGACCTTTTGTCCCAGCCATCCCCGTTGGTGAGCAGGGTCCCACCCTGACATCTCCTGGAGCCAGACTATTGTGGGGGTTTTGTGTGTGGCTGGGCGGGGGACCTCAGCAGGACAGAGAGGGGCCCGCTGAGCTGACCTTCCTTGGGCCAAAATAAACAGTGTCTCTGTGGTCATTATTTTAATTAGATAATTTAATCAGTCCTGACATGCTTTTCTGTGCAGGGAAGAGCGAGCCCAAACCGCTGCAGGCCTGTGATATCAAAAGGTCTGAGTTTTTCTACTGACTCCTTGACATAAAAACAAAGGAAAGGATAGGAAGGGTTATATCACTGAATTTTTTTCAGCTGTCTGTGGAAGAAAACAATTCCCTCGAACCAATTTTTCAAAGGAAGTCACTCATTTTTCTCCATCTTTGTAAAACAGCAGGACTGCAGAATACCCACTGTCCCTCTGTGCCTGGTCAAGGTTCCTGGTCAAGGACGATGCAAAGGTACATTTCAAATCAATTAAGGGTGGAGTGTAAATGTCTGACCACAACAAATAAGTTAATGAGGTGATGGTAATGTTAGTCAGTTTGAAGTAAGCATTCCACAATGTAGATCAAATCAGCACAGTGTCCCCCATAATTGTACACAGTTATGATTTAATTAAAAACAAAAATTCAGCCCTGATCTGTGAGAGGAGAGGGAAGAGGGCAAATTACAACACCTTAGTGTTTGGAAGAGCACGATTAATAGGAAAAACAACACACATTTAAACAAGTGTCTTGTTTCTTTTCAGAAGCACTATTACACTCTCTTAAGCAATCAGAAAAGTACAGAGCTCCCATGTCTAAATTATTTTCCAGGAAAACTCTCTTTCTGTTCCTCAAAATTTTCCTTTTACCTGGATGGTGGGCTTTATATATGGTTTCCCCAGAGGATGTCTGGGGACATTTTCCCAGGCCTGGCTCCCTCCCCTCCTCCAGGCTGCTCCAGCTGCTATGAACAGGACTGACTGACTTGGGAAGCCTGTTCAACTCCATCTTTCTTTACCCCAGTGCCTGAACTCTCATTTGCTTTCTTGCTACAATAAACTCTGCAGAGCCTCTTAGAAACCAGAGTCACCCCTGCCAGGCCATGCCAATAATTCCCCCAGAGCAGCTCCTTATGAATGAGTGGCTGCAGCAGGGACCACAGGGAGACCCAAAGAAACAAAGATGTGGGTCTGGAAGGGAAAGAAGCAGGTCTTCCCATCTCCCCCCTCCCCTTTTAATGTTAAATGTTGAGCCCCTGCTCAGTCCAGCCGCCTAACAGGCAGACAGCACTCCCCTCTCAAGGAGGGCGAGACGCAAGGGTTAAAGAGAGGAAAGTTTGGCACAGAGTGTCGTGGCAGGTGCATGACGGTGGGCCTCACTATTGATGTCACACCGTGTGCTCCACAGTCACTGACTCTTCTCCACCAAGACACATATCTACCAAGTCTTGCCCCATCTCATTTATCTGCCAAAAGATGACCCACACAGAATAGAGCTCAGAGGTCTGTTTCTCTAGAAAGCACTCTCTAGCGTTGGGTTTGGAGATAAGACTCAATGCATTAACATCTGCACCATGTTCTAAAATCTATGCTTTTGTAAATCACGCTGCACTGGACAGCGTGGGGTGCCATCCTCCCCTCTGAGAAGAAGGAAACAGGCCACACTAACGCGGGCGCCACTAATGGAGGCTCCCCGTGCAAATGCTAGAACTTTGCTTCCCACTGAGGCCTGATACTTTCCCAAGAAGTTAAATATCTCAAGGGAAACATCTGGGGGCGAGCCTGGAGGAGGTGAAGACAGCGTCCAGAGAGCCCAGCTCCCGACTTCAAAGCCAACTTTCCAACTCTGAAATGAAGGAAGTCTCCTTTTCTCCCACTTGTCTCTGCCTTGCTAAATATAAATGGATCTTGGTTTATATTATGCTGCCTCTAATTGAATCTCATTCTTTATTTGTTTAATTCGGGAACAGTAAACCATCCTGAATGGCTCCCCGGGAAGCCTGCCTCTGTGGCCAGCTGGGTTCCCAGCGAGCCTCCGGAGGCCAGGCAGGCCCTGCCTGGCAGCACCACTGTGGCACAGAAGCGTGGCTGGGACGAAAAGGCCAAGATCCGAGGACATGGGTTCCAGCAAACCCATAAGCATAGTTCACTACAGTAAGGACTCAGAGAAAAGATGATGCCTGCAGATGCTACTAAGGCCTTTAAGGACCTAATCCTACATTCTTTCTTAACTTTAACCAAAAAGATCCTCAGGAAAATGGGAGCCGATAGTACTTGTTTGACAAGATAAAATACAATCCTCAGATCTAAGACCAACATCAACTCACCTTCAAGGGCAGAATTCTAGAACATTAGCCAAATGAGGGCAAGAAAACTGCTTATGTGGAACCGTGAGCCAAGACCTCTTAGTGTTAAAGATTTTGTTAGACATTAATTAATAACTATGTTTTTACTAAATTCCAATTCCATTTTTTTCAGCCTATTCTCCTGGATTTTCTGGCATATAATCATATCATCTGTACCTAATGATAATTTTTCTTTACCTTCCCACTTCTTTCCCTTTTTATATCTTCCAGCATAATTTTAAATAATAGGGATAATACCAACACCTT
Organism: Nycticebus coucang; assembly: GCF_027406575.1. NCBI lineage: Eukaryota > Metazoa > Chordata > Mammalia > Primates > Lorisidae > Nycticebus > Nycticebus coucang. Next base: position 2,938,951 of record NC_069798.1, read on the forward strand.
TCTCTTACTCCTGACCTTCTGGGAAGTGTCTGTAGACACAAGTGTTGGCAAGGATGTGCAGATATTAGAACGCTTGATCTCTGGTGGTAGGACTGTGAAATAGCGCCTCTGCTGCGGAAAACAGTACAGAGTTTACTCCAACAGTGGACCTTACAATCACCATCCAATCCACCTGCTCTGCTTCTGGGTATACAGCAAACAGAACGGAAAGCAGGGTCTTGAATAGATAGTTGCATACCCATGTTCATATCAGCATTATTCATAATAACCAAAAGGCAGTAACAACCAAGTGTCCATCAACAGATGAGTGATCCACAAAATGTGGTCTATCCACCCAATGGAAGGAGATGCGAACACACACGGTCACGTGCATTAATAAAGATACGGTGTTCAGTGAAATAACCCAGATGCAAAAGGTACTGTACGATTCCATTTACACGAGGTACCTAGAGTGGTGGAATTCATAGACTGAAAGTAGAAGGGTGGTGGTGGGCCGGGCTCAGTGGCTCACCCCTATAGCCCTAGCACTCTGGGAGGCCAAGGCAGGAGGATCACTTGAGCTGAGGAATTGGAGACCAGCCTCAGCAAGAGCAAGACCCCAACTTTACTAAGAGTAGAAAAACTAGCCAGACATGGTGACGCATGCCTATAATCCCAGCTGTTTGGGAGCAGAGGCAAGAGGATCACTTGAGCCCAAGAGTTGGAGCTTGCTGTGAGCTGAGAAGCCATGGCACTCTACCCAGGGTGACAGAGTGTGCATGTAATTATTAGCACTTAAAAATGGTTGCGAGGTTAAATTTTATGCTCTGTGTATTTTAACACAATTAAGAGACAGAGAAAGTAAAGAGAAGCAGGCCCGGTTAAACAGTGTTTATTAAAATATTGTTTTAGGTATTATATGACCCAAGTGGCTTCAGATAATAATGGTCATTAATACTCCAGTGTGTGCAATGGGAGGACCAGGTGAGCGGCCCTTGGACAGAGTGCAGTGGTGCAGGCCACCGTCCTTACAGACGAAACACCAAACTAACAACCAAAGACATTTGAATGGCCATTTCAATCTTCACAGCAGTTTCTGGAGAAAGGGGGTCTCATTCCTGACTCAGAGCAAAATTTCTCACAAGTCTCTGGCCACTCTCCCCTGAGCACAGCAGCCCCCTGTCCGATGGTTGTGAACCCCACCACCACCCCACTCCACCTGTGTGGCTGTGTCTCTCTGCCTCCCCTCTCCCTGCTCTGGACCACAGGCAGAGCCATGCCAGTCAGGGCCACTTCCATCTCCCTCCACCAAGAAGACACAAGACCTGGCCAGGCAGGGACAGACTCTCCTTCCCGTGCAAGGACCAGGGCAGCTGCGAACACTCCCAAGTTATGCCATTTTATTTTCCTCAAGGTGACCAGAGTTTAAAAGGCTGCAAGCAAAATATTTCAGCCAGTTTACTGATCACAGCTATAGACCGAGGATCTGTGTCCCCCCAAATTCACTTAATGCCAATTCTTCAGTGTGATGAAACTAGGAAGCAGGGCCTTTGGGAGGCAATTTGGCCGTAAGGGTGGATTCCTCATAATGGATTTACACCCTTATAAAGGTGAGAGCCTTCTTTCCCCCTCACCCTCTGAGGACATGGCAAGAAGATGCCATCTGTGAGCCAGGAGCAGCTGTCACCAGACATGGAATCTGCCAGCCCTGTGATCTTGGACTTTCCAGCCTCCAGAACTCTGAGGAACACATCTCTATTGTTTTTAAGCCACCCATGATATTTTTGTTCCAGCATCCCAAAGACACCAGACAATCACCATCCCCTGGGAATGGTGGAGAAACAGGGCCATTTTTTATATTAGGACACCAGGAAACCTTTGAGGCTACCCAGGGCTGTGAGCTATGCATTTCACTGGACAGAGATGCCTGACGTCATCCCACTCCAGGTCCCTCATCCTTCCCTTTGGGACTGAGAGTCCCCTGTCCTCCCCAGGGCAGCCAGGTCCCAACACCAACTGTGAGAGAAGTATGTGGAAACTGGACATGATCATCAGACCAGAGAAATGACCTGTCCATCTGGAATCGTGTATCCTTCTGATAAAGTATGAGACAATTCAAACAACAGAAAACTATTTCTTAAAAGCCCACCAGGATTAGGAAAGGGTCTCAAGCTGTCCTTAATGGGCTATGAATCACTCTAATTTGTAAGCTTTTGGCTCCAGGTTTGCAGTGTTCTAACTTCCAAAGAAGCACAAGTGAGAACCTTCTAAGTGGGGAGATCTGAGGACACAGGAGCAGGCAGAGCCCTTAGTTAGCAGGTGTCTACCCTCTGGACAGAAGGTGAAAGGTCGGGTGAGACCTGACCCCTTCCAAGGTCAACAACTCTCAGGTCACTGATGGTTCACATCATTGCAACATCTTCAACTCAAGGCCAAGCCCAGAGCTTTTATGACTCAGGGTTTTCCATCTGATGTGGTTTTTGAAAACACAACTAATCCTTAAAGAGCATGTCTTATTTCAAACCATAGCTCAAGGCTATTTTCCAAGGAGGAGAGCAAGCCCACCTCTGAACTTCCTCCTCCCTCTTCATCTTACTGACCAGTTAGTTCATCACCCAACTGAGCCTCCATGGCAGAACAGAGGAGATGGGAGGTCCTCAGAGAATGACTGGACTTCCAGAGCCAACTGCCCCCAGCTTCCCGCCCCCATGTGGTCCCCAGCTTCTCATCCCACATGCAGCTCCAGCCAGGGGCAGGCCTCGCCACACCCCTGCAGATGTCCTCACTCATCCTAGCTCTGGGCCCTGAACTCTACCAAAGGAGCAGGAATGGTTTCCAATAAAAGGAGAAATCAAAACGCAACACTGGCTGATGTCCAAGGAGCCGCTGAAAGTGATCACTTTGAATCTTCACACGTCTCTGTCACTGGAGTGTTCTAAAAAGACACATTCCCCCCTGAAGTGTTCCACACCACTTCTCACAGTAAATGTGATGATTCGACAGCAATCATCGACTTAAAGTTGGCCACAGGAAGTGACTTTTTCAAATATTCTATTTGTTCGCAGTATAAAAGAGTCCAAGAAATGACACCCCAAAATGCAAAGTTCAAACCTGCTGATGACTTCAAACTTAGGGGAGCAGTGAATGCAGGGAGGGCCTTCCTTGGAAGTCCCCCTGTCTGCCTAAAGACAGCTCCCCCAAAGGAGCTCGAGGTCATGAATCTCCTCCCAGGAATCTCATCACCTAGGGGAGATTCACTCAGATCCCAGGAGGTGAGGCTAGAACTTGACTTCATGCCCAGACTCTGTCACAGGCTGTCCCCTGTTCTTCTGAGGGCCTGTTCGTTTTTTAAAACTTCATTTACTTTCCCCTGCGTTGCCTACACCCCCTGCCCTGTCCCCTGTAGAGAGAGTGTCTAAACATCGAGCTCTCCCTGGGATTTGAGTGCTCATGGTCCTTTATGCGATGTTCCCGGTGCATGAGTTTCATGTACTTTTTCTCTTCTTGGCCTCTTATCGATTTGTTTCATAGATACCATTACTGAGCCCTCAGAGGGCAGGAGCAAAGCCCTTCCTCCCTACAGAGACAAACCTAAAGCAGTGTCCAAAGTTCTCAGCAGCTTTGCTGAAGCCACATCCAATAGCCACGCTGCTGCACGCACTTTGACTTGGAAGTGAGGCTTGTACCTGCGAACCTTCTTTGGGCACGTGAAATAAGCAAGCTGCGAGTGGGCCATGTTATGACTGTGTGGCTGTGTCCCCCTTGGTGCAGTGTGGTCCTCCCTCGTGCCGCTGCCCCATCGTGGTTTATCTTTGCCACAGGCCACTGCTCAGCAGTGTCGTCTTACTGTCTTCCAAACCAAAGGGATTTTGCAAGAACAGGACATAAGCAGCACAGCGGGAGAGCAGAGACAGGCTCCTGCAGGCTGGGGGCTCAGGCCGGAGGCTCAGGATGGGGTTGTGCTGCTGCCACAGGCACGGCAGCACCCCAGAGCAATGAAATGAAGCAGTGACATCAGGCAAGGCTCTTGCATGGCCCATGAATCCTGGGTCATCTTGGAGTACACTTCACCGGACAGAACTTCAGCCAAAGCTCCCATCGAGCTGGGGTCGGGATGAGTAGAAGCTGGAACAGGCAGCTGGAGAGGCAGGGCTCCTGGAGGTTGGGAGTGGCAGAGTCCTGCCTGTCATGTGCCCGGCCCTTGGAATGAACGGGGAGACAGTGCAGTTCTCAGGTTAAAGCACCGGCTGCGTCCTGACCTACACTGGACACTCCCGGCCATGATATTTTGGAATGGAATCACCTCTCGGGGGAGAGCTCCAGTGCCCCCGGGATTTGAAGGGTGCAGAGCAGCAAGGAACAAGTGCAGGAATAGGGAAGACCTGAGGGGGTAGAAAAGTCCGGAACAAGGGGACACCCCCTCTGGCCTCCCTGAGCCCCTTTCTGTGTAATGGAACCCACCTCCACGGCCACTGCCTCCTCCTCTTCAGACCACACCTCTCACGGCGTTAGGACAGCGTCCTCCCAGCCTCCCACCTCCAGTCCAGCTGCTCTCCAGTCTGCAGCCAGAATCGTCTTTTAACTTATTGATACATGAATCTGGCACCATCTACCTTGCTAAATACCACCAAAGTGTCCTGGGACACTGCAGACTCATGCACCAGGCCACCCCGTGCCCCAGGGCACCGCTTCTCCAGAAGGGCTCCCGCACCTCCCCTCCAGAGCTCACAGCCCCAGGCCCGCCCTGCCCCTGGAGGGCCTGCCTCTTTGTACCTCACCCACTCCTCAGGGAGCTGAAAAGCACCCGACTCCCATTCCTTCCTGATCCCTCCAGACTGGCTTATTGTCACCAGAGGCAAATGTTCTCCACCCGGCTGCACGTGAACATCTCCTGGAGTGTAAGCACCAACTACAGGCCCCACCCTCACCCAGAACAATTAAATCAGACTCTGCAGCATGGGATGTGCCCAGGCCAGGTGAGGAGAGCAGGGGGCCAGGCGTGAAAACTATCAGTGTAGTCCAACTCCCCAAGCATCCTATACTCCTATCGCCGTGGCATTCACCCCCAAGTGACAGCAACTGGCATTGTCATCACGTCACTACCATCATCGTCACCATTCCTATCACATCACACTAACCCTTGAGTGCCAGTCTCACATATCCATAGCTTCCTTTTCAATTCCACATCTAAGATTTTGGGCCAATGTCATTCTGCATTGACAAGCTCCTTTCCAAAGGGTGCTTAACTGCTTTACTTTTGAAGGGATGACACCTGTTTTGCTACTTGGCCACTTAAAACCAGGTGCTACATCTCAATTTCTTTCTATTGTTTTGACTCAGGAAGCCAAGCCAGTGAACTGGAATGGAGTGTGCTGGAGGCTTTTGGACTCCGGCTGGCAGGTGCCAGAGCAGAGAAAGGCCCTCCGAGCCTGCTGAGCCAGAGTTTGGACAAAGAGCCCTTCTGGTCATTGTTTATCATGAAGAGCTTGCAGAGATTCCTGTGTATTACTCAACAGTGCCGAGGAATCTGACCTCTGTTGATGGCTGGCTGATACTAGTGTCATTGTTTTTAGGACACAGCTAATAACATTGGCTAGAATCACTCAGGGCCAGTTAATCAGAAGGAAGAGGCGACAAGGACATCTTTATGATACACGGTTATGTGATAAGATGCAGACGTAACGAGAACTCTTTTCTTCTGGAAAAGATTAAAGACGTAAAATCCTGGCTTAGGAAAAAAAGACTCTTTGTCCTGATGAATCAAAGTGGCCAGATGTCTTGATTTAGGCAGAACAGGGCCTGATGTTTTAGCAATTGTCCCCCATCTGTGAGGGCCCTCCCCACTTCGGTTAGTCCTCTCTGTTTTCCGAGCTTATGAAGCACAACTTAAAAGACTCGAAACTCCTCCTGGGGCTGCCTTTGTTGCCTACAAGGCAGAGTGGTCCCAGGCAGAGACAGGAGCAACAAGGACCAAGGCCCTGGATCTTCCTCAGTGCAGCAAGGAGGCCCAGGTCACTTCCCAGCACCCATCCTCTCACGGGGGCCACATGGGTGGCTGCTGGGCCCGGTACCTGTAACCCAGACCCCGCTCCCTATGGCAAGGTCCATGGGGACCGTTCTGGTTTTGCTCTCACATTGGTTCACCAAGTGGACACCAGGAGCCACAGGGAGAAAAGATGTCTCACCATGGGACAACTGTCTGGGAAGAGGGCCTTTGCTGTTCTCCCACTCGGACAGAGACGAAAGGGTCATGATCAATGTCTTCTGTCTTCTAAATGGTGTGGCCATAGTGGGACTGGAGTAAAACTTACTGAAATCAGGAAAGTGTGAATCTGCCACTAACCAGCCAGCCACCTGGGCTGCAGCAAAGTGATTTCTCTTCTTTAGCCTCATTCCTTCACCTGTGAATTTAAAGGGCTGGATGAAAGACTGACTCTAAATCCCTGACAGCAAGGACTATGCCCATTACTGTGGACACTGACCTCCAGCGCCCTGCATAGAGCCTGGCGCTCACCAGGACTAAAAGGAAATTGGCCACATGCAATCCTGAAGGCCAGCGGGAATGACTCCACCTCTAGAGGTCCCTTTGGGCCCCCTCAATTCTGTGCTCCTTGCCAGATTTTTTTTTTTTAATACTCAGCCTACAAAATTTTCACTGAGCCCAGCCCCCAACAACCCTATTCACTGAATCCACAAGACCTCCTTAAATTCTAAAACCTCTGTGAGAATACCCATAGAAAATCAAGAAAAAGAAGACCAGGGGAGAGCTGGATGATGCTGATCACAGCCTCTACTCCGTAGGCCCCATTGTGACTATGGCATGCCCTACATGCGAAAATATCTGAAACTCACTGTTGTCAGTTATCAGCTGTTTGTTCAATCCCTCTGAGACTCAACTTACTCATTTTTAAAGTTGGCTAATGATACAATCATCTCTCTCTCTCGCTCTCTTGCTCTCTGCCTCGCTCACGCTCTCTCTCTCTCTCTCTCACACACACACAGTTGTTTTCATGACTAAAGGAGAAAATATTCATGAAAGTATTTTATAGCAAAAAGTGCAATTGCGTGCCAGGCTTTGCTATTTCATAAGCCAGAGGTAATTGCCAAGACCTGTCTCAGTGTACAGAACACAAAAAGCAATGCCTTGATGCTTCTTTGAAATCCGACGGGATGGAACATCTTTGGGGCATTCCAGATGCTGGGCCCTGCCACTTTAACATTTTTGAACATCAAACAAGTCTTCTGGAATAACATTTTGATGCTTTTGGTATACACAAATGAAGAACACGTGGACTCAGTTTCACTGCATATATACATCGGAGCTGCAGAGGAACGTCCTGGGGAAGGAATGATGAAATTTGGTAGAACCCCAAGGTTTTAAAAAACACAATAATTCAAGGGGAAAAAAAAACCCTAATATTTAATGAGTGCATAATATTGGCCAGACACTTTATACACATTATTCCACCTAGTCTTCACAACAACCCCATGAGATGTGGACAGCTGCCCTTCGTTTACAGATAAGGCAGACAGGAGGACTCATCTGCACAAAGTCACAGAGTGTCGAAGCTGAGACTCGAGCCTGAGTCTGCATTCTCCTTTGCTCAGCACCAAATGGGGTTTCTGCTCCTGTGCATGTAAAACATCACCTTCCCGGAAAAAACCCCTTCATGCTTTGCGGGCCTTGAAATATGTGGATATTGATGTATTTCCTTAATCCCAACTGGGAATAAACCATAAAATGGCCTGACTTTGAGAATTAATGCCCATGACCACTGCACTAATAATGAGGCAGAAACACATTTCCAAGTGCATTTGCTTATTTAGTAAATGTTTGTCTGTCTGAGGCACTCAGCCCCATCCCAGCCAGCCTCATGAAATACCATATTTGGGAACTTTACATTGGAGCAGAGAATCATTAATAAACAGTGTGGAAATAAGCGTGTAATTCACTAGGACTTCTTGGCTTTACTGGAAGCATCTGGTTAATTCCTTCATTTCCAGGAGGGCACCAGCTTGCTGCCTTCCCGCAGGAGGGGGAGCACTCAATGCCTCCCCCAGCCTGCAAGGCATCTTTCCAGCAAGATGGAGCCAGCACACCTGTCAAGGAGAACTTGGTAGGGACTTTGGGATGGCCTGACCAAGGCTTCCTCAGGCCTGGTGCAAGACTGGCCAGCATGGAGGGAGTGAGAGACACACTGAGAATGGTGTCCTGCTCTTTGTCCCCAACCACAATCAGAACTGGGTTCACCATCTGTGCACAAGGCGCTGGGTGGAAACTCCGTATGACTATGTCTATCCCATGCAGATAGGCGTTCACATCACAGACAGAAAAATGGGCTCACTGAACATCAAGGCTGGTAGACACAGCTTTGGGGGACAGCGTGTCAGGACCACAGTGCACACCGATCTCCTCAGCCCTGGGGTGTCCTCCCTCAGAAGAGACGCCATCTGACACACACAAGCCTGCGAGGTGCTTAACTATAAGAATTCACTATTCATTAGGTCACAGAGGCATTTCCGAACTCATAGGCAAAGAAAACATCTTGGAGGGGTGGTTCTTAAAGTTGAAATTTCACCATTTTGCTTTGCAGAAGAGAAAATGTGTTTCTATAGCATTTTATAGTTTATAAAGTACTTTCATTTTATTAGCCTCATGGAGCCATTATCACAACTCTCGAAGTAGACATTTCTGTCATTATCATTATTATGTTATTCCCATTTGAAGTAAAAATCTGGCACCCAGACTGGCTAAGATGTTTGCCTGTGTTGGTCCCTTAGGTGCTGAGCTTGGAGGCTGAGCACGCAAATCTACCAAAGCTCCACCACCCTCCTACGCTGCCCCCACATCTCTCATCACATGGCAATCCACTTCTCGCAGGCAGGAATTACATCTTCTTTGTATTTGGTACAGAGCCCAGTATTGGTACAAAATGCAAAATATATGGTGACTTTAATACTGAGCTTGTGGTGAAGACATTTATGAAATGGCTGAGTAAAGTGAAGCAAGGTCAAGGACAACCCTATCATTTCTGCTGTTACCTTTCTATTACCTGCTCATATCATCGTAACATCTCGAATCCATGTTCTTCTTATTTCCATACTACGCGTGTACCTGTGTCATTTTTATTGGCCATGCAATATTCCACTATGTTCATGCACCATAATTGTAACTACTTTCTCCATTTGGCACTTGCAAGTTATTTTTTCATGTTTTCCTTAAAATGGAGTTACAAGATACCTGGTTCACAGAACCCGGAGCTCGGGAGATCCGTCCCCTATGTGCACCTGGCTGTGCCTTTTCTCACAAGCTCCTTGGCCAGACGGGTGGAACTCTTGTGTGCACCTGAGTTACTCATTCAAAATTAAAATTTCTAGAGCTGGAGCCAACTGAATTAGAACACCTCTGACAGCAGGCATCAGGAATACGAGCTCCCAGGGATCTCACAAATCCTAAGGTGTGTGAACTGGAGTAGAGCTGAATTCTACAGCCAAGTTAATCCTTTTAATAGTTTGTGTCTTTAAATTCTGTGCATCATTATAAAGCACCTGTGGTATTCTTGTGCCAAGCAGACTAGGGTAGAACTGGGTGGCTCCCAGTGAGGAGTCAAGTGTTGGGCTCCATCACAGCGTGAAGAGGAGGCCACCTTTGAGGCCTTAACACTCAAATGAGTAACTGTCCAAGCAGGGGGGGTCTGTTTGAGAATATCCTTGGCAATTTCTCTGACAAACAATTACTCAGCTGCTGCATAAACTCTATGATAAACACTCAGACCACCCAACAGAAAGGCAGCACCAAGCTTGCAGCCAGCTTGCCATTGTGTGTGTGTGCACACGTGTGTCTTACTAAATACAAAGGGACACAAGAAAAGAGGATATGAGGTTTTCTTAGAGTGACCCGCAGAAGAACTCTAAAGGATGTCTGCTATTTTTTTTATTTTCCAAAACATCTACTTAATCTGAACTTGGGATGCACTCCTTTTTACAAAAGTCATGCACCAAAGTGCCTTTTGGCACTCACAGCCCAGCGTTTGGACAGGCGCCAGGCTGGCGTGCAGCGTGTTAGGAAGCTTGGGGGTTGTCAGCACAGATGTGGATGGTTCCGCCTTCTCATGGATGCACGAGTCTGAGTTCACAAAGTCGGAACCCCCCTGGCGCAATGCACAGAGAGGTGACTGTGAGAGCAGGATCTTTGCCTGGCTATGGCTCTTGTGGGCTGCCCCATAAGTGGGGCAGCAACATTAGGAGAAGCTAAGGAGACGCCTTCAGGTTTTGAAGTGAGACAGACCTGGATCTGGATCCCAGCTCGGCCTCTTACCAGCTGCGACAGGCTGTGTGAGTCAGATGACGGATCCAATCTCAGCGTCCACATCTATAAAAGGCAAATAACTGCAGAATGGCTTCATGATTGTGAGTGATAATAATAGATGCCTGAAGCTATGCTAGAACCTTCTTAGAAGTGATTATAGAACAAATATCCTATGGTCTAATTAGGTGATTTGATCCAGTTCAATTCTGCCAGTATCCACTGAAGAATCGCCGCCCCCAGATGTCATGTCGAGCAACTTCAAAAGGCGAGTCCCTGCCTTCATGTAGCTTAGAGTCTGGCAGAAAGGAAAGCCTTTCAGTGGCTTTACAGTGATTCCAGGACCTTCGGCAAACCGGGGAAGAGCACTGGGTTTTTAACCGCCATTTTCTACTTATGTGGCCACTGGCTCTGCACAAGGTAGAAACCTCAGAGTTGAGGTGGCTGTCAAGCTGTCCCCAGTTTGTCTCTGAGAATGGCCCCAAGGACACTGCTACTGTCTGGGATTTGTGGAGACCCTGGAACTACCAGAGCTCCAAAGATGGGCCTGGGGTGGATGGGCTGTGAAACCTGGGACCCTCCGTCTCATTGCCCCTGCCGGGAAGATAAGACCAGTGCCTCTGCCGAGGGAGATTTAATAAATGAGCACCTCGCTCCCGGCTGAGCAAACTGGGAATTAAAATAAGAAGTGAGAGGTGGGGAACCAAACACCACCCTCCTTAGTGCTAAGAGCCAGAGGGGGGCCAAGAGCTGAGCTTGATGGGCCCCCACAGACCCCAGAGGAGCCAGGCACAGTGGTGGTAGGATACCTGTTGGGGGGAGAGAGGGAGAGAGGGGGAGCACTCCCCACCGGCAGAGAGAGCAGAGCTGGGCTCAGTCATTCCTTCTGACTTGTCCATCTAGTAATTCTCTCCACTTTCTCAAGAGAGGAGAGAAAGAAGGGGCAAAATGAGGCCAACTGTGTGCTTAAAGAATACCCTGAGAAGCAGGAAATGCTCTTCTCTCTCCAAGACCTGGTCAGACACTAGGTTACTCCACTGACAGAAAAAATCGTGGGATGGCAGGTGGTCTACAACAATGGTTTCCAACCTTTTTTATCTCATGGCACAATTGAACCTATAGTTAAACTTCCACAGCACACTTAAATTATGTTGATAAAAAAGAAGAGAGAGAGAGAGAGTAAAAAAAAGAAAGAAATAAAAAGAAGGAAATAAAGAAAGAAAAATAATACACTTACTGTGTTTTGAACTTCTTTCGAGAATAATTTAATTAATGATCTTTAAAATTTTTTGCACACCCTAAGATCCTCTATGGGACACCAGCATGTGCAGCACACAGGGTGAAAATTACTGGCCTAGAGCTCAAGAGTTTGAGGCTGCTGTGAGCTGTGATGCCATGGACTCTACCCAAGACGACATAGTGAGACCCTGCCTCAAAAAAAAAAAAAAAAAAAAAAAGAAAAGAAAAGAAAATTACTGGCCTAGGGAGTTTGGTGGTTCTGAACTGTTGCTCTATTATAACTGCCAAGGAACCAGGAGGTACCCTGGGAATGTGCTTAGAGGCCCAGTCCTCTGAGAATTCTGAAGACACACCAGAGGAACTCATCAAAGCACAGACCAACTCTAGAAAAGAATTCCCCTCGCCACTCGCACCCGTTAGTGGGTGTGGGCTTAGGATCAGCTTCCTAAAATTAAAATACAATTGTGACACACTGGAGTACACGGCACGCTGTACAGCAGCATTTCCTCAGGTCTGGATTCAGTACGATGCACAGGGCTTTGGACTGTGTGCACATGCACCACATCAGGACACTGAATGTACTTCTTACTGAGGAATCACAATTTTCAAAAATAATTTGCAGGCACTGCCCTGGGCAGTCCTGGCAGCAGTAACAGGTTTTTAATTGATTGAAGTGTGAAGAGAAGTTCGCTCTTGGCAGCAAGGGCAGGCACGGAAGCTGGTGGGGTCCAGACGGTTCACTGCCGCCCCCCAGGTGCACCTCCTGGCTAACGGAGGTGGGGTACTGATCACCTCAGCCCTCCCCCACCATTGGCATTTTGACCTGGGCTCTGCCAAGCAGGGGAACTAAGCAAAATGACACAGGTGGATGAGGCAGTGAGCGGTGAGAGTGGCTCTGCTGACCACAATGCGGGCGGCGTCCAGGCGTTCAGGGCACAGGTGCTGAATGCTGATGGCTTGAGCCACCTTGGGAAGGATGTGGCTAATGAAGGCATGGTACCATCTATGGTTTGAGAAGTTCCATTCTGATTATTTGAATCTTGAAAATGAGCCACATGGGCAACCGGAGACCAAGGGGAATAATGATGAGCTGAAAGCTGTAGAGGAAGCAAATTCATCTCAACCTACACAGATTAGAATGACCAACAAGGTTCGACATTACTATTCCAACAAGACTGGACCATCTGAAGCCAATCGGCAAGGTAAAGAAGCTGGGTAGACGTCATTCTTGGGAATTAAACAAATATCAGAAGAGAAATTGTCTTGAAGCTTGATTTTCTTTGTTGTCACAACATAAAGGTGAACCATTTCTACACTGTATTGAAAAATGGGGGTATTTTTTAGATAATTGCAAACATTCGGCACAATCGTTGGATAAAGATTAAGGCTGAAACATAGTCCAAACCTGACTATTCCTTAGAAAGGCTCGCGATATCTGTCTGGTGTTCCAGCACTGGTATTATCCACTACAGTTTCATGAAACCTCGTCAGCCGATTATGGCAGATGCCGACTGCAGCCAACTACACAAAATGAAGAGGAAGCTGCGATCAAGCAGCTGAGATTGTTCAGCAGAAACAGGCCAGTCCTAGTACAGGACAGCACCCAGGCACATATTTCTTAAATAATATTGTTCAAACTACAGAAGCCGGACTTGGAAACTCTGTTATCTACCATATTCACCAGACTTTGCACCAACTACCATTTCTTCATCTTCAGTTCTCAGCAAACCATGGAAAACACCTTTATGATTTCGTTGCCACTCGCCCTTTAGGCTGCCGTGATGGGGACTAAACAAGCTACTGTGAAGATGGCAAGACTGCCGTTGATCATTTAGGTGCATACTTTGGTTCATTGTACTGCTTCTTGTTTGAGATATAATACACTAAACTTTTGATTCAAAATCGGTCATTTCATATTTGATGACCTAATAAAGTCTTGGTTGACAAGATTTTTCTTTAGGCACTTTAACTCCGTCATTGCACTCTTTTCTGGCCTGATGAAAACTCAGCTCTTAGTCTTATTATTTCTTAAGCATGAAGAGTCATTTTTAATTAATAATTTTTACCAAAATTGGGAAGTTTGGGGTTATTATATGCTCAACTATCTTTCTGCCCTCCATTCTGTGACTTGTACTGTGTTCACATTGGTGCACTTGCTGGTGTCCAACAGATCTCTTAGACTTTGCTCATTTTTCTTCATCCTCTCTTTTATCTGCTTCTCAGAATTGATAATAACTATTGATCTATCTTTAAGTTCACTAATTCTTCCCTCTGTTTACTCAAATATTCTCTTTAAACTTTCTATGAATGTTTCAACTTATTTTAGTTTTCTTTTTTAGAAAAATATTCAATTATTTTTTTATTGATACATAATAATTATACATGTTTGTGGGGTACATTGCATGCATATAATGTGTGAGGATCACATTGGACTGATTGGGTTATCCATCACCTCAAACATTTATTATTTCTTTGTGTTGAAAACATTCCAAATCTTCTCTCCTATCTATTTTGAACTAGAAAATAACTATAGTCACCTCACGGTGCTAATAAACAGTAGAACTTCCTTCTATTTAGCTGCATTTTTTAAAAATCTCAGATTATTATGGGGGTAGATATGTCTTGGTTCCATAGTTGTTTTTGTATGCCTACAGTGGGAGTTATAGGCATCTCCTTTATTTTTGTTTTCTAATTTAGAATTTCTGTTTGTTCCTTTTTTATAATTTCTATCTCTTTGTTAATATTGTCTATTTAGTGAAATATCCTCATGGCTTCCTTTATAAGGTGAGAGTGATGGGGTTATCAAGTCTTTTCTGAGACTGAGCCCTACCTAGGACATGAGCACAGCCTCAGGAACCCCAGGAATATTACTGAGCTTTTTTTTTTTTTATTAAATCATAGCTGTGTACATTAATGCAGTCATGGGGTACAATGTGCTGGTTTTATATACAATTTGAAATATTTTCATCAAACTGGTTAACATAGCCTTCCTGGCATTTTCTTAGTTATTGTGTTAAAACATTTAGTAAGTTTCACATGTACCCTTGTAAAATGCACCATAGGTGTGGTCCCACCAATTACTATTGCTGAGCTTTTTAAAGCCCTGTGAGCACCTCCTTCCCAGATTTCCCTTTTAACTCTTTGATCAGGCCCAACTATTATCCAGAGCCTCAGGCAGCTGAGATGTACAATTGCCTCTCTCTCTCTTTTTTTTTTGTTGTTGTTTTTTGTTTGTTTGTTTTGTTTTGACAAATACCACTGGAGAAAAGTCTATTATACTTGGAAATTTCCAAGTAAAGTCAAATAAAGACAGCCTTGAGAATGAGATCCTCCAGAGGACCAGAAGACAGGTCAGATAGTGACAATTCTCTGGAAATGAGCTTTGAAGGAGCTCAACCCTGCTCTCCCCTCCCCCAGAGCTGCCAGGCCACAGGTTTCACTGTAATTGCAGGCTGTGTGCCTTCAAGACCACCATGGAGCCTGGGGCTTGGGTTGGGTATAGAAATCAGGCAGGCTAGAACATCATAAATCTCACTGTTCTTATGGAAATTTACCCATTTTTCTTGAGAAAACACTGCTAAAATTCCTGTAAACCATTGGTTAATTTCTGAAGTTTTGAAAAAGTTGATTTAGACCATTTTTTCCAGTGTTCTCCTTGCTTTCAGGAAGGGGGGAATTTTTGGAAATTCTTATGTCCCGATATTCCATTGTAATGGAAGTCTTAGCCATTGCAATAAGGCAAGAGAAGGTGATCAAGGGTATCCATATAGGATCAGAGGAGATCAAACTTTCATTCTTCATAGATGATATGCTTGTATACCTGGAAACCCCCAGGGACTCGACTACAAAACACTTAAAAGTATACACCAGCATCTCAGGCTACAGAATCAATACTCAAAACTCAGTAGCATTCATATATACCAACAATAGTCAAGCTGAAAAAACAGTCAAGGACTCTATTCCTTTTACAGTAGTGCCAAAGAAAATGAAATATCTGAAAGTGTACCTAACAAAGGATGTGAAAGATCTCCATAAAAAGAACTATGAGGAAAGAAATAGCTGAAGATGTTAACAAATGGAAAAACATACCATGCTCATGGATGGGAAGAATCAACATTGTTAAAATGTCCATACTACCCAAAGCAATCGACAGATCAAATGCAATCCCTATTAAAGCACCTCTGTCATACTTTAAAGATCTGGAAAAACCAGTACTTCATTTTATATGGAAACAGAAAAAACCTTGAATAGCCAAGACACTACTCAGAAATAAAAAAAAAAAAAAAATCAGGTGGAATCACACTACCAGAATTCAGACTATACTACAAATCTATAGTGATCAAAACAGCATGGTGTTGGCACAAAAATAGAGAGGTAGATGTATGGAACGGAATTGAGAACCAAGACATGAATCCAGACATTATCATTATTCGATCTTTCATAAGCCCATCAAAACTATAAATTGGGGTAAAGACTCATTATTTAACAAATGGTGCTGTCGACTTTTAGAAGACTGAAACTGAACCCACACCTTTCACCATTAACAAAAATTGACTCTCACTGGATAAAAGACTTGAACTTAAGGCATAAAACTATAAAGATTCTTGGAGAGAGTGCAGGGGAAACACTTGAAGAAATTGGCCTGGGGGAATACTTTATGAGGAGGACCCCACCCCAGGCAATTGAAGCAATACCAAAAATACATTACTAGGATCTGATCAAACTCAAAAACTTCTGCACTGCCAAGATCACAGAAGTAAAGCAAGTAGGAAGCCCTCAGAATGGGAGAAGATATTTGCAGGTTATGTTTCTGACAAAGGTTTGATAACCAGAATCCACAGAGAACTCAAATTTATTAATAAGAAAAGAACAAGTAAACCCATTTCATTGTGGGCAAGAGACTTGAACAGAAGCTTCTCTGAAGAAGACAGATGAATGGTCTATGGACACATGAAAAAATGCTCATCATCTTTAATCATCAGAGAAATGCAAATCAAAACTACTTTGAGATATCATCTAACTCTAGTAAGAGTAGCCCACATAACAAAACCCCAAAACTACAGATGTTGGCATGGATGTGGAGAAAAGGGAATACTTCTGTACTGATGGTGGGAATGCAAGCTAATACATTCCTTTTAGAAAGAAGTTTGGAGAACACTCAGGAATCTAAAAATAGATCTGCTGTTTGATCTTGCAATTCCTCTACTAGGAGTATATCCAAAGATCAAAAATCACTTTGCAACAAAAATATTTACACCAGATTATTCATTGCAGCTCAATTCATAATTGCCAAGTCATGGAAGAAGCCCAAGTGCCCATCGACCCCTGAATGGATTAATAAATTGTGGTATATGTATACCATGGAATACTATGATGCCTTAAAAAGGATGGAGACTTGACCTCTTTTATGTTTATCTTAATGGAGCTGGAACATATTCTTCTTAGTAAAGTATCTCAAGAATGGAAGAAAAAGTATTCAATGTATTCAGTACTTTTATGAACCCAATTTATATTTACTCACACTTTCTTATGAAAGATAGATCACAATGATAGCCCAGGATGAAGAAGAAATGGAGGGGGAAGAAAGAGGAGGGGGGAGGTTTGATAGAGGGAGGGTAAACAGTGGGACCACACCTATGGAGCATATTGCAAGGGTACAAGTCAAATCTATCAAGTGTAGAACATAAATGTCTTAACACAACAATCAAGTAAATGAGGCAAAAGCTATATTAATTAATTGATGTAAGCACTCCAAACTGTATTAAAAAATCAACACATTGTACCCCACAAATGCATAAGTGTATTCATGATCTATGTGTATATGACTTAATAAAAGGAAAAAATAAAAATAAAAAAATAAAAGCCACGTTTCTCTTGATTATCTAATGGAGTGGACACCCTGGAACAAACTTCCTACATCGCACCCAGCCTGCCTCAGTTTGCCTCCCCCCCCAAAAAAAGGCCACAGATGCTCAGTATGATTTGCAACAGTGGGGTGCCTGGGGAGTCTGGGTGCCCTCAGCTGCCCAAGCTGGACTCCTGCAATCTTCCCCACAATGTCCTTCCTGCCAGACAGTTGGTGCTGCCTGTGTATGTGACTACTGTGTCTGTGAACACTGAGGCCTGGTGTGATGTGAGGGGGAGAGATGGGCAGGGAACTGTGTTCTCTCCCTGGGCTGGAAATGCTAGGATCTGAGATGATACTAGAGGGAGCTGCATGCATGTGTGAGACAGGAATCAAGTGTCCATTTTTTACTCAACCAGGAGTGGGACCAATGTTATGAAAACAAACAACAAAAAACCCCAACCTACTAGGAGAACAAAATCTTTAATCCCCAAATCTCTAATCCCACACTAATCTCTATCAATTAGAAACAAAACCTATATATTTTTAACTTACTTAATTAGAAAAATAAGGGCTTTAAAATGTTTCTAATTAAGCTGACCTCCATTTTGTTAGGCTTCCTGGCAACCTACAGAGGATTACTGACCAGGGGACTAGAGAGAAAAATAGAAGAGCATCCCTAAAGATGGTAGTGAGGAGACCTCAGACTTCTTCCGTCTACCACCAAAGGCTGGCGGTGAGGGCAGGGGAAGGCACCATGCCCTGGCAACAGCTGGGCCTGGGCCTACGGCAACTGGAGGTTACCCTCAGCTCCTCCTTCCTCACATCCTGGTTCTCAATTCCATTCTTTTAAGTAAAAAATGGAGATAATGCATGATCTGCAAGCTCCACGGAGCTCTGTGCCATCCGGTGGGATCCTGAGAGCCACTTCCCCATTTCTGTCAGAAGCACAGGCACAAATATCCCAGTAAGTGTAAAGACCATATTTCATTTCTTGAAAAGTTTAACCTGACAAGTACTGGTATGTTTCAGGTCAAGGACACTCAGTATATGGACAGAGGCCACCAGTCACTCATCCCAATGCAGTTTAAGGCACAGCCAGGATGTGCTGGGACTGAGTGAGGTGCTGGGGGCAGAGCGAGAATGAGACAGATGTGGCCCTTGTCCCCAGAAGTTACCAAGACAAGTGAGCAAGTAACTGCAAGACAATGTAAAAACACTGTTGGAAGGAGAGTGCCTGACGCCCTGAGAGTGTCTGAGAAGTCCCAGAAGACGTAACCTGTGGGCTGGATCTGAAGAAGATGTAGGGATTAACCAAATGAAGAATGAGAGAGGGAAGAGCCCTGGGAATCATAGCAAAACATCTGTGCTTCTGTCAACAAAATGTCAAGGCTTTTAGATGGTCAGTAACTGTTTATTTTATTTTTTAATCTTGTCACTTAGCTTTTTTCTTTCAGCTCAAATGGGAAACCCAGCAATTATCCATGTAGACAGCCATGTGTGGGGTATATTTCAGTGCTCTCATGGCGAAATGGATATCTGTCTATATGTGGAGAGGGGGGACCCCATGTTGTGTAGGAGGAGTGTGGATATTGTCTACACCTCAGGACTCTTTGCACTGTTGTTCACTTTTAGAGAAACAGAAAGACTCTCCTTTCCAGGGACAGTCACTACCTTGTTCCAGCTCCTGGGACCATGACCTGAAGTTCTTGCTCCAAGTCCTATCAGTTAAAAAAGATATGTTTTTCTTATCAGTTAAAAAAGAATCTTTCCTCCCTCCCTCCCTCCCTCCCTCCCTTCCTTCCTTCCTTCCTTCCTTCCTTCCTTCCTTCCTTCCCTCCTTCCTCCTTCCTTGATATAAGCCTATTCAACATTTCCACTTCTTCCTGGCTAAGTCTAGGAAGGTGGCATGCTTACAAATATTCGTCTATTTACTTCAGATTTTCATTTCTGAGAATAGGGTTTTTACGATATTCATTAAGGATTTTTTGAATTTCTGAGGAGTCTGTGGTTATCTCATCTCTGCATTTCTGATTAATGAAATTAGAGGTTGTACTCTTTTATTTCTGGTTAGGTTAGCCAAAAGTTTATCTATTTTATTGACCTTCTCAAAACACCAACTTTTTGATGTATTGATCTGTTGTATAATTCTTGTTTTTAATTTCATTTAATTCTGATCTAATTTTGGTTATTTATTTTCTTCTGCTGGGTTTGGGATTAGAATTTTCTTCCTTTTCCAGTTGCTTGAGATGTCCCATTAAGTTGTTGGCTTCCTCTCTTTCTGTTCTCTTGAGGAAGGCTTGCAGTGCTATAAATTTCCCTCTCAGGACTGCCTTTGCAGTATCCAGGAGGTTCTGGTAGTTCATGTCTTCATTATCGTTTTGTTCCAAAAATTTGGTAATTTCTTTCTTAATCTCATCTATGACCCAGCTATCATTCAACATAAGATTATTTAGTTTCCATGTCTTTGTGTGAGTTTGCAGATTCCTGTTGTTAATGAGTTCAACTTTTATTCCACAAGGGTCCAAGAAGACACAAGGAATAATTTCTATTTATTTTTTAATTTGCTGACGTGAGAATTCTGACCTAAAATGGGATCAATTTTGGAGGATGTTCCATGGGCTGACAAGAAGAATGTGTATTCTGTTTTATTAGGATGAAATGTTCTATAGATGTCTGTTAAGTCCATTTGTTGTAGGGTCAATATAAGTCCAATATTTCTTTCTTTAGTTTATTCTTGGAGTGTCTATCCAACACTGCCAAAGGTGTTAAAGTATCCAACTCTTATAGTGCGGGAAGATATCAAATTGTTCATGTCTGTTAGAGTTTTCTTTATAAATTGAGGAGCATTTAGGTAGGGCACATAAATATTAATTATTGAAATCTCTTCACGTTAAGCGTTTGTCTTGACAATATGTACTCTTTGTCTTTCCTTATCTTTGTTAGTTTAAATCCTATTGCATTTGCAAATAAAATTGCAACTCCTGCTTTTTTCTGATTTCCATTTATCTGTATTAATAGATGTCCACCCCTTCACCATGAGTCTTCTTTTTTTTTAATCCTTTGAGTTAAGTTGAGTCTCTTGTAGGCAACAGATACCTGGCCTGAGTTTTTGTATCCAGTCAACCTGTACCTCTTTAGAGGACAATTGAAGCCATTCACCTTAATTGAGAGGATTAATGGGTATAGTACTGTTTTGGCTGTCATGTTTTTCAAAGGTCCAGTGGATATTTTTAATTCTTTCACCATTGTGGAAGTTAGATTTTGTTTGATAAGTTCTGGGTGAGGTTACTTTGGTGGTAGACCATTATGAAAAATACGCCTGAGTATTTCCTGGAGAACTGGTTTAGTTATGCCAAATTTCCTCAACATGTGTATGTCAGTGAAGTATTTGATTTCTCCATCACAAATGAAACTCTGTTTAGCTGGTTACAGAATCCTGGGCTGAGGATTGTTTTGTTTTAGGAAATAAAAGGTTGATGACCATCCTCTTCTGGCTTGAAAGGTTTAGGCTGAGAGATCTGCAGTCATTCTAATATTTCTTCCTTTGTAGGTAATGCTTTTTTTATGTCTGGCTGCTTGTAAAATTTTCTCCTTCATCTTTACATTGGCAAAGCAAATCACAATGTGTCTAGGAGATGCTTTATTTGGATTGAGTCTTGCTGGGGTTCTGACACTGTCTACTATCTGAATTTCTGTATCTTTTGCCATGCTTGGGAAATTCTCCTCCATTATATCTTGGAGTAGAGCATCTGGACCTTTATGACCATCCTCTTCTCTTTCAGGAATTCCTATAAGATGAATGTTTGCTCTTTTGGAGTGGTCCCACAACTCTCTCAGGGAACAATCAATTTTTGATCTCCACTTTTCTGCCTCTTTGAGTGTTTGGGAGCATTCAAAAGCTTTGTCTTCAACTTCAGAGATACTTTCTTCTGCCTGCTCCACTCTATTACTGAAGGATTCTACTGTATTATGAAGCTCCTCAAATAACTTTCTCATTGCTTTAAGCTCTGCTATCTCTTTTCTCATTATGTCCATATTCTTGGAGATTTTGATTTGAATTCATAAATTTCTTGAGTCAAATTTTACACAACTCTTTGGATTTCTGTTTCATCTTTTCCTCCAACCTCTTCATTTTATTTTCCATCCATATTCTGAATTCTATTTCTGTCAATTCAGCCATTTCTCTATGAATGACACCTTCTGTTGTATCTCCTTTGTCATTCCCTGGGGAAGTTGATCTACTCTGATGAGTCATGTTGCCAGAGTTCTTCCACTGGTTTCGTACCAAGATTTTTTTCCTGCTATTTGGCTAGTAAAACTGGTAGGGTGAGATTGAATTGAGGGCCCCAGTAAGTGGAGTTAACTGGTCCTGTACCAATGAGCTGGGGCTGGTGATTGTGGTTTTTCCCCTACAGTTTTACAAAGGTCCCTTTCACAGCTGTAGCCAGAGACTCTGAGGACCTGCTTGGTGTGATAACACTAGCTGGCTCTGTCCAGCCTCTATCCAAGTGTAATGAGTCACAGTATTAGGCTGAAATCTCAGCTAGGGAGAGATACAAGCAACTGCAGTGCCCTGCCCCCATCAGCAACAATTGGAGGAGGAGAATCAGTCCCTTCTGCTACAAGACAACCACCACTCAACCTTGGAGGGTCCCAGGTGGACAGCCCACATCAAGAGTTCTAATCTGATTGTCCTGAGCAGTACAGGCACTGCTCAACAGAGAGAGTCCAAAGGGCCTCCAGCAACCCAATAGTAGGGATCCATAGGCAGTTCCATCCCACAAACCCGAGGGGCTGGAGTCTGGTTCTCTCCAGTGTGCAATGGAGTCAGACAGGTGTGCCCTGCCAAAGAGTCAGTCCAGGGGCATCAGCACTTCCACCCCCTACCTCCCTACCACACATCACTGCTGATCATCTGCACCAGGAAAATGACAGAAAAGAAAACTGAGCCCTTACATAGCTGAAGCACTCACTAAGCTGGACCCCTGATGGCACGCGAACAGAGAGCTGTTCTTTCACGAGTTTTTGTTGGACTCCCACTGTGTCAGAGGACAAGTATCTACTAGTAAGTGAACATTAAGAAAATGTCATCAGCTTAGGGAGGAGGGGGAAAGATCAGAGAGGCTGTGTGATTAGAATTATTCAGCAATTCAGAAGCTCAGACTGACAAAGGCCTGGCTAACCAGCACTGTGCCCCTTCCCAGGACACCTTTAGAGGGAAGAGAGGAGGAGCCATGTGGGCGCCATGAGAGCTGCAACCAGCCTGGCTGCTTCCGAGAGTACTGACCTATGCTAATCCTGTGCCTCCAGTGTTATTCAGCCCAGTCAAGCCTGTTCAAAAAATTCTTTACTAAAACAGTCTTTCTCTTTGATGCAGCCTCATTTTGTGTTCAGTGACATGAAAGAGATAGTGATGCTGATTATCAAAGGCATGCGCTCACACGCCAGGGCCAATGCCCGAGGGATGTAACACTATCTCATCCTCCAACTTCCACATCCTGCCACAGGGAAGGGTATTGGGTCGCTGAGGAACACATCTCTTTTCCCCTACTAACCTCACATTAGGTATTAATCTGAGTCGGGAGCAGGATTAATACCTTAAACTTGTACGTCACGCTCAGGTGAACATACTCTGCAAACTAAATGCCATGGAGATGGAGGAAGCTGCTTCCCAGGGCTCCCAAGGGAGGAAACTCCCTATAGAATGCTCTGGACCTCTGTGTTGTCTCACAGAAATCTGGGTTAATAATTTCCTCAGAATAAAAGACCATCCACCTTCCTCTGGCTAATTATTTTCCATTCTGGATTTTCAAGACATAAAACATCCAATAGTTGGTCTATCAAGTAAACCCACATGTTCACAGTAGAATCGCATGTAGACATTTAAAATTGCATTTAGAAGACTATTTCATGGTGGTCAAAATGTTTATCACATATCAAAAAACAAAAAATTTCGATTACAAAACAGTGTGTGCAGAATTTCAGTTTTGTAAAAATAAAATAAACTGAGGTGAGCGTTTTTGTGCTTGCACAGAAAACAGTCTGACAAGAGGCCTACCAAGAGAAATGGCACTGTACTACTCTACAAAGCTTGCCTTATTCTTCATTTGTTTATATGTTTTCTATTTTTTCCCACAAAGTTTGTTATTTCCTTATGAATAGAATTCAGAATTTGACTAGCTGATGCATATTCAGGAGAAAGAAAACTGATCTTTTAACAAAACTGTTCCTGTATGTCAGTAGAACACAGCCACATCCAAAGCTCTAAGTTTTAACTTTTATGTTTTATTTCTAAGAGTCAAAACAAAACAATAGCATAACACCCACTAACAAACCTGTTGAATCACCCATCTCTTGACACCAGCAGCCAGGGACAAAAATCTCAAATCAGCCAGAATTGCTCTTGCCCTCTCACTAACATCATTGTCTGTCAGTCTGTCCCCCGCTGGAGAAAGGTACAAGGACCACATACCTTTGTTGCTCTGGCTCTGGGATTAAATGAAACAGCGGTGGGAAATATGAGTTCGTGGTCCTGCTACAACCCATATGGTACCGCAGAGCCTCACAGACTACTCCTCTGTCTATTGTTAGCCATTTGCACTTGAGGGAACCTGCAGCAGAGGGATGGTGGGCACCAGGGCTCTGTGTGTTTGTGTTCCACACTGATACCACCTGCTCCCTGGTCTCATTGAAGCCGGCGCAGCTGGAGAGACGTCTGAGAACTCAGCCTAATCCCAGGACACAGGCAGAGGGGAACTGGAAGCTCATAAACTAGGGCACACAGACATGCACACACAGTGCCCTGTCACGTGTGCACGTGCACATGTGTCCCTCACAGATACGTGTTCCTGGAGGCTCACACTGTTTTCCTAACCTTGTAGCTGGAAAGGCTGCTGTCAGTGTTAGTCTTCAAGCTCCCTGGGCCTCCTAGCATGAAATGCATCCCCAGGTCCAGGAACAGGCCTGAACCCTGGAGGCTGGTCTGGGCTGCGGCTGGTCCAACTGTCCCACGTGTGGGCACCACTGGCTTTACTGCAGTGGGATCGAGTGTCACAAAAGGCACTTTCTCACCCTCACTGAACTAATATTTGGTCTCAGTCCCTTGGAAAAAAACAGAGCCTCAATGTCTATGGAGCAGCCCTGTGTATAAAAGACTAGGCAAGCACAGAACTGGAGTCAAACAAATAGAAGGTTCACCTCCCTTCACTTGGGCTTTAAAAACAGCCCTTTGCCTTCTTGACCTGACCAAGCCCCACCCATGCACACCTCCAAGACAAGCAGCCACCCACCCCACCCTGCAACACACACACACAGAGCCCTGGTGCCCAGTAGCCCCACCTCCTGCAACTAACCCATGTCAGTCTTCCTATTAGACAGGGAGAGCACACCCACATGGCTCCTTTGCCCTGAGGACCATCTGGCCAGAGCAGACCTCCTCCGAGGCCAAGGACTCTGTTACTCGCTGAAGTCCTTGCACTCCAGGCCAGACCCTACCCATGCAGGTTCACCTGATCCCACCCCCTCCAAAGAGCAGGTGTCTGCTGCCCCCAAGTAGCCAGCAGCAGAGGCCCTTCCACACGAGGGTCCTCCCCCCTGTCCCCTCCACACCCTCACAGATGGAACCAATTCCAACCCTTCATGTTCCATTTAAGAGGCCAGTAACCTCCAGCCATGGCAGGGCACAGTCCCACACCAAGCCCTGCATGTCCACCAGAGGTCCGGCTCTCATGATGTGTTCCCTCATTGGGTTCCACGCACTGAAGAGCAGAAAACCAAAAGCTGCAAAGCGAGAAAACAGAACACGTCCTTCCTGACGTTTTCACCTAATCAAAAGGGAGAAGGAGAGAAACCTGCCCTGGGGGCATAGGGTGCCCTTAAAATAAAAGCTGTGTGCTCTCACCTAATGGGTACAATATGGGGATACATGGCACACTCCTGGGGGAGGGGTATATCTACAACTTGGGGTCTACCTAACAAACACAAACAATGTAACCTAATTATCTGTATCCTCATATTAATCTGAAATATTTTTTTAATTTTTTTTATTAAATCATAATTTTGTACATTGATGCATCATTGATAGGGTTCAGGGTACTGCTTTGATATACAATGTGAAATTCTTACAGTGAACTAAGTAACACATCCATCATAATTATACTCATTTCTTAATAGTTTTGAAATGTACCATTGTATCATGCACATTAGGTGAGGTCCCCCCAAATACCCTCCCTCCCCTCCCCCTCCTCTTCCCTTCTACTTTCTGAACTATAGTTATGTTCTGCCATTCATATGAATGTGTATCTGATTATATATTGATTTCATAGTAGTATTACGTACATTGGATGCTTTTTTTTCCATTCTTGGGATACTTTACTAAGAAGAATATGTCCCAGCTCCATCCAGGTAAACATAAAAGATATGAAGTCTCCATCTTTTTATGGCTGCATAGTATTCCATGGTGTACATATAACACAATTTGTTAATCCATTCATGGCTCGATGGGCACTTGGGCTGTTTCTATGTCTTGGCAATTATGAATTGGGCTGCAATAAACATTCTGGTGCAAATGCCTTTGTTGTAAAATAATTTTAGATCATCTGGATATATACCTAGTAGAGGAATTGCAGGATCAAATGGTAGGTCTACTTTTAGTTCCTCAAGTGTTCTCCAAACCTTTTTCCAAAATGGTTGTAATAGCTCGCATTTCCACCAGCAATATAGAAGTGTTCCCTTCTCTCCGCAACCACGCCAACACCTGTAGTTTTGGAATTTTGTGATGTGGGCTAATCTTACTGGAGTTAGATGATATCTCAAAGTGGTTTTGATTTGCATTTCTCTGATGAGTAAGAATGATGAGCATTTTTTTCATGTGTTTGTAGGCCATTTACCTGTCTTCATCAGAGAAGTTTCTGTTCAAGTCTCTTGCCTACATAGAAATGGGGTTATTTGTTCTTTTCTTATTGATTAGTTTGAGTTCTCTGTAGATTCTAGTTATCAGACCTTTGTCAGAAGCATAACCTGCAAAAATCTTCTTCCATTCTGAAGGTTGTCTGTTTGTTTTACTTACTGTGCTCTTGGCTGTGCAAAAGCTGTTTAGTTTGATCAGATCCCAGTAATATATTTTTGGTGTTGCTTCAATTGCCCAGGGGGTCCTCCTCATAAAATATTCTTCCAGGCCAATTTCTTCAAGTGTTTTCCCTACACTCTCTTCTAATATTTTTATAGTTTCATGTCTTAAGTTTAAATCTTTTATCCAGTGAGAATTAATTTTTTGTTAATGGTGAAAGGTGGGGATCCAGTTTCAGTGTTCTGCAGGTCCCCAGCCAGTTCACCCAGCACCATTTGTTACAGGGAGTCTTTCCCCCACTGAATATTTTTGATAGGCTTGTCAAAGATCAAATGATAATAAGTAGCCAGGTTCAACTCTTGGTTCTCTATTCTGTTCGATAAATTTACCTCCCTGTTTTTGTCCCAGTACCATGCTGTTTTGTTCACTATAGATTTATAGTATAGCCTGAAGTCTGGTAACATGATAACTCCTGATTTGTTCTTATTTATGAATAATGTCTTGGCTATTCGAGGTTTCTTCTGGTTCCATATAAAACTAAGTACTATTTTTTCAAGTTCCTTAAAGTATGACAATGGTGCTTTAACAGGGATTACATTAAATCTGTAGATCGCTTTGGGTAGTATGGACATTTTAACAATTTTAATTCTTCCCAGCCATTAGCATGGTATGTTTGTTCATTTGTTAACATCTTCAGCTATTTCTTTTCTCAAAGTTTCCTAGTTCTCTTTATAGAGATCTTTCATGTCCTTTGTTAGGTAAATTCCCAGATATTTCATCTTCTTTGGCACTACTGTAAAAGAAATAGAGTCCTTGAATATATTTTCAGCTTGACTATTATTGGCATTTATAAAAGCTACTGATTTGTAAGTATTGATTTTTGTATCCTGAAACGCTGCTGTATTCCTTGATCACTTCTAAGAGTTTTGAAGTTGAGTCCCTGGGATTTTCCAGGTATAAGATCATATCATCAGCAAAGAGTGAGAGTTTAATCTCCTCTGACCTTATTTGGATACCTTTGATTATCTTCTCTTGCCTGATTGCTATGGATAAGACCTCCATTACTGCGTTGAATAGCAGTGGAGACAGTGGGCATCCTTGCCTCATTCCTGATCTGAGTGGCAATGCTTTCAATTTTACTCCATTCAATATGATATTGGCTGTGGGTTTGCTGTAGATGGCCTCTATCAGTTTAAGAAATGTCCCTTTGATGTCTATTTTCTTAGTGTTCTGATCATGAAAGGATGCTGGATATTAAATTAAAAAGATTTTCTGCATCAATTGAGAGAATTGTATGGTCTTTGTTTTTTATTTTATTGATATGATATATTATATTTATAGATTTGTGTATGTTGAACCAACCCTGTAACCCTGGAATAAAGCCAACTTGATCATGGTGTATATATTTTTTTTTAATGAGTTGTTGAATTCTGTTTGCTAAGATCCTATTGAATGTTTTTGCACCAATATTCATTAATGATATTGGTCTATATTTTTCTTTCTTTGTTGGATCCTTTCCTGGTTTGCAGATCAGGGTGATATTTGCTTCACAGAATGTGTTGGGAAGTGTTCCCTTTTTTTCTATGCTTTGGAAAAGTTTGTGTAATTTAGGTACTAGTTCCTCTTGAAAGGTTTGATAGAATTTGGATGTGAAGCCATCTGGTCCCAGACTTTTCTTTTTGGGGAGATTTCATATTGTTGGTGCTATTTCAATGATTGATATAGGTCTATTCGAGATTTCTAGTTCTTTCTGGTTGAGTCTAGGAAGGTGGCAAGCTTCCAGGTATTGGTCCATTTCCTTCAGATTTTCATATTTCTGAGAATAGAGTTTTTTGCAATATTCATTAAGGATTTTTTGAATTTCTGAGGAGTCTGTTGTTATTTCATCTTTACCATTTTTGATTGATGAAATTAGAGGTTTTACTCTTTTATTTCTGGTTAGGTTAGCCAAAAGTTTATCTATTTTATTAATTTTTTCAAAAAATCAACTTTTTGTTTCATTGATCTGAATGATTCTTTTGTTTGCAATTTCATTTAATTCTGCCCTAATTTTGGTAATTTTTTTTTCTTCTGCTTGGTTGGGGATTGGAATGTTCTTCCTTTTCCAGTTGCTTGAGATGATCCATTAAGTTGTTGGCTTCCTCTCTTTCTGTTTTCTTGATGAAGGCTTCTAATGCTATAAATTTCCCTGTTAGGACTGCCTTTGCAGTAACCCACAGGTTTTGATAATTAGTGTGTTCATTATCATTTTGTTCGCAAAATTTGGTGATTTCCTTCTTAATCTCGTCTTTGACCCAACTATCATTCAGTCTAAGATTATTTAGTTTCCATGACTTTGTTTGAGTATGAAGACTCCTGTTGCTGTTGAGTTCAACTTTTATTCCATAGTGGTCCAAGAAGATACAAGGAATAATTTCTATTCTTTTAAATTTGCTGAGGTTAGATTTGTGTCCTAGGATATGACCTATTTTGGAGGATGATCCATGGGCTGATGAGAAGAATATATATTCAGTTTTATTAGGACAAAATGCTCTGTAGAGTTCTGTAAAGTCAATTTGTTCTATGGTCAGGTTTAAGTCTAATATTTCTTTGTTTAATTTCTTCTTGGAGGATCTGTCCAAAACTGTCAAAGGGGTGTTAAGATCTCCAACTATTACAGTGCATGAAAATATCAAGTTGTTTGTATCCGTTAGGGTCTGCTTTATGAATTGAGGAGCATTCTAGGAGGGTGCATAAATGTTAATTATCAAAATTTCTTCATGTTGGGTGTTTTCCTTGACAAATATGTAGTGACCATCCTTATATTTCTTTATCTTTGTTGGTTTGAAGCTAATCTGCAACTAAAATTGCAACCCCTGCTTTTTTCTGCTTTCCATTTTCCTGTATTACAGAAGTCCATCCTTTCACCCTTTGTCTATTTTTATCCTTTAAGGTAAGGTGAGATTCCTGTATACAGCGTTTATCCGGTCTGAGTTTATGTATGGAGACAGTCAATCTGTGCCTCTTTAGAGGAAAATTTAAGCCATTCACATTAATTGAGAGAATTGATAAGCCTGGTTGTGGTTTGGATGTCATGATTTTCAGAAATCCAGTAGACATTTTTAAACTGTGGAAGTTGCCTTTTGTTAAAAAAATTTCTGGCTGAGTTTACTTTGGAAATAGAGCATTGCACTGGTCATTGTGGAGGCTAGGTCTGAAAATATCCTGGAAAGCTGGTTTAGGTATGGCAAATTTCTTCAACATGTGAATGTAATTAAAGTATTTAATTTCTCCATCACAAGTGAAACTCAGTCTAGCTGGATACAGCATCCTCGAATGGAAGTTGTTTTGTTTTAGGAGATTGAAGGTTGATGACCATCCTCTGATATCTGCTATCATTCAGATATTTCTCCCTTTGTAGGTGATGCTTTTCTTATGTCTGGCTGTTTGCAGGATTTTCTTCTTTGTATTAACTTTGGCAAAGTTAATCACAATGTGTCTAGGAGATGCTTTATTTGGATTGAGTCTTGCTGGGGTTCTGAAACTGTCAACTATCTGAAGTTCTGTGTCTCTTGCAATGCTTGGGAAATTCTCCTCCAAGATCTATTGGAGTAGAGCATCTGTACCTTTAGGACCATCCTCTTCTCCTTCAGGAATTCCTATAAGATGAATGGCCTTTGGGACTGATCCCACAACTCTCTCAGGGAATCATCAGTTTTTAGTCTCCATTTGTCTGCCTCTTTGAGTGTTTGGGAACATTCAAAAGTTTTGTCTTCGGTCTCAGAGATCCTTTCTTCTGCCTGGTCAACTCTATTACTAAGGGATTCTACTGCATTTTGTAGCTCCTCAACTAACTTTTTCATTTCCTCGAGCTCTGCTATCTCCTTTCTCATTATGTCCATATCTTTGGTGACTTGGTCTTTGAATTCGATTTCTTGAGACAACTTTAGAACTACTCCGTGGAATTCAATTTCTATCTTTTCTTCCATTCTATTTATCTTATTTGCTATCCATACTCTGAATTCTATTTCTGACATTGCTGCCATTTGTTTATGCATGGCATCTTCAGTTGTATCTCCTTTGTCACTTCCTTGGAGGGGTTGATGTACTCTGGTTATTCATGGTGCTGGTTCTTCTGTTGGGTCCACACCATGTTTATTTTCCACCATTTGGTTATTAAAACTGGTAGGGTGAGATTGAACTGGGGTTCCCAGTTAGTAGAGGTAGCCCCTTACCAAAGTGCTGGGCTTTGGAATTGTGGTTTATCTCCTACAACCTTATAAAGGCCCCTTTCAGAGTTTTGGCCAGAGACTCTAAGGACCTACTTGGTGAGATAGCACAAGCTATCTCTATTTTGATATCAGCCAACTTCTACCCTATCCTAAGAAGCCACTGTGTTAGGTTTAAATCTCAGCTGTAAAGAGATATAAACAGCTGTGGCACCCAGTCCCCATCCTTCAGTTCTTTTCTGCTACAGACCTTCAAAGGTCAGCCTCAGAATGTCCCCGAGTGGACAGCCCCAGACACAAGTTCCAATTAAATCGTCTCAGGCAGTACAGACCCTGCTCAACAGAGAGGGATTCAAGGGTCTCCAACAGTACAATTGGAGCCAGGGATCCACACCCCCACCCACCCGACTCAGTCCACACTATTATACACGTCTCTGCTCGCAGGCCCAGTTAGAGCCAGGAGCCATGCCCCCTCCCACTCATCTTAGTCCACATCCAGTTAGCCTCTGCTTGCCAGACCAGTTGGAGTCAGGGGAACACGCCCCCACCTGCCAGTCTCAGTCCACTGCCTGCCAAGCCTCTGTTGGCAGGCTGTGTTGGAGTCAGGGCACCACACCCTGTCCACTGGTCTCAGACCTGACCTGGTAAGCCTGTACTCACTGGCCCTGCTGGAGACAGGGGACCATACCCTTGCCCTCAGGTCTTAGTTCACACCAAGTAAGCCTCTGATCAAGGGTTCTGTTGTAGTCAGGGAAACACACCCTTGCCCTCAAGCCTCAGTCCACACCTGGTAAGCCTCTGCTCACAGACCCAACAGGGGCTGGGGACCAGCCCTGCCTGCTGAACTCAGTCCACACAGGGCAACCACTCTCCCACTGTGGGTGCTGTCAGAGCCAGGGGTTCTGCACCCCCATTCCACCAGACACAGCCCAAACTGAGGGTCAACACCACCACTGGCTGGGCATAGTCAAAACCAGGGGACTGCTCCTCCTCCTGCCAAGCGTCCCTTTCTTCCTGCACCCTCTTTCTTCCCCATTAGTTACAGATTCCATCCTAATGGTTGGTGGTCCACACTACGCCCAGATCTCTCAGCAAAAGACCAAACACTCTGTGCTCTGCAGGGGGCAGAACTTCAGATTGCCATGTGAGAGGGGAGGGGTGGACTAGGAGTTTGGACTTCTGGGGGAAAATATCTGTTCAATTTTATGCCAGACAGGATGATGTCTAGGTTCATAAGTGGGACCTCCCTGGAGAAAGAGACCTGGTGTTTAGCAGCAAGGTACCTCTCCAGTGAGGTAAAACGAGAGGGCTTTTGTTCCCTGCTCATTCACAGATAGCCTGTGGTAGGCCTCCTGCTTGAAGGAGGGGGTCACCTTTCCTCTAGTCAATAGGCTCTGTACCTGTAATTTGTTTCCTTGAATGCTCTTCCTTGGAGTTACAGCTTGCTGAAATTCTTTCTTGGCTCAGCTCCCCACCTTTGGCTTCATTCAGTCCAGTTCCAACCAGTTTTTCTCCCTCTGGTCAGGAGCCTCTGCTGAGAATTGCTACCAATCGGCCATCTTCCAAGAATTCCCACTGGAAAAGTTTGAAATGCATTTTTTTTAATTTTAAAAGAGAAGAAAAATAACAAAGCCCTCATAAGATAGGGTGATAGGGAAGACACAAGACTTCTACAGAATTTGGAATGAAAATAAACACCAAATAATTTCTCAGGATAAGTACATCTCAAATGTTGCATGAAGCATACTTATCCTAAAATTTTTTCATTGCATATCTGGAATTCAAATTTAACTAGTTATCTGGGTAGGGGTGGTAGCTCGTTTAGTTGTGTTTGGGGGGGTTTGTTAGTTTCTAACTCCACTAGCTCTATCTCAAAGTGCTAGGCCCCTACATAAGCAAGACGTGGGAAGCTCCTTCCCATCCCAGTGCAGAACAAGCATTGTCCCAAGGAAGTGGATTCAAAAGTCTGAAGGAGGACACCTATGTAGGTGAGGCCTGCATGCCCCACACTTCCTGCCCCAGGCACATGAGAACAAGGGCAAAAGTTGGCCTTGGGGGTTGTCCCTTAACTGATACCAGCCAATATTTTCTCCAGTGAAAGCTGAAAAGCCGTATTGATTTTGTCTTATTCTTTTGTAAGGGCTCTCCATGCACTTGACTGTCTAACTTGAGTTCTGAGCTCATGGCATTCTGTGTAGGAGAGAAAACAGCTGCTTTTGTTTCCAGAGCTGTGTGACACCCACTGCCTCATTTTATCCTCTTATAGAGGGACACAGCAAGGTACAGAGCAGGAGACCCATGGTCCCAGCTACACAAAGGCATCGCCTGGAGAGTTTCCAGAACCTGCAGCGGACACCATGCCTGGGGCCAATCACATCAGAGCCTCTGTGACAGACCCCTGGAAGCACCAGGTCCTTTCCTGGCACCAACGTGAGGGCCCAAGCCGGCAGCAGGTGCTATGCTACAACAGGTGTTCATGGGCCATCCTCACCTTCTGCATCAGAGACTCTGGGGCAGGCTCTCAGGGTGATTTTGAGGACCTGTAAGGTAGAGTTAAGCACAGACTTTAGAAATCAAAACAAGAAGCTCCAATTCTAACCACAGTGTTACCACCAATTATTTCCCCGCACTCAGGTTCTGTAACTGTAGAATGTGCCCGGAGCTGTGGTGAAGATGTAATGAAATGAGAGACAGTTCACCTAGAAGTAACCTAGCAAAACTCGGTGAGTATAATGACAAGCCACCCCAGTTTTCTCAGGACAGAGGGAGTCTCTGGGACCCAGGATTTGGGTGCTAAAACCAGAGAGACCCAGCACACTTGGATGAGTCCATCACCCTATCAGAGAATTCAATTTCTTTCTGCCTTTGCTCTCTTCATGGGATGTGGGGCACCATTCAATCTCCATTCCGCAAGCAAGACACTAGGGCTAGAAGGGACTTCCCCATGACACTGCAAATCTGTGGCCCAGGGATTGCCTGGCTGTGGTCAAAGGCCCTTCCTTTTAAGCTGGGTTGAGTAACAACAATGCCCGCTCTAAATTCTCAGTTGGAAGCATGCTTTGAATCCATACAACACAATCCACACTGAGGAATAGTTCACGTGGAGCTGTCCTTAGTATCCCTGTGTACACAAGGAAATTAAGATCAGGGACCACTCCCTGGGCCCCGACCTAGGCAGTCTCAGTGCTCACATGGGTGGAATGCCCTCTTAGTAACTGTTGGGAAGGAGCCACACATTTGCATTTTGTTCTGGGTCCCACAAATGATGTCATGCATCCTGTTTAAGGCAGAGAGAGATTTGGTAATTTGCACTCTGAGCCCGGGCAGCTGGTGGCTGCCCAGCTCCACTTTTCTCTTGAGCCTCACAGGTCTTACTGTGCTAACAGTCTCTGAGTTCAGGATTGAGACTCAGGGCCCCCCTGTCCTGGGACCTGATGGTGGCAAGACCCCTGTTAAGTGAAGCTGGGAGCAATGGGGACTGGACAGCACTGTGACCTAAAGCACCCTAGCGACCAAGTGAGGCCGAGCTCCCACCAAACCCTCTGCCCAGCTCCAAGTCCAGGCTTTCCTCAGTGTGTAACTCCGAGCAAATTACTTCTCAAAGTAATTTTCTAACAGGTCTCTGCTTTCTTGTCTATAATATAATTATAGAAATTTCCTTTCAGGATTGTGCCGATTGAGCTCTTTCTGCAAGAGAAAGAAATACCTGAGTCACTGTGGAGCTCCCAAATATTCAAACAATTGGTGACACTATAAGGACAGGCTAGATATAGGTCAGAAGTTGAGGTGACTCAAAACAGCCACACACACAGAGACAGGGCTCCTGCAACTCAGAAACATTTCTACTTTGGGTTAACTGTCCATTGAGAATTAACAAAGCAGTTGAGCTTTTAGCCACACCAGGGAATCAAAAGTAGTGAGTTTCCTTCACCCCACACTCCTCCTCTTCTCTGTATTAATGAATCCACTTTTCACTGCTTTTTATGTGCTTTAATTTGGTCGATTCATTCCTTTGATTCAACTAGATCCCTATAGGTTACTGCTGTTCTTGAATTACAGACTAAAGTGTTTCCTACTATTGTGGCTTTACCAGTCTTAACAGCCCACACTGACCTTTCCTAGGCAGGGATTTTGCACCCAAATCAACACAGGGACCTGTGGTTGTGGGAGGAAGTATGTTCCGAGACAGCTTTCCTATTACACAATCATCTATCCACACACCTTGTGGGTGGGTAACAGTCACTGGGACGGGACAAGGCCTGCGTCCAGTTCTTATGTCCACCCTGGCGGGGCTGGAGGTGCAATTCCAAATGGACCTGTTGAATCAACATGGTGATAGTCTTGCTTAGGAATCACCAATTTTTACAAAAGATATATTTGGAGAAATTACCTCATTCAAAGATGATTATGGCTGTCAAAGGCTTTTTTCAATGACAAAAACACAAAAGCACCTTTGATGTTGGAAAATCTTCCTCAGAGACGCACACGAGCTCACAGGGAAATGCTCCAGAATGTGGGGAGACCCACATCCAGAGGGGCAGGATGTTTCACCACCGTTCAGATGCTCAGACCAGAGGGCCTCGTGTCAGAAAGAAGACAGAGTGAGTCAGGAGTTACAGACACATTTACATCCCACTGGTTTGAGATGTGTAGCCCCAGAGTAACCCTTAAAGCTGATGAATGGCTTCCTTAGCTAGTGATCTTTTTTTTGTTTGTTTGTTTTTTTGAGACAGAGTCTCATTATGTAGCCCTCAGTAGAGTGCTGTGGCATCACAGTTCACAGCAACCTCAAATTCTTGGGCTTAAGCAATTCTCTTGCCTCAGCCTCCCAAATAGCTAGGACTACAGGTGCCCACCACAACACCCAGCTGTTTTTTGTTGTTGTTGTCATTGCTGTTTAACAGGCCCAGGCTGAGTTCGAACCTGCCAGCCCCAGTGCATGTGGATGGCTCCCTAACCACTGAGCTATGGGTGCCGAGCTGTAGTGATCTTTTTTAAACAGTATTTTATTGTTATGTTTTTGTTTTAACTGTCGTAAAACGCATGTAAAAAGAAAGTTAAGCGTTTCTGAGCATATAGTACAGTGGCATGAAATAGGTTCACACTGCTGTGCAGCCAACACCAGCGTCCAGCTCCAGAGCTCTTTCCACCTGCACAAACTGAGGCTCCGCACTCATCAAACAACAGCTCCCAGCCCCACCCCTACTCCTAAAAGCCCCTGGCAGCCATCCTCTCTCTGTTTCTATGAATTCAGCTGCTCTGGGTATCTTATTATGATGTTGGACAATTGAGTTCTCGAACTCTTCCCCGGAAAAGGGCTACAGACCTCACCACGGTCACCAGATGGCCAAGGAGAACAGGTGTCTTCCTTGCTTCACTTAATCTAAGGTCTTCGGGGTTTATCCGTGTTGTGGCATAGGTCAGGATTCCTTCCCCTAAACATTATTCCATTGTGTATAAATATATACACCATTTTTCATTTATCCATTCATCTGTTGGTGAACGCTTGGGTTGCCTCTGCCTTTGGCTGTATTGAGTAACCCTGCTGTGAACATGGTCTTCCTTTATTAGTGCTCTTTCATGTTGTCTAGAAAATCTATAAGCCTCGAGGTTATTTTCTTCCATACAAAGAAGCATGCAATGACCTTTTGTGAAATGTGAAGTATATTCAAATTCCATGTGTGAGCACATGTTTATATATATACACGTGTGTGTATATTTACATATACGTGTATATCTCCACAGATTGAATAAGTGGCCAATCTACAGCCATACCACCCTGAATGTGCCCGATCTCGTCTGAATCGGTGGCCAACTAACTGCTATTTATCAATAATCTAAGGAGTTGCCTAAAATTCAATGAAAAAGAAGTCCTTTTCTTTCTTTTTTTTTTTTGTAGAGACAGAGTCTCACTGTACCGCCCTCGGGTAGAGTGCCGTGGCGTCACACGGCTCACAGCAACCTCTAACTCTTGGGCTTACGTGATTCTCTTGCCTCAGCCTCCCAAGTAGCTGGGACTACAGGCGCCCGCCACAACGCCCAGCTATTTTTTGTTGTTGTTGCAGTTTGGCCGGGGCTGGGTTTGAACCCACCACCCTCGGCATATGGGGCCAGCGCCCTACTCACTGAGCCACAGGTGCCGCCCAGTCCTTTTCTTTCTAATGTTTGCCTTTTTCCATAGCATGAACATTTTAATTTTAATTTGTGCAGGTGTCCTCTATACGTTCTTAAATTGTGGTTAAAAAACACTTGACATAAAATGTGCCGCCTTAACCATCTTTACATGTACAGTTAGTGATGCTCAGTACCTTTGTATTGCTGAGCTGATCTCCACAACCTTTTATCTGGCAAAACTGAAACGCTGCACCCATTAAACAACTCCACAGTCCTCCTCCCTCAGACCACCATTCTATTTTCTTTTGTATAAATTTGACTACTTTGGATACCTCATATATGTAGTACAATTTTTTTCAAGTAAAAAACAAATCCAGTGTGTGACACACCTTTTGGGGGCAAGACACAATTATAAGAGAGATTTTACCTAACAAATGCAATCAGTATAACCTGGTTTCTTGTACCCTCAATGAATCCCCAACAATAAAAGAAAAAATTAAAAAGAAAATTAAACAAATCTCTAACAATAAAGGAAATTATGTATTGGCTGTTGGCCACAGTGCAGACAAACGCAGAGGACTTGGGTAGATTTTTTGCAAACCTTTCATTTGCTACTGACTTAAGAGTGCTAACTGTTCTTGAAGGAACACTCCTGATTTTGGTCAAATATTTGACTTGATGAGCAATTAAAGTTTTGTGGCAGAGGTCTATCTACTTCCATCAGTGAAGGGCAAGTTATTTTAAGGAGCACCTGATACCTTTCAGATTTCTCTGGCCATGGTTGTGTCTTGGCCAGAGTTGGCCTCCATTTCTGTGGGTCAGAGTGTAAAGAGACTTGTCCCACCTCAAACACCCACTCATGGTTGGTCTGTCCTCAGTGCTGAGGATATTCTTTAGGATTCCTGCAAGAAACTGGTCAGTAGGCCTACTTGAATATCTCAAGGGAAGGTCACAGTGCTGCCCGGGCCTGGCCCCGTCCTCCCCTTACAGTGCCCGCTCCCTGCAGCCTTGCCCTCCCCAGGCTCTCTCCCCGGCTCCTCTAGTCCAGCTTCCCACCACCACCACCACCAATATCTGGATCTATCTCTCAGGCACCTTTAACGGGCAATTCCTCCACCCTAATTCCTTCTTGTCATGACATGGCAGGTGCATAAAATGGTGAAGAGACATTAAATGTCTTTACAAAATGTTCTCCTCTCCGTTCTCCATTCTTTCTCCTGCCCTTTTCTCCTTCCCTGTGTCTCCTGCTGGCTGCCCTGTACTGGCCTGGGCTGCCTTCCCAGGTCTCTGCGTGTAGGTGACCCAGTCACCCACCCTGCATCTCATCTATTGAAGTCCTGATAGCAGCCCAGGCCTCCAAAATTAAAAAGAGGGTGCCTAGAGCACAGCTGGTCACACCACTGCATGATCTTTGTCACCAGCATTTCCTCCTCCAGGTGTGGGTGATTCCAGCTGTGTGCGATGGTGGGCTCAGGAAGCTGGGTGTCAGGCCTGAGACTCTATATTACCCCGCTGCGAGCTAAGAAGTGAGCCTTTATTGTGGGTGCTGGCAGAAGACGTGAGACTTCTGGATCAGAGATAAAGGATGTGGGGCTCACAACGTGTAAGCAGGACGGGCATCCCGGGTTTGCTCCATTCCTCCCGGCCTCACGTTCCACAGAAGTGACCAATGGACCCAGACTGATTCTCTACAAGACAGGGGTTATGCCACAGCTGAGGGACACTGAGTTTGGGGAATTCACCACTTTCATAGCAAACAGTAAGGCTGTCTGCTCTGGGGAGGGAGCCGTTGCCTCATTTCTCAAGGTTGTTAGCTGCACAAACAGCCCAGAGGGCAGCCTGGAGAAGGCGTCTTGGCAGACCCGGTAGGTGCCCATGAGGCCCACAGAGGACTCTCTCCCCAGGACCGGCTCCCAGCTCAGCCCCGCCACTCACTAACATGTGACTTTCAGCAAGTCAGGCAGCCTTTCTGGCTCCTCCGTTTCCTTATCGATAAAATCTTCAGGTAGGGTGCTGAGTAGAATGCTGAGGAAGCTACAGAGGACTGTGTTCCCCCGTGGGCACTGCCAATGGCTACATCAGGGCTCCAGGGAACTCGTAGGTCACTCCTGAGCCTCCTCCAAGCCATACAAAAAGAGCGGCATTTCATAAATGGGTTTGAAGCCCACGTCCCACCAAGTCAAGTTCAGCCCACGTCTGTGCTAGAAGCTCAAGTCCTGGACGGCTGCCCCCGTTAGGTGGAGAGGGTCGCCAGTGGTGCCTCCTAGGGCTGATAGGACACTAAGTGCTCCAGTACCTTCCCTCCCTGTCCTTTCTCCTGCTCCGCGCCCTGCTGCCGCCGTGTCCCCTGCATCCTTCTCCCCCAGATCTCAGCTCTCTAACTGCCTGGCCACGTGTCCTGAACGTCTACAGGAGATTGAATCCATGTTCACATAAACTGTTGACTCGTCTGAAAACCTTTACCTATGACGTTATAGTTCAAACTGGCATTCTAACTTACAGTTTCAATCTAAGCTAGTAGCAGCCTAATCCTAATTTTAGCCGTAACTCGTTTTCTTCAAAAGTTTTAACAAAAATGTGAAATGGATAGATAGAAATAGAAATCTGACTTCATTGGGTCAACAGCCTATGAAATGCATGAGTTTTCTGGCGCCGGCCCCATATGCCGAGGGTGGCGGGTTCAAACCCAGCCCCGGCCAAACTGCAACCAAAAAATAGCCGGGCGTTGTGGTGGGCGCCTGTAGTCCCAGCTACTCGGGAGGCTGAGGCAAGAGAATCGCTTAAGCCCAGGAGTTGGAGGTTGCTGTGAGCTGTGTGAGGCCACGGCACTCTACCGAGGGCCATAAAGTGAGACTCTGTCTCTACAAAAAAAAAAAAAAAGCCTTTAAAGTGGAAAGGTTAAAATGATTAGAGAGAGGGGGCTGGGTTCCTACATCCTGAGCTGTGGCTTATACCTGTAATCCACACTCTGGGAAGCCAGAGCAAGTGTGAGACCCCCGTCTCTTCTAAAAATAGAAAAAAATAGCCATGCACAGAGGTGCTTGCCTATAGTCTCGGGTGAGGCGGAAGGATTGCTAGAGCCCAGGAGCCTGAGGTTGCTGTGAGCTAGGCTGACGCCACTGCTGGGATGACAGAGCAAGACTCTGTCTAAAAAAAAAAAGGGAGGGAGGAGAAAGCAAAAGAAAAGAAGTTAGAGGGGAAACAGTGGGAGAAGGAAGACCTCCAGGTTCTCTGAAACACCCTGAGGATGCCAACGGCTCAGCCCAGGCTACTAGTCAAAGGTGTTAGCTTATCAGGAATCTTCCATTGACAGCCCTATTTCCTCTCTTTATTTTCATCTTTTCTTTTCTGCCTGGCTTCCTACTTGTGAGTATCTGACTTGGGTCCACGTGCAAATTACAACTCTCCACAGCCATGTTATATTAATACACATGTCCTCACTGTAACTTCATGACATCAGTGAAATAGATGTCATTATCCCCACTTTAAAGATGACCAAACTAAAACCCCTAAAGGCCAAGTGTGCTGCCCAGGGTTAGACATTTAGCAGGAGGCAAACTGGGGACAGACCTAAGCCTCCTGCCTCATAGTCAAATCCTATTACACTCCTGTCTCTGAATCCTCCATATTATTTGTAGGAAAGGCCCGAATAGTAGGACCAAGGAGGAAAAGAACAACAACCCTGTTATACAAAGTCCGTGCTGGTGAGGGCTGGGCGCCACATGCACAGCTAGGAAGGGAGGCAGGCAGGCGGGCAGGTGGCCCATGTGGGTAAGCAGGAGAAAACACACAGAGCCACAAATGTTTGAAGCAAGTCAGAAAATTAACTACAATGTAAAACATAAGAATAAATAATAAAAACAAAATCAGACGGAAAGAGGCAAATAAACAGATTCCACCAGGCACCAGGATCAGGGGCAAAATCTAGCCCTAAGTTGCCTCCGACACTATGGAATGTACTTGTCACTGGTAGGTTAGTAGAAACTTAGTTCAGAGAAACGTTTTCCTGCCCTCTGGGTTACTATGAAAAGAACTTTGGCTTGTTCTTGAAAAGCACATTTCTATGTCAGCTGTTCCCTTTAAAAGCTGAAGACATATTGTATCTTAATTCGTTTGATGCTCTTCTGCAAAGTACTAAGATAAGAGCTAGGTCCGTGGCTTTCTGAGCTCTAACTCAGAGGGAAGGTATACATGACCTTGAGCCCTGTTTTGTGTCTCTTAACATGTAATTCACAAAGGCTTGGAAAGCTATCTGCATGCAGGCAGCTCACACCCCATAAATATCCCGGCAAGGTCACACATGTACTGGAGTCAGATACTCAGGACACAGGAAGCCAGGCAGAAAATAAAAGATGAAAATAAAGGGAGGAAACAGGGCTGTAAATGGAAGATTTTAGATAAGATTTCATGTTGGTATTCTGTGTGAATCAATACAAACATATTCCAAGTGACAATTACACCAGCTTCTTAAAGGCTTTGGTTCTCAAATCCATTTGAAAGCTTCTGCGTGGACACCACGCTTAGCTTCTGCACATCTGCTCGGCTGATCCATCTCCTAGCATCTCAGTTACTGTCCACGTGATGTCACTCTCTTAAGCCCATTCCCACACCTCCATTGGCACCTGCCTGCTCACTCTTCCTTCAGTGTAAATAAACTCCCCTTCCAATGCCAGCTGCAATCTCAACCAACAGGTGTAGTCTTTAAAAAATAGATGAGGAAAGAAGATGTGAATTGAGTTGTGCTTGAATAAATCTATATTCAACCCAACAAATATTTATTGGGTTCTGGGTTTGCCAGGAACTCTGTGGGCTGTCAGGCTTCCCAGAGTGGGGATTACAGGTATAAGCCACAGCTCAGGATGTGGGAACCCAGCCCCCTCTAATCATTTTAACTTTTCCACCTTTAAATGCTTTTTAAGGATCCTGCAGAAAACTCATGTATTTCATAGGCTGTTGACTCAATTTCTATTTCTTTTTTTTTTTTATTGAAATCTGGCAATTGCTGATTCTTTTTCAATTTCTATTTCTATCTACCCATTTCACATTTTTGTTAAAACTTTTGAAAAAAATGAATTACCTCTAAAATTAGGATTAGGCTGCTACTAGCTTAGATTTAACCTGTAAATTAGAATGCCCTTGGAGGGTGGCAGAGAGGTGGTGACAGTTGAGAGGGATTTAGAAGATCAATGGCAATTCTCTAGGCAGAAGAGAAAGGGTGTAGGGCATTACAGACAGAAAACGTCACATGCCAATATGGAAGATATATGTGCAGAAAAACAATTCAGTCCATTTTGAACATACGTAGGCGATGTCTACAGGGCCTAGAGGCAGAAACAACCAGCAAGAAGTTTGAAATTGGAGTCTAGAGCCCAGGAAAGAGGACAAAACACAAGTCTGAGGTTCCCAGCCAGGGTGGCTGGGCTCAGCCTGGGGCACTCATGATGGAGGAGAAGACCCAGCAGGGGGGATGTCACCTGTCACTGGTGACTCAGTGCAGTCATTATGGAGACAGGACTGCTGGCCTCTTTTCTTTTATCAACTTGTAATTGTTTTTAATAGCATTTAGTCACATCATTTATAATGGTGTATGTTTATAAAAGATGTTTAAGACTGGTAAGTTAGTCTTATCTAAAGTTTTTATTTAGAATTAAGAATAGGGGAAATACAAGTTTGAAAAGAAAATTCCAGATTCTTTTGTTAACTATAAACTCAAAAGTTATACTGATACCAATCCTCTAAACACCAAATGTGAATGTAACTTATTTAAGCCTATTGGTTCACATGTTTATAAAGCACCCTCATTTCTTTAAAGGTAAGTACTATAAATGACTCTTGAAAATCTAGTGTGAACGTGACATACTCAGTCAAACGCATTGGGGGCTAGGGTGTGATTTAATATTACCACCCAATGCAGAGTCTGATTTAGAGTTAAGTACTTGTTCCAGTGGTTTCTGCCCTGCAGCATGAGAGAAATTTTAAATCTTGAGCATACAGCTGCCTTTGTCCTTGTAACTTCCCATTGGTGTAACTTATAAGAGATGTACTGCCCCCCAAACAAAACTGTCCTCTCCTGCCCCAGTTGGCTATTTACACCATAAAGCCAAAGTCTGCAGAAGACCCTGGCCTCGTGGACACAGGACACTGGACTTGAACTAGGATGACAGAGAAGATGTGATATGGACAAATATGGGAGGAAATGGAGAAATGTTATACTGGTGGCTTGGTGAGTATTTTCAAAGTGGTCTTTGCTGATCTGGCATTTTTTCCACAATAAAATGAGAATGGGGGTCAGGGGACTCATTGGGCTTTAGTCAGATGGCCTGAATTACTGTCCTGGCCTCATGTTTGTAGTTCTCTGGATAAATCACTGAACTTCTTGGCATCTTGGTTTTCTTATCTGCAAAATAGAGATGATGGTACTAATTGTTGTTTGTGACCCACCAACCTCCACAATGCTTCTCTGGTGGGAGCATCTCAATCAATTCTCTTTTTTTGCTGAAGTTAGGCAAAATTAGTTTCTGTTGCTTGCCACGGGAGAACTCTAATTACACTGCATTTGGTGATTGTCCTGGCTACCTCTCATATTATTCTGAGAGTAAAAAAGGCCATTATTGTGAAACATTTTACCAACCACCCGGCTCTGTACAGATCTTTCCATTTTCACTATGCACTTGGTGTATACACATGAAGTACACAAATCTCCAATGCTGGGAAAATTTCCAGCACATTGCTCTGATGGAATTTGGGGTAGTCATACCAAGGAATCTCCCCATCAGATGAGAGCAGTCATGCAGGGTGCTGCCCGCACCCCATCCACATGATGTTTTCCACTGTGCACCAAGCACCTGGTATAGCAGGACAGGGCAACAGACAGCATGAGCTAGATTTGTGGTGCATGGATTAGCTGGCATAAATCCTCCCTGCCCATGGAGATCAACTAAACAAACAAAAGGAAAACATAGTCTCAGAGTGCACTTGACAGCTTAAAGGCCTACGAATGAGCAGAATGATCCTGGTGCTGGATTACCTTTGCTGAGATGCTTTATCGAATGCTTAGCAGTTGCAATGCTGGTAACTGGGCCTGCTGTTTTCTTGGTTTTCCTTTGTGGCTCTTTCTAGGCATGACATATGTGCCCAGAATGCCAGGTGTGTTCTGTTAAAAACAAGGGCTACAGTTAGAGTTTAAGGTGGGCTCAGAGTCTGCTTGATTGGCTGAGAGACCTAAAACTATAATTTCAAAAGGTGAGGGCTTGTCCCCCTGATTTCAATTGTGCAGCTGTAATAATCATACATCTTGGATGAAATGCTGTCTGGCAGTGGGGGGGCTGTGACATGCAGGTGCCCTCCTTGTCTCTGTGATCTGGAGTCCTTGCCCAGGACAGGTGGGCAGAGAGGCATTGCGTCCTCAGCGGGGTGTCTCAGATGTGTGAGGCTCTCTGCCTTATATGAAACTCCCTGCCCTGGTCCCCATGGGCAGGAGAATGTCAGCTAGAGGTGGGC
The DNA here is from genome assembly GCF_027406575.1 of Nycticebus coucang. Taxonomy (NCBI): domain Eukaryota; kingdom Metazoa; phylum Chordata; class Mammalia; order Primates; family Lorisidae; genus Nycticebus; species Nycticebus coucang. The sequence goes on from NC_069798.1 coordinate 2,983,212, forward strand.
TAGAGGGAGAGAGGAGCCCTATATGGAATGGACTCCCTTGTTTTTAACAGAACACACCTGGCATTCTGGATGGCGAAAAGTGTGGTCAAAAGCCAAGACCAAGTTTTCTGGACATTCGACAGAGAACGCCGGGTCAGGCAGAGGGCTGCACAGGGCTGGCTTTCTGAGCACAGACCCCCACACAGTAGACATCAGAGGTGGAGGTGTTGGGCAGGGAGACAGAATCTCAGCTGACAGGACTGAACTGGGTGAGGCTGTGGCAGCCAGGAGACATAAGGTAAGAGCTGAAGTGGGGCTGTTGGGAAAGCCCCCGTGAATACGCGATGAAAGCCAGGTTTGAGCCCACACCTGCGTGACACTTAAGACAAACTAAAGAGCAAACAACTGAGACTTCATTTTTGAGAGCCTGGGTGTGGGGGCAGCACTGCAGTCTACAAAAGACAGCACCAACAGATGCCTCTGCTGACAGTGCTGTGCAGTGAACGAGTGGGATGTGTGCAGCGTGCAAGGGGGGCTCCCCCAGCCCCTGCCCCTCTCGGTAAGGGCGAGAGGACTTCTCTGGCCAGGGTCCCCTCTGAGTGCTCGTCCAGGACCCTCAGCTGCCCCAAGCCTAGGGGATTCCTGAGTGAGTCGAGGGAACCATCCCTTCTCACAGCCAGTGTGTCAGCTGGACTCCCCATTTCCTTCCTCTGCTCTCCGGGGTGGGTGCCCTGACCTTGAGGCCCAGGAAGGCCTCCAGCCCCTATACTGCTCACCCTGCAGGGCAGAGCTCAGGAATCTCCTCATCTGGCTTCTGGCTTCTGTTTACCTCAAAACCAACAGCCCTCCGGGTGCCAGCAGAGTGCAGGGACTTGACAGAAATGGGGAGAACCATTGTGACCAGGTCCCACCAACCCTGTCATGAACAGAGCCCCCTGCCTTCCAGCCCCGAACAGCCCCTTTCTAAGAGCCAGTCCAGCCAGCCAGCAGCAGGGGGGCCACACTCACCCTCGTCCTCCCCTGTCTCCCTGCTCCTGGCCTCATACCACAACGAAAACACACTAGGTGCCTTCTGCCAGCAGAGGGACACGGTTCTGTTGCTGCGGTGAGCAAGCGCTCAGGGAGCCTCTGCGTCCTTACCCTGCAGACAGCCAAGCAAGCCACAAGCGTGTATATAAACCTGTTTGTGTCAAGGGACAGGCGTATAAACAGATAACTAGACGTATACAGCAGAATGTGATAAATGCCAAAAGAATGCCTGTTAGTGAAAAACCCACCTTAGTAGAATGCCTTTGAGGGGACACGGGGCCTAAGCAAGGACTCACTTTCTATGAAAGTTTTATAAAACTGCGTATCCGTTCAGTGCTCCTTGGAAAGTACAGTTATAACAAAGGAGAGACTGGTATTCCCAAAGTCCCTGTCAGTGAGAGTGCCGCGTGTGAGAAGTGTGAGTGAGGAGGAAGGACAGCGGGGTAAGAGGTGGGGCAGGAGAGTTGATACCCTAAGTGGCCACTTGGGTGAGAGGGATGGAAAACACCAATGGGCCAGCTGACTTGAGCGAAGTGATGGACGGCACAGTCAAGAATTGTCTGGGAGCAACGTGGCACAGCGGGAGGCCTGGGGTGGGGGGTCAAGTCAGCCCCATACTTGCCCCCCCAGTCCCTCTGGTGCTTCAGTTGCGTCTCCTGTAAAAAGACAGGAGTAATAATATCTAGACGGTCCTCCTGGTGGGCCAGAGGATTCACAAGACAGAGTAAAGGTGAAAGCTCTCTATCCACCTCACAAAGGCCGACATTCACAGTCAAACCTTCACCAACCTGTAGAAATATCACAAAAAGCATCCTCTTTGAGCATTTCCGAATGAAGAAGCTGAGACCTGGGGTATTTGCTAAGTGTTGGTGCAAAATACAGCTGTAAATACTGGATAGCTCCTGGCCTCTGCCCATCAGACTGCACCCTGGTGGGGCCAGGGCATGGGTGGTCGGGAGCAGCTGGCTAGGACCATCGAGAACATCAATGGTGCCGCTTTGGAAAATGGAAATGTCAGATACAAACAACCACTGTCTTTCGGTGAGTCTCTAATTACCCCTGCCTATCTGGGCAGGGATGTGAGGTCGTGTGCTCTTGGTATCTACCCGGTGTTACACCTTCAGCCTTTGAGCAACACTGACTGGATCTCAGGATCCTCCAAATTAGTCCAGATTCTAACCTGAAAGTAACCTTGAAGGTGACCTAATTCAACCCCATAACTGTAAAAACAAGAAAACAGTGCAAAAAAAAAAAAAAAATGGTATGATTTATTGAGTATTCACAATCTGTTGGCTTTGGGCATTTCAAAGCAGACATTGCTTTTAGCATTAAAGAAATAAGTTATTAAATTCTAATTTATGGATTCTTATGAGTACACAGGTGAAAGGAAAATGCAAGACCACTGTTTATCAAATGCTGCTACCCCTGGCAACACAATAATGCCTCTGGGCTGACGAGGATTTCTGTAGAAGTTACAGGAAAGTCAGGGCCATGTGCTGCCTTTGGTCCCCAGGCACATTTTTTCACCGTAAGGCCAGATGGCAATATATGGCTGCAAGAAGATTAAAATGTGTTTCTTACAGAGGAAGAAACTGTGAGCATCTCAAAACCCTCTCACTGGGCCCTAATCACCACCCCAGCCCACAATAAGTCATTGCAAAGACCACCGTTGTGTGATCATTACACAGTTCCCCAGAGTACCAAAAGCCCCAGGGCCATCTGTCTCAGACCTCACATCTGACCTTGAGCTAAAACCCATTGTAGACTGAAATATAGTATTTGTAGATTCTCTGCCCCCACAAGGCTTTTAAAAATAAAGCTCGGGGGCGGCGCCTGTGGCTCAGTCGGTGAGGCGCCACCCCCATATACCGAGGGTGGCGGGTTCAAACCCGGCCCCGGCCAAACTGCAACCAAAAAATAACCGGGCGTTGTGGCGGGCGCCTGTAGTCCCAGCTACTCCGGAGGCTGAGGCAAGAGAATCGCTTAAGCCCAGGAGTTGGAGGTTGCTGTGAGCTGTGTGAGGCCACGGCACTCTACTGAGGGCCATAAAGTGAGACTCTGTCTCTAGAAAAAAAAAATAAATAAATAAAATAAAATAAAATAAAGCTCGGAGAGAGTCTGAGCCAGTGTGTGGCCTCGGTGTCAGGTGGAGCCCATGACCAGCCAGGTGGGGCTGGGTGTTGCCAGCTGTGTGTTACACAGCTCACTGCCAGATCATGTTAGTAGACAGAGAGGAGATGGACCCACAAAAGGCTCCATGTGGAAAAACAGAGGCCTGCAAATGTGACATCTGCGGGCTTGATCCTCCCCAGTCTTTTCCTTCTACTTTGTGTGGACAGCAACACTGTCATCAACGCCCTCCTCACTGCCATTATCAACCTCATTCTCAGCACCAGATTTACCTCCATTCAGGAGAGAACACAGTATTTTTCCTTATGCCCACAAAAATAACAAGTTGAGAGATTTGAGAACTTAAAGAGAAGTTAAATTGAATTAAACCAATGCACATTTAATAACCCCCCATAGCGTGGCATACACTGTAATGCTGGTATGTAACAGTGAATACCAAAGGAGTGTTTCTTGATCAAGTTCCTTGCCATTTCAGTAACCCAGTTACTTCATGTGCAAAGTGTAGTAAATGGACACAAATCCTCCCCTGGCACCACTTAAAAGGATAAAAGATGGTAAATACGAAGAACTTGGATTCTCGGCAATTGGAAACTCCTAGGTAGAGCCTTCCCTTGAGCATTTCACAAACTGGAGCCCCTATTCTCCAGGTCCTTGAGCAGCCTCCTGCTTCCCAGGTACATGAGGACAGAGCTTTGAACCAGGCCATCCTGGGGAAGCAGGTTTTGCAGACCCTCTGAAGGACATCTGCAGGGGGCCCTGATGGAGGGACTGACCAGCTCTGCTCTATTACCACCATCCCAATACTGTTGGGGGAGGTGAAAGGCCCCAGCCTGTAGCTGGCCAGCTGAGCACTGGACACTGGGACAGGTGGAGCTTGCCTGAGCTGAGCTGGTGATTGGCACAGTGGACCCCTGTGGCCCGCAGTCCTGCCATCCTCATCTGGCTTAGTGGGCCTATTCTTATTCTGTAACGAACCTTGTTTTAATCTCCCCAGCATTACAGGGTCCAGTTAATTAATCAGATGTGATTATACACCTTGGAATGTCACACCAGCAAGAGTTTCATATCCTTTTCCCTCATTTATTTGGACAAGGAAATGTTACTCCCTAACAAATGGTCACTTACTCATAAACTCAGCTCCACTCAAAATTAACCTGGACCTAACACCTGCAAGGCACTAGGTGCTCTGATGCTGTGAAGTCACAATTGCTGCCCTCAAGGAAAACCACATCGAGCACACAATAGTTTCACCACAAGTAAAGGGCCCTAAGAAAAGTCCAAAACAAAACTGGGAGAGACTTCATACAGGAAGGGGCGTTTCATATCAACTTGAAGGACGCAAGAAACTTCCAGTTGAAGATGGCAATACCACAGGAGCATTCTAGAGAGAGCAAAGATGAGCCAGACCATGGAGACAGGAATTTCTTCCTACCCAGGAAGAACCCTGCCAGGTGTCATGTGACTCACCACTGTCCTTGCTCTCTGCCAGTTTGTTGGATTAGTCTTCAGTCACCACATGAGTGCTAAGGGCCCGGCTTCTTCAGACTGCCTCGCAATGGACACCTGCTCTGTGTTCCTGCAGCGTGGGCTGCTGATTGGTTGACACACATTTCCTCTGCTATAACAAGAAAACTGAGGAATGCTGAAGATGCCCACACCACCATCTGGAAAGAGCAGCATGGGAGAATGATGCTGATGGAGAGTAGAAGGCAGCCAGCACTCAGAGGGAAAGAGGAAGGCGGGATGCAGAGCAGGGCAGGGCAGCAGAGGTGATGCAGCCTCAACAGGGCAATCTTCTCTGGGCCCCCTCCATGTTGACCTGCCGGCAGAAGGAGGGGCAGCCAGAGCTGCTAACCAAGAGACCCCAGCCACCATCAAGAAAGCCAGAAAACGAACACCTGTGACCGGGGGGACTGCAGTGTTGCAGGTGTCATTTGCCTTACTCTCTCTGACTAGAGCAGCAGTTTTTAACCTGTGGGTCGAGACCCACAGGAACTGTATTAAAGGGCTGCGGCATTAGGAAGGTTGAGAACCACTGGGCTATTGGAGCGATTCCAATCTAGTGAAGCAGAAGAAATGCAGCTGCTTTGTTTTTGTGAGGATGGCCTCTTGTTCACTAGTACCTACTCCAGGGAGCTTACACACCGCAGCTGGTGCTATCACAATCTCTTCTGCCTTAAATAGTCTCTTCTGGTGAACCAGCCTCTCTCCAGCCAATTTCCTCTCCTTTCCTCTACTCTCATGCCCTCTACACTCTGGATGAGGTGTTCAGGGAAACAGATAGCTTAGGGGAGGCTGGCAGGGGCCGTCCTATCTATGCAGTAGCCTCTAAATCAGAGGTTCTCAACCTCTGGGTTGTGACCCATAGGAACTGTATTAAAGGGCCGCAGCATTAGGAAGGTTGATAAAACCACTGCTCTAAATCCTGCTGACTGTACTGAGTGGCTGGTCCCACTGGTTACCAGACTCAGAACCCTAAGAAGCAACTTACCAATCCAGCCTGCTATCAATGAGTCTTGCTGGCACCCACATCTGTGGTTTAGAGTCCAAATCAATTACTGCCAGCCACAGATAAATACCCTAACTGCTACAGAGCCCAGACCTTTGTCAATCTCCCTGACCCTCTGTGTCCCCCATCCCTCCTCCCAGCAAGCCAAGCCAGGTCGGTAAGAAGTCCCCTGTGTTAAAGAAAGAATTATTCAATGACTGTTAAAGCACAGTAAGGCAGACTTGATTCTGGACCAATGAGATACAATAGGTACAGGGACCACTGTAGTGGGATTTTACAGTGAGCAAGAGCAATTGGCTCCTCCAAACACAGCATGGGTGAGTGAGAATTTACAACCAGGAAACTGGGTGACAGTGAGGGGTTGAAAGGATAGAAAATTACTAAGAGGAAACATCATGGATAATGGGGATTCTGGATAATCTGACCTAACTGGCCTCTTGATGGAGAGGGGCCAGGGTGATCAGATGTCACCTGGGAGTTGGTGAACAGATAAAATGTTGGTGACATCAGGTTTATCTGTTGGTGAATAGATAAAATGTTGATGACAGCAGGTTTTCACTAAACTTCTTTAGTAGGGTATTTGCTAAAACTGAATTTCACAAGGAAGTGCTCTGATGGGCCTAGGGGAAGGTTCAGGATCCTAACTAAAGTTTGGTGAGATAAAAAGTCCTTGTCAACTGGGCAGTGTCTGTGGCATAAAGGAGTAGGGCACTGGCCCCATATGCTAGAGGTGCCAGGTTCAAACCCAGTCCCGACCAAAAACTATAAAAAAAAAAAAAAAATCACCCAAATGATCATCCAAATCTGCACCCTTGATTCTGGGCCCTGTCAGATCTGGGACCCTCTCCAGGGTCTGCAGTCTCCTTTGAGCTGTGTTAGGGAATCAGGCCATGTGATATAATCACCAAAGGGAATCACCACAGTGATATAAGGCTGTGCTTATCTTGCTAACATTGTAATGAAATGTTCACATATTTGTGAATTTTCTAAGTGTCCTCATGTTATTAATTACTAGTTTTATACCATGTGGTTGGAAAAGATACTTGATGTGATTTCAATCCTCTTAAATTTATTAAGATTTGTTTTGTGGCCTAGCATATGATCTATGATCTATCCTGGAGAATATTCTATGTATTGTATAGAAAAATGTGTATTCTAAGGGGTGGAGCAAGATGGAGGAGAAGAAGGATCATTCACCTGAGCTCTCCTAGAACAACTGGGTAAAAAGAGAGACCCCAGTCATACCTGGAGTGAGGAACCTTACCCATAGTCATAGCTCTCGGAGCACAGTGAGGAGGTGGTAAGCTGGATATAGCGTATGACCCAGAGTAGAGCAAAACTGATGAATTAGGCAAGTATTTGTGACCTGCTGGATCTGGTGCCTCTCCACAGAGGTCCAGGATGGGAGGAAGCCTTTCTGAAGTTTTCAGTTGTTGGGTGAAGCTGCGCATTGAGTGGAAAGCTTGGAAGACTGGGCAGTATATGGCAACCAGATATGAATGCTGGTTGGAGTGGTTTTGCCATAAGTTTGGTGGCTGGCAAGGCAGCCATACTGAGAAGGTCTAGGCAGCCAGGAGGCTACCACTGTGGGAAGGTCATGAGAAGGTCTTAGGGGCCTAAAGCATGGCCATCTTAATTCCACCTGCCAGGATCAGAACTCCACTCTTGGAACAGGCTGAGGGATTCCTTCTGTCAACAGGAACTGGAGTCAGGGGGCACTGGGAGATCTGCCCCTGAAGGATTATTGTGAGCTCTAAGATCCCAACCCAGCAGGGTCTGAATGCTGAGGAAATAATCAGGCAATCACCAAAGGCAACTAAGCTTGAAATAAGGACCATACAGGTTGCTGGCTGTGCTCTGTGTCTCCTAAAAAATCCGCAGCACCACCTAGTGTCCCAGCAACATATTGCAACATACTGTCATCAACACCAAGGACTTCTGTTTGAAACAAAGGAAGCAGTGAGAAGGTGAACAAGAAAATAGAACACATGAAGAGGAACCAACAGAAAAATTCAGGCAACATGAAAAACAAAAACAGAGGAACTCCCCCAAGGGATCATGAGGTAGCTACTGCAGAAAACTTCACCTACAAAGAATTAATGGACTTGACATAAAGGGAATTTAAAACATGGATGATAAAGACAATGAAAGGAGTGGACAAGAAAATGGAAAGTCAGAACCAAAAGTTGGATGAGAGATATATAGACAATAGAAAGGATATGATAGAGCTTAAGGAAATGAAGGAGACAATCAGGGAATATAAAGATGCAGTAGAAAATATCAGAACTAGATTGGACCAAGGAGAAGAAAGAACCTCAGAGTTAGAGGATATAGTTTTTGAGTTAACCCAGGTAGTTAAAGAGGCAGAAAAGAAGAGGGAGAAAGCAGAACAGTTGCCTAGAGATTATGAGACTCCATGAGTATTCAAACATATGAATATTAGGGATGCCTGAAGAGGAAGATAATTGTCCCAAAGGAATGAAAGTCTTACTAAAAACTATCATAAATGAAAACTTCCCAAGTTTTTCTAAATACTCCGACACACTCTTTTTAGACAGATATCGAAACTCAGGTCATCTCAATTCAAACAGAGCCTCTCCAAGACAAACTGTAATGAAAATGTCCAAAGTCAAGATGAAAGAAAAAATTCTGCAAGCATCCCAGGAGTAAGCTCCAACTGACCTACAGAGGCAGAGCCATTAAGATGACAGCAGACTTTACAACTAAAACTTTCCAAACCAGAAAAGCATAGTCATCCACCTTCAACATTCTTAAACAAAACAATTTTCAGCCCAGAATTCTGTATCCTGCTAAACTAAGCTTCAAAATTGATGGAGAAATAAAATCTTTTGCACATATACAAACACTAAGGAAACACATCACAAGGAGACCAACTCTACAGGAAATACTTAGACCTAGTCTGAACACTGAACATCACAATGGGCCACCAGCAAAGTGAACATCCAGAAGCTAAAAGTCAAAACTTAGCTTCCACAATGGTACAAAAGATAAAACTACACAACAGACTTTCACAAAATAAGATGAATAGTACTCCTCCACATTTATCAATTCTCTCAATAAATGTCAATGGACTGAATTCCCCACTGAAGAGCCACAGGCTGGCCAATTGGATAAAAATGCATGAGCCACCCATATGCTGTCTCCAGGAGACACACCTTGCCTTGAAGGACAAATCAAGACTCAGGGTTAATGGATGAAAAACAGTATTTCAAGCAAATGGAAATTAGAAGAAAAAAGCGGTTGCAATCTTATTTTCAGATACAAGCAGATTTAAAGCAACTAAAGGAAGACAAAAGTGAACACTTTATACTGGTCTAGGGAACAATATAACAGGAGGACATTTCAATTTTAAATATTTATTCACCCAACTTAAATGCTCCCAGATTTATGAAACAAACCTTGATTGGTCTGAGCAATACAATATCCCATAACACCATAATAGTTGGAGACTTTAACAGCCCTCTGACAGAACTGGACAGATTCTCTAAACAGAAACTAAACAAAAATACAAATAACTTAAATGTGACCCTACAACTAATGAGATTAATAGACATACACAGAACACACAATCCTAAGCTAAGGATTTTTCTTGTCAGCCCATGGTACGTGCTCCCAAATCGACCACATCCTAGGACACAAATCAAACCCCAGCAAAATTAAAAGACTAGAAATTATACCTTGTATCTTCTCATACCACAAGGCAATAAAGGTGGAACACAACTCCAACAAAAACATTCATCCCCACTCAAAGGCATGGATGAATGAAAATTTGGGTTTAGGAAGAGATAAAACAGGAAATCATTAAATTCCTCAAACAAAAAAAAATGAAGATACAAGTTACCAAAACCTCTGGGATACAGCAAAAACAGTCGTAAGAGGGAAATTTATTGCATTAGATGCCTATATTTGAAAAACAGAAAGGGAGTGCATCAACAAACTCATGAACCATCTGATGGAATTGGAGAAAGAAGAGTAATCTAATCCCAAACCCAGCAGAAAAAAAGAAATAACCAAAATTAAATCAGAGATTAAGGAAATTGAAAACAAAAGAATCATTCAGAAAATTAATGAAACAAAAAGTTGGTTTTTAGAAAAAATGAATAAAATAGATAAACCTTTGGCCAGATTAACTAGAAACAAAAAAGTAAAATTTCTAACAACCTCAATCAGAAAAGATAAAGGGGAAATAATAAAAGATGCCAGAACAGATACAAGAGATCATCTCTGAATACTACAAGAAACTCCATGCCAAGAAATTTGACAATAAGGAGGAAATGGATCAATACCTAGAATCACACCCTCTCCATAGACTAAATCAAGAAGAAATCAAGACTGATTTCAAGCATTAAAATCAAAGAAACAATAAAAAATCTCCCAACAAAAAAATGCCCTTGTCCAGATGGCTTCACACCAGAATTCTATCAAACCTTCAAAGAAGAGCTTATACCCATACTTCAGATATTATTGCAAAAAATTGAGAAATAAGAAATCTTCCCCAACATGTTCTATGGAGCAAACATCACCCTGATTTCAAAACCATGAAAAGATCCAAATAAAAGAGAATTTCAGACCAATTTCACTTATGAATACAGATGCAAAAATTCTCAATAAAATCCTAGCCACAGATTGCAGTTACACATTGAAAAACGATTCATCACGATCAAGTAGGTTTCATCCCAGGGATGGAAGCCTAGTTTAACAGAAGCAAGTCTATAAAGGTAATTCACCATGTCAACAGAGACAAAAACAAAAACCATATGATCTTCTCAATAGATGAAGAAAAAATCTTTCAATAAAATTCAGCATCCTTTTCTAATTAAAACACTTAAGAATATAGGTGGCACATTTCTTAATCTGATTGAAGCCATGTACGACAAACCCACAGCTAATATTATACTGAATGGAGTAAAACAGAGCTTTTCCACTTACAACTGGAACCAGACAAGTTTGTCCTCTATCGCCACTACTATTCAACAAAGCGCTGAAAGTTCTAGCCAATTCAATCAGGCAAGAGAAGGAAATAAAAGGCATCAGGTGTATGTGGCTGGTGCCTTAGCCGCTTGAGCCACAGGCACCAAGCCAGCCATATACACCTGAGCTGGTGGGTTTGAATCCAGCCCAGGCCTGCCAAACAACAATGACGGCCGCAACCAAAAAATAGCTGAGTGTTGTGGCAGGCACCTGTAGTCCCAGCTACTTGGGAAGCAGAGGCAGGAGAATCACTTGAGCCCACGAGTTGGAGGTTGTTGTGAGTTGTGATGCCATGGCACTGTACCCATAGCATCACAGCTTGAGGGAAAGAAAAGAAAGAAGGAAGGAAGGAAGGAAGGAAGGAAGGAAGGAAGGAAGGAAGGAAGGAAGGAAGGAAGGAAGGAAGGAAGGAAGGAAGGAAGGAAGGAAGGAAGGAAGGAAATTAACAAATGAAAAAACATACCATGCTCATGGCAGGGAAGAACCAACATTGTGAAAATGCTATACTTCCCAAAGCAATCAACATATTCAATGCAATTTCCATTAAAATACCATCATCATATTTTCATGATTTGGAAAAAAGAATTCTTTGTTTTGCATAAACCAGAAAAAACCCTGTAAAGCCAAGGCAATTCTTACTAATAAAAACAAAGCCAGGGGTTTCACCCTACCTGACTTTCAGCCTACTACAAGGCCATAGTGATCAAAACAGCATGGTATTGGCACAAAAATAGAGACATAGACATCTGGAACCGAACAGAAAACTATTAGATGAAACTAAAACTTTACAGCGACCTCATCTTTGATAAATCATGTACACTGGGGAAAAGAATTCCTATTCAATAAATGGTTTTGGGAGAACTGGATAACCACATGTAAAAGACTGAAACTGGACCTACACCTCTCACCACTTACAAAAATTAATTCAAGGTGGATAAAAGATCTAAATGTAAGGCATAAAACAATAAAAATCCTCAAAGAAAGTGTGGGGAAACACTTGAAGTTTATGACCTGGAGAAAGATTTTATGAAGACGACTTCTATGGGAATTACAAGAACAACAAAAATAAACAAATAGGACTTAATTATACTGAATAGTTTCGGTACAGCTAAGGAGACAATAACCAAAGCAAACAGACAACCTTCAGAATAGGAAAAGATAGTTGCATATTATGAATCAGACAAAAGCTTTATAACTAGGATCTATAGAGAACTCAAATTAATCAACAAAAAAAGACCCTACAATCCCACATATCACTGGGAAAGAGACATGAATAGAATCTTCTCTAAAGAAGACTGATGAATAGCTAACAAACATATGAAAAGATGCTCATCATTCCTAATCATCAGAGAAATGCAATTCCAAACTACCTTGAGATATCACCTAACCCCAGTGAGAAGGGCCCACATCACAAAGTCTCAAAGCTGTAGACGCTGGCGTGGATGTGGAGAGAAGGGAATACTTGTAGACTGATGGTGGGACTGCAAACTACTACAACCATTTTGGAAAGAAGTATGGAGAATCCTCAAAAGAATTCAAATTAGACCTCCAATTTGATCCTGCAATCCCATTACTGGGCATCTACCCAAAAGGAAAAAAAAAAAATCCTTTTATCATAAGGACCTTTGCACTAGACTGTTTATCACAGCTCAATTTACAGTTGCCAAAATGTGGAAACAACCCAAATGCCCATCAATACAGGAATGTATTAACAAGCTGTGGTATATGTATACTATGGAATGCTATTCAGACACTAAAAGAGATGGAGACTGTACATATTTTGTCTTAACCTGAATGGAGGGGGAACACAATCTTCTTAGTGTGTTGCAAGAATGAGAAGCAAGAATCCAATTACTCTATTTTAATATGAAGGCAATAGATGAGCTAATACAAGGGGGTGGGGGATGGGGGTGGGTTAGGGTAAGGAGCAAGTGGGGAGAGAGGAGGATTGGGGCCACAGTGTATGATGTCCCTCTTGGGGATGGGACACAATTATAAGAGGTGCTTTATCTAACAAATGCAATCAGTGTAACCTAATTCTTTGTACCGTCAATGAATCCCAAACAATTAAAAAAACAAAAAAGAAAATGTGTATTCTGCTGCTATTGATGTAATGTTCTATATATGTCTGTTATATCCATTTGGTCTATAGTGTAAACTTTCTGTATTGATTTTCCACCTAGACAATCTATTCATTGTTGAAAGTGGAGTGTTGAAGTCCCATACTATTATTGTATTGCTATTTCTCCCTTCCATTCTGTCAATATTTGCTTCATATATATTTAGGTGATCTGATGTTGGGTGCATTGATATTCGTAATTACTATAGTCTCTTGGTGAATTTACCCCTTTATCATTATATGGTGTCCTTTTTCAGCTCTTCTGACAGATTCAACTGAAAGTCATCATTGCTCTCTTTTGGTAATCACTTGCCTGGAATTTTTGCCCGTATCTTCTCTTTCAGCCTACGTGTCCCCTTAAAGCTAAAGTGAGTCTCTTGTAAACAACATATTGTTGGATCTTATCTTTTTAATGTTATCAGCCACTCTATCTTTTGATTGGAGAATTTAACCCCTTTACAATTCAAGTAATTATTGATAGGTAAGTAGTTATAATGGCCATTTTGATAATCTTTTTTAGTTTCACAATTCTTTCATTTCTTCCTCTCTTGCTGTCTTCCTTTGAGATTTTTAAAATTTTTTGGCACACAATATTTATGGGATACAATGTGATGTTGATTTGTCAATTTCTTTTTGTACTGGTATGCTTTGATTTCTTTTTTAAAATCTTCTATGTATTCACTAGAGATTTTTTCATATGGTAGCATATGGCTTAAATAAAACATTGTAGATTTAACAGTCTATTTTAAGCTGATAACTTAAATCATATACAAAATCTCAACACTTTTACTTCTCTCTCACACACACACATTTTATGCTCTTAATGTCATACTTTACATCTTCACATATAAAGATGTGTCCATTAAGAAATTGTTATAGTTTGTGGCGGGCGCCTGTAATCCCAGCTAGTCGGGAGGCTGAGGCAAGAGAATCGCTTAAGCTCAGGAGTTGGAGGTTGCTGTGAGCTGTGTGAGGCCACGGCACTCTACCGAGGGCCATAAAGTGAGACTCTGTCTCTACAAAAAAAAAAAAAAAAAAAAAAGAAATTGTTATAGCTATGGTTATTTTTAATATTTTTATTTTTCAACTTTTATGATACAGTAGAAATGCCTTATGCATGACTTTACAGTATTAGAGTTCTGAATTTGACTATATATTTGTCTTCACTAGTACGTGTTATACTTTCATATATTTTCATATTGTTACCCTGTTTCCCCGAAAATAAGACATCCTCCAAAAATAAGACCTACTTACAGGAAAGATAAGACATCCCCTGAAAATAAGACCTAGTGCATCTTTGGGAGCACACCTTAAAATAAGACACTCTTATTTTCGGGGAAACAGGGTAGTATCCTTTTATTTTAATTTGAATAACTCTCTTTAGCATTTTTATAAGACAGGTCTAGTGGTAATGAACTTCATCCTTTGTTTGGGAAAGTCTTTATTTCCCCCTTCATTTTGCTTTTCTGGATATAATATTCTTGGTTGGCATGATTTTTTTTCTTTAAGCATTTTGATTATATAATTCTACTCTCCTGGCCTGTAAGGTATCTGCTAAGAAATTCGCTGTTATTTTTATGGAGTTTTCTTTGTATGTGATGGGTCAATTTTCTTTTGCTACTTTCAAAATTCTCATTCTCTTTTACTTTTGAGAATTTGGTTAGTGACTTGATAAAATTCCTTTATATTCAATATATTTGGGTTTTTTAAGATTCATGGGTCTGAATGCTCATTTTCTCCGGATTTGGGACGTTTTCTGTAATTTTTTTTAAAATAAGCTTTCTGCCCCCTTTTCCTTCCCTGCCTCTCCTAGGACTCCCATAATGTGTTGATTCCTTTCTTTCATGGTGTCCCATTGTTTCCACAGTATTTTGGCCTCTTTTGCCATTTTTTTTCCTCTGATCTTGTAATTTCAAATTTCCTATCTTCAAGCTTGTTGATTCTTTCTTCTTCTTGATTGTGTTTGCTGTTGAAAGCTGCCGTTATTTTTTCAGTCTTCAGTTCTGTACTTTCTGTTTTGTTCTTTTTGTGGTTTCTATCTCTCTGTTGAACTTCCTATTTTGTTCATATATTGCTTTCTTCATTATTTTTTTTTAGTTGTCTATGTTGTACTCTTATAATGCACTGAACTTCTTTAAGATGATAATTTTAAATTCTTTGCCAGGCAGTTTGTAGTACCCCATTTCCTTTTTTTTTTGTTCTGTTTTGTTTTGTTTTGTTTGTTTATTTATTTATCTATTTATATATTTTTTCTTTTTTATTAAGTCTTTTGTACATACATCATAAATACATTTATGCCATTTTCAATGTGTTGATTATTTGTACAAATTGGAGTACTTACATCATACTAATCAACATAGCTTGCACCTCATTTACCCAATTATAACCTGCAGCTCCCCATTTCTTTACAGTCAGTTGCTTGTGCTTTATTTTATTCCTTTGGTGATTTCATATTTCCTTGATTATTCATGATTATTGTGGCCATGCACTGGCGTCTGTGCATTTGAAGATGTACACACCTCTCTAAGTTTTTACAAACTGGCCTCAGCAGTTAAAGACCTGCATCAGTCAACCTGTCTGTAGATTCTGGGCACAAGTAATAAGAAACTGTCCTTCCTACCCTCTTTCATGTGTATTTTCATTGGTTCACAAATGTCACACCTGGATTCCTGAACTCTTATGAGGGTAATTTCATGTGTGGATGCTTGTTCAAGTTCATTTTTCTGCAAAATAACAAGCACTGAAGACTCCTATTCTGCTATCTTGCTGATACTACTCCCCTAATTCTAAGCTTCATTTCTTGGTAATGCTTTTCTGTCAGTCACTGTATACCTGAGTGACTCACAGAACAACTGCAAGGCACCATGCATGTTCTGAGAAGACCAAGATGCGTAATAGGACAATGTTCTGACTTAAAGGAACTCTGAGTTTCCTGAAGAGGAACCTGGGAGTTTTTATGGAAAGCAGGCTTTAAAGAGATACGGCAGAGGGCACTCTGAGGAACATGTGTGTGCATATCTGAATAAGTGTGTGTATGTGAACGCATATGTGTGTATATATTTCTCTCTTTGGGAGGAAACAGGCTAGGGAGAAGGACATAGGAGGAAAGAAGTTAAGAACTGAGACATATGAGGAAAGAAGTTAATAAGTTAAGAACTGGAGATAATGAAGTAAGTTACAGCCATGCTGAATTTTACCCTTGGACCAGAGTCATGGAAGTTGTAGTAGGATTTGATTTTTCATTCAATCCTTCATTCGTTAAATTAGCCACAATTTCTGAGGCATGCATGCCCATTAACATACTACAGCCATGGATGTTCTTGAGGACATGATCAGAGAAAGAGATTTTAGATGTGTACTGTTTACATGGACACCCTATTTCTGAATAAGGGTCACCTGACTATGAACCTTCTAATGACACTCTCCAATACCAGCCTCATCTTCAGATCATAATTTCCCTTTTCTTTTTATTCTTAAAAAGAATTTCATTTCTTTTTAGCCCAAGGTTCAAGGCCATGTGGTCACCACAAAACTTTTTTTTTGAGATAGAGTTTCACTATGTTGCCCTTGGTAGAGTGCGGTGGCATCATAGCTCACAGCAACCTCAAACTCTTGGGCTTAAGCAATTCTCTTACCTCAGCCTCCCAAGTAGCTGGGACTACAGGCACTTGCCACAACATCTGGCTATTTTTTGTTACAGTTGTCACCATTGTTTAGCTGGCCCAGGCCAGGCTCGAACCGGCCACCCTCAGTGTATGTGGCTGATGCCATAACCACTGTACTACAGGTGCCAAGCCCACAAGACATTTTTTAAATTCTGCTCTTTAAAATTTCATCTTGAAAGGATTGGAAGTAAACTCCTTAGCTATTCCAACTTCCTGCAGTGCTGGACCCAGTCTGACAAAGGCCTTGCATTGACAAAATCACTAGTTGTGGTTTCAAACCACATTTGTACAAACCATCATTTTCCCTTCTCCAATTTCTAGGTTCTGTTCTCATGCACATGCCAGACTTATGAAGTTGTATAAAGCTCGGGAAGTAAATTCCTCTGTAAGAAAGTGATTTATAACATTAGGGTTGCAGGCCTAAACATTGTCAGAATAAATCTAGTTCAATTTTTCTCCAATTTCTTTTCATCATTTATCTCTCTGTTGTTCCCTGTCCCTGCTTTGCTCAAGCCACCCAAGACACACACATGCATGCACATGTGTGAGGGCGCACACACACACACAAGGCCCGCAGCACCTTAATTCATTTTAATGTCATAGTGCTGTGGTAAGATCTCCTCTAGGACTTATCTTACCAATTCTATGATCCCACACACTGGCTGGCCAAGGCCAGAGCTAGAACCCAGCTGGGAAGTCTCCTTCTAAATGTCAGCATCAAGTATGACTTCATGGTGAGAGTCTCTAAAAGATCAGGTCCATGAGTTTGGCAGTTTGACCAAACCACTTGAAATCAGCAGATCCTTTCCAGAAGTCTCTGATTGTGCCAATGGTGTGAATAGTCAAGAAAGGCAGCTGAAGGCTGGCCATGGTGGCTTATGCCTGTAATCCAAGCACTCTGGGAGGCGGAGGCAAGTAGATGGCTTGAGCTCAGGAGTTCAAGACCAGCCTGAGCAAGAGTAAGATCCCGTCTCCACTAAAAATAGAAAAACTAGCCAGGCATAGTGGCATACACCTGTAGTCCCAGCTACTAAAGAGGCCAAGGCAAGAGGATTACTTAAACCCAAGAGTTTGAGGTTGCTTGCTGTGAGTTATAATCATGCCATGCCACTCTACCTAGGTGATAGAGTGAGACCGTCTGAAAGAAAGAAGGGAAGGAAGGAAGGAAGGGAGGGAGGGAGGGAGAGAGGGAAGGAGGGAGGAAGGAAAGAAGGGTTGATATACACACAGAGTGTTGCTTTCATATGGCATAAGCAGGGCCAGGTATTTTGTAGGCACCCCAACAGTTGCCAGTACCCACAGCACTTTGCAGTCAAGTGAGATCACAGCACAGGAGGGATTTCTGTGCCTTGAAAATGAGTGGCAATGGACCAACATGAGGAAGAGTTATCTAATTTGGCCTTAGATTTCCTCCCGCTGATACAATTCTACCCTACCTGCTTTTTAAAAGGTAGAGGGGAGGTAAATGGTTATTCTCAAGGTAATTTTCCTCTTTTCCCTTTTCTTTCCTGTAGCTTTAACACAGAATTTATGTGGCTTTCAGAGATGTCCCTCACATAGATCCCTGGGGCAGCCAAGGACTGAACCTCAGTTTCCATAGCAAGACTCCAAGGCTGCAGCATTTGCCTACAGAGTTGAAATCACCCACAGTCTGGTCTCAAATCAGAAATTTGGAATGAGTGGGATTGCCCTTCTGTCCTGCTTGTTAGCTGTCTTGAAGGCTGCTGGGATTTCTCTCCACAGTGCTGGCCGGGATAGAGGTGCTGGCGCGCCACTTGCCCAAAATGCTTGTCAGTTAAGGTGGCAAAGCAGAGAAGAAAAATGTATCAAATTCTGTGCTACATGTCCCCCCAAATTTTTGATGATCAAAAAATGTAATGAATAATCATTGCTCCCCATAAGAAAACCCATAAGTGAGTCCTGGTGTGCTGAATGAGGCACTGGCTCTTTGAGACCACAAGTAAGTGTCAGGTCCCTTGGTAGGCAGGCCACACACTCTGGAGTCAGGTGCACCAAAAGACACCAAGAGCATATCAAGAGTTAAACTGGGATGTATCTGAGGTGTGGGGAGAGTTAAAATCCCACTAACGAGTGATTAAGTGGTTCTTTAGGCATTAACCCGGGGGCTTGCTTCCCTACAACCAACTAAATAAATTTTGCCTTATGAAAAATAAGGGAAACGTCTCCATTTGAAAATTATAAAATCCCATGGTTAGTCAAGCCTTTCTTTCCGACACTCAATGCAATTCCATGGACAATACAGGCAGTCCCCAAGTTACAAACCAGCTAGCTTCTGTACGTTTGTTCTCAAGTTGAATTTGTATGTGAGTTGGAACTGGAACATTTCTCTATAACCTGTAACACCCTCCAGCTGGTAAGTGCAAGTCACGCATGAGTGAGATGTTTGTAACTTGGGGACTTACTGTAATAGCCCCCGGCATAAGTGTGAGTTGTGCACAAGGTGGATGTTTGTAACTTTGAGGTGTGTCTCTCGTCTCCCTTATATATACAATAGGTGGTAGAGCAATATTATTGGCTAACGAGGCCCTGACTGCTTCAGAGTCACCCTGCCTTACAGAACTCCGAGCCCCTTTTGCTTTGCAGTGAAGTGCCCACTCCCTGCAGTGCTCCTGGTCCAGCCGCCTGGAAATGGCTCACCACAGCCAAGTGCCCCTATGCGTGCCCCCCACTCCTCCCCATTCCTCAGGCAGCATGGTTTGGGGTGCTCACATTTGCTCATGTCCCCTGTAGAAAGAGGTGCCCCTCACAGAGCCAGCCAAGCTCCACGGATGGTCCGACAGAGCAAGAACAAGCCCATCACTCTGCTCCCTCTAAACACTACACTTTTATTAATGCAGCCGCGGCTCGTGTTCTTGGCAGCCACAACATACCAGTACTGAATATTAACTTTATTCTCCACCAACCTTTAACCCATTTTATTCCTGCTCCCGCTAAATCTCATCACCACACCTTGGACGTCTGCAATTCATTTTCTGGACCCGAGAGCCAGGCCTTTTGTTTGCCAGGTATTTTAATTTAAAAGTAGAGAGCTAAGCCACAAATCAAACTTAGGCACACCCACATCCTTGTGAAGTTGCCTGAGAACCAACAACAAAAAATCCAACAGGAGAACAAGAACTGTGAAGTTGAAATAAGCCCAGACCACATTTCATTTAGACAAGCACTGCCCTGTTAATTTTAGTCAATTATTAATTCCAGCCCCTTTGTACCCAGGCTGCCTAGAAAAACAAAGGCATCTGTCAAAGTGACTGCTTGGGTGACAATGATGATGGGGCCATCTCTTCTCCAGCTCTGTGAAGCACATTTGGGGGCTGTGGCACAGCACGGGGGCTCACAGGCAGAGAGGCCAGGCATACCCAGGATGTCCCCACACAGCCCCCCATGCCTGCAAGTGACTTATCCCCATCTCAAGTGACGCCACCACCAAAAAGTCAACGCCGTCACGGCTTTTCTCATCACAAGTATTCAGTACAAAGCTTCCTTCTTTGCTTTCTTGATCTTTAGTCTCTAAGCTGCAATAGCAGAAAGAGAGGAAGAAGAAAGTGGGGAAAGACAGGCAGAGAAAACAGCCCCACATATGAGGCCAGCACTGCTTTTAAAATATGGACAGAACTGTGAAATGTGTCCATTCAGACCATTTGTAGAAAAGCAAACTTGTAAGAGAGATAATGTGTACTGACCCCTGGCTGGGAGAGGGAGTCGACGCTGCCCTTCCCACATGCACTAGTGGGCATGGGCTGCCCGAGACACCCAAAGCACTAGGGAATCAGACATGCTAAGCACAGGAGGAAAAACAGGGAGACTGGGGACACCACAGCCACAGATGCTTTCACAGAAGCGACCAAAGCTGCAGCCTTTCTTTTCCCACAACCCTGGGCACTCATGACATTGTCCTGTCCTCTGGCAGGTAAACCTGGGCTCTTACCTGCTAACTGGGGCTTACGGACTGACCACCAACGAAGCACCTTTTCCCTCTTTTCTGCTCAGAAACCATTTTTAATGGCCAACCCACACCCTCCTTCGGTTGCATGGCTTTTGGTTACAAGAAAAATAGAGCTCTCATTAGTATAGTGTGAATATAAGAAAAGCAAAATCAAGCACTGTCAGAAGCGCAGTTTGAGCTTTGTCCCCGACTGCTTCCATGCCTTTGTTGTTGTTGTTCTGATGTGGGGGCCCCGCTGGCTGGAGGCCCCCGCCCCACAGCTGGCACATGAGGACAGCATCAGATGGTGTCCATTGCACAACAAGCCTTCATGGGGCAATTGCTCAGATTTTACTGCAGTTTCCTTTGGAAATACTCAAAGCAACTCCATCTGTTTCCTTTCATTGGGACTTTTATGTTCTCCCAGCCAAAAAAGGAGAGGATAACGTTCATTAACTCAGCATAGTAATAATTGTGATGTCCTCATAAATTTTCCTGGGTTTGGTGCTTTTAAATATTGACGTGTTTGTTCCTCACCTTCTTCCCTTTCTGCTTTCTCAGCTCAGAAGTGAGGATGGAGAGCAAATCAGGGCGAGACAGGAGGTCTGGCCCACAGAAAGCACCTACCACAGGCTTTCCCCAGGACAGCAATGGTCCCAAGGGTCCCTGTCACCATGGAGCTGCCAGACTTTGGGGCTAGGGTTGTCATTGCACTGCAACCCAAGTGCATGAATGGGGAGATTTACACTTCCCCGTATTTTATTTTTTAAAGAAGATTAAAATCTTCCATAGGAGTAGAAGGGGGTGGGGGCAGGATGTGAAGAGCCACACGAGTTGAGGTGTTCCAACTTCAATACATGGAACCCACTGAAGTCACTTAGATTTGCATTCTTTAAAAATTGCTCCAGCTGCAGTCTGGATAATGCATTGAAAAACAATCATACTTGAGACAGAGCAACCTAGGAACCAGCATAGTGACCCAGGCAAAAATTGGCAATGGTCTGGACGGGGGCGTCCCAATGGGCAATTGGAGACACAGGTAGATTTGGGAGAATTCACACAACTCAGTGATTAACTAAACAGTGATGGGACATGGGGGACAAGGAAGATGAAGTCAAGGATAACCCCCCAGACTCCAGATCAGGCCACCAGGTGGAGAGGGTCCCATTAGATGAGATAGGAAAGAAGGAAGGAGGATCTTGCCCACCAAAAAGAACTTACCAGTCTTCCCCAGAGGACAGTGATGGTCCCAACCTGCCAGCTGATGGAGTGCCCTCCTTCAGGTTACGTGGAAATGTCTACACTCTTCCTAAATCTTCAGCCCTCCCCTTCCTGATAAAGAGCTCAACTGCGGGCCTGCCACATTTGAGGCTTCTCTGCACACCCAGGAGGTAACAAATCTTTGCAGGGAATGTGCATGTCCAGAGCTCATGAAAAACAGCCAGTCTTACTCAGACCTGAGCTGTCAGAGGACACGGGTGGTGAGTCAAGCCCTGGGAAGAGACATAACTGGTCATGGGAGCAGGCAAGTGTAAAAAGAAGAAAGACCAAGTCTGAAGAAGCGCAAGATGAAATAAGAGCTGAGGGTGACGCCTGCAGGGGGACAGAGGGGCATTGTGAGAGGAAGAAGAAGAAGCCAGAAGAGGACTCACAAGGCATAAAACTGAGAAAATGTCTCCAGATCAAGGAGGAGCCCAGTGGCCTCGCATGCGGCCAGGGGTCACTAGGTCTGTAGCTATAAGGTCCTGGGTGGCCTTGTTGTGTGTCAGTGGTGACAGAGTCTGAACGAGAGAGAGGAGGAGAGAACAGACCCTCGTACAGACCATAAAGGGAAGGAGGGAGATGCAGCAGGAATTCTCCCAGTGTACAAAAGATACTTGAGTGCCTGTGAATGTGGATGGGAAGAAGCCCACGGAAGGAGCCACAGACAGGTGGAGAAGGAACAGTCTCAGGGACATCCCTGTGGAAAGGGAGAACCTAGAACTCAGATGGGCTCAGATGGAGGCCCAACCCCCTTCCTCCCCAATGACAGAGGCCCCCCACCGAAGCCCCCAAAAAAGTCCTCAGCCACCAGCCTCAGCTCATCCTCCAGCATGCTCAGAATCCGTCCTGCATGAAGGAACTCAAGACCTTTGTTTCTTTTTCAATGTGTTTATTTTGGCTTTGACTATCTATTTCTCCAAACATATTATTTTGGTGGTGATTCCATAATTTGAAGAACTAGAATGATGGTGGGCCGATTGACTATGTTATTTCCTAGGGTCTCAGGGTACCTGAGCAATGCAAGGCCTGTGAACCAGAAAGACATAGCTTGAGACCCACCCTAGGGTGCCCTCCTTGCTCTCCTTCCCTAGAGCTGAATGAACACTTCGGAAAGGCCTGCATGTCGCCACATGGACAAATGAATGCCTGTCTGAGTAGACGTGTCAAGTCCCATGTAGAGCAGCCCACCTTGTGGGGAGGCCTCCCCCAGGCTCTGCCCGGCAGACTCCACCCTGAGGGAGGTTCCTCTGCTGACAAGAGGCCTGAACAGCAGATGTGGGTGGAGCCTCGGCCCACTCAGGCTGGGCCTAGGGGACCTAGGGGACCATGCTCCATTGGCTTGTTGGCAACGTGGCTCAGAACATTGCTGTAAAAAGATCTGTAATGGCCAGTGCTCTGCCTCAAGCCTGTGTCATTAAGCAAGTTACATAAGCTCCCTGGGCCTCAGTTTCCTCACTTGTAAAATGGGGATAAAAAGGAATACTCGACACCCAGGACTGCTAGGTAGATTGAGTGGGTCACTATCTGTACAGAGAGTTCAGGACGGCGCCTGGCACTTAGTAAATGCTAACTAGTCTTCCTTCATGTTGCCTTTAAACTGTGCAGAGGGCTCGGGGGACATGCAGCTCCGCAGACTGAGTTCTTCTGACAGAAAAGCTGAAGAGACACGTGGGAAGAGGCTACTGGAGGGGAGGGTGTAGAAGGAAGCTTTCCACATCCAAACGGGGAAAATTGTTCTAAAGACAACACAGGACCCCTGAAGTCCAGGCTACCGTCTCCCCAGGAAGAGTCCCAGCCACCTCTCCTTCCCTGGCGTCCAGGTGGCTCTGCCTGGCTTTGTTTAGAGGAGCAGCCAGAGCTCTCCCCATGTCCCCTCAGCCTCAGCTGGCAGCAGCTCCAGGGTCAAGAGGCCGGTGAGTTAACTCAGGGCATTACAAGGTCACAAACTCCCACTTAAAAGTCAAGTTTCTAAACAGAGAGAAACCTCACCACGCACGAGGTAGCTGAGGACAAAGAAGCTTCCAGGTTGCTTTCTGGGTCCCTTTCTCACTGGCCCCACTGCCTCCACCCATCTGCAGTTTGCCTTCCACATAATGGAATGGAAGGGTTTCCTCAGCCGCCATTGCTTTCCAAATAACTCAAGGTGACCCAGGCATTCAGAGGGCTGCCTGCACCCCGGGCCCCTCCCACCAGTTCAGGCACGCTTGCAAGAGGCCCTTAAATGAATCCGCAAAATATTATTGCCAGTGCCTGGGGTTAGAGCAAAAATAGGCAAAGAAGATGTCCATCAGATTAAATAGGCAACCCAGATTTGAGGCAGGAATAGAGAAAGCGTTGACTTTCACACAAAGCAAGAGCTGAGCACTGTCCGGGGATGAGCTGATACTCCGACGGCCTTCCAGCTGCCCGTTCATACTTCCGATTGCCTTGTGTCTGCTTACACAATGGCAAAGCAGTCCGACATGAATTCACGTCCTGAGGAACCCAGGATGCATCTGCCTGTAGTTGTTCTTAAGAGAGTTCTTAAGGAGTTTCTTCAAAGTTGTGATAGCCTTTGACTATGATCATGTGGGGGTGAGGGGATGCTGTTACTGTCCTGGGCTGAGTGGGCAGGGACAGCCACCCCGCCACCGGGACTGCCTCCCACTGCCATCTCCCCTCTGGGCATCCACAGTGCCCAATCATCCTACCGGGCCGGGTGGAACAGTGTGGGGTGGGACAAAAGGCCCAGTGTCCTATGACTACGTGGAACCCAGGATGCATCTGCCTGTAGTCCCTCTGCACTCTGAGTGCCTCCTGGGTTCACAGACAGCTGCTATCTCCTCTGTAAAGGGGATGAACTGGACATGAAACCGAGGCTTATTTTTCTTTTTGTGTTTAATAAGCTATGCGGTATATGGCAGAAATAAAACACAAAACGAGTTTGGATGTAATTAAGCAGGTCCAGGTAAAGATGGTATCAACGATATGAACAATCCTAGACAAAAACAGGAAACACAAAGACAGGTGTTGGCTCCATATGGGTGGCGGGCGTTCATGTCCCACCCGTGCGTAGGTGGCTAGACAGTCACCAAAGCCACTCAAAGCTGCAGCCCACATGGTGTGACCAGGGCAGGTTGATGACAGGCTAGGGCTCCCCACAGATCCTCACCTGGCCAGCAGAACCCAGATTCGGGGCTCTGAACTATCTGGGAACAAGCATGTGGGAAGAGGCCCCCAGAAGACACCAGGCAGGAGCAGGCGGCCAGGCCGCCACCTCCGGAGGACGCTCTGTTTCCAGCTCTGCTGCTGCACGGCTTCATGGCATCCTGGAGTGGGAAGACCTGCTATGCCCTGGCTCTTCCCTGGTGCCCCCCGCCTCCAGGGGGAAGCAAGTCCTGGGGACGGTGACACATGCAAGCTAGCAGCTGCAGCACCGCCCTGTGTCAAAGTTGTTCTCATCTACCTGGAGATAAATCCTCATCCATTTTTTTCTTTCCAACTAAAGGTTTCATAAGTAGGCCTGGTGTGGTGCCTCACGCCTGTAGTCCCAGCGCTGTGGGAGGCCAAGGCGGGTGAATTGCCTGAGCCCAGAGGTTCGAGACCAACACTAGCCGGAGTGAGCCAGAGTGAGACCCCGTCTCTAACAGAAAACAGCCGGGCGTTATGGCAGGCACCTGTAGTCCCAGCTACTTGGGAGGCTAACGGCCAGAGAATCGCTAAAGGAAGAAAAGAAAAAAAAAAATTAAAAATAAAAAACTTCAAACTAAGATGAGCAAAAGCCAGTTGAAATTGAAAGCAAAGTTTAAAAAAAAAAAAAAAATCCTACCACTCTGGGAGGCCAAGACAGGTGGATTGTCAGATTCAAGCTCCCAGGTTCAAAACCAGCCTGAGCAAGCGTGAGATTCCTGTCTCTAAAAATAGCCAGGCATGGCTTGGTGCCTGTGGGTCAAGGGGCTAAGGTGCCAGCCACATACACCTGAGCTGGCAGGTTCAAATCCAGCCTGGGCCTGCCAAACAATAATGATGGCTGCAACTAAAAAAAAAAAATAGCTGGGCGTTGTGGTAGATTAGGATTATCACATAATATAATTTTAAATTTCAGATTTATAATACATGTACTTTTATAAAAATACATACTCATCAATTGTTAAGTAATATAATAGCCCTACCTTCTATATTACGGACACTTATATTACACACATCTATCGGCGCACGTGTTGAACACTTACCCTTCCTGTGGCCTGTCATTATTCCCCTTCTATAGATAAGGAAACCAAGGCACAGAAGTTCAGGAATTTGCCCAAACCATCCAAACCCTTCCAGTCGAAATTGCTGAGCAAGATTGCCTTGACGTCCTCTGCTCACAGTGTCAGGATTGAATGTGAATGAAGCAGCGGGACTCTGGCCACCTCCCAGGGCACCTGTCCCATCAGGAGGTCTCTGGTCCTGTGCACAATTCTCCATGGCTCCCCTTGTCCCCCCACCCCACAGTGGGGGTAGCATCACTCCAACCCCTGTTGGCGTGCAGCCAGCAGTCTCTCCTTCATGCTCCCCGAAGTCCCCACTGTCCCCACCTGATGACAAGACGAATTCTACCTTCTGAACTTCTCCACACACACCCCAGGATCTCCTCTCCTCCCTTCCCCCATCCAAATCCTGCTGGTCATTTCAGGCCAGGCTTACCCTGGCAAAGCTCCCACAGCCCCACAGACCTGACTATCAGGATGCACCCAGGACGCAGCGCAAATAGCCTCGCTTCTCCTATGACTGCCCTGAGTGTTTACTTTCCCACGTAGACTCCCAATTCTTTGACAATAGTGACTGTGTCATGCACACACTCTGTTGTCTCAAAGACTCTAAGCCCCGTGGAACACACAGTGGGGCTCAGCAGGTGGATGAACAGACTCAGGATCTCCGCTAAGCATCAGAACACCAGAAAAAAATGAAAAACTACTGGGGGCATTTGATAAGGACAACAGGAAGACCAGCTAGTTGAGACCTCAGACTTCTCACAAACTTTCACCATATGCTTGCTTTGTACTGAACACGCTCGTTTTCTTATCAAAGCACCTAGGTACACATTCTGAGCGGCTCGTCACAGGATCAACTCACCTCTAGGAGGTGAATTTGTTCCTCATCTTCACTTGCAGTGACAGCAGAAGCCTGAGTCTTCAGGGCTCACACCCCCCACGGCCCTGCCCCAAGCTCCTGCCGCTCCACGCTTTTGCCATGTTCACAGGGGAGCTAGCAGAGGTGTTCTCTTATTTATGTTCTGGCCACGTATGACATTTAGGAGATGAAGTTCAGGTTACATCGGCTCCTAAGTATGTGCAACCTTGCATGGCCTGACAAGCTGTGCCATCCAGGGCAGTTTGAATGCCGAGTTTCCTCACTCTCTCAGTTAACTATTAACTAGAAAAATGCCATTGTGCTCATTTAAATTGCTGCAAACCCCAAAACAACCTCTGTTACTTCTTTTCTTTTTTTTTTAAGAGACAGAGTCTCACTTTATCACCCTCAGTAGAGCGCCGTGGCATCACACTGCTCACTGCAACCTCCAACTCCTGGGCTCAAGCAATTCTGCTGCCTCAGCCTCCCAAGTAGCTGGGACTACAGGCACCCGCCACATGCCCAGCTATTTTTTTTTTCTTTGTAGAGACAGACTATCACTTCATGGCCCTCAGTATAGTGCTGTGACATGACAGCTCACAGCAATCTCCAACTCCTGGGCTTAGGCGATTCTCTTGCCTCAGGCACCCCAGTAGCTGGGACCACAGGCGCCTGCCACAACGCCTGGCTATTTTTGTTGCTGTTGTTGTTGTTGTTGCAGTTTGGCTGGGAACGGGTTCGAGCCCACCACCCTGGGTATATGGGGCCGGTGCCCTACCCACTAAGCCACAGGCACCACCCAGCATTCAACTTGCTTTAACCATAAGGGGAAAATGTAGAGGACACCAAGAACCAGACGACCTCTGATGATTTGCAGCTGGGGAACGGACCCTCGGG
This sequence comes from Nycticebus coucang, assembly GCF_027406575.1. Lineage (NCBI taxonomy): Eukaryota > Metazoa > Chordata > Mammalia > Primates > Lorisidae > Nycticebus > Nycticebus coucang. The sequence continues at coordinate 3,010,829 of NC_069798.1, forward strand.
CAATTCGTTCACAGGTGCTCCTTGCAGAGAAAGGGCCCAGCCCATGGAGATCCTTAGGCACATAGCCATTATCTAACACTCCCCTCACCTGTCTTGTGCTGTCTCAATAAAAGGCTACTGCAGCGGTTGCTCGGGGCTACCCTGCAATCAAGGTTAGCCCAACTCCTGCAAGCTTGTACTTCTAATCCACGTTACACCTGGTTCCTTCCTGCAGCAATCGAGACCAGGGCCACTAGGGGCCATAGGTGCCATAGGGGCTGCGACAGAAAAGAATTGGACAAATTAAAATCTCTTAATGCTTTAACATTCTGAATTTTTAAAATTTGGACTTTCAGTAAAAAAGAAATGGAATGACTAAAAGAGTTACTCTCTGCTAATTCTGGAGTTGGCTGTGACATCACCATCATTACACTCATTATGCGGCCACCACCCCCTGACAAGATGCCTGTTATTTGCCTAAAGGGGACTGGTCAACGGTTTCCCCCTGAAAGATTTCCCAGAGCTAGGCCTGGCCCTGCCCAGTCCTTGCAAAGAATTAGTAACTCTGTACACTGTGAACTCAATGCCAGAGCCTCCTGCATTAAGTGCTGTCAGAGGTCCTGGAACTGGGACAGTAACTGTGTGTCCTATTACACACAGCATAAGGACATTTTGATAATGACAGACCACATCTAGAGTGACCTCATAAGACAATAAGGGAGCTGGAAATTCCTCTCAGCGAGGGACATCACAGCTGGTGGAGCATCACAGCACAGTGCGTCCCTCCTATTTGTGGCGATACTGGTGTAAACAAACCTCCACACGGGCCATCACAACAGCACATGATACTCAACAAGAATACATGACTGTGTGTCTGGTTTGTGTGTTTACTAGGTATACTTTTAACATTATTGTAGACTATACTCCTCCTATTTATAAAAGGAAAGTTAATTGTAAAACAGCCTCAGGCAAATCTTTCAGGAGGGACTCCAGAAGAAGGCATTGTCATCATAGGAGATGACAACTCGGTACTGCCCCGAAGACCTTCCAGTGGAACAAGATGTGGAGATGGAAGACAGTGATACTGATGACCTTGACCCTGTCTAGGCCGAGGCTAATGTGTGTGTGTGCCTTAGCTTTTAACAAAAAAAATTTTTAAAGTAAAAATAAATAAACAAAAATGTTTAAAAATGAAAAAAAGCTTATAGAAGAAGGATACAAAGAAAAATGTTTTGTACAGCTATACAATGTGTTTGTGTTTTAGGCTCAGTTAAAAAATTAAATGTTTATGAAGTAAAATAGTCACAGAATGCTAAGGTAAATTTATTGTTGAAGAAAGAGCTGGGCATGCTGGCTCATGCCTGTAAGCCCAGCACGCTGGGAGGCCAAGGTGGGAGGATTGCCTGAGCTCAGGGTTCAAGGCCAGCCTGAGCCAGAGCAAGATCCTGTCTCTACTAAACATAGAAAAACTAAGGCATTTTGGTGGGTGCCTGTAGTCCCAGGAGGCTGAGGCAGGAGGGTTGCTTGAACCCTAGAGTTTGAAGTTGCTGTGAGCTATGACGATGCAGGGCACAAAGTGAGACTCTGTCTCAAAAAAAAAAAAGGAAGGAAAACATTTTCTGTAAATTTAGTGTAGCCTAAGTGTACAGAGTTTATAAAGTCTACGGTGGTGCACAGTCACAACCGAGACCTTCACACCCGCTGACCACCCGCAGAAACCTCCAGTCCCACAAGCTGCATTCATGGTGAGCACCATACACGTCCCATTTTTACCTTCTGTACTCTGTTTTCACTGTGCCTTTCCTACGTTTATCTTCATAAACACACATACTTACCATCGCGTTACAATTGCCTGCCGTGTCCGGGACAGCCGCATCCTGCACGGTGTGAAGCTCAGGAGCCGTTGGCCACTCCCAGGTCCGCTTCATCCAGGGTGAGCGAACCCTGGATGTTCATGTCACAGTAAAGTTGCCCGGTGACGCTTTCCTCAGAACATAGCCCTGAAATTAAGCAGCACATGACTGTAACGCCTTACCTGTTTCACTATGGAGGTTACCTATCCCAGAGAGCAGGCGTTCACCCAATGGGCAGCACCCGCACGGGGGGCTCTGCCAGAAAGCAGGGCCAGGTGCTCTGCAACCCCTGCCTTCGTGTGAAGAGGGAAGGCAAAGCACCGTTGCCACAACTACAGTCCGAATAAGTTCATTTCTTGTGTTGTCATTTTTATTGCTTATAATTTTAAAATCTTTATTTTTTCTGATTTAAATATGATCACTATGTTAAAAATACATGGACAAGGAAGAAAGAAAAATTCACTTAGATGGCCACGATCCTGATGTAAACGCCATTAACAACTTAGCGGCCGTTCTTCGTGCTTTCAGCCTCAGCAAGTACGCGTGTTCACACACACACAGCCCCTGCCTGACAGGACCAGGCCATACACAATGGCCCGTGACGCAAGCCTTTGTGAAACATCTCTGAGGGGGCTCCTCACAGTCCCTGCCATCCTGTGCACCACATTAGAATTTGGCTTCTTTTATCAGTTTTACAATGTGTTTTAATATTTGGTAAGTTAAGTCACATATATCTCTATATCTGTCTTTATTTTGTTTTCTAAATATGATTTTGAGAGCACTGCCATTCTTATGACATCAAATCTTTTCATCAGTGAACATCTTCCCATTAGTTCAGATCCCCGTAATCTTCAGCCAGATACTGTTAAATTCACTCCCACTCATGCGAATTTTACAGCTATCGTAAACACTTCCCACTTTTCCTGAGGGTTCTGCTGCTGGAGGTATATGCGACATTTACCAGGACACACATGAGTGCAGGCGGGCACACACACTTACACAACCAAGCTACTGACTTTCATATGTTTACCTCATTCAGTCACCTTAGCAAATTGTACTGCAAATCCTGTTTCTTGGATTTGGGGGATATATGATTATGTTGCAGCAAAAAAAAAAAATTTCTTTATTTTCCCATTCTTACACCAATTACTTAAATTTTTTATCATATATTGCATTAACTAGTCCTTCTAAAAAATGTTATTAAATGGCAATAGTGGACACCCCCACTTGTTCCTGTTCTTAACTAAAATGGTTTTAGGATTTTATTATTTAGGATTACGTTTGTCATAAGGTACAAGTAAGCAAAAAGTATTGGTCAAGAGCAGAAGTCAGCAAACCATGGCCCACGGGCCAGATCTGCCACCCACTTTGTTAATAACGTTTTATTGGAACGTAGCCATGCTCATTCATCTACAACTGTCTATGGCCACTTTTTGCTGCAGTGGAAGTTGAGCAGTTGTGACAGAAGCCATATGTCCCTATGTAGGAAAAGTTTTCCAACAACCCCTGATCTAACCCCCTGATACCACAGGAGGTTACGCTGTGGTATCAAACAACTCCGAAATCTCAGTGGCTTAACACATTTCTCACTCCCACAAAGCAAGCTGTGGTTTTGGACAAATTTCCACAATATGATACGAAGTGGGCTCTCTGAATCTTGTGTCTCTGCCATCACAAGGTGAAGTCAGTTTCCAGGTAGCAGAGAGAGCACACGGGGTCAGCCCCGAGGCCCCGCTCTCCCTGCGGTGGCACAGCACCACCCCTCCCAGCCTGCTCACCAAAACTACTCCCAGACTCCACCTAGAAAGTGTGAAGACACTGGGAAATATAACTTCTGGATGCCCAGAAGGAAACAGAAACCAGGTCTTGGTAAGCATTATTACTATCCACCAACAGATCTTAGTACATCTCAGTAATTCTTTTCCATTCCTATTAAAACTTTGTATTTGGTTGTAAAATTTCAGCATCCATTGATATGTTCCTATGGGCTTTCTTTATAGGAAACGTAATAATTCTGCTCGTAAACTTTCTGTAAGGGAATCATTCATGTGTTTCTGTAATAGTTTATTTAGTAGAAGTTCACTTTTTTGATCAGTAAATTCTACATGTTAATATTTTATTTTTATAACTATATTCACAAGTGAGATTTAAGTAATTGAGCTATTATTCTCTCTTTTTGTACTATCTTTATCATGTAAAGATAGTTAAGGCAACTCTTAATCCTGGTATTTATTTAGAATCACTTGAGGAGTTACCACAAAATATTAATGTCCAGGCCCAACTCCAGACCAACTGAGTCAGAATCTTTGGGTATGGAGCCCAAGCAGAAGGAATTTTTTAAACTCTGTAGTGTTTCTAACTGTACAGAATAGACATGTACTAAGCTTATATTGACTCAAATGCTCTTTGTAAGATGTAAGAAATCATTATAGGCCTAAAATTATTTTACTGTTTTTTATACACAATGTCTGGCGTTCAAGTTAAAATAACCAAACATATTAGAAAACATCAAGAAAACCAATAAAATAGAAACTAACACTTAGGAGTCCAGAATATTGAGGTAGGAAGTACAAAATTTAAAATATGGTAGCTATCTTTTTTTTTTTCTTTAAATAGAGTCTCCCTCTGCTGCACTGCCATAGCATCAGCCTAACTCACAGCAACCTCATACTTCCTGGGCTCAAGCAATCCTCCTGCCTCAGTCTCTGAAGTAGCTGGGACTACTCACCACAATGCCAGGCTAGTTTTTCTATTTTTAATAGAGATAGCATCTCACTCTTGCTCAGGCTGGTCTTGAATTCCTGAGCTCAGGTGATCCACCTGCCTCAGCCTCCCAGAGTGTTAGCGTTACAGGTGTGAGCCACAGTGTCTAGCCCTAAAATAGCTATCTTTAATGTGTGTACGGAGATAAAAGATAAAATTTAAATTTTGTCAGAAAACTGGAAACTATTTTTAAAAAGAAATTCTAGAAAAAAAATGTAACAATCAAAGATTAAGATCTCATTGTTTAGGTTTAACCACAGATGAGACATAGCTAAAAAGAAAAATCATAAAGTAGAAGACAGACCAGAAAAAAAAAATTGTTTAGGATAAAGCTGAGAAAGACAAATAAATTAAAATACAAAAGAGAGGGTAACATACCCATAATTGGAGCCTCACTGAGGGAGAAGAAAGAAGCTGGGTAGACGCTACAGGGGAAGAGATAATGGTGGGAATTTTTCCAAAATTGATGGAAGTCAAAGTCAAGAAGACTTTCAAATCCCAAACGTGTAAATTAGAACATAAAATTTGATCACAAATCACTAAAATAAATTAGGTTTTTATTTTTTTCTCATGTCACATGAAATCCAGGCAACTGGCACTTGCTCAGCAACCAAAGGGTCAAAGCTAAGAGTTTTCTGATCATCTTAGTTTTTAGTTCATGGACTTAAGACGGCTACTAAAGGTAAAGCCAATCAAATTCACATTTCAGTCTGGCAAAAAGGAAAGTCACACAAGGAGAAGGTAGTGAAGTTCAAATAAGAAAGTAAAACTTCCCAGAAACTTCCGGCAGTCTACTACTTACTTCTGATTGTTCAGAATTATATGAACTCCACCCAACTGCAAAGGAGGGCAAGAAATGTAATAGTTTTTTTTTTTTTTTTTTTAAGTGGGGGACAACGCTACCCCAAACACAGCAAGGGTTCTGTTAGTGAAGAAGAAAAGAAGGCAGGGTATTGGAGGCCAGACCAATTACACATGAAGTTCAATATTTTAACTTTGCATGTACAGATTCATTGCAATGCCTGCTTGGACTTCCATAATACCTTTATGCTGAGCACTAAAAGTCTTCTTTAAAATTCGTTTTATTCTCTAAAAGTCTGTAGAGTGTTTTATGGCTTGTTTCCTTTTTCCAGATGTGTCTATCTGGAATTTATTTGAACATCACAAAGATGGTTTTATTCTTTATAGTCAATAAAAAAATGTTCTCATAGAAGTCAGAGAACATCATTAGAAAATGGCTTGTAAAAAAAACGATTCCCCAAAAACTTAAAATCAGATTGTCTCAATTCAAAGTGCCCCAAGGCCTCATTTCTTCCCATGGAGAAGGTAGAGGAAAAGTATTTATTCATCCTCAGGATAAACTATTGATGCTAATGAACTTCACCCACCCTCGCTCCCCCCAGGAACAACCAAATGAGAAGCAGACAGCCCCAGGGACACATCCCTCCAACCCCACCCAAGTGTGCTCCATCCTAATGCAGAAAGAGCCACTTCTGAAGCAGAGCAGTAATGCCCTCCCTCCTGGTAGACCATGCAAGGCAAAGAGGTCCCTTTACTTAACACAGAGAGAAACCAACTTTCTCTTCCCACATTCTGGCATAGGACCAGATTTCCCTACCTGAAAATTAACTTCCTCTGCCTACCCGCAGCCTGCCCAGGCGTTGCAGGGCGTGAGGAAGGTGGGCTTTGAGGACAGAGACCTGAACTCCAATTCCAAATCAGCTTCTCAGCTACCGGGACACGTACAACAAATAGGAGAGTGTGCGTTTCACTAGCTCCCGTTAAAGCATGTTCCCCTGTGGCCACCAGATTTGTGGCCCTGGGACAACAGAGAGAAGGTAGTTAGCCCCTTCACAGGACAAGAGGACTGAAAAGCAGGCTTAGATAGTGAAATGGTATTGCAATTTTCTTTAGCTTTTAAAGAACCAAAACTAGAGCCCTCAGTTCAATGCCATTCCCTACCGGTCATTAAGACGAGATCAAGAGTTGGAGCGTGAAGGGGAGGACGTTGGGTTGGAACACAGTCCGGCACGATGAGCAGGGAGGGGACACAGGGCTAGTGGGCTCTGGGACTCTGTGGAGGATGGACAGACCTAGAAGTGAAAGAGCCTTCAGAGGTGAGGAGGTACCAGGTGAGGACGTCTCCACGGCTGGTGCACACTGACCCCGCCCACGGGAGGGCACAGAAGCCTGACCCTATGGCCCCGCCCTATGCAAGACCACTCCTGATGCCACGCCCACTCCAGCCCCACCCCAGGCAGAAATCCCTCCCTGCAGCCCCGCCCACTCACACAGGCTCTGGGGAGGCCTCACCTGCCACACAAACCCACCGCGTCAGTATAGAGCTGGTGACTATGGAGGAAATAAAAAGAATGAGCAAGTATTAAAAAATTACAGCATTAGTTGGATTGTTTTTTAAGTACTGGATTAAAACTAAATTTCAAATTGAACAAAACTAAAATTGAACTTCCCCTTATCTTCTACTTAGCAGGTGAGGAATAATCACTTTATTGATAAAACAAAGAAATTACTTTTTCTCAATCATCTAAACTATGCCTTAAATCTGGAATCACCCCACACTACGTATGTAACCTGCAGTACAGAACGTTGGTGTATAACGTTCCCATTGCTGCCAGGACAAATCACCACAAATGTAGTAGTGGCTTCAAACAACACAAACTCTTTCTCTTACAGGTCTGGCAGTCAGAAATCAAAATGGGTCTCACTGGTTAAAACCCAGGTGTCAGCAGGGCTGCACTTTCTGGAGGTGCTAGAAGAGAATACATTTCCTTACCTTTCCTAGATTTTAGAGGCCGTCACAGTCGTTGGCTTGGAAGCCCTTCCTCAAGCCCTTGCCTCCACTTGAGGCCCATTCAGGCTACCATCTCTGAGCCCCTCCTTTTCCAATTGTAAGGACCCTTGTGATGACATTGGGCCCACCTGCATAATCTCCCCACTTAAAATTCATTTGAGTAGCAACCTTAATCCATGGGCCCCCCTTAATCCTCCTTTACCATGTAACCTAACACATTCGTAGGTTCCAGAGATCAGCAGTGGACATCCGTAGGGGCCCAATGTTCTACCAACCACACCTGGTAAACCTATTTTCTCCTGTATGGAATGGAAAGACAGGAGGTGTTGGGACAACTACATGAGCTAACATAAGTAAGCTAAGAATTACAGAGTTCGTTCTGTCTGTGGGTGACTCCCTCTTATCAAGATCTGAGTCTGGGGCCTGCTCTAACCCATGCCCTCATCCCTTCATCTACTCCCATGGCTGTCACTTGGCCCAGAGCAGGTGACTTTCCTTACCAGGGGCCATTCAGACACTCAAGAATGATGATTATTATCATAGAAAACTATCTTCTTAGTTCTTAGGTCTAAGGCAGAGTGGTATGTTGAACGCACAGGCATGTTGTATATAGTAAGTTAGATGCATTCCCAATAGGTGTGCACAAAAGCAGAGGCCCATGCCTTGCCTGCCTCAGAGCAGAGAAAGGCTAAAACTAAACTGAGTTTCAAAAGTAATAAAGTGAATGAGATTATTCTCATTACAATTCCAAAACAGTGAACTAAAAAACAAACAATTATATATTAACACTTTCAGCAATAACAAAAATTTAGTTTTTGTTTTTTAGATTATTGTTATTTTTAAGATCTTATTCAAGCGCTGGCCAGAGGTTCTACCTGACCATGGATGGACATGACAGGCCATTTACATGTTAGCCTGTGTGTGTGTGTGGCACATGTGTGTGGTGAGTAGGGTGTACACAGAACTCAGAACTTAACCATTTCAATCACTAAATCGAAAAGTTGTTCACCAGTAGAGGGAAGGAGTGGGTAAAGATAAATACATAATTATAAGGCCTTGTAAAACTTAATGCTTACAACAGTGTAAGTCACACAGATGCAAGATAGTAATGGAATTAAAGGTATTAGTCTATTGCATTTTTTCACCAAAGGTACCACAAGGGTTAATGCACATTATCATTATAATTAGCCCAATTTTATATTGGAAAAAACAAACTTTCTATCAACTATCTTCTAAAGGAGAGGGGAGTTTTATATCTATTCATGGTAGCAAATGAAAGTTTCCTTCAGTCTGTAAATACACTTTGAATTAAAAACATAATAGCTTAATTTTGTTTTTGAGATGCCAGTTTTTGAAAGGAATTATTTGCCTATCAGTCCAGATGGGATACATTAACTTGGGGTTTCTAGCGGTTAGAAAGCCTCAAAACATGGGACTATATTGCCACCTGGTGGCAGTATCAAATTTTACAACCACTGATTTTGATGGCTCCCCAGCCTTCAATTTGCTGCTCAAAAAGTGAAGTAGGAAATATCTGCACTGACATTTTCTAGGTGATTACAGTTTCATGTCCAGAAAAATGAAAGAGGCTGCCAAGTTCTTTCTGCACGGCCTAAAACTCAATGATAAAAGGGCTCACACTGGTTCCTCTCCTTAACCTCAGCAGTGCCATTTAGCCAAAACAAAACTGGTAAGGCTTTGCAAGTTAGGAGACCAAACATAGTTATTTATCTGGTTTTTGAAAGCCAAAAACCCTCCAAGCATAGGTAATACTTGAATCTAATAAATGCTTATGATTCCCACCTCAAATTCTTCCCAATATTTAAAATATTGAGGTTGATATTAAGGAGAATTTCACAAGAAAAAATTATTTAGGACAATAACCACCAGTTTATAGACAAAGAGAAAAGAATGCCAAGCTTCCTGTTCAGTGTGAAGGTGGAATTAGAGCTGTTCATTTCCCACAGTGCCCAAAAATGTCTACTGTGGGGATTGTTCTTAGGAGTGAGGTGGTGAATCAGCCCTTCCTCAGGAGAATCGAAGCTTTATAATCCTAAAAATGTTGAGTAAGTTGATTGGATTCCTATTTTTAAACCAATCAAATTTACATAGAACCATAATTATTGTAGAATTTTGACCCAGTTAGCTAAATTAAGGCCACAGGTGTTTCCTACTTCCATGATGGAGTCGAGCACCACATGGGTTCCCTGGGTCTTCCTCCTTGAACCGGCACAAGAACGTAGCAGGGAGGTCTCCAGCCTCTGGTGCCTCAGTAGCTCCAGACTTTCACCTGCTGCCACCCCCTATGACAGCAGGCTGTGGTGGTCCTCACCCTGCAGAGCCCAGCCCTGCTTGCTGGCCACTGCAGCACCTGCCTGCCCCTCTGCTCTTCCTAAGCCAAGGCATGGGCTTTTCCCTGCAACCGCCCCAAGGATAAAGGGAGAAGTTTCCAGGGTTTCCCCCAGGAGAGCTTCCAGCCCTTGCTGGTAGTCTCCTCTGACCCCTGACCCTAGCAGCCATTCTCCCTGAGGGGTCTGAGCAGAGAGGTTCCTGCTGACAGAAGGGGCTACTCCTCTTTTCCTTCTCATGCTCCCAAGTGGGGCCAGAACTAAACAAATCCCCCCGAGACTGAAAGGGACCCCTCACGGCTCTGCCACTTGTTCCACAAGGCCACAGGTGAACGTTGTCCCCTCAAGCTGCTTCTTCAGGGTGCGAGGTTCAGGCTCCCTCTCCCAGGGGCTCAGGTGTGCCTCATTTCCAAATGGCCACTTCCAGACTGACAGGAACGGATACCCCAGTACCTTTCCAGAGAAGTCTCTAGCAGTCCCTGTGGACCCCGTAATCACCAAGAGGCCAGCCTTGGTTCCTCTCAAGCCACAGTTGCTTGGACGTCTACTTGCTCTTGAACATGGTGCCAGAAGGGCCCTAAACAAAAAGGTGAGCGGGGTGGGAGCAGCAGAGGGAGAGCGCAGGGTGGGGGCAGCAGAGGGAGAGCGCAGGGGGAGGCAGCAGAGGGAGAGCGCAGGGGGAGGCAGCAGAGGGAGAGCGCAGGGCGGGGGCAGCAGAGGGAGAGCGCAGGGCGGGGGCAGCAGAGGGAGAGCGCAGGGCGGGGGCAGCAGAGGGAGAGCGCAGGGCGGGGGCAGCAGAGGGAGAGCGCAGGGCGGGGGCAGCAGAGGGAGAGCGCAGGGCGGGGGCAGGAGAGGGAGAGTGCAGGAGGAGACGTTCCCAGTGAGCGAGCAGTGGGCTCTGTCGGGGAACAGGGTATTAGTAGTGGCCGTTAAGACATACTGCAGCTCAGAGACAGGATGCAAAGCTGTGGTTGGAAAGTGGAGCACCTACAACCAAGATTTCATAGGAGACGTGTCCCACTGGTAACACCCCTGCCACTTCAGAGGAGTGTGAGGCAGCTGGGACAGACAATGCCACTGAGGGGAGCTAGGGGCTTGGGCGGGGCTGCCACGGGCTGGGCGACTTGGAATCCGGGAGAGGACAGTTGGCACAGGTGTGGGGGTGAGGGAGGAACTCGGCCCTGAGGTATCCCTATTCCAGACTACTATGGCAGCGCCCCAGCCAAGCGCGGTGGCCACAGGCTCCCTTAGGAGCTGCAAGACCCACTCAAGCAGGCCTTCCAGACTACTGGTATGAGGATGCATTTTACCCTGTCACCTCCATCCTGCCTTTCAACAGAGCCTTCCTGAGCGCCTGCAGTGTGCCAGTCTGTTCTAGGCAGTGGGGACACGGCCATGAACAAAAAAATCACTTCCCAAGCCCCGACACTCTAGGGGAGGCGCAGGCCAGGAGACAGACGGTGGGGCACAGAGACCCCAGTGTGAAGGGATGTGTTCCCTCTGTTGAAGTGGCAAAAAGGGCTCCCAGAGACGGCAGGGGGCTGGGGATGGAGGGGGCAAGGCGAGCCCAGGTAGGGGACAGCAGCGGGTGGAGGGCAGACTCTGGAACTGGGAGAAGTTCCGCGGGAGTGGAAAGAGGGAAACCGGGTGGGAAGGTCGTGGGGGCTGGATGGAGACTGGGCAGGTTGGCACTAGGGTCTCCTGGGCCACTGTGAGGCCTCCATCGTAACCCCAAATGAAGCAAGACAGACCCTCTGGGCTCTGACCTGAGCGCTCGGACGCCAAAAGCAGAAGGCGCTGGGCTGGAGCCAGAGAAACCCGCTGAGGACCTGAGGACCCAGGGAGACTGAGGGGTCAGGTCGGGGTGGCAGTAGAGGAGGGTTTGAAGTGCCTGGACTCCTAGCATATTTTGGAAGTAGAGCCAACAAAAGTTAGTAGCAAGATTGGCCGTGGGGATCCGGCCTGGGCCACCAGCTGGAGGCAGAAGGGAGAGCTGGGGGGCTGAAGAAGGCCCACACGGCTTGGGCCAGGTCTAGGCTGAGGTGTCCAACAACAGCCAAGGTCATTGGGCAGGTAAGTCTGGAGCTCAGGGAGATACCTGGGCCCGGGAGAGGGGAAAACAAAGGCTTAGACAAACCTGCTTCCCATGGGAGACTGTGAGGAGATTTCTCCCAGGGCCTGTTGGGAAGAAGGAAGGCCAAGGCCCTGGTCTGCCTCACCAGATTCCACAGATGATCAGGAGTTTCCACAGGACCAGGGAAATCCTCAGACTGGGGGGAAGAGACACCAGAGCGGATGGAGATGCGGAATGTCCCCAAGACCCTGGGCCCCACAAGAACAGCAAAACTAAACCTTCCAGGGAGCAGTGCTGATAATGACTTTGGGAAATGAACGTGAGACAGAGACTGACCTAACCTGAGAGGGACAATGAATCCAGAAGAAACTGAGATCCCTTTAGTGGGTAAAGCTTCAGTTTGTTTCAATAGCTTTTACTGGTCACTTTCCTGTCTGTGGACCAATGTGGGGCACCTGCTGGCTTCAACTCAGACCCGCTACTTCCCATCTGCTGAAGGGAGATCAACCTGGAGAACACTGACTAAGTATAGAGAATGAGCTTCCTGTGGTGGGCTGAATGACGGCCCCCCAAAATGTCCACATTTAGGACAGATCCCAGGATATGTCATGATTACTTCAGACATAATCCCTAGAACCCAGGATATGTCATGATTACTTCAGACATAATCCCTAGAACCCAGGATATGTCATGATTACTTCAGACATAATCCTTAGAACCCAGGATATGTCATCTTACATGACTGCTTTGGAAATAATGCTTCCTTTACCTGTTCTAATGCACAGAAAAGAAGCCTAATAAGTCTTCTTTTAAAAGAAGTCGAATAATGAAAGAAGGGGCCAGGCACAGCGGCCCATGCCTATAATCCTAGCACTGTGGAGGCTGAGGAGGGAGGATCACTAGAGCTCAGGAATTCAAGACCAGTCTGAGCAAGAGTGAGATCCCATCTCTACTAAAAATAGAAAAACGAGTCAGGTGTCATGGCGCAGACCTATAATCTCAACTACTGGGGAGGCTCAGGAAGAGGATTGCTGGAGCCCAGGAGTTTGGGGTTGCTGTGAGCTACAGTGATGTAAATATGCAAGTCTCCAATTGTCACAGTTCTAGGCAAACAGTTGTAAAATCACTTACATAAAAAGAAACTTCAAATTTTATCATAATACTTGAGAGTCAATTTGATGACTTCAAAATTTAGCACCATTTTTACTAAAAAGCTCAAAATGTTCAAAGGTTTGCTCAAATAATATTAATTTACTTTGTCTGTTGATACCCACTTCCATATTGAATACTAGATTCCCCCAGGACCAAGTTCTGCTCTATTTTTCCATGGCTTAGAGCGTTGTCAATAGCACGTACTTCTCAGGCAAGATGGGGTCTGAGAAGAATACCAGATTTATCCCCTAGAGGCTTTCCCACTATGTAACACAAGAATATATTCTCCAGCTTGGTTACTGTGGCTCACACCTGTAATCCTATCACTCTGGGAGGCCAAGGCAGGTGAATTCTTTGAGCTCAGGAGTTTGAGGCCAGTCTGAGCAAGAGCGAGACCCCATCTCTACTAAAAAAAAAAAAAAAAAGAAAGAAAGAAAAGAAAAAGAAAAACGAGGCAGGCACTGTGGCAGGCACATGTAGTCCCAGCTACTCAGGAGGCTAAGGCAGAAGGATGCTCAAGCCCAGGAGTTTGAGGTTGCTGTGAGCTAAGATGATGCCATGGCATTGTGCCCAGGACAACAGAGTAAGACTCTGCCTTAAAAAAAAAAAGAATATATTTTCCTGATGCTTTCAATCTAGTCTGCAGAAATTAGGTTTGCTTCCAATAGATCCTGAAAAAACAAAGATATCATGAATAAGGAGGTCACAGGACTTAGTTTCATGAGATTTACAATTCTATTTGTATGCGCTTAAGCAATTCTGAGACTTGCTTTTCTGAGACTTTATTTTCTTAATTTTTCAAAAAATGGTAATAATTATATTGTTGGAAGAATCAATATTAATAGATGGTAGCTGGTACTCATATGCTGTTAATTTTGTGCCAGTCATTATTTTTGCCACTTTGCATATACTTAATCTGAGTAACAATCTTAAAGGTGGGTACCAGCACACTCTTTTTAATTCCCCTTTTTACAGACAAGGAGACTTTCACAATGTTGAAGCTTGCCCAGGATTACATGGCAAAGCCAGCATTGAAACCCAGGCAGTCTGCGTCAAGCCTTAACCCCAAACTCTATGAGTGCTCCTCTTCCCCACCACGCAGTCCCATCTTGGCTCACAAATGAGGGGCAGGAGAGCCTCATGTGCCTGTGGATGGGACGCTCTGAGGACAACAATCACTCTGTAGGGACCCAGCAAAGAATCCACCATCTGAACCTAACCGGGAGGAAATGTCAAGGGAACTCCAAGTGGGAAACATTCTATTTTCAAAGGTGGGCACAGGAGATGACTGTTCTATAAAAAAAGAAATCACTGTAATAAAAGACAAAGAAAGGCTGAGGAATTATTTCAGATTAAAGGGGACTAAAGAGATATGACAACTAAATTCAACCTGTGACCCCAGACTGGCTCCTATCCTGAGGGTGGGGGTGGGGGGATTGATATGAACAACAGATCTAGAGGAAAAATACTTTATCCAATGTTCCATTTACCGAAGTTGACAACTGTACAGTGGTTTAGAAGGGAACAGCCTTATCTCAGGAAATGTACGCTGAAGAAGTTAGGGGTAACACATGCATGCTACGTAATATACGTAACTTACTCTTGAATACCTTCGAGAATATAAAATGTGGGTACGTGTACAGACATATACGCACATGTGTGGATGGGTACACATTTGTGTATATGTGTACACAGATATGAATGTGTGGCTATATATGTATATATGAATATGCACACGAAACCCAGATGTCTTTATATGTGGAAGGGAGGAAGAAAGGGAAAGTGCAAATACAAATGGTAAAGCACACAGAACGTTAACAACTGGTGAAAACGTCTAAAGAGCGTATGGGGAGGTGACTTTTGTACTGTTTCTGCATCTTTTCTTATAATTTCAAAATTGTTTCCAGTAAAAAGTGAATTCATTTTAATATAATTCTGTTAACTGATTTATAAATACAACTATGTTGATTTTCATGCTATTAATATTTACATTAAATATAACATTAATTATATATATCTGACATGTACTTAGGCAATCAAAAGGTGTTAGTAAGTTACCTCTGGGGAGTGGGATATTGGCATTTTATTCTACAACATACCTTTCTATCATTTCCAAACTTCTATAATCCAATAGTGTTGCCATCATATTCAGAAACAAAAAACAATCAAAAAAGTGCTTTAGCTGGGTGGTGAGGTGGAGCAAGATGGCAGACTAGACACATCTCCCTACTAGCCATTTGCAGGCAGGCAGGGGAAAGAAAACTCCAGCCATCTCGGGCTGGGGGAACCTACCTGGTGACATCATTCCAGGGGCACAGTGAAACAGTGGTGGCCCACAGGCGCCAGAGAGGAGGTCTGGAGCTGAAGAAACCAGCACAGAAGGCGAGTTCATGTGAATGGGTGACCTGCCAACAGAGGCCTGGAGAGAGGAAGGGGCTGTCCTTAAGGCTTTTTTGATTGGGAGCTAAACTGCTCACTGTAGCTGCCATGAAAAGGCTTAAACAAGTGGGTGGACTCAAACAGTGTCCAACGGTTGGATTTGAATCCAGGTGGGGTGGATCTACCATCAGCTTGGCTGCTAGCTGGGTCACCATAGGGAAGGTTGTGTGGGGGAAAAGTCTGCAGGGTCCTGGTGCAGGGCCGGCTGTTTCACCTGGTAAGCTCCAGCATTCACTCTTGTGATAAGCCAAGCAGCCCCAGCACCCCTGGGGATTGTTGTCAGGAGGCATGGTGAGATGTGCCTCCTAAAAATTTTGGTGAGAGTTTTTTTTTTTTTTCTTTTTTTTTTATTGTTGGGGATTCATTGAGGGTACAATAAGCCAGTTACACTGATTGCAATTGTTAGGTAAAGTCCCTCTTGCAATCATGTCTTGCCCCCATAAAGTGTGACACACACTAAGGCCCCACCCCACTCCCTCTCTCTTTCTGCTTCCCCCCCCATAACCTTAATTGTCATTAATTGTCCTCATATCAAGATTGAGTACATAGGATTCATGCTTCTCCATTCTTGTGATGCTTTACTAAGAATAATGTCTTCCACTTCCATCCAGGTTAATACGAAGGATGTAAAGTCTCCATTTTTTTTAATGGCTGAATAGTATTCCATGGTATACATATACCACAGCTTGTTAATCCATTCCTGGGTTGGTGGGCATTTAGGCTGTTTCCACATTTTGGCGATTGTAAATTGAGCTGCAATAAACAGTCTAGTACAAGTGTCCTTATGATAAAAGGATTTTTTTCCTTCTGGGTAGATGCCCAGTAATGGGATTGCAGGATCGAATGGGAGGTCTAGGTTGAGTGCTTTGAGGTTTCTCCATACTTCCTTCCAGAAAGGTTGTACTAGTTTGCAGTCCCACCAGCAGTGTAAAAGTGTTCCCTTCTCTCCACATCCACGCCAGCATCTGCAGTTTTGAGATTTTGTGATGTGGGCCATTCTCTCTGGGGTTAGATGATATCTCAGGGATGTTTTGATTTGCATTTCTCTAATATATAGAGATGATGAACATTTTTTCATGTGTTTGTTAGCCATTCGTCTGTCGTCTTTAGAGAAAGTTCTATTCATGTCTCTTGCCCATTGATATAAGGGATTGTTGGCTTTTTTCATGTGGATTAATTTGAGTTCTCTATAGATCCTGGTTATCAAGCTTTTGTCTGATTGAAAATATGCAAATATCCTTTCCCATTGTGTGGGTTGTCTCTTTGCTTTGGTTATCGTCACCTTAGCTGTACAGAAGCTTTTAGGTTTAATGAAGTCCCATTTGTTTATTTTTGTTGTTGTTGCAATTGCCATGGCAGTCTTCTTCATGAAGTCTTCCCCCAGGCCAATATCTTCCAGTGTTTTTCCTATGCTTTCTTTGAGGATTTTTATTGTTTCGTGCCTTAAATTTAAGTCCTTTATCCATCTTGAATCAATTTTTGTGAGTGGGGAAAGGTGTGGGTCCCGTTTCAGTCTTTTACACGCAGACATCCAATTCTCCCAACACCATTTATTGAATAGGGAGTCTTTCCCCCAAGGTAAGTTCTTGTTTGGTTTATCGAAGATTAGGTGGTTGTAAGATGTTAGTTTCATTTCTTGGTGTTCAATTCGATTCCAAGTGTCTATGTCTCTGTTTTTGTGCCAGTACCATGCTGTCTTGAGCACTATGGCTTTGTAGTACAGACTAAAATCTGGTATGCTGATGCCCCCAGCTTTATTTTTGTTACTAAGAACTGCCTTAGCTATACGGGGTTTTTTCCGGTTCCATACAAAACGCAGAATCATTTTTTCCAAATCTTGAAAGTACGATGTAGGTACTTTGATAGGAATGGCATTGAATAGGTAGATTGCTTTGGGAAGTATAGACATTTTAACAATGTTGATTCTTCCCATCCATGAGCATGGTATGTTCTTCCATTTGTTAATATCCTCTGCTATTTCCTTTCTGAGGAGTTCATAGTTTTCTTTATAGAGGTCCTTCACCTCCTTCGTTAGGTATATTCCTAGGTATTTCATTTTCTTTGAAACTATGGTGAAGGGAGTTGTGTCCTTAATTAGCTTCTCCTCTTGACTGTTATTGGTGTATACAAAGGCTACTGACTTGTGGACATTGATTTTATATCCTGAAACATTACTGTATTTTTTGATGACTTCTAGGAGTCTTGTGGTTGAGTCTTTGGGGTTCTCTAAGTATAAGATCATGTCGTCAGCAAAGAGGGAGAGTTTGACCTCCTCTGCTCCCATTTGGATTCCCTTTACTTCCTTGTCTTGCCTAATTGTATTGGCTAGAACTTCCAGCACTATGTTGAATAGTAAAGGTGACAGAGGACAACCTTGTCTGGTTCCAGTTCTAAGAGGAAAAGCTTTCAGTTTTACTCCATTCAGTAAAATATTGGCTGTGGGTTTGTCATAGATAGCTTCAATCAGTTTTAGAAATGTGCCACCTATGCCTATACTCTTCAGTGTTCTAATTAGAAAAGGATGCTGGATTTTATCAAATGCTTTTTCTGCATCTATTGAGAGGATCATGTGATCTTTATTTTTGCCTCTGTTAATATGGTGGATAACGTTTATGGACTTGCGTATGTTGAACCAGCCTTGCATCCCTGGGATGAAGCCTGCTTGATCATGATGAATGACTTTTTTGATGATAAGCTGTAATCTATTGGCTAGGATTTTGTTGAGAATTTTTCCATCTATATTCATGAGTGAGATTGGTCTGAAATTCTCCTTTTTGTTTGGGTCTTTTCCTGGTTTTGGTATCAGGGTGATGTTTGCTTCATAGAATGTGTTGGGGAAGATTCCTTCTTCCTCAATTTTTTGGAATAATTTCTGCAGTACAGGAATAAGCTCTTCCTTGAAGGTTTGATAGAATTCTGGAGTGAAGCCATCTGGACCAGGGCATTTTTTAGTTGGAAGCTTTTTTATTGTTTCTTTGATCTCAGTGCTTGAAATTGGTCTGTTCAGGAGGTCTATTTCTTCCTGGCCAAGTCTAGGGAGAGGGTGTGATTCCAAATATTGATCCATTTCCTTCACATTGTCAAATTTCTGGGCATACAGTTTCTGGTAGTATTCAGAGATGATCTCTTGTATCTCTGTGGGATCAGTTGTTATTTCCCCTTTATCATTTCTGATTGAGGTTACTAGAGATTTTACTTTTCTATTTCTAGTTAGTCTGGCCAATGGTTTATCTATTTTATTTATTTTTTCAAAAAACCAACTCCTTGTTTCATTAATTTTCTGAATGATTCTTTTGTTTTCAATTTCATTGATCTCTGATTTGATTTTGGAGATTTCTTTTCTTCTACTGAGTTTAGGCTTAGATTGTTCTTCTTTTTCCAATTCCATAAGGTCTCTTGTGAGATTGTTGATGTGCTCTCTGTCTGTTTTTCGAATGTAGGCATCTAAAGCGATGAATTTTCCTCTCAAAACTGCTTTTGCAGTATCCCACAGGTTTTGGTAGCTTGTGTCTTCATTGTTGTTATGCTTAAGGAAGTTAGTGATTTCCTGTTTGATTTCTTCCTGCACCCATCTGTTATTCAACAGAAGATTGTTTAATTTCCATGCCTTTGGATGGGGTCGAGCATTTTTGTTAGAGTTGAGTTCCACCTTTAGTGCCTTATGGTCTGAAAAGATACAAGGTAAAATTTCAATTCTTTTGATTCTGTTGATATTTGTTTTGTGTCCCAGGATATGATCAATTTTGGAGAATGTTCCATGGGGTGATGAGAAGAATGTATATTCTTTATCTTTGGGGTGGAGTGTTCTATATGCGTCTATCAAGCATAATTGTTCTAGGGTCTCATTTAAATCTCTTATATCTTTGTTTAATTTCTGTTTAGAGGATCTGTCCAGCTCTGTAAGAGGTGTGTTAAAGTCCCCTGTTACGATGGTATTATCAGATATCATATTGCTCAGACTGAGTAAGGTCTGTTTCAAGAATCTGGGAGCATTTAAATTTGGTGCATAGATATTTAGAATTGAAATGTCTTCTTGTTGTAGTTTTCCCTTGACCAATATAAAGTGACCATCTTTGTCTTTTTTGACTTTAGTTGCTTTAAATCCAGATGTATCTGAAAGTAAGATTGCAACTCCTCTTTTCTTCTGAATTCCATTTGCCTGAAAAATTGTCTTCCAACCCTTGACTCGGAGCTTTAATTTGTCTTTTGAAGCCAGGTGTGTTTCTTGCAGACAGCAAATGGATGGCTTGTGTTTTTTAATCCAGTCAGCCAATCTATGTCTCTTCAGTGGGGAATTCAAGCCATTAACATTTATGGAGATAATTGATAAGTGTGGTAGTATTCTATTCGTCTTATTTGGTGAGAGTCCATTGCTTAGTTTTATCTTTTGCATCAGTGTGGAGGTTAGGTTCTGTCCTTTGATTTCTGAGTTCTTACTTTGCTGCTGATCCATTGTGGTGGTCAGTGTGCAGAACAGGTTGAAGTATTTCCTGTAGAGCTGGTCTTGTTGTGGTGAATTTCCTCAATGTTTGTATATCCGTAAATGATTTGATTTCTCCATCAATTTTGAAGCTTAGCTTAGCAGGGTACAGAATTCTGGGCTGAAAATTGTTCTGTTTAAGTAGATTAAAGGTAGATGACCATTGTCTTCTTGCTTGGAAAGTTTCATTAGAGAAGTCTGAGGTCACTCTGATGGATTTGCCCCTGTAGGTCAACTGGCGCTTACTCCTGGCAGCTTGCAGAATCTTTTCTTTTGTCTTGACTTTGGACAGGTTCATCACAATGTGTCTTGGAGAAGCTCGGTTAGAGTTGAGGCGACCTGGGGTCCGATAGCCCTCTGAAAGCAGTGTGTCAGAATCTTTGGTGATGTTTGGGAAATTTTCTTTTATAATATTCTCTAGTATGGCTTCCATTCCTCTGGGGCATTCTTCTTCCCCTTCTGGAATTCCTATAACTCGTATGTTGGAACGTTTCATAAAGTCCCATAATTCTGACAGTGAACGT
Organism: Nycticebus coucang; assembly: GCF_027406575.1. NCBI lineage: Eukaryota > Metazoa > Chordata > Mammalia > Primates > Lorisidae > Nycticebus > Nycticebus coucang. Next base: position 3,031,253 of record NC_069798.1, read on the forward strand.
TCTGCTTTCTCTCTCTTCTTTTCTGCCTCTTTTACTATCTGAGTTATCTCAAAAACTTTGTCTTCTACCTCTGAAATTCTTTCTTCTGCATGGTCTAACCTGTTGCTGATACTTTCCATTGCATCTTTAAGTTCCCTGATTGACTGTTTCATTTCCTTCAGCTCTGCTATATCCTTTTTATATTCTTCATATCGTTCATCTCTGATTTGATTCTGTTTTTGGATTTCCTTTTGGTTATTTTCCACTTTATTAGCAGTTTCCTTCATTGTTTCCATCATTTCTTTCATTGTTTTCAACATGTGTATTCTAAATTCCCTTTCTGTCATTCCTAACATTTCTGTATAGGTGGAATCCTCTGCAGTAGCTACCTCATGGTCCCTTGGCGGGGTTGTTCTGGACTGGTTCTTCATGTTGCCTGGAGTTTTCTGCTGATTCTTCCTCATGAGTGATTTCTTTTATCTGTTTCCTTGCCCTAATTTTCCTTTCACTTCCTCTTGCTCTTTAAGTTCTTGTGCCTGTGGAAGTTGTGGGCGGGTTTAGACGGGTTGAACACACGCGACCACTTGCCGGTTTTCCACTGTTTTAGTCCTCCTCTTGGGGTCCAGAAGTCTCTCGCTGACTCCCTGTATCCTCATAGGAGTGATGATAGGCAGTTCCCACCAGCCAGAGATGCCTGGAGTCCTATCTCCCCAGACTCACGGTGCCCAGATGCAAGGAAGCTGTTACTCGGCTGCCATCTTGCTCCGCCCATCTTGGTGAGAGTTTTTAAGACCCCAACCCCACTGGGACTGAATGCTGATGAAACAACCTCAACTGACATGAAGGCAACTAAGTCAGGAAGACAGAACCCAATCTCCTTGGCAACTAGAGTGGTTTCCAGCATGCATTGTTCACATGAAAACCAACCTATGTTCTCCATCTCCTAACACCACAGTCCCATCTGGTGTCAAGGCAATATATTAAAATACATATCCATGGATTTTTTGTTCGTTTGTTTGTTTGTTTTTCCCCTTCACTTTGGGTTGTGGTGGTTGTTGTTTTGGGGTTTTGTGTGTGTTTAATTGGTTGTATTTTTATTTATTCATTTCTAATTTATTTAATGATGAGAGCTCCCGCTCCCCTATTTATGTTACAATTTTCAGCCCCTTTTACTTTCTTTTTTATCTCTCTTCTTTGTTCTCCCTTTTGGTAGAGATTCTTCCCCCTTTCTCATCATTCCCATATATATTTTCATATGAGCTAAGATATCCCATTTTGCTTTATCTTATATAATTGTATTTTTAATTTCCTTTATTCTTATTTTTTTTTCTTTTCTCTGAGTGCTAGAGGTTAATTGCAGGGTTCCAGCTCAAGGAGGTCACGAGCTTATGGTCCAGGGTGTCCTTCTAGCTTTGGCCTTTGGAAAGACAGTATTGGCAGGTCCCCACTGCAACACACTGCTGACTTTTTTTTTCTTTTCTTTCTCTTCCTATATTTGGCGGAGGTGGGATCTTGCATTTGTCCAAGCTGGTAAGGAGCTCCTGGCATTATCCCCCAAAGTCCTGGAGTTGTGGTAGTGGCCATAGCACCCTGCCAAACAACACTATTACTGCTGTTGTCCCCTTTCTCTCTTTCTGTCCTTCTCCTCTCATTTTCTCCAATTCTTTCCTTTCATCCCCCTTCATTTTGTTTGGTCTTTTTTTTTTTTTTTCATTCTTTTTCTCTTCTTTCTCTCTGATAGCTCTTTACCATTCTCTTCCATTTGGCTTTATATCAAGAGGCCACTTAAACACCTAAGGTCTAAGACAAGGATGCAGTGAGGAGGAAGAAGTAGGGGAAGGAAGTGAACAAGAAGAAAACACACATGAGGAGGAATCAACAGAAAAATTCTGGCAACATTAAAAACCAAAACAGAGCAACTCACCCTCCCACCCCAGCCAAGGGACCATGAGGCAGGTACTGCAGAGGACTCAACTTATAAAGAAGTAATAGAAATGACAGAAAGGGAATTTAAAATATAGTTGGTAAAAGCAATAAAGGGAATTGATGAAAAAGTGGGAAAAAGAATCAACAGATGAAAGATATGAAGAATATAGAAAGGATAGAATGGAGCTTAAGGAAGTGAAGGAATCAATCAGGGAAATTAAAGACGCAGTAGAAAGTATCAATAACAAATTAGACTATGGAAAAGGATCTCAAAGCCAGAGAACAAAGTTCATGAGCTAACCAAGGTAGTTAAAGACAGAAAAGAAGAGAGAGAAAGCAGAACATTTGCATAGAGAATTATGGGACATCGCAAAGCAGTCAAACATATGAATTACAGGGATCCCTGAAGGGGAAGATCATCCCAAAGGAATGGAAGCCCTACTGGAAGATGTCATAAATAAAAATTTCTCAAGCATCACCAAAGATTCTGATAACTCCTTTCAGAGGGACATCAAACCCCAGCTCATCTCAACATAAACACTTCACAAAGACACATTGTAATGAACATATACAAAGTCAAGACAAAAGAGAAAATTCTAAAAGCAGCCAGCAGTAAGCGCCAACTGACCTACATGGAAGGATTCATCAAGGTAACAGTGGACTTTCAAGCTAATTGAATGGTCATATACTTTTAACCTTCTTAAAAACAATTTTTAGCCCAGAATTCTATATCCTGCTAAACTAAGTTTCAAAAACAATAGAAAATTCAACTCTTTTACTGATATGCAAACACTGAAGAAATTTGCTACAAAAAGACCAGCTCTATAGGAAATACTTAGACCTATTCTCCACACTGACCACAATGGATCACCAGCCAAATAAACACTCAGAAACTAAATAATAAAACCTAGCTTCTGCAGTGGTGCAAAAGCAGTGGACTTTCACCAAATAAGATAAATAGAACTCCACCACACTTATGGATTCTCTCAATAAATATTAATGGCTTAACTTCCCCACTGAAGAGGCACTGGCTGGCTGATTGGATAAAAAAAGCACAAGCCATCCACATGCTGTCTCCAGGAAACACACCTAGCCTTGATCGAAAAAACAAGACATGGGATGTAAGAATGGAAAATAATATTTCAGGCAAATGGAAATCAGAAGGAAGGAGGGGTCACAATCTTAGTTTCAGATACAAGTGGATTTAAAGCAACTAAGTTAAAAAAGATAAAGATGGTCACTTAATTCTGGTGAAAGGAACAATACAAGAGGACATTTCCATTTGAATTAGGTGTGATTCAAATATATATGCACCCAACTTAAATGCTTCCAGATTTATAAGACAGACCTTGGTTGCTCCAAGCAATATGATATTACTTAACACCATAATAGCTTGGGACTTTAATACTCAGAACCGGACAGATACTCTAAACAGAAACTAAACAAAGATACAAAGGACTTAAAAGTGACCCTAGAACAAATTGGCTTAAAAGATATATGCAGAACACACCATCCCAAAGCTAAAGAATACACATTCTTCTTGGTAGCTCATGGAACATACTCCAAAATTGATATTGATCATATCCAAGGGTATAAATTAAACTGAAACAAAATTAAAAGAATTGAAATTATGCCTTGTATATTCTCAGACCACAAGGCAATAAAGGTGAACTCAACTACAATAAAAATTTTCATCCTCACACAAAGACATGAAACTTAAACAACTTTATGCTGAATGACAGTTGGGACAAGGAAGAAGGAAGGGAGGAAATTATTAAATGCCCCAAACATAAAAACAATGAAGCTACAAGTTACCAAAACCTATGAGATACTGCAAAAGCAGTATTAAGAGGGAAATTTGTTGCACTGAATGCATATATCCAAAAAACAGAAAGAGAGCACATCAACAAACTAATGAATCATCTTAAAGGGAAAAGAAAGAACAACCTAATCCTAAACCCAGCAGAAGAAAAGAAACAACCAAAATTAAATCAGAAATAAACTGAAAACAAAAGAATCATTCAAAAAATTAATCAAACAAAAAGTTTCTTCAAAAAAATAAGTAAAATCAATAAACTTTTGGTCAGTTAACTAGAATTAGAATAGTAAAATTTCTAATAACCTCAATCAAAAAATGATAAAGGGGAAAGAACAGAGATACAAGAGATTATCTCTGAATACTAAAAGAAACTCTATGCTCAGAAATTTGATAATATGGAGGAAACGGACCAATACCTAGAATTACATCCTCTTGCCAGACTTAATGAAGAAGAAATACATCTGTTGAACAGACCAATATCAAGCACTGAGATCAAAGAAAGAATAAAACATCTTCTAACAAAAAAAAAAAAAATGCCCTTGACCAGATAGCTTCATGCCAGAATTCTATCAAACCTTCAAAGAAGAGCTTACACCCATACTGCAGAAATTAGTCCAAAAAATTGAAAAGGAAGGCATCTTCTCCAACATGGTCTAACATCGCCCTGATACTGAAACCAGGAAAAGACCCAACTAAAAAGGAGAATTTCAGATCAATTTCACTAATGAATATAAATGCAAACACTCTCATTAAAATGCTAGCCAATGTATTACAGCTTCACATTAAAAAAATCATATACCATGATCAAGTAGGCTTCATCCTAGGGAAAGAAGGGTGGTTTAACATATCCAAGTTCATACATGTAATTCATCATATCAGCAGAAACAAAAACAAGGACCATATGACTTCTCAATAGATGCAGAAAAAGCGTTCAATAAAATGCAACACCCTTTTGTAATTAAAAGACTTAAGAATGTAGGCATAGGTGGCACAGTTCTTAAACTGAAGCCATGTACAACAAACCCACAACTAATATACTGAATGGGGTAAAACTGAAAGCTTTTCCACTTAGAACTGAACTAGACAAGGTTGTCCTCTATCACCATTACTATTCAACACAGTTCTGGAAGTTCTAGCCAATTCAATCAGGCAAGAGAAGTCTATGAAGGGCATCCAAATGGGGACAGAGGAGATCAAACTCTCACTCTTTTCCAATGATATGATCTTATTATACTTAGAGAACACCACAGACTCAACCATAAAACTCCCAGAAGTGATCAAGAAATACAGTAACATCTCAGGGTATCAAATCAATGTCCACAAATCAGTAGCCTTTGTATATGCCAATAACAGCTAAGTTGAGTCAGAGACACAATTCCCTTCACAGTAGCTTCAAAAAAAAAAAAATTAAATACCTAGGAATATCCCTAACAAAATAGGAGAAGGATCTCTACAAAGAGAATTATGAAACACTAAGAAAAACTGTGTTATCTGGAAAGCCCCAAGGATTCAACTACAAAATTCTTAAAAGGGATCAAGGAATACATCAGTGTCTTAGGTTACAAAATCAATACTCACAAATCTGTAGCCTTTATGTATAGCAACAATAGTCAAGCTAAAAAAACAGTTGAGGACTCTATTCCTTTTAGAGTAGTGCCAAAGAAGATGAAATATTTGGGAGTTTACCTAACAAAGGACATGAAAGACCTCTATAAAGAGAACTATGAAACTCTAAGGAAAGAAATAGTTGAAAATGTTAACAAATGTAAAAACATACTATGCTCATGGCCGGGAAGAATCAACATTGTTAAAATGTCCATATTACCCAAAGCAATATACAATTTTAATGCAATCTCTATTAAAGCACCACTGTCATACTTTAAAGACCGCAAAAAAAATACTTCGTTTTATATAGAATCAGAAAAAAACCTCAAATAGCCAAGACATTACTCAGAAAGAAAACCAAATCAGGAGGAATCATGCTACCAGACCTCAGACTATACTATAAATCGATAGTGATCAAAACAGCATGGTACTGGCACAAAAACAGAGCCATAGATGTTTAGAACAGAATAGAGAACCAAGAGATGAACCCAGCTACTTACTGTCATTTGATCTTTGATAAGCCAATTAAAAACATTCAGTGTGAAAAAGACTCCCTATTTAACAAATGGTGCTGAGTGAACTGGCTGGCAACCTCCAGAACACTGAAACTGGACCCATACCTTTCACCATTAACAAAGATAGACACTCAACTGGATTAAAGATTTAAACTTAAGACATGAAACTATAAAAACACTAGAAGAAAATACAGGGAAAACAGTTGAAGAAATCGGCCTGGGCAAATATTTTATGAGGAAGACCCCCTGGGCAATTGAAGCAACACCAAAAATGATCAAACTAAAAAGCTTCTACATAGCCAAGAACGGGAGAAGATATCTCCCTCAGAATGGGAGAAGATATTTGCAGGTTATGTTTCTGACAAAGGTTTAATAACCAGAATCCACAGAGAACTCAAATATATTAGCAAGAAAAGAACAAGTAATCCCATCTCAGTGTGGGCAAGGGACTTGAAGAGAAACTTCTCTGAAGAAGACAGGCACACGGCCTACAGACACATGAAAAAATGCTCATCATCCTTAATCATCAGAGAAATGCAAATCAAAACCACTCCAGTAGATTAGCCCACATCACAAAATCCTAAAACTAGAGATGTTGGTGTGGATGTGGAAAAAAGGGAACACTTCTGCACTGCTGGTGGGAATGCATACTAATATGTTCCTTTTGGAAAGATGTTTGGAGATCACTTAGGGATCTAAAAATAGACCTGCCATTCGATCCTTCAATTCCTCTACTAGGTATATATCCAGAAGACAAAAATCACTTTATAACAAAAATATTTGCACCAGAATGTTTATTGCAGCCCAATTCATAATTCGTATGTCAAGGAAGAAGCCTGAGTGCCCATCGACCCATGAATGGATTAGTAAGTTGTGGTATATGTACACCATGGAATATTATACAGCCTTAAAAAAAGATGGAGACTTTACCTCTTTCATGTTTACATGGATAGAGCTGGAACATATTCTTCTTAGCAAAATATCTCAAGAATGGAAGAAAAAGTATCCAATGTACTCAGCCCTACTATGAAACCAATTTATAAGCACCCACACTTCCATATGAAAGCTATAACCCAACTATAGCCCAAGATGAAGGGGAAAGAGGAGGAGGGGAGGGGAGGGGAGCGGGGAGGAGGGGTGGAGGGAGGGTAATTGGTGGGACCACCCCTACAGTGCATTTTACAATGCACTGTAAATTTTACATGTTAAATCTACTAAGGGTAGAATATAAATGTCTTAACACAATAACTAAGGAAATGCAGTGAAGGCTATGTTAACCAGTTTGATGAAAGTATTTCAAATTGTATATAATACCAGCACATTGTACCCCATAATTGCATTAATGTACACAGCTATTTAATAAAAAAATAAATAAATCAAAAGAAACACTAAGAAAGGAAATAGCAGAAGACACTAACAAATGGAAGAGAATACCATGCTCCTGGCTGGGAAGAATCAACATTGTTAAAATGTCTGTACTTCCCCAATCTATAGATTTAATGCAATCCTCGTTAAAATAATAACATCATACTTTGAAGAACTAGAAAAATAATTCTTTATTTCATATGGAACCAGGAAAAAAAAAACGTATAGCCAAGGCAATTCTTAGTGATAAAAACAAAGCTGGTGGCATCACCCTACCAGAATTTAGGCTATAGTACAATTCCACAGTAATCAAAACAACATGGTATTGACACAAAAATAGAGACATTTGGAACTGAATAGAAAACCAAGAGATGAAACTAGTCTCTTATAGCCTTCTGATCTTTGATAATCCAAACAAAAGCATACACCAAGGAAAAGAATCCCTATTCAATAAATGATGGGAGAACATGTTAAAGACCAAAACTGGATTTGCACATTTCACCTCTTATAAAAATCGATTCAAGATGGATAAAAGATTTAAATCTAAGGCATGAAATTATAACGATCCTAGAAGAAAGTGTGGGGGAAAGACTTGAGGATGTCAGCCTGGGGAAAGATTTTATGAAGAAGACTTTCATGGCAATTCCAACAACAAAAATAAACAAATGGGACTTAAACTGAAAACCTTCTGCAAGGCTAAGGACACGACAAAGCAAACAGATAACCTTCAGAATGGCAAAAGCTATTTGCATGTTACAAATATGAACAAGTTTTGATAACTAGGATCTATAGAGAACTCAAATTAATCAACAAAAAAAGACCAAACAATCCCATCTACCTGGACCAAGAGACATAAACAGAACCATCTCTGAGGATGACAGATGAATGGCTAACAAACATCTGAAAAAAATGCACATCATCTTTAGTCATCAGAGAAATGCAAATCAAAACCACCCTGAGACATCATCTAACCCCAGTAAGATTAGCCCACAAGGGCCCAAAGCTGCATATGCTGGCACAGACGCAGGGAGAGGGGAACATTTCTACACTTGGGGTGGAACCGCAAACTAGTAAAGCTTCTTTGGAAAGAAGTGTGGAGAATCCTCACAGAACTCAAATTGGACCTCCCATTTAACCCTGCAATCCTATTACTAGTCATCTACCCAGAAGAAAAAAAAAAAAAAAAAAAACCTTTTATCATAAAAACATCTGCACTAGATTGTTTATTGCAATCAATTTACAATCACCAAGATGTGGAAACAACCCAAATGTCCATCAACTCAGGAATAGATTAACAAACTATGTATACCATGGAATACTACTCAGCCATAAAAAAAGATAGAGACATCTTTTGTATTAACTTGGATGGGGTTGAAACCCATTCTTCTCCAGTAAAGTATCACAAGAATGGAGGAGCAAAAATCCAATGTACTAAATACTAATATGAAGTCAGCAAATGATCTAATTCACCCCCACATTGGAGAAAAACTCATTTCAACTCAAGTTAGGGGCAGGGGGAATGAGAGAAGGGGAAGAGGTGGGTTTGGGGTGCTCCCACGTAATGGGCACAATGCAGGAATGTGTGACACAACTTTCGGGTGCGGGACACAACTACAAGAAGGACTCTAGCTTACAAATTCAAACATTGTGACCTGGTTGTTTGTATCTTCACACTAACCTGAAATAGAAAAATAAGTGGAGTATTCTTAACACTCACCTGCAACAATGCCTCTATCTTAAGCCACTATTACAATTTTTAAGTTATTTCAGTAACTTGTTCAATTAAAGGACAGAGTAAAAAAATGTAATTTTTATACTATCTCTTGCAGTAGTCACCACAACCTTACAAAGTTATCAAAGAGAAGTACAAAAATCAGATGGAGTCACTGATGAAGCTGCACTTTGAAGAGGTTCCATAATTTGTTCAAAGGCTCACGTCAAGAGTTGAGATCCAATCCAAATCTGTCTGTCTTCCAAAGCCCATGCTGTTTGTCCGGCTGCTGCTCTGCCTGTATTCCATAAAAGCCTGTTTCGTAACACAGATAACGCCTTCAGCAACACACCTGATTAATGACTTCATAACTAAAATTTCAAGTCAAATGCCCATTGTCTGGACATCTATTAATTCTAACCCAAATAATCAGACAACTGCCTAGTTTCCCACTTTATATACATACAGTAATTGCTACCATTTGTTGAGCATTTGGTTGGTGCCAAGATCTGCTCTAAGCGCTGTACCTCTTTAATCTACACCCAATGACTAGGCATAGCTATCACCCTATTTACAAAGGACAAAGCTGGGGTACGGAGAAATAACCTGCCCAAGATCCCAACCTGTCAAATGAGGGAGCCAGAATTATAACTTAGAGTTTCATTCCTGTTTCCAGACTCCTATCACTTTCATATGGTTCCTTCCCAAGGTACTGGCTTATGTACCTCTAATGCTAAATACCACTGATAAAGCTAGTGATCTAGGTTAACTTGTTGACAGCCTAGATGTAAATAGCCTGAAGTTCAAAATACTTCAAATTCTACAGCCACGTTGCAGCCACACCCCAACTTTTGGCCATGAGTCCAATGCATTATTCCTTATTCAAAACCAGAAACAATTTTTTCAAACTCATAGTAGAGTGACTGAGACCAAAGTAAACTTCATTGAAGTCAATTTTTTCAATTTCGTCATTCCTCACTCCCCACCCCAACCTTTTTTTTTTTTTGTCAAACATTGTATAATATGGTGCAGTACAAACAAGTCAATTTCTCAAGGTTCTTCTCATTCTTTCTTAATATGTTTGAAAGGTTTTTCTGACAATGAGACAGTATATACGAACGTTTTGAGATACACAAAAATCAAGAAATGTAAACTGCGTGGAGAGAAACAAATGAAGCCCTCCCAGCAACACAGGCAAGCCAAGCAAGTTAAAACAAGTGAATCAGAAAGGACGCTGTCAACTGCGTTTCTTGGAAGTAAAATAATGGACCATAACACAGTCTATCTCAAAACTTTTGTAGTGACCCATGCACAAAGTACCTAACATACAACAGATACTCTATAAAAGCAGTTATTTTTCTTCCAACTTCATGCTTACTGCAATTTACCATGTTTTGGATATTCTGGCCCCAATTACCTGTTAACTAAGTACAAATGTCTAAGCATTTTTTGCCTCCCAACAATTAAGATTCCCCTACATGCCAAAATTCTAATCCAGCATAATCTTACCTATCCCCAACACCATACCCAGCATAGGGAAAGTACTCAGTACTTATTAATATGTGTTGCATACCAGGGTTCAAAAATTCAGATAGGCCAGGCATGGTAGCTCATGCCTGTAGTCCTAGCATTTGGGGATCATTTGAAGCCAGGATCTCAAGACCAGCCTGGGCAGAGTCACACCCTCTACAGACATTTTTAAAAATTAGCTACACATGATGACGTATGCCTGCAGTCCCAGCTACTCGGGAGGCTGAACCAAGAGGATCACTTGAGCACTGGAGTTTGGAGCTGTGATCACTCCACTGCACTCCAGCCCAGATGACAGAACAAGACTGTCTTTAAAAAATTAGATTCAGATGAATACAAAGATCATGGAGGTAATAAATAAAATAGTAAAATGATTGGTAGGTCCTAGAAAATTGTTGCCATGTGATAATGCAAGACCTGTGCTCCAAATCTTGAATTTTCCAAAGTAGAAATTCCAGATTTTTCTCATCTCACTGTTTCCAAAACAGGCAAGAAAATAATGCCGCCACCACACCAGCACACAGTCCGCAGAATGTGCACTCACAGAGCGGGATGTGCCGGAGATCACACACACGAACTTGAGCACGTTTCTCTCCCATTAGCCTCAACTTACTTCTAAAACTGTGTGTGATTATGTACATACACATGCATAGCAGGTGGCTTTTTGGGCAATATTTGTCGGGACCGTTGTCCTCTGGCCGACCTTCATATCCAAATCCTAAAACTAACCATCACGAAGAGACGCAAGACTAACTGAAGAGCTGAGATATTCACTGCATGAAACTACACCTGTGCTAGAAATGCTCTCAACAGACCCTCTGCTGACACCAGGCAGTGACGGCCATGGTGGGATTGTTGATAGGTGTCAACGGCAGTGGCAGAACCTTTGCTAGGTACTGGTGTCGTGGTTTCAGTGCTAGCAGGGGGTCCACGCTGGCATCCACAGGAGAAAACTGTGCATTAGTTCATGGCGCACGAGACACCCCAAGGGAATTACTTGGAAGTTTTGAGGGCATAAAAAACTTAAAGTGAGGGTAGAGAGAAACAATATTCTGAGTAAGGGACATAGGTAGCATTTAAAAATATACAACTACACTACATACGGATCATTATCACATTACATGCACATACAGCAAAACACTGACACACAACCAAGAGTGACGCACCCTTCAGGTTAGGGGCCTGACAAAAGAAGAGCTATCAAAGAGGGCGTCAATCATATTTTTTGATGGTTTCCTCCTTAAAAGAAACCAAAAGATCTAAAGTAAATATGGAAAAATAAAATGTGCAAAACCTGGGGAAAACTTCATTAAAAAAAAAAATAAAAGCAAAGGGGAAAGGAAATGCTTCTTTGCAGCCCCTGCAACCCCCTTACCAGCACACTGCTGAGGCAGAGGGACATACAGAAAAGTAAAACCTCGTTTTCTACTTGAGGTAGAAATCGAAAGCACTGGATGGAAAGGTTTATATATTTAAGTAGTTTAAAAATTATTTGTTGGAAACACTTGCATAACACTCAGCCAAATGCAGATGTTACAAAGTTAAATACTGAAAGATGGTGGCCGTCCCCCCTTCTACTACCTGAAATACAAACGCTTATGAACTCAAATTTCCAGCCTTTTGAAGTTCAGAACCACTGAGTTTATGTGAGTTCATGTTCCAATATACTCACTCATCTCCTTGAAATTCCCATTCTACTCACCACCCATCTTAAAAAAGAACCACTTTTCCCAACTAAAAGGTAAGATAAAAGATATTTCCTCAGTGCAGAATGTATCATCTCCATAATTTCTTATAACATATATAGAGTAGGCTCAGTGCCCGTAGCACAGTGGTTACAGCACCCGCCACAATACACCGAGGCTGGCTGGTTCAAACCCGGACCAGGCCTGCTAAACAACTGCAACAAAAAATAGCCGGGTGTTGTAGTGGGGACCTGTAGTGCCAGCTACTTGGGAGGCTGAGGCAATCAAACCCCAGGAGTTTGAGGTTGCTGTAAGCTGTGACGCCACAGCACTCTACCGAGAGCTACATAGTAAGACTCTGTCTCAAAAAACAAACCAAAAAAAAAAAAAAAGAGACAGAGAAACTCCCCCAGCTGATGAATTCCACGGGGAGCCCAAACTGCGAGAAAAGAGCATTTTCCCCATGGAGTGACAAAAATTCATTTATTTGGTACATTAAATATCACTAAACTTTTAAAGGAAAATCAGAATTTTGCCTCAATAATTTCATAAAACTTGCTTGATGTCAAAGTACACACAAGCTCCAAAGGAGTACTTTCCAAAAATAAACCTGATTTTCAAAAGTTTAAGTTGGATCTTTCAAGTGCTAGGTTTACCTGTTTAATTCAAAATAGCTTGAAACACGTCCTCATATATTTACCCAGATATAGTACATTACGATTATGGATATATATTTAAGTAGCATGACACAAAGAAAGCAAGTTTACCCACAACTATAATTTTTTTTTCACCTTTTTATGAATCTCCATCATATTTATTGAGAATGTGACAATATATTTCAAGGGCATTATGTTAGAAAGTTAACATTTTATGCTAAATGATTCTTTTTATTATATTTTATTAAAATATGATTATTGATTTTAATAATATTTTATAGTATTAAAAACTTGTATCTTCTGGAGATCAAAAGCAGTACACATAATTTATTAGAAAAAAGTATTTTGTCTTTTAAAGTAAATTGCCACCATATGCTGGACTTGAAATAGATTTAAGGAATAACTTAAATGCACGTATATTTACAACTTATATATAATACTATTCTATTCTGCTGTAGTGATCTACTTTTTCCATTTTCCTTATAACATTGACTAGCGTATGCCACAAGTAAACCCTGAAATTATCTGAGTATACAAAAGGATTCCTGAGGTATTACAAAACTGTAATTCTTAACAAGCCTCTACTTCTTGAAACAAAAAATGTACTAAAATAAGGAAGTTATTGCTTGCAATTTAAACCCTCTGCACTTTTTTAGAACTTACATCAGTAACTTCTCTCCCTCCTAAAGAGTCTGTATTATTTTTTCTTCAGAGTTAAGTGCCTGTATTACTTTTGTCTTGGTCTTTGTAGACAATATCAAGAATTTAGAAAACTAAATCTACAATTATTTTAAAAACACTTGGTTTAAACAATCATTAAATCTTAAGACCACATAGAAAAGATTGGTCACAAAAGCCATTTCCATAAATTCTACAGCCATCTTCTTTACGCTACATCAATAAATGTTCAGAAAGGTTCATGTTGATTTTGTTCAGGTCTTCGGGTTGCTAATGCTATTTCTCCTCAAACTTTGGGAGATAATGAAGAAAAGAAGTCTTCGAAAATTTGAAACCAAGTCTTTTAAGACTCTTCACAAAGAAGTATCTGGGCTGCCTTCAAAGTATAATCAAAGGCATCACAAAATTACCGTACTTATTGTGAAAAGACAGTATTTGACTTGGATCAGAGTACAAGCAAAGGTAGGTACAGCAGTTAAGAGCTTGGGCTCTAATACCTAGACCCAGATTTTTCTGTTACGTTTTTGTGTATACCTAAACACTCTAAACCTGTCTCCCCTTCCCCATGTATCCACCTCATGACTGCAGATTAAATGAGCTGCCAGCTCAAGACCCAGTGCATAGTGACAGGCATCTAGTGCAAAATCACCTTTTGCTTTGAGAAATGACCAACAAAACAAATTTCTCTGTGGTTTATTACTCTGAATTGTCGGTAATTACAACTGAGGCCCATAAAATTTCCCAAATTGGTTATTTTTGTACTGGCAACTCACATTTACAAGTTAAAAATGTTTACAGAGCAGGACATGGAGACTTATCAGTAATCCCAGTACTTGGGAGGCCAAGGCAGGAAGATCACTTGACACCAGGTTTATGACTAGTCTGGGAAACGTAGCAAGCTCACCATCTCATCACCTACAAGTGCTGGCATGAGCCACTCAGGAGGCTGCAGCAGGATTGCTTGAGCCCAGAATTTCAAGACTGCAGTGAGCTGACTGAACCACTTTTTCTTCCAGCGTGGGCATAAGAGCAAGACCCTGTCTCTAACAAGAACCAAACCACTGCCCAGGGGCTGTGGTGTTCGGTTTCGGGGCTCCCTCTCCCTCCCTCCCACAGAAGGGGGTTTAGGGGTCTGAGCTGGGGGGGCACATCGTGACTGTTTATTCATAACTTATGTTTTTATATGGTTGCATTTACGCCAATAAATCCTCAGCTGGGAAAAAAAAAAGAACAAAACCACTTTTACTGGTGTTCTAGCAATACTAACTCCACAAACATAGGTTTTGCATTATACGATATCCGATAACCACTGAGTTTTTAAAGGAATATGAACAAGAATCTTTAAAAGTTTCTTGGTACTGCAGGATCTAAAATATTAAAATGTTTACCTCCCTTTGGCATTAAAAAACCTATGAAGCAGTTATCTGGTACCAGATTAAAATGACTTAAACTTAAAAATATACACCATGCCAGGTATCCATCCCAGAACAATTAAGTACCTCCGGGGGTGCTGTTCAGGTTATCACTATTATGTGTTTTCTTTTTGGCACAGGCTCTCACTCTGGGCCCAGGCTGCATGCAGTGCAGTGGCAGCTTGGTGCAGCCTTGAACTCGTAGGTTCAAAAGACCCTCCCAACTCAGCCTACCGAGGAGCTGGGACTACAGATATGTACCGACCCAGGTGAATTTTTATTTTTTGTATAGACAGTGTTTTGCTGTTCCCCAGACTGAACTGGAACTTGTAGCCTCAAATGATCCTCCTACTTCAGCCTCCCAAAGCGCTGGGATTACAGGTCTGAGCCACTTGAACCCCAGCCTATGCTTATAACTTCATCGTGAGTTAACGTAGTAACAGTTAAATACCACTGCTAAAAGTAAAACAGGTTGTCTTAATAGTATTCCTGCACCTTCTTTCAAGATGGGTGTTATATAAAGGAGCTGGAGAAACTGAAGTTTCAAAGTCAAAGTAATGTGGTAACGGGAGGATACGCCTAACTAGACAGGGAACCCCAGGAGGCCATGCCCATCAAGTCTTACATGACCTAATGTCCATCACCTGAAGAAAGCGACTGTAAAAATAAAATACTTATGCAGACACCTACACTTGCTTTTCAATAAACCAGAGAAATTTTTCAAGTGAAAGTAATAGGACACAACATTGTAATTTACGATCATGCTTAAAGATCATTATAGACAAAATGTTCCTAGCAACTAATGCTGGACAGAATTTTGCATTTTTTATAATTTATTTTCCAAACTGCCCAAAATGTACACATTTCTGCAATTAGAAATGTAGGAAGGAGAATGTTAATTTTTCTTCCTGAACGACATTCATACTTCTTTGCACCAACCCCAAGCTGGCTGGGCATTCCCAAGATGTCACTGCTTCTGCACAGAACTCCCCCAAAGCACAGCTTCTACCAGCAGTGGGCCATCACATGTG
Source organism: Nycticebus coucang (assembly GCF_027406575.1). Lineage (NCBI taxonomy): Eukaryota > Metazoa > Chordata > Mammalia > Primates > Lorisidae > Nycticebus > Nycticebus coucang. Next base: position 3,047,165 of record NC_069798.1, read on the forward strand.
ATGTCCTCATTTACTAAAAAGGTACTGAACCTCTAGGTTACCACACAAGACCCTATCTGCCATCAGAATTCAAGTCCCAGTGAGTGCCTATTAATGCTTAACAGAAGATAAATGTGCAAACCGTCACAATTTGTTGAAAGAAAATTCTATTTTTTTGTTTTGTGGAAAGGAAAATGATACTTCACCACATTTTTAAACAGTTTATTTATTCACGCAATAGTTTAATTTCCCTTGAAAGCTAGAAAATAAAAATCATTTATTTATTTACCTTCTCATCTGGGGGGTCCCCCCGCCATATGGTAAGCACTGATCCTTCCCTAACTCGTAACGGTCAATTTTTAAAAATTGATGCACACACCAAACCACTGAACAGGAATGTGCAAAGCTTTAGGAAAACTATCACTTGTATGTTTCTAAAGTGGCAGAAGAACACAATTTGGGGACATACCCTATAAGAACAGTTTTCTTTCTTACCTTATTATAAAAACTTGTTTTCAAAGTGGTGTAATTTGAAAGATTACAGTCCAAAATAATACCCATACCCCAAAGTATCGATTTCAGAACATCTGAGCTAACCTATTTGAAGGAGAAATTAAGATTAATTTACTGTGACCGGAGTTTCTGAATTATACATTTTTTTCTTCAAGTGACATTTCTTTTTTTATTCCCCCTTAAGGTAACATACCACATACTCAGACACAATTCTTAAATTTGTTTCTTAAAAATACAAGAAGGGGCAAAGTTAAGATACATTAGTTATAGAAAAAAATGAAGGAAGGTAGTGCACTTAGTGTCACGTAAGAACTTAAGGCCTTAGTTACTTGATTGTAATTTCAAAATCGTCAACAGTGTACTCTCCTCATGCTTACATATACAAGTAAGCAGGTAGACAAAGAAAACTTCTAAACATGTAAAGAATGAAGACAATTTAATCTATATATTATCAGTCAATTAATACAGCTGGACTCTTTCAAAGTATAAGTGCTGGTAGTAAAATAATCTGATCATATTTCATACAGCAATTAAAATGAACAGAAATGTATCTCCTATACAATCAGAGCATCTCCTCATATGCAAAGCCGTGAAGAAGCCCACATATACCTTATTTGAAAACGCTACTCAGACTATAATCTCAAAACCAACCATTGTACAATGCATTGTGTAAAATGCCTACCTAAAAACACATTGTATTTTGCAGTATTTATGAGTGTGGAAGGCATTTCTAGCCTAAACACTAAAACCAAATGTATACATGAGACTATTCAGCAGTAGCCCGTAATAGTCCTGACAGGAAATTTCACATACACTTATAAAATGTTCACTGTTTCAGTCATCTGTTAAATGAAGACAAACTTTTCTCTACAAAGTTACCAGAAAAGACACTGACTAGAGCCAAGAGACCAAATTTCTAGTTCCAGCTCTGCCTCTACCTACCTGTGAAACACGGGGAAAGTTCTTAACCCTCGTAAGGCCTCAGATCCCTCAACTATAAAAGAAAGGGCTGGAACAAAATGAATTCTAAGAAGCATTCCCATAAAACGGGATTTTGCTAAATTTTTAAGAACTTAAATTTCTTTTAAAGATAGCTATTAAACATCAAGCTTATCACCAATAATGTTGATTATATAGATAGCTTTAAGCCAAGGAATTACTGATTCTGCATTCATGGGATGAAAATATAAGACTGTTTTTTTAGCATGCTTTTCCAGTTACCAGAAGAAATGGGGTGGGGGTTTTACAAGGACAGTAGAGCACACGGCAATGGAGAGACCACCCGCAGCAGCGTGCTGGTGATGGACAGGCATTACTTGGGTCGGTTTTCAGTAACTTTTGCACACAAGCAAGAGGTTTTATAAAAGATATCATAGAGCACAGTAACACAATACATGTGGGTTTGACAAATTCAAAACAGTTGAAAAGGCAACGAAAATAACTTTGAACATTTCACTCTTACAAAATGCGAACACGGACCTGGGCCTAACATACTTCACTGCACCACATCAAGTCCCCAAATCCAATTTCCCTTTCAGGTACAGTATTGTCTTTTACAAACAACCAACACCCACTTTTAAGAATCAAAATTCTCTTGTATTAGGTTTTACACAGTTGAAAACTGATTCAATTTTTTCTGGTTCCAAAATTTTCTATCCTAGTATGAATAAAATAAATGAAGACGTAAGACTAAGTGCAGGGAAGTATCAGACCCTAGAATGCATATTTATACCAAAAATGTGTTTCACATGGTTAACAGACTTGCAAAAGATAGTCATTTTCCAAAGAAAATTCCCAAGGCTGCTCGGTAATAACAAATTTCTATAATGGAAATAAGAGTGTCAAATTGGACATGAAAAAACACCTACTTTTAATTATTATGAAATGTTACAAAGTAATAATTACGCTGGTTAAAAAGAACTTTAAAACCAAGGAGACTTAGTCTTCCTTGAGAAGATACTTAAAAAATCCTGGTAAGAATGGGGCAAATTAGATGCAATATAGCCACATCAGACACGTTAAACTCATTGAAATTACAGCATTTTTATTCTCACAGCATTTGCTTATTTTCTATTAACTTGAAAACTAATTTATACTCTTCCAAAATACCAAAAGTGGCTTAAAACTTAATCAATTTCTTTTCTTAATAGAATGAGGACTTTTAATTACAAATACTGTAATATCCGAAACGGTTTCAATATGAGAAACTAACGCATTATAAATTTCACATTACCACACGGTGGACTCCCTGACACCCCCTTCTGATGACACAACAGACACAGACAAGCTACCGAGCAAGAATCTGTTAACAGTTTTATTTTTTTTTATGTTAAATACCATGGGACAGGATTGTAAGGATGAAAAACTCAGTCAACTGCCTCACAAGGGATAAGAAAAATTCTGCCATGATATTAGCAAAGGTAAAGGAAAAAATTTACACTGTAAGAGGCACCATTTCCCCACAGACTACCTCTTGGCATTTCCTGAATGAGTGGGATTAGCAATCTAAATAAATCATATTCAAGAGGTAACAGCAACAGATAAAATTTAAAGGGATTATTAAAATAACATTTACAAGACTCTGAACAATTCTTGAACTCTTATTAAAACCACAAAGAAAGAACAATTCTTTATTTATGAATTTCATAAAGGACTGAATGTGCAACTGACATCTGCTAGTGATGATCTGGTAATATACAATTTGTCCAGTAGCCGAACAGTTTGTTTTTATTGTGTTTTCTAACCGTAAGAGATCGTTAAAGGCAAAGCCTATATGACGCTGTACACACAAAAAAATGGTCACCGCGGGCCATACTACCAATGAAATGGTAGGTAAACAAATCTTTTTCTGGTCAAGAGAAAAAAAAAGAAATAGCACTCTGCATGCTTCACTCTACAAGATGAATTTCCCTAGAAAGAATCCAATGAAAATGGCTGCAATTACAACAAGAAGTGAGGGGAGAGGACTGGTGACGTTGTCTCTGAAGGACGCAGCTGAGGTGGATCCAGGTTTATCCGAATGTGCTACCTTTCTGAGCCTTAAACCTTCATCCTAGAAAAAAAAATGCACAGAAAGAGGTTTGTAACAACAATTTAACATATACTGAGACTACTGGAGCTAGAAATCTATAGAGACAAAAAGCACATCAGTGGTTGTCTAGGGCTGGGGATGGAACAGGGATTAACTACTAACCACACAAGGGAACTCTGAGGGAGATGGTAACAGGCTAAAACTGGACTAGAGTATCGATGGCTGCACAATTCTCTCAAGTTTGCTAAAAAAATCACTGAATTGTACACTCACAATGGGTGTCTCCATGTGATGTAAATTATACGTCAGTATCTGATTTTAAAACTGGATCTGAGAAATATGTTCCTAAAAAACAAAAATCAGGGATGGCTATATTTATACAGAAGGAAAAAAATCCCCATAAAATCAATACAATTAAAGAAGAGTTCTGCGCATAAGCTTACTTCCAAGGTGGTCCACACAGACTTAAAAGATAGTTGTACCTGTCCTAGCCAAATACACCAAAGACCCCCAGGAACCATCCTGTATTCTGCCAGTTAGGTCTACTGACTCACTGCACGAGGGGACACACAGCAGTACCATGCTGCCGAACAAGACAGGGAGTCACAGAATTCAAGGAAAAGGGGGAAGATGAGGGTGTAACTTAAATAATGGTGTTTTGATACACTTAACGCCAAGCAGAAAAGGTAGTGTTTGAAAGCCCCCTCATCAGGTCTGGAGTGCAAAGTGGCCATAGAGTACTAGGTGCTCAGAGACCTCAGCTTGAGACAGATGAGGAAGACTGTGTCCAAGAACCCCTTCTCTCACACCCCGCACCTGCACTGGAAGCTGTCTGCTTGAATTACATGCACCCTCCAGGCAACAACAGCAGGCTGCTACCCTCTTACTGATACAGTTTCACACAACAAAGTTTCTCCACAGTCTATGTTTTTAGGAAACAAAGCTTCTCATAAAAAAAGCAGTAGTCACTCAAGACAGGCGGTTGTAATAATACTGTGTGTTAGTATGACCTTAGGAAAACACTGATGCCTGTTAACTATGCAGCTGGCTTAATCTGTGCTTGCCATCCACCCTCATGAATGGCCAAATTTTTACTTCCTCAGTGCAAGTTAATTTTTTATTTTTCACATGATTACACTAACCTAAAGAGTACACGTGATGGCACAGTTTTATTTCATTACTGTTTTTTTTGCAGTTTAGGTTTTTTGTTTTGTTTTGTTTTCGGTCGCATCCTAATTAGTCCCGTGTGAAGAGACCACTGATCCTCAGTTCTAGCTACACATCACGAACACTTGAAGAACTTTAGAAATACTCTTAGTTAATCCGATTCACTAATCTAGGGAGAGCCTGGTTATCTGTACTTTTTTTTTTTTTTTTTTTTTACAGTTTTTGGCCGGGGCTGGGTTTGAATCCACCACCTCCAGCATATGGGGCCGGTGCCCTACTCCTTTGAGCCACAGGCGATTCAGATGTACAGTCTGGATTAAGAGCCACAGGCCAAAGGAATTTACAAGGTGTAGTGATCAGACATGAGCAAGAAAGTTAATCTGGCAACAAATTATAATAATCCTGAAATTAATTCTGTAAGCTAGTGGCCTTTAAGTTTCTTTTGTCTTATTGGGGTTTTCTTTGTTGCTGTTGTTTTTTTTTTTGTAGTTTTTGGACAGGGCTGGGTTTGAACCCGCCATCTCCGGCATATGGGGCTGGCGCCCTACACCTTTGAGCCACAGGCACCGCCCTTTTGTCTTATTTTTTAAACAGCAGAATTATCCTTCAAATAAAATTTCACACAGAACATCAGTATATACGAGACTGGGGAAAAAGTCTCTCTCTCACCTACTTCCCTGTCCACTCCTCCTATTTTTCAGCCCCGCCCCACCACCTATTGTTTTCACTTCTCCCCTCCCTGCCATGAGATAAACAGTGGCTTTTGTAATAAATCAACTGAGCATCCTAAGTAACACATCCTTCATCAACAAACAGAACTGTGGAAGTTGGCAGATAAAGTAAAAGTAACAAAGAACAGCATCCTAAAAACTTCACGGTATGTGAGCATGAAATAAAGCTATTCTTCCCACTATCCACACAGGGTTGGAGGCAGGGTGTCCTTGGAGGCTACTTACAGAATATGAAGAGACAGTTACAAAAATTCAACTCAAAAAGTAGTTTGGTGAAGAGGAGTTCACAGATACACTTGAGATACAGTGCCTCTGATTCAGACTGTAGTTGCTACGTGCACTTAAGGGAAGGATAATCATATGTAGATTAACTCCCATTAATCAACTCAAGTTATATTTTTTAATCATCTACTTTGATGTGAAAAAGCTTCAAACAAAGCCTGTAGGGCTTATAGGTATTCAGGTCTTGAAACAAGTAACTACTTACCAAAGGCAAATTATTCATAAACTGCACACACATTCAAACCAGTCGTCCTTCACGAGTTCATCCAATAACTCAATCAAATGTATAAATGTCTGCTATGTGCGTGTGCAGTCCTGCCCCCATGAAAATTACTGCCCACTAGAGGGAGAACGACTTCTAAAGAGGAAGAATGCTAAGATGAAATCAGTAGACTGGAAATACCAATGAAACAGCAGTTTAAAACAGTTTTTCTTTCCTTTCTGAGAAAAGAGGGTCCAAGAAAAGGCTACACCAAAAAGACATGAGTACCAAAGGATGAATGTTTATGTGAGACAGGATTTCAGGGCCTTCCAGCAATAGTGAAGAGCTAAAGCAAGAATAGTGATAAGACAGAAAGACTTCTCCAGAATATGCCAGCCCCAGGCTATCCAACACAAATATAATATGAGCCACATATATAGTTTCAAGTTTTCTAACAGCATGTTAAAAAGGTAAAAAGAATTTGCAAAACTTTTAATAATAGATTTTGTTCAATGTATCTAAAATATTATTCGATATAGAGGGTGTCCGTAAAGTTCATGTGCACTCACAAAGTTACAATTATTTTAAACTGCACATGATCTTTATGGACACCATGTATGAGTATATAAAAAGTATTTTACTTTTTATTGTACTACATCTGCAACATCAGCACTTATTTTACACTCACAACACATCTCAATTTGAACAAACCACATTTCAAGTACTCAACAGTCCCAGATGACTAGTGGCTATGGCATGGGACAATTCCACGCAGTTCAGTGTGACTGGGGCACAGAATGTGAAGAATACTAGAAACAAGAGGCAGCTAACAACGGCACAAGCCAGATCACAAGTTACTAGGATGCCTGCCAAGGAAAGAAACTTGCGGGCAATGAAAAGCCATACCAAGACTGATAAAAGAGGGTGGGGGTGTGGAGAAAAGTCCAAGACATAATCAAACTGGGGGAAAAGAAAAAAAATGGACCAGGCATAAATCTTAAAAACTGCTAAAATGGCCTACTAATACATTACTGTATCTTCATTTCTGTCAACTTATTTTCTTTTTTTTATTTATTTTTATTTATTTTTTTTTGTAGAGACAGAGTCTCACTTTATGGCCCTCGGTAGAGTGCCGTGGCCTCACACAGCTCACAGCAACCTCCAACTCCTGGGCCTAGGCGATTCTCCTGCCTCAGCCTCCCAAGTAGCTGGGACTACAGGCACCTGCCACAACGCCCAGCTATCTTTTGGTTGCAGTTTGGCCGGCGCCGGGTTTGAACCCGCCACCCTCGGTATATGGGGCCGGCGCCTTACCGACTGAGCCACAGGCGCCGCCCCTGTCAACTTATTTTCAACCAACAGAACTTACTCTCAGGTGTCGATTTTCTTCTGTTAGCTTCATCATTTCACCCTGAAGTCTTTTACACTCTTCCATTAGTTTCCTTGTTTCAGAATCATTGAGGGAGACACTGTGCGGTTTCGGCATGGGTCCATCTTGTTTAGATGCATTCAGCGGAACAGCTTTGCTAGGTTCCATTTCATTCTGTATCACAAAGATATTGGGACTTTTTTAAATGAAGTCTCCTTATAGGTTTTAAACAAATGAAAATGTAAATTCTACTTTTGTCTTTTCCAAAAAATTCTTAAATGAAAAGATTTGATTGTTACCAATTTTATTAATGAGAATTTTTTTTTACATACCGAACGCTCTGGTCATCTATGAACAATTTTAGAAGGACTAAATCAGTAAATGTCATCGATTAGGTAAGTCAAAATAAGCAACCCACTCCCTCCTTTGTTCCCACAGCCCATGGCACTTACCTCTACACTAGCACTTATCACATATCATACTAACGCATTTTTGAAGTTCTTTCCTATAATACTTCAAAGGCTGGGAGAACAAGAGCCATTTCTCTTTGTATATACCGCTAAACCCAGCACTTTGGTCAAGAATAGTTATTCAATGCAAGTGTATGCTGAATGACTGGTGCCAACCAAAACCCAAATATGAAGGTCAATTTCAGGGCTCTGATTCTGCAATTTAAATGAGGTTTTGCAGGGAAAAGGGATATTATCATAATCATTCAAATGGAATCAGGAACTACCTAACAAAAAACGTAACAAAACGTAACTTCTATTAATGGGAAAAAATAACTGAAGAATGTAAATACTGAAAGGGAGATATTCACGTGATTCAACCTCCGTACTTACACTTCTAAGACTATCAGCCCCACGGTCTTAATTCTTTCATTGGAAGCTAGTGGTGAAGATAAGCGTCTACGTCAGTACCCAGTACCCCTGAGCCTGTGATCCCAAGCACCCAACATCCTTCACCTACCACCCTTTATGATCATGCACTTGCGAAAAATATTTTTTAGATTAGAGACAAACCTGCTTTATTCAGACAGAAACTGCTAACAAAGACTTTTACAAAATCAACATTATGGCATCCCGCAGCACTTAGATTTATTAGAGGCTATACATCTAACCACCATCTCAGCTGCCAAATTTAACTAAGTATAAATAGCTTCTTCCACGGGCAAAATCAGTATTTCTTAAGAAGGAAATGTGGTGTGATCAGTATGCCTCAATCCACGTAAAAAACTGACTAAGCAATTAAAAGTTAACAAAGAGGTTGTAATACACAACACTATATAGCTGATCTGTTAGCAGACCTTTCCACTTTTCTTCAGGCTTCATAGTTGAGAAAAGTTTGTAAAAGCCTACTTCGATTCCTTCTGAGTTTTTCTTTCACAAGCTACCTTGTTCTTACCCTCATCTCTCCCATCCCGAACCAATTCCACCTTTATTATTAAAAATATCTCATATTATTTTGCTCTCCACCAGTATTGTTTCCTTTTCTTTTCCTTGAACTAATTAAAACTCATTTCAAAATGATGATTTTCAAGTGTGCTCAAATTCCATCCCAGCAAGAGTCAAACTTCTGTTAATGAGGGTGGCATGTTACCTTCCTCTATAAACAAGGCAGCAAAAATCAACAATGTGGTTAATGAAGAACCATTAGATTTTGGTTAAGAATTTGGGGGAAAAAATTATACCAGAAAGTTGAGTAAAACATTAAGAAAACATACATGGAGCCAAACATGAAGAGAAAATAATTAAAATATCAAGCTTCTTCACAAATGGATTTTTATTTTAAATAATTCTTGAAATTCTAGAAAATTTAAAACCATAAGGGGAGGAGAGAAAATCATCCCCCAGCATCTCATCAAATAGAATTTATATTATCTTCCAATATTTTTTCATATGTACATTTCAGAAAATCACCATACATATTTATTTATTCATTTATAGGCACATCTTATAATTATCATTTATATATGACACAATGTCATTAAATACTCTATTCTGCGCCTTACCAAAATTACTTAAATATTTCACATTTGTTAAACATTCGATGGGTAGCTTCCCCTTCTTCGGAATTTTAAATAATACATCCATGAATATTTTCTTATGCTGGTAGAGTTAGATTTTTCTTTTTCATTGAAATTTTTCTTAATGTTATATTGCTTTTATAACAAAAAGGAGAAGATATGTTATAATCAATTTGTGGAGCATAAATATAAGACTAGAATGCAAAGAATACAGCAAATCTTAAACACCCTTCAAAAGAGAACCAAGTCAGTCATAAGCAAGTCACACAGAACACTGCTCGCTCTATTGCACACTAATTAGGCCCCTACAAACCAGTCAACATACATAACAGATGCAAAGAAATCTAATTTATTTACATATATTAAAATATAAGCATATGTAACCTGAGTTGGAGTTAAAAACATAGAAGAGGGAAGAGTCATCCCTGAAGTGACTATGTGAAGAGCCTGATGGAAAACACTAAGAAGGCGTGACTTTCAAGTCCACGCTTCCATTCAAGAGCTCCATGAGTGAGGTTTGGCTCTAGGAAAATAGCTTGTTCCTTGAGCGGTGCTTCAGACTGGTCCAGAAAAGAAAGACTGGTTGTTCTGAGAACCATCAAACAAGCAAACTAGAGGGATTCAACATGCTGTTACTCTCAGTAAACTGATGAATAGTAACATTAACATCAAATAACACCGCAACTCAGAATAAGCTGCAATGTATTAATTAAAATAATATGGCATATCTTGTACAATTTCCACTATATTATTGACTATCTGCAGTAAGCATATTCTTCCATCTACAAGTCATAGTCACGCCCTGCGTAACAACATTTTGATCAACACACTCCACATGTGACAGTGTTTCCACATAACTATAATGGTGGAAAAATTCCTATCACCTCAAGACACCTGACCCATTATAACGTCACAGTACAATGTGCATTACTCACGTGTTGGTAGCCATGCTAGTGTAAACAAATCTACCGTGCTGCCAATTATATAAAAATCTAGCACACACAAGCATATATACAATATTTGATAATAAACTATTAAAGTTTCATGTATTTACTATACTATACTTTTTGTTACAGTGTACTCCTTCTTATTGAAACTGCCTCGCACTGTCATTAACGAGGTGTTCCAAAAGACACTGTGGTCCCAGGAGGTGACAGCTCCAGCTTCCTGGGCGTCACTACCCCTCAGGACCTTCTTTCCAGTGGGATGAGATGTGGAAGACAGCGATCATCAAGGATGCTTTATTCCATGCAGGCCTAGCCTTATGTGTGTTTGTATTTGCTTATAACACAGAAGTTTATAATGTACAAATAAAAATTTAAAAATTATAGATAAAAGCTTACAGAATAAGGATATAAAGAAAACAGTTTCAGGGCAGCGCCTGTGGCTCAGTGAGTAGGGTGCCGGTCCCATATGCCGGAGGTGGCGGGTTCAAACCCAGCCCCGGCCAAAACACAAAAAAAAAAAGAAAAAAAAAAAAAGAAAACAGTTTCATTCAAACAGTGCAATGAGTATTTTAAAATGCAAGAGTCAAAAAGTTGGAAAGGCCAAAGTATAAAAGTTACAAATAGCTATGGTGAACTTACTATTGAAGAAAAAAAATAATCTTTATAAATGTAGTGTGTCCTAAGTGTACAGTGTTTATAATGCCTATACTGGGGCCAGGCGCAGTAGCTCATGCCTGTAATCCTAGCACTCTGGGAGGCTGGGTGGATGGATTGCTTGAGCTTACATGTTCAAGACCAACCTAAGCAAAAGCAAGACCCTGTCTCTAAAAAATAGCCAGGCGTTGTGGCAGATGCCTGTAGTCCCAGCTACTTGGGAGTCTATGGCAAGAGGATCATTTGAGCCAAAGCAAGAGTTTGAGGTGCTGTTAGCTATGATGCCATGGCACTACCAAGAGCGACAAAGTTAAGACTCTGTCTCAAAAAATAAATAAATAAATAAAAAACAAAAAGATATATAAATAAAATAACTAAATAAAGCCTACACCAATGTAATGTCCAGGGCCTTCACACTCACTAACTCACCCAGAGCAGCTGCCAGTCCTGCAGGTTCCATTCATAGTATATGCACTATGAAGTGTACCATTTTTTCCTTTATATGGCTTTTTACTGATCTTTTCAACATTCAGATATGTCTGGATACACAAATACTTACCACTGTGTTACAAATGCCTACATTTTTCAGGACAGTAACGCACTAGTAGCCTAGATCAAAGGCCATATACCATACAGCCTGGGTATGGGGTAAGGTATATACCATCTAAGCTCGTGTAAGTGCGCTCTACAATGCTCACACAATGAACAACACACTTCTCAGAACATATCCCTGTCATTATGCAACACCATAAGAACAACCATGAGAACGTCAATTCTAATATTCCAAGTAATTCTATTGGGGGAACCAAAGATTAGAAATATTATAAAAGGGGGAAAGTAAAACACAAGGCAAAACAGATGTGTGCAATAAAGCCTTGTGAAGAACAAAGGGGCTAAAAAGGACATAAACATGAGGCTACATTCTTACAAGTGATATGAGCAAGGGCTGTAAATGTGCACAAAGAAGCTAAAACCAGAGGGCAGGCAAGGTCTTAACCTGTAAACGGACCTAAGGCAGTACTTGAATAACAAGACTGTCTGAAGATTTTCTTGCACTCTAAACAACCCATTTGCTGTTTCTTTAGGACCATGATTCCCAGAAGTAAGTAAAACTCCAAATCACAAAATCATTAGACATTTAGATGAAGGATCCTATTTTTTTAAAAAGCTCTATAGAGTGGGCCAGGTATGGTGGTTCACACTTGTAATCCTAGCACCCCGGAGGCTGAGGCGGATAGATTACCTGAGCTCACAGGTTCAAAAACAGCCTGAGCAAGAGCAAGACCTCGTCTCTAAAAATAGCTGGGCATTGTGGCTGGCTCCTGTAGTCCCAGCTACTCGGGAGGCTGAGACAAGATAATTGCTTGAGCCCAAGAGTTTGAGTTTGCTGTGAACTATGATGCCATGGCTGATATCATGGGTGACAAAGTGAGACTCTACCTCAAAAAATAAAAAATAAAAATTAAAAAAATAAAGTAAAATAAAGCCCTAGCATGCATATTTTTGCAAAGCTAAATCAAAATATAAGGAATCTGTAAAAACTGTGGGGTTCCTTAAGTTTCCAGTAAGGCAAAAACGTTAAAGGTAATCATACAACACCCATTACACTACCAAAAACTGTTATCTTATTCACGTGCTGTCATTTTACCTGAGTTACTGTTAAGTGTACACCTCCCCCAACCCCAAACACACCAATAAATTATGGCTTAAGGTTTTTAAGAGTTTTAACCACTAATTCTCCTACCATGGGGCAACAGTGTAAATGAACAACAGTGACAATTATGGGGAGGTTATTACATTTATATTTGATGACAAAACATAATTTTTTTTTTTTCAGAAAAACACAAATACTTGCCTAAATAGCAATGTTTGCCAGCTCCAACCTTTATTGCCATATCTACCCCGTTTCCCCGAAAATAAGACCTACTTACGGGAATGATAAGGCGTCCCCTGAAAATAAGACCTAGCACATCTTTGGGAGCACACCTTAAAATAAGACACTGTCTTATTTTCGGGGAAACGGGATACTACACTATTCGAATAAACTTCACACTCCCCTTTTTCTAAGAGTAGGTACGCTCCCCAAATCTCAGTCATAAGAAAACTTACGCCAATTTCATAATAATGTTCACACTTACATTAATTTTGCTCACTACTGAGATTTTATTAAGCTCTGAATTTTTTTTACAATAGTTTGTGTATATGATTTTTAAGAGCTTTGTGGTTCTATTATAATTTTAAGCATAGCTGAAAAATTAAATTGTTTCACATTACAAACAATACCACTTTATGTGCTAAGTATCTACATTAACTTAATCATTAACATTGGTAAATTCCTATGTCTGTTAGCTCCCTATAACAAACCTTCTGCTTCTCCTGTTTGAACACATTGAGTCCCCTGGGGTCACTCTTCGTGTGATAACTGGCAGATGTTGGATTTGTGTTGCTGATGCTGCTCATTGCAGTGACAGTCGGAGCAGTCCCTGGTGGAGTTATACCCTGAGATGGCATGGGAAACACATTCTCAGATTCACACCAAACTCTGATTTCTCCTGCATGATACTGGGAATGACTGACACAGAAAGCATTAGGCTCTAACATATTTACATTTTACTCTATAGAAATGTGTTATGCATAAGAAATAATTCTAATAGCTACATTAAAGAAAAAAGAACAAAAGTCTTAGAACTCCTTTTTATATCATTTCCCAAAGAAAATTAGTTATCTACTTGCATTTGGTTCTAAGAAGAAAAGTCTTAGAACTCCTTTTTATATCATTTCCCAAAGAAAATTAGTTATCTACTTGCATTTTGTTCAGTTGAACAAAATGCAAGTAGATAACTAATATACCTTATATAGTTTATTCAATTTATACTAGTTTTACACTTTTCCTAAAACTTAACTCATAACTTTATGACTGTTCATTCTTTTTAACTGATTAATACTTGTCAACATCTGAACAAGTATACTTTCATGTTTCTTTACCTTTGATAATACTCACTGCGAACACTTTTAATAAACCCCTGCCTAATACACACATACCTATACACACACATACCCAGGCCAATAAACAAATTTAGAGACTCATATGACATTCTAGTTAGAAAACCATTAACTCCATAGTTCTCTATCTTCTCATATTCATTTAACAGAGGCAATGATATTGTATTATACAAAAAGTAGGAAGACTCCACAATATTTACTGATATACCACCTAGTCTCTGTCTCAACTAAAAAATAATGTACATTTAACAACAACAAAAAAAAACTGCTGAAGATCCCTGAAATCCCTGTTCTTTACAGTCCTTCCATCTTCATTAACACAAATCAGTGTTATTTCTTGAAAAACAGGTCACCCTCAGATATTAGATGAAGGACATCAATGAAATGCAATACGTTTAAGAAATTTAGAAAACGTAGGGCCTCAACACATTTTTAGCATTGAACACAAAAAATTGAGTAGGACATAAAACATCAAAAGTAACCCCACCGCCAGATGGACATTTAAGTATTTTGTTAATACCTAGCCAGAACTAATAACTCAGAGAACCTTCACTTTGTAAAACAGCACTTCAGTATCATTTCCTTCCAGCTACTAAAACCACAGGGAACACGCTGAATGGCTCTCCATACTCAAAACAATTCTGTATGGATTTTTACATAGAAAAGATTTCATCTTTTTACTATAAAGAAATAAAAACTTTATGTATTTTGTACTATCATGAAGACTTCAGATTTGGTATTTGAAGGCTTCATATTTTCCCTAAGAAATGCCACATTAAACTGATGACTTGTCGCACAGTCAACTAACAACAGAACTGGATCTGTGCGAGGCTGCGCTGAATCTAAACCTGTTTCTCCATAATTAACATCTGCTGTAGAATCCGCAAGTCAGTGACAGGGGTAGTTTAAGTAGGAGCAATATTCCCAAAAGTGTATTCTTCAGGACACATATTTCATAAGTTAATTAGGTTATATTAAACAAAAAGGAAATGACGGATAATCTTATTTCTTCTTGGGGATTTTAATATGCAAATATGACGACTTCCTTTGAGAGACACAGAATTTACAGTACTTTTCCAAATTCACTTGATCACAGAATTCTTCCAACCTAATACACTAGGAAACAACTGCCTTATAAAAACACAGCTGTTTTAGCCTCTCTTCTTTTTAATATATAAAGTCAATTAAAGCCACCTCTAGCCTGTATTTATGGGGTGCTCCTGAAGTCCCCATATATGGGGAAAATGGGCAATTGTAGCTAAATATGCCTTTATTTACAAAAGATTCATTACAAAATTTTATGAAGAGATGGCTAACATGTAAAGACTACTTTGTAAATATTTTGTTAAATTTTATAATGATACTTTGTAAATAAAGATACATTAGCTACAATTTCCAATCTTCCTTAAATGTATGGTGACTTTAGGGACATCTTGTAATATAGATACAACTTTTGCCCCCTTCAATTATATCAATTTCAAACAGTAATAATGAAAGCTTCAAAAGTCTAATTTTACACAAAACACTTGAAATGTGAACTCGAAACTCTTAAAAATATCCATCAAAAATCATAATAGCTGGTGAGCCACGAAAATCCTAAGCCATACCGCTACAGTGAAATACTGCATCACAAAAGTACCTGCCCATTCTCTAAGAATCAGTGTTGGATTTTGCACGTTTTTGAATTATCCAAGATCTTCAAGAACATATCCCAACCACAAAATGCAATCGTTACCACAAGAAATAAAATAATTCATGTCATTCTATATGCTGTTGACATAATTTTATCATTAAAATTTTACCGTTTGAAAAAGTGCCTTCAAATGACAAATGATTCTAATCTTGGTCAAAAGAAATTGACAAAATTTTAAAAATTAATCCAAAATAAATAAATAAATAAATAAAGGAAGTTAAAAATTAATATTGTCCCAGGACCCAGACTGTGGTCCTTAAATACCACCTCCCACTGAAATGGGCCAGTGCTTCTTGAAGAAATGGCTGAGTCCAGTTCTGGGCCTGGAAAAATCTTGCCATACTAGTCATGGAGAAAATTACCAAAGGGTATTTGGGTCAAAAGAACTCAAACCAACTCAAAAGAGCCTCTTTACCAGGCAATCTGACTGACGACCATAAATACCAACCAAACGTATGAATCCAGGAGTGCGCCTGTGGCTCAGCGGGTGGGGTGCCGGCCCCATATGCCGAGGGTGGCGGGTTCGAGCCCAGCCCCGGCCAAACTGCAACAAAAAAATAGCCGGGCATTGTGGCGGGCGCCTGTAGTCCCAGCTACTCGGGAGGCTGAGGCAAGAGAATCGCCTAAGCCCAAGGATTTGGAGGTTGCTGTGAGCCGTGTGACGCCACGGCACTCTACCGAGGGCCATAAAGTGAGACTCTGTCTCTACAAAAAAAAAAAAAAAAAACAATATACGAAGTAAGGAGGAAGGGAGGGAGGGAGGAAGACCGTACATCACCAGAGGGATACTTGCAAACCAACTCAGTTTTTAAAAAAACCTGTAATTGAAGAGACTCGGCCATTTACCCTGTCCTTATAAACTCTATCACTGAATAACCAAATACAGACAAACACAAGTTTCTCTTTACACAATTATTCAAGCAGTATAAGAAGGAGAAATGACAGAATATCAGTATTTTGCAACTATAAATAAATTAGTTGATCTAGGTCGTATTTTCTCAATCTCTACTGACATTTTACACCAGATAATTCTTTATTGCGGGCGCTGCCCTGTACACAGGAGAAAGTTGAGCAGCATCCTAGCCTCCAACTCTTAGAGAGATGCATATAGCACTCCTCTCCACCCTTCAGTTGTAAAAATCAAAACTATCTTGAGTCACTGGCCCTAGATGAGCAAATCGACTGTCCCTGGATGAGAGCCACTCATCTAGAACTTTCAACTACAGGCAATACCAAGAACAGGGAAGAAGTTAAATGAAGCAAACTCTAGTCTATGGAGAATCTATAGGCAAACCTAGTTTCTTTAAAATGTGCAAGAAAAAACAGAGGGGGAACCTACAGACTAAGAAAGAAACATGTCATCCAATAGCAGTAATTATTTTGATCTCAATTCAAACAAACTGCAAAACAATCAAACCACAGGCTCGCGCCTGTGGCTCAGCAGCTAGGGCGCCAGCCACATAATATCAGAGCTGGCGGATTCAAACCCAGGCCAGGCCTGCCAAACAACAATGACAACTACAACAAAAAAATAGCCAAGCGTTGTGGCAGGCACCTGTAGCCCCAGTTACTTGGGAGGCTGAGGCAAGAGAATCGCTTAAGCCCAGGAGTTTGAGGTTGCTGTGAGCTGTGATGCCACAGCACTCCACTGAGGGCGACATAGTGAGACTGTCTCAAAAAAAAAAAAAAAAAAAAAAATTAAAATAACATTTTTCAGACAAATGTGAATGCTGCCTAGTTTAATATTAATGACATATTACATTTTTAAAGGTATAATAATGTTATTATCATTAAAACTATTTTATCCTTTTTTTAAAGTACTTTGAATGATGTATGTTGAAATAGTTACAGATGAAACTATATGATGTCTGAGATTTGCCTTAAAAAATATGTGAGATGGGAGATAATGGGATTTAGATGTATTAAGATTGACCACAAACTGGTGACTATTAAAGCTAGTCACAGACTCACAGAGGTTCACTGTACTATATTATTATTCCAGGTACTTAAAATTTTCCAAAATGAATTTTTTAGCAAGTCACTGTCTTTAGCAGATACTCCCTTCAACTTAATATACAAATCCAAGTAATTCTATTAGTGAAAACTATAATCTGCACCTAGCTGGTCAAGGCCCAGAATCAGACATTCCCTGAGTACTCTGAAGGTACCGAATGGCCTTTATGTTACTAATAATACTTGCGCTGAGAAGTTCCAGGTCCAAACTACTAACTCTGCTTGTGTTCCATAGTGCAGAATTCTGAGAACTTCCTTCAGGAACTGTCAAGCACTAAAGCAGATCCAAAACCGCTTCTTTGCATTATTCTGGGCTATACCTATAGGAAGGCACACCTGCTGTTCTCCCGCCAGAGGTGGTAAATGGCTAGCCTCAACTGTAGTCATAACATTTCTATCAACTTCTGGTCTGACTTCTAAAACAGTGAAGAGTTGCTCTTAATCAGCAGTATCAAATCCCTAGGTTCCAGCCCTTTTCAGACTATAATCCAGAGTATAATAGAAGCCCAAATGAAATACAGATCCATGTTTATTAAATTATTATTTAAAAAAAGACATAAAACTCTAAATGAGAAAATACCCAATTTTTTTTTAAAGTCACTCTAGACAATGTGCTGTTATGTTTTCTTGGTTCCCATAATAAGAGCTATGCAAGCTACTAGCTTCCTGACAGCCTAGCCAAAAGAGAAATAAAACTCCCAATGGGAAGCATAAACATGCCAAATAACCCTCACTTTACAATAAAAATATGTGCATCAACATTTTTTGCTTTGGGCAAATACCTCAAAATCTCTTAAAAAGGGACTTTTAAAATTCAATAAATAATTTGGTCAACACCTAATCACCATTCAGGGACTTTTTCATGTAAGTTTATCTTGAGAGAGCAACACAATAATTGAGCCCATGTATTTAATCCACCATGTTCACTTTTGAGGGAGGGTCTTGCTCTGTCTCCTAGGGTAGGATGCAGTGACATTATCATAGCTCACTGCAACCTCAAACACCTGGGCTCAAGCAGCACTCCTGCACCTCAACATGTAAAGTAGCTAGTCATGTGCTACCTACTCTTTAAAAAACAAATAAGTAAATAAAAAGTCTTCTTTCTTTTTTTCAGACAGACTCTTGCTCTGTCACTTTGGTTAGAATGCAGTGGCACCATCATAACTCACTGCAGTTGCAATCTCACACTCCCAGGCTCACAAGATCCTCCTGCCTCAGTAGTTGGGACTATAGGCATGCTATCACACCCAGGGAATGTTTTCTATTTTTTCTTTTTGGTAGAAATGGGGATCTTGCTCTTGAGAAGGCTAGTTTCAAACTACTGAGCTCAAGCAATTCTACCACACTGGCCTCCCAGAGTGCTAAAATTACAGGTGTAAACCATCAGGCCAGGCCCAAAGTTTTTTTGTACAGATGGATCTCCACTACAGTGCCTAGGCTGGTCTCTTAACTCCTGGCCTCAATTGACCCACCTCAGCCTCCAAAAGTGCTGGGATTACTCAGCATTAACCACTATACCCAGCCTCATATTTACTTTTCAATAGAGCAAATGGACTCCAGATCATGTCAAGAGTCACATCAGATTATGAACAAATTGTGCTAAACAATTCTACTTGTCCATATTGCTGTATATATTAAAGCGCAGACACACACTAAAATCTGCAAACCAGAAGAAAAAGAAAGTGACCACAACCTACCCTATACATTCACAGACTACTAATTTTGTTTAACTACACATACATAACCCTCAGATTCTCAAATTATATTTGCCTCACACTAATTAACAAACTATAAAACTTACTAAAGCAAATTAGATGGATTTTGACCAAAAACCAAAGTGACCAAAATACCTACAAATAGCTAAACCTGTTATAAATTTTCCCTGTAAATTAAAACTTGTAAACTCAGACTGCTGTTATATAGTAGCCAAAAAGACGTTGTTATCCTTTATTTTATTTATGTATACACGTCTCATACTAAAAAAGAACTTAAATGGTTTATGTGGCAAAACTCAGTAGAATTAAATGATGCTTCTCCATCACGAAGTTCAGACCTAGGAGTATTTCTTTCTTATTAGACATAAACAAAATGCTATAAAATTTAAAAAAAAAAAAAAGTAAATCAGATTTTTAAAAACTTAAACACGGAGAATTATGTGACAGTCATCACATACACACACACCCCCAAGGCCAAAACCAGAACCAAAATTAACCAAAGAAACTGAGAACTCAACAGCTTCCTATTTTCTTACATTTTCCTACTTACCAATTTATCATTTTCATTGGGCATTTCAAATACACATCTCAATTTGGAATCCATTAATTCATCAGGTTTTGCCTCTTTCCACTAAAAATAAACAACACCAAACATAAGACATAGAAGGTATAATTGTGGCAAACAGGTTTCACCCCAATGGACAAATAAAAAGTGAGGACAGCTGCTTGTCTCAGCTAAGATACACGACAGCACTCTGTATTGATCACCTGGCCATCATTATCTGCTGATGTCCATTAAAATCACACTCACAACATTGGCCATCACAGGGCTTTCTTCTTAGTAGTAGCATTTCTAAATTGTTTCTAAAAATACTGTTTTAAAAATCTTTCATTCTTGAAATTAAGTCAGGATTATCTATAAGGAATAGACTTAAATATTTAACTTTAAATTTCTAAAAATTAAGTTGCTCTATTGAGCACTAAACAAAGCTAGTATTTAAAACGACATTCCCCAAAATAAATTCTGTTCAACTTCTATACTTACCACAGCTTCCATATCTGAAGTATTAGGTGGAGCAAAAATTGTCTGTACCATAAACTTGTGTTTACTCTTTTCATTCGGGTCATAGTCAAACGGCTGTAGCATTACTAAATAAGAAGAAAGGATATATTACATTTCTTCTGTATTTGTATATCAAACCTCTTATCTCATTCACTAATATGCTAATTTAAAGAAAACCAAGGATGGTTCAAGAAACCAAACACTGAATTAGGATTCTAATTATTTTTAATTTCTCCACCTTTCTGATTTACTAAGTCTTTAACAACCCACAAAATAACAAATGGCTATTAAAAAATAAATATGAATGACTACCATCTCTAAACTTAGTTTGTGAACATTTTAAAACTTTGCCTGCAATTACTATAATGCCCACAAGCTCAGATTAAATCTAGTTAAAACTACTAGTTGTTGATAAATCTAGATGTTTAGTATCACATGAATTTAGGTTTCATTTGAGTATTCCATGATACTTAAAAGTAGATAACGGGGGTATTTAAAGAAGAAATGCATGATAATTGAAAGAAACACTACCATGTATTAATGTTTTAATACAACGAATTTTTCTAAAATGAAGTTTAAATAAACATCTATTCAGGAGTTCAAAAATCTGTTTAAATTTTTTAAGAATACGAAGTATATAAATAGCCTCTTCATCTCTATAATGTATTCGCAGTCCCAAATTTTTTTCTAACAATTTATGATTTTTGGTTTAGGTTTTTTAAGGCTCTGTATGGTTAGAAGTCATGTTAAACATATGTAACATAAATCCAATATAAGAGATTATAAAGAATAAATCAACAATATATAAAATATGTACATGGTATTATAAAAATTTAGCTGCTAATATTTAGATTATTTCTAAGATATATCAAAACAAACAATTATGTAAGAAAGTCTCAGGCCAGGTGCAGTGGCTCATGCCTGTAATTGTAGCACTCTGGGAGGCCGAGGCGGGCAGACTGCTTGACCTCAGAAGTTCAAGACCAGCCTAAGCAAGAGTGAGACCATGTGTCTACTAAAAACAGAAAATCTGGCTGGGTATAGCAGTACATGCCTATAGTTCCAGCTACTCTGGAGGCTGAGGCAAAAGGTTAACCTGAGCCCAAGAGTGTGAGGCTGCCGTGAACTACGATGACACCACAGCACTTTACCTAAGGTGATAGAGAGATACTGTCTCAAGAAAAAGAAATCTTATTCATAAAATATGTATGAAAAGTCCATAACTCCTATCATGGCTAAAAATATTTTTTCAAGGTGTCAATACATAATAGCAGCAGAAAATGCACCAGGATACATGCCTCAGAAGGCAGAGACGGCACAGTAATATTCCATTAACAACTCTGAGCAGTCACCAGAGGCTAATCGTTATGAATCAAAAATTTGTGAATAAAAAGCTTCAAACAAGCCAGTCATGGTGGCTCAGGCCTGTAATCCTAGCTCTCTGGGAGGCTGAGGAGGGTGGACTGCCTGAGCTCACAGGTTCGAGACCAGTCTGAGCAAGAGCAAGTTGCTGCAGGCGCCTGGAGTTCCAGCTACTCGGGAGGCTGGGGCAAAAGAGTCACTAAAGCCCACGAGCTGGAGATTGCTGTGAGCTATGACACCAGAGCGCTCTACCAATGGCTACAAAGGGCAAACCCTGTCTCAAAAAAAAAAAAAAAAAGCTTCACACATGTTAACCTTATGACAGTTATACTCTAAGGATGCAAACTATGTAACGAGAAAGGCAATCTCAAAAATATAAATATGTACAAATCGAAAGAGCAAATCTATAAGACTAAGTGCTAATGGGACAGAGGGAAAAAATAAATGAACATGTGGAACAGAGAATCAGAGAAGGTTGCTGGAGGAAGCAGAGATGAATGACTCCTTAAACTGAAAGATACTACACTAAAAACCAGAAAAGGTTAAATTCAAATTGGAGGAGAGGAATCTGAGAGCACGCTATGTAATTATTAACTAATTTTAGAGTTTTCAATAAGCCAGTTGGGTTCATGGTTTATAAGGGGGAATTATATTGAAAAATATAAATTTTCTTAAGAAAAATTAATGTAATGAAACTTCGGCAATCTGGAACCCTCAGAAAGTTATTCTGTAATAGTTTTGTGGATTCCTAGGTATATAACTATCTATACCATGTGGACTAAAATAATCCTGTCTTCCAATTTAACTAAAGGCTTAAAGATACAGGAAGCAACATCTAGAATGTATGCATTGCTTCCTTTATCTTATTTACCATCCATCTTCCCCAAGAACTGATGAACTGGACCAAGCAAACACACACAGAAGGACTCCTTCCTGGCCATCTGACCATTAAGACCCCCTAAGAACATCTTTTGCAGAGCCTCCTAGCTCTTGAGTTTGGGGCTGTATCTACTGAGGGAGGATTTAACGTCACCAAGAACTGTATGGTCTGTCCTTCACTGCCCTTGCAGTCAGGTTCCACCTCCCAATATTCTCAAGGGGCCTGCTCCAGGTTCCCATTCTCTATATAATTTGCTATTTTAATCTGCTGTGGCTTTGAAAATTAGAAAACTGACACAATTGCAATATTTTAGAATTACTTGTGAGGATCAAACAGTAAAGTAATTCTGTTGTTGTTGTAGTTAACATACACATTTCTAAGCCATGACTCCAGAGATTCTGATCTGAGAGATGAACCCCAGTGTGTTTAAGCTCCCCATGTCATCACAACACTAAGTGGGAGATGAGAACTACTGCCATAAAGAAAAAGTGAGTAATAACAGTCTCTGTGTGAGGCTGAAGGTTTCTCCCAAGATGGAACCACATACACTCTCATACCTGCTCCCTATTTCCCAGCTATGTTAAATACAGTTAAGGAGCATTGTCCTTGGAAATGTAAGGGACTATCTAAGGGAAAAAAGGAACGGTGTGTGCAGGGCATTAACTATGGCACCAGCATAGGTTCTACAACAGGGGTAAGGAATGCCATATGTGACAGGAGTCAAGCATACTTCATTTACAAGAAAAGATACACAGTAACAAAAAGTTGTCAAGTGCAGGACACTGCTGGCATTTACAATGAAAGGCCTAAAAGCTCACCAGATTTGATACAATAGGCAAAAAAAAGGCACTGTCCTTTTTAAAGCAGAATTACAACACCTCTACAGCTGCAGGCAATACGTAACAAAGTCTATCTAAATGAGAATGACCAATAACAATAATGATGTTATTTTCACAGATAAAATGCAGTGGGGAGAAACAAAAGCTAAATATAAAATTTTGAAGAATACTTATCAATAAGTACTTACAAATACTCCCCCACACAAGATGAGGGTGAGAGATTTTCCTCAACAGTTAGCATATGGTACAGTAACAAACATCTTCCTTATTTCCCTCCCTCCAACGGTAACCCACCTACTTAAACCAAATTAAACAATCCTAAAATTTCAAAACTAAAATTACATATATTCAGGACATGATGTGCTACCTGAAACAGTCACAGTCGACCCTGGGTCAATAATTCCACTGTTGGGCCTCACACAGTACCGGCGAGGTGCTGTAGTCTTCACTTTGAAACACACTTTTCTATCAGACGGATTTCGCAACTTAAGATTTGTAGTGACTACATCTGTAAAGGGGCCTGTAAGGTTCAAATATTAAAGAGAAAAAAAATTTAATTCACAAAAAAAAATTCAAAACTGAATGTACACCAAGTAGTGCCTTTCTCAAGGTGGTAGACGTACTCAAGCCATATTTTCTTCTGCATTCTTTACCGTATTTCACAAAATTCCTACAGCAAATATGTATTAGTTCTGTCAAAGAAAGGCTTTTGAAAGTTTCAAACTATGAAATACATCTACAATTGCATTCTTACAGTATGTTCTTACCACATTACTGGAAATGTCAGAGTTTTCCAGTGGTCTGCAAACCCTTTGAAGAGTTCCTGCTTCATCTTTATCAGGTTTAATCCGTTCATTCACTCACATATTTGTTGTTTATTACATGTATTGTGCAATATACACTAGAGACGAAGTTTTTAAGTGCTGGCTCTGTACCCAAATAACCATTCCTGCCTATTAAACCAGCAGAACCTCAGTTTTCAAAAAGTAGGAATGAAGGGGGCAGGGAGGGCTGGGGAGATTAATACTTTGCTTTTGGTTAAAGGAAAGCCTAAAGTTAGATTATGCGGATTAAGTTAAACAACTAAATGAGTGTTAACTTTAACTATTCTTGTTAGTGGTTAAAATGCCTGAAGTCAGTTGCAGGTTTCAATTTTTAGATATGTATGCGTCAGTAGATTTAGGAAGTACATGTTTTTTGTTGCGTGGAAGAATCACACATAATGCTAAAGCCAAGCATTTCAGCGTACCCATCGTCACAATAGTGTACAATGTACAGACAGGAGGATTTTTAGTCCTCATTTCCCTCCCTCTCTCCGCCCTTCTTAGTTTTCCATGTCTATTATGGCATTTTATGATCATGTACCTCTTGCTCAGTTCCCACTTGTAAGTAAGAATGTGTATCTGTTTCTCCACCCTTGAGATATTTCACTTAGCATAAGTCTCCAGTTCCATGCAAACTGCTACAGAAGACATTATTTCATGCCTTTTTGTGGTTTAGTTGTGTGTGTGTGTGTGTGAGTGCCACACCAAATTTTCTTTATCCACTCATCAACTGATGGACACTTAGGTTGACTCCCTATCTTTGCAACTGTGACTTGTGCTGTGACAGATACTCAGGTGCAGGTGTCTTTCCTGTTGGGTGGACACTCACCAGTGAGATTGGGGGATCAAAATGGTGGGTCTACTTGAAGCTCTTTTAAGAATCTCCATACTGTTTTCCACAGAGGTTACACTAGATTACATTCTCACCAATAGGCATAAGCATTCCTTTTTTACCACCTATGTACCACCGTTTCTTGTTTTTTGACTTTTTAACAATGGCCGTTTCTGACAGCAGTAAGGTGGTATCCCATTCTGGTTTTAACTTAGACATTTCTTTGATTACTGATGTTGAGTATATTTTCATGTTTGTTGGTCATTTGTCTGTATCTTCTTTAGAAAATAAAACTGTTCATGTCTTTCACCCACTTGTTGATAGGTTTTTTTTTTTCTTTTCTTGCTGGTTTGGGTTTTCAATTGATAGTGGATCTTAGTTCTTTGTTGGAAGTACAGTTTGCAAGTATTTTATCCCATTGTGTGGATTGTCTAGTTCATTGTGCAAAAACATTTTAAGTTTAATTAAGTCCCATTTACTTTTGCAGTTGCTTTTGGAGTCTTAGTCCCTAAATTCTTTGCCTATGCCAATGTACAGAGGAGATCTTTCTATGTTACCTTCTAGAATTTTTATGATTTCACGTATTACATTTGAATCTTTAATCCATCTTGAGTTAATTTTTACATTTAGTGAGAGAGAGGGATATAGTTTCATTTTTCTGCATGTAGCTCTGCGATTTCCCAGCACCATTTATCAAATAGAGTGTCCTTGCCCCAGTGTATGTTTCTGCCTGCTTTGTTGAAAAACTGGTTGTAGGTGTATGGATTTATTTCTGGGTTCTCTGTTCTGTTCCATTGTCTGAGTATCTATCTTAATACCAGTATCATGCTCTTTCGGTTACTACAGGCCTGTAGTATATACAATTGGAAGTCAGATAACGTGATGCCTTCAGATTTATTGTTTTCACTTAGAAGTGTTTTGGTTACTTGGACTCGTTTTCAGTTCCACATAAAGTTTAGGATTGTTCTTAAAAAGTGACATTGGAATTGCACTGAATCCGTGAATCACTTTGGGCAGTGTGGACATTTTAACAATGTTGATTCTCCTAATCCATGAGCATGGGATGGTCTTCCATTTATTTGTGTCATCTGTGATTTCTTTCATCATAGATGTTGAAAAACATAGGTGTTTCACAGTTCTCCTTGCAAAGATCTTTTACCTTCTTGGTGAAGTATAGTCCTAGGCATCTTTCTTTACAGCTGTTGGCAATGTATTGAGTTCTTGATTTGATTCTCAGCTTTCCTGTTATTAGTATATAGAAATGTTACTGATTTGTATAATTTTGTAACCTGAAACTTTACTGAATATATCTATCAATTCTAAGAGTCTGTTAATGGAGTCTTTAGGGTTTTCTATATAGAAGATCATACTGTTGATAAAGAAATAGTTCAACCTCCCCTTTCGAGATTTAGATGCTCTTAATTTCTTTCTCCTTCCTGAATTCTCTGGCTAGGACTTTGAATACTATAGGGAACAAAAGTAATGACAGTGGACATCCTTGTCTTATTCTGGTTCTCAGGAAGAATGCTTTCAACTTTTCCACACTGTATAATGTTGACTGTAGGTATGTCATATACAGCTTTTATTATGTTAAGGTATATGTCCCTTCTATGCCTTCTTTGCGGAGGCTTTTTATCATGAACAGGTGCTGGATTTACTGAATGCTTTCTTTGTATCTATTGAGATGATGATATGATTTTTGCTTTTAATCTGTTTATATAGTGACTCACATTTCTGGGTTTGTATCTGATGAACCATCCTTGCATTCCTGGGATGAAGCCCACTTGACCATGGGGAATTATATTTTTAATCTGTCATTTGGTTCGGTTTCCTAGTGTTTTGGTGAGGACTTTTACATCTATGTTCATAAGGGACATTCATCTATAGTTTTTATTTCGTTGTGTCCTTTCCTAATGTTGGTATCAGGATGACACTGGCTTCACAGAATGAGTTAGGAAGGATTCCCTTTCTCAATGTTAAGGAACAGTTTCAGCAGGACAGGTGCCAGTTCATAGGTCTGGCAGAATCTGGCTGTGAACCCCAGCTTTTCTTGTTTTGGCGGGGGGGGGGGGGGTGTTATTACTGTTTTAAACTTTCTATGCATTACTGGTCTGTTCAGAATTTTACTGCTTCCCGATTAAAGCATAGGAGGCTGCATGTTTCCAAAACTGTACCCATTTCCTTTAGATGTTCATGTGCATAAAAGTTTTCATAGTAAGTCTCCGAACATTTGTATGTCTGTGGTAGGTAACATCTCTTTCATTTCTGATTGATCTTAGGTGAATCCCTTCTCTTCTATTTCCAACTAATCTACTTAATGGTATAGTGACTTTATCTTTTCAAAGAACTACCTTTTTGTTTTGTTGATTCTTTGTATTTGTTTTGAGAGCCCATTTCATCTTGTTCTGCTCTGATTATTTGTTATTTCTTCTGCCAGTTTTGGGTTTGGTCTGTCCTACTTTTTGCAGTTCTTCAAGGTGTGATAGTAGGTAATTTGTGATCTTTTTGATGTAGCCACTTAGTGTCACAAACATCCTTCTTAGCATTGCTTTTGCTATATCCCAGAGATATGTGGAAACTTCTGTCACCTGGATCATTCAATTCTACATTTCCATTCTGATTTCATCACTGACCCAAGAATCATCCAAAAGCATATTGTTTAACTTCCACGTACTTACGTTGTTTGTGGTTCCTCTTGCAATTTCTGTTTTTATTCCACCATGGTCTCCAAAGAAACATTTTGATTTTTGTTGAGACTTGTTTTGTGGCCTAACCTGTTATCTATCTTGGAAAATGTCCCATGTGCTAATGAGATTCTGCTATTCTGTAGATCTGGAGTAGAATGTTCTGTAAATGTCTATTAGGTCCCATTTAAGTCAAGGGTCTGTTGATTTACTGCCCTGATGATTTCTCTAGTTCTATCAGTGGAATACTGAAATTCCTGGCTACTAAAATGCTGCTATTTCTTTCTTTCCTTACATCTATCAGGTTGGTACAAAAGTAACTGCAATTTTTGCACTGTTGAAATTTGCTATTTGATACTGGAATACTTTTTTTTTTTTTTTTGAGACAGAGTCTCACTTTGTAACCCTGGGTAGAATGCCATGGCATCAAAGCTCACAGCAACCTCAAACCCTTGGGCTTAAGAGATTTTCTTGCCTCAGCCTCCCAAGTAGCTGAGACTCGAGGGGCACAATGCCTGGCTATTTTCAGAGACAGGGTCTTGCTCTCGCTTAGGCTGGTCTTGAGCTCAGGCAATCTCCCACCTCAGCCTCCCGGAGTGCTAGGATTACAGGCATGAGCCACCGTACTTGGCCTGGAATACGTTCTTGATAATGTGGTTACACTACACATTTTAATGTGCATTTCTCACTTTGTATTTTTTTGTTAATCACTTATTATTTGCTATTTATTTTATATTTAGAGTAGGGAAATAATGTTAGACAAAAAGAAAATTTGAGTGATTTTTCTTATTATAGTTCAAAATGGATCAAAAAGCAGCAGACAACTCACAACATCAACAATGCATTTGCCTCAGGAACTGCTAACAAACGTATAGTTCAAGAAGTTTTGCAAAGTGAAGAGAGTTTTGAAGATGAGGAGTGTAATGAAGGCCATCACAAGTTGACAATGACCAACTGAGAGCAACCATGAAAGCTGATCCTTTTGACAACTACATGAAAAGCTACCAATGAACTCAGCATTGACAATTCTAAGGTTGTTTGGCTTCTGAAGCAAATTGCAAAGGTGAAAAAGCTCAGTAAGTGGGTGCCTCATGAACTGACCAAAAATCAGAACAATCGTCATCTTTAAGTGTCATCTTCTTTTATTCTACACAATTTAACAAACCATTTCTTGACTGGACTGTGATGTTAAAAGTAGATTTTATACAACAACTGGTTGCAACTGGCTAAGTGGTTAGACCAAGAAGAACCTCCAAAGCATTCCCAAAGCCAAACTGGCACCCAAAAGGTCATAGTCACCGTTTGCTGCCAGTCTGATCCACTACAGCATTCTCAATCCCAGCGAAACCGTGACATCCGAGAAGTACACTCTGCAAATCTATGAGAGGCACCAAGGACTACAACACCTATAGCCAGGAGTAGTCCACAAAAAGCGCCCAACTCTTCTCCACAGCACCCAACCACACACTGCACAACCAACACTTTAAAAATTGAACGAATTGGGTTATGAAGTTTTGCCTCACCTGCCATATACACCTGATTCACTGCATCTCATCAACTTTTTGCAGGGGAAACGCTTCCACGACCAGCATGATGCAGAAAATGCTTTCTAAGAGTTCAATGAATCCCAAAGGACGGATTTTTATGCTACAGGAATAAACACTTATCTCTCACTGGTAACAATATGTTCAATTGTCATGGTTCCTATTTTGATTAATAAAAATGTGTTTGACAGCTACTCTAGAGGCTGAGGCAAGAGAATCGCTTGAGCCTAAGAGTTTGAGGTTGCTGTAAGCTATGATACCATGGCACTCTACCAAGAGTAACAAAGTGAGACTCTGTCTCAATAAAAAATAAATAAATGAATAAATAACCAAACATGTGTTGAGCCTAGTTATAATGATTTAAAATTCATGGCCCAAAACCACAACTACTTTTGTACTTTTGTTTTGTGACTCTGGGAGCTCTTGTGCTAGGTGCATGTATGTGTAAGACTGTTAATATGTAAGACTTGTTGAATTGATCCCTTTATGATTATATAATAATACTTTATTGCCTTTTTTAAACCACTGCTGATTTAAAGTCTGTTTTATCTGACACAAAAATATATACTCCTGCTCACTTTCGGTTTCCATTTGCATAATTTTTTTTTTTTACCCCTTTACCTTGAGTCTATAAAAATCTTTAAAAGTTAAATTGGTTCCTCGGAGACAGCATGTATTTGGGCTTTTTATCCATTCAGCCAATATATATATTTTTAAGTGGTGCATTTATAGTCAATGCTGGTACTGATGTTTAAAACACTGTTCTGGCTCGGCACCTGTAGCCCAGCAGCTAGGACACCAGCCACATACACAGAAGCTGGCGGGTTCAAACCCCAGCCCAGGCCTGCTAAAACAACAATGGCAAGTGCAACAAAAAATAGCCAGGCATTGTGGCGGGCACCTGTAGATACTTGGGAGGCTGAGGCAAGAGAATCGCTTGAGCTCAAAAGTTTGAGGTTGCTCAAACACCATAGCGTACTACCGAGGACAACATAGTGAGACTGTCTCAAAAAAATAAAAAAAAATAAAATACTGTTCTGTTCATCATGCTGATTGTTACCTAGTTGCTTGTTTTCTCCCTTGTGTTACTGTTTTATAAGAGCTTTGAGTGTTTTTACAAATGAAGCTCTTTTAAGCATTTCTTCTAAGGCGGGTCTAGTGGTGACAAATTCCCTTAGCATTTGCTTGTCTGGGAAAGACTACTTTTTCTCACCTTTATAAAACAATTTTGCAGGATACAAAATTTTCGGCTGGCAGTTAATCTATTTAAGACTAAAAATGGAACCCCAATCCCTTCTGATTGCAAGGTTTCTACTGAGAAGTCTGCTGTTAATCTGATGGGTTTCAAGTTACTTGATGCTTCTGTCTCACAGCTGGTATAAGCTCCTCATTTTGACTTTGGCCAGACTGATGACTATATTCCTTGATGTCCTGTTTGCCACCAATCTGCCAGGTGTCTGATGCCCTTCTTATATACACACGTCTAAATCTATAGCAACATCGGGAATTATTCCCTCAAATCGATTTTCTATGCTTTTTAATTTTTCTTTTTCCCCCTCAGAGATATTTGATTCTTATCGTTCACTTTATATAGTCCCATTTTTCTTAGAGAGATTTTTCATTCTTGTTCAATCTTTCATTCTTCATTTTTGACTTAACTGAGTTAAGCTGGAAGCCTAATCTTCAAGGTCTGAAACTGTTTCTTCTTCTTGGTCTCATGGCTTGCTAAAACTTTCTACTTTATTTTGAAATTTTCAAAATGACTCATTCCTAGAAGTTCTGTCACATTTTTTCTTATATTATCTAAATCTTCAGTGAATTTTTCATTCATGTCTTGAATATTTTTGTTGTTTCTTTGTACTGGTTTTCAACTTCCTCATCAACCCCATTGTTCTTTCTTGCCATCCACATTCTGAATTCCATACCTGACATTTCAACATCCTTTGAGGATATTAAAATAGCCTGTTTTTTCATGTTGCCAGAGTTCTTATGCTAGTTCCTTCTCATCTGAAACCTCTTCTCTCAGCTCACAACAGCTTTGTGATACATCTTTTGTCCTCTGCTAGAAAAACTCTGTTGCTCAATGAAGAGAGGGACAGCGTCCCTGGATGACACGCTTGAGTTCTAATCCAGAAGATTAACCAGGCAGGAAAACGGGGGATGTCCTGTGAGTGTCTAACAATGTACTCTCGTGCATCACTCCATTCTCCTATGGTGGTCACAGGCATAAAGGCATACGTGTTAGTTGGAGGCAGAAGACAAATTTAAAAACATGCCCCAAATGGGAAGGAAAAACCATACTTCTATTTCAAAAAAATTATAAATAGCTCTAAAAACATTAGGTTTAAACTTGCATTTAGACTGAAATCAAAGACAACTACTATAAGCTATCTTTTCTTTATTTAAATTTTAAAAAATAAGCAAGTCTTTTAAAACTATAAATATTTATATTATAGAAGCCCAGATTCAGAAAATTCTCCAACCAACTTTGCCACATAAAGTTTCCCATTTTATAGAACACTGGAAATTTAGACAAAAGATTGATGGGAACAAAAAACACAGTCAACCAAAAAATGGTATTAGGAAGAGTGCAGAAGATAAAACAAAACTGATCTACCTAATGCAACAAGAGAAAAGGCAATAAACTTCATAAAGATAATGTCATTAAAAGGTATTTACTGCAAATCCTAAGAAGTAAAATAATTTTTACCCTGTGCTTAAAGTTTGTGAGTTGTACGTTATTTTCTAAGAAATTAAGATTGGAACTGGGGATGAGAGGGAGGAGACAGAAATGAAAGAAAATAAAACATGTAGAAGGCAATGAAATAGTTACAGAAAAGAAAGCATTTTAATATAAAATAACCATTTAAATCAACAGGTATACACAGGTTTAAGGGAGAAAGTATACATGCAATACATAAGTACAATCTTTTGAACTTCTTAGTTGAAGAAGTCAGTCAAGTTAATCATTCAATGTTTAGAAAATCTTACATCCTTTGCTACTGCTTTAATCCCAACTGCTTGCATTTTTTTTTTGATGAGCAGATGATTAACAACTCCACAATACAACTGGTAGGAGAGTAAATGAGAAAACTCCAATCTGTTCATTTTACTACATGAAGCCACAAAATGGTTGGCTGGAGACCCATTTTAAACTGATAAAACTAGAAGTCTTAAAGACAAATTCCATTTTTTTTTTTTTTTTTGAGATATAATCTCACTTTCTCACCCTAGGTAGAGTACCCTGGCATCATAGCTCACGGCATCCTCAAATTCTTGGACTCAAGCCTCCAGAGTAGCTACCTAGGACTACAGCTTCCTGAGTAGCTACCTAGGACTACAGGCACCTACCACAATGCCAGGCTATTTAAATTTACAGACCGGGTCTTGCTCTTACTTAGGCTGGTCTCCAACAAGTGAGCTCAGGCAATCCACCTGCCTCAGCCTCCCAGAGTGCTAGGATTAGAGGTGTGAGCCACCTGCAAGGCGCCAGGCCAAATTTCATTTCTTCACATTCTCAAAGCCGATAAATCACTAAAGATAATTGAACATGTAAATTTTTATAGTACTATTTTGACTAGGACTTTTAAGATTAGCAGAAAACGCAGATGAAAATAGAAGTTGAATTTCTTGGCTCAGCGACTGTAGCACAGAAGTTACAGCGCCAGCCACATACACCAAAGTTGGCAGGTTTGAACCCAGGCTGGGCCAGCTAAACAACAATGACAACTACAACAAAAAAATAGCTGGGCATTGTGGCAGATGCCTGCAGTCCCAGCTATTCGGGAGGCTGAGGCAAGAGAATCACTTAAGCCCAAGAGTTGGAGGTTGCTGTAAGCTATGACGCCACAGCACTCTACTGAGGGCGACACAGTGAGACTGTCCAAAAAGAAAGGTTGAATTTCTTAGTAACATTAATACAACAAGTATTTCACAGCTTGATTTTGAATAATCTTCTATCTTTACAATATGATTATGTATGGTTTTTTAATATTTAAAATTTCAACTTATTAACTTAAAGTCTCCCCAACTTTAAAACCAAATATCGGGCGGCGCCTGTGGCTCAAAGGGGTAGGGGGCCGGCCCCGTATGTCAGAAGTGGCGGGTTCAAACCCAGCCCCGGTCAAAAACTGCAAAAACAAAAAAAAAAGCAAGTATCAATGATTTTCAAAATGACTATATTTTATCAATAAACTCTACAAGAATTGTATAAATTCTGAAATCACATTTAAATTTTACGATACTGCCCAGTAGGAATTATACAATAGATAATGGTTTTTTTAGACTAAAAATGCAAACTATCTAAAGGTGAAGATAATTTGTCAAAAGAAATAAACCTCACCAATTCAAAAAAAATTCTTAAGTGGACAAGTAACCTTATGAGTAAACAAGTAACATTATCTATAATAAACCCACCTAACAAATTACATTTTCTACTCCACAGCATTCCTCTAACCAAGCTTCTCAATGAGGTTTGCTCCCAGCAAACAATTCAGAGTCTGAGCCCATTTACCTGATTAAAATGGAAAATTAGCCAAGTACTGGTAACTATTAGAATAGCCAGGTTTAACAGGTTAAAAAGGTCTTGAGAAGAAAGATCTGGTTCACTTTTGTGTGCCACAGAAAATCTGATGAAAGTTATATCCTACCTCAGAAAAAGATACACAGGTAAATATTCACAAAACTTTTACAATGCATTTTATGGGAGGTAAAGGTAAAGTAGAGAGATTGGGTGGGGAGCATGCAAAAGCTGCTGATTACAAAGGTTTGATGGAAACTACCTTTCCAGATCCTCAGAAAAGAGAAGTCATATAACTTACTGGAAGTGCACCAAATATAATTCTTTTGCTAATACCACCCCTTACAAGGTATTTTTTGGTATTTACCTGGGTAAAATTACAGTTGCTGAGGAGAGGGGAACAGGGCAGCAGACTTCTGCAATGCCATTGTAGACTCACATAATGAATATGTCCCCATCCTATTCAATTTCCGATTACTCTCACGTAAATTCATCCTGGCAAAAATCTCTTTTCCAGGAATTCAATAGGCTATTGTGTAAACAGGAAAAATTTGTTCTCTTCAAAATTTAAAAAGCTGGGTTCACCATTACAGAAAATCAGCACCCCACCAACAGCAATGCCACTCATGATACTTGAATCGCCAGGACAACACACATGGGTTAGTCTGCAAACATCTGCAGACGGCAGGTAGTCACAGGCAGTTAGCACAACAGCCATGCAGTGGAACAGATACGTGTTAGTTGGAGACATAAGACAAAAACGCATAAATATTCTTAAAGGAAAACCATCAACATTACTCCAATAATTCTTATTTTCTCTCAAATCCAAACTTTTTCATTATAAGTATCTGGCTGCTTCATTTTTGTCTTTAAAGTGTAGTTATGCCCAAATGTTTACTCTTGAAATGCAAATTCCATTATAAAATTACTTCCTTTTAAATTTCTCCTTATGTCACATTAATAGGGCATTATATTTAAAATCTTTTTTTTCTATTTTTATAATTTTATTTAGACTTGCAGCATTATTCCTGACATTGATGAACTATGTCCTTTTATTTCACTTTTTCTTCCTCTTATATTTAAAATCTTACATTATGTATGTTGGTAGATAGTTTTATGTATTAATTTCATTTCATGATCATAAAGGGGACACTACAAAATATAAAAATGAGGTATGACATCTAAGGTTATGAGCTACTATATATTATACCAGTAATCTCTTTCTCTACTAATTAAAAATTTATCCTTTGCAATGCTTAGCTGATTAGACCATTAAAAAAAAAAAAAAAGTGGCTACCACATACACACAAGTAGGATAGTAATTCTGCAGTAGCAGCAAGAGGTAGTAACTGGATGACGGTACAAGGGCTTTCTGGAATGTTGGCAAAAATTCTACTTCTCATCCTGAATGGTAATTACATGGGTATTTACTTTTTAATAATTCTTTAAACTGTACGCATTTTTCCCTTATGCAAACAATAAGTTTTTAGGAAAGCTGATCCTTGGTGAAACCTTAAAAAACTGAAGAAACAGTGAGAAGCAATTCTGATAAGAAAGTGAACTGAAGAAATTTATGCAGAAAGAAACAGTTCATGCTTTGAGGGTTTCTAACACTGAATTCCTATAAATGAGGAAACTCCTGTCATCGTTTGCCCAATATAAATGCTTA
This sequence comes from Nycticebus coucang, assembly GCF_027406575.1. NCBI lineage: Eukaryota > Metazoa > Chordata > Mammalia > Primates > Lorisidae > Nycticebus > Nycticebus coucang. Next base: position 3,082,706 of record NC_069798.1, read on the forward strand.
GTTTAGTATTTAGGAAATAATTATTAAAACAATCCATTTTAAGATCTGATAATAAATTACATTAGTCACCAATCACAGGTACTGTTTGATACATACTTTTTCTATGTTAAAGATGAAATGTCACCGTTTATAATGTGATAATAGCCTGTATAAAACAAAAAGAAATTGCACACAATACAGGTTACATTTATTTCCATCCTATATTGGAAAAAAATCTATAATTATAATAATTCTCCCTTTTAATTATATGGGTTACCCTTCTTTAGTAGTTATAGCATCTCCTGCCACTAAGTACTCTGTCCTAACACCTTTCTAACTGTCAAGGAAAAACAAAATCCTACTCCCAGCCCCAAATTCTTACAAACAGATATAACAAATATAAATGTGACCTCAGAGTAAAAAAGTTTGAAGTCTGAAAAAACCTGGAACCTAAGATTCCAAAAATGCAGGAAAATTTTAAGGCAGCTCACCCAGAAGGCAGTCCGAAGTGGTACTGGCCTGCCTCCTTCTGCCTGAAAACATGTTTCTAGCATGAAAATGTCCTTTTTACTCAGTCCCTATACCTAAAATTCAAGCATTCAGAATAATAATTTCCTCTTAAATAGTGGGACCTTTATTCTCCAAAACAACCAATCTTAAAAGGAAACTCAGTAAGCTTCAAAAACAAAACATTAAAAAAAGAGCTAAAGATAGAACCACTCTAATAGTTTTTAAAAATTGTTACCAGGCCAGGCACAATGGTTTGCACGTGCAATCCTAGCACTCTGGGAGGCCAAGGTGGGGCGATCTCTTGAGGCCAGTACCTTGAGACCAGGCTGAATAAGAGCAAGACCTCATCTGTACAAAAAAATACCAGGAGTGGGTAGTGTGTGCCTATAGTCCCAAAGCTACTTGGAAGAGTCTGAAGCAGAAGGATCACTTGAGCCCAGGAACTTGAGGTTGCAGTGAACTGTGATTGTACCACGGTACTCTGTCTCCAAAAAAGAAAAAACTTATCATCCATCCATAGTCTGATGTGGATTACTGATAAAAGTTTTCTTGAACTGCAAAGTTGAGCTCAGTTGCAACAAAAAAAAAAAAATTAACTGAGAAGTAGTTGACTTTTATCAGCATTTTATCATGAAAAATTTCATACATAAGTTGAAATAATTACACCAGGAACTCACATACTCACCTCTCAGATTCCACAATCAACAATTTGCTGTATTTACTTTAAGGCCCTCTATCTGCCCTGTCCCACCATCCACTTAATTTTTGACACATTCCCAAGTAAACTGAAGATGTCAGTACACTCACTCCTCCATCAGTTCAATATGTGAATCATTAAGAGTTTGGTATTTGGCTCAGCGCCTGTAGCTCAGCAGCTAGGGCTCCAGCCACATCCATCAGGGCTGGCGGGTTCAAACCCAGACCAGGCATGCTAAATAACAATGCAACCAAAAAAATAGCTGGGCGTTGTGGTGGGCGCCCCTAGTCTCAGCTACTTGGGAGGCGGAGGCAAGAGAATCACCTAAGTCCAAGAGTTTGAGGTTGCTGTGAGCTGTGATGCCACAGCACCCTGCCAAGGGCAACAGTGAGATTCTGTCTCAATTAAAAAAAAAAAAAAAAGTTCGGTATTTGTTTTCTACAAAGAGAATCAAATTTTAATTCAGGATAAATAGTGATTTTTTCATGGACAGTTCAGGAATGGAAAAAGCCTGTGAAATGTAGCTTAAGAATAAAAAGGCAACGTACATGAACATTAATAGATGAACTCTGTGACACCCATTTAGACTAGCTACTCAGAGGCTTCTCTAGCAGACAATTCTCCACAGGTCTCTAGCATGTCTGCACACTTTTTAGACTATCTTTTCAAAGATGTAGAGGATAGTGTGTAATGGTCTTAGAGAATAAAGTCTTCTTCCAGAGGAGAAAGGGAGGTTTGTCTACTGTCCAATGTAATAAAGATAAGGTCTTCTGGAACAAAGGTCAGGTAGGTTTCTACATAGTGCAGCCCACTATGAAAAGTCCTTTAAAGCTCAAGGTTTCTCAGCTACGATGCAAAAACACTATGTGGGTAGCATCCACCTGAACCTCTGTGCCATCCCCAGGGAACACTGGGGCAGGAGGAACGGCACGGAGAACACACACAGATGCAAAGCTCATGCTGCTTACAGGGGCCTAAATAACAGTCCTTTGTCTGACTCAGGAGTCTCATGTCTTCTACAAACATCCACAGAATTGCAATAGGCTAAATTTGCAATCTTTTCACAGTTCTTGACAAGGTCTTTCTAAAATAAATTCTTGCCTGTGAGGTACAGACTAAGTTAGTGATCTCTGGATACTTAATAGCAGAAAGTGCAATGAACCAAAGATATCTTTGGGGAGAAACACAGCTGACCATACAATTCACGTAAACATTCAGTGGCTTTTCTTTCTTTCATTATTCACACACATGTCTTATATCACTCAGTTAGTCTATAACCTTAAGAAACATGCAATTCATCCCTGAATAGAGTAACACAGGTTTTAAGTTATAATAGCTGCTCGATATACATTTATTGAGTGACTACACACTAGAAACATGCTTGAATGGTCATATGTGGTAAGAATTCTTTTCATCAACACAGAACAACAAATATTAGAAGTATACATGTTCAGTTTTAAATGCTATGACTCTAACTCTTCATAAATCATTTATTCCTACCATTACATTTTTACTCCTTCAGTCTACCTTTACTGAAATAGAAAAGATAAAAATCCTAATGAGAGCTGGATGCTTCACTCAAATACATAAACACAGCTAAAACAATGTATGTAGATGATCAATATTCCCACAGATTTTAGCAAATTAGCCAGGTTATATCACTGATTAAACCATTTCTCAGTTACATAAAGGTTATGTTGTATATATGTTCAGCAACACGACCTTTATGTAACTGAACACGTATCCTGTCATGTAACTTAAAATAATCATACATATGAAACATATATGATGTAATATACAGAACAGCTACTAAGAATTTCCACAATAATAGTAGCAATGCCAACAGTATAACAGAAGTTTTTATAATAACTAGATAAGCATCTATTGGGCACTCATGTTTCAGTAACTTTGCATTAATTATTTAGCCCTCATAACAAGTCATGAAGTAGATAGTTTCATTATGTATTAACCCCATTGTACAGATGATTCAACTCAAGACCAGAGGCGTTTAAACACTAGTCCAAGGTCATACACAAATAACTATAAAGCAATGGAAGTGGGAAATCAAACCAGGTTTGACTCCAGGGCCTGAATTCTCATAATTCTGTATGCATTTCCTTGATGTAAGGATTTTCCAATTCGTAAACATTCCAAATATATTTCTGCAACATTAAAGTACAAATTAGCAATATTTGAAAAAGATTTTTAAATCGGATTGATTTCAGCATTAACCTTGGTCCCATAGGTTAATGTCAAAAATTTCCACAAGTTAGTATCAAACACTGAAAAAAATATTTTAAATATTTCACATCCAAGAAAGCCCTAAAGCATTTCATTATAAATTTTAAAAATAAGTCATCTTCATTTGCCTGCCCTATATGTTTTTTCAAACACATTGAAATATCAGGCTTGATGCTCCATAAAGGCTGGGTCTTTGTTTTATTCTCTGCTATATCCACAGCATGGTAAATGTCATGGTACAAATACTCATGTACAGATAAACAGAATTCTGTTTTCCAGAAAAAAAATGAGTTTTAGTTCTATTAAATAAGATTCAGTTTTAAAGTACTAAAAAATTTTTTATAAAGTTTTACTCACATAACAAAAAGATGGAAACTGAGATTAATGCAAAAGCAAGATTTCACTATTTTATGTAAGCCTCCAATATTTAAATTTTTTAATGAGGGAGACAGTGAAGAGAGGGGGAAAGATCTTTAATTATTTAAACTACTTCATTGTCCTTGTTCATCCATATTATATAACAAACAGATTCCGTTTGTAACATGAAAACCCTTCAAAATCCACTTAATATCACAGAATGTAACCCATTTTTTTAATGAGAGTTTTACAATTTAGAAGAGTAAAGTTATAGTTGCCTTTAAAAATAGTCTTAAGAAGTTACCAAGAGGCAGGGGCCATGTCTCTTACTTCTTTTGTATCGCTTTCACAGTGTGATATCCTTCTGGTTATAGTTAAATACTCATATATCATCTTCACTTAAAAAATACCTAACTAGCAGCACCGGAGCTCAGTGGGTGCCAGCCACATACACCACACCAGGCTGGCTGGTGGGTTTAAACCCAGCCCAGGCCAGCTTAAACAACAAAAAAATAGCCGGGTCTTGTGGCAGGCGCCTATAGTCCCAGCTACTTGGGAGGCTGAGAATTAAGCCCAAGAGTTTCAGGATGCTGTGAGCTGCAACACCACAAAACTCTACCCAGGGCGACAGCTTGAGACTCTGTCTCAGAAAAAAAAAAAGTACCTAAATCAAAAGTCACAGTGGTTATTCTCTTCAGTCCTTTGGAGGCCTTTTCGGGACAGAAAGGCTAGTTTCCATTATGTTATACTATGACAACTTTTTTTTAAAGTACTGAATTAGAAGCTTAAGATCTAAAACCATTACGTAGGAGATTGACCTTGGGCAAATCACTTCACCTCTCTATCCCAGTCTAACCCCCTTCATTTTAGCTTTAGTAGGCAAAATGATCTCTAAGGCTCCTTTCAGCTCTAAAAGTATGTGACCTTTTGATTAATTCACTTGACTTAACCTTAGTGAAAAAATGAAAAACATGGGAGGTAACAATTCAGTCCTAACCCATCATAGCCTTACTGACATTCTATATAAATTTTATATAAAACTAAAAATTTTAGAAGTGCTTTGTAAGGCATTTTGATGCATAAACTGTTCACTTTGACCTAAACAATCCTGGTGACACACTGCTGAAAACAAGGGGGGGAAAGTAAGTAAACTGTCTTCATACAGAAGTGGAGCATTTTGATTTGCATATACATATTATATGTCCTTCCGCTCTGCAGCCTTTTAAAGAATAAGATATGCAGGAACATAAAAAATTACTGGAAAGGCACAATGTTTGTGTTCGAGAATGAACATTAGATGTGTGCGCTACTTAATTTCACATCAGAAATAGGTGGTCCTAAATATCTAAATATATCTAGATATATATCTAAATTGTTTAAATCAGGATGTAAGGAAACAAGAAGCGAACGAACATTTGGGGGAAAACTGAAATAAATTATTTTATATCATTTAGATGTAATGCTTTTGTGAGAAGCAAAATGTTTATAACATGAGAATATGATTACAATAATCTTAACTGAGAAATGCAGAATATAAATACACGAGTTATACATAGCATACAAAAAGTAACACATCAAATGTTAATAATGCTTACTTTTAGGTGGTATAATGAAGTAATTTTTACCTGTTTTATGCTAGCTATATTTTTTCAACTTTCTACAGTAAGCATTGGTTTTATAATCAGAAAGGACTTTTAAACATATTAGCTTAATTTACTCATAAAACCTTTTATTTTAATAAAGTCCTAGGGCACGGGAGGAAAACCGAAAAGATTCAGAAGCACAGATTTTTCTGAGGATTCTGTTGTTAACTGAGGGAATACTACTCAGAAAACAAGACCAAGAGAGCTCTTCCCTTACACATTTTATAAAAGAGTAAAATTTTTTCACAGAGAAAACAAACTAAACAGGAAACGCTCTATTTTAAAGGCACACTATACCTTTAAAGTAGGATAATTCATGTCAGATTATCCAAATATTAAAATTATACATGAAATATTAATATGCACACACACATATGAAATATACAGATACAAAAATAAAGGGCTGTCAAAACATAGGCCAGAAACATAAACAAGACACCTGTCAAACTATATTACAAAAACTGATACTTTTAAAGCTCACTCATATTAACAATTCTTTATCAATTAACATCTCCATTTTTTAAAATCTAATCATGTTCTAAAAAGGCTGAAATATACATAATTAAGTGTCTCATTCTTTTGAAATTTGAAAACAGTACCAAACATTCATGTCAACTCCAGTTATAATGAACATCCCCAATGCCAGAGAAAAGCAGCCCACATGGCTGTGATACAGTAATGGTGCATAAGTGATCACCAATGATGGCCACGTGGGTGGATGTGATGGCTCACGCTGGTCACCTCAGCACTTTGGGAAGCAGAGATGGGGGGACTGATTTGAGGCCAGGGGTTAGAGAACAGCCTGGACAACATAGTGATATCCCATTCCTACAAAAAACGTTTTTAAAAATTAACCAGGCATAGCAGCATGTGCCTGTAGTTCTCCCTGCAGTCCTCACTGCGCCACAGGCAGGACTGCTTAAGCCTGGACGTTCAATGTTACAGTAAGAAGCAAGGACCAGAACACTGCACCTCAACCTGCTCTTAAAAAAAAGAAAATCTATGTGGATGTTTCTTCTATAAACATTTAAGACATTAGTCTAGATCGTGTTTATAAATTGTAAGGTTACAGAACAATAACGTAAAATATTTTCAGAAATTATTAAGTCTAATCTTTTTTTAAATTTTGTTTCATTGCTTACTTTTTATTTCTTTACTTTTTTGTTGTTGTTGAGACAGGGTCCCACCTTATGCCCCTGAGCAGAGGGCAGTGGGCGTGGTAGCTCACCCCAACTTCAGACTCAGGCTGCGGGCACCCCGCTGCCTTCAGCCTCCAGAAGCAGCTGAGATTACAGGCGCTCACCGAGGCGCCGGCTGGATTTTTCCGTTTTTTTCATGAGTAGGGGTCTCACTGTCGCTCAGGCAAGTCTGGAACTCCTGAGCTCAAGCAATTCTCCCTCCTCAGCCTCCCACAGTGCTGGGATTACAGGCATGAGCCACTGCGCCCGGCTATTAAGTCTAATCTTAAGGAAATTTTTATTATTATAAAGAACAAAATCATACATAAACGTGTATAAATATATGCCCAATTTCAATGGCAGAAAAAATGAGGTATACACTGGCCTCACAGAAAGAGGCTGTAGCATTCAAGAAAAACTAATTCCTGAGATTGCAAGATCTCTTGGCCTACTTTACTCTGCCTATTTATTCTCAACTGGTTGCTTCTGCTTGCACTGACCCAAGTCACCACAGCCACTGTCTGTCTCCATCTCTAAGACCTTAAAGTTCTAAGCCTATGACTACCTAACCAAAGGTGTGTTTTGAGGTGACACAACCAAATTTTAACTGGTCAGTCACTAGTACATGCTTGTATGTTGGCTGGTTTTGGGTCTAGAATACAAAAAGTCTTTTCCCATGAAGCAAGCTATACTTGATTTCCCGTGCCACTGAGATAGCCTATATAAATAAACTCTTAATTGCGATTTTGTTCTCCACAATAAAAAAATTCCTTACTGAAACAAGACTGGATTTCATAATTACTGAAAACATGTTCAAATTTACAATTCTGTGACACATATTTCATTTTATAAAAATAATCTACAACAGTGGTCCCAATCACTATAAACTTATCTAGGTCTATCTGGGATCTTTAACATAGTCTATGGGCTGCGATCATTCTCAAGAGAAATAAATACTCCCAAAAAAACCTATCATACTTCTCACAAAAGACCATCAACTGATGCCAACAGTAAGAGCTCAATGAAACTTATCATTTTGGGAGGCGCCTGTGGCTCAAAGGAGTAGGGTGCCGGGCACCATAATGCCAGAGGTGGCGGGTTCAAGCCCAGCCCTGGCCAAACACTGCAAAAAATAAAATAAAATAATAAAATTCTTAAAAAAAAAAAAAAAAGAAAGAAACTTACCTTTATGTACAGTTACGGTTTAACTGTTACAGGGAGGGTAGTTATAAATTAGATACACTTTAGCTAAAGTTACCTTGATTTGTGAACTGTTATTGGGTTACAAAAATTAGACTTGTTTTCTACTTATCTTTACCCTTCCTTATTACAAAAAAGTCCTCAGATTGTGTAAAACCACTATAATATAATGAAAAAAAGTACACACAAGGACAGATGAAACGTTTGATCTAATCTCCCACAGGCATCAAACTTAATAAATTATTTTAAGCTTTTTCTCTTATTATAAAAAAAAAAAACATGCTACAATGGAAATCTTGAAAAACACAGAATAGTAAAAATATAAAAATGAAAGATACCCTAACCCTGAAGTAGAGCTAAAGACTAACATTATTTGCTTTCCAACCTTTTCTTCTCCATATATTTCCATAAGTGAGCTTAAACAATTTTTCAATGAAAAGTGGCACCACCAATCAACTTACGTTACTAAAAGTGCGACAACCCAACACTACACCTGATGCAACACGATACCTCTATCAGGTATTTTTATCATAAAATACTGAACTCCTTAAATCTAACTCCAAATTTATGGGAAATCATGTCAGACACATCTAGAACATGGGACTTTCTACTGTACAACTGACATGAACTTTCATGACTGAGAAACAAAGGTAGGCGGAGGTACTGGTTTAAGAGTAAGACTCAGACACGTGGCAACCACACACAAGGCATAGAAAAACAAAGGAATGCAAGTGGCGACATTTCCACAGACTAAATATTAGATGATACTAAAGAATTACTGTTAATGATAATGATTATCATGATTATGCAAAGAAAATGTCCCTTTTCTGGGTTAGAAATGCAAACTCAGGCATCTACGGATCAAACCTTATGCTAACCAAGATTCCTTTTAAAAACACTGAGACAAACAAATATATGTTTTTCTTCCAAAACAACTTCTTCATGACTGAAAAAAAGTTAAGATCCATCCTACATTATCTCCTACCTCTGAAAGACAAGTGAAGGTTTCACTGCATGGTCAAAGTGAAATACAAAGGCAACAAGAAACAAAGTGGTCACCAAGTGCCTGTGAGAAAACAACAAGCTCTAATCACAGACCATCTCTGCAGGGTAAAGAAGGGCCTTAAAGAAAATTCAAAAAAAAAAAAGGTACCTGGGGGACAATGGGAGACAATGGGAGATGTAGGTCTGAGAATACAAAGTAGCAGCTATGAAAGATGAGCATATCTAGAAATCTAATACCAAACTCTGAAGACCTAAAAATCAGTCAGGTTTTCCCAGTTCTTTATATTTCACTTCACAGAAAAATGGCATTTTCTTTTCGTACTCAAATTGCCATAAATAGTCACACAAACTTTTACAGCAGCGGTTCTCAACCTGTGGGTTGCGGCATTACTAAGGTTGAGAACCACTGCTTTAGAGCCACGACACCCAAGAAATCAACTAGTCCTACCTCCCACTTTACAAATGAAAAGAAGGTGAAGCACAAAGATGAAACCATCTACCTAGGTGGTTAGTTAGCCCTTTACAAAATACCCTCCTACCACCTTTCTGGAACTCCAAAATTTTGAAAACACAATTATCTGCAAAGGCAGATGAAAGATCCAATTCAGAAGAAATCCAAGACTAAAAAATGGAAATTACAGAAGAAATTACCTAAGTCTTATTAATACAATCAACATGTATTGGGCAATCACTCTATGATGTCACTTATTAAGTATGGATACAAAGATAAAAGAAACAAGTGTTCTTTATTATTTATTATTCTCAAGTAATTCACAGTAAAAGGAGACAGAAAAGTGTGTGTGTACAGATACAGACACAATGTAGTAAGTGCTGTTATTACAGATAAGCACAAGCATGAAGGAAGCAGGGACCAACCTAGGTAGACTTTTAAAGACTTCACAGGAGGAAGTGGTTCTTAAACGAGGGAGGACCACTATTCCTAGCAGAACACGTGCAAAGTTGTGCAAAGGCTTGGAGAGTTTGGGGAATTGGTTTCATACAGCCAAAGCTATAGGTAGGAAAGAGTAAGCTTTGAGGTTGCAGAGGTAAAGCAGTGACTTTTGGACTTTTTCAAGTACATAATATGGGAAAACATTTCAGGTTCTTTAAGCAAGGAAGATTTGCCTTTTTTTATAGGGTGGTTCTAGCAGCAGTGTGAAGACAGGCTGAAGAGCTGACACTAAATAAAAAAGGATGCAGAGAAGAAAACCAAATATAATCATTTGAATAAAGGCACTTATCCAAAACCCAGACCTCCCCTTGAGCAACACAACCATATAACCAAACGCCTACTTGGCACCTCCTCGTTAATATCTTGAAAGAACCTAAACCTATCTACCAAGCTAGAAAGATGAGGCTCTTCCCCCTGCTTCTCTCCCACACACCCTCAAATAAAACACTTAACCCTCATCCAGATATCCACTTTCTTAGTCCAATGAATAGGACCACCATCTCCCCCAGTTATGTAAGCAGAAATCTCAGCAACATCCCTAACACCTAATACCATTTTCTCTCAGTGCATATATAATAGACCATCAAGCCTCACTGGTTTGCCCTTTTAACTTTTCATCACCTCCAAGGTCATTTCAGTCCAAATGGTCACTGCTTGTCAGGACTGCTGCAGCTACCTAATTCATCTCTCTCCTCTTATTTTATACACTGCTATCAGAGTTATTTTTTAATGCAAATATTATGTTTCTCTATGCCCTCTACCTTTTCTGCCCCCTGCCCCCCAGACCCCAAACACACACCCTCCCCCGAGACACGCACACGCGCACACACACAGAGCCTTTCAGTGGCTTAGAAGAAAACAAACTCCTAACCTGACCTACCAAACCAGCATTACACTCATCTTGGCTCTTTCCATTACTGCCGCACTGACCTCTTTTAGTCTTTTAACTGTTTCCCACCCTCTTTTGCCACAAGATCTTAAAATATGAATTTTCCTTTCCTCTTCACCTGAATAACTTCTGCTCATTCTCAGAACCAGCCAAAGTTCTCTATCTTACATCCTCATAGCACTACATACCTCTTCATAGCTAGATTTCATTCTTCTGATTATCCCATTAGAATTGCCCCATGAAAAGGATTGTTTTGTTCACAAATGTAGTTCCGATACTTATTCATCATACTTGACAGAGCAGACTTCAACTAACCTAAGTATATTAACTAGCAAGATTCCCAATTAAATGCATTTTAAAGATAAATGAAATTTGAAATAGAGATGCATTAAAAGGGATAAGAGTCAAGAGATTATCTCGAAAGTAGAAAGATTTTATTTTGTCTCTGCTTCAGGAATCTCAGCAAGGGATTTTAATTATTTGATGTTAAGAGTGTTTCTGGTATGAGGAACCATAATGTCACTAAAAGTAAGTATGGGAAGAAAAGTAGGCTTGAATAGTAAAACAACCATTTGAGGTATGTTGAGTTTGAGACAGTCTACATAACACTCAAATCCAAATAGTAATGAAGTTATTTTAGTGCATGTGGCTCCTGACTGTAAAGAAGGATTGTTTTATTATTAAAACGCCGCTTCAGGTGTGCAGCACACACACGCAGACAGAGTGCAGGAGACGGAGAGCAGCCCTCTACACAGGGATTTACCCCTGCACTCTTGAGAGGAGCTTGGGTGTGCCACGAAAGTTTTTAAACATTACTTTTGAAAAAAGTTCAAAGAAAAGTACATTCTTTTCTTTTTTTTTACTCTTCTTTTAATCAACATCATTTAAATGTGCCGTGGAAGTTTAACTATACGTTCAAGTGTGCCTCCAGTGTGCCGTGAGGTGCTTTAAAGGATGAGACTGAAGGAAGTTCACAAAGGTAAAAATGAAATCAAATCAGAATACCAGAAACATTAGCATTTAAGAAAAAGAAGGCCATAAATGAAACAAGAAAGGGAGCAAAGAAGAAGACAAGGAAGTCCAAAGAACGGAGTTTTTAAAGAGAACTGTCATAATGTCAAGTGCCAGAAAGTGGCCAAGTGAGATAAAACTGGAAATGATCAATGCAGGCGGCCATCAGGACGCAAAGAGGACCCAGCAGACCAGTGAACACAAGGTAAGGAACTGCAGGGACAATGAAACGGGCTATTTTTTCAAGTCGTCTGAATGCAAAGGATATGAAGGACAGGGAGGGAAATGCACCAGCAGGAATTGAGGGCCAGGAGGAGTTTTACTGTTGTTGGTTTTTTTTGTTTTTTTTTTTTGCTTACTTGTTAATAAAATGAAAGACTATAGTGTATCTGTATGTTAAAAAGGAAGAAGCCAGTGGTTGAAAACATGAGGGAAAATATCTGATGGAATATGGTCTAAGTATGAGTCATAAGGGATTTCACCTTAGCCAGCAGCAAAAACAGAGGAACAAAAAGAAAGCTGGATGGATATAAGAAGGATTTTTCTTTCTCAGGAAAGAAAGTGTACCTGCATGCAGATGAAAGGTGTTACAAGAAGAGACAGAAGGCAGCAATCATAAAAAGGATTGTATGCCACAGTCAAAATGAAAAAAATACTTTGACCCTGTGAACGCTTTTAAGGGATGAAGCAATAAAATGACATTTATGTTTTAGGTAAGTCAGGGGTAGGGGGGTTATTACCCCAGGCGGTTGGTAGAGCCACAATGAAACAGAAGTTATCTGACTGGAAAGACCAAAAATAAGCTAAATATCCAGCAAGAGGAGAAGTAGTCTTAATGCTACTTCTCTTCTTAATGATGATGCTGACACCACAGGCTCCTGGTCCCTCAGCTTAATTTTCTTTATTGATTTATTACTGTTATGAGCCACCTTCAACAGAATGATTTTGGTTTACTTTCTTCTCTCCTTGATCATTGAGAAGAATATATTCAGAATTTATTTTAGCATTTTCTTAACTCTCTTCTTCAATCTTTCCTCCAAACCTGCTAATAGGTAGGAAAAATAAAATGTTGTATAATATAAAGGAAGAAATTTTATAATGTAAGAATTGTAAAGACAAAAAAGTTTTTCACATAAAGTACCAAATTTTGAATCTGAAATCTAGGTCAAATTACTGCTGGGATTTAAACAATGTAATATGAAAAGAATTACCTACCTCTTTTTCTTTACTAACACAATGAAAGAAATATTTCATAACTCGTTACATCATAAAAACGCTTTTGTATATTAACTGCATAAAACACTAAATTTTTTTAATAAACTAGAGGTATATAGAAAATGTACTGAACTGGTTAAATCCTTGAAAATCGTGCAAAGTGCTGATAATTCATCTCAAAAATATGCACAAAATGTATATAAGCTGTAGGTGTATAAAGAAAAACCATCCAATCTCAGAATGATTTCATCAGTCACTCCTGGAGAAACCATCTTAGTCAAAGGTAGAATCAAAAAAAAAAAAAAAAAATTAACCTATTAGAAGATGACAAAGAATTCTGCAAAATTATGTTTTAACAGAACTTCATTTAAACTAAAAGTCTGAGTGATTTAGGACAAGTCAGTTAAATGATTTTTTTTAATATCAAACTAATCACAAGTAGACTGCAGATTCTAAAGGAGTCTCAGTATTGAGCTTCAAGTTTATACATAAGAGGTTTCCATGAAACCAAACTAGTATTTCCCTTTGAGTTAACATTCAGGATGAAGAAATCAAACCCCAAATGTCACCACTTACTTCATCCTTCTCCTAATCCTCTCCATACCTGCACCTTTAAACAGAGGCACGCTACAAACTACTGCTGGACACTAAAGTACCAGGCATCATCTCCAATCAGTTGTTTACTCAACCACTCCCTTTGCCCCAACCACTCCTGAAATTAAAAACAAGGCTTGAAGGCTTCCTAAATGGGTGTGTGGGGTGGGGGAACAGGAGGAGGCCTTCTTTCCTCAGACACTGTTGTCTCTTAATACTATTTGTATGCCTCTTCTGTCTCCCTCACAAGGCTCAGAGTTCTTCATTATTTTCCCTGGTAACAGAAGAACCTATTCTATAATAATAGCTATAATTCTTCGATACCTAAAATAAGTGAAATATATGGGCAAGTAACTGTGTAGTTTTGGTTCTTTTATAAAAACCTTCTCCATTGGCTTGGCGCCTGTAGCTAGGTGGCTAGGGCGCCAGCCACATACACCTGAGCTGGAGGGTTCAAATCCAGGTCAGGCCTGCCAAACAGTAACTACAACCAAAAAATAGCTGGGCACTGTGGTGGGCGCCTATAGTCTCACCTACTTGGGAGGCTGAGGCAAGAGAATCGCTTAAGCCCAAGAGTTTGAGGTTGCTGTGAGCAACCCCACAGCACTCTACCCAGGGTGACATAGTGAGACTCTGTCTCAAAAAAAAAAAAAAAAAAAAACCTCTTCTCCATTATTATTAATCTTACTATTAACAACATTACAACTTCCCCTATGGAGGAATCTTCAAACTCTGTAGACATTTCCTGGCCTAATACTGAATTTAAAGGCATCTAAACCTCTAATGGCAATTTCTCTGATTATCCAGTAGAGGAAATTTTCTCTGTAAATTTATCCTGTCAAAAGGTAAATACAAAACTCTAAAAAGCCATACATTACAAGATTTGTATTAATTTTTTTCAGCTTAAGAGAATGGCTACTTGTGTTAGGTAATTTCATGATTTCTCAAAGGTTATTTTCCCCCAGTTCAAACTGTGTAAAATCAGGCAACACGAATAAACTATGCGATAAAATGCACTCAGTGCACCTCAAAATATTTCTTGGAGTCCTCTCAAATCCAAATCCTTACCTAACAATCAGCTCGCTTATATTCCCATTCAAAAATATTTAGTAAATGCACTAAAAATCTTGCAAAAAAATTATGAAATATTACTCTCATAACGCCAAGATTTTTTTTTTTTAATTCCTAAAGTTACGGTTTTTCCTACGGAAAACAATGTAGTTGTTTTTCTTTTGGACTCAACCGCTCCCAGTAATAAAAGATTTAATTTTTTCTTTTAGCACACTATACACACTGCTATACACACACCTCACAAAAACTGTTCCCACTGTAGCTACTGAAACTGAAATACAATAAAGGGGATGCACTTTATACTTTAAGAATGAACTTGCTTTCTATTTGGATCTTCACACTATTTCAGTATTCCTCAATTTAGGAAATACTAAAAAATAAAAGTTTAAACTTTCTTCCCTAAAGTACCCTACATATTGAAAAGCAAACAGACCCAATAGCCCCTGGGATTCTTCAAGAACCACAAAGTCAGACTAAAAATTTATTACATGCAGTACCATAAAATAAGTCAGTGGAGATGCAGAGCTGGGTGACCCCTTCTCAGCCTTCTCAGGGCTTGTTGGGAAACTGCAAACGTAAAGGCAAAAGTGAAAATACTAATGACTCCTCAGCAAAAGAGCTAAAACTAAAGGGCTAAACAAGAGGTCTGCCCGTACACGGACGCCAAGTGAAATCTATCAGAAGAACAGAAAAGACCTACTACTATTAACCTACAACTATCCACGCCGCGCTGACGCATAGCTCTCCAGCCCGCACGCGCCTGGGGCTCCGCCAGCATAACCCGACACCTCGACGCCACCCACCCCCCAACTCTCCATATACCTGACAGCAGAATTACGAACTCGGTGAAAAGGTAAGGAGCAACACCCTCCACCAAGACCGAGAGCCGGCTCCACCCAGCTCTCCTGCGAGCAAGAGGGCGGCTGAGGGGTGGTTCTCACTTCCAACCGGGTCCAGGGACCGCCGCGCCGCGCCCTCGCCTCGTCCCGCCATGGACAGTAGCGGGCCGGCGAGGGACGCAGCCTGCGCCACCTCTGGACCCCTCTCCGCCGCAGACCCGAGCGCACGCTCCCAGGTCACCACCCACCCACGCCGTCCCGGAGCGTGTCGTCGGCCCCGTGGGGCCAAGGACACTACCCGGGCGGACGGCGGCGCGGGCGGGACCGCGGGCCGGACTCCCGGGAGGCGCCCCCGCGGGACCGCAAGATGGCGGCGGCCGCGGCGCCAGGTCCCGGCTCCCCTTTGCCTCGCTCGGGCCGGCGCGCGCACCGAGGCGCGGGCAGGAGAGGAAGGGAGCGGGCCAGAGCCAGGGGCAGGCCGGCTGAGCAGAGGCGGAGAGGGAGACGCCGGGAAATGGAAAAAGCCGGGGCGTGGGGGAGGGGAACACTGCCCCGGACCAGGGCCACCGACGTGCCCTCGGTACCCGCCGCCCGCTCGCCAGCCCTCGAGTCCTGCGCTCGCCCCACGAAGGTGTCCTCGTCCTGCCTACCTTTGAATTTGAGATCTGTGGGCGGATCGAGGACCAGGATCTGCTCGTGCTTGGCCATGGCCCCGGAGGCGGACGCCATCGGAGAGACAGCGCTGAGCGGGGGCGCGCCCGCGGCGGCGGTTTGGTGGCTGGGAGTGGGGGGGACGGCGGCGGCACCGGCTCGGCCGAGCTCTAGAACGGGGCCAGGCTCACGTCTCCCGAGCCTCCACGCCTGCCTCTGTGTCACCGGCTCGGTGGGCCGCCCGCTGGGTCTGCAGCTCCCAGTCTCACAACTGACTCAACCCCACACCAGCCGCCGCGGCCACGCGCACTGCAATCCTCCGCGCCCCACGTGACGGCTTCTACGTATTTACGTGCGCGCCCCAGCGGCCGGGAGACCCTCGCGCTGGTCCCGCCCTCCAGGCCTGCCGGGCGCGGCGTCAAACTGGCGCGCCTGCGCACTCCCGGCCTCCCCGCGGCTCCTAGCACAACACAGCTGTCAAGGGAACGGGTGTGGATAGGGGGCGGAGCAAAGTGCTAGGACCTACACGGTGCGCAACGCAGGGCAAGAAGGTCAATTCTTTGTCACGTTGCGCTCTGAGTGCGAAAATAGACAAGCTGCCGTGGTGGTGCATCACCGTCTTTCAGAAGGAAGGAAAGAATAAGGAAGAGCCTGGTCACTACAACTCCCAGAATGCTCTCCAGGGGCGGGGCTTCCTCCGGGAGCCTAGTCCTTTGCGGCCCCGCGCGGTGCTTGCTGGGAACTGTAGTGGTGGCTGTTTGTGGGCGGGAACGAGAATGAGGTCCGTTGGAAGCTAGTGAGTGGGGTGGGGTCCGCTGAAGACTCATTTTGGCTGCCAGAGAACTCTCTTTTGAGCTATAGAAAGGGAGAATACTTGAAGTCTGACCTGAGGTCTCCATGTTAGAAATATAAAATCACCGCTGTGGAAAACAGGCAAGGATTTGGCAGTTTGTTTTGTAATTCTGCCCCTTCCGGTGTTGGTAGAGCTGAAGCCTCCGTCGGACCAACCTCTCCTGCTTCCTGAATTCTCTCTAGTGATGCAAAATCAGATGAGGAAACACGTCTCGTTTGAGAAGCAAATGCGTCGTAGGGGAAGTCTAACAAGGCACAACATAGAAATAAAAGAATCTGCAGAATGGTTGCTGCAGTCTATTCTTCA
This sequence comes from Nycticebus coucang, assembly GCF_027406575.1. NCBI lineage: Eukaryota > Metazoa > Chordata > Mammalia > Primates > Lorisidae > Nycticebus > Nycticebus coucang. Next base: position 3,099,897 of record NC_069798.1, read on the forward strand.
GTCTTGGTTAATGATAGACACAAACCGAACCGTTGTCGCGTTCATATATTAGAAACGAATTCCACTGCATCACTTAACGATAGCCTGTAGTAAAATGAACCAAATGAGAAAAATCCCAGCAGGAAAGTTGCTGACAAATCTTCAACAGATTGCCAGGATAGTCGGCGACGGGAACGTCAAATGTAACAAAGGCGTTGTAAATAAACTTTTATTGTCTTTTATGATACTGCTTGAATTTAAATCCCTAGGAAGCACCAGGAAACAAAGGACATATTGATGCTACTGCCATGGAACAGCACAAATTGTCTAGAAAACAAACGAGACAAATGCAAATGCTATTGGTGATTCAAATAGGTTGAAATAATATTCAAGGCCTTTGTACCTTTTAAACTCATGAAAATTTGGTAGCTTTCTGTGCTGCATCAATCAATCCAGTCTAGATATAGGCACAAAGTTTAAGTTTTCATGTGCAATCCAGACATCAGAACCCGTCCAGGAATAGCTGTCCAGAATAGCTAATCTAGCATTCACAGAAGACTGTGCCACACGGGAGGAATGTATTTTCGCAGTGAAGAACCTGGGAGGATTGTGAGTGCTTAAATAGTTTGACAGGCATGGTCTAACTTTACCTTTTCTTCTATTTTTATTCACAAATTTATTTTGTAATATCAATTATTATTAAAAGAGAACACAAAAGATTTTATAAAAGGGAACTTAAAGGTTTTGGGTTTTTTTAAGGTTGAAATTGAGGATCCACAAGATAGTGTCCCGCATATGTTTAATTGGGACCTGACAACCCTAAAAGCCCTCATGAACTCCTGTGTTTTGAGGTTTTTGTTTGGGGGGATGTTTTTGTTTTTGTTTTTGTTTTTGATTTTTTGCCTAAGCTCTCTTTTCCATGGGCAAGCTGGCCTTGGCTGAACTGGCAAGGCCACAGCCGGATGGATACTTCTCTTACCAGAAATCATTTGGGAATCCCCAGGGTGCAGACAGCCAATTAGCAGGATAGCATGTGGACGAAGTACCCAGTCACTCTCTTATGAGGCAATGGTGGCCAGAAGTTTAATGGGACACCTGACCTTGATGTATTCCAGTTTCCCAGTTGACATCATTAAGCATCCTCTGCCCATTTGAATCATCTATCATTAGAATTAACTGTTTTCCTCTTCTCAGTGGTGCTTCAAAAATCATATAGGTATAGTCTTAAAATATAAGCATTTAAATGTCTGGTATTCTAACTATATACGAAATTTAAGATTAATCCCCCATTACTGTTTTAGGGCGTTGCATTAATAATGACTCAGAATCCTCCTGGATCATCAAATCGTGCACTATTGAACTGGTTTGCTCTTTGGTATTTATTAGTACCTTTCTTCTGGCAGTACAAAGAACTTTACAAACATCCTCACACCCTACTCAGAACAACTTTATAAGAGTTGGCAAGTGTTACTTTCATTGTTAAACATATGACTGCATCCCATGTCGGAAATAGAGCTAAAGTGTGGAAGGGGAAGCTGCCCACTTTTCCATTCTGTGAATTTCTAGCCTTCCCAATGCCACAGTGAAATGACAACCCACAGTAATACAGATAACAACTTAAAATGTAATTGACTTAATCTATTGTTTATTAAGCTAGGAATGATGAACACAGGACTTAATGTTCATTCTGTTTGCTGTTTGGGGATTGATTAATGCAGCACAGAAAGCTACCAAATTTTCATGAGTCTAAAAGGTATAAAGGCCTTGAATATTATTTCAACCTATTTGAATCACCAATAGCATTCAGATTTGGACAGGTTATCTCTTATGAGGTTGGCAAAAATTAAAAAGAAAAACAAGTTTCAAGTACAGATGATATCAAAGCACTTCTCCATAGTTAAACATGTCAAACTTTACAATGGAAGTGCTCTGTAACTATGACATTGATTATGAGCGATTCTCTGAGTAATTTAATTCAATAAGCACTGAAATAGACATGTTTCAATAAATATTGAGGTAATTGTATTCAGTAAAAGTATGGGCTTTGGATCTCAGCTGATGAATTCAAGACCAATTTTGTACTAAGTAGTCTCAGCAACTTACATCACCTTTCTGTACCTGTCCTACATAGTAAAATGAGAATAATAATAATACCTACATCCTAGGTTTGTTACAAGTTCTAAATGAGTTACTACATATGACGAGCTTAGAATACTGCCTGTTCTAATGCTGCTATAATGTTAAATGTGAAGTCACTGCTGTATGCCCAGCACTGTGGCAAGTACTGGTGGTTATCAGTGAGCCAAGAGACATGGTCCCGGCCCTTATAGGCTTATGTGCAAGCAAAAGGGACAAATATTAAATCAGTAATTATCCAATTATTTTATTTGAATTGTGGTAAGCATTAGGAATGAGAAGTCTAGGGCACTGCAACCATGACCAGAAGGAAATGAGTTGAGTGTTTGGAGATGATCTCCTTTAAGGAGTAGAAAGAAGTAAATTTTAAAGGACACCTGGATATTCCAGGCAAAGGGAACATCGTGTGTAAAGTCTGGACTGACAAGAGCATGGCTTGTCCCAAATTGCTGAAGAAAGGTCAATTTGCTGGAGTAAAGAAAGTGGTTAGTGAGTTGCAGGGGAGGAAACTGAAAATCTGGGTTCTGTAGATTGTTTTGAGCCATGTTAAGGATTTGAGTCTTTTTCATAAGAAAGGGGAAACCATCCAAGAGTTCTAAAAATGGAATTATAGGAAGGATCTTTAAAGGGTCTCTGGATTACAATGTGGAGATTGGATTAGAGGGGTTAGGAGGACATATGAGGAGAGCTGTTGACATCATTGGTATCTGGTATAATCACAGGAAGAAGATAGCATTACAGAGGCTGGCATTGCAGAGGCTGCTACGTCGGACTAGGATAGATTCAGTGGAGTTAGAGAAAAATATGGATGGATTTGAGAGCTATTTGGGCAGTAGTATCAGTAACCAATCAAGTCCTGATTAGATAGGGGTGGTAAGGGAGAGTGAGATGGTGGACGATAGCTCTCCTTCTTCAGGTGGATGTGCAAGTGCATGAATGATGATGCCAGTTCATGCAGAGAGAGAACATGAGGGAAGACCAGATTCAGGGTGCCAGGAAGGGAAGATCATAAGGCCAATTTGAGGTAAGATTCCTGGGGGAATAAGAATAAGCACTAGAAGTTGAGCTCAGAAGGAGCAACTCCAGGCTGAAAACTGAACCCTGGAGTCTTAAGCATACATGGTGATTGAAGTCATGGGCATGGATGAAACTACCTAATACAGATAGAGAAATAACCAAAGCCTTGTACTAATTCTTGGGGAACTACAACTTCTAAATATCTCTTTGGAGTACCCAGAGAGGTAGGAGGGGAACTAGGAAAACCGGGAGGATGTGTTTAGTACTGTGGATGTCTCAGGCAGCCCCATCCCACCTTCCTTCCTAGATGCCTTCCTCCATTGCCAGAGTCAACACCTTCTGTTCATGAAATAGATCACCTAGTGAGATACACTCACGTGATATTTAAAATTCGAAGTGAGACAGGGGATATCATTCTGTCCCTTCCGGCTGTTTTCAGCAGAAGGCAGGAGATTTGAGGGATTTCCTCAGCTTCCTGAATACCAAGAGCCAGTTAGTTGTGGCACAGTCAGCAGAAGCAGTGACACTAGAGACTCTGACCAGCGTCCTAATCCTTGGATCAAAAGTAAGGGGTGTGTCTCAAAGTCACCAGTTCCAGTGCATCCTCGGGGGGAGGGGAGGTGGGGGGGGTGGCTGCCGTGTGGGGCAGTTCAGTCTTGTCCTGAGAGTCCTTTCTGGAGAGCCTAGCCTGGGGCTTGCTCCTCCAGCCCTCCCGAAAACTTTAGAGCAATTAATCCCCTTTATTATGTCACTTCCTGGTCGTAATATCAGAACAGTATGAAGAGTGAGGTGTCAGGAAAGCCAACAATGGATCAAGGAGGTCAACAGTGTAGACACCTGCAGACTTGACCCATAAGGCCAGGATTGGAAAACACTCACCTGGCAGTGACAGAGGTGCTGAGGGTAGAAAAGGAACCCAAAAGAGACAGAGAGAGTTCTTTCTAAAACAATGAATACGATAGAGAGTGCCAATTAGCTGAAATATGTGTGTACTGGGTCAGGCAGGCTCAAGGGGATGCAACGCCTATGTAAACGTGGGCCTGTTGGTGGCGCTTTTTGTAGCATATTTATCTGACTTACACGAGCAAGGCACCCTAAGGCATCACCATATAAAATCAAGGCTAGGAAAAGAAGAGTTAGGACAAAATTTATCCTGGGGCCATTTCTTTGTATGATTTCTTATAGCAATGAAAGCTATAAGATTAATAATCTTTCTTTGCAAAAAATAATTTTAAGGATATGTGTTTTCTCTGTTAATCCTTTATATGTGCTTACTCTAACAGGTCACACAATATAATGGGCGTCATGAAAAGTCCTCCTCCATCTCCCAATTCCACCCCATTTAGGTGAACCAGTGTTAACCATTGGGTTGTAGATCATTTCCCAACTTTACTCATACTTGTAAACACAAAGCTAGTTGCTGTTGTTTTATAAGGATTCTAACACATTACTGTGCAATTGCTTTAGTCACCTATGTTATAGATATCTGAGCAAGATCTAACTCAATCTTTGAACAGTTGAAGCCACAGAATAGGTTACCTTACTGTGGAACCATTTGTTTTCTTATTGATGAACATGTGGACTGATGTGGGCTTTTATCACAACAAATAGCACTGCAGTAAATATCCTTACACACATTCTTTACCATACGATGCTTTTATTTCCACAGGGAGAGTCCCAGTGGTGGGACTGTTTAATCAAAGATATTTCCTATTTTAATGCATACCGTTCAATGTTTATCCAAAGGGTTGTATAAAATCTTGGGTATAAAATCTTAGAAAAGTGAGATACACCTCTTACCAGGAATGTATAAAGTGTCCGTCTCTCCCATCCTCACCAAGTGCTGAATATCACACCCACTCCACCTGCTGAAGAGACAGACATAAGTATCTTTGAATTGTTTGGGCCAATAGTTCTGCCCCTAGGAGTTGGCCATGATTGCATTGAATCTATCCCTGTTTGTGGATTCCACTTTCTCTTGCTCATTTCACTTTTCTTCTGTAGATTTCAAAGATTAGAGCACCTGGGCTAGGCGCTTGTGGCTCAAGCTGCTAAGGCGCCAGCCACATATACCTGAGCTGGTGGGTTCGAATCCAGCCCACACCCACCATACAACAATGACAGCTGCAACCAAAAAAAATAGCCGGGCATTGTGGCAGCTGCCTGTTGTCCCAGCTACTTGGGAGGTGGAGGCAGGAGAATCGCTTGAGCTCAGGAGTTGGAGGTTGCTGTGAGCTGTGACACCACAGCACTCTACCCAGGGCGACAGCTTGAGGCTCTGTCTCAAAAAAACAAAAAAAAGATTAGAGCACCTGGAAGTAACCAGAGATTCTCTGCAGCTAATTATGTTTTTTACCCCACAATACTTTTGTTTTTAAAGTAAACTAAACGAAAAGAAACCAAAAGTTTCTTTTGGACATGCTGCCTATGGACATGAAATCCTCACTTTGACACCTTACCTGGCTGTGGAATGGCTACAACAACACCTGGAGGAGATGTGGGGCCACGCATGCAGGTCTGGGCATCAGACAGAAGGGAATCCAGGCTTCATCACTTTTTCCCTGTGTTATCATGAAGTTAGCCGTGTCTTCATCTACCAGATGGCAATAATACATCCTGCGTTTATTATTGCTTATGAGAACTAAATGACCTAATGTGTATAAAGTGCTTAGCCTTGTGCTTGCCAAATAGTTAAGTTTTTAAAAAAATGACTGGTATACGATATTTTACAAAATTTGTTTTCTCCTTTGAAATATATTAGATATTTAAATCCACGACCAAATGTTGACTAAAAATAATTTATTATACATTCATATCTCCTCTGAAACATAATGTTAGACATTTAAACCCACGACCCAATGTTGTCTCTTTAAATAAGATACTTCATAAACAAAAGATAATTTTCTATAGCCGGGCATGTGGCCGGGCACCTGTAGTCCCAGCTACTTGGGAGGCTGAGGCAAGAGAATCACTTAAGCCCGGGAGTTTGAGGTTGCTGTGAGCTATGACACCATGGCAGTCTACCCAGGGTGACAGCTTGAGACTCTGTCTCAATAAAAAATAATAATAATAATAATAATTTTCTAGAGTTTTCTGACTATAATAAGGATTGACTTTTTGTATGTATTTACTGCAAGTTTGGATGACACTTGGGACCAAGCTCTGCGGCCCAGGCTTGGGGAAGCACCTGAATTAAGTCCTAAAGAAGCTGCTGGTCCAAATCGACTTGAACAAGCATAAGCTAATGTGTGAAGTGTCATAAGAGAAGCAAGTGGAAAGAATTATAAAGGAATAGAATCAGGAATGATTAACTATGGGATGGCTGAGAAAGAAGATATCTGACCATCTCAAGATCATGACATTTTTTTGTATCCCCGTATACCTGTTAACACACATTTACTTTTCTAAGATTTTATACCAGATTATTTAATTTCCTTTCCTGCAGGTTTTCATATTGTTGTTAAGAACAAAATCATTTGATGTTCATAGCAGCATTATTCATAGCATCCAAAAGGTGGAAGCAACCCATCATTGAGTGAATGGGAAAACAAAATGGGATATATAAATACAATGAAATACTATTCAGCCTTAAAAAGAAATAAAATTATGGGTGGCGCCCGTAGCTCAGTGCATAGGGCGCCAGCCACATGCACCAAAGCTGGTGGGTTCAAACCCAGCCCTGGCCAACTAAAATCAATAATGACAACTACAACAACAACAAAAAAAATAGCTGGGTGTTATGGGAGGTGCCTGTAGTCCCAGCTACTTGGGAGGTTGAGGCACGAGAATCACTTAAACCCAAGACTTTGAGGTTGCTATGGCTGTGATGCCATGGCACTCTACCAAAGGCGACATAGTAAGACTATGTCTCCAAAAAAAGAAAAAGAAAAAAACAAAGAAAATTATGACACATGCTATAACACAGATGAACCTTGAGGACATTATGCTAAGTGAAATAAGCCAATCAGAAAAGAACAAGAATTATTCAACTTATATAAGGTACCTAGAGTAGTCAACTACACAGAAACTCCAGCCCAGTCAAAATAGCAAGACTCCATCTCTACAAAAAAAATTAAAACTAGCCAGGTGTGGTGGCAAGCACCTGTTGTCAGCTACTTGGGAAACTGAGGCAAGAGAATTACTTGAGCCCATGAATTTGAGGTTACAGGGAATTATGATCAGGCTACTGTATTCCAGACTAGACAACAAAGTGAGACCCCATCTCAAAAAAAAAAATCATAGAGACAGAAAGTAGAATGTTGGATGCCAGGGTGACGGGAGGGAGGAATGAGGAATTGCTTGATGTACAGAGTTTTAGCTTTGCAAGATGAAAGAGTTCTGGAGGTTAGTTGCAATGTGACGTACTTAACACTACCGGACTATATACTTTAAAATGATTAAGATGGATAATTTTATGTTATGTGTATTTTCCCACAATTAAAATTTAAAATTTTAATGATTAAAAGGATAAGTTTTATGTTATACCATATAGTCAATCACAATAAAAGAACAAAAACTTTTGTTTTGTTTAGCACAAATGATTAATCATTTAATTCTGTAAGAGGCCTTTGTTGGTTCCTTCCTTCCTCAATAGGTCTTCTTGTCTCACTTATCTTAATGGTTTTAACCAACAGCCTAGGCACTAACAGCCCAGGGCACACTCACTTCTGGTTCAACTCTATCATTACATTGGGGATAATAAAACTTTTACCCCACAAGATTGTTGTGAAAATTAAATGAGATAATACCACTAAGTATCTGAGCACAATACCCAGAACTACTACGTGCTCAGGAAGTGTTACTGTTATTTACTTCATAACTGATTATTTATGGGCAGACATAAATGTTTGTTTCCCTGTTGCTTGGGATAAATAGGATCATAAATGTGTCTGAAGAAAATGGCATTCCAAAAAGTGGATTGTTAGCACTGGTGACTTAATGGCACAGTCTGACAAATAGTTATTTTCAAAGAAATTCTCTTTAACATAAATTGTTTAACTCTATTACTTTAATTTGATGCTACCAGGCCAGGTGTAGTGGCTCATGCCTATAATCCCAGCACTTGGGAGGCCGAAGCGTGTGGATTGCTTGAGCTCAGGAGACCAGCAAGAGCAAGACCCCAATCTCTAAAAATAGCTGGGCATTGTGGCAGGTGCCTGTAACTCCAGCTACTCTGGAGGCTGAGTTTGAACCAAAGAGTTTGAGGTAGCTGTGAGCTAAGACACCACAGCACTCTATCAAGGGTGACCAAGTGAGACTCTGTCTCAAAAAAAAAAAAAAAATTGATGCTACCACTGTTGCATAAGTCTAGACTACAATCTCATCAGCATATTAAGAAAGTTCTTTAATATTTACATTAAAAAGCAGGACTGTGAATCTATTTTGAGGATCACTTTCTTATTGTACCAGATGAGTAAATACTTATGACCCTAAACCAGTTTAGGCCTAGGAACCAAGTGGAGATAGTGTGATCCAATGGTTAGGAAGATACACAACCTAGTGAGGCCTGACCAGGGCCAGGAAAGAGCCTAAAAAGTTTCAGTGCCAACATAGAGACAATGAGTTCAGTCACCACCACTGAAATACCTTCAAGGAGAGGCAGGTGGGAGCATGGAGCCAAAACAGGAGGGAACCCAAACCCACTCTTTTGTGTGGAAAGTGTGTGGCATGAAATATAAAGTCAAGTCGATAGCATGATGTGGTGGGGAAGCATTTACCACGTTAATGTTTCTAGTACTTTATTTGGTTCCAATTTCTGATATGTTTGAAGGAGGTTGAAACCAAGTACACAGATGTAACTTTAATGCAATCACATGGTCACATCATGACATTTGTGAAGAATTTGTTGAGCTTCTTCCTCAGATCGAGGCATTTCTTTGGAATTAAAAACTCTGAAAGATTTAATGTGTCAGCCTCAGTGGCTCACAAGATTGTACTTCCTTTCAGATGTGATAAAAAAAAAAAATTTTTTTTTTTGAGACAGAGTCTTACTTTGTCACCCTCAGTAGAATGCTGTGGCGTCACAGCTCACAGCAACTTCAAACTCTTGAACTCAAGCAATTCACTTGTGTCAGCCTCCCGAGTAGCTGGGACTACAGATGCCCACCAGAGCGCCCAGATATTTTTAGAGACGGGGTCTTACTCTTGCTCAGGCTTGTCTCGAACACATGAGCTCAGGCAATTCACCCGCCTCGGCCTCCCAAAGTGCTAGGATTACAGGGGTACATCACCACACCTGGCCCTCGATAAAAATTCTTGAACCCAAGAACACAGGCAAATCAGCAAGAAAAAACAAACATCCCCATTAAAAAGTGGGCAAACCACATAAACAGAATGTTTTCAAAAGAAAATAGACTAATGACCAATAAACATAAGATAAAATAGTTGATGTCACTAATCATCACAGAAACGCAAATTAAAACCACAATGATATCCCCTACCTACAGATACAAAAGCTAGAATAGCTTTTTTTTTTTTTTTTGAGACAGTGTTTGACTATGTCACCCTCAGTAGAGTGCTGTAGCATCACAGCTCACAGCAACTTCTAATTCTTTGAGCTTAAGTGATTCTCCTGCCTCAGCCTCCCAAGTAGCTGCTGGGACTACAGGCACCCACCACAATGCCCAGCTATTTTTGGATTGGAGTTGTCATTGTTGTTTAGCAGGCCTGGCCCCGGCCCAAACCGGCCAACCTCGGTGTACGTGGCTGGCACCCTACTCACTGAGCTACAGGCACGGAGCCTAGAATGGCTTTTATTAGAAAGCCCCCAAACAGTAGATGCTGGCGTGAATGCAGAGAAACACTTATACACTGTTGATGGAACTGCCAGTTACCATAGCCTCTATGGAAAACAGGATGGAGATTCCTCAAAGAACTGAAAGTGACATTTGACCCAGCAATCCCACTACCGGATATTTACCAAAAAAAAGAAGTCATTATGTCAAAAAGACAGCTGAACTCAAATGTTTACTGCAGCACAATTTACAGTTGCAGAGAAGTGGAATCACCAAGCACCCATCATTTCATGAGTGGATTAATAAAATGTTGGATACATATACCGTGGAGTACTACTCATCATGAGGAGGAATGAATTAATGCCTTTTGCAATAATTTGGATGCAAGCGGAGGCTATTATCATAGGCAAAGTATCTAAAGAATGGAAAAACAAACACAAGTACTGGATGTTAAATCGGAACTAACCACAGGGCACACACGTGCACAGAGGGAAGTAAAAGTCAGTGGAAATCACACGGGAACGGGGGAGGAGGGGATGGGCAAAAACCTACCTAGTGGGTACAATAAATACACCCTGGGTGACGGACACACTCTGACTGGAGCGTTACAAAAGTGATCCATGTAACTGAAAATATTTGTACCCTGTAATATCTTGAAATTTAAAAAACTATTTTAAAAAGAAAAAATTCTTGAACCCTTGAAAAATTCACCCATTCCCTGTTTTTTTTTTCAGATTGTTTATCTCCTCTGAGTTCCCTTTAAGGGACTGATTTGCCAATGACAGACCATCCTGGAGAAAAGACAAAGTCAAATGAACTCAGGCCCCACCAGGATTGCCCTTGGCTGATCTCTCCAGGAAGGGAAGCTGATTATACGAAATGGGGACAAACGAGCTGAGCACACGGTAGTGGCAACTAATTATTTCTATTTTTAATCTAGTCAAAGATCAATAGAATCATGGACTTTGAAGTATTATAAAGCTAAATGATGGGAATGAAATCACGATTCAGATACAAGTCATAGATTTAAATGTGTATGAATCATTCTTTAAGATTCTGTAGTTACATATAAAGTGTGATTCAGATAATATGCCGTTGATTGTGCACCAGTCTATTAGCATGGTTCAATTTCAGAAGAGAAACATGAAGCCGAAATCAGATTATGTCCACCAGGAAGATTTCGTAACCATGCAATTCTGGAAGTGAGTATATAAATTCCAAAACTGTTTGGCCATGTCGTAAACAATGTCTGGTCCCCTCTTTTGTGAAATATTGAAGCAGACACTGAGTGTCACTGTAAATTATGTGAACCTTAAGTCAGAATGAATCAGTCTATAAAGAATAATATTCTTACTGTCTTTATTACAAATAGTCAGTAGCTTAATATAAACCCCAGGAGAGCAGGGACCTCATGCTATTCCCGGCTACACCGCGAGCATCTACGACAGGGCCTGAGATTTAGCAGCTGCTCAACATACATGTATTGGCTTCTAATTTTTATTTTGAAAGACAGTTGACTCTTGAACAACATAGGTTTAAACTGCATGAGGCCACTTATATGCAAGTTTTGTTCTACCTCTGCCACCCCAAGACAGCAAGACCAAGCCCTCCTCCTCTGCCTGCTCCTCCTCATTCTATGCAACATGAAGATGACAAAGTTGGAGGCCTTTATGATGATCCACTTCTACTTAATAGTCAATACATTTTCTCTTCTGTGCAATTTTCTTAACGTTTGCTTTTCCCTCACTTACCTTACTGTAAGAATCAGTAATAATGCACATACAATACCAAATACACCACTCGGCTGTTTATGTTATGAGTAAGGTTCTCAGTCAACACTACACTGTTTATTAGAGTTAAGTAGGAGGGAGTCAAAAGTTACAGGTGAATTTTCCCCTGCATGGAAGTCAGTGCCCCTAATTCCACCTTGTTCATGGGTCAACTATAATTTTAGACTTCACAGAGTTGTAAAAAGGAATTAGAGAGTTCCCCAATCCCTTCATCCAGCTTCCCTTAAAATTAATCTTACATAACCATAATTATTTTTGAATAATTACCAAAAACAGGAACAGGACATTGATTCAGGATTGCAAACTCATCTGTAGACCTTCCCGGAATTTCTCCAGTGTTCCCTGTAACATCCTTTCACGTGTCTGGGATCCAGCCTGGGATCCCACCCTGCTATTCTCAGTCTCCTCCAAACCGTGAGAGCTCCTAGTTTTGTCTCTTTCACGTCCTGATGCTTTTGAAGGGCGTCAGTCAGCTGTTTTCTACAGGGCTCCGTCTTTGGGATCTGTCTCGGGTTCTCTTCTAATTAGGTTAAGGTGATACATTTGGGGTCAGGACACCATAGTGGTGATGTGACGTTCTCCACGGTGTGTCCTGTGAGGTGGGTGATGGTGCTGATGTACTTCCGTGATGACTGCAACTGCGTGGATCAGGTGCAGCTGCCGAGCGTCTCCACCATAAAGTTACTTACTTTTCCTTCAGTAATAAATATGTTGTGGCAAGATACTTCCAGACTATGCAAGTGCCCTGTTTTTAATCAGAGTTTTACTCATTAATTTTAGCATCTATCAATGACTCTTGCTTAGCAATTACTACTGACATGTTGACCTAAGAGTGATTGTCTATTTCTTTCTTTCTTTCTTTTTTTTTTTTTTGAGACAAAGTCTCACTATGTTACCCTCAGTAGAGTGCTGTGGTGTCACAGCTCACAGCAACCTCAAAGTCTTGGGCTCAAGCTATTCTCTTGCCTCAGCCTCCCAAGTAGCTGTGACTACAGGTGCCTGCCACAACACCCAGCTACTTTTTTGCTGTAGTTGTCATTGTTGTTTTGCAGGCCCAGGCCAGGTTGGAACCTGCCAGCCCTGGTGTATGTGGCTAGAGCCCTAGCCGCTGAGCTACAGGCGCCAAGCCTGATTTTCTGTTTCTTTCCGATTTCCTTCTACATTTATTAATTGAATAAGTCCCTCCCCCAAATACGTATATCTGGTCATGTGAGAAAATGTACACATATCTGCTCATTTGTTTCAAAGGGTAAATGGGAAGCTGAGCTTGGTCACCTGCAGGTGTTGAGTAGGAGCAGAGGGGAAAGAATGATACCATTGAGAATGGGAGAAAAGGGAGGGGAGGGGACACCTTGCTGACTGTGCTAGTGCTTAGAATCAGGCTAGCTTTAGACCTGAAACCCCATTGCTGCCTTCCTTCACCTGTTGTTTTTCTCATCCGTCTTTGCTCAGCACTTTCTTCTTTTTTTTTTTTATTGTTGTAGTTTTTGGCTGGGGCTGGGTTTGAACCCACCACCTCCCGTATATGGGGCCAGCGCCCAATTCCTTGAGCCACAGGCGCCGCCCTGCTCAGCAGTTTCTGACGCAGGTGACCTACTTACCAGGCCCTTTGTCATAGGAGATGCCAGAGCAAGAACTTACTTTTTCATCTGGAGGAGGTATCTCGGCACACCTCTGATCACTAGACCCCTAAACATGTTCCCACAGTGGCAGTTCCCTCAATCTCCACCATCCTACCAAGACGTGCAGTAGACTGGTCACCTCTGGCTCGCCCTGCCCAATCAGCATGATGTCGCCCAATCAGCATGATGTCATCCGTGTCATGGATCATTGTCTCGTTCCGCAGGGTGTCCAGACTGTCTGGATTTCTTCATATTATATTATGACAGAGGTTGGCAAAGTTCACAAGGCCCTGGACAAAACAGTAAATTACTATCATTGTCTATTCCACACAGATACAAGCTGTTTCTCTTCAGAATAGAAATGAACACATTTGCCAAATCAAGAGCCACACTACATGTAACTGAAGCCTTAATAGTCTGCTTTAGCAAAAATGCTCCTTTAGTTAGCAGCTGCAGTGGGGCTCCGGCTTGGTTAAGCTCGTGGTAGTCCACCATCCTGCATCTGGCTAATCAAATGGACGTGTCATAGGAGGTCCACCACCCCCTATCTTTGGGGCTTTAATAGAAAAGTTAAGCTCTGTTGTGTAATATTGCTCTAATTTACTATTTTGGCACTGCGGACAGGTGCAGTTTTAGAGCTCCTAGCTAGCCTGCCCCAGTATGATAGCTGGGGTGTTAGGCCCAACGAGGGTGTTAGAAGGGCCTGACAAGGGTGTTATTTCAGCTGCCAAGGCCCAAGAAAGTGACCACTAGATGAATTTGTAAAGCATGTGGCTTTAGCCAGGACTCTAAGGCAAGGTGGGGAAGGGACACACACAAGATAACACTTCAGATCTCCAGGTACCCATGTCAACTACGTCCCTGTGTCCCGCAGTCCTTGGAAAGTCTGGGTATGCCCTTCTCCTCAGGGTACAGTGACCTAGGTAAGTGGGTGGAGGTCCCTCTGAGGCAGAATTTATTTACCACAGTGTGGCTGCTTCCTTCCTCCTGGGACTTGGCTGTCTCTTCAATGAGTTCTAAATGTGAAAACCAGCTTAAGTCTGAGAACTGAGTGAGGAAAATTGACTTTCTACTGCACAACTGCTCCCAACCTAGCACTGCTCCATTCTTGCCCACCCTAAGATGAAATTCCAGCTTATCTCTCACTTTGATCTCCAGGAACACCCTCTGCTCAAATACCACCTTGCAATTTCTTATTTTCCGGAAGCTTTTGTTTCCCTTCCAGTGAATTTGTTAATCAGTGTTCATAGACCATCTTTCAGATTCATTTCACAGTCTTGGCCAGTCTATATGTTTAGAAAGCTGGGATAAGAGCCAAGGGAAAAGAAATACAAGGTGATATGCAGCAACCATGTTTTTAATGCAATGGTTTATAGATTATGAAAAAATAACCAACATTTCCATATTACGAGATCCTATGATGAATGAAAGCAATTAAAATATTTGTGCGAAAAACATTCTCATAATTGGGCAGAATACAAACTCCTTAGACCATCAAAGAAAATAATATATATTATACACTGTATATATTTTTTGTCTTAGAATACAAACTTCAAGAAAATAATATACTGTCGACCCTGCATAGCTGATCACTTCCTACATTGACCACCTCCTTCAACTGACCTAATTTCTTAGACCAGACATGCACCACATGTACGTATCAGTACAGTAGCCCTACTTCCTTATGTTGACCACCTCTGTATGTGGACCACTTTGTTAAAATCCTTTGGGTGGTCAACTTACAGAAGGTCTACTGTATATATACACATTTTTTTTTTTCTGGAGTATAATTGAAATCAATATATTGAAGGGATGTCTGCACTCCCATGTGCATTTCAGCATTATTCACAGTAGCCAGGACATAAAAGCAACTTTGGTGTCCATCCACAGATGAATAGTAAAGCAAACGTCGTACGTATACACAATGGAATACTATACAGCCTTATAAAAGAAAGAAATTCTGCCGTTTGTGACAACATGGATAGGACTGGAGGTCTTTTTGTTAAGGGAAATAAAAGCCAGGCCAGAAACACAAACACTATATGATCTCACCTATGATGGAATCTAAAAAAGTCAATCTCAGAGAAACAGAGAGCAGAGAGGTGGTTACCAGGGGCTGGCAAGGAGGGAGACCTGGGGGAAGGGAAGATGGTGACCAAAGGGTATAACATTTCAGTTACACTAGAGGGGTAAGTTTTAAGTGATCTGTTGCACTGCATGACAACATTTAATAATAACGTATTACATATTTCAAAATTTGCTAAATGAATAAATGTTTAAGTTCTTACCATAAAAACCAGTTGTCAAGGTGATAGATACATTAATTAGCTTGACTGAATCATTTTTAATGCGTACATAGATCATCTCATTGTACCCCATAATATACATAATTATTTGTCAATTTAAAACAAGTGAAAAGGAAAAAAGATTTGACATTATGAAAAAGAAGAAAACACACTAGAAATGCTTATTCCATGTGCAAGAACAAATTACACGTAAGTGTATCTTAACACTGATCCATCATTGCTATTTTATATTTACACACATTTTGCACAAATATTTTATACACTGGTTTCTTAGTTCCTTAATGGCTACTATACCAAATTATCACAAACTGGGTAGCTTAAAACAATGGATATGTATTTTTTCACTCTCAGGGTGCCTGGACTGGTGGTCATGTCACACCCCAATGTCTGCCCTCTGTCCTCACACTGTCTTCTCCGTGTGAGTGCTGAATTTCCTACCTCTCTTGTTTCTCACTTGTGATGGCCTTTGGGCATTGCCCAGATCATCCAATATTATCTCTTCAGCTCAAGAGATCTTTACTTAATCACATCTGCAAAGACACTTTCTCCAGGTTAGATGACCTTTACAGGTTTCTGGGAGTAGTACCTGATATCTTTGGAACTACCATTCAGCCCACTACAGTTGGTACAACAATCTTCACATTAGTACAAGAATTTGTCGACATTATCTCTGACAAAGAACACAAGGCACAGAAGTTTAATAATATAAAGTGCCTGGGGCTGGGCATGGTGGCTCACACCTGTAATCCTAGCACTCTAGGAGGCCAAGGAGGTGGATTGCTTGAGTTTACAGGTTCAAAACCAGCCTGAGCAAGAGCAAGAACCCATCTCTAAAAATAGCCAGGCATTGTGGTGGGTGCCTGTAGTCCCGGCTACTTAGGAGACTGAGGCACGAGGATCACTTGAGCCCAGGAGTTTCAGTTTGCAGTGAGCTATGATAATACCACGGCACTCTACCAACGGTGACTCTGTTTCAAAAAAAAAAAGAAGTGCCTATATGACATAACTACTCATAGTTAAAAATATCAAAAAATCCAATCAACAGGTTCTTTTACATAAAGTGAAAATTAGTTCCTCATTTCTAATTCTCTTGTAAAAATAAGATATAGTGAGAAATAATGTTCTACCTAAATTATGCATAAATTTGACAGTGATTACTACACAATTCTGGGTATCTTTCTTTTTATATAATAGGATAGAACATTATCAAAAGTTGAAGAGCAAAGTATGCCAAAGGCAGACTCAGACCCAAATCAGTCTTTTCCCACTTGTTAATAAGCTTTGTTTTGTCTTTTATCAAGGAACAGCAAACTCTATTAAGGGATTAAATATCCTGTATTTCAGATCGATATTTTGGCCACCCACCATGTTACCTAATTTACAATGATATTGTTAAGCATGATCTAGTTACAGCTATCCAATTTCTGGAAATTCCACAAGCAATACTACTTTAGATTTGTGAGGTAGCCCAATGATCTACTTAGAAAGGAAATAGCAAGTGTGTTGCTAGGGTGACACACAGATGCTGAGACTTGGAGAGAGGCAGATCTTGTCCAACCAGGACCCCTGAAGCCAGGATGACCCACCTCTGTGCCATTCCTCAGCCCCATTCAGCAGTGGTGGACCCCGGTGGCTGCCTCCTCCACTTCCCCACCTTCCCCATGTCATCTCACACTCACCCGTCTAATCTCCATGTCCATCAACCAGACTCTGACTTTAATACCCACTGATAACCCCTATGGTTCTAGCAACTTCTACAGTCCCCTCTTGGATTCTTGGGTCTCAACCTCACAGCTTCATTTCCAGCTTCGTCGGCTTCTCTGCGGCCTGAGATGAGAGAGACCTCGCTCTTGGCCCCTGGACCTTCAGGAACTTCCCATTTATTTGCTGGTCAGCTCAACCCCTATTGCTCCTGGAAAGGGGAGATACCGACATGGTTCGCGTGGATTACTGACAAGCCGTCTAATCTCCATCCAATAGAATAAAACCAAAATTATTCAGATCTCACATTTAAGAAGAATCCTCCAAATTAGAAATTAATGTATTAATTTTTAATTCAAAATAGAGATGTTTTCAGTTTTGTTAGGTAGGTAGTTAGACATGAGCAAGATGGATGGTGGATACAGTTAGGCCATTTTTGTTCTTTGGGGTTTTTTTCTGTTTATTTTATTTATTTATGTATGTGTGTATTTATTTATTTTATGAGGCAGAGTCTCACCATGTCACCCTCAGTAGAGTGCGGTGGTGTCACAGCTCACAGCAACCTCAAACTCTTGGGCTTAAGCAATTCCTTTGCCCTAGCCTCCCTAGCAGCTGGGAGTATAGGTGCCCACCATAACGCCCAGCTATTTTTTGTTGTTATTGCAGTTGTCACTGTTGTTTAGCTGGCCCAGACTGGGTTCAAATCTGTCAGCCTCAGTGTATATGGGTGGCACCCTATCCACTGAGCTACAGGCGCCTCCAGTTAGGCCATTTTGGACTGGCTTGGGTCAGGTTATGGGGACTGGGTCTAATCAAAACCTTACAGGTGCAATACTTTGCAGGTGGGTTGTTTGGGGGAGCTGGTTATTTTGGGAACTGATTAATGTCCCCGTGACTTTCTGATGTGGACAGATAAGATACAAATTGTTAGGAGAACACGTTATGAGAACAGAGTTGATCAGGACACGGGAAAAACGGATGACACTCCTGAAAAGCTATGTATAAAACGCAACACTGAGCTCTCCATGATGCCTGAGGTTGTTAGGAGGGGGCTCAGTTTTCTGTCCAAACCATTAAACTACTTTTTCTTGCTAAAACTTTACTTGCTCTTCTTCTCTTCAATTATTTAGGCGACTACCTTGAGCCATCACTGCACTGCCCTAACAGCTTCATATACTCCTGGAAACAGTTTTCCTAGAAGACAGCCTTGAACTCCAAATAGTCACTGCACTCAGTTTGTGCTCTGTGAAAGGACTCACTGACGTGCATTCAATTTTCTGACATGCACCGATCCTTCTGCCTTCAACATGAATATCAATAATAAACATGTGTAACATCTGAGCTACACATAAATCTTGGTCTTTTTTTTAAGTATATAAGGAAAGAATAAGTAGCACAGGTGGGGCTGAGAGGATGAATGATGATTGTATCCAATTTATAAAACTCTCAAAGTTCTTTTAGCATTTTTATATCTGACACATATATTAACATATAATATCAAAACAGCAAGCCAAAATGAAGTAGAATTACAATCCGGATTTATAAATACTTAAAAAAAACCTTAGATTGCCAAAACAAACAGGGGTTACTTGAAAGTAAGCATCTTTATCATACAAGTAATTTCAAGTTCACGGAAAGAGATCAAATTGATTAGGGGAGTGAACACAGGGAAATCATGAAATCCACTAATGTTACACTAAGATGCTGCTCAGATTTCAGTCATTTAGCCACCTCTGATCATGTGACAAAGCACAATAGTCTAGCCATGTTAACCGGCTGAATTTTAAGGGAAGTCTTCTTTAAAACCTTCTCTGGGGAATAGCTAGCCTCACCTCCCCTTTCTAAACTAAGAACCATTAGCTAACTGGCGATTTCCTGCTAAAGCTTCCTAAGGTCAGTGAAAGACATTGATCCATGAGTCACTGGACTTGCATTTAGCTTTGCCTTTCAAACAGCACGGCTTTGTGGCTTTTGTAGGGCACAGCGAAGAGAAGCAATGCTCCCTTCACCCTTTCTCAAGACCTACCAGTATGCGGCCTCTGCAGAGACCAGAGAACTCTTATTTTTCTAAACCAGGAGTTTGGTGAAAACAGCAAAAAGGTCACCACTTTATGTGGGAGAACAACCTTACTCCCCCCCCCCGTCCTGCCCCCCGCCACGTCTCACCCCTACTTAAAATTAACAAAAGTAATATATGCTTCTAATTAGTATGTAATAGAAACATCACATTTTCTTTTCTTTTTGTTTCTTTCTTTTTTTTTTTTTTTTTTTTTGAGGCAGCGTCTCACTCTGTGCTATGGTTAGAGTGCCATCACGTCATAGCTCACATCAACCTCAAACTCTTGGGCCCAAGCGGTCCTCTTGCCTCAGCCTCCCAAGTAGCTGGGACTACAGGCCCCCACCAAAACACCCAGCTATTTTTTCTTTCTTTCTTCCTTTCTCTCTTTTTTTTTTTTTGGAGCTGCAGTCTCGCTTTTTCTCAGGTTGGTCTCTAACTCCTGAGCTCAAGCAATCCACCTGCCCCAACTTCCCCAGAGTGCTAGGATTACAGGCGGGAGCCACCACACCTGGCCAGTTTTTCTATTTTTGGTGTGTGTGTGTGGGTGGTGGTGGTGGTTCTCACTCTTACTCAGGCTGGTCTCAAACTCCTGAGCTCAGGTGATCCGCTAGCCTCAGCCTCCCAAAGTACTGGAATTATAGGCGTAAGCCATAGCCCAAACTTTTAGTTTTCACAATTCATTTTTCTTTTTTTTTTTTTTTTCACAATTCACTTTTCTTCCTTTCAATCACTGCCTGTCATTATCAACCTTAACTTCTTCACATTTACCATTTTCTATTATCAACTTCTTCATTTACAAATAAATCATCTTTTTTTATTCTTCTGGAATTAGAAAATTCTGATTTTCCTAAACTTTTAAGCTACCACCTTGGGTTTTATCGGACTCCATGCTATCTAGATTCAAATCTTTGTCCTTGTTACCGGAAGCGTCTCTTCTCATTGTGAGTGCTAAAGAATCTCACGGTTAAAGTGCCATTATTATTTCAAAATGTGCAGCCTCATGTCTCCTCATATCTTTTGGTTTATTTTTTACCTAACTTTATTACATAGGAGATAGAATTTTAAAGTTCTCCTACATTTCTGGGAAACTTAAAAATCTGCCAAAAATCACAGTAGAATTCTAAGTAACCATGTACCATAACTTTCAAATATTTGCTGAATATAATTTACTTAAAATAACTATTTCTGCCCTAAAAAGACGTTGAACATCGAAGGCATACACCATGTAGAACCCCGTTATTGGTTAGATCATTCCTGTTTATAGAAAACAAATTTCAAAAACAGCACTTAGAAGACCAGCCTCAAACTAACTGCCTAACCTGTTCACATCATCTTTCTGAGCATCTGCTTATCATGTTTCCTGTTCTCTTTTGATTCGTATCCCATATGCTAACTTTAGTGAAAGTTACTTGTTATCCTAAGATAATTTGACATTTGAATAAGGCAGAGAGAATTATTTTTTTCTATGGCTGCAACATTACAGACTCAAGGAAATCAATTTTGATCAAAGTGAAATAAGATGGTATGTTTAAAAGGAATTTAATAAGTGCACAGACTTTTCTCCTTATTATCCTTCTTCCTCTTCTTTCTTTTGTGAGACAGAGTCTCATTCTGTCTCCCCGGGGTTGAGTACCGCGGCACCATCAAAGCTCATAGCAACCTCAAACTCTTGGGCTCAATGATCTTCTTGCCTCAGCCTCCTGAGTAGCTGAGACTCAGGTGCCTGCAACATGCCTGGTTACATTTTCTACTTTTTTTTGTTTGTTTGTTTCAGGTTAATGTGAGGGTACAAGCAACCAAGTCACTATACAGTGTGGACATAAAGTTCGTGTGCAATTTAAAATATTTGAATTTGTTAGGTAGAGTCCCTCTTGTAGTTGTGTCCCACACCCAAAAGGTGTGCCACACACCTACATTGTGCTCATTAAGTGAGAGAACCCCAAGCCCCTTCTCCTCCCCTCTCCCTCATCCTCCTTCCCCCCAACTGGATTTGAAATGAGTTTTTCTTCTGTGTGGACGTGAATGAGATAGTCTACTGGCTCTGTGTTAGTACCGAGTACAGTGGATATTTCCTTTTCCATTCTTGTGATACTTTACTAAGAAGAATGTGTTTCAACTTAAAGTCTCCATCTTTTTACGGCTGAATAGTGATCCATGGTATGCATATACCACAGATTGGTAATCCATTCATGGGTTGATGGGCACCTAGGTTGTTTCCCCATCTCGGGGATTGTAAATTTAGCTGCAATAAACAATCTAGTGTAAATGTCTTTATGATAAAATAATTTTTTTTCTTCTGGGTAGATGCCTAGTAGTAAGATTGCAGGCTTAAATGGAAGGTCTAATTTGAGTTCTTTAAGGATTCTCCACACTTCTTTCCCAACAGGCTGTATTAGTTTGCAGTCCTACCAATAGTGTAAAAGTGTTCCCCCCCCCCAACATCCATGCCAGCATCTGCAACTTTGGGACTTTGTAATGTAGGAAAAAAATAGTTCTTCATTTCATATGGAACCAGAAAAAAAAAAGAAAAGTATAGCCAAGGCAATTTTTAGTAATAAAAATAAAGCCAGAGGCATCACCTCACCAGACTTTAGGCTATATTACAAGTCCACAGTGATCAAAACAGCATGGTTTGGGCACAAAAATAGAGACATAGACATTTGGAACCAAATAGAAAACCAAGAGATGAAACCAGTCTCTTATAGCCAACTGATCTTTCATCCAAAGAAAAGCATACAGTGGATAAAAGAATCCCTATTCAATAAATAGTGCTGGGAGGACTGGATAACCACATGTAAAAAACTGAAACTGGACCCTCATCTTTCACCACTTACAAAAATTGATTCAAGATGGATAAAAGATCTAAATCTAAGGCATAAAATGATAACAATCCTAGAAGAAAGTGTGGGAAAAACTCTTGAGGATGTCAGCCTGGGGAAAGATTTTATGAAGAAAACTCCAGTGGCAATTGCAACAACAAAAGTAAACAAATGGGACTTAATTAAACTGAAAAGTTTCTGCACAGCTAAGCATACAACAATCAAAGCAAATAGACAACCTTCAGAATGAGAAAAGATATTTGCATGTTACAAATCTGACGAAGATTTGATAACCAGGATCTATAGACATTAATCAACAAAATTAATCTACAAAAATTCCATCTATTGCTGGGCAAGAGACATAAACAGAACCTTCTGAGGAAGACAGGTGAATGGCCAACAAACATAAGAAAAAATGCTCATCGTCCCTCATCATCAGAGAAATGCAAATCAAAACCACCCTGAGGTATCACCTAGATTTTTTATTTTTTAGCAAAGACAGGATCTCACTTTGCTCAGGCTGATCTTGAACTCCTGAGCTCAGGCAATCCACCGCCTCAGCCTCCTGAAGTGCTGGGAATACAGGCATGAGCCACTGTGCCCAGCCCACAGCCTCTTCTTACTTGATTTGGTTTCTCGCGGGGATTTATCTCAAATGCTACACACCCAGCAACTGCTGTACTTGTCTGCAGGCAGTGCTTTCCTTGTCCCATTGGTGTTCGGGGACCAACCTTGCTCCTGGCATTTACAAGTGACCAACCTGACCAATCACAATCACTTAATTCTCCCAAACACACAGAGTGATTCAAGGATTGGAGCATTCCTTGGCCAATCAGAGCCTTTTCTGGGACTTTTGGTGAGGTCAGTGGGAAACAGGGTCACTTTTTATCTGTGAACATGAGCCACAGAAGCAATTCATAATAAAATCATGAGCAGTTGCAGAACTGAGAGATAGAAAACAAGTGTACCCTGATGATACTGTTTGAAACCCTGCATCCTCCTGAAGCATCCACCTACGCATCCCCCTAGAATTTCTAGTTTCAAGATCCAATATACTCTCCATTTTTGCTGAAGCAGATCTGAGTTAGGTTTTTGTCACTTGCAACCAAAAAAAGGAGTATATTACCCACCCTATAACACTCATGATCACTTAGGTAGGTCATCTGCAGACAAAAGAACTTCTCCTGATTTACTCTTTTTCTAGGAGCATTTGTCACCTGAAGCCTGGAGGGCCCAGAATGCACACAGAACCTCTGGATGAGGTCAGCACCCTGAGGTCCTGCCAAAATGCCCTTGGCCTTGGGCTCACCTCCCTTACTCAGTCCTCTAGATTTTGTACAGTTGAGGCCTCCAAAGTATTCCAATGATTGTTTTTGCTTTTTGTTATACTATAAGAAAGCAGGAAAAAAATAAATTTAGAATGAAAGAAAAAAATATCTATACACAGAGATACCCAGTGACAACGAGTTATGCCTTTTGTTCAATTTAAATATAATAAGGATCATTCCGGTTTTAGTATTTTAACCTGTTTTTTATTTTCTTTGTTTCTCTCTCAGCGGATTTGGAGGAGCAAGTTACTCTCCTCTCAACATTGATAGGGTGGGAGGGAGAAGGATCTCCACATCACACATGAAGTTCAGAACTCTGATCAGCCCATTGACAGCCAGGTGTTGGTAACCCCCACAGCTGGCATTCTCACTAGAATTAGTGGGCTGGAGCCCTGTATATATGACTCAGCATGAGCCCATTTTCTTATTCCTGATAGGGTTGCTGGGTCCAGTTGAGGGAAAAGAGATGAAGTAAGAATGCTCTCTGCACAGTAATATGAAGTTCTAACTCTACTGAAAAGCAGCAGCCTTGCAGATGGTGGGAATAGCCAGGAAGATGTCCCTGCAAGAGGAAGCTCCTTATGGTTGCATTTCCCAAGCCCTGGGGTGTGGACCAGTCCAAGGCCTATTAAGAACAGGGCCACACAGTGGAAGGTCAGCAAGCAAAGCTTCTTCTGTATTTGCAGCTGCTTCCCATAGCTCACATCACTGCCTGAGCCCCACTTCCTGTCAGATCAGTAGTGGTATTAGGTTCTCACAAGAGTGCAAATCCTACGGTAAACTGCACATGCCAGGGATTTAGGTTGCACATTTCTTATGAGAATCTGATGCCTTGTGATCTGAGGTGGAGCTGAGGTGGTGATGCTAGTGCTAGGGAGTGGTTGCAAATAGAGATTACCATTTGCAGAGAGGTTGACTGCACAGAGAACATAACAAATCAGTGGATGGCAGATTCATATCAAAACCGTCCCTCCCCTGCCCCTAGTCTGTGGAAAAATTGTCTGCCATGAAACCGGTCCCTGGTACCAAAAATGTTGGGGTTGGGCAACTCAGTCATCAAGAAAAGATTCTGTTGTAGAGTGTTCACGTCTGTAGAGACCTGTCTACAATGCACACTAATGGAGAGATCTCAATGGAGACTGGACCTGCCCAAGCCCCAGCCTCTTGTGTAGCAGCTGGACTGCATAGACTCCCACAGACTGTGCAGCCCTTCCTCCTGGAGCGGGGATTCCAAACCACGCACCTAAGGCTTAGGAGGGAAATACTGCTGAGAAGATGACCAATTCCCTGTGGGCTAGGGTTGTGAGTGTCTGGAGAGGGGAGTAGATATTGGATAAAGATAATGCTGTCCCAGAACCAATTGTCCTGAGAGCGGGATGGTGGGTAGAAATTGCCCCCTGCACTGAAGAGGGGACATAGGGAGGTTTTCACTCATCAGGATGGTTTTCCTCTGAACTACAGGGAGAGATCCCTAGCTCCTAGCCCATAGCGATTGAATCCAATCTTTCAAGCCCAGAGGCCTAGAAATATGAATTTTTTTGAGAGTGTCTCACTATGTCACCCTTGGTAGAGTGCTGTGGCGTCACAGCTCACAGCAACCTCAAACTCTTCAGCTTAAGTGATTCTCTTCCATCAGCTTCCCAAGTAGCTGAGGAGCTGGGACTGACTATAGGCGCCTGCCACCACACCCGGCTATTTTTTGTTGCAGTTGACATTTGACCTGGGCCAAGTTCAAACCTGCCAGTCTGGGTGTATGTAGCTGGCACCCTACCCACTGAGCTATGGGTGCCGCCTAGAAATCTGAATTTTTAACAAACACCCCTCCCAATGTGATTTTTATGACCACAAATTTGAGAACCCTGGTATAATTCCTGAGCCACCTTTAGCTTGTTCACTCACCCTCCAGTGCAGGAGTGTAAAACACAACTCAACAGACACTGCATTCCAGCCTAGCATGCACAAAAAGAAACACGAAATTGGAAAACGCCATGTGCAGTGGGTTACCAGAGCTTGGTGATAGACCCACAATTCCTGGGACTTCTTCCAACGGGAAAGAGTCACTAGAGTTTCTAGTCTAGACCTATGCTCAAGGGAAGCCTCAGTCCCCTCTCCTTCTCCCTGGCCTTTGTAGAAGCCTGTTTTTCCTTGCAGGGCTGACTCCATAGTGTGCTGAGACAGTTTCCTAGGCTGTCCCCTGTGTGCTCTGACCCACGACATCAGGATCAGCCTTTTTCAAGGAAGACTTCCAGGGTGCTGCAGCCCCAAAGGAGTCATAAACCCCAGTCTGTGACAGGCCTCCTTTTAAGGGGTGAGGGGCTGACATGTGTCCCTCAAAAGACATTCCTCAGAATGTGACTGTATCTGCACAGGGCCCTTAGAGAGGGGATTAACCAAGATGAGGCTTTTAGAGTGGGCCCTGATCCAGTCTGACTGGTGTCCCTATAGGACGAGGCAGTTTGGGCACGCCAAGAGACGCTAAGGTTGCACACACAAAAACAGTGACCATCTGAGGACAAAGCAGCAATAGGAGCGAGGTCTCACAAGAAGCCAAACCCACTGACACCTCCATCGCAGACTTCTAGGCTCTGGAACCATGAGAAATAAATGTTTGGGGTTAAGCTAGCCTTTCTGTGCAATGTCGTGATGGGCCTGAGCAGACAAGTACTCAAGCTGAAGTTCTCAAAGGTCTGTGCCTTTCCACTGCCACACTGCACGCCTACGATGTTCCAGGAGGGTTTGTAGCAGTCCCCGGTCATCAACAGCACATGAGCCGTATCCTTGCCTATCAAATCTTGTTGACTTTCTTTTTTTCTCTTTTTTTTTTTTTGTTGCAGTTTGGCCAGGGCTGGGTTTGAACCCGCCACCCTCGGCATATGGGGCCAGCGCCCTGCTCACTGAGCCACAGGCGCCGCCCCAAATCTTGTTGACTTTCACTCATATTTCCCTATTTATTCCCTATTAGTGAATATTTTTTCATTTCTATTACCAATTTTTCCTTATTCTAATATGAAATGACTATGCCTTTTGCCTATTTTTTCTATGGAAATATTCTATTTTTGTTAATTATTTCTAAGACTACTTTTTATAGCAAATATATTATGATACATCCTCCGCTGTACATTTGGCAAATGTACTTTCTGGGTTTTTTGTTTTTTGTTATTGGTTTCTGTTAATTTTGTTTACATTTTTCATGGAAAAGTTTATTTTTTATATTTTCAAATCTATCTTTTCTTTTTTTTTTTTGTTTGAGACAGTGTCTTGCTCTTTTGCCTGGGCTGGGCTTAAACTCAACATCTTCCCACCTCAATCTCCTGAGTAGCTGGGACTGCAGGTGCATGCCCCAGTTCCTGGCTCTATTTCTTTAACTGCATTTGTGTCTAGAAAATTCCTTTCTCTTTCCATAAACTAAATAAACTAATAAAAACTAATTTTTTTCTTTTTTATGATACCATATTTTGTTTTTTATTATTTAATCCTACTTTCATTCCTTTTGATGTCTGGCATGGAAATTGGATATAAATTGATTTTTTTCCCATCACATATCAAAGTTTCACCATGTAACTTTTTGAACTATTCACCTTCCAACAAATTGAAATGTTTCCTTTTTCTTTTTTCTTTTTTGAGACAGTCTCAAGCTATCTCCCTGAATAGAGTGCTGTGGTATCATAGCTCACAGCAACCTCCAACTCTTGGGCTCAAGCGATCCTCTTGCCTCAGTTTTTCTATTTTTAGTACAGACTTTTTTGCTCAGATGGGTCTCGAACTCGTGAGCTCAGGCAATCCACCCATCCACCTGTCTCAGCCTCCCAGAGGGCTAGGCTTATAGGCGTGAGCCATAGTGCCTGGCCAGAAATGTTTCTTTTTTCATATGTTACCACTTATACATCAAGGTCTGATTCTTGTTTACTATTCATTGCTCTCTCTTTTTCCTTCATTAAACAGCACCAGTGGCTCAAAGGAGTAGGGCACTGGCCCTATATGCCAGAGGTGGTGGGTTCAAACCCAGCCCCGGCCAAAAAAAAAAAAAAAAATACCTCTGTCTTGGCCAGGATCAGTGGCTCATGCCTGTATTCCCAGCATTCTGGGAGGCCAAGGTGGGTGAATTGCTTGAATTCAGGAGTTCAAGACCAGCCCAAGCAAGAGAAAGACCCCATTCTACTAAAAAATATATATATATATATACATATATATAGAAAAATTATATATATATATAATATATATATAGAAAAATTAGGCTGGTATAGTGGTGGGTGCCTGTAGTCCCACCTACTTGGTAAGCCAAGGCAGGAGATCACTTGAGCCCCAGAGTTTGAGGTTGCTGCGAGCTATGATGATGCCCAGGGCAACAGACTGAGACTCTGTCTCAAAGCACACACACACACACACACACACACACACCATCTTATAATTAACTGAAAGGGTGCATTTATCTCCATCACTACTCTTTTAAGATTTTTGCTTGTCTATTCTATATCTATTCTTGTCTATTATGCCCAGTGACTTTTTGAGTATGTTGTCAAGTTCTCCCAAAGACCCTATTGACATTTTAGTTAGGATTACATTAAATACACAAGTTAAGTGTAAAGAATTAACATCTTTCAATCTTTCTCTCCAAGGAGAAAAATGGACTATCTCTCTTTATTCAGATCTATTTGCTGTCTACCTCTCAAAATGTTTACTTTTTTTGTCGGTATTGTTGGGTATTCATTGAGGGCACAAAGAACTAGGTTACATTGATTGCACTTGTTAGGTAAAGTCCCTCTTATAACTGTGTCCCACCTCCAAAAGCTGCGTCACACACCATGACCCCCCACCGCTCTCCCTCCTTCCCTCTCTCTGCTCTCCCCTTCCTCCACCCCCACCGTATACTAGGTCATCAACTGTCCTCATGTGAGAATTGAGTACATAGGATTCCTGCTTCTCCATTCTTGTGATGCTTTACTAAGAATAATGTGTTCCACGTCCATCCAGGTTAGTACAAAAGATGTCAAGTCTCCATCTTTTTTAATGGCTGAATAATATAGTCCATGGTGTACATATACCACAGCTTGTTAATCCATTCCTGGGTTGTGGGCATTTAGGCTGTTTCTACATTTTGGTGATTGTAAATTGAGCTGCGATAAACAGTGCAAGTGTCCTTACGATAAAAGGATTTTTTTCCTTCTGGAGTTCAAGACCAGCCCAAGCAAGAGAAAGACCCCATTCTACTAAAAAAAAAAAATAGAAAAATTACTGGGTAGATGCCCAGTAATAGGATTGCAGGATCAAATGGGAGGTCTAGTTTAAGTTCTTTAAGGGTTCTCCATACTTCCTTCCAAAAAGGTTGTATTAGTTTGCAGTCCCAGCAGCAGTGTAAAAGTGTTCTGTTCTCTCACATCCACGCCAGCATCTGCAGTTTTGAGATTTTGTGATGTGGGCCATTCTTTCTGGGGTTAAATGATACCTCAGGGTGGTTTTGATTTGCATTTCTCCAGTAATTAGGGAAGATGAGCATTTTGTCATATGTTTCTTAGGCATTCGTCTGTCTTCTTTAGAGAAGGCTCTATTCATTCAAAATGTTTACATTTAGTTTTAATCTTCCTTCCTGTTTGGACTACTGCTAGAAACTTTGTCACGTTGTGAATGAGACCTTTTTCCATACCGATTCCCAGTTATTGTCACTTAATCACATGGAAGGACTCTCTGAATACTGACACTTTGTTAATTTTTTTTTGTTAATTCTAACAGGTTTTCCATTGATTCTTAAGGCTTTAGTCAGATTATCATTATTCATAGCCAATAAGATTGTGTGCAATCTTCCTTCTCATTAGAAATGCTTCTTCTTATCTAACCCTCATGTTAAATATTAGAGACAAAAACAGTTGCTTGGTTGATTTTTTTTTTTTTTTTTGAGCGCACACCTCTTTTTTACTTAGCAAAATAAGATGTCCATAGTCAAGCTTTCTGCCAAGAAACATAACTTCTACTTGGCGGCTGTTCAACTATTATGCAAACAGACAAGAGAAATGGTATTCATGGTAGGTAGTTTGAAGGGCATAAATCCTCAGGTAGTTTAGATTTTACTCGCGGATCAAACTAGGGTCATCAGAGACCTTGCTTTGCATTTTCTTGGCCCTCCAGACTTGCCTTCATAGAGTTGCATCGGGAATATTATTAAACCATCTTAAAAATCTACTATCAGAATTATTTTTAAGGATTTTTTTGCATTAGTTAGTAACCTAAATATAAAGAAGGACCTTTGTCAGAAATGTCTTTAATACTACAATCTCAGAAAAAGCAGTTTGTATAAGTCACTAATATTAGATTTCAAGGTCCTTGGTCCTTCAAATTGCCTTCTGAAATGTAGCAGTCTCACTGAGTTGTCCAAACAGGATTCTGGTAGCACAGGGGTTGGGTTAACTCATTGAAGTCTAAACTGATAGAGTCATGTTAAAGTCAGGCTTGTATAGTATGGAAAATAGAAACCAACTTGAGTGGAAAAGCCAGAGGAAGGTCTGCCTACCAAAGGAAAAGAACAGATGGTATGTGCACCATCACTAAAAGTCTATTCATATGAAGCACAACACACCTGAATCTGGAATCCTCTCATTAAAAAGCGTTTTGTCATAATCACTTCAGCTTTTACTAAAGAGTATTACCGGGAATAGCCACATAAAACATCATCCTGGCCCGGTGCCTGTAGCTCAAGCGGCTAAGGCACCAGCCACACACACCAGAGCTGGTAAGTTCCAATCCAGCCCAGGCCTGCCAAAACAACAATGACAACTACAACCAAAAACTAGCTGGGTGTTGTGGTGGGACCTGTAGTCCCAGCTACGTGGGAGGCTGAGGCAAGAGAATCGCTTAAGCCCAGGAGTTGGAGGTTGCTGTGAGCTGTGATGCCACAGCACTCTACCCAGGACGACGGCTTGAGGCTCTGTCTCAAAAAAACAAAACAAACAAAAAAAATCATCCTGAATTTATTATAAAAAATGTTGTCCAGAATATCATCCACCATTCAAGGTCTCAAAATTCAGGTCCCAGATGAGAAATTTCATTCAGGAATTTAGTTAAGAAAAAGCTTTGATTCCTTTTTCAAATTCCAAAGCTTGTTTATTTTGAGTAATGGCATTTGGGTATTATTGAATTTCCCTTTTCTCTCCCAGTTGCTGAGAGGCTCAGAATGAAATTTGCCTCTCAATCAGGGCACTATGGGAGCCCTCAGAGTGACTTATTATTCATTTCATGTTTCTAATTTTTTCTTATTAGCATTATCATTACCAAATATTGTGCCATACCAAATCTTTTTTGGAAAAAAGCCAAGTCTGTATGGCATTTTGTTTGTTGTTATTACGTGGTTGTTAATGGTGCGAATGAGTCCTATGACTGAGGTGTCACTAAGGGAAGTGAGTTGGTGCGTGGGGGGAGGAGAGGGAGGCAGTCTCACTCTCCACCCAAGCAAGGGACTGCAACTTACCTGGTGAGTGAAGGAGCCAGCCAGAGCGGGCTGCAACAGAGGGCTGGAGAGGGCCTGCCCCTCAAGGGCCGGGAGCCACTGCTTAGTCCCTGTGATTAGATTGGTTTTGTTGAAGCGAGGCAACCTTGGATTTCTAGATCTTACACACTTTCAAGAAAAGCTAGATTTTAAAGGAATCCTAGTGTTTGAAATGTTGCAACTAAATCAATTATTTAAAAACACACTGGACCAGCAAAAGATAGAATAATGACTTCCAGAGAGTGGGGTGAGGGGACAATGGGGAGTTGCTCAATGGGTATAAAGTTTCAGTTACTCAAGATGGGTAAATAGTGCAGATCTGCCGAGTAAGAGTCACACTTGTAGTTAGCAACACGATTTTGGATGCTTAAAAATTTGTTAAGAGTGTAGAATCCACTTTAAGTGTCCTTACCACAATAAAACAAAAAAAAGCAAAGGGATATGAGGAAATTTCTGGAAGTAATGAGTGTGTCAATCATCTTGATTGTCCTGATGATCTCAAAGGCATGTGCACATGTCCAAATTCATGTGCATAATCCATACTAAATATGTGCAGTTCTTTGTATATCCACTATACCTCAAGAAAGGTGTTTGTTTAGTTACTGATTTATTTTTAGCTTTCTCTCCTCCATGAAAGGAGTTTATAAAAACAGAACATTCTGGATCCAGCCACTATCTGTGGTCCAGGCATGGGCCTGTGGGCTCAGGAACATCTGGGAGCAGATATGAGGAACCCAATTACCAGAGAGACAAAGCAGGAACTTTGGTAAACTAGTAATTTTGCTGGTGAGGTGCTGATGTCATAATGGCACCAAGGATCTCAGGGCCATGATCCTCTGAGAAACTTGAAGTTTTAACTTGTCTCAGGTTGAAGCATGGATTAGTAGGCAGAGTCCTGGACTCGAAATCTGGAAACATAGCCTCAATCTCAACTCTGCCACCAACAATTACATCTTAGAGAATCTTCTGAATTTCCCAAGGCCCTCAGATACACAAGGAGATTAGCTAAAGCATGGGAATCTTTCAAATTCATTATTTCCAAAAGCACCTTATCAGAATCTCCAAAGATAATGAAAAGAAGTTTCTACTCCTCTTTCAATCATTTACTTCTACAGAAGAATTATCTTAAATTTCTAATGTTGCCGTAAACCCCAAATGAGAATTTGAAGGGCAAGGGGAAGAAAAAATAGGCGATGGTGACTACCAACCACCCCCCAAGGGATTTCTGATTTCACACTCTCTAGCAACAGAGACACAATCACAGCGTGCTTTAATGCTTGGGCTATTTTTTGAAAAGGCCAGAGTTAATACTTAAAATGTACAAACGGCCATTTGGACATGCATTTTTGTTATCTCTGATAATTTTTGTAAATACTTTTTTTAAAAATCACAAATGATAAACAACTGGCTGTTCACAATGCTTTCAGAATATATCATTACTTTAATTCTGCAATGATCTCTTCGAGTTTCTCCTTAAGGGCTCCAGAGAACTCACCCACCTTTTCTTCTTTTTTATAAAACTGAAAGGTTGGGATGGACATGATGGCACAGTCTCTCAACACCTCGTCACAGTCATCAGCGTCCACTTCCAGGAACACCACATCCTCGTGCCTCCGAGATAGGGAATGGAAGAACGGCTTGATGCTCCTGCAGGGTCCACACCATGTGGCTGAGAAGTCCACGGCCACCAACCTCTCTCCAGCCTCCTTGAGTGCTGCTTCGAAGTCCTCCTTGCCCAGGATCACTCTCACCATGTCCACCTCCAGGGACGCCACTGTTTCTTCTTTGGGTTTTGGAAAGAATTCTTCCTTGAACTGATTGGCTTCTGAAGACTCAGGGAAGTCTCCTTCCTTGGGCTGGATCGTTTCCTCTGGGGACTTGGGGAGGTCATCTTTCTTGGGTTGGATTTTTTTTATTGAATATTTGAAAATGTCTCCCGGCTTAGGCTGAATGGTCATGGCTGAGGATTTGAAGATGTTGCCCAGCTTGAGATGAGTGGTTTCTTCTGGGGACTTGGGGATACTGCCCAGCTTGGGATGGATGATTTCTTTTGGGGACTTAGGGATACTGCCCATCTTCAGATGGATGGTTTCTTCTGGGGACTTAGAGATACTGCCCAGCTTGGGATGGATGGTTTCTTTGGGGGACTTAGAGATACTGCCCATCTTGGGATGGATGGTTTCTTTTGGAGACCTGGGGATACTACCCACCTTGGGATAGATTGTTTCTTCTGGAGACTTGACATTGCCCAGCTTGAAATGGATGCTCTCTGCTGGGGACTTGGGGACATTGCTGAGCTTGGGATAGATGCTTTTTTCTGGGGACTTGAGGACATTGCTCAGCTTTGGATGGATGGTTTCTTTTGGGGACCTGGGGATATTTCCCAGCTTGGGATGGATGGTTTCTTCTGGGGACTTGGGGAAATTGACCAGCTTGGGATGGATGATTTCTTCTGGGGACCTGGGGATACTGCCCATCTTGAAATGGATGGTTTCTGGGGACCTGGGGATACTGCCAAGCTTGTGACGGTTGATTTCTGGGGACCTGGGGATACTGCCTAGCTTGGGATGGATGGTTTCTTTTGGGGAATTGGGAATGTAATCACTCTGTTGTGGGACCTCCAACTCCTGTGTAGGCACGTGAAGTGTATTGCTGACCATGTGAACAAAGGCCTTCTCTTTGGTCTGGGCTGTGGCCAAGAACTCTGGAACTAGGAGATCTGCATTGCTGGACAGAACCTGTAATGGACTTTCTAAACAGAAAAAAATAATTAAAAAAAAATTAAAACCCAGACGAAGGAAAAAAAAAGTCTGATCATATACTCCAAGGAAGACTGATGATAGTCTTAGAGAAAATGATTAAAGTCTGGTGAATGACATACTAATTTGAATAACCTCATTCAACAGAAGACCAAACAGCATGAGATTACATATATACACACACTACACATACATACACACACACACACAAATACATATAAATAGGTAGATATTGTTTTGTAGAGATAGGTTCTCACTCTGTCGCTCAAGCTAGAGTGCAGTGGCTAAATTATGGCTCACTGTAACCTTGAACAGAGCTCCAACAATCTTCCTGCTTTAGCCTCCTGAGAAATGAGGTCTTGCTATGTTGCCCAGGCTGGTCTTGAACTCCTGGCATCAAGTGATCCTCCCACCTTGGCCTCCCAAAGTGCTGGGATTACCAGCATGAGTCACTACACCTGGCTATTTTTTTTTTTTTTTTTTTGACCACAACTTTCTCTGCTTGGTCCTGCAGCACTGACTACTCCCTAAGTCTACCAGTACTTGAGGCCACCCTCATCCCTCCTCACTTACCATCACTGTCACCTTCATTTGTTTCTTCCTTCGTGGACAGCCTCGTCCCTGGTTCTTCTGATTCTGAGGATCCCTCTTCCACACTTTCCATGGCCAGTGCCTTGGCTATGTTCACTCCTAACCCTTCATAAATGCCTCCCGGTCAAGGCCTCCAACTTTTTCCAACCTTCCCAACCTAACATCGAAATGAGTCACAAATTATGTTCAGGTAGCACGTTACAGCTGGTTTTCCCTATCTGTACTCAAGACAGCAGTGTTTGAGAGCTTCATGGTGGCTTCAGTAATAGAGACCACACTGTGCCTGAGGCTGTGGTATACATTCACGGCATTGTTCCATAGAACACAGCAGACTGCTGAGGTAAGGACCATTATGATCAGCACTGTACAAGTGAGAAAACTGAGCCTTAGGGAAGTCATGTAGCCATTCATGGTCACAAACAGGATGTAGGGCAGGTTCCAAAGCCACACTCAGAACTACTACACTGTGCCATGCTGTGGCCAAATGTCCTGTCTGGGCTGGATGGTGTAGACCAACTTTCCTACAATCTCTCTGCAGGATTCTCCAGCTCCAGTTTTCTCTTTATGACTTACCCATGGTGACCGCCTCCTACGTATCTGCTCGTGAGCAGGTTAGCCTCCTCGGGAAAGTGCCATGCGATGTCAAATGTTCACCTCTTGCCAGATGGCCTCCCTTAAGCCTGGCCTGTACCTTGTCTCATGCAGGCACATCCAAGTACATCAAGTGCCCCCACCTTTCCTTAGAGGGGCACCACCTCCTCATGCTAGTCCTCATCCCCTTGGCCACGCGGACCCCATCCTGTGGATTAGATCCAAACCCCAGTCCCCGTGAAGACTCCTCTTATCAGTTCAGGACTATCAGCTTGTTTTCTGCCCTCTCTCTGCACAACACATCCTGTCCAAAGTGCTATGTCTTGATGTGGAATTTGTATTCTCTACGTATACTTTGAACACATCCACATCTGTTTTAGTTTTGCCCCCACAACATAAGTACTGAAATCAAGAGCGTGGTCCAAACAATGAGATCTCTCATGTTGTCCATAGATGCCTCAAAACATCTGATGGCACTGGTTCAATTATCTGAATTTTTATGCAAAAATACATTTTATTAAGAGGGAAGGGGATAGGGGAGAGTGTTGGGCTTAGCAAATTGATATTTCTTGATAACATGAATCTCATTCCAGAGATGAGCTCATACTTCAGCTCTGTTTCCTCAGACACTGCCAAGGAGGACTCTGCTCTGTCACTGAGAGACCTTGACAAAGACATACGGACCCTTCTGATGATCACATCAGATGGAGGTTGTCTTCACTCTCTACAGCTGCAAGGCTGCTCCTTCATTATGCTGTTTTATTTATTTATTTGTTTTTTTTTGAGACAGAGTCTTTCTTACTCTGTCTCCCTAGGTAGAGTTCCATTACGTTATTGTAACCCACAGCAACCTCTAACTCTTGGACGTGAGCAGTCCTCTTGCCTCAGCCTCTGAGTATTATGCTCCGTTTTAAAGCAGAGGATGGGAGTAAATGTCAGGCATTTCTCTCTTCCTTGTCCTCCTCAGTAAACGTCAGGAGAAAAGAACCCAGACAGTGAGATTGGGCATAATTCACATAACTCATCATGAATAGATTCTGTAGCATAAAAGAGATACTATTTTTGGAATTTGCTCATTGGTAAATTAATTTCTCTCCTTGGAACCTGTTTTGTACATGATTCTGGCTATTTGGAAGGGAGTCCAAAATGACACAGAGGAACTCCTAACTGAGACGAGGAAGTGAAAATGTCACCCCTCCCCTGCCAGTGGATGAGGAAGCAACAGGACAGATGGATATGTCCTGACCCCACTTCTTAGCTTGAAACTGCAGCATGGATGCTTGTCAGATGTGTGCAGAGGGAAGCTGAGCCGGGAGATATTTGCTTCCTGCTCTATCTTGGAGGCCAGGAAGAGTTCACATGAGCCCCGCACCCAAGACAGCACTTGCCACAGTGTGGCAGGGCCGCTGGCAGAGGGTGTAATGGGTGCAGGGCCCAGACCCCACAGCCTGCAATGGGGGCATCCAGACGTCGGGGATGCTGGGAGTGCTCTGAGACCAGGGAACAATAGAGGAAGCACCAACAAGTTACAACATGGGGACATTTGTGACCAGAGGCAAGGACTGGAATCCTAGACCACCCTCGAGTAACAACACGGCACTCCCACCCTATGTGGGAGCACGGAATCCTCACAGTCCTCCACCCGGGGACTAGGCCGGATGAAACCAGCAAGAGGCCAAAGCTCCTGGCCTCCCCGCACAGCCCTGTGCACACAGACACCATAGAGAAAGGGAGGACGTGAAAGGCCGAGCTGCTACCGCCAGGGAAGAGTGTCCTTTAAGCTGAAATTCCATAAACAGGCAATTTTAACTCAGCTTCTCTCCTCCTCACCAACCCGCCACAAAAACTCACGGAGAGAAGGCTCATGGATGATGGCAGAGTAGGTCCGTCTTAGAGAAGTGTTTAAGTGACATCATATCTGCGAGTCTTAGTAAAAGAGAAGGAATCTGTGACCCTATTACATTTGTTCTTGGAGATCTCAGCTTTTTTAGGTTTGGCAGTTGATAGTTATTTTTATGCTTCCTTCTGCAATTCAGATGGGTTCCAAGAGACTCGAAATATTGATACCTCTGAATCATTTTCATTCAACTTGTCATCAAATGTATGTTTTCATTCAGCATATGCTCATCCCCAAAGTGCTCATGAGCACTCATGTGAGTCAGGATTGTCTCAGGAATCAGAAACAACCAGCTATTTTAGGCATGGGATGATTTTGGCAATTACAAAACTGCTGGCAAGGCTGCCTGTTTAGACTAGGTGTCTACAAATGAGTTCCAGAAAACAGAACAGTGTTGCAGAACAGGCCCGCTAGGGCTGCTGCAACTCCCAGGATAACCACAAGTGGGGAATCAGAAGGCTGCTGCCCTGACTGTTGGCTTCAAGAACTTTCCATGCAAGCTGCCATCCAGGGGTGAGCCCACCCCAGCCTCTACTCTCTCTCAGTTCAGACTAGGGATGAGCCCCAGGGCTCTGCTCTTCACCTGGCCCCTGAAGAAGTTGCAAGCAATGGCTTGCTCAAGTACATTCATCTACTGGTGGATTCACAGTCACACCTTAAACCTCAGCTGCAAGGGAGTCAAGGAAACATAGCTTTTTGTTGCCAGCCTCTGCAGTCCTGGGAAGCCCACCACGGGGAAGGTGGAATAAACACTGGGTAGAAATTCGTTCCTACCACATCTTCCAAGAAGAATATCAGGGACTAGTTTTTTTATACCTATGCTGGCCTAAGTTTTTGGTTTTATAATTACAAAAATAATACATGTTCATAAAAGAAAAATGAGAAAACATATATAAAAAAAATCAAAATTACTCATAACAGTTGACACTTCAGGGACCCCTGCTAATATAATATTGTGATCTTGCTAAAAATATTTGTCTTTTTTTCTCTTTACATGTAGATATTTTCAAATGAGAAAATATTTGAATATTTGAATATTTTCATATTTCAAATGAGATACTTTTTCAAAAGAGATAACTATTCTGTCATCTTTTCTTCTTAAGAATATATGTTGGGGTTCCTCCAGTGACTGGACTGGCCAGGTAGTGGTGGGGAGGGCACCTTAGCCTTAGCCCCTTCCCTCAATTTCACTTTCTTATCCCTTGAGGCCCTCTGGTCAATGCTTGCACAGGAACTCAGTATTTATTTTACTATGGCTTTTTATTCCTAAATTTTGGCTAAACTCCTTAGGCATAACCTATTGGCCTCAAAATATTGGTCAGCTGAGTAATCCTAGCATTTGGAGAGGCTGAGGCAGAAGAATCATTTGAAGCCAAGAGTTCAAGACCAGCCTGAGCACAAGTGAGACCTTGTCTCTACACAAAATAGAAAAAATTAGCTGGGCATGGGTGGCATGTGCCTGTAGTCCCAGCTCTTTAGGAGGCTGAGGTGGGAGGATCACTTGAGCCCAGGAGTTTGAGGTTGCTGTGAGCTCTGATGATGCCACCACACTGTAGCCTGGGCAACAGAGTGAGACCCTGTTTCAAACAGAAAAAAAAAACAACCATATATGTGTGTGTGTGTGTGTGTGTGTGTTACTTGCCTGCTTCTTTACTATGGTAATCAGTTATGTACTCTTATTTGGAACTAACATAGTGGGGATCTCTCCCCTCAACACCATTCATACAATCACAGATAATGACACTAAAAATCAACAGCAGAAGAAATGTCAAGAAGAGGCCATGCCAGCATCCAAGTAAACCAAATGCTCTTTCTTAGAGCCAAAGAACTTTACACAAAATTGGAATTATAGGAACCCCAAGCATTTATTTATGTTCCTCACATCATAATATTGACCATGAGATGATAGTGAGATATTAAAAAATGGAGATGATATTGAGATATTAACAAAATTGAACTCTTACAGTCCTGTTAATACTGTAAAGGTTCTCAAATATTAGTTATTAATGAGCAGAATAAACAAAATACTATGCTACCATAAAAAATTAAAAAAAATTTTTTTGGAGGTAGAGTGGCACCCTGAGTAGAGTGCCGTGTTGTCATAACACAGCAACATAAAGCTCTTGGGCTCAAGTGATTCTCTTGCCTCAGTTTTTCTATTTTTAGAAAAGACAGAGTCTCACTATTGCTCAGGTTGGTCTCAAACTCCTGAGCTCAGGCAAGCCACCTGCGTTGGCTTCCCAGAGTGCTAGGATTACAGGCATGAGCCACCTTGCCAGGCCAAAATAAATGTTTTCAAGAATGGATTTTGAATACTTTCCATGCCAAAACATGATCACCCAGAATAGGAATCAGGAATTTTTTTTTTTTTCTGTCAATGCCAAATAATAACTCTTTTAGGCTTTACAGACTACACGGTTTCTGACACACTACTCAAGTGGCCATCGTGAGTGCAATGGTGGACCCTAAACATTCATATGCCAAAGTCTTAATCCCCAGTACCTGAGATTGTGACATTTCTTTCAGAAATAGTGTTGTTGTAGATATAATTAGTTAAGAGGTCATGTGTAGTCCTGGAGTAGCATGGACCGCTGATCCAACATGACTGGTCAGGGGAAATTTGGGTACCGACACACACAGCAGGGAGGTGATGGGAGGACAGATAGGGAGAAGATGGACAGCCACAGGGAGAAGATGGACAGCCACAGGTCAAGGAGAGAGGCCTGGAACTGATGCTTTTCTCATAGCCCTCAGAGCACCTTATTCTTGGATTTCCTTCCAGAACCATGATACATTTCTGTTGTTAAGCCATCCAGAGTGTGGCAGTTTATTACAGCACTCATACACAGTATATAAACAAATGGTTGTGGTTGTGTCTCAATAAAACTTTATTTACAAAAACAGGCAACTGGCTAATGGGCCATAGGTTCACCAACCTTTGGCCATATACAGAGAGTGCCCCCAAAATGTATACAAATTTTAAGTAAGGAAACACCTGTATGTTAACCAGTGTGATGAAAATGTCAAATGGTCTATAAAACCAGTTTATGGTGCCCCATACACAGCTATGATTTAATAAAAAAAAAATAAATAAAAACAACAATAACAAAACAAAATGAAATCGTAATACTCAATATTCACCCATAATAAAAGATGAATACAAGTCACATTTGAGCACCTCTTGCAATGCAGACGTCAAATGTGACTTGAGCATTATAATTTTAATACAGATTTTTCTTTTTTAAAAATGTGTACACATTTTGGGGCTACCCTCTGTATAATAATGGTTAGTGTTCCTTTGAATGGATGGACTGCAGTTTATTTAAATAATTTTCTATTGGTGGTTATGCAGGTTGATTTTGATTCTTCACCATTACAAACAATGTAGTAATAAACATATTAGTGAATCTTTTCACATATTATCTTCTTCTTAGAAAAATTTCTCCAAATGAAATTCCTGGATCAATTGGTAAACATTTTAAATACTTTTGATAGATTTTGCCAAAATGTTTTTAAGAAAGGCTGTTCTAACCAGCAGCAAGGTACCAAAGTGCAGTTTGTTGGACAAAAAAAGTTTGTATCATCAGTAACAATTTGCATTTCTTTATTAACGTGAAATTTAAAAAATATTTATCAGTTTCTATTTCTTCTATTAAATTTGTGAGATCAGCATTGATATTTCTATTGGGGGAAACATCTCCATATTAATTTCCTTGTTTTATTTGTAATCACGTATCATTTCCCATTTGCCAATCATTATCATAAGGTTGCTTTTTTAGTTTGTTTTTTAATTTTGTTGATGATATCTTGGGAGCAATATATAGAGTCTCAAAATCTATCAAATTTCACTTCACTGATTTTCACTCCAGGCGATACATTTGTATATAAACATGTGAACTTCTGAGTCTAAGGCCACCTTCTCCACAGCCCCAAATCAGCAATAATATAACAGCAATAAAAGTAACAGTGCTGAAACTTTCCAGGATTAGTTCAATGAAGATTCTATTACAATGAGGAAGTGGTTTAAAATGATGTCAGTCTATAAATGATTCTTTTTGCTAACATTAAAAATTCAGCCATTTCAGAGGGAGAGTTAAAGAGGTTATCAGTACGTATTTAGAGTTTTTATTTTTTATGTACTGCCTGTGCCAAAGTGCCCACTCCCTTACTGTGGAATAATGAAAATATTTGCCCTATAAAGATTCAGACTCCTTTATTCGGCATAATGGATAGGCAATGGGGAGGGGGAAATTTTAAATCAGATCACCACTCAAAACAAATAAGATATAAAATGGGCCTGTAGTCCCAGCTGCTCCGGAGGCTGAGGCAAGAGAATCGCGTGAGCCCAAGAGTTGGAGGTTGCTGTGAGCTGTGACGCCACAGCACTCTACCCAGGGCGGTACAGTGAGACTCTGTCTCTACAAAAAAAAAAAAAAAAGATATAAAATGGGTACCTTTTGTGGAATTTTTAAGGAAAAAATAGTCCTGCTAGAAATTACATGTCCAGTTGAAGATTAGGATCTTAAGCCCAAGCTCTTCTACCTAGAGCGCTAACTGAAGCAGGAAGCCGGCTGTGCCCACCCCCTCCTACATTTCTTACAGAATTTACTACACAGAGAGGAAACTCTTTAAGAATACTAATGTATTTTTACATAAACTGTAAATTTTGGAATACACATATATATGGGAAAGTTACTCTTTGTGCATGCTCTCTGAATCTCGTGAAGTCCACCCTCTGCAGGAAGCCAGGCAAATGAGCAGGAGGCTAAAGCAAGGGCCTTCAGAGCAAATGGAACCAGCAAAGTAGAGCCGATCAGTCACCAGCAGCTGCGCAGCGGCCCCAGGAAATCTCGCCCAGCGCAGTCATCGTAGCTTCCATGTTCAGAGTCACCGTGGCCCTTATTTGGACGGGCCTGAGCTCAATCTCGCGGTGAGTGAGTGTAGCATTCAGTGAGCGCTTAACGCATGAATGAAGGTGGGCACGGATGGACTAAGCTTGTATAATGGGAAACAGTTGACGAGGGTTTACAGTGAAACACTTAACACATATTTTTTGTTGAAATGGCCTTTATTATCATCTAGTAAACCACCCACCATCGCCACCTTGGCATCTCAGTAAAGTGATAGGAGAGAGTGAAGGGAACCATTTCCTTGGGCGGGGAGGTGGCTCACGCCTGTACTCCCAGCACCTGGGAGGCCGACGGGGCAGACTGAGTTCACAGGTTCGAGACCAGCCTGAGCCAGCGGGAGACCCCGTCTCTAAAAAACAGCCAGGCGGTGTAGTCCCAGCTAGACCGGAGGCTGAGGCAAGAGCATCCCTGAGCCCAGGGGTTAGAGGTTGCTGTGAGTGGTGATGCCACAGCTCTCTACCCAGGGTGACACAGTGAGACTCTGTCTCAAAAAACAAAAAAGAAAAAGAAAAAAAAATCAGAAGCCGTTTCCTAAAGAGTTTCCAACCCGTCCATACTAAGTTTCAAATCAAAATAGTGGGGGGGAAGTTTGAATAGAAAAAATACTAATATGTCCCAGACTAGAACTGAGTCCTCGCCACTCAACCCCTCCTGTCAACACCACACATTGAAGAAGTGATGTGGCACCAATCTTCCCTTTTCAGCCCTAATTCAGGCTTCTCGAGGATAAGGGATGAGCCCGGATGTCTGCGGTCTTCACCCAGCGCAGAGCGGCCGGACACTCCAGGAAAACGAGCACAGTAGAGTGGAAGGGCCTGTGTCCAGCGAGTGGCTGTGCTCGGGCCCGCCAAGGAAATCACATCTTGTGAAAGTACCCACACTGAAGCAGGTAGGAAGTCCAGGAGGAGCCTGCAGAGCAAGACCGAAAGGGGTGGAGAAAGCTGGAGGAGGAGGCGCAGGAGGGGGAGCGACTTTGTAGGGCCTGAGGCCCTGAGTTGACTTCTGACAAACCTGTGCCCTAACCCGTGTCCCCAAGTGGTCCCAGATGGCCTGCAGGTAGCCCCCAGCTTTCTTTGT
The DNA here is from genome assembly GCF_027406575.1 of Nycticebus coucang. NCBI lineage: Eukaryota > Metazoa > Chordata > Mammalia > Primates > Lorisidae > Nycticebus > Nycticebus coucang. Next base: position 3,142,687 of record NC_069798.1, read on the forward strand.
CTTCTTAACTTGGAGATCTCCTTGGAGTTGTATATTTCTTTTCTGCTCCCTTAGAAAAGGATCTCAATTCATTTTCAAGGCACATCCCAAACTCTTTTCTTGAGGGGAGGAGCAGGAAGAGAGGAGCCAGCGGGGCAGTGAGGGAAGTTAGGGCAGTCTCTGAAAGTGCAGGGGGACAGGAGCAAAATTCGGTGGCCAGTGGATAGGTCAGGTGAGTAGATCATAGTTCTGGTTTGAGAATTTGACTGGGGGGTTTGGGGGACAGAGGGTGGCTCCGTGGGAAAAGAGATGGAATGACAGTTGATCCAAACTACACAAGACGTCTGCACCTTGTATGTTATGTAAGTTGATAGGAGGAGACTGCAGGAGGAATTTCAAGATGGAAGAAGAAAAAAACAAAAAGCTTAGAATGTGTCTTAGAAATGAGTTGGGATCCTTTTCCAAGAGGGCAGAATAGATATGTACAAATCCAGGGTGATCTTGAAGTAAAATGACAGAGAAAGCAGGCCACCCACAATTCATCTGGGCCCACTTGCAGGTGGCAATTTAGGCACTCGGTTGTCAGAAGCCAATTTGGGGCCTCAGGCCCTACAGAGGCGGGATTGCTGGACCCTAATACAATTGGAAGTGCCTCCTGTCATTCTAAAAAGCCAGTTAACTTCAGGGAAGGCTGAGCAGAGGTCTCAACACCAAACCAGGGACTGGGAAAGAGAAATCAAGCTGTCTGAGCAGAAGGGTCAAGGAATCACACCAGCCCCAAAAAATCTCCATTAATTGGGTGATTCAGCTCTCCCAGCTGGAACTGGTTAACTTTTAGCCCCCCAGTCAAAACTTCCTCCTAAGATGCAAGAATGGGCTCTGAAACAGGATGGACATGGGGGTGAGTGCAGCTTGCCCTCCTGACTCACTGTATTAAACCGAGAAAGTCATGTAAGCTCTCCTGCTCTTTGTGTACAGAGGAGAACTGTGTGTCCTTCTCAGATTTGTTTTGTGGATTTTACTGTGACAATACTTCATATCCTGGGGGAAGATATTTTTAGAATTCTGTTTGGATTTTATAAAAGCAAAATAGTATTTGTATCACAGAACCTTCCAGCAGAGTCAGGAAGGGTCCTGTAATCAAACACAGTAGTATTTCTGCAACTAAGTATACAAATATTTACCCTGGTTGGATAAATGATGATTATAAATAGCATCCGCTGCTCGGGTTTGGTTTGGCTGCTAAATGAGTCCCCACCAAACTCAGGAAAAATCTATTTATGAAGCTTTTTGGATTCCAGAAGAGTCAAGCCTGTGTATATGAATTATCTGCATTTTTCATGCTAAGAAACTAAGGCTCAGACAGACCAATCTGCCAAGGGTCCCACCATAACCAAATTACAGAACTTGCATCCAGGTGGTCTGATGCCGGATCTCTTCGTCTCCACTCCATGTTGCCATCCAAGAGAAGAAGAAGGAAAAGAATAAAAAGAAGAAAGTGGCAACTAAGAGGGCAGGAAAAAGAACATGTCCCAGCTCCTGGGCAAAGGTTGGAGCCCAGGACGTCGTCACAGCTGCTAAGCTCCTGCTCCACAGCGCTGTACAATGATTTCATCATCACTTGATTCTGATGTCAGCCCTGGGATGTGGGTACTATCTTCATTTTAGGAGGAAGCTCAGAGAAAACCAAGTCACTTGCTCAGGATCACTTGACACACACATACTTAAAAATTAATTCCCGGGAACAGAAAAAAGACGTCGTGGATCACAGGATATGTTCATTTCAGATATTTAGCTATACATTTCCAAACTGCTTTCCAGAAAGAGTGTACTGATGTATACTCTGATAGGTAAAATGATGCCCAGATCAAAACACACAAGACCAAATGTAGAAGTTTATTTTACCCTTGGGTGAAAGCAGGATGAAATCTAAAGAGATGTCAGCAGCCTTAGCAGGCTGAAGAGCAGCTGGCTTTACAGCCAAGTCTTTCTTATCGGGGCACCAAGGATGTGCAGCTTATTATTGGGACTGTGGCCAGCTCTTCTCATCAGGGTGTCAGAAGCTTGCCGTGTCAGCGTATTTCTCATGGGTTTGTAACTAGGTGGGTACACAGAGGCAATGAGCTGAGGCATGTCTCTCTTATCTGAATTATGTCCACCTGTGACTCAGTCTCAGAGAAGGGTTTTTTCAAACCTAAGATGGAGTTATCTTGGCCAAACTCATACGACCAGCTTATATGCGGCTGCCTACTGTCAGCATACCTGCCAACAGTTGGTGTTACCCTTTCACCGTTTACTAGAACATTGGAATGGAAGAGAGAAGATAGCTTCACAGGTGTAGAAAAAAACCAGTTCAACCACACACTGCTGACGTGTGTCTGAAAACCTGAAAGAAGACATCCGGGAGACAAATCCTCCAGAACTTTCTCCATCCTCTTTCCACCTGCAAGTCTTGCTCTTTAGACAATACCTGCCAGAGCAGGAAATGTTTGCAGTCTGTTTAAAGTAGTGTTTGAACCAGTTGTTTTGTAAAAATGTGCAAGTTGCTGTGAAAAGCCCCCAGCCTCAGACAGTGGGTTAAATACACCCCCCAGCCTCTTTGCCAGTGACAGGCAAAGAGGCTCCAAGAGAGGGACAGGAGCAGCCAGTGTGCTATTGACAAAGAGGCTGGCCTGCAGAGCATTTGCTGGGGGAATCCGATCAGGGGATTATTCCCAAAACCCTTTTCCAAAGGTGCCATAAATAGGTAACCACTTCTTACTAATGCAAAAGAAAGGCATGTTTTCTCATACAGTTGGAACACCGGGTCTCTTGCTGGTAATGGTGGGTTGTTTCTTTTTCTTGTCTGATTGCACACGGGAAGCAGCTCTGGGCAGCTGCCTCAGGCAGTATCTGGAATGCTGGGACCCTGACAGCTGCTCCTCTCTCTGCACCTCTGCTCTCCCGAGGTCATCCAGACATCAAACAGCGCTGCCTAGAAAACATGAGCTGCACCAGAGTGCGTCTGAGAAAGCGCGTGCTGGTGGCAGGCGATGGCAGCTGGATGGAGCAGGAAGGACGGGAAGAAGAAGACCTCGTCAAGTGTAGTGGGTGCACGAGTCGGCAGTGAGGCTATGAAATCTTTCTTGAACATTAAAGAAGTCAGCCTGCTCCTTGATGCTTTTCTCCATACCCCCTTCTCTTTGGAAAAAGAAATACAGAAAAATACAGACTCATCAAACACATGCCTTGACATTACCAAATACTGCCATTTCATCCTGTGGGCTTCATGTCTCTGTATCACGAGGTAACGAAAAACTGCTGGTAGTTAAATGTCCTTGGTTTTCCTCCCTCACCTGCCCACTTCCTTCTCGTCCCACTTTTCCTTCTTACTCTCTTCACACACACATTCACATACTATTGTTTTGTGTAAGTTGATACTTCTTCAGCTTGCTTTATTCATTCAGCCAGGGTCACAGGCTCGTCCACCGGACTGTGCGCTGCACAGTTCCCAGGGCTCCATCCACACAGACTCCTATGAGAGAGAGGCTCCTCGGGGTGGGGGTCGCAGAACTGCAGTCCTGCACTCTAGACTGTTTTTGAGCTAATTGTGGGTGCGTTATAGACATTGCGTTCATTTTAATTTCCCTGTAGCTCTCATTGTGTGACTGTGCCACAGTTAACTGACTCATTTGGGGAAGGCATGTTATTGTCACAAACCTGGCTCAGTGAACGTCCTTACGTGTATCTTCTATGTACAGATACACCTGTTTCTCTGGGGAATCCGTCTTTATTCTGCGTTGATAATGATTTAAAAAATATTCTACTGAACTTCCTAATAAGAAAAAGACAAACTTGGTAGAGTTTAAAATATTTATTAGTATGAATCAGTGTGTGTTAAATCAAAAATAACAGATACAATTGGGCATTGCTGGGAGAAATGCTTTCCTACAGGGTGAATACAAGGTGGGAAGGTTCTAGCTGTCTGCAGCAGTGTCTTTGATGTGCAAGAACTGGGTCCAGCCCAGACGGAAGCCCTTTACAAAAACAGGAGAAAAGGGAACAGTTTGCACAACGGAGCAGCACCACGGGATTACTGGGTGTGACTTCCACAATGATGGTAGAAAAGTAAACTTGACACCTAATAGGTCTGAATGCAGCTAGGAGCCCTTGAGTTCCTACGCTAGCTCATCCCTGGACTTGCCAAGAGCCTCGCAGAGCAGTGAGAAGTGGAACCCACCAAAAAACAAACAAAAAAATTAAAAAAAAAAAAAGCTCAATTTCTGCCATTACACGCCAAAGTCCTTGATTATAAAAGAAATATTTCAGTTGTCCAAATGTCCCTCAGAAAATGAACTCAGTTTTCACAGGGGCACAGCCCTTCTAGCTGCGTAAAAGTTAGTTTTAGATCTAACTTAGATCTTCTAACTTAGGTAGATCTTCAACCTTTCGGTCTGCAAGGTAACGTCATATTCAGCACCTTAATGTACCGTTTTTAACCATAACACGGCAAGTCAATTATGTACGTATGTACATAAGATGTTTGCACAATTCCATTCTTAGAGATTACCACTGGGAAATCATCCGTCCAAGAATCCATGCCTACTTATATAACACACAGCCAAGAGCCAAACTCAGCCAATGAAATGGATTACGTGCCAGCACAACAACTATACAGTCATATTTACACATGTACATACGTGAAAGAGAACAGGGAGAAGGGGCAAATGTGAGGAAAGGATGGTAAGGGTGCTACATCACAGGAAACTACTTGACATTTCCAGGTCTTTACATAATAGGACGTGGTTATGGTTCAATTATTAGAACAGCCACGAATTCCAAGCTAAAAATAAAGCAAAGTAGGAAAACCTCATTGTGGACAAGGCCTGAGCATCTATCTTGAGAGAAGACTCAATGTCTGTGTTAGTACTTGCATGCTCAAGTGGGATCTAGCCTCCTTGCTGATTTGCTGTGAGTGGTGATAATACATTCATGTATTTTTTGTCCTCTGACTGGCTTGAATACTGGCAATACTGAAAGGGAAAAAGAGTAGCTTCACACCCTGCTGTGCTTCTGAAATGAGGGCTTGTTAGTAGGTAGCTCACTACACATTGTTAAGACTAGACATTTTATGCAAAGTACAACCCCTGCAAACCCAGTTGGGGGGGTGGGGATCCTCTCTGCAGGGTGCTTAGCATTTTAGCTAGGAAACCTGAGCAGCAGTTTAGAGATAAACCCTGGTTCTCAGGGAAAGCTGGAAGAGGAAAGGTTAAAAAATAAGTCTACATGTAACCTGGACAGCGGTCACTTCAATTTTCAACTCAATTTTTTTTTACCTTTGGCAAGAGGTATAATTTCTTGGCCTGCAAGCAGAATCATGTCAGGCCAATAATGGGGGCAAGGTGGGAAAAAAACCTAAAAATCCTTGCAAAGGTCCTGCTAGGACATCCAAATGTTGCTTGCTAGCAGTTTTTCAGGTATCTGTCTGGGACAGCCTCATGGAACTCTTGAAACTAAAGTTTTTCCAGCCTTCACATTCTAAAATTGTCAATCAACTCTCATGAGTTCGGAGAAGCAGTAAGCACATCAATTTGACAGCAACATTTTTGAGTTGGAAGAAATGGATCTGTGATTTCAGCCTGGCCCTGTTTCCTTGATCACAGTCAATGTAAAGAAAGTGTAAGCTTGGCCCTGGTTCCTCCAGACCCTGACTCTTTGCCTGTCAAGAGCCTGGTGGGCACAGTCACAACAGGACTCCACAGCCCCAGCTTAGGAGCTCTTTTCTGTCTTTCACTTTGTAGATTGTGGTAAAGGTTGTTGTCCCTTGAATGTTTGTGGCAAAGGGAGTACCAGCCAGACCTTGTTCACACGCTGCTGATCAGCCATTTCTGAGCATTGATCCTAATACCCTTTAACTATTTCTGATCCTGTGTCAGACCTTGTCCAACATAATGATTGTTTTTATTTATAAACAAAAATAAAAATAATTATGTAACTGAAAATGGATAATAAAATCATCAGGTGAGTTCATATTTATGTTTTTCTATTTTAAAACTGTAGGATAGGGGATGCCTGTGGCTCCGTCGGTAAGGTGCTGGCCCCATATACTGAGGGTGGCGGGTTCAAACCCAGCCCCGGCTGAACTACAAACCAAAAAAAAAAAATATATATCTGGGCGTTGTGGCGGGCTAGTCCCAGCTACTCGGGAGGCTGAGGCAAGAGAATCCCTTAAGCCCAGGAGTTGGAGGTTGCTGTGAGCTGTGTGATGCCATGGCACTCTATCGAGGGCCATAAAGTGAGACTCTGTCTCTACAAAAAAAAAAAACAAAACTGTAGGATAATTACAAATAATACATCAACCTCTTTCCTGCCCAAAATAAATAGGAGCTAGGGAGTATTTGGGTGGCAGAAAAATTGGATCACAAAAGATTAAGAATTACTTCCCAGTATGGGCCCTGACAGGAGACCAACTGCTTCCTGATTCCAAGTTTATATGAATGTTAGAATGGTAATAGGATTTGAATTTTCAATGGAAATCGCTTTTCTTCCCTTCCATGTTTTTCTTTCTACCTCCTTTGGATTCAGAGAATCTGAAAAGCAAGGTTTCCATTGGTGCCTATTCTCAGTTCACTGGCACTCCAGGCTCAGACCTCTGATTAGCCCTAATACCCTATTCCCCAAGCATGGCAATGTTTAAAATGCTTTCTCTGATTTTGTAGTTTGGAGGTGTAGAATTTCAAGGTGCTAATGCTTCCCCTGGCTGGTTTTCCTATAACTTACTATTAATTGCTATTATTAGAAGTTTGCCTTATGATTTAGACTCAAACATTAAATTTAATTCCAGCTAATCTTCTTCCCTATATATGACACCAGGACATAGTCTCTTAGTAAAATAATACTAAATGCATACACTTATCTAAGAGAGTAAGAATTTATTACTATGGAGGTGAGGCATGTCAGGTGGTCTCCTGAATAATATTTAAATCCTCCATCTATCACCACTTACATAGTCATTACTTAAATGCCTCTTTCAAACTAGGCTTCCCAATCCCAGAATTATATGCAACATTTTATTTGGTCAAATTTGGTTTGTTTTCATATGGCCAAAACTTAGAAAAATATTTACCAATTAAAAGAGATGTAGACAACAGTTTCTAACACATCTCTCTCCCCCTTTATAATAACTCACGTCTCTGAGCGATGGTCCAATTACACTCCTGATTTCCTTTAGAAAGTAATAAATAAAGGCTTACTTCAAACCTAGCTAGAAACTAACCTTCTAAATTAAATTTCCCTCCAGTGAAGGAGGGAATAAAGGCCATGGCACTGAAAAAGTAACTGAAATTTGGCTGGGGAACACCAGGGACGCAAGCGGGACACCCCTTTGGAACCCCATGCCTGTGACAAGGCAGCAAGACTTTTGTACAAACCCGAGAATGTTTCAAGGTTTTTAACAAAAACAAAATGCAACTATACTTATTACCTAATAAGTATAACCCCGCCTATGTGCATCTCATACACTAAAGGCCATTCTGTGGTGCTATGGTGGGTTTTTCCAGAGTTTTCTGAACTCCTCTTTTGAGGACATTTCCCACCCTGCTCTGTGGAGATGTTCCAGGATTCAAAGCCAGTGTGCTCGCTCTTCTCTAAGTGAGGTGTCAGGCCCCTGAGCATGGGGTCCTTCAGCAGTACATGGGGACGTGGGCTCTGGCTTCTTCAGGGACTGCAGACCACGGCCCCTGGGTTAGCAGCACCGCCGGCTGGCTTGCGTGCTCCCCTTCCCAACTTTGATTGCTCCACTGTTTCCATTTTCATGAGGGTCCAAAGGTGGGATCCGGCGGCCTGGAGGAAAAAGGAGGCCAAGGTGAATTCCTTCACATCAGCTTAATGTCTGGGTTACATAAAAAATAGAGGAACTCCCAGAGTGGCTTCTTCCTTCCCTCCACCCTTCTTTCCTTCCTAGGTCTGCTGCAGGAAGTCTAGACAGTTAGGGTCCACGTAAGGAACTACAAGCAGCTTCCTGACTTCCTGGACCACCAGTGTGGACTTTTCAGGCTGGGGAGACCTGCTCCTGGGGGGGCAGTCCCACCCCTCGCTGCTCAAACCATCACCCACTCCTCTCCAGCCTGCCCACGGATCCATCCAGAGTTAGTTTCTGGCTTCACAGTGCTGTGACTGTCTGGCTGTCTTTTCAGATTCTGAAAATAGATAGGGACTGGGAATTGCAGTCTTCCTAGTAACGCCCTTAATATATTAACACGCAGCTCATCATCCCTCAGCCTGCCCATGTAGGCAGATTGTTGACTGGAAAGTCCTACAGCGATGCGCTATACAGGAATCAGTATTGTAAGTGTCGTCCACAAGTTATCCTAGACTCTCTATAAATAAACACCAAATAAAAATTAACCCATGAACTCAAGAACCTGGAAAACTGGTTGGGTCGTCTTTATCTGTATTCCTATATTCCTGTATTCATTAATCGTGGCTTAATCCCAAGAGTCAGGCAAACCACTTCACTTACTTATTAGCGGCTGACACTGAGTATTGTTGAAAAAAGATATTCTTAGATTAATGGTAAGTAACGAGTACGTGAAATAACGTGAAAATTACTGGGGAATTTAGGGATGGGGTTAAATATGTAAGGGTCGGTAGGATCCATAGGGTTAAAAAGGCAACAGAGGGGTGGGGGAAGTGATAGCTAAAAGGTATGGATTTCCTTTCAAGATGATAAATATTCTGAAATTGGCTGTGCTGATGGTTGCATGTATCTGCGAATACACTAAATACCACTGGAGTGTACACTTGACAGGTAAAATGTGTTAAGTATGTGAATTTTATCTCAATAAAATCTCTTTTCTATTTGCAAAAAGGCAATGGAATCTGGAAATAACAACCTTAGAACCTCAAAGTTTTCATAGACTTTCACAGATACCATCCTTACTTAACCCCGTGAAGCTGGTGTGATGGCCATTATGATCCTATTTTATTGTAACTCAGAGGGCGGAGGCTATTTGCTGATGGTCACCTCAGAATAAGTGGCATAGCTGGTTCTTTGATTTTAACCTACATCTCGACTTTCTGCAGCACACTAGCCCTCTATCTACACTTCTATCCCTTTGGAGAAAGGCATCAAACACTAGCTCTAAAACAAAGATTTTTAAAAACTGGGTAATTAGTATATTAGTTTGCTAAATATACTGGAAGAGAAACTGGTTCTAAAGACAAAGTGTTTTAGAGCAAGTGGGTGTCATCCAAGGACCATATAGAGTCAAAACACCTTGGCAGAGGTACATTTCCACAAGGGGTAGAAAGAATTGATTACAAAAGTATTAATGCCCCATGGACATTCAATAGTATGGACCTTCCTCAAAGCTCAAGCACGAGGATTAAGGTCACTTTCATTTACCCAGAATTCAGAATTAATAATAGAGACCTTCATCTGATGATGGAGCAAATAAACAATGTGTAATGAGTTCTGAGGCTACAGTTCCTGCCATTTTGTATAACCAGCAAAGATTTACAAAGTGTTTTCAGGCCATTCTCAAAAGAGTTCAGTCTTTATTCAGAAGCCAACGAGATGTAAAGTATATATTGTCCTCTTCTGGAGATACCGTGTTTTTATTCATCACAATTAAAAGGAAATAAAACAAAATGCCTCTTCTATTTGTCCACCTTAAGTGATAAATTGAGGAAGAAGTCCCCCATGACTACCAGTACTCTCTAAAGATTTATCAAAGTCAAATATGCTTTTTTTTTGGAGACAGAGTCTCACTTTGTCACTCTTGGTAGAGTGCTGTAGCATCACAGCTCACAGCAACCTCAAACTCTTGGTTCAAGCTATCCTCTTGCTTCAGCCTCCCAGATTTTTTTTCCTTCTTTTAGACACAGGGATCTTGCTCAGGCTGATCTCAAACTCCTGAGCTCAGGCAATCCACCCACCTTGGCCTCCCAGAGTGCTAGGATCATAGGCGTGAGCCACCATGCCTTGGCTTAAAGTCAAATGTTGACAATAATGTGTCACTGACTCCTCAAGAGAAAGTGACGAAATAGTGGAGGGATGATTGTGTCAAATTATATCATTATTTAAATTAACAGTTTTTCTGGTGCCTCTTGGGTGTGTTACACACTGCAATAGGGACATTTGCTTTTGCACCTGAAATATTTTTGGACAGAATTTTGATGGTGATTGGGACAGCTATTGTCCTGGTTAAAGAAGAGATGAGAACTGCTTACCGATCAATATAGGGAGTTCTCATGTTAACACCATGGTTGGCACGACTTACTTTACATGCCTCTTCAGTTGTCATGATGCCTGCCTCTAAAGGGGGCCCAAATTAAGAAACAAACTTTATATATTAGGTATTGATCAAAGTGACAGAAGGATAGTGAAAATCTACACCAGAAACAAAGAGCATATAAAGAGCAAAACAGGATGCCAGGGAGGACTGTCCACACCCTTCCTCCCTCCTTCCTCTCATTTCTTTCCTAAGGAGACAACAAGCAACCGTGTTTAGGAAGCAAAACTGAGTAAGGCCTGGTCCCTTCTCAAGGAGATCCTCCCTTCATGGTTAAACCAGCAGCGGCACTTCTGAGTCAGATGTTGAGCCTGGCTCCAAGTTATTTAAAATCTCTGGGCCTTCCTTTCCTCATCTATAAAAAGAATATGATGTGCTCACTTTGGTAGCACATATACCAAAATTGGGATGGTACAGAGAAGATTGATAGTGAAATTAAGAACAATAAAATAGAAAGAATATGAGAAAGGAATCTGACAACTATGCAATATAAACTTGGCCACTGTTAACATGGGAGGAGCTGATGACTGGAGCGCACGCCCAGCGGGGGTGGGCGCAGGGGCCTGGGCATGGCTCAGTGGTTATGCACAGGGAAGAGAAGGGCCAGGGCTCACCCCCATGGCGGAGTCTCAGGGGTTAGTTAGTAGCTAACTAACTGGGGGCCCACCCTGCTTATCTATAAAACTCTCAGCGTGGGATGAGTCACACAAATTTGAACTTCAAACGTGGTGAGAGTTAGAGACACACCTCCACTTTAAATCGGAGACAGAGGAAAGGTAAGTAATAACAAGGAGGCAGCACCTTAAAAAAACAGAAGCCACTTCCATCCAGGTTAGTAAAGCATCACAAGAATGGAGAAGCACGAATCCTATGTACTCGATTTTGATATGAGGACAATTAATGACAATTAAGGTTATGGGGGGGAAAGCAGAAAGAGGGACAGAGGGAAGGGGGTGGGGCCTTGGTGTGTGTCACACTTTATGGGGGCAAGACATGATTGCAAGAGGGACTTTGCCTGACAATTGCAATCAGTGTAACCTGGCTTATTGTACCCTCAATGAATCCCCAACAATAAAAAAAAAAAAAAAAAAACAGAAGCAAGACGCCTGCGTAACCAGTAGACAGCTCAAATCCTGTGCTCAAATTCAGGACATGCTGAAAGAGTAAATGTACTTACACAAAAGAAAGGTATTAGAAAACAGCCATGGCATCTTTTACCCAGGTGATCTCCTTGGAATGCTGTCGCAAACATAGCTCTGAAAGGGCTCTGACCATTCTCTGTATGTTTCCACTGTTACAAAATGTGCTCTAAGAATACAACCTCCATAACAAGTTGTCCTGGAGCATAAATTCTGGGCTAGAGTGTTTATTTTAATATGGTTTAGATTGTGTAACATTCTGTTTAGGAGAAGTTAAAAAGACTTTTTTTTTTTTTTTTTTGAACTTCAGTTTTCTTGCAGCTGACAGCCTAGAGAAAAAGCAGGTTTTGTAAATGATTCCTCAGGAATGCAGGATGGGAAAACAAATTGCAAGCTGTAAGTTTTATCATGGCTGTAATGCATTTACCCACAACGAAAATAAAACAGCCAGCCCAGCAGCAGCTGCTCCCTCTCCTCCTGTGGTGGACCGGCCACTTCCTGCGCCGGCTTCGACTCTTCCCTGGCAATTCTGCTGTGTGGAGTCCTCCATCCTTTCACTCCAGTTCCGGGACTTATTTGGCCTGTCCTTTGTCTGGTGTTAGTAGTACTGGCAGTTGCTATGTAACTTCCACTTCTTGACCGTGATTTTCTGAATCATCCAGATTCAGAAACTGACCAAGTTGGTTAGGGCTTGGCAGTATTTACTCTTGATAAGGATCTCTCAGACTCTCCATTCAGAAAGGAGGGATCTCTGGAAGGGCAGTGACTCACCATCCTGAAACACTGCCCCAAGAATGCAGAATTGTAGGCAGGGCACTTGAGGTTACTCCCTGTAACTGTCCTTCTGCTGTTGTAAAGAAGATAATATCAGAATGACTGGAAGATCTTGACTATTCCGAAAAAGAGTGTAAGCATGCAGTGAAGGCCCGGGACAGGGCGGGAGGCCAGGGACTGGGAGAGCCTGAAGTGTGTGGTGGGGAGAGGGGAGGCAAAGATAGAAAGAAAAACAGTCAGAGGACCCCAGGCAGGAGGTGACGACTGGGAACGGGAGGTCAAGGCAGGAGGATCACTTGAGTCTTGGAATAGGAGGCTGAAGTGAGCGATGATGCTAACACTGTACTCCAGCCTGGGTTATAGGGGGAGAGCCTGTCAATCAATCAATCAATCAATAATGTTAAAAAAGTATTGGAGTTGAATGAGTAAAATCCACAAACCCAAACTTGGGTTGCCACAATCCAGAATCTTGTCAAAATTCAACCAAATCCAGACCCAGAACTTGCTCCTGTACCAATCTTTCTCATTCCAGGAAACAAAACAGGGGAGTGATCCTCAGCACCCTCTATTCCTCATTCCCTGTCCCCAACCCAGGCCCTGTTCTTCCTTCCCTCCTTTTTTTTTTTTTTTGAGGTGGGGTCCGCTCCGTCTCCTAGGCTGGAGTGCACTCTTGTGATCACAGCTCATCCTGCAGCCTCAAACTCCTGGGCTCAAGGGAGCCTCCTGAGTAGCTGGGACCACAGCTGCACACCACCACACCAAGCTAATTTTTTTTTTTTTAACTTTTTGTATTGCTGTGTAGCCCAGGCTGGTCTTGAACTCTTGTCCTCAAGGGATCCTCCCACCTCAGCCTCTGGAAGGGCTGAGACTGCAGGTGGGAGCCATTGTGCCCCGCCAGATTTTTGAAATCACTTCACTTCTTCCATCCTGACCCAGCCCTCATCGCTCTTGGATTACGACTTTACACCCCAGTTGGTTGCCCAGACTTTCCTCCTTCCTAGTCAGATCTTTTTGTAAATGTAAGCCGATAAGCCACACCCTGCTTAAAATGCCTTCAACTGCTTCCAGAACGTCACCCTCTTCCCATCACCAGGCCCTGCTCAGTCTCCAATCTTCCAGCCTCCTGGCTTCTCCAGAAAGCACCCCAGGACATCTGCCCCGGGAACTGAGCCCCTGTGCTCTGCTCTGCGGAGCACTTCTTGAGCTCTTTGCTCAAGTGGCCTTTATTATTTTTCAGGTCTAGCTGAAAATCATGCCCTTGGGGAGGCCTTTCCCACCCGATCTAACCCCCATCCAATGGCGCACAGTCCTTTCTCCCTGTGTCTCCTGCAGTGTGTAACTGCACACCCACCAGGCTGTGCTGCAGGCACCCCCCGCCTCCACTGTAACTGCACACCCACCAGGCTGTGCTGCAGGCACCCCCCCCCACTGTAACTGCACACCCACCAGGCTGTGCTGCAGGCACCCCCCCTCCACTGTAACTGCACACCCACCAGGCTGCGCTGCAGGCACCCCCCCTCCACTGTAACTGCACACCCACCAGGCTGCGCTGCAGGCACCCCCCCTCCACTGTAACTGCACACCCACCAGGCTGCGCTGCAGGCACCCCCCCCACCACTGCAGCTTGTTCTGTTCACCACGCATTCCCAGGGTCTAGCTCGGCATCTGATCCATAAAAGAGCACAGCGTGTATGTGTGGAATAAACGAATCAAGAGGAACTAAGCTTGCCAAACGTTTTGGTGTTATTCAACCCTAATTCCCCGCAGAAAAAAGATTACGTTTCATTTGATGCAGTGAACCCCCAGCAATACTAGCTCCTGCGACATCCTGAGATGAGGATGCATACGCCAGTACAAACCTTGAATTCAGTACTGTATTACTAGACGCACTATTTACTAATTTCAGCTTTACCGGAATATGAACGACCAAAACTTCTGCTCCCAGAGAACCTGCATCACCCTTCAAAGAACAGATACACTGTACCTGAAACACCTGGTGACTCATCTAAAGATAGGATATGCTCCAATGTCAAAATGACAGAACAAATGTTAAGTAACCTTAAGTTAAAGGCAGAAACCATCAGTGAACATTGGAGCAGATGAAGATTTTGTGACGAAAAAGATTGGAACCTTTTCAGCCTCGAAGGAAGGCAAGTTTGCAGACAGGAAAAGAAGGACGTTCATTATGGTGCTGGGACGAGCAAATGTGCCCAGGAGCATACGCTGACATCATGGCTCTGCAGCCCTGCCCTTCAATTTAGGACACACAGACAAGGGCAGTGAAAACAGTTTGAACGGAAGGCTGCTGAGCTTTTGTCATTTTGATTTGTAACACTGTGGTATATCAACAGCAGCAGAATACTCTTTGTGTCTTCATACACCAATGTAAAATTTCAAATGTACAATTACTGGGAGAGACAAGACTATTTTCTTTTAGTATTCCAATTCAAAGAGAAAACCTATAATGTCCAAATGAAAGATATAAAAACCCAAGAACAGAAAATGAATAAATCCTGGGTAGACATACATGGAAGGTAATTAGCCCGCCACATGGAATGTAATGAAGTAGGTCCAAAAATGGGATTTAGAAAGGGTACCCAGAAAAAAATAGCCAGGCATGGCATGAGCCTGTAGTCCCAGCTACTCAGGAGGCTGACGTGGGAGAACAGTTTGAGCCCAGGAGTTCAAGTTTAGCCCGGACAACACAGTGAGACCCTGTCTCTCAAAAGCAAGAGGGCGTACCTGGGGTGATACCAGTCAAAGGGTAACAAATTACTGGAGGCACAGATCACTATCTAAAAGAGAGCAGCACCTAAAGCCTTTAACAGCAGCGATTTTCAACTGTGTGCCATGAAAATTTTAAAGATCATTAATTAAAATTAAATTATTTTTGAAAGAAGTTCGAAGCACAGTTAAGTATATTCTCTCTTTCACTCTTTTTTTTGATCAACATAATTTAAGTGTACTATGAAAATGTAACTATAGGTTCAAGTGTGCCATGAGATAAAAAACATTGAAAAACTGCTTTACAGTACCCTGAACCCCATCAATGTACAATGCATCAATGTACAAAGTTATAATTTAATAAAAAATAATTAAAAAATAAAAAATAATAAAAAATAAATAAATTAATTAATTAAAGAAAAACACTGCTACAAGGTAGCTTCAGTTCTTAAATAGATACATTATTTTGGTAAACAGTCTCAAGTTAGAAAACATATTAGCTCACACTCATAAAAGACAGTTGTCTGGTTTTATGAACACTCTGGGACTGTAAGAGAGAGACATTTCTCTCTTCATCTAAGCCAGTGTGAATTAACTTTGTCTACGTGGACCTTTTTAAAAGGATTTTATTCTCACTACTCCTCCCTGACTTTTACCACATCTTTTCTCCAGGCACACTTTGTCTCCGGAACATTGCTTTGAGCAGAGGTATCAGCAATACCTAGTTCTATTTTCAGCTCAGGAAGAAGCAGGGGTAACCTAAGTAGGAACAGGAAAAAGGAAAATAAATGAACAATCTGCTGCCATTTGGTTAGGTGTATTTGCAATTGTATTTTACGTGAGTCTGCTATTAGGCTACAGAGCCCCATTCTGAAAATTCACCTGAAGGAGTAAGGAGCTGAAGGGAAGGCACCAGAGCTTACAGGTGTGGGTGTGTGGATGGATGGGTGGATGGCCGGATATTTTGCCATGGCTGTGTATGTACGTATTGAGACAGAGTCTCACTCTTGTTACCCAGGCTGGAGTGCCACAGCATCACAGCTCACAGCAACCCCAAACTCTTGGGCTTGAGCGACCCTCTTGCCTCAGCTTCCAAGTAGCTGGGACCACAGGCGCCTGGCTAGTTTCTCTATTTTTAATAGAAACAGGGTCTCACTCTTGCTCAGGGTGATCTTGAACTCCTAAGCTCAGGCTATCCACCCATGTCGGCCTCCCAGAGTATTAGGATTACAGGTGTGAGCCACTGTAACCCGGCCATGGCTGTGTATTTATAAGCTTTCTTTGTTAAGGCAATTATAAATTATACTTTGGCAATTATACTTTGGCAATTATACCAAAGTATAATAAAAGAGAAATAAACAATGGTTTATTGGATATGGTAGATAAGGTGATATAGGTATTGGATGGATTATACAGTAATTAATCACTTTGAAGCCTATGCTTTAAGCAAAGCACTTGTTTTTGCCCAAATGCAGCAAATTAATTCTTCAAAATTCCCACCATTGTGTACCATAAAGACTTCACACATGGGAAGGGATTTGTACTGGCTGAACCATTCAAATAATCTTTCAAATCAAGATATTAATAGAATGCTTCTTGCTCAAGCTCATTCTCTTTGAGGTCCTATTTAATACTTTGTCTTAATAATGACTTTCATAAACCACAGAAAGTCTCCTGGCTGGTGAAGAAATCTCAAATTTCAGGCATACAAGGGGCTGAGCTTCCTTCTGCTGGCCACCGCTGCCTGTGCTGTCTGCTCTCAGGGCCAGAAAGCTAATGCTGAGGAGATGGTTCTAAAAATACAAGCACTTAAGAAGAAAAAGTATTCATGCAATTGTCCTCAGGAGCTACCTAGCTCCTTTCATTGAAATCACCTGTAAAAGCAACCTATTTAACAGCCAAACATATTGGAAAAGCCTCACACCACCAGAAAAGAGTAAAGTTTGATCTGAGGAGATATGGCACTATTTAGAATGGGTTCAGACCAAGCTTAGATGTCACCCAAAGTGACAGGACTCCAGAGAGCACCTGGACACACTGCCCACGAGGAGAGAAGTGTGAGGAAGGACAGTTTCCCGCATAAAATTGTTAATTTTATGTGTCCTAGCACTCTGGAGTTCAACTCTCTGGGGCTTGAAATACACTCTTCTGTTGTGAGTGTGAAATAAAAGCAAGAAAAAAAATCCTAAGGAAGGTAGGAGGAAGGACAGGGTCAGAGCCATTCTTTTGCTCATTTCTGCACTGAAGCAGTAAGGCAGGTCGGAATCCCTCATCTCCACTGGGTTTTCCATCAGCCCAACACAAACAAGCAAAAGATTCCCTGCCGTGGGTTCTCAGAGTCTAGTATAACGGATCAAAAGCAATTAAAGAGAAATCCAATCTGGTCTGGGAAACCGTGGACTCTGACTTTGAGAACTTTGCCAGCAACGACCTCAGACAGAAGAAAGATCAAACCATCATTTTCCCTTCTAGAATTGTCTGGGGCCAAGATACTTGAAGACAACTGCTGACTGTTTAAGGGTGCATCGTTTCCTAGGAACATCAGCACCAGCGTTTCGCCCAGCACTTGCACTCCCCCCAGCGTCCCTCTGATGGGATGTCCCAGAGGGCTGCTCAGGGTACGGGGTCTCCATGCGGCTCTCAGCAGGCACCTCTCTGAGGAAGCAGAACAGAATGACATGAGCGGAGAATCTATGGAGGTGCAATCTGGTGAGGCAGGAGCGTGACAGCTGCAGACGCCAGGGACTGAGGCCATCAGCTGAGAAACTCGTCTCGGAGAAGGTCATTCTTGGGGAACCAGAAAGCACAGGGTGAAGCATCACATGACCCAGGACTGCAGATGAGCAAGGAAGCCGCTGTCCTCCATTCATTAGCTTATTGGAAATTTTAGGCATACAAATCAAATCAGATTTTCCACCCAATTCCCAATTTCGCATCAGGCAGATGAAGGTGAGGCTGCCGGCCTAGAGATGGTGAGTTCAGTGGGTGACTGGGGCTCTGCACCTTGTCCCCACGCCCCTCCGCTCTCAGCATCTCACAGTACTGCACTGGGCAGGGATTGAACCCGCTCTCCTCTCCTCATGGGCAGTGTGTGCAGATGCTCTCAGCATAACTTTTAATTAAAACCAGTTTTACTTTTGTAACAGGATGGTTTCATTTTAATGCACAAAACAGAGAGTGAGCAGGTCAAAGCACAGACGTATGGATCTGGAATTTAGAGGCTGATCAAGGAGAGAACGAACTCATCCGTAGTTGCAGGTTTTCTATCCACAGCATCAGATAAACTCACATGGAGGATGGGTTCTACTTCAGAGCTCTATAGTTTTATTCTTTGATTCCCAGAAACAGAAAAATGCAAACTAGGCTGAAAACACAATTTCATGTACTTACTGATTCCTTGAAAGAGCTCTTCAATATTAATGGCATTTTTTGCACTTGTTTCAACCACAAGGGCACCTATGGATTCAGCATATTCTTTAGCATCCTTCAGGGGAACTTCTCTGAAAAAGAAGTCAAAGCCAGAGAGAAATGAATGGTCGTTTGTAAAATAGAAATAACCCCAAAGACCAGACAAACAGCTGGAGTGGGAATGGTTCTTTTACTTTCCTGTAGAATAATAACTGAATCTCTCAATCAATAATATTGAAACCTAGTTTGGGTAAGATTTTTAAAGATATTAAACCTGTCTCTGGCATCCATGCAGATATAAAATAGCACTCCTGGTCTCAAAGAAGGAAAGAATTTCAGAACAGAAGGGAAAATGAGACTCATTTCAGGTCTAGCAGTATCCGTTCCAGGGTTCAGAGCCAGGGTTGATTTTATTTTTTTCTGCTATAATGTGACTCAATAGTAAAAACCACTATGTTACGTGGTTATGTGCACAGGCACATGTGCTTCTGGGAGACTTCTTATCATCTTTCAAAAACCCGAGGAGATGGGGATGTGGTTTGATGGTTTGGAAGGCGCGTGGACCTAGCTCCAATGGCTGTCTGAAGCGTGGCACACCTGGACTTTGAACTGTAAAAGGGTGTTCCCGCAAAGATCTTAGGACACGAACTCTATTTAAATGAACAACCTAAAAAGACATTGATTGATCTGTTTCCAATGTGAAGATACTATGGTGGACCCAAAGGTAAAGAAGACACAGCTGCTATATAGACCCCAAGACCATTCGTGTATGTAGCAAATACACATTGAGCAGCAATGGCCGGTTCCTCTTACAGGTGCAAGGGAAAACCCTGGTCCCTGCCATCTGGAGCCTACTACACTTCAGAGACTGGACAAACAGAGCACATCACGTTCACTCTAATCCATAGACATAAAGGGCTTCGAGAGTACAGGGGCAGAAAGTGATGTGTTTTGATCAAGGGAACCAGGAAGCAGCTTTGGAGGAGGCTGCCTTCACTGTGGCCATGCAGGCTGGGTGCACCCAGGTGAGACTACGTGAAGGACCCGCCTGAGCAGAGGCCAGGCAGCAGGAGAGACGCTCATTCCTAGATGTCATGAAGGCAGTGCCGTGCCCAGTGCTGCCTTGGGTGCCATGGAGGGTTTACAAACCTACGATCTGGTGTCTGAATGCAGAGAATGCCGGTGTGGCTGGAGCTGAGGGGGGTCCTGGCAGAGGGGCAGGAAGACGCACCCAGCCTGTCTCACTCCCCGAGGCCAGTGACAGGGCAGGGACTGATGGAGGCAGCTCCAGAGTCTAAGTGAAAAAAAAGTGCCCAGAAGGGACTAGAGAGGACTGGAGGCAAGAAGAAGAATCTGGAAACCCCTTCAGTGCTGCAGGTGAGGGATAGTGTAATCCTCAACTAGGGATGCTATAACAAAAAAAAAAATAAAAACAACTGCAGATACAAAATCAAACCTGGGGAGGAGAGTGAAGACACTACACCCATCTCCCTCCCCCCCATTCCCGCACCCCTCAGATGCCTCACAGGTGGTTTCAAAAGGATTATAAAGTTACCAAGGAAACTCTACCTCCGTATTCAGATCCCTTACAGAACAAAAAAAACGTATAAAGGACCTTTCAGGTCTCAGCCAGACAAGCGCCTGACGAGGGCCCACGTGTTAAAGGTGATGGGTCCAAGCCTCTCGGCCAGGAGGGTGGGGACATCTCTGCAGCCATGCTGTGAGAATCTGTCCTTCCAAATCATGGGGGAAAGTATGTCCTACCTCTACCTCTTTACTGTGTCAAACAGACAAGCCTGTGCCAGGAACCAGGGGCACAGCTCCTAAAACCCTCAGTCTCCGAGGAATAGGGGTGTCTTGCTATGAATGGCTAACAAACATGAAAAAATGCTCATCAGCCCTAATTATTAGAGAAATGAAAATCAAAACCATCCCGAGATACCATCTAACCCCAGCAAGAATGACCCACATTACAAAATCTCAAAACTGCAGATGCTGGTGCGGATGTGGAGAGAAGGGAACACTTTTACACTGCTGGTGGGACTGCAAACTAATACAACCTTTTTGGAAGGAAGTGTGAAGAAACCTCAAAGCACTCAAGCTAGATCTCCCATTTGATCCTGCAATCCCATTACTGGGCATCTACCCAGAAGTAAAAAATCCTTTTACCATAAAGACACTTGTACTAGACTGTTTATCACAGCTCAATTTACAATCGCCAAAATGTAGAAACAGCCTAAATGCCCATCACCTCAGGAATGGATTAACAAGCTGTGGTATATGTATATCATAGAATACTATTCAACCATTAAAATAGATGGAGACTAATCCTTTGTATTAACCTGGGTGGAAGTCGAACACATTATTCTTAGTAAAGCATCACAAGAATGGAGAAGCATGAATCCTACATACTCAATCCTGATATGAGGACAATTAATGACCTAGAACACGGTGGGGGGGTGAGGGAAGGGGAGTGCAGGGAGAGGGAAGGAAGAGGGGGTGGGAGGTCACAGTGCATGGCACACCTTTTGGGGGTGGGACACAATTATAGGACAGTCTTTATCTAACAAATACAATCAATGTAACCTGTTTCTTTGTACCCTCAATGAATCCCCAACAATAAAAAAATTAAATAAAGATTCACCTTCAACTGTGCCCTGTATGTCTCCTCCATTTGCTATTCCCAAGTTGTACCCTTTATGATGGAACTATAATGTTAAATAAAAATTACAGGAGGCCATTATTTTGGAAAAAATTCTTGCACTAAGCCCGACAGACAAGAAAAATCACAATCAGATCACTCAGGCTAAGCGTGTCATCAGACACAAACTAAGCTGTTATCTGACCATCTAAGAAATCAGGAGAGAGTAAGAGCCAACTTTCCGAACAGGCCCATTCAAACTTTTCAATTGGCTGCATTATAATGAAGTTCCCTCTGCTTTAAACCTTACACACACAGACAAGGTAATCTGTTATTTTTCTATTTTTCTGCCTCCCTGTCTTGCTTTGCAAGGAAAGTATCTTTGAAATAACTAAAGCCTGTCTGTAAAGCCAACCTCTTATCCTCAGCTTGTGGGAACATTTATTCTTCCACGGATGAAGTGTTGCTGATTCTAGAATCATGAATAAAGTCCATCGAGATCTTTAAATTTGTTGTAATTTTTCCTTTTGACGGTGATCGTTAAGTATAGTGCCTTCCTGAGTTCTGTACATTCATTCTAGAAAACTGATTCTGAGGACAGATTGTGGGAGCCCCTGAAGTTTGTAGTCTGCTGAAGTACAGGTAACTTGAGAACACTCCAGACTTCCAGTTCATGTCTGCAAATGAGGGACAGGCTTGTGGTCATTAGTGTCAGAACGGAATTGAACTGTAAGGTACCCAGTGGGTGTTACAAAAGTTATTGCTGGGACAAATGGTGTGACTACAATCTGAGTCACCTTGGAAAAGGGAGAATTCACTTCCAAGAAGCCTCTTGCAGACATCTAAACCAGGGGACATTGGGGAACTCCTCCTGCTGCACCTCAGGAGAGGCCACTGCACAGAACTCTCAGTGGGACGGCTGCCCCCATGGGCTGTGCATTTGATTACAGTTAGGTGAACTCACGGCATCCAGCAATTCTCATTCATTGTTCTTAATGAATATTTGAGTGTCTGTTACATGCCAGGCATTGTGTCGGCCAATAAAACAGGTAAAGTGAAATTAGTTCATCCAAGCCACAGTACAAAGCACACAGCTAGTCAATTTTGATGGCAAAGACTATTTTTAGAGTTTCTGAACCAAGGTACATACAGAAATCACTGAGAAGAAAGATTGCACCTGGCGGAGAGACACAGACTCAGATTCCTACCTCCCCCACCACCGAGGGTACAGGCGATTAGGTTACACTGTTTGCATTTGTTAAGAGTCCAAGTTGTAGCTGTGCCCGCTCACCCAGGACAGGTGCACCCATCGAATGAGAGCACACCAACCCCCCCTCTTCTCCCCTCTCCCGCCCATCCTTCACCAATGTTTTAAGAGTCAATTATATTCTACATGACCCTTAAATGTTAGCACTACCTAGGGGGCAGCAGCTACAGGCAGGCTGTATGGTCCAATGGGGGCTAGAGTCCCTCCTGAGCCCACAGGAGAGGAGAAGGGCTGCAGAGGGGCCGCGGTCTGGGCCAGAGTGGAGAGCTAGCCATGGGGATGAAAGCATTCACATCGGGGCAGAGAGTGGGCAACTGCCGCCCACGGAAACGCTGTCCACAGCATGTCTTAAGGACTCACCTGCACAAGGTGTGTGGTCAGGAGGCCAGAGGCCCTTTACTTTCTCTTGCATGTCTGGACACATCTCCCTCTCAAGCCAGATGACTGCTGGCCATTGTAAGTGGGCTTCATAAATGCAGCCTCTGAAAGTGGAACCAACCACTTCTTACCCATGAATTTGCCACTCTTCCCACAAACCTGCTGCTTCCTGAGCCAGAAGCAACCAAACCCCCCTATGTGGCCTCCCCTCTGGAACCCTGCAATGTTTCCGACAAAACCCACTCAGCCTCCCATCCAACCTCCTACCCACCGCCTCTGTCTCCATCAGTCCCCTTCACGTCTCACACACCCGAAGTCGCCCCTCCCTGACCCTCTAGTCTGTGGTGATCCACAAGCCCACGGTGGGGACCTTTCAAACTGCGAGCCTATCAAGCATTCCCACAGACAGGACTCTGCAAGTCTTCCTGTGGCTACAGGACCAAACCAACAGCTCAGCAGGATGAGGCTTCCTCCTCCCTCTCCATCCACCCCAGAAGCGACAGCCCATCCCAACCACTGTCCCTTGGGCCTTGCTGCACTCTGGCCTATTTGTGGGTCTTGCAGCTGCTATTCCCTGTTCTTATGGCCACATTCCACCCAGTCCCCTGGGGCGCTCAGCCTGTGCAGGCTCCTGTCACACACTGTCATCCTTGCGAAACTGTCTCTCTGCCCAAACAGGCTGTGCGTGTCTTGAGATCCAAATCATTGTATTTATTTTTGTGTCCGAGAATTCTCATGGTACCTGGCACTTTGGAGGCATCAGTAAACATCTGCTAAATGACTGGCTGAGAAAAATCACCCCAAGTCACCCGCAGCAGAAAGGAGGAGGTAGGTGGGGGAGGGGCCCTGTGGACCTAACAGAAGTGTGATAAGGGCTGCAGAAGTCCCTGGGGGGGGGTGAAGTCAACACAAAGGGGAGTGTCCCCAGGGTTTGGAAGTCCTGTCTCAGACACTCAGAGGCAGGCAGAGGCCCTGAGCTGGCCACTCAGTCTCTGGGTCTTCTCTCAGCAGGGGAGGGAGGCAGGAACCAACATTCTTGTGAGCTAGAACTTCCAACAGGGCCGTGCTAACCAACAGGGGCCCTTGTTTTGTTGTTCATGGGTGTAACCTGGCAACTTGGCAGCTGCCTCATTCTAATTGCAGGGCCAGATAACGCCTCCGCAGTCCTGGCACACCAAGAGGGGGTCCTGAGGAAAATAAGGCCTGCCTTGGAGAGGCTCACCGGGAAGGTCCAGGGGTCCTCTCTGAGCCCCACTTCACTCCCACCTGCATACAGGGCCCTGGCAGGGATTCGGTCCCCAATGGCTCACAGCCTGTGAGCTAAGCCCCAGCTGTGAAAGGGGATGTTCAGGCAGTTCCGGGGTGCTGCCCACAGAGAGAAAAGGCTCCCCCCTCGGTGTTCACTGCCCCCTGCTCTGACGGCCCCCATTCATTCTACCAGGAAAGGTGGATGATTTACTTAAATGTTTAAGTAAGTTAACATTATAAAGTGCTTGGAACGATACCTGGCACATAGTAAGTGCTGTGTCAGTGTTTCTTAAGTAAATCTTTGCAAAGATTTATTTGGCCACGTGGATGACAGTGGGGCACCATTTCTTACAGAATGCCAAGAAGATTGAGGAAATGATGCAAGTGGAAAACACAATTAAAGGCCCTCCATAGGTTTTTCTTACTTCACCCCTTCACTGTATGGCCCCGGAGAGCTCTGAGTCCCGTTCTCAACATTCCATGGAAGAAAGAGGGAAGCACGCTGTATCAACCAACTTGCTAAGCACATGAATTTCTACATACCAACCACCCCAAGAGTAAACTGAATCATATTCTGAATTTCTTTCTCAACGAAAACAATCTGATATTAATCCGAGTAGCTTTTGTCCAAGGATATGGAATGACTTTTTGGAAGGCCATGGATATTTCCTATCCTATGACATTCTTCTTTTTTTTGTTTTTGCAGTTTTTGGCCGACGCTGGGTTTGAACCCACCACCTCCAGCATATGGGGCCGGCACCCAACTCCTTTGAGCCACAGGCTCCTTTTTTATTTAAGACAGAGTCTTGTTCTGTCACCCTGAGTAAAGGGCAGTGGCATGATCATAGTTCACAGCAACTCAAACTCCTGGGCTTACGTGATCCTCCCACCTCAGCCTCCCAGATAGCTGGGATGACAGGGGACCAGCGCGCCACCTAGCTAGCTTTTCTATTTTTAGCAGAGATAGGGCCTCGCTCTTGCTCAAACTGGTCTCATACTCAGGTCTTGAGCTCTTGGGTTCAAATGATCCTCCCATCTCAGCCTCCCTAAGTGCTAGGATTATAGGCCCGAGCCAACGCTCCTGGCCTCCGTGGCTTTTCTTACACATGTTCTCTGTCCAGTTTGGTTGTTTCTTTTATTATTTGGAGTTGTTTATTTGTAAGTGCTCTTTGCATATTAAGGAAACTAGCCCTTTGTGATATATCTTCCATATTTTTTACCCTGGCATTTGTATTTAGATCCCATTTATGACATTTTTGCCACACAAATTTTTACATGCTCAGAATTATTGATCATTTCCCTCTATGGCTTCTGAGTTTTGTATTATGATTAAACTCTTCATTCTACTTCCAAGATTATTTTTAAAATTCATCTTTCTCTAACTTTCATGATTTCATTATTTTACATTTAAATTCTTGTTCCACTAAAAAAAAAAATAAATAAATAAATAAAATAAATTCTTGTTCCACTTAGAATTCATCTTCTCTTATTTTTTTCTTATAACTCATTATCCCAATACCATTTACTGATTACTCCCTTTTTACATTGATTTTAAATATCTTTATCATACACTGAATCTCCCTATGTATTTCACCCCATGTCTTGGTTCTCTGTGCTCTTCATTAATCTTCTGTCTAATTCTGTGCTGGTGCTGTTTTTTTTTTTTTTTTTATTAAGAATTAAAATATATTTCACCATCTGGTGGGATTAGTCCCCCCAATACTATTTTTGCCTACTTGTTTTTTAAAATAAAATTTAGGATCACTTTGTAAAATCCCTTTTAAAAGGTTATTTTAGTAGTTTGATTGGTATCTTGCTTAATTAGTAGTTTAATTTAGAGAAAACTGACACTTCACAATACTGAGTCCTTTAATCCAAGTAAAAAGTATACATTTTCATTAATTTAAGTCTTTTCTAATGTCCTATAGGAGAGTTGTAAAGTTGTAGCATATAGATCTTATTCATTTCTTGTTGAATTCATTCCTAGGATTTAAGTTTTTAAAAAAAATTTTTTAAATTATATAAACATGCCAAAAAGTTGATTACTAGGTATTTTAAACTTGTATTCCTATTATAAAAAGGGGTTTAACTTCGATTTAATTTTCTAGTAGGTTATTTTTTGTGTAAAAGTGAAGAATAGTTCTTTATTCTAATAGTCATTCAATAGATAATATTGGTTTTCCTTTTTTTTTTTTGTAGAGACAGAGTCTCACTGTACCGCCCTCTGGTAGAGTGCCGTGGCGTCACACGGCTCACAGCAACCTCTAACTCTGGGGCTTACGTGATTCTCTTGCCTCAGCCTCCCGAGCAGCTGGGACTACAGGCGCCCGCCACGATGCCCGGCTATTTTTTTGTTGCAGTTTGGCCGGGGCTGGGTTTGAACCCGCCACCCTCGGCATATGGGGCCGGCGCCCTACTCACTGAGCCACAGGCGCCGCCCAATAATCTTGGTTTTTCTAATCCTGTTAGCAATTAAAGAAATTCACATGAAAATTATGATCATATTCTCCATATACCACATCGGTCAAGGTGAAAAAGCTCATTCATAGGTGGTGCTAGTGCGTAGAGAGACTCCTACGCTGCTGGGGAAGCCTGCTGCTGATGGGTGACCACAGGACGCCAGCAAGGTCAGGGAAGGTTCAATGCAAACAACCACATCTTCTAGGAAGTTTTCAAGTATCTTGAAGCAGGTGCAGAAAAGCCTCATTTTCCCAGAAAATGAAGTTCCTCAATTAAAATACAAAACAGTTTGATGCTAAAAATAAAAACAAAACAAACAAAATGAGGACAACCAAGGCCCCTGCTGTTCTTAGCGCCCACGTATTTCCAAAGAGTGTTCTACAGATTGTTTGGGGTTTGTTGGAAAGGAAGATCCCAGCACCGCTCAGTGGCTCATGCCTATAATCCTAGCACTCTGGGAGGCCAAGGCCAGAAGAATGCTTGAGCTCAGGAGTTTAATACCTGGGGTGGCACCTGTAGCTCAGTGGGTAGGGCTCTGGCCTCATATACCAAGGGTGGCGGGTTCAAACCCGGCCCGGCCAAATTGCAACAAAAAAATAGCTGGGCGTTGTGGCAGGCGCCTGTAGTCCCAGCTACTCGGGAGGCTGAGGCAGGAGAATCATCTAAGCCCAAGAGCTGGAGGTTGCTGTGACACTGTGGTACCACGGCACTCTACCAAGGGTGACAAAGTGAGACTCTGTCTATTAAAAAAAATATATATATATATACCAGCCTGAGCAAGAGCAAACTGGAATAGACTGAGGCTCTGCCTCAAAAAAAAAAAGGAAGAGAGGGAGAAAGAGAGGGAAGGGCCTGCAACCACTTCTTAGCATTCTAAAGCTTCAGAATAACTCCATGACGGGTGGTCTACAAAACGTAATGTTGGATATTTTGTATTCTATACAATTCATGATCTGGCACTGTGAAGCCAAGAGTTTAGTGGTCTGTATCAAGATTACTATACCTAGGACATATTAAAATACACATTGCTCAGGCACCATTCTACAGCGGAAGAAAAAAATTAAAAGCATGGTGGATTCTCGAACTCTTCCTAAGACAAATCTTCTAGTGCTTCATGTGTATATTATATTTCTAAAATACCATGACAACAATAACTAAGCATCTTATATTTTGCCGAACTCGGAATACAACATTTAACACAGCATTAAAATGTTTTTACTCTTTTCCCAGCCACAGCCCCCTCCAAGGTCAAGCATAAAAGACCAACTAAGTCACCCATGACGACAGGGAGCAGGAGACGGCTGTTAATTGTCTGGTGGAATTATCTTCTGTCAAAACCATCCCACATGTTTACAGTGTTCTAGCCAAAAGCAAGGGAAATCATTCATAATATTCCATCAAAATCAAGGAGAGAAAGGCTGAGGGGGTGGTGGAGAGGCTGTGTGCGCCGTGAAGCAGATTCACAGCCACCCCCTTCCCGCAAGCACCCACGAAAATGAATAATCAGAGCTTGTCGTGCTCCCATTAGCTCGTATTTTCTCTAAACATCCAAGATGTCTGTGTAACACACAGATGAGGCAACCATTTTAACAAGAATCAAAGCAGCAAAATCTCCGTTTAGTTCAGATTGTTACCTTTGAGGTGGAAATGAGACTAAAACACACTTCTTTTTTAAAAAAAAAAAAAGATGAATAACCCCCATCTTCACAGCAAATACCTAAGGGGACAATAATGCTTTACAATGGCCCTAGTGCCTCCAACTACAGTACCTGACCTGTGCTGCCTGGGAGGACGTCTGTTCCCAGGGCACCTCCCCTGCTCAACAGCGGTGTCCACTACTGCTGATCCCTGGGGCCAAATTCCTGGTGTCCAGTTCAGCCTTACACTTAAATGGGCCATTTCTCATGGAAAATATATCACAATTTGGAATCACATGAGGACTGGGCAGAAAACAGATTCTCTAGGGGATCTGGCCATTCCTTTGTGTCTTAATCACCCTTCTCTAGACAGAAATTTAAGCTAATCCTGAACTGGTCACAGAGAACCACTAGAAAGAGCTGTTAGCTCCAAATCCTCTGAGCAGGATCCAATTAGCTGCCATTTCTTTCCTTGGTGGTTAGGAGATTATTCTCCCTCACGACCCTGGTTGGGCTTCCTCTGAAATGCGCTATCACAGGACAGTCTAAGCACGGGTTCCGGAACAGGCTGCCTGGACTTAAAGGCAGTCCTACATCATCTCAGCAACGGGGTCTGGGACAAGCCCTCTGACCTTCCTACCTGGGCCTCAGGTTCTTTACGGATACGGGATGAGATTAGCAACCTTTTCATAGGATTGTGGAAATTAACATAAATTACTTCTCATAGTGAACATTTAATTTCAGTTGGCAATGATGACTAGCTATGTAAACAGTATATAGACCAAATATAAGTAAAAATCATATCATTTGAAAGTAGCCATCTCTCACTGAGATAGTGGTAGTTCTTTTTTCTTCTTTTCTTTCTTTCTTTCTTTCCTTCTTTCTTTCCTTCCTTCCTTCTTTCTTTCTTTCTTTCTTTTTTTTTTTGAGACAGGGTCTCCCTCTGTCACCCAGGCTAGAGTGCTAGAATGCAGTGGGGTTTTCATAGCTCCCAGCAACCTCAAACTTTTGGGCTCAAACGATCCTCCTGGCTCAGCCCCCCAAGTAGCTGGGACTACAGGTGCCCACCATCACACCCTGCTAGTTTTTCTATTTTTAGTAGACACGGGTCCCTTGCTCAGGCTGGTCTTGAACTCCTAAGCTCAAGCAATCCTCTCATTTAGGCCCCGGGTAATTTTTCTATTTTTAGTAGAGACAGGGTCTTGCTCTTATTCAGGCTGGTCTCGAACGCCCGAGCTCTAGTGACCCTCCCACCTCTGCCTCCCAGAGGGCAGGATTACAGCATGGCAGCTGCATGCTTTTGGTCTTTTCCGCCATTCCCCAGGGCAACAGTCAGGCAGATATTCCGATGATTCCTCCCCCACATCACACTGCCAGCTCACACCCCCTCCAGGTCTTTGTCCCTGGGTCTTCTCCCTTCCTGGAGTCTCCTCCTACCTGACTCACCTGTAACATTCCCTGCTGTGACACGTCATCCTCAGGCTTGCCTAATCACTCTACATGACTCTCAACTCTCCCTTTTCTGAATTCCTTTGTCCTTCCTGGGCTACACCATAACAACTAGAATAGTACTAAACGCAGTCTTGTCTTCCTCATTACATAGATCCCCACCCCTCTCTGAATCCCCAAGTCGAAGTAAACACCTCTGAGGAAAACCCACTTTCTTTCTTATACTTCTTATAGTACTTCTCTGCACACAAGAACCACCAAACATCCTTGCTCATGGAATGACTGTGTGCTGGAGGACACGCTCCCTTCCCCCTTCCCTGATCTATTTTCACTTCTTCTCCCACAAGCCCTTCTCTGTGGGACACCCCCACTCTTAGGAGAGAAGTCTTTATGCTCTGGTGTGGTCCACCCACCCTCCATGCTTCCCTGAGAGAGAGCCAGGTGTTCAGGTAACCGAGGGGTGGCCAAACTTTTTTCTTTTCTGCAGCACAGTGGAAGAATAAGAGTTGTCTTGGGCCACACATTAAACACACAAATACTAACGAAAGCTGGTGAGCAAAAAAATGGTCCATGCGTACTTTTTGTGATCTGACACCACAGAGAAGCAAAAAAAAAAAAAAAAAAATCCTCACAAAAATCAGTATGTGGCCTGCAGCCCACAGAATAGTCTGGAGTATCTCTTGAATTGTATTTATGGGAATGTGGGAGGGATCTTGGGTGAGGGAGGCCAGTGACAGCAAAGCCATCTCAAGGTCATTACTGACCGCCCCTGAGAAGAAGGTTCCTCCACTTCCCAATCCCTAGTCTCCGTGTCACTGTCACGGGGTAACTTCCCACTGCTACCACGTGTAAGAGGAGATAGATTTGGTCTGAGGGGCCCACCCTCAACCTTGCAGATTCTCCCACAGCCCTAGTTGTGCCAGGGAAAGTGGAATCCCTGGAAATGCCACGGGAGACACCTGAATGTGATGAGCAGTTAAGTCAGAATCCCGTAGATGAAGGCCAATGATACACAACGGCAGGACAAGCTCCAAATGCAGAAAAGTCAAAGGGTGTGTTTGGAGAGTCAAGAGTTCAGAATCGGAAACCAGAACTGGAACCTGCTATGGAGAAGGGATATGGTAGCTACAGGTCAAGGCTTGTGTGTAGGGCTGGCCATGCTTCCAGGAGAACATGTGAGGGGGCAGTTCTGCCCAAGGGCCAGAGATGGGCCTGCTCTTCTTCCAGCCAGGGAGCTGGAGGGGCCTGGGCCCACTCCCAAATAAAGCAGATGTTTTCTGAAATACCAGCAGCCTTCTCAGCAAAGTGCCACAGCCAGGTGACCCTAACCCCTCACCCAAGCCAAAGGCAACCAGTGTCAGCTGGATCTAAGGGAGCTGAACCTTCCAGAAGGTGACTAGGCACAGGCACTAGCCTCGTATCAATCAGACGAAGGCAAACACCAGTGACATCTGTCTCCTGGTGACAATCAGAGGGAACAGAGACCACCGGGAACTGCTTCTGAAGGGATGGAAGACGGGTCAGCGGTGCCACTTGCAGAGCCTGAAAGATGATGAGTCACTGTTGTTTGTTCGCCAGGAGGCCTGGAGGCTGACAGAGGGGTCCAGGAGTCAGAGAGGCCTGGCCAGTACCAGTACCTTCTTCTCTACAATGACCTCCTATCAGCCAATGCCAGGCTTTCCCAGCGTGACCCTTGGCCCACTGGGGAAAGAATCACCTTTGGAAATGTTTATCTCTCTGCTTCCCTCTGCCTATGAAATCAGAATCTCTTGAGCTGATTCCTGGAATTGGAATTAGCAAGTGCCCTGTGGAATTCTTAAGGTTACCTATTTCTTTTTTTCTTTTCAAGAAAGGAATTGCCTCACTTTTCCTGCTTGCTTGTTCCAACTCGGTGACCATCCCACAGTCTCCTCGAGTCTCACTGTGCCGCTGACCCTTCAAGGCAGCTCACGCCCCAGCTCCCACACGCTGGTCCAGTCAAGCGTCTCATTTTCTGTCAACGCTGTATGGCCTTTAAATGTCCCTAACTTTGCAATCCTAACCCCGGCATTGGTGGGAAGGGGGCAGCCAGGCCCTGCCAGGCACTGCACACGCTCTGTCCCCAGAGCTATGTCCAGAGCTTCCCTCCACAGCACACCTCACAGGGAGGGGGAGAGTGACGCCACCTGAGCACTGCTCTACCAGGACCCAGCATAGTCCCTGCACATTCCACTTTGGTTTCATGCCTCCCTCAAATTCAGAGAGAATATTACTTCAATTTCACAATAATTTGAACAGAGGGAGATTTTGTTTAGGGTTGAGATAGTAAGGAAAATCTCTCACCAAGATCAGGAACCTAGAAAAACATTCACACTGAAAGTCCCCAACTCACCGGACCAGATGCCTCTGATACCTTCCACTCTGGAGAGTGGAGCACACCTTTCCGCCGTCCCCTGGTACATGCCACACTCTGGAGAGCAGGGCACACCTTTCCGCCGTCCCCTGGTACATGCCACACTCTGGAGAGCGGGGCACACCTTTCCGCCGTCCCCTGGTACATGCCACACTCTGGAGAGCGGGGCACACCTTTCCGCCGTCCCCTGGTACATGCCACACTCTGGAGAGCGGGGCACACCTTTCCACCGTCCCCTGGTACATGCCGCACTCTGGAGAGTGGGGCACACCTTTCCCCTGTCCCCTGGTACATGCTGCACTCTGGAGAGTGGGGCACACCTTCCCCCCATCCCCTGGTACAAACAAGGAGGTGGAACTGACCACTAAATGGGCATCTCCTCTGCCAAGCACTTCTGCATTCATATGCCCCAAGTGGCCGGAGCCACGTGTAAAGGGCTAATTCCACTTCCATTCTAGCATACTCCGAAAATGTGCCAGGCATGGCTCCGCTTAAGGACTGACATGCTTACACAGCCCAAATTGTGTTAGATGAGATTATTTCCACCTACACACACACACACAAATTTACACACTGTCCCTCTATAGCCCCTAGTGAAAAGTCAAATACAGTCTTCTGGGAGTTAAAGGAGAGCAAAGTATTTTGGGATTAGAGTAAAAAAAAGTCATACTCTTTAAGTTCCAGGGTTGGAGATCAGGCTAACTCCCCAGAAAAATCCCCTCAGCAGGCAGAATCTGAAGCAGCCAGACTGGATGACCAAGGACCTGATACCCTGCCGTGGTGAAGTGTCAATGTGCCCACGACATGAGGTCCCCAGGCCCCGGCACTCACCAGACTCTTCCTGTCTGTGGGGAGACACACATACCCCAGGAAGGGACCAATACATCAGGCTTCCCTTTTTCCCAAATGGAGTTTTTAATATAGTCAACCTGCTTTTCTTTTCCACCTTGGGCATGCTGGGGATGCTTAAATTAATCATCTGGCCCAGTGTGGCCACAAAACTTGGGTCAAACAAACCTCCCTTTGCAACTGTTGCCATACGTGTACATATAATATATGTAATACATATACAGATAGCAACGCCACCGCTGTAGTAGCTATTTATTCTTTTTCTCTACATCAACTTCCGGTTCATTGAATTTTGTCCTGGGATAACTGTAGATTCACAGGCAGTTACAAGAAATAACAAGGGAGCCCTTGTGCACTTTGCTCATTTCCCCCAAATGGTCACATTTAGCAAAACAATAGTGTGGCCTCACCAACAGGATGCCGGCCTTGATATGTTCTACCTTACTCAGACGTCCCTAGCTTTACTTAGATTCGCCTGTGTGTGGTGTGTACGGGTGCGTGTATTCAATTCCGTGCCATTTCACCCTGTGCATAGGAGCGAATGTCCACAGCGACAGGTGAGCCCCCGAGCAGTGCTGGCATCGGAAGGATCCCCCTGTGCCCACTGCCCCCACGCCTACCTCCCTCGCCCCTAACCATGCCTCTGGCACCTCCCATCTGTCCTCCAGTTCTAAAATGTGCTCATTTCAAAAATGTTACACAGACGGAATCAGACCTCGTAAACCTCTGGGACTGCTTCCTTCCCTCAGCGTAATTCCCCTGAAGATGCATCCAAGTTGTGTGTATCAGCACTTTGTTCCTTTCATGGCCGAGTAGGAAGCAGGGGAGGGTTTGAAGGCACCACAGTTTGTTTAACCTTCGCCACTGAAGGACACGTGGGCTGATGTCCAGTGTGGGGCCGTAACCAATAACGTGCCCACGAATATGCATGGGCAGCTTTTGTGTGAATATGAGTTCTCATTTCTCGGGGACAAATGCCTGTGAGTGTGCCTGTTAGGCCGGTACCGTCACCACATGTTTAGTGTAATAAGAAACTTCCAAAGCTGTTTTCAAGACCTGCTGAGCCATTTTATATTCACACCAGTAATAAACACACGACTCAGTTTTCCATATCCTCACAGGCATTAGGTATTGATGCTTTTTATTTTAGCCATTCTCATTGGTCTGATATCGAACGTCTTTTCAGATCCCTGTTTACCATCTTCATCGTCTGTGGGGTGAGATGTCTGTTCATGCCTTTGGCACATTTTCTTTCTTTTTTTTTTTTTTTTTGTAGAGACAGAATCTCACTGTACCGCCCTCGGGTAGAGTGCCGTGGGGTCACACGGCTCACAGCAACCTCTAACTCTTGGGCTTCCACGATTCTTTTCAAATGAGGTGTTTTTTACATGTAAGTTTTCAGAGCTCTTCATATAGTCTACACTCTATGCTAAATCCTTTATAGATATGTGGTTTGCAAATACTTTCTCCCAGTCTATAGCTTAGCTTTCATCCTCTTCACATGGTTATTTTTAATTTTCAGGCAGTACGATTTATCCATATTTCCTTGTATAGATTCTGCTTTTGGTGTCAAGTCTAATTCTTTGCCTAGCCCCAGATCCTAAAAATTTTAAGAGTTTTTCTAAAAGTTTATGTAATAGTTTTACATTTTACATTAAAGCCTATGATTCATTTTAGACTTTTTTTTTTTTTTGGACACAGGGTCTCTGTCACTCAGGCCGGAATGCAGTGGTGTCATCACAGCGCCCTGCAGCCCCAAACTTCTGGGCTCAACCAATCCTCCCACCTTGCTGGGATTACAGGGGTGAGCCACTGAGCCTGACATAGGTTAATTTTATGTTAGATCTCATTTTGGTTTTGCCTATGTATGTCCAAGTACTACATTTGTTGAAGGGGCTTTCCTTCCTCCATTGAGGAAGATGCCTTTGTATCTTTGTCAAAAATCAGTTGAGCATATTTGTATGGATTTATTTCTGGGCTTTCCATCGATCTATGTGCCAAGCCCAACTGTCTTGGTTACTACAGCTACACAGCTTCTTTTCATTATATTCTTCTTTGTTAATACTGTTTCAGCTATTCTAATGCCTGCAACTTTTCATATAAATTTTAGAGTATGTTTATGTTTACAAAAAAAATCTTGTTAAAATTTTGATAGAAATTGCATTTAAACCTATAGATCAATTTGGAAAGAATGGGCATCTCTACTAGGTTGAAACTTTTCAATCATGAACACACTATGTTTCTCCATTTATCCAAGTCTTGTTTGATTTCTTCCATAAGTATTTTATACTTTTCAGATATAGATCCTATAAATATTTTAAGTATATACCTAAGTATTTCATTTTCTTTGGAGCAAATATAAAGGGCATTGTTTTTAATTTTGGTTTCTGTGTATTTATATTTAGTATATAGAAGTGTGATTGACTTTTCTGTGTTGCCCTTATAACCTATAACTTGGCTAAACCTGCTTATGCATTCCTTGGGATTTTCTATGTAGATAACCATGTTATGTGATGCCATAGCATATGAAGGTGCTCAACATAAGGAACTTCCCCTTAGCTTTTTAAAACATTTTAAGGGAAAGTTTATGTTGCTATCATAAATGGAACACTAGTATCAATTGTCATAAAAAGAAGGTAAATCCTAAAATAAATATAATACAGGCAAAATATAATTGAATCATAGCTAGCTAGATACAACTGTCTGCAGAAGGCCCTCAACCTTAGGGGTCTCTTTCTCTCTCTCTCTAAGAAAGAACAGCAAATATAAAAACAGGTATTAAAAATAGTAGAAGGTGATTTTTGGTCTTTTGGATACACACCTAGTAGAGGAATTGCAGGATCAAACAGCAGGTCTACTTTGAGATCCCTGAGTATTTGACATACTTCTTTCCAAAAGGGACGTATTAGCTTGCACTCCCACCAGCAGTGCAGAAGTGTTCCCTTTCCTCCACATCCACACCTGTAGTTTTGGGATTTTGTTATGTGAGCCACTCTTACTGGAGTTAGATGATATCTCCAAGTGGTTTTGATTTGCATTTCTCTGATGATTAAAGATGATGAGCATTTTTAAAGACCAAAAATCACTTTATAGCAAAGATATTTACCCCAGATTGTTCATTGCAGCTCAATTCATAATAGCCAAGTCATGGAAGAAGCCCAAGTGCCCATCGACCCATGACTGGATTAATAAATTGTGGTATATGTACACCATGGAATATTATGCAGCCTTAAAAAAGATGGAGACTTTACCTCTTTTATGTTTACATGGATGGAGTTGGAACATATACCACTTAGTAAAGTATCTCAAGAATGGAAGAAAAAATATCCAATGTACTCAGTACTGTTATGAAACCAATTTACAATCACTCACAGTTTCATATGAAGAATAGGTCACAACTATGGCCCAGGATGAAGGAGGGAGGAGGGGAGATAGAAAGGGAGGGGAGAGGGCAGATCGAGGGAGGGTGAATGGTGAAATCACACCTATGGTACATAATGCAAGGGTACTTGTCAGATTTATTAGTACAGAGTATAAATGCCTTAACACAATAATTAAGTAAACAAGACAAGGTATATATTAACCAGTGTGATGTAAGTGTTCCTAATTCTATATGAAATCAGCACATTGTACCCCAGAAATACATATATATACATGATCTATGTGTTTATGATTTAATAAAAAAAAAAAAAAAGAGAGAGAAAAGAAAAACAGTAGAAGGTCTGTAAGTTGACCACTCAAAGGACTGTAACAAACTGGTCAACATATGAAGGTGCTCAACATAAGGAACTTCCACTGAGTACATAGGGTGCATGAAAATTAGGTCAACTTAAGGAGGTAGTCAGTGTAGGGAGAAGGTCAGGGTAGGGAGAAGGTCAGTGTATGGAGGGGGTCATTGTAGAGAGGTGGGCAGTGTGAGGGAGGGGTCAGCTATGGAGGGTTCACTGTACTTAGTGACATCAGGTTCCCACAAAACATTCTCTAGGATAAACCATATACTAAGCCATAAAACCCCTCAATAAATGCGAAGTAACTTAAATCATGCCAAGTATTTTTTAGATTACAATGGAGTTAAATTAAAAATCATCAATAGAGGCCATGTGCAGTGGCTCAGGCCTGTAACCCTAGCACTCTGGGAGGTCAAGGTGGGTGAACTTCTTGAGGGGTTGGAGACCAGCCTGAGCAAAAGCAAGACCCTGTCTCTACTAAAAATAGAAAAACTGAGGCAAGAGAATGACTTGAGCCCAAAAGTTTGAGTTTGCTGTGAACTATCATGCCATGGCTCTATACCCAGGGCAACAGAGTGAAACTGTCTCTAAAAAAAATAAATAAATAAAAGATAAAATGAATAAAAATCATCAATAGGCAAAATTTGGGAACTTCACAAACATGTGGAAATTAAATAAAACACTAGTAAATAAACAATGGGTTAGAACATAGTTTAGAAAATACTTCGAGATTGATTAAAAAAATACTCGAACCTACGAGATGCAGCTAAAGCAGTGCTTACAGGAAAATTTGTAACTGCAAATGCCTACATTAAAGAAAATCTCAAACAAATATGCTAACCTTCCACTTTAGAAAACTAGAAAAGGAGGGAAAAAGCAAATCTAAAGCAAACAGAAGGAAAGAAATAATAACAATTAGCAGGGAAATAAATGAAACAGAAAAACAATAAAAAGAATTCAACAAAAAAATTGTTTGTTTGAAAAGGTCAACAAAATTGACAAGCTTTCAGCTAGACTAAATGACGAAAAAGAAGAGAAAATTCAAATGTCTAAAATTAGGAATGAAAGAGGAAACATCATGGAATTAAAGTGAAAAAAAGAGAACCATAAGAAAATACCATGAACTACACACAAAAAAATTAGGTAATGCTTGAAGAGGAATTAGCACCAGTCCTTCACAAACTCTTATAGAAGACAGAGGACAGAGGTGGGAACACTTACCAACTTATTCTACAAGGTCATTACTGCCCTCATACCAATTCTAGACAAAGACGTTACAAGAAAAGAAAACTGCAGACCAATATCCCTCATGAATACAGCCATAAAAATCCTTAACAAAATACTAGCAAACTGAATACAATATATAAGCAATATATAAGGATTAAACATCATGACCAAGTGGGATTTATCCCAGAAATACAAGGCTACTTCAACGTCCAAAAATCAATCAACATAGACATTATATTAACAGAATAACGGACAAAAACTATACGATCATCTCAAAATATGGACAAAAAGCATTTGATGAAAGCCAGCATTTGTTCATGATAAAAAAAATAAACATTCAAATAAGCTAGGCATAGAAGGAAACTTTCTCGACGTGATACAGAGGATCTATGAAAAATCAAAGCTAACATCATACTTCCTGGAAAAAGACTAACTACTTTGTCTCTAAGATCAGGAAAAGGACCAGAGTATCTGCTCTGACCACTTTGTTATTCAACACTGGAGGTTCCAATCAGCAAAATTAGGCAAGAAAAAAAATAAATTCCACATATTGGAAAGAAAGAAGCAAAACTCCTTTATTTACAGATAACATAATCTTATATATAGAAAATGCCAGACAATTTACAAACAAAATGACCAGAACTAATAAATGTGTTCAGTAAGGTCAGAGGATAAAGGTAAACATACAAAAGTCATTTTCATTTCTATATCTAGCATTGAGCATGCCATAAATGAAATTAAAAAAAAAATCCCATTTGCAAGACCAAGAAAAATCGAACACTTAGGCATAAATATAACAAAACAAATAAAAGATTTGTACACTGAAAGTTATAAAACATTGCTAAAAGAAACTAAAGACCTAAATGAAATGAAAATAAATTTCATGTTCATGGATTGTAAGACTTACAACTTACTATTGTTAAATTGGCAATTATACCCAAATTGATCTAAAGATTCAACACAATCCCAATTAAAATTTCAGCTGATTTTTTTTGTAGAAATTGAGAAATGAACCTAAAATTCACATGAAAATGTTAAGGATCCAGAATAGCCAAACAATCTTGAAAAATGGAACAAAGTTGGAGGACGTACAGTTCCTAATTTCAAACTTAACTACAAAGCTACAACAATCAAAATAGTGCCAACTGGCGTAAGGACAGACATATAAATGAAATGGATAAAATTAAAAACAAAAATAACACCACATTTACAACAAATTTTGACAAAAGTGTCCCCCCCCCAAATTCATTGGTAAAGAAATTGTGTTTTCAACAATGGTGCTGGGGCCATGAGCTACCCACATGGAAAAAGGTGAATTTGGACACCTCTATATCACATCGTACGCAAACATTTACTCAAAATGGATGACAGACCTACATGTAAGCACCAAAGCTACAAAACACTTAGAAGAAAACGTAAGAGTAAATATTTGTGATCTTCATTTAGCCAATCCCTTGGGCACAAGAGACAAAAGGAAAACAATGATAAATTGAGCGTAAACTTTCATCCTTCAGAAGACGCAGTAAAGATTGTGAAGACACAACCCTAGGATGGGAGAAAATATTTGCAAATCATAGATCTGGTAAGGGATTTGTATTCAGAATACGAAGAACTAGCTGAGGGCAGCGGCTTATACCTACAGTTCCAGCTACATGGGAGGCTAAGACAGGAGGATCACTTGAGGCCAAGAGTTGGTGACAAGTCTAGGCGATACGGTAAGATGTCATCTCTTTAAAAAAGAAAAAATATATATCTATATCTATGTATATGTATATATGTCCATATATATACATATACAAAGAAGCCTTGCAACTCGATAATAAAAAGACAATGCAGTTAGAAATTGGGCGAAGGATTTGAAGGGACATTTCTCCAAAGAAGATAGTGAAAATGGCCAATAAACATATGAAAAGATATTTAATATCATTGGTCATTAGGAAAACAAATCAAAAGCACAATACAACTTCATACCCCCTACGATGGCCATAATCAAAAAGATAATAACGATAAACTGAAACTTCACACATTGCTGGTAGGAGTAGAAAATGATGCTGTTACTTCAGTAAACTTTGAGTTCCTCAAATTGTTAAACACAGAGTTATATGACCCAGAAATGCCACTTAGTTACATACCCAAGAGCGATGAAAATACATATCCACACAGAGTTTCTATCTGATTGTTCACAGTAACATTTTTCATAATAGCCAAAAAAGTAGGGAGGTACCTGTGGCTTAGTGAGTAGGGGGCCAGCCCCATATACCCAGGGTGGTGGGTTCAAACCCGGCCAAACTGCAACAAAAAATAGCCGGGTGTTGTGGCAGGAGCCTGTGGTCCCAGCTACTTGGGAGGCTGAGGACAGAGAATCACCTAAGCCCAGGAGTTGGAGGTTGCTGTGAGCTGTGACACCACAGACTCTACTGAGGGCAACAAAGTGAGACTCTGTCTCTAAAAAAAAAAAAAATAGCCCAAAAAGTAGCAACAACTCAAATATCAACTGGTAAATGAATAAATAAAATGTAGCATATTCATATAATGAAGTATTATCAAGGTATAAAAATGAATGAAACACTGATGTTACAACACAATGAACCTCGAAAACGTTACAACTAAGCGAAACAAGTCCTTCACAAAGACCACTTATTCTATGATTCCATTGATATAAATTGTCCAGAAGAACACCAATTTAGAGGGACAAAAAGGTAGATTAGTGGTTGCCAGATGCTAAACACAGGGGGAGACTGAGAGTGACCGCATGAGGCATGATGCCTTAAGGTGACAGAAATGTTCTAAAATTATGCGTGACGATGATTCCACAACTCCTGTATACATAGGCTAAAATTCACCGACCTGTACACTTAAAACACATGAATTCTAAGGTTTGCAAATTATCTCAAAAGAACATATTAAGTTTAAAAATTGGGTGGTGCCTGTAGCTCAAGCAGCTAAGGCGCCAGCCACATACACCAGAGCTGGTGGGCTCGAATGTGGCCTGGGCCTGCCAAACAATGACAACTACAACCAAAAAACAGCTGGGCGTTGTGGGGGGCACCTGGAGTCCCAGCTACTTGGGAGCCTGAGGCAAGAGAATCGCTTAAGCCCAGGAGTTGGAGGTTGCTGTGAACTGTGACACCAGGGCACTCTACCCAGGGCTATAGCTTGAGACTCTGTCTCAAAATAAATAAATAAATAAATGTTTAAAAATTAAAAATATATTAGCTGCAAACTAGCCTGTGTCACTGACCTCAGAGGTTTGAAGACAGTTATTGCCTTGATTCAGTAAGTACCATCTAAAATAATTTTGTGTATAACAAAAGATGCATATTTCACACTTTAAACCACAACTGCTGGGTTTTGAGGTGACACAGAGGAGAAAGAACACTGCCCAGAGTCTGGGCTCAAGGGACAGGGACCCTGTGATGGCAGCCCTGGTGGCAGGAGCTGCATGGCCTTGGGTTGTCTCCTAGTGAGGACAGACAGAGAAGCTGTTAGCGAGTTTATGATGGAAGTGAGAGGAAGGGACTGTGTCAGCTGGGACATTTTGAAAGTCACACATGAGCTGGGCACAAACAGGAACGCCCACATGAGCTCACCAGCCCAGCACACATGAACAGTGAGCTCCACCCTGAGAGATGGCAGGGTGGTAGCCAAGCCATCATGTCACAGACGTGTAGTCTGGCCAGACCAGAAACTGCCCCTTTCCAAGGTCACCACCCTCTCATTTTCATGGTAATGTTGTGCTACCTGAAGTTCCTCTTGACCACCAGCCGGCTAAGGCATAAGGTGGAGAAATCCTTCTGGGGCAATTTAGCCTTGAACCAGAGAGAATGCCAGGCCAGTATCTCTCCTAAGGCTAACACAGGAACACACCAAATACCAGAACTAAAGGAGCCCTGTGTTTACCATGTGGATACCAGTACCTCCCAGTAAATTCCTCCTTCTCCTGAGATGAACTTCTACTTTTTCTTTAATTTTTTTGCTAGAGGAAGGGTTTTGCTCTGTCACCCAAGCTGGAGTGCAGTGGTACAATCACAGCTCCGGAGTAGATGGGAGGCATCAGCTAGGGCACCTATCCCAGATGAATTTCAATTGGATTTCAGTTCCATGTAACCAAAAGTCCTGATACATTCACATTTTTTTTTTTTTTGCTTAAATTCTGGGCCCTCAGCATTCCCACAACACATGAGGCTTTGCTCCTCTGAAAGTTCCACAATTAGCCCAGGATTAGGAGGTGTTAGAGATAATGGCTCCTGTTCTCAGCACCCACCCACTGCGCCCATCCCATGACACAGGTTAAAGCGATTCTCCTGGGAATACTAGACTAGCAGACTGATTGAAGATTATAGGAAAAGAGGGTAGATATCTGAACCAAGTCTAGGGAGTTAATGATTTGTTCAATCCCCAGAAAAACAAGGGATTAAGTGGTATTTGTGGCTGTTATTAGAAACCAACCTGATGTGATGTGATATAAAGCTTTTGAAATCCCAAAGAAACACAGCAATTTGTTAAATGCCATGTTAAGAGCTTCTGCAAGATCCATTTTCATTTTTTATTTAACTTTGGTTTAATCATATTTGGATTAGGAAAACCAGAAGGATGATGTAGCTGTCTTTATGAAAATCAAGTACTAAAATTCCTGAGGGAATGGAGATAACAGAATTCACTATTAACCAAGGGAATGGAGATAACAGAATTCACTATTTCCTTTTTTATAACAGATTTATTTAGTAAAGTGGCTAGCTTACTAGGCCAAATAAAGCTATCATCAGATGTGTAATCCATGTGTAATGCAATCCACATTTGTACACCAAATGTGTAATCCATGACTGGGCCCCAGTTCTGAAGTTAAAGTTCAGCAGGCCGCTCTCACTGAGGGAAGCCACGGTGTGGAAAGTAGTTCTAATAGACACTACAAAGCATTCTAGTGCGCGTGGCAAAGTAGTTCTAACACATACTACAAAATAGTTTGGTTTCTTTTTTTTTTGCTTTTTTTGAGACAGAGTCTCGCGGTCACCCTGGGTTGAGTGCCAGGCGTCATCATAGCTCACGGCAACCTCAAACCCTTGGGCTCCAGTAATCTTCATGCCTCAGCCTCCCGAGTAGCTGGGATAAGTGCATGGCGAGCAATTAAATTATTACATTGAAAACGGAAAAAATAACAAAGGCATAATACCTCCTGCAGACACTCAGGGATGGGATATGAAATGCACAAAAAATTCGTGAATGCATCTTACCTGATATCAGAGAGATCGCATTTGTTCCCAGCAATAGCCATCACAATGTTTTCTGGACCATGTTCTTTCAGCTCTTTAACCCATTTCTTCAAGGTATGAAATGAATCCTAAACCAAAAGTATCAATGAGTCATTGGAAAGACCTATCAAGACAGAATTCCAACCAAGCAGAAATACAGACTCAGTACAATTTCACGGAGAAAAAAATTTTTAGGAGAAAAAAATCACATAGGATAACATACTATGCCTATGCAGGCACAAAGTTAACATTAGCTAAGTCATACTTCAATAGCCTATGTCAAAGCCTCCTTTTCTAAAATTGAAACTTGATCAAGTTAAGAAAACCATATGAGCGATTTCTTCCATAAATAACATTAATTTAAACCAATACCCTTGACTCTAGCTGAATAAGGATAACAGGATGAGTTCATGTTTACCTATATCAGGAAAAAAATAAACATATTTAGAGTCTGGTCTTCCCTTTGGCCCTTCACTCACAGCTGTCCTCTAGGAAACTGGCCAAGGTCGACACCTACAGGTAGAAATGGTCAGGAACTCATGGAAGATAAACAGTGATGGGTCAGTAAGCTAATGGTCTTATGCACTGAGTCAGCACTCCAGATCAAAAAGTAAATAATTCAATTTTCAGGGATGAAAATAAATGTCATCAAATCACCACTGCAGCTATTTGTTGATGGATATCCCAGAGCCTTAACATAACTAAAAACACATTTATATTGTATATATACAAAACACACACATACTTACTTATATACACATAAATGTTATCCTTGGCATTTTAAGTATAGAGTATGATTAAAACACTAATAGAAAATACGTATTATATAATTATAAAACATGCAGAAATTAAAAATAATTTTCCTTTTCTTAAAAAGCTGACTTTCTGGACAATGGCACTAGCAGTCAGGATTTTGCCTCCGCCATCAGTTTTAAGAACGAAAGGTCACTGCCGTTTATTTAACTTAGCAGATAAATGTGAGACACTCCATTACATATTGGTGCAATACACTCAACAGAGTGCCAAGCTGTGGAAGGATGAAGCATAAGATCTCTGTGTGGGTCTTTCTAAGTCAGGGAATCACCATAAATTGCATGTAGATTCCCAGGGAGGCGGCCTTACCTGCTTGGTGATATCGTACACTATAACTGCTGCAGCAGACCCTCGGTAGTACATGGGAGCCAGTGAATGAAACTGTTTAAGAACAATGGACAGTTTTAGGTCAAGGTAAACAGATTGTATGCGATCCCAAATTAAATATAATAATATTTTTATCCTATAATCATCTCTATAGAGTCCCTAAAGCCCCCCTACCCTCATTTTTCCAGGTTCCTATTAAATAATACATTGTCCGTCCCCACTACACATATGCTTACACTATTCTTGGGCAAAGGACAAAAACGAACTTTATCTTAAATGTCGTCATCCCAGGAATTTTCTTTCCTCCATTGATCATCACTCCTCTCATG
The DNA here is from genome assembly GCF_027406575.1 of Nycticebus coucang. Lineage (NCBI taxonomy): Eukaryota > Metazoa > Chordata > Mammalia > Primates > Lorisidae > Nycticebus > Nycticebus coucang. The sequence continues at coordinate 3,186,979 of NC_069798.1, forward strand.
ATTGGCCCAGGACAATCTCATTAGAATTATTACACAGCAGTAAGAAAAAGATGTCGGCTAAGGAGAGGGGAATGGAGCCTGGCATGGCACCAGTCACAGGGTCCTCACTGAGCGGTTAGCAAGGAGCCACTGCAGCGGCTGCCCCAGGGCTGGACGGCTCGCCTATGCTACGGGCCTTCTCGCCAGCCTAAAGAGCACATGTGAGGGGACATTCCAGGAGCTTCCTGCCGAATGTAATCAAAGCAAGTACCAGAGGTCCCGAGAATCATCCTGCCCCAAATGGGACAGATAATTAATCTCAGAATATATACATTTTATGTATATTTTGGAGAAGGGCTGGTCTTAAATTGCATCTTTTTTCAAATTAAAATAAATATTTTAAAGGAAATATTTATTTCCTCCAAGAAAAAGATACCTCAATTTTAAAAAATGAACAAAGGCTATAGATAGGTAAATCACTGAGGTGGACATATAAGTTACCAGTAAAAAATTTAAAACATGTTCAATTATAATTAAAGGAATGGAAAACACTGTTGAGGTATTTATTACTAAAAATGTCTATTGGGTGCCACCCGTGGTTCAAGGAGTAGGGCACCGGCCCCATACACCGGAGGTGGCGGGTTCAAACCCGGCCCTGGCCAAAAACAGCAACAACAACAATAAAAATGTCTATGATGTCCTGTGTTGATGAGGGTGTGGGAGAGGAGGCACTCTCATACATCTTCTTTCAAAGCCACCAATGCATCAAAAGGTGAAATGTCCACACCGTCTGAGCCACCCAATTCTACTTATAGGAATATACCCTGTAATGATAACTACACACAGCAAAATATTAATACATGCCTATGTTGAATATGGGAGCAAAAATTTGAAAACACCTAAAGGTTCGTCATAGGGAATTGATTAGTGGTATAATGTCATAAAGTAAATGTTTATTTCCTCTCAAAATTCTTATGTTGAAACCCTAACCCCCAATGCAATGGTGTTAGGTAGTCAGACCTTTAGAAGGTGATGAGAGTTAGAAGCAATCATGAGGGCTGAGCCCCCATGATGGGATTAGTGCCCTTTTAAGATGAGGAAGACACTAGATGTCTCTTCTCTCTTGCTCCTCTCTACCCCCCACCTCTGTGAGGCTTTAGCAGCAAGATGGTGTCTGCAAACAGGAAGGGGACCTTCCAGTCCCTGAAGCTGCAGACACCTTGATCTTGGACTTTCCAGCCTCCAGAACTGTGAGAAATAGATGTCTGTCATTTAACAACCCCCCACCCCCTAGTCTACAGTGCTTTGTTATAGCAGCCCAAGCTGACTAAGACATAGACGTATGTAGTGGAATATTCCAAGCCATTAACACGATGGGGAGGACCTTTATTTAACATGAAAAAAATAATCTCCAAGCGACACATAGAGCATACTATAGTTTAGGGTACAATGCGTGATGCGTCACGTAGAGCATACTACAGTTTAGGGTACAATGCGTGATGCGTCACGTAGAGCATACTACAGTTTAGGGTACAACGGGTGTAGGAGTGTGTCTCTGTGTTCAGGAACAAGATGGGATCCCTCAAAACTTCAATGGTGGGATTTCCAGTGATTTTTACATTTTCCTTGTAAGAGTCTGCAGGAATTTCTACAAATTTCTACAATTTCCTGTAGAAATTCTGCAGGAATTTTTACAACGATTTGTAAGTAAAATTGTAAATTAAAAAAGAAAAGCAGCTGTTTTGATTGGGGCATGGGGAAGGAGGAGAAAGGGAAGGAAGGAAAAAAGGATCCTTTTCCGCAAACAACAAAACCATAACTCATTTTCTTTTTTTTTTTTACATTTTTATTTTTTTATTTTTTGGTGGTGGTGGTTGTTGCATTTTGGCTGGGGCCGGGTTTGAACCCACCACCCTCGGTACATGGGACTGGCGCCCTACTCACTGAGCCACAGGTGCCACCCAACTCATGCATTTTATTTCCCACACAATACTTATCATTGGATTAATTCTTGCCAAATTGAGATGATCGTATTTGGGAATTTGAACCACAGTGTTCCCTAGGTTTCCAGTTGACTGCAATGGGGACTGCCACCAGCCAGGCACTGCGGACAGAGTGGAAGGGAATGTCACTTCCCCCACCCCATCCTCTATTTGGTCCCCACCTTGAAGAGAAAAGTACTCTGGAGCCCCTGAGTTTTTCAGAAAAGGGAAAGGGCTGGATGAAGCTCGGATGCACCAAGGAGTTCACTGCTGACCTGCACAATGTCCCCACCCACGGTCCCCTGCCAAACGAACACGTCATTCCAGAATGCACTGGAGGACAGCAACCATTTGCCACAAGTGCCTTTCCCTATTTACCAACTTAATCCATTCCTCACACAGAAAGAACAAAATCGAAATTCCTGCCCAAGGAGAAGAATGTCAAAGCGCTGTGTTTTTGAGACAGTTTGCTCTGCTAACAGTAGGGAGTGCAGGCAAAGTGTCCTGTTAGCTCAGTGATACAAAACATCCGCATTCCCCCCAGACAGCCTCCATATAGGAGTGGTCCACATAAACACACAAAGTGGGAGAGTCGGTGCAAACTTCATTTCTCAATAGTGAAGCTAATCATAGACTAAAGCACAGAGAGGTGCAAAGGTGGATGTCTTCTAAGACAGAATCCGTTTTAGGCTAAAACATGAGGAACTGAATCTAAAATGGTCACTGGCGTGCAGGTCTCATGAATTATTGAAGGCTCTCCGTATATAATGCATTACTTACTCCTTTCCTTCCTCCAGATGGAATCACTTTGAAATAAATCTGTTGGTGAAGCCACTTAAATGACTTCATTGCTGGGGACATGGGAGTTTTAATGAGTTAAAAGTTCACGTCTCAGTTCTAAAACCCAATAATGCATTGACCAAAGGATAATATTTGTGGAGGGCAAAAAGATAAATCACTTCTAGCCTATAATGCCTAGACTTTCTCCCATGTAAATAAGCACCACAATCAGCCTCAATACTCAACCTGTGAGGTCAGACTTCAGACGGATGGAATGTTCACATAAAAAAGACTCTTCTAGAAATGACGTTCACGATCATAGGAGGGTGGTGATAAAGCTTTATGTCTAAATTCACTTTTAAATTTCACATTTGAAAATTAGCACAACAGATGCCAATTCAAAATCCCTTCTTCCCGAACTACCCAACAAAGTATCTAGAAGAGCAAATTAAAGTGTTCAGGTAACTTTCAGGTGTCAACTATTTAGAAGCAACACAGGAAATTGTGAAAAAACAGTTTGTCTCCCCAAAAGAAATGCCTATGTATGTCCTTAGTGAGTGTGATGATTTGCTTTTTAGTGGCTGGATGTCCACGTGGTTTGAGAGAAGGGGATGGCCTCCTTCAAACAATTTGAGCTTCTTGGGCTTATCAGCTGTCACAGATGGATGCTAACCCTGCCCCTACCTCTAGCAACTGGCAGGCAGACAAATGAGCTTGACCTTTCTGGAAAGCAACTGGACCGTGTATCTCGAGAGTCCTGCAAATGTTCATCCATGTTGATTTGACTGTCCCACTTCGTGTGGGAATTATCAGAGAAGGTCACAAAACAACCAGAATTTATTCTAGAATTATCAATTATGCTGAACAATTATAAACAATCCTAATGCCTGACTAACCATTAGGGAATGAAAACATAAACTTTGGCCGCAAGATGGAATATTGGGCAGCAACTAAACTCAATTTTTTAAAAAACTTTAAATGGCACATGAAATAGGATGGCATAGTTTGGTATTTTCCTGAGGATCTTCTGCAGAACACCAGGCCCTTGAGGTACTTTTTTGGAAAAAAAAAAAAAATTTCTCAGCCAAACAAATTTGAGAAACACGACATCTAACAATGTTCCCTTGGAGGTTTGCAAAGTATTATTGATACACTAAAAGCTCTGAAAATTTCCATGGTAAAAAAAACTCTATTTATTCTGGTTTGAACTCAGAATTTGCCACTCATTTACTTTTACCTTTTTTCAAGCAGTATTTATTAACATCTCGGGATATAGTGTGGTAAGGACCCACCTTAGGGGCAGAGTGTGAAGTAACTAGATTCAGAGTCCTGAGGCCTGGTTTGGCTCTATCCTGGTTTTTGTATGTTGTGAAATAGGGGTTGAGGTGGAGGGTGGGGCCAGAGATGGTGACAATGGTTTTTCCAGCTCTGGGATAACATTCCCGGCCTGGGAAGGAAACCTCTCACCTCGCCCCGCTCTTCCCTTGACACATGCCTCTCTCTCCCACCCTGCACTACCCTCTGTGTGTGTAGGTACACACACACACGTAAATGCTAGTCCAGGAAATCTCCTAATCCTCCAGACCACCCAGTCTGCCTTCAGCAAAATTCTTTTAAGTGCAGGTTTGCGGCATCATAAATTCCAAAGCAGCAAAATCCTGCAAGTCAGGAATGAGCCGTGCTGGAAATTACATGAAGTTTCTAAACAAGCACATCCCCAGCTGGGCTCTGCCTCCACGGATGAGAATTACCCAAGCCAGAATGGCCTGGCAGTGGATCCAGGAACTTGCAGGGATGAGTTTTGTGCTGTGATTTTTCAAACGCTCTGTCCCTGATGAACTGCTCAGACCCGATGGCCTGTGACCCTGCCTCTACTCTGCCCCAGGTGCCAGCCCACAACCAGAAATTCTCACCCTTCTAAGACCAAGGCCGGGAGAGTTAGGAGCAGAAGCCAAGAAGAGCCGTAGGTCCCTTGGGATTCAAACAAAGTGGGCAGAGAGAGAGGAAAATTCCTGAAATTCACAACATTCTCAGCTGGCAGAAGTTGAATGGAAAAACACATTACTAAATGTTCTTTCTGTGTCATTCAGAAGAACGCTTCCCATTTTTACACAGACCTCTCTCTCTCCACGGAAAAGCAGAGGGCCTAGTTAATATGCCTGCTCAGATGTCCTAAAACCCAACCGTACAACAATATGAGAGGTACAGCTGAGTAGAGACGGAGCTGGGGACAACAGACCAAACTGTTAATGAGGGTGAATTCTGAACAACAGCAGTAACCACCACTTGCTTGACTACTTCTGAATTATTTTTTTTTTAAGTTTAAACACAATACATTTCCTTTTAATGAATCATGAAAGCCAAAGAGCTTTTCAGTAGTCAGGGATCCGAGGGTTAAAGCAAAAGTACCAGGAGAACGGTGGATTTCAGTGGGGCTGGACTCCCTCTGACCAGGTGTGGTACAAACCCTCTTCAGTAATAGAAAATGATACAGCACAAACCCAAACAACTTCCCACAAAAAGGAGTGGTGGAGAGCGCATGGGTTAGTGTTTTTTTAAAGGCAATATAACAAACTAAAATATTTCAATCCCTAGGATTGAAAGTACATGTAGTGAAAGTGAGATGGAGTCAGTCAAGCTCGAGTGCAGACGACACAGCTGGTCTGGGAGGTTTAGGTCACGGGACCTTTGCCTCAGGCTTCCCATTCTTGTTGTTTGGTAAATCCAGCTATAATCTACGAGTGTATATCTGGAGTAGTTTAGGGCTATTGATTTAGGAGATTAACTTTTGAATTGGAATTTTGTTTAGGGTCATGGGTTATGCTGATTGTTATGTATTTGGGACATGGGTTATGCTGATTATTGTTGTTTAAAATAAGGGTTAAAACATGGTCTTTGCTTTGAACTGCATGTATAAAACTGTAGTTTTGGAAATGGAAAAGAACAGTCTTGGAGAAGTTGCTCTCACTGTTCTCCAGAATCTTGGCCTTCTGATAAGTCAAGTCCAGTGGATCTGTCCCTGTCTATTGGACCTACTAGCTGACAGTGACAGGCGGCCAGATCCTCTTTGCCCCATAAAAGGAAAACGTATGAAACAGAAGGCAAGGATTTCATAGGCTGTAGAAATAAACTTTTTCCCACCCATGGAAATGCCCCGAGGCTGTAAACCTCGGCTCCTATGCCTGTCTGTTGGCAAGTAAGTGGAATTTCCTACAAGTCCAGGACTATGCCCACCTCATTCCTAGGTAGGCGTTATCTTTTCTCATCACACATACCCACTGTTCTGTGCATTTGGGGAAAAGCTCATGATGGGTTACAGGGATCAGAGAAGACTGGTCATTTCTCTCCCCCTCTCCCACATGGTCACAGGAAGCCTGGAGAAGGGACCATATCTTCCCTCTGAACAGACCCAAATCCCACCAGACGTACTCTGAAGCATGTGGTTTCATTTATCCCAACATAGCAGGCACCAGGCTCTGTACTTTGCTATGTACCATAGGGCCATGATGCACAGCCTTCGCCTGCCCCATGGGCTCCACCACAGCCACATCTCCCTCTGGTATCACCAATGTCCATCTTGTCCTGACCAGAAGACCGGAAGTTTCCATGACGGCGTTCAGATATTGCACGGGCCACCAAGCTGACCACACAGCCGCAAGAAGGATGGTGTTTTTAACTGTTGGATTGTGTTTAATTACATACACCATAGAATATATTTACTTTTAGCTTTTTGTTGTGGAAACTTTCAAGCATACTCACAAGAATACAGCGTGGTATTCTCACCCCCTGGCTTTAAGTCTACCACTGACACAAGCACCCCTACTCCACCCATCACTGCCGTCTTTTAGAGCAAACACTCGCTATCTCCTTATTTTAATTACCACATGTAAGTCAGATTGGGTTACTTTCCTTTTCAAATCCTTCTAACTACTAAGTATAATGCCAAGTTTAAGCTCCATACGACAGTGTCTAAGGCCCACGGCACAATAGCCCTGGTTCTTTCTCGGGCCCCTCTCCTACCAGTCTCCAGCCCCCTGGCCTCCTGGCCTCTCCCTGAGTATACAGGCACACCAAGCCTCCACCCCTGCCCAGAGCCTTCCCCCAGCCAGGACCTCCTCCACTGGACAGCTGCAGGCCCCTCTCTAACGTCACACACACCTTTTCTCACTGCCACCTTCCCCAAACCTCTTTCTGGGCCATAGCAGGAACTCAGAATGTTTATAAAAATCAATAACAGTGTGAAAGCAAGTGCAGAAGATAGGCTTGTTCCCATTCTCCAGGGGAGAAAACTGAGGCTCATGATGTTTAAGTGAATTGCTAAAAGCCACATAGCCCTTACAAGATGGAACTAGACCTTGAGCACAGGGCTTCTGACTCCCAGTTCCATGCTTTCACCACTACTGCATTGCTTCTCTGAAATGAAGCATTGCTCACATTGATAGAATTAAGGTACAGGTGTATCTCAAATGTATTCATTCATTCAACAGTACCGACTGAATACTCTGTACGGGACAGGCACTGTTCTAAGAAACAGGGAAACTGGAATGTGGTCAGCAGAATAGCGCTCCCTCCAGATGGCCACATCCTAATCCCCATCGCCTGTGATCATGTTATGGTCCATGGCAAAGGGAGAGCAAGGCTGCTTATCAGGCAGCCTTCAGACGGGGAGAGCACCGTGGACTACCCAGGTGGGCCCAATGTAACTGCAAGGTCTTCATCAGTGGTCCAGGAGGCAGGAGAGTCAGAAAGAGAAACCTGAAGATGCTGCTCTGTCAGCTCTGAGGATGCAGGAAGGGGCTACGAGCCAAGAAATGCAGGTAGGCCCTGAAAATGGCAAGAAAACAGATGCTGCCCTTGCACTTTTAGAAAGATTACAGTCCTGCTGATAATTTTGATTTTATTCCAGCCACCTTCTGACCTTCAGAACTCTGAGTATATGTGCACCACCTGAAGCCACTGAGTTTGTGGCAATCTGTCACAGCAACATTAGGAAACAGGAGGATGAGGAAGACAGACAAGGTCCCTGATCTCAGAAAGTGTCCTTCATCCCTGGGGTGTAGGGTGCGGGGAGGGCACCTTCCCAGGGGCTGCTCTATAGAGGATGTCCAAGTGGCCCATCTGAGCTCTAAGGACGCTCCAGCTGTCCCCGCTAGGAATGAGAAATGAAGTCCACGGGCCTAATTTCCTGTTCAAGAACGATACTCACAGGCTCTGCGGGCCCCTTCTCCTGTGTTTTAACCAGACTTGGGAAATCAGCCGCATGAAAGAAAAAGCACAGGGAGGGGAGCAGAGGAAACAAAACTAGCTGAAGCGCTTCTTCAACTCTTAACAAATGCACTGGGATAGCCCCTGAAATGCCTCTGTCCCAGCAGCTGTCTACACTTCCGCCCTGTGCTCGGAGACTCAGAAGAAAACGTGGCCTCCACCCAAGGGGCCCAGACAGTGCCTCCTAATGAGAAGCCAGTCAGGCAGGGCACCGAGACCTGTGCGGGTGTTCATCTAGTGCAGTCACTGCCCCTCCTGGGACAAGCCAGGCTGATTGGGGCAGAGGGCATCACACTCCCTGCCGAGCAAATGGAAGCATCAGGGCCTGCAGGAGCCGGTGTAGGGCAGGGCAAGTGACCATTTAAGGGCAGAAGCTGGTCCATGCAGGGTCTGGCCACCTCTGTCCCCCACGGCCCATCCTGTCCCCTGACTGCCAGCTCAGCCACCTCCCAGCCAAAGGACTTCTGACATCTATCCTCATCTCCAGGCATGTCCTTTCTCTTCCTTTCCTGGCAGTGGCATTCTGACACCCAGAGGACAGTATTTTCCTAAAGGACATTGGCCCTCTAAACAGCATGACAGTTATGGGGGCCACATCTGTGGGCTAAGGTTGCTTCTCCAGGGTATCTGCTCAGACTTTCCTCTTGGCAGTTTCCAGTTCCAATTTTCAAACATCAGTGAAACTCCACAGCCGTGAGACCCCTGACCAAAGGCAGCGCTGGGGCTTCTCCCCGGGGCTGCTGTTTATTTTTGTCCTTAGCAGGATCAGCCGTATCTTCAAGCTCCAGGTCTGTCTCCTCACCACGTCAGTCACAGCCACCCCGTTTTCCCTTTTGGGAGGGCTGTTGGGGTATAACAGGGGGGAATATTTCCCTGGCCGGGATCCCAGGACTCGCTGGTTGAAAGCACAGTCCTCTTGGGAAAGGGACAATGTGAGGGGAGAAAACACATGTGCCCTCTCCCCTCTCTCAGTGCAGGGGACAGTTCCATTGCAGGCTGGGGGTGGAGGGTGAAGCAATTCCTCTCCACTAGCGGGCTGGAAGAAGGGCTCCCGAGTATGCTGTCCAATACTTTGTAGCCGAGCCTGTATCTCTAAAGGCAAGGGCAGCTATGCTGAGCTGTTAAGAGGTTCCATCCTTCAAGGACTTCGGAAGGTCAAGGTTTCCTCTGACGTTAGCAGCAGCCTATGAATAGTGAACCAGTTGCTCAACCACAGTCATTGGGGCCCTGGGGAAGGAGGGAAAGAGAGCAGAGGAGTTTCTCTAGATGTTTGCAAAGCCTGAACTTGACCTCAGATATCTGCTGGTCCTCAAATTCCCTTGTTTTTTCAAAGACCCACAGAGGTGCAGCATTTCTTCCATTGCTCTGCATGGAGTACCCGCCATTCTGAGTGCGGTGTTCAGTCATCTGACCTGTCAAGCTATGGCAGACTGGCAAAGGCTGGCAGAATTAACCTGATGGAGGTGAATGAGCAGTGTGGCTGAGCAGCATGGGGTGTCCAAACTTCCTGACGGCATCCATCACCCTGCCAGTGCCTGGAGGACGTGAACAGCCTTCATTCTTCTTCAGGGACCAGATTCAAAGGACACTCCTGACAATAAACAAGACTGAACAAGGAAAGGTTAAACAAACTTGAGTAATGTAAATACAGATGTTTATTATTTTCTGTGGTTTTCTGAAATGCTTGAAATATCACCCAGTTGGAAAAACGTTTGTACACTAACTAGGAAAGTGGATCTCAGAATATTATCACATTATCTTTAGCTCTGTGTATTAAGAAATAAAGTCCTCATCATATGTTAAATGATATTGCTGAAAAAACTAAATCAGCTGTAAAGAATACCATTGTGAAGATAGGTTTTTTTCTTTCAAAAAACATAAATGTAGGCTGGGTGCAAGTGGCTCACACCTGTAATCCCAGCACTTTGGAAGTCTGATGTGGGTAAATCACTTGAGGCCAAGAGCTGGAGAGAAGCCTGGGCAACATAGCGAGATCCCCACCTCTACAACATTTTTTGAAAAAATTAGCCAAGTACGGTGGTGTGTGCCCACAGTCCCAGCTACTTGGGAGGCTAAGGGGGGAGGATCACTTAAGCCCAGGAGTTTGAGGTTTCAGTGAGTGGACCAGGGCACTCCAGCCTGGGTGAAAAAATGAGACTCTGTCTCTAAACAGAAAGAGAGGGAAAGGGGTTCATAACCCCCACACACAGTGACAGTCAACACAGAAACAAAAGCACATTTTCAGTGCATGTGATTTGCAACCATTAAAACTGCAGGATAAATTATCCAGAAAAGATGAAAGTATGACTCAGCTGCTTCCGGGGGAAACCAGAGAATGAAGACAAGAGCTCAAGGACCGAAGCGTTGAGCAAGTCTAGAGCAGGAAAGTAGAGGGGCAGGGGAAGAACTTCCCTGCCAACAAACAAGCAGAGTTCCACCACCATGGCTCCCTTCCCTGGGCTCTTTTTAGAAACACTTTTCCAACATGGGGATGGATGCATCAGAAGAAGCAATAAATACATTTTAAAAGCCAAGGAAAGTCATATAATATCTCTATGGTTTCAGGGTTTTTAACAGGACATTTGTATGGGCTGTGTAAAAGCACAGCTCAGTGGGAAAAGATTGAAGAGAGATAGCTGAAGAAAGTTCCAGGTGGGAAGAAGTTGGCCCTCCAAGATATATAGAGCAAGAGCACCCAGTGATTGTAGCAATTCTTCACTTCTCCAAGAATCTGGGTCTGATTTACACTAGTATTCTTTTTGGTTCTTCTCACTAATGTCACTTTACATCGTGACTCTGGGCTCTGGTATGGAGCGGAGCAGATCAATGCCTTTCTGTCTCCTGTGGACCACTGTGCAGTGTGGCCCTGTGTACACCCTCCCAGAGGTGCCCACTGACCTATAGACCACTGTGCAGTGTGGCCCTGTGTACACCCTCCCAGAGGCGCCCACTGACCTGTGGACCCCTGTGCACCATGGCCCTGTGTACACCCTCCCAGAGGCGCCCACTGACCTGTGGACCCCTGTGCACCGTGGCCCTGTGTACACCCTCCCAGAGGCGCCCACTGACCTGTGGACCCCTGTGCACCGTGGCCCTGTGTACACCCTCCCAGAGGCTCCCACTGACCTGTGGACCCCTGTGCACCGTGGCCCTGTGTACACCCTCCCAGAGGTGCCCACTGACCTGTGGACCCCTGTGCACCGTGGCCCTGTGTACACCCTCCCAGAGGTGCCCACTGACCTGTGGACCCCTGTGCACCGTGGCCCTGTGTACACCCTCCCAGAGGCGCCCACTGACCTGTGGACCCCTGTGCACCGTGGCCCTGTGTACACCCTTCCAGAGGCGCCCACTGACCTGTGGACCCCTGTGCACCGTGGCCCTGTGTACACCCTTCCAGAGGTGCCCACTGACCTGTGGACCCCTGTGCACCGTGGCCCTGTGTACACCCTCCCAGAGTGGCCCACTGACCTGTGGACCTCTGTGCACCGTGGCCCTGTGTACACCCTTCCAGAGGCGCCCACTGACCTGTGGACCCCTGTGCACCGTGGCCCTGTGTACACCCTTCCAGAGGTGCCCACTGACCTGTGGACCTCTGTGAACCATGGCTCTGTGTACACCCTCCCAGAGATGCCCACTGACCTGTGGACCTCTGTGCACCGTGGCCCTGTGTACACCCTCCCAGAGGCGCCCACTGACCTGTGGACCCCTGTGCAGCGTGGCTCTGTGTACACCCTCCCAGAGGTGCCCACTGACCTGCTACCCTATTCTCTTCACAGCTTAGTGTGAAACAGAAACTGGCACAATAACCCACCCAGGAAGACAGAATAAAAACCTTCCAAAGTCCACATGGACCGTGACCCAACAGCATTCCTGCTCCCCCCACAGCTCTCATGACGCCAGCAAAGTAAATGCACAAATAATAACAATGTTAAGCTTCTAACAAATTGTATTCAACGGTCAATTGACAAATGGATACATTTTCTAAAACTTTTTTACAGAGGCACGCTATGGATTGATTACCTTACACCCACTGGAAGGATGAGACAGGATACCTGTGATACAGGCTGAAAAAGGCCAAGTGCAGGCAGCGTATCAAGAATGAACATTGACTTACACAAGAAGGAGGAGGAGGAGGATCCTGACATATTTGGAGTGCCCAGAGGGCAAGCTAACTTTTCAAGAATGCAAATTTATGCCATAAATGTAAGACAGAATCAGTACTGGGGGTACTGATTCAGTCAAAGCATGGCACTCACCAGAACTTTGTGTACACTAGCCAGACTTTGGTGCAATCACTTCACAAATAAACAGATTGATTGAGTCATTAATGCAAGCACCATCCCCTGTGAGGACACAGAGATCTATGTCCTCATATTGTAAAATCATAAACCCCAAGAGATTGTTTGTTTAAAATTATGAAAAGTAGGAGAACAGGGGCAGACTTCTACAAAGATAAGGAAGCATCCTAAAATTCCTGAGTCTGTAATTAATGAGACAGACAAACAGCAATAGGCACAAGCAGCAGCCCAGTATTTATCTTCAGCTCCAACATTAGGCAACATCATTACAAGCACAATGAAAACCAAAAACAAGCTGTCAAAACAACTGAAAAAACTGCCAGCAATGGAGAGATGTGAGACTCCACCAAGGGCAGCAGGCAAGGACAGCCGAGGATAACTAAAGCAGGCCTTTGAGGGTTGGGGGACCAGATGACCACAAATGGCTGCCATTCACACACCCTTCATAAATCCAGATTCCAAAATCACTCGCTTGAAATTGTTATCCAAAATTAAATCCCTCTCCCTCTAAGAATAAAGGAAGAATATTACTATGATGGAGTTATACCTGGCACATATAATACTATAGCACTTTTAAAAATTACATATGTATCAATGAAGTCACAGATGTCTATCAATCTATTTCTAAAAACAATTGCAATTAGAAATACAACCATCTGAAAATTTTCCATTTGCGATTATTCTTTGAGGAAAAAACTACATGCTGAACCTCAGAGTCAAAGCATTCTATAATAGACATACTCTTATTTGACAATGAATGTTGCTTTCTTTGCATTACTATTATCATTATTGCTTAATACTTCATTGCAGCAATTGTCTGATTTCTTTTCTAAATGTATTTATCTTCGTTTGTTCTTTATGAGGTTTTTGCTTCTAGTCTTTACCTTAAACATTGTTATTGTTGTTAAATTTTAAGCCTTTTTAATTTTGTGAAGGCAAAAAGTGGAAATCTAATAAACATATGTATATGTAAAAAAAAAACTACAATAGTCATTTCAGCAAGGTGCCGAACTGCATCAAAAACAGACAACCTCTTGAGTATTCCATTTGAGTAGGTAGGTAAATGTCAGATATCCTGTTTAGATTGCACAGAAGTCTCTCCTGAGTGACACTGTAATTACAAATGAAAGAGATTATAAAGAATCATGATCCCGTTGAGAAAAATCATCAACACAGAGATATGTGAAGAATGATCTAATGTGAAAATACTTGGGTGATGGGAGTGTAGATGATTTTACATTCAACTGTATGACTTCTGTCAAACTCGGGACCCAGACTGCTGGATTCAAGTGTCAGCTTCACACCTTATTAGCTGTGTGACTGTGTGCAGTGACCTCACCTATAGATGGGAATAACAGTCTCTGCCTCACAGTGAGTCAAGGGGGCTCAGTGCACCAGTTCACTCAGAGAGCACACAACCGTGGGACACGGAAAGTCATGGGGAAACACAGGCTGGCAGAAGCAGCAGCCCTGGTAACACTGAGCAGCTATTTGTAAAATCGACATATAGGCTGATTAAAGGAAGCTGCAAACACTATTTTAGGGCCAAAGGAAAAAAGGGTAGCAAGAAAACCTCTCTGCTTAAGTTTAAATAGTAGTCCAAAGGAAAATCGAGCAGATCAACACAACAGACCCGTACGTGAAGAAGTGAGATTCCTAAGTCTCAATTTTTCCTTGAATCTGCCACCTCATTTGAGGAATGTTCCGGCCAAAGAAGTGCCCCAGGCAGTCACTTGTGTGCACAAAAGTCTCTGCTCTCAATTTAGCACCAAAATAGAAGATGTTCTAACGTTCTAATGAGGTTAGCATTTGTAGGCCAGAAGATTCATCCTCATTAAAAAAAAAAAAATTTTTTTAAATGCCTTAATCTACAAATGTGGGAACTTTAGTTTTAAAGGGAGATTTAAATAAAATGAAAATTATATAAACTAACCCTTGATTAGTTAGGAATTATGGATTATCCTGAACCCTGGATTATTCCTTTTAGAAAGGCAGAGGGGAAAGCGAATAACAAAATCAGTAAGTGAATCCAACCGCGTATTGGAAGATAAGAGCTGTGGAGAAAAAGGAAGCAGAGTGAAGGGCGCAGGGCAACAAAAGAAGGTGGTGTCATTTCAGAAAGGTAGGTGCACAGGTGACATTTGAGTTTGGATCAGACAGGGGAAGTTCAAGCAATTTTACTCCACAATCACCAGCTCTGATAAATATTTTGACAAGGCATTGGCTATCTCTATGCCCCTCACCTTTTGATTTTGATAATATACAGTCTAGTTTTTATGCAAATATCCTGTTATAGACACAGCCTGTGATGGAATTCATCAGTCCCCTTTTTTAAATCTAAAGACAAGAGAGCCTCTAAAATTTATAATCCTGTCCATAAGTATTTTCCACAAATAGATTAAAAATAAGAGAGATGCCTTCGCCATTTCTGGTAACCCAGCATCCATTAGCCCACTTTCCAGTATGAGAGCCCAGATTTTCCCTGGAAATCTAACCCTACCTGACTTGTAGCCTGTGTGGTCCAGGCGAGGGGACTGCCAGCCCCAAACTCCAGGGCTCTGTGTATTACCCGGCCTTACCACTGGGGGCACCAAAGCTCCCTGAAGGCTGAGCTGCCTTTTCCAGGCCCAGGCAGCGAGAACTCACAGGTGCTAACACGTATGCCCCCTGGCAGGACAGGTGCGTCCTCCCCCGGTGGGGGTGCTGAGGGGGCCATCCTTGCCACCCCCGGGGAAAGGAGGGAGGTTGGGGGGGGTCTGCCTAAAAATGAAGCCAAACCAGAGGCAACTATAGTTGTTCTACATGGAAAGCAACAGAAACAGAGCTGGGCACCTCTGACAACGCCCTGGGGGTGAGGATGGCCCGGCTGGACCCAGCCCTGCTTCACCCCTTAGACTTGTCACGGAGCTGAAGAGGACATTCTTGGGGTGAGGATGACCCGGCTGGACCCAGCCCTGCTTCACCCCTTAGACTTGTCACGGAGCTGAAGAAGACATTCTTGGGGTGAGGATGACCGGGCTGGACCCAGCCCTGCTTCACCCCTTAGACTTGTCAGGGAGCTGAAGAGGACATTCTTGGGGTGAGAATGACCCGGCTGGACCCAGCCCTGCTTCACCCCTTAGACTTGTCACGGAGCTGAAGAGGACATTCTTGGGGTGAGGATGACCCGGCTGGACCCAGCCCTGCTTCACCCCTTTAGACTTGTCACGGAGCTGAAGAGGACATTCTTGGGGTGAGGATGACCCGGCTGGACCCAACCCTGCTTCACCCCTTAGACTTGTCACGGAGCTGAAGAAGACATTCTTGGGGTGAGGATGACCCGGCTGGACCCAGCCCTGCTTCACCCCTTAGACTTGTCACGGAGCTGAAGAGGACATTCTTGGGGTGAGGATGACCCGGCTGGACCCAGCCCTGCTTCACCCCTTTAGACTTGTCACGGAGCTGAAGAGGACATTCCCTTTTTGCTTAGATCATTTCAAGCTAGATTTCTGTTCCTTGCAACCAGCAGAGTCTTGCCTAATCCCAACCTTCTGAAACTGGCTTTATTTTCACTGGAGAGCCAACAACAGTGCATACTCACCCGTTCCTGACCAGCAGTGTCCCAGATGAGGAATTTGTGAAGTTCATTTCCACAAGGCACAGTTTTGGTCATAAAAGATGCCCTGAAAAAGAGAGTCAGCACCTCCATGTTACTGCATGGTCAACTGGAAGTTTAGAAACAAAACCAAAAAAAAAAAAGCATTTGGAAGACTGTTTCCCAAACCAGTTTGCTTCAATTGTTCTATGATAATACTTTAAAGATCTCAGCAAAGAATATAACCTTGGATTTTAAAAACTTTTATAACAGTGAAGAGTGAAAAAGGCAACGTGTATTTTGGCATGTTATGGCTTTGGCCTTTCAAGGGCACACAAGGAAAGTTGTCTTACATATTTACTCATGCTGCCATGAATCCAACACTAGTAGCAGCTCATACAATACTACATCTAAGTCCCAACCTGACAGCACAGATGCAAGGGTAAAAATTGGTAGTTTAACAAATATTTATGCTTTCTCTCTGAGAAGGGAAGAATTTAAAGTCTCTTTATATCACAAAACACTTGCTATTTCTTTTTTGTATATTTACTCTCAATAAGCATTTTCTTGGTTGTGAGGAAAGGTGTAAAAACACAAGGAATGTTTAATAGCCTTGACTTTTCTTCTGTGAGATAAAGTTTTTCATCCATTAAAAAACAGCAAGCATTCCCAATTGTGGGTCAATCTGACATGAAAAGCTTCCGAAGTGAAGGAACAGAAGTAGATAGATCACTTATGCAGCATTCAGGCCAAAGATATTTGATCAGAATTTAATCGTAAGGAAACAATCAGGCAAATGTGGAACGTGGCACATTCTACAAAACGAGCTGGCCTGAATGCTTCATGGAAGTCCGTGTTACAAAAAGCAAACAAAAGGCAGGGAGATTTCTCTAGAATATAGATTGAAAGGAAAGAGCTAAGAAAACCAAATGCCATATATGAGCCTTGGTTGGATCCTGGATTAGGGTGTTTAAAAAGATTTTAAGGGCACCTGTAGCTCAGCAGCTGGGGCGCTGGCCACATACACGGGGGCTGGCAGGTTCGAACCTAGCCTGGGCCTGCCAAACAATAACAACTACAGGGCGGCGCCTGTGGCTCAAAGGAGTAGAGGACTGGCCCCATATACTGGAGGTGATGGGTTCAAACCCAGCCCTAGCCAAAAAAAAACAGTAACAACTACAACAAAAAAATAGCTGGGCGTTGTGGCAGGCGCCTGTAGTCCCAGCTACTTGGGAGGCTGAGGCAAGAGAATCACTTAAGCCCAAGAGTTTGAGGTTGCTGTGAGCTGTGACACCATGGCACTCTACTGGGGGTGACATAGTGAGACTCTGTCTCAAAAAAAAAAAAAAAAGAACGAAATTTTAAGGACAGTTGTAGAAATTTAAATTTGGAATATATTATGCATATGAGATATTATTATCAACTCACATTAATTTTCGAGGTCTGATAATGGTATCCTTATTATGAACTTAGAGAGGCACATTGAGGTTTTTTATTTTTTTTTTGGCCGGGGCTGGGTTTGAACCCACCACCTCCGGCATATGGAGTCGGCGCCTTACTCCTTTGAGCCACAGGCATCACCCCAGCACATTGAGGTTTTTAGGAGTAAAAAGTCAGGATGTCTTTTTCTTACTTTCATACAGCTCTGCTTGGCCCACTCAGTCCAGCTCAGGATCCAGCCATGCCCACAGCACTCATCACAATAATATTCCCTCAACCTCTAATTTTCCCACGAATAAGAAGCCAGTTACAGAAGTCACAGGGATAAAAGTGGATGTCACCTCAATGCCCACACTACCTCCACAACAATCCATAGGCTAACAGTAAGAGGGTTCTAATTATCTACCTACAACTGCCATAAATGGAAATTCTAAGTATTCTTCTAAGGCAGCGGTTCTCAGCCTGTGGGTCGCGACCCACAGGAACTATATTAAAGGACCAGAAGGAAGGTTCTAAACCACTGTTTAAGTGATCTGATCCAGTATAGTGAAAACCACACTTATTCCTTTATTTCTTCAAAAGTTCTTAAAATACACAGCCTAGACTGCTGATAGGTGCAAATACATTCCAAAAATGTTAATATCTGTATTATTTTCCTATTATAAAAACAATATATACTTTCAAAAAAAGAAATACAAAAACTGAAAATGAAGGAAATAAAAATCAGCCATCTCTCTCATAGCCCCAGTCTCTGCTAGTAAGCTGATATATGGCCCCTTGCAATTTTCATACAACTTTTGGGAGAGTTCATTCTTTCCGTTCTTTTTTGCCTTTTATTTTTAGTGGATACACAATAATTGTACATATTTATGGGATACAGAATATTTCCATACGTGTATGCAATGTGTAATGATCAATTCGGAACAATTAGCAAATGTATAACCTCAAACACTTACCATCGCTCTGCGTTTGGAGCATTCAAAATGTCTCTTCTTTGACAATGTACGATGCAAAGAAGTTGTTAACTATGGTCACCCTGCTGTGCTACAGACCACCACAGCTTACTCCTGTCGAGCTATGATTTTATAATTTTATATCAGTTAACAATACTCTCCCTGCCCCTCTCTCTCCTACCTTTCCCAGACTCTAGTAACCAGCATTCCACTCTCCACTCCATGAGATCAACTCTTTTAGCTTCTGCGTAAGCGTGAAAATGCGCAGTACTGATCTTTCCATGCCTGGCTGATTTCACTTAACATAATGTCCTCCAGCCTCGTCCATGCTGCCACTAATGACAAGACTTCTTCCTTTTTTATGGCTGAACAGTATTCCAGTGTGAATATAGACCCCATTTTCTTTATCCATTTATTTGCTGGTGGACACTTGGGCTGATTCCTTATTTTGGCTATGGTGACAGGAGCTGCAGTAGACATGGAGACGCAGGTCCCACTCTGATACACTGATTTCTTTCCCTTTACATAATACCTAGTAGTGAGACTGCTGGATTTTATGGTGGTTCTAATCTTAGTTGTTTTTGGAAACCTCCAAGCCATTTTCTATGCTGGCTGTACTAATTTATACAGTGCTTAATTTATCAACAATGTGTAAGGGTTCCTTTTCTCTGCATCCTTGACAGCATTTGTTTTTTGTCTTTTTGATGATAGCCATTCTAACTGGGCTGAGACATCTTCTTGTGGTTTTGATTTACATTTCCCTGATGATTAGTTGACGTTGAGCACTTTTTTATATGCTTGTTGGCCATTTTTATGTCTCCTTTTGAGAAATGTCTCTTTAGACCTTTTGCTTTTTTTTTTTTTTTCTTTGAGACAGTCTTACTTGGTCACCCTGGGTAGGGTGCCGTGGCATCATCAAGATAGCCAGGTGTTGTGGTGGGCATCTGCAGTCCCTGAGCAAATCCCTCGATTTTGCTCAGGGTGGTCTCAAACTCCTGAGTTCAAGCACTCCACACACCTTAGCCTCCCAAAGTGCCAGGATTATAAGCATGAGCCACTGCACCCAGCCCTTTTGCTCATTTTTATTGTTTTTTTTTATTTTTATTTTTTATTTTGAGACAGAGTTTCACTACGTCACCCTTGGTAGAGTGCCGTGGCATCACAGCTCACAGCAACCTCAAACTCTTGGACTTAAGCAATTCTCTTGCCTCAGCCTCCCAAGTAGCTGGGACTATGGCGCCCACCACAACGCCCAGCTGTTTTTTTATAGTTGTAGTCGTCATTGTTGTTTGGCGGGCCGTGGCCGGGTTCAAACCCGCCAGCCCCAGTGTATGTAGCTGGCATCCTATAGCCACTGAGCTATTTTTAAAATAGATTCTTATTTATTTATTTATTTATTTTGCTGTTGGGTAATTTGAGTTCCTTGTATATTCTGGATATCTGGATATTAGTCACTTGTATATCAGAGTTCCGTTTAAAAGTCATGAATAGTAAAGTAGCCTTTTCAAGAGATTTCAAATAATTGTATAAAATATTTTGTAACCCAAAGAAACTGCTCATGTCCCAACACCCTGGGCACCTCTGATATAGATCACGTCGTGAGTTGTAACAATACTTTGATTTATAATTATTTGACAGTATAAAATACCAAACATTAATCTTGGAGAACCACAGACCGAGTTATTCCTTACATGTCCTCTGGTGTTGTACAGTTTCAATCCTCGGGTAGCCGTCTCAGCACGCGTATTACACGTGGGTGGCTGCATCAACAATGTACATTCTGGTGTGTTGTGAGTCATGAAACTGGATAACGCCTCAACCACATGCATTACAGTTTCTCTGTAGTATGGTGTCTTGGGGGGCAATTATTGCTTGAACTCATGATGAAGGGCTCTCCCTGGTGTGTCCGAGCATTCTCTCAAGAATGAATTCTCTGATGCTGTTCAAGGAATGAACTGTGACTAAGGACTTGCCCCTGCTCATTATATTTGGAAAGTTTCTCTTTAGTAGGAAATCTCCAATGATGTACAAGTTTTGATAGTTTGAATAATTACCTTGCCACATAAATCACATTTAAACTGTTTCCCTCTAGAATGGATTATCTGATGTCCCGTGTGGGTGAGCCATGATTAAAGGCTCTGCCACACTCGCTCCATTTATGAGGTTTTTCCCTGATGTGTGCCTACTGTTCTTGTGTAATGAAGAATAGATCAAATCAGTCCCATAATTATTAGAAATATGGGTTCTGAGCCTAGAAGAAATTCTTTTTTTTTTTTTTTTTGGCCGGGGCTGGGTTTGAAACTGCCACCTCTGGTATATGGGGCCGGCGCCCTACTCCTTTGAGCCACAGGCGCCACCCCTAGAAGAAATTCTTTAGGGTGGTGAAACTAAGTAACCATTGGTGACAGATTTCTCAAAGTGATTACATTCATGAATTTTCCCTTCAGCTGGAAATAGCTGCAGCCCAGGCAGATGTGAGGGAAAGCTTAACCGAAGCTGGTCTTTACCCGTTACCTGCATCCTCTCACGTTAGCCATCACGCTGGTCCTTCTAGCAGTAAGAGTCCCTTTTTTGGTCCTAGGCACTGCACTCTGTAATGGCTTTCGTCATCTCTTCACTGACACGCAATGTCACATCTATTTCTCCTGATTTCTCTGGAGCAAACGGCTTCATGTCTTTCCAGTGATGCTGTGTGGAATACTGACCCTGTGTTACTTTTCCCTTGGGGAGCAATTCCTTCATCACACCTTTAGGAAAGCTACCTTTCACAGACAAGGAAGCAGAGAGTTCACAGAAGCCAAATGACACAGTGGTGTCCATTACGAGGGCTGTGCATTTATTTCTGTTTGAGCTGCAGCATCAATGTGATCACCTCTTTGATACCCTCCACCCTTTTGGTGTTTTTTCTGTTTTCACTTTGGCTCTCCACAGTCTAGGGCACTTTCCTTTGTGCCAACATGAAAACAACATTTAGGTCAGGAAGAGAGATTCCTGCCAGGACGACCAGGTTCCTTTAGTTCTCCACCACCAGGTCCCTGTATAAAGCGCTCTGACCAGGGTCTAGGCTTCCCCCCTGGTCCTGACAGGATGCTACAGCCACATCCCTGAACATCAAGCCCCTGAGTAGGAGCCTTTTCTTTACTCTTCCTCCTCAAGTAACAGGAGCCTTTAAGTCAACCGTGTGGCAGGTGACCTCTCTGTGCAATCTACTTCCAGGTTGGCAGAAAACTATTTTGATACAAATTTTACTCCTAAAATGGATCATACTCAACACAAATTTTCTTTTCCTCCACTTTACGTCATAAACATCCTTCCATTTCTATGAATATAGACCAATATCATTACCTAAGATGACTGAGTATTATAACCATGTTATAGATTTATTCACTACCCCGTTGACAGACATTTTGGTTACCTATATTTTCACTATTATGACAATGAGTTGGTGAATATTTTCTTACTTACATTTTTATGTTCTTATACAATGATTTCCTTAGACTTAATTTTTAAAACTAGATACTTAATTTTAAAAACTAGATACAAGGCTAACCTTGGCTGCAGATGCCAAACTTAGGTTGTACCTACGTGCCCTTGGCAGTGGGTGAGATGACCTCTTCCCAAACATTATTTTTCAAATCTTTTCCAATGTTGAAGTAGAAGTAGATGTCTTCCAAGATGGAAGTAGATGTCTCATTCCTGTTTTTGTTACGTTCATTAGAAGCTTAAACATCATTTTAATGTGTAATAGTCAACGTCTATTATATTTTTCTTTTGTAAATCTCTTCCTCATGACCTTTACCTACTTGTCCGTTGCGGTGTTCATCCTTTTCTTTTTCATTTTTTGAGTATTTTATATTTAATTATTACAATAATATATATCTAAGATTTGCTCTTTAACTTTGTTCATGAAATTTTTTCCATGAAAGTATTTGGACATTGTACGCAATTATATCAGTATTTTATTTTTATGTGTTTATTTTTCTTTTACTTTGGTGCTAGACAGATTTTCATTTATTCTTCAATACATCCTAGGCACTTGGATAAATAATGCATCAACCGTGCCTTTAAAAAGTTCTCCTCAAGTTTGGAAAATAAACTTCATGCCTTTATAACCAAAGAATCATAGAGGTCCAAAAAATATATAACCCTTTCACTGTACAGATAAAAGGGAAAAACGGTCCTGAGTCTTAAAAGGCTGCCTTGATCAAAGAGGCATCAGATACAGGAGGCAGAGGTCCTCACTGACCATCTTAATCCCACGAGCACTCAGAAAGCCTCTCCGTCTCCTCCCCTGTGAACTGGGGCCAATTCCTACTCTGCACGACAGAGGGGTGCTGTAAGGCCAAGTAGGGAAAGGGGTACCTCAGAAATGCCCCTTGGAGACACAGTGAGCTGAGAAGCAGCTATGGTAATAACAGTAACAGATACACATACCCTCCTGGGTCCCCAGTTTCCTGCCACTGAGGAAAGTATCAATGTTCAAATGAGGAATATGACAATTGCTACTTTTTTGGATGACTGGGCTTCGCTTGGTTTTCTTACAGCCTTTTTGCTAGGCTGCGACCGTAAGTACCTCAGCTGTCTTTTCTTCTGCATAGACAGAGCATGAGCGCAGCGCCAAACCGACTTCATCTGTGACAATGAAAATCTGGCAGAGAAGTAACATGATTTCTTACAAAAGTTGTAACAGAAAGGGAGACACACACACACACCCAAGATGTCAACACAATCTGCTTCAATAGCAGAGCCAAGACTTTTCAGTGTGAGTCGCAAAGGCCTTAAGAATTAACTCCTTAAATGCAGAAAGCGTGACAGGTCTAGAGCCTATGGCCGTTTCCCAATGGCTGTGGGATCCCAGCGGGAGGAACAAGGGTGGGCATTGAGAGTGAATTCACTTGCTTTGAGTCGTAAGTTTGCTGCTCAGGGCTGTGTGTGCCTAACAGGTCACCTAAATGGCTCTGAGCGCAGGGAAGCCAGCGGGGTTACTGCAAAGTGAACTGAAATGTCCACAAAACCGGGCAGGACTTACAAACGCATGTGGCAGGCTCGGTGTGGAGGTAATGCTGATGCAAATAACAGTATTAACAGCCAGTGGGAAGGGTGGGAGCAGAGAGGACCAGCCCACCCTCGTGGTGCAGCCGCGGCTCAGTGCCCACAGGCTACCACCAGGTGGGCACGTGCACCGGGGCTCCAAATCCACAGCTTGTTTTAAGAAAAGCCAGGAATGCAAGTTTACTACGTAAAACTCCCCTGATTCAGCAATATTGGCTTAACATCTTTAAAGCACTGTAAAGGCTAAACAAAATGAATCTAAAAGCCCAGTCCATCTCAGCTCACTCAATGAACCGGCTTTGGGAAAAGCAGTCAAGCTTTTCTCAACTATTCCATCTTCCAAGAAATCTGTACGTGTCACTTAGCAAGTGCTCCTGAGCCACACAGGCACAGCTGTAGGCTGGGTCACCAAGATGTTGTTCCCAAAGTGTACTCCGGAGCAGCTGGGCACTCTGCCCTCCACCCGCCAAATACCACATATCTCCGGAAACTCAGCAGGCAGGAGCCACACAGGGGGCCATAAAAGCCTGACTTAAATGAGAGTACCTCCTTCAGCACAAGGACCGCAACCACGAGGGCTCAGTGGAGATCCCACCTAGATTCATTGGACCTGTGCAAAATCACCAAAGGTCTACTCCAATGTCAGACCCACTTCCAAGACTTCGCTCTGAGGAGCTCTAGGTGGAACTGGGCCCTTCTTCTTCTGCTATTATGTTTTCACAACTGACAGGGAAGGAAAGAAAAACGTATCCAGGAAGGAAAATTGGATAAAACCTTTAACATTTCATATTAAGTCTGGGGATGATGATTGCATGTATTCTTAAATAAATCTTCTGTTCAGCATTTTTTTTTTAACAAAGAAAGTGTACCTATTCAC
Organism: Nycticebus coucang; assembly: GCF_027406575.1. Classification (NCBI taxonomy): domain Eukaryota; kingdom Metazoa; phylum Chordata; class Mammalia; order Primates; family Lorisidae; genus Nycticebus; species Nycticebus coucang. Next base: position 3,211,179 of record NC_069798.1, read on the forward strand.
TTTATTTTTCTGAAAGCAGGGTTTGAAAACATGTTCTCAAAATTCCAGAGAGGAAATTTTAAGCAATTTTAAAATTGGGAAATTAAACTATATCAGGAAAAGGAAGAGGATAGGGGACCTGAGCTTACCGACCCCCAAGGAATAGTGAGGCGTGGAGAGCAGAACAGCACTGGGGTTGCCCTACGGTTCACTCTGAGTGGGGACACAGGAGAGTGAACGCTCTGCTTCCAAAGAAACTTTAAGGCAGCCGTTCTCAACCTGTGGGTTGCGACCCAGAGGAACTGTATTAAAGGGTCGCAGCATTAGGAAGGTTGAGAACTACTGCTTTAAGGCATGAGAAAATGCTTACATGGTGAAGTTCAGAGGGAAAGAATAGAATTCAAATCATATGTACGCTTTTTAAAAAAAATAATTGCTAACTTGGCCAGTCTTTCTGAAAAACGATTTGGTAATATCCATCAGGAGCCTTAATTATGTTCTTATTCTGGGACTAAAGTATTTCATTACTAACAATTTAAACTAAAAGAATAATCAGAGATATGCACAAACTGTTTATTTATAAATAAAACAGTTTTCAAGCAACCTAACTGCCTTAAACAGAAAATGCAACCATTAAAAACATTGTTTTTAAAGACTATTTGCTGGCAGGAAGTTCACAAATAATAAAACACACACAGAGCTTGTATGCACAAGAAAAAACTGGAAGAAAATACACCAAATATTTATAGTAGTTACCTCTGGGAGGTAGATTATGGGTGATTTTTATCCTTTTCTTCATGGTTTTCTTTATTTTCAATTGTTTATGATGACTACATAATGCTTTTATAATGAAAAATACAATTTTCATCATGTTTTTGAATGTTGTGTGACATTATAAGAAAATGTTTGAAGTAAGTAGAAAACACGAGGTTAAAAAACTGCATAGACAGCATGATTCCTATTTTTATGATGTCTGTGTTTTGGGGATCTTTTTTAAGAGTGAACATGAACTTTTATAATAAAAATTAGACTTTAATCTTAGCTCTCTCAAGGATATGCATAAACAGCCATTAACAAAAGAACACAGAAGCCCCAGTGCAAACTGAGACTATGTGGTATGGCATGTCGGGTACCGTGTGCATCTTACAAGGGTATATGTGAAACTTAGTAAATGCAGAATGTAAATGTCTTAGCACAATAACTAAAAAAACGCCAGGAAGGCTATGTCAACCAGTGTGATGAAAATGTGTCAAACAGTTTATGAAGCTAGTGTATGATGCCCCATGATCATATCAATGTACACAGCTCTGATTTGATAAAAAAAATAAAAATTTAAAAGCTAGGACATACATTTTTAATAGACTTTCTTTTTTAGAGCAGTTTTAGGTTTACAGAAAAATTAGCAGAAAGTACGGAGAGTTTCCATATAAAGTTGTTGACCCTGGAACAACGTGCAGGTTTGAACCTTGCGAGTCGACTTACACACGGGTTTTCTTCCATCTATCGCCCCTGAGACAGCAAGACTCCTTTCCCTCCTCCTCCGCCTCCCCAGCCTGCTCAGTGTGAAGATGACAAGAAGACCTGAATGATGTTCTTCTGAGTAACATTTTCTTTTTTCTAGCTTATTTTATTGTAAAAATACAGCATATAATATATACAAAATATGTTGCTTGATTATTTATGTTATGAGAAAGGCTTCCAGTCAACAGTAGCATAGTGGTAGTTAAGTTACGGGGAAACCAGAAGTTATACGTGGTTTATCAACTGTGCAAGGGTTGACCCATATTGTTGAAGGGTCAACTGTCATATATAATTTTTTCAAAACCCAAACCCACAAAAATGTATTTACTAGACAAAGCACTATCACCTGTGTTTTATGATCTCCAAAATGGTACCAATGATCCCTCCCCTCCCACAAGTAGCTTCTCCCACCAAAAGATAGTATTTATTTCCCCTCTCTTGAATCCAAGTTGGCATATGGACTTCCTTTGGCCAAGAGATAGTGACCAAAATGACATACCTATTACAGATATAATGACGCAAATAGCTATGCCTAACCTTTTCATGTGCTGAACAGAATTTGTGGTGCAATTGTGCACGGCCTTTTTATTTTATTTTTTTACAAAGTCATTACAAAAGGAATACAGATTTGTCGTTCTTATTTTTAAACAAAAGTTTAGAAAGCAGAAGGTGAAAATATCTCCTCCATCTTCCAGAACCATGCTCCACAGTTAATCATTCTCATGGGAGTCTGCCTTTATTATCAAAAAACATGCAAAAATTTAAAGAACAAAACAAGCATATCCCAGAGAAGAAAGAAAGGAATGTTGTCTATAAAAATTGTACCTATTACATAAATACCTATGTTGGGAGACACTTCTTCCTGGGTCTCCTGCATTGGGCACATCTTGCAAGCAGAGGTACTTTCTTTCAGACTTTTTTCAAGTATGTTTGTATACAGAATCCCCTACCCAAAATGCCTGGTGCTAGAAATGCCTTTCGTTTTGGATTTTTTTCAGATTTTGGAATATTTGCATTATTCTTATCCAGAGGAGCTTTCCAAATCCGAAATTTCAATTTTTGAGTGTGACCTTTGGGCATCACCTTGGCAGTCAAAAGGTTTCAGATTTTGGAGCTTTTCAGATTTCCAATTTTTGGATTAGAGATGTCCAACTTATGTAACAAGCAGCTGTGGAAAAGACAGGCAGTCTCCCTCTGAAATGAGGGATAGGCATACTGACTGCCCAGGATAAAGGATTCAGGTTCTCTAAATGTGCAGCTCCACTCCTATAATGAAATCCACTGCATGTGAGATGTCCAACTCTTCACGTCACCCCTGGGAATGTGGGCTCAAGAAACCGATATATAATACCAAGAATCTGGCTGCTGCGACTGTCTCAGTCTCTGACCCAAGAGCCCCCCGTTTTCTGCCAGCATCCATGAAACTGAAGCAGGCTATCAAGTTATGACTGTTAACCCGTTAACAAGTTGCAAGCTGCAAATAGGGTAAAATCTCAGACTCTTTATAATTCTTATAACTTTTTTTGATCATGTTTGTTGGAGCCATTTCCTGACCACAAACTATCTATACAACTCCAGCCTCTGACCTATTCATCAAGTACTCTGACCATCTACTTATTCCCCACCCTCCATTCCCTTCACTTTTGATACAGACACCCTCCCCAGTCCTCCACAATCCAACAAGTTTCCCAAGATATACAGACACATTGTTTCCCTGCTGAGGAAAACAAACCATGCTCTAGAAAATAAGAGAGGCCAAGTTCAAAGAGTGTCAAAGTGCACCTGTAAAAGCACATCCAGCCAGAGAGTCCAGAGAAAAGGGGCAATGGGGAGGAAAATGCTGTGGACTCCAGGTCAGGAGCATGGAGTTGGACAAGCCATCTCTGCCCCTCCCCATGCATGAGAGTGGAAATGCTGGCATTAGATTAATTCAGAAAAGGAAAATCAGTCTGCTCCACAGGCTGTCCAGACTGCTCTGATGTGCAGGCAGATGGCATTCCAGGATTTACCAGCAGAGAAATGAAAGCAAAACGTCAGAGATCTGCCCTGTGTATCATCTTCTGATTGGAAATAAAGCCAACATGATTTGCAGAATGATGCTCTCAGAGGTCAAGGAAATGGCCTGGGCAGCGACATGAGGAAGGTTAGCTGGCACCACAAGCCTGGACATCCACTTGGAAGTCCCTGAATTTCCATCAGAGTCTCCACTAAGGATTGAGTTTCACTGGCTGAGGCCTGGGCACAGTCAAAGCGACCTCTCTGAGTGCCCTGAAAGTAAGCTACGAGAAGAACATTCAGGAACTTACCCAATGGTAGGGCTGATGTTGTGATCAAAGTGGTCCTGGACAAATCGACACACAATGCTCGATTTCCCAACCCCGGTGTCCTAGAAAAAAATGAGGATACAGCCATGAAGATCAGGAGTGCCAGCTCTGACCTAGTGGGAACCCCAGACCAGAGGACAGGAGGAGGAATTTCTTGCTGATGGGGCTTGGGGAGGCGGTGAGAGGACATTTCTTCTACCTCTTACAATGTTTCCTATGATGAAATTGTATTGTTTTCATAGAAAGAAGTAAGGTAAAAATGTTTTAGAAACACGTCCCACATATATTCAATAATTAACCTAGAATGAGCATATTCATAGAACACGTATTTCTAGAAATCTGGAAAGTTTGGGAGGCTCTAGAGAAGTATGTTAACACACCACATTGCTTTGTAGTGAAAAGAATTAATGTTGTTAACCTGTCACTCAAAATACACATGAGCTATAATATTTCTCTAGGTGTCACCTTGTAAGACCGAAAAATTCTAATTTCTGCATTTCTAACATTTTCTCCTTAGGATCTGATAGTTAGATAATAACCTCCAAACTTTACTTAATTATATAAAGGTTGTGTCTCAGATCTTTCTCTATTAATTTGTGAAAGCTGCTTAGGATAAGGGTTCCCTTACACATTGGAAATTGAATGCAAGCATTTAAATCCACTCCCTTCCAAAATCCCCGTAAAATGGTTTAAGAAATAAAAGACACAAATTTACAATGTCAAAGAGATAGGAGAAGAGATAATACCGGACAAGTGATATCAGTGACATGTGGAAGACCAGCAGTTCCTGAAAATGGAGATGCTGAAACCCAAGTGCCTGCAGGGAGGGAGGCCAATGACAAGTCAATTCATGCAGCAGCATCCCAACATTTACCAAGCTCTGGAGGGCAAGGCCAAAAACTGTCAGTGGAAAGGCTACGCAAGAACATAGCCTTGGCTCCCCAGGGCACATAACCAGGGAACAGCCTCCAGAATTCTGGGAGGAGTGGGGAAGTTTACTCCCTGGGAAACTGATCAGGAGGTGCAGCGACAGGAGGCAGGTGCTTGTCACCCTGAGCCGGACCAGCCCAGACAGAAGCTGTGAGGGTCTGCGCTAGGTCAGAGGAAAAAAAAAAAGCCCCATAGTTTCTGATATTTGGCAACATGTCCACCAGTCAAAAAACCCCAGTACAAACAGAGCTTTCAATTTGCCTTTTAATCTTTAAAGAATATACAGCTAAGAAATATATTTCTACCCACAAAGAAAAAGATAAATGCTATTTTTAAAGATCATTCAAAGACAAAACTCTTGGACATTAAAAATGTGACGTCGAAATTAAAATGTCTAGGAGATAAAGGATAAAGTCAGGAAACCGCCCAGAAAGTAGAGCAGAGCCACTGCCTACAGCTACTCAGAGCTGCTCTTTTCTAAGAGGTGGCAAGGCAGGAAGACACCGGATCCTAAGACTTTGTCAGCAGAGACGTCATGGTCAATATATTCATATTTGAAAGGATAAAAGAGACATTTTGAAATCTACAAACAAAAAGCAAACAAGACATATTTATCAAGGAAAGGAAAAAATAGTGATCTGGATCTCTTAGGTTAAAACTGTAACTTTAAAAGCCAAAAGATCAAGGACAAATGCTGAAATTCAGAGGCATGTGTTTTTCTCCAGACACTGAAAGATGAAATGAGATTTGAAATACCAGCCAACAATCTGATTTATATTTTCACCCATTTTTAATCCTGCATTTGGGGGACAATCCAGCAAACCTGGAGGAACAGGGGAATCGGCCTACAATACTCCTCAGAAAATCCTTGTTGAGATAATCTCGCCTTCTGGGGAACATGTGCTGCGCTGATCCTGAATCCTAAGGAATGTTTCTGCTGCGTGCAAAGGGATGCTCAGAGTTCAAAGAGGTCGGAGCAGAATTAAAACATTAGCTCATGAGATCCCAATCGATGCCACTGCTATTTCTGAGCTGTACCTTGTATGGCTCTGGGCTCATATTCCTTACAGTGTCCCAAACCACAGCTCAATTCTTTTCATCTTGGTTGTTTTTAAGCCCCTCTGTGTGTGAGCAGATCTGGCCACACTGGAGCCCATGCAGCCCCCAAGAAATTGGAAACTGAGGGATGGTGATGCCCTCCTCTGCCCTTGAAGATCAGGAAGGTGCTCTTACGGCAGGCAGCACTCTTTCACAAGGCCACTGGTTCCTATAAACTGCCACATAGACAGGGTGGGGACCGCTCCTAACACTGACCACGCTGATGTTTATTTTTCTCCATTACAGCCTAGGAATTCTCTTTCTGGGGCCTTTTCCATTCATTCATTCTTCATTCACCCAAGTGCTCATCAAGCCCTCCCCTCCCCATGCAAACAGTAGGTCAGAGCCAAGATGGAGAGATAATTTCCACCCTGCGGAGCCTCTACAACGTGCCGAGTGCCCGGCAGAGGGCTGTGCCAGCCCACAGGGGCAGGGCAGGGCTGCCCTCTGCAGCTAACCCAGGCACCTCAAGCTCAGGAGACCACCTGTCAACTCCCAGGTTCTGTTCCTTTTTTTGCCTTCCGTGGTATCCTTCCAGCTTACACCCAGGCCCTGAAACTGCTCCTGAGAAACCACTCTCGTCCTCCCAGCCTGGCCCTTCCACCTTAAGGCCACAGGGTTCTGGGGTCTGGGGCTGAGGCTCTGGCGCCACCCACCCCAGGGCTCTGCACAAAACAAGGGACCCCAAGTCTCCAAAGCAACACTACAGATCCTGCAAGGCCAACCCTCAAAGTCCTCTCGGGGGCGAAAAGTTAAAAAGCCACAGATGGCGATTGCTTCTTCCTACTCATCCTTTCCACACAGGGCCCAGCCCACGGCCACAGAGCAGCTCGGGCAGCAGCCGGCTCACACCTGGCTCCTCCAGCCACACACACACACTCAGCCCCTCACACCTGGCTCCGCCACACACATACACTCAGCCCCTCACACCTGGCTCCTCCAGCCACACACACTCAGCCCCTCACACCTGGCTCCTCCAGCCACACACACTCAGCCCCTCACACCTGGCTCCTCCAGCCACACACACTCAGCCCCTCACACCTGGCTCCTCCAGCCACACACACTCAGCCCCTCACACCTGGCTCCGCCACACACACACTCAGCCCCTCACACCTGGCTCCTCCAGCCACACACACACACTCAGCCCCTCACACCTGGCTCCGCCACACACACACTCAGCCCCTCACACCTGGCTCCTCCAGCCACACACACTCAGCCCCTCACACCTGGCTCCTCCAGCCACACACACTCAGCCCCTCACACCTGGCTCCTCCACACACGCAGTGGGGTCTTTTTCTTTTAAACAATTCAACTTAACATTTCTCTCTCTTGTGCATTTGACAGGAAAGAAATAACAAAGGACAGGCCAAGTTTTACTCTGTCTCGAAAAAGGAGACTTTCTTACAAAGACCGGCCCCATGCATTCCTCTCTGGCCGCTGCTGTGAGACAGCTCAGAGAGGCCCTGCTGGCCACTGGGTGACCTGCCGGGACAGCTGCCGTTCCCAGGCCGGCCACCAGGGGCGCCCTGCCCGCGGGGGGACCCCCCAGGGCCGCGGGGACCCTCACGACCTGCAGGGACCCTCCCGGGAAGCGGGGACCCCCCCGCGGGCAGCGGAGACCCTCCCGGGCCGCGGGGACCCTCCCGAGTTGTGGGGACAACCCCCCGGGCTGCGGGGACCCCCCTGGACTGCAGGGACAGCCTCCTGGGCCGCGGGGACCCCTCCCGGCTGCGGGGACCCCTCCGGGCTGTGAGGACCCTCCCGGGCCGCGAGGACCCCCTCCGCCCCCGTCCCGGCTGCAACCCGACTGCTGCCCAGGGCGGTGAAGACACAGGCCGCGCTCAGAGGGAAGCCCGCGGCCGGGGCGCGTCCAGGACACTTCGACCGACACCGGGTCGCAGCTGCCCGGCTTCTTTACAGGCCGCACCGGTGGAAACCCGGCTGTGTCTAATCCCGCTCCCTAAGACCCTCGGAAAGCCACAGGCCATCCTGTCCACGCCCCTGGATTTGCAAAAGAGGAAACTGTGAGATTTCCCCAAGGTCACCCAGCTAGGGTGCAGAATCAGAACCAAAATGTCGGAGTCCTAGTCAAAAGCTCTCAAGGCTCTTAGGAGGTTCAACCAACTTCCCTGCTAAATGTAAATTTCTTTAAAAAAAAAAAAAAGAAGTCCAATTTCTGTAAGTCACAGGAGTACTTTCATGGCCGCCCTCTAACTCTCCCTGGGACAGCTCAGATACTAGCGAGCCTGGGTGTCCCGAGGACAGAGGGTGCTGCTGTGACAGTGACAGAGGGGAGTGCCCTGCTGACTGCTGGGGGTATGAGAATCACACACATTCCACTGCCACAAATCAAACAAATTCTGATGCCACCCCCAGGAATAAAATTCAGTGAAGATCCTTCCTGTGGACACATCACTGTTTCACATGTGCTCAGACCCGAGCTGAGGCCGAGGCCTGGCTCTTTCTGCCCAGTGGGAAATGAATCCCTCATGGGATATCCCCTCAGAGCACCGGCCTCTGAGGACAGCCACTTACTGGGAGATGACAGCCTTTGCTGTTTGAACTGTCACATCTGTTAATTATATGTAAATACATAATTATGAAATGAGAAACCAGAGACTTTCAGCTGCTGCCACGTAACACTCTGGGCACCACCCATCTGTGAACACCAGACAGTGACAATGGCCGTTAGGTTTCCTATTCTCTGAGATAAAGACATGTAACTTCTGGGAAAATATCTCACCACCACCTGATGCTGCTCTCATGGTGCACATCACCAGTCAGCTCAGGACACATTACCTTATTGAGCCTGAGAAAGGCCTCACTCAGTCTTTTCAAGCCAGCCCTGCAGGGAAATAGGACTGCAACACAGTCGGCACAGGAGTAAACGCTGTCGGCTCTGTCCTCTCTGCTCTTCATGACCTTCCCCACCCTACTACCATCACCTCCAGCTCCAAACTCCCTGAACACTGCTTTGTAGACCTTTCAGAAACCTTTAAGGTGGTAAAATGCTTTAGGAAACAAGTAAGGTTTATACACTGTTGATAACATTATAAATCAATGTGACTCTCATGGAAAGGAAATTAAAAAATATAACAAGACCCGCAGTCTCATGAATTCCATTTCTAAGAATATGTTACAGTTAAAAGAAGGAAAATAGTGAGCATGAAAAAGTTTATTGTTGTAATTTATAAAAATGAGAAATGGCCTAAATAAATTAGCTATAAATTAAATAAATTATAGCACCTACAGTAGACTTTTAAACTTTGGTTTTATTTCTATCAAAATGTTAAAGAGAGAGAATATGATTTGCCCATAAGGCAAACTCCAGAAATGACCCCAGTGCCGCAACCCGTGTGGGATCACCTGATTAATTCCAGCATCCACTCTGGTGTCCGAATCAGAGTTAACCTTATATGGCAAAGATTTTTTTATTTGTTTATTTGGTTTATTCCATCATCCACTTAGTTAAGTGTTGAGATTTTAAGACTTATATACTTCTAAAAACTCGTAAGCATCTTGAGCATTGATAAGGAGCTAAGTTAGGATATTTAGGATGCCTATACAGGGAAGCCAGACCTGATAGGCAGAAGGAAAGAAAACAGAAACAGGCAGAACCGTGGATGGCTAATGGTTGGGATTCTTCTGCCCCTAAAGGTGAGGGAAACCAAGAGCACCGTAGGAATTCAGCTAAGAGGGATAAAGGCGGCGTGAGGATATATGGACACGTGCATACACACCCCACCCACATCACCCCTTGCCTGGTAGGCAAATGCCCCCGTAGGCTACGCGACAGTAGGCAAAAGAAGTATGTGGTCATTGGAGACCATAGGGTGCACACCTGGCCGGTCCCAGTCTGGGGGAAGATGCAGCTTGCAGATGAAGAGATGAGGTCGCGAGGGAAAGCGTGCCTAGAGAAAGCCAGGCCTCAGCCCCAACCCTGAGTCTCCTCAGAACAGAAAGCAAAGTAAGCTCAGGAAACTCAATCTAGGAGGCACTGACTGCTGTCTGCGGTGCTTTCAAAGAGGTCCCCACAGCACAAATTCCGTATTAACCCACAAAGCACTTTTCTGAAGCTTGGCTGAATTCCTCTTCCTCTTTACCCCATCCCACCCTGTGTTGCCTTTGTTACAAAGCCATCAACAGAAAACCCAATGACAAATACCCCATAAGAGCCTAAGGTCCCTTGGCTAAAGTGCTCTATCAGTTGGTGGGACTAAGGGCTGCAGGTCAAAGCACTGAACATTCCTCCTAAAACTCCCACAGAGCTCCCTGGAGAGCTCCAATTCACCCATCACTTTGTGATTTTTTTGTTTTTTGTTTGTTTTGTTTTGTTTGAGACACAGTTTCACTTTGTCACTCCAGTAGAGTGCTGTGGCATCATAGATCACAGCAACTCCAAACTCTTGGGCTCAAATGATCCCCTTGCCTCAGGATCCCATGTGGCTGGGACCACAGGTGCCCGCCACAACTCCCAGCTATTTTTAGAGATGAGGTCTCGCTCTCAGAATGACAGCTTACCAGGCGTGTGTGCCCGTGAGCCCTAAACAACATCGTGGTGGTACAAAACAATCCTGTTCATCCTAAGCCCCTTTTACCAGAGGGATACTTTCACACTGAAAAGGTTCTGGTGTGTATAAATCACAGTAACAACCATCCCCCCAAACATGCCATAAAAGCAGAAAATATTATTAAACTCAAGTCCATATTTTATTGCCACACACTCTACCAGCTGCCCTTTGTGGATGGTGACAGCAGGCCTCTCTCAAGTAGAGTAAATCTGTCTTCACCTTATGTTCCCGGAAAAAACAAATTTACACAGATTTGTGGAATGAAACCTCAATCAAGCCCAAGGAGGGAGGCAGGTGGGAAATCCGCCTGAAGATTCCATTAACCACACCCTTTTGCCAACCACAAGAAAAGAAAAAACAAAGGAAAAAAAATTGAGCCAGCAAGGCAAGAAAATCCAAGGCTAGGCATCTTACTGTAGTTACAAAATCACACCACACAATTATCAACAAAACACCACAAAGTATCAATGAAAAGCTCCTGAGCATTCCCAAGAACAATACTGCCGTTCGTTCATTCATGTATAACAAATGTTTCAAAATCCATTTACAAAGAACTTATAACATATATGGCAAAAATGGAACTTAACTGTCTCACATTCAAAAAAGGTCGGTTATGCTCTGAGTTTTAGAGTCACTAGACTTTGATTTCTCTACCTGCCTTCCAGTGGGAAACATGCCTTAATGAAGCCCATTTCAAACATATAACTAGCATAAGTGAACTTAAGTTTTTAGATTAATGTACCATGGATATTAATGAGCACTGCTTGGAAAGAATTCTCTGCATGAAAGAATCTAAAGCCCACTAAAGTGCCATGTTTGAGGTCAAAAATTGACCAAGAGAAATATAAAAAACCCTAGCAGAGAATATGAAAAAATAGCCAGCTGTGCTGATGTCTACCTACAGTTCCTACAGGTCCATGTTCTTGGGAGGTCAGGTGAGAGGGGCAGGAGCTTAGGAGCTGCAGGCAGCTCTGCTCTCCAGACCAGGCAATATAGCAAGACCCTCTCTCAAACAAAAAAAAAAAAAAAAAAGAAAGAAAGAAAAGTAGGAGAGAAAGAGTGGAGGGGGAGGAAGGAAGGAAGGGAAAGAGGATATGAAGGAAGGAGCAGAAATGAAAAGCATGAAAGCCACAGAAAGAGATGATTAGATAGTGCAAAGGGGAACACACACACGTTCACATACACACCTCACTTTTTAAAGAGGAGTAGAGAGAGGAGAGATGACGTTGTCCACAATTCCCACATAAGGAACATAGAGATTGCCCGGGGCCCTGTAACTAGTGAAGGCAGAGTCAAGACTCGGGCTTCTCATTCCCCACATCCAGCGCTCTGTCCAGCAGGCAAGCGTCCCTCTCCAGAAGGCACCCACGCTGGAACTCATTCGCTGATTCACTGCCTGGGCTGAACACGGCACACAGGCCACACCGGGGGTTAAAAGGACGAAGTCCTAATTGTTGCAGTGAGGACACATACAAATGAGTCTTCAACTCTACAAAGGAATCAAAGGCAGGAGGTTAGGGCAACGGGGCCTGGACTAACAGTACAGACAATTCCCAGCATCAGCCGGACGGCTCGTGGCTGAGCTCCACATGAACATTTGCTGAATCACCTGGAACTCAATTATGCATTTTTCCATTTAATTAATGCAGTAAAAAAAGGAGGATTCTTTCCCAAGCTTGCTACTGAACTACAACACTCTACAGTGGAACCTGACATCCACGTAAAACATTGTTTCCATAAAAAAACTGACTCTACTTTCAAACAGAATTTCAACCAGTGTGACCCCCACCTCCAGGCCTGTAGAACAAGTGTAATGCTTCAGGACTGTGAGACCTTCAGTGAACAAATGGCCTAATGGATTTGAGCTCTAGTAATACTGCCAATAGTATAAATCTTTCATAGGGGTAGGGACGAGCAAATTAATCACGCTGATGATAAGAAAAGCCGACGTGGACATAAAAAGTTCCAGGCACCAAGATGAGCACTTTCTGTGGAGAAGTACCAGCTATTATCTCTTCAAATATCACCCCTGCTCCATTAAATCTTTTCTTACGGAACTTGAATGATGCCTGTATTACATTTGTTCACCTTATGTATTATATATCCTGTATCTTTATTTTTCATCTCTGACTTTCTCTGAGTTTGGAGATTGTCTTTTGATGTACGTCCCAGTTTTTCCTACAGTACCCTATATGATGCTAACCCCTATTGATTTCCTAATACAAATTATTATATTCTTCAGGTGTAATTTTTTTTTTGGAGTCGGAATCTTCCTCTGTTGTTGAGTGCAGTGACATCATCAGAAATCACAGCAACCTCAAATTCCTGGGCTCAAGTAATCCTCCCACCTCAGCCTCCCAGGTAGCTAGGACTACAGGTGCTCTCCACCACACCTGGCTAATTCTTCCATTTTTAATGAAGATGTGTCTTGCTCTTGCTCAGGCTGGTGTCTGCAATGCTCCCACCTCAGCCACCCAGAGTGCTCGGATTATAGGCATGAGCCACTGCATTCAGCCAAATTTTTTACTTATTATACAGTCTTCAATTTCTTGCCAACTTTTTAAACTATGATTTTTATTTCCTTGCACATATTAAAATTCATATTTTGAAGTCCATGCCTGATAATTCCATTGTTTAGATGTTCTATGGGTCTGTTTCTATTGACTGTTGAAAGGTTTCCATTCAAGCTGCTTTGTTTTCTCATCTCTCCAGACATGTCTGATTAGACCTCAGCATGGTCATTTTCAAGGAAGAAATCAGAGCAACTTGCCAAAGGGCATGTGTCAAAGTGGGGATACTCCCCAGATGTCTCAGATGCTGAGATGGAGGTTTAAAAAGAACAGATAGTCTTCGTTCTGCAACATAATCCACCCTGAAGAAATTGCCTCTAGGAAGAAAATATTTATAATATCACAAAATGCAGTCCCTTTCTGCTATTAGTCCCTTTCTGCTATTAGTAAATTTATTTTCCTCCTATTATCCCAGAGTTGGAAGATCTGGCAGTCCCCAAGTTCAGCAATCTTTCTGTCACCGAGTGCTCTGGATTCAATGTCAGGGTGGCTTCTCTTCCCGGATGAGGGCAGAGGAAGATTCTACTACTAAGATCTAGAAAAGCCAGAGTCACCGACATTATCAGAAGTGAGAAAAGCAAAGTGCCAGGATTCCTCTCCTAGCCCAGCACTTAAGGAAGACTTCATTGTCACCCCCTCTCCTCCCTGACAGTTTAGATCAGTTAAAGAAGGAAAAGGAGAAGGAAGACAATTTTTAAATGGGGAAGAAGAGCAATTCCACAACTCCTGCACTTCTGTGTTTCTTAGAATAACCTCCCCTGCTTCTTGGCATTTCCAGAGAGCAGTTTGTCCCAATGTACAAACTCCGTGCAGCTAAGCACAAGTTTCAGTTTACCTAACGAGTCTTAGAAAGCGTGGCCTTAATTGTTCAAAAAAAAAAAATTAACACAGTTTTGTACCTAAATCACACTCCCTGCCAAAGGAACCAACTGTTCCCTGGCCATTTTTTTTTTCTTCATAAGCAACATGTGTGCAGGCTCCTCGCTGGGCAAGCTGGGTCACTTGACAAGTAACACAGACACAAGGTCCCACATTGTAGAAGGGAAATCCACTGAGCAAATGAAATCCTGGCTTAGGAAGGCACTGGGCTCCAAACTTTGGGTTTTTATGATTATATTCTGCAAATTTTTATAAAACAATATTTATTGTTCCTGAGTTGAAGATCTGGCAAAAAGGCGTAAGTAATGATCATAATTGCAGTGGGCTGCTCCTAAAACAGCTCTCCACCTCCTGGTATGCACTTCCTGTGGCCTGGATCCAGTAACCTGCTCCTAAGACATGGATTACAACACAAGTGATGGTGTCACTCTGCCTCTTTTTCATACCCCTCCTTGCTCTCTTGCTTGCTTTGATGAAACAACCTGTCACATGTGTGCAGAGGGGACATAAGGCAAGGAATGGAGAGAGGCCCCAGGGCACTTCTACCCCAGGCTACCAGAAAAAGAATGCTGCTAACAACCATGAGGGGATTCTGGAAGCAGACCCTGCCCAGTTCCATCCCGAGATGACTGCAGGCCCAGCTGACACCTGACTGCAAGCCCACTTGGCTATACCCAGATCCCTGACCCACAGAAAACATAAGATAGTAAGTGCATGTTGTTTTAAGCTATTCAGTTTTGGGGGCAACTTGTTACACAGCCACAGCTAACTATGCAGATGTTAACGGATAACATGCATTAAGACTAACTCTGTCTGTGCAAGTTGTCTGTTTAATCCTTGCAACAACACTTATGAAAGTAGGGTTATCCCCATTCTGCAGATTAGGAAATTAAGGTTTAGGGGAGGTCTGTGGTATGAGAGGTTGAAGAATGACAATTTTATAAGACTTACAAGGCTCTGCTCTGAAAGCAAAGATTTAGAATATTCCTCACTCTCTGGGCTGTGAGAAGGAAAAGAGATTATGTTGCTTTAACTGACAAAGCCCACTCAGAGTGACTTAAACACTGGTAATAAACCTAACACCAGCCAGTGAAGTTAGCAAGGAAAGAGCTACCTACAGTGCAAAGCAATAATTCAGTCTAAGAATCAGTCTCTAAGGAAGATATTTCAGCATCCAAGATCAGAAAGCAGAGAACTAGAGATTTCAGAACTTGCTTTAAAGATCTCATTATAGACATTTCAGAGTAGCTTTGAGTAGGTCCCTGCAAAGGGACGCACCGTTTTATTAAGGCCTTTTCATAGGGAAACTTTTCCCTATGAAACTTTTCCCTTTTCTTAGGGAAACTCTCCTGTGTTGCTGTCATTTCCACACACTGTGACTCACTAGGGGGTCCAGCACCCAGCACGGGGACGCACCTGTTTCAGTTACTCCCATCTCACCTGCCTCCACACACCCTTGGTGGGGGCCTTGGGAGCTGTGATGGGACACTTTAGGGGAAAGAGAAATGTTTTTCCACCCAGCAGGTGGGCCACAGCTGGATATGTAGCACCTGGACCTGCCTATGCAGAGGCGGAAGTGCAGACCCAACCCGGGGAGCTCACTTCCTCATCTCTCGATTTAGATAATCCTATTAGCCCTTCTTGTAAAACAGTTCTAAAGGGCAGCTCATCTGATGGATCCTAAAACAGGGGAGAACACTCGAAATAGCAAAGTCTTAGATGCGAGTCAAGGAAACAGGGGCGGTGAGCCCACCGCAGGGCTCTGTGAGGATGTGCTCTCGGGGACCAGCTCATCTCGGGGACCCTGTCAGAGGGACGCTCCCTTTCCCACCCTGCCATCCCCTTTCTAAGCGGTTACCTTTCTGGTAACTCACACTGCACCATGTCAGATCTCCAGCATCCAAAGGTCACTCACAGCACTTTCCCACTGTTAGAACTTGATGGCCCTCATATTGTTTCTACCACCACAGAGAGGCACAATTAAACTTTGCCTGCAGGGGCGAGGCCTGGAGACATCTCCCGGTCACCTCTCCAATGTCTCCCCCTCAGGTAAACACATGCCTCTTTGATCCCACCACGGCATCTCTGGGTTAGGGCTAGGAACAGAGCAAGGACTTCAGGCACCTGTGAAATAATATCCCCCCCAAGCATGTGGAAACCTTTGGGTACGCAGGTCACTATGCAAGGTCTGAGACAGACTGTGTTATGGTCCATGATTTCACTTCCAAGGAGCACCGTCGGCAGCGTCCTTTCTGATTCATCTGTGCCAGTTTCACCTTGCTCAGCTTACCATATTGTAGGGACAGCTTCATTTGTTTCTGTCTCTGCAGCTCACATTTCTCGATTGTTGTATATCTCAAAACTTTCATAATAACCCACATAGGTGATTTTCTTCTGGTGAGAAAGTCCCTCATAAGATCCTCAAGGTAAAATATGATCTAAATAGCTTTCAGGTCTGTGGAACAGCTAACATGTCATGCGTGAGCCCTGCCGTACAAGGCCAGCCCCTGTGTTCCAGGCTACCTTCCTCATCTCCGCATGTCTCACAGCAGCACCGGGTCCAAACCCCGGGAGGCCAGAGCTACTGCCGCTCACCCTTCTCACATCCACTCACTGCTAGGGCTCAGAAGTTACAGATTCCGTCTCATCTTACTGCCCTACTTCCTGTCCCACCCTCCAGGGCACCTCTGCAGAGCTTGTCAGTTAGGCTGTCTTTCAGGGCAGAGGCCCCAGCAGCAGTGCTCACCCTCATGGGGTGACACACACACACACACCGGGGCAAACACACAGCTTCAAACTCAGAACCAGAGTTCAGCCAAGTACCAGCCCCTGCACCGCTTGTATGACACTGGGAGGGAAGGACACGGCTACTGTTTGTCGACCCCAGCACAGCCCCACATCTCAACCCCTCTCCCCCAGAACTCCTGGCCCAGTAAAGAACACAGACAAATGAGCTGGAAAACGCCGTCCACTGTGGTGAGTGCTGGGATGGACACAGGGGACTGCTAACCACCCTTCCCCCTGGAGAGGCAGTGGGGTGGGGAGCAAGACAGCAGCCGGGGGAAGGGCAGGGACACAGGAGGAGGGAGAAAGGAGGCCGTGCAGGCAGATGGGTTCAGTCAGAAGTTTGAGGCTTTGCTCCCTGGAGCCAGACGTGCCAGCACCTCCCGGGAACGCACGGGTGGAGGGCCTGGGGCTGGCGGGTACCAAGCCCTGTCTGTTTCTCCGCACCTCTCTCCTGCCCTCGGCCCTCACCCAGAGGCCCGACCTCCCCGCCTCTGCGTTCCTGCCATTCCCTGACGGGGATCTAAAGCACACGTGCACAAAAGTATGCACGCACACGCACATACGTGTGTTCAGACAGCGCATCTGTGCACACGCACGCACATGCACACAGCACGCACAGGCAGCGCTGCACTGACCCCGCATGCTCTGTCCTGGATTATCCTAGCACCACCTTGGCCAGCGCTGAGGACGCCATTTCCCAGGAGCCCCCTTCTCCGCAGGCTCAGGGTTGGGACTGGCCCAAAGAGGACTCTGCAGGAAGTCAGGAGCCTGCATCCCTCTCGGCGGGTCTTCGGCACAAAGAGATGAGAGGTTCCCGGCAGAGTACAACCTGCTCTCACTCCTCTCTTCAGTGTGCGACTCTTCTCTGACAGTGGCCAAGTCTCCCTCCCAAAGCAGTGCCTCAGCAGTGGCTGCCTGCAGGCGCCCACTCCAGCTCCCCACTGCAGGCTTGCTCCACCGCTGGGCACTTTGGCCACTCAGCGCTTCCCTGAGATTGCCAACACATCAGCCATACTCACGCATCTGTTTCGAGATGTTTCTATGATCTTCCAGCTCCTTCTGCAAGGCCTCCCTTCCCCAGCTGCCATGCTGATACCAAGTGCGATTATTGGGATGAATCCTTTTCCTATAACATTCCCGGTAACACTGACTCCCTGACTCAGCCCCAGCTCCTACTGATATGCCCACCAAGGAGAAATAACCCAGAATGAGAGGAATGAACGTGTACTGGCTAAGAGGTGAATCCTGGTAGGTCTAACTCAGTAATTTTCAACGAGTATGCTGCGGTACACTGGTGTGCCATGAGAGGATCTTAGGTATGCCATGACAATTTTTAAAGATCACTAATTAAATTATTTTCAAAACAAGTCTGAAGCACAGTAAGTATAATCTTTTTTTACTCTTTTTTGGGGGGACAATATAATTTAAGTGTGCCACAGAAGTTTAACTATGTAGGTTCAGGTGTGCCATGAGATAAAAAGGTTGAAAAACACTGGTCTAACGGCAGCACAAAAAGGGTACCAATCTGCCAGAACAGAGTCTACAACACAACCCCCAAGGCCAAGGATGCTGTCCGTCACTCTCTAAGGGAGTCTGGACTCTGTCCTAAGGGCAATGGGAAGCAATGAAACCTACCCAGCAAAACAAAACTGGAAACTGAGGCCATTGAGGGCGTTATTCCTTCATCAGCTACATTCTTATTGAGCACCTATGTGCAAGCATCATCACACATGACAGCAACCTGATTTAAAGTACCAGAGTCTAGGTGACCAACACCAAGACTCTACAATGAAAGCTTGACTTACATTCTATACTCGGTTCCATAGAGCAGACAGGACAGTTCAAAAATCCCAACTATAATAAAAGTCAAAAGTTGGCATCTTCAGATACTGACAAACATGAATTAACTTCCCAGACCACCAAGCTCAGGTTCTTCGTAACACAGATAATTAACTGTTAGAGTCCTCTAGTGAGGACACACACCATGGCAGACATCACTGAACTAGACAGGCTCTCAGGCACGTTTTTTACAGGCTGCTCATGACTTACCTCCCTCCCTGACTGTCACTGTTCCAGTTAAATAACAATGTTTTTTCCCCCATGATCTATTAGGAGTCATCCTGTATTTATGAAGGTTAACTGTATCAGGGCCCAGACCTGATTATGAGGCCTGTCAACTAAGTTCAAAAACTCATCCTAGAAAAAGTACACAACATACTTTATTGCCGATTATTTTTACTAGTCACTTTTGAAGTATTCTCCTTGGCTATCTGGTGACTGTAGTGATATTCAGCACGAGGTATGCAGCACTTTTCCTAGAATGAGTTCACAAACCTAATGGTCAGACCTCATACAATAGCTCTGCTGGCCATTCCAGAAAAAGAGTTCCAAAATTGCTCTGAAAGGCAGGCAGAGCACTGGGGTCAGTGCACAGCGTCCCAAGAGGAATTCAAGAACTTGGTTGTCTTATCATGTATCACACTGTTTCAGGACAGAAAGTTGGAAAAAAGAGGGGGAAGTAGTCGGAGTAGGGGAAGGTGGGCCGCAGGGTTTGAGAAAGCCCTTTCCCCATCCACGACCTTCTGCATGACAATAGTGCTAACTATCTCATGTTTTAAAGTTCCTGCAGCTCATTCCTGTGGAAATTAACAAACATTGATGTCACTGAAGTAAAAAGTAGAACAGAAACTGGGAAGGGTAGGGACAGAAAGGAACAGGGACAGATTTTTAAAGGATACCAAACTACAGCCAGACAGGAGGAGCACGTTCTACGTTCTACGCCACCGCAGGACGGCCGTGCGTGACACTAACGTACAGTTTCCAACAGCAGGAAGAAAGATATTAAGTGTTCCCAACACAAAGAAATGATGAGTGTTTGAGAGGATGGATATGCTAATGACCCTGATCTGATCACCGTGTATTGAAACATCACTATGTAGCTCATGATTATGTACAAAAAGTATATGTCAATTAAAATGAATTTAAAGGCTCGGTGCCTGTAGCTCAGCGGCTAGGACGCCAGCCACATACACTGGAGCTGGTGGGTTCAAACCCAGCCCGGGACTTCCAGGTAACAACGATAACTACAACAAAAAAACAGCCAGGCATTGGGTAGTGCCTGTGGCTCAAAGGTGTAGGGCGCCGCCTCCCCAGAGGTGGCGGGTTCAAACCAGACCCCAGCCAAAAACTGCAAAAAAAAAAAAAAAAACCAATATAGCCAGGCGTTGTGACAGGTGTCTGTAATCCTAGCTACTTGGGAGGCTAAGGCAAGAGAATTACTTAAGCCCAAGAGTTGGAGGTTGCTGTGAGCTGTGACGCCAAAGCACTCTACCAAGGGTGACATAGTAAGACTCTATCTCAAAAAAAAGAAATGATGACGATGGGTAACATTCCATTAAGCTTTACTCTGGGCTAAACTCTGGGTTAATCTTGAACCCAGTTCTATGGGAGACATGCTATTGTCACCCCTAACAGTCAGGAAAACAGGCTCAGGGGTAAGCAGCTGGGAGCTGGCATGTGCCTCCACACCCAAGCCTTCCACCTCCACACCACGCCGGCTCCTGCTTCCTCCTGGACACCGTGCAGGCTCCCAATCCTACGACAGTCCCAGAGATACAGAGGGGCCTGATGGTGCACTTACTCTTCTACTTGGTAAACATACTGCATGTCTGAGCCATACCAGGCACTGTGTAGGCACTGGAGCTTCAGAGGGATATGCAGGGCCCCTTCAGGTTCTGTGGGGGATTAGTCAGTGTCAGGACCTCCCTTACACACCAAGGTCTGCGGACGCTCAAGTCCCTGATATAAAATGTTGTAGCATTTGTGCATAATCTACAACATCTTTCAGTTCACTTCATCATCTCTAGATTATTTATTATACCTAATACCATACAAATGCTGGGTAAGTAGTTGTTACACTGTGTTGTTCAGGGGATAATGACAAGTAGCTGAGTGCTGTAGCTCAGTGGCCTTTCAAACCAGGAGCTATGAGTTTCAGCCTTACCTGGACCTGATTTAAAGAAAAAAAAAATCCTAAAAAGGAATAATGACAAGAAAAGTCTGCACATGTTCAGTTTAGTTCTTTTTCCTGAATATTTTTGATTTGAGGTTGTTGAATCCACAAACGTGGAACCCACAGATACAGAGGCTTGACTGTACCTTATTCTATAAACACTTGAGATGCACAGAGTCTAGACATGGTGCTAGGCCTTGTGGCCTCAATAGGGTGGAGTTTTGTTTTCAACTCATCTTCATGGCACAGAGTGACAGCAGCCATGCACCATGTGCAGGCGACATGCTCAGGCCCAGGTGCGACTTACTCAGCAACTCATAGTTCTTCTCTAGTTTGTAAAGGATTATCCACGATACGAATAATCCTTCATCAAAAGTTCAGAGAAACGAAAACAACAGCCTTTCTTTACCTTGACCTGCATTCTCAAGGTTTTCTGGCTCAGACATCACTCCCACTTCCTATCGCACCTGACCTGGACAGGGACTCAGGGAGCTGTCGTTATTCCCATTTTACAGATAAAGAACTTGAGGCCCAGCACAATTCACGGTCACACTACCTGCAGAAATGGAGGTAGGACCAGTATGCAAGCCTCCATTTCCTAGTACTTTATTTTCCCACCACTAAAAGACCTTCAGTCCACATCCTGAGTCCCAGAAGTCAACAAACTCTTGTAAGAAGAATCTCAGCACACTGGTCCAGGAGGGGCCTTCCAAGCTCTGGAGGAAAATGCCCAGAGCCAACGTCTCTGTCTCAGCCCATTTTCTGTTGCTTATAACAGAATACCTGAAACTGGGCAATGTATAAAGAAAAGTAATTTATTTCCTACAGTTATGGAGGCCAGGAAGTCCAAGATGGAGGGGCTATGTCAGGCTAAGGGCCTTCTTGCTGGCAGGGACTCTCTGCAGAGTTCTAAGGTGGCAAGGGGCAGCACACATGTGCTAACCCGGGTCTCTCTTTCTCCTCTTATAAAGCCACCAATGCTCCTCTTGAGATTGAACCATTAACCTATAAATGGATCAGGGCAGGGACCTCAGGACCCAGTCTACTCTCAATGGCCCCACCTCTCAACATATTGGGGATTAAGGGTCAACATAAGTTTTGGAAGGGACAAACATTCAAATCATAGCAATATCTCGAATAAAGCTGCTTATTTCTCATAAATGAGCAACTTTGATTAATTTTCATATTAAAATGGTTTTATGCAGATAAATATAGACAAAGTGGTACCAGTGCCACAGCACCATCATTTTTTTAAATTTATTTTTACATATACATGTGTTTATTAGGCTTCCATTTTTTGCCTTCACAAAATTGAAGAGGCTTAAAATTTAGTAACAGTAACAATGTTTAAGGTAAGGACTAGAAATAAAAACCTTGTAAAGAATGAATGAACATAAATACATTCAGAAAAGAAATCAGACAATTGCTGCATTGAAATATTAAGCAATAATAATAATAATGCAAAGAAAGTAACATTCACATTGTCAAATAAGAGTATGTCTATTATAGAATCTTTGACTCTGAGGTTCAATATGGAGTTATCAGTTAACTTCTTCTTATTACTTTTTTTAAGTCTCAAAAAATAGACAACTAATATTTATAAATAAAAGTAAAAGATAATTTAGCACCATCATCTTTTTCTCATAATGATGTGAAGATATCAGTGAATGTTAGAACCATGAAATTCTGCTTATGGCTACCACAAGACCTATGGATGTAAATCTCTTTAAGAAGTTTATCTTAGGTCAGGAAAGAAAATGTGTAGTACATGCTTATCAAGATATAACCTGTCCCTTGTAGGAATCACTGAATATTCCCAGAGATATTCTGGGTAAACATTCTGTATATTGTTCAAACATCCCACCGAGTCAGGATCTCTAAGCTGCTGTCACTGCACATCACTAATCATAAAGAAAGTTTGCATACATCATTCTGTACGTATCTACAGGAGAACCTCTGCAAGCTGACCACCCAAGGGACTGTAACAAACTGGTCAACATACAAGGTGGTCAACATAAGGAACTAGGCCTGCTTTACTGATACATATGTGTGGTGCATGTGTGGTCCATGAAAAGTAGGTCAACTGAAGGAGGTGGTCAATGTAGGGAGGTGGTCAACTGGAGGCTCTACTGTATTTGTTTATAAATTGCATGCACATACTATTGGGAGTCTCTGAGTTACAAACATCTAACTTTTTGTATAACTCACACAAATGGAGGCTGTTACAGGTAACAGGTAAATGTACCTATTCCGACTTAGATACAGATTCAAAGCTACAGAACCTATCTTGTTTGTAACTGGGGGACTGCCTATACCGTACTAAGGTATCACTGCACGTACACGGCTGCAGCTGTCCTCAGACTGCCAAGTTTCACAGTTCTGCTCACTAGTAGGCCCCAGTGGTGTCACAGGCCTGCAATAAAACAATGCCCCCCCCTTATTTCCACTAGCAGCTGGGCAGCAGGCTACCCCGCATGAAGCTTGATCCCTCAGGAGGAAACATACCAAGGATTTTATAGATGAGCCCTGGTCACATCCCTCTCCACCCAGCACCTTCACTCTGCCATTACACCATTAAACATACCGTGTTTTTACAGGCACTAGCTTGAGTTTCCACTACAAGTGTTGTTTCAATGCCCAAACCAGAACGTAATAATGTGCTGCCCTATCACTGCCAGAGAGTAATACATCAACACAATGATTTCTTCTACCTGGAAAAGCAGTCGACATACTCAGCCCCAGAAAAATCACTATGGTCTGATGTCAGGGCCTTGCCTCCACCAAAAACATCAGGAACGACATTCGGCCACATCTACGCTCAGTGTAACTAATGTGCACAGCAGGCCAAGGTCATGGCTTAATGGCAGTGCTACACACACTCGGAATGTCCACGGAAAGCTACGTGCAGCCCCTAATTTGCCAGGGAACGTTCACTTTTACATTCCAGCCTAACAAAACCACAACCGACTTTAATTTCAAAAGAAAAATACACATGCTAGGAAAGATGATGACTTGTACCAGGAGTGAAATCATCATTCTGGTTTCAATTTGAACCCTTTTGTCTGTTCACATCTTGACTGTGGGGAGCAATGATACATGCCCCCTCACCCCCACCCCCACCCCCAGCTCAAGCAGGCAGGAAGACTGAAGTTAGATTGAGGAAACCAGGCCAAAAGTTTACACATGATAATTTGGTCGGATGCACCAAAGGAAGTATGTTTCTTCACTTAGTGGTTTGGACAAATTCAGAGGTCAAAAAAAATATTGCAAACCTTCTCTGAACTCACAGTGCAAAACTGCGGTACTGCAATCTGACCCTATGACCCCAGCAGGTAACTTCAAACTTTGGTCTCCTATGTGTAAATCTGGTATCTTACCCAAGTTGGCACAAAGGGTCTTTCAAAAGTGTCTGAGCACGTGCTGGGAAATCAGCAGCGGTGATTCCCTATTTTGTGTGCCGCTGCTTCCAAAAATAATCTAAGTATAGTTAAGAATGAGCTTCCAGAGCCCCGGTGCATGCCAAGCCTGCATTTTCACAAGCTGGGATCCTTCTAGGTGAATGTCCTTTTCTAGAACATGATCCAAATGGCAAACTGTCTGGGCAGTGGCCGGTCAGGAAGCACAGACCGCAGCGGCAGTGGGCATCCTGCATTCTGCTGACCAAAGGGAAAGAGCTCTGCAGCCTGGGTTCTCTGTGACATTTCATTTTGATCCTAGATCCAAACCACTCATTGTTTATGCTCCCTCAAACCAGGAGCCCCAAGGCTGTCTGCCATCGACATGCTTTCCCTCTCTCCCCTGCTTCACCAAAGCCAGAACACAGATTCCCCAGAAGAGGACGGCCTCGTTGCTCACATCTCCACAAAGTCACAAAATAGACTCAGTCCCTGCCCCGTGGCCTGTTCACGTGAAACTTGTCTGTTAGCTGGGGTTACAGCTGCATTTTATCTGGAACTCAGTTCGGGGACCGCAACAGCCCAGTGTGAAGAAAAGAAAGAAGGAACAGGAGTGCCCACTAGCCGGAGGCCCTGGGTGCAGCGTCCTCACACCCCCTTGTTCACTGCCTGGCAGGTTGACCCATAAAGTCTCAGCGTGTTGCTCACTCAGACCATCCCAGAGGAACAACCCGGACTGGCCTCCCCGACAGGACAGAATAATAGTCTAGGAGAATTGGGGTTTTTTCTATGTATTCCAAGCTATAAAAATTATAGGCCTTCTTTCTTCTAGACTAAGAGATCAAGGTCTGGCAGGCATTCCTGGGAACAATTTTGGAAACCTTAATCCTAATTGTTTTATTCTTCTTAGTCATTCCTTACCTCTTCTAATAAGGAAGACGATATAAAAAATAAAAGAACTGAGCCCTAGTGTGTGAAACCCAGAGGGCACACGTCCTAGGAACTGCTTTGACAAAACTGGACCAGAAAACAATCAAAAAGAGTGAAAGGTGTGCAAACTATAAATTATGATAAATCCCAGCTCTCCACGAGCTAACTATGTAGGGAAGCAGAAGTCTGTGTTGATGAGAGCCTGGGATCTCGGGTCAGAAGCTCTGAACTTGACTCTCTCAGGGGTGTCTCTGAGCTCCTGTGTTCTCATCTGCACAATGGGGGCAAAGGTGGAGCCTGCCTCATGGGAGCGTAGCGAAGATGGCAGGACCACAGACAGCACTTAGGACAGGGCTGGCACACAGCAATGTTCAGAGAATGCTGGTTACTATCCTGAGTACACAGCCATTTAAATGAATAAAGTACCACTGTACGTGCTAAGCCTGGAAAGAGCTCCAAGAAACACGGAAAGAAAAAAAGCCATATGCAAATCTTTAACAAGGCCTTAATTTAAGGCTGCATAATATTCCATGGTATACATGTACCACAATTTATTAATCCATTCATGGATCGATGGGAACTTGGGCATTTTCCATGACTTAGCAATAATGAATTGGGCTGCAATAAACATTCTGGTACAAATATCTTTGTTATAATGTGATTTTTGGTCTTATGCAGCCTTAAACAAAGATGGAGACTTTACCTCTTTCGTGTTTACATGGATGGAGCAGGAACATATTCTTCTTAGTAAAGTATCTCAAGAATGGAAGAAAAAGTATCCAATGTACTCAGCCCTACTATGAAGCTAATTTATAGCTTTCATATGAAAGCTATAACCCAATTATAACCTAAGAAGATGGGGAAAGGGGAAAGGGATGGGAGGGGAGGGGGGAGGTTGGGTGGAGGGAGGGTGATTGGTGGGACCACACCTACGGTGCATCTTACATGTGAAATTTACTAAATGTAGAATATAAATGTCTTAACACAATAACTAAGAAAATGCCAGGAAGGCTATGTTAACCAGTGTGATGAAAGTTTGTCAAATGGTATATAAAACCAGCATATGGTGAAAAAAAATAAAATTAAAAAAAAACAACAAGGTTTTAATTAAAAAAAAAAAAATTGTGTGAGCACAAACACACAACCATGAAACAGTTTCTTAAAAACACACACACACAACATATTAACAGTGATTGTACTAAGTCCGTGATTTTTCAACCAGTGCTGTGAGAGGATCTTAGCTGTGCCACGAAAAATATTAAAGATTAACAAGTCCGAAGCACAAGAAGTATATTCTTTTTTACTCTTTTTTTTTAATCAACATAACTTAAGTGTGCTGCAGAAATTTAACTATAGGTTCAAATGTCCTGTGAGATAAAAATGGTTGAAAACCACTGTACTGAGTAGAAAGCCTTCACCTTCCAGTCTGTATCTTTCTATATCATTTGAACTTTGTAATCTTAAACAACTTACTGCTTGTATTTATTTTTAAATGTTAAAAATTATTGTATTCTTCAAGTTTCTTTTCACAATAATATTTTCTCCCCACACTGCTATCCCTAAACCTTCAAATTATGAAAAGTTAAAATAACCATCACCCTACATCTCCGATTCTTGCCTCTGCGAGGTATACCACAAGTAAACTGTATTAATCAGAGTTACTATAACAAAGCTGATGGGAGGGGTGTGACTCAGGAAACTCACTGGAAATTGTGTACAATCCTGGGAATTCCTGGGAATGCTTCTCACGTGGGTGTCATCAGCTATGGGATCACATGTGCCATGCGTTTGGGGCGGGAAGAGTCTTTATACTATTGATCTAAATCTCCTTCCTCTTAGGAACTAATTACTCACATTTAAGCCATACCTGATTTTTTTTTATTGGGGTACAATTCATATAACATAGAAATGAACAGTTTTATCCACTTCATGGCATTCAATACAACCACTAGGGCTGCTACGACTGCCCAGTCCTTCTATTTGGGCACCTACTACCTCAATGTCGTAAATGTTCCAACATTTCCTTCACCCCACGATAACGCCATACTCATTAAATAGCTGTTCCCCATTCTCCCTCTCCATGCTTGGTGGTCCCAAATCTACCTTTCTCCATGGATTTACCTATTTTGCACATTTCTTATGAATGGAATCATATAACACGTGTCTAGCTTCGCGTACGGTTTCTTCCATGTAGCATGTTTTCAAGGTTAATCCAACAACAGCATGTATCAGTACTCCGTTCCTTTTGGGGGCTGAGTAGGATTTCATTGTATGTATAAAACCACAATTTATTTATCCATTCATCACTGATGGACATTTGGGTTGTTTCCACCTCTTGACCATTATGAATAGTGCTGCTATTTGAGTATCTTTCTTCAGTTGTTTGTGGTATAATATATACCTGGAGCAGAATGCTAGATCACGTAGTAACTCTACGTTTAACTTTTGAGAAACCACCAAATCACTGTTTTCCACAGAAGCTACGCCATTCTACATTTTGAACAGCATTTAAATTTCTCCACATCCTTGTCAACACTTTATCATAGCCATCCTAGTGAGTGTAAAGGGGTATTTCTTTATAGTTTTGTTTGTGTTTCCATAATGACTAGTGATTCCATAATGATACTGAGCACCTTTTCAGGTGCCTGTTGGACATTTGTATATCTTCTTTGGAGAAACGTCTTTTCAAATCCTTTACTCATTTTTTAACTGAGTATTTTATCTTTTTATGTTGAATAGTAAGTATACTTTATATACACATAAATATTAGTCTCTTATCAGACATCTGATTTGCAAATTTCTTCTCCCATTCTGTAGGCTATCTTTTAATTTTCTTAATATTGTACTTTGATACACATACATTTTTAATTTTGATGAAGTCCAATTTATGCATTTTCTCTTTTGTTACTTATGCTTTTGTTGCCATATTTAAAAATCCATTGCCAAATACAAAGTCATGAAGACTTCGCCCTATGTTTTCCATTCAAAGTTTTACAAATTCAGCTCTTATACTCAGGTCCTCAGTCCATTTTGAGTTAATATTTGTATACATTTAAGGTAGGCATCCAACTTAAACATGTGAATACCAAGCATGGAACACCAGCACTATTTGTTCAAGAGACTATTTTTTTCCTTGTTCAATGATCTTAGCAGTCTTGTTGACTATAAGTCAACTACAGATGTATGGATTTATTTTTGAAATCTCGACTCAATGAAACCAATCTATAATTACTCACACTTTCTCATGAAAGAGAGACCACAATTATAGCCCAGGATGAAGGAGAGAAGTAGAGGGGATGGGCGGGGAGGGAGGAAGTTCCATAGAGGGAAGGTAAACAATGGGACCACACCTATGGACCATAGTGCAAGGGTAGAAGACAAATCTACCAAGTACAGAACATAAATGTCTTTTTTTTTTTTTAATATTTTAATTGGTTTTTCATGAAAGTAGTTTTTTTTTTGTAGAGACAGAGTTTCACTTTATTGCCCTCAGTAGAGTGCCATGGCGTCACACAGCTCACAGCAACCTCCAACTCCTGGGCTTAGGCGATTCTCCTGCCTCAGCCTCCCGAGTAGCTGGGACTACAGGCACCCGCCCCAACGCCTGGCTATTTTTTTGTTGCAGTTTGGCCGGGGCTGGGTTTGAACCCGCCACCCTCAGTATATGGGGCCGGCGCGCTGCTCACTGAGCCACAGGTGCCGCCCAGAACATAAATGTCTTAACACAATAATTAAGTAAATGAGGTGAAAGCTATATTAATTAGTTTGATGTAAGCTTTTCAAATTGTATTAAAAAATCAACACACTGTACCCCACAAATGCACAACTGTATTCATGATGTATGTGTATATTACTTAATAAAAGGAAAAAAGAAAAGAAATCTCAACTCAATCCATAGATCTTATCTTTACACCAGGACCATACTATTTTGATTACCACAGCTTTGCAGTAAGTTTTGAAATCAGGAAATGTGAGTCCTCCAACTTTGTTCTTTCTCAAGATTTGTTTTGCCTATTTGGGAGCCCACTTGCAATTCTGTATGTACTTGAGAGTCAGTTTTTCCATTGTGGCAAAAAACATCCTTGGAATTTTGTTGTTGTTGTTTTCTTTTTTCCGAGACAGAGTCTTACTGTGTCGCCCTGGGTAGAGTGCCGTGGCATCACAGCTCACAACAACCTCGAACTCTTGGACTTACGTGATTCTCTTGCCCCGGCCTCCCAAATAGCTGGGACTACAGGCACCCACCACAATGGCCCAGCTATTTTTTTAACTGTCATTGTTGTTTAGCACACGGGCCGGGTTCAAACCCCCCAGCCCCAGTGTATGTGGCCAGCATCCTAACCACTGAGCTATGGGCGCCGGGCCATTGTTGTTTATGAGACACGGTCTCACACTCTGCTGCCCAGGCTGGAGTGCAATGGCACAAACGTAGTTCACTGTAATCTTGAACTCCTGGACTCAAGCGATCCTCCTGCCTTAACTTCTACACCACTGGAATCCTTGTGCCTGTGACTAAACTGGTGTATTAGTTCTAGTAGTTGTTTTTTGTGGATTCTTTACAATCTTCTATAGGTAGGATCATATCATCTCAAACAAAGATAGTTTTACTTCTTCCTTTCCTATTTAGATGCCTTTTACTTCTCTCACTTGCCTGATTGCTCAGGCTAGGACCTCCAGTACTATATTGAATGGCCCTAGTGAAAGCAGGCATCCTTGTCTGCTCCCAGATGTTTGAGTGAAAACATTCCGTCTTTCACCATTGAGCAGAATATTAGCTTTAGCTTTTTCATAAATGCCATTTATCATGCTGAGGCCATTCCAATTTCTCTATTTCTGAGTATTTTTATCATGAAAGGATGTTAGAAATCGTCAGATCCTTTTTCAGCATGAATTGACATGATCAGGTGCTGTTTTTCCTTCATTTTATTAATGGGATGGATTCCCTCGATTTCTGTGCTTATGCTCTGCTACCCATGAGCTCCTGGGACAAATCCGACCTGGTCGTGGTGTATATTATCCTTTTGATTTGTTGCTAGATTTACTTTGCTACTATTCTGTTGAGGATTTCTGCATCTGTGTCACGAGGGATTATCAATGTGTAATATCTTTGTCAGGCTTTAGTATAGATTACTGATTCCTTAATTAATAATGAGGTGAATAAAACCTTTAGCATATGTTCATTTTCTATCTGTAGGAGTCGATTTTACCTTTCATAATTATTTTTAACACAACATTTTGTAGTCTCTATTAAAAATAACATGTTGGCCTCATAAAATAAGTTAGAATGTGTTCCCTCCTCTTCTATCTTTTGGAAGAGATTGAAGGAAATTAATATTATTTTTCTTTAAATGCTGCGACTCGGCACCTGTAGCTCAAGCGGCTAGGGCGCCAGCCACATACACCAGAGCTAGTGGGTTCGAATCTAGCCTGGGCCTGCCAAACAACAGCGACAACTACAGCCAAAAAATAGCTGGGAGTTTTGGGGGGCGCCTGTAGTCCCACCTACTTGGGAGGCTGAAGCAAGAGAATCGCTTAAGCCCAAGAGTTGGAGGTTGCTGTGAGCTGTGACCTCACAGCACTCTACCAAGGGTGACATAGTGAGGCTCTGTCTCTAAATAAATAAATAGTTTGGTACCAGTAAAGCCATCTGGTCCTGAGCTTTTCTTTTGGGAAGTTTTTGATTACTGATTTAATCTCTTTACTTGGTATAAGTCTGTTCTATCTGATTTTCTATTTCTTTTTGAGACAGTTCAGTAGTTTTATGTGTTTACAGGAATTCATCTATTTCTTCTCAGTTATCGAATCTGTTGGCTCAGGATGTTCTCTTACAACCCTTTTCATTTCCATAAGGTTGGCGGGAATGTCTCACTTTCATTTTGCATTTTAGCTATTTGCATCTTTTCTCTTTTTTTCTTAGTAATCTAGCCAAACATTTGTCTATTTTGTTGATCTTGAAAGAACCAACTTTTGGTTTCATTGTTTCCCCTATTAAGTTTCTATTCTCTATTTCATGTATCTCCACTCTGATTTATATTTTCTACCCTCTGTTAGGGTTGGGGTTTTTTGCTCTTCTTTTTCTGGTTCCTTATGTTGTAACGTTGGGTTACTGATTTGAAATCTTTGTTCTTTTTTTTTTTCTTTGAGACAGAGTCTCACTTTGTCACCCTGGGTAGAATGCAGTGGCATGACAGCTGACAGCAACCTCAAACTCTTGGGCTCAAGCAATTCTCTTGCCTCAGCCTCCCAAGTAGCTGGGACTACAGGTGACCGCCACAACACTCAGCTATTTTTTTGTTGTAGTTGTCATTGTTGTTTAGCAGGCCTGGGCCGGGTTCAAACCTGCAGCCCCTGTGTATGTGGTGGGCGCCCTAGCCACTGAGCTACAGGTACCAAATCACATTCTTGTTTAATATAGGTATTCACAACTACAAAATTCCTTCTAAGCACTGCTGTGAAGTTTTAGAGTACTGTGCTTCCATTTTCACTCATCTCAAAGTATTTTCTCATTTTCATTGTAATTTCATCTTTGACCAGTGGCTGTTTATAATTCTACACTCATTTTTACAATACTAAGAGAAAAACTTCCAATGTCTTGAGCTGTCGAGATTAATTTGTCCTTCTGCTTTTTGCATTCAAGTTCCTCTCCCTAAGGTCATTCCCATCATTGGTTAACCAGGAAGTGTAGCACCTTTGTTAGTATTTTTTTTTTTTTGAAACACAGTCTCACTTGTCACCCTCAGTAGAGTCCCAGGGTGTCATAGCTCATGCCAACCTCAAACTCCTGGGCTCAAGCAATTCTCATCTAATCTCCCAAGTAGCAGGGACTACAGGCGCCCACCACAATGCCCGGCCATTTTTAGAGACAGGGGTCTCACTCTTGCTCAGGCTGGTCTCAAACTCATGAGTTTAGGCAATCCGCCTGCCTCAGCCTCCCACAGAGCTGGGATTATAGGCACGAGCCACTGTGCCGGCCACTTTTGTTATTTTTAATAGAGACTACAAAACGTTATGCTAAAAATAATTATGAGAGGTAAAATCGACTCATACAGATATAAAATGAACATATGCTAAAGGTTTTATCCACCTCATCATTAATTAAGGAACCAATAAAATGTTACAATCAGTTAAAAGGAAATGTCAGAGAAGTATAAATTTATGTGGAATAAAGGAATATTGAAATGAACTTAAAAGTATTCAACTAGCTTTTCCATGGTTTGTAGGGGGTCATTGCAACCACGTCAACGGATTTTTTTTTTCATATCTACAGACATTAATTACTTTGCACTGCTACCAGTTAGCTACAACTTAGGTATAAAATGGTTTAAAGGCAAGGAAAGTCTAGAACCAAATGTCCTGCAAGGGTAGGTTCTACACAGTGCAGTATTCTTTCTTTTTTCTTTTGAGACAGAGTCTCACTCCATCACCTTTAGGCAGAGCACCGTGGCATCATAGTTCACAGAAACTTCAAATTCCTGGGTTTCAGCAATCCTCTAGCCTCAACCTCTGAGTAGCTGGGACTACAGGCGCTCACCACTACACCTGGCTGATTTTTCTATTTTTAGTAGAGACAAGGTCTTGCTCTTGCTCAGATTGGTCTCAAACTCCTGAACTCAAACAATCCACCCGCCTCAGCCTCCCAGAGTGCACAGCGCAGTTTTGCACTGAGGACACCCAGTAATCTCTCCTGCTTATTCCAAATTTCCTCACAACACAGACAATAAAAAGAGAAAAACTTGGCTCAGCGCCTGTAGCTCAAACAGCTAGGGCGCCAGCCACATACACCCATACACCAGAGCTGGTGGGTTCGAATCCAGCCCGGGCCTGCCAAACAACAATGACAACTACAACAAAAACAAAAAAAAAATAGCTGGGCGTTGTGACGGGTGCCTGTAGAGGCTGAAGCAAGAGAATTGCTTGAGCTTAGGAGTTTGAGATTGCTATGAGCTGTGATGCCACAGCACTCTACCCAGGGCGACAGCTTAAGACTCTGTCTCAAAAAGAGAGAGAGAGAGAGAAACTAAAGATGTGGATGAGAAAAGGAATTCACCCAGCCAACTCCACCACTACGTAAAAATGAGAAGACAGTACCATATCTAGAGTACACCATGAGAAACCTGAGGCCTCAGGAGGCCAGGAGCTGGCAGGGAAGCCAGTCTGCTGCCCTCCTTCCCCTCGGGCTCAGCCCACACCAGGGGGCTGCAGTCAGATCCCTCTGCAAACTCAGCCCAGGCCTAAAAGGCAGGGCCCCAAAGGCACAGGAGGCAGGACAGAGAACAGACGGCAAGATGGCAAGATGCCTGCAAGATGGAAAACCTGGCGCTTCCCGGAGAGGGTGGTGGTGACTCATGCTGTGTCAGGGATGACTAACAGAGCTGGCTTTGCATGTGGCCTAAGAAGGCAGCTCCCCAGAGCCCAGGGCAGGAAACAGATCTGGGCGGCCTGGACTCAGGAGCGTTCCCCATCCCCGTGGTCAACTCAGCACCACTCTGGGAGCTATGAGCCTGACATCAAACTAGCCTGGGTGGTACCTTCTGAACCAATTAGCCTTCAAGTGAATCAACCCTTCTGGAAATGCAGAAAATAACATCATTGAAATACTTTTCAGATAGGCATTTATAAACATTCAGGTATTATCATTTGCCTTAACGTAGTACTTTATTTTCAAGTGACCCATATATACACAAGTATAATTCATATATCGTAGCTATCCTGTTTATTTTCAATGACATAATATTTCATAGCTTTCGAGTATACTGAAGTTATCTGTACACCTGTTAATCATTCTTCTTTATATACCGGGAATATAAGCACAGGGAAAGTTATCAGACAGAACTAAAGAAATAAAAATCACAAAATTCAAGGGCTATATTCTTAAAGACTTGCCACTGGTCTCCATTTCACTCAGTTGAGAGCCCATTTACACTGTTTTTGAAATAGGCATTATTCTCATTTACTACATTTGTGAATAAAAGCATCTTTCATTGGAAGATAAAAAGCTACCTAGAACGGCCCTAGCATGTAAACTTGCGATGCGTAGGGCGTGCCCCACCCGCAGCAGGACACCCAGTAGAGGCGGCGGAAGCCCTTCCCTTCTGCTTGAACAGGCCTTGCTATTCCTCAGCCTCATTAGCATGTCTCTGGGCTTCCAGACTGTCGCCCAGACAAACAGGATGACTGTTCACACTGGAGCTTCCCAGAAGCCTCTGAACCCCTCAAGCCCTAGCCTCGCTGCTTCCACCAACCCTGAGCTGCAAGATCCAGATTCTCACCCCATCCTAATGCAGCCACTGCTTTGCAAGACCTCCGGAAATCAAACTGGCGGCTCTCCTGAAGGTCTGACCTTGCCAGCCCGGCCAGGTGGTCTTCTCCCAGACAACAGTGACAATCAACTCAACTGTCTCCTCAACCAGCTGTGCTGGTGAGGACTGGGGACAGCTCGGGACAGGACAGAAGGCAGACACCCCACACTGCCACAGGCTGGCAGCCACCTAGGGAAGTCACTGCCTCACTTTCCCTGGCTCCCTCAGGGTCTCTGAGTACCACACCAGGCCACCTGTAGGCAATGGCTGAGGGATATGTCACTCATGGAAGAGACACAGGAGCCAGGTGGGGACAAGGTGACACGCCCACATGGAATCCCTGCCCTGGATAGCAAGTTTGGGTCCATGGGGAAAGCCAAAGTTGCCACCCCGAGGGAGGCTGCTGGAGCAGCAGTAGGGCCCGCAGGAAGCCCAGCACCCAGGTCTGAGAGCCAGCAGGCCGTGGGCAGGGTGGGGGCAGAGTGTGCATCCTGCTAGATGCTTCTGCACGGACAGTCCTGCTGGGCAGATGGCCCTGCGCACAGGAAGCCCCCTCAGTGCTGACTGTGTGACACCAGGTCTTGTGGTCATCCATAAGGGTTTTCTTGGTCACTCAACGCTGGAGCCCAATTCTGAAACTTCCCACATCCCAGGAGTTCCGGGAGTGACTGCCTATCACACCACACAGCACACACTGCCCCAGCAGGAGTCAACCTGGCCTCCACACAGCCCCTGCTTGGGGTCTGCACAAGTCCAGCATCTTCCGGGATAGGGTCTGGGTTTAAGAACCCAGAAGTCACTGGCAACAGAGGCCAGGAGGACATATACATTGTGGTGTATGCTGCTGGGGGCCACACTCTGCCAGGGAAGACCCCTCAGCAGCAACTTCTATGATCCTTTCCCAGGAAATCTTTCTGGGTTTTTTTGGGGTTTTTTTCTTTTTTTTTTTTTATTAAATCATAGCTGTGTACATTGATATGATCATGGCTTTCTGTTTTTTTTATCCATTTTAGTCTAGCATTGTCAAGAAGTGGCCAGAAGGTGGGCTGCCTCTGGATGAATCTTAGCTCACCAACAGAATTTTTAAATTTGCATTTGGAGAAGTAAAGATATCTTTACCGAAAAGTGGTACAATTATGCAAATTAAATAAAGTTCTGAGCAAATCACTGTTTCACTACAAGTATTAGGTAAGTAAATGACTTAAAGATGTATTCTAAGAGGAAGGAATAAGCTGACTGCCAGTGAGAGTTTCTGTGATGGGCACTGTCCTGGGCGCTTGGCTCTCGGGCGTGCTATGTCACTGTTACAGCACTCTGAGACAGTGATCACCACCAGTGTTCCACCAAAGAGGAATCTAGGCGTCAGAAAGGCCCAACCAAACACCACACAAACAGCAAGCAGTGGAAAAGTCATGTAGTTCTAACTAGAACCGTAAAGTTCCTCTGCCATGCTTCTCTGCCTTAGCATCCAGAGTCCAGGTCAGAATCAACTCTAACTGCGCAGGTCTCAGTGTAGTCAGGAAGGCACTGCTGGCTGGACAGTGTCCTCTCCCTGGAACACACAAGGTGAGTATGAGAGAAACTGCTTGGGTCTGCGGTACCTACTCTCCCTCCATCTATTAGAAAAAGGATCCTGAAGTCCAGATGGGGCCTTGGCTGCCCAGCTAAAGACCACGTTTTTCCATCTTCCTTGAGGTAGAGGTGGCCTCATGACCAGGCGCTGGCAAACAGGACGGGAGAGCAAGAGACACATTTTGATTCCACAACCCACCAACTACCAAGCCTGCTGAAGGAGAAAGAAATGAAGTCACTCACTCACTATGGGGATCTCCTGTTTCGGCAGTGTAGCCTGTATCCTCATCAATACAGCAGATCTTAGAAACTTAAAAACCTGTGTTTTCCTCTCAACTGGCAAAGAATGATACTGACAGCCTGTTGACCTATTTGCTGGCTTTGCACACCACCTCCACCTTCACCCTGTGCCTGAACTCTCACAAATTCCAAAGCAGTGAAATCCACATTTACGGCACTTGGGAGACAGTGTGCCACTATTCTGAGAAGGGACAGGAAGGCTGGGGCATCAGGTGGCGTGGGAGGGAAGCCTGGAGGGCCCATGAGAACGTAGGTCACCAACGACGAATGGAAAGAGACCATCAATGACCAATAGAAAAGGGCAATCTGCAGAGTCCGAGGAGAGAGCTGCAGCCAACCTCAACCCGAGGATCTGTACAAGGAAAGAGCTGCAGCCAACCTCACCCCAAGGATCTGTACAAGGAAAGAGCTGCAGCCAACCTCAACCCGAGGATCTGTACAAAGAGAGAGCTGCAGCCAACCTCAACCCCCAACCCAAGGATCTGTACAAGGAGAGAGCTGCAGCCAACCTCAACTGGAGGATCTGTACAAGGAGAGTACTGCAGCCAACCTCAACCTGAGGATCTGTACAAGGAGAGAGCTGCAGCCAACCTCAACCTGAGGATCTGTACAAGGAGAGAGCTGCAGCCAACCTCACCCCGAGGATCTGTACAAGGAGAGAGCTGCAGCCAACCTCACCCCGAGGATCTGTACAAGGAGAGAGCTGCAGCCAACCTCACCCCGAGGATCTGTACAAGGAGAGAGCTGCAGCCAACCTCACCCCGAGGATCTGTACAAGGAGAGAGCTGCAGCCAACCTCACCCTGAGGATCTGTACCCCTGCAGGCCTGTGTCTCCATCTCTCAGTATTTCTGAGTATTGGGACTCAGAAATGAGCCCTCCTCTGAGAGGGACTGGCTCCTCACTCTCTTTGGAAGTGCTCTAAACTTTCCCCTTGTTCTTCCTGAATGAAATCTCTCTTTACCCTAAAACTTACATGGGTCACTTTGGCTTTCTAGCCACACTGCTGTGTCTCCAGTTTTATTTTCAGTCTCCACTCACTTTGGCTTTTGCCCACCGCCGTGCCTCCGTTGAACTCTGCAGCTCCGCTGAGTCATAGAACCAGGTCAGCTGGGTTTGGGGAACTGGGACCCCTGACCCACCACAATACCACACATTACAAACCACTTTCAACTCATATTCTTCCCGATATCCTTATTTGGAAAATGCCACCTGAGGAGGAAGAAAACAAACACAGAACACCTCCCCAGACGTGGGGGTTCTTCCCCACACTCCGAGCAAGCAATTTGATTCAGTAACAGACTCCCTCCGGCATCTTCTACTTCAACTCAATTCTGACACCACCTGCTGGAGACGAGGTCGGGTCCCACAGGCGAGGGTTCAGCCCCATAGGACTGCCCCTTACCTCAGATGCCAGTTTTTTGACTTGTGCTTCTGACTGATTGACAAGGTATAAATTGAAGTTCCCAGAACCCTCTCCTTGGGATTGATTAATTTGCTCACAAACCCAGGGAAACACTTCATGTTTACCAGTTTATTACGAAGTATTGGGACTCAGAAAACTATACCCCCAAATGAAAGCCTCAGAAGTTTTTCTCCAACCTTCTCCTGTCCTGTCCCTCTGTCCCATTGTCCCCCGAGAAAAAGAATCCCTCTTCCTCCAGGTAGGTCACAGAAACTAGACCCCCTTTCTCCAAAGCCGGCCATGGAACCTAAAATTTTTATTATAACTTTCCTTCCATCTTTCTGTGTAAAAAACTGGGCATGAATTATCTGACCCACCCTGTTTGACTGTAGGTCATAAGACCCCTACTCTAGAGAGGGTCCTGCCCAGGGGAAGAGAGGTCAGGAGAAGCCAGACAGGCCTTGCTGGGCCTCAGATCGCACCTTTTTGTCCAATCATATTTCTATACAGCTGTCCATACTTTGTTGAACCTAAGCATAAAAATGAACATAAAAATGTATCTTCTGTATAAACGGTAATACATTTTCATGGTTTTCCTTCTATTAATCTGCCTCTCAGCTATTTTCAGTGAACCTTCAGAGGGCAAAGGGGAAGTCTTTCCTTGGCCCTGACAAAGGATAGGGATGAACAGCCAGATGGGAGAGACCCCAGGATGAGGCCTGTGGGAAGGTGTCCAGAGCACCCACGCCCCTGGGGGAGGGCACACCACCCTCCAGGAGCCTCCCATGTTCAGCTATCTGGAAGCTCTCCAAACCCAGTCCTCTCTGGGTCTTTTGGAAGCTTCACTACACAGGCATTACTGTTTGAAGCATTCACCATTGGTGATTGACTTATCCCCCACGCCCTCTACCCTCCTTAGAGTTTAAGGACTGCGGCTGGACAGGCTCAATTCTCAAATCCTGCCTTGGTCAGTCCTGTGACCAGCCCCTGTGGTGAAGCTACCCAGGGGCCAACTCATTAGCTAACAAAAGACACTTTTATCACCGTGTTGATCCCAAGGGTTTTAAGAAATAGATGTCAGGAAATGGGGATAAAGACCTCACAGACAATTCACAAATCACACCTCCCACGTGGCCCCTCTGACCAGGCTGGTCTCCCCCCAGGGCTGTGCTCCTGCCACTGCCTTCTAGGCTGCACTTACCTGTTCTCATCCTCAGGAGCAGGTCCAATGGGGTTGCCATCACAGCCAGTATCATTTAAGAGCATCACTTAAGGCTGGGCCAGTGGCTCAATCCTGTAATCCTAGCACTCTCAGGAGTTCAAGACCAGCCTGAGCAACAGCATTACCCTGTCTCTAAAAATAACTGTGTGCTGTGGTGGGCACCTGTAATCCAGCTACTGGGGAGGCTGAGGCAAGAGAATCACTTGAGCCTCAGAGTTTGAGGTTGCTGTGAGCTATGATGCCATGGCACTCTACCCAGGGTGACAGAGTGAGACTGTCTCAAAAAAAGAAAAAGAGCATCCTTTAAATGCCAGCAGGCTGGCTGCTGGCCAGGACCATGTTGTTGGTAATCCTGTCTTGTTGGTTGGTATTAGGGCAGACAAAACTCTCTTTGTGACCATTCAGTAACAAGAGCTTTGCAAGAAGAAGAAGGGAGCTGAGTATCTGTTAGAGCCCTCTGACCTATTTAGAGACCCTGCTTGGTTTCCTTACGTTATGGACCATTTCAAATTCTCTGGCCCTCATTACTTGAGATTATAATAATAGGTATGGGGCAATTTGCTCCAGTCTGCAATCGTCTCATGACAACCTGTTAACCCATCCAAGATCTACTGTGAGACCCAGTACTAACCCATGGCCAGAATAATAAACAGAAGCAATTCACTGCAGCAACTCACTTCTGTAGAAGAGCCACAGGAGAAGAGGACAGTCACCTGCTCCTTAAGTAGCACATAAGTAACAACATTATTTACCCACCAAGTAGTATGTGGTAATTGTTTCACAAAGAAAAAAACAGTCTTCTACTCTAAATACTGAATTACAGATGCTCTCTTATACTACCCTCTCAGCCTCTACCACAATCTAAATAGACACTTATGTTTTACAAACTTATAGA
The DNA here is from genome assembly GCF_027406575.1 of Nycticebus coucang. Lineage (NCBI taxonomy): Eukaryota > Metazoa > Chordata > Mammalia > Primates > Lorisidae > Nycticebus > Nycticebus coucang. The sequence goes on from NC_069798.1 coordinate 3,250,867, forward strand.
TTTATATGACCTTATATATTTACAGTATACACACCTCTATCATGTAAGGAAACTGTGTGTGCAGGCATCACCTGCTTCATGGATCACCTGCATGGCTGGGGCTAGTCTTAAATTGAAACAGATTGCCAGGCATGCTAACAAAAAGGACTATTACAGAATTACACTGACATCTGGAACTGTGCTTTTTACAGTGTTTGATTGGAATGTTTATGTGTGTGGCCTTGTCACAGTAGCACAATCCATCATCTATGGACACATAAAGCTAAAGTGTCACCTCTGCACATTATTAGGTGTCTGATGATTTACTGATCCATTTTTAAAATTGGTATATAAAACATTTATAAGTGCAAATATGCAATAAATTTTAATGGCTATTTGAAAGAGCAAAATAGAAATAATACAGATTTAAAAACAAAAATAATGAGCTCTTGCCCCTATGGTCCCATCATTTCTCAAAATATTGGCACCAAAACGTTTTCAAGTAGTAGGAGAAAACTTGGAAATTTGCCATGAAAGAACGTAATGCTTTTAAAATACATTCTTACATTGTAATATAAATGACACATAATTTTCAAAGCAAGTTTATTACCACCATAATCTGAAGGCTTATTATAAACTGGAAGCTATAACACCTACTTAAGACTCCCTTGCCTTTGGCAAATCTAATCATTAATAAAATAAATCGTTAATAATCTAATCGTTAATAATCGTGAATTGGATTTGGACGTCTGATATCATATTATGCAATCAGCAAATATTTATGAAAATTTCCTAAGGTGAATGCCTGAGTCTTCAAGGGATTTCCAAATGGAGACCAAATTCACACACATTGGGACCTTTCAGCTCTACCAATGAACAAGCGAACAAAGGGAAGCGGGAGGGCTGGGCTCCTCCACAGGGGCGGCTCCTCCTCTGAGGCGCCGGCACCACCCGCCAGTGGGGAGGCCCAGCTGCGCTGGTGCAGAGGGCCTGGACAGGGAGGGAGCACGCCTCCTGGGCAGCAGGGCTGGGTTTAGGAGCCATCACAAGTGTCCGACCTGCAGATTATTTAGGCCTGTTTTGCTGATCTGTGGTGTCAGATACCTCAAAAATTCTGTACGGATCTTTCCTTTTTGTTCCTCAGCTTTTGTTAGGGTTTGTGTATTTAATGTGTGGCCCAGGACAACTCTTATTCTTCCACCGTGCTGCAGAAAATAAAAAAGGTTGGAGCCTCTGAAAGAAGCCTGAATCCAAAGGAAATGTTTTCATATTGGCAAGAAAGACGTTATCGATTTTCTACAAGAGCAGCGGTTCTCAACCTGTGGGTCGCGACCCCTTTGTAGCAATGAAAATACATCCTGCACATCAGATATTTACATTGCGATTCATAACAGTAGCAAAATTACAGCTATGAAGTAGCAATGAAAATAATTTTATGGTTGGGGATCACCACAACATGAGGAACGGTATTAAAGGGTCACGGCATTAGGAGGCATTAGGAAGGTTGAGAACCACTGTGGTAAAAGATGAGAAAAACTGCCCTTTTTTAAAAAAGAAATAGATTTGGAAAGATAACGCCCTACAAAACATAACTGTCGCACGATGCTGTGGCACAAGAGACAGTTGCAATCCCTGGGCCCTCCCGCACCACAGCTCCTTTGGCAGGTGGGATTCCCAGGCCCCCGTGCTTACCTGGGGCCCTTTCTCCCCTTCCTTCTCACAGCTCTGGGCCTTCCTTCAAGAAGGTGCAGCTGCAAATAAACACATTTCCCACCCAGCACCAGCCCCAATCCTGTGAGTCTGGCAGAATCATTGCTATAAATGAACATTCAGGTCGGACAGACCCTTCCTCCTCTGACTTTCCAATTTTAAATGCTAAAACTATTCACATAAAAGGTCTGGGTACTTTGCAGTATTCTTCTCAACAGATCTGAACAAATATGACTGTCCAAAAAATGTGCTTCAAAATACCCAGGACATCCCATCTCACTGGGACCAGCCTCCAGATGAAGCAGAGCCTTGGGGAGAGACACCCACCTTTCGCCTTCAGAATGCAAGTAAACCAAACCCAGGGGATTACTCAGAGCTTACTCACAACTTACACATCCCAAGCTTTTGGTCATTCTCCTGGTTGGACATGTAATCCGGTCCTGTCCCTGTGCAAGGTGGCTGATGTAAGGCACCATCACCAGAGCCCAGGCCCGGGTCTGAACACGGGCGTGGCCATTTACTGGCTGCTGGGCCCTGAGCAGGTGCTGGACTTGTTTAGGACTCAGGCTCAACTATACAGTGACAAGACTCACACCTCACTGGGCTGGGACAGCACAGGGAAGGAGTCTGCCCAGGGCTCAGCAATGAGAGTCTGGGAGAAACTAGCTACGGCTTTACATGCCTACAACAGTGAGGTTGAGACCCCAGTGCACGGCCTTATGGCAGCTCTCCCCATCCTTCCTTCCCTCCTTCCCTCAACTTACGTCCCATGTGACAAGCTATGGGCAGGCCTCTCCCACGTAACAGGACACATTCCTTCCCCTCCCCATGTTTAGATGCTCTTCTCTTTTTAATTAGGAAGAATTAGACAAAATAGGCTGGCAAAATCCGCCTATTTTTGTCAACAGAAATATGAGAAGCAGAAGTAAAAGAAAAATTTACTTTTACGGCGTGCTCCCACCTGATGGACACAACGTAAGGTACAGGTCACACCTGCTGGGTGCAGGACACAACTACAACAGGGGCCTTACCTAACAAACGCAAACGCCGTAACCTCGTCAGTTGTACCCTCGTATTAATCTAAAGCTTTTTTAAAAAGAAGAAAATTTACTTTTAAATAATTTATGTTTTCAAAATAATAACTTCACTTCATCAATCACCCTTCTTCCCTCTCCCCCCACATATGTTTAGATTATCTTTTCTAGTCTCTTCTTTCTAACAGCTACCACCTCCAACCCTGGGAACCAGTCTCCCTGGGGGACACTCAAAGGCCACAGTGGCAGCCTGGGGGGATCTGTGAGGGAGGCCACTGCAGGGGCCAGAGGTGGCACCCACGGGTCAAGGATCTCATTGACAGAACAGCAGATGGGACAGAAGCCACAGCAGATGGCAGCCCACAGTCTCAGGGGTCCTGTCCACACGCTGACTCCCAGAGGAAGCCAAGACCCAGAATAATGGGATGAGGCTTGGAGTTCAGGTTGGGACTCCGGGCAGAGAACAGGAATTAGGGTTCTAGGCAGGGAATTTGGGCACAATAAAGGGGGGGAACCTGGGCTTCTACGGTCCCTGTGGATACTGAAGGATGGGGAGAACCACAGGGCGGGAGTGCCATTCTCCCAGAAGCCTGTCCTCAGCCTGACAGGCAGCAAGTGAACACACTGTGCCTTCCACACCCCACGTGCCCAGTGACGATGGGCAGAGAGCACTGCCCACTGGAAGGAGGACGAGGATTCTGGGCTGGGACCATTTTCAGTGGACTATACTGCGTGGTGTGCTCCAGCTATCCCTAACTTTTAAACTCACACTTTCCAGGGACTTCACAGTTTCTGAACTAACGCCAGTGGAAATGATTCCACTCACGGAAGCAGGAAAAAATAAAGATTTACAGCATGGAAAATGTCCAAGTGCTGTGGACGGTGGAAACCGTGGGACACAGTCTGTCGTTTCCCAGCACGGAGCCAAACACACCAGGCAGAGTGACCAGAGCGGGCACTGGGCGGCAGAGGCCCAGGCCAGCACGGCATGCTTCCCTGTAGTCACCCTCAGGATGTTCACTTTTTAAAGTGTCTTGTGGCAACCATCCAGTGAATACGACATGGGAAAGGTCCCAGATTACTGAGTTCCGGAAGATGAGCACCGGCATGGAAGTCAAATACTCAAAAAACACTCAGCACTCAGCAAAACTCCCACATACTAATAATGGCTCAAAAATATTTGTGGCTGGCCAGGTGCAGTGGCTCACACCTGTGATCCTAGCACTCTGGGATACCAAGACAGGAGGATCACTTGAGCTCAGAAGTTTGAGACCAGCCTGAGCAAGAGTAAGACCCCATCTCTACAAAAAGCAGAAAAAATTGATGGGGCATGGCAGCAGGTCTGTAGTTTCAGCTACTTGGGAGGCTAAGGCAAGAAGTTCACTTGAGCCCAAGAGTTTGAGGTTGCTGTGATGACTGCACTGCACTCTAGCCCAGGCATGAGAGTGAAACTCCATCTCAAAAAAAAAAAAAACACAAAAAAACAATTCATTGCATAAGCAAACTGATGAACTGGTTCAGACTCACACACAGCCTGGGGTGCTCAAGGCACCCTGAACTGCTCAGCTTCCACCACCTGAGTCTTCCATGGGATTTTTTAATTTGTCTGTGACCTTGCAACTTTTTCATGACAGCTGAAGGCAGCAGGGAAAAGAAGTCTTTGCAATGGCACCAAGCACTGAGGAGAGGCTGCAGAGAGGCCTACGGTGGAGAGTATGGGCTGGGGAGGCAGCAGCCGGCTTCTCGTGGCGCCCCAGCTTCTTGGGGCATGCCCACACCCAACCTAGCTACCAGCACAGGGCCTGGTGACCAGCATTACTGCTGTTGTTCTAGAGGTGGACTCTGCCATCTGTCCACCCAGCTGGAGAGCTGGGCAATGGACACAGGACTTGGGCCTCCCCACTGAGATGGTCTTTCTGGAGGCAGCAGACCGCAGGGCTCTGGAGCCGCCCTTGCCCCAGGTGAGACCGCCTGATCCAATGACAGACCTTCCTCTCTGTGCCTGCCTGAGTGTGGCCCCACATCCTCCCCAAACACAGACTGTCTTGTACCTGTGCTGAGTGCAGCCCAAGAGCTAAGGGCGCGGCAGAAGCCTGTGCCCCAGGACAGAGGAGAGAGGAGCTGAGGGCCACCAAGGCAGGCGCTACCGTCACCACTAACCTGTCCATCTTCTGTGTCCAGTCCTCCCTGCGTGTCCATACATTAAAGAGAGAAAAGGAACGAACAATATAACCCCACCTTTACAAACAGGTGCACATTAAAACTTGTTTGATTCCAATTCCCATTTGTTTCAGAAGGAGTTTAATATCACAGATTAAAAGATAAATTCCCAGAAAGGCTGTTATCCTCACACCCTCACACAGGGCCCACCTGGAGAGACTCACCAGAGACAGACTCCCGACACAGCCATCGCCTCTGACAGGCAAAGGCCGCCTGGGTGTGCTATAAATCAAAAGCACAGAGCATCTCATATCGCCCTGTGCAAGTTAATTTTCTGATGTAATTACCCCTTCTTTTACTTTATCCTGTCCACCACCCAGTAGAAGGAATAATTATTTATTTAATGTTGGAAAAGAAAAAAAAGTCCCCAAACAGAAGAAAAGATCAAAGACAGCATTAGAGAAGACCTAGTCATGCCAAGAGGCTAAAATGTCCAGAGTAAAAAGCAGCCAGCTTGACATGCAGCTGTGTGACACAGGACACCATTGGACCTCTCAAAACCCAGAGATGTTAGCTCAGGATCCTGCAAACTCAACTTATGGGAGATGATAAACATGGAGACCTCTTCCTCCCCTCCATCAGAACAGACTTTAAATGCAGGTGCTTTTCCTTAAATGCATCACACAGGTAACAAGAGGGAAGAGAAAGAGGCACAAGCTGAGGAAGGCTGGCTGCTCAGCTACCAGCGGCAACTCCAGCCCCAGGCATCTCACGTTGACAGGATACAGAAGGCCCGAGACCAGACCCTTCCATGCCTGCTCTGCTGCTACTTCATCCACTTTGCATTAGGACAATGTCGGTCTTCAGGAAATGAGATTTACATTGAAAATTGTGGCTTCTCCATATGCAAGTAATTCTATAACCATGTTGTTCAAAAATACAGCAAAGCTCAAAAGGACTTTGGTGAAAGCTCCATTTCTTTTTTTTTTTTTTTAACATTTTTATTTATTTATTTTTATATTTCAGATTAATATGAGGGTACAGATGCTTAGGCTATGTTGTTTGCATTTGTTAGGTAGAGTACAAGTTATAGTTGTGCCCCTCACCTAGGAAGTGTGCCATGTGCCCCTACAGTGTGCCTATTAGATGACAGCACACCAGCGCCCTCTCTCCTCTCCTTCTTCCCACTCCCCTCCTTGAGTTCAATTGTGTTTTTCTCGTGTGTGTGTGTGTGTGTGTGTGTGTGTGTGTGTGTGTGTGTGTTCATCTACTGGTTTCATTTTAGTATTGAGTACATTGGATACTTGCTTTTCCAGAAAGCTCCATTTCTAAAATACTAAGACACCGAATGAACTATTTTAAATTTGCCCATTATATTTTGGGCTGGCTGAGAAATTAAGTAAAAATATTTCCAAATAACATGCAGATGTTCTGTTTTTAAGCTTACAATCTCATTTTAGCTACACATAGAGATGATTTAGAGCCCAGCTGAATTTCATTAGTTTATCTGAGCGATTGAAATTGTTTCTTCCAAAAGAGATCTTTTTACCTGAAGTGAAAAATTACCCAGAATCCACAACATATTTACCACATAGACAAATGTCCTTCTTTAGATCCCTAATCCAAAACTGTTATTCCTTGTGTACAACAGAATGCAGAGTGTGTCTGTCAAGAGCAAAGTTAAAAAATAACCAAGAATAAATTCATAATTCAGACACTAATGACTCTAAACACTTAAAATTCACAAATAAATGAAGTTTGGAAAGAACAATATGGAGCCTAGAAAAAGGCCCAGATACATGGGGGAGTTTTGTTTATAATAAAAATCGAATGTCAGGTCAATAGATAATGAATATGAATTAATCAATACCTGATATGAAAACAATGAGGTAAATATTTGGAGTGGAAGGGAAAAAAGACTGAATGCCTACCAGGTTCTTGATCTCCAAATCCACATGACCAAATAATAAAAAATGGGAAAAAAAAAGAAGAAGAAGAAGAAGAAAGAAAGAAAAGAAAATACAAAAGTACTAGAACACATAATTTTTTAATAATATTAGCACACAGAAGGACTTGTTAAGCCAGACATAAAATACCAAAACCACAAAGGAAAAGACTCTTATATACGTTTAACTAAATAAAGATTTTTAAGTATTAGTATTATTTCTTAAAAAGACAGTAAACAAAGTAAAATAGCAAACAACAAACTGAGGAAAAATATGTGCAATACAAATAGCAAAGGGTTTGGTTTCTTAATATAGAAAGAGTTCTCAAAAATCAATAAGACAACCTGATAAGAAAAAAGGGTAAATCATATGACTAGGCAGGTAACAGAAAAATATAGTATATATGTAAAAAGATACTGTCACTAACAAAGAAACAAAAGTCAGAACAGATTATAATTTTTAATCTATAACATGATCAAGAATAAAAAAATTGATTATATTCAGTATTGGTAAGGTGTAGAAAATCATGTCTTCAAACACTTAAAGGGAGTGTACAATATTAGTGTAATAGTCTAGAGGTTAATTTTGCAATATTTTTTAAAGACATAAATTGCCTATTCTCTGACCCAACATTCTATTTCTAGAAATTATCCTACAAATATCCTTAATTCACACACGCGAAGGTTCAGGAACAGGATTTTTATTGCAGAACTGTTTGTAATAGCCCAAATTTGAAAATTACCTAAACATTTATAATCAGAATAGCAACTGAGTAAATCGTGGTATACTATCGTGACAGAAAACTATGTGACTTTTAAAATAAATGAGATAAATCTAATCATTAAAATGGAAACAAAAAATGTTTTGAACATTTAGGAGAATCGTTTTCAAACACCCTTGAACACTTTAAAAGGACTTATTTATATACAACTAATAGGTTCTCATTTTAATTGACTTTAAGAGGCCTCCTAAGACATTCCTTTCCAACCTTTTCACATCCCAGGAAACACAGAAAATGCTATTATTTAGATAGCACTTGGCAAAGGGGCTTGGGTGGCCACCACCCACCCAGGCCCACTCCCACCTCCCACGGCCAGCGTCCGTGTCTCTGACACACTTGTAACCCAGTGACAGCCCCAGCCCTCTCACTGGGAGGATTCAGTTTTAGGAACTTCTATTAAACAGCATCACTTTCGTATAAAGCGCTTAAAATAATGAGGATGCTACAGAATGCAATAGTACAATTTTTAGACAAAATTTTAAACAAATTTTTAAACAAAAGTGAATTTTATGTGGTAGAAATCAAAACAATGGGTGACTACTCTTTTCTCCAAAGGTAATGCTTGGAAGAGAAACAGGGTGGGCTTCTGGGGTCTGATAATACTGTTTCTCTATCTGGGTGCTGTTCTGTCCCATTTGCGAAAGTCCATTGTGTTTAATAACTTGAGAGTAGTGTACTTTGTATATTATGTTTTAATATGAAAATGTAAAGATTGAGTTATAAGTTCAATGAAATGAATGAAAATAATGATGTTCTACAGTATTCGTAGAGTAAATCAAAAGCTACGACTCAGCACCTAAGTCCTTACCAGACCCCACAGCAAAGCATATTAAAGAAAATGATTCATGGGTGGCGCCTGTGGCTCAAGGAGTAGGGCACTGGTCCCATATGCCAGAGGTGGCGGGTTCAAACCCAGCCCCGGCCAAAAAAAAAAAAGAAAATGATTCAGTCAAAGGTCTTCTTGTAGAAAGGATTTTTTTAAACTCCCTTAAGCCTTAAGCTTATCAGGATGTAAAGTGGTTTGGGGGAAGAGGCTGGTAAAAGAATGTTTTGGTGTGACATGTCAGGCATGGTTCCTGTTAGAGGAATTATCTATGTAAATGGTCTGCATTTTACTATAAAGAAACTGAGGAGATTGGTGATTTGCCATGGTGAAGAGTGCTCAAGTCTACCTGTCTCCAAGGCTCACCCACATGCCCCTGTACCATCCTAGTGTAGGTGCAACAATACTTGTGATAGCAGACCTAGGAACTCCTAAAATCAAAAAGACCCCTACAGTCCAGCAGGTTGGCTTTCCAGATTAACCACATTTCACCAACTGACACTGCCTGAATGAAATTATAGCACTTAAGAAGCATCTGGGCTGGGGTGGTGGTTCATGCCTATAATCCTAGCACTTCAGGAGGCTGAGGCAGGAGGATCCCTTGAGCCCATAAAATTTGAGAACAGCCTGGACAACATACCAAAACCCTGTCTCTACAAAAAGGAAAAAATTGAAAGGCATGGTGGTGCCCACCTATATATAGTCGCAGCTACCTGAGAGATCCTTTGAGCCCAGGAGTTGAAGGCTGCGGTGAGCTATTTGTGCTGCTACACTCCAGCCTGGGTAATTAATGGAGTGAAATCCTGTCTAAAAAACAAATAAAAATATTTTGACCAGGCATGGTGGCTCACACCTGTAATCCTAACACTTTGGGAGGCCAAGCCTAGAGGATCACTTGAGGTCAAGAATTTGAGACCAGTTTGAGCAAGACAGAGACCCCCCATCTCTACAAAAAAAAAAAATAGAAAAATTAGCGAGGCATTATGGGGTTCCTGTAGTCCCAGCTACGCAGGAGGCTGAGGCAAGAGGATCCTTGAGCCCAAGAATTTGAGGTTGCGGTGAGCTAGGCTGACACCACAGCAGTTTAGGCTGGGCAACAGCACGAGACTCTGTCTCAAAGAAAAATTATTTAATTAACAAACAAACAGAAACAAGTATCCTTCAAGGGGTGATGGAAGAGAAAAACTGAAGTAGAACAGTTCCCTCCTGCACACAGGAGCTGGGAAGAGTGGAACAACAAAACAGCCCAATGGCCAGGGCTCGAGGCTTATGCCCCACTCTCCACCTTCCCGACATGCTCTCACACTGCAGATCAGAGACAAAATATCTACCACCCAGGGCTGTTTGAGGAGTATATGAAATGACAAGTGCATAGCCCACTGTAAATGCTGAACACACATAAGGCATCCTTGTCGCACTGTGCTATTAGTGTTGTTATAAATAAACACGTCACAGGGTCCTTACTGTCATCAGGCAGACCACATCTGATACGCACTTGGCCTCTGCGTATCTCTTTACTGATACATTCCCCAAAGTGAGAAACAGTCATTCTTACCTTCCAAAACTTCTTGCCAGACCCTGACATTTTGGGAATTTGCCTCTTTTCCTTCCATGGAAGTGCTTCAAATCTGGTGCAAGTTATTCAATAAAACTATTAAATGTGTTTTGGCGGCACCCATAGATCAATGGGTAGGGCGCCGGCCACATACACTGAGGCTGGTGGGGTCACACCCCGCCCAGGCCAGTTAAAACAATGACAACTGCAACAACAACAACAACAACAACAAAAAATAGCTGGGCATTGTGGCAGGCACCTGTAGTCCCAGCTACTTGGGAAGCTGAGGCAGGAGAATCACTTGAGCCAAAGAGTTGGAGGTTGCTGTGAGCTATGATGCCATGGCCCACTCTACCCAGGACAACAGCTTGAGACTCTGTCTCAAAAAGAAAAAAATTATTAAATGCGTTTAAATACAAGATTCCCCCCCTTTTTTTAATAGAGACAGGTGTGTCACCATTTCCCAGTCTGGTCTTGAACCCCTGGCCTCAAGCAATCCTCCCACCTTGGCCTCCCAAAATGCAAGGATTATAGGTTTGAGGCACCACACCCAGTGAACACCTTTTTTTTTTAAAGACCTTTTTTTTTTGTTGTTGTTGTTGTTGTTGCAGTTTGGCCGGGGCTGGGCCCGAACCCACCAGCCTCGGCATATGGGGCCAGCGCCCCACTCACTGAGCCACAGGTGCCGCCCTTAAAGACCTTTTTTAAAAGACCGTTCTATCAGACCAGGGGTGCCCTCCATACTACACTCCAGTTTTAAACAAGTAATTTATAACAAATAACAACTAAAAGCAGTAATAAGTTTGTGGCATGATAACGGAGGTCCCTGCATTGGGTTTTGGAATCATACAAAGCTAGTTCTAATCCTTGTAGCATCGTTTATTAGCAGGGATTCCTTGAGCACATTACTCATTCCCCTGAACTTCAGCTTCCCCACTAGCAGTGGGAAGATACTGACAGATCGGGCACGTACAGGCCTGTCGAAGTAATAACGATGTAAGGTCCTCATTCAGCAGGGTAGGTTAAGGATGACCCCATATGCTTCCTACCCCTTCCACCGAGAGGTAGAATCTGATTCTTCTCCCTTCACTTCTGGGTTGGCCTGAATCAAGCAAGTGACATGCTTGATGAGTAAAATGTGGCACAGATGACATTCTGGGGTCTGTGCTAGGTCACAAGAAGCATTTTAGCTCCTCCTGAGGCTCTTGGAACACTTGCTGTGGGAACAGTCAGCTAGCATGTTAACAACTAAGCGAGACTACCCTGGGACTAGTGCTATGAGGAACTCCAAGCTAACTGGATAAAGGTGCCACGTGGAGACAAATACCTGATTGGCCCCCACCTGATCCAGCCAGCCCAGCTCAGCCACCCAGCAGGAGTGGGGGTCCTGCCTGGAGGACTGCTCAGGCCAGGGAGTTTGACGTTACAGTGAGCTATGATGCGCTCTAGCCTGGGTGACAGAGTGAGACCCTGTCTTATAAAACAAACAAAAGAAAAACTGCCTGTCTGGCCCAAGCAACCACCTAAAGAACTGTGAGAAATATTAATAAATTATTTTCAGACTCTGAGTTTGGGGCAGTGTGTCACCCAGCACTGAAGGTGGCACACCAAGGAGCCACAGTCTGCATGAGTCTAGGCACCGGAAGACCACAGAGCGTTACCTTTTCTCATAGACAGGTGTGATTATAAGCTCATCTGCATAACAACATCCTCCTTAGCCAAAGGCATTCTCTGAAAAGAAGTAAGTTTTGGCAGGATTCCTGGGCCTGTACCAACCCTTCCCAACTATTAGTGATTCACCAACACTCAAGGTAGAAACAATTAGAAATTCTTACCACTTTTCTTTCATCCATGGATATTTTTAATTAAGAAGGCAAGGACCTAGGAAGAAGGTGCAAGTAGCCTAACTGCTTTGTTCGTAAACACAAATAAGGTATACTTTTGGTTATTTGTGACACCACAGTTACGATTCACAAATCAGAAGAAGTGCTGACGCAAGTGAAATGTGCAACCTTGTAATTCACATTAATAGCAGCAAAATATTTAAATCAACATCTCACATGAACTATCATTTCAACAACATTCTTAAATATTTGTATCTTGATTATACAACATTACATACTAGGTCCCTACTATAGTTTGCATATATTTGGTTTGTTTGTCACACTCAAACTGTTGTTTTGGTTTTTTTTTTCTTTTTTTGGAGACAGAGTCTCACTTTGTTGCCCTCAGTAAAGTGCAGTAGCATCATAGGTCACAGTAACCTCAAACTCTTGGGCTTAAGCAATTCTCTTGCCTCAGCCTCCCAAGTAGCTGGGACTACAGGTGCCCGTCACGTCGCCCCACTATTTTAAGAGTTGAGGTCTTGCTCTGGCTCAGGCTGGTCTGGAACCTGTGAGCTCAGGCAGTCCACCAGCCTCAGCCTCCCAGACCACTGCGCCCCAGCGTGGTGGTGTTGGCAGTTGGAGCCCGGGGGAGGTGCCTGGGTCATGGGGGCAGATCCCTCAGTAAGTAAATTAACACCCTCCCCCTGGATGGGTAAGTTCTGGCCCAGTGGGAATGGACGAGTTCCCCAGAGAGCAGTTTGTTAAAAGAGTGGCTTCTTCCGGGTCTCTTGTGCGTCCTCTCCAGTGGCCACATGATGTCTTTGCCCACACCTGCCCTGAGCAGAAGTAGCCTGAGGCCTTCACCAGATACAGCTGCCCAATCCCGGACTTTCCAGCCACCAGAATCAAGAGCCAAATAAACCTCTATTCTTTATAAATTACCCAGTCTCAGGTATCTGTCATAGCACAAAACAGACTAAGAAAATCAACGTGCTAAGTAAGATTAACCAATGAGAGATCTAGGAATAATACAATTCATCTTTTTAAATAGGTTGTTTTTTAAAAAATTGATTTGCCATATTTATTAATAGTTCCTTGTAAAACGAATTGTTTTAGAAGACCTTTAAATGACTGAGTTCATTGCTCACATTCTTGTAAAAATGATTCTACGAACAAAACCTCAATGCATTCTTCACTTTATTTTGCCATATGGACTTCAGGGTTCTAACAGAATCTGTGTATAGCCGTGAGAGTACAAGGGCAACTCAATCTGTGGGTTGCGACCCCTTTGGGGGTCAAATGATCCTTTCACAAGGGTCGCCTAAGACCATCCTGCATATCAGATATTTACATTACGATTCATAACAGTAGCAAAATTACAGTTATGAAGTAGCAACGAAAATAATTTTATGGTCGGGGGTCACCACAACATGAGGAACTGTATTAAAGGGTCATGACATTAGGAAGGTTGAGAACCCCTGGTCTAGGGTTTTCAAAGTTGCCCGTCAGTATGCCATACCAGAAAAAGCAGTGAAGCGTAGCCTTGCTCCTGCAGGAAGAGCAGCGTCTGGACAGACAGCGCCATACCTGAGGACACACTCCCACGTCCCACCTGTGGTGCCACAGGGATGCAGAGTTCTGCCAACACCCTGACACGCCAGTGGGGAACACAGGACTGCATTAGCCCCTGACAGGGCACAGTGATTAATGAGAGCAGGGCTCCCAGGCCCCTCTAAAACTCTACGTACTTTATGATGGGGAAAAACAATCCTAAAGATACCAATGCAGATGTTAACTAGTGTACTGTGTAATTACATACAAATAGTATTTACAAGACAGACATAAACATTGATTAAATGCAAATTGAACTATAAAGCCGATAACATTCAACTTGCATTAGTTTCCCATGACGGACAATGCTGCTCTGCTAGGGCTGGATGCTGGGGTCTGCACGGCTCTGGTACCACAGGCCACGCCGTGGCTCAGTCCCCTCCACAGTCTGCGAGCTCTGCCTTCCCACACAGCTCCCTTGAGCCCACTCTGGCCTGGGCCGCGCCTGCCGCCTCGCTGCTGCGCTCTGCAAGTCCCCATTGCCTCTCTGGAGCCCTTGTGCCTGCCTTTGCCACTCCTGTGGGACTGGCTGCTGGGAAGCCTCGTAAAAAACAGTCAGATGGTGCCACTGCTCTGCACAAAGACCTTCAACAAGCTCCCTGGGCCATTCTAGGGTAATGCCAAAGTCCTCTTTTTGGCCCCCAAGACCCCATGTGCTCTGGTCCCACACCTCCCTGATCCAACCCTGTGTCCTCCCCTCCCCGCTTCTCCCCTGCTCTAGTCACACAGTTCGCGGCTCCACAGACCACCCTGCCCACACAGCTGCAGGCCCACACAGCTGCAGATCCACACAGCTGCAGCCCCACACACCAGCAGGCCCGCACAGCTGCAGACCCGCACAGCTGCAAATCCACACAGCTGCAGAACCACACACCAGCAGGCCCGCACACCAGCAGGCCCTCACAGCTGCAGGCCCGCACAGCTGCAGATCCACACAGCTGCAGGCCCACACAGCTGCAGATCCGCACAGCTGCAGATCCACACAGCTGCAGATCCGCACAGCTGCAGATCCACACAGCTGCAGATCCACACAGCTGCAGGCCCGCACAGCTGCAGGCTCACACAGCTGCAGACCCGCACAGCTGCAGGCCCACACAGCTGCAGGCTCACACAGCTGTGTCTCTGGCCTTCACATGCTCCCTTCTCAGTGACAACTTTCTCAAGCCACTACCTAAAACCACCCCTTATGAACAGCACCCCAGCCCCCTTCCCCGCTTGCTTTATCCTATCACAACCTGTCACTCCCGCTGTCTCAGTGCTGTCTGTCTCTCCTACAGAACGTCAGCTCCATGAGGTCATGGACTACAGGTCCCCATTGTTTCCTGCTGTGTCCCCAACCCCTAGACGCTGCCTGGCACATGGAAGGAGCTCAGTGACTACCCCAGGCAGGCGCTACAGGATTCTGCACTCTTGACACAGCCCAGAGCACTGTTTCTGTGTTAACATGGCATCAGTTCAGATCCTGACAGCCAGTTTAAACCAGAATTAGATTGTGACATGGCCATACAACGATGGCCTGCAAGAGCCAGGATGAAATCTTATTTATTCTTCAAAGAAATAAGTACACGGAAAACAGACGTGAACATACACACAGAACACCTGCAGAACTTTCTTTTCTTTTTTTTTTTTTTAGAGACAGAGTCCACTTTATTGCCCCTCAGTAGAGTGCTGTGGCATCACAGCCCACAACAACCTCTAACTTCTGGGCTTATGTGATTCTCTTGCCTCAGCCTCCCGAGTGGCTGGAACTACAGGTGCCTGCCACAACGCCCAGCTATTTTGTTGTTGTTGTTGTTGTTGTTGTTGTTGCAGTTTGGCCGGGGCCGGGTTCAAACCCGCTACCCTCAGTGTATGGGGCTGGTGCCCTACCCACTGAGCCACAGGCACTGCCCCCAACTGCAGAACTCCTGAGAGCAGGTCACAGCCTCTAACTCTCCATGAGATTAGAGAATGGTAAGGAAGCCGGTGCCCACCCTGCAAAGGTCATTGTGCCTGGAAAGGATGTGGCTGCCATCCTGTGACAGAGCAGGGAGCCTGGGGAATGGCTTGAACAGATAAAAGCATAACATTACCTGATAAGTCACTCAAAACCTATGTCCTATTGTTGACAGACCTGTCATTTCACCACCCAAGGGTATACACTTTCACATTTCAAGGCTCTCTCACAATCTGCCCCAAATTTACTTTCAAATTTTATTATGAGTATATCAATTACTTCCAGTAAGACTCAAACAGATCTGTACTGGTCAGACATCTCCTTGGACGCTGCAGTACAATACAAAGTATAATGCATCCTTACTAAATAAACCAAAACGGAGAAACAAATTAAATAGTCCATTGTTTATGAGCCCAAATCTGCCCCTGCTCCAGGCATAGAACCACTCTGACACCTAAGTCTTCTCAGAACCTTCTCCCCCTATGTGGATACCTCAATAAGCACAGCCAGCCCCCCTGTTCCCAGACACACCCCTCTCTGCACCTAACCTGACATCAGCCCTTCTTCCACTCCTCAGCCAGCAGACTCTCCCTGACTACCCCCAAATGCCACTGGCTGCCACCTTCCAAACACCCGGCATCTAAGCAGCTGAGCATCCCACTGGAAGGGCTGGCGTTGTTCCTCAGCGCTTCCTGCTCAGGCCCTATCAGACCAAGTCCAGTGCTGCCCTGCAGGCCTCAGGGCAGAGTCCTTCCTTTGTGAGCAATTGTTCCATGGCCCTATGGGCCCACCTGCAGAGTAGCCAGCCCACTGCTGACAAGCACAGATTTTTCTTCATCCCTCACCGCCTCCTCACTGCCCATTAACAGTCAGTTAACATCCCCATTTACCTTACATAGGATGCCTTTTTGTTGTGTTTAAAACTAAAGCAACAGAACTCAGGGAATGTCCAGAGTCACTCTCTAGTCAGGCTGGATGGAACACTGGTGTCCTGGCTGGGCACCCTGGCATGACCCAGGAGGAAGCAGGCCACATGCCCTCTCGATACGTGGGTGCAAATACAAACCAGAGTTAGAAACACATTCCTGTAAGAGTGAAGCCCCAGATGCTCTCTCAAGGAGGTCGGACTGATGAGTCATTGTGAGAGGAGAGAGAATAACAAACTAAGGTGATTAAAAAAAAAAAAAAAATCCTGGGTGGTGCCTGTGGCTCATTGAGTGGGGTGCTGGCCCCATGTGCTGAGGGTGGTGAGTTCAAACCCAACCCCAGCCAAACTGCAACAATAAAAAAAAAAAATCCTGCAGGGGCAGAGAAAAACACGGAACTAATGCGAGAAATACAGGGCGGGATGGTGCAGTTGTTGATTATAAAATGAGAAGTAGTCATATGAATATAAAACAGAAGCAGAGGAGAGGGGAAGAGGGGGAGGGGAGAGAGGGGAAGGGAAGGGGCGAGCATCAGGACAAGGTGGACAGGAGGGCAGGCGGGATGGCTGCAAACCACCTACAGAGGAAGCGGCTGGGCACGGCGACGTGTCAGTACGAAGTAATGCATCCTCCTATACCCGCGTCTAAAGCTAAATCAACACCTATCATTTCACTACTTAATCATTTCCCCTGCTGTGGAAGGTAGAGGCTGACTTCTCAGCGGAGCGCCTGCCTCAATTCTAAGGTAACCTGGGAGAGCACCTGCAGATGGGCAGTTCCCAGGAGTTCTTTAGAATCAAAAAACAGGGGGCGGCGCCTGTGGCTCAGTGAGTAGGGCGCCGGCCCCATATGCCGAGGGTGGCAGGTTCAAGCCCAGCCCCGGCCAAACTGCAACAAAAAAATAGCCGGGCGTTGTGGCGGGCGCCTGTAGTCCCAGCTGCTGGGGAGGCTGAGGCAGGAGAATCGCGTAAGCCCAAGAGTTAGAGGTTGCTGTGAGCCATGTGACGCCACGGCACTCTACCCGAGGGCAGTACAGTGAGACTCTGTCTCTACAAAAAAAAAAAGAATCAAAAAACAGGGAAAGAATCCGAGGTGTCCCCCTGCCTTGTCAGAACAGACTAGGCCCACACATTTGAGAGTCAACAGATGGGAGGGTGAAACTCTTGGTTTACTTCCCCTCCCTGAACAGAACTGGCTTCTTCCTCCCCCTCTACTTATAGACACCACTGGCTACTTCTCAACCCCCTGCCGCTTACCCTGGCTTTCTCTCTATCCTGTCTTCCTGGGATCTTGGGATTCTTTCAACCGTATCTTTTGCATATGCACTTTGGCTAAAAAAACGAATAAAAACCTTCTGAAGAGGCAAGGAAGGCCTGCATCATCTCAGCCTCCAGGCTGGTTAGTGTAAGCCATCTCCAGGCATCCTCAGACTTATTTTTCCTTAAAACTGGTGCCGAGAAATCTTTTTCAGTGTCATTTCCAGCATCGACCCCACACACACACATTCTACCTCACAAATAGATCAAAATTTTGATTAAGATGAGCATGTATTACTTTATATTATGGTCTGAATGTATGTGATCCCCAAATTCATACGCTGAAATCAAACTCTAAAGTGATGGTATTCGGAAGTAGCAGCTTTGGAAGGTGATTCGGTCATGAGGCTGGTGCCCTCAGGCCTGAGATGAGTGTCCTCATGGAAGAGGCCCTGAGAGCTGCCTTACCCCCTCCCACCACAGACACAGACATGACCAGACCATGGCAGTCTGCAACCTGGAAGAGGCCTTCACCAGAACCCGACCTTGGCCTTCCAGCCTTTAGAACTGTGGGAAATATATTTCTGTTGTTTATAACTCCCCAGTCTATGGTACTTTGCTATAAGAGCCCGATCAGACTAAGACACTTTATAATCAAAAATTGGCTCTTTAGGAGTTAATTATAAAATGTTTAGAAAATATTTTAGCTTCTAAAATGATTAAGTTTATTAAGTATGTAGTTATGAGATGTTCTTTAAAAAAAAAAAAAAGATGTTCTGGGCGTCACCTGTGGCTCAGTGCATGGAGCACCAATCCCATATACTGAGGGTGGTGGGTTCAAACCCGGCCCCAACCAAACTGCAACAAAAAAATAACTAGGCATTGTGGTGGTGTCTGTAGTCCCAGCTACTTGGGAGACTGAGGCAAGAGAATTGCCTAAGCTCAGGACTTGGAGGTTGCTGTGAGCTGTGATGCCACAGCACTCTACTGAGGGTGATAAAATGAGACTGTCTCTACAAAAAAAAAAGTTCCTAAAGTTGTCATAATGTGAACAGTAATGGCCAATAATTTGATTATTAAAAATGAAACAAGAACATTTTGCTCATTCTATTTGCAGGGCACAAGTTTTAAGCAGAGCGTGTGTCTCTCTCTTTTCTCCTCATTCTTTCTCTCCTCCCCACTTCTTCCCTCCCAGGGAAAAATTCTTGTTAGAGGCACATGTTCAGACTACACATTATATTTGCAGATCCCAGTTAGAACAGTGACACCATGAGTGCAGAAGGAAGTTAACACTGAAAAACTCAAGTATCTCTTTCTTTCAGAAAAACAAATATGTTGATAGAAAGGGATCTAGCTCTCTGTGGTTACCTTGTAAGAGGAAATAGAAGGAAATATGTCCCCTGTGCTCTGCTGGCTGCCCTGCAGGGCCCATTAACTCTCTGACACCTGAGTTCTAAGCACCTCTAGGCCAACAGAAAGTCATCTAAATTATCTTCTGAGTTAAATACAAAGCAAACAGAAGCCACATTCATGACTTCCAGAGAAGATGAACAAATCTAAGGAAGGCATCGAGGGTAAAGAAATACAGTAGAAAAAGATTCATAAAAAGAATCCACAGGCTGTGCCTGTGGCTCAGTGGCTATGGCGCCACCCCCATATACCCAGGGTGGCAGGTTCGAATGCAGCCCCAGCCAGCTAAAACAACAGTGGCAACTGCAACAAAAATAGCCGGGCGTTGTGGCGGGCGCCTGTAGTCCCAGCTACTCGGGAGGCTGAGACAAGACAATCGCTTAAGCCCAAGAGTTGGAGGTTGCTGTGAGCTGTGACACCAAGGCACTCTACCAAGGGCGACAGAGTGAGACTGTCTCAAAAACAAAAAAAAGAAAAAGAATGCACAGTGAGAAACCCATTAAGTGACCTGCTGTCAAATCTCACTTTTCTCTTCTCAATTTCTGCTAGCAAAGTCAGGCAACAAGAAAGACAGCTCTGGCTCCTCAGGACACTGTGCCACGGGGCAGAGGCACAGAGCCAGCTTCAACCCCAGGGGAAACAGCGGGCACAGGCTTCCACCCTGGGCTCTGAAGAAACTGAGCGCACTCAGTCGCCCGCCACACACCAACCTGCTCCCAACGCTCTCTGGGCCCTGGTTCTACTCAGCCATCCTGCCTTCTTTTCCTGTATACCAAACACTACCTCCTAACAGGCCATGTAATATTTTTCCCACCTTCCTCCTAAAATGTAGGGCCACACAAAGTCAAAGTCCTACGTCTGTCTTGCTCAGAAACACCACTGCCTGATGCTTTCTTAGTAGAAACTAAGAAATACTCTTTTTTTTTTTTTTTGAGACAGAGTCTCACTCTGTCACCCTGGGTAGAGTGGCATGGTATCCTCACTCACAGCAACCTCAAACTCTCGGGCTCAAGAGATCCTCTTGCCTCAGCCTCCAAAGTAGTTGCGACAACAGGCGCCACCACCATGCCCAGCTAGTTTTTCTATTTTTAGTAGAGATGGGGTCTCACTCTTGCTCAGGGTGGTCTCTGCTATTGAACCCCTGAGCTCAAGCAGCCAACCAGCCTCAGCCTCCCAGAGTACTAGGATTACAGGCACGGGCCACCGCACCTGGCCCCTAAAAAATATTCTTTGAATGAATGCCATAGAGATAGGTGGAGAGAGTACTTTAATATTATACATGATCACATATTAAAAAAGACCATTCAACATCACCTACATTGTATCCACTCCAACACACTGAACCTGAAAGAAGCAATGAAGAAGCAATCGGACATTTCCAGATACTGGGACTTCTTATAAGATAACTGGCCTGGATTCTTCAGGAACACGGACATTATGGGGAAGAAAAGGAAGGGCTGCTTTAGATACACAGTGACTAACGTGATTTGACAACCAAATATGTGACTGGACCCTTTAAACAGCTTTATAAAACATATTCACATGTTACCAATTATTTGGGACAACTGGCAACATCTGAATATGGGCTATATGTTTGATACTATTATTGAACCTGTATTCAATTTGGGGGGTGAGATAATGGTATTGTGGTTATGCAAGAGAATAAATGCCCTTTTTCCAAAAAGATGCATCCTGAAGTATTTAAGGGTAAAACATCACTGTGTCTGCAACTTACTTTCAAATAGTTAGAAAAAAATTGGGGGGCCAGGCACAGTGGCTCGTACCTGTAATCCCAGAACTCTGTGCAGCCAAGGTAGGAGGATTCCTTGAAGCTAGAAGTTCAAGATAAGCCTGGGCAACATAGCAAGACCTCATCTCTACTAAAAGATAGAAAAATTAGCGAGGACTTGGTGGCACGTGCCTGTAGTCCCAGCCACTCAAGAGGCTGAGGCAGGAGAATTGCTTAAGCCCAGAAGTTTGAAGTTGCTATGAGCTATGATCATGTCACAGAGTGAGAAGACAGAGTGAGACCCCATCTCTAAAAAGAAAAAAACAATTCATCTTATTAAATATACTTAAAATTTAAAGGAGAACTGTGCTGTCTTCCTCCACCATCAAAGCCCCCGCCCACTGCTCACTTTCTACTCCACAAGGCCTTGCAGGCGCGCCCTCCCCAACCCCCACTGTACTTAACTTACCTTCCATCATCTCCCACTGGTATGGGCCACTCATGCAATTCCTGAGCACGTGGCTGTGCTTTCTGCCCAACCAGGGGCCTCTCCAGGCCAGGCAGGGACCAGGACCCCACATTACCTACTTTCCACCTGCAGCAGAGTTAGAACCACACCTGCCACAGAAACAGACCTTGAGCAAGAACGTTCTGTCCCTCACATGTCCTCCTGTCTGGTAAGACGTGTGAAGTGTGTGCTGTGCCACACTGTGTGCTTTAATAAAAACACAAGCCACGCCCCAGAGCTCACCGCTGGGGTGTCCACATCCCTGGAAAGGCAGGGCCCCCTGACAGCCTGTCCCCGTGCAGCCACCCTCATTCCCAGCATAAATGGAGCGCTCAGTAAACGGTGAACGGCCAAAGTATTCCATTTTCAAAAACTTATCATAAACTACAAAAATGAAGACAAATGGACGTGAAATATTTGCATAGGCATTCAAGCCCCAAGTTAGTTTAATGTTCTGGACTCAACTAAATTTTGAAATCCTTTTTCATTTAATGAGTTCAAAATCTTTTTGTGTCCCAGCACCTTCAAATGTAAGGTTTTCTGTTTTCCATCAGCGTTAGCCTTGGAGCAGACCTAATGGATATAACGTACTCGTGATAACAGTAACATCAGACCAGGACGGAGGGAAGGGCCACGCACCTGGGCACAGCAGACCAGCGGTAGGGCAACTGTGCCCTCCCAAATCCTTATGCGGAACCTTCCAACATGGAAGCCTAGTCTCCTATGAGAGGCTATCAGAAGGTGGGGGCTTTGGAAGGTGATGAGGTCACAAGTGCAGAGCCCTCGGGAATGGGACTGGTGTCCCCATAAAACGACAGAGCCCAGAGTGCTCCCTCTGCAGTGAGGACTCAGCAGGCAGGCAGCTGTCTGCAAACCAAAAAGTGAGTCTTAAAAAAAATAAATTAAAAAAAAAAGATTTATTTTAAAGGAGGTGCCCATAGCTCAGTGGTTAGGGTGCCAGCCATACACACTAGGGCTGGTGGGTTCAAACCCAGCCTGGACCTGCTAAACAAACAAACAAACAAACAAGATAGCTGGGCGTTGTGCCAGGCACCTGTAGTCCCAACTACTAGGGAGGCTGAGGCAAGAGACTCGCTTAAGCCCAAGAGCTGGAGGTTACTGTGAGCTGTGACACCATAGCACTCTACCAAGAGTGACAAAGTAAGACTCTATCTCAATTTAAAAAAAAAACAAAAAGTGAGTCTTCACCAGCCCCTCGATCTGCCACCACCTTGGCCTTAGATTCCCCAGCCTCCGGAACTTGGAGAATTACATGTCTGTTGTTTAACTCACCCCATCTGTGGTATCTGTGTTACAACAGCTCAAATTAACACACATAAGGTGGGGGAAGGGACTAGGAGAAGTTTGAAAATGCTCCACAAACGACCCTGACACACACACACCAGAGTTACCCTGGGCTCTGAAAGCTGAGGGAGGGATGCCACAATGCTGACCCTGAGCAAGAGAGGAACAAGGGCCCTGATGGGTGGCAGCACCCTGCACCGGGTGCACAGGGCACAGTGCCACTACGCATCAGGCACTGCTGGGAAGACACCCACTGTGTCATTCATATTTATTCTTGTGTAACATAGAAGCTACTCGGAGTCACCAGCACTGAACCATACTTTCCACAGAGGGGTCTCAAACTCGGAAAACAAACGTGACAGCTGCCTCGCCCAGCTGGCTATGCTGGAACTGATGTGCTTTCCTGCCAGCAGAACTTTGTTCCTCTCTTGGGCTCTAGTAGCCTCAGGTATCACAGAGCCCTTCCATGTGAAGGCCGTGGACACAGATAGAGTCCCCATTACCCAGACGTCACACGGAATCCCAGGTCTTTGGCTGCTCTTTGGAAAGTCACCAGACTCTCACAAAGGCCAAAGTGGTTTCAACAAGCTCCTTACCAGAAGCAGTGAAGCCTCCGTTGTCTTTTAACTGCTCACCCAGCTATTGAGGAAGTGGTCGAAATTTCTAAATTGTTGTCAAGACAACCAAAGTCCAAATATAAATCTCTCTGGGATTCCATAAGGAAGCAGTTTTTAAGCACAGGAACCCAGAGGAAATAGCGAAGTTAAGATCTCCTGCTCTGCTTCCTCTGCCCTTTCTCCCCTGCTTTTTGCCACGTGGTGATGTGTGTTAAAAATGCATACCGGGAAACTTTCCACCTTTGGGGTTGAAACAGCTGCTGCCTCAACATTGTTTTTGTTAGTTTTTTTGTTTTTTTAACCTACTTTGCTGTTTTTAAGAGTGTTTTCTTTAAGCTCCATGTTTCCTAATACTAGCTGGGATTACAAAGTGGGACTATTAGCACTTTAATGGCAAGGATGACACTCATGGGGTTCTAGGAGTCCACGACCCTCCACCCAAGGGGCTTGCCCCCCCACTACGCCCCCCCCTCCTGCATGGCTCACTTTTACAGATGGCCTCGCTTCTGCCAGGAAAGGGCATTCACAAGAGCTTGTTGGGCTGTCGTCATGTGGAACGAGCACGAGAACGTCTACATGGGAATGTGAGCCAAGAATTTATAACAGGTGACCTAAAGACACTCAACGCTCACGAGTCCTTGGTTTTCCAAGAGCACAAGCATTCGGTAAATGTTCCACAGGCCATTGTCCGTCCCATTTGGGAGCATTCAGCAAAAGAAACAAGATCAGACCTGCCCAACATATAGAGAAAACAGGAGAAGCATCAGATAAGGACATGCCACCTGGGCCACCTGCTGCAGATGAACCGACGATCAGGACACAGGAACCTCCCATCCCTGTGGGAGGGAACAAGAGACCACCTCAAAGAGTCACCAGCAGGGAGCCTGGGACAGAAGTTTGTGCCACCCAAGCCTAAAGCAATCTGCACCCTAAACAAGAAGCATGTCCCCCACTAACCAAGGATGGGCTCAAGACCAGGCACAAAAAGACTCTGGTTACACGGGCCACATTCTTTATCACCTCCTAAGGGGAATCCAGGGGACAGAGACCCCAACAGGGGCAACTGGAAGCCGAGGTCTTCATCATCCTGAGACTAGGGAGGTGTGGCACGGCTTAAAAAAAACAGGAAACAGAGTGCCAGCCACACGCCAGACTACACCCAGAAATGAGCTTCCTAACCCAAAGAACAAAGCAGCCAGCCTGGGGTTCCTGTTAATATTCTGAGAGGACTTTTGGACTTCGCAGTGACATCCTCTTCCATTTTCTGACCCACAGGTTCTCTCCAGTCCAAGTAGTAAACCCAAGGCAGTTAAAACAGCTTTGACCTTCCTCACACGTCATCCTCCCAGAGAAGTAGTCCCTTTGAACCAGAAGCCACACAATACAGCCTGCCACACACATCTCGCCCAGGAAAAGGACTGGCCAAACCAGGGAACTTAAAAAATTGTACTCAGTGTGGCTGCTAAGGTCTTTTACTCTTTCATATAAGACATCCTCCAACTTCAGTATGACTAAAACTTTTCGAATTCCTACCCACAAGGCCATGACAAAGAACCAGCAAATGAAGGTGAGACACTGTCTGCAGGAGACCCCTGGAGAAGAGTGTTTCATTCCTGGAGAGGAGAGAGAAAGAAGTTAAGAGATTTCCTCCCGTCTGTCTCCCAGGAAAGGGTACCATGTATCTTAAAAGCCCATCTAGCAGAGTCCTCTGCCTTAGGAGGGAAGCTGTAATTATGCCCATTTCACAGATGACAAGACTGCGTTACCTGTCTAAAACTTCACTGTTATTATGCCCATTTCACAGATGACAAGACTGAGTTACCCATCTAAAACTTCACGGCTAGTTTCTGGGAAAGGATGAGGGCCCAAGTGTCCTGCCTCCTGACACAAGGCTCTGGCCACTTGATACGTGTCCTAAGCAGGGATATAGAGACTTGCCCCTAAACATTGGAACTGAAAATCTTTTAAAGAGTCATGTGATGAGGCAGGGCTTGTGCCACCTAAGAAGATGACAAGAGAGAAGGAGTTTAAAAAGGCAAAAATAGATCCTACTTCGTTTTTTCCCCCGTGTCCAAATTGCCTCTTGATTCCTTGGGACACAACATTCCTTCCAAGTCTTTGAAGGCCTTTCATGAGACCCGAATGGCTCCCCAGAAGGAGCCATGGGATTCCCGGAATTTACGTCTGGACCATATTAGAGAGCCTGGGCACTCGTCTGATCTCGGAAGCTAAGCAGGGTCGGGCCTGGTTAGTACTTGGATGGGAGAGAGCCTGGGCAACAGCAAAACCCACTGCAGCAACACAGAAAGGTCAGTAGAAAGAGCGGAACAGGGTCCCACCCAGACCCCGGCTGGGCTGGGCAAGTGGAAAGAGGTGGGGAGCGTGGCTGGGAGAAGGGACGGCCTTTGCCAGATGCCCTGGAATTCTAGTTAGTGTTTTGGCAGAGGCCAGTGATGGGAGACAGCGATGGGAGAAGACTGTCCTGAGCCCAAGGTGCAGGAGAGCCCGGGTGAAGCCTGGACGAGCCGCCCCTGGTACAATTCATCCTGCCTACAATGTTTCCCCTTGGTAAACCCCTTGTACATCCATCTTGGCCGACCAGTTAGCGCAAGAACGGCGCTGCCCTTTCAAAGGCTGTTCTTTTTTTAGTAAATGGTTTTCTCCGGAGGCCAGCTTTG
Organism: Nycticebus coucang; assembly: GCF_027406575.1. Lineage (NCBI taxonomy): Eukaryota > Metazoa > Chordata > Mammalia > Primates > Lorisidae > Nycticebus > Nycticebus coucang. The sequence goes on from NC_069798.1 coordinate 3,276,657, forward strand.
CCAACCGCAAGGGCCGCCTGCCAGGCGTCCGCGCCAAAGGCTGCCGGAAACGCGCTGAAACCAGCTCTTCTTCTAAAAGAAGTAATTCTGGAATATGAACGTGGGCACCCCCAAAGGAAAGGACCCTGAAAATGATCCAGCCGCCCAGGAGCAGCTTCCGAGGGGCTGCCCTGTGTCCTCCGCCGGCCAGCACGGTTGGCGGGGTGACAGTTCCTACGGGCCAAGAAAGATCCAGCTGGGGACCAGCGGGGGTGACGGGGGGACTCTCCTCCCTCCGCCTCTCCCGGACCCTCAGCGCGGAAAGTTCGCGGGGCGCGCAGCTCCACGGGCCGCGCCGCCTCACAGTCCAGCCCGGCCACCCCCTCGGTCTTCTCGCCCTTGGTTGACAAGGAGTGAGGTTGGGGTGGCGGCTGTTTTGTTTTTGTTTTTAGTATATAAACCAATTAATTGCCTCTTGGAGGCAAAGGAGGACTGGGCGTCGGGGCTGAGCAACTTAAACTTTCCGCCGGAAGGAAATTATCAACGCAGGAGGAGAAGCGCTCGGAGGCGGGGGCCGCCCTCCCTGTCCCTGTCCCCCCGCGGGTCGCGGGTGACGCCGGAGTGGGGCCGGAGACGGCGAGGGCGCAGATGGAGGACACCGGGGAGCCGGGAGCAGAGGGGCGGGCCCGAGGGGCGCGGGGCGGGGGAGACCCCGGCGACGAGAGGGGCGCGGGACGAGAAGGGGGTCCCGGGGAGCCGGGCCGCGCGGGGACGAGGGGACTGGGGCGCCGCACAGAACTGGGGTGCAGGGCCAGGGTCGCCCGCCGCCGGCACTCACCCCGAGAAGGCACACTTTGAGCTCGCGTATCGCCATCATGTGCTCGGGGCCGGGCCGGGCCGGGGCGCACAGGCATCCTCCGCGCCGCCCGCCCGCCCGCCGGCGTCCTCCCGTCTCGGCTCCCGCTCGCGCCGCCCGGGGCGGAGCTGTCGCCGCGGCTATTTCTGGGCTGCGGCCCCGCGGCGGCGAGTCACGTGGCCCCGCCGGCCCCGCCCCGGCTCCCCGGACGCTCCCGCACGGCGGGCTGCCACCCCGGGACCCGCACGGCGCCCCCGCACCTCGCCCCCGGCCCAGACCAGCTCGGCGGCCGGCGGGGCCCGAGACCCCCCGGGGCGTCTGCCTGTCCCACCCGTCCAGGGGACATGCCCCGGTGGGGTGCAAGGACCGCTCCTGGGGAGACTCAGCCCCACCACCAGCGTGGCACCCAAGTTGCCATTTCTCGTCTGAGAAGCTGGCCGAGGGCATTCGTTTGGGCGCGCATGGTCTCAGCCTCAAGTGACATTCTGGGTCGCAGGTAGAAGTTAGGCTGTGACGATGGGGTGAGGCGCAGGGGTCTCCGTTTGCCTCCCTGGTGCTCCTGAGTTCGTTTGTCTGAGAGCAGTCCAAAATGATTCTAGCAGCATGATCTATTCCTTCCTCCAAAACGGGCCTGTCAGAGTCTGAAAAGGGAACCTTGCCTTATGGAAAAGCAGCACGTTCTCCATAGAAAAAATCCTACAACTGGCGTGGGCAGAAACCCCCAACCCTCAGACCCGAGTCCTTCCTTAACTAGAGAATAGAAGGCTGAGGCTTCAGAGGAGAGGGGGGCCGTGGGTCCCCAGACCTGGGTCCTTCCTTAACTAGAGAAGGCTGAGACTTCAGAGGAGAGGCGGACCGTGGGTCCCCAGACCTGGGTCCTTCCTTAACTAGAGAAGAGAAGGCTGAGGCTTCAGAGGAGAGGGGGGCCGTGGGTCCCCAGACCTGGGTCCTTCCTTAACTAGACAAGAGAAAGCTGAGACTTCAGAGGAGAGGGGGGCCGTGGGTCCCCTAGACCTGGGTCCTTCCTTAACTAGAGAATAGAAGGCTGAGGCTTCAGAGGAGAGGGGGGCCGTGGGTCCCCCAGACCTGGGTCCTTCCTTAACTAGAGAAGAGAAGGCTGAGACTTCAGAGGAGAGGGGGGCCGTGGGTCCCCCAGACCTGGGTCCTTCCTTAACTAGAGAATAGAAGGGTGAGGCTTCAGAGGAGAGGGGGGCCGTGGGGTCTGTGGCTGCCGTGTCCTCTTCCCCGCGTGGCCGAGCGGGCCTTATCCTCTAAGATGACTTCACTTGTTGCTGGGAGAATGCCTTTTGGACATCATCTGAATAATTCATGCACCTTTCGCATTGGAAGTGTTTTATTTTAAACCGACTTTAAAAACTTTATCTCCTGTGGCAAGCCCACAGGCCTCTTTCTTGACTGTCCAGTTTTGACCAATGCCCTTTCTCCCAGCTGACCACGCATCTGGATTACCTGCTCTGTTCCATTTGAAGCCAGCTTGAAGCTACACAGCACCAGTAGCCGCAGCCCTAGGGAATTCCACATCTAGGCCTTCAGAGAGAAACATTCTACAACACTGAAATCAGTACAGCCCCCAGACAATTAACAATTAAATTTTCTAAAGCAGCAGCAACTTTGCCCTGGCCAAGTGCCAGCTGGTGGAGGGTAACTCACTTGGACTAAATTGGTCAAGAAGTAGCCACAGACAAGTTGCAAGTCCATTGTACCAGTATCTGTCCTTGATTCTGTAACCAAAGTACATAAGTCCTTTATATGGGCAGGGTAAAGGAAGGCCTCTCCAGAATCTGCCAGCCCTGGTCATAATCATAATACCACACTGTCCTCAGATGTGCTGAGCACTTGCTACACTGTTGCAGAGATAAGCTTAGCCAAAGGCCTTGGTGGCTGTCACTGGCATCAAGCAAGACTTGAATCCCACACAGAATTATGTCCCTTGTCTTTTCTGTGCATTTCCCAAAAGCCAGTCAAGCCGGAGTGGAAGCCCTTTCCCTGTTCTACATCCGTGGAGGGAGGGGGATTCATAAAATTGCCACTGGCTGCTCAGGGAAGATCAGACTTCCCATCTGTTCCCTTATCTTTTTCATGACTCTTTCTTATTCTGCTCTCGTGTCCACAGCCTGGGTGTCTGGAATGCTATGTGGCTTCTGGGCTGTCTGGACACAGTCCTCATCCAGGTCTTCCCTTCCTGAGAATCACCCCAGGCTGTGTGTGTCCTTACCCACACCCCAGCACCACTTAAAATCACCTGCTTTGTGGCCCATTCTAATCAGGCCTTGCACTCTGCTTTACAAAGTGGAAATTTGAGTCTGCCAACCAGACCATGTCATGGATTTATACCCCCTCCTCAGACAGGTCACCCTTGGAGATTTGCTTCTTTTTTTTCCCCAAAACTCTGTTGCCCAGGCTACAGTGCCATAGTGTTAGCCTAGCTAACAGCAACCTCAAACTTCTGACTTCAAGTGATCCTCCTGCCTCTGCCTCCACCTCCTGAATAGCTGGGAGTATTCAGCCCACCACAAGGCCCAGCTAGTTTTTCTATTTTTAGTAGAAACAGGGTCTCACTCTTGCTCAGGCTGGTCTCAAACTTCCTGAGCTCAAGCAATCCTCTTGCCTCAGCCTCCCAGCATGCTGGGATTACAAGCGTGAGCCACCGCACCCGGCCACCCCTGGATATCTAAACATGGGTTCAGCAAAAGTGGGGCCCTGTGATCACCCCAAGGTCATCCATGAAGCTCTAGCCCAGCAAAGAGAGGGAAGATGACTTCAAAGAGACATATTTTAGAAGTAATAGGTCAGAGGTAGCTCTCAACTTTTTAAAGGTACAGTATTCTCAACTATTCTTATTATGCTCTATCTTTATTATACTAAAAGCCCCTCCTGACACTTCTGGAATTTTCTGCAATATGAAGTACTGATATAAGTTACGTGGGGATAAAAAGTCAATGGTGCATACCTGATGATTTATCAAATTAAAAAATAGAATTTTTTAATGTAAAAGTCACTATACTAACTCAGATTTCCACTTTTTTGCTGCTTTAAAGTTTCCAAAGGCAAAAGCCAGGAACTACCATAAAACTTACCATGTTTTTTTGATTCAAGAAATCTTTTTTTTTTTTTTTTTTACAATAACAAAGATAAAAAGCAACCAAGCCTACCTATTTGGGTACAAACAAAGAAACAAAGAAGCAACATTAGAGAAACAAAATAATTATCTCTCCAGAGGTAAAGGGAAGATAATTACATGAATTATAACATTAAAGGCAGTACAAATCTCTAACATTTGAGGGACGATTCAGCCAGCTATCTTGTCTTTACTGGTTATATTTGATGGTGTGCGAATAGTGTGCATTACTTAAGTAATGTACACTATTACATTCACTGTTAAATGAAATGAGTAGACTATGGAGATTTATAGAGAAGTTTGTAGTAAATAAAGTTCTGTGGAAAAAATATGACACGAAGTGGGATTCTTCATAGTGTGAGCAAAGTGAATTTATTTCAACTCCTTCTGCACAAGCTGGACTCTACAGACCAGTGGTGACCAGCTGGTCTGTTCAAGGGCCAACTGAGGAAAAAAAAAAAGAGGTTTATGAACCTTGTTTTAAATAACTTCATTATTTTATGAAACTGTACTGTTGGCCAGGTGGTGGCTCATGCCAGTAATCCCAGCACTCTGGGAGGCTGAGGCGGGTGGATTGCCTGAGCTCACGGATTGGACACCAGCCCCAGCAAGAGCAAGACCCTGTCTCTAAAAATAGCTGGGTGTTGTGGCGGGCGCCTGTAGTCCCAGCTACTTGGGCAGCTGAGATAAGAGAATCGCTTGAGCCCAGGAGTTGGAGGTTGCTGTGAGCTATGATGCCACCAGCACTCTACCAAGGGTGACAAAGTGAGACTCTGTCTCAAGAAAAAAAGAAGAAAGAAAAGAAACTGCACTGCCCATAATGTCAGTTAAAAACCTTTTCATATTTCTCATTTATGTAACAATCCCTTCCTTCCTCCCTTCCCTTTCAGAAACTTTCTAAATAGCATGCGCTGTCTTATCTTGTTTGTAACTCAAACTCTTTAAAAAAAACATAGAGGTGACTCCTGGACATACCAGGATAAGACAGGAATTTGAGGGATTTAGAAAAGTAGAGGTGAATGGGCCCCACAGTTCACTTCCAGGCTTGGAAGAGGAGAGAGCTAGCCAGGCAAGGTGGCTGGCCCCTGTAATCCTAGCTCTCTGGGAGGCCCAGATACGAGGATCATGTGAGCTTAGGAGTTTGTGACCAGCCTGAGCAAGAGCGCAACCCCATCTCTACTGAAAATAGAAAAAATTAGCCAGGCATTGTAGCAGGTGCCTGTAGTCCCAACTACCAGGGAGACTGAGGCAAGAGGATCACTTGAGCCCTTGAGTTTGAGGTTGCTGTGAGCTATCATGTGATGGCACTCTACCCAGGGCACAGAGTGAGACTCTGCCTCAAAAAAAACAAAAGAAAAGAAAGAAAAAGAGCCACTCAAGAGGCCTGGGAACTGCAGGAGCCTCTGTGTGGAGGGGAATGTCCCAGGACTCCCCCCCCCCCAGAACGTGGCAACTTGGTGGAAGGGATGGTAGGCAAGTGTGAATGTCCATCCATTTTCCCTCGAATTCTGAGAGCACTCATCTCCACGTGGAAAGGATAGCGACATATCAGGTGGGAGTAGAGGAGATGGGGACTTTCCCCCTGCTTTATTCCATTCCCTCCCGAATGGAAGTGTTCAAAAGTGTTCAAGAATAAGTAGCCAGCCTTCACTCAAGACAAGGGAGGCCTCTGTTGGGCTCTCACAAAGGATTGGTGTCAGGAGATAATGCTTAAATTTCCCAGATTCTGGGGCGTCGGTGCTGGGCATCTTAAGGCAGCCTCATCACCTAACTGGCCTCTTTGCCGACACTGTCCATCAGTCTGCACCATCTTTGGAATCTTTGGTTGAGCTGAAAGTGTTGGGTTAAAAGAAAATAAACTACAAGATAGGTATTAACACCTCCCGTGAAAGGTAGACAGATTGATTCAGCTGTGACGTCTTCCCAAAAGCTGTAAGTAATATCCAGTAAGTCCTCTTCATTTTCTTTGTTTATTTATAAAACTGGGAGATTAAATAAGAATGATGTAAACTAAAGTCACTGCAACTCAGTTTCATTTCTTAGAATATCTTAGTTTGGGGAGGCACCTGTGGCTCAAAGGGGTAGGGTGCTGGCCCCATATGCCGGAGGTGGTGGGTTCAAACCCAGCCCTGGCCAAAAAATACAAAAACAAAAACAAACAAAAAAAGGAACATCTTTGTTTGTCCTTTCTGGTTGCTAATGTAAGTATGTAAGTTTTCCTGTAGTCGCTCAGAGTCATATTATGGACTATAAGATTTTTTTTCCTTAAAATGTTGCATTCCACATTTTTTGTACTTTAACATTATTTGTTATCAAACTGAAAAATGTCTTCAGGAATTTCTGAGAATCTCTTAAGAGGGCGACATTGTGAGACTCTTGTCTCCAAAAAAAAGGATGTTGTGTTGTTTGGGGAGGACTATATGTAATTTGTGTGTGTGTTGATAGCAAATCAGGTCTGCAAGGAAGTGTCCAGGTTTTAGCACTGGAAATCATGCATTCTGGGAAACCCCGCAGTCCCAGGAAAACTGAATGATTGTTAGCCTGTTGCCTTCCCTAAGCTTATCAAACTGTTTTGGGGTTGTTACCACCCATCAAATAGGAAGGATTTACTTCCAAACATCCTCCCTTCCTCAGTTTTTCAGCTCTGAATATAGAAAAGACTCTGGGTTTGGAGAACAGCATCAATACTTTACACACAGCTATAAATATCCCAGTTACTATGTTTACATGGATGGAGCTGGAACATATTCTTCTTAGTAAAGTATCTCAAGAATGGAAGAAAAGGTGTCCAATGTACTCAGCCCTACTATGAAGCTAATTTATGGCTTTCATAGGAAAGCTAAAACCCAGTTATAACCTAAGAATATGGGGTAGGGGGAGAGGGAGGGGAGGGAGGGGGGAGGTTGGGCAGAGGGAGGGTGATTGGTGGGATTACACCTGCGGTGCATCTTACAAGGGTACATGTGAAACTTAGTGAATGCAGAATATGATTGTCTTAACATAGTAACTAAGAAAATGCCAGGAATGCTATGTTAACCAGTGTGATGAAAATGTGTCGAACTGTTTATAAAACCAGTGTGTGGTGCCCCATGATCGTATTACTGTACACAGCTATGATCTAATACTAATAAAAAATAAAAAAAAATCTCTCAGTTACCTACAATTATTTCTCCAGCTCGCACTCAACTCATAAGGAAGGCTTAAATATGCAAAATCAAACTTCAGCTATATAACAACTGTTTCACTGAATGATGTAACAGGCCTCAAAAAAAAAAAAACAGAACAGGAAATAAGAAAAGATGGCTTTGTTTCCCAGCCCCGAGAGGCCTTTCCCGCTTCTGCTCTTCAGGATCTGCTCCCACTCCCTGGGCTCTCTCTCTGACCCCACCTGACCTTTCTGCAGAATCATATTCTTCTACTGAACTGAACCTCTCCTTCAGAGCCAACCCTCAGAAGCTCTGATAGAGAGGATTTTAAGGCCTTTAGGGCAGCATCCTCCCTTGGGTAAACATTTCTGGGAAGATGACCTTCCTCCAGACAAGTATTCCCTCAGCCCACATGCGGCTCCTGAGTTTCTGGCTAAGCAACCTCCCCTGGTTCTGCTATCAGTGATTGTTCAAGCACAGGGTACCAAGAAGAGCCAGAGCCAGAGGATGGAGCGTCCCTGACTCTATTTATGCTACTGGAGGGAGGGAGATGCAGATTGACATTTAGAAGGCACAGGAGAAGGACTGGTGGATTTGACCACGTAAAAGTTATCACCTACAGGGTGGCACCTGTGGCTCAAAGGAGTAGAGCGCTGGCCCCATATGCTGGAGGTGGTGGGTTCAAACCCAGCCCCAGCCAGAAACTGCAAAAAAAAAAAAAAAAGTTAACACCTACTTTGTGGAAGACATACCATACACACAATTATTTTTAAACTGCAGTGTAGGAGAATATTTGGCATCAATATGACTCAGTTAATAATCTTACTATAGAAAGCATAAGGTTTCACAGGGAAGGGCTGTTTGTTTTTACAAAACCACCAGGCTCCATTAGGAAAAATGAGCAAACATAGTTCACAAGTAATAAATTCATGTATGCAGAAAGATGCAACCTCACGTGTGAGCAAAAATACCGATTAAAGCACCAGAAACTACTTTTCACTTCTCACATTAGTAGGGTTTAAAACCCAAAGCTCCATGCCTTAGGATAGACAGGAGAAGGCAAGGCAGCACTGTGGCTCAGTGGGTAGAGCGCCGGCCCCATATACCGAGGGTGGTGGGTTCAAACCCAGCCCCGGCCGAACTGCAACAACAACAACAGCCAGTGTTGTGGCAGGGACCTGTAGTCCCCAGCTACTCGAGAGGCTGAGGCAAGGGAATTGCCTAAGCCCAGGAGTTGGAGGTTGCTGAGAGCGGTGATGCCACAGCACTTTACTGAGGGCGACAAAGTGAAACTCTGTCTCTACGAAAAAAAGAAAGAAAGAGAGGAGAAGGCGGGGCCAGGCTGCTCGCACCTTGCAATCCCCTTTCTCTCTCTGTAAGTACCTTCTCTGTCATGGAGTGACGTCACATATCTTTTCTAGGATGCAACATTTATTTTATGTTTCACTCTCCATGAGCGAATGTGTACCATCATCTTAATTCCAGGTTCTGGTAGGCACTGGGGTAAAGGATCTGAAAGCTCTCCACTTGTAGCCAAATACACAACGTTGGTACCTAGAGGATCAAGAGGGGAAGAAAAGGAAACTTCAACCAGAAGGTTCAAATCTGGAGAATGGTACTCTTCTCTCACAAACGTGAAAGTCTGGAGAGGAGACTGAGTCAGGGAACACTAAGAGCTTAACACTTACTGAGTGCTGATGGGAGATTAAAGATGCCGGCCGAGTAACAGCTTCCCTGCAACTGGGAACAGTGAGTCTGGGGAGACAAGACTCCAGGCATCTCTGGCCGGTGGGATCTGCCTATAATCATCCCTTTGAGGATACAGAGAGCCAGCAAGGGACTTCTGGACCCCAAGAGGAGGACAAAAACAGTGGAAAACTGGCAAGTGGTTGCGTGTGTTCAATCGACCTAATCACGCCGGCAACCGTAAGTACAAGCAGCAGTGAGACTGCAAACCGGAAAGGCCTTACCTGTGAACTGTTTCGGTATTCTTGGACTTGGCACTCAGTTGAACTGCCTTGGGGAGAGCTTGAGCAGGAGTGTGGAGAACTTTGGGCATTGTCTGGGGCCCCAGACTGAGCCACTGAGCTGGGCGCAGGAAGCCATTGTGAAAGAACTGCCCCAGCAAGCTCCGCCCTCAGGGTCTCAGAGCAAGGATTGGGTGGGTCAAAGTAACCTACTGACTGAGCAGCCTAAAGGCGGGGACTGAGCTGCCTTACAGCCTTAATCCTTAGGGGCAGAGTAAGATGGTTTTGGCACACTGGAGCCTTGGGCTGTTGCCCTGGATAGAGTGCCGTGACGTCACAGCTCATAGCAACCTCAAACTCCTGAGCTTGGTGCCACCCAGACCTCCATAAGAGCTGTGCAGCGACCCCCGACCGGTGACCTGCACCCACTGGGCCTCCACATTCCCTGACCAGGAACTGCGGGAGCCACGCAACCCTGTGTCCTCCCTCCTGTGTCCTCCCAGCTTCCACACTAGCCCATTCATCTGGACAGGGACTCTGGTAGCTGTGTGACCTTTGGAGCCCTCCCTGCCTCTGTGCAGAGCTCTTCTCCTGGCCAGAGACTTCTGGAGCCCTGGGCTCTCTGTGCCAAAGTCACTGGGCGCCTGGCAACCCCAGAACCGTGTGCACCACCCCCAGCCCTGTTGCTGGATCCGGGTGTATCACAAACCGGAGCTGCTTCCACAACCAGAACTCCCTAGCTAGAGCAGCCCCAGAGGAACTACACAGGGTCACTCCCTACAAAGATCCAGCAACAATAGAGTTGGGGTCTAATCTTGGAGAGACAACTCCCCAACTCTGAGGACGGCCAGAGGCAGCAGTGAAAAACAATCATGTGGTGAAATCAACAGAAAAACTCTGGCAATATGAATAATCAGAGTAGATCAACTCCCCCAAGGATCAATGGGGCAGAAACAGCACAAGACCCCATGCCCAAACAAATAGCCGAGATGTCAGAAATTGAATTCAGGATCTGGATAGCAAATGAGATCGAATTAGAATTCCAAAAGTTATCTCAAGACTTCAATGGATTCAAAGACCAAAAGACCAAAGACTTTGACACATTGAGACAAGAAGTTGCATCCCTCAAAGATCTGAGAAACACAGTAGAATCCCTCAGTAACAGAATGGAGCAAGCAGAAGAAAGGATTTCTGACACTGAAGACAAAGTTTTTGAACACTCCCAAACTCTCAAAGAGGATGAGAAATGGAGGGCAAAAACAGATCACTCTCTCAGAGAGCTCTGAGATAATTGGAAGAAAACCAATATTCATCTTATAGGGATCCCTGAAAGTAACGAAGTGGCCTCACAAGGCACAGAGTCTCTTCTCCATGAGATTATGAAGGAGAACTTTCCAGACATGCCAAGAGATCCCGAAATTCAGATAGCAGACAGTTTCAGAACTCCAGCACGACTCAACCCAAATAAGATATCCCCCAGACACATCATAATCAATTTCACTAAAGTTAATAATGAAGGAGAAAATTCTGAAAGCTGCCAGACGAAAGAAAACCATTACCTACAAGGGGAAGAATATCAGAATAACTGCGGATCTCTCTGCTGAAACCTTTCAAGCTAGAAAAGGATGGTCGTCGACTTTTAATCTCCTAAAACAAACTAACTTTCAACCCAGGATCCTGTACCCAGCTAAAATGAGCTTCATTTATGACGGAGAAATTAAATACTTCAACGACATTCACATGTTGAAGAAATTTGCCACAACTAAACCGGCTCTCCAGGATATTCTTAGACCTATCCTCCATAAAGACCAGCGTAATTCTCCACCACAAAAGTAAACCCACCCAAAAAGTTCTTGATCAAATTCCAACTTCCACAGTCGCAAAAGGATTAAAAATGTCCACCGGTCTCTCGAAAGGCTTATCAATACTCTCAATTAATGTGAATGGTTTAAATTGTCCTCTAAAGAGGCATAGGTTGGCGGACTGGATACAAAAACTCAAGCCAGATATCTGCTGCATCCAAGAATCGCATCTTACATTAAAAGACAGATACAGACTCAAGGTGAAGGGATGGTCATCTATATTCCAGGCCTAAATGGAAAGCAGAAAAAAGCAGGTGTTGCAATCCTGTTCGCAGATGCAATAGGCTTTAAACCAACCAAAATAATTAAGGATAAGGATGAACACTTCATATTTGTTAAAGGTAATACTCAATATGATGAGATCTCATTTATTAATATTTATGCACCCAACCACGACGCGCCTCAATTTATAAGAGAAACTCTAACAGACATGAGCAACTCGATTTCCTCCACTTCCATAGTAGTTGGAGATTTTAACACCCCTTTAGCAGTCCTGGATAGATCCTCCAAAAAGAAGCTAAGCAAAGAAATTTTAGATGTAAACTCAACCATTCAACATCTGGACTTAACAGACATCTACAGAACATTTCATCCAAAAAAAACTGAATACACATTCTTCTCATCAGCCCACGGAACATACTCCAAAATCGACCACATCCTAGGCCACAAATCTAACCTCAGCAAAATTAAAAAAATAGAAATTATTCCTTGCATCTTCTCAGACCATCATGGAATAAAAGTTGAACTCAATAACAACAGGAACCTACATACCCATACAAAAACATGGAAGCTAAAGCAACCTTATGCTGAAGGATACATGGGTTATAGACGAGATTAAGAAGGAAATCACCATATTTTTGGAACAAAACAACAATCAAGACACGAATTACCAGAACCTCTGGGATACTGCAAAGGCAGTCCTAAGAGGGAAATTTATAGCACTGCAAGCCTTCCTCAAGAAAACAGAAGGAGAGGAAGTCAATAACTTAATGGAACATCTCAAGCAATTGGAGAAAGAAGAACACTTCAACCCCAAACTCAGCAGAAGAAAAGAAATAACCAAAATCAGAGCAGAATTAAATGAAATTGAAAACAAAAGAATTATACAACAGATCAATAAATCCAAAAGCTGGTTTTTTGAAAAGAAAAACCAGTTTTTTATTTATAAAATAGATAAACCTTTAGCCAACCTAACCAGGAAAAAAAGAGTAAAATCTCCAATTTCATCAATCAGAAATGGTAATGATGAAATAACAACAGACCCCTCAGAAATTCAAAAAATCCTTAACAAATACTACAAGAAACTCTACTCTCAGAAATATGAAAATCTGAAAGAAATCGACCAATACCTGGAAGCACGCCACCTACCAAGACTTAGCCAGAACGAAGTGGAAATGTTGAACAGGCCTATATCAAGTTCTGAAATAGCATCAACTATACAAAATCTCCCTAAAAAGAAAAGCCCAGGACCAGATGGCTTTACGTCAGAATTCTACCAAACATTAAAGAAGAACTAGTACCTATACTACTAAACCTCTTCCAAAATATAGAAAAAGAAGAATATTACCCAGCACATTCTATGAAGCAAACATCACCTTGATCCCCAAACCAGGGAAAGACCCAACAAGAAAAGAAAATTATAGACCAATATCACTAATGAATATAGATGCTAAAATACTCAATAGGATCCTAACAAACAGAATCCAGCAACACATCAAAAAAATTATACACCATGACCAAGTCGGATTTATCCCAGGGTCTCAAGGCTGGTTCAATATACGTAAATCTATAAATGTAATTCAAACAAACATAAACAAACTTAAAAATAAAGACCGTATGATTCTTTCAATTGATGCATAAAAAGCTTTTGATAATATCCAGCATCCCTTCATGATCAGAGCACTTAAGAAAATTGGTATAGAAGGGACATTTCTTAAACTAATAGAAGCCATCTACAGCAAACCCACAGCCAATATCGTATTGAATGGAGTTAAATTGAAATCATTTCCACTTAGATCAGGAACCAGGCAAGGTTGCCCATTGTCTCCATTGCTCTTTAACATTGTCATGGAAGTTTTAGCCATTGCAATTAGGGAAGAAAAGGCAATCAAGGGTATCCTCATAGGGTCAGAAGAGATCAAACTTTCACTCTTCGCAGATGATATGATTGTATATCTGGAAAGCACTAGGGATTCTACTACAAAACTTTTAGAAGTGATCAAGGAATATAGCAATGTCTCAGGCTTCAAAATCAACACCCATAAATCTGTAGCCTTTATATATACCAGCAATAACCAAGCCGAACAAACAGTCAAGGACTCTATTCCTTTCACAGTAGTGCCAAAGAAGATGAAATATTTGGGAGTATACCTAACAAAGGACGTGAAAGATCTCTACAAAGAGAACTGTGAAACTCTAAGAAAAGAAATAGCCGGAGATGTTAACAGATGGAAAAACATACCATGCTCATGGCTGGGAAGAATCAACATTGTTAAAATGTCCATACTGCCCAAAGCAATATATAATTTTAATGCAATTCCTATTAAAGCTCCATTGTCATACTTTAAAGATCTTGAAAAAATAATACTTCGTTTTATATGGAATCAGAAAAAACCTCGAATAGCCAAAACCTTACTCAGAAATAAAAACAAAGCAGGAGGAATCATGCTACCAGACCGGAGATTGTACTATAAATCCATAGTGATCAAAACAGCACGGTACTGGCACAAAAGCAGAGAAGTAGATGTCTGGAACAGAATAGAGAACCAAGAGATGGATCCAGCTACTTACCGTTATTTGATCTTTGACAAGCCAATTAAAAACATTCAGTGGGGAAAAGATTCCCTATTTAACAAATGGTGCTGGGTGAACTGGCTGGCAACCTGTAGAAGACTGAAACTGGACCCACACCTTTCACCATTAACTAAGATAGACTCTTACTGGATAAAAGATTTAAACTTAAGACATGGAATTATAAAAATACTTGAAGAAAGTGCAGGGAAAACTCTTGAAGGAATCGGCCTGGGTGAATATTTTATGAGGAGGACTCCCCAGGCAATTGAAGCAGTATCAAAAATACAGTACTGGGACCTGATCAAACTAAAAAGCTTCTGCACAGCCAAGAACATAGTAAGTAAAGCAAGCAGACAGCCCTCAGAATGGGAGAAAATATTTGCAGGTTATACCTTCGATAAAGGTCTAATAACCAGAATCCACAGAGAAGTCAAACGTATTAACAAGAAAAGAACACGTGACCCCATCTCAGGGTGGGCAAGGGACTTGAAGAGAAACTTCTCTAAAGAAGACCGACGGGCAATCTACAAACACATGAAAAAAAGCTCATCATCCTTAATCATCAGAGAAATGCAAATCAAAACTACTCTGAGATATCACCTAACCCCAGTAAGAATAGCCCACATAACAAAATCCCAAAACCAGAAATGTTGGCGTGGATGTGGAGGAAAGGGCACACTTCTACACTGCTGGTGGGAATGCCCACTAATACGTTCTTCTGGAAGGATGTTTGGAGAATACTTAGAGACCTAAAAATAGACCTGCCATTCGATCCTATAATTCCTTTACTAGGTTTATACCCAGAAGACCAAAAGTCACAATATAACAAAGACATCTGTACCAGAATGTTTATTGCAGCCCAATTCATAATTGCTAAGTAGTGGACGAAGCCCAAGTGCCCATCGACCCATGAATGGACTAGCAAATTGTGGTACATGTATACCATGGAATATTATGCAGCCTTAAAGGAAGATGGAGACTTTACCTCTTTCGTGTTTACATGGATCGAGCTGGAACATATTCTTCTTAGCAAAGTATCTCAGGAATGGAAGAAAAAGTATCCAATGTACTCAGCCCTACTATGAAGCTAAATTCTAGCTTTCACATGAAGACTATAACCCAACTATGGCACAAGACTATGAGGAAAGGGCCAAGGAAGGGGAAGAGAGGGGGGAGGTTTTGGTGGAGGGAGGGTAATGGGTGGGGCCACATCTATGGTGCATCTTAGAATGGGTACAGGCGATTGCACTAATGTACACAGCTATGATTTAACAATAAATAAATAAATAAAAAAAACATTTACTGAGTGCTAATTGCTAGCAAGGTACTAGGGGGGATGGCCCTGCTAAGCCTCTTTTATCAAAGATGGCAGCTGTTCTCTTCCTGCCTACAAGAAGGTGTATTGTTCTTGAAAGGGAGGAAGGGCGCATGCAAAGGCCTGCCTGGATGGGCACCGCCAGGATTCAAGCCCAGGCACTTCATCAACTAGTTTTTAGTTGATGTCATTGGCAGGGACATGCAGGTAAAGTTAAGCAGAGTGGGAAATAAAATATCAGACCTAGACGTAGAGAATTAGAAGTTAGTGGGAAGATAAGTGAGTCAGTGCTGACCAGCACAGACACACACACACACACACACATGCACCCGCACACACAGACACACGCACGCACACACACACACCTGCACACACACATGCACCCGCACACACACACACCTGCACACACACACATGCACCCATGCACACACACACACACACACACACACTCACCTGCACACTGCTGTTGAGGGTGCAGATCCTCTTTCTCCCTGTGGATTCAAAACAATATTCCTAAAATGTTGATGTTCCCTGGAGGGCTGAGGAATCTCTCCCAAAGAGTAAAATAATCAATGTTTGTTGAACATGAGATCATGTCTATGAAGCGTGTTTCCCATTCCACCCTCTGCCCTAGAGGTACATTTTACTCATGGACAGAACAAACAATAAACCCAACAGTCATACTTGTGAGGTTAGTCTCATGTGTCAGTTTGGCTCAGCCTTAGTCCCCAGATATTTAGACATTACTCTAGTTGTTTCTTTGAAGATATTTTACATGAGGTTCACATTTAAATCAGTAGACTTTGAGCAAAACAGAATACGCTGCTAACGTGGGTGGGCCTCATCCAATCAGTTGTAGGTCTTAAGAGCAGAAGACAGACCTCCCTACAGGCAAAGAGCATTCTGCCAACATTAATTCTTCCCTGGGTCTGCAGCCTGTGGGCCCTACCCTGTAGATTTTGGACTTGTCAGCCATGTGAGTAGTCAGGTGAATTCCTTAAAATCGATTTTTCTCTGGAGAACCCTGACTAACACAACAATCAACTGATTTCTTTTCCTTGTCCTGAATCGCCCACCCAGTGTGCACAAGTACTGGTTCTGTCTGCTCTTCCAGATGGTAATCAATACCACTACATGGCAGACACAGGCCAGGAGCTGGTGCTGGGCCATGCAAACTGTCAACCGGAAGCCCTGATCTCAAAGAACCTGCAGCCTGATCGGACCTCTGGACCACAACCCTTTTAAGAAAAGGCCATTTCCCCAACCTCTCTTGCTGTGGCCACAGTGGGAGAACTCATGAGTACAAATGTGGGTTTGGCTCCATTAGTGTTGCTAGGAAAAGGCAGTAATGATTAAAAAATTATAATTTTTGAGATGCTAGATCCAGTTCCAATACAGAAAAGATGTGGTCTATGAGGTTTAAGCTGGCGAACCAGAAAGAAGAGCCAGTAGAGAGACAGGTGGATCAGAGCTGGAGATGGTAGTTCAGGATAAACCAGCAGGGCCGCTGAGTGGGCTTTCATCCTGAGGGAGAGAAGGGAGCGTTTCACTGACCATGCTAACCGCATGACCAGGTCCTGTCTAGATTATGTTATCTAGCCTTACTCAAGGGCAAGATCTAGAGAAAAGAAACCAATAAAGTCATTAGTGGCCAGGAGCAATGATGTACACTTATTCCTTGTAACTTAGTAGGGTGAAGCAGGAGGATCCTGTGGCTCAGGAGTTCAAGACCAGCCTGGGCAACAGCAAGACTCTCTCTAACAATAACAACAACAAAAGCAGTCATTACGTTTGTAGGAATGGAGATAGGGAGCTGTAGCTCAGCCCTGGAATAGAAAACATGTACATCTAGAAAGTGAAAGAGGGAAACAGTATAAATGTCTGGTACGCTAAACCAGCCAGAGCTGGCCAGAATAACAAGACACATGCTCACGACTTGACTACACAGACACAGGTGCCACACTGGGACACATAGTAGATGGTGAAAGACATTTGTTGAGACAATGACTGGATGGATGAATGAAATCCCTGGGACGTGCTGACAGGTGAATAAAAGAAAACCTCAGGACAGAAAGCGAGGAAAGGCTAGGTACCAAGGAGGGGGCCCTAGAGGAAACCGTGGCGCCCCAGTGGGGCAATGGGGGAGTCACCAGCTCTGCTCGGGGACGTGGGTCTGGTCCTGCTGGTGCCCTGCCATGCTGGGTGCCTTCTTAAGTCCCAGAGTCTGAGACAGATCTTGCCCCATGCTTGGTCTCAATACCTCCTTTTTAGACAACACTCAGGTACTCTTGGTGAAGTTATTATACCAACACTTGTCCTTTTCTTTCTTTTTTAAAACTTTTTTTCAAAAAGTATCATATAAGTAAGCTGGTCTTGGTGGCCCAGCTACTCAAAAGGCAGAGGGGGGAAGATCCCTTAAGCCCAGGAGTTTGAGGCTGTAGTGAGCTCTGACTGTGCCACTGCCCTCCAGCCTGGGCGATGGAGCGAGACCCCATTTTTAAAAAAATTATATAAGTGATATCTGATTATATACATAAAATTAAGAAAAACTCTGACAGGAGGGGAATCACCATCCTGAACACACACACACATGCAGAGTTAACATACATTCCAATAAGTTGTTCTTACCCTTTTTTCTCTATATATAAAGTCAAGTCTTGATATGATTATAACCATTTTACAAATAAATTTTTGTATCTTTTATCTCTCAATATTAAATCCCAAGTATTTTCTTGTGACATTACCTATTCTTTTTAAGGAATACATTTTTTATTGTAGCAAAATATATATAACATAAAATCAACCCTTAGTGATCTTTGCTACCTTAACAGTGTTGTGTGACTATCACCACTATCTAGTTCCAGAACATTTTAATCACCCCAAAGGCAACCCCGTATCCATTTTTAGACACTCTCATTACCCTGTCTCCCCAGCTCTTGGCAATCACTGATTGGTTTTCTGACTCTGGAATAGTACAACATGGGTCCTTTTGTGTCTGGCCCCTCTCACCTAACATAGTGTTTTCAGGGTTTCTCCACGTTGCAGCATTGTATCAACACTTCATTCCTTTTTATGTGATACTTTTTTAAATTCTATTCCTCTGCTCAAAAATGGTGTATGGCTTCCCATTGCCTTTGCAAATAAAGCCCAAACTCTTCTGTGTGGTATTCACTATCCACAAAATCCTACCTACCCATCTTACTCGGGCCGACCGTTTGGTCTCTGTACCTTTGGTGAAGGTGTCGCTGAATATGTAAATTGGTGGTTCCCAAAGCACAGTGCCCAGACTAGCAGCACCTGAGAAATGATGAGAAAGTTAAGCCAGTTCTCAGGCCCTTCCCCAGAATACTAAGTTACAAGCTAGATCTTGTGTTTTAACAAGCCCTACAGGTTATTCTGATGTCCTCTGGAATTTGAGAACCTTCACTCTAAATTGCAGCACTCCTCAAAGTCTAGTTTATGCCCCAGAGCCTTCCCGCTCGTCTCTTCTCTTCCGCCCCCTGGACTATATGGTGCCTCCTTGAGAGGATTTCCACGTTTTATTTACATGGTGTCGTAATGCCATCTCCACTGTTAGACCTCAGCTGTGTGATTCATTTAATCCGAACACCGAGAAGATTGGACAAGGCCCTGCTGAGGGCCGCTCTCTCCGAGACGCTGAGGCAGGCCTGGCTCCTCTCCCATCTTCTGCTGCTCGTCACAGCCTCACACACGGCTCCCAAGTCGCCCAGGACCAACTGTCAACAAGCTGCAGCAAAATGAGAAAGAGGAAAAGACACTACCAAATTATGTCACTGTGAGATCATGACTTTTCTATTTTGTGGGTATGAAAATGTCCTTTCTTTCATGAATGGTATTGATAACGGATGTTTGGATTGTAATTATCAGATAATTATCACGCCTATGGTCAGATTTTCAGAAATCCTCTCTTGCTGCTCCAGGTTTAGGGAAGACAGTAGGCTCAGATCTGCTGCAGCCAGAGGGGCGTTAGGTCACATCACCCTTGCACTACCTAGGAGTCCCTGACTTTGGCACAGCTCAGCAGCCATTGCTGGGCCATATGTCGCTCTTCCTCCTAAATGTCAGAGGCTGCTAAAAACTGAGCCGTAGCTCAGAGAAGATCAGAGGCAGCGCAGAGGAGAAAGAGAAAGAGAGAACTTAGCACAGAGAACCGCCCCTGGGATAGGAGGACCTGCATGGTCCACACAGGCTTGTTCTGCAGGAACGCAGACCTGGGACGTGACTGATGTGATTTACACACGCTCACTAACTAGAGCTGGAGAGACAACCATGCATACTCGTAAAGTCTGAATTTTGAGAATAGCAGATGAAATGTCTATGAAATCTCTGAAATTTATTTTTTTTTAATCCTAAACCCTGGGCCCATTCTAGCAGAGAGAGCCTATCAAGCCATCAGAGATTAAGCAAGAGGAGGGAAGGGCTGGGTGAGCAGAGAGAGGTGGGACCGTGTCGTTCTCCAGCCACAACGAGGCGAGAGCTGTGGACTGAGTGCAGCGTTCATGTTTGAGTAGCTGTGTGGTGCACTGAGCCTAAGTGTATCATTCCAAAGTGCAGGTCCAATTTTTCTCGTTTATTTCTATTGCTGTAATTACGAAGTCCTAAGCTAAAAGAAGCCTATAGCTGATGCTTTTGTAGAAACTCTGCCCAGTCCAGAAGGACCCTTTCCCCGGAGGAATGCTCCCCCTTAAAAAAAAGGCAAAGATCCAGACAGACACTGTTTTATTACCACCCCAACTCTCTGGCCACTGATTTGGCCACAGGTGGACATGGGTGAGTGGCTGATCCCAGATAGACCGTTCAAATTCCCTTATAGGGATCTGGGAGTGAGGTACCTAGTGTCCACTTGACTTCTATGTGGAACTAAAGCCACATAGACTTAGGTGCTACGGAGCAGGCCTCAGGCACGAGGTGAAAAAGGGCATGTTGCCAATCTGTAGAGAGGGAAACAGGTTCGTGATTATGTCTCAAGGTGGACAGTCTTATGCTGCCAGCTTTGGTTCCCATCTTTCGTGAAGACAGTCCCCTTCCCACACTTGGGATCTCTGAACCACCCACAAAACACCTGCTAGACCACCTTCTTTGTGTCTGTTACTACAATAGGGGAGACTTGGCAGGCTCTGTGGGTAACGCTAGCCCCACACTAGGCCATGCAGCTTGTGGTAGCTCAAGAAATAGTGAACAGATCAAGTTCACTGTTCTTAATAGTGAACAAATTAAGAAGAATTTTTGGAAAAGCAGGTGTGTTAGATCTAGCAATGGTTAAGAAAAGCATGACAGCACCCTTCAAATGTTACAAGTGTACTCATAAAAGAAGGAACAACATTGGTCCCAGGGTACTTCAATTTGTTTTGTTTGAGACGGGGTCTCACTCTGTCACCTAGGCTGGAGTGCAGTGGTGTCATCGTAGCTCTCATGGGCTCAGGTGATCCTCCTCCTGCCTCCCAAAACAGTGGGATTACAGGCTGTGCCACCACGCCCAGCCAAGTAGTCAATTTTTTTAAAAACTTCACTCTGAAGATAACAGATTGCCTTTTTGTTTGAGGTAAAAATGACATTTTTAATGACATAAGTACGGTAACGGATGGCATGACAGATGGGGTTTTTAATTTTTATGTCCATCATTACTAGACAAAACAGAATTGGCAACTTCATGTCAGTTCCCCTATTTTTTGTTTTATGTTGTTCTGCCTGTGTTTTTTAAATTTATATTGGTCCATGAAACCTAAGAGTCTGGAACTAGTGAACTATATGTGTTTAAGCTCCTTGCAACTCTGGACTCTGCACTCTAGGATTGAACTTTCTGTCCAATAAACTTTCTAATCTGTCTTAGAACTTTATATGGACAAGTCAGGCAAAGCCCCGTGGTCCCTCCCTAGAGACTCCTGACTTGCCCTAGTATTCTACCTGGCAGCTGCTACCAGAAGGAGTTGGTAGCATTACACTGAAAGTCACATTGGAGTTTTGCCCCAACTTTTTATTTTGAAATTTTTCAAAGACACAGAAGAGTTGAATAATAGAACAAGGCTGGGTGTGATGACTCAACAAACAGTAATCCTAGCATTCTGGGAGGCCGAGGTGAGAGGATTCCTTGAGCTCGAGAGTTCGAGATCAGCCTAAGTAAGAGTAAGATCCTTTCTATACCAAAAATAGAAAAACTAGGCAGGCGTGTAGTTCCAGCTACTCGGGAGGCTGAGGCCATGGGATTGCTTGAGTGCAAGAGTTTGAAGATGCTATGAGCTATGACACCACAGCATTGTACCCAGGGCAACAGAGTGAAACTGTCAAAAAAGAAAGAAAGAAAGAAAGAGGGGCAGTGCCTGTGGCTCAAAGGAGTAGGGCGCCAGCTCTACCAGTTGTCGAGTTCAAACTCAGCCCCGGCCAAAAACTGCAAAAAAAAAAAAAAAAAAAAAAAATGAATTAATGAAAGAAATGAAGGAGGGAATGAGGGAGGAAGGAAGGAAGGAAGGAAGGAAAGAATAGAGCAAACCATTCATATACCCTTCACCCACATTCACCGCTCGATGACATCTGTCACATTTGCTTTCTCTGTGTAGCTGTATGTTCACCCATGTACACACACAAGTAAATTAGAATCCTCGTTACACTTCACCGCTGAGCACTGCAGCATGCATCTCCTGAGAACAAAAACATTCTCTTAGAAAACTACAATGACATCATCACTCCCAAGAAACTTAACATTGATATGTTAATTAGTGCATCTAATTTACAGGGTGGCCATAAAGTTTGTCTGCAATTTAAATAGAAACAACTATTAGATATACAACTAAATAGTTATTTCTATTTAAATTGCACACAAACTGTATGGCCATCCTGTACAATCTATATTCAAATTTCTTCAATTGTCCCCATGATAACCGCTTTTTAAAACCCTCTCATGAGAAATCAAATTAGTAATAGCCTTTAAAATTGTTTTTGTTCCTATGTTTGAGCCAAAATCCAATCAAGGGGAGGTTGAGGCAGGTGGATTACTTGAGCTCAGGAGTTTGAGACTAGCCTGAGTAAGAGCAAGACCTCACTTCTATCAAAAATAGAAAAACCACCCAGCATTGTGGGGACCCCTGTAGTCCCAGCTACTTGGAAGGCTGAGACAAGAGGATCACTTGAGC
Organism: Nycticebus coucang; assembly: GCF_027406575.1. Taxonomy (NCBI): domain Eukaryota; kingdom Metazoa; phylum Chordata; class Mammalia; order Primates; family Lorisidae; genus Nycticebus; species Nycticebus coucang. The sequence goes on from NC_069798.1 coordinate 3,298,862, forward strand.
CCCAGAGTTTGAGGTTGCTGTGAGCTACGATGCCACAACACTCTACCCAGGGGAACAAAGTGAGACCCTGTCTCAAAACAAAGAAACCAACCCACTGAAATCGAATCAAGGATCCCCCATTGCATTTAGTTTTCATGTCTCTTTGAATCTCAATCGAGAACAGTTTCATGCTTTGTTTTCTCTTCTAAGATTTTTGAAATCTTTTTTTTTTTGTGGTTTTTGGCTGGGGCTGGGTTTGAACCCGCCACCTACGGCATATGGGACCGGCGCCCTACTCCTTGAGCCACAGGCGCCACCCGATTTTTGAAATCTTTAAGAGCTAGCTGTCTTATACAGTGCCTACAATCAGGACTTGTCTGCTTGTTTCCTCCTAACCAGATTCAGGTTAGACACTTTGGCAAGAGCACGGCAGAATGATGTTTCACCCTTCCCACTGCAGCGTAGTAGGAAGAACAAACATGAAGCTGTCCCAATAGTGCTGAAGCTAACGTGGCTGAGGGGGCCCCTCTACATCTCTGCATCGTAAAGGCATCTTTTCCCTTTGTATTTAGTAGGTCACCTGGCACAACAAAGATTTCAGATTCGCCCTTTGCTTTACCTGTCCCAGACCTGTAGTCAGCTGTCTACTAAGGAACCCCACTTCCTTCCGATGGGGAATGGTATTTAGACACTGAGATTCTGGTGCAAGGTGTTTAAATGCTATTGGAACGGGCATATAGTCCCTTTCAAAGGATAATATTTTAAAAATAAACCTGACTTTATACTAATACAACTACAGCTCTTCTTTTTCAGTTTCCCCATGACTTATGTGTACCTCCTCTTTCTCTCAGTGACTGGCTCCCGACAATACATCACTTACTTACCCTGCAACACACAGAAAATAGTCCTGATATCCCCAAACCAATCCCACTTCCAACCACAAAACTACCAAGCAAGTTCAAAATTTGTCCACAGTTTTTTTTTTTGCAGTTTTTGGCTGGGGTTGGGTTTGAACCTGCCACCTCCAGTATTTGGGGCCAGCGCCCTACTCCTTTGAGCCACAGGCACCACCCTGCCCACAGTTCTTTTTTTCTTCCTGTCTACAGAGGGTCTACCATGAAAGTGCTGGGTCCCCAGGCTAACCCAGCTACTATTCTGTGTGGTGATGTCTGATGTGGTTAGATGTCTTAGTGTTTGTTTCTATTCAATTTCAGGCATAATGTCTTTGATCATTTTGCTTTTTTCTTTTACATACTATTGATTTCTCACAGGAGTGTGGGACTTGGGCTTCTCTGGAGGAAGGTCATGGCCAGACTGAATACACAAATAAATAATAAAAACAATCATCAAGCACATGAGCACCAGGTGTCTCTGCATGAATTGTGGGTAATAACACCTCCAGACTGTTTGAGCAAATCAGATGTTACAGGGAACAATCCTGTAGGGAAACCAGGCCCACGAGAGAACTGAACCAGAAAGGTGAGCTCGGCAGTGATGAAACTGGGGCTCAAAGTCATATTTTCTTCCAGATCCAAAATTTGTGCCTTTAAAGACCATGATATATTCAAGAAATAATAAAAGTTAATAAAGATTAATTAGAATTTCAGGGATTTTGATGAACCTGTAGAAAAACTACTCATGCTGCGTTTATAAGTAACAGAGAAATCTATGGGTTCATATACAGTGATAGAATACATGGCAGACCCCACATACAACAGTGGTCCCATAAGATTATAACGCCGTATTTTTATTGTACCTTTTCCATGTTTACGTCTGTGAAGATACACAAATACTCGCCTGTGTGATCCAGTTCCCTAGGGAATTTAGCACAGTGATGTGCTGCACGGATTTACAGCCTAGGAGCAACCGGCTACAGTGACCACACAACTATGATGTTCCCACAGTAAAATCGCCTAATGGCTTGTTTCTTGGAATGTAGCTCTATTATTAAGTGACACACAACTGTTTATTTTTTCTCTTATGCATCAGGAAAAACCAGCAGAAGAGAAGAGCGAGAACGTGACTAGATCTAATGAGTTCACAACCAACCCCCAAACCAGGACTGCCCACAGAAGCCTCTGTGGCTTAATGCATCCAAGTTCGTCTAGGAAAGCTCAATATCACTGCCTTCCCAGATTCAGAGAGGCGGGAAAGAGCGGTGGTGACCATGCTCACGTCTAGTGCGCAAGGGCACAAAGTTGCCTTTGGGGCTGTCACCTGTACCCCCCAAATACGTACAACTGTTATAAGTCAATCAGAAAGAACCTGTCAATAGTATATCAAATGGGGAAAAATCAACTATACATCTCAATTCATGTCAATTATTCATATAAGCTTTTCATATAAGCATACAATAGTTTTATATATTTTTTAAAAAAATTAGTAAAGCCTTTTCAAAAGAAGATCATTGGGGAACCTACTGAGCTGCAGTGGAATGTTGGGAAGGAAGAAGCACTATATACACACAAAAGCTACCTTTGGGGGCAAGGCCAGCTGGCCGTGAGCAACACATAGACAGCGTCCGGGTCAGAGATTTTGAGCCCAGGACAACCTAGGGCCCTTTTCTTGGTAATATTTTAGAAGAATAGAGGTGTCAACACTGGGTTATGGAGCCAGGAGACAGAGGGTGTGAAAAGTGCCTAAGCCCAAGGTTATAGTTATCCCCAAGAGCAAATCACCTCTACCCTTGTCCCGAGACCAAATCACCTCTACCCTTGTCCTGAGACCAAATCACCTCTACCCTTGTCCCAAGACCAAACCACCTCTACCCTTGTCCCATGAGCAAATCACCTCTACCCTTGTCCTGAGACCAAATCACCTCTACCCTTGTCCCAAGACCAAACCACCTCTACCCTTGTCCCATGAGCAAATCACCTCTACCCTTGTCCTGAGACCAAATCACCTCTACCCTTGCCTACATCTGGCAACACACGCCAATAAACTCCCACTTGCAGATTAGGTTGTTAAGTTTAGGTTTTTCATTTGCAAACAAAGACACACACTGGCACACCCACACACCAATGCATGCATCACTCATGACCCCACAACAACCCTGGGGATGTTAGTAACATTTTTGCTATTTGGAGATGAAAAAACACTTTTCAGATATTAATACCTTAAGTAACTTAACTCCAGGGCAAATATTTAGCAAATGGCAAGCAGGATCTGAATCTCATGCTGTATCACATTTCACTAGACTATGTCATTGAATATGTATTCAGCAATTATACACACGTAAAGTTGATGTCTATTGAAAAATGTAGATTGTGACATGTATATTATCCTCACTCCTCCGTTACCATAAAAGGAACAAGGAAAATGTTTCTTGAATAGCTGCCACAGGCTAAGTGCTTTTGAACACGTTAGGTCATGGTCCCCACCAGGGAGCCAGCGAATCCTCCATTTCAGATGAGAACGCTGAAATCCAGAGGGCATAATTAGCCATTGTCCTTGGGCATCCGTAAATAGCAGGAGTAGCATACAACTGACTGGAACTCTGGTGTTCCTTCTCTCTAGTGCAGGACTGAATTATTTGACACAAGTTCATAATTGAAGGTACTAGCGTTGACCTCTTGCCATCTACCCAGGTACTAGCATTGACCTCATGCCCTCTCCCCAGTGAGGAAGAGAAAGCGTATGAGAAACTAACCAGCCTCTAGAACAGCGGTTCTCAACCTGTGGTTCGCGACCCACAGGAACCGTATTAAAGGGCCACAGCATGAGGAAGGTTGAGAACCACTGCTCTAGAACAACTTCCCACATTCAAACCTGTTTCCATGGTGGAAACTATCACAGCATTTCTAAGCAGTTACCTAAAGCTCATCTGAGAGCTATTCAAGAGCTTCTTTAATATTCATCAACAACAATCAGTTTACAAAAGCCAGAAAAAGAGTCGGGGCTAATGAACCATTTCATTTGTGTGGCGCAATTAAATGCGCTGGATAAACATTGGTAAGAACTGATTGTAGAACACAGTTGGAAGGTCCATCCAGGTGCTTTGTTTTGGAATCTACTGGGTTAAATAAAGTGCATTGTTAATAATTCTTACATGAATTTAACCTGTTTCTTTTTAGTTTTTCAAATATAGCTACTAGAGAATTTTAAGTTACATATGTGAGTCACATTATATTTTTATTGGATAGCACTTCTCTAGCACATAACTAAAAAACCTAAAAATCATTACATCATTAACATTCCCAAGCAATCGTACGGATTTAAAAACATTTCAGGTTCACATGGAAGCGAAGCAGGTCTGCGAGAAACTTTTGTGCCAGGTAATTGGAACAAACTGGGGAGCTGGTTTAGGGCAAGAAAAAAAGGTAGTTAAGAGGAGATAGGTTTGTTTTGGGGTTTTGTTAGTTTGTGTTTGCTTTGCGGTGTTTTGATTTTTTTTAAGCAACAGCCTTGCTGCCTCAGCCTCCTGAAGAGCTGGGATTACAGTCTCCAGCCCTGGAGACAGTGGCAGAGCAGATTCAGAGCTTTAAAGTCAAGGAAGTGAAATGTGGAACTCAGAAGGGGCTTGCGTTAGAACACAAAGTCATCGGGCCTTCATTCTTCTGTTCTTCCTTGTGTCTGTGGTGTGGCCTTCTCTGTCACTCCTGTCTACATGGAAGGACCTGACCAGGATTCCCGAGATTCACCTGCTACAGCTAGAGCCTCCCACAGAGTGAGAGGCTGCGTTCTGGCTTCCCTTGCTCTCCACCTGGCTTGTGTGCAGAACAGGCGTTCCAGAGAATAGGGCACCGAGAGCTGGTAGCGACGAGGGAAAGGTCCCTGGACAGGACGCAAAGGGGATGTGTCACCTGCGGACAGTACCGAAGCTCTGTCTCAGCTGGAATCAGGTCATCAGGGAAAGAGCCTAGGAAGACCCACTTGTTCCGACATAGATGGGAAGATGCAGGAGCCAGAGAAAGGCCTCCAGGAATCCCAAAACAGACCACGGAGAACCCAGAGCACAGCGAGGACAGAGGACACGTCTCAGCACTTCACCACATCTGCAGGAGAGAAACAGACCAAAACAAACGAGCAAGGAAGGCTAAATAGTTAAAGGCGGCTCCTGGGCCTTCCTTTTCCAGGAACTGACATAACTTGTGTTTGTCTGGCTACATGGAGTTGTGGTTAGGAACAGATTTCTGAGGGCTTGGTTGGGTTTCAGTGTTTTCCAGTGTCTGGTAAAAACAGAACTATGAAAGTTAATTATTCAAAGACTGTTGTTTGAGTTTTGAAAAGAGAAGCATTTTAAAATACTGATATATTATTCTTTGATATTATTATTTTACCTAAAGAGATACTGTAAATAAAACCAACTTTTCAACTACCAATGTAAACGTTTTAACTAGTCTTCCTTGTTTCTCTAAAACCAGTTCTAGATGTTGCAATTTTGGGAGAAGGTGGGGTGGAGAAAGAGGGGAAAGAGGAAGATGAGACAGCTATCCACGTTCTTGTGGAATATACTTCGTGATTACTATATCTGCTTGCTTCCTTTGGCTGGGAAGACTTTCCAGAAAGTGTAACCTGAGAGGTTAGAATTTATCCCTGGAAGCTATTTGCATTTGGTTTTTGATGTCTTGAAGCAATGTGTACATCCAGGTTTCTATCTTATTCATACCTAAAACAGTCTTACCATACATGCTTTTTTATTTTCTTAAGAGGATGTAATTCTAATGTAGTTTCATTTACTCAGATTCAGACAGAAATATAGAAATTAAAAAGGTGATCCTAGACTTCTGCTTCTGGCCGAGATGAAATAACAGGGACCAGATTTATGCTCCTGCGTAAACAACAACAACAAAACTAGATTTTTTTTATAAAGGTTTCAAGATACTGTATGTGGGCAACAAAGGACCGTGATCCCTAAGAGATTGCCCCATCTTGTGGCCTTGAGACAATTTCCAGGCTGTGGTACAGAGCAGGGAACACAGCACAGCCTGGTGGATCTGTGAGTTGCAGAGACAGCGGTGGGAGTCTGGGACGACCAGAGCAGCCAGAATCCCTAAGACTGAGCCCCAGACAAGAGAAAGCTTCATAAAGAGAGAACAGCGCACGTCGGCAGAGGATCAGTCATCACAGCACCACCAACTATCACATTCATGTGAGGAAAATCACCAGAGATCAGGAAAAGAACCCCTGACAGGATCAGAGGTTAGCAGAGCTCTCTTAGGGCCAGGAATGGTGCTCTTCCCATTGGCAAGACTGGAAAAGCTCATAATTCATGGGACATTGGGTAGGGAACAATTAGGCTGAACACTCTGCTGGTCCTGCCAAATTAGTCCAAAAAATAAGACCCAAAAGGATCAAATCATGTCAAGTATCCTAACATGTGACAAAGCTCTAAAATGTTTACATGAATACAAAAATCTCCAGTGCCCCAAAAGGTAAAATTCACAAAGTCTGGCATTCAATCAAAAATTACCAGGTCAGGGCGGCGCCTGTGGCTCAGTGAGTGGGGCGCCGGCCCCATATGCCGAGGGTGGCTGGTTCAAGCCCAGCCCCGGCCAAACTGCAACAAAAAAATAGCCGGGCGTAATGGCGGGCACCTGTAGTCCCGGCTGCTTGGGAGGCTGAGGCAAGAGAATCGCGTAAGCCCAAGAGTTAGAGGTTGCTGTGAGCCATGTGATGCCATGGCATTCTACCCGAGGGCGGTACAGTAAGACTCTGTCTCTACAAAAAAAAAAAAAAATTACCAGGTCAGCAAAGAACCAAGAAAATACAACCTATAATGAGGAGGGGAAAAAATCAATTAAAACCAACTCAGATGTTAGAATTTGAAGACAAGGACATTAAAATAGTTATTCTAAGTGTATTACCTATGTTCAAAATGTTAAGTGGAGATGAGGAAGATATCAGAAAGACTCAATCAAGCTGCTACAGACGAAAACTCTCCTCAAAGAAGCTGACTTTATCTCAAACACAGGATGGCAGAGTTCAAACCTAAGAGTACTCTCAAAAAACAGTGGAGATTTTAGGCAATCAAGAGAGCAACAAGTTAGACGAAAGGCCAGCTAGTTTACTAGAGAGGACTACAAAAAAAAAAAAAAAAAAAAAATGACCAGGAATAACTCTCCTGGGTTCAGAACAAACCTCAAATACCGGCCTCAAAACATAGGGGGCCTGAATTTAACAGGATCAGACCATGGGGCACTAAATCCTCAGAATAATGTTGGAAACAGGAGAGCACTCAGGGGGACAATTAGTAGAGCCTAAGGGATGGTTTTGATTCCAACAGAAACAGCCAGCCTCATTGGAAGACTCAGGGAAGAGACAGTTGGGAACACCCTGCTAAACCACTGAGGTCCCAGAGTGACTGTGCCCGTACCCTGGCTGTGCGCTCTGAAGAATGACAGCAGAAACTTCACCTCATGAGGGAAGCAGACTTCACTGAAATGGTATAGCCAAGTCACCCAACAGATGAACAGCAACAAGCTGGGGGTGGAACGGGGAAGGGAGGAATCAGTATCCAGAATTGCTATAGTAGCTCCAAATCCATTTTTTCCAATAAAAATTATAATTCAAGGGTGAAAAAACCCAGTGAAGTATAAGCCACAAAAAGGAAAAAAGGCAGATAATATAAACTATCTGTGACAGGGCACAGATATCAGATTTAACAGATAGATTCCAAAGCAGCCATTATAAATATTTAAAGACCTGAAGACCATCATGCTTAAAGAATAAAGGAAGGCGCGATGATAATGTCTGCCCAAGACGAGACTGTACATAAAGGGACAGAAAATATAATACTAAAAAAAAATCAATCTATAGATTCAGCATAATCTCTGTTAAGCTGCTAGCTGGCTTCTTTGCAGAAATTGACGAGGTGATTCTAAAATTCATCTAGAAATGTAAAAGACCCATAATAGGCAAAACAATCCTTAAAAAACGACAAATTGAGAGGTATCTCACTTCTATATTTTAAGACTTACAGTGATACAGAAATTAAGACAGTGTGACACTGGAATAAGGATAGACATTTCCATCTTAAAGATAATTCAATGAATTAGAATTTCGAGTCAAAAAATAAGCCCTCTTAGCACAAAAGTGCTAAGACAATTCAATAGAGAAAGAATGGTCACTTCATTACATAGTGCTGAGAAAACTGGATATCCATACACAAAAGAGTGACTGTGGGGGCAGCACCCATACATAGTTCAGTAGGTAAGCGCTGGCCACGTAGACAGAAGCTGGCGGGTTCGAACCTGGCCCGGGCCAGCTAAATAACAATGACAACTGCAACAAAAAAAATAGCCGAGCGTCATGGCAGGTGCCTGTAGTCCCAGCTACTTGGGAGGCTAAGGCAAGAGAATCACTTAAGCCCTAGAGTTTGAGGTTGCTGTGAGCTGTGACACTACAGCACTCTACCAAGGGTGACATAACAAGACTCCATCTCAAAAAAAAAAAAAAAATGACATTGGATTCTTTCTTCACATTATACACAAAAATGTACTCAAAGTACATCATAGACCTAAGTGCAAGAATGAAAATGATAAAACCCTTAGAGGAAAATAAAAAAGTAAAAATTTTCACTGTGGGTTTCTATACCAATGCACATCATAATAAAACTGATCAGAGCCAGAAATAAAAAGCAAAAGTAAAAACAGCCAAGGGAAAAAAGATATATTCTATACAGAGCAATAAAAATAAGAATCATAGCAGATTACTTGTGGTACAACAATGCTAGGCCGAAGATAGTTCAGTAACAGGTTTAACAACTTAGAAGGAAAATAATTGTTAAGCTAGAATTCTATGCCCAATAATACTATATTTTAATAATGAATATAAAATTAAGATATCTTCAGACATACAAAAGTCCCAGCACATCTGTAGGTGGGACTATAGGCACACACCACCACGCCCAGCCAATGTTTTTAATTTTTGTAGAAATAGAGTCTCACTCTTGCTCAGGCTGGTCTCAAACTCCTGACCTCAAGCAACCCTTCTGCCTTAGCTCCCAAAAGTGGTATGATTTCAGGCATAAGCCACCAGGCCTGACCTTATTTTCACAATATTATCTATTCATTTTAATATATAAAACATGCACATGCCAGATATAAAGGGAACAAAACTATTGTTAATCATGGAAGCTGGGTAATGGATACATGTGAGTTCTCTATACTGTTCTCTGTACCTGTGTATACTCTAAAATTTTTCATAATAAAATTTTAAGATTTAAGAAAAAACCCAAGCTGATATTAGGTAGAAATTTAGATCTATACAAAGGATTGTTATGGTTTATTATATCTGTAAATATATAATATTTTGTTACTACGGAAATAAATTTTAAAGGTAAATGACCATTTAAACAAAAATAATAATAACATGTCACAGAAAATATAACATACATGAAAGTAAAATGTTTGACCACAAGGCTGAGAAGGAAAAAATGAAAATATACTATTGTAATACTATACACAAAGTGGTACATTACTTAAAGATAGATTGTCATAAGTTAAAGACGTGCACATAAACCCTGAAGTTTAGAGTTTAGCAGTTAAATAACCTGACAATGAGTTGTAGCTAATAAGGCAATAGAGGAGGTAAAACGGAATCTTAGAAAATAGTTCATTCAAATGAAGGCAGAAGACAGGAAAAAAGGAACAAAGAAAAATGGGTCAAATAGCAAAGCAAAGGGGGGACAAGATGATAGAGTTAATAAATAATTTCAATAATCACTGAATATCACTACGGTCACCTTGGAAGAGCTTACTCCCCGGGGAAGCAGCACCAATGCCAACACCCAGTCCTCTTTTCCAAGCAATTTTGTTACTCTCTTTCTGGATTGGCTTTCAGAGCTGTCATCTTATTATCCTTGATGTCCTGAAGGTCATCAACATGTCTTCCTTTCCATATTTCCTTTATCTTCGGGTAAAGAAGAATGTCACTGGGGCCAGATCAGGTGAGAAGGGAGGGTGCTTCAATACGGTTATTTGTTTACTGGCTAAAAACGCCCTCAGAATGTGTCCTGTGAGCGGGTACACTGTCATGATGCGAGAGCCATGAGTTACTGATAAAAAGTTTAAGTCATTTTTATTGAACTTTTTTAACCCAACCAGAAGTGTTTTACCCAGAAGTGTTTTAGCACTTCTAAACAGTAAACGTGGTTAGCTCTCCATTGAGTATAAATTCATAATGAATAATCCCTCTAATATCAGAAAAATGTTGGTAACATCATTTTAACTCTTGATTTGGACTGATGGAGCTTTTCTGGTTGAGGACTGGCTGACCTCCAAGGTGCACTTCAGTGCTGTGTTTCACCTGCATTGCATCATCAGTGATAATATGGCCAAAAACATTGTCTGCCTCGCCAAAAGGTGTTGGCAGACTTGGATTCTCCTTTGCTTTTGTTCATCAGTGAGCTCCCTGGGGACCATTTTTGCACACACCTTTCTCAATTCCAAGATTTTCAGTTAAGATTTTCCTGTTTCTCTATCAATGTGTACTTGGTCTGTTATGCTTCTCACAGTTAGCTGATGATTTTGATGCATAATTTGACAAATTTTTGCAATGTTTTCATCAGTTCTGCTTGTCCCTGGGCACCCTCACCTATCTTCATCAATGACAATTTCTCTCCCTCAGAAAAACATTTAATCCATTTGTACACTGCCGTTTTCTTCATGGCATTATCCCCATAAACTTGAAGTCACATGTCCCTGATTTTACTTCCACTTTTGCCCAGTTTAAGAAGAAATTTCGTGTTTGTTTGTTGCTCAATTCCTACTCTGAGATTCTTGCAACAGCACACAGAAGCACCCAACAATAATGAACACCTACTCAGCAAGACACATCACACGTCAACATGCGCACAGCTGTGAGACTTACCAAGGGTAGGAAACCTTACGGAGTTGTTTGTACAGGCAGGGTAAGTGCCTGGTGGCAAATTTGAGAACTTAATTTTCAGACCTCATGTGCTGTCTTAAATTATATGCAAGTAAATAAGATAACTAAGAAAAACTGTGTGTTTGGTATGGGTTTACAGCTTAGATCTGCAGCCAGATTGCCACCTCTAAATATTTCTTAGGTAGAAATATAGAGGCCAGCCTCATGATCTTGTGAGCGAAGTCAAAAGTACATTTTCAAAAACTTAGGCCTACACTTTCTAACTGTGATGTGCCGGTGACTAAGCACATCATGTATGTTATGTCCTTTGACATTCCCAATAATAATACCTACCTGGGCTGTCGCCACCCTTATTGTATAGATGAGAAGCATGAGTAAGAACACAGGGGAGGAAGATATGGGCTTGGAACCACCCTCTTCCCCTAAACTCCTGTGTCCTTGGGCAATTAATTCACTTGCTCATCGCTTGCAAAGGGGTTGGCCAGCCTCTGGGTAATTTCTATCCCCTGACTTTAGATGGCAGTGGTTTTAAGCTAAAACACCCTCTAGAGGCCACTGTGCTGGTATTAAGCCATAAAGAGGAAGCATCTGTGTTACAGAAACTCAGAGGGGAAAGGAACATTTTTTACTGCTTTATGAACTTTTTTTTTTTGAGACAGTGTCTCACTTTGTCACCCTGGGTAGAATCACAGCTCACAGCAACCTCAAACTCCTGGGCTTAAGCGATTCTCTTGCCTCAGCCTCCCAAGTAGCTGGGACTACAGGCGCCTGACACAACGCCTGGCTATTTTTAGAGACAGGGTCTCACTCTGGCTCAGGCTGGTCTTGAACCTGTGAGCTCAGGCAATCCACCCGCCTTGGCCTCCCAAGTGCAGTGATTACAGGCACCTGGCTGCTTTATAAACTTCTAGAGTAGGAAGTTTTATTTAGGACTGACATCCATATACTACACATAAAAGAAATAGTTACATTGTTTGGGAAAGTACACGCCATCATGGAGGATACTTGCACAGAGATGACAGCCTGCCATCTGGCTGAGATGCTGCTGTTTTTGGTATCTCCTTTCCTTGGTGGCTAGAGAACTGCATGACTCGTTGACTCTAAAGTCTCTTGCCTCAGAAGGGTGTGGTTTTAGAGGTCTCTGAAGAAACAAGTCTGAAAGAACTATGACTAAGACACCTCCAGATAATGCATGTAAATTATTAACTCCAGTTCTAAGAAATCTATTATTCCATTAAGGGTAAGGAGATCATAGCTAGTACAGCCATCCAGGTGGTGATAACAGAGCCAGAGAGGACCGATTCAGCTTTAGAATGCTCCAGAAAAGCCTTCCTGGGACTCCGGTGGTATTTATATACTGGAATTATAAAAAGGATATTTCAATTTTCCTCTTGGCTAGTATATAACTCAGAACACAGGCATTAAAAATCCTTCAGTGTGAGGCTGAGGCGGGTAGATTGCCTGAGCTCACAGGTTCAAAATCAGCCTGAGCCACAGTGAGACCTCATCTCTAAAAATAGCCAGGCATTGTGGTGGGTGCCTGTAGTCCCAGCTAGTTGGGAGGCTGAGGCAAGAGAATCGCTTAAGCCTAAGAGTTTGAGGTTGCTGTGAGCTGTGACGCCATAGCACTCTACCCAGGGTGACAAAGTGAGACTCTGTTTAAAAAAAAAAAGTCCTTCAGTGAGTAAATGAAAGAAAAATACCTTTCCTTTACATTGAAAACAGATATTTCTTGTGGGCAATCACTTTTTCTTCTAATTTTTTTCCTCTAAAAAGACCAAAGTGAAAAAATTCAAAAGTCAAAAGCAAAAGTGGATAAATTAGAGAACATACAATAGTACATTTGATAGACAAATCCAAGAGCTGGTTCTCTGCAGAAAAAAGACAATGTGTTTATGAATGTAACCAGGAAAACAAAAGGAGAATCAACACACATTTTGTTAGGAAGGAGTAAGAGAATCTCACCACAGTTAATATGTGAGATTTTGGTGAAAAAGAATTTTAATGTGCATGAAATAGATAATTTTCTAATATAAGTGTTCAAAACTAGTATAACCAATAAGCTATTAGTAGGATTTTTAAAAAGTACACTAATTCTAAATTTAATTGCAAAGATAAACAAGAAAAGTGAGGGACACGGCTGAAAAATATTATAAGAGGGTGGCTCTATTGGATATTTAAATATACTTAAAAGCCACAGTGATTAAAAGTGTGCATTAGGTACTGATGCTTGAAGAAAAGATCAATGGACTGAAGTCTAGACTAGACTCACAGAAATATAAAAGTTTACTATGAGACAAGTAACTTTTTAAACCATGGAGGAAAAATGTTTTATCTAAGTATGTAATGCTGGAGACAAAAAGAATCCCCAAAGAATCTTAAACTAAAGCGATACCTACAGTAATAATGCTAATATTGTCATATTGAAATTCTGGCATATATATAGTAGGCAATATACGCCAAGACATTTATGATACAGTCCTAGTCAGGATGCAACCAGAGAAGAGACCCACCAGAAATGATACTGCACAAGGAATGCATAAAGGAATTTGTCCCTACACAGTGGTAGAAGCTGGCCAGACAGCCTCCATTCAGCTCTTTCTCCACACCTGGCACTGAGCCCAGAGTTGTGACATTGGGGCAGGGAAGGAAAGATACATGTGAAATGGGGCAGAGCAGAGATTCCCTCCGCCCCACCGCACCACCACTTTTCCCGTCTCTTCATACTTGGCCATGTTTTAGAGAAGCTGAAGGAAGAGATGTCCCTGGAACCAGGGGACTCTGCATCCAGTCTGGCCACACCCATGGAACAGCCAGCAGATTTTCAAATACGCCTGAGTTCCAACAAGACCTAGCCTGACTTGGTATGCAGAGAGTGGAGCACAGCCACTCCTTGCCTACTACCGTTTAAATCTCTCACAAGTTTCTCTTGCCTCAACCTTAATAGAGACCTACTGGGAAGGGAATTCTAGAAAATGTAGTTCTTTTTAGCCAAGTTGACACATTACTAAGTCCCCACCATACACACTCATGTAAGTGCACGTGCAGACACACACACACACACACACACACACTTGTACACATAATCTACCTCCTGTATATGTGAAGTCAACATGTTAATTTTACCAAGAACCAAGGTAGTTGATGTAAGAGAAAAAGATACAAATAAAAATTAAGAAGTAAAAACCTTAAGATATTTAATTTGAATGGAAAAATAAGTATGAACTCATGATATAATATAGTCCTTTCTGAGAAAGAAAATTAATAGGCTTTTCCCAGCTTCAGAAGCTGAAAGGCCAGGAAGCAATGACAACCCAGCAGTCCTGAGTGTATATGGCCATCAGGCTATGTTCTCTAAGCACCATTTTCCACTAAAAGGAACTAGGGCTTCTTAGAGAATATTGTTTACAGGTCCGGGGCAGGGAAAAAACAAGAGAGCCTTAAAAACAAAAACAAAACAAACAAATTAAGAAAGCAAGAGAATAGTGATCTTTTATGTGAGTACTAGAAAGCAAGGAAGCCCTCAGAGACTGTGGGGTTAATGACAAAAGATATAGGAACTAAGTTGAAGGGAAGATTGAAACATACTGAATATATAAAAGCTCATTAGTTCATCATAAGAGAAAGAAGGGGGAAAAACTCAACAACTCATTGAACACTGTTAGAAAAAATGAACAAGTTGTTGGAGACTATGGACAATTAATTTTATGTATTAATAAGGCTGGGCTAAGTGTTTCCCAGGTAGCTGGTGAAACATTATTTTGATGTGTCTATGAGTGGGCTTCTGGAAGAGATCAACATTTGAATTGGTAGACCAAGTAAGGCAGATGGCCTCCCTGGTATGGGTGGGCTTCATCTAACCTGCTGAGGGCTGGAATAGAACAAAACAAGCAGAGGAAGGGTGAGTTTGCATCCTGTTTGAGTTGGAACATCCATCTTCTTCTGCCTTGGACATTGGCACTCCTGGTTCTCAGTCCTTCAGTTAGGACTTCCACAACTGGCTTCCTTGATTCACAGGCCTTCAGATTCAAACTAAAATACGCCACTGTCTTTACTGGTTCTCTGCTTGCAGACAGCAGATCGTGCCTCCATAATTGCACAAACTAATTTGAGCCTCCATAATTGCACAAACTAATTCTCATGTATGTATTTCGTGGGTTCTGTTTTTCAGGAAAACTCTGACTAATACTAATGTATTATTTCTCTGGGATAACTTCTTTGAGGTGAAAATTACTGGGTCAAAGAGTAAGTGAAAGGACAGCTTTGCTAGTAAATCATCTAACATAAAAACATCACTAGCTCGGTGCCTGTAGCTCAGCGGCTAGGATGTCAGCCACATACACTGGAGCTGGCAGGTTCGAATCCAGCCCAGGCCTGCCAAACAACAATGACAACTACAATCAAAAAAATAGCCAGGTGTTGTGGTGGGTGCCTGTAGTCCCAGCTACTTGGGAGGCTGAGGCAAGAGAATCGCTTAACCCCAGGAGTTTGAAGTTGCTGTGAGCTGTGACTGCATGGCACTCCAACCAAGGTGACATAGTGAGACTCTGTCTCAAAAAAAAAAATTTTTTTTAATTAAAAAATAAATAAAACATGGCATTTAAAAAAAAAATTCTTTCTCATCCTGTGATATGAGCACTCTAATAGTTAGAGCACTTTTAAGGGTTTGATATATAATGACGACTGCTTTGAAACATGGTTATGACTATTTACAACAGCGATCTATCCAGATAGCTCCACAGTTCCTCTAGAATTGCTGTTATGCTTTGTATATTTGATTCAGCAAAAAAAACTGCTTGTATTTTATTGTTTTTGTTTGACTTCTCCTTTGATTACTAATGATGTTGGACGTTTTCCCATTTATAAGTTGTCCATGTCCTTAATGTATGTGCTAGAGTCAGTTTTTTCTATGAATTTCATAAAGCCTTTGGAGAATCACAGTGCATGCTGACTTGAGCCTCCCAGAACCTCTTTGAAGACGGGGGCTTTCATATCCCCAGCTTGCTGGGAGGACGGGCTGCTGACGTTTCACGACAGCTGCCCTCTCTTGCATTTGTCTTCAGGGCAAGGAGCTGCTTTGTCTGAAGTTCACTAAAGACCAGCCCTACTGCCTCAATTTAGGCCGTCTTTCAGAATTCTCCACATCTGCTCCGAAATTAGTTCACTACCTTTTGTCACAGATGAGCTTCTCCCTCCACCCTCGTCGGAGGCGCTTGCTTCTTCACCAGGACCGTTTCTGTAGCAGAACCCTGTCAAATAAACTCCCCAGATGCGAAGTTTCATCTGCGTCTGTTTTCAGAGAACCCGATCCAAGACAATCATTTCTTTCTCATTCACCTATGATATTATTTCCGAACCCCTTTTTTACTTTTATTTTTTGTAATTGTGAAATTTCAAAATATCATACAAACATATTTATACACACCACTGGTTTGATTAATATTTGGTTGCGTTTCCTTCTAGTTTTTTCTACAAGATGATTCTTATTGTCTAATTCTAATGAAATTAATTTTAGTGAAGGAATTGAAGCAAATGAGTAAATACCCCCAGCTGACTACACCTCTCTCTCTCAGCGTTCATCTGCAATGACTCTTTTGTTCTATTTTAAACTGAGGCTAGGCTCTTACTGGAGTCTGCGGTTCTAAGTAGACTGCCGAGGCATCACCCTTTGGACACAATTTCTGAAGCTATTCACAATTTCCTCCCCGTCTATGGGCTTTTTAAGCGTTCTTGCCCAGGCCGTAGAGTTCGGGCAAAGCTCTCTTTTCTGCTTTCCAGCACATTACCATGTTTAAGATGATGCTGGATCCCAACAATAAATATCACTGACTTTCTAAGAAAATTGCCCATACATTAGTGACCTGTAACTTTGCTCTCAATACCAAATGGAGCTTTTTACATCCAATACAGATGTTCACCTGGATGGTCAAATTGCCAAGAAAACACTCACAATTACGCTTCTTAATTAAATCAAATATTGTCAATGAGGACAAGAAAAAATGTATGATGTTCAGGTCAGGGTTTTCTCACCCAATAAGCACACTATCTGTGTGCACATCACCAAGCGAGGATAATATACTCTTTTAGGACAGTCAGCACTTGTGTTTTGCCAAGCAGGCATGAGGCTTCTTCCAAAAACTCTCAGGTGTGGCTTGGCGCCCATAGTACAGCGGTTACGGCACCAGCCACATACACCAAGGCTGGCAGGTTCGAATCCAGCCCAGACCTGCTAAACAACAATGACAGCTGCAAACAAAAAATAGCCAGGCATTGTGGCGGGCGCCTGTAGTCCCAGCTACTTGGGAAGCCAAGGCAAGAGAATCACTTAAGCCCAGGAGCTGGAGGTGGCTGTGAGGTGTGATGCCACAGCAACCTCACTCGATGTGGCACTCTACTGAGGGTGACGTAGTGAGACTGTCTCAAAAAAAAAAAAGACAACTCCCAGTGTATTTGATGTCACCAAGACATTTTTGTTCAGATCTGTTTGTGTATCCTTAGCCAATGGGTATGTTTTCACTTATGCATTTTTTCTCATTAAGTGTTCATGGAAAACCTATTTATAATTTTTCCCAAAGTAGAATTGCACAGAGCCCAGAACTTAGCACCTGGTTCTCCTAGAACGCTGCCCCAGGCCCAGGCCACTAAAGGCAAGGTGGAGCAGCCAGGCTGGCTCAGCCCTTCGTCACCCTGGATGCACCCCTGCAGGGCTGTGAAAGGCTTCCCTCCCCAGAATTGCCAGGGCCCGCTGAGTGGCATCTTGCAGTGGAGATGGCTGGCAGTCAGTCACCCCTCAGTCAAAACTGAGCTCCTGGCTGCCCGGAGAGAGGCAACATTTCCTGACACTCCTGAAGCCAGGTGTGGCCAAGTGACTAAGTTGCTAAGTGATTAAGCAATGAGCAATTTCCGGCCCATTGCTTAAAAGGAAATTGCTTGTTCTGGACCTCTACTCTGCCCTCTCTTAGGATGGGAAATGGAAGGATCTAACACAGGGGTCTTAGAATCTTTTGAGCCATCAACTTCTTACAGTGTCTGGTAAAATCTATGGATCCCTTCTCAGAAAGCTGTTGTTAAGTGCATAAAATAAAATATACCACAAAACATCCACTACAGAAGATACAGTGTAAAAGACTAACATCCTATCTGGGTGCAGTGGCTTATGCCTGTAATCCTGTGACTTTGGGAGGCTGAGGCAGATGGATCACTTGGGGCCAGCAGTTTGTGACCAACCTGAGCAGCATAGCAAGAACCCAGCTCTACAAAAACCAGAAAAATTAGCCAGGCAGGGTAGCACGTGACTGAGGTCCCAGTTACTCAGGAGACTGAGGCAGGCCCAGGAGTTGGAGGTTGAAGTAAGCTATGATGACGCCATTGTACTCTAGCCCAGGAAATAGTGTGAAACCTCATCTCTAAAATAAATAAGTGAATAAGTAGAATGTGCAACCTTATTTGATATGTGACTGTTTAGTTAAAATCTCACTAAGTTTTATACTATTAGAATACTGAAGAAAAATACATCTAAGTTTAATTTGTTTTTGTTTTTTGAGACAGAGTCTCTGTCCCCCAGGCTGGAGTGTAGAGTCTCATCATAGCTCACAGCAACTTCAAACTCCTGGGCTTAAGTGATCTTTCTGCTTCAGTCTACTAAGTAGCTGGAACTATAGGCCCTTGTCACTATGCCCAGCTAATTTTTCTATTTTTCGTAGAGCTTGGGGCTCCCTGTTGTTCATATTGATCTCTAACTCCCAGCCTCAAGCAATCCTCCTGCCTCAGCCTCCTGATGTGTGTAAGTTTAATTTTTAAAGTTTTATTAACTATTCAAGAACTTGATAAAAGTTTTATTTCATTAAAGTTTGAAGTAGAATTTGAATTATAATATAATTGAAGGAAATCAAGTATATTATAATTATACAACTTGAAACATCTTAACAAATAGGCCAGCATGGTGGTTTACACCTGTAATCCTAGCAGTCAGAGAGGTCAAGGAAGGAGGATTCCTTGCACTCAGGAGTTCAAGACCAACCTGAGCAAGAGCGAGATCCCATCTCTACTAAAATAGAAAAATTAGCTGGACATTGTGTTGGGCACCTATAATCCCAGTTACTCAGGAGGCTAACTCAGGAGGATCACTTGAGGCCAGGAATTTGAGATTGCTATCACTTAAGCTGATGCCACAGCACTCTAACCTGGGCAACAAAGCAAGACTCGGTCTCAAAAAAATCTATCTATATATATAGATTTTCTTTTTTTGAGACAGAGTCTCACTATGTTGCCCTTGGTAAGTGCTGTGGTGTCACAACTCACAGCAACCTCAAACTCTTGGGCTTAAGTGATTCTCTTGCCTCAGCCTTCCAAGTAGCTGGGACTACAGGTGCCCATCACAACGCCCAGCTATTTTTTATTGCAGTTGTCATTGTTGGTTAGCTGGCCTGGGCTGGGCTCGAACCCATCAGCCTCAGTGTATGTGGCTGGTGCTGTAACCACTGTGCTACGGGCACCAAGCCAAAAAAAAATTAAAAATAAAAAGATCAGGCCGGGCCTGATAGCTCATGCCTGTAATCTTAGCACTCTGGGTGGCCAAGGTAGGAGGATCCCTTGAGCTCAGAAGTTCGAGACCAACCTGAGCAAGAGTGAGACCCTGTCTCTAAAAAAATAGCCAGGCATTGTGGTGAGTGCCGATAGTCCCAGCTACCAGGGAGCCTGAGGCAAGAGAATTGCTTTGAGCCCAAGAGTTTGAGGTTGCTGTGAGGTATGACACCACTGTGCTCTACGAAAGGCAACACAGTGAGACTCTGTCTCAAAATAAAGAAAGAAAGTAAAATTGAAAAAAAATGAAATGTGTAAGAAAATATAAATCACAAAAGCCTCTTTAAAAGTGATGGCTAAAATGTGTTAAATTACCAAATAGACTAAGATATGGGAATTAAACTTAAATGCTTAAGAACTAGGTTTTCAGGGATTTAATTAATTGCATATTAATTTTTACAATGGAACAATATCCCTAACAGATCATCAAGAACCCTGATTACTGAGACAACACTGGGATACCATTGCTGAAGACCAACTGCCCAAAAACTCCTGTTCATAACTCAGGGGAGAGATCCCCTCACACAGGCCAGGCCCCTAAGTCACCTGAGAAGCTTGTTTAAGAGACCAATGTCTGCCTCCACGCCAACCTGAATCAGGGATCTGGGGTGCATCCTAACAACTGTGGGTTTCTCCTTCCTCCAGAACTAAGGATGAGAAGGCTTTGGTGCCTTGAAGTATGTTAAATATTAATTTCATTCATCACCATGCTTTTAGTGAGTAACTTAGATGCTTTATATACCATACCTGCTAGTATCTGAATATAGTTGTCCTTGGTATGTGTGGCGGATTGTTTCTGGGTCCCCCCACCCCCCACATCCCCAATCAGCATGAAAGCAAAATTCACAGATGCCCAAGTCCCTTATATAAACAGATGCAGTATTTGCATATAACCTACACACGCCCTCCTGCACAGTTTAAATCATCTCTAGATTGCTCCTAATGCCTAGTACAATGCCTACACTTCATTCCATTCTCCCAGCCTCTGGCAAATTCAACCTTTGCTTTTTAGACATTTGTGGAATTTTTTCCCCGGATATTTTGGGTCCATGGTTGGTTGAATCCATAGGCATGGAATTCACAGATGCAGAGGGCTGACTGTGCACAGTAGTAATAACTCCAGGCACAGTGGACTCACAGATGTCTCCATGGTAACAATTCACTCTGGTCTCCATGGTGAGGCTTATCAGGACCCTCAAATTTATTTAAAATTCTAAATTACTTGCCGTTGATAGACACACACAGAGAGTTATGTTTTTAAAATAACTCTGTAGTACTATTTCAGTAAAGGACTAGAAAGGGAAAAAAGGAAATAGGAAGAAAAGTCTTAGTAATAAATCAGTACTTCTCGTGAAAGCTCATTTTATGCGACCGCGAGTTAGAATATCAAAACCAAATGATGCAAAACCAATGAAATAGCCTCGTAATTTCTTTCTCTGACTTCCATTTTTCAGAATTCATCTTTGTATTATTTAATACAGAAAATGAATCACTGTTCAACGAGGCATCACTTTTATGAATTAAAAATGGACAAATCTTCTGACTATCCTTTATTCAGGAAATATTTATCTTTATACAGTACGCAGCTCACACAGATGTCTGATTGTGGGAGAATCAACTGACAAAATGTTGCTGAATCAACCTCCGTTCCCTAATAGGGAGAACACCTCCCACTTAAATGCGGATTTAAAAAGAAGAGTTGTAACACTAATTATCCCTTCAAAATTGTCACAAAGTAGGCGTACCATTTTCCCCCCTTTTGCTAAGATTTGAGAAGAACAAGGGGAAGGGGAAAGTTTGCATGCCATCATTTCCTGGGCTGACAGGCCGGGGCCACAGCTGGGGGCAGCATCCCTCATGAATCCCCCACCTCATGCCAAGGTTTAGGGGGATGGACGCACCCCTGTTTGGCTCTACCACGACACTTGGGAGCAATTAGGAGGATGCACCACCCACCTAGGCTTGGTGTGAGCCTGTGAAAGCAGCTGATTGTGAATGCAGGCTTAACCATTATCTTCACTGTGTTACTTTCCTTTATTTTACCAACATTTTATCTTGTTTATACTTTGGGAACAAAAGACTTTCATTCTTCTATTACCGTAGGGATTCTAGTCTTGTCACACCCAAGTGACATTGACCTTGTTAAAAACTACCAGTCTTTGAAAAAGAATTACAGATGTTACCAGTTGTGCTTTGGGAAGAAAAGAGTAAGTTCTGTTTGGCTCCTCAAAGTTCTGCTTCTGATCTGGCCTCTGACACTGCCTATGTGAGCATCTCCAGGCCTCCTTTTCTTCATCTATGAGATAAGCTGCAGAAAAATAGATGATCTCTAAGCTTCCTTCCAGCCATGTCCTCTGCCGTGTGCCCGGCACAGTGCTAGCATTCACTTTGTGTTGGACACTGAGGTCACTTCTCTGGGACACGTGGTCTCCTGTGGCACAGCTGGTGCTCTAGGGCTGAGTGGAAAACAAGTCCAGGATGGTGCTGGGCCAATGGCAATGACAGAGAAGTATATGTTGTTGAATCTGTTGTCCAAGAGGCAGCACCACAAAAATCAGGACTCCCTCAATCCTGGGTAGCTGGGAATCTGCAGCCCGTGGGAAAGCCACGTGGTGAATCGATGGTGCTAGGAGTGAGAGCAGGTTAGTTGCCAGTCGGCTTAGACAAATTTCACTCAACAGTCTCCCAGTCACCTGTGTGATGTTTTTTTCTTTTTTTGAGACAGAGTCTCAAGCTGTCGCCCTGGGTAGAGTGCTGTGTTGTCACAGCTCACAGCAACCTCAAATTCTTGGGCTTAAGTGATTCTCTCGCCTCAGCCTCCTAAGTAGCTGGGCCTATAGGCACCTGCCACAACACCCCGCTGTTTTTAGAGATGAGGTCTCACTGTGGCTCAGGCTGGTCTCAAACTCGTGAGCTCAGGCAATCTACCTGCCTCAGCCTCCCAAGTGCTAAGATTACAGGCATGAGCCACCGTGGCCAGCATGTGTGGTTTTTATTAAACCAGAAAGTCTGCTCTTAGGATATCTTAGCCCTGGATCTCCATTAAAGTGACATTCAGGGTGGTAGACAGAATAATGGCCCCCTAAAATGTCCATATCCTATTCCCTAGCGCCTGCGTGGACATTACACTGCAAGGGGGGAATTAGGCCACAGAGAGGATTAGGGCTGCTGAGCAGCTGATCATAAGAGAGGAGAATATCCTGGACTATCTACATGGGCCCAGGGAATCCCAAGAGTGTCTTAAATTGGCAGAAGAGAAAGGTCAGAGTCAGAGGGAGATTTAAAGATGATCCGCTGCTGGTTTTGAAGATGGAAGGGGCCAGGAGCCAACAAATGTAGGTGACCCCCAGAAGCTGGACAAGGCAAGGAAACAGATGGGTCATAGTGCTCTGCCAAAACCCTCAGACTTCCCACCTTCAGTACTCTAAGAAGTTTGTACTGTTTTAAGCCACTAAAACAATACAGATACTGCGATGTGTAAAAACAGCAGTAATAGGGGGCTAATAGTGTGTATTCCAAGTTTCAGAGATTTACTGTCACGATTTCATTAAGATGATGAATTTAAAGCATAAGGAATAGTAAATTAAAAATTCCAGGGTAAAATCATAAGGAAATGAAATGCACATTATTCTTTTTAGTTGAATAAAATATAATGATTCCTTCTTTCGTGTCATTATGAGCTATGAGCCCCCACTGATGATGGAGGTAGAGGGAAGTGCCCATACGGAAAGAGGAGAGAGAATTAAGGTCCAGGAATGAAATTGCCTTGAGCCAGGGAGTTGTTCAATACCAGGTTCCAAACTCAAGAGACACCAGAAGACTGAAAGCACCTGGTACTCAGCCAGCCATCTGACCATGGAAGTGTCAGAGACCAGACCAAGATTCTGAATCAAGAACCAGGTCCTACAGGAGTCCCAAAGCTCAAGGCAGGGAGAAAATAACAACTGCAGACACAGAAAGCGCCAAAAAGGAAGTCTTGAAAGTAAGGGTACCTCTGAGTCAGCCCGGATGCCTCCTGCCGGGACGAGAGCTGTTCCCAGACCACAGAGGGACGGCCTAGTGCAAAGGGATTAGGGAAACGCCAGTGGGGTCAGCCTTGCACGCCGGTAGGTGGGGCCACGGCAAAGGACATATTTTGACATTTGTTTGATTATACAACAAGTGCTTTAATTCATCTGATCGTTTTAAAATCATTTTACTATGAAAAATTTTGGACATACTCCAAAGAAGAGAGTAGCCCAGTTTTATCCATCCTCTCAACAACTTGTCCCTGGGGGGAGCAAGCCCAAACATCCCTTCCTCTGTAAATATTTGAGCATTTGTCTCTAAAAGATAAGGAGTCTGACCAGTTTTTAATAAAAATACCTGTGCTAAATTGTTTCAGCTTCCTAAACCGACCTGCTTCTCTGGTCCCTGCTCTCCTGCAGTCTGATTTACCTTCCTCCTGTAAGGTTGGCAAAATCTGGGCACCATCCCTAACAGCCAAGCTTATACCGACACTGATTAGCATTTGCAGTGCGTTTTGTAGCTTGCAAAAAATGTGTACCAGTTTATATCCATCCTCTCCAGAATGCGTGGCACACTGACCAAAGCTGGTAATATGTCTTGCAGGCCCTTCTTCATTGCAGGAGGAGAGATAAATGAAGTGAAGTCATGGGCAGGAAAGAGGATTTTGGCAAAGCTATTTTCCACAGGTAGGAAATTCTCAGTTGTCTTATTCTTCCATGTTAGCAAACATGTGGGATGAGCCAGGCACTACACTGGGTATTCTAAGCATGTTGATTGTTTTTTTTAGTTTTTTTGAAACAGTCTCACTCTGCCTCCCTAGGTAGAGAGCTGTGACATCATAGCTCACAGCAGCTTCGACCCCTCGGGCTCAAGCAATCCTCCTGTCTCAGCCTCCCGAGTAGCTAGGGCTACTGGCAACTGCCACAACCCCCAGCCATATTTTCTATTTTTAGTAGAGACAGGGGTCTCGCTCTTGCTCAGGTTGGTCCTGAACTCCTGAGCTCAGGCGATCCACCTGCCTTGGCTTCCCAGAGTGCTAGGATTACAGGCATGAGCCACAGCGCCCAGCCTAAACAGGCTGTCTAATTGCTACCACCCTCTGAAGATGGTACTATTAGCCCCATTTCACAAACGAGAAATCTCAGGCTCAAAAAGGTGCAGTCACTTGTCGAAGATCAATTCTAGGAAATTCTAGAAAACCAGGCCGGGTCAGTCTGGCTCCTGAGCCTGTGCTGTGATTGGCTCCACCAGGCTTCATTCTTCTCCTACCTGGGCCTCCCCTTCCCTTCTCCCTGTAGCCAGGGACAGTAAAGCAGCTGGCTGCTGGAACTCGAGTCCCTTTTCTCTCTAATACTTGGGAGTCACCATATTTTAGTGAAGGATAGAGGAATAAAGTAACTTCTGGTATCCAAGCATTTCACATCTCAGAGGTGGATTTTCAAGAACTCAATGAAGCTTAAACTTCAGTTCACTCATTTGCTGAGACCCTGGCAAGGGTCTGCCAGGGGCCCTAGTAACACGTTCACACAGAGGTATGGTTTCTGTAAAATCAGCCAGAGTAAGCAATTTTTGAATTCTTTTTCTTAAATGTGGCCCCCCGAGTTGTGTCAGCTCCAGGCCCGATGACCTGAGTCCCTGCAGGGAAGTCTCACCTAACACAGAAGACTTTGCTGTCCTTGTGCACTGGCCAAGACCTGAAGGGGAGAAGTGGTGCTCCGTCCCCAGGGCTGGGCAGTGGGAAGCTGCGCACAGAGCTCCAAAAGTGAAGACACAGCCTGGATATTCCCATAGGAACCCCGGCACAGTATTACATGTAGTTGAAAGAATATATTTATACTACATACATTGCAAGTTAAATGAGCTTTTGTGGGCACATCAGGGAGACCAAAGACCAGATAGAAAATTGTTTCTATGCAAAATATATCCCAAATACCAATGGTCAACCTGAAGGAAATTGTCTGGGCCATTCATGGAAGTGGTTTTAATCAGCCCCATGATATAAACCCTGCCCATTCTTCAAGGCCAGACAAGGTATCTGCTCTGTGAGGCCTTCCTGGATTGGCTCTGAGCTGAGTTCTTCCTCTGTGCCCTCAAGTCCCAGAACACTTCTCTTTACTTCTCTCACCTTTGACATTGACTCATAGTTATTTGTGTACATGACTTAGCTTATCTACTTCATGTAAGCACAAAAGGAAGGTTGCTTTCTTCCTCATCCTGAAATTCTCCAGCACCTAGACACAAGTCCATAGATACTGATTGGATGAAGGAAGGAAGGAAGGAATCAGTGACTGAATGGATGAAATATATTAGAGGTCCTTCTCTTTCCTGAACTTCTAAATCACTTTTTTGCCTCTTTCCTTTAGCAAATCATTATACTACACGCTCTCCATGACAGCTCTTGTTTTGTTCCTGTTCTCCTTTACTAAGGAATCAGGGTCTCTGTTTTTTATACTCTCCGTGGTGATAAATAGCAAGGCTTGCTCGGAGTAGGAGCTCAGCAGATATTGGTTGGCTGAATGAATAATCTTCAGGCAGAGGTAGGTTAGAGAACATAGGGTCACACAACTATTGAACGTGAATGGGTCGTGATATACCCGTCAGTCATTTACTCTCGGGGGGAAACGAGCTACTTGAGATTTAGAACTGGTCAGCGTAACTGATTATGTTCTCATTTCATTTAAATGTCTTTACTACTAAATGTGGAGCAAAGTTACTCTGAAACTCTTTAAGAGACTGGAATTTTATTTTATTTTATTTATTTATTTTTGAGATACAGTTTCACTTTGTCGCCCTCAGTAGAGTGCCGTGGCGTCACAGCTCACAGCAACGTCCAGCTCCTGGGCTTAGGTGATTCTCTTGCCTCAGCCTCCCAAGTAGCTGAGACTACAGGTGCCCACCACAATGCCCAGCTATTTTTTGTTGCAGTTTGTCCAGGGCCAGGTTCGAACCCACCACCCTCAGTATATGGGGCTGGCACCCTACCCCCTGAGCCACAGATGCCACCCTAGAATTTTAATTTTTTAAGTAATTCCTTTAACTCTCAAAATGAAATATTTAAAAAGAAATTTAAAAATGTTAAGTCAATTAAAATTCAATATCAAATATCATAAAAACAAAACAGTGTCCTGTTAGTCTACTTTTTGTATAGACAATTGCTACTTTTCTTGCAGGGAAAAATAAACTGAGTTTTTATTCCCACAGGCTCAGGGATGAGTTGGCAGAATTCTTTTCCTCATTCACAATCTTAGGCAATATACAGGGAGTTTTGGTCCTTGCAAAAGTAGGTCCTTCCTCCCACAGTCTGGAGTCATGAGCAGGGACTGATGTAGTTCCGGATCGTTCCAATGGCAGGGTGAGGACACCACACGGCCTGTGGCCACGGGCTGAATCATTCCGGCTTTTTGCCGTTATCATCACTTCTCTGTCAGTGGAGGTAGTCCTTCCTCACAGGGCTATTGTGAGCATGAAATGTAACGTGGGTAGAGTCTGAGGTACAGTAGAAACTCTCTAAATGAAACTGTCCAAAATGGGGCTAGGCAGCGTCCAGCATCCAGGTTTGCGTATCATTTTTATTGAGTCCCTAGCCTGGAAGGCTGTTTGATTTTAGGGCCTCAAGATGTGAAGGACAACTCCAGAACTGCTTCTTTGCATTTGCATAAGTTGGCATTTTTAGAAGCTGGAGGTGACTGAAAACAGCTACCACTTCTTCCAGCTTCTTCAGCCTACTTTGAGATATCCTAGGACTGTGACACATGGCACAGCCCGGTGGCCTGCAGGCTGCTTCTAATGACTGCAGTTTCTTGGAGCACACTCAGCACCAAGTACTTAGATGGCTTCCTGACTGAAAAGGAATCACACAGTACAAGAAATCCAGCAATTTACCTGCCTGCGGTGCCAACCTCAGTAGACTTTTGCAATGTCACCTCAGTTATTGATGCAACCTGAATAGCAAAAGACTCTTAGGATTGTGCACAGAACCATTATCAACCAGGGTTTAAAAGAGACAAAGAGGAGGCTGGGCACGGTGGCTCAGGCCTGTAATCCCAGCATTCTGGGAGGCTGAGACAGGTGAATCGCTTAAGCTCAGGAGTTTGAGACCAGCCTGAGCAAGAGTAACAATCCGATTCTTCTAAAAATAGGTAAACTAGCCAGGTCTCATGGCAGGCGCCTGTAGTCCCAGCTCCTTAGGAAGCTGAGGCAAGAGGATCTCTTGAGCCCAAGAGACTGAGGTTGCTGTGAGCTGTGATGATGCCACAGCACTCTATCCAGGATGACAGAATGAGACTCTGTCTCACAGGAATGAATGAATGAATTAGACCAAGATGCATAAGCAAGTGCAATGGGTTAAAGGCAAAATTTAATACAGAGGGAAAATTAGGACAGAGAATTGGAATGCCAAGTAGTATCACATGTTTTAAGAGGACATAATCTTGTACATATGATATAAATGCTTTATTTATATATATAAATATAGATATAGCATCCCACGTTACAGCATGTTGGTGCCAATCTGTTATCAGTGCTTAGGTTTTATCTTACAGAGATGGAGACAGGAGTATCTTGCCTAATTTCTTCATCTGTCATTTGAGAGAATCTCGTAGTAGAAACTTCCATGTCCGAGCATTCTAAGAGATGGGCATCTTGAAATTGCCTAGGTAACTGCCAGCCAGTACAGTGCTAACATTGTTGGCCCTGAATTCTGGAAGCAGGGGGTGGGGCTTGGGGAGGGAGAGCTGGTCAGGAAGAAGCAATGGTCATTTGTGAAAGGGAGGGCACTGGGAGCATTTTAACATAAGGCCAAAAAAAGCATGCTGAACAGTAGGGGGCCTAAACCTTTATTTAGTGAAATGAGTTGTTAGGAAACGCAGAGATTTATAGGAGCTCCCTCGATCCAAACAGAGCCACGCCGAAAATTTAGCATAAAAGAGAGTATGAGAAGAGGATTGCAAAGGGCGAGAGAGCTCCTCAAACACCCGTGGCTCTGCGTGAGTACGAATATATTACGAGGGAGTATGTCCTTCTACTCCAAAATTATTCAAAATTTTTAAGGAACTCTTGCTGACTTGTTGGTTTACGATGGATATGTAATTCTTTGAGTGAGTTAATCCCAAAATACATCATTCCCCAAGACAGCTGAGGATCAGTTCAGTATTTCTGCCTAGCAAACAATGTTTGGGATGCTCATGATAAGCACCTGTGTTTTACAGATGCACCCTTAAACATGCAGCATATGATGTGTTTTTTATTTTGACAAAAAGTCAATCATACATGGAAGATCATTATGCTGCCAGCTGAGTTCAACACAGTCTGGCCGTGTTAAAAGAAGGAGAGAAAGGATTTCGGGTCTCTTTACAGAAAACTTTTTAATAGATTTTATTTGGTTTGAAGTATAAACACAAGACAGCTACTTGACTTGTCATTTTGCCCTGATTCATGAACATTCCCATCTATAGAACCGTTCAATTTTTCTATATATAATTTTAAATCCTTTAGAATAAGCAAGGGAGGCCTAATGTTTGAATAATGGCTACTCTTTCCTGGGTATTTTTCTAGGAACTTTATTACACTATTCTGTCTAATCCTCACCACAACTGTGGATGTGGCAGGAGCTGCCCCACGGACGGTATCACTGTGCTGCAAAGAAAAGGCGCTGGTTTTACCTATCCATTTACAATATCTATGTTACAGATAAAATAGAATTAAAGAATGGAAATTCTTTTCTCAGAGAATATGACTGTATCACTGCTAAACCATTTGTGTCCTCAGTGACTTAAAAAAATCAAACAGTAAAATTTTATCTGAGGAACCAAATAGATACACGTTTGTCTAGATAAAAATGCAAGTTGTGTATCATCCTGAGGTTGTCACTTGAACAACAGATATTATAAGGTAAAAAGAGTCATAATAGACATTAACACACAAATAGGGAACATTTATTGAACAGGTTTGGGGCTTACTTAAATTTTCATGTCCTAGCCCAATGCTTGCTCCACAATAATGTTCTATCACAATCCAGCAATGCAACTATGAATTTATAAAAATGTTTCTTCTTCGTGTTTTCTGTTAAATATATGACTTTGGAAGGATGGATGAAAGAAAAATCTAACAGGTTTGTGAGGATGATGAGCAAATCCCTGAAGTACTCACACCTGTTCTTCATCCCTGGGTGGTTTTTATATAAGTATTAAACACAAGGGCGGCTGCCCTGGCAACCTCAGAGAGCATGGAAAGTCGCCCAACAGCATTCCACAGCCATTACTCCACCAAGGGCAGAGGGAGCTCAGAGCATTGTTCTTTCCTTTCCTAAATGTAAATCTTCTCTTTCATATATAACTCAAACTAAATATATAAAGGGGGGAAATTCTAAACTTAGACTCTATGGCTTTTAACAGTTATGATCCCTCTATAAAGGCACAAATGATGATGGCTGGTTCTGAATTGTCAAAACTGGAAGAAGTCATGATTAAGGAAAGGATACACAAGACATCTAGCTAACCGATGACTAATAGATGGAGTTGATTCCTGCCGAGTACTAAAATGCCATTTTTAACATCTTCTCCTTTGTGAGGTATTTACATTTGATCAAGAATGCTGCTATGGGCGGCGCCTGTGGCTCAGTGAGTAGGGCGCCAGCCCCATATGCCGAAGGTGGCGGGTTCAAACCCAGCCCCGGCCAAACTGCAACAAAAAAATAGCCGGACGTTGTGGCGGGCGCCTGTAGTCCCAGCTGCTTGGGAGGCTGAGGCAAGAGAATCGCGTAAGCCCAAGAGTTAGAGGTTGCTGTGAGCCGTGTGACGCCACGGCACTCTACCCGAGGGCGGTACAGTGAGACTCTGTCTCTACAAAAAAAAAAAAAAAGAATGCTGCTATGGCTCTCGCCCAGGGTCCTGGCACTTGGAAGGCCTAGGTGGGCAGATCCCTCAAGCTCAGGAGTTCAAGACCAGCCTGAGCAACAGTGAGACCCCATCTCTACCAAACATACAAAAACTTCAGGCATGATGGTGAGCACCTGTAGTCCCAGCCACTTGGTGGGCTGAGACAGGAGGATCCCTTGAACCCAATAGTCTGAGGTTGCTGTGAGCTGGGCTGATACCATGACACTCTAGCAGAGTGAGACAGTGTCTCAAAAAAGAAAAGAAAAGAAAATGCTAGAAACTAAAAAGTCACTTCAAGATTCAAAGGAATACACCCTGAATGGTGGAACTTTAGGCATTTCATGCCTTGAGATGGCAACCAGGGAGATGTTTGGGAAACGCAGTCCCCTACCCTGTATAGTTGCCCACTAATAAGCCTCAGGGTTGGCGCTACTGAAAATTCTCTCTAGAGACAGGTAAATCATTTTAATGTTTGGTATGTCATTCCATCCATATGAAAGATTTCATGCAGAATATACAGTAGACTTGCTGTAAGTTGAGGACTATAGTACTATAACAAACTGGTCAACATACAGAGGTGGTCACCAAAGGAACTTCCATTGAGTACATGTGGTGCGTGTCTGGTCTATGAAAATTAGGTCAACTTAAGGAGGTGGTCAGTGTAGGGAGGTGGTCAGCTATGGGGGGGTCTACTTTATATGGACATGATCTTCATATTTTACTTAATTGCTGCTTCAGTAAACCTGATCTCCAAATTTATAGACAATAAAGTTAAATGTTTAAACTGAAATAGAATTTCTTCTACAAATGTAGACCACTGCTAATTTTTCATAAAAAAAATCGGTGTGATATCTGAATCACATTTTTCTCACTCACTTTCTGTATCTACTTAGTTCCAAGGTCATGGATTTGTTCACTCATTAATATTTCCTTAACGCCCAACTTCTGCCAAGCTCAGCCCTGGTTGCCAGGGTGACAGCAGTAAAGAGACAGACAGATCCTTGTTCTAATGGGCCTTACATTCTTATTACCATGGAAAATAAGGAACTTACTATATTCCGTTCAAGGGCAAATTTACAATAGAAAAATATAGGAAAAACACCAATAGAATTCAAGCGGACTCGTTTTTGAACCCCCTACAAACTTCTTGCTGTTTGAAAAGCTGTCACATCAAGTGACTCAGAATGGAATCAATGGCAGGTTATTTTTGTACAATTGCACAAGATTATGCAGAATAAAACATCAATGAATAACATCATCTCATCAAGGAATAATTCTTTATTAAGGACTATATGGGTTAATTTTGTGTGTCAACCTTACTCAGGCACAATACTCAGATATTTGGTCAAATATTACTCTAGGGAAGTGTTTTTCAACCTTGTTTTTTATGTCATGGAACACTCGAACCTATAGTTAAATTCCTGTGACACACTTAAATTATGTTTATCAAAAAAGAGTGAAAAAAAAAAGACTATACTTACTGTGCTTTGAACTTCTTTCCAAAATAATTTAATTAATGATCTTTAAAATTTTTCAGGCCGGGTGCAGTGGCTCATGCCTGTAATCCCAGCACTCTGGGAGGCCGAGGTGGGTGAACTGCTTGAGCTCATGAGTTCAAGACCAGTCTGAGCAAAAAAAAAAAGCAAGACCCTATCTCTACTAAAAATAGAAAAAAACTGAGGCAAGAGGATTGCTTGAGCCCAAGTTGGAGGTTGCTGTGAGCTATGATGCCATAGCACTCCACCCAGGGTGACAGCTTGAGACTCTGTCTCAAAAAAAAAAAAAAAAGTTGTTTTTCATAGCGCACTTAAGATCCTCTCATGACACACCAGTGTGCCATGGCGCACTGGTTAAAAATCACTGCTCCAGATGTTTCTGTGAAGGTATTTTTAATTGACATTATATTTAAATCAGTAGACTTCGAGTAAAGCAGATCACGGTCCATAAAGTAGGCCGACGTCATGCAGCAGGTAAAGGCCCCAGACAGGAGGGAATCTACCAGCAGACACCTTCACGCTTGAACTGCAGCAGCACCTCCGCCCTGGTCTCCAGCCTGCCAGCCTACTCTGTAGATTTCAGACACTCCAAAATCGCATGAGCTAATTCCTTAAAATCTAACTGGGTATTTATCTATCCGTCACTTATAAGTTCTGTTTCTCTGCAGAACCTTGACTAATCCAAGTGCCTACATAACTTTGAGAGATGATATGTCTCGTTGCCATCCAGAGTTTACTTCAAAGTTTATTACAAATTTTTATTTGTAAAAAAATGTGTACAAACAAGGAGAAGAAAAACATGAGCTTTATGAAGCATCTTCACAAACGGATTACTGAGTCTTCATACAACTTCAAATTTGTTGCTATCATCACCAATGCAGAAATCAGAGGCTCAGAGAATTTGAATAACTTGGGCATTTAAATTCTAATAATCATGAGAAAACTAGTAAATTGTTTAAACATAAATTTGAAATCGTGTTTTTAATCTTTTATTTTGGAAATTTAAAACATTAGAAAAGTATAATGAGTTCTACCCATTACCGAGATTTAGCAATTAATATTCAACATATTTTCTTTGTTCATATTTTTTCTTTGTTTTGTGGGGGTTTTCGCTGAAAATATTTTATCTGATAGATATGTCATTTTACCCTTAAATATTTAGAATGGATCTCTGAAAAATAAAAATACTTTCTAACATAACTATAGTAGATAATACCAAACCTAATTAGTAATCATTCTCTTCTCATCGATTAATACCCAAATTTCCCCAATTGCACCAAAATAGTCTTTGATAGCTAGCTGTTCAAATCATTATCCAATACAGAATTATGTCTTAAGTTTGGTTGTTAAAAAAATGAAAATTTCATTTTAATCTGGAACAGTGCTCCTCTCCCCTGTGAATCAGTCTTGATGTTGATTTACTGACGCGATCAGCTGTCCGGTTGATATCCTACATTCTAGAATTGCCTCTTGTCTCTAGGTGCTATTTAACTTTCTCCTCTATACCCTCATTTCCAGTAAACTGGAAGTTAGCTTTTAAAACTTGATTATGTTCTTTCTTTATCACCCACATTTTTCTGTAGAGAAATCTTGCCAATAACAATTATCCATTTAGCTTTATCAGTGATTTATTTGGTTTAGAAGGTGGAGAAACCAGGAAATATATGAATATTATTAATAAAGACTTTGCACATCTGCGGCAGACTTTAGTGCTTATGGAGTCATTGCTTTATCTACAATGCTGGATAGCCTATTGACTACTTTAAGACTATTTATATCCTTATTGCTTTATGTAATAAAGGAATAGGCTCCTCTTATGAGAATAAAAACACATGCTACTCATCTGCCACCAGAAGGAATTTTGGTCCGTTTTCAAACATTCATGATAGGTCTGCATAGCTGCAGGCTCGGGCCTCTTTGCTGACCATCAGCTGTGTGGGTTAGAGGCATCTGTAGCTACAGAATACTGTGGACCCCGTAAGGCAGTGGTTCTCAACCTTCCTAATGCTGCGACCCTTTAATATAGTTCCTGTGGGTCGCGACCCACAGGTTCAGAACTGCTGCTGTAAGGGATTAAAACCCTTGGCCTGTTTTATTATAACTATTCTACAACCCAGCTGAGCTGACCACAATTTACAAAGAATTGACAAAAGAATATATATAATTTCTGAAATTTAAGAATTTGGCCTTTCTGATCTTTCTCCTTAATCATACCTCTTTGTTTTCTTTTTTATGGAAGTAAATTCTCATTTTACTTTTAAAGAGTGAGTGAGCATGAGATGGAAGGTATTTGTTCTGGGCTCGATTCAAAAGATTTCATTTTGTTGGCGGTTCCAAAATCAAGAGAGGAGGATATGCCACAGGAGAAAAATTAGGTAGCTCTTGAAAACAGTTGCAAGCTCCTTTTGCCGACAACTGCTCGAAAGCAGTACATTTGGGAGTGCCTGGTGCAGTCCAGTGACTACTCGGCTGAGCTCCCGCTCAGTGAAGGGCACTTGGTTAGGGGCTCTGTGGGCACTACAAAAAGAGTTTTAATTTTGTAACAATGCTAGCCCGATTCATTCTAAGAGCAGGGGTGAAGGAGAAATAAGATGATGTATACGCCAGGCCCAGCACTGCCTGCGGCTGTCTTAGTGGGCAGAGAAGTTCTTGTTTGGTGCCTTAAAGTCAACAAAGAAGCTTCCAGCATTTTTTCCCTTTATATTTCTTCCGGTTCTCAAAACTCTAAGGGCAGGAAGGTCATGTGGAGGGATGTATACGCCATCATGGAACACAGCATAGAGTGAGCTACCACAGTGAGAGGGGTACAGCGAGGGGGCTGCCAGGAGACTGTACGGGCACCGTAGGCTGCAGAGTTCAGAAGGTTCTGGGCACATCTGGTTGCCCTCTACAACAGGGAGCTAGGTTAGCAAGATCTCCATTTTATAGAAGAAGAATCTAAAGTCCTTTTTGTCAGCTATGAACCTGGCAGGTAAGAACCTTGCTAATTGTTTTTTTAATTAATGGAAATAGGAAGTTAAGTTCCCACGTGAGCAGGTGGTAGAGACAGGGTTAGGGCCCAGCTGCTTTTTAGCCCCACGTTCCATGTGTTCTGTGTTTATGGGCAGATTAGTAGGCTGCTTATCTTATTTAAATAGCATATAGCCCAGCCCCACTCATTCAGGATAGGGTTCTTAGGCAAGGCTTTCAATCAACAGCAAGACAGGCAAACCTAGGGGCCTTCCTGGGAATTATTCTCCCTCCCTTGAGTTAGGAACCCACCCATACATGATTGATTCGGTTCAGATGTGTCTCTTGCTTCAACCTTAGCGGAAAGATCAACATCATTGTTCTTCAACTTTTTAAAAGCCATGATTTCTTTACTCCACCCCTGTACGGAAGGGGAGAGGTTCAGAAAAACCGCATCCTAAACACAGCTGTCTTTACCATCTATTCTACATTCTTGGTGTGAACTCATCACCACTGTTAGAGGAGGAGGAGGGCTTGGACGTGAGGCCCTGGTCACATCCCGAGAGCCCCTCTCCAGCCTGGCCACATACCCGTCGTCCATCCAGCAGAGTCTGGAGGCATCTGAGACACAGACCTCCTGGTCTGCAGCTTCCTTCTCTCTCAGTACAAAGGTGTCTTCCTGGGAAACAATTGTAGATTTTCACTACACGGAATTTTGAAAATCTCTTTCAAGGCACCAACACTTATATTTTAAAAACCATTTCATTGAATTCTAATATATGTTCTATTTAAGAAGAGATTTGAAAAGAAGAAATTGGTATTTAATGCCAATCTGTGAGATTAGTAAATGCTTTCACCACAAGCTTTGTATACGTCAGGGGTCCTCAAGGTATGATTTTCAGACCCACAGCACCTGCAGCACCTGGAGACTTGTCAGGATGCAAATTCTCAGTCTCACACCAGCCTTGTGGAACCAGAGATTCTGGAGGCGGGGCCCAGTAATTGTGTGAGTGTGTTTTGAAATACACTCTGTTGCCCTAGGCCAGAGTGCAGTGGCATCAGCCTATCTCACAGCAACCTCACATTCCTGGGCTCAAGTGATCCTCCTGCCTCAGCCTCCAGAGTAGCTAGGACTAAAGGTGCCTGCAACGACACCCAGCTAAGTTTTCCACTTTACTTTTTTTTCTTTTCTTTTTTTTTTTTTTTGAGACAGAGTCTCACTATGTTGCCCTTGGTAGAGTGCTGTGGTGTCACAGCTCACAGCAACCTCAAACTCTTGGGCTTAAGTGATTCTCTTGCCTCAGCCTCCCGAGTAGTTGGGACTATAGGCACCCACCACAATGCCCGGCTATTTTTTCTTAATGTAGTTGTCATTGTTGTTTAGCAGGCCCAGGCCAGGCTCAAATCCACCAGCCTCAGTGTATGTAGCTGGTGCCATAACCACTGAGCTAAGGGCGATGCACCAATTTTTCTATTTTTAGTAGAGATGGGGTCTCTTGCTCAGGCTGGTCTCGAACTCCTGAGCTCAAGGGATCCTCACGCCTCAGCCTCCCAGAGTGCTAGAATTACAGACATAAGCCACCGTGCTTAGCCAGCAATCTGTGTTTTTAAAAGCCCTCCAGGGAGTAGAATTATAGTCACCAGAGGCTGGGAGGAGAGGGGATGAAGGGAGGTTGGTTAATGGGTACAAGCATTCAGTTCGATGGAAGGATTATATTCTAGTGTTTAGTAGTACAGTAGAGTGACTACAGTTAACAATAATTTATTGCATATTACAAAATAGAAGAGGATTTAAAATGCTGCCAACACAAAGAAATGATAAATGGCTGAAGGGACGGACATCCTAAACACCCGATTTGAACTTTACACATTGTATGTAGGTATCAAAATATCACCTATGTCCTATAAACATGTACAATCAGTACGTATCAGTACCTGTAAAGCACTCCAGGGAGTTTGAGAGTGCTGCTGTTTGGGGGGCTCTGCTGTATGTATCATGCAGCTTGTTCAGTGGGCAGCTCAGCTCCCTAACCCAAGAGGGTGGATTGAATTCACAGTAAATGAAAGCATGCTAATTATATAATTTTCCCAATGTACTTGATAGTTGTGCAGATAAGATACTTGTCCTTAAATAAACATCATCTCTTTAGTCATCAAATGCAACCTCAGTAAATATGCTACAGAAGTTGTTCACATATCCTTGCACTAGTCCCCTAGACAAAGGCAGGCAAATATTAGTGGCAGAGCGGCTATGGACAGACCTCAGGGAAGAGCAAGCAGCGAGCTCCAGTTCGCACTTGCTAGTTGCAAGAACAGATTTGCAGAGCAACACCAGGTACACCATTTCAAGAGACTTCACAAGGAGGTGTGACTACGTGTCCCAGCTGGAGGGTTAACTGAAATGAACTCAGAGAAAATCTGTTCATCCTGTTAAACCAGGAATCCCGGTAAGCGTGCCTACAGACAGGCAACTTGCTAGGTCAAGTCCACTGAGGGGAAGATTTGTAAATTAGCTATCATGGAAATGGCTACACAGAATAAAAGGGGAGGGTCGCATTAAATATGCATACATATAAACATATACACACAAATGAGTTCATGTGCCCTCACACAGATTGAAAGTAACTTCGAAATGAGAATCATTTAAAATTCAAGGCTTCTTCTTAACAGAGTATTCCTGCCTCCCCAGATGAAGACCTCTGAGTTTCCTCTTCCCTTCTCTGTTGCCTAAGTTCCTGTTTAAAAATGTTTGTACCTCCTGTAAAATAGAGAACAAACTTTAAAACTTCTGACCGAGGCAGAAAACCTGGTTTGGGTCCTGAACCTGCCCCAGACTACTCACACGGCTTGACGGAAGTTGCTACACTAGTGGTGCGGGACTGGCACCTACCCTTTGATCTCATAGGACTTTTGATTAATAAATGAGATAGCTTCTAAAAAGGGCTTATAAAGGGCAAAGAAAGTATTATTTTATTAGGTGCTTGGCCATTCTGAACTCCTAGGTCACATTTATTACATGTTCTCTGCGGTTAGCGCCTGGTAATAGAGGTATTGAGGCAGCAGAGCAGTGGCCAAGCAGCTGTCCCGCTAACCCGGCTGCAGATCCCTGTCATCTGAGTCACTCTGTGACCCATTGCCACAGTGCCGTCACCCCGTAAACACTGGCAGTGGGAACAGAAACAGGCAATGAGACACGCTGGCATTAACCGAGCACGTTCTGTGCACGTCGGGGGCCAGTCCCTGTCTCCCTAATGAGGTTGTCTCACTATGGCCGGGTGCCCCGAGTAATCGCAGTATTCCCGTTGCACAGATGAATAAAATAAACTCAAGCCTGACCATTTAAGTAAGTGTGGAGTAGTGATTGGAAACGGGCCTCTCTAGCTCTGGCTGCCCCGTTTTGCTCCTGTGGGCCCCCACACCCAGGCGTAGGACAGACAACCAACGCTAGCTGGGGCATCCTTTGCAGCGGCCCTCAGGGCCTTTCATGGACGTGTCCTATTTGCTCAACAGAATCAAGCTGGAAATCTTTGGTAACCTCCTTCTCCCCTGTTGAGAAATGTCAGCACCTATGACTCCAGAAATCTGTATAATTTCTGCGGCTTTTCTGTTGACATCCGAACTTGTCATTTGGGGGAACCTAAAGGGTTGGCATTTTCCGTGTCTTGCTTGTGGAGAGAGGCAGGAACACAAGACAGTTCCTTTATGCACCCAGACAGTAGCTCCCGGAGGAGTTACCAGTGCCAGCTGCCTTTCACGGTCTAGATGAGATGGCCAGCCAGGCC
Organism: Nycticebus coucang; assembly: GCF_027406575.1. Lineage (NCBI taxonomy): Eukaryota > Metazoa > Chordata > Mammalia > Primates > Lorisidae > Nycticebus > Nycticebus coucang. The sequence continues at coordinate 3,337,364 of NC_069798.1, forward strand.
CCAGGCCAGTCACGTGTGGTCTCCCCACTTCGGTTTCCACATCTGTTAAACGGGGGAAACTGCAGTCCTTGCCTCATCAGTGTGCAGTTGTTTTGTTATTAACCAATGACATCAGCCCCACAGGCTTTCAGGAGAATCTCATGAGACAACTGAGGGTCAGGACAATCAATACCAGTAGGCCCACTTGTCTCCAACAATTGTGGGGTTTTTGTTTGTTTGATGGAGGTTTTTTTGGTTGGTTTGTTTTTTGAGACAGTTTTGTTCTGTTACCAGGGCTAAAGTGCCGTGGCCTTAGTTCACAGCAACCTCAAACTCCTGGGCTTAAGTAATCCTCCTGCCTCAGCCTCCTGAGTAGCTGGGACTGCGGGCATGAGCCATCATGCCCAGCCCCAGAAACTGTGTTTGAGCTGACCTAGGGCTTAGGCACAGAGGGTGGGGAGCCAGAGGCAAGACTGTGCCACTTGGGAGCCTGCAAATGGATGGAGTGGGATAGGTCATGTAATCTCTGATGCTTTGTGCTCATAAACCCACCACCTGCAAGTGGCTGAGGCAAGCACCAAAGCTTCCCCTTCAATTTCATTTCCCTGGCACAGGGCAGACCCCGCAAACTGATGCCTGCTCCCAGGGGCTCAACTTTCACAAAAGACAATATGCTTCTCTTCAGACCTCGGACAAAGCATTTTGTCTGTCCTGTCTTTTGAGATTCACCCTACGTGTTCCCAGAGCACCCTCTGCTACCTAATGCCTTTTGTTACAATTTTCTTTCTTATCATTGTCTTTAGAGTGTGAACTCAATTTTTTCACATATGGAAGGCACTCAGCAAACATTTTTCTGCGCTGATGAACAATACTTATGTAATAAGCCTGCGTCTTTGTACACTGCCTACATCAGAGGCCAAGACTTCCTAAAAATTGAGGTGGAGATGAAGGTTTATTTGTCCTTCTATATCTGCATTGAGCACTGGGGCTATTTAACAAGATTTAACATGAGTGGTGATAAACTCTGTTCTGAAAAGACGAATGAGGTCCCCAACATGCTGCCCTGGATTGGTTTAGGGTGTTTCAGAGCCTGAGTCCAGAGGCCTGCAGAGACCCAAGACACAGGATCCTTGAGAGCTGCATTACAAAGTCAAGGAAACTGGTGGATGGATCAGACGCCCAGACCTAAGTATGAAAGAAAGACTCCAGGTGGCACCTGTGGCTCAAGGAGTAGGGCGCTGGCCCCATATACCGGGAGTGGCGGGTTCAAACCTGGCCCTGGCCAAAAACTGCGGAAAAAAAAAGAAAGAAAGAAAGAAAGACTCCAGCTGTGAGTTATGGCAGTGGAGCTTCAGGCAGAGGGGAGGCTGTGCCAGGAGGAACTCATGTGTCAGGAGAGGCCATAGCTTCAAGCTTTCCTGGATGGGACCCAGGGAGGCTTTAGCCCAGCTCGGCTCCCTAACACGCTAGCTGTACCTAACAGTTACGCCCCAGCAGTTATAAGGTGGCCCACATGCTTTTCAGTTGGACTGACTGTGAACGGCCTGCCCTGTCCGTCCCTGAGATGGACACAGCTCAGCAGAAAACCACAGCTAAGTAGGGGGAAGCCCTTGGGTGGGGAGGAGGGGGAAGCATGACCATTTGAATTCTTGATCACACACTACACCCCGCTGTGTTCCAGGGCTGATCTCACTGTCTTCCGTGTTTGTAGGATTAAGGAAAAAGTTGAGGGAGATAACATATCGACATGAGCCCCAGGCGGCGGTCAAGCTTGTCCACCGTTTCTGGCCAGTTCCTGATTTAACTCCCTCTCACTCTTCATCCAGCTGAAGCCCGCTTGGTCTTGGCATTTGCACATAGCTCAGTGTTTGACCTTGACGTCTCTGGTGTGGATACACACTGTGTGCACCCGGACTTCCCAGCCTTAGGTCTTTTGGAGAAGTATGCTTATCTGCGGTGAAACCTTTTCATCTTCTCCAACTGCAACTCTATATCCATTAACCACTAACCCCCCATTACCCACTTCCCCAGCCCTTGGCAGCTATCATTCTTTCTAAAGACAGAAAGAACAACACTCCAGGTACCTAACGTGAGGGGGGTCACATGCTATTGTCCTTTTGTGACTATTTCACTTGGCATTATGCCCTCAAAGTTCATCCATGATGTGTCGGGTTTTTTGTTTTTTGTTTTTTTTTCTTTTTAAGACTGAGTCATATTCCATTGTATGGACCACATTTTGTTTATCCATCCATCCATCAAGGGACACGTGGGCCCTTTCCACGTTTGGCTATGGTGAATAATGCTGTGAACATGGGTGGGCAAATAAATGTTCAGTTTCCCGCTTTCAGTTCTTCTGAGCATGTACCCACAGTGAACTTGCTGGATCATAATGGTATTTCCACGTTTAACCTTTTGAGGAACCACCTGGCTGTCTTCCACAGCAATTATACCATTTTATATTCCCACCAGTAGCACACAAGTGTTTGGATTTTTCCATGTCATTACCGGAACTTGTTCCTTTGTGTGTTTTTTATGAGAGCCGCCCTACTGAGCGAAAGTATGAACAGACAGCTCACTGTGCTTTTGATTTGCATTTCCCTAATAATTAGTGATATTGCACATGTCTTTATGTGCTTTTTGGCCATTTGTGTATCTTCTTTGGATACATTTTGGAGAAATGCTTATTCAAACACTTTTGCCCATTAAAAATGTAAAACAAATTTTACTATCATTCAAATGAACTCATTTCTTAAAGAGAATATTTTCATCTTAACACAGGCGAATGTTCTCTATCAACTCACCTTGACTTGGGGAATATTGAGGAAAATATGAAAAAATTGTAATAACTCATATAACATGCATATATATACAAGAACGTGTAAGTAGTATATTTATTCCATGTGTATGTTGAATATTTAAGATGGGCAACCGACAAATGATCAAATCTTAAAAATAACATTCAGCCAAGACTGGGAGAAATCCATATTCAGTCAAATCTGATGCAGAAGTTGAATATCATATCACAGGTTAAGCTGCTGGAACACAAAAATAAGTGGCATGTTATCAAAAAATTTAATTACAATTATAATTTTACCCTTACATATTTTAGTTAGCAGGGTTTTAAAGTTTGACATTATAGTGTAAGAACAAAATCTGTCACAGTTGTCAGCTGTGAGGTTCACTCCGTAGTCAAAAGTCATTTCACAAGACTAAATTTTCACTGGCACATTGGACAATGGCACTCATCTTTTGTGCAAAATAGAATATAATTCAGGAAAATGATTTTAGTACCATATTTTTTCAAAGAAACTACACGCCAGGACTGGGAAAACTCAAAAGTACCTTTTATCTTCAATTATCAAAAACTGATTGGCAGAACACAGCCAACATTTTGACACTCCCTGCCCCAAGGTCAAGAAGAAATCCTCCTGTGTTATCTTTTAAAGCATTATTGCGTCTACTTTTCATATTTGCACCTCCATTCACCTGGAACTGGTTTTTATTCATGGTGTGAAGTAGGGATCAATTCTCATTCTTGTTCATATGACTCTCCAGCTTTCTCCCAAGGCTCAGTGGGGCTGCTTTTGTCTTTCTCTTACTTTTCTACCTTGCACCTGTTGTCATAAATCAGGTATTCATATATGTGTGGTCCTACTTCTGGACTTTTCATTTTGTTTCACTTGTCTATTTGTTTACAGATAAATAAACCACATTCTCTTTTTTTTGTTTGTTTGTTACATGCTGTCTTAATTATTATAGATTTAATGGAAGTCTACATATCCAATAGGGTAAGTTCCTCCTGATTTGTTGTTGTTTGAAATTATTGGTTATTTTTGCCTTGGCCCTTTGCATTTTCACATGTGCCCTTAGATAGTTAGATTTTGATTGGGAATGCATTGAATCTATAAATTAATTTGGAGTACAATTGATATCTTTACAAAATTGAACTTTCTGGGCAGTACCCCTGGTTCAGTGGTTAGGGTGCTAGCCATGTACACCCAGACTGGAGGGTTTTAACCCAGCCCAGGCCAGCTGAATAACAATGACAACTGCAACAACAACAACAAAAAAATAGCCGGGCATTGTGGTGGGCAGCTGAGTCCCAGCTACTTGGGAGGCTGAGGCAAGAGAATTGCTTAAGCCCAAGAGTGTGAGGAGTGATGCCATGGCACTCTACAGAGGGCAACATAATGAGGCTCAAAAAAAAAGAAAATTAAGCTTTCTAATCCTTGGCCTTGATGTAGAATTTAATTTTCTTCAGAATTTAGTAAGTTAATTTTTCTTAATAATGTTTTGTCCCTTTCTATGTAATGGTCCTTTATATCTGTTATTAGATTCATTTTGAGGAGTAAATGCTGTTTAGTAGCATTACTTTAAAAAATTCTATTTATAATTATTGAGTGCCTTTATAATAAACATGGACTTGACCTTGTGTCCAGTGACTTTGCTAAATTTACTTTTTAATTTTGACAGTTTATTTGTAGATTCTTGCACTTCCCATATATACAATCATGTGGCTTGAAAGAGGCATCTTTTACATGAAAAGGTGTGGAGAACTTGGAACCCTCGTACATCACCCGTGGGAATGAAAAAGGTGTGGCTGCTTCGGACAGCAGTTGGTGGATCCTCAAAATAGTGAAGACAGGGTTAACATAAGACCCAGTAATTCCACTCATAGGCATGTACCCAAGAGAACTCAAAGCATACATCCACACAAAAATTTGTAGATTATGCTTTATAGCCACATTTTCATAACAGCCAAAAAGTAGAAGCAATCCAAATATCCGTCAGTTGATGAATGGATAAGTAAAATGTGATATGCAATGGAAGATTATTCATTAATAAACAGAATGAAGAAAAGGAATAAATATTGATACGTGCTACAACATAGATGAACAATGAAAGCATTATGCTGAGCAAAAGAAGACGATTGCAAAGGATCATGTATCAGACAAATGCATTTATAGGAAATGTCTAAAATAGGCAAGAAAAAGATCGGTGGTTGCCAAGGACTGGGGTTGTGTGGCAATGAAGAGAGATACTTGTTTCTGTTTGGGGTCACAAAATGGTCTCAAATTAGATGTGACAGTTGCACAATTCAGTGAATATTCCAAAAACTATTATACTCTTTAATGGGTAAATTTTACAGTGTATGACTTATATCTCAGTAAAGCTGTTTTTAAAAGTTTCTACCTAAGACTTTGGAGCTTAAAAAAAAAAGGCACACTAATATTTTGGGGCATAATCTCTGAATTTGGGAATTTTGATGATTTTAATTTTTTCTTTATATTTTTCTGCATTTTCCAAGAATGGATATTTTTACAGTTGGAAAAATTCGAAGAGTAAATGTTACAGAAATGTAGAAGCCCCACCCCCACCCCATACCCTCAAACAGTGTCAACCACAAAACCTCTTAAAAACCAAGAACATTGTTGGAGGGACAAGTGAGTTGGCACCTGAGTTCCAGACTGTCTACCTGGATGGCCTGGCTTAGGAGTAAACTGTAGCTCAAGAGGCCAAGGGCATCTGGTGGGAGGATGTTCTTAAAGCGCATGCTCAGGATTTTTATAGACTTGTGGCAATTACAATATTACATGAGAAAGATAATTTTGATATTTTTGACAAATGTATTAGGCTGTTAAAAAGTTGCTATTCTAGTTTTGAAGTGGTTAAAGCCTTGATCAGGATTTTGGGAGAGAGACAGAGTGAAAGTGTGACTCTTAAAATGTTTCAATGACAGGGCAGTGCCTGTGGCTCAGTGAGTAAGGCCCCGGCCCCATATACCAAGGGTGGTTGGTGGGTTTGAACCCGGCCCCAGCCAAACTACAACAAAAAATAGCTGGGTGTTGTGGTGGGCACCTGTAGTCCCAGCTACTCGGGAAGCTGAGGCAAGAGAATCACCTAAGCCCAAGAGCTGGAGGTTGCTGTGAGCTATGACGCTACAGCACTCTACCGAGGGTGACAAATTAAGACTCTGTCTCTAACAACAAAAAAAAAAAAGTTTCAATGACAAAATCAGCAGGAAATAGTGATGGCCTAGATGGAATTAGAGATGATACCAAGAACGTACCTGCTGAAGGACAAGCAGCTCTCTTGATGCCAGGAAAGTTGGCAGAGGGACCATTTTGATGGAAAAGTCGTGAACATGGTGCTACACAAACTCTATTATTTGGAATCAGGATCCCAATGTTTGAATTCTAAGTTTCCTATTTGCTTCTGACCTTTTGTTAAAATATTTAACCTTTCTGCACTTTGGTTCCTTCTATTTTTTTTGAGACAGAGCCTCACTCTGTCTACTTAGGTAGAGTGCCGTGGCATTGCAGCTCACAGCAACCTCAAACTTTTGGGCTCAAGCCATCCTGTCTCGGCCTCCTGAGTAGCTGGCTGGGACGACAGGTGTGCAACAGTATGCCTGGCTCTTTTTCTCCATTTTTAGTAGAGACAGGGTCTGTCTCTTTCTCAGACTGGTTTGGAACTCGTGAGCTCAAGCAATCCACCTGCCCCAGCCTCTTCAGAGTGCTAGGATTACAGGCATGAACCACTGTGCTTGGCCTCCGTTTATTTTTAAAATGGCAATATCAATACCTACTTCACAGGGGTGTTTTAAGAATTAAGTCAGAAAGTACACAAAAGCAAAATGCCTGGCACACGTATCTCAAAAATATTTTAAATATACCATATTACCCCTGAGGGACCTGGGTGAAGGGGACACAAGACTTCTGGGTATATATTTTTTGCAACGTCCTGTAAGTCTGTAATTATTTTAAAATAAAAAGTTTTAAAATTATTTTGTGTCATTGTGCTAACATGTATAGGTTTTTATTTTTTTGTAAAAAACCCAATGAAGCAATCAAGGGCCAGGGACACAAGCAATTTTGTCACAAAGAATTACACAGAAGGGAAATTAGAATGGAAGCAATTTCTTCTGAATCACGAAACCACGACGGACAAGGTTAGTGTGAAGGGATACTGGAACCTACGTGAAGGTTAACCACCGAACTTATCTGGGTTTGAATATGTGGTTTACTGTGTTATTTTCCCGGTTTAACATGACTCATCCATTTGGATTCAGAATAATAAATATTGAAATATTTAAAACAGTAAACATTTAAAATAGTAATCATTTCCTCATCACTGTGCCAGACATTGTGGTAGGCGCTTCCACATTGCTTGGGATATGACTGCAGCTAATGCTTTCTGAATTCTACAAGAAGAAAGACAAAGAAAATCAGCCACTGTCGTTTTAATCATTTGCTGTTCACCATTTACACTTTTTAAATGAAATTAAAACGCATGGAATAAATTGTATAGGATGATGTTCCCAAAGCACTGGAGTATCTGACATGGTCACAGCAGGGCTTCTAGCAGGAGGTGCTATTTTGTGCAGAAGAAACTTGGAGGCGAGGCTGATGACGGTGAGACTCCGTGTGCTGTTGCGCTCTGGGGGCCGCAGTTCCTATAAATGGACAAAGAACAGCCCAAATAGAGATGACTTAGAGGAGCTCAGTTCTGTAGAAATTTTTTTCGCTTGATTCTTTTTCTTTCTTTTCTTCTCTCTCTCATTTTTTTAGAGACAGACTCACTTTGTCACCCTTGGTAGAGTGCTGTGGTGTCTCAGTTCACAGCAACCTCAAAACTCTTGGGCTCAAGCAATTCTCTTGCCTCAGTCCCCCACGCAGCTGGGAGCACAAGTGCTCACCACAATGCCTGGCTATTTTAGAGACAGGGTCTCACTCTTGCTCAGGCTGGTCTCAAACTCCTGAACTCAAGCAATCCACCCACCTGGGTCTCCCAGAGTGCTGGGATTACAGATGTGAGCCACCTCACCCGGTCCTCTTTCTTTTTTTTCCTTGAGGAATGGTGTGAGAAAATGTATCTTTAGCTGATATGAATAAAAAGAGATCAAGTGTCTTTGAAAAACAAAACCAAACCATAAAAGCTCTAGGAGAGGATAAAATTTCACAGTTTGGAATGTCACCTTAACAGAGAGCTTTAAAGGGGATTAGAAGAAGCATAGAGAGAGAAAATTTTACACAAATGTTTATATAAATGCCTAGGAGGCTGTAGGTAAGAAATGGGCAATTAATAAAACAAAAATTGTTCTTACTTGAAGAGGGAAGTCTATGAGGGACAACTCATCGAGCTGCCTTCAAAAAGCCACAGACATTAATGAAATGAGTGTTAAAAATTTGTTCAAAAAGCATTTTTATCATGTAAGTATTTCTCCATTTTCACATTCTTTTTTCATCACTTAAAACTTATTATAAATTATAAGAAGTCTGTTTTTATACTTTCTGCTTCAGGAATCATCATTCTGAAGAAAAAAGTAAATGGCTCAATCACTGATTCAAAAACTAATAAATGGGAGGGTGTCAATCAATGTCAAGTGGGTCTTTTTTTTGTTTATCAGCAATATTTTCCTCATGACATTTTTACATTTGCACGTATTTGAAGAGTCTGATGCATTAATTTCCAAGGCTCCTTGGCTGCTAATAGTTTTTGTTATCATTTGAAAGAGGACTTCTTCTTTTTTTTTTTTATTGTTGAGGATTCATTGAGGGTACAATAAGCCAGTTACACTGATTGCAATTGTTAGGTAGAGTCCCTCTTGCAATCATGTCTTACTCCCATAAAGTGTGACACACACCAAGGCCCCACCCCCCTCCCTCCATCCCTCTTTCTGCTTTCCCCCCCATAACCTTAATTGTCATTAATTGTCCTCATATCAAAATTGAGTATATAGGATTTATGCTTCTCCATTCTTGTGATGCTTTACTAAGAATAATGTCTTCCACTTCCATCCAGGTTAATACGAAGGATGTAGAGTCTCCATTTTTTTTAATGGCTGAATAGTATTCCATGGTATACATATACCACAGCTTGTTAATCCATTCCTGGGTTGGTGGGCATTTAGGCTGTTTCCACATTTTGGGCATCTATCCAGAAGGAAAAAAATCCTTTTATCATAAGGACACTTGTACTAGACTGTTTATTGCAGCTCAATTTACAATCGCCAAAATGTGGAAAAAGAGGACTTATTCTTAAATAGTCAGCCCTTAGTAGCCACATAGTTGGGTGATCCTTTAAAAAAATGACTTGTGATGCTCCCATTTTACAGGTTTCAGGGGCAGAGCAGGGTAGCAATTCCGCCCTCAAGTTAAGCTCTGACCACTAGACAATAGACAGCTTCTGCTCTCCACAGGTTACACTGTTAAATGAAATTGGGATAAAGGTTATGTAGAACGATAATTGCTATTCTTTAATATCGCTTTTTATAAGGAGGGAACAGAGTGCAGTTCATGAACACTGGTTTAAAAACCATGTATCTTTTAGAAAGGAGTAGACAGTGAGAGAAATCAAATGTACAAAACATGTCCTTCCGCTGAACCATGAATAAGGATTGCCCTTACTGACACATCTAAAAACCCTACTGCTTTAAGGAATGTTATAATGTAATTCGGTCAAGATGATAACCAAATCCCTAGCTCTTGAACTATATGGAAAAATAACACAGATCTTTCTCCTTTGCTGTCCTTCCCAGAGATAAAATTGAGGCCTTGCAGAGGTGGAGAACCTCCCTTAAAGAAACTGTGGCCTTCCTGGGCCTTAAATGGGGCCTTCTGACTGAATCCAAATTTTACATAACAAATCCTTTTATTAAAAGGGGTGCAGCAGGCGGCGCCTGTGGCTCAGTCAGTAAGGTGCCGGCCCCATATACCGAGGGTGGTGGGTTCAAACACCGCCCCGGCCAAACTACAACCAAAAAATAGCCAGGCGTTGTGGCGGGCGCCTGTAGTCCCAGCTACTTGGGAGGCTGAGGCAAGAGAATCGCTTAAGCCCAGGAGTTGGAGGTTGCTGTGAGCTGTGTGAGGCCACAGCACTCTACCGGGGGCTATAAAGTGAGACTCGGTCTCTACAAAAAAAAAAAAAAAGGGGGTGCAGCAGAGAACGATGAACCTTTTCTTGCCTCCTTTTGTGTTTAAAGAGGATGATCCTGAAATCAGAAGGCTGCAGGGGCAGCTCCCTAGATTCTGTGTTATTGCAGTGAGGTCACCAATTAATATGAAAAGCTGATTTGGCCTTTTCTGCCCAGAATTGCTCAAGTGCTAGGTGTTGACAAGGTAAGTAGCACAGCAGGACAAAACTCTCAAGGTTTGAGTCAGTTGTGCTGATAGTTTGTGGATTTCTAACTCTTTTGTCATTTTGAGAATTAGTGTCAGCTGAATTCACATAAGGGCAGGGAAGGAGAGAAATATGAAAGTCTGGCCTTTAGTTTTAATTATTTTATATTTGAGAAAATGAGACACACACCTGGGAGTTAGCGGCTATTCTGATTAGTATTGCTCCAGAGATTTAACACATATCATCTAATCTCTGTTCTCTCTTGTAAGTAATATCCAAGAGGGAGTTTTTTGGAATAACTATGTGGAACCCACTTTATGACACAGATTTATGAATTCCAGAGGATGGAATTCCTTAGTTTCTGAGTCCTGAATGGCATTAACTACACTGTCCTTGGTTAAAACTACAATGTAGAAAGAAACGAACTATTTAGAATTCCCCGTGTTTTCTAAAACGCCAGACCCCCCCTCCCCCCAAGTGGCATCAATTACACAAGTTGGTGTTTCTTCTCCACTTTTAGGGTACCACCGTTTTGGAGGCGTTGGGTGAGCAGGACTTAGAGTCACGGAGATGGGTATAGTGATCAGTCAGAAGAAGCTGGGTTTGCCCCATTTTGTACTTGGGAACTTGAGCTAATCGCTTAACTCCTTAAAACAGTGGTTCTCAACCTTCCTAATGCCACGACCCTTTAATACAGTTCCTCACGTTGTGGTGACTCCCAACCATAACGTTATTTTCGTTGCTACTTCATAACTGTAATTTTGCTACTGTTATGAATCGTAATGTAAATATTTGATACGCAGGATGGTCTTAGGCGACCCCTGTGAAAGGGTCGTCCCACCCCCAGGTTGAGAACCCCTGCCTTAAAACTACCGGAGTAATGAAATCTGCAACACAGACTTGAGCGCCCCAAGAGCTGCCAAAAGTACTTGAAAGGCAGCAAAGAGCTAATCCCAGGCACTCTTGGCTGAGCTGCAGCTAGATCGCAGCACCGCACTAGGTGCTTCCACCCTTCATTCAGTCCCAGAAACCCAAAGAGGCAGGTATCACCCTTCCTTCTGCAAATGGGTCACGCAGCTGCTGAGTAAATGGCAGACTCAAGACCTGACCCCAGGCCCGCCACCGCGCTTGCTGGTGAGTTCCCCCCGTTGTGAGGCTCATAGGAAATGGGGGTAAAAACCTGGTGCCTACACCGTGAACGTGCTGATGAGAAAGCTGGCAACACGGCTTTGTCACTCCAACTTCTCCCCAGCCGGGCTCCGGGCTTTGTTAGCTGACTCTTGGCCGAGGCCCCAGGCGGGTGCGGAGGCGGCGCCTCCTCCGACCCACCTCGGATCGCCGACCACGTACGTGCGGGCCTGGGGAGAGGGCGCGGGCGGCGGCGACGAGGCGGTGGGCGAGGCCGGTGACCCAATAAAGCGGCCGGGCCGCGGGAGGCCCCGCCCGGCCGGGTTCCGGCACACGCCGCGGGGTCCCGGCCGGCGGCAGCTTGCGCGCCCCCGCTCGCAGCGCTCGGCGTGAGGGCGCCTCCGGCCGAGGGTGTGAGCGCGCGCCGCCGGGCCGGGCCGGGGCAGGCCGCGAGCGGGGGAGGCGGGAGGCAGGAGCGCCGGCCGCTCCCGAACCGCGCGGAGAGGCGGGCGGGGCGGGGCGGGGCGCGGCCAGGGGCCCCGGCGTCCGGGAGCCGCGCCGCCCGCGGCAGGCCCGGGCCCTCGGCCCGCCCCGCGCGCGCGCCCCCGCCGGCCCGGCCCTCCTCCTCGCCGCCCCTCCCGCGCGCGTCCACCGGCTCCCCGGCTCGCGCCGCTCCATGTAGCCCCGGCTCCCCGGGAGGCCGCGGAGGAGGGGGCGACCACAAGATGGCGGGTACGTGGCTCCCGGTTCCGCGGGGGGCGGCGGCGGCTCCCCGCGCCCGCCCGCCCTCCGCCGCCGCCCGGAGCGGCGGTCCGACCGAGGCCGGCGGGGGGTCCCGACGCGGGGAGGCGCCGCGGGGCCGGGAGGGCGGGCGGCGGGGTCGTCGCGCCGGGCCCCGGGGCGCTGACCGGGCCTTTTTCTCTCCCCTCGGCGCAGACCTCTCGCTGCTCCAGGAGGACCTGCAGGAGGACGCGGACGGATGTGAGTGAGGCGGCCGGGCGGGGCGGGGCGGGCGGCGGCGGCCTGGGCCCGGCCTGCGGGGGACGGGTGGGCGCGGGCCGGAGCGGGGCGGGCGCGGGGATCGCGCTGCCGCCAGGACACGGCGCGCCCGGCTCGGCGCGGGGAGTGAGGCTCCCGCGTAACGCCCGAGGTCGGGGTCCGCCGCGCGCGCGCCGCTCCCGGCGCCCCCACATCGCCTGCGGGCTCGGGAGGGGCTGGGACGTGTGTTTTGGAAGCAGAAAGCGGTGGGACGGAAGGCTGAGATGGGAATCTGGGGTGTGTGTGTGCCCTGGGAGCGCCTCCCGCCGCCTGCCCCCCATCACTTCCGCGGAAGGAAGCGGCGCTGAGGAGGGAGGTGTGTTTCCTCGAGTTGGTCTCAAGTCGGCTGCGGCCGCGGCGCGGGTTCTCGGCCCGGGGCCGCCGCCCTGCTCGGCTGACCCGGGTTTGGTCGTATGGAGATGACTTACCTGTGCTGCTACTTCGGTTCTTAGCCGTGTTTAGATTGCCCCGATGTGGGTTCGTGGATTCCGGGAAGGTTAGAAGGTGTGGCCTGGGCAGGAATTACTTACTAGGTTTAGAGAACATCGTGCTTACTAAATGCAAACGTTCAGAAATCATCCAGCCCTCCCAAATATTACAATTGCACCTTCCCTTTGAAATGGTGACGCTTTTAAAAGAGTTGGTTTATTTTAGAAAAGACAAACTTTCTGACGTTACCAGATAGTGATAGAAAGGGATCGATATTTAGAAAGGAATTTTTAGTTTTTCATAGGCTTTTGCTAAGCATCAGAAAACAAATGATTTGGGTCGGTGGCAGAAAAGAAAAAGAGTTAAGCACATTTGTATTGAAAGAAGTCAGAAATTGCGGTTAACGTGAAATAATTTCTGTTCGTGCTGTTGCTAAAAGAGTAACCAATCAAAAAATTCCTAGGTTTTAAAAGGAATTGAAGAACGTGCAAAATATACTAGTAGATTACAGGATGCCTAAGGGGACCAAGAAGTTGTTCTGAGTTGAGAGAATAACCGTGTCAGAATTGCAGCCAGCAGCAGAGACTGAGTATGTCTAATACCTGTGCAAGTCACGCAGAGGTGGCTGCAGTTTGAAGTTGCTCTTCTCAGTACTGTGCAGTAGTTAATTATTAGCACTGTCTAATGTGGTTCCCTTGCCCAAATTAAACTTAATTTTTAGATTCCAGATTGTTCTGAGTACAGTAGGAGGAATTTACTATTTAGAAGGATTATCTAAAAGGAGTAATTATTTTTAAAGTAAATGAATCATATACAAACTTACTGCTAAGTCTTTTTGTGGGGGAGGGTTATAAAATCTCCCTTAAAAGTAAAGGGAGCAATCCTGATACAGGAAAGGACAGCTTTTATGTCTCATTTTAGCTTAGGCCTGTTATTTGCCTAATATGTATGTTTAAAATATTAGGAAAGCTATTGATTACAGATTTGTTGTTGTTGCAGTTTTTGGCTGCGGCCGGGTTTGAACCCACCACCTCTGCTATATGGGGCTGGTGCCCTACTCCTTGAGCCACAGGAACCTCCCGATTTCAGATCTTTTTCAAAGTTAGGATTGGAGATAGAGTTCTGATTATGTTTTTCTCAAGACAAGAGCTTCCTTCTAAGACACTGTGAATAGGACATTTATTTAGCAAGTATTTATAACTATCCAGAGCAAGAACTGAGTATTCAGTTTTCAGTGAAGTGTCACACACTCCTGAAGAATGTGCTGCTGCTGTGTCAGGTTTCTTCAGTGACCCTCTAGGAGCAGTCTAGAGGGGAGGGCTTCAAGACTGCCCAGTACTGGGACATAGCAGTGGGAAAGATGAGCACAACCCCTGCCCTCTAGTGGTTTACAAGCCATTTTAATATGAGTGTTATTTAGTAGAAGAGGCAATATAGTGCCATAATTAACAACACGGACTGTTAAGAATGATAAAGGAATTAAAGAAAACAACACACAGATTAGAGCCTGACTGCTAGTCTTGTAGTGTCACTTTAGACAGACTGGGGCAACCCACATAGCCCCTCTGTGCCTAAGTTTTGCCATTTGTAAACAGGCATAATAAGTAATACCTACTGTGTAGAGTTGTTGACGGCTACGGGAATCAACGCCTGTGAAGCGCCTAGAACAATGCCTGGTAAAAGATAATTATGTCTGCTGTTAGAGTAGAGCACAGGGAAGCTTAAAAGAAGAGCAAGAAGGAGATACTGATGTTGAATGAAACAGAATGAAAAAATTTGGTTGAAGACTTTGTTAGAGAGTAATTGCTTATTTTTCTCAGTTGCTAAAGTTGTTAGAGGTAGTAAGTACATTTACTCACAATATTAAGGAAAGCAGGATGACATATGGCCAGTTGAAGCGCCACTTGCCATCCCTTGTGAAGGGGTAAAGAATGAGGAAGAAGTCTGGCCATGGTGCCTATGGAGACAGCATGGTGGTTGGTAGGAGAGGCTGGAGAAGGAGGGCCAGAGCTTACAGAGAGAGTGGAGCTTGGGCTGCTCTTTCTAGACTGTTTCTTATGAGCACAAGATTCTATCTTCAGCAGTGTATGGAGGCCAATCACCAGAGTAGCTGTAAATGAGGCTTGTCACTTTAGGCCTCATTTACAACTACTCTGGTAGGTCTAAGTTGGCCTTTGGAATGGGAAGAAATTCTTTTCTAGTTAAGCTCTGGCATCTTGATTGCATTTCCTAAATGCAGAACCTAGATTACTACAGAAGAAAGACCAGGTTCTGGTGAAGGTGATCTGCAGCTGTGAAGACTAGGGAGGGTCCAGGTAGGGTCTAGATGTTGTAAGGGGGGCATTGCCAGAACTTGATAAGAGTCTGAGGTCTTTTGCTTTGATTTGTTTTAAGCCCCACAGAGTTTCTATACAGAGGTCATAGAGTGGGGGAAAGGATTGGTTAGAAACTGAGTTAACTTGAAAAAAAAATCCTAATGGGGGAAAATGGGTATATTACATGTATATAGCAAAAGGTTACAAAGATAAGTAAATAAAATCCGTATTAGGTACTGCTAAAATGAAGTTTAGGGGCGGCGCCCGTGGCCAAGTGAGTAGGGCGCCGGCCCCATATACCGAGGGTGGTGGGTTCAAACCCAGCCCCGGTCGAACTGCAACAAAAAAATAGCCGGGTGTTGTGGCGGGCGCCTGTAGTCCCAGCTGCTCGGGAGGCTGAGGCAGGAGAATCGTCTAAGCCCAAGAGCTGGAGGTTACTGTGAGCTGTAACACCATGGTACTCCACTGAAGGCAACAAAGTGAGACTTTCTCTACAAAAAAAAAAAAAAAATGAAGTTTAGGAAAATAAGGCAATAAAAATGATATATTTTTTAAAGTTTAAAAGTGGTATTGAATTTCAAAATGAAAGCAAACCGGTGACTCCATTTGAATACAGGTTATCTCAGCAGATTTCAGAGTTGGGTAATTCCTTTTAATTTTTACATTTAATTCTGTTCCTTGAATAATAGGAAGCAATACGAAACTATAGACTTTCTAGGAGAAACTTATTTCAAATTTTCATTGTTAGTTTTCCAAAGATGCAGTTTTGATTTACATAAATCCAAGGTGCTAGGTTTCTAAAATGGGTGAGATAGGACTTACGATGCAGTGAAATTTGATGAACTAATGCTTATAAAAATGATTTCATATAAACTTCTATAAAAGTAATATGTTGAAGTTTTTTAAAAGAATGGTTACATAACACTTAATAGTTGATGGTAGCTTTCACACACAGGTTATTTGTCACAGCAGCCCTGTGATGTTGATATATAGGCTGTGGTATTCTAATATTAATGTCAATTGGTGCCCAAAAGAACTAAATTATTTTCTCAAGGAACAAAACTCCTAAATTCAGACAGAATTTTAAGCTAGGTCTTCTGATTCTAAAATTATATTTCAAGCATTGTCTTTTCTTAAATTGCCCAATTTAAAACATTGATCAGCCTGAATTTTGTTTTGTTTTTTTCTTTTTGAACAATGTCTCTTGCTGCTGCCCCGGCTGGAGTGCTGTGGCATCAGCCCTAGCTCCCAGCAACTTCAAACTTTTGGGCTCAAGCCATCCCCCTGCCTCAGCCTCCCGATTAGCTGGGACACAGGCGCCCGCTACAACACCTGGCTAATTTGCTTTTTTTAGTAGAGACAGGATCTGGGTCTTGCTCAGGTTGGTCTCTGAACTCCTGAGCTCCTCACCTCCTAGATTGCTAGGATTACAGTTGGGAGCCAGCGTGCCCAGCCCTCAGCAAGAACTATGGGCATTTTGTTTGAGTTCATGCTTAAAATACCACCAAAAATTAATTTAGGATGCTGCATGTGATTTAATTTAACCTGAAGAGAGAGAGAGGATGAAGTTTGAGTAAAATATAGCTTATTTAAGTCTTTGTTCACTTTTATCTGTACCTAAGCAAGATGTTGAAGAGCTGTGAAAAGCTATATTATGCAGTGCGCTGTACCACAGATTTTTTTCATATTTGTTGAGGTTTTGGTATACTTTTGCATTACACTGTTTTTCGGTTTTGAGGGCAGTGTTGAAGGAGAGTGAAGAAACCATGCATGCGCAGCAGAGGGTAACCGCCTGTGCCCAGTCTCGAGGTCCTCCAGCTGCTTTGGAAAACCAGTTCTGATAAGCTTAGAACTCTTTCTCGAAGGATAGGTGGGAAGTAAAGAAGACGGACTGTGTCCAGTAGCAGCCAGGGAATCATTCAGAAACGTTAGGAAGGTGCACTTGAACATGGTGATATTTAGGAGTGTCGTTAAATAGGGTTTTGGAAAGTGAGTCATGAGTCTTGGTAGACTGTTTTGATTGCTACCAACAAGACTGGACAAGAGAAATCTTTATTTAGAGATAATATGATTGATATCCTCGAAAAGAGTGCTTTAAAAATGGTTTTAGTGGTAGGCACGTGTGCAGCATCAGTTAATGACACCTTGGCTAACAATTCTCACCTAGAAATAAAAAAAGACAGGAAGAGGGAAAAAACCGTCAGTAGGCAAAGTTCAGAAATTTGCCACGTTTGTGTGACCACTGGTTCAGTATTTCTGATCCTTTTGCTTCACTTCTTCCTTTGATCAAAAACAAGAATTTGGTTGTGTATAGTGGCTCACCCCTGTAATCCCAACACTTTAAAAGGCTGAGGTGGGAGCGTCATTTGAGCCTAGGAGTTCAAGATCAGCCTGAGCAACAAAACGAGACCTTGGTTTCTATAAAAAAGAAAAATTAAAAAATTAGCTGGGCATGGTGGCTCATGTTTATGGTTCCAGCTTCTCCAGAGGCTAAGGAGGGAGGATTGGTTGAGCCCAAGAGTTGGAGGTTGCAGTGAGCTATTGAAGATGCCACTGCACTCTAGCCCAGGCAGCAGAGTGAGATGCTGTCTCAAAAAAAAAAAAAAAAGTTTCTATTTGTTCATTAGACTTGTTAGCTTGCTCCTACCTTTGCATTGTATCTCTTTTCTTACAGTTTGGAATAAAGGAGTTTTCTCTCTTGATGGCAAGAATTACCTGGTATTATGGTATATCTCTAAACTTGAATGAGGCTTTTGTTTTGCTTTTAACTTGGCTTTGAAAATAAACCTAATTTAATGTTGTGAGCAGAAGGCTGCGTGGCACACCTGTGGGATTTTGGCTAAGGAGGTTAAAAGGCCTGAATTCCCTGTCATTTCAATAAGAGGATCTGGAACGGCCCTGCTTTCTCCCTCCTCAAATCCATCCTTTAACTCTCCTCACCTTTAACTTTTTGGCTGCGGAGCACTCAGAACCAAAAGGTCCCAGTCGAGGGAGGCAGCAGTCGCGTAACTTTTCAGAATACACCGTGCCCTGTTGGATATTCTTTGGTTTCTTACTAATCAAAATAATCCACCCAAGTTGGTTTCGGATTCAATATTTCATATTTAAATTTACAAAACATAATATGCAAATAAAAACTGAATATGAAATAATAAAGCTTTGCCATATCAATAAAAATTTAATAATGCTTTTTTGTATGGTACAACTCAAAACACCAAAATCATGTATTTTTGGATTCAGATTTTCTTCTTTCCACCGAAGTTACTGAGGATTGACTTCTTTTAAATTTGAAATTGGTTCTCCACTTTTGTTTTCTAAATCAGATTCTGAGGTACTTGACAGTTTTTGGTGAGAGGTATTTTTAGAGCTACATCCGTATCCAAATTCTCCAACAGTGATTGAGTCTTCTGAAATTGATGACTCTTCAAATTTATCATACTCCATATTTATATATATTCTCACAGGAATCCACTATTTGTACAAATTATTTCAGGCACAAGTGTGAAAAATATTGAGAATGAAAGGTAGGGTACTTAGAGACTCAAGTCAGGTAACAAACGTAATGTGTGTCCTCAAGTTCTTGGTTTGCAGAATGAACAATGCCTACAGGCAGATTTGCACCAAACATGTTTAAATGCCTTATAGGTGTTTGTGTCAAGTCATCTTAGCTCCTTATCTCTTTAAGCTTAGGACCAAATTTGCCTTTTGGCCTAACTGGTAATGAACTTGGTTGCATTTGAGTATATGTATCATGCAGTGATTCTGGAAGATAATTCAGTACAGTTTTGTGTAGGGGAACAGCGCTTTGTACAAAGTACAGATTGAACATACATGTCTTTCAATGAAATTTTATTTACAAAAACAGAAAGTGGGCTAATTTGGCTTGCTGGCCATGGTTGGCTGAGGCTGTCCTTATACTGTAAAATTCAAGGTCTGTAACATTTTTAATCTTCACTCATAGCCGAGTGCCCAGCACACATTACGCCTTTGATACATATTTACTGAGATGAAGCTTGATGTTTCTGGCCATAAATTATAAGGCCATAATCTAATTTGGAGTCAAATAATGAAATTATTTTTTAGTTAAGCTTATTATTTTGAAAACTTTCAGACCTACACAAAAGTTGCCATAGGTATTACAGTGAATTCCCAGAACTCTTCACGTGCTCTCTCGACCATTGTTAACATTTTGCCAGTGTGCTCTGTATTTCTCTATACAGTTACACTCACAGAGACACACAAGATAATGTATACATTATTAATCTTTTTTTGTTGTACCTTTTGAGAATAAATTGTAGCGATTATGACCTTTAGCCTCTATCTCCTAAAAAAAACGAGCATTCTCTTGCATAATCATAGTAATAAAATTCAGAAAATGTAACATTGATATCATTCTGTTATGTAATATGAAATCTCATCAGTTTTATTCTTTATAGCAGCTGTCTTTTGCAGATCTAGGCTCATGCATTGCCCTGATTTGCCATGTCTCTAGCTTGGAATAGTTTCTTAGCCTTTGCCATTCAAGCAAGATACTAACATTTTTGAAGAGTCTGGGGCCTGGTGTGGTGGCTCACGCCCATAATCCCAGCACTCTGGGAGGCTGAAGCAGGTGGATTGCTTGAGGTCAGGGGTTCGAGACCAGCCTGAGCAAGAGCAAGACCTTGTCTCTAAAAATAGCCAGGCATTGTGGTGGGCACCTGTAGTCCCAGCTACTTGGGAGGCTGAGGCAAGAGAATTACTTAAGCCCAAGAGTTGGAGGTTGCTGTGAGCTGTGACGTTACTGCACCCTAGCCGGCATGACAAAGTAAGACTGTCTCAAAACAGACAAACAAACAAAAAAAACCAGCGTTTGGTTTTATGGGTTCCCTCGTGATTTGATTTGGTAGTTTTCTCGGAGTTTTTTGTCAGGGGCACCTGGTGGTAGTGTCAGGGTGATGTCTGTCAAGATTGGCTCCACTGTAAAGATTCCGTTTCTCCTTCTGTTATTAGTAAGGGGGATAATTTGACGATAGAGGAATGTCTCCTTCCCAAACTTTTACCTAGTAGTGTCAGAATGCATTGCTGATTCTTGCCTGAATCAAATATTAGATTTACGAGCTGCCGCTCTCCTTTACAGAAAAGCTTGTTTTTCCTTCCTGTTCATTTGTTGATTTATTGTTAAAATGTTATTTTGAAGGCCTAAGTCTTAAGGTAACTTTTCTAAAGAGCTTTAAATCTTTAAAAGGATTTAAATGATATATCTCATCTTTGATTTTCTAAATTTTAAACACTGGGGAAACAAAAGAATATTTGCAGGTTTATTGTGGCTTAAGCAGTATCCACGGAAACACTGAAAGACAGGCTGCCATCTTTTTTCTGTTTTATATAGGATTATTAGAGGTATGTGGGGAATAAAAGGTGTTTTGATCAAGTTTGGTGAAAATTAGGTTCTACAAATTAATAAGTTCTCTTTGGTGAAGTACAAAGGCATTAATATGCTAATGTACTTTATCTTAGGATAAAGCACTTTGCAGAAACCCTTGACTCCTCAAGTATCCCTGTGGACTATCTTTTCATTAACAAATAGTAATGAATGTGCCTCCTTCATGAGAAGCTTTAGGCACTTATAAGTAATAAAAAGATAAGAAAGACAATCTTTATGGAATTTATATACGTTGGGGAGAGGTTGAAGGCAGGTAGAAGAATATGAAAAAAAGAAAAAAACCTGAACACTGCAATTCCTGGGGAAGTAAAAGCTAGAACTCTGAAGACTACAGAGAATTCAAAGGGGGGAAAGGACCAATTCTTAATTTATAAGAATGGGAAATGCTCTGCGGATACTATTGGTAGTAGGTAACTTTAAACTGAGAGGACAGAATGGGACAGATGAAACCTTAGGAAAGTAGTGGGGTGTGGTACAGAAAACTGACTCCAGCAGGGACTGTGTGCAGTGGAGGAAAGTAAGTCGGGGCCAGATCAGAGGCCCTTGAGCGTTCTTATCAGCATGAGAAAGTTGTGTGTTGATTCAGACTGCCTGGGAGGTTTTCAGGAAGAGGAACTGTGTGAGGTGGGAGAGAGGGGCAGGCAGTGTAGGCACAGAGTCAAGCTTTACATGGATTAAAATGGTGCAATCCGTAGACTAGTTTAGAATGAGGGAAGACCAGGAAACGGATTGAGGCAGTTACAATAGTCTGGGGCAGCAGTCTTCGAACTTTATTACTGATGCCTACTAAAATAATTTTGAATACTCTATTACTTATCCATTTTTAAATTGACACCCTAAATTCTCTCTATAAAATTTCATCACATTGACAAAGGATATCATTTCCAGTGAATTGTAAATATAAATATTTTAAAATAAGAATTATATCACTTTTAAAAAATGGAATCGAAATATCATTTAGATACTACCATTCATTTATTAAAATTCATGAATAAACTCTTTAAATTGGGAATTTTGCATTTCCCTCCTTTTTTCATAGCTTTCCATGTTCCACACAGATGTTTACCCTCATATATTTTTATGCTTTAGAGTTTCGATTGCCCTGTCACTTTTTTTTTTTTTAATTTTTTCCCAAAAGCTAGTTAGGTGAAGCAGTGGGTCTGTCACATTTCTTTACACCAAAAATATGAAAAGCAAAATTTTAAATTTGAATTTCCTTTTGCTGTAAAACTGTTAAAATTTTCTGAATTTCCTTTGTTGTTGTTACTAATGCTCAGCTGAACAACCAGAATATTATAAATTAATGATAAACACTTAGTAAACAGAACTTTATTAGAAAGGCTTCTCTAAATGGAATGAATGGGACATTTAAAAAACAATTAACTTACGTATTCATAGATGAACAGAATTTATTGCTTAGAATGAGATCATATTTAGCATCTTTTCTCTTTTTTAAAAGTTATAAGCACTGAGAAATTTTGTTGACATAAATAAATCAATGGAAATGGAAATGCTTTTGTTGCCAGTGCTACTCATTTTCTTGAACTGCTTCCACTTTTTGTGCCAACAATTTTTTTTTTTTTTTTTTTTTTTTTTTTTTGAGGCAGAATCTCAAGCTGTCACCCTGGGTAGAGTGCTGTGGCGTCATGGCTCACAGTAACCTCCAACTCTTGGGCTCAGGCGATCCTCTTGCCTCAGTTTGTCTATTTTTTTTTAGCTGTCCTGGGCTGGGTTTGAACCCATCACCCTTGGTATGTGGCCCGCGCCCTGCCGACAGGCACTGCTGCCAACAATTATTTTTAATGAGCTTGCAGTCTTTTAATTTTTTTTGAAAGCAAGGAGTTGAAAAACACCTGACTTACAAAAGTAATTATTTCGGTCTTTAGAGAGTTGGTCTCACACTTTCATCCATCTTTCAGAGGGTTCTTTTGTTTATCATGAAGGTTTTTTTCTACCTTGGGGCAGTACATCCTCTTGGCTTTAGATGGTTTATTGATAGGTCTTTGTCAAGGGGGATAGTGTGAAGGGAAAAACCTTGGCTCCCAAACCCTCAGATGCATTTTTTGGATAGAGACTCCTGGAGACTGAAGTCAAGAGAATCCATTAAAGTTATCCAGTCTGATAAAGTTACAATCATGAAGTTATAAATCTTTGCATATCACTTGGGGTTTGAATACCTTAGTTTGCCCTTGGCAAAATGTATCAGAGCCTCTGGATTAGAGTGTTGGGAACTAAAAAGAGAGTAAATACAGAATACTTTATAAAAGAGGAATTTATAGCTCTTAGGAACTGATTAGATATGGGGGCAAGAAAGGTAACATGAAAAAAAAAACCCCTCAAGACTTTATGTTTGTTAACTCAAGGTGAATAGGGCCAGTGATGGTAATTGGAAAGTCATGTTGAAGAAGTGATTTTCTAAGATTAATTTGGACAGTTTAGTTTTCTGAACTGATATGACATGGAGGTGGAGAGTCTACGAAGTAGACATAAACATGGAGCTGGAGATCAGGATGGGAGAACTCACTGGGTCACATGCGTGGTGCATGATCCTGGGCAGTGTGTGTGTGATGTGTGTGCATGATCCCGGACAGTGACTGAGCTTACCAAGGGAAGGCACGTGTGTGTGTGTGTGTGTATGGTGTGTGTGCATGAGGACATGAAGACCCAAGTGTAGGGAAACGACTTACATAAAAGGGTCAGAAGGAAGTGAGCAAGAATGGTATGGGACGCTAGAAAAATATTCAGAATTGTGCACTTTTAGCGAACCTAAGAGAATTTCAAGAAGAGGGTGTTGGTGTGGTGGGTGTGGGCACTGTGACTGACGCAGGACCGGGAAGTCTGAGAAGGGCCTCCTAATTTTGACAAATTGCTGATCTTTGAGAAGAGAGTCACAAGAGTGAAAGAAAAGTAAACAAGACTTGAGAGGGAGATGAAGGCTGCCAGGGGAACTATACCTTGAAGAAGTTAGAGAAGGTCATTTTAGGCAATTTTACAAGTCTTAGCAGTGGCTTTTTTCCCTTCATTATTGTGACCTCGTTTCTGTAGTTGGGTCCGAGATGGGTGGTAGGTGTTTAAGGGCCATGTTGTTGGGATACTGTGTCTCCACACACGGCAGCAAGGTGTGTCCATTGTGAAAAGTGTGTGGGGACAGAGACCAGCTGCGGAACCACACTTCTGCATTCCCTTCTCCTGACCTGAAGCGTGTGCGTGGTCCCAGAGCCGGCAGTCACGTGCACGATTCTGACGCTTCTCCCTTTCATTCTTGTGGTTGCTGTTACTTTTCTCCCCTGACTTGGCACTCTTGGGTACCTGAAATGCATGTGGAATAGAGAGGTAGGACTACAGGTTGAGGGTTGTTCTGTTTGTTTGAGGCAGTCCTGCTCTGTCTCCTTGGCTAGATGAGAGTACATTCTCTGCACTCAAACTCCCAGGCCCCCTTGGCTAGGGAACATTCACTGCAATCTCAAACTCCCAGGCTCAAATGATCTTTCTGTCTCAGCTTCCTGACCAGACCAGCTGGGTCTACAGGTGCTTGTCCCTAGCCTCGCTACATTTTCTATGTTTTGTAGAGATGGGGATCTTGATCTTGCTGGGATTGGTCTTAAACTTCTGAGCTCATGATCCTTCTACTTCAGCCTCCGAGAGTGCTAGGATTATAGACGTGAGCCACCATGCTCAGCCATGGAAGTTGATTTTTTGAGTCTGGTTCTGGGGACTTCTAATAGAAGTCTGAGAATTGTAAGATTTAAAAGTAGTTTAAACTTCTGTGCGAACATGGAATTAGCTTGAATTTATAGTATATATGAGCATATTTAATCAGGTATAGAAGAGAGGCATACTTATGGTATTGATGAAGGTGGAATTAGAATTCTATTGAATTAGAATAGCCAGGCTTCCCTATCTACTGGTTCCACATCCAGGGATTCAACCAACCCTTGATCAAAAATATTAAGGAAAAAACCAAATATATACACAATGCAACAATAAAGAATAATAGAAATAAAAGCAGTACACTATAACAACTATTTACATAGCATTCACATTGTATTAGGTATTGTAAGTAAT
The DNA here is from genome assembly GCF_027406575.1 of Nycticebus coucang. Classification (NCBI taxonomy): domain Eukaryota; kingdom Metazoa; phylum Chordata; class Mammalia; order Primates; family Lorisidae; genus Nycticebus; species Nycticebus coucang. The sequence continues at coordinate 3,361,862 of NC_069798.1, forward strand.
GTTTAAAGGCTAGGGGAGGATGTTCAGAGGTTATATGCAAATACTAAGCCATTTCATATCAGGGCTTGAGCATCCTTGGATTTTGGAGGTTCCTGGGACCAGTCTTGCACAGAAACTGGGGGTGACTATATTGTATCTTGAGAAGGTTAGGGCTTCTGTGTGCTCCTCCTCCTGTGCTGGGAGTGGTAGATTATTAGAAGAGAGGTGTTAGGAAATGAGGCCTGGAGTTCTCTTAGAAAGCTTTGTAAAGACAAAGAGGTCATCGAGTTTGGAGAAGACATGATCTTTGCTTCTTTTTTTATTTTTTAAAAATAATTGATTTTAATTAATTTAATCAAATTTTATTTCAGCATAGTTAAATAAATGATATATTGATACATTGCCTGTAATTATTTATGATTCAAAGGAGATAACTTGAATTTAGTCAAGTCGTTCCTTGGAAAAATCCCAAATGATACTCTTTAAGTGCAGGATGTGATTTCTTCAGCTAGGTAAGATAATTTTGCAAAATGTGTTAATGTTAATTCTTGAAATAGTGGCAGACTAAGTTGATTCCTCTACTCCTTCCGCCTCTCCTGTGTGAACCCTACACCCCACCTGTACCTTACTTACAATTTTCTAAATAAAAAAGTTTTCCTTGACTCCCTATCTTTTGATTTTTCTGGTTAGAATGCCCTCCTTTACCTCTGTCCTCATTAGTGAATTCCAGTATATTTTCCCAGAATTGGTTTGTCTTTGAAACCTTCTCTTATTCATCTGGGCAGATTTAGAAGCGTGATAGGGCGGCGCCTGTGGCTCAGTGAGTAGGGCGCCGGCCCCATATGCCGAGGGTGGCGGGTTCGGACCCAGCCCCGGCCAAACTGCAACAGAAAAAAATAGCCGGGCATTGTGGCGGGCGCCTGTAGTCCCAGCTGCTCGGGAGGCTGAGGCAAGAGAATCGCGTAAGCCCAAGAGCTGGAGGTTGCTGTGAGCCATGTGACGCCACAGCACTCTACCCCAGGGCGGTACAGTGAGACTCTGTCTCTACAAAAAAAAAAAAAAAAAGAAAGAAAAGAAGCGTGATAGTTAACAACCATCATGTTTACAGCGTATTTTGTTTGTGTACACTCTTATACCATCTTTCTTTTTCCTTAGTAGAAAATGTCTGCATACATGTACACACATAAATACCCCTGTGTGCACTACTTACATAGTTCTTTGTCTAGTTTTTGTATCTCCTATTTAGTACCAGCACTGTATGTGGTACATGTGCTGTCTTACTTGTTGAATCAAATGAATAAAAACAAAAGCACACAGAAACCACATTAAGATTTTCTGTGCCTAGAAACAAAACGAAATGCAGAGTGGAAGGGAACGTTGGCTTATTTGCCTGACGCTTATGTTATTTCATAGGCATTATCTTTGTATACATGTCTTAAAAGTCTTGACAACATTTATTTTATAGATGAAGAAATGGACTCAAATTAGGTACATGTTTAAGTTCACATATATAGTTCATAAGGGATAGAACATGGAATTTTTTTTTTTTTTTTTAAGACAGAGTCTCATTTTGTCGCTCTTAGTAGGATGCTGTGGCATCACAGCTCACAGCAACCTCAAACTCTTAGGCTTAAGCGATATCTCTTGCCTCAGCCTCCCAAGTAGGTGGGCCTATAGGGGCCCACCACCACACCTGGCCATTTTTAGAGACGGGGTCTTGCTCTGGCTCAGGCTGGTCTCAGACTTATGAGCTCAGGCAATCCACCTGTCTCGGCCTCCAGAGTGTTAGGATTACAGGTGTCAGCCACTGTGCCCTGCCACGTAGTACTTTTGCTATTACTATTTTGTGTTTAATTTGTCATCTTTAAATTCTGTAGTGGGCCCAATTTTAAACTTTTACGTTTTAGACTATTTTTATTACATTCAAAAAAGCTGAAAATTGTTGTCTTTTGCTACTTTGGATTTCTGTGTTAGGGACGGGGAGCTGTGAGGAGCATAGAGAATACTTCTGGAACTAGGAGGATAATTTTGTCTCTTCTGTATGGTCTCGTGTCTTTATACAGAGGGAAGTAATCAGTTCTATGTGTAACATGATAAATATTGTTTCTTTCCTTTGTCATCTTCTTCATTCATGTTCTTTTTAATTGTAACACCTTTGATTCCTGATGATTTGGTATTAAAAGGTTTTAGTGAGTCTAATTTATGTTCAGCAGCTGTTCTCAAGGGTTTGGAGATAGGATGGACTAAGCCTTAAGTGTAGCCTAGGTTTCTATTCCTATTAGGAATTCTAGTTCATTATGTTAGGATTCTGTCTTATTAAGATTCACTAAAAGCCCTAATTTTAAATTAAAAGATGTGCCATACAGCTTCTTCATGGAAGTTTTACTTTGTAATTAAAAATTAGGTTTTGGAAAATGAAGAATGCCTACTTAAGTATTTTTTTGAAATTAGTCTCTTATGTTGTTGAGCTTACAAAGTGATCTTCCTTTTAAATTTTTTGAGACAAGATCTCACCCTTTTGCCAGACTGCAGTGCGTTGTCCCAACTATAACTCACTGGAACCTTGAATTCCTGGGCTTCCTGAGTAGCCGTGACTTTTGGCACTTTTGCCACCACACCCAGCTCAATTAAAAAAAAAATTGTAGAGACTGGGTTTTGCCATATTGCCCAGGCTGGTCTTGAGCTCCTGGCTTCAAGTGAGCCTCCTGCCTCAGCCTCCCAGATTCTGGGGTTACAGGTATGAGCCACTACACTCAGCCTCTTCTGAACTTTTCATCCTGGCTCCCCTTCAACTAGCAGTACCAACTATGTAAGTCAGTAAATTTGTAGGGAAAGAGGGAGTATTGGAATTTTAGGAGGACGTATGTAATTTGAAAAAGCATTTCGGCAGTCACTGTTTTTAGATGCCTTTTAAAAAGCAGGTTGAACACTGTATTGTATGCATTTTAGCCATTTTAAAATTTCAGATAACTTGAAGAGATGATTTTTATTTTATTTTTACTTCATCATTGGAGAAGGTTGGATTTTAAAAACTGTGAAATAGTTAGGGCCGTTGCTATTATAGGGTCCAAGAATCCATAAACTTTATACAGAAAGAACTACAAAAGAAAGAGCTTAAGAGTCCTGAGGTATTGGCCCTCTGGTAATAATGAAGTATCTCTTTTCATTTCTAGTGATACTTGCCATCTTTCAGTCTATTTTGTCTGAAAATACTATAGGCACGTCAGCTTTTTTATGCTTACTATTCTATCTTTTAACTTTTCTTAACATTAACAGTGTGGCTCTAGTAGACATGCTTTATCTCACTCTTGCTTTTCATTAATAATCTTTGCCTTTTAACTGAAATGTTTAGTCCATTTATATTTAATGTGATTATTGATCTGGTTGGATTTAGGTCTCCTATTTTGCTTTTTATTTTCCATTTGTCTCATTGTTTTTTTCTGCTGCTGCTTTATTTTGGGTTAACGGAATATTTTTTAGTATTCCATTTTAGTTCCCCTATTATCTTTCTGGCTGTACTTTCTACCATGTTTTAGAGATTACTCGAAGGATTGTAAATTTGTATCTTGAATGTATTGTAGTCTATTGAAATAAAGTTAGTGTACTATTTTGAATAAACTATAGGAATCTTGTAGCAGTATGGCTGCATTTACTCCCTGTATGTTATTTTATCTGAGGGTATTATTGACATCTGCATTGTCAGTTGTGATATACATATGCTATAGGTTTTTTCAGTAGTGGTGATAGATTTTTAAATTGATTATTTCTGACTTTCTCTTTGTAACCTATGGCAGGTATTTGCAGGATGGCTGGGTAAGACTTAAGGGCACAGGTCAGTCTTAGTCCAAACGAGAATTGGTAAGGAAATTTTTTAAGCTGCTTGACTTGGGAGGGTGATTTAGGCCAGAATGATTCCACAGACGCTGGCAGGAGGCAGCAGTATTGGGAAGTGGCGGGAACCTTTGTCACCAGTGTCTATGCCAGAGTGGGACGCTCCCACCCCTTTTGTACACATATAGAAGTGAAAGTCAACCAAGATTGATTTATTGAACCCAATATTTTGGGTTTATTTTGTTACCTTCTAGGGGTATGTTTCTCAAATATAGTTATTTAACAATATGCAGTTGAATTAGTGGAGTTATTTATTAAAAATAAATGCTCTTCGGCCTTACTCCAAACTAACCTCATCAGTAACTGAGTGTGAGCTATTGGATTCTGCCTTTTAGGTTAAGGACTCAAAGCTCGTATTAAATGTGGTGATGTTTGACAGTCACAGCTGTAGGAGTTCTTCCTGCCGTATGTATCATTAGTTTTTCTCTGGCTGCTTAAAGATTTTACCACTGCTTTTAAGCAATTTGATTATATTGTATGTTTGTATATTTTGCTTCATGTTTCTTGCTCATGGAATTCATTGAACCCCTTGAGTCTGTCTGTGGATTGGTAGGGCTTTTTTTTTAATCAAATGTAAAATTTTTATCCATTATTTAAAATATTTTTTTTATGTCCCCTCCTTCCTTTTTTGGGAACTTCAATAATGTGTGTATTAGGATGCTTGACGTTTTCCTGCAGTTAATTGCTACACTGTTCTCTCCTTCCCTCCTATTTTTTTTTTTGTTTCATCTAGAATACTTTTCTCATGCTCTGCCTTCAAAATAATCCTTTTTCTCTAGTAGTGTTTAATCTGCTCTGGATCCCACTCACTGTATTTTTCATATCTCTTTTTCTTTTTGATCTCTAGATCAAATTTGGTCTTTTAAAATACCTTCTATGTCTCTTAAGATGCTCAAGCTTTCTTCTACCTTCCTGAACTTATGGAATATGGGTACAGTAACTGTTCCAGTGTCCTTATCTGCTAATGCCATCATCTTTGTCCCTTCTGGATCTGTTTCTGTTGAAATTTTTGCCTCATGGTTTGTATTTTTCTCCATTTTGCATGCCCAGTAATTTTTTTTATTGCATGCTAGACATTGTGAATTTTACCTTTTTGAGGGCCAGCTGTTTTTATTTTCGTTCATAGTCTCTTGAGTTTCATTCTGGGACACAGATAAGTTGTTTGGAAAGAATCTGTTCCTTTTGAGGCCTGTGTTAAGCTTTGTTAGGCAAAACCAGAATAGCTGTTAGTTCACAGCTAATTATTTGCCTCTTTTAAGACAAAACCTTTGAGTATTCTGCCTGTTGCCCCATGTCTTACAGAGTTTTAGAAAAATTTGGTTGGTAGAGACATGAACTATTCTTGGTCCTTTGTGATAATCAGGGGAAATGGTTCTGATCTAAGGTGGGGCCTTCCCCAGACCCAGGTGATTTTCTTACACATAAATATTGTTCCAACACTCATCTAAAGACTCAAGGGGGGGACCACCTGCAGCTTTTCTGAAGCTCTTTCTCGATGCTGTTCCCTCCACTCTCCTACTCTGCCCTGCAAGTTCTACTTTCTTGATGTCCCCAGATCTTCAACCCAAGGAGTCTGCTGGGATTTTGGTAGGGTTCCGAGAGGTGCTGAGTCCTGGAAACTCTTTCTCGGAGGGCAGCTGAGGGAATGTGAAGCTCATTTCTTTCCTTCTCTCAGGTACACTGTCCTCACTGTGCTGCCTTCTGTTCAGTGTCTGAAACTGTTATTTCATATATTTTGGGTTTATTTTTAATTTCATTCTTTTTTGTTTTTTTTTTAGACAGGCTTTGGCTGTGTTTCTCGGGCTGGAGAGCAGTAGCTATTCATAGGTGTTATCATGGCATATTGCAGCCTTAAATTTCTGGACTCAAGCAATTCTCCCACCTTAGCCTCCCAAGTAGCTGGGCCACTGTACTTGGCTTTGCTTTTTTATTTTTACCCAAAGAGGTGAGGGTAAATTTGGTCTCTGTTACTCCATCTTTGTCAGAAGTGGAAGAGCATGTTTAGTTATTTTTTTTAATACAGAAATTATTTTTGTTTTATTTAAAGTAGCTGTGCTATTTTTTGCAGTTTTTGGCCAGAGCTGAGTTTGAACCCTCCATCTCCGGCATATGGGGCTGGCGCCCTACTCCTTTGAGCCACAGGCGCCACCCAGCTGTATTATATTTTTTAGTTTCTTTTTGGTAGGAGTAAAAATAGTTGCCTCAGTATTATCTGTTGGAAGCACCACGTTTTGCTGTGTTATAATGCACTCCCATGTATAGTGCACACTCACGTTTTTGGCTCACACTTTGTGGAAAACTGCACTTCAAGGAAGTGGTGAGGGGCATGCCTGTGGTTCAGTGGGCAGGGCGCCAGCCCCATATACCGAGGGTGGTGGGTTCAAACCCGGCCCTGGCCAAACTGCAACAAAAAAATAGCTGGGTGTTGTGGTAGGCACCTGTAGTCCCAGCTACTTGGGAGGCTGAGGCAAGAGAATCGCCTAAACCCAAGAGATGGAGGTTGCTGTGAGCTGTGACACCACCACACTCTACCAAGGGCCACAAAGTGAGACTCTTGTCTCTAAAAAAAAAAAAAGAAAGAAAGAAAGTGGTGTGCTCTCAGCTGGTAGAGACCCATCTGGGTAGTGCTAACACTCCCCTGGTAATCATGCAGATTGCCCAGCCCTCCTGCAGCTACCCACTCTGTGAAGGCTGCCCCTTCCTTCTCTCCTGGGAGCCCTTCCCTCCCTGTTATGTTGGGGGCACTGTCAGTGAGGCAGGAGCTTCTGAAGCCGCTGGGCCTATGGGCAGTCAGGTGGGTCCCTGGGGCCTGCATGGGGTTTCTAGTCCCTGCAGCACAGCCTACCTCACCTCACCAGCTCTGCCAGCACTCATTCCCTGATCAAATGCTCAATAGAGACACTCTAGCCTGTTCCCACTGGATCCCAGATCCTCCCAGTCTGGAACCCCATGTGTCTGGTGGGCCCAGGGGGGACAGCATGACAACCCTGGAGGGCCTGCTGGTCTCCCCGCTCCCAAGCCATACTACCCATGTATAATGCATATGTTTATTTTTCTCTTAAAAATTTGGGCAAATGTGACAAAATATAGTAGTCATTTCTGTGAGATGGGTCCATGTTTTATAACACTCATTAATATTAAAAACAGGCATTTTTAAATGCTGTAAAAGCAATAATAGCATTGAGTGTTTGAGTAGGAAATGATGAATCTTTTCTATTATTGATATAGCAGCATTTGGGAGGAGTTTCTTATGTGGTGGTCTTTTTCTCTCCTAAGCAAAGATATGGAACAAAGATAAAATCTTCTATTGTGAATAATGGACAGATTCATTTGTTTCAAATATACTTTAAGTGCCTATGTTGAGACTGGAAATATTCTGGATATAAAGCAGTGAATAAGGTGGAAGAGAGACAGACATCAGATGTTGGTAGAGGAACTATTGAGAAAAGTAAATTGGGTACAAGGGATAGGATAGGAAATGCCAGGAAATGACAAGGACAGTTCCTCTGAAAGCTCTTAGGGCTTTTGCGTTCCCAAGTTGAGTTCATACTTAAGTCTTACCTATCTCCCTTAGCCCTGGAGTGTCCATTAGTTATGTTTTCTTGTTCCTAGAACTTTGGTTTATATTTATTTATTGATTATTTTAGTATACAATATTTTTCAAGTTGTTCTCTTAAACATTAGTAGCAAAACAAAATATAAAATAACCGTATTTTGTATGCCCTGGTTAGTGACGAATCCAGTCTATTATTTCACAGCCACAGTTCTGGAAGGTGTATTTTGCGCTCACTTCCTTGTGTTTTCTTTTACCTCTGTAGTCACTGTTGTCCGGCTTCTGTGCTTTCAGAGCATGGAGAATTGCCCCCACTACACAAGGTGGCACAGAAGTACCAAGTTCATTGAGAACCTTTCAGTTCTTCCCTGACTTCTATGGCAGTAAGGCTACTTAATTACACCTTCAGACTCTCTGCGTAGTTCCTTCGGATTGTTAACCTTCTTAGTTCTTAATGATTTCTTTCTTAGACTTTTTTTTGAGACAGAGTCTCACTTCATCACCCTTGGTAGAGTGCTGTGGTGTCACAGCTCACAGCAACCTCAAACTCTTGGGCTTAAGCGATTTTCTTGCCTCAGCTTCACAAGTAGCTGGGACTACAGGCACTCGCCACAATGGCCAGCAATTTTTAGAGATGAGGTCTTGCTCTGGCTCAGGCTGGTCTCAAACCTATAAGCCTCAGCCTCCCAAGTGCTGGGATTACAGGCGTGAGCCACCCTGCCCGGCTTTGTTCTTAACTTCTCTTCTTCCTCCTGCAACTTGAATGCGTTTCTCTTGTGGCAGTTTGTTATAAAGATCATTTTAAACTAGATTGTTTTCTCAGTATAATATTAACTACTAGTAAAATGTTAGTATTTTTATTGTTATTTCCCCAGCATCTAGCCTAGTTCTTGGCACAAATGTTAATAAGTAATTTGTTTATTGAATATGAATTCCACTGGTAATTTCTAGCTTTCCTTTATTAGTAATAAAGTGAAGTCAGATACGATTTCATTAGTTTTTATCTTGTGCATTGCACTATATCAGTGTTGGATTTTCTGTGTGTTTATTTACAAGTTGTAGTGTCCTGATTAATATGTAAGTTCTCAACTGATCATTCCATTTCCCCTGTACAGAGTCTGTTTCCCTCTGACCCTTGTACTTTTAGAGGCAATTCTAACATATCTGTAGACAAAGGAGAGGAAGCATCCTTCAGTTATTCAAGGTTTCTGGATTGGACCTAAGATTCTCCAGTGATTCTTTATACCATTCCAGAAACATGCTGCTTCAGACAGGCAAGGGGTGCATTTTAGTTTCAGAGTGCTATAAGGAATATTTCTGATGTCTCTGATAGTTGGTGTGGATGACTACAGCTCAGAGTCTGATGTGATTATTATACCTTCAGCCCTGGACTTTGTCTCACAAGATGAAATGTTGACGCCACTGGGGAGATTGGACAAGTATGCTGCAAGTGAGAACGCTTTTAACAGGTACGTGCACATTTTTTTCATGAAAGAGGAAGTGGAAGGGTGGTTTTACTAATTTCAGTAGGGAAAATAAAATCATCCAGTTTAAAGTAGTTTTTAAAGTATGTAATCTGAATTGTCCAGTTTTATTAATACTCATAGCATGACCTTTTTTTTTAGTTTACTCCTTAATCCTAGGAAGGACAAAGCATTCTTTCTTCGCTTTTTGGTAAAATAATACCATTACTTTTCGGGTATTCCTGTAAATGGCTTGTTGGGGTATGTTCCTTGGACAGATGGAACTGTGTGTCTTGCTGCAGTGAGCTAGCTGCTGCTCAAGGCCATTAGGACACAGCAGTGACGCAGAGCCAGCTCCCCTGCTGCGGTGTTTCTCCAGCTCTGGTACCCAGACCACCTGTATCAGACTTTTCAGGAAATCGAAAAGTCTATTCACATTTTTTTGACTATGACAAACTGAAGCCAGTAAAAATATGTAAATGTATAATCTTGTATAAGTTGTATATATGTGTAATGAGGAAAAGTATGTTTTTTCATTATGGTAATTGAAGGATACCTGTTCAAAGAAGATTTTCAGTGACTTTAGAAATTAGCCAAATCAGTTAAATAAAATAAGAAAAAATGTGTTCGTAAATATTCAATCTCATTGTTAAAATCAATACCGACATTTGCCACTTAAGAAAAATTATAGGCTTACTGTGTATTTTAACAGTGTAATAAGGAAAATTTTTCTTTTGAACACTGTATGAATTCTATTGTTTGAAATTCTAGATGTTGACTATTGATTCCACTGAACAACATGTAATTTTATTTTTCTCTATAGACAAATGGTGGCCCGGAGTTTGCTGGACACATTGAGGGAAGTCTGTGATGATGAAAGGGATTGTGTTGCTGTTTTGGAAAGAATCAGCAGATTGGCTGAAGATTCAGGTATATGTTTATGCAAAGAAAGTGAATTTACTCTGTTTCTAGGAAGATTTTAAAATTAAATACGTGTTTCTAAAAACTAATGAAAAATTTAATGTAAGGCAAGATTACTTAAAAGATTTCCTAAGGTTGTCAGACTTATCTGCAACACCAAGCAAGAGACACATTTTATAGCAAGCTCGTTTGTTTTAATTTTGAAAATTTCTCATCAAAACAAATTAAGAACATTGTTTTGCATGATGTATATTCATATTTTTTAGGATTAATAAACATTTTTGAAAACAATTCACAATAAGAAGGGAGGGAAAGGACTGTGAATGTGAAGTGCTTTCTCATTCCCCAAAAAAGTCAGTCACCATTTGTAAAACTATAAGTAGTTTATTTTCAAAGTGAAGATAAGAGGATCTGCTTAAGTAGAGGTAAACTTACACAAAGCTTAGAAAATGGTGATATTAAGGTTTTTTATTTTTTTTTAATTGTTGGGTATTCATTGAGGGATTCATTGAGGTTAAATATTGAGGGTTTTTTTTTTTTTTTAAAGACAGAGTCTCACTTTATCGCCGTTGGTAGAGTGCCGTGGCATCATAGCTCACAGCAACCTCAAACTCTTAGGCTCAAGATATTCTCTTGCCTCAGCCTCCCACGTAGCTGGGACTACAGGCACCCACCACAACGCCCACCTATTATTTTAGAGATGAGGTCTCATTCTGGCTCAGGCTGGTCTCAAACCTGTGAGCTCAGGCACTCCACCTGGCTTGGCCTTCCAGAGTGCTGGGTTTGCAGGTGTGAACTAATGTGCCCGGCCCGATAGTAAGGTTTTTATAAATATTTTTTATTATGGTAAAATTTACATAACCTGAAACTTAACTATTTGAAGCTAATGCTAAGTTTAAGCGTATCTTTATACTTGATTTTAGAAATAATCTAGACAAAGGAAAAAGAATCACTGCTATGCCTTTGCATAATAAATACTTGTTTAGATTTATTACTAAATTTGATAGGTTTTATTTCTCATCTTTAGACTCTACTAATTGTTACCATTACTCTTAATCATTTTAGCAAAGTATGGAAATCTAGTTGATAGTTGCAATATTATTCCATTTATTCTTGCTATTGTTACTTTTTTTTTTAAAGACAAGGTCTTTTGCTCTGTTCTCCAGGTGGGAGTGCAGTCATGGATCATCACCGCTGGCTGCCATTTCAAATTCTTGGGCTGAAGCAGTGGTGTGTGCGACCTTCCCCGCTAACTTTTTATTTTTTAATTTTTTGCAGAGATGGGTGTCTTGCTATGTAGCTCAGGCTAGTCTCAAACGCCTGGATTCAAGCAGTCCTCCCGCCTTGGCCTTCCCAAGTGCTAAGATCACACGGATGTGAGACATTTTTCCCAGCTGTTGTTACCTGTTGCCAAGTCTGTTAGTCTAATCTTGTTTCTCTTCCTGATTGCTTTTTAAATTTCCTTTCTTTGACATTGTGGGGTTTTGCTGTGATGTATTTAGGTACAATTCTATTTGTTTTATTCAGGATTTGTCTTGCTTCTTGAATTTGAGGATTCTTGTCTTTTCATTAGATATGGGAAATTTCATCCTTCAATGTTTTTAATATTGTCTCTTTCATCTTAAAGTCCTATTTTTAAAAGTTGTTTTTTTTTGAGTAGGCATATTTTAATAAAAGTATTGTATTTTTCCATGGTTTTTAACTGTTCTTTATCTTTTATCTGCATTTTGCTAATTTCTGTCAGCAAAGTATTTACTTCTGAAGTCTAAACTTTCTTCTGACTGTCCAATTTTTTATTGTCCTTAACTTCGTTTTTCATTTTCAGAAGTCTTTGGTGCTTTGTTTCCCTATTATCATATTCTTTTTTTCAGTTACTTTCATTGTGTTTTAACATCTTTAAAATAGAATGTTGAAAATAAAATGATTGAAACCTCTAAAACAGTGATTTTCAACTGGTGTGCTGTGAGAGGATCTTAGGTGTGCCCCGAAAATTTTTGAGGATCATTAACTATTTTCAAAAGAAGTTCCAAGTACTATAAGTATATTCATTCACCCCTTTTTTTGATCAACATAATTTAAGTGTGCTGCGGAAGTTTAACTATAGGTTTTAATTGTGCCATGAGATAAAAATGGTTGAAAAACATTGCTCTAAAACATTGTTACACTGCTGGGCGTAGTGGCTCATCCTGTGATCCTAGCACTCTGGGAGGCCGAGGCGGGTGGATTGCTTGAGCTCACAAGGTTAAGACCAGCCTGAGCAAGAGCGAAACCCTGTCTCTAAAAATAGCCAGGCCTTGTGGTGGGCATCTGTAGTCCCAGCTACTTGGGGAGCTGAGGCAAGTGAATTGCTCGAGACCAGGAGTTTGATGTTGCTGTGAGCTATGAAGCCACAGTACTCTACCCAGAGAGACAAAGTGAAACTGTGTCTCAAAAGAAAGAAAATAGTGGAAGATTGTTGTAATAGTTAATCCTCTGTTGTGTCTTAATCTTTATGCTACTAAAGGATTATTTTCTTATTTTTAAAAATATATTTGGATTGTAAGTTCATCTTTAGTGCGTCTTCATAGGAACATGGGGGTGTTGGTTCATTATTCATTTTGGGAATGAATGAAGTTGTTTTACTCGACTGGGCTCAGGGTTGTTAGCAAGTAGAAGTAATTATCATGTTCATTTCTTGTATGTGTGAGACGTGTATGTATGTGTTTCTATTCTGAGGAGGGAGAGTGAGTTCTCAAACTATGCCTGGATGTGCAAAATTGGAACTCAAGCCAGTTACAAATTTTCAGAAATAATATATTTGAAGCAATTTTTAAATATTTAAAAAATTTAAGTGTGCCATGAAAGTTTAACTGTAGGCTCAAGTATGCCTGAGATAAAAACAGTTTACAAACACCGGGGTAGAGTGACAGGACAGAAATTAGGAGGCACACTGAGGCGATTTCTGGGACGCTAGCTCTATTCATTGATTTTTTTTAAGTTGATTTTTAAAAAAAGAATATACTTACTTTGAACTTCTTTTGAAATGATTTAATTAATGATCCTCAAAAATTTTTGTGGTACACCTAAGATCCTCTCAGGGCGCACCACTGAGTTGGCACACTGGTTGAAAATCACTGCTCTACCCCATACATAGGTGAGCACCGTTTTACAGCTAAAGGTGCAGAGTAATCTGCCCGTCTGAACTTTATGTGGGATCATACTGAATGTATTCTGCATCATTATGCTGCTTTTTTATATTTCTGGAGTTCATTCATGTTGTATGTGACTGTATTGACTGACTTTCTCACCCAGTCTGCCACATGAATCTGTTGCAACTTACTTGTTTATTGTTCTGTTGGTGAACACTTGGATTGCTTCTAGCTTTAGGCTGTTAAATGTGATGTTAACCAAGGAGTCAAGTAGAGCACAGGTATACACATTTCTGTGGGTATACGTATACTTAGAAGTGGAGTCTCTGGGTCGTAGGATATGCATAGATTTATCTTTAATAGATATGTTACAAAGTTTTTCAAAGTGATATTCACAATTTGTGATCCCTTTAGTAGTTCCTATTATTTCACAGCACAAGTTCATTTTAAATTTTGCCAAAGGGGAATGGGTGGTTTACATTTCCTCCTTTACCAGTGAAGTTGAGTACCTGGTTATTGCTTATTTAGTTAACTTTTCAGAAATGTCTGTTTAAGTCTCTTTCTCTTTTTAAAAATTGGCAGCCTTTTAAAATAGATTTTTCAGTGAGTTCTGTGTCCTTTATGTGTGTGAAATGTATCATTTCGGGGGCCAGACACAGTGGCTTATGTCTATAATCCCAGCACTTGGGAGGCTGAGGTGGGTGGATCGCCTGAGCTCACATGTTTGAGACCAATGAGACCACATGTGAGCCAGAGTGAGACCCCCATCTCTAAAAATAGCCAGGTGTTGTGGCGAGCGCCTATAGTCCCAGCTACTTGGGAGGCTGAGGCAAGAGAATCACTTGAGCCCGAGAGTTTGAGATTGCTGTGAGCAAGGATGCCATAGCACTCTATCAAGAGTGAGAAAGTGAGACTGTCTCAAAAAAAAAAAAAAAAATAGATTTTGTTACTATGGCAAAAGGTGTTTGCTCATATTGCTGTTTTTTCAACAGAACCAACTGTGAGAGCGGAGCTGATGGAGCAGGTGCCTCATATTGCATTGTTTTGTCAAGAAAACAGGCCTTCAATACCATGTGCTTTTTCCAAATACTTATTACCTGTTGTGGTTAGATATCTTGCGGATCAGAATAATCAGGTAAGAGCACCTTAGATGTCATCAAGGGACCTGACGTGGAACGACCTAGCTAAATGATCTCTTTGGGATGTTTTTTCTCTTTTACTTTGTTACTCTGTTTTTCAGAAATGATCATTTGTCTTAGACAAGATATGTTAAGAGTTAGGGAAATCTAATAGGTCTCTTCAGTGCCAGTGTAGACAACTGTAGTAACTGTATTCTCACTTGTGAGAGTTTTGAGATACACAAAAATCAGTGTCCCTGAAAATATGTATGTGACATTATTTACAAGCATGGCTTTTGTGTTTTCACTTCATCTACTCTGACACAATCTGCCAAGTTTGGTCTTTGTAATAATTGAGGAAAATAGCCACGAATATTTATTTGCAAAGTTTTGCCAGTTTTGGACCCCTTTAAGATGAGACGTCTTCAAGTTTGTAAAAATCAAATGATAGTTTTGTTGTGTTACATTTGTACTTTGTATATATTGCTGTTTTTCTCTTAGGTGAGGAAAACAAGTCAGGCAGCCTTGTTGGCTCTGCTGGAGCAGGAGCTAATTGAACGATTTGACGTGGAGACCAAAGTGTGTCCCGTCCTCATAGAGCTGACCGCCCCAGATAGCAATGATGATGTGAAAACAGAAGCTGTGGCTGTAAGTAGAATGACATTTTTCCATTTAGGCAAAACTTGAATGATAGGAGATGTTCCTTAAAGGTTAGGTTGCTTTATCCCATTTAACACATACCTATTAAATTTGAAATTTAAATCAGGGCTAGAAAAGGACGTGAAGGCTTACAAGGATAAATGTACTTTCACATAATAAGAAAATAATAAGTAACTATAAATTTATTAATTATGTCAAAATGGAAAAATACAATGGTTACTATCAGTGCAGTTGAGAAAAAAACAAAAACCTTGTGATGAATGAAAAAACATTTGAACCCTTTTAGTTGCTGTTGAGCACTTTTCTTGGCTCTGTAAGTGCAAGGAAATAAGAAAATACAACTTGGCTTCTGCCTTTGACAGTGTGATTATTGGGAGAAGGATAGTCGGGCAAGTAATTTTGTTATATATGATGACAGTAATTATTAGCATATATAGATCGAGTCATTAGGCACATAGTAAAGTCAAGTACAAGTGAGTTTCTGGGTTTTTTCATATGGTTAGCTAATATTCTGATTATTTGGGAACCATCATAATTAGGGCATGAATTAGAGCAGTGGTTCTCAACCTTCCTAATGCCGTGACCCTTTAATACAGTGCCTCATGTAGTGGTGACCCCCAACCATAAAATTATTTTCATTGCTACTTCATAACTGTAATTTTGCTACTGTTATGAATTGTAATGTAAATACCTGATACGCAGGACGGTCTTAGGTGACCCCTGTGAAAGGGTTGTTCGACCTCCACAGGTTGAGAACTGCCGAATTAGTAATGTATGATATGATTCACATCTGTGGTTTTGGAGTTTAGATAATAAGAATTCTGATAGTAAATTAGAAAAGTAATAAATTTACCTTAAAATATATTCAAATCTGTTTGGATAGTGAGAGTTTACTACTGAAACCTAAAATAGTGTAGTTATATCTTTCCTTAATTTAAAAAATTACACCAAAATTATACAGTACTTCCTGACCATCATTAGTGGGATGAATTAGGATGACAGCTCTAGTCTTCTTTCTCTTGAAAAATTTCTTGAATCCATTATTTTATTTTTAAGATGCTCAGTTGATCATTAAGTGTGTGAGTCAGTGGCGGTTAGCTCAGTCTCAGTGTTGTTCACCACCTATGCCGATACCAAAACTTCTTTTTTTTAATAATTTCAGGATTTCCTCAATAAAGGAAATCAGTTTGGGCCTTGGCATAATTTTTGGTTTATATTGAGCAGAATTTAACTTACTCTAAGTTATAATTTTTGATGGGATTTAAAATTGGTAAAACAATATAATAAGACTATATCCAGCTCTAGTAGTAATTTCATGATTCTCTTACAATTGGTTTATGTTTATTTTTGTCGCGTTTTATAGTCCCTGGCTCCCAAATATTCCTCTATCTTGGGAATGATTCATCTAATAAATTGAGTTATGTGACTCCAGTGATGCAGTATAACTTTGGATCTTTTTTTTTTTTTTTTTTATAACTTTGGATCTTTAAGTAGGAACTTAACTAGGGCTTGGTGATGCTTATTCAAAAAACAAAACTGGCTTTGGAGTATAGGAGATCAGGTATTGTCTTTAGTTCTGATGATGCTAAGATTTTGTTAAGGAGTGTACTGAGTCTGTAGATAAATTTGGAGAGAATTGCCTGCCTAACAATCCATGAACATAGTAGATCTCTTCATTTATTTAATTCTTTGATTTATATCATTAATATTTTGTAGTTTTCAATAGAAAGATCTTGTATGTATTTTGTTAGATTTCATTTTTTAAAAAAACTATTGTGAATAATACTGTTCTTAGTTGGTAATTTATAGAAATACAATAAATTGTTTGTGTTCTGATATATATCCTAACAACCTTCCTTAACAAACCTAATTGTTATAGCTGCTGCTTTGTGATTTTCCATGTAGACAACCATATCATATGTAAAATAGTTTTCTTTCTTTCAATCTTCACACTATTTACTTTTTATTTTTTCAATCATATTTGCAGTCTAGCAGTGGATAGACTTGATTGATGATGACAGACCATCAGATTTCTTTCTGTGTTAAACATGGGTGAATGTATTTAACACAGGACTAGTTTTCAGATAGTTAATCCTGACTTTGCCTGGTTCTGTGTTCACTGAATCATGTCCATATTGAAACTCTTCTTGCTTTCCTTGGAACCAAAGCTGTGCAAAACCAGGACCTGGTTCTAGTATGCACAAGCTTCAATTAAGATAATGCCTTCTAGGATGAGGACTGCCTCTGTGTAGTCCTTTCTTAGCAGCATGGATGTGCTAAATCCAGATCCTTCTTAGGGATAATCTTTCCCTTTGAACAGTTGCCACTTATTTTTTTACTTAGAAAGGGTAGGTTTGTTTTTTTTTAATCAGGCAAAATTATTATTACGATAGAAAGTGGACAAAAAAGTTTTAGAATTTTTCTGCGCATTTTATTTAGTATTGGTTAATATCTAATTTTGTGTTTCCTACTTGCATAAACAAGAGGAAATTTTTCAATTGATAAATGTTTTCTGGGACATATGCAATATAATGATGACATATTACTTTTTTTTGTTTACTTAAATTATGTACTGAAAAAGCCTTAAACATATTTTCCGTGTGTTTTTGTTCTTATTTTAGATAATGTGCAAAATGGCTCCCATGGTTGGGAAGGATATTACAGAGCGTCTTATCCTTCCTAGGTTTTGTGAAATGTGCTGTGATTGCAGAATGTTTCATGTTCGAAAGGTATTTTTTTAAGAGTTTTTTTTCCTACTCAAAAACACATAGTTCTAGGAGGCTGAGGCAAAAGAATCACCTAAGCCCAGGAGTTGGAGGTTGCTGTGAGTTGTGACGCCACGGCACTCTACTGAGGGCCATAAAGTGAGACTCTGTCTCTACAAAAAAAAAAAAAAAAACCACATAGTTCTACTGACTAATGTATTGATATATGAAATTTAAAAGGTTAAAAAAACTATATGTAATGTTTTGAAATCTCAATGATGCTTTTGTTGTCAGGTCTGTGCTGCCAATTTTGGAGATATTTGTAGTGTAGTTGGCCAGCAAGCTACTGAGGAGATGTTGGTAAGTATTGTGGGTGTGGAAGAATAAGCAGTGTAACACATATAGTTTGAAATACTCGACACGTACCCCAAAATTTTATAAGCAGAATCCCATGAATGTAAACCAGAAAGATAGTAATAACTTTGATTTTAGGGGTTTAAATTTCTTTAAATATAGGCACTTGAATTGTGTTTTGATAAAGACAGTTTATTAAAAAAGACACATATATGTTAGAACCATTGCTTTTTTTATATTTAACCTTCCATTTCTATGAAGGAAATCAATTGTTTATTCAATTGAATTTTTAATTTTATTATAACTTTCATATATCTTGGTGACACATTATATCAGGTTAGTTTTAAATACTATGTGGATCTATATGGTTGCTATACAAGTTAATGAAAGAGTTTTCCGAAGCCATCTATTAATGCAAAAAATTAAGTTTAGGTACAAGCTCTTGGATAACATTTAAACTACAATTATTGGGAGTGTTTTTGAATTTGCATAGTCAGTTGGGGGAGATGATTTCTTAAAAAGTGCTGAGTATTAATACTAAATAATTCTACTTTTTAAGAACATCTAATGTTTAAAACTCTATGAAAGCAGAAAATTGGCGGGGCACAGTGGCTTATGCCTGTAATCCTGACACTCTGGGAGGCCGAGGTGGGAGGATCACCTGAGACCAGGAGTTTGAGAACAGGCTGAGCAGTGAGACCCCAACACCACAAAAAATAAAAAAGTTAGCCAGGCATGGTAGCACATGCCTTTAGTACTAGCTGCTTGTGGATGCTACAGCAGGAGGATGGCTTGAGCCCATAAGTTGGAGGTTACAGTGAGCTATGATG
Source organism: Nycticebus coucang (assembly GCF_027406575.1). Taxonomy (NCBI): domain Eukaryota; kingdom Metazoa; phylum Chordata; class Mammalia; order Primates; family Lorisidae; genus Nycticebus; species Nycticebus coucang. Next base: position 3,380,464 of record NC_069798.1, read on the forward strand.
ATGCCACTGTACTCCACCCAGGGCAACAGAGCCATACTGTCTCAAGACAAACACAAATAGATTAAAAAAAAAAAATTACCTATGAGAAGCAGAAAATGAAAGAGAAGTAACTACTGAAATCTCTGACTAACAACCCTTTCTTTCTTATGTAGCTGCCTAGATTTTTCCAGCTTTGTTCTGATAATGTGTGGGGAGTCCGGAAAGCTTGTGCTGAATGCTTCATGGCGGTTTCGTGTGCAACGTGTCAGGAAATCCGACGGACTAAATTATCAGCACTGTTTATTAATCTGATCAGTGATCCTTCACGTTGGGTAGAGTTTTGTTTAATTATCATTTTTTTTAAAATAATACATTTGAATCTGTTTTAAAGTGAACATAATCTTGACTTCATAATTTAAGAAATAATTTACAGCCTTTAAAATATGTTATTGTTTATGTTATTGTTTGAAGCTGGACGTGGTGGCTCATGCCTGCAATCCCAGCACTTGGGAGGCCGAGGTGGGTGCACTGCACACAGGTTCAAGACCAGCCTGAGTCAGCATGAGACCTAATCTCTAACAATAGCCAGGTGTTGTGGTGAGCTCCTGTTGTCTCAGCTACTTGAGAGGCTGAGGCAAGAGAATCACTTAAGCCCAGGAGTTTGAGGTTGCTGTGAGCTGTGATGCGACGGCACTCTACTGAGGGCGAGATAGTGAGACTCTGTCTCAAAAAAAGAAAAAAAAGTCCCAAACAGGCTCGGTGCCTGTAGCTCAAGTGGCGAGGGTGCCCGTCACATATGCTGGAGCTGGTGGGGTCGAATCCAGCCTGGGCCTGCCAAACAACAATGATGACAACTACAACCAAAAAAAAAAAATAGCCAGGTGTTATGGCGGGCACCTGTAGTCCCAGGCTACTTGGGACTGAAGCAAGAGAATGGCTTAAGCCCAAGAGTTGGAGGTTGCTGTGAGATGTGATGCCACAGCAGTTGACCCAGGACGACAGCTTGAGACTCTGTCTCAAAAAAAAAGAAAAAAAATAAAGATATGTTATTGTTTGTATGTTTAGGAATGGACTGTGTTTTGAAAGGCTACTATGTTAACTGTTTTGTAACTAGACAAAATTTCTTTACAAATATAAGTCTTTTGATTTTTTTTTTCTATTGGCTTGATGTATTTTGTTAATTGATTTTTTTAGATGTCAAACCAACTTTGCATCTTTGGAATAATTCCCACTTGATGGTAGTGTATAATTATTTTTATATGTTCCGGATTCAGTTTGCCGGTATTTCGTTGGGGGTTTTTCTGTCCTTACCTTAAGTGATACTGGTCTTAGTGATCTTTCATTGCTTTGACTGGTTTTATTATCAGAGCAATAACGGCTTCATAAAAGGAATTGGGAAGAGTTTTGTCCTCTTCTGTGTTTTGGGAGAATTTATATAGAATTGGAGTTAATACTCCTGTGTATGTTTGGTAGAATTCAGTGGTGAAGCCAGCTTGGCCTGTGCCTTTCTTTGTGAGTAATTACTAATTCAGTCTCTTCACTTGTCTTACTTTGCAGTAGTTCGTGTCTTTCTAGAAATGTGTCTGCTACATCTTAAGATATCTGATTTGTTGGTACATGATTATCCATAGTATTCCCATATAATCTTTTTATTTCTGTGAGGTGAGTAGTTAGAACCTTTTTTTCATTTCTCGTTCAAGTGTCGCTTTCCTTATCCCAGTAAATTTCATCATCCTCAGTTGACACATTTGCTGATGCTGCGTATTTTAAATGGTTTCACAACTGCTTCCTTCTTGACACCTTTCCACAATCTGGGGATCCAATCACAAACCTGGGCATAGGTGATTCCTGATTCTGCCTGTAGGTGTTAAATCATTACCAGCTGTCGGTGTTCATGACAGCCACTCTTTCTTCATTAGGGCCTTAAAGTGCTTGTTTACTGACACATCAAGAAGCTGCATTTGCCCATCAGGTATCCCAGCAAGTCAAGTTTTCAAATCTGCTGTGATTGCTTTTGCACTTATGTGACATGCCGTTTGAAGTGTTCAAAAACAAGCAGAGCTGTTTTTTAGGTCATCCTCCAGGCCTTTGTTACCAGACTTTCATGCCTCCTTCATTCATCTAACCTTTTTCATACATGTGGATAATAATTCCACTTGGAATCTTTTCTTTTAGAAATGTTTTTTCTTTAAAGATGATCATAGGTAGTAGCTTTGTCCATCTACGTAACAGGCTACAACAACAGTGAAGTGTGTTTTCTCCTGTCCGTGGGTGTTAACGGCCACCGTCCTTGCTCCTTTGATGGCCGCAGTTCTGTGGGATGGCGTGAGTGGGACGTGTTCCGTGTTGGCAGCTTGGGGCAGCTCAGAGTTGTCTGTTGAAGATTGATAACATAAGAATGAAACTCCAAAACTTGATTCTTGGAGGCTGCTGGACGTTCTTGGGCAAGTTTTGTTTGTGTCCTCATGCTCAAATCTTCTCTCTTCATAAAGTTAAAGCACAATTTAGGTATCCGTGTTTTTTTTTCCTGTGCAATCCTTTTACCTTCCTGTATCATCTTAGTCAAAACAGGGATCTGGTTTGATGCTGCCTCAGTTTTCCCCTCTGCATTGCCTCCTTCTGTCTTGGCATCTGAAGCAGCTTTTTCCCTGCTGCCTCCACAGTCTGATGCTACTCTGTGGGAGCAGGTCCAGAGTGTCTTTTGACAACTCTGTTGCCACTCTCTTTTGCATATTTAACAACTGTTAGCTTAAAGCTTGTATTGAATGAAAACCATTTTGACATTTTCCGAGGGATTTTCCAATAATTTGGGTAAAAATAGCAGCTAGATTGCTAGCTACTACTGCATGAAGGGTACGAAGAGAAATATGTTGCTCTTCATTGGCCAAAAATGCTTTCATTGCAGGTTCACTGTACGTTCACCAAACTGATGACTGTATTCCAGGGTGTCAGTCTGCATACTGATACTGCTGTTGCTTTCTAGATTATCATTTTTAACACATCAGGGTAAATAAAAGCATTAAAAACATTCACATGGATATAGAATTAGTACTGCATGTGCATAATGTGCATCCTTAGTTTCTCTTCAAAAATTTGGGCAAAAAACTGTGCATCACACGTGGCAAAATATGGTACCATTGGGGTAATTTGCCTTGTCACCCAAAGAACTTCCTGTAATATTTCTTGTAATGTGGGTCTGCTAGAAACAGATTTTCAGTTTTTGTCTGTGAAAGTCCGTATTACCACCCGTTTGGAAAGGTAGCTTTGCTGGAAGTGAGATTCTTGCTTGACCGTTTTTTTCCTCTGAGCACTCTTGAGTGTGTCACACTGCCTCTGCTCTGCTCTCTTTCTGCAGAGAAGCCACCTGTATCTTTTTGGGGTTCTATTGTAAGTGATGTGTCATTTTCCTCTCTTTCCTGTTCTTTCCTATTTTCTCCTTGCCTTTGACTTTCGGGATTTTTACCCTGGTATCTCCATTTTTGGTTCTCTTTAGTTTATCCTACTTGGAGCTGATTGAGTTTCCTTGATTTGTGAATTGTTTTTCAGTAAATGGGAAGTTTTGAGCTGACATGTCCACACATATTTTTGCTTCTCTTTTCTCTCTCCCCTGTCCTTTCAGTATCTAACTGTGCGTAGGTCAGTGTGCTGAATGTGCATGTTTCTCGGGGCACCGTTCATTTCCTGGTATTTCCCTTTCTCTGTTCTGTGGCCTGCAGAGTCTGTTGGTCTGTCTTCAGTAGATCCATTCTTTGTTCTGCCGTTTCAAATCTACTGTTGAGCTTATATAGTGAGTTTTTTATTTTAGTTACAGGCAGTCCCTGGGTTACAAGTAAGATGATAGGTGCTGTAGGTTTGTTCTTGAGTTGAATTTGCATGTAAGTTGGAACAGGTACATTTACCTATTACCTGTAAATGCCACTTGTATGTCAGTCAGGTATTTTTTAACCCAGGAGCTACATGTATTGAATTTCTCAATGCCGGCCTTTGACACCCCTAGTAGAATGCTGTGGCATCACAGCTCATAGCAACCTCAAACTCCTGGGCTTAAGCGATTCTCTTGCCTCAGCCTCCCAAATAGCTGGGACTACAGGCGCCCGCCACAACGCCCAGCTATATTTTGGTTGTAGTTGTCATTGTTTGGCAGGCCCAGGCTGGATTCGAACCCACTAGTCTGGTGTATGTGGCTGGCGCCCTAGCCGCTGAGCTACAGGTGCTGAGCCATATTTGGTTCTTTTAAAATAATTTCCTCTTATTGATATTATTCTCTGATTGATGCAACATTGTCCCGTCTGTTGTACAAGTGGGTGTTGGGTGGAAGAAAGGAGCCCCCTCCCCTCTTAACTATTCTCACCCAGGACCTGGCCTCAACATAGGTCGCTCTCAACATGAGGTCACCGAGGGCCTGGTGAATAACAGAGAGAGCCCTGTGACTGGGACCTGAGGGAGAGGCAGCCCCGGGTCCTTGACTGCAGCAGTCCTGAGTGGCGTCTTCACCTCGCCAAGGTGGAGGAAGGAGGATAAGAAGGGAATGGTCTTGGTTCAAATATCAGAGACTCTCAGCTTTTTTAACCAAATTTTTGTAGATTTTCTTGAATAAACATTTCTTCATTTATTATTTTCTCTTAGGATCATTTCTAGAGGCTTTGCATGATTATTTTATAATTTTCACATGTTTAACTGGGGTGTGAGTCAGCCAACCTCCTCATGCTCTCGCGGCAGAAGCCAATCTCAGGACCTTTCATTTCCAAAGCACAGTTGACATAGGGAGAAAGACTGTTAAGCCTTAGTTTTATTTTAATGTTTTTGTAATTTATATTAGATTGTTAGAAAAGGTTAATGTAGCTCATTTGAACTGCCTTTGGTTATTGCTCTGGATCAGTTACATGCACTATTTGCTGCTGATTTGGGAATGTGGCTGTCTCGGTGATTGTAGATATATACAGTTTTCCCTCTGTATCTGTGGGGCCTGGTTACAGCACTGTCTGCAGATACCCAAATTTGAGGATTCTTTAGTCCCTTATATATTAATAAAAAGGGCATAATATTTTCATATAACTTACACTATCCTTACAAAACCGTTAAATCACCTTTGGATTAGTATAATACCTGATAGAGTGTAAATGGTATAAGTAAATATTTAGGGAATAATGAAAAGAAAAAGTTACCTTTTCAATACAGATGCGGCAGTTGTGAGCCTAATTATGTTTTCTTCTTCTTCTTTTTTTTTTTTTTGGAGACAGAGTCTCACTATGTTGCCCTTGGTAGAGTGCCATGGCGTCACAACTCACAGCAACCTCCAACTCTTGGGCTTAAGGCATTCTCTTGCCTCAGCCTCCCGAGTAGCTGGGACCGCAGGTGCCTGCCAGAACACCTGGCTGCTTTTTTTTGTTGTTGTTGTTGCAGTTGTCACAGTTGTTTAGCAGGCCCAGGCCGGGCTTGAACCCGCCAGCCTCTGTGTATGTGGCCGGCACCCTACTCACTGAGCTACAGGCACTGAGCCGTCCTAACTACTTTTTCAGTTTGTAGTTGGGTTAACTCTACAAGCCCGGACAGATGAAGGGTCAACTATATGTTGTGTACCCATTTGAGAGACTTACGCACACACTTTGATATGTAAATCCTATGGCTGTTTAGGTTCAAAAGAAAGAGAAGATAGACTTCTGTAGGAAAATTGTTAAGTTATCTTGGAAAGATTAGGTTTATCCTTCTCAAAAGTTAAGATCGAATTGAAAGTCTTTGAGTGACTTCTGAATTTTTTAGTGGTTTTCAGAACCTTTGTTTAAAATCACTTGAGCCCAACAGTTTGTGGTTGCTGTGAGCTATGATGACCCCATGGTACTCTACCCAGGGCTGCAGGGTAAGACTCTCGTCTCAAAAAAAAAAACACTTAGTTATTAATTGTTTCTTAAAGTCATTGGAACTAATAAAAATAATAGTAGCTTAAAATCACTTCATTTTGAGGAATAGCTCAAAAGTAGCAATGTTTTTATAGTGTTGGAAAATTACTCAGTTGTGTGCAGCAGAATGTGTTAGAGAGTAGAGGAACGTGGATTCTAATCCTGGTTGCATTGTCACTGTACAGTGATAGTGAGGAAATCATTGGATTTCATTGTTTTTGTGAACTCAAGAAGATAGATTAATCTCTTAACAGTGTGATTTAATTAACTCTTACTAGACGCTCGTAGGTGTTATCCTCACATTATTCTAATGACAGAATAAACTAATGATTTAAATAAGTTTTACATGTCCTTCATTGGGAACAAGCTCAGAGATTTAACAATATCCAGAAAAGACTAAACTCGTGCATGTGATTTAAAAAATGACCTTTTATGTTTTTATGAAGGTAATGTTGACTTATAAAGAGGAAGACCCCTGAGTTCACAAGCTGTTCTTCTCTCTGTCATGTACTTAATTCTTACCTTTTTTTAACCTATTGAATCATTTTGAATATGCTTCTCCTAGTAGGTAAATAAAAATAGTAGATATACTTTACATTTATTTGCCCTTGTAAAATATATACATATAACCCTTATTTAAAACTTGTAAAAGATATTGTCATACCATTTTTCTAGAAAAGGAATGCTAAACTTCAGAAGGTCTGATCTGTGGCTCGGCTCCCTTTGCGCAGTGATTACAGTGCCAGCCACATACACTGAAGTTGGAGGGTTCAAACCCGGCCCAGGCCAGCTAACCAACAATGACAACTGCAACAAAAAATAGCTGTGTGCCTGTAGTCTCAGTTACTTGGGAGGCTGAGGCAAGAGACTCGCTTAAGCCCAAGAGTATGAGGTTGCTGTGAACTGTGACGCCACAGCACTCTACTGAGGGCAACATAGTGAGACTCCATCTCAAAAAAATAAAAAAATAAAAACGAAAAAGAGAAGGACTGATCTGTGACGCAGTCAGGGTTTTAGTAACATACCAGTCCTTTTGGTCAAGATCGCCTATTTTGGATTGTGCTCCCCTTCCTTCCTTTAATAAAACTGCTCCTTTTCCAATGTTTTGTATTAAAAAAATTCTGATTTATAACTTCCTTATCACCCCTCCTACACGAGACCATCATTGAGAACAGTAATACGTGTCCCCAGATCTTTGTGACATCGTTTTAAGTCATTATATTTCTGATGTGTCTGTGTGCAGTTGTGGTACATCTGCCTTGCCTTTATGTAGTAAAAAAAGTTACAGTCTGTCCCACCTGAAAACATTAAATATTACCACATTTTGTTGACTTAATTGCTTCATTATCTTTTGTTTGGCATGTTTTTTTTTTTTTTTCATTCTTTTTTATCTTGAGTATATGAGGCTGACAATTAAGTTCATGAATTCATTCTAGCAAAAGTGCTGTATACCTCATTGCTAAATACCCTGCAGTTATTCAAAGTCCTCCCCGTGGGAAACCGTGCACCAGTGCTAGCATCTAGTCCATCCTCTCAAGCTCTTTCTCTGGGATGAGTTCACAGACTTAATTGCTGACAGCTCTGACAGCCATTCTAGAAAAAGAGTTCCAAAATTGTTATGAAGGGTGGATTTTTAAATCATAAGTGAAGAGTGATATATAGTTCTTTTTTCTTTTTAATCTTAATCCCATCTACTACAGATTTATATTTCTGAATTTGGGTTTCTTTTAGAAAAGGTTGATTATTATCTAAACACAATTTGGTATTTGAAAGGTAGATTATTAAATGTGTTATATGTGTGTGTCTATTTATGTACACGGTGGCATAAAGTTCGTGTGTAATTTTAAATTTGCACACTATTTTAAATTGCACATGAACTTCATGGCCACCCTGTATATATAAATCCGTTTTTAAATATGTAATGATTGTCCTCTTTTTCTTCCTAGGTTCGCCAAGCAGCTTTTCAGTCTCTGGGACCTTTCATATCTACTTTCGCTAATCCATCTAGCTCAGGCCAGTATTTTAAGGAAGAAAGCAAAAGTTCAGAAGATGCGTCAGTAGAAGACAGAAATAGGTACAATTTTAAAACTTTGTTTCCAGTTGTACTGCTAGTGAATATTAGTTCAGCTCTTTTATAATAAATGTTCTTTTTGGAGAGTTTACTGTTTCTCTTAATTATAGAACTCAGTAAATACCTTTCTGGAGTTTTATTTTGCATACATTTGTTAACTATCTTCGGTTAGTGACATGTTGAATAAGAAGACACACACACCAGGCTAACTTGACGCCTAGCACCAAGCAAACTCTAAACGGGAGAGTCTATCGTATTTTGATAAGTTTAAAGAATTATTTACCTAGTAAATTATCTGATGATATTTAGAATATATGAGTGATTGTTACATGATGTATATAGGATTTGGTTTTTTAAATTTGTTTTTAAGGATTAAAACCTACCTTAGGAATATGTTTTTGTTTTTCTTTCTAGTCAAATCATTTAGTTGTGGATCTTGGGGTCTCTGTCTGCAGGTTGATTACTGTAATCTCTCCATTTGGGGGAACCCATTTGAATGATTAGCATCAACCTAGTGTACTTAATAGTGCACTCAGTTCCAAGTGTATAACCAAATTTTTAAACAAAGCTTAAAGAGTCAACTTTTTTTTTTAATTTGCCTTAAAAAGTTTCTATTGCATTTTAATTTTAAGCGTTTATTAATAACATATGCTTTGGGGAAAAACCGAGTCAAGCTTAACTTAGTCCATGGGAGTTAAGCCTTTGAAATGATTTTGGTAGATGTTTTGAAGCAGTCCCTACTGTGTTGCTCGAGTGACCGCAGCGTCCCGTCCCGCCTTGTCGCGATGCTAACGGGCATTCTCTTCTGTAGGCCTTGACACTGTGGTATTTGCTTTCTTGTGTTTTGATTTGGCAGTTCTTCCTCTTTCTCTGCTGCCTTGTTTTACCTTTTGCCTGTTCTCCTACTGTCCTGCTGAGTAGCCAAACAAACCGCAGGTACTGTTTCTGTAAAGGAAGAAAAGTCACTCAACCCTGTCTTCCTAGCAAACAAAGCCTGTCAGTTCTTTCGACAGAACTACAGCAAGGAGTTTTACGAAAATGATGATGGGGATGGGGGGATGTTGTCTATTTTTCATTTTTGAAGTAGCATACTTTTTTTTCAACCTATCTATTTAAATGTACTGAAGATCGTTCTATAACTTTATTTTTAAATTTGGAAAGGGTCTAGTGAGAGAAAGTATAAATTTACAGACAGTTATATAAGACAGAGGTTGGCAAACTTTCTGTGAAAGAGCAGGTAGTAAATATTTTTGTTATCTGTCACAAGTGCCCGACTCCGCCTTGCAGCATGTGCGCAGCCGTGGACGTTACTTAAATGAATGGCAGTGGCTGTGTTCCAGTAAAAACTGTATCGACGCAAACAGTTGACATGGCTATCAAAGCCGTGTTTGCTGACTACTGGTGTATAGCATTGTTGGAAGAGCTATTTATAGGTAGTTTAGTTCTTAATTCTCCTGTTTTAATGAGATATATGTCTTAATTTCAAAGTAGATGCTGTTTGTAGCATGGGATCATCACTGTATTAGACTACTGAATTATGTTAATGATAGGGAAGAGGGAGTTCCTGGCTAGGGAAGGAAATATATTAAATATTGCAAAAGCTTTTGCATAGTTTGACTTCCTAGCTTTGTGGAGAATTAGACCTGTGTATTATTAATTCTCAGAACCATTAGTTTGTATGCTTTCCTTAAACAACATACTGACTTTTGTTTGAAGTAGTCTAACACTATTGTGTTATTTAAGATTGATTATGCCAGAATTAACTGAGCACCTACTATGAACCAGAAAGGGTAGCAGGAAAGATAGAACTTGGTTCCTGTTCTGAAGGTCCTCTCAGTTTCTTAGAATTAACATTTTTTGAACAAGTATCTTAGAAATTGAAGGCAAGTTTTTAGCAGTATATTTCTACTACTGTTTATTTATTACTTAGTGTTTCATCTGACTTAGAAACATTTACTATCATTTTAATACTCTTAAAGCATTTATTGATTATAAGCAACTAACTTTATGTATGTATGAGGTTTACCTTTTACTTTCCTTGGATCAGGCTGTTAATACTTCTTTGAAAGTGCTGACAAAAGCTACTTCAGAAGCAGGATTAAACATTTAAACTGGCATTTAAAAGTATGTACAGGAAGCCTTCTCTCATGCGTAGTGGAGCAGGGGCTGTTCTCTGCAGGCACGGTGCTCACTGTGGGTGGTGCTCCCTGGTTTCGCCCTTGCTGCTCTCTATGAGGCACCATGTCTCACCCACACCCTCATTTAACAGAGTGACGAGGTCAGCACTGTAACCGTCCTCAACTCAATACCTCCAGGGTCCTTTCCTGACTTTTTCAGGAAATTCAAAGCTTTTGTCTTTGTAATAACACTGGAAGTAGAGCACTGATTTTCAACCATGTCTTTCAAATTGTGTAGTTGTGTGTGTAACCCAGTTGATCCCAAACCCATCCATTGTAGTGATCTAATTCTTGTCTTTGTGCTGACACCTTTGTGGGCTTGGAACACAGTTGGCGCATAATACATCTTGAATGAATTATTCTCAGGAAATTCGGATTTGGTCTCAAAAACCTGATGGAACTGAACCAATTTTTGTCAGATTAGCTTAATGCTAACTATGTGAAAATAAAATTGATAAAATTAGTACAAACATTTTACTAATAATTGAAATTTTATTTCATTAGTTCACATTACTTGGAAGGGGTGTCCTGAAGGATTTTCTTTGCCTTCATTTTAGGATAACAGTGCTTTGTTAGTCAGATATCCCACAAGTCATTTTCTCCATGAAATACTTGTGCTTAATTTTCTAGGTCCATTGTCTCTAGTCAGGAACTCTAAGGAAATTAATTGTAAACTTATGTAAGTACAAAAAGAAACTTAGGGCTCTTTTTAATTAGGTTCTCTTTTGTGTGTTTTAAATGGCAGTTTCTTAAATTTGTTAGACAGTAGATGATGGGACCTTACAGGTTTTAGTCATTTGCTCCCCCCTCTTGCTGAACAATATCGTAGGTAATTCTTGCCTACCCTCTGGTCCTCTTGATACCTACATCTCTTAGGAGATAGGATAATTCTCCCACAGTGCAGAATCACAAAGGTCCTCAATTTTCAAAAGATTGTTTGTCTTCTATAATAATAGCATTTAGAAGTTTGGTGATTGAGAATATCTGAATTTTGGCGTTTAGCAGCTAGAGTTTGCATTGACTGTTATCCAGCTCTCGGAAGAGTTAGACTTTAAGCCTGGTGCTCACGCCTGTAGTCCCTGCAGTATGGGAGGCTGAGGCGGGCAGAGACCAGCCTGAGCTAATGCAAAACCCCTGCCTCTAAAAAAAATAGCCAGGTGTTGAGGCAGGTGCCTGTTGTCCCAGCCACTCAGGAGGCCAAGGCAAGGGAATTACTTGAGCCGAGGAGTCTAAGGTTGCTGTGAGCTGTGACACCATGGCACTTGCCTGGGGGTGACAAAGTGAGACTATCTCAAAAAAAAAAAAAAAAAGAAGAATTTAGAGAATTTATACTTTTGACACTTTGAAGTGACCTTTTAATCAGGTTCCATTTTATGTATTTAAAATGAAAGTTTCTTAAATTTGTCAAATAGTAGATAAGACTTAAACAGGTTTTACCCATATGCTGTCCACCCGTTTGCTGAACACTGTTATTATAGTTTTTTGAATTTAGTTTCAATTATTTTAAAATTAGAAAAATTACAAAAATACTAGGAAGTATTTCATATACCCTTCAGATATCTGAAGCCGTACCTATAGCATTTCCCCCCAGAATTTAATATTCTACTAGGGAAAACTTTTTTGTGTCCCCTAGTTTTCTCTTAAAAATCGTACTCAGAGTTTTAAGTTGGAAACTAGTATGTTTACATTTGTTGAGATAATCCTTTTGTTTTTGCAGCTAAGAATATTAAAATTTAATCTTAATACTAAGGTTAGATAGCAGTCAAGAAACCGCAAGCCCCTGGATTTTACATACTGAATGACCTTTTATTTATTTATTTTTTTGAGACAGAATCTCACTACGTCGCCCTCGGTAGAGTGCCATGACCTCACAGCTCACAGCAATCTCAAACTCTTGGGCTTAAGCGATTCTCTTGCCTTAGTCTCCCAGGTAGCTGGGACTACAGGCTCCTGCCACAATGCCCATCTATTTTTGGGTTGTAGTTGTCATTGTAGTTTGGCAGGCCTGGGCTGGATTCGAACCCGCCAGCTCCAGTGTATGTGGCCAGCGCCCTAGCCACTGAGCTACAGGCACCAAGCCTGAGTGACCTTTTAATCAGGTTCCATTTTATGTATTTATAATGAAAGTTTCTTAAATGTGTCAAATAGTAGATGAGACTTACAGGTTTTACCCATATGCTCTCCACCCGTTTGCTGAACACTATATTATTATAATTTTTTGAATTTAGTATGAATTATTTTAAAATTAGAAAAATTACAAAAATATCAGGAAATATTTCATATACCCTTCAGATATCTGTCACCTAGATTCTCTAGGTATTAACATTTAGCCATATTTGCTTTATTCTTTTTTTCCTCTTTGAAAATAAGTTTTGAATATGAATTTTTTAACCTTTACTGCGTATTTCCTTAAGACATAACATACATTACATAACTGTAATCAGATTACCAAAACTAGGAAATTAACATTGTTAAAATACTGTTACCTTATCTGTAGACTTTATTCACATCTTTACCAATTAGCCTGCTAATAGTCTTTATAACAAAAGGCAATAAAATGATATGTTTTAAAACAAGGACAAAGTGATTGGGAAATATGTAATTCCTATACATACAGAAGATATATTTATTTTGTATAATAGCACTAGCTCAAGAGCACCTTTGGAAGGGAAAAGGTCTCATAGATGTATAGGTTATCTACATCAATCCTTCATTTTTATGAATAAGGAATAAATGAAGAATCTGAGAAGTCCCTAAGAGACTCAGAGTTTATTATGCCAGTTCTAGGTTAAGATTTTGAAATCCAGCGTCGTCCCAGCTGTAAAACGATTGTGTTGTATGTACATACCGTGTATTTTACAGTTATGAGAATGAAAGAGAAACGTCAGAATTTAAGATGCTACCACTGTGTGATATGTTTTTCAGATGATTTATGTGTATGTTTGTGTGTATATATACATACATATATTTTATCTGTATTTATAGGTGTTGAAAACAGTGAATAGGTGTGAATGTCACTCTGCTTTTGTGCCGTCCTGTTAAGTAATGTTTATTGTGTGTAGTTAAAGGAACACGATGTTTGAAGGGAGCAGCCTTCATTTTATGCACATATTTATCCATCCTCATTTAAGAGATGTCTGCTCACCTGTGTCGCCATCCTGTGTTCTTGAAGCCTGTGTTCATCTCTGTCTTCTCTGAGAGACGCGGCTCTACCCGCTATTCCATCAGTCTTTCCTGTCCCCTCCCTGCAGCTCTTCTAACCTCTTGCTCAGGCTAAAAATAAGCTCATCTTATACTCTGGTTTCTTTTCAGGTGGTATAAGTGTTGCCTGTGGCGCCTGTAGCTCAGTCGGTAGGGCGCCGGCCCCATATACCGAGGGTGGCGGGTTCAAACCCAGCCCCGGCCAAACTGCAACCAAAAAAATAGCCGGGCGTTGTGGCGGGCGCCTGTAGTCCCAGCTGCTGGGGAGGCTGAGGCAAGAGAATCGCGTAAGCCCAGGAGTTGGAGGTTGCTGTGAGCTGTGTGAGGCCACGGCACTCTACCGAGGGCCATAAAGTGAGACTCTGTCTCTACAAAAAAAAAAAAAAAGATTTCTGTGGAGCGGAACTGAGTCTTAACCCAGTTTTGGGGGCCTTGTGTCTACAGGAAAAAAACCAACAACAATATGCTCATCTTTATCATCCTTTCATGCAAGAAAAGTGCCTTTGTGCTCTGTTCTATGTGACTTATCATGTTTTTCTTCATATTATTTGCCTTGTACACATCTCAGCCCCACAGGTCTTAAGTCTCCACCTCTCCCTGGTGTTTGAGTCCTCACAGACACCCCGGCACGGACTCTGACATAGGTACCTGGACTCACCCTTTCTGAACCAGAACCCATCAGCTCCCTCCTTAAACTCTTCCTGGTTTTTCACTTTTAGCTGGTGTTACCAACAGCTATTCAGTGGCCCCAGCCAGAAATCTGCAGCTCTTCCCCGACTCCTCCCTGTGTGTCTCACTCCCAGTGTGCGGTGAGCACAGCTGTGCTATCGATTTTGTTCCCAGTGGAGTGTTTGCTTCTGCTGTAGCCCCAAAGGTACTGCCTTCGTCAGACCATCATCCCCGCCTGCCCGGCTGTGATTCCTGCCTCCTTCCTGCCTTCGTCAGACCATCATCCCCGCCTGCCCGGCTGTGATTCCTGCCTCCTTCCTGCCTTCGTCAGACCATCATCCCCGCCTGCCCGGCTGTGATTCCTGCCTCCTTCCTTTACCTCCAACTCATTTCTAGCGCTGCTCCCACAACAAAAGCAGATCTAAGAGTACCTTTTCCTTAATTCCTACATGATCTCCTATAGCTTGGGCTAAATTCCAGAAGTGTGCAGGTGTGGAGTACGCTGTTTCCTGTGCTGTCCTTCCTCCTTGCGGTCACCATTCCCTTCTCGTAGCTGCTGTGAAGACATCACACCTCTCTGGCACCCTTGCCTGGCACATGCTATTTCTCCTTTGGATGATTTTTCTTCCCCACAGCCTCCTACACATTTATTGGTTCTAAACAAAACTCATGTTACTTATTCTAAAGCCTTTTCATCTCCAGGTTCATCCCCATCTCCTGTGTCCCGGGTCTATATGTGTGTAATACCTTGTCTGGCAGTGATTTGCTTATATGTTTGTTTATCCTATTTGGCTCTCCCTATAATTCAAGAGCAAGATCTGCATCTCATTCACATTTGAATCCTCAGGACTGATTTCGTTTCTTGGCTCTTAGTAGGTGCTCAATAAGTGCTTGTTAAATTTAATTGAGTCAGGGCGGCACCAGACTGCAACAAAAAACAGCCAAGCGTTGGGGGGGCACCTGTAGTCCCAGTTACTTGGGAGGCTGAGGCAAGAGAATCACCTAAGCCCAAGAGCTGGAGGTTGCTGTGAGCTGTGACGCCACAGTTCTCTACCAAGGACAACAAAGTGAGACTTTGTCTCAAAGAAAAAAAAAATTTAATTGAGTCAGGTAAAGTATAGGAGATACACAGTAAAATGTACTGTAGGGCTTGAGTTTAGGTAGTAGATGCAGGAATGAGTAGGCTTTAACCAGGGATTTGCACCTTCTGTCTTTACCCTTTAAGCCAGGATGTCATTTTGGGAAAGCCTTTGGGAGTAGAGATGAATATTGTAGAAGAAATAAAGATAATCTTTTATTACCACATAAGCAGGTTTTAATATATTTTGTGAGATAGTGAATAAGTATCGTTTCTGCCATTGTGTAAAGATTCTTTTTGTCTTTTTTAATGTAAGCAAAAAACTTTAATTCTCAGATTTTTATTGTCATTGTAGCAGAGTGACAGTACCAATAACCCTAACAATTACATATGCCTTGAAATTCGTTGGAGGAATTTCCCTTCCTACTATTTTGCTTTTACTGATTATTGAAATTAGCTTGGTGTTACAGAATCCAGGATTCTTAAATGTTACCTTCTCCAACTAATATATATTGCTTGAATATCTAGAGGTGTGCTTCACAGGGATTTTACATCTCTGAACACAGAACAACTGGTGGAAAAAGAAGCATTTTAAGTAATAAACTGCTCAATTTGTATGGATAATCTAAGTTTTAGAGTTTAACTTGTCTAAATGCTATATTTAATATCTCCCATTGTTTTTTGTCAGCAATTATTTTTATACTTTCATGTTTTTTTTTCTCCCCCAAATGAAACAATAAAAGAATCAGAGGTCAAGAAGTCCCAGAGGATGTGCAGATCAGGCCAGAGGATGTTTCTTCCAATCTCACTGTTAGTAGTTCCACTGTTGAACTGGAGGACGCAGTGGAAGACCATGCTGCTGAAACACCCAGGGAATGTCCAGGTGTGGACAGCTCTTTACTGTGTACCATGTCCTCAGAATCTAATCAGGAAGCAGCTAATAATGAGAATGATAAAAATCCTGGAAACTACAAACCTACATTACAACCTGAGATTGGCACCAGTTCACAAGACTCAGCAGTCTTAGATCAGGAATTGTACAACTCCTTCCATTTCTGGAGGACTCCTCTTCCTGAAATAGATGTAGATACAGAGCTTGAACAGAACTCTGAGGAAGCGCTCAGCCCAGAGAGACCAGAGAAAACATCTGAAGTCCCCAGGCCAGGGTCTCCAAACATCACCATGGCTACCAGAAAGGAGCTTGAAGAAATGATAGAAAATCTAGAGCCCCACATTGATGATCCAGATGTTAAAGGTATGGAAGAGTCAGTCAGGTTTGATGTTTATTGTAAAATGGATAAAAATGTTATTTTCTGACTTAAACATTTTATGTGTCATAAAATTCCCCTCTTTTAAAAATGTACTGTGACCATGATCATGCTTTCTTAAATTCTCTCCATAAATATAATTAATCTGATTTTTAGGAAACTTCATCTAAGATAGGCTTACCATTGTATTCCTTACTGTATTATATATACAGATTTGTTGATTCTCAAATCCCTCTTTGAAATATTTAGTTACTCAAGCAGTGTTTTATAATTTTGAATCTTAGTCCTGCATTAACTATTTTGCTCATTATCTCGCTAGTTGTTTTTTTTTTTTTTTTATAAAATAGTAGTGGCTGCAATAGTCTATAAGAAAGGTTATAGTCTATTAACAGTGGACAGAGATCTCTATTTTTCTGTGGAATGTGGTGTTTTAAGAGCTATTGACCTTTACAAGACTCATTTTTCAGTTTTGACGTTTTTCCATTGGTGATACATACTTCACCTAGATTCCTTCATTATTAACAACAGCCATAATGGGTTTCTATATTAAAATAAAATGTTACCTATTATTGAATGGAGTCTATGTTCTAAGTAAATCAGTTTCTGCCAGCTGGAGGTTGGGAAATGGTTTACAGCCAGTAGGGCAGACTCTGGTGAAGATGTTGTCTTTTACTCCTTTAAACACCATGTCCTTCCTGTTAACTCTTTATAACCATTCAGCGAAATATGAAATACTATTTAAAACAAAAAAATTGAAAGAAGAAAACCCATAACTATAAGTCCTCAGAGATCTTACCTCATTTTTGATTTTTTTTCCTTGTTTCGAAGCTAAAATTTCTAAGCTATCAGTTTGTTCAGTGTTGGGAAATACTTGTTTTTAAAGCAGACATTATGGTACTTCCAGTATCTGTCTAAAATATACACGACCTTGTTTTTATTTAAACTTTGAAAATTGTGTCAGTTTAGTTAGGTTAGCACTTATCTTTATTTGGCTTTAATTATGATTTTTAGAGATTTCCTATTACAGTTTAATAGTTAGAGAAAAGTTAAAATGACTGATTGAAGATGAGTTTATGTCCTTGATTGTTGGAAGTTATTTTAATTTAACTGACATCAGATTTATTTTCTTAACCCTTTTGAATTGGGTTATAATTTGTTATAGTAAAATTTGGCTTTTGAATGGATGCTTCTGTGAGATTTGACAAACATATATAGTCAGGTAACAACCACAGTAGTCAAGACAGCCGCTAAGTCTGTGATGCCTGTGGTCTGTCGTCAGTTCTCCCACGCCAGCTTTACCAAGCAGCTGGTCGCTGCGCTTTCCTAGTCAAGCAGGCTGTAGCCTTGAGTCTGACTTTCACCCAGCAAAATAGATTCGCTACTACTATCAGTAGTTTATTCCTTTTATTTTCTGAAATAAGGACAAGAGCAGAGGACTAAATTTTATCAATAGAATATATTATTCTTTTAAAAAATGTCTCATAACAGTCTATTATTTTTTGTGAAAACTTCACTGCCCTCCTTTCTTTGCCTCACTCCTCAGTGGTTTCTCCCATCATTGATAGCTCCCTTGAACCAGTTTTCTGTGTTTTACGACAACTTGATGATACAGCAAGTACCAAGGGTTTTGTTTTTTCAGCAAATTACAATCTTGTTGTTATAGTCTCCTTCTATCCTTCTACTGGCTTCCATACCCAGATGAGGAGAATTGAGGCACGGAGAATTGCAGGATGTTCACAGCAAGGATAGTCAAGTGTTAATGCCTTTATGACTTTAAACCCTGTTTAAATGTTTTATTTATCAACTTACATTTGTTAAACTCATCAGACTTGAATAACTGTTATTTTACTTTTCATACTATTTTTATGAAAAAGAAGGTTGCCAGTCAGGCTTTAAGCCTGCTTTTGGAGTTGTCATTGTTCAATACCTGCCAGTTCTCTGACAAATACTAGGCACTTAAATATTGAATGAACTGTTTTAAAATGTTCTTTCAACAAATAAGCAAAAGCTAATATACACAATTTGCTTTTTAAAAAACCTACACGTTGCATATATGCAAGCTTCACAGTATGACTTGATGTTCAGAAGATGGCTACCACTGTACTGCAGAATTATAAGCTATAATTGAGAGATTTCAAAACACATACAGGGATACCTCAGAGATAGCTGGTTTAGTTCCAAACCCCTGCAATAAAGCAAGTATTTCAAAAAGTGAGTCACATGAACTTTTTCTTTTCCTAATGTATATCAAATCTATACTATATAGGCTGTATATATAGCCTGTCAGGTGTGCAATAACTTTATGTCTAAAACACAGTGTACTCACCCTAATTAAAAAATACTTTATTGCTAAAAGCTGCTAGTGATTATCACCCTTCAGAGAGTTGTCATCTTTTTGCTGGTAGAGGATCCTGCCTTGCTGTTGATGGCTGCTGACTTGATCAAGGTGGTGGTTGCTGAAGGCTGGGATGGATGGCTTTGACAATTTCTGAAAATAAGACGATAAAGTTTGCTGCCTTGACTGACTTTCCCTTTCACTGAAAGGTTCTCTGTAGTATGCAGTGCTGTTCCATAGCATTGCTGTTCTTCCCACAGTAGAACTTTCAAAATTAGAGTAAGTCTTCTTAAATTTTGCCACTGCTTTATTAACTAACTTGATGTAATATTCTAAATCTTTGTTGTCATGTTAACACTGTTTATAGCAGTGTTATAATTATAGAGTAGATTACATCTTAAGAAACTATGTGGCCTTGGTGGCTCATACCTGTAACCTCAGCACTGTGGCAGGACAAGGTAGGACAGGATTTTGAGACCATCCTGAGCAACATAGCAAGAAGCCTGTCCCTACAAAAAGTGAACTGGGTGTGGTGGCTCATGCCTGTAGTCGCAGGTACTTGGGAGGCTGAGGCAGGGAGATCACTTGAGCCCAAGAGTCCAAGGTTACAGTGAGCTGTGATCAAGCCACTGCACGTCATCCTGCCTGAATGGCAGATCAAGACCTTATCTCTTAAAAAAAAAAAAAAAAAAGGGAAAAGAAAAGAAAAAAGAAACCATTTTCTTCATCCATTCACATTTAATTATGAGATTGCAACAGCTCAGTCACATCTTTAGGCTCTACTTCTAATTCCAGCTCTCTTGGCTATTTCTGCCATCTCTGCAGTTACCTCCTCCACTGAAGTCATGAACCCCTCAAAGTCATCATCATGACAACTGGAATCAACTTCTTCCAAACTCCTGTTAATGTTGATTTTTGATCTCCCGTGCATCGCAGTGTCCTTAATGACATCTAGAAATGTCACTCCTTTCTAGAATACTCTCCATTTCCTTTGCCCAGCTCCATCATGGAAATCACTGTCTGTGGCAGCCCTAGCCTTACAAAATGTATTTCTGAAATAATAAGACTTGAGAGTTGAAATGACTCCTTGATCCCTGGGTTACAGAATGGATGTTGGGTTATTAGGTAATGAAAACAAAATTAATCTCCTTGTACGTCTCCGTCAGAACTCTTGGTGACCAGGTACGTTGTGAGCAGTAAGATTTGGAAAGGAATCTTTTTTTTCTGAGCAGTAGATCTCAGCATTGGGTTTAAAATATTTAGTAAACCTTGCTGCAAGTAGATGTGCCACAGATGTTGGCCTAGGCTTTGTTCTTCCATTTCTAGAGCATAGAGAGTAGATTGCATCATTCTTAAGGGGGCCGTAGGATTTTTGGAATGGTAGATGAACACTGGCTTTAACTTCAAGTCACTGGCAATACTAGCCCCCACTGAGAGTGACTCTCTCTGAACTTCTGAAGCCAAACGTTGACCTCACCTCATAAGCCAGCAAGTCCCATACGCCATGTCTTCCATTATAAGGCTGTTTTTTCTGCATTGGAAATCTGTGGTTTGGCGTGGCCACCTTCAGCAGTGATCTGAGCTCAGGTTCTCTGGATGACTTAAACAGCTTCTCCATTGGCACTTGCCATTTCATCTTGCACTTTCATGTTATGGAAACAGCTTCTTTCCTTAAACCTCATGAGCCAAACTCTTGTAGTTTCAAAGGTCTTCTCTGGCTTCCTCACTTCTCCCAGCCTTTATGAAATTAAAGAGTTAGGGCCTAGTTCTGGATTAGGCTTTTGTTTAAGGGAATCTTTGATCTTTATCTCTGTCAGCAGTAAGGGGGTTTCAGTGTATTATCAATCATGTGTTCACTAGAATAATATGTTGAATTTCCTTCGAGAAATTTTCCTTTGCATTCTTGGCTAACTGGCGTTAAGGGGCCTGGCTTTCAGCTTGTCTAGAGACTTTGAGCACGCCTTCCTCACTAAATTTTAAGTTTTTGATTTAGAGTGGGAGATGTGTGACTCTTCCTTTCTCTTTCTTGAACACTTAGAGGCCATTGTAGGGTTATTAATTGGTAATTTCAGAATTGTTTTGTTACAGGGAATAGGAAAGTCCAAAGAGAGGGAGAGAGAGAGGGAATGGCTGGTGAGCAGAGTAATCAGAACACACACATTATTAATTAAGTTACTGCTTTAACTTTGGGCAAGGTTTGTGACACCTCAGAACAATTCAGATAGTAATAAAGAGCCACTGATCATAGATCACCATAACAGTTATAATAACATTATTATGAAAAGTTTGAAATATTGCAAGGATTGCCATGGTGTGTGCAGAGAGGCTAAATGAGCACACGTTATAGGAAGAATGTTGCCGATAGGCTTGCTTGAAGCAGGGTTGCCACAGAGTTTCAGATCTGTATAGAGTAGTTTTAGCTATTTGGGAGGCTGAGGCAGAAGGTCACCTGAGGCCAGGAGTTTGAGGCTGTAATTTGCTTTGATTATGCCTGTGAATAGCCACTGCCCTCCAGCCACAACATAGGGAGACTTTGTCTCTTTAAAAAAAAAAAAAAAGCAGCAAGTTATCTGCCAAGCAAAATTAAACAAAGTATTCCTGCACTTCTCAGGAAACAGAAACACACGTTTGGGAGCATTCACACACACCCCAAGTTTTCCAGGGGGTAGGCATTTTAGCCTTTATTCTATTGTGTGCTTTGAGTAGTGTTTGGGGTTGCTGAAGTCGTTAAAAATATTAGTAAAATTGGAGTTGAAATTCTGAAAATTAGAGTATTTCACTAAAACATTCTTGTGAGCAAACGTGCACAGTTTATTTAATTTACAAGTAATGAATAGAACCACTGCCAGTATTTCCTGCATCTCTGTTGCCAGGTTCTTGATGTACTTAGATGAGAATTTTTTTTTTTTATGCTATAGCACAGTAGTTGGTTATCTTAATAAAATAGCTACTAATTATTTTGTATAAGTAAATTTGACTTTAAATTTTTCATATTTTGAATATCCAGGTGGATTGTTACTTGGAGTAAATGCTAAATAATATTTTTTACTAAATTTCTCATTTATTTGGGGAGCAGAAGAATGCTTTGTCTTAATTTTGAATTACCTTTATAAGAAAGGTACAACTCAAAATGTAAGCAATGCTTTTTGCCAGATTTAAGAACTGCTGCTTGGTAAGTTCTCATTTTGATTTGCTGCAAGTAAGCCAGTGCTTATTTGGGATTGGGTTCCCTGTGTTTGGGACAAAGTACTACTTTCATTTAAAAAATAAGCTGGAATGAGTTATAAGATGTTTAAATGAAACTGCAACAAAAATCTTTGTAATTACCATTGTTTTATGTTGGCAGGGTTTGTGTGACTGCTCTTCTGCTAAAATAGCTTAGTAAGTAAGCCTTGTCAGTTTGATTCCTGCACTACCAAAACATAGTTAACTTACACTGAAATTGACTCCTTTTAATAAACTGGAGACAGCTCCAGCAACTAGATAGCGTTCTTTTCCCATACTAACGCAGAGTAATGTACAGTAGTGGATAAACATTTTTAATCTCATGAAAGCGTATTAGTTTTCTTATTCTCTTGAAGGACTAATGATCTACCACAGTAGAATTTTTTTTTCAGCTTTTTGATGACAGTGTCAAAAAAATATACATTTCATTGCTAATGTGCAGTGCGCATGGAGAGCGCTGCGGCCGAGTTCCTGACTCTTTACTCACTTTGCCCACAGCACAAGTGGACGTGCTGTCTGCCGCGCTGCGTGCTTCTAGCCTGGATGCTGAGGAAGAGACCATCAGTACAGAAAAGAAAAGTGATTTGCAAGACGAACTGGGTATAAGTGAGCTACCAAATTGTAAAATAAATCAAGATGATTCTGTGCCTTTAATCAGCGATGCTGTTGAGGTAACCAATTCAGTAAAGTGTTTACCAAGTGAGAACAGTGTGATCAGAAGTCTTTTAGTGGGAAATAGTTATAGCTAATCACTTTTACTTAGCACATTGTGTTTGTTGCTGATTTTTTAGCTTTTCCTTTTGCATAAAATAAAATTAATTATTTTTACCACATCCTGTCCTTGTGACATAAGTGTCATATGAAATGCTTGGAAAAGTAAACCCCAGTCCTGGCTATATGACTCTTCTAGGAGACTCAATGTTAACGTAGCTCACTGCAGTGAAATAGTCTCACTGGAAACAAAGCCTTTTGTCAAGAATAATTAACTCTTCCCTTTTCTTTTTGGAGAGGTGCTTTGTTTCTGATCGGACCATTTCACTGCAGCAAGCAACACAGTATTCTGAGCAGAAGATCGGGACTTGAGGCCGTGTTGCGGAGGGCCAGTGACATTGTCTGGACTCTGGAGTGTGAGGGTGGGTACTGTCCTAGCACCTCCTCCCTGTGTACTTGTAGTGTTTCAGGATGATCCTTCCTGCTGTGCTCCCATCGTGGCAGCAACGTTTGGCATTGGTGTTTCTTAACCCCTAGTTTATATAAAGACAGAGAAGGATTACACCAATTGCCAGAATCAAATGGTCGTAGATCACAGCAGCTTGAATGACAGTCTCAGGAAAGAGCCTGCACAGTGGGGCTGGCGAAGGGGTTCTTGGAGCTCTAGTGTATTTCTGTTTTGTTTTTTGTTAGGTGACATTGGGTAGAGTTAGAAATCTGTGCAATACCAGTGGTTTGGAAAGAAACTGTCCATTTATTAGAGATCTAAATGCTGTACTTTCAGAGGTGCTTTCGGTTATTGTCATTGTTGTTGGCTGTTAAAAAAATGCGTATTGTGAAATTACATAGTAACAGCCAAGAACAGAAGTAGAATAAAAACCGCATATGAATACCCCGTCGTCTCTAAAATAGTTGAGTGGAACTCTCTCAGTACTTTTTTATAAGTAAGCTAATTTAAGCTATTTGGATCATTTCAGAATCATTCAAATTTATTTTTTAATCTCATTTTCTTGGAATTTGTTTTCATACATTTGGCATCTTCTTCAGCCCATTTGATCTGAGGCAGGGGAAGTTCTTAGGACAGCAGTTCTCCACCTGTGGGAGTTTATTCCCATAGGAACTGTAATAAAGGGTCGCGGCATTAGGAAGGTTGAGAACCACTGTCTTAGGAGGTCTTAGTATGTTCATAAACTTCTAAAAATGAGGAATTTGTATGTATATTTATCTTTTGGCAATCTTGAAAGGTAAGTAACTTAGTAAGATAGTTTTAAGTGAAGAACATTTACAGACAGGACAGCACTAAGCAGATGTTTCTTTCTAACAGAGTATGGACTCTGCTCTCTGCTATATTCACAACGATTCAGACTTGAGCACCAGCAGCAGTTTTAGCCCTGACGAAGAAAGGAGAACTAAAGTACAAGTAAGTGACAAAAACTGCCACCTTTTGTGCACATGTTCTTAATTCCTCTTTCAAAATCCACGTTTTTTCGCCAAGAAAGTTAAAGTGAGAGAATAACACGCAAGCATGGATGGTCCCTTCTCACCATGAGAGTGATCACAGATCGCAGTCCTGCAACGTCCCTTCATGTTTGTTTGTTTGTTTGTTTGAGACAGAGTCTCACTTTGTCGCCCTCGGTAGAGTGCTGTGGCATCACAGCTCACAGCAACCTCCAGCTCTCGGGCTTAGGGGATTCTCTTGCCTCAGCCTCCCGAGTAGCTGGGACTACAGGCGCCCGCCACAACGCCCCGCTATTTTTTTTGTTGTTGCAGTTGTTGAACCCACCACCCTTGGTGTACGGGGCCACCGCCCTCCTCACTGAGCCACAGGCGCCGCCCCTTTATGTATTTTTGAGGGCCATAAATATGCCTGCGTGCTCCTTGATCTTCCAACGACAGTTGTATGCATCCTGTCCTACCTCGGTGTTTCCTCACTCCTAAGTTACCAAGAATTTGTAAAACTAGCTCAGGCTGGGATGTGTTGGCTAACACTGTTATCCCAGCGCTTGGTAGGCAGATCGTTTAAGACGAGGAGTTTAATACCAGCTTGAGTAACATGAGACCTTGTTTATACACACATACACACACACGCACACACACTTGATTTTACTAAAATTTGAAAAGATGACTCAGAGCTATGTTGAAGTGCCATCAATAACAGGTGGCCCAGAAAATACAACTTCCTAGGTCAAATGGTATATGTTTTTTTTTTTTCTTTTCCTTTTTTGAAGATAGGGTGTTGCTTTGTCACCCAGGCTATAGTACAGTAGCCCAGCATAGTTCACTACAACCTCTTAACTCCTGAGCTCAAGTGATCCTTCTATCTCAGCTTCCCAAATACCTGGAAATACAGGTGCCTGCCACCACACCTGGCTACTTTTAAAATTTTTTAATAGAGACAGGGGTCTTGCTGTGTTGTTCAGACTGGTCTTAAACTCCTGGCTTCAAGGGATGCTCCCAGCTTGTCCTCCCATGAGCCACCCTGCATTGCCCCTAATCATAGTGTTCTGAAACATACTTCCCCCACTTAAATTGTAGACATATTTCAAGTCCGTACAAATAGATAATCTCGTTCTTTCAATGAATTCACTTCCATTTTAGTTTTTAAAATATAGGTAGTAAGTTTATATAGTTCAGAATTGAAAAAATGCTGAAAAGCCGTCAGTGATGCTTCCTTTTCAGGGTTTCTTCTCCACTCATCCCTCTTGATTACCCAGAATTTTACCTTCTTTTATGTGTTCTTCCAAATCTGTTTCATACACACCTAAGCAAAACTGTACATGGACTGTACTTCAACTTTTTATAGATAATTACTTAAATTTTCATCTAAAGAAGGCAGATGTTTTCCTTAAACACATTGCTAATTGTGCACAGAGTAACTGTTGTACTGTTCACTACGTTACATCAAACTTCATTATCTCTGACTCCATTATAAGGTGCTGGTCTGACTTTAATATCTTTTAAATTTAGTTACTCTAGGCCAGGTGCGGTGGCTCATGCATGTAATCCTAGGACTCTGGGAGGCTGAGGTGAGTGGATTGCCTGAGCTCAGGAGTTCGAGATCAGCCTGAGCAAGAGCGAGACCCTGTTTCTAAAAATAGCCAGGCTTTGTGGTAGGTATGTGTAGTCCCAGCTACTTGGGAGGGTGAGGCAAGAGGATCTTGTGAGCCCAAGAATTTGAGGTTGCTGTGAGCTGTGACACCACACTACTCTACCAAGCATGACAAAGTGAGACTGTCTCAAAACAAAAAAAAAATTTAGTGACTAATTGTTCTTTAAGCTGTTTTCTGGGGGCTCTTGTAGTTGCTTTGTTTTGTTTTTAAAGGTGGTCTGTATCGCCAAGCTGGTCTTGAACTCCTACGTTCAAGCTCTCCTCCTGCCACAGCCTCCCAGGTCCCTGGGATTACAGGCATGTGCCACTACACCTGGCTGTGTCTGTTTAAGACGTCACTTGTCACTCTTAAATCATCTTGTAGGTTCTTTTCTCACAGGTTCTCGTAGGTTGCTTTTATTTGTATATCCTTGGCATATTTTTCTCTTTCCAATTACTAGAGACCTGAAAATTTGACATTAGTTTTTTTTCCTGTTATTTAGGATGTTATGTTAAAATCAATATATTTAAAATTAATTTTTCCAGTGGGGTGTGGTGGCTCAGGCCTGTAATCCTACCACCCTGGGAGGCTGGGGCGGGTGGATTGCTTGAACCTGGGAGTTTGAGACCAGCTTGAGCAAGAACAAGACCCCGTCTCTGCTAAAAATAGAAAAAGTAGCCAGGCATTGTGGTGGGCGTCTGAGGCAGGAGGATCAATTGGGCCCAGGAGTTTGAGGTTGCTGTGTAGTAGGCTGATGGCACAGCACTCTAGCCTGGGGCGACAGAGACTCTTATGTAAATTTTTCCTAATTCATGTTTACAGTGCTTAAAATGCTCAGTTGCTGTCATGTCTCTTTCTTCATCAGGATGTTGTACCTCAGGCTTTATTAGATCAGTATTTGTCTATGACTGACCCCTCGCGTGCACAGACGGTTGACACTGAAATTGCTAAGCACTGTGCATACAGCCTTCCAGGTGTGGCCCTGACGCTTGGCAGACAAAACTGGCACTGCCTCCGAGAGACCTACGAGACTCTGGCGTCAGACATGCAGGTGGGTGCAGCAGTTAAAGAACAAGCAGAACGGGCATGTGGAAGGTACAGTGTTTTCTGCCTTTCAGAACCTACACACTTCCTGTATTATTTTAGTGTGTACTCAGCACCGCAGGAGATTACATGTGGAGGAGCTGGGAGGTGATATAATACCAGAGAGCGTTCTTTGTACACTGTCAGTCCGCAGTTTGGCTTCTTCATTTTTATTTAAAGCATTAGAAATTGTTATCACGTTTAGGATGCCTGTATTCCTGATTTCAAATATGTTCTTGTCTAGTGTTTATCTGTAGACTAATTCTTAAAAATGTAGGACTTAATCCCCCCCAGAAATAGTGTTATTATGCTTATTTGATTTTATAGTAGATCCCAAAACACTGTTTTAAACCATAGTAAAAGTGCAGTGTGTCAGCACTGCTAAGTTTTGGTCCCGTGTGTTATGGGGAGGAGAAGGGAGGAGTTCAGCAGTCACTGCTCTCTTCCTGTCCCCACACCCACACCCCCTGCAAAAGAACAGAAAAGGTGAGTCCTTGGCCTAGGTCATTTTGTCTGGACACCTCTGTGACGTTTTAGTGGTGTTCTTCCTAGGCTTTGGTGATTTAGCCTCCCCTGCCAAGTCTTGTTTCTACATACTTGGGATTTGCCTGTCTTCCAAGAATCCTGTTCCCTCGGTGAAATAACCTCTCAGCTCCTAAGAAAACAAGTTTGATTAGGCTGATACAGAGATGTGAATGCCTTTTCCTTAAATTTCTTAGTAAATAAGCTGGGTGCAGTGCTCATGCCTGTAACCTAGCACTCTGGGAGGCCGGACAGGCAGATTGTCTGAGCTCAGGAGTTCAAGACTAGCCTGAGCAAGACCAAGACCTGTCTGTACTAAAAAAATAGAAAAACTAACAGGCTTTGTGGTGGCTGTCTGTAGTCTCAGCTACTCAGAAGGCCTCATGAAGCAAAAAGATTGCGTGAGCCCAGGAGTTTGAGGTTACTGTGAGCTATGATACCCTGGCATTCTACCCAGGGTGACAGAGCATTTTTCAAGGATTCAGTGCTATTGACTGAGCAAGTTAGAAGTTGAAAGTGACCTTGAGGGAACAAAGTAACAAGTTCCTCCTCTGAACTACAAGGTTAGGAAACCAGGGCTCAGGAGAAGGGGATTTGTCCTTTGTTTACACACTCTGAAGTGCTGGATCTGGCTGTGGAACAACAAGAGCCCGAGTTCCATAGAGCTCTTTATCCTGTTTATTAATGGTTTTTAATCTTTATTGCACTTAACTGTAGGGATCCCTATGGGATTGTCCGTGGGGGAACCTGGGTAGCTAGACGAGCTCTGAATGCCCCCGTTTCTCTATCAGAACATCTCTACCTTTGTTTGCCTTATATATATGTTGAACTTGGATGTAAAATTTTTTTCAAGAGTGGATTCTAGGGTGCAAATGGGGGAAAATAAAACTTTTGCTCTAAACTGCCTCTTTGTAGGTAGAATTTTGAACTAAGTAGTAATGTGAAAACTTTAAAACTTAAGGTAACATGGAGAAAAAGATGCTTTTAACTAGAAGTTTTAAATGTAAGGCATTTTTGTTTAATATTTCTTTTTCATAATTGTATACAGATTTTATTGTATTTCTTGAATTGCTAGTTCCTTACAGACAAGTTTTTTTTTTTTTTTTTTCTTTTGTAGCAACAGAGTCTCACTGTACCATCCTCGGGTAGAGTGCCGTGGCATCACACGGCTCACAGCAACCTCTAACTCTTGGGCTTACGCGATTCTCTTCTCCCAAGCAGCTGGGAGTTTTGTTGTTTTTTAATCTCAAATAGGAAGAATAGTAAAGTGGGGGTGGACTTAAATAGCCTTTACACATGTGGGATGTCTGTACATAGGGGTCTAATGTTCAGAGAATTGCAAAAACTATATTATTAATGATTTGCAAGCATTTTCCCTTTATAAATGAAAAGGAGATAATATAGGCATGGGGATAGGGGTTTGAACATTTTGTCAACAGTTTTTGGTACATCATAGGTATTTAAAGCTAAGTGTCTATTATTACTACTATTCTATTCTGATTTAATTTTTTGAAATAAATAATATTCCCAATATAAATGAACCTTCATATATTATCTAAAAGCGAAAGCACTGAGCACTTCGTGCTTTGCTCACTAATGTAGTTTTTATTTCTGCAGTGGAAAGTTCGCAGAACTTTAGCCTTCTCCATCCACGAGCTTGCAGTTATTCTCGGAGATCAGTTGACAGCTGCGGATCTGGTTCCAATTTTTAATGGATTTTTAAAAGACCTTGATGAAGTCAGGATAGGTGTCCTTAAACACTTGCATGATTTTCTGAAGGTAACTTTTCGGTTTCTTTGCATAAAGACGTTCTAATATTCTTACTGTAACTCTAAAACTTTATTTTCTGCTGTTATCACGATAGCTTTCTGTATGTCCCTGTGTAAGAAAATACAGCCATGAATTGATAACAAGATAGGATTTAAAAAGAAATGATACCATAATAATGTTAAATTTTCATTTTTAAAATGATGTTAGACCATAGTTACAAACACTTCTCCATTTTACATTTTTCAAAATTATTAAATAAAATATATGTAAAAAATGTTATGAACTGTAGTGATCCTCCTACGTGGGTGACTGGCTCCAGGACTCCCTGTATCCCCAAATCTGCGCAGACTCAAGTCCTGCAGTTGGCCGTCCATGTTCACAAGGTTCGCATTCCTTGATCTGCATTTGGTTGAAAAATTCTGTTTCAGTGGATCACGAGTTCTGTATGTTAAGTTTTGAGGTGTTGTGGTGTTCAAGGAGTCTGAGTATTTATTGATCATACTAAAATTTTTCTAATTATCCCAATAACATCCTTTACAGCTTTTCTCCCCTCAATTCAGAATCTCATCAGAAAGTGTATATCAAATTTAAATGTTACCATTTCTGTAGACCTCTTACACATAGGACAGTTATCCTGACTTTCTGTTTTTAATCTCATTGGCATTTTTGAAGAGTCCATACTAGTTGTTTTTGAGATTGCCTCTCAATTTGAATTGGCCTGAGTGTCGTTATAGTTTGATTCTGGGTAAACGGGCTGCTCTGCGGGTGCATCCCCAGTCTGTACTGGCTGGGATGTGTCCCCAAACACATCACCGTCAGGGTGACTGGGTGTTGGTTCTTCCCGTTCTTAGCAGTAAGTCTGATAACTTGGTGTCCACCTGATTTTCTCCATTGTAAAGTGGCCTTTCACCTTTGTAATTAATAAGTAATTGCTGAGGTGAACTTTTGAACTCTGAATATCTTCTCTGGAGTCTTTGACCCACTGCTCTTGGATCCAATCAACCATGCTTGGTTCTTACCCGAATCAGTTGTTACTGTGTTGGTTGTGAAATCGATTTTCTATTTTTGTAATTCCTTCTGCTTTTATTAGTTAACATTCTATTATTATTTTTTTTTTTTTGAGACAGTCTCACTTTGTCGCCCTTGGTAAAGTGCTGTGGCGTCACAGCTTATAGCAACCTCAAACTCTTGGGCTCAAGCGATTCTCTTGCCTCAGCCTTCCGAGTAGCTGGGATTACAGGTGCGTGCCACAACGCCTGTCTGTTTTTAGAGACAGCGTTTTGCTCTGGCTCAGGCTGAGCTGTAACACATGAGTTCAGGTGATCCATCCGCCTTGGCCTCCTATCCGCTGTGCTGGCCTATTAGTTAACATCCTAATGCAAAGACAATCTGTTCCTTCCCCCCCCCTCCCCTTTTTTGAAAGCATTTTTTAACATCAACATGGACTTTAGGAGTTTTTAATTCAGTGTAATAAAATGTAATTCATTTCTGTCATTTGTTTTGAGCATCACAGTTGGCTAGTGGGAGCCCCAACATATCTCCAGTTCCCTTTTGATTTGTCTGTTCCTTACTTTCAAGCACATCTGTACCTTCAGGCCCATCTTTTCCTTGCCTTGGTCCTTTCTAGTGGAAAATGTTCATTAGAAATCAAGATCTGAGTACTCCATGTGCTCATTAGTCCTGAGGTATCATTACTTCCAAATCAATACCATTTCCTCTCTTTTCTTCACTTTATTTTTTTATTTCCTCTCATGGTAAAAACTCAGTTCCTAACAACATTAATATATTTAGTCAATTATTTGCTTACAACATAATGTGAGAAAGTTTGAGAATCTTTCCTCCAGTAATAACGCCAGCATCCAATCAACTAAGTAACGTTCAAGATTTCCTTCAGTACATTTTGCTGTTAAAAATCCCATGAAGAAGCAGAGTCTAAGTTCACCCTTGGGCTTCTTTCCTGTGTGATTGTCATCAGTTCAGTGTATAGTTGGATTTGTTTCCATTTGTATAACATTTCAGAAGTTTCCTTCTTTTTTGACTGTAAACCTACTTTTAAATATCCTAGAGCAGCTATTAGGATACATTTATGTTTATTTTTCTTTTCACTCAGCAAATACTGAGTGCCTGCTGTGTGCCATCATAGTGACGTACAGGTGGGCTTACATACGTGATTAAGAGCATAGTAACTGTCTTCAGAGAGTTCCTGGTAGCAGTGATGTCACGTGGACAGAGAGGGTGAGGACCATAATAAAGCCATCCCTGGGGCACCGTGAGCTTCAGCACAGGCTACCAAGAGGCTCAAGAAACAAAGATTCCAAAAGAACATTATGACTCCTGAAGGCAGATGCAATTATTGAGGGAAAATAAATGTAATAACAATTTTGAAAACAATTAAATATAGGTACCGCATTTCTTCAGAAGAATTAACCATATTAATTACAGGCTATTTAAAGCACTCTAATAAAGAAAGACTGTACCTTATCCTGATAAATACTTTTATTTTGTTGCTTCAGCTTCTTCATATTGACAAAAGAAGAGAATATCTTTATCAACTTCAAGAGTTTTTGGTGACAGATAATAGTAGAAATTGGCGCTTTCGAGCTGAACTGGCCGAGTAAGTTGTTAAAATTTATTAGATTACGTTTTGTAGGGGTAAATATTGCTTCATTTTTACCTTTTCTGAATTTCTTCATTTGTGTAGACCCAAGTTTCTATCTAGTAGTATCCTATTTCTTTAACATTTCTTGTACATGGGTTATTACAAAAGTTATGAGATACACAAAAATCAAGAAATATAAAACTTGTGTGAACAGAAACACATGGAGCCGTCCCAGCAATACTGATAAGCCAGCAAGTTGAAACACGTTCGGGTGAATCTGAAGGCAGGCGCTCAGCAGTTTTGGGAAGTGAAGTAATGGATCATTGCACAGACTTCTCTCAGACTTTCATGGTGACCTACATGATACAGGTCGTGCTGGCGGTGAATTTTCTCAGCTCTTTTCTTTCTTGATAAAGAGTTCATTTCATATTTTTTTTTTTATTGTGGTAGAATACACAGTACCCAACTTGCCATTGGACGTTTTGTTCCTTCACAGTGTTTTGCAGCTACTAATCTACTTTCTGTCTCTGTAGATCTGCTTAATGTATTTATATGAAATGTAAGTGTTTGATTTCCCCATTTATCCTAATGTTTTCAAGAGCCACCCATGTTGTAGCATACATTCAAACTTCCATTCCTTTCTGTGGTTCAGTAATACTTCCTTGCACAGATGGATATACCCTGTTTACTTAATCCATTCATCCATCCATGAATATTCGAGTTGGGTATGTGACGACCATTGTGAGTACTGCTGCTATGAACATTGTGCATAAGCTTTTATTTGAAAACTGTTTTCAATTCTTTTGAGGTGGATTTGCTGGGCCATGTGATAATTCTGTTTAATTTGTTGAGGAACTGACGGTTTTCATAGCAGACGCACCGTTTTACACTCCCATCAGCAGTGAACGAAGGTCCCAGTTTCTCTGCATCCTCACTAACACTTGCTGTTTCCCATTTTTTTAATTACAGCTATTCTAATTGGTAAGAAGTAGCATCTCACTGTGGTTTGGTTTGCATTTCTCTAATGACATCTGAGCACTTTTTCATATTCTTCTTGACCATTTGTATAGATTCTATGTCTTAAGTCTATTGCCTATTTTTAAATTGGTTTGTTCATCTTAAATTGTGTTGTTGAATTAATTGAGTTGTGAGAGTCCTTCATGTATTTTGGATTATAGACCTTCCCTGTATTTTATAAAGATACTTTTGGTTGGTATAAAATTGGGGGCTGACAGTTTCTCTTTTCTTTCAGTAAACTGATGATGTTACTTCCCTGAGCTCAGGCTTGCCCTCTCTGACTCAAAGTGGGTACGCCTCTTCTGCTGTTAGTGTGGGAGTGTGAGTCCATCAACCTGGGTTTGGGTTTTGTTGTTGGCTGTGATTACCTTCAGTGTACTGTGGGCTTTAATTTTTCTTGCTGTTGGTTGCCATGGCCTTGTGCTGAGGGTGGGGGCTGGTACTGGGGGGCTTTTTGAGTATGAGTATTGCACCTTCAGCTTTTCAGTGTAACAGATGTAGACTTTGGCATGTGGGCTCGTGCTGGGAAAGGGGAGAGGCTCTGGCTCAGCCTCAGTCTTTGGAAGGTGTGTGTGCGCCTCAGCTTTCTCAGAATCCTGTGTCCCCACCCCAGTGGCATTCAGTCTCTGCCTCCTATGTCTGGCTAGTCTTGGGCAGCAGGAGATTTTTGCTTGGCATCAGTGTAGGGCCTTAGCTAGAGGAGGTCTCCTGCCCTTGTCAGGAATAAAGAGTTTAGTTCTCCTGCCCTTAGCTGCGGCATGTCTCTGCTTGTGGGGTGAGCAGGCTTTGTGTCCCTTCGCCAGTCCATCAGGCTTCTGCTTTGTATGAGAAAGGGCCTGAGGTGCCAGTGTAATTAATGGCTATCTCCTGACGTGTCCATCTCCTCTGCCTGCTGACAGACATCTCTCCTATTTCCTTTCCTGGCAAGTTTTTTTTTGTTAGTGTCCAGGGGTGGCAAGAGCCCTGTGGACACTGGAGGGTTTGCACAGGAAGGTGAGCTCCCTGTGTCTGCCCCGCACCCCAGCTTTGTGTAAGCCCCCCAACCTCTGTGACAGCCCTTATCTGACCCTGGGCAGCTGCTACAATTTTAGCTGATTTCCTGTCCCCTCCAGTGTGAGAGCAGCTGCCTCTTCTATCCATGCTGTGCTCAGAGAGGCCGTCCCAGAGCCCATTTCTCCTGACCTCCCTGGGGAGGTCAGCTCATTAGGAGACTCGCAGCCTCAGCTCTGCTGGGCCCAAGAAAAGATTAGGTAGTTTCTATAGCTTTTTCTCATGTAGGGTCAGAGTGACATTCTTTGCAACTTTTTGTATCCTAAACAGAAGTTGAAGTCTTGTTGGGGATTTTTATTTTGAACTTTTGTGTCAGAAAACAAGTGTGTCACTCTCTCTGAGGATTTATGGTTATGTACATAGGTCACTACAAAATTTTTTAGACAGACTGTGTTATGGTCCATAATTTCACTTCCAAGAAACACAGTTGACAATGCCCTTTCTGAGTCACCCAGGCAAGTATCAACTTGCTCGGCTTGTTGCTTGGTGTTGCTGGGAGGGCTTCATTTGTTTCAATCCATGGGATTTTATGTTTCATGAGTTGTGTGTATCTCAAAACTTTCATAATGGCCCGCGTATACATATGGGTACATCATCGTCGCTGCATTGTCTGTTTATAGTTCACTCCCTTCTTGTTAGAAATACAAATAATGTTAAATATAAAATTAGAAAGGGCAGAGGTCTCAGTCATAGCCAAGGTATTTCTTCAAGGATGTTACCGTAGCTACTCAAATTAGCCTGGTGGGTGCCCTGAAAGTCTTCAGTCCCCTCAGACAAGATAGGAAAGCTGCCAGAGGCCCCCACTTCTCTTACGCCCGGCAGCTGTGTCCTCTAATCTAGAGGGCGCTCAGAGTCTTGACAAGTGCATAGCAGGCTACCGCAGTCTACTGGGATGTTCTTATTAACAGATTTGTAAACGGAAGCTTCTCAGCATTCTAAACCATGACTAGGGAAAAATGTGTGCTGTGTTCCCATTGAACATACCACGAAATGCTCTGCCTCAGTCTTTGTGTGCACAGAATTCTCCAGCGTTTGTTTTCCTTACAATCCAAGGGGGAAGAGAGGCCCCTTGAACTTGCTGGTGTGGAAATGCGTTTCCAGGTGGGCTGAGACTAGAGCTGCCTCTGCGAAAGAGGCTGAGGCACACAGCGCACGTGTTTGTCTGACAAGTACTCAGTGCCCGATACTGCAGACATTCAGGCGATTAACCTACTTCCATTTGTCTTACTTACTTTTACACTTTACTGTCTTTTTATATTTCCTTTTTGTAGACAGCTGATTTTACTTCTAGAGTTATATAGTCCCAGAGATGTTTATGACTATTTACGTCCCATTGCTCTGAATCTGTGTGCAGACAAAGTTTCTTCTGTTCGTTGGATTTCCTACAAGTTGGTATGTATTGAACTTTAAAAATTTTACATCAGCAAACTATTTCCTGAGATCCCAGAGCAGAAGCGTCCCTCACGTCTGCATACTCCCGCCTAGGTCAGCGAGATGGTGAAGAAGCTGCACGCGGCCACGCCTCCGACGTTTGGGGTGGACCTCATCAATGAGCTGGTGGAGAATTTTGGCAGATGTCCCAAGTGGTCAGGCCGGCAGGCCTTTGTCTTTGTCTGCCAGGTAAGCAAGGACCTGTGCTTCCCCTGTTTGTGGAGGTTTTTCCAGTAGAATTATGTTTCTTCTCTCAGTTCCTGCCTCTCCCTCACACTGTCTTCCTGATCCTTAAGGAAAAGAACTTTAAAACAATCTGGCTATGTATAGGATTGTCTGTGCTTTACTGTTCGGCATCTATCTGGCCTTGAGCTGGGCCTTTCTCCCACAGTCAGCCAAGCTTGTTCTAAAGCTGCCGTATACCACATATAGCCTCTGTGTGCGCCTACATGTTTGTACCACGCCACACACACACCACACATAGACCACACCACGGCTCCTCCTAGAAGGGGCTTGTGTCTGGGACCCAGAGTACATGTGAGCCAGTGAAGGTGTGACTCAACACTCCTGGTCTCTGCAGGAAACTTGTGTGTCTGTTATATAATTGTTTTTGAGTTCCCAAGTACCTGGAATATTGGTTAAAAAGCTGAAACTAAAATACTTGTTGTCACTAAGCAAATTTGTTAGCTAGCATTCTAGTTTGGTAGCTGTAAGGACAGAGAAATCTAACGCCGGTATTTCTTTTCCCCAGACTGTCATTGAAGATGACTGTCTTCCCATGGACCAGTTCGCTGTGCATCTGATGCCACATCTGCTCACCTTAGCAAATGACAGGGTTCCAAATGTGAGAGTGCTGCTTGCAAAGACACTAAGGCAAACTCTACTGGAGAAAGGTAGGTGGGCGACTCTGCCAGGAAGTGTGTGTGGGAGGGGATCACGGACTGTGTTGAATAGTGAGTGTCCCAACAGAGGTATTGTATGTTTGTAGAAAACTATCTGGTAGGGAGATATATCTTAAGTTGTTCTGGTGGCTCTCCCAGGCGGACACAGGAAATTAAAGAGACTTTAAATTCACACTCTTCTGTTCTAGTGTCATTTTTATAATACAAAATGCAGTAATTTTTTAAACTGGGTATTCACTTATGACTGTGGAAACCAGGGCCTTGGCAGCACCCCTGCTGTCAGGGACTTGTATGTGGGGCCTGGAGGCAGCCGGCACACCTCCCTCCTCTTTATTCCTGAGGTGGGAGACAGGTGCCCTTAGTGTTTGTTTTTCTAGAAATTATAATCCCTCAAGATTCAGGATGTTTTATTTATTATAAACTCCCCATGCCTTGTAAATATAGTTGAATGCATGAACTCATGAATGAATCACAGAAAGAATTTTGTAGCCAACTTCAAAGAGCAAGGGTGAATGAATATTCTTTTTCTCTTCCTTTGCCATTCATGTAAATTTTTAAAATAGAGAGAGTGATTAAAGTGGAACAGCTGAAGAGACTTGTTTGGTTTGGTGTATGTGTAGTTGGTGTTTGGAAGTGTTTTTTACTAAGCTGATCAAGACCTAAGAAGTACAATGTTTTAATATATTTAATGTTTAATACTCCTTAGCTATGATTGAGTATCATGAGGTTAAATCTATCATGAAAGTAAGATAAATCCCATAATTGTCTTTATTCTGGGATTTATTTTCCTATAATAAATCAATTTGGATTACTCTTTATAATTTAACAGGTTATTTGTTTATACTTTTATAAAAATCATGTCTTATAATGACTGATAACTTATGCTTGTGTTTAATAACACTCTTAAATGTCACATCAATTTCATTTGTACCATGCATTTGTCATTTCCAGAATATTTCTTAGCCTCAGCCAGCTGTCATCAGGAAGCCGTGGAACAGACCATCATGGCTCTTCAGATGGATCGTGACAGTGATGTCAAGTATTTTGCAAGCATCCACCCCGCCAGTACTAAAATCTCTGAAGATGCCATGAGCACAGCTTCCTCAACCTACTAAAAGGCTTGAGCCTCGATGTCTTTCCCGCCTCTCCGAGAGCCGAGGTTTGCCGAGTGATCTGCGGTGGCTTGTTGGGGAGGAAACCCCTTCCTCTCTCGCAGACTTAATGCAGGTGCAAGTTCCCTACACCCAATACCAGGGGTTTTAAGAGTCAAGAGAAAGTACAGCAAACATGATCTTACCTTGACTTTAAGGGAAAATAATTTCTCAGAGGATTCTAATTGTCACCGAAGCCTTAAATCCTTCTGTCTTCCTGACTGAGTGAAACTTGAATTGGCAGAGCATTTTCCTTATGGAAGGGACGAGATTCCCAGAGACCTGGATTGCTTTCTCCTGATTTTATTTAATGGCCGATAAATGAAATTCTTACAGCCAGAGGCAGATGTGCACCTGGACATGAAAGAGACCTTCAGTATTAGCCCTGACTGTTTCTCCCAGGCACAAAGACCCGTTGGGTTCTGTAGCCAGCTGCCCAGCCTGGCCCTCAGTGTGAATAGTTCCTGACATGGGAAAGGAGATTTTTTGGATTTCTCCTCAGGGCTTGATGCTAACACTAAAGTAGACTCTGATTTTAACTCTTAAATGCAGCATATTGCTGTACACATTTACGGAACATTTGCTGAGTATCTATGTCCTGATTTTTTCATGCTGGTCGTGACCTGAAGGAAGTTTATTAGCACATGTACTGTATGTCAGGTGTCTTTAACTTGATCATGATCAGCTCTGAGGTGCAACTTTTTCTTCACATACTGTACATACCTGTGACCACTCTTGGGAGTGCTACAGTCTTTAATCATGCTGTTTAAAACTGTTGTGGCACAAGTTCTCTTGTCCAAATAAAATTTATTAATAAGATCTATATAGAGATATATATACACTTTTGATTGTTTTCTAGATGTCTACAAATAAATGCAATTTGTGACCTGTATTAATGATTAGTATAAAATGGGGAAACTAGATTAAAATATTTGTCTTCTAACTAGTTTAGTGGTTTCTCTGAAATCTACCTTTACATTTCCTGGGTTGACTTTTGCCCTTGGCCCAGTGTCCTGGGCTCTCCTCGGACTCCCGTCTGGAGGTGGGCAGTGCAGACTGTGTCTGGAACACCTCAGTGGGGCTTGGTCCTGAAGCTGCTGAGATGCAGTGAGGGAGCTCTTACTCTGTGAGTGGCGATCCCAATCTCTCAGGGGACATTTTACCATCAAATGAGCTAACTAACACGTGAAGGGGCTTTTTTGTAAAGTGCCGCCAAGTATGTGGGTGTCGATTCTCGTAAGGTGAGTTTGAAAATCCCTCGGCCCGAGTCGTCCTTGTGGTGCTTCTGTGAGTTTTGGTTTTACTTATGCAGCTCGCACAGAGTGACTCAGTAAGTCAAAATAGGTCACTTGAAGCGGGGAATGGGATCTGGGTATACAGACTCCTTCCTATGCGCACTGTTGATGAATAAGCCTTTGGTGTCTGCTTCCTGCACTAAACCCCAGATATTTGTACACTCCAGACATAAGTGTGAACAAATTCTGCTGGGAAGGACATTCCGATGAATAAATAAGTGGGGGGTGGGGGGGCTGTGGGAAGTGTGAAGCAGCTGCCAGAGGTTTTTGAAAGCATCAGTCCAGAGGAGAATGTGGCCTCTGATTTAATACGACAACCTAAGTGTTGAGGTGCACATTCTCTGCTATTAATAATAATATACTTTTGCCCCCCAGAATTTCAGTTCTATAAGTTACATTAGAATTATACTGTAATGCATTTTTTTAAAGCAGTGACAGTTCTAACAGTATATTTGGGGATACAGACCTGAAATTTAAGGTCTGCTAGAGTACCTGCAGAGTTAAGAAATGCAGAGGCCAGGTCTTGCTCTCTAGACCTCCTGCTGCTTGTTAGGTACCGGACTAAGGAACAGCCCAGGACACACAGTGAGTCTCAAAGTGCTCGGACTCCACTGGAATTTTAGGTTCTGTCAGTGGCAGTGAATATAAAAGACCCCTGTGTTTTAACAGCTTACATGCCGGACCATCGAGGCTTCCCAGTTTGAATAATCTCTAATGAAATTCCAAATAGGAAAAAGTGTGTCGTCTCTCCATTTCCAGTCTTTAGCAGTTTCTGTGATGCACTTTTTCAGGCACGTTCTAGGCAGCAGGAGCTGATCTGAGCATGGCAGAGTCCTGTGTCCTGTCTCAGGGATCTCTGAATGGAGAGAGTTTGCATTTCAAAAGGAGTATAAAAACAAGCAAATGTAGAAAAGTGATTCAGTAGTTCTTCCAAATTCCCCAGGAGGTGAAATGAAATTAGCAAACCAGTAGCCCAGTAGTAGTCCAAACCTAATTTCATCATATAAAAATGAGGAACGTGGGCTGGGAGTTGTGGTTCATGCCTGTAATCCTCGCACTCTGGGAGGCTGAGGCAAGTGGATTGCTTGAGCTCACGAGTTCGAGACCAGACTGAGCAAGAGTGAGACCCCAACTCTACTAAAAAAAGATGGGGTTCTGGTGAGCGCCTGTAGACAGGACCAGGGACTTTGCCAAACTCAGATCAGCTCCTGCTGCCTAGAAGATACCTGAAAAAGTGCATCACAGCAACTGCTAAAGACTAGAAATAGAGATGACACACCACTTTTTATTTTTGAATTTCATTAGAGATTATTCAAACTGGGAATGCCTTGATAGTCCCAGCTACTTGGGAGGCTGAAGAAAGAGGGTCTCTTGAACCCAGGATTTTAAGGTTGCTGTGAGCTATGATGGCGCAGCACTCTATCCAGGGTGACAAAGACTCCAAAAAAAAAAAAAAGTGTAACAGTTGTGTTATTATTATTATTTAACATTGGAAAGCTTATCTTAGAAGATGTTATGTGATGTATATGTTAGGACTAAGTGGCTAAGGATGAAAAGGAAAGCTGCGTTTTTCAAGATAACTTACTAGCCACTGATCCTGGTCACTGCCACATGTCCTCCCCAGCAGTTCCCACCTGTCTCCTGCACAGCCAGTGCCTGGGGCATGGGGCAGCTTTCTGCCCTGCCTGGCTGGACCTCTGTCTTCGCACCCTCTCCACTCTGTGTCTGGGAGAAGTATGACTGCGAGCTTTGGATGAGGGAAGCTCAGGTGGTGCATTTCCATGACCCTCACTGACTCCCAGTTCACAGGGAGCAGACTTTCTGCTGGATTTGTGGAGGGGTGGGTGCAGTGTCATGGCCTTTCTGCATGTGACCTTTGTCTTGAAGTCTTAGAGGTACTTCTGTGATGCCAGATTACTGAGTTTTTTCTAGAACTCTCTAAATGGGCAAGTGTTGAGTTCCTGAGAAAGCCCCATGCCAGTGAAGAGGTAAGACACCAGCTCTTCCTTCAGTGTGTCCGGGGATGGGGGGTGGCGGGGCAAGCATGTCACTGATGCTTCCTGCAGGGGAGGGAAGACTCCATTACCCTCGGAGGGCTCAGGAATTGAGTCCGTTAAATAAACTGACAGGAGGCAGATTGGCAGGGGAAAAGGTGCACAGGAGCATCACATGAAGGAA
Organism: Nycticebus coucang; assembly: GCF_027406575.1. Classification (NCBI taxonomy): domain Eukaryota; kingdom Metazoa; phylum Chordata; class Mammalia; order Primates; family Lorisidae; genus Nycticebus; species Nycticebus coucang. The sequence continues at coordinate 3,421,162 of NC_069798.1, forward strand.
GGATAAACTCAAATCCAGAAAAAAATCTGGCTGCTCAGATACTCTTCATGGGGACGGGAGAAGGTATGGGAGGGGCTTGGGGGAGGGGAAATGATTTGGGGGAAAGATTAATAGGCCATCAGAAGAAAAAGTGACCGCATGAGAGATTCCCAGGAATGGTCGTTAAATTGAACTCCTTTTGGACAAAGATGGTCACCTTAAGGCAGGCGGGGAGGCGGCATCAGGCAAGGCCCTGCCTCGCAGCTGCTGCTCCCCAGGTGCCTCAGTTTGAAGTCATGTTTTGGTGTGGCTTTTCTTGTAGTCCTTCATTCTCACACCTGGGTGGCTAAGGTCCAGCTAAGGTGAACTGTGCAGGGCGGGGCAGGGGCTGTGGATAGGTCCTCGGCAGGCAGCATGCCTGCCGGGAGGCTACAGCCCACAAAGTTCCAGAGAGAGACTGGGAAGCAGTTAGTCAAAGGCAGACAAGGACTGGCCCCTTTCAAATTAATCCTCTGCCTCACACAAAGGTAAAGTGAAGTCTGGTAATAATTTGAAAAAGCAAGACCCTCTCTGCTGTAGTGTCCTAACCCCTGTCACCAGGGGTTTGTGAGCCCTCATCCTGTTAGACTGACAGGGTAGGGCTCCAAGGAGCCACTGGGAGAGGGTGCCTAGGCCTCTAAGTGATCTGGAGGGGGACATGACCCTACGGCTTTTCTGGATGGTAATTTATTAAGATTTGCTGTGGAGGGTGTGTGGTGTGTTATATGTCTGGGGAAATGCAATTTAGAAAGGTGCCCCATAAAATTTAGTGTACATCTAAGCCACCTGGGGGCATTGTTCAAATGCAGATTCTAACTCGCTGGGTCTGGGGCAGGGACAAACCCGGCATTCCTAACAAGAATCAAGGTGACACTTTTGAATAGCAAACCCTTAGAAGAATTTCGATTTTTTTACCTTTTCCAGATTAATTCTATAATTTTGATAATGCACAGTTTGAAATGATATTAAACATTTAATATTTGTATTTTATTTCCTCAGTTGCAAATCAGTGTTTTCAAACACTGGAAGCCAACAGGACCACTGGTGATGATCACTGGATGTCATGGCCACAGTGGGCTTTGGTGGCATCACAGCCACCGCAGGGACTTCCAGGGACATGGGACCAGAGTGCCACCTGCCAAGCACCCAGGGACTATAAGATGGTCCAGAGATTTGTGATTTAGCCACAGGGTGGCTGGAGAACTAAGCCCCAGAAGCAAGCAGCATACACTAAACTAGAGGAAATCAAAAGTCTGACTCGTGTTCTCCAAACTCATCGGGGGCTGCAAGGTGCAGCCCTCCTCTTATTAAGTAAATAGAATCACTCCTGACCCTCAAGGCCTTCCAGATGACCTTTACGACATTTCCAAAGAGTGAACTAATTCCAAATCCCTCAAATTCCCCAGTAGTTTCCAAAGATAACTCACTATCTGGCCCGTTTCTCATCTTTAGAAAGCTGTTTGCGGGTATAATCAAGCAAGAAGTGACAAAAACATCTTTCAGCAAAATAATTTTTTTTTTTTTTTTTTTTTTTGTAGAGACAGAGTCTCACTGTACCGCCCTGGGGTAGAGTGCCGTGGCGTCACACGGCTCACAGCAACCTCTAACTCCTGGGCTTACGCGATTCTCTTGCCTCAGCCTCCCGAGCAGCTGGGACTACAGGCGCCCGCCACAACGCCCGGCTATTTTTTGGTTGCAGTTTGGCCGGGGCTGGGTTAGCAAAATAATTTTTTAAAATATTTCTTCCTTTTTTTAATTGTTTGGAATTCATTAAGGGTACAAAGAATTAGGTTACACTAATTGCATTTGTCAGATAAAGTCCCTCTGATAATTGTGTCCCGCCCCCAAGAGGTGTTCCCTACACCAAACCCCCCATCGCCCTCCATCCTCTCTCCACTTGCCGCTCCCTACTCCCCACCTTGTATTAGCAAATCTGCTACCTTCAGTTTAGAACAGAGTACATTGGATTCTTTCTTCTCCATTCTTGTGATGCTTTACTAAGAAGGATGTGTTCCATCTTCATCTAGGCTGATACAAAATATGTAAAATCTCCATCTTTTTAGTCGCTGAATAGTATTCCATGGTATACATATACCACAGCTTGTTAATCCATTCCTGGGTTGGGGGGGCATTTAGGCTGTTTCCACATTTTGGCGATTGTAAATTGAGCTGCAATAAACAATCAAGTGCAAATGTCTTTATGATAAAAGCATTTCTTTTCTTCTGGGTAGATGGCCTAGTAGTGGGATTGCAGGATCAAATGGGAGATCTAATTGCGTTCTTTAAGGATTCTCTATACTTCCTTCCAAAAAGGTTGTATTAGATTGCAGTCCCACCAGCAATGTAAAAGTGTTCGCTTCTCTCCACATCCATGCCAGCATCTGTAGCTTTGAAACTTCATGATATGGGCTATTTTCCCTGGGGTTAGGTGATATTTCAGGGTGGTTTTGATTTACATTTCTCTGATGACTAGGAACAATGAGCATATTTTCATATGCTTGTTATCTATTTATCTGTCTTCTTTAGAGAAGGTTCTATTCATCTCTCTTGTCCAGAGACATATGAAATTTTGGGCCTTTTTTCCTTGATTAATTTGAGGATCCTAGTTATCAAGCTTTTGTCCAATTCATAATGTGCAAATATCTTTTCCCATTCTAAAGGTTATCTGTTTGCTTTGGTTGTTTCCTTAGCTATACAGAAGGTTTTCGGTTTAATTAAATCCCATTTGTTTATTTTTCTTGTTGTTGCAATTGCCACAGAAGTCTTCATAAAATCTTTCCCAAGGCCAATATCTTCCAAGGGTTTTCCCCACACTTTCTTTAAAGATTTTCATTGTTTAATTCCTTAGATTTAAATATGTTACCTATCTTGAATAAATTTTTGTAACTGGTGAGAGTGGCGGGTCTGGTTTCTGTCTTTTACATGTGCTTATCCAGTTCTCCCAGCACCATTTGTTGAATAGGGATTCTTTTCCCCGGTGTATGTTCTTGTTTGGTTTATCAAATATCAGGTGACTGTAAGATATTAGTTTCATCTCATGGTTTTCTATTGCATTCCAAATGTCAATGTTTCTATTCTTGTGCCAATACTGTGCTGTTTTGATCACTGTGGCCTTGTAGTATAGCCAAAAGCCTGGTAGGGTGATATCCCGACTTTGTTTTTATTACTAAGAACTGCCTTTGCCATATGGAGCTTCTTCTGGTTCCATACAAAAATGAAGATTAAGTTTTCCAAATCTTGAAAGTATGATGATATTTTAATGGGGATTGCATTGAATCTGTAGATTGCTTTGGTAGTATAGACATTTTGACAATGAAGCATGGTATGTTCTTCCCTTTGTTAGTATCTTCTGCTATTTCTTTTCTTAGGGTTTTGTAATTTTCTCTATAGAGGTCCTTCACCTCTTTTGTTAGGTATATTTCTAGGTATTTCATTTTCTTTGAAGCTACTGTGAAAGGAGTTGTGTCCTTGGTTAAATTCTTATTTTGGCTGTTATTGGCATATACAAAGGCTACTGATTTGTGGACATTGATTTTACATCCTGAGACATTGCTATATTTTTCAATCATTTCTAGGAGTCTTGTGATTGAGTCTTTGGGATTCTCTGAGCATAAGATCATCTCATTGGCAAAGAACGAGAGTTTGACCTCCTTTGTGCCCATTCGGATGCCCTTTATTTCCTTCTCTTGACTGATTTTATTGGCTAGAACTTCCATCACTATGTTGAGTAGTAGTGGCGATAGAGGACAACCTTGTCTGGTTCCATTTCCAAGTGAAAAAGCTTTCAGTTTTACTCCATTCAGTATAATACTAGCTGTGGGTTTGTCATAGATGGCTTCAGTCAGTTTAAGAAATGTGCCATCTATGCCTATATTCTTAAATGTTCTAATTAGAAAAGGGTGCTGAATTTTATTGCATGCTTTTTCTGCATCTATTAAGAGGATCATATGGTCTTTGTTTCTGCTCTCTTGATACGGTGAATTACATTTATGGACTTGTGTATGTTAAACCAGCCTTGCAACCCTGGGATGAAGCCTACTTGATCATAATGAATGTTTTTTTAATATGTAGCTGTAATCTATTGGCTAGGATTTTATTGAGATTTTTTGCATCTATATTCATTAGTGAAATTGGTCTGAAGTTCTCCTCTTTAGTTGGGTCTTTTCCTGGTTTTGGTATCAGGGTGATATGTGCTCCATAGAACATGTTGGGGAAGAATCCTTCCTTCTCAGTTTTTTGGCATAATTTCTGCCATATGGGTATAAGCTCTTCTTTAAAGGTTTGATAGAACTCTAGTGTGAAGCCATGTGGACCAGGGCATTTTGGGGGGTGTGGGGTGGGGAGAGACATTTTATTGTTTGTTCCATGTCAGTTCTTGAAATTGGTCCATTTAAGAGATCTATTTCTTCTTGGTTAAGTCTAGGGAGAGGGTGAGATTCCAGGTATTGATCCATTTCCTCCACATTGTCAAATTTCTAGGCATAGAGTTTCTTATAGTAGTCAGAGATGATCTCTTGTTTCTTTCTGGCATCTGTTGTTATTTCCCCTTTATCATTTCTGATTGAGGTTATTAAAGATTTTACTTTTCTGTTTCTAGTTAATCTGGCCAAAGGTTTATTGATTTCATTTATCTTTTCAAAGAACAAATTTTTTGATTTTCTGAATGTTTCCTTTGTTTTCAATTTCATTTATCTCTGATTCAAGATTGGTTATTTTTTTTCTGCTGCTGGGCTTGGGATTAGATTGTTCTTTGTTTTCCAATTCTATAAGATAGTTAAAGAGGTTGTTGATGTGCTCTTTCTGTTTTTCAAATGTAGGCATCTAATGAGATAAATTTGCCTCTTAAGATTGCTTTTGCTGTATCCCACAGGTTTTGGTAACTTGTGTTTTCATTGTTATTATGTTTGAGGAATTTAATGATTTACTCTTTTAGCTCTTCCTGAACCCAAATATCATTCAGCATAAGGTTGTTTAATTTCTAAATCTTTGTGTGGGGATGATTGTTTTTGCTGGAGTTGAGTTCCACCTTTATTGCCTTGTGGTCTCAGAAGATACAGGAATAATTTTTATTCTTCTAATTCTGCTGAGGTTTGATTTGTATCCTAGGATGTAGTCAATTTTGGAGTACATGCCATGGGCTGATAAAAATGTACATTCCTTAATCCCATTTGTGTGAGGGTCACATTTAAGTCCTTTGTATTTTTGTTTAATTTCTGTTTAGAGGATCTGTCCAGTTCTGACAGAGGGATGTTAAAGTCCTCATCTGTTATGGAGTTGTAGGATATCATATTATTCAGACCACTTAAAGTCCATTTCATAAATCTGGAGCATTAAGTTGGATGAGAAATTTTTAGAATTGAAATGTCCTCTTGTTGTATTGTTCTCTTGACCAGTATGATGTGAACATCTTTCTCTTCTTAACTTTAGTTCCTTTAAATCCACTTGTATCTAGAAATAAGATTGTAACTCCTCCTTTCTTCTGATTTCCATTTGCCTGAAATGTTATTATCCAATCTTTCACCCTGACTTTTGTCCTTTGAGGTTAGGTCTGTTTCCTAGAGATAGTACATAGATGGCTTGTGCTGCTTTATCCAATCAGCTAGGCTGTGCCTCTTCAGCAGGGAATTTCAAGCCATTCACATTTATTGAGAGAATTGAGAAGTTTGGTGGAATTCTATACATCTTATATGGTGAAAGTCCATTGCTTAGTGTTATCCTTTGTACCATTATGGAAGCTAGATTTTGTCTTTTAGTTTCTGGGTGTTTACTTTGCTGTTGGTCCTTTGTGACAGTCAGTGTGGAGGACAGATCTGAGTATTTCCTGTAGAGCTGGTCTTGTTGTGGTGACTTTCTATGGTCTTGTTATGGTGACTTTCCCCAATGTTTGCATGTCAGGAAAAGACTTTATTTTTCCATTGAATTTGAAGCTTAGTTTAGCACAGTACAGAATTCTTGGCTGAAAATTGTTTTTGTCTTTTTGTTTTGTTTTGTTTTGTTTTGTTTTAAAGAAGGTTAAAAGTAGATGACCATTTTCTTCTGGCTTGGTAAGTTTTAGCTGAAAAGTCCACTGTCAGCCTGATGGATCTGCCTTTGTAGGTCAATTGGTATTTAGTACTGGCTACTTGCAGAATTTTCTCCTTCATCTTGACTTTGGACAGGTTTATTACAATGTTTCTTGGAGATGCTCTGTGTTTAGATGACTGGGTTCGATATCTCTCTAAAAGGTGTAGTAATGCTTGGGAAATTTTAATTTATGATATCCTCCAGTAGGGCTTCCATTGCTTTGGGTCATTCTTCTTCCCCTTCGGGGATACCTATAATTCAAGTGTTTGAAAGAAACTTCATGAAGTCCCATGATTCTGTAAGGGAATTTTCTGCTTTTACTCTCTTCTTTTCTGCCTCTTTAAGTGCCTAGGTTAGTTGGAAAGCCGTATTATCTAACTCTGAGATTCCTCTTCATGGCATAATCTGTTATCAATACTTTATACTGCATCTTTAAGTTCCCTGATTGACTTCTTCAATTACTTAAGCTCTGCTATATACTTTCTGATTTCTTTGTATCTTTCATTCATTACTTGGGTCTGTTTTTGGAATTCCTCTTGATTGTTTTTTATTTTCTCTTCTATTCTCTTCATCATTTTTGCTACCCATACTTTAAATTCCCTTTCTTGTCATTCACATTATTTCTTTATAAGTGGAGTGCTCTGCAGTAGCCACCTCATGATCCCTTGGGGAGAGAGGGTTGATCTTTTCTGGTTTTTCATGTTGCCAGAACTTTTCTCTCTTTTCTTTCTTTTCTTCTGGTTCACTTCCTTTCCCTACTTTTTTTCTCTCACTTTCTTATTGTCTTTAAATTAGCTTATCTCTGTGGTTAAGTATTTTTGTTTTTTAAGACAGAGTCTCATTACGTTGCCCTCGGTAGAGTGCCATGGCATCATAGCTCACAGCAACCTCAAATTCTTGGTGATTCTCTTGCCTCAACCTCCCAAGTAGCTGGCACTACAGGCACCTGCCAGAACACCTGGCTATTTTTTTTTTTTTTGTAATTGTCACTGTTGTTTAGCAGGCCCAGGATGGGTTCCAACCCGGCAGCCTTGGTGCATGTGGCTGGCGCCCTAACCACTGATCACAGGCACCGAACCTCTGTGCTTAAGTACTGAAGTGTCCTTTTGGCATAAGGCTAAAAGGAAGAGAAGAATAAGGAGTTGTAAGTGTGAAAAAAAAAAAAAGGAAGAAAAAGAAGAAGAACTGAAAAAAAGGGGTGGTGAAAGGAAAATTGAAAAAAATGAGAGAATAAGAACCAAAGAGACAGAAGGGAGAAGGAGTAATAATGGTGTAGGCAGGTGCTTTAACCTACACCCACAATTCCAGGACCCTGGAGGGCCAGGATGGGTGGTTCCCTTGAGGTCAAGAGCTCCTTACCAGCCTGAGCAAAAGCAGGACCCTGCTTCTGCCAAATGTCAAGTAAAATGAGCAGTATGTCCCAGTGGAGACCTACCAATTCTGTCCTTCCCAAGGATAGCCTAGACCCAGGGCTCATGGCCTCCATGTTCCAGGCCAAGCCTCAAAATGAGGCTCTTGTCCCATAAACCAAATACAGAATGAAATGGAATAAAACAAATTAGAAAAAAGAGAAAAATTAAAGAAAAAATATAAAGAAAATTTAAAATAAAATTATACAGGATGTAAAAATAATAAGAGGTATCTTAGTCTGTGTTTGAGAAATTTATGTCATATGCATGAGAATAGTAGAAAAATCTCTACAAAAAGTGAGAAGAAAGGAGATAAATAGAAAAGAATCAAAAGAACAAAAACTGTACCAAAAATGGAGCCCTTGTTATCAAAGAAAGTAAAAATAAAAATACAACAAAACAAAGCAAACAAGAAAAACTAAGGGAAAAATTAAAGAAAAAATATTGCAACTTCATGGGAAGTTATTTAGTGAGTATAGGAGTATTTATTTGGGATAATGTAAAAGTTCTGAAAACAGATATTGGTAGGTATTGCACAAAAATATAAATGGGCTTAATGCTCCAAATTTATACCTAAAAAGGGTTAAAATTTTATGTTATAAACATTTTACCACTATAAAAATTTTATAATAGCTTCATAGATACAAAACTTACAACTTACGTATATTTGTAAATCTTAGATTAATTTTAGTTACTAAATTGTTGATTGAGAAAAAAATGAATGAAGCCATCATACAAATTGCAATGGGGACCAACCCTGAAAACATAAAAAGTGAAGGTAGCCAGTCATGAAGGATTATAGATTGCATAATCTCATTTTCATGAGATGTCCAAAAAGGACAAATCTATACAGACACATTTGTACAGACACATCTATACAGAGGATTACATTTAAGTGGCATTAGATTTCTATTTTATTTAATGAAAACTTTCTAATAGGGATTGCATTGCTGAATGCACAACTTTATAAATACACAGAATTGTACAATTTAAATAGGTTAATTATATCTCAAAGATAGTTTGGAAAAAGGGATACAGTAAAACTAGAAGTATGTTGAATATACTAATATTTATGTTACTGATCCTTAAAAACTATGAGCAGCTATCTCCATCTCTTCTCTACTACCATAATGATGCTCTGAGACAACCACATGTGCAACCACCAACTCCTACGGCCTACGATAACACCTGAGTTCACAGGCCTGAACAGCCATGCTCTGACACAGTAGTGCTCTCCTCTTAACGGGGATGCTCACCTGTCCAGAGAAGCTGCTATTGGCTGCTCCAGGATGGCCCTATCCCCGATGATGCGACTTGTACCCCATTCTGCAGCCAGAGCACAGGCACACACTCACAAAAGCGTTAAATAAAAACCCAACTGTCTTAAGCCTCCTCATGTGCCACATCAGCTGGCATTCCGTTAACTAGAGCAAGTCACGTGGCCTCACTCAGAGAGTCAAGGGTCACAAAAAGTAGCACTGTCTCTTCTAGTGAACCAAATGAAGAGTCACGATGTGGAGAAGGGGATGCGTCTGTAGAGGGTGAAGAATGGGGGCCTATGACGCATGAGCTTCCTACAGCAGCTCATGTGAGCAGCCCTGAGCCATGTGCTCTGGAAAATGTCCTAGAGAATGAGTATAAATATTTCCCAACCTTGCAACTCTGCCTTCTTCTCATTTTCACTTAAAAGTTTCACTAGAGACTTTGAAACAGCTTGCTTTTTCTTTTTTTCAGTTTAATCTTGCTTTAGGTAATAGAAACATTTAATATTTTTATGGTTTATTATTTATTTATTTTTTGAGACAGAGTTTCACTTTGTCACCTCAGTAGAGTGCCATAGCATCACAGCCCATAGCAACCTTCAACTCTTGGGCTCAAGTGATTCTCTTGCCTCATCCTGCCACCACAATGCCTGGCTAATTTGTCTTTAGACACCTGGTCTTGTTCTGGCTCAGGTTAGTCTCAAACTTCTGAGCTCAAGCAATTCACCTGCCTTGGCCACCCAGAGTGCTAGGATTACAGGTGTGAGACACCTCACCTGGCCCTTATATTTTATTTTGAATGACTGCATAACTCAAGCAGTTCTAAAAGCAAATAGACTCTACCTTGTAATGATAAATTCTGGTATAAATGCCACTGGGTAATACTTTGAATGACATGAGCTTCATGAGTTATTTAATTATAAGAATTTTTAGCTTTTGCAAAGATATATACGATTTAAAATACCTTCTACTAGATGTTTCTGTTTTATCACAAAAATATACACTTGTATTTAAAATTATAGATTGGCATAAGGAAATAGTGATAACGCCCCCCTACCCACACACAATTCCATTTCTCTATTGATGTGTCATTGATATAACTGATAACCGTCTTTCTTCATGTTCATATTTACAGGACTAAGTTTAATATAGTTATAATAAAGAATTATTCTTCAAGGTGAACTAGGTTAACATAGTTTGGACTTGCAATTTTATTTCCATAAAGTAGTTTCACACGTTGAAAATGGAATCCTATTTTGCCCATCAATCTAAAACCAGTTTGAATCCTAAATGGGTCATATACAGCAGGACCTTGAAGACTACTTTTTTGTTGCAATATTTTCTAACCCAAAGACTGAGTATTGGTTACATTAATTAAATAACAAGTGTTAGGGCAGCGCCTGTGGTTCAAATTAGTAGGGCACCAACCCCATATACCGGAGGTGGTGGGTTCAAACCCAGCCCTGGTCAAAAACTGCAAAAAACAAAACAAAACAAATAAATAAGTATTCACCTTATAACGCTGGCTTTTCATCCACTGGCATAAATCAAAAGGAAGAGATTTTTATTTCATCAGAGATTTTTTTCCTTTTTTTTTTTTTTAAGTGGTTGATTTTTCAAAGGATTGGAAAGCAGTGGCTTGAAGTGAGCAACTGAATGCCCTTATTTCCTGCCAAGAAATAGCCCAGAACCTTGCCTCTCAAACACTTGTCTTTCATAGTTTCAACTACTGATAAGGTTAATGGTGCTGTACAGGGGAGGCATTTACAGGGCTTTTCATTATTTTTAGCATCAGAAAGTCCCTTGAGAAAATCTGCCTTTCCTTAGCCTGGGATGGGGAGAGAGACCATGTTCCCTCATACACCAGAAAAAATGAGAGCTGGCTTCTCACAGCCTATCAGACATCGGCCTCCCCCCAAACCCCCCAATTTTTTTTTTTATTTTGTGAGTATAACTTTTTTTTTAAAGAATCAGACTTAATCTAAGATAATAGAAGTCAGGATATTAGTCACTTTTAGGGAAAGGCTTTAATATTTAGGAGGGTCACAAGAAGTCTTCTGGGGTACTGATAATCTGTTTTTTTTCTTTTTTTGTTTTTTGAGTATTTTTAAATTTTTTCAAAGTAATATGAGGGTACAATTTTTAGGATACATTATTCTCACTTCCAGGGTAAAGTTCCATTTGGAGAAGAGCCCCTCACCCAGGAGACGTGTTATACACCCTCTCACTGTGCACATTAGGTAGGTCCCGCCTCACGCCCTCCTTCCTTCTGTCAAACGTCCTCTCCCCCTCCCCCTTTACCCCTGAACTGAGCATGTAATTGTTTATATATTGATTTCATATTAGTATGGAGTACACTGGATATTTAGTTTTCCTTTTTTTTTTTTTTTTTTTTGAGACAGAGTCTGACTTTGTCACCCTCAGTAGAGTGCTGTAGATAGCTCACAGCAACCTCAAACTCTTGGTCTTAAGTGATTCTCTTGCCTCAGGCTCCCAAGTAGCTGGGACTACAGGTGCTCGCCACAACGCTCAGCTATTTTCTGTTACAGTTGTCATTGTTGTTTAGCAGGCCCAGGCCAGGCTCAAACTCACCGACTTCAGTGTATGTGGCTGGGCGCCAATATTTTTCCATTCTTGTGATACTTTACAAAGATTGTATTTCAACTCCATCCACATAAATGTAAAAGTTGTGAAGTCTCCATCTTTTTAATGGCTGAATAATATTCCATGGTATACATATACCACAGTTTATTGATTCGTTCGTGGATTGATGGGCACTTAGGTTGCTTCCACAACTTGGTAATTATGAATTGAGCCATGATAAGCATTCTAGTGCAAATGTCTTTGTGGTAAAATGATTTTTGTTCTTTTGGGTAGATGCCTAGTGATGGGATTGCAGGGTCAAATGGAAGGTTTACTTTTAGATCTTTAAGGATTCTCCATACTTCTCTCCCAAAAGGCTGTATTACCTTGTAATCACACCAGCAGTGAAGTGGGTTCCCTTCCCTCCACATCCACGCCAGTATTTGGTGTTTTGGGACTTTGTGATGGGGGCTAATCTTGCTGGAGTTAGGTGATATCTTAGAGTGGTCCTGATTTGTATTTCTCTGATGATTAAAGATCGTGAGCATTTCTTCATGTGTTTTTTGGCCATTCATGTGTCATCCTTGGAGAAGTTTCTATTCAAATCTCTTCCCCACTTATAGACAGGGTTGTTTGCACTTTTCTTATCATTCAATATGAGTTCTCTTTAGATTCTAGTTGTTGGGCCTTTGTCAGATTCATAACTTGCAAGAATCTTCTCCCATTCCGAAGGCTGTCTGTTTGTTTTGTTTGTGGTACCCTAAGCTATGCAAAAACGTTTTAGCTTGATCAAATCCCATGTATTTATTTATCCCATGCTGCAATTGCTAGAAGGGGTCTTCTTATAAAGTTTTTCCCAAGCCAATATCTTCAAGTGTTTTCCCCACACTCTCTTCTAGAATTTTTATTGGTTTGTGTCTTAAATTTAAATTTTTTATCTAACAAGAATCAATTTTTGTCAATGGTGAGAGGCGTGGGTCCACTTTCAGTCTTCTGCATTTGGATAACCAGTTCTCCCAGAACCATTTGTTAAATAAGGATTCTTTTCCCCCATCGCATGTTTTTGTTAGGCTTATCAAAGATTAAATGACAATATGTGACTGGGTTCATCTCTAGATTCTCTATCCTATTCCATAGATCTACATCTCTACATTTGTGCCAGTGGCATGCTGTTTTGACCACAATAGCCTTGTAATAGAACCTGAAATCTGGCAAAGTGATGCCTCCAGATATGTTTTTATTTCGCTATTTGGGCTTTTTCCTGTTTCTATATGAATCAAAGTACTTTTTTTTCTCAACTTCTTTAAAGTAGATATTGGTGCTTTGGTGGGGATTGCATTAAATTTATAGATCGCTTTGGGCAGTATGGACATTTTAACAATGTTGATTCTTCCCAGTCATGAGCATGGTATGTTCTTCCATTTGTTGACATCTTCTGCTATTTCCTTTCTCAAAGCTTCATAATACTCTTTATAGAGATCTTTCACATCTTTTGTTAGATATATTCCCAGGTATTTCATCTTCTTTCATACTAGTGTAAAAGGAACATGGTCTTTGATTTTATTCTCGGCTTGATGATTGTTGGTGTATACAGAGGCTACTAATTTGTGGGTATTGATTTTGTATCATGAGATGTATTCCTTGATCACTTCTAAGAGCTTTATAGTTGAGTCCCTGGGGGTTTCCAGGTATGACACCATGTCATCTGCAAAGAGGGAGAGTTTGATCTCCTCTGTCCCCATTTGGATTCCTTTGATCTCCTTCTCTTGCTTGATTGTGATGGCTAGAACTTCCAACACTATGTTAAATAGCAGTGGAGACAGTGGACATCCTTGTCTGGTTCCAGATTTTAGTGGGAATGCTTTCAGTTTTACTCCATTCAATATGATTTTGGCTGTGGGTTTGCTGTAGATAGCCTCTATCAACTTAAGAAATGTTCCTTCTAAGCCAATTTTCTTGAATGTTTTTATCATGAAAGGATGCTAGACATTGTCAAAAGCCTTTTCTGCATCAATTGAAAGAATCATATTGCTCTATTTATGTGGTGCATTATATTTATAGAACTGTGTATGTTGTGTCTCTGAGATAAGACCCACTTTATCGTGGTGTATAATAACCTTTTTAATGTATTGTTGTATTATGTTTGCTAATATCTTGTTGAATTTCTTTGCATCAATATTCATTAGTGATATTGGTCTATAGTTTTCTTTTTTGTTGGGTCCTTATTTGGAGATCAGGGTGCTATTTGCCACATAGAATGTATTGGCAAGGATTCTTTCTCTATATTTTGGAAACGTTTATACATTATAGGAACTAGTTCATCTTTGAAGGTTTGATGGAATTCTGGTGTGAAACCATCTGGTCCAGGGCTTTTCTTTTTTGGGAGATTTTGGATAATTGATGCTATTTCAGTACTTAATATTGGACCATGCAAGATTTATAAATCTTCCTGGCTGAGTTTTGGAAGGTATTGTGCTTCCAGATATTGGTCCATCTTTCCTATATTTTCATATTTCTGGGAATAGAGGTTTTTTTGTAGCAATTGTTCAGAATCTTTTGTATTTCTCTGGCACCTGTTGTTATTTCCCCTTTATCATTTCTGATTGTAGTTATTAGAAATCTTGTTTTTCTGTTTCTGATTAGTCTTGCCAAGGGTTTATCAATTTTTTTCATTTTTTCAAAGAACCAAGTTTTTGTTTCACTGATCTTCTGAATAATTCTTTTGTTTAAATTTCATTTAGTTCTGCTCTAATTTTGGTTATTTCATTTATTCTGCTAGATTTGGGATAAGATTGTTCTTCCTTTTCCAGTTGCTTGAGATGGCCCAGTAGGTTGCTGACTTGCTCTCTGATTTCTCTTTGGGGGCATCTAATGCTATAAATTTCCCTCATAGGACTGCCTTTGCAGTATCCCAGGTTTTGATAGTTTGTGTCTTTATTATTGTTTTGTTCCAGAAATCTGATGATGTCTTTGATTTTGTCTATGAGCCAGCTATCATTCAGCATAGGGTTATTTAGTTTCCATGATTTTATTTGAGTATAAATATTTCTATTGCTGTTGAGTTCAACTTTTATTCCATGATGTTCTGAGAAGATACAGGGGATTTCTGTTCTTTTGACTTTTCTGAGGTTAGCCTTGTGATCTAAGATATGATCAATTTTGGAAGATGATCTGTGGGCTGATGAGAAGAATCTGTATCCAGTTTTGTTAGGATAAAGTGTTCTATAAATGTTTGTTATGTCCATTTGTTCTGGGGTCTAATTTAAATCCATTATTTCTTTATTTAGTTTTTGCTTGGAGGATCTGTCCAGTACTGCCAATGGGATGTTAACATTTCCAACTATTATAGTGTGGGAAGATATCATATCATTCAGATCAGTCAGGGTTTGTTTTATATATTGAGGAGCATTCAGATATGGTGCTTAGATGTTAACTATTGAAATCTCTTCATATTATGTTTCCCTTGATCAGTATGTAGTGTTCATCTTTGTCTTTCATTATTTTTGTTGGTTTGAATCCCATTGTATCTGAATACAAGATTGTAATCCCCAGCTTTTTTCTGCTTTCCATTTGCCTGGAACACTGTTGCCCATTCCTTTCTCCTGAGTCTTGTTTTATCTTTTGAGGTAAGGTGAGTTTCTTGTAGACAACATATATCTGGCCTGAGTTTTTGTATCCAGTCGACCAGCTTATTCCTAAGAGGAGAGTTCAAACCATTCACCTTAATCAAGGAAACTGATAGAAGTAGCAGAGTTTTGGTCATCTTCTTTTTCAGAAGTCTGGAGCTTAATTTTGTGCCTCTCACTCTTGTGGAAACTAGGGTTTGTTCTTTCATTTCTGGGTAGGTTTACTTTGGTGATGTACCCTCCTGTTGATTGTTATAAAGAATGGGTCTGAGTATTTCCTGTAGAGCTAATTAGTCATGGCAAATTTCCTCAGCATGTGGATGTCAGTGAAGTATTTGATTTCTCCATCACAAATGAAACTCAGTTTAGAAGGGTATAGGATCCTGGGATGGAAATTGTTTTGTTGAAGAAGGTTGAAGGTCGATGACCATCAACCTTTCTGGCTTGGAAAGTTTTGGCTAAAAGATCTGTAGTCATCTTTGTACTTATCCCTTTGTAAGTAACACCTTTTTTTACACCTGGCTACTTGCCGAAGTTTCTTCTTCGTATTAACTTTGGAAAAATTAATTACAATATGTCTAGGAGATGTTTTGTTTGGATTGAGTCATGCTGGGGTTCTGAAACTATCTACTATCTGAATTTCTGTGTCTCTTGCAGTACTTGGGAAATCCTCCGCCATA